>NC_135331.1:179994185-182494185 GCF_023851605.1 Tamandua tetradactyla | reverse complement strand
ACAGCTAAATAACGAAACGCCCTGACTGTCCGAGAAGCCACCCTTCTCACAGGGCTGCTGCGAGGGTCACTGAAACCGATTCCCAAGGACAGTCACCACTGCAGACCGCCCAGGTGTGGTGAGGGGTTTACCAGGGAGGAGAGCAGTCCACAGCCGCACTCTCCAGGCCTGGGGGACAGACTGACCTTGGAGAAGCGTGGCTATGTCCACGCACGGGGTGGACCTGTCGGTGGGGAGTGCAGGGCAGCATTTGCCTCCTGCTCTTCCTGATTTTGGGTGAATGCGGCCTATCCATAGGAAGACACGGAGACTTTAATAGTCGATTTCCTAAATGCTACGGAGCACCTCACGCTGGGTTCAAGCGCGCCCAGTTTTTCAAAGGTGAGAGTCAACATCTCATTACTGACTTCATTCGGAGAGCCGAAGTAATGGAACACAAGTCCACCTGGGGCCTAGCTATTGCCACCACATTTTACGGTTCTCCTGCTTCCACTCCCCCACTTTAGTCCTTGCAGACGGAAAAAGAGGCACGCCTTGGGGGGCAATGGCTATGATGTGGCGGGTGCAGGGGACCTTATCGACCGCTTTATCAGAGATGCTGAGCAAATATTTGGGAGGCAACTCGGAGCGCCGCCGCTCTGCTGCTTGGAACCCGAGGTCTGGGTTTCCAAATTCTCAATCAAACACCGACGGGCTTTTGGGTGCGTCATTGTCCCCGGCTTTGTTTCATTGAGGACTTTTACCGCCCGCCCCCGACCCCTCCCACCCCCCCTCGCTCTGGGGAAGTTTCGAGAACTTCCAGGAGAGTTGCAAGTGCAATGTAAGCACAATTCCCAAGGTATTCACGTTTCTTTTCCTACGTCTATATCGCAGCGTTCTTCAAGTTTAAATTAAAAAAAAAAAAAAGGGCAGCGCGGATGGGAGGGTGAGAGGGGTGGGTAATTAGATGGACAAATTTAAATTAATCCCTGGCTCCTCTTTTACCGTTTGGCTCGAAGCCCCCCCCCCATCCCCCCCCATTCCTCCCCCCCCAACTCCCGCCTCCTCTTAGGAATCAGAGGTCGGATCCGCGCCGGGTTTGACTCGTATGGCTTGGAGGGAAACATCTCTGCAAACATCTCAAACCCGGAGGCTCGAGAGGCGCGGAGTCCCGGGCGCAGCGGGCGGATGCTAAGATGGCAGGAGGCGCCCCGGGCCGCCCGCCCCGGCAAAGGGCTCATTTTTTATTGCCTTTCGGGATAAGCTGGTGCAAAAACTTCAAACTGCAGGGTCACGCCAAGAATTTAAGCTAATTACTTTAGTCTGTGACTCAAGACAGAGCAGAGAAAACCCTTACCGGGCAGGAAATGCATGGTTGCATTTATGGCTAACAGAATGTGTGTTACCAATAAGAGCATTGAGGAAATCGAATCCTTTTGCCAGCAAACCAGTGTAACTTTTGTTTACGTGCAGGCACCCTGGCAGCTCTAACTCTTAAAAAGTTGCCCAGAGCTCGGAAATCTGTTGCAGGTTCCGGTAGGCGGAAGAGAAAGGGGAAAGCTCAGCTCCCTCCAAGGGCGCTATTTAAGAAACTTTGTTTTCCTAGTCTTTCTAGGAGCTCCCGTTTCTGGAGACGGTTCTGGAAACGCACCCAGAGGTACATTTTTTTTAAACGTCTGTTCTCCACTGCCTACTCAAGTGAGTAAGTAACCACCACCCATTCAAGGGACTTCCATCTCCTGAATTGCCAACGTGGTCGAGAGAAAAACCTTGCTCTCCCCGGGGTCTCAAAGCTTGCCATAGTGGCAGCTAATAGAAAGTAGCTGTACACTCTTGTTTAAAAACAAAACAAGTTAATCTTACAACTCCAGTTGTATACCTTTTTGTTAAATGAGGAGAAATTCTAGGAAGAGACCACGTGGAAAGTCAAGTAACCACAGTGTTTTTAACAAAGCACTTTGTGAAGGTTTGCTTTGCAAGGCTGTAGAACCTCAATGAAGATTTCCATATGAAGAACCACAAAGAGTACAGTTCTGTAGGAAGCAGACTAAAAGCAAATCTGCACTTTGATTTTTAGAGATGCTGCCAATCAAGTCCCAGCTCAGATCCCCGGATCCCCAGACAAATGACTACACATCTAGACTATTACCGATAACAAAAAAAAGTAAAGTTATAGTCTAAGAAAATCATACTTTTAAATGAAAAGCCAAATATCCAGTAAACTAGCTTTTTCTTCTAATCGGAAAAGTCTGGACCTTATTTAACCTGTTGCATCATTAATAGAAACGTTTTACCAGTCGAAATAAGCATTCAGTTTTAACTTTAAAACTGGAAATGCTTTCTAAGTTCATCATTGCATTTACAGTATCATAAATCGAAGCTACGTGTTAGCACTTAAAAACTTCAGAAAAGTTTACTTGTAGCAAAAGAAACCAATAGGTAAAGTGTTGTAAAACTTACTCTTTCGCTTAAAAGAAGTGAAGCAGGCACGCCAAGTGATTGAAGTCCTTGGAGGATGAAGTAAAATGAGAAATTAAGTTCAGGCACTCAAACCTGTCTATTTAAAGTTTAAAAGTCTGCTGCTGTTTGGTCTTTTCCTCACTCCTTCCCCCTAATGAAAGAAAAGTGCTGATACCTCGTAAAAGCTTTTTTCTAACTTGGAGCGCAGAGCTTTTAAAAGTTTCAAGCCACTGACTCAAGCAGGAGGAGGGGCTAGAAGAGAGGGGAGGGAAAAAGGAAAGAGGGGGAGGAGGGTGGGGAGGACGCTGGAAACGTGGAAGGGTGGCTGAGAAGCGCCTAGAGCAGTAGCCAGGACCAGATAAAGTTGTGGTTTAAAGTTGCTGACAAGAAAAAACAAAAAGACATTAGGGACGTGACGGACTTTGCGTTGAGTTACTCCTTCCAGAGAGCCATGACTGGGTTGAGCCAAGAAAGGCCAGGGCCAATTTTTTCTTAAACTCTGTATTTTATAATAGTTCAACCTTTTCTAAAATAAAAGGAAAATATTTTAGAGTGTATAAAAGTGGTGGAAAAAGATACAGCCAGTGTAAAATTTTTTCATCTTGGGGAAGGTGTGTGCAGTTAGAGGTGGGTGTGGCTGTACTATTTGAGGATTGAATTCTTTTCCCCTTAATTTAAGCAGAGACCGTCAACCAAGGAAATAGTGAGGATGGGGGAGGGACATCAAAAAAGGACACTGTGAATATCCGTCCCGTGTTTCCTTTATTTTAGCAGAATGAAAATTGATAATATATAGCATATATATAATCAGCTTTTTTGACTGTGAATATAGCTGATCTCTATAAGCTCTCTAGGGAACTGAAAATTTACAATATGATCTCAGCCCCATATATGGCAACACACTAAAAACCAAATATGTTGGAGTGAACTGTCGCGATATTTTTATTGAATGCAGGCCGAAATTGCCTGATACATTAATTGGCCTTGGATGGGTCCCCAAACGACAGGACTTTGGCTGAGACAACCCCCCCCCCCCCCTCAGAACCCAGTAGGGCCATGCATGTAATCTTTATGTGCTTCTCCATTGCTTCCTTCTGTCTGTCTTCAGGACTCTGCATTAGGGTTTATGACTGCCTGAGTCATGTGGCCTCTTTCTTAGAGTGGGCAGCTGCTTGAGGGCTCCCCAGATGCCACAGCAGAGGGCTGAGGTGGGACGGGTCCCCATAAACAGCCTTCAGTGATGCTCCAGAGATCGGGCAGGAAAATCTCTTGGCCATTATTTGCTGTAAACAAAGCGACTCATCCAGCCTTCATTTTCCTAACCCTTTTCTTACTAACACAAATGTCAGAGAAGGATTGCAAATATTTCCTGGTAGACATCTTTCACTAAATATACTTTCTCTGAAATGACTAATGAAACACCTGAACTGTCACAATTTTAAGTCATGATTTTGCTCCCTCCTTTGCTGACTTGGAAATCCTCAAGCTCAGCAACCTGTAAATGTTGCTGGTTTTGTGTTTATATTGTCCTGTCTTTCAAAAGAGTCTGTTTATGTTATTAGCCAAAAATTATTTCATTGGATTCAGAACACATTTATTAAAATGTGATTATTCTTTTCATTATGAGAAAATCGGTTTCCCCTTTTAAAAAAAACAGTAGCTTGTGCTTCAGTTAATTTACATAAACATTTGATTTACTTTTGTGAAAGTATATATCAAGTACAATTATAACTGCTGTTATCCATTTTATTAAGCAGATTCCTCAGATACTAATTCAGAACTAATTGTATGAAAAAAAAACTTGCGATTGGTTATTTTACAATAGGGTTTTAAAGCAAAAATCGGGTTTATTTGGAAATATGTTTTGTTAGGTCCGTAAAGGATATTGATGTGTCTAAGTATTCTGCTGCTTTTTTTCCTTTTTAACCTATACCTCTATGCCAGTTGGAAAGAGAACTAAAAACTTCTTTATGCCAAATTAGATTATCCACAGGTATCTCCTGAACCACATTTGCTGTCATAGCACGGGCCACTAGTTAAATAATCAGTTCTCTTAATACATGGAATATACTATGCCTTTTACTTCCAAAATGGTTTCCCCCTGATCATTCACAGAAGAAGAGCGCTTTCTGTGTGATCTGATCTTCCCTTCTTTTAGAATACTGGCACCCACGTGTGACTCTATGAGAGGCAGCACGCAAGGGGGTTGGATTACTGTGAATGGCCCTCCTGGTGGAGCATTGATGACAGTTTTCTCGTGGACGCACCTAGAAGCCTCTTAAAAGCCTCTCCGTTTTATCTCCTACTCTAGCAAGGCTGATGACTTTTATTTTGTTCCAGAATATAATTTTAAAAAATTACCCCATTCATCTGACTTTAGGTCTTGCTTGTCTTTGTCAAGAAGTTTTGCAAAACTGTGGCAAAGATTTGAAAATCTGGACTCTTTTTCTCTCATATGCCCAGAAATGCGAATGCCATTTCATTAACATAAACACTGCCTTGGTACCATAAACTTTTCTCATTGCGGGGCCTTATCTAGGTGCAGAAGAAATAGATGCAATATGATTTGCGGGTCAGGAAACACTGCTCTTTAAAGAATAAATCGTTATTTATGGATCCCATCACCTGCAGGATGTCTCAGTCCCCTCTGCAGGCCAGGTCTTAGACTCTGTGTCGTCCATGCTTCTCTGGCCGTTGAGAAGTGTGAGTTTTTGGCATCGTGAAGAGAATTTTGAGAAGCATTTCTTAAAGTCAGAACTAATTGCATTAAAAAAAAATTTTTTTTGTCTTTGTTTCAGAATACCAAATTATGTAATTTTAAGAAATGAATGGTTTTGTTAGGATTTTGATGGCCTAGCTCACAAGCTGGTGAATTACTCTCACTTGAGTGAGTAGCACAGACATTTAAGAAGAACTGGTGATTGCAGATTGGAGGCTAGTTAGGAGAGTGCTGTGGTGGTAGAGAAATAAATTATAAGAACCTCAATAGGGAGTTAGTGAAAGGAAAGGAAGAGGGGAATGAAGCAGGAGGATTAGAATTAAATGGGGAGGACAAGGGAAAAGGGCTGTGGAAACTGGTTTTGGAGATTTAATTGGGGAAATACTGACGATACTGACACAGAAAAGAAAGTTGGGGAAGGAACAGATTTACAGAAACAGATATCATGATTTCAATTTGAAATATTTTGGAGTTGAGGACTGACACATCCACCTGAAGAGATCTGACGGTTTAAAATACGGGCTGTGGAGAAAGGGAAGGGCCACTTAAAACGGCCCATGGGCTTCTTTGTAAAATAATGACTCCCCTTATTAGCTTTGAAAACAAGGACAGTTATTCTTTAACCCAAGAGTGAATGCAGACCACAAAGAAAAATAAGTTTTGAGGTGGAGAGTCTGGACAAGGGTTTGTAGATAACTTCTCAAACAAAATAAGTAAGGTTATCAGGTGAGGCAAGACATTTAAGCAAAGTTGACTAAGTCTGCAGCATCTCTGGGGGAATTAAAAGGCAGCTGTGGAAGATAAAAGGATTATCAAAGGGAGGATCTAGGATTGTTATATAATTAAACAAGCTGGTATTGTCATTTGGATTATCTTCATTAGCTTCAGAATAAGTGAATTTCCTTTCTGTAAGTCAAATTTCCATTTTATCCTTTTTTTCTTTTTCTTATATTTTTATTGACAAAACAAAACAACACACAAACAGGAACATTCTTAACATATGAACATTCCATACTTTCCATTTTATCTTTTACTGTATAGCAAGATAAAAGTAAAAGTTAATTTGGAGCTCAATAAAATAAAAGCTTAGCCAGAAATTATGTTCTTGACGCAACTCTTTGTTATTCAGTCATATTTTCTGCACAATGATGAAGATTTCCCATCATATTATAGCCTTGTACTAGAATCCTTTTCCAACAGATATTCTGGGATCTGACCTTTTGCTTCGTAACTGCAGAGTATCACTTAACTGAAACTTATTTCCCATTCATTTAGCTTTCTATCATCCCTGAGAGATTTAAGGATCAAAGCTTGACTCAAATGAGTTAAAATTTGAAGCCACTTCCATAGCCCACATTTAACTCCAAACAGATCTTATTTTAGGCTACACAAAAAATATTTGTCAAGGGAATATTTTGTTTTATTTAATGGGAAGGCTTTCAGCCAGTGGATAAATATGTCTTTGGTGCCACCTTCTGTACAGAGTGAAAATGGACATCCCAAGAAATAACTCGTCAGTCATTTAATACATTCATATTTGTTTTTATAATTTCACCTTTTTGTGAAGCTTGATTCACTTTTACAAGCATTTGTGAATGTTTGCATTCGTTCTTTAAGCAAATATTTATTGTGTCTCAGGAACTGGATGCTAGCACAGTTTTTAAATTCTGTAGTGAGGACAAAAAACAGTATTGGGGTTGAACTTCATGCAGCTTTAGAGTTTTGACTTTATCTAATTGAATTTTGAAAAAGCAAGCAAATAACCATAAGAAAATAGAGTATTAATTTTTTGTTGTTTTCTTTTTAAGGAACATGCTCTTTTTCTCTATGATTCCATTGAGTGGTGCTAATTTTAAGCTACCTATTTTACTATGCTTGCTTTAAAAAAAAAGAAAAAGACCACAGGCAAAGCTAGAGGTTTCTGCGTATATTCTGCACATCTGTTAGTTCTGGTTGTATAAGAGAGAGTATAAATAGGACATAAGGCTTTTGTACAGGTGGACAGTCTAAATAAAACGTGCCTGTGTTTGCTCCAAGGATTCAAGTCTAAAGAATTATCTGACAAAAAAAATGTGAAAAATATTTTAATCTTTTTGTTTTAGGCCAAATAAAATGAGCATTACTTAATTATTTAAAAATCAACTGGTGCGCTCACGCACCCTCGTTTTCCGTGTGGCATTGCACTAGATGCTATGGGAGTTTGAAGGATACAGACAGCATTTTTAAGTGGACGTGATTCCTTTTGGGCACAATTTTTATAACCTTTATCAAGAATAGGAACAAACCTATAGCTAGAATAACATAGACAAGAACAAAATTATTTATAATCTTGTTGTATTGATGTCATAGAAAAGTTAAAGACTTAGCATTGCTTCAAGAGTCAGCTGAGATAAAAATTCCCAAATGAAATATTTATATGCTTAGTTACAGCATCATTTACTGAAGTCGTTAAAATACCTTTCCGTTGTATATCTAAGTCTGTTGTATGTCTAAGTATGGAGATGGCTATGGACAGCTTTATACAGTACATGCCCTTTATGGGCACCACCAAATTTAATGGAGTTTTCTTTTAGGCTAGGATGAGCCAACCCCATTATCACTAAGAAATCATAGTAACTATAAATTCTATATGTATTAAAACTATTATAGCCCACATAGCTCTGAGAACAATAAAGTTAAAAAAAAACATTAGACCTTTAAGAGGACCTCTAGTATGCTTATTAATTAATTATTAGTTATCAGAAATGTGTAGCACTTTAGCATCAGGCAGGTACTGATGTAAGAGCAAAGTCCAAAACTGTCATAGTGTATCATCACCTATAACAGGACACAAGAGGCCAGGGCCAGCCTCATTTGAAGGTGGAGTGTCATCATCCTCAGAAGATCTAGCTTAAAGACTTCCAAGGCTCTTTCAGGTCAAAGCCATTTTCCCCACTGGCCAGTCCCCTATTAAGGCTGCATTTTCCACTTTTTCATTAGGACAGTGGAATCCTTAGGAAGGCCCAAATGGAAAAGCAACTATATTTTCTTTTTCTCTATGAGTCCATAGCGGTGTGCTGTTTTTTAAGTATCCTATCATCACTATGCCCACTTAAAAAAAAAAATGACCAGAAGCAAAGCTAGACATTTTTGCATATATTTTGCACATATATTCATTTTGATTGTGTAAAGAGAGACTGTATAAAAAAGCGGTTGTACAAAATATATGGAAAGGTAAAAAAGATGAAATAGTAACAAAAATTACTTAACAGTTTAATTTATAAAAAGAACTGTGAAAGTCTGAGGATATGAATTCTGAGGGGAATAAGCAGAAATGAATCAAGAAGTCTGTGGACTGATCTAATCCAATTTGGTTGTGTACAATTTATACATTGTTTTTGGCAGAAATTAGTAACCACCACAAAAGATTGAGGTATGTGATGGCTACTCCTCAGGATATTAGTACCAGTTTATTATAAAACAAATCTTAGAGCAAGTTCTGCCTCTATCATTTGGATACTTACTTAACAAGCATGTGTTAGCAAGTAGGCACCAAACATTTCAAACAACTTGTTTTGTACTCTCTATGAAGTTCCAACTCTGTTCTTTTTAGATATTGAAATTAACACTTGGCATATGAAGTTCTTTTAAGGCAGAAGTAACAATAATCCAGAAAGAACACTTCATTATCATTACAGACAGCCTCAGTCACCAGATATCCTCCAAACCAATGGCTGGATCCAGAGCCATTTTGCTTTAAGAAACTCTGTTCGTGCAAAAAGTTCTAAGTTATAGCCCTTCCATATATGTCGAATGCCATTAACTTTACCCAGGATGGCCTGTTTCTAACATTCATTATGCTGATTAACAAGCCATCCATTTCACCAGTGAAAATCCCCATCAGATATTCAGGATACTAATTAGGCAATGTCTGGTGTGTTTCCCAGACATGGATGGGGAAGTGCTCACAGCCCTGGCTGAGCGCATCTTTCTGATGTGTGTCTATTTGCCACTTACTCGTGGGCCCTGCATTCTTTATTTTTTTGTTCACTTAAAAAAAGTTGTTGTGGTAAAATATATATAACATAAAATTTGCTGTGTTAACTATTTTTTTGTTTGTTTGCTTGTTTTTTATTTTTTCATCATTTTTTTTTTTTTAACATGGGCAGTCACCGGGAATCGAACCCGGGTCCTCTGGCATGGCAGGCAGGCGTTCTTGCCACTGAACCACTGTGGCCCGCTCCTTATTTTTTATTAATTAAAAAATTTTTTTAAACATAGCAACAAACAAACACAAACATTCTTACCATATGATCATTCCATTCTACATATAAATCAGTAATTCACAATATCATTACCTAGTTGTCTATTGATCATCATAATCATTTATTAGAACATTTGTATCAATTCAGAAATTGAAAACAGAAAAAAAATTCATACATACCATACCCCTTACCCCTCCCTTTCACTGATCACTAGCATTTCAATCTACTAAATTTATTTTAACATTTGTTCCCCTATTCTTTATTTTTAATCCATATGTTTTACTCATCTGTCCATAAGGTAGATAAAAGGAACATCAGACACAAGGTTTTCACAATCACACAGTCACATTGCATAAGCTATATCATTATACAATCATCTTCAAGAAACATGGCTACTGGAACACAGCTCTGCATTCTCAGGCAGTTCCCTCCAGCCTCTCCATTACACCTTAACTAAAAAGATGATATCTATTTAATGCATAAGAATAACCTCCAGGATAACCTCTTAACTCTGTTTGGAATCTCTCAGCCACTGACACTTTATTTTATCTCATTTCGGTCTTCCCCCTTTTTGGTCGAGAAGGTTTTCTGAATCCCTTGGTGCTGAGTCCCAGCTCCTTCCAGGATTTCTGTCCCACGTTGCCAGGAAGGTCCACACCCCTGGGAGTCATGTCCCACGTAGAGAGGGGGAGGGCAGTGAGTTTGCTTGTTGTGTTGGCTGAGAGAGAGAGAGGGCCCTGCATTCTTGACTCAAGTAGGCAGCTGCCCCTACATGTACTTCCTTGTTTTTCTTTTAAAATTGTTGCTTTTCTTTCTTTCTTTCTTTCTTTCTTGGCAGGGGCGAGCTCTGGAAATTGAACCCGGGTCTCCGGCATGGCAGGCAAGAACTCTGCCATTGAGCCCCCATTGCACCGCTCCCCTACATATACTTTCAACCAACCAACACACACATTTATAGTGCTGGGTTTTTTCTGAAGTATTTTGAAGTGAATTACGGACCTTGCACAGGGAAACTGGGCACTGCTTTGATCATGTGATTCAGTTTGCTAGAACATGGGATGAACTCCTGGCATTTTGGTGGTAAGAGGTTGGGGAAGAAAACCATGAATTGAAAGGAGATATCAGAAGAATTGGGGGATATGAATTCTTAATTTTACATCTGAATGGTCCCATCTCAAGAAGCTATGCACCTACTCCAGAAAAAAGCATGGCTGTTTTAAATGCTTTTATGTAAAGTCAATACGTGTTCACTCTTCATACTTTGCAAACAATTTGAACCCTACATTGTTTTAAGTTCAGATTTATTCAAACTCAGTGTGCCTTCCTTTGTGCCTCCCCCTCCTCCTCCCCCTTCCCCTCCCCCTCCTCCTCTCCCCTCCCTGCTTCTTCCCTCCCGTTTTCCAGGCAGGGATCGCCCACAGTGAAATACCGGAAAGGCAGGTTGTGCTCACCTAATGTCTAACCTGGCAAGCAACAGAGATAGTTCGTTCTCGGTGTTTTCCTGACAATCCTGTTTTGTAAAATTCCCAGTCAAAATAAGCAGACTTGGTATGTTTGGAAGGTTCAGATGACTTTTTAATTTCTTGGAGAGATTCATGGGGTATCGAGTGAGATTCCTGCCAATGACCCATTTCCTTTTGGTAATTTTAGTAGCTCTTTTATTTTCATCCTGAAGAAGAAAATACTCGGTGATTTTAATACTAAAATTTAAAATATAAAAATGTGGAAAGTGAAAGAAATCAAGTTATGATTACCATAGACAATAGGGTATTCAAAAAAAATCCCAAAGTATTCGTAAAGGCCATGAGTATACCTCAGCAATGTAAATTTTGTTTCATGAATTTCCATGTAAATGCTTTCAGCAGCTTGGCTTTCTACAGAACAGTGTGCCCAGTGGGGAAAAGCCTGCTGCGCTGTGAATCAGACCTTCTGATTGAATCCATAGCTAAAAGGACAGCACATTGTGTGTTTAGACTAAATTCTCTAATGGAACCAACTTTAACAGACATTTTAATGAATGGACCACTAAACCAGACAGGACACAAAATCAGTCTTCATATTGGACCTTAATTAGCCAATGAAAACTGCAGTTTTAGATTCAGAATCAAGAAAGTTATGGAAAGCCTATTATTTATTTTAGTATTTTTTTTGTGGTTTTATGAATAAGCAACCCTGATAAACTGAGCCTCTCAGAGGTTATCAGGTTCACTTCCTTTTATTTTTTTTGGAGGCTTCCTATATATTTAAAAATGAAGTCGTGCTAAAACCAGACCCTAACATGTTTGGTATATTTCAAATATTTATGTTGATGAGTCGACAATTTTAATACAAAAATTCAACAGAGCTGTATCATTTTGCTATTCATATTATGATTATAAAATTTATTAAAGACAACATGAAATTAAGTCATTATAAAGCAAGATGATCCTGTACTATTTAAAGTTTTTTTATAATCCAAATAATCAGATGGTTTTTCCTTTTCAAATTGTCAGTGTGTCTCCTAACTACATACATGATCTTCTTTGGAAATGGCATCCAGACTCCACATTTGAGGCTCTTCCTGAATGAGAGGTCAGATGGCTCTCCTGCTCATGTTCTCTCTGTGCAGCCCCTTCACTGTCCTGGCCTCTGCGAGTGAACAGATCTGAATTCCAAGCTAGAAGTTAGTGCTCCTGCTTCTTGCTTTGATTTGGATAACTCTCTCTCCCTCTTTTATTTTTAAACTTAGTCCAGCCTTTTGATGTATAACATACCTGCAGAAAAAGAAACACAGCCTAAGTATGTAAGTTTGAAGAATTTTTGCAAGTCATTCAATACATCTGTTTAGCCAGGATTCATATACAGAAACGAACCTTTCTCAGCATTCATGGTCCTGCTTGCACCTCCTTCCTTTCATTACTTCCTCTTTAAGTCTACCCCTATGTTCTAGTTTGCTAGCTGCTGGAATGCAACACACCAGAGAGGGATTGGCTTTCAATAAAAGGGGATTTACTTAATTAATGTATAGTTCTTCAGAGGAAAGGCAGCTTTCAACTGAGGTTCTTTCTTACATGGGGAGGCACAAGGTGATCTCTGCTGGCCTTCTCTCCAGGCCTCTGGGTTCCAACAACTTTCCCCAGGGTAATTCCTTTCTGCATCACCAAGGCCTGGGCTCAGCTGCGAGTGCTGAGATGAGGTATGCTGAGCTGCTTTGGCTGTGCTACGTTGAGCTCTCTCATTTACCAGCCAATTAAATCAAACATCATTCATTGCAGCAGGCACACCTCCTAGCCAACTGCAGATGTAATCAGCAACAGACGAGGTTCACAGGCCATTGGCTCATGTCCATAGCAACAGAACTAGGCACCTTCATCTGGTCAAGTTTTCACCTGAATCTTACTACCACACCCTATCCCACTTTAACAACACAAAGTAGTTTTACCTGTTAAAAGTCCCCCCCCCCTTTAATTAATGGAATTATACAGAATGCACTTTTCTTTGTGTTTGGCTTCTCTCATTTTCATCCATATTATTGTAGGCAGTCATAGATCGTTCATTATCATTGTATAATATATCTTTTTGTGAATATAGCATATGTTATCTTTTCTACTGTTGATGGCTTTAGATTGTTTTCTGTTTTTTGGTTTAATGAATAATGGTTCTCTGAACATTCTGACACAAGTCATTTAATAAATTAATTAATAGGACTTCTTTGTATATTCTTGCTATGAGTACTTTTGTCAGATATAGATGTTGTGAATACCTTCTCTTCTTCTGGGTTTCTTTTGATAAAAAGAAGTTTGTACATTTAATATAATCTAAATTATCAATGTTTTTTCTTTTATGGTTAACACTTTTTATAGTCTGTTTTCCCTTTGTACTGCAGTGATATTTTGGCCATAAATCAGGTAACCATAAATGTGTAGGCCTATTCTGTTTCCTTGGTCAATTTGTTTATCCCTGCATAAATAATTCTCTCTTCATCACTGAAACTTTATAAAAGGTCTTGATATATGGTAGTAAAGATCCTTCTTAAATCTTCAAGATTGTATTGGTTGTACATGCCCTGCATTACCATATGGTTTTTAAAAATCAGCTTAATTTTCACATACAAAAAATAAAAGATAGAGGTTTGATTCCCAGTGCCTGTTCATGCAAAAATAAATAAATAAAAAAAAGATAAATTTCAAAAAATCTGTTGGGAGTTTGATTGGGATGGCATTGGATCTATAGATTTATTTGGGTAGAATTGGTATCTTTTACCTAAGATCAAGAATGAGGCAAGGATGAGAGGCAAGGATGCCTCTCATCATTACATTCAACATGGTACTGGACATCCCAACCAGGCAGCAAAGCAAGTAAAAGAAATAAGAGGCAAAATGGCCACAAAGAAAGCAGTAAAATAATCTTATCTGCCAACAACATGAAGTCACAAAATGGTGACTACTACTAATAATGAATTTGCCAAGGTCACAGGATTCAAGACTAATCTACAATATTGGTTGTATTTTCATATATTCTTGATGAACAATAAAAATCAAATGTAGAAAGCTATTTTAGTTACAAGATATCAAAATCAATAAAATACTTAAGTTTATGAAAATTCTGTACATTGAAAGCTACAAAATATTGCAAAGGGAAAGTAAAGAAAGACTAAATAAATGGTGATATATACCACATTTGTAGTTTGGAAAATTCAGTGTTGAATGTGATATTAGTTGTAGGTTTTTTGTTGTAGCTTTTTATCAAGCCAAGGAAGTTCTCTCTTATTCCTAATTTCATAAGAGTTTTTATCAGAAAAGATGTTATATCTTATAAAATGCCTTTTTTTCCCATCTATTTAGATGCTCATGTGTTCTTTTCTTTTTTTAGTCTATTACATGGTGAAATACATTAAAATATCATATGTTCATGTTGGCATGTGATTATCTTGATGAGTTTGTTCTGAAGGTCTAGGGTTCTATTTTTCATTGACTTTGTGTTAAGGCTTTTCTTTGACACTTGCTTCAATTTATTCTAGACCTTTAGAATTGCCTGTGTTAACTGATCAGATATTTTCACATCTTTCAATTCTTGCCTTGGCTGTGCAGTATAATTAAAAAATATATTTTTATTGATAAATCTTTACACACATACATTCCATACATGGTGTACAATCAGTGGCTCACAATATCATCACATAGTTGTGTATTCATCACCATGATCATTTTTTAGAACATTTGCATCATTCCAGAAAAAGATGTAAAAGGAAAAAAGAAAAAATTCATACATACCTTACCCCTTACCCCCTCCCTCATTGACCACTAGTATTTCTGTCTACCCAATTTATTTTACCCTTTGTCCCGCATGTTATTTATTTGTTTTTTATCCATATTTTTTTACTCATCTGTCCATACCCCAGGTAAAAGGAGCATCAAACAGAACATTTTCACAATCACACAGTCACATTATAAAAGCTATATAGTTATACATTCGTCTTCAAGAATCAAGACTACTAGGAAATACAGTTCAAAGTTTCAGGTACCTTCCTCCAGCCACTCCAATGCATCATAAATTAAAAAGGAATATTGATATAGTGCATAATAATAACCTCCAGGATAACTGCTCAACTGTGTTTGAAGTCTCTCAGCCACTGAGACTTTTTGTCTCATTTCTCTCTTCCTCCTCTTGATCAAGAAGACTTTCTCAATCCCTTGATGCTGGGTCCCAGCGCATCCCAGGATTTCTGTCCCAGGGAGATTTACACCCCTGGGAGTCATGTTCCATATAGGTGGGAAGGCAGTGAATTCACCTCAAGAGTTGGCCACAACTGAGCAAAAAAAGAGGTTCTCTGGGGGTGACTCTTAGGCCTAATTTTAAGTTGGCTTAGCCTGTTCTTTGCAGGAATACATTTCATTGGGGTGAACCCCAAGATTGAGAGCTTGGCCTATTGATTAGGTTGTCCCCACTATGCAGTACAATTTTTAAGATTGCACTATTTGTACAATTGTTTCACTCCCAGGAGAAAGTTTCCTTTCCTTTGCTTCTTCTCTGGGAATCTTGATGTGTTCTGTTTGTTTTTGTCTTGCCTTACTCTCTCTCTCTCTCTCTTTTTTTTAATTCTCTTTTTACCCCCTCTAGCTGCTTTTGCCTGTTGGGAAAATTCTGGGAAGTGAGGTCACTCTAGAGAGGATTTTCCCAAGGCAGTATTTCCCAACCAAAACAGGGCCAGGGACCCCTTGTGCAGATCAGTTCCAAAGACTCCTGGGGAGAGGGTCCGGAAAGACACCAAAAGCCTTTTTTGAAGGTTCCCCAAAGCTGCGTCCTCCTGGCTCGGTCAGCAGATGGTGCTCTTCAGCAAACTGTTCTCTGCACCCTTAAGAAGGCCTGGGGTCTTTTAACCTATACCACATTCACCCTTGTTCAGGGGTGGGGTTGAAACAATGGTCACAGCAGTCCCTGTCCAGGGTGGGCTAAAACAGGGGTTCAGAGCCAGGACCCAACAATCTAAATTCACTGATCAAAAGCCATGTCAGCACTTGGCCATGCCTCCCCCCGGTTCTAATCCTCATCCTTAAATGACCAATAGCAAGGGAAGAGTATTTGAATACTTTCTTCAGATATTTGAGAATGTTAACTTGAAATAACATGGACTGCTTTTGCCCTCGTTTGTCTCAAAAGTCATTCGCTGAAGCTGCAGTTGTATTCTTACTTGTCAGTTTTCAATACTTTGTCATAAATTTACACAGGAGATCCTGTTGTAGTTTTTTTTCCCAAAATAACAGTAAATTTCACTGAGCCCTTACTATGCCTATGCTATCTCACTTAATCTTCACCTCATTTACCCAGTGAGGTGAATATTATAGATCCATTTAACAGATAAGGAAACACGTCCTGGGTAGTTAAGAACCTTTCCAAAAGTCATGGTACTAGAAAACAAAGCCAAGTCTATTTCATTCCTAAGCCTGGGCTCAAGGTTATTTACACTGCATGACTACTGCAAATCAGTTGGTATTTAGAAGGATGTTTGTATGTGAATGTTTAAGTATATTTTTAGGGTATTTTTAGTAAATGATGTTCTTGGTTAAGAGAAATAGCTTTGAGTGTAAGGACCCAGAGCCCAGGTCCCACCCCCTTCTCCATTTTGAGAGCAAATCACGTCATCACATGACCAGGATAGACATTAAAGGTCAAAGAATATAAACGCCTCTCCCCTAATAACCAAATCTCATGAGAGTCTGCTGAATCGCTGTTGTAACCAAATCTCATGAGACTGTTAGATTTTATAAGCTGTTTCTGGGTATACCTCTCTCTCTCTTGGCTTTAGGTGGAGTGCAAACTTATATCTTCCAACTGACTGCAATTGGGAAAGACCTTTCTCTTGTCCATAAGCCCCTAATTAAACTCATGGGTAATCTTCTGTCTAGCATGTTCTTTGGTCTTGGGGCTGGAACAATTGGTGAGCCAGCCAGGAGACCAAAAAATCCCTGTCTATAGGGACTGGGGACTCTGCAGGGGTAATCTATGAGGTGGCCTGTTCTCTGGTCACTCATTTGCTTGACTGCACTGCAGTCAGTTGGCCATTGTTTGTAATTCGGCCAGCTATGGCAGGCTGTCTTGAGGAAGACAGAGAAATCTGCAAGTCTGCAGGGGCCATTGCAGTGGACTGTTTCAGAAAGACAGAGAAATCAGCACATTTGGAAAATGCATTGAATGAGAGGCTATGCCTTGTGGATAAGAGTTTAGAAATATTAGAATATTGGTATATAGAGTAAGAGGACATATCCTGACTTACCCTGATTGGGATCCCATATATTCTTTATCTGATGACAAAAAGGAGAAAAAGAGAAGTTTAGGGTCCACCAAAGGGTGGCGTAACACCAGTTTTATATTTCACATTTCCAAAGGTTGCCCCTTTCCTACAAGGAATTAACACTCACTTCTTTAGTATTCCCTTAAATAGGGCCAATCAACCTGTTTTTGCCCTCACCTGGGAAGAAGAACAAAGGATTTTAATCACACTCCCATTAGGCTGTTCACATAAACTGACCATCTGCCATGAGCTGGTAGCAAATGATTTCACTAAATGGGAAAATGTAACTCTATTTCATTATATTGATGTTGTCATGTTAACTCATAATTCTTTTCCAGAACTGAAAAAAAAAAAAAATGTTCAGGCTTCTTGCTATTTTATCTTAACAGCTGAGGGGGGACAATTGATTGTGTTGGACTGCAATGCCTTGGCTGCCCTGTCAAGTTCTTGGGTATTGTATTGTTGGAAAAGGCAAAATTTATTCTTTTTGTAGACATTGATAAGGTACATTGTTTTCCTATGCTGCATATGCCAAAACAACTAGTGGCTTTCTTGGGATTGTTGGGGTATTGGAAACCTTTTGTTACTCACTCAGCCCAAATGTTAAAACTTTGTGTATGTTTTCATTAGGAAAAGCTGTCCCTGGGAATGGGTTACCTTCCAGTAGACTGCTTTTTGAAAAAGCCGGGTTGACCATCACGCTAGCTCAGATTTAATGGGGGTTGGACACAGATATGCCTTGTGAATTAGACATGCCCAGTGCTAATATTGGCTTTGGGTGGGGCTCGTGACAAAGGCAATAGGCAAGGAGAGTTAAAAGATCCAAACTGTGGTATAGCCCCTTAGGAAAATAATTGCATGCTTCCTATAATGCCTTACTGCAAGTTGAAGGACTAATTCAGAAATGCCCTATGAAATTAAGAAGCCATTCCCACACAGGGGTGGATATGAAACACTGTCGCTAAGTTTCACTCTGACAGTATACAATTGAGCATGTTAACAAAGTAGAAAGTTTATCAGCTACAGTGCAGAATTTTTCAACAAAAGCCCCTTAAGTGCAAAGATGCATGATATCCTGAGACCAATTTCCTCTGTGGAAGAACAATGCTCACCCCTGCCTGCTGATCCTTCCAAGGTGGTTGTCTCTGCTGCCGTTGATGGATGTGGCAGGTTTCTAAGCCTGCCTGGTATACTGATGAATCGGCACACAGGCAGCCTGCCACCTGGATGGCAGTAGTTGTACAATGTAGTAGGAATACCATATGGTGGGAAACTGGGACTATGCAAAGCAGCCAAGAGAATGAGTTAAGGGCTGTATGGATGGTCATTGTTAATGAACCAGGAGATGCATTAGCTGTTTGTGCCCACAATTAGGCAGTGTACTGGGACCTGACAGTGTGAATGGCTATGTGGAAGCAAGAGCAATGGACGGTGGTCAGCTGCCCCTTGTGGAGAAAATAAATGTAGGGAGGCATTTGGACTACCTGTCACAAGTGAAAAGTAACCATGTTCTGCATCTCTGCCCGTAATACTGATTCTTTATTTGGCAATATTGAAGCAGATGGTTTAGCAAAAAGTTGAAGCCTGAAGCCAACATTACATGAGGCTGCTTTATGTTGCATAGAAAAACATCAGACTCTGCGGAGATTCGCACAGCAATTCCAGCTGCCCATCACCAGACGACAACTGAGAGAAGTCATGGATGCCTGCCCCTCCTGTTTGCTGTGATGCCCAAGGATGCTTCCTCATCATCTCAGTCACATTGGCCATGAGCAGGTTCACAGTCACCAGGTGGCAGGTAAATTATATCAGGTTCTTTCCTTTCTCTGACAGTGCAAAACAGGTACAGCTACTGGACTGTTGTTGGCCTTCCCAGTAGGGACAACTGACCAAAGAGTTCCAATATGTAGCTTAGAAAAGTTCACTGCATATTTTGGAGTCCTTCTACCAAACAATTAACCCAAACCTGGGCTACTGAACATGACATCTTTTGGACATTTCATTTGCCTTACAATCCCACAACAGTGGGGTTAACTGGAAAGTTGAATGGGCAATTGAAAGGTGACAAGTGAGCACTCTTTGTCTTGATTGGCATGATTGGCCTGGTTTCCCATGTGGGAGACCAGGGTTCAATTTCTGGCCTAGGTACTCCTCCCCCCCCCCCCCCCCAAAAGGGTGATAAGCTCTCTCTGCAGCAGTGGACACACTGGTTTTGTTCAGCCCTCACCAGCCTCAATTCATGGCTGCCAGCAGCTGCTGCCCCTAAAGGTGGGGTCCATGCCGGTGTTGTGAGTTCAGGTATAAGGACCAGCAATGCTACAGCCGCAGGAGATAGTGCACGTAACTTGCTCTTGCCTCTGCCACAAGCATTAGAAATTGGGGAAAACAAGGTCAATTGGCTGTGGGCCTGGCCAATGCAGCCATGCTGGTAGGGAATCCTAGGTCCCTGGGGTGTTGGGATTGCCCAAAATTAAAGTATTAGACCACAGTTTATATACAAAATGCCAGGGTGTAACCAACCCAGGACCCCCCTCCCTGCACCCTGAGGCACAGTACATATAACTCTGTGGATACTTATGCCCAGGCTAACTGTGGATTTGACCCCAAGAAGTTGCCTACAATTGCATGTGGTAAAAGGTGTGGTATCTGTCTACTGCTGGAAATTTAGTGTTTTAGTTTATTAAAGCTTCCAAAATGCAACACACTGGAGACGGATCAGCTTTTAATAAGGGGATTTATTTCATTAAAAATGTATAGTTCTTCAAAGGAAAGACAGCTAGCTTTCATCTGAGTTTCTCTGTCACATGGGAAGGCACATGACAAAACCTGCTCTCCTGGCTTCTAGGTTCCAATGGCTTTCCCCAGGGCAGTACCTTTCTGCATCTCCAAACGTCTGGGCTGAGCTGCAAGTGCTGAGATGAGGTGTGCTGAACTCTTCTGACCTCTCTCTTGTAAGCTTCCAGCTAATTCAATTAAACCTCACTCACTGTGGAAGACACTCCGCTTAGCTAACCAAAAATGTAACCAGTGATAGATGAATTATCATCACCTGGCCAAATTGACACCTGTACCTAACTACCACATTTAGCTTGTACTCTTTCTGCCCTTAGCGTTGTAGCAAATACCTTTCTGCAATAGACTTCTGCAACGCTCAGTGTGCACTGAACAGCCACTTTTGAGTGCCACTGGCCTGCTTTGGACTGTGAGCCCTGTGAACTGGACTGCATAGAATGCCCTGCTGGCCTGGCAGAATTCAGCACATCAGAAACATCTGGAAGAGAATCTTCTCATTTAGGACTGAAATCACAGGTTTCATCAATTATCAGTAGAATGATTATTAGCCATGCCTCACTTTGTGGAATTCTCGTCTCAGTGTAGGGAACTCCTAATGTTCTGTTGTCTCTTACAGTGTTAGTGAGTGCAATGTGTGCCCTTTGGTCAGCGTAGCCTGGTGTGAGGGGTGGACTGTAAGGACCAGGGCCCTGGCAGCCCCCTCTGCCATTTTGAGAGCAAGTCACACAGTTGCCTACAGGACTGACCATATTGACATTAAAGGTCAAAGGATGCAAACCCCTCCCCAGTAACCACATCTCAGGAGAGTCTTTGTAACCAAATCGCACAAGACTGTTAAACTCTATAAGCTGCTGCTGAGCATGCCTCTCTCCCTCCCATTTTTCTCTCTTGGCCTCAAGCCCAATGCATACTTCCCCCTCCCAGTGGGCGTCCATTGGGGAAGCTCTTCCTTCTGTCTGTCAGCCCCTAGTTAAACCCATGGGAATCTTCTGTCTAGAGAGTTTTTTGGTCTCGGGGTTGTGCTGGGCTGGAACATCAAGGAAAAATACAGTGGTAAAGGTTAACACTAAAACTTTCTTGGATACACTGGCATTAAGTTGACCAAGGATAAATATGTTTTGTGTGAGGAATGTAAGCAAGTTCAATTGAAACTATGGTTATTCAATTTTGTTAGTATATTTAGAATAATTTTGCCCTAGGGTTAGTATCTCTGGATATTTGAGTAGTATATTTCATATTGTTCCTAATGATTTCATATTATTCATAGTATTGTTGAGTTTTAGGTCTGTGAAATCAGGTTTGGCAAACTACCAACTGCAGGAGAAATCCAGCCTGCCACCTCTTTCTGTGAATACAATGTTATTTTATTTTATTGGAACATAGCCATGCTGACTTTTATGTACCTACTGTCTGGCTGCTTTAGCACTGCAAAGGCAGAGTTGAGTGCGCAGACATCCAGAAATAAAATATGATCTCAAGCCTAAAGTATTCAGTCTTTGACTCTTTACAGAAAAAAATTTGCCAACTCCTACCCAGAAAAGATCATGTAGGTCCTCTCACTTTCCCATCTCTCCCATCCTCTACCTTCCCATTTTATTAATAAGATATTTGAGATCAGGAGAGGCTTAGTGGCATATAAATTAATTGCATGTCCAGGTCCAGAACCTAGGTCTGTTCTCTCTCAGGTTAGCATTTTGAATTGATTTTTTTCTCTTTTCTTCTTCTTCTTTTAAGATTCATGGATGTAAAATACAAGAGGCTCTGAGTGGATTTGTTCCAGTCTTTAAAGCATTTCCTACGTGGCGAATTGGTTTCATAGGCTAGGAAAATATTTTCTGTAGGTTCACAAACACAAAATCAAGTCGCAGAGTAACCTGTTTTAAAAGGCTACATTTTTACCCATGTTATACGCAATCTGAAAGCTATCATTTAGAAAATAAATGTCAGTGGA
This sequence comes from Tamandua tetradactyla, assembly GCF_023851605.1. NCBI lineage: Eukaryota > Metazoa > Chordata > Mammalia > Pilosa > Myrmecophagidae > Tamandua > Tamandua tetradactyla. Next base: position 182,472,268 of record NC_135331.1, on the reverse strand, counting down.
TAGAAGCAGTTTATTCACTTCACACCTGCTTTTCTCAAGTTACCTAACCTTTATATTTCCTGAGTTTTCAGAAATGTAATTGACCTGCCTCAAGGTGGTTGCTGGTTATTATGCTAATTTAGAAAGTTTTAAGATTGATAGTAGAACATTTCGGAGAGTTAATAATCATGTGTTTAAGAAGAAAAAATCCTTCTACAACAAGTGTCATTCTAATATGGTATGTGTATCAATGTCCCCTTTATGTTTCCAAATTGTGTAAGGTCTTATTCTTTTTTCTTTTCTTCTTTTTTTTTTACATGGGCAGGCACTGGGAATCGAACCTGGGTCTCTGTCATGGCAAGCGAGAACTCTGCCTGTTGAGCCACTGTGGGCCACTAAGGTCTTATTCTTGACATTGGTTCCTTTGTAAAACAAATAGGGATAAGGACAGAAGACATGGCACCTACAGGTGTATTTGTGTATGGATGAAAACCTTCCATCCATTGGCATGGACCATGATTAAAGGAAAGCTGACCCTGTTATCATTTCACTCTTGTTCTAAATATTATTTACAAAGGCTTTTGATTTTACTTCTGTCATTGGAACCCTTCTAACTTTTTAATAAAATTTCATAACCTGCCAAATTTTCAGAATATGATATTTTTGAGATCCAATTTTTAAACTTAAAAAAAAAAATGAAGATACCTGGAATCTACCAGACTTATACTGAATCTGAATCTAGGGGTGGGAGAGGTTAGGCATCTATTTTTAAAATAAGATATGCTGGTAATTCTGAAGCACACTGAGTTCCTTCCGGTGTAGAAGATGTTCAGCTTTTCAGCTAATGGTCTTGAAGACTGGGTTCGAATCCTGCTGACCTTGCATTAATTTCATTGTGCTCATGGACAAGTCACTTATGTGGCAAAAAGAAAGCGGTGATCTGGGGTGGGATGGGCTCCTATTGAATAATCCTTCCTCGCGCCATACTTTCCTGCAGACACACAGATGCACCACACTTAAAGCAATTTCTCTTTCTCTATTGAGAAATGTAGCAGAAGCAAGAATGAAGTTATGGAGAGGGAGGGTTGATCTGTAAAATGGGATGATGATAGTATCTGCCCCAAGGAAGTGCTATAAGGATTAAGATACTGCAGTACAGTGTTCAGTGTAGTTCCTGGTACCTAAGCACTCAGTAAAAGTTAACTTGTTAGATTTTATCAATAATATAATCATATTAGTATTGGTAACAAAATGACATAGAACTATAATTCATTATAATAGACATATTATTTTTCAATAAAAAACCAAAATGATAGGACTGGCTTCATTCATTCACTCATTGACTGATCCATTAATTAAAATAAATCATCATTCCTGCTTCCCAGGCTCTAGGTGCTGCCCTGTGCTGAGGACACAATGTCAGTCTCAGACCCATGAAAGAGAAAGGCCAACAAATCCACTCAGCATTCTTATGTTTGCTTTTGAATTTCAATCACCTCCCCACTAAGAAAATACATTGACAATGCTTTGGAGCACCTCTGGGATCTTATTTTTCCCTAATAAAACAAACAGTGTAGTGTTCACACACAAATATTCAGTAAGAGAGATAAATAATGGCGCATTTCAACAACTTGCAGTGTTTCATTGATATCGTGCAATTTCTATCCACCTTTTCCAAAGACATAATAGCCAAGTTGTGTTAGTTAGATTCAGTTGTCAACTTGGCCAGGTGAGCATACCTAGTCTTGTTGCTGCGGACATAAACCAACGGTTCGTGAACCTCATCTGTTGCCAATTACATCTGCAGTCAGCTAGGAGGCGTGTCTGCTGCAATGAGTGATGTTTGACTTAATTGGCTGGTGCTTAAATGAGAGATTGCAACGTAGCACTGCTAAGCAGCTCGGCATTCCTCATCTCAGCACTCGCAGATCAGCCCAGGCCTTTGGAGATGCAGAAAGAAGTCACCCCGGGGAAAGTTGTTGGAACCCAGGGGCCTGGAGTGAAGACCAGCAGAGACCATCCTGTGCCTACCACATAAGAAAGAACCTCAGTGGAAAGTTAGCTGCCTTTCCTCTGAAGAACTAACAAAATAAATCCCCCTTTATTAAAAGCCAATCTGTCTCTGGTGTGTTGCATTCCGGCAGCTAGCAAACTAGAACACAAGTCTTGAAGTTGCTGAATTGGTAAAGAAGGCCACAAGCCTTTGCTGGCAAGCCATTCACACACTTCCACAAAGATGATAACTCCCATGAGGTAGCTCTAGCTCTCTTCTTGAGCAGTGAGGAATATGCATATTAGACAAGACTGCACTTTTGGAGAACTTGTTGCTGTAAGAGTAGTTTAGATGAAATGAGTTGAAAGGGTTCAGTTAAGCTCCCTTCTTTCTGCTGGCACTCACTGTCCTTGACTTTTAGAAGAGGTTTTATAATCCTTGTTGCTATAATTTTAAAGACCTAATAAAAATGGTGTTAATAATTCTTCATCATTTAAACTGTCTCCCTTTGAGAATTCCAATACCGCTTCTGATAAATTATTTCTAGACAAAGAGTAGGAAAATATTTAGATTATCATGAGCATACACAATATCAATATTTATTTTATTAAAAATAGCACTAAGGATATGTAAAAAGAGCCAGTCAAGAGATGCAACGCTTACTGTTCTATAAACTAAAACTGATACTTTTTTTTGCTAAGCAAGTTAAACAAGAATATAGATTGAACATGCTTATTTTTCTTATCAGATTTCTCTTCCTTGAGTTGAAAACAATGTGACTGTATGATTGTGAAAACCTTGTGTCTGATGCTCCTTTTATCTACCTTGTCAACAGATGAGAGGAACATATGGAATAAAAATGAATAATAGGGGAAACAAATGTTAAAATGAATTTAGTTTGAAATGCTAGTGATCAATGAAAGGGATCAGTAAAGGGTATGGCATGTAAAATTTTTTTTTTTTTGTTATATTTTTCTGTTGTCTTTTTATTTCTTTATCTGAATTGATGCTAATGTTCTGGGAAATGATCATGATGATGAATATGCAACTATGTGATGATATTATGAATTGCTGAGGGTATGTGTTGGGAATGTTTGTGTTTCTTGTAATTTTTTTAATTAATAAAAAATTTTTTAAAAAACTACACAAAAAAGTTTGAGTTGAAGAAATTTCTCTAGGAAGAAAAAAGGTATAAATCTTACTTTTGTAAAGGTCAAGCAATAAATAAAAGACATTTTCAGAAAATATGTAAAATCTAAGTTAGAAACCTAGTATAAAATTAATTCAGTTTGCATAAAAGAATAGCAATGATAAAGTGAATTAACGAACAAATGAAAATGGCTAACATAGAAAACTACCACCCACTAGTTATTTAAGAAATACAGATTTAAATGGACTAATATTTTTTCCTATAAATTAGAAAAGATCTTTAAATGGAAATATGCAACACTGATAAGGGTGTGGTGAGACCCCTGTACAGTGTTCCTGGGCATGTAACTTACTAATTTTAGAAAGCAGTTTAGCAATAGAACATCAGTCTTGAAATTTTTCATTCTGTTTTTTAGTCTGGTCTCTGATAGCTGCAAGTTACAAAAACCCACATCTCACACCTACTTGAGCAAAAAAAAAAAAAAAGGAATTCTTGTATCCTAGCTTGATGATGGATTCTGTACTGAAGTTTTGTTATTGGAAATCTGCCTCTTCCATCTCTGGCTTCTGTCTGTCCTCCGTTAGCTTCCTACCAGGGCAGGCTCTCTCCAGCAGTTGCCAGGAGTTTGGGCTTATGTCATACCAGGTTAGCAATCCATACTGAAAAAGAATGACGTTTGCTCGACAGTTCCTGGGAGAGTCGGGACTGACCCTGGCTGAGCGAGAGCTCTCGTGGTCCTGGACCTGTGGCTGCAGTTGGAGGGAACAATGTGCCATCATCTCAGCCTGGGTCCCCCACCCTCTGAAGCCAGGAGCAGGGCCTGTCTCCCCAACCACCTGGACTAATAGAGGGTGCCGAGGGGATTCTCCAAAATGATGTGTCCCCCAAAGAAGGGAAATGAAGGCTGGTTAGGAAAAATCAATAGATTGTTGTACACACAATTTCTCCTTTAATCACACCACCGAGAGTCAATTTTAAGTTGTAATAAATGTTTGGATGTAAATATTTATTGTATGTATTTTAAGCTATAATAAATAGTTATAATGTTATAATTATTCAGTTATAATGCTAAAAACCCCACGAAACACTAACAACTTATTGTCCAACAGGGGAATTGTTTTAAATTAAGGAATATAAAATGCTTTAGGCAGCCATTAAAATTGTGTTGTCAATTTTTTTTTTTTTGCCATTTTTAATTCCTTTTGAATGCAAGTCACTTTTTGTAATATTGGAAACAGTATCACACCGAGCCTTCTTAGGAACTAGGCTGGGTCTTTCCCTCTTCAGCAGAGGCTGTGATAATACAAAGTGCTAACAGAAGGAACTAGGCTGGGTCTTTCCCTCTTCAGCAGAGGCTGTGATAATACAAAGTGCTAACATGGGGCTGTGAAACTTGAAGTGACCACTTATCTACATTCTTTTCGTTAGGAAACAAGCAAAAATCCAGCCCTTAAAGGCATATGTAAAGAACATCTTGATCTACAAAAGGACAGAATGACCCACACCACATGCTCTGCCAACCCTATCGGTGAATCACATCAGAACTGGCCAAGGATTGGTGGAGGGGAGAAAGAGGTGTTTTTTTTTGTTTTTAATATAAGAGTTTTCATTTTAAAAACCTCTTTGAGGTTTCCAAATTTCCTGATACTGTCTTTTACCAAGGTCTCCCCTAGAATACAAAGTTAGAGATAAGTGTAGGAGATAAGATACTTAGATATTTTCAAGATAAATATTACTTAGTAATAAGAAATTACACATACGGCGTTTCCCTGTTTGTCACAAGTGCAGTTTAACAATGAGGACTATTTAAAAGAAACACTCAAGTCTTCAAAAGGTGGTGGCGGCAACACTTTCCACTACAGAATAACTTCCCGCTTCACTGTATAATGAACCCTGCTGTTCTCCCATGACACAATTCCAGTGGAAAAACTTGTCAGGAGCTTTTGCTGGGGCCGAGAGCTTAAAAATAAAGCATGTCCCAGTTAGCTGATTGTAAGCTCAGTTAACATCTTTGGGATGGACCCAGAAAATCTGACCATTGTTTCATGAAACATCTGCATCCTGGAGAATTCCCGAGTCTTTAGCCTTAGTTTCTACCCAGCTTCTTAAAGCTGGGCTCAGTCCCCACCTGTGATTCCTCTCTGGGTGGAAGGTGGGGGTGGCTGGACATCAAGTGTGGAATGTCATTGTAAGCGGAAGCCCAGGAGCCTTTGCACAGAGGCAAGGCACAGCTGGTAAAAACTGGGCAGGACTGCCAGGATGCCAGTGATGGGGGGAGGCCCCTCTGCCCCTCAACCCCTCTGCTGCTGGAGCCACCAGCAGGTACGAGTCTATGATGAAGAGAAAAGCTCCAACCTAAAACAGCAAGGCCAAGGCCTTATAATGAATCTTTAAAAAATTTTTTTATTTTTTATTAATTTAAAAGAAATAACAAGAAAGAAACACAAACATTCTGAATATATGCGCATTCCATTCTACATATATCATCAGTAATTCACAATATTATCACATTGTTGCATATCATTATCATGATCATTTCTTAGAAAATTTGCACGAATTCAGAAAAAGAAATAAAAAGACAACAGAAAAAATAAAACGAAAACAGAAAGAAAAATTTACATATCATACCCCTTACCCCTCCCTTTCATTAACCACTAGCATTTCAAACTAAATTTATTTTAACATTTGTTCCCCCTATTATTTATTTTAATTCCATATGTTCTACTCGTCTGTTGACAAGGTAAATAAAAGGAGCATCAGACACAAGGTTTTCACAATCACACTGTCACATTGTGAAAGCTGTATCATTATACAATCATCTTCAAGAAACATGGCTACTGGAACACAGCTCTACAGTTTCAGGCAGTTCCCTCCAGCCTTTCCATTACATCTTGGATAACAAGGTGATATCTACTCAATGTGTAAGAATAACCTACAGGATAACCTCTTGACTCTGTTTGGAATCTCTCAGCCATTGACACTTTGTTTCATTCCACTCTTCCCCGTTTTGGTAGAGAAGGTTTTCTCAGTCCCTTGATGCTGGGTCTCAGCTCATTCTAGAGTTTTTCTCAATTCCTTGATGCTGAGTCTCAGCTCATTCTAGAATTTCTATCCTACGTTGCCAGGAAGTTTCACACCCCTGGGAGTCATGTCCCACATACACAGGGGGAGGGCAGTAGAGTTTGCTTATTGTGTTGGCTGGAGAGAGAGGCCGCATCTGAGCAACAAAAGAGGTTCTCTTGGGGGTGAGTCTTAGGCCTAATTTTAAGTAGGCTTGACCTATCCTTTGTGGGGTTAAGTTTCATCTGAACAAACACCAAGACTGGGGGCTCAGCCTATAGCTTTGGTTGTCCAAACTGCTAGTGAGAATATCAAGAATTCAACTTGGGGAGGTTGAATTTTCCCCCATTCTCACCATTCCCCGAAGGGGGCTTTAAAACTACTCTTCTACTCACTGATCAAATCACTGTGGGATTCACCAGAGCATCACTCTGGACAAACCAACAAAATCTCACGTCCTACCCAAGGTTCCATTACTTATGTTGTTCAACCAACTATCTACGTAAGTTATATTAGAAGATGCACTAGTCAAAATATAAATTTTGTACCAAATAGGTATTTTTTACTTTAGTCTCACACATAAGTTGAGATTTAATAAATATTAATTACCATCTATTTTCAGCACGCTGCAGTAATGAAATTCCTTTGTTCTTCCTCATGCAAAAACATTTTTAAATTTGTACATTTAGTCACCATCATTATACACTCTGGGCATTCCTAGATTATACCATCTCAATGTTTATCGTCTATCTTTCTTTCTGATTCCATTTATACCCCAGCCTCCCTCCCTCTATCATTCTCACATTCAGCTTCGTTCAGTGTTTTAATGTAATTGTATTACAGTTAGGTAGTATTGTGCATCCATTTCTGAGTTTTTATATTCAGTCCTGTTGCACAGTCTGTATCCCTTCAGCTCCAGTTACCCAATATCTTACCCTAATTCTATGTCCTGATGGTCTCTGTTGCCAACAAAATATTCCAAGTTTATTCACTAGTGTCAGTTCATATCAGTGAGACCATACAGTATTTGTCCTTTTGTTTTTGGCTAGTCTCACTCAGCATAATGTCCTTAAGGTCCATCTATGTTGTTTCATGCTCCATGACTTTATTCTGTCTTACAATTGCCTAATGTTCCATTATATGTATATGCCACAGTTTGTTTAGCCACCTGTCTGTTGATGGACATTTTGGCTGTTTCCATTTCTTGGTAATTGTAAATAGTGCTGCTATAAACATTGGTGTGCAAATGTCTGTGTCCTTGCCCTCATGTCCTTTGAGTAGAGACAGCATATAGATGGGTCCTGTTTTTTAATCCATTCTGCCAGACTATGTCTTTTGATTGGGGAATTTAATCCATTAACATTCAGTGTTATTACTGCACAGGTAGTACTTTCTTCTACTATTTTGCCTTCTGGATTTTATATGTCACATCTAATTTTCCTTCTTTTTACTCATAGCCTTCCTTTCTATACTCTTCTCCACACCTCTCTCTTCTGTCTTTTCATATCTGTCTCTAGTGTTCCCTTTAGTATTTCTTGCAGAGCTGGTCTCTTGGTCACAAATTCTCTCAGTGATTTTTGTCTGAAAATGTTTTAATTTTTCCCTCATTTTTGAAGGACAGTTTTGCTGGATATAGAATTCTTGGTTGACAGTTTTTCTCTTTTAATGATTTAAATATATCATCCCACTGTCTTCTTGCCTATGTGGTTTCTGCTGAGAGATCTGTGCATAGTCTTATTGGGCTTCCCTTGTATGTGATGGATTGCTTTTCTCTTGCAGCTTTCAAGATTCTCTCTTTCCCTTTGATATCTGACATTCTGATTAGTAAATGTCTTGGAGTACATCTATTTGGATCTATTCTATTTGGGATATGCTGTACTTCTTGGATCTGTAATTTTAAGTCTCTTATAAGAGTTGGGAAATTTTCAGTGATAATTTCCTCCATTAGTTTTTATCCTCCTTTTCCCTTCTCTTCTCCTTCTGGGACACCCACAACACATATATTTGTGCGCTTCATATTGTCTTTCAACTCCCTGAGACCCTGCTCATATTTTTCCATTTTTTTCCCTATATTTTATTTTTCTTGCCAGATTTCAGATGTTCCACCCTCCAATTCACTAATCCTATGTTCTGTCTCTCGAAATCTACCATTGTAGGTTTCCATTGTTTTTTCATCTCTTCTACATATCCTTTCATTCCCATAAGTTCTGTGATTTGTTTTTTCAGACTTTCGATTTCTTCTTTTTTTCATTCCTTGCCTTCTTTATATCTTCCTTCAATTCATTGATTTGGTTTTTGGTAAGGTTTTCCATGTCTGTTCGTATATTCCGAATTAATTGTTTCAGCTTCTGTATGTCATTTGAATTGTTGGTTTGTTCCTTTGACTGGGCCATCTGTTCAATTTTCCTAGTGTGATTTGTTATTTTTTGCTGGTGTCTAGGCATTTAATTACCTTAATTAGTTTATTCTGGAGATTGCTTTCACTTCTTTTACCTAGGGTTTTCTTGCTGGATGAATTTGTTGTCTATTTGTTCTTTGATGTTCAGTTCAGCTTTATCTGGACCTCTAGCTTAAGTTTTGTTTAACAGAGGAGAATTTTTCAGTTCTTGTTTTCTTGTTTCTTGCCCTGTTTCTATGGTGTCTTTCTCTCCCCCCCCCCACACTTAGGAGGGTCTACTTAGGTATTATAGACCCCAGCCAGATTTTCCCAGACCAAACTGGCATCCTATCAGGAGGAAAGAGTTACCTGCATCAGTTTTCCCTGAGGGTGAGACCCAGCAGGTTGAAAGACTTTCCTGTGAAGTCTCTGGGCTCTGTTTTTCTTATCCTGCCCAGTATGTGGCGCTTGTCTGCCTGCGGGTCCCACCAGCAAAAGATGTTGTGGCTCCTTTAGCTTTGGCAGACTCTCCCTACTGGGGCATGGTGGAGACAGAGGATAGGTTGTAGGCTGGTTTTAATGGCTTCAAATTACCAAGCCCTGGTGTCTGAATTCCTTGAGGGAGGGATGCCACCTGAGCTGGGCTTCATCCCTCCCCTGGGGAAGGCACAGGCTCCAGACAAGCTCCCAAACGAGCTTGTTTCTGCTTATGCCTGGGGCAGTTGCAGCCTGAGCAGCCCCACTGCTGTATTCAAAGGCAGTCAAGCCTTTGTAGAAACACAGTCACAAAAACCTCTGTTTCCTCCTTTTTTTTTTTTTCTTTTTCCGTCAGCCCTGCCGCCTTCGCGCCGGGGCAAAATGAGTGACCTCTGCTTTGACCAGGTTCACCTGAGCTGGGGGCCTATTTTTAGTAGTTAGAATTTGTTAATTAATTCCACAGTTAGTGTTTGGTTGGGCCCAGCCACTGCTGCTGGTAAAGTCTCTTTCCTTTCCTCTCTGGGATGCCGCTTGTGGAGGAGGGCACTGGCTGCCACGACTTGGGGAGCTCACAGTTCTGGGGGGGCTCGCAGCTGGTCCAACTGATCCAGACTGGGGTACGCTGTGTGTCCTGTCACTGACGTGCCCCCAGGAGCTGTTTTGTACTGTTTCTGGTCATTTAGTAGTTGTTCTGGAGGACGAACTAAAATGCGCACCTTGTTAAGCCGCCATCTTGGCCCCATAGGAATTTTAAAGAGCGCTTTTCTGAAGTCAGTGTAGCCTTGAGTATTGTTTTAGTTTACTAGCTGCCAGAATGCAATGTACTAGAAATGGAATGCCTTTTAAAAGGAGAATTTAATAAGTTGCTAGTTTACAGTTCTAAGGTGGGGAAAATGTCCCAATTTAAACAAGTCTGTAGAAATGTCCAATCAAAGGCATCCAGGGAAAGATACCTTGGTTCAAGAAGTCCAATGAAGTTCAGGGTTTTTCTCTCAAGTGAGAAGGCACATGGTGAACACGGTTTGGGTTTCTCTCTCATCTGAAAGGCACATGGTGAACATGGCATCATCTGCTAGCTTTATCTCCTGACTTCCTGTTTCATGAAGCTCCTCGGGAGGCATTTTCCTTCTTCATCTCCAAAGGTCACTGGCTGATGGACTCTGCTTCATGGTGCTACAGTATTCTCTGCTCTCTCGAATCTCTCTCATTATCCAAAATGTTTCCTTTTTTATAGGACTCTAGAAACTAATCAACATCCACCCAAATGGGTGGAGACACACCTCTACCTAACCCAGTTTAACAACCACTCTTTATTAAATCACATTTCGGGGGGATGATATAATTACAGTTTCAAGCATGCAATGCTGAATAGGGATTAGAAGAAACAGCTGCCTTTACAAAGTGGGATTAGGATTAAAACATGGCTTTTCTAGGGTCCATATATCCTTTCAAACCAGCACAAGTATTTTACTTTACTACCAGGGATTCCTGGAGCCAAGTGGGTAACCGAGGCAACATAAACTAATACAGCTCCAGTGAGCCCCCCATTGACAGCCAAGCCACATGAGCTGCACAGCAGGGCCACTTAACTGTGCCCTGCCCACCCCTCATACTTACAAAGAAAGAGTATTTTATACTATAAAGGCAGAATATAAGATAAACCATATAGTTTGGTTTTACCTCTGTTAAAAACTGCCTAGAGGAAAAAAAATTCTGGAAAATCTGAAATAATTATTAGGTTGAAAACCTGTTAGAATTTAGATTTCAAATTCACAAAACAACTGTTTTTGGAGTGCTATTTTTGGCAGTAATTTTTATTCTGGATATGATTTTCTTTATAATTTCCTTATTTTTAATATATGTTACAATGAACAGCTGAAAGGTGCTTTACATTTAGATTGAAATTCAAACGACTTCATTTAAATCCTTGGGATGTTCCAGACATCACTGGAACATCAGTGTGTCTCTTATGAAATCAGTTGTCAGCTCTATTGGTTTCATGAAGGCTCCTCTATAGGAGCCATAAATAAAACCTGTTGATTGACAGAGTGATTCATCTGTTCATTCATCCAACCACTTGTGAACTGTTAGAGGGATTAAAAAACAACCCTAAAGGAATTTCTTAAATTTAGGAAGGCATGGAAACTTTTAAATCATCACAGGTCAGTGAACAGGTTTTTTGCAGTGGTTAGGATATGTTAATTAGTCTTTGTTTGTTTTAAGGAACTGAAGAGCTAAATGAATGTCAGCAATTTTGATGAAGTCATTGAGTGTGAAGAGTTTATACTCATATGTAATAGCATTCAACTGGAATAATAAAAGTCATTTGCATAAATGGTCTGTCTGCAAAATTTGGGAATGATTGTATCCCATTATGAATGTTAAAATATATTATTGATGTTAAAATATATTATGTTGTGTTATGTTCAGAATTCATTTATTTTCAACATATTTGTTTACAAATAGTTTTCATTCCACCTACTGTCTCAGGTGGTATAGAAGGTTATAGAGTTTGATGGTCAAAGGATCTTGTGGCTAGAGTTTGGGGCTCACTTCTCCTGAAACTTTAGCTCCAGGAGAGAACGTTATCTTTTGGGATAGTGCCTCCAAGATGCAGATGAGCTATTGTGACCAACTTCCACAAGAAGCAGAATAGGCAGACATTTCCAGGTCAAGAGTCTGCTGGCCGCGAATGAAGAAGACCTTCAATGGCAGCTGGAGAGAGTGATCTTGATTCTGTGAGGTGGGCTGGGCCAGGAAACACCAGTATTGGCGTAATGATAAAGCGCACTGATAGACAGCTGAGAAATTCCCTTTCTTCTTTGTATTATTGATTAGAATTTCTATTGTATATTTATCGAAATAATTATGTATAATTATAAAAAGGAAAAGATAAACAAAATACAGTGGTTAAAATGTTAAAACTTCCTCACATAAAGAACCCAAATCTTTAGAGACTTGTTGACTCAAAGTCATTGATTGTCCTGCTTTTCCTTACGATATCCTCCTTTGTGCCATAAAGAGTTCTAGGGATGTAGTTTATTTTTAACTTTTTAATTGTGAAATGCGATATATAGAGAATAACGTGTAACATGGAAGTACAACTTAGCAAACCGTTAGAAAGTAAACTCCTGTGTCAAGAGACGGTGTATTCTGAGCGTGTCAGAAGCCCATCACGTACTCTCTTTCTGCCCCCTAAGGTAACTACAATCTGCTTTTATGATAATTTCTTTGGGAACCCTGACTAATGTACCAACTATGTTGGTATCTATAAATGCAAAGATTTCTTTCTCTCTCCTTGGCCCTTTCTGCCTTTGAGCGTCGCAGTGGACTCTGAATGAGACCTCAAGTACCTGGATTCCTCCCGTATGTGTATTAAAGGGTGAGGAGGGACAAGAATTGTAGGTGGTGTTGGGTATAGTCAGCAGTGATAGCGAACCCACCCAGGGCTGCCAGGGAATTCAGAGCTCCTGCCAGGTTACTGATTGGTATACTGGACACTGCCCAGGCTTGAGACCAAAAGCATGTCATTCCATTCAGTCAGCTGGCTAGGAGCCAGAATTGCATGGTAGAGTCTGGCCTTTGATGGGGTTTCAAAGAGTCACCATTAAAGGGCATTTTTATATATAGCCTCAAAGCAGGGGCTTTGTGCAGCAGTAGTATAGGGTAGTTTTTTATTAATTTTTTTTGGTCAGAGAATTTGTAGGTTTACAGAAATATCATGCATGAAATGTATAAAATACAGAGTTTCCATATACCACTCTATGATGAACAGCTTGTGTTTGATGTGGTACATTTGTTTAGTTCATGAAAGAACATTTTTATAGTTGTTCTTTTAATTATAGCCCACTATTTACATAAGGTTCATTGTGATATTCAGTTCTGTTTTTCTTGTTTTTTTGTATGCTATGCAGTGGGGCCACATTTCATTATTTTTCTACACGACTGTCTCATTATCGCAGCATCATTTGTTGAATGCTTTCTTTCTTTTTTGAAGTGCATGGACTGGGAATTCAACCCAGGTCTCCCGCATGGCAGGCAAGAATTCTACCACTGAACTGCCCATGTACTCCTCTGTTTTTCCTTTTAATTTTTATTTTAGTAACATATATATGACCTAACCACATTCACATAAATAGTGCAGGGCCGTTAATTACATTCACAATGCTGTACTACCATCACCACCATCCATTTCCGAAACTTTACAATCAACCCCAACAGGAATTCTGTACACTTTAAGCATCAGCTCCCATTTTCCGATCCCCAAACCAGCCCCTGGGAATCTACATTCTAAGTTCTCACTCCATGAGTTTGCTTATTCTAATTGTTTCATATCAGAGAGATCATACAAGATCTGTCCTTTTGTGTCAGGCTTATTTCACTCAACATGATGTCTTCAGGGTTTATCCCTCTGTTGCATGAATTAAAACCTCATCCCTGCTTAGTGCTGCATAATATTCCATTGTATGTATATGCCACATTTTGTTTATCCATTCATCAGGTGAGGGATGCTTGGATGGCTTCCATCTTTTGACAGTTGTGAATAATGCTGCTATGAACATTGGTGTGAAAATGTTTGCTTGAGTGTCGGCTTTTGGCCTAGCATAGTTTTTGAACTTAGGGTAGTTTCTGAACAGGCCAAAGGAGCGCACTGCCCACTTCTTAATTTTCCCATCTACTGCAAAGCAAGAAGGTGACAGATGCTGCCTGCCTGTAGATCCAAGGCTCGTGTGTCCAGATAACTTACTACACAATATATTTGCCACTTAGTCAATGCAAAGCCCAGTTCTTAGTGATTCACACACAGCAGGTCACTTACTCCTTACCAAACCCTGCAGTATGAGCTATTACACAAATGATGAAAGTGTTTGCTTTGTTTTGCTTTATGAAACAGTTGAGGAAACTAGGACTTTGAGAAGTTACTTGCCCGAGATCACACAGCTAATAAATATTTGAGCTCGGATTCATGCTCTGAACTCCACGGGTGGTTCCTAAAATATTGAAGGGATGCACTAATTATACTAGGTTTTCGTTTTCATCTTCATGAAAAATGCATGATTTTTACATTGTAACCGAATAAATAAAGTTCTTTCAAGGTCACAGCACGTATTTTTTTTAAGTTCTATTATATTTCCAATAGCCTTTTATTCTTGGAAGTTGAGGGGAAGGGGTTAGCTGCTTGACACTTCATTCCAGTTCCTAATATGCCGGTCCTTATATTTAATGCCTTGACGGATAGCTCTGAATGGCCTTTGAGATGCAGTTGCAATGCTTACCACTAGAGGGCAGGATAGGCCGCGCAGAGCTACCGCAATATGTGGCCCTAGGAACAACTTGGCCATTTCATCCCTTCATTGACAGAAGTAGACTGAGCTTGAAACTGGGGATGTCCTGCTATCTGGCAGAGAAGTTCACAAACCCCATTGACGGGAAGAGCCAGGTTGTGAGGCTTTGAAGTGAGAAAGGCCAAGATGCTTGGGATCCTTAGGGCAGGGTTTTTCTATCTCAGTTACCACTGATATTTTAAACCAGGTAATGCTTTGCTGTGGGGACAGTCCTATGCATTGTATGATATTTCACAACATCCCTTGCATCTCCCTACCAGACACCAAAAGCACCTTCTCCCCAGCTTTGATGATCAAAAATGTCCCTTAGGGGGCAAGTTTGACCCTGATTGAGAACCATGTCTTAGAGATCCTGGATTTCCTAAAGACCTGAGTCCTTGGAGGATGACTGAAAGGTCTTCCCTTCCTGTTGACTGGGAATCTGGGGCTTTTCTTGACCGGGGGTCCCACAAAGTAATCCCAGGCATGGAATGGATAGGATTGGTTCCAGTCTATAAATGAGTGGACAAAAAGCAACTAACCTCTCAACATGAAGAAAGGGAGCCAGAGAAGGAAGTAACAGCATGAAACACATAATTGTGGAGAAAAGAATAAGAACTGGATCAAAAGGTATGAATTGAAATGATGTCAAACAAGATGGGACTCTCAGTTTCAAGAAGCAAGGCCTCCTACCAGGAGAGACATCTTGTGAGATATCTGCATGAATGGGAGGGAGCTGAGTTCTTTGAGATAATTCAAACACTTCTCCCCCAGATCTCCTCCTCCGGTATTTTCTGTCTCACTTACTAGTCCCATTACCCCTTAGTCAATTATGTTATACATCTTGGAGTCATTCTTTGCAGGCATTCTCATTAGAAAGGGAGTGATTTAAATATGAACTTTCCTATATATTAGAGGCATCAGTGGCCCATAGGACCAGGGTAAGTTTTAAGGTTGTAATGAACACTCTGCATTTTTTAAGCAGGCTGGCATCAACTCCCTTACTTGCACACAAGCTGGCCATAATAACCCAAAAGAAGTTTAGTCAGGAGGAATGAATAAAACTAATATTACACAAGAAGAAAGAATCAAATTTGTTACAAAACCTTAGCACACATGAATTCTAAACCCTGCAAGTTCTGAAATGCCAATTAGAGGGTCTTATACTGCCAAGAGCTGTGTTTTTGCAAAAGAAATATCCTTGGGTCTTGGATCCCTGACACTCACAGGTCAGTGGTGGGTTCTCCTGGTAGGCTCAGGTCCATCCTCTGATTCAGATGAATCTTAGCCTAAGTTAACCATCCACCTCTCCGTGGCCCTTTGCAGAGAAGATTGTCTTTGCCTCAATCTGGTTAACTTGTTCAAGTATGGTTTCTTACATTGAATCACTAAAACTCAGTAGACCGTCACCTGCAAAAGCATCTCATTTGAACAGAGCTGCCTTGTTCACCACAGTGGAACACAGTACGCAGGACTCAAAAAATACTGATTAATTGAATATGGATAAATGGATATGTAAACACATGGCTCTACTCAGTGCTTACAATATTCTAGTTTTAACACTTGTCTTCGCATGTGGAATTATTTCCACCTTTGAGGGCATTTGCTTTTACTCTGGTAAGCAAAGGAATTATAATCATAGGATTGTATTGGTAGCCTGCCCAGATTCCCTTTATCAGCAGCAGGGCCCTTCCTCCAGAGCACCGAGTGTTAACTACTAACAACTCAAAACTGCCTCTCTCTCTCTCTTTCTCTCTCTACAGGGAATTACCATATGCTAAATGCCAGCCAGGTGCCACCTCCCCTCCCCAGAAGACTAACCTCAGTCCCCATCATGGCTGGGGCTTTTCTTGGCCGGGGGTCCCACAAAGTAATCCCCCGGCCAAGCCCGCTTGCCATACAGTGAGGTCAAGTCTGTGATATAATTTATGATCCCAAGTTGCTCCATGGGATCAAACTATATAGCTAGTGTTCAGCTGAGACTACGTCTTTGCTGAGCTTTTCCCCTCTGTTTTGTTAGCCGTCTCTTATATCTTTTTCCGCTGAGGACATAGCCTCAACATATCACTTGAACCAGAATCTCTATCTCTGGTTCAGCTTTTAGGGAAAATAATCATTGATTGCGTTACTCAGAGCAGCCAAGACCACATCAGTGTCTGACCAAAATTTCCAGAAAAAGAGTATGGCAAAGCATCTCAACTGCAGACAGCTCTTCCCCAGTGGACTTGGAGTTACTGTCGTCATCTTATTATTTTTTTTCTTTTTCTAATGCAATTTTATTGATATGTTGTGTATTCACATAACATATTCATCCGAATTGTACAATCAGTGGTTCACAGTATCATCATATAGCTGTGCATTCATCACAATCTACTTTTTTTTTAACTTCTTTTATTGCGTAGTATAACGTGATACAAAGCAAAGACCTAAAAAAGCAATAGTTTTCATAGCACTCTTCGACAGATAGTTGTAGAACAGATCCCAGAGTTTGTCATGGGCTACATATGATCTTCTCAGATTTTTCCTTCGAGCTGCTCCAGAATATGGGAGACTAGAAGGCTTAAATACTTTTTTATCATCACAATCGACTTTTTCCTTTATTTTTTTGTGAACAAAAACATGTATACAAAAAAACTATAAATTTCAAAGCACAGCACCCCAATTAGTTATGGAACATATTTCAGACTTTGACATGGGTTACAATTTCACAATTTGGGTTTTCACTTCTAGCTTCTCTAAAATGCTGGAGAACAAAAGCAGTGTCAATTTAATGATTCAGCATTCATATCCATTTGTTAAATCCTATCTTCTATGTGTAATTCTACCATCACCTTTGATCTTTCCATACCTCTCTTTGGAGTTGTTTGGGCTATGGCAATTCTAGATTTTTGATATTGGAAGGGTCTGTCATATAATAATATAGGGTAGGGAGATGGAACAATCTGATATTCTGGAGAGGCTGGGCTAGGTTTCAGGACTTATCTGGACCAGGGACCCATCTGAAAGTTGTAGGTTTCTGGCAAGTTACTCTAGTGCCTGGAACTCTTGCAGAGTCTTATATATATTGCCCTAGGTGTTCTTTAGGATTGGCTGGAATGGTCCTGGTTGGGGGTTGACAGGTTATGATAAGTAGCAAGGTCTATTTGAAGCTTTCATAAGAGCAACCTCTAGAGTAGCCTCTCAACTCTATTTGAACTCTCTCTGCCACTGATACTTTATTAATTACACTTCTTTTCTCCCTTTTGGTCAGGATTGAATTGTTGATCCCATGGTGCCAGGTCTGGATTCATCCCTGAGAGTCCTCTCCCGCATTGCCAGGGAGACTTTCACCCCTGGGTGTCATGTTCCATGTAGTGAGGGAGAGCGATGATTTCACTTGCAGAGTTGGGTTTAGAGAGACTGAGGTTACGTCCGAGCAACAACAGAGGTCCTCCAGAAATAACTCTTAGACATGCCTATAGGTAGTCTAAGCTTCTCTGCTACCTACACAAACTTCACAAGAGTAAACTTCGTGATCAAGGGTATGGCCTATTGATTTGGGTATCCCTAAAGTTTGACACAGTATCAGGGGATTCCCTGATGGTAAGGTTTAATAGTTACATATTCTTTCTCCCGTCCCTCAGTGGACTTTGCCGATACTTTTTGATTATCTGGTTAATATATTCTAGGATGTTTCCAGGCATTACAATAATCTATGCAGGATTAAAGGACCTCTTTCTCACTCTGTGCTCCCTGTATTTCATTGTTCAAATGAGCCATGAAGATAGGTTGAATTAGATTATGCACTACAGAAAATTCTAGTTCCAGATCAGATAAAACTTTCTTCCATTGTCTCAAAGAGTATGTGTGGTTCTAAAATATTGACACTGTCTTCCTTACCCCTATGTTCTGAATTACCTTAACTTCAACCTGTTTGGCTTCATTCTTATCTCTAAATATCAGGTTATATAAATAAAACAGCCTTTCAAAATCCAGAAATAATAATCACCACTCTGGACTTCATGTATCTGCTCTAAAAGCTTACGGTCCAGGCCCCTTTCTTATAAACATTTTCTAAAGGTGACCATATCATTCTAGTTCTTTTGTTTCTGGCTTATTTTGTCTCATGATGTTGTTCATGTGGCTGCAGGCCTCGCCTCATCTTATTTTAAACTTTCTTTTAACCTCAGTGTTATGAGTGTAAGCCCTTGGGTGAAAGCAATGTGAAGGGAAGAACTCAGGATTAGGGTTTATAAATGGCTGAAAATTACAGTTGAAAAAAACCTTAGAAACATTCTAGCTTGATATCTTATTTTACAGATAAGTTGATTGTGGTGCAAAGAAAGGATTTTCTTGAGGTGATACAACCAATGAATGACAGAGCTGGTACAGAAATAGATTTCTAATCTCCCATTTTAGTGATTCCTCCAAACTTATCTACTTCTTGATAGTAACTGTGCTTACATTTCCACAAGAGAATCTTATAAATTGGATGCTATGCAGGAAAGTTCTTAAAAATTATTTAAAATAGTATAATTTAATTTGTCCATTATTAATTATTAATATTTTATTTTAATTTATTTAGCATTGTATCTCATGTATGTTGAGAGCTTAAGATATTTCTCTCAATAACAATATGACTACTATAGATGATTACTGAACAGGTACTTATATTTTCATCATTTATTCTCTAAAATACACTGGATTTTCTTGCTGAGGATAAAAAAACAGTAGAAGACTCCGTTTTCAAGAAATTTGGTAGTAGAAGACACACACTGGTGGTGCATTAGGATTATAAGCAAGCTGTGGGGTCAGGGAGAGGCAGTAAGTAATGTCATCTGGTGGGAGTGGAGAAGGGTTCCTGGAAGATATGCCATTTGAGATGGGTCATGAAGGGTGAGTATAATTTTGATAGTTTGAGAAGGGGAACAGCACAGGGAAAGGAAAGTTTGAAATGGAAAGCCCTGCCATGTGGCTGCCATGTTTCTCCGGAGAGGAGCACAAGTCTTGCACGTTTGGATGGTGTTACTTTGAAGGGTAACACCATGTTTGCTGGATAACGTTTTGTCTCCTAATTATAATGCCGCCACATCCCTGCCAGTCTCGATTTTCTCCTTCCTAAAAGCTGCTTTACTCTTCTTCAGTTCTCCTGGGGCATCGAATTAAATTAGAGAAGTGAAGGAGGTGAAGATACCAGCAGCCTTCATCGTCTTTTTGGAACATTAATAGAGAAAGAAGATTTAAAAAAAATTGAGAGAGAAAATTATTGCTTCAAGAAAAAAGATTAAACTGTCAATCCCTTAATTAATGACAAAAAAATGAACATATTGAGCATCTACTGCTACTAAAGACGTTAAACACTTCAGAATTCTCATTGAATTCTCACAAATTATTCCTTGAGATGTATAACTAATTATCCCCATGTAAAGTCTAGAGTTCTCAGACCCAGAGGAATTCAACCCCGTAGGCAATGCCTTGCAGCCACTGGAAGGTAAAGCTGTCCCCAGAGCTTCCTCTGGGTGCCACATGCTTCCCAGCACTAAGCCAGCAAGCACACTGAGAGCCAGACCCTGGAATCTTGTGGGTTACTTTCATAAAAGAACTAATTAAGAAGAGAAAATGAGAAGAGAAGAAGCCAAGTAGAGATAGGAAAGAAAAAGGGAAAATAAAGATATGCTTAAAAAGCATTGGCTTGATGATAAATTATTTTCTCTATCAAGATAATTAGGTATATAAATGTTACAGCACTCAAAATATAATGGGGGGTGTGGTGCAAGGGTAGTTCAGTGGTAGAATTCTCACCTGCCATGCAGGAGACCCGGGTTCGATTCCTTGCCCATGCATTTCCCAAACAAACAAACAAGCAAGCAAGCAAACAAACAAAAACAAAACCAAACAAACAAAATTTCAACAAATGGTGCTGCAATAATGGGATGCTCACATGGAAAAAATATGTATATATATAAATATATATTATAAAAATATGTATATATATTATATATATATATAATAGGAAAAAAACAGGAAAAACATTTGGTAGTTATATATATATATATATATATATATGATATGTGTGTGTATATAGATTGATCTTTGCTTTACATAGGCTTCAGTTATGAAGTAAAACTCTACAGAAAGAAACCTTTAAAGGAATGATTATAATCTTTGGTAAATAAAAATGCCTATAAATATTTGCCATCTAAAATGCTTAAATTTCAAATCTTCTAAAATCCCTTATTTTTCTTAAAGTCATTTATTGAAGTATATTGAAATGCTCTCATCTATATGTATAGCAATGAGAAATGATTTATTTCCTAAAACACATTGCTTTTTTTCCCCCTGTGTATTAGCATTGCTAGGTCAGACTCGGCTCTGGAATGCAATGGGAAATATTAGATTTCAGACACCCAGTAAGTTTTCTACCCATGCTTAGTGGATAAACATGTATTATACTATTTACATGTATTGTATTTCTGCTCTCTCCCACTTGGGAAAACAAAGATTGTAAATCGTATTTATACTGTTAGCAATGGAGTCTTGGTTTAGTGAACCTTAGAGAACATCAGGTGTTTTTCTCTTTGGGTCCTTAGACTGAAACTTAATTGCCCCATGTCACATCTGTTCACATCAAACAGTTTACATTATTTTCACTACAATGTGTTCTTTGAGGTGATGTGATTGACGTGACTAAATGCACTGGGTTGAAAAAGTCTGTCAGTGTTAGAGGAAATTTCAGAATCTCAGGCTGCAAGCCAAGGAATCTTGGTCTGTGTATAATCTGGTATAGAGTTAAATTTAGAAAGGCAATACAGTTCACCAGATTAAGAATTTTTGACAGTGATTCTTGACAAACTACTTTTTGATGATAAAGAAAAAGTATGAATAATTTGCTGGGGCAGAGATAAGGTTAGGAAGTCATTGCCCTGCTGTAAATCAGATGCATTCAGAAAGGAATTGAAGTGGAAAGGGATTCGCAGTCAGAAGATTCAGTTTTGAATCCCAGCTCCCCATGTTCCAGTTATGTGACCTTGTTGAAATCACTTTAATTCTCCGAGCCATTTCTCATCTGGATCATCGAGTATTGTGAGAATGTCAGGAAAGAACGTGTCTGAAGGAAAAGTATAAATTATGAAGTATTATAACAAGACTCCCCACTTCTATTGAAGGCTTGCATTGACTAGGATTCAAATTAATTATTTTAAAATGCATTGAAAGAATGATTGCTGGACTATGTAGCTCTTTGATGCTCGGAGCACCTTGATTTGTAAAGGGAAGTCCAATGACGGGTGGGGAAGAAGGATACATTTATCTAGCATCCCTTCACATCTCGTAGCTCCCTTTCCATTTTGACCATCTACATGTTCAAGCAGTTGTCAAAGAGTTATTCTTGTTGGAAATATTCTGTTGTCAACTGAGATGTTCTCTACTTGTGTTTATACCAGAATTTTACCGTCCTTAGAAATTTTAAACTGGGGAAGCTTTATTGATATCGTTAGAACTCTTCAAGTAGATTGTGATTTGGAATTTTCTCTTTCATGCATTCTCTTTCTACCGAAGACGTCTGCTCAGAGTCTACCGAGGACTTTGGGGTCCTCCTTGACTTGTATGACATCTGCTTATAAAATAATATAAAAATTTTCAGCTATCTGCAAGTATTAACATCAGGCACATGTTCATGCGCAGAATAAAGAGGTAACTCATTAACTGGAAGTTGGGGTGAGAAAAGAAAGGTTTTGACTGGAATGAAAAATGAGCACTTGCTGAAGAACGCTTAAGTTTTCCACAAGGGTCAAGTGAAGTTGAAATTGCTGTTTTCAGCTTTAGCCTTATTGAAGATATTTAGGTTGTGCTTTAGTCTTCAGTGGATAAAATCTCCCCTTTTGTAGCTAAACTTCTATACTGTGGAGTAAATTGACTCTGGCACAACTCAAATGTGCAAAGAAAAAGCATACCTAGGTAAGAGGGAAAAGAAAAAAATGTTTTAGTCCAATTTAGCTTGAAGCAGTAGGATCCAATGACTCAGAAGTCCCCCTTTTAGTGACCTAGGTTACCATGGATGACTCAGGTTCTTTCAGGATTCTGCCTCCCTTTTAGTTTCCTCTCAAGACGGCGTATTTGGAGAGGGGAGTGGGGCTGTTGGACATCAGGACATTGAGGCAATCAAAGGCGAGAGGAGCTCCGTGGCCTGAGCCTGGCCCTCACGAGTGCACTGGCTAGTTTACTTCATTTCTGGGTATTCTATTGGTGTTCACCACTGACAGTTATGGCAAGGGGCCTGTTCACTCTTTGTTTTCAACTGAGTAAGGGCCTGATGTTCTCCCCTCGCTAATGTGATCCACCTTGGCACTCCCCGATGCTGTGTGAACTTCCAAAGTCTGCTTGTGACTCACATCCAACCTTAGACAGAAACGGTCGGTCCCTTGGTCTCCAAAAGCCCTCATCCTCAATTTAGCTAGTTCTCCTATCAAGTCCCCAGCTAGACTTTTATGCTTGCTGCTAAGGTTACTTGCAATGGTCTGTCTCTGGTTCTGAGAGGTGGCCTACTGCTGAAAAGATAGAGAAGGGTCAGGACCTCCTGCATTTGGAGTTTGCTCAAATTATGGGTCTTCTCTAGAAAAAAGACTGGAGGAAGCAGATCTGGAGTCTTCTTTTTTTTCAACTTTCCACCTTTCTTTTCTCCTTTTCCGTTTGTTCTTCCACCTCCTCTCCATTTATACCAGCAGAAAAGGCTTTTCTTTTCCTTCCTCAACATCATATCCTCTATATACAGTAGGGCTGAAACATGTCCTATCCATTTTGAGCAGAATGAGTATCTTATCTACATTATGGGGAAAATCTTATGACCTGGTCTATCATGTTGTAGGATTTGGGTTGTTAAATATTCATTGTTTGCATTATTTTGATCATTTACATAAAATAAGTGGCCGGCCACCTTTCCTGTACAAATTTTATTTTCCCTGCTATTAGTAATTATCTTGTCTTTCTTAGATTTCTAGGTACTTCTTTGTATTTCAACCATGTATCCATCAGGCTCTCAGGAAAACAGAAACCAGTTCATGTATTTACAACAAAGAGAATTTAATGCATGAAATAGAATACTGGGAGAAGCTGAGAAGCTAAATAGAGGGCAGTAGAGAAACTAATAAAATTAGCAACAGAGGAAAACTACCACCACCTCTAGGCTGGAGAGAAAAAGAGGTGGGTCATATATTACTGCATCCTGGGAGTTGGGCCATGGGAGCGTGGTCAGGGAATGCTGGAACAAAAGAGGAAACAGATATCACTAAACAAGCTCCCCAAAGTAGAGAAGAAAGGAAATGACTATCCTGTTTTTTCTTTCCCCTCTCCTTCTCCAAACTGTCACCGGTGGCCCCAGGCAGTAGGTGGGAGCTGACACAGACATCAGGGAAGCCAACCTCAGAGGCGCTGCCTTCAGAGACACAGTGCAGAGCAAAGTAATGGCCAGGAATGGGTCTGCGAGGAAGGAAGACAAAGGAATGGCCAGGAATGGGTCTGCGAGGAAGGAAGACTAGGGATGGCTCAACCCAGGCTTCTAGAGTTCCTGTCAGGTTTTCAAGGGTGCCGTGTGTTCCATCAATCTCATTTTTTCTTTTAATTGTAAAAACACTTGTAATTCTATATTTTCCTGAAAGCAAAAACTTGAAAGTGTTCAGTAACATAGATTATTACTACCGCAAAGTTGATGTTTCTAATAACTTAAAAAAAAATTGTTTTAATACAGTTTTCTCGAGATGCACTCACACGCCGTACAAACCATCAGAAGTATACAATCACTGGGGTTCACAGTATCATCATGTAGTTATGCATACATCCCCATGATCAATTTTGGAACATTTTCATTATTCTAGAAAGGGAATAAAAATAAAAAATAAGGGTGGGCAACAGTGGCTCAGTGGCAGAGTTCTCGCCTGCCATGCTGGAGACCCGAGTTTGTTTCCCAGTGCCTGCCAATGTAAGAAAATTAAAAAATTAAAAAAAGAAAACCCAAATCCTCTCATACACCTTAACCCCCCATTGACCCATAGTATTGGTGTGGTACATTTGCTAACTGTTAATGAAAGAATATTAAAATACTGCTGTTAATCATAGTCCCTAGTTTGCAATAGGTACATTTTCCCCCATGTATTCATCTATTATTATTATTTTTTAAACATTTGCTCCCCCTATTATTTATTTATTTTTAATCCATATGTTTACTCACCTGTCCATAAGGTAGATAAAAGGAGCATCAGACACAAGCTTTTCACAACCACACAGTCACATTGCGAAAGCTATATCATTACACAATCATCTTCAAGAAACATGCTACTGGAACACAACTTGCAGTTTTAGGAACTTCCCTCTAGCCCAATACACCTAATCTAAAAAGGTGATATCTATTTAATGCATAAGAATAACCTCCAGGATAATCTCTCGATTCTGAAATCTCTCAGCCACTGACACTTTATTTTGTCTCATTTTGCTCTTCCCACTTTAGGTTGAGAAGGTTTTCTCAATCGCCTGGTGCTGAGTCCCAGCTCATTCTAGGATTTCTGTCCCACATTGTCAGGGAGATCCACACCCCTGGGAGTCATGTCCCATGTAGAGAGGGAGAGGGCAGTGAGCTCGCTTGCCGTGTTGGCTGAGAGAGAAATAAGCCACATCTGAGCAACAAAAAATGTTCTCTGTGGGTGACTCTTAGGCTTAATTTTAAGTTGGCTTAGCCTATTCTTTGCGGGGATAAGTTTCATAGGAACAAACTCCAAGATTGAGGGCTTGGCCTATTAATTTGGTTGCCCACAAATCTCATTTTTCAGAAGGTGTCTCTCCTGGAAGTTGAGTTTCCGATTGTCTCTGTCATGGTCAGCTTCATGTGTCAACTTGGCTAAGTGGTGGTACCTGTTTGTCTGGTTGGGCAAGTGCTGGTCTGTCTGTTGCAATGAGGACATTTCATAGAATTAAATTATGATCATGTAAGCTGCATCCACAGCTGATTCCATTTGTAATCAGCCAAGGGGAGTGTCTTCTGCAATGAATGATGCTCAGTCTAATCACTGGAAGCCTGCTTTGGCCAGCAAGCCTCTCCTGTGGATTTCATCCAGACCCTCCATCAGAATCATTGGCTTCACAGCCTGCCCTGTGGATTTTGGACTCTGTGGTCCCGTGGTCACATAAAACACTTTTATAAATTTTATTTTATATTTGCATGTTTCCTGTTGATTCTGTTACTCTAGAGAACCCTTACTAATACAGTCTCTTATTTGCTCTCTCTGAATCTCTCTCATTCTCCAAAATGTTTCCTCCTTTATAGGACTCCAGAAACTAATCAAGATCCCACCCAAATGCGTGGAGACATGCCTCCACCTAATCCAGTTTAACAACCACTCTTGATTAAATCACATCTCCAGGGAGATGATCTAATTACAGTTTCAAATATGCAATACTGAATAGGGATTAGAAGAAACAACTGCCTTTACAAAATGGGATTAGGATTAAAACAAAGCTTTTCTAGGGTACACATATCATTTCAAACCAGCACATTCAACCCTCTGGGCCCTAAAAAAGACATGTTTTCCCCATATACAAAATGCATTAATTTCATAACAGTATCAGAAATCCGTAAGCCATTTCAGTAGCAATGCAAATGAAATACAAAGTTAGAAACAGTACAAACCCCTATGAAAGTTAATTATGGGCAAAGTCTGTTCTAAGGCAAAATTACCTTCTGGCTTTGAACCTGTAAAACCCCAAGACAAGTCATTTGCTGCCAACATACAAAGGAGAAACATTCATAGAATACATATACCCATTTCCATAGGGAGGAAGGAACACAGAGGTCACCAGATCCATACAGTTTTGAAAACCCACAGGAAAAAGTCTGTTAGATTTCAAAATCTGAGAGTCATTTATCTTTAGGGCTTCTGAAAGCAGCAGTCCCACCTTTTTTAAGGGCCTATGCAGAGGTCTGCCTCTCTCCAAATGCAACCTTGGGGGACACTGGGGAGAGCACCTTTTTCTCAGCTCCACTCTCTCCAAGGATTGGAGCCACACCCGGGCTCTCTGCCGTCTCCAGGGCACATGCTTAACCCCTCCATGTGGTGGCAGCCAGGCTCTCCCCAAACCCCAAGGAATGTGCTTCACCCTCTCCAAGGCCTGAGGCGGCATGACTCTTCCACTGCAATGAGGTGGAAGGCCCATCCTCTGCCTCTCGGGCAAACTCACCCTCTTTACGGGCTTGGGTGGGTCCATCCTCCTGGCCCAAGGCTTCTTGACTTCAAACCTCAGCCCCCATGGTTTTGCCTCTGAAGTTATTTTTCCTCCAATGTGTCCCTTCTCTGAGCCCCCCAGTCCAGACTGGCAGCGGCTCTGTTTATACAGGTCCCACAGCACTCTCACTGGCTTTCTATGCAGTAGCCTTGGATCATGCCCATCAGACATAAGGAGTTTCCACAAGTCCTTCCTCAATGACTCCGTGTCCAATCCTGGCTTTCTCTGAATTGGCTGACTGGTTTCACATTTGGCCAAATCCTCACATAGGGCACCATTCTCTGGGGTCTCCCCTCCTGGAAGCCCGGAATTTTCCAGAACATCAATTTCTGCTTTCTTTGTACCCAAGGAGTCAGTTCTCAGTTTATCTCTTTCCTGTCGCATTTCACTATAAGCTGTGAGGAGAAACCAGGCTGCATTTCCCACATTAAATTTGGAGATCTCTTCTGATAAATATCCAACTTCATGGCTTTTAAAATCTGTCTTCCAGCCAAAGTCACTAGTCAATTTTTAAAAAATTATTTATTAATTAAAAAATTAAGAAACAAAATAAAACATCAACATATATAATCAGTAATTCACAATATCATCACTTAGTTGCATATTCATCATTTCTTAGAACATTTGCATTAATTCAGAAAAAGAAATAAAAAGACAATAGAAAAAGAAATAAAACGAACACAGGAAAGAAAGAAAAAAAATAAGATTATACCTACCATACCCCTTACCCCTCACTTTCATTGATCACTAGCATTTCAAACTAAATTTATTTTAGCATTTGTTCCCACTATTATTTATTTTTATTCTATATGTTCTACTCCATTGTTGACAAGGTAGATAAAAGGAGCATCAGACACAAGGTTTTCACAATCACACAGTAACATTGTGACAGCTGTATCATTATTCAATCATCCTAAAGAAACACGGCTACTGGAACACAGCTCTACATTTTTAGGCAGTTCCCTCCAGCCTCTCCATAACATCTTGAATAACAAGATGATATCCACTTGATGCATAAGAATAACCTCCAGGATAACCTCTCGACTCTGTTTGGAATCTCTCAGCCATTGACACGTTGTCTCATTTCCTTCTTCCTCCTTTTGGTTGAAAAGGTTTTCTCAATCCCTTGATGCTGAGTCTAAGCTCCTTCCAAGATCTCTCTCCCACGTTGCCAGGAAGGTCCACACCCCTGGGAGTCATGTCCCATGCAGAGAGGGGTGGGGTGGTGAGACTGCTCTTTTTTGGCTGGAGAGAGAGGCCACCTCTGAGCAACAAAAGAGGCTCTCCTGGGGGTGACTCCCAGGCCCAAATTTTAAGTAGACTTGACCTATCCTCTGTGGGGCCAAGCTTCAAATGAACAAGCCCCAAGACTGGGGGTTCAGCCTACAGCCCTGGCCGTCCACACTGCCCATGAGAACATCAAGAACTCAACTTGGGGAAGTCGAATTTCCCCCATTCCAACCATTCCCCAAAGGGGGCCCCGCAAATACTTTTCCACTCACTGATTGAATCACTCCGGGATTCATCAGAGTATCACTCTGGACAAACCAGCAAAATCTCACGTCCTACCTGAGATTCCAAGTACTTATGGCGTGCAATCAAACTATCTATGTAAGTTATATTAGGAAATGCACTAGTCAAAACAGAAATTTTGTAACAAACATTTTTTGCTTTCCGCTAGTCAATTTTGCCAGATTACCTGCCATTTTAAAACAAGGCTCATATCCTTCCAGTCTACTATAACACATGCCTCATTTCTGTCTAAGGCTTTATCAGAAGTGTCTTTAGAGCCCACATTTCTACTAACAGTGTCTTCAAAGCATTCTAGGACTTCTCTATTCAGCTCCTCAAAACTCCTCCAAAATCTTCTCTTTATCCATTTAAAAAGCCATTTCAACATGTTTGGTATTTGCAAGCCACAGCAGCACCCCACTCTCTGGTACCAAAATTTGCTCTCTCATCTGGAAAGGCACATGGTGAACATGGTCAGGGTTCCTCTCTCATCTGGAAGGGCACATGACAAACATGGCATCATCTGCTAGCTTCTTCTCCTGTCTTCCTGTTTCATGAAGCTCCCTGGGAGGCATTTTCCTTCTTCATCTCCAAGGGTTGCTGGCTTTATCTCCAAGGGTCAGTGGACTCTGTTTCTTGTGGCTATGTCGTTCTGCTCTCTCTGAATATCCCTCACTCTCATGATGTTTCCTCTTATATAGGACTTCAGAAACTAATCAAGACCCACCCAAATGGGTGGAGAGATGCCCCCACCTAATCCAGTTTAACAACCACTCTTGATTAGATCATCTCCAGGGAGATGATCTAATTATAGTTCCAAACATGCAATACTGAATAGGGATTAGAAGAAACAGCTGCCTTTAGAAAATGGGATTAGGATTAAAACATGGCTTTTCTAGGGTACATACATCATTTCAAATCAGCACAATTTGCTTTAAGATCTTTACTGATTTCTCTTGTATAGTCTTCCTTGACCCACTGGTTGGGTAAGAAGATCTTGTTTGACTTCCATATATTTGGACTTTCTGGCCCTCTGCCTGTTGTTGATTTCCAACCTCAGTCCATTATGATCTGAGAAAATGTTTTGCATAATTTCAGTCCTTTTAAATTTATTGAGGCTTGCTTTGTGACCCAGCATATGGTCTATCCTTGATCCATGAGCACTTGAGAAAAGTATGTATCCTGCTGTTGTAGGGCATAATGTTCTGTAAATGTTAAGTCTAGTTCATTTTTCTGTTATTCAGAATCTCTGTTTCCTTATTAATTCTCTTATTAAATGTTCTATTCATTGATGAGAAGGGAGAATTGAAGTCTACAACTATTATGGTAGTGGTGTCTACTTTTACCTTCAATGTTGTCAGTGGTTACCTCAGATATTTTGGAGAACTCTTGCTTGATGCAAAAATATTTATGATTGTTATGCCTTCTAATTGAATTGTTTCTTTTATTAATACATTTTGTCCTTCTATGTTTCTTTTAATTATTTGCATTTGAAGTCCAATTTGTCCGATATTAGTATAGTTATCCCTGTTCTTTTCTGTTTTTTTGTTTGAATGAAATATCTTTTCCAAACATTTCACTTTCAACCTATTTTTTGTCCTTGGGTCTAAAGTGAGTCTCCTGTAGACAGCATTATACATGGGTCCTGATTTTTAATCCACTCTGTCAGTCTATATCTTTTGGTTGGGAAATTTAATCCATTAACATGTAATGTTATTGCTGTAAGGCAGTGTTTTTTCTATAATTAGTTTTTTTAAATTTTATATGACATATCTAATTCTTTTTTACTTTTGTTTATATTCTCCAATTCTACACTCTTCTCCAAACCTCTGTCTCCTGTGTTTCCCCAGCTACCTGTAGTGCTCCCTTTAGTATTTCTTGCACAGTCAGTGTTTTAGTCCCAAACTCTCTCAGTGACTGTTTGTCTGGAGATATTTTAAACTCCCCCTCATTTTTGAAGGACAGTTTTACTGGGTATAGAATTCTTAGTTGGCAGTTTTTTTCTTTCAGAATCTCAAATATGTCATACCACTGCCTTCTTACTTCCATGGTTTCTTCTAAGAATCTTCACATAGTCTTATTAAGCTTCCCTTGTATATGTATATATTTTCTCTTGCTGCTTTCAAAATTCTCTCTTTGTCTTTAACATTTGATAATCTGATTAGTAAGTGTCTTGGAATATGTCTATTTGGATCTATTCTGTTTGGGATATACTGTACTTCTTGGATCTATAATTTTATGTCTTCATAAGAGATGGGAAATTCTCAGTGATTATTTCCACCATTAGTCTTTCTGTGCCCTTTCCATTCTTATCTTGTTTTGGGAAACCATAACATGCATATTTGTTCACCTCATGTTGTCATTCAATTCCCTGAGACCCTGCTCATATTTTTCCATACTTTTCTCTATCTATTCTTTCTAGTTCACTAAACCTTTCTTCTGACTCTTCAACCTTTTCTTCTGCTTCTTCAAATCTGCTGTTGTAGGTCACCATTATTTTCTTCTTCTCTTCTTTTGTGTTTTTCATTCCCATAATTTTTGTGATTTGTTTTTTCACATTTTTTACTTCTTTTTTATGTTTTCTCAATGTCTTCATTGTGTCCATCATCTCATTTACCGTATCATCTCTCAACTCATTTATTTGGTTTTTAAAATTATTTTTATTGAGAAAACTTCACACACATACAGTCCATCCATAGTACATAATTAATGGCTCCCAATAACATCACATAGTTGTGTGTTATCACCATAATCATTTTTAGAAACTTTTCATCTCTCTAGAAATATAAATAAAAAGAAAAAAGAAAGAAACTCATACATCCCATATATCTTACCCCTTTCTCTATTGACCACCATTTTTTCAATCAACCAAATTTTTTTAAACCTCTTTCTCCCTCTGTTATTTGTGCATTTCTTATCCTTACTTTTTCACTCATCTGTTCTTACCTTGGATAAGACGAGCATCAGACACAAAGTTTTCACAATCACATGGTCACATTGTAAAAGCTATATAGTTATACACTTTGACTTGATTTTTGATGTGATTTTGCATGTCTGTTTGAGCACTGTTAATTGTTTCAACTCCTATATCTCATTTGAAATGTTGGTTTATTCCTTTGACTGGGCCACATCTTTGTTTTTTTTCTAATATTATTCTTTATTTTTTGCTGTTGTCTAGGCATTTAATTTCTTTAGTTTATTCTAGAGATCATTTTCACTCTTTTATTTAGGGTTTTCTTGTTGGTTGGCTTTAATCTCTAGCTGTTGTTTGACATTTGGTCCAACTCATTCTAGACCTCTAACATAGCTTCTGTTTAATCAGAATTTTTCAGCCGTTGGTTTTCTGGTTCTTGCCCCCCCAAATGCAACTTTTTTTCATCACATAGTTGCATATTCATCATCATGATCATTTCTTAGAACATCTGCATCAACTCAGAAAAAGAAATAAAAAGAAAACTGAAAAAAAAAACATACATACCATACCCCTTACCCTTCCCTTTCATTGATCACTAGCATTTCAAACTAAATTTATTTTATCATTTGTTCCCCCTATTATTTAATTTTATTCCGTATGTTTTATTTGTCTGTTGATAAGGTAGATAAAAGGAGCATCAGACACAAGGTTTTCACAATCACACATTCACACTGTGAAAGCTATATCATTATACGATCATCTTCAAGAAACATGGCTACTGGAACACAGCTCTACATTTTCAGACAGTTCCCTCCAGCCTATCCATTACATCTTCACTAACAAGGTGATATCTATTTAGTGCATTAAGAATAACCTCCAGGATAACCTCTTGACTCTGTTTGGAATCTCTCAGCCATTGACACTTTATTTGGTCTCATTTCACTCTTCCCCCTTTTGGTCAAGAAGGTCTTCTCAATCCCTTGATGCTGAGTCCCAACTTATTCTAGGATTTCTGCCCCACATTGCCAGGAAGGTCCACATTCCTGGGAGTCATGCCTCACATATCCAGGGGGAGGGAGGTGAGTTTGCTTGTTGTGTTGACTGGAGAGAAGCCACATCTGAGCAACAGAAGAGGTTCTCTTGGGGTTGACTCTTAGGCCTAATTTTAAGTAGGCTTGACCTATCCTTCGTGGAGTTAAGTTTCATATGAGCAACCCCCAAGATTGGGGGCTTAGCCTATTGCTTTGGTTGTCCCCACTGCTTGTGAGAATATCAAGAATTCTCCACTTGGGGAAGTTGAGCTTTCCCCCTTTCTCACCATTCCCCCAAGGGGACTCTGCGAATACGTTTTTACTCACTGTTCAAATCACTCTAGGATTTATTGGGGCATCACTCTGCACAAACCTACAAAATCTTATGCCCTACTCAAGGATCTATGTACTTATGGTGTTCAATTAAGCTGCCCACATAAGTTAAATTAGGAATTTAAATGCAACTTTTTTTTTTTTAAATATAATATGGAAGTTTATTCTGTTTTCTTTATTTCCTTTTTTTTTTTTTTTTACATGGGCAGGCACCAGGAATCGAACCCAGGTCCTTTGGCATGGCAGGCAAGCATTCTTGCCTGCTGAGCCACGGTGGCCTTCCCAAATGCAACTTTTTTTGAGAAAGGTCTCCTCATATGTGATTGACCCTAGTCAGATTTTCCCAGGCCAGACAGGCCAATGTCCCAGGAGGTGGATATAACCAGTATCAAGTTTCCCTGAGTATGAGACCTAGAAGGTTGTCAGACTTTCCTATGAAACCCCTACACTCTGTGGTTTTCCTGTCCTGCTCAGCATGAGGCTCTTGTCAGCCCATAGCTTCTCACCAGTGTAAAGTCATGTGGTGAATTAAGTTTCCTTGCTAGTGGTGTGTTTTGAGACAGAGGCTAAGGTATGATGTGGGCTTAAGTTGCTTCTGTTTTCCAGCCCCAGGAGCCTGAAATTCCTTGGGGAGCTGTAACTTGACCTGGGCCCCACCTACCTTCTGGGAGATCCACCGGTTTAGGGAAGATACACCCTTTTAAGGAATTATTCCCATTCACCTGACTAGTTACTTTATCTCTCAGACATGCCTTAATTCTGTCCTTGCCTGGAGCAGTGCTGCAGCCTGAAAATGCTTGCAGTTCTACCTGATGAGCTGCTAAGGAGTAAAAGAAAAAAAAAAAAAGGAATAAAATCCTTTTCAGAGCCTGGTCCCTGCTCCCTAGGTTTGCCAATAAGGAGCTGGAGTTGGTACACAGTTCTGTGTCTCTAGGATCTGTGTGCCCCTTTTTTGTGGGGTCCAGCTCTTTTCTAGTATTTTATGCTGTCCAACTCAAAAAAACCTCTGTTTTATCTTTTGTTTGTGCTTGTTTTTTTTCCATCGTCCTGCCCCCTTTCCTCTGGGGTGAAACTCTGGGTTCCTTTAGTGCTTACTCCAGGTTTATCTGTGGTTAGGGACTGCTTTCAGCACACTAGATCTCTTAATTAATTCCACAATTGGAGCTTGGTTGAGCTACCTTCCTTGTTTCTAACTGCATCTGTTTCTTTTTTCTCTCAGAGAACCTGCCTGTGGTGCCCCTGGGGGAGGGCCACCAGCTTCTGCAGCAAGGGAGACTTACAGCTCTATGTGGTCCAGTCACTGTTGTTCCCCCAGCAGTTGTTACATATAGTTCCTGGATATTTACTATTTGCCAACTAAATTCCACACCTAAATTTCATACTTCACTAACCTGCCATCTTGCCCTGCCTCTCCAAAGTTCTCTCCCTTCTAGTTGTTCTAATACACTAGAGACTAATAAGAAATATCAATAGTGATTCAATATTGTTAAATCCCATTTTTTTTCTGTTACAAGGCCCCATATCCTATGTCTTTAACCTTTGTCTTTGTCTTCTAAGTTTATTTGTTGTTTGTCTTCTAAATTCAACTGTTGAAACATATTTTTTGTTTCAGAAAGTATACTTCTGAGGCTTTTCATGCCTGAAAATATCTAAATATTCAGTCCTCACACCTGATTGATGGTTTGATTACATGTGGAATTCTAGGTTGTAATGATTTTTCTTTAGTATCTTGAAGGCATTATTCCATTGACTGGAGAGCAATGGGCATGCAGAATGACCCCCAAATTCTCAAACTGAAGGACAGAAGGTCAGGGCATTGATTGAGCACAGCTCCTACATGGGTTCTCTCTCCTGCATGTCTCTTAGCTTGCCCAAAATATTGTGGATTTTGGGTAGATGCTACTACATATAGCACTCCCACTAGATATGCATCAGCACTCCATAAATAAACTCATTATGAATTTTGCAATGAAACATATGACTATTCATATTAAGTGGGATAAAATAAGACTATAAATAGACACAAAGGTTCAGGTGAAGTCAGGCTGCCAGGAGCTCAGGTCAAATAAGTTATACTATAATGAGGCCTCCAAATCTTTCAGTTTTCTGAGATTTTGGAATTTTGCTTTTGTTTATAGTAATTATGGAATTGTATACCCCAATGATATTGTCCTCCTTTTACAAATGAGGGAACAGTCATCCACATAGGCTGAATAACTAGCCAAAATCATGCAGCTAGTAAGGCAGAGACTAGATTCATACTCAGGAAGTCTGGCTCCACAGTCAGTTTTCATAACACAAACTTTACAGTCACAGATAAGAAAGAGGTTAAAAAATTTATCAGAGGACATCATATTATTGACTATGGCAAAAAGTTTGAAAAATTAGAGGACTTAGAAATTTTCCATGCATAAAAAATACTATCAGGGTTGTAGTTAAGAGCCTAAACTATCAAAAAGCATCTATGAATTTGGAAAGGTGACTAAAAAGCACCAGACACATGCAGTTTTACTGTTACAGTTAATATGACTTTTAAAATGCGTCTACTTTACATCACAAAGATGGAAAATTTCCCAATTTAAAAAATGAAGCTAGCAGTAGCCTAGTGTCAAAGCCTTAGTACTACCATCACAAAAAAGACAATTTATAGGTCAATTTTACTTATGAATCTGTTAAAAAAAATCTAAAAGCATTAGCACAATGAATTCTGCAATGTATTGAAAGACACCGTGAATATATGCTATTACAAGAATTCAGAAATGCTTCAACACCAAGGATTTATCCAACTATTTGTCAACAAAATATTTCATCAGTAGGTCATATCAACAGAACCTGAAAAGGCATTTGATAATTTTATCATTCTATAAATAATTCAAAGTAAAATTTGATTAGAAGAACATTACCTCAGTATGGTAAATTCAATTTAAAATATATAGCAAATGCCAGAATACAGGGTGAAATATTTAAGTCTTTTCCAGTAAAAAAAACATAGTTGTTTGTTAGGTACAAAGCTTCTGTACTAAGTAGAAAAAGAAGATAATTAATATACAATGTGGAAGAATAAAGGAAAAATTATTTTCAGTGATAGGTTGGTCTAAATAGAAAACCTAAGAAATTCTAGTTAAATAAGGTGATGAAATGAAAAGAGAATTTGGGGGAAAATAAATATGTAAAGTATAATTAATAGACTTTATTTTTCTCACAATGATTTGTAAACATGGAAATTAATACTATTCCTAAAATAAAAAAAATTAAGTTATATATACAAGTATGAAGGAAAGTCTCAGGTCTTACATGAAGGCTTAAATTTTTATTGAATATCTAAAATGATACTCTACAACATGGAAATACATAATATACTCCCAGGTGATCAAAAATTTTAACATAAAAATATCCATCCCAAATTAATCTATAACCTTAACGGTGATTCTAATCACACCCCATTATTTCTTCTTTCTGCTATTGGAGGGAAAAAGAGGATTAGGGTTAATTTAAAAGTCACATGGAAGAACATATAGCCAGGAATAGACAAGAACAATGATGTTTTACTAGGTATTGAACTAGAGCTTTATTAGATATTACGATAGTATAATGTAATACCAGATATTACAATTTGCTATCAAGCTACTGCAATCAAGGGATTAGGTCAAGAAGAAATTAACTAGATAAGTATAACAGAATAAAATGTGAAGAGTAGATCAAAGTATATGCAGAGAATTAATATAATACTGGTATATTATTTAATTGAGTAAATGATTATTTAATAAATGGAGTTATAACTGGCTATGCATATGGAAAAAGCCATATATATAAAATACATAAAACTAAATTCAAGATTGTTTAAAGGTCTAGATGTTAAAACAAAGATAATAAAAATATTAGAAGAAACTATGAGACCATTTATATAAGCAAGTGGCCAGGATCATCTTCCTAAGCAAGAAAGGAACAGGAAACCTGAAGCCACACACAAAAAAATGCAGATGCATGTGACTAACTTAAAATTGAAAAGACACCGTAGAGCAAAATGATATCCTAAATAAATTCAAAGGCAAAATATGTACTGGGGAAAACAGTAGTAGTAGTAGTAGTAGTAGTAGTAGTAGTAGTAGTAATAGTAGTAATAGTAGTAGTAATAATAGCAGCTGACATTTAACTAGTACTTTCTACAGGCCAGGTACTGTTCTATGTGTTTTACATGTAGTAAATCATTTTCACAATAACTCTTTGCAGCAAACATGTTATTAACT
Source organism: Tamandua tetradactyla (assembly GCF_023851605.1). Classification (NCBI taxonomy): domain Eukaryota; kingdom Metazoa; phylum Chordata; class Mammalia; order Pilosa; family Myrmecophagidae; genus Tamandua; species Tamandua tetradactyla. Next base: position 182,435,625 of record NC_135331.1, on the reverse strand, counting down.
TCATGCTATATAAGACTCATAAAGGGCTAACTTCCTAATATACAAAGATCTCCAATACCTCTTAAGAAAAAAAGCAGACAATCCAATAGAAAAAGAAAAAGTGAGCAAAGACTATAAAAGGGAAGACCCCCAAAAGGAACTCAAAGTGATAAGTAAGTACATGAAAAGATGTGCAATCTCATAAGTAGTCAAGAAAATAAAAATTAAAGCAATGAGATAGAATTTTTCATTCTCTGGATTGACAAAACAAACAAAAAAAGAGACATTTGGCTTGTTGAAGAAATAGGGGGAAAGTTACTGATATAATTTGCTGCTCAGAATGTTTATTTCCTGCATTTTGGAAAGTGATCTTAGAAAATATATTTAAATTAAAAGTACCTTTCACACTTGTACCCAGCATTTTCAATACAAGGAATCTTGTCTATAGAAATGAAAACATGAGTATAGCACGATATATGTAAGAGATATTTCTTAAATTATAGAGAGGATGAGAACTAGAAAAAACCTAAATCCATAAAGTAGTGGGTGAGCAAACCCTGGCACTTTCATAGCGCAGAATTGAATGAGGCTATACAGAAAGATGGCTCTATATACTGGTCTGGAAGGAGACCCATGACGTGTTATGAAGTGATAAATGCAAGTTTAGAGTGATATGCATTAAAAAACTATATATGCCTTTGTATGTTCTTATGAACATGGATACTGGTGTCAGAGATGCTCAGCGGACTGTTACTAATAGTTCCCTGGCGGGTGGAGGAGCCGTGTGATCATTTTATCTTGACATACCTCTGAATTATTTCACAGGTTACAATGAACGTAAAATTCTCCTATAATTATTTTTGTGTATTATACTGGGAAAACAATTGTTTAAATTTTTTTAATGTTGTTTATTGTTAAATATAACATATATACAGAGAAAAGAAAGAGGCTTCACCTCTTCAGACTTGTTCTGGGCTGGCATAGGCGCATCCCCCAACCCGCAGCGGGAGCGGGCGGTACAGGGTGGGCTGCCTCGACCTTGCTACTGCGGAGCAGGCACCTGCCCCCGGGAGCTGTCCGCCCGGACCCGGCTCTGTCACAAGAAGCTTGGTGATCATTATGAAAATCCTAGAAATGTGGGGTGCTTTGACAAGACACCCAAAAATGGTGGGACTGGATGAGTGGGGGTCCAGCTTGTGGTGATGTTATGACATTGCAGATCGACGTCTGCAGTGGACGTCGATGGAAGGAGGAAGCTTGTCGGCACCTACGATTGTCTCTAGCTCGTTAGCCAATGACGGGTGAAAGGGAAAACAGTTGAGGAAGCCCTGACTATCAAAAACACAGATATCGTCAAGGAACTCTGCCTTCCTCCTGTGAAACTGCGCTGCTCCATACTGGCTGAAGATGTAGCAAGGCCGCCCTGGATGATTACAGTCTGAACCGAGAACCCAGGAGAGGAGAGACAGAGGCAACGAGCCCTTGGCCAAGCCGCCAGCAGGTCACATCCGCTGTTTCCTCACCTGCTGTGCACTCACCTTAGAAGTCCAGAAGCCCTTCCCACCACAATAAAAGAGCTGTGAGAATAGGCACAATATTTGCTGCTCACATTATGCCTATAGGGCAAAGTGAAATACACAGTTCAATTATTCTGAGTCCTGTGGTTTCTTTCAGTCCACTTTTATTCTTTAACCCAGTTAATGTGTATTTTGAGTCGTGTGTGTGGCCTCAAAACTGCAATCAATAATGAAATCTCAAGTGCTTGGTAGCCTTTGAGGTGCACAAATATCCAATTTTACCTAAATCTATTTGGGGGAAGATTACTAATTATTATGGGCTGTAGATAGATATTTCAGGCTCCTCAAATGAGATTTTTATGAAAGTTTCCAATAAGGCAATGATCTCTATGCACTAAAGAATCATTCATAAAGCAAACACGGAATATTTTCAGGGTCAAGTAAATGGTTTTGTGGATGAACTCATCCACACATTGAAAAATTCTTGAGCTTTAAATTCCACAGTTAGGGAGTCCTGTGGAACAGCACAAAAAAATGGTTTAGGAATCAGCCTAATCTATGTGATTTTTAAAAATTCCCATTTACTGAGATACATTCACACACCACGCAAACTATACAAATAGTCTAAGTGATTTTGAGAACATCGTCTTAGAATGTTAATATATTTTTACTCATTCTCAAAGCTATCCTGTTAGGACTATTTGAAAGTGACTTCTTAGTTTGTTGTGCCATGAGCAAATTCATTTTCTAGGTAATTTCCTAAGGAAGCAGCAATTCAATTTCAATGTCTACAGAGATAATCTTGCTAAAACTTCAGTATGGACCACCCCAAAAGAGTATTATCTCTCTCTTTTTTTAAAAAAAAAAAAATATTTTTAAAAATATATTTTATTTCATGGGCGGGCCGCGGTGGCTCAGCGGGCAAGAGTGCTTGCCTGCCATGCCGGAGGACCCCGGTTCGATTCCCGGCCCCAGCCCATGTAAAAAACAAACAAATAAACAAAATATAATAAAATAAGAAAATGTTTAAAGATGTTTCCCTTTCTTCCTCCTTTCCTTCCTTCTATCCTTCCTTCCTTCTCTGTCTTTCTTTAAAAAAAAAAAAAAAAATATATATTTTATTTCATTTTTTTAAAAACACAAAGCAAATGCAAACATTCCTATTTTGATCATTCCGTTCTACATTTAACAATATTTTTATTGACAAATATTCACACACATATACTCCATACATGGTATAAAATCAGTAGCTCACAATATCATCTTATAGTTGTGTACTCATCACCATGACCATTTTTAGAACATTTGTATCAGTCCAGAAAAAGAAATAAAAAGAAAAAAGAAACAACTCATACATCCCATACCTCTTACAACTCCCTCTCATTGAACACTAGTGTTTTAATCTACTCAATTTATTTTTACCCTTTATGTCCTAAGGTTAAGCTAAGGTTCTCTACAGAAACAGAATCAGCAGGAGATATCTGTAAATATAAAATTTATAAAAGTGTCTCACATAACCATGAGGATGTAGAGTCCAAGGTCTGTAGGGCAGGCCACAAGCTGGCAGCTCCGATGAAGATCCTCAATGAACTCTCAGGAGAGGCTGGCTGGGTAACTCTGGGAATGTAAGACTCCAAGAAATGTAGGGCAGGCCACAAGCTGTCAGTTCCAATGATGGTCCTCAACGAACTCCCCAGAGAGGCTGGCTGGCTGAAGCAGGAGGAGTGATTGTCTCCTCTGAATCCTCCTTAAAAGCCTTCCAGTGATTAGATTAAGCGTCACTCATTGCAGAAGATTCTCCTTGCATTTGCAATCAGCTGTGGATGCTGCCAACATGGTCATGATTTAAGTCCATGAAATGTCCTCATAGCAACAGACAAGACAGTGCTTGCCCAACTAGACAACCAGGCACCACCACCTGGCCAAGTTTGACACATGAACCTGACCATGAAATGCCCCCTATTATTTATTTATGTTTTATCTATATATTTTTTACTCATCTGTTCATACTCTGGATAAAAGAAGCACCAGACACAAGTCACACATCATATTGTAAAAACCATAAGGTTACACAATCATCTTCAAGAATCAGGGCTACTGGAACACAACTCAAAAGTTTCAGGTGCTTCCCTCCAGCCACTCCAATACACCATTAACTATAAAGAGATGTCTATATAATGCATAAAAACAACCTCCAGGATAACCTCTTGACTCTGAAGTCTCTCAGCCACTGAAACTTTATTTTGTCTCATTTCACTCTTACCCCTTTTGGTCAAGAAGATGTTCTCAATTCCATGATGCTGGGTCCTGGAACATCCTGGGAGTTCTGTCTTATGTTGCCAGGGAGATTTACACCCCTGGAAGTTATGTCCCACATAGTGGGGAGGGCAGTGAGTTAACCTGCCAGATTGGCTTAGAGAGAGAGGCCACATATGAGCAACAAAAGAGGTTCTCTGGGGGTGACTCTTAAGCCTAATTATAAGTAGGCTTAGCTTCTCCTTTGCAGGAATTAGTTTCATAGGGACAAACCCCAAGATTGAGGGCTCTGCCTATTGATTTGGTTGTCCTTACTGCTTGTGAAAATATCAGGCATTCTCCAAATGGGGAAGTAGAATATTTCCTCCTTTCTTCCCACTCTCCCAAGGGGACTTTGCAAATACTTTTTTATTCACTGCCCAAATTACTCAGGGTTATACCGGGGCATCACACTAACCTGGAAAACCAACATGATCTCATATCCTATTCAAGACTTCACATCCTTACAGTGCTCAACTAAACTAACCATACAAGTTAAATTAGGTAATGCACTATCCAAAATATATATTTTGTACTAAATAAACATCTCTTCCTTTGGTCTTTTACAGAAGTTGAAGTTTTAAAATATGGATGATATCATCTTTCAACCTGTATTTTGGTTTACCTTAGTCCTATCCAGATCAGCTTCATTCATATCTCCAGCTGAAGTCTGATACCTTTCTCAACTTTTTAAACAGTTCCTATATAGGATAGTACTGACTTTCATAGCTTCAGAGCTCTAACTCTTCAGTCTCAGGTTTCATATAAATACCCAAAGTTTCTCGAAATGACCAGGTTATATACAAACAGCTCAGTATCTCAAAATTTAGAAATAACAGTTATAATTCCTGACTATACGTGACTGCTATAACAGTTACAATTCCTGAATATATGTGACTGCTATAAGAACTTACAATCTAGGACCCTTTACAATAGGCCCCAACTTGATAACCCATGTGTCATGGTCAGATTCATGTGTCAACTTGGCCAGGTGGTAGCACCTGGTCATCTGGTTGGGCAAGCTGGCCTGTCTGTTGTTATGAGGACATTTCATTGACTTAAATCATGACTGCATCAGCTGTATACACAGCTGATTATATTTGTAATCAGCTAAGGGGAATGTCTTATGGGATGAGTGATGCTCAATCTAATCAGAGGAAGGCTTTTAAGGAGGATTCAGAAGAGAAGTCACTCTTCCTCCTTCAGCCGGTGAGCCTCTCCTGTGGAGTTTGTCCAGACCCTTAGTTGGAGTCACCAGCTTCACTGCCTGCCCTATGGATTTGGACTTTTCCATCACCATGATTTTCCAGCCACCCTCTCCTGAGAGTTCAATGAAGAACCTCATTGGAGTTATCCACTTTCAGCCTGCCCTACAGACCTTGGACATTTACATTCTTATAGTCGCCCAGCCAGCCTCTCCTGACAGTTCACTGAAGAACTTCGTTGGAGTCACCAGCTTGTGGCCTGCCCTACAGACCTTGGATTCTACATTCCCATAGTTACACAGATGTGTCTATAAAGGGGAGCAGAAGGCTTTGTGCTATGGAACAGTTCTGTATCTTGGTTATGGTGATGATTACATGAATCTGCATATGTCACAAAATTGCATAGATCTATACACAACAGACAAATGAATACATGTAAAAAGTGGTGAAATCTGAATAAGGTATATAGATTTCACCAATGTCCATTTCCTGGTTTTGATATTGTTATAAGATATTATCATTGGGAGAGGCAGTGTGAAGGGCACACTAGACTATCTGGACTATTGCAACTTCTTGTAAATCTGTAATTATTTCAAAATAGAAGGGGGAACTTAAATCCAATTCACAGAAGGTTGAGGTTTTATTCTGGCAAATGCATAGAACACATGAATACCTAGATAAAAATCAGTGGGGTTTGGTATATACCCAAAAGACCTGAAAACAGGGTTGCATTTGCACACCTATGCTCACAGTGGCTTTATTCACAATTGCCATGATGGAAATAATCCAAGTGTCCAACAACAGATGTGTAGATAAAATGCGGTCATAATACAGTTTTAGTTTGCTAACACTGCTGGAATGCAATATACCTGAAATGGATTGGCTTTTATAAAGAGGATTTACTTAGTTATAAATTTACTAATTTGGGAAGGCACACGGTGCTGTCTGCTGGGCAAACCCAGGCTTCTGGGTCCCAGTGGCTTTCCCTGGGGCATGTCCTTTCTGTATCTCCGTTTGTCTGGGTCTGAGTGCCTGAGCTCTCTTCTCACCTGCTTCTTTTAAGCCTCCAGCTGATTAAACTAAATGTTGCTCATCGCCAAGGCACACTCCTTAGTTTACTGCGGATGTAATCAGACATAGATGAATATCACATGCAGCTAATTTAAGTCCACAGCAGCAGAACAACAGGGCACCATCATCTGCTCAAGTCAACACCTAACTTGACCTAATGTAATGGCATATTATGCATCAGTAAGAAGGAATAAGGTCCTGACGCATGAACCTTGAGACATAATGCTGGGTGAAATGTCAGACACAAAAGGACAGACACTGTATAATTTCACTAATCTGAATTAACCCAGAATATTTAAACTCAGAATCTTAAAATGTAGAATATAGTATATTTGGGGACAGACAGAAACTAGAGAAGGGGGTGCAGTTACCTAATATTTTTAGAATGTATAAAAAGATTGAACTTAGAATTTTTGGAAATAGATTTGGAGTGAAGATAGCTACTTGTGGGAATATAAGGAATAGTGCTGTACTGTAGGTGAATTTGGTTGAAAAGGTTGTTCAGAGTCATGTATGTCACAGAATAACATTACAGATTTAAATCAGTTCTTGCATAAACTAGTACAAGTGTACAACACTGATATAAAGAGTGAATAATATACTAGTATGTGGGAAAAATACCTATTGCAAGCTATGGGCTAAACTAAACAGTAAAACATTAAAATTCTTTCATCAACAGGATAAGGGATATGAGGTGCTGGGGGTTTTCTTTTTTTGTATCTATCTGATAATTTTCTTTTTGGAGCAATGAAAAAGATCTAAAACTGAGTGCAATGATTTTATGAGATGATATTGTGCGATATTGATTGTATACTTCAGATAGAATATATGATAAGGGAATATATTTCAATAAAATCTGGAAAAAAATCAGTAAATGATGAACAGTTTAGTAAATGGTATTGCCCCTTTCATCGGGTAAACTCCATATGGGTCAAAATCCAAAAGCCGTGAAGTGAAAAGCTAATAAATAAAGTTGAATTTACATGAATTGGCTTAAAGAATAGTAGGAACTAACAAAGTAGTTATCTGAAGGACATGAAGGAGGTATGAGAGAATTGGGATGGACAGGATAGGGCTGCACAAGATTTTCACTGAATACATTTTCATAGATATTTACACTACACAAATGTTTCATATATTTAAAAGGTTTTTAATAAAAAATAGAAGTTGCAACATCCCTGAGCTTTATAGTTGAGGTACACTAAGAGAGAGTAAACTTCTGTCTGAATTTCAGTTCCAAGATTTATAGGAAAATTAATTGCTGCTTAGGTCAGTGGAGGGGACTGTGATTAGTTGATCTGACATTAGGACGCCTTTGGACCAATAAACTGTGGCCAGGGCTAAGTCTTGTAATACTGATGTATTAGCTTCTTTGCTAAAAATATGGAAGGTGTGAATTGGAGTGGAACAGTGCAGGTGAGGAATTTCTGGGGCAGACAATAGCGTACAGATCCAGTAGACATAATGCATTCTTGGTATATTTGTTAGCTTTTATTACAGTATTTAAAACATGGCAGTGCTAATATGGGCTTGGTAAAATATGTGTATCTAGACAGTAGGTATCAAAGATGTGCTGGGGATCAAAGAGGAAGAGGTATGTCTTAGGAATTCATAGATGCTGTGATGGACACTAAGATTATCAATTTTTTTATAATTCTAGAATTATGTCACAGAATCTACACCTTATAATCCACCTAATCTTATTTGCTTTTCTGCTATATGGCCCTTTAGACTTCACACAAATAGTCCTTGCTATGGGAAATTACCTATTTACAAAATTATCTCTTGTACAATGGATTAACACTAATTGTTGCAAAATTCTTCCTTATATTCTTTCGTAAAGATTAGCTTCTAGGAAATTTCAATCTTAATGGTGTTATGTAGAGACACTCACTGAAAACCTATCCCTCTTTTTAATGTAATATTTTTCAAATATTTGAGGACAATTATTATATCCTCCTAAGTTATCTCTTTTTCAGTACAAATATCTACAGACCCTTGCATTGTTCCTCGCATGAATTGGTTTCCAAGACCTGCATAATTTTTATTGCCTTTCCTTGGCACAATCCAGTTTATCATGAAAAATGTATTCCCCATAATTAAACACAATGCCAAAGACACCATCTGATAAATGTATGTTATGCTAAGACCACTCTTTCCTGTCTCTTTAACTCAACACTTCTATTAATGGAGTCTAAACCTTGGAGTCTAAAAGTCTGAGACTTAGCATCTTAGGCAATTATGTTCAGGCTTCTTGACTCCTATTATTTCAGTAGATAACCTCTGGAGATTGTTTAGCTTCTTATTACATTATCTGCTCCAGTCCAATTTTCCTCAGGGTGAGATTCAGCAAGTGAATCTCAGAGGAAGAACTTGCATTTCATTGTATTAATTTTAGCTAATCAATCAACTTGGGATTTTTCTGAATCATGATCCTTCTATTCAAAGTTTTAGCTATATCCTCCAACCTAATTGTTGGAAAATGTCATCAGCATGCTACGGAAGTCCTCATCTTACTGAGACCAGTGATGGACAGGACTTTTAAAAACTAAGTTTTAGAGCAGATCCAATTGTACTTGGCTGTGCTGGCTTTGATGTCATGGCAGCACTCACTCCGGCTGTGAACATTTTGATGAAATATCCGATCCCACATCAAAAAACAGGGCAGGGTGCACGGGCAGTTTAGCGGTTAGAATGCCCACCTTTCATGCGGGAGACCCGGGTTCGATCCCGGACCATGCACCCAAAAACAACAACAACAACGACAAAAAACCAGGGCAATGCTGACAGCAATGACACGAAAGCACCACACAGCAAATAGACCTTAAAGCGAGGAATGCAAAGGTAGGCAAGGTATTACCTATGACAGAGCTGGTATGCTGCTTCCCACAGTGTCCTCCCGTTCTCTACGCTTTGCTGGTTCCTTTTAAGGGAGGAGGATTTGCTGATCTGATATGTAAGACCCAAAGAACGAAGGTCATTTATTTGGCTGTATTTTTCCATTAGGTGATGTTTCCCTATAATACAATTAGTAGCCATGCATGGTCTTTCTTTTGATACTCCCACCTTCTGATATAGGCAGAAGCTAGTTCCGTGGGACAGTCTAGTTTTGGACTTGCCTCTCATTCCATGCAGCTGTGAATTAGTGCACTTACCCCTCTTGGGTCTCAGCCATTTCTCTCTCTGAGGTCATACTAAAACTGTTGATAGTAAGATTTAGATGAGGGGTGGGAGTGGCACATAGACAGATCTATTTAAGATATATTCTGCAAATCAGCTTTTACCACAGAGGGTTTTATTGCTAGCACATAATCAATAACATGGTAGAGTATTTATATGCTGGTTTTTTTTTTTTTTTTTTTTTGCCTTTATTCCTTGTTCATGAATCCTAAGATCAGTTGACTCAAAGACCTGGATTCGAGTTTTCCTGGAATATAATTCCATGACACCATCCCTAAATACTTTTCTTGCTTGGAATAGTGAAAAGACTGTGAGAAGTAGTACTATCAAAATTATGATAAACCTAGCACTTTCAGATTTTCTAGATTGCAAAGGGATTTTTTAAATTTTAATTTAAAAAATATATAACAACAAACAAACTCTAACATTCTTAACATATGATCATTCCATTCTACATAATCAGCAATTCACAATTCATCACATAGTTGCATATTCATCATGACCATTGCAAAGAGATATTTTTATATGTACTATAGTTTTATATTGGGGAACAGTAAAATTACATTAGGTTAGAGTTAGAGCAGGATTTCAATTACATAGTTTCTTTAACTTGTTTACCTAAAAAACAGAGCCCAAAGCAAAAGCTTAGGTGCTAAGGCTAAGCAGAGGGTTGCCATATAATCCTGTAACCCCATCATTAGGTATATACTTGGAAGAACCGAAAGCAGGGACAATGAATGGATATTTACACACTGGTGTTCATAGTGGCCGTATTCATTGTGTGCAATGGATGGAGGCGGCCTACGGGTACACCAACTGATGAACAGAAGGGTGAACTGTGGTGTATACGTTCAATATTGAGCAGCTGCAAGAAGGAATGAAGTTGTAAAGTCTGCGATTAGGTGAATGAAACTTGAGAATGTTATGTTGAGTGAAATAAGCCAGAAATGACAAGACAAATACCATAAGGCTTCACTAATACGGACTGACTATAATGTGCAAACTCTGATAATTGAATTTGGGAGCATAGTTATTAAAGGATAGAAAATGGTCAGAGATTGGGATATTGACAATTAAGAAATACAGAATATTCAAGAGGCTTATTGTAAAGATTCCTAGATTGTAAGCTCTTGCAGCAGTCACATCTATTCCTAAATGTAACTGTTATTTCTAAATTCTGAAATGCTGAGCTGTTTGTGCATAACCTGGTTGTTCCCTGGAACTTTGGGTATCTGTGTGATACCTGAGACTCAGTGCTAGAGTTCTGCAGCTATGAAAGTCAGGATTACCTCATACAGCAATGGTTTAAAAAGCTAAAAAAGAGATCAGACTTCAGTTAGAGATATGAATGACACTGATCTGTATAGGACTAAGGTAAATCAGACTAAATGGTAAAAAATGATATTGATTGTACTTTAAAACTTCAACCTCTGGATAAGACCAAAAGAAGAAATTTTTATTTAGTGCAAAATTTATATTCTCTGTAGTACACTATTTAACTTGTATGGTCAATTTATTTACACACCATCATTACATGGAACCTTGACTAGGGAGTGAAATCTTGTTGACTTGTACAGGTTAGTGTGATGATAAAATAGCATTAGCAAATTCCCATGAGGGACTGGGGAAAATGTGGAAATATTAAACCTCCCCACCTGGGAAAGATATGATATTTTCACAACCACTGGGGACTACCAATTTAATAGGCCAAACACTTAATCTTGGGGCTTGCCCTTATGAAAAATTGCTCCTGCAATGAGAGGCTAAAACTACTTATACTTAGCCTAAGCATCATCCCAAAGAGCCTCTTTTGTTGTTCAGATGTGGCTGCTTTCTGTAAGCCAATTCGGCAAGTAAATTCACTGCCCTCCCCTCTACGTGGAACATGACTCTCAGTAGTGTAAATCTCCCTGGAAATGTGAGATCTGACATCCAGGGAGGAGCTTATCCCTGGTATTGTAGGATTGAGAAAGACTTCTTAGCCAAAATGGGGAAGAGAAATGAAACAAAATAAAATTTCAATGGCTGAGAAACATCAAATTTCTAGAGGTCATTCTGGAGGTTATTCGTATGCAGTATATAGACATCCTTTTCCAGTTTTTGGTGTATTGGAGCAGCTGGAGGGAACTGCTGAAACTGCTGAACAATAATTCAGTGGCTTTGGTTATTTTTTTCTTTAAAAATATTATTTACTTATAAAATGTAATGGGATAAAAGTCATACATGAGTAACAACATAAACTTACATATTACAAAAATATTTTGGTGTCTTAATTTTAAACACACTTGCTCTGAATTTGGTGATACAGCTGCAAGCACAGAAAACAATAGCTTTTGTTTTTAAATTATAAGGGACACAATTGAACAAATGTTGATTGATCCTGCCTTGGACTAAAATAAGGTGTATAAAGTTACGTGTAGATGATCATCAGCACATTGTTTACACCTATTGTAAACTTACATATTATATAGTCCATGGATTCATTCTTTTTTTCTCTTTGTTGTTTTTCTTCCTTGCTATTTGCTTTAGAAAGCATCATTTACATAAATGTGTCCCCCAACGTCAGTTATAGCCATTTTAAAATGTGTATAGGCCCTACAAATCAATTCTTGTTTTGCAGCATACAGAGTAAGTTTTCAAACCAATGGAAAGATTGGTTGTTTCTGCACATCCAAATAAAATGCAGTTTTCTAAGCCTGTATGGTTTCCAGTCATCCAGCAGGGTGTTGAGTATTGATGCAAATGGAGTCACTCCAATGTCTCCAGCCACACAGAGGCTAACCTCATAGCTTGGTGATTCTCAAGTGGACTTCCAAATGAACAGTCATGTATAACTTGGGATAGTTCCTAGATTTAATGAAGGGAAGAATCTCAGAGTCTTGACTAGTGGGAGGAAATAGTGAATCTTGGAATCATTTTGGCCAGATCTTTGGCAATATTGAAAATTTCATATTGTCATCGTCTTCTATCTTGATTTGCCTGTCTAGTCCCCTACTATTTTAAGATGGACCTCAAATGTTGCTTTGGTTTCAGCAGGACACTTCACTCAAGAAAGGCCATTGCGTCTGGGGTTTCTCTGTCACATGGGAGGGCAAATGGTGATGTCTGCTGGCCCTTCTCTCCTGGGTTGGTTTCAAAAATGCTCTCTTAGCGACTGTGGGTCCTTCTGGCTTCTCTTGGAGTCTTCCTCAGACTTTGATTCTTGAAGATGAGTGTATACCTATATAGCTTTTATGGTGTGACTGTGTGATTGTGAAAACCTTTCTGTGTCCTTTACACAGGACACTGACCTGCACAACAAGCCCAGGAAACTAGAGGTAGAAAAGAATTCTCAATAGTGGGCAGGGTAAAAAGAGGATATGAAAGTATTTTAATTTTTTTTCCTGAAATAAATAGAGTTATATAAAACAAGAGAAGAATGTAATATATAGTAATTAATACAAAAAAAGTAGGCCTGGCTCTCTGGCAGACATAGTCTAACTAGCAAGTCACAGAAGAACATATGCAATATACAAAATATGCTTATTTCATTGGTTATTAATTTAAAAAGCAATATAGCTCCAGAGCACTGACTATTGGGCTAGAGTTTTACAGACATTATTAAAGACATGAATTATTAATATCCCCCCCCAATCTAGTAAACTAAGACAAAATAATGAAGCATTGATAGAATAAATTAAATATTTAACATTAGATAAAAAAGTGTAAATCTATACTGTATTAGTTAGGGTTCTCTAGAGAAACAGAATCAACAGGGAACACTTGCAAATATAAAATTTATGAAAGTGTCTCATGTGACCGTAGGAATGCAGAGTCCAAAATCCACAGGGCAGGCTCCGAAGCCGATGACTCCAATGGATGGTCTGGATGAACTCCACAGGAGAGGCTCACCAGCCAAAGCAGGAATGCAACCTGTCTCCTCCCAGTCCTCCTTAAAAGGCTTCCCATGATTGCATTTAGCATCACTAATTGCAGAAGACACTCCCCTTTGGCTGATTACAAATGGAATCAGCTGTGGATGTAGCTGACGTGATCATGACCTAATCCTATGAAATGTCCTCATTGCAACAGACAGGACAGCGCTTGCCCAATCAGATAAACAGGTACCACAACTTGGCCAAGTTGGCACCTGTCCCTAACCATGACATATACTTACTGTTATGTAATATGAGAACACAAGTTTTACTGTGCCTTATGCATTTTAAACATTTGAATCCAATGAACTCAGGTATTTTTTTTTTTAAGTTTTCATGGAGTCTTTAATGGGACAATGTAAACCCTGAGCATCAATCTAAAGCTGCCATAACAGCAGACCAATTTTATAATGCTTCTAATAAACTTCAAATATACATCAAACAACCAAAGATAAAGTTTTAAGTTTTATTAATCCTCTGATGAAAAATCTGCACAATCACAGATTAAATCATTGAAGAATCTTTACCCCTTTTTGCCAGCCCCAACATTGGCCTTTGCAGTGCTCCTGATTTTTTTCATTCTATTCTTGAGCTCTTTTCACTATTTTCTTGAGGTCCTTTTCTTCTCATACAATCCATGTTTTGCAAGTATGTCTTTGGGCATTTTTCTTTGCATAATTCAAGGAATCATAAATCGTGCCAAAGCCAGTCATCTTGTCACCACCAAAATGGGTTCTGAATCCAAGTACAAAGATGACATCTGGTCTTGTATATTTTGGCTAGTTTTTCCCAAAATTCTGTCTTAGGTACTGTAGACTCTCCGGGGTGAAGGACATCGGTGACCATTTGTTTCCACTGAAGTAGTCAGTTGGCCATGAACTTCCTGGTCAGCACAGTGACCATGTCATTCATGATGGCGGGTGAGTCTCAGACAGCCAGCGAGGAAAAGAGCAGCTATTTTCTTCTTTAGTTCTTTTGTGGAAGTGTTGAGTCTTCAGTTAGTAAATTGGTCCCATTATACTTTATGTGTCTTATAAAGCTTTTTTTCTATCTGCTTGACTTGTAGCTACTTTAATACAAACACATACAATCCCATGCTACCACTGTTTCCCTTATACCTACCGCAGGCTACTGAGGTTGGAAAGAGTATGGCCTGCTGACTTCTGTTGTATTTCATGCCTTGACGTTTGAAAAGTGATGCCCAGAGGTGATTCAGATAAAACTAAATAGGAAGCCGTGTGATACCTATGACACATTGTAAAGGTATTGAGGTTTTTGAATTCTATCACCATGCTGTTTCTTTATCTAAAATGTAGGTCTATAATACCAAGCTCATGGAAAGATTCTTTGGCTTTTTCCATTCATTACTCCTAAGTTAAAAAAAAAAATGGGTCAAGGTAGTAAAACTCAGAGATATTTCATATTTTACTGCTAATTAAAATGTTCAGGACTTGTACAGTTTTCTGTGTACAAGTAGAGATATTAGTGTGGAACTTTTAGTAGAAATATTCTGTATATATGTTCAAATCCACAAATGTTATTAAATCAAGGAAGGTTAGCTACAGTTGCCTGAGTGCCAAGCGACCTCACAGGACAGCATTACCTTGTGGAATTTACTCTCGTCTAACACTAGGGTCTGATGCTTAGTGTTTCAGATATTTTTAATTTTTTTTTCTGCCAGTGTGCCATAGCTGAGGAACCAGAAATTCCCTCAGAGTATTTCAAGTAAACTATGATATATTTTCAGGCTACAGGGGGTAGCTCATGGAACAAAATTTAGGACGTAAAGTATCTAAAGCCAAACGTTGAAAGTCAGGCAGTTCTCTTGTTTTTGTTCGCACTTCCTTTTGTGTAGTTGTTCCATTGTCTTCTTTGTAGATTGATCTTTTGTTTCTCTTCTCTCCTGCTAATATCATTGAAGTCAATTTGTTAATTTACAAAAAAAGTATAACTCCCAAAGAAATGAGTAGTGAAGTAATCTGGTCAGCTCATTCTTCCACAGTAGGGAGCTTCAAGGTAAACTAAACAATGAAAAGGCAGTTTGGTGAGTATGGAATGTTATCAAATGACATATATAAGTCTACATAACTTTTCAACAGTAGTCAATTCTTGAAACTTTTTCCCTGTTAGAGCCTTTGTTGAAATGCTGGGCTTGGTTGGTTATGTTTGCATCATGTGATCCCAGGAGAGGTTGACAATTTGTAACTGGATTTAATTTGAAGTCTCTATGTTTAGAATTGAACTGGGAACACAGACATGGAGTCAGTTTGAGAATAATGCATACTTGAATTCTCCTTTTGAATCAGAGTTAGAAAAAGTATTATAAGTTTTAAAATTTTAAAAATATATATTTTTAACAATTCATTCTACAGCTGTTTAGAAGATTGCCATCCATTCCATTTATTTTAGTGACTCATCCTCTTCTGAACAAGTGAGTCAAATCTGACAACTTCAGATATAGTCCATACAATAAAATGGCACTCACATTTCCTGTCATTCTTTACAGCCAATGCAGAGTTAAATAGCAAAGTATACAGTAAAGGGTCCCACCTATAGAATAAACTAAGTGAAATTAAATGTAAAATTTCATGAATGCCCTTTCATCACTCTAAAGAAATTGGCAAATATGTCTTTAAGAATAATATTATTTAACTGACTCAGCTATGTTTACTTGGCACAAATTCTGAACATTATAGGTTTTTGATTTGGTATTCTGGAAATGTAAATCAAAGGGGCTAGAGAACAGTAATGTGAATTCTGATGAATGCCACAGTGTTGTTGTACTTTTTCAGAGGACCAGTCAGGAAGAACATTGTGTAGGTGTTTTGGGCTCAGAACTTGATGTGTTAGTAGCTGGCATAATATTATGGGCTTGGAGATTTTCTTTTTTTTGGAAGAATGTAATAGTGTATCCACCAAGAGAAATATCCTCGGAGTACAGTGAAGGCACCCTTTTTTCTTTTTCTTTCTTTTATTTCCCACATTTCCACAATCTATTGCAGTATATGGTTGTTGGTGATAAAGGACAAAAAATCTGGGTATTATCACTTTTTGAGAAAGAATTTCAAAATTGTTTTGTAAATTGGTCTCATTCCAAAGAGTATACTTAACCTAGAGATTGTACCTTGTCTAAAGAATCAACAACCCAGTTAGTTTTCAAAATTCTAAAACACCACTGGCTGTTTCTGATAATCTGGCAGTCTAGGTGTCTGGATTGACTTTCCAATAGAAATTCAACATTTCTGGTAAAATATTTTAACCCAATTTTCTTAATTTCTTCAATGAGCTGACAATAAAGTAAACAAACAACAAACTCAGATAATTATCTTTAGGAACTCAGAAAGGTAAGTAGAGTAGTGGCACTAGCTT
This sequence comes from Tamandua tetradactyla, assembly GCF_023851605.1. Lineage (NCBI taxonomy): Eukaryota > Metazoa > Chordata > Mammalia > Pilosa > Myrmecophagidae > Tamandua > Tamandua tetradactyla. Next base: position 182,419,095 of record NC_135331.1, on the reverse strand, counting down.
TTTTTCCTAATCACATTTGTCTATGACCTTGCAAATTTTGGGTACAGGAGACATAGTGTGAGGATGTCCCTCCCCCATAAAACTGGGATATCAAATGGCTAAACCCTTCTGTAAGGGTGGGCTAGACTTACACCTGCTCCCCCCATCTCATAGGATAATAAGGAAAATAAATTTTCTTGAATGTATGTGCTGAGGAGGGGAAAAACTGAGGGAGAAAAGCATACTAAGAATTTGGAACCACAATCCAACCCTCAGGCTCACTATATACTGGATGTCCATTGCAGTAAGGAAGGAAAAGGAATAAAGAGGTGTGGATTGGAGAAAAGGAACAAGGCTGTCATTAGTTTCAGATGTTATGAATGGACATACAATAGTAAAACATTTTTGATAAACTACAAGAATTAAGAAGAGATTTTAGTAAGATTGCTGGATACAAAATTAATACGCAAAAATCAGTTGCAAGGAATCACATGTGACTGCAGGGGAAAAAGATGAAAAATTCCTAAAGAAAAAGAAGATGAAAATGGTAGCTAGGGCTGCACATCAGAGCCAGGGGTGGGGGTGGGAGTGGGGGGTGGAAGATGAAAACAAAGACACTGCGAACAGCAGAGGTTCTGTAGGAAACTGTGGATCAGAAAAAGATCAATTTTCTTCTTCTGATGAAGCAATAGAAGCTGACAAAATGATGTAAATCCTGTGACAAAGAAAATGAGAATGCTGCAAAATCTGCTGTTGGAACTAATAAGGGCTGGGCAGGTGCAAGATTCTTAAAAATCTCCTGAAAGTAAACCCACCATTTTGGTCAAAAACAAGGCGCTGAAAAAGGGAAAAAGGAAAGTTAAAGCAAGAGAGACTAGAGAAAAGAAAACAGTTTGATAAGAAGCAGGAGTGGCAAATGATATGCAGAGTAAATCCAGATGTTGTCAAAGACAAAGAAGCAGCAAGAGAATGACAAATCTTCAGAGAATAACAACAAGGGGTGTGGTGCAAATATTTAAAGCTGTTCAGAAGTATCAGTAGAATGCTGGTGAGAAGGTTAAAGAAGCTGGAATCTCTCTCAGAAAGCGAGCTAAGTTGATATCAACAGTTTCTAAAAAAGATTTCTGCAGTGTTCTTAGAGGAACAGATGGAAGTACAAATGAGAAAAGTTCTACTGGGAGGAGTCCCAAAGCCAAACAGTCTGAAATGAAATCAGCAAGAAGGCCCAGGATGGACCATCCTACGTGATGATTTCATGTTGGGAGCACCTATGAAAGACTGGGACAAAGATGATGGGTCAGATGGACCCGGATTTGGAAGTGACTTTGACATGTGAAGTTATATAGGAAGCAAATCATTTTGTTTTTCTTTGAAAAAATCTTCATTCTACGAAAGATGGGGAATTATATGGGTACCACTTATAATAAAGCCAAAAGACTTCTACAGATTTTGGTGTTTCCCTTTTTCACATTAAACTTTGTTAATATTTTTCAGTGTTTTAGCATTGTTTCTCAAAACATTTCATAAAAGTAAATATTTCCACTTGGTCAGCAAGATAGGCAATTGCCAGGATCTTACAAATTTACATACTAGTCCTGGATATTGGTGCATTGGTACAGCATCATTAATGTTTCTAGAAATGGCGATATCAATTCATAATTAAAATGAACTATTTGAAGTTAATACTTCTCTGCCTTCCAATTGATAGATCTATATTTTATAGTTTTGGGGGAGGAGGGTTGGTGTGTGTTTGTTTTGATGAGCTATTGAGAAAAATGCTGTAGTAAAATTTAAAGTTACAGTGTTTTTTATTTTGAGTGGTGATTTTATTTTTAGATAATCTGGCAAATATTTTAGTTTAAGAAATACTCCAAATTTCTACTTTTATAGTATTTTTTTAATATCCTGAGTACTATAAATGAAAAGTAGATTTATCTTAAATGTTATTTTATTTTTGTATGAGAGATTTGATGAGATAAAACTCATGTTTGAGTCATGCAATGAAACATAATTTCCTAGGAAGTATATTTGACATGAGTTAATCTCTTTTTTTTTCCTGAATATTTGAGTTGGCTGAAATTATCTTTATGGAATGACCAGTGAAATGGTGGAGTCAGTATCCACAGGCTGACTATATCAGAATACTGCAACTGATTAGAGACTTGATTCCATATTATTGCATTAAAGATTATTAAATTGGGAGAATTTTGGTATCTACTTGTTAAACAAAGAGAAGAGAACTGTTTAATATCATTTCAAGATTTCTGTGAAGTTGGGTCTAAGATCTAAAATTTATAAAGGAATTATTTAATAAAAGTGATCTGTTCCATTTTTCTAAAGATCCATTCCTTTCTTCACTCTTCCATAATAAAAAGTTTTCTCTTACAAAAAAATAAAAAAATCAATCATAATTCTATATGACTTAATAGTTCTTGTTTGTAATAGCAAAAAACAACACCAAAATCCACAGAAACAACTTGAATGTCAATCAAGAATAGACTGAACAAAAAAGGCAATATAGGCAAAAAAAAATAGAATAGTATACAGTGGTGAAAATGAATTAATGGCAACTATAAATCCATTTGGATAAATCTCACAAATATATATATGAGCAAAAGTAGCAAGTTATAGAAGACTATATACAGGTAGATTCATTTACATAAAGTCAAATCCAGGCAACACTAAACAACCCAGTGTTTATGGATCCAATGTTTGATGATATAAAGATAAAGAAAAGCATAAGAATGATTATTATAAATGTAGGGATTCTAAGTATGGCTTTGCTAGGAAATTGTAAACTTATTTGGCACTGAATTTCATTGAAAGTGCTTTGAGAGCTCCATCCTTGCTCAGCATGTTACAGATACTTGCCCTATAGCAGACTTGAATTTCATATGCTATCTTTCAAAATTCTTTTTGGTTATTTGATAATTCAAAACATATATTGTTAAATATACTTTTTTTTTAACTTTTTTTTTTTGCATGGGCAGGCACTGGGAATTAATTGAACCTGGGTCTCCGACATGGCAGGCGAGAACTCTACCACTTAGCCACCGTGGCCCACCCTAAATATAATTTTATTTTAAGAGTAATACATGTATATGGTTTAAAAGGGTAAATAGTGTAAGGTTTCTAATAAAAAGCACCAATTCTTATCCCTCTCTCTCTCTATCCTTGAGATGTGATTTCTTTGAGAAGTAAGCACACTTAATACTTGATTTTTTCTTATTTCCTCCAATATTTTTAAGTACTGCATTCATACTGCCATTTCTTGATTTTTCAATCTTTAGTATATATATTGAACAATAAGGATGTAGCACCATATCAACACATATATTTCCCACTACAATTCTGATTTTATATTTATATCACAATTTTAAGTGAACTCAGTGTCTATTTCTATTACAATGACATGACATGTGGCTTGCTACTGCTCAATAGCAAGCCACATAGATACTATGATTGTTACATTTCTTGTACAATATTTTGCTTTTCCAAGAGTCAATATTTGCCTTTTTAAATTGTTGACTGCTTTTCTATGTTCCTATCACTAATTCTCACAAAAATCTTAAAGAGAGTTTTAAGCAAGTCATCTCAATGTAGTTAATCTACCATTGCCATTTTGGGTTTATAGAAATCATTCCACGACTAATTTGCGTTAAGTTCTAATTTGGCTCTTCTCTAGATCTGCCATTTTGATACTTCCCCTTACTAACATCCAGATCACTCCCATGTCTTTCTTCTTTGTTCACTCATTCATTCAAAGGTATTCTAAGAATCTATATACCAGAAAGTGATGTGGGTACTGGGGATATACAAATTAAAAAAAAAAAGATGGAATCCTACTTTTATTGAGTTAATATTCTATTGGAAGGAGCATGACATAAAAAAAAAAGTTAAAATGGAAGTTTCCACAGAGGCACCAAGGTACAGTCTATATCATATTTCAAAGCCTAGTTTAAAATCAATACTTAAATTTTTAAAGGAGGAATTGAAAAGTTTTGCATGATCATTTAACCATTTAGTAAATAATCAGAGGGTATGAAACCTGGAGAGAACTTTGTGAAGATTGGGAAAAGACATTTTATTTATTTTTTAATGTAAAGATCTCTTTTTATTGAAATGTAAGCAGAGATCTAAAGGAAATGAAGGACTAAACCATATACATATCTGCTGGGAAGAATACTCCAGCCAGAGGGAATAAAAAAAGCAAAGTCCTTGAGGTAAGAGGAAGCTTAATGTGTTTTAGGAATGGTAAAATGGCCTGTAAGGATGAGAGTGGCTGGGGGAGGGGGAGGATGACTAATTGGGTATAAAATCAGAGGGATCAGATGGTATCTTGATCCATGGTGGTTATCACAGGATGCAGTAGAAATGCAGGCGTTCTGGACATGTTTGATTGGATCTGGCAGGATTTTCTGATAGCCTGGGTTTTGGATATGAGTGAAAAAGCAGAGTCAAAGATGATTCCAAAATTTTAGCTTGAGCAACTGGAAACTGGTGGAGGAGGTGAGGTGGGTGAGGTATTTACAGAGATGAAGAAGAATCAAGAGAGAAGAGAAGGCAGAGATGATTCAAAAGTTTGGATCTAGGCATGTTAATTTTTTTTTTAAACTTTTTTACTGTATAGCATTACACATATACAAAACAAAGAAAGAAAAAAGCAATAGTTTTCAAAGCACTCTTTAACAAATAGTTATAGGACAGATCCCAGAGTTTGTCATGGGCTACCACAGGATCTGTTCAGATTTTTCCTTCTAGCTGCTCCAGAATATAGGAGGCTAGAAAGAATACATACTTTTTAAATCATCACAATAAACTTTTTTTGTGAAAAAATAAAAAAAGCAATAAATTTCAAAGTACAGCACCACAATTAGTTGTAGAACTTATTTCAGAATTTGACATGGGTTACAATCCCACAATTTTAGGTTTTTTCCTCTAGCTGCTCTAAGATACTGGAGAATCAATTTAAAGATTCAGTATTCATATTAATTTGTTAAATCCTATCTTCACTGTATAACTCCACCATCACCTTTGATCTTTCCATTCTTCTCTTTAGGGGTGTTTGGGCTTTGGCCATTCTAGCTTTTTCATTTTGGAAGGGTCTATCACCTTCCAAATATGGGGTAGGGAGATAGAATTATCTGATGTTCTGGAGAGGCTAGGGCCTCTAGGTTTTAGGATTTATCTGGACCAGGGACCTATCTGAAGGTTGTAGGTTTCTGGAAAGTTACTCTAGTGACTGGAACCCTTGAGGAATCTTATATATTGCCTTAAGTGTCATTTAGGATTGGCTGGAATGGCCCTGGTTGGGGGTTGGCAGGTTATGATAGGTAGCAAGTTCTAACTGGAACTTGCCTAAGAACAACCTCCAGAGGAGCCTCTCGACTCTGTAGGTGTGTTAAATTTTGAGAAGCCTGAATCTGTCCAGATGGAAATGTCCATTAAGCATGTGTATGAGTATGGTAAAGGTGAAATGTTAGGATTGGAGATAAAAATTAGTCATCATGGTATACTTGGTATTCTAAAGCCATAGGTCATTACGTCTTTATAGGATGTGGCTTCCTGAATTTGGTGAGCTATCTTCTGAATCATTTCACTCTTTCTAAACTAATACGGTTTCTTTCTTGAGTTCGTTTGCCTTTGTCTTGTCAGGCTTGGCATCTCACTAAATCCATGCACACACATTCCTTACACACCAAATGCTTTTCCTCTGAGTCTTTCTGCCCAGGTCTGGTGAGGTTTGACAATAGAATGAACCCTCACCCGCACTTAAGCGTCTCACTGTTTCCTAGGGTATAACAATGCTTGACTTGTGACTAAACTCTCACCCACACTTGGTACACACACAAGGCCTCTCCCTTGACTCTGCCTTCTTGTATGAGCTAGCTTGACTTATGACAAATTCTTGCCTGCATGAATCGTATACATAAGTCTTCCTCCTAAATTGTGCCTGCTTGTACAGGATGAGGTGCAACTTTAAGCTAATTCTTCACCCACAACTCCCTGCACACTTATAAGATTCTTCCAGGGACCTGCTAACCTATGGATCATCTACACACTCCACACCTGAATGAATCAAGTTTTCTGTTATCTCTTCTCACTTTCTCTTTCTTGTGTATTTATGTCTTTTGTATTTCTTTACTGCAATTTTAGTGGGATTTGTGGATGGAGATGAAATAAGTGCATGCTTTCAAACTGCCGTATTTAATAGGCCAAATAATTTTCACATCATAAAAAACCATTAAAATGTTTCTGATATGGTGCTTCTAGCTATAACAAATGTATATTGTACAGGTGACTGCTTAATATTATTTCTTGAAATGATAAAAGAAAGCTTTAAAAATTACTCAGTGCTTACTGTTAGTAGTCTAACAGTACTTTTGACATTTTACTCTAATTTTGTAATTTTCCAGAATATTGTGAGCATTATTGAGTTGTATTACTAATAAATATCTGCCTTGGAAAAAAGATTATTCAGCTTTTACAGATGGAACAACTCAAGTTACCAAAATTTATTAAGTAGATTACCTCTTCCAATTCAAATGTTATTTTGGTGTCTTGGTATCATTAGAATGGATAATTCTAATGCTTATGGTTATTTTCAATGGAAAGGTATTTGGGAAATGCAAGAATATGATCAATTTTATTGTTGAGAGACATATATGAAGAAATTTGAAAAGCTACCATTAAAATATTAAATATTGCAGAACATAAAGGTTATTTTAATCTTTGTAAGAAAAAACTGGCAGTGAAAAACAGGTTTAAAAAGCGGCAAAGAGATAAATATAGCCTAGCTGAAGAATTTAAATTAGACTATTATTGGTTAACTTAGTCAATGTAAGTATTATCTGTCAGGATTAAATGATAATCAACAAAGCTGCTAACTTTATATGAGTGAATAACTGATGAACTGACATGTCTTTCCAAATACAAACTCTTAGAACTGGAGGGATCATTCAAAACCATATGTAATATCTTATCCAAATAAGTGCTGACATGTTTACATGTAAGAGGTGCTATCAGACTGAAGTATTAGGGGCAGCAAACTTGTTTTCACCTCTATTACTACTCACTGAGCCTAGCCTAACAGGTAGTAAAGTGTTTAGCACAGAGCAGATGTCACATATATGTTTGCAGATGTTGAATATGTGTTTGATAAGTAGAGAGCTAAAGGAGTGTTTTACAGAGATAATCAATGACTTTGGAAGAAGGAACACAGTATATTTGTTTCAATTCCTTTTTCATTTTAGACCTAGCCTATGCACAGGATACATGCATTATATTTTGCTCTCTGCTAGGCCTAAAGAGCCTGCCTCTGTGGAAGTGGCCTCCTCTTTTCCAGCTATGCAAGTGACTGGGTAGGTAAAGGCTAATTCAGTGGTGAAATATTAGCAAGCCTGTTGTGCTGCATATAAAAATCACACCCTTTAATTCAACTTCTAATAAAGTTGATACCTTGAGATCTAACTGTCTAACTATTGTGTCTACATCTCAGATCTGACCTTGGGTGGGATAAAGGGGTATTATTTATTGGGCCATATGCACCACCAAATTTTTTTGTTTTTAATTTTTATTGCTACAACAATGTACAAGCACATACATTCTTTTTTTGTGTGTTTATTTCCTATTAATGTTTATTAGAGAAATAAAGTGGCTACTTGCAAGATATTATACTTCTCAGGTTCTACAGACTTTACAGAAGTAAACCGAAGTACTTAAAAGAGTATGCCCTTTACATTTCTACTTTCACTGGTAAACTGAAAGTTTTTTTTTTTCCATTCTACATATATAATCAGTAATTCACAATATCATCACAGTTGCATATTCATCATCACGATTATTTCTTAGAACATTGGAATCAATTTAGAAAAAGAAATAAAAAGACAACTGAAAAAAATTCATACATACCATACCCTTACCCCTCCCTTTCATTGATCACTAGCATTTCAATCTAAATTTATTTTAGCATGAATGCCCCCTATTATTCATATTTATACCATGTTTTACTTGTCTGTTGATAAGGTAGATAAAAGGGGCATCAGACACAAGGTTTTCACTATTACACAGACACATTGTGCAAGCTGTATCATTATACAATCATCTTCAAGTAACATGGCTACTGGAACACAGCTCTACATTTTCAGGCAGTTCCCTCCAGTCTATTACATCTTAACTAACAAGGTGATCTCTATTTAGTGCGTAAGAATAACCTCCAGGATAACCTCTCGACTCTGGAATCTCTTAGCCATTGACACTTTACTTTGTCTCATTGCATTCCTCCCCCTTTGGTGGAGAAGGCTTTCTCAATCCCTCAATGCTGAGTCTCAGCTCATTCTAGGATTTCTGTCCCACATTGCCAGGAAAGTCTACACCCCTGGGAATCATGTCCCACGTAGATGGGGGAGGGCAGGGAGTTTGCTTGCTGTGTTGGCTGGAGAGAGAGGCCACATCTGAGCAACAAAAGAGGTTCTCTTGGGGGTGACTCTTAGGCCTAATTTTAAGTAGGCTTGACTATTGTGTTAGTTAGATTCAGTTGTCAACTTGGCCAGGTGAGCATACCTAGTCTTGTTGCTGCGGACATAAGCCAATGGTACGTGAACCTCATCTATTACTAATGACATCTGCAGTTGGCTAGGAGACATGTCTGCTGCAATGAGTGACGTTTGACTTAACTGGCTGGTGCTTAAATGAGAGAGCGCAATGTAGCACAGCCCAAGCAGCTCGGCATTCCTCATCTCAGCACTTGCAACTCAGCCCAGGCCTTTGGAGATGCAGAAAGAAGTTACCCCGGGGAAAGTTGTTGGAACGTAGGGGCCTGGAGAGAAGACCAGAGACCATTCTATGCCTTCCACGTACGAAAAAACCTCAGTGGAAAGTTAGCTGCCTTTCCTCTGAAGAACCAACACAATAAATCCCCTTTTATTAAAAGCCAATCCATCTCTGGTGTGTTGCATTCTGGCAGCCAGCAAACTAGAACAACTATCCTTTGTGGGGTTAAGTTTCATGTGAAGAAACCCCAAGACTGGGGGCTCAGCCTATAGCTTTGGTTGTCAGCACTGCTTGTGAGAATATCAGTAATTCAACTTGGGGAGGTTGAATTTTCCCCGTTCTCACCATTCTCTGAAGGGGACTTTGCAAATATCTTTTTATTCATTGTTCAAATCACTCTGGGATTTATGGGGGCATCACTCTGGACTAACCAACAAAATCTCATGCCCTACCCAAGGTTCCATGTACTTATGGTGTTCAATTAAGCTGTCTACATAAGTTATATTAGGAAATGCACTAGTCAAAATATAAATTTTGTACCAAATAAACACATTTTTTGTTTTAGTCTCACACACAAGTTAAAATTTTAGCATATGCATTCTTAACATACAAACATTCCACACATGGTGTACAATCAATGGCTCACAATGTCATCAGTTATATATTCATCATCATAATCACTTTTTAGAACATTTGCATCACTCCAGAAAAATAAAAAGAAAAAAGAAAAAACTCATACATACCATACCCCCTACCCCTCCCTCTCATTGACCACTAATATTTCCATCTATCCAAGATATATATTTTTAAATTTTAACATTTGTTCCTCATTATTTATTATTTTTAATTGATATGTTTTCCTAATCTGTCCATACCGTAGAGCATCAGACACAAGGTTTTTACAATCACATAGTCACACTGCGAAAGCTATATCATTATACAATCATCTTCAGGAAACATGCTACTGGAACACAGCTCTACAGTTTCAGGCACTTCCCTCTAGGCCAATACACCTTAATCTAAGAAGGGCATATCTATTTGATGCGTAAGAATAACCTCCAGGATAGCCTCTTGACTCTGAAATCCCCCATTCACTGATACTTTATTTTGTCTCATTTCTCTCTTCCCTGTTTTGGTCGAGAAGGTTTTCTCAATCCCTTGATGCTGCGTCCCAGCTCATTCTAGGATTTCTGTCCCACGTTGCCAGGGAGGTTTACACCCCTGGGAGTCATGTCCCATGTAGAGGGGGGAGGGCGCACCACCAAATTCTAAAAGAGAATTCTGCATTTTAAAATGCACAAATATATATTAATAAAAGCCAAATTGTATAGTAGGGCTTTTAATGAAAAGCAAGTGCCTCTACTTCATCCCTCCTCCCCCAATCCCAATTTCACTCCTCCGAGGTGACCACATTCAACTGTTTCTGTTTTTTAATTGTGTTGGTAGTTTTTTCATTAATCCAATATAATACAACTATGCTATCATTTACTGACTTACCAGCTTTAGATATTATCCATTGGCTTTCCTCTCTTCTATAATGCATGAAGATTTTGGATATTTATACACTTCTTATAGTAAGATTTTGTTACATCCAGTCCTTGAATAGTTCTTTAAGGAATTTTATTGAGATACATTCACACATCATGCTATCCAAGGTACACAATCAATGTTCATAGTATAATCACAGAATTGTCCATTCATCACCACAACCTATTTTAGAACATTTTCATTACACCATAAAAAAAAAAATACACCCCACCCCTTTTATCTCCTCCCTCCATTATTGACCCTCAGCATTGATGAGGTACATCTGGTTATACATTTGGTTACAGCTGATGAAAAAATATTAAAATATCACAATTAATAAAATAATATATTATTACTAATATATTCTATTATATATTCTATCCTAAGTCTGCATTAGATGCATTTCCCCCCACATACCATTCTATTATTATTTCCTTGTAATAGTGACATACATGTGTTCTTGTTCATTAAAGAACATTCTTATATTAGTACCATTAATCACAGTCATCATCCGTAACAGTGTTCCCTGTATTATACACTCCCATGTTTTAGCCTTTCCTTGCTTGAACACTGCTATAACTCTCTAAAAGCTAGGGTACACTATTTAAAATAATTGAAGGTTGATGGGAAAATTTTTTAAATATCAAATTCTGTCAAAAGCTACTGAATCTTCACCATTTTATAGAACTATATTTAAAACAATATTATAGGGCGGGCCACAGTGGTTCAGCAGGTAGAGTTCTTGCCTGCTGTGCTGGAGACTGGGTTCATTTCCTGGTGCCTGCCCATGCAAAAAACAAAACAAACAAACAAAAAAAACCCAGAAAACAATATTATATATGCTTTGTGAGGAAATTGTGAAAACAGATAGAAGTATAAAGAATATTTTGGTGGATCTTCTTGAGGACTTTTTTCCTCCATTAATGCACATTGCATATCTCTACATGAAAATACCTTCACCCATAATTGTGATATTAGTATATATAATGCCTACTACATTATCATGCATGGCATAGTACAGAAACTCGATAAACATATATTGAATGAACGTATATAATTTTGTACTCAAACTTTTCCACTTAAAATACTGTGAATATTTCCACACTATTTAGCTTTTGTAGGAAATATTATTTTTTAAAATGGTTTTTGTAGGAAACATTACTTTTTAAAATGTTAACAGTGGATGATGGCTACACTATAACTTATTAATTTCCAACCTATTATTAAATATTTAGAAAGTTTTCCAATTTTGTAATGTTACAAATAACCTATCTGCAAAGATCCTTATAATAAATCATCAATTCATTTCTGAGCTTTGGAGTAGATTTCTAGAAATGGAATTACTGAGTCCAAAGTTTTTGATATATATTGCCAATTTCCTTTCCAAGATGATCCTGCATATTTGTACTCATTACAGCAGTATAAGAGATTAATCATATCATTTCATATTATTCAGCCCTAAATATTTGTGTGCTGTAAAGCAGAGTTAAATTTCTAAGTTTAAAATGGTTATCTTGTTTTAGTTTGAATTTTTTTGATTATCAGGGTGGCTGAAGATTCTTTCATGTTTTTTATTCACTATTACATATGTGCTGGTTTGAAAGGATGTACGTACCCTAGAAAAGCCATATTTTAATCCTAATTCCATTTTGTAAAGGCAGATGTTCCTTCTCATCTTATTCAGTATTGAATATTTGAAACTGTAATTAGATCATCTCCCTGGAGATGTGATTTAATCAAGAGTGGTTGTTAAACTGGATTAGCTGGAGGCATGCCTCCACCCATTTGGGTGGGTCTTGATTGGTTTCTGAAGTCCTATAAAAGAGGAAACATTTTGGAGAATGGGAGCGATTCAGAGAGAACAGAGCAGAACCACCAAGCCATGAGAAGCAGAGTCCATCAGCCAGTGACCTTTGGAGATGAAGAAGGAAAATGCCTCCCGGGGAACTTCATGAAACAGGAAGCCAGGAGAAGAAGTTGGCAGATGATGCCATGTTCACCATGTGCCCTTCCAGATGAGAGAGGAACCCTGACTGTGTTCACCATGTGCCTTTCCTGATGAGAGAGAAAGCCTGACTGTGTTCACCATGTGCCATCTCACTTGAGAGAGAGAGACCCTGAACTTCATTGCCCTTCTTGAACCAAGGTATCTTTCCCTGGATGCCTTTGATTGGACATTTCTATAGACTTGTTTTAATTGGGACATTTTCTTGGCCTTAGAACTGTAAACTAGCAACTTATTAAATTCCCCTTTTTTAAAAGCCATTCTCGGAATGATCAAAATAGAAATGTTTGCGTTTGCTTGGTGTTTTTTGATATTTAAAAAAATAAAATTAAAAATTAAAAAAAAAAGCCATTCTGTTCCTGGTATATTGCATTCCAGAAGCTAGCAAACTAGAACAACATAATATTTACATTTCTTACTAGTTTAATATTTGGGTGAATCACTAATTTTAATTTTTAATATATCAAAAAGTGTTTTAGATATTAATTTAAAGTCCAAAGGCAAACAATTTCAGGATAAATAATGTTGTTAAAAATAAAACTAGGAGCATGGTCACATATTTATTTTGCCTTTCAAAAACTGACCCCCCAAAGCATGCTCTTCCTACATGCAAAATACATTCACTCCATCTCCCCAAATTCCTAAAAGTCTTAAGTCATTTCAGTAACTCTAAACCCAAAGAGTCATCAAAATCAGTTATGGATATGGTTTGTACTGAGCAAAATCCTTCTCCATCTGTGGGCCTATGAGAAATAGAAAACAAGTTATCTGCTTTCAAAATGCAATGATGGGACAGGCAGAGGATAGATATTCCTATTCCAGCAAGGGAAAATGGGAAGTAAAAAGGGCTAATTGGTTCCAAACAACTCCACAAACTCAGCATGGCAAACTCCATTAAATTCCAAGATTTTAGAGTCATCTGTGGATTAATGCTTTGTCCTTGGAGCCTGCTAGAGTAGGCACCCATTCCAAATTCCAAATGCTTGGGCAGTGGCCATCCTCTCCGTCAATTCCAGGACCCAGGCCCTGTCCTCTCTATGCAATGGAGTGGCCATGGTGTCGCAGAAAACTGGGGTGTAGCTCCACCCTCTCCAGCATTGGAGTGGTGACTGAACTCTCCCCAAATACAGGGTGCAAGGCCTGTTCCCTCCAAGGCCTGTCCCTGCCCTATCTAAAGGCACAGGTAGAAGCCCCTATCTCTTGGTCTGAGGAAATATCTTTGGCCTAGACCACTGCTTCCATGGTTCTGCACTCTAAGTTATCTTTTCTTCATGTTATCCTGTCTCTGTTTCTTTCAGTCCAAGTTGAGAGTGCATCTGCTTGTACATAATTATAAAAAAACCTTTCCAGTTTTGCATGAAGTGCAAGGGGTTACAAACCATCAGACAAAATAATATTTCACAGAAACTTCTTGGAAAAATGCATTTCCAAACCTGAATCCTCTGAGATGGCTGACTAGATTCATGAATCATATGCTCAGTCTCCTTAGTGAATAGTGGTTTAGCTAAACCCTTACAAGGAGATTTATTCTCTGAGGCCTCACCTACTGGGAGCTTAGGGAAGGCCGTGATATAGCTGTTTCTGGTCCTGGTCTTGGAACATGCTTTCCAGATAGGGTAAGACTTTTCCAAATCATCAATTGCTGGTTCCTTTGAGCACAGTCCTCAGTTTATTCATTTCCTCTCACATTTTATTATAAGCAAGGAGAAACCAGGCTGCAACTTCCATACTTAGCTTGGAAATGTTCTTAGTTAAATATCCAGGTTCATCACTTAGTTGCCCTCCATTTGAGATCAGAGCACAATTTCTCTTAAAATTTCTGCTACATTCTAACAAGGTTTGCCTTCTTCCAGTTTTCAATAACCCATTCATTATTTCCTTCTAATGCCTCACTGCAAGCACCTTTAATCTCCATATTTCTACCAATAGACTTTTAAAAACAATATAGGACTTTTTATATCAAGCATCTCAAAATTCTTCTTAAACCACGTCCATATTTTTAGGCATTTGTAAAAGCAGTACCAGAATTTTTGTACCAAAATTAATACAAATTTTGTATTAATAGGTGTGCTGGTTTGCAAGTATTGTGTACCCTAGAAAAGCCATGTCCTTTAATCCTGATTCAATATTGTAAGGTGAAAACATTTTATTAGATTGTTTTCATGGAGACTGACCCACTCAATTGCAGGTGTGACCTTTTGATTAGATTACTTCCATGGAGATATGGCACACTCACTTGTGGGAATGGTTAGATGGAGATGTGAAGCCATCCATTCAAGGTGAGTCTTGATTAGCTTATTTGAGTCCTTTAAAAGGGGAAACATTTTGGAGAAGACATAGTTGCTTCAGAGCCAACCAAGACACAGACATTTGGCGATGCTTGGAGTGCCAACAGAGAGAACAGACACCTACACACAGACGTTTGGAGATATAGAGCCCAGCAGATATCACCATGTGCTTTCGATGAGATGCTAAGCAAGCCAGACTCAGAGTTCTGTCCAGGAGGAGCTAAGTGAAGGCCTACAGACACTTTGAGAGGAAACCACTGGCATCAGAAGCTCGAAGCAACAGAACTGGGAACAGGGACCAGCAGACACCAGCCATGTGCCTTCCCATGTGGCAGACATTAGTCTTTCCTGAGTCAAGGTATCCTTCACTGGATGCCTTAGTTTGGACATTTTTATGACCTTAGAACTGTAAACTTGTAATTTAATAAATTCCCTTTTTAAAAGCTGTTCCGTTTCTTGGCATATTGTGTTCTAGCAGCATTTAACAAACAAAAACAATAGGGTTCACCAGAGAAACAGAACCAACATGTTATGTATATATATATATATATACGATTATATTAAGAGATTTATTATAGGAATTAGTTCATGCAACTGTTGAGATTAGTAAATTTGAATTTCATAGGGCAAACTGCAAGCTGGAAACTCTGATAAAGGTGATTTGGAAATCCGGCACATCTGAACTCCTTAAGTCTGGCCACAAGCTAGAAACTCCAATGAAGGTGAAGTTGAGTTTCCTAGAAATTATTTTTGTCTTCTGAGATCTTCAGTCCTGGCTTTTAAGATCTCTAACTGATTAGATGAAGAGACTCTCCACATTGCAAAAGGCAATCTCTTGTTGACTATAGGTGCAATCAACTGATTATAGATACAAATTCATCTATAATATACTCTCATAGTAACAACCAGTGGGTACTTGCTTGAACATACAACCAGATACCATAACTTAGTATATGTTGATGCATGAATTTAACATCAACAGTCTCTAATGTTCTAGATTTCAATACAGTTTGAGAACTGACCACACAAAGATTCCTTAAACCTGTTTCTAAACAGAACACTAATATCTGGGCTAATTAGGGAATGCATAAGAATTCAAATTTATTAATAGTGTCAAATTTGGAAATAATTCATATCTTTTTAAGATGACTTTTACAGTTACTACATAAACACACAAACTCGGTGCTGTTTAGATTATTTCAAATATTGTTTCATACACTGAAACAAATTGTAACAATTTGGTGGCTGTGTAAAAAATTGCCACCAAATTAGTGGCTTACACTTCAGAAGTATGTAATAGCTCTTTATTATTACTAGTGATATAAAACTATAAACAATGCTATTTAGTTATAAGTTGCATTTTGTGTGATTTCCAATTTCCTTGTTTCTTTTCCATAAGGTTTTGTGTTTATTTCAGATATATATATATATATATATATATATATATATATATACATACACACCTTTTTTTAACTTTTTTTACTGTATAGTATAACATATATATATACAAAGCAAAGAAATAAAAAAGCAATAGTTTTCAAAACACTCTTCAAAAAGTGTTTACAGGACAGATCCCAGAGTTTGTCATGGGCTACCATATGATCCTCTCATATTTTTCCTTCTAGTTGCTCCAGAATATAGGCGGCTAGAGGGCTTAATTACTTTTTTATCATACAATCGACTTTTTTTGTGAACAATAACACATATGCAAAAAATCTATAAATTTCAAAGCACAGCGCCACAATTAGATGTAGAACATACTTCAGACTTTGATATGGGTCACAATTTCCCAATTTTAGGTTTTTACTTCTAGGTGCTCTAAAATACTAGAGACTAAAAGAAATATCAATTTAATGATTCAGCATTCATATTCATCTGTTAAGTCCTATTTTCTATGTATAATTCCACCAACACCTTTGATCTTTCCATACCTCTCTTTGGGGTTGTTCAGACTATGGCCATTCTAAATTTTTGATATTGGAAGGGTCTGTCATATAATAGTATGGGTTAGGGAGATGGAACTATCTGATGTTCTGGAGAGGTTGGGCCCTTTAGGTTTCAGGACTTATCTGGACCAGGGACCTATCTGGAAGTTGCAGGTTTCTGGCAAGTTACTCAAGTGCCTGGAACTCTTGTGGAGTCTTATGTATTGCCCTAGGTGTTCTTTAGGATTGGCTGGAATGGTCCTGGATGGGGGTTGGCAGGTTATGATAAATAACAAGGTCTACTTGAAGCTTTCATAAGAGCAAACTCCAGAATAGCTTCTCAACTCTTTTTGAACTCTCTCTGCCACTGATACTTTTTAAATTACACTTCTTTTCCCCCTTTTGGTCAGGATGGAATTGTTGATCCCATGGTGCCAGGTCTGGATTCATCCCTGAGAGTCCTCTCCCACGCCGCCAGGGAGATTTTCACCCCTGGATGTCATGTCCCACGTAGGGGGTGGGGAGGGCAATGATTTCACTTGTAGAGTTGGGCTTAGAGAGACTGAGGCTACATCCGAGCAACAACAGAGGTCCTCCAGAAGTAATTCTTAGGCATGCCTATAGGAAATCTAAGCTTCTATGCTACCTACATAAGCTTCACAAGAGTAAGTCTCATGATTGAGGGCATGGCCTATTGATTTGGGTATCTCTAAAGTTTGACACAGTGTCAGGGGATTCCCTGATGGTAAGGTTTAATAGTTACATAGTCTTTCTCTCCTCCCTCAGGGGACTTTGCCAATACTTTTCTGATTATCTGGTTAATATATTCTAGGATGTTTTCAGGCATTACAATAATCTATATAGGATTAAGCGACCTCTTTCTCATTCTGTGCTCCCTGTGTTTCAGTTGTTCAAATGAGCTATGAAGATAGGTTGAATTAGATCATGCACTACAGAAAATTTCAGTCCCAGATCAAATAAACCTTTTTTTCCATTGGTCTCAAAGAGTATGTGTGGTTCCTAAATATAGACACTGTCTTCCTTACCCCTATGTTATGAATTACTTTAACCCCAACCTGTTCGGCTTCATTCTTATCTCTAAATATCAGGTTATATATATAAAACAGCCTCTCAAAATCCCGAAATAATAATCACCACTCCGGATTTCATGTATCTGCTCTAAAAGCTTACAATCTAGGCCCCTGTTTTCTTATAAGCGTTTTCTAAAGGTGAACATACCATTGTTGTTTTTTTGTTTCTGGCTTATTTTGTCTCACCAAATGTTCCATATGTTCATTCACATCATTGCATGCCTCACAACTTTGTTCCTTTTTGTAGCAGTGCAGTCTCTGTTCATAAGTATATACAATTGTTCACCAAACTACTTCTTCATCAGTGCATCCTTCAGACACCTGCATTCATTGGGCATCATGTAGAGGGCCCAAAGTCCACAGTCCATCAACATTCTCAATTTTAGATAATTTCATTGTTCCCAAGAGAAAGAAAACCAATAAACACCACCTCACCAAACAGAAATCTAAACCTCCTCCTAACTCTTGTCCTTCCCCCCATTATTTACCTCTGCTGTTGCTGTGGTAGTGCTGATGGTTTCCTTTTGAACATAGCCCATAGCACGCAACAGCAGTTTTCCCCCTGTACCCTGGACTTAAACACTCTTTACACAAGAATCATATCTTTGAAGTAATTCTTGCGTAAACTAATTCATATTTCTAGTGTGAGTCAGTGGGACACGTAGGTCTGTACAACCCCTTTCAATATTGTTTATCTTCAACATGGTACTATTACTTCTTGACCCACTACAGAATCATCTTTGCTCCCATCTATTCCCTTACATTGGAGTTCAATCTCATTACCTAACAGTTCACCCAGCTCTAGCTGCTATGTATCTCTAAGTTCCCTATATTTTCTATTATAAGCCTCTGATTATATCTTTATGCTGGTCATAAAAGTAAAATCATACAGTTTCTGTCCTTTTGTGTTTGGCTAATTTCACTCAGCATTATGTCCTCAAGGCTTAACCATCCTGTCATGTACTTCATGAGGATGTCATTTTCTCTTACTGCTGCATCGTATGTATGCATATGATCGTATGTATATACCACATTTTGTTGATCCATTCGTCTGTTGATGGGTATTTGGTTTGTTTCTATGTTTTGTCAATTGTGAATAATGCTGCTATGAACTTTGGTGTGCAAATGCTGTTTGTGTCATTGCTTTCAGCTCTTCTGGGTATATACGATATATTTTTATTGTGGTTGATAGTTTGTCATAAATTCCAACTATTTTAAATGTACAATTAAACAGCATTAGTTGCTTTACAATTTGGTGTAAATCACCACTATCCAATATTAAAACTTTTTATCACCCTATGAAGAAACCTGATGTTATATGTGGTGAAGATACATTATACTTTCGCTCCTGGAGGAAACAGCACAGACATCAAAGAAATCATGTGAACAGTCTCAGATGTTGCAAGGCCATGTGAATAAAATAGAAGGCTGGATAGTGGAGAATTCATTATCATGGAATCATTTACCAGTAATTGGGATTGAAGGTTCTGATATACCCCAGGATCTGATCTTAATACTCTGCTGAGACGGCTACTTGTAGCTTGAACATGGCCTTGACCTATAGTGAGGTGTAGATGTTGGAATTTTGTGGCATCATATCAAGGAAGAGGTCAGAAAGCTCAAGGTGGTGGAATACTAGAATGACTATATTATGTGAAACAAGAGAATGCATTTCTTATTTACCTGGGAGGACCTAGAGGTGCATTCCTTGCACCAGGACAATGCATTATTCTCTACTGATTGATCTACTGATGCAACAAATTGTCACCAAATTAGTGGCTTAAAATAACACACATTTATTATCTCATTGTTTCTGTGAGTCAGGAGTCTGGAAATGGCTTAGCCAAGTGACTGGCTCAGAGTCTTACAAAGCAACAATCAAGTTGCTGGCCAGGCTGTGTTCTCATCTGGTGGCACAAATGAGGAAGAATCTACTTCCAAACTCATTCCAGCACAGGCTGTTGGCAGAATTCATTTTTGTCATGCCTGTATGACTAAGGACTCCTGTTATTTACGACTTTGGCTATAGACTGCTCTAAGGGCCAGCAGGAGACTCTCTCTCTCGTCTTCTAAAATGGAATCTTATAACAAAACATAATCCTCATCATAAAATCTAACCTAATTAAGGGAGTAATATCTCATCCCATTTGTTGTATTCAATTGGTTAGGAGCTAGTTAAAGGTTCCACCCTCATTCATACAGAGGTAATTGTGGTAGATTAAATCATGTCCCCTAAAAGGGCATGCTTAAACCCTAAACCCTGGGCCTGTGGTATGAACTCATTTAAGATCCTATTAAGAGGAGGCATCACTGAAATAGGCTGGGCCTTAGTTCCAATATTACTATCAGTCCTTATAAGCAAAGCAAATTTGGAATGGAAGTAGAAGTCACAGAGAAGACTGTAAGAGATTGACTCCAAGTGAGAAGGCAAAGTTCTATTGCCAGAAAACTACCACCAGAACACTATAGACCTTGAAGAAAGCATGACCTATTGATACCCAGATTTTGGACTTCTAAATTTCATAACTGTGAGACAAATTTCTGAAGTTCAAGCCAACTAGTGTATTTGTCATAGCAGCCCTGGGAAACTAAGATAGTGATTGTACAAGGGCCTGGCTCATTAGGGGTCACTTAGAGTGTATCTATCACAGACATTTAGGAATTCAGTAGTAAAAGGGTCACTGGTATCTTTGAAGGTCACTGGCATCTTTGAGAAGCTTGGCTGTGGCTGTCCTCAGTAGGTTTTTTTGACCCTGGGAGACACTGCCATGGAATTGGGCTCTCTAGTACCAATGAGGATGAAGGGATTACTGACAGGCAGAGCCCACATAACATCAGCAGTCAGAGGCAATGTGGCCATAAGTATAGTAATGAGTAGCAAGACTAGAGTGGTAATTAGGGCTCCTGACTTACATCAATCTGTGGCAATGGCTGAAAGATCACGACGTTCCCAGGAGCAGTACAGGTGGAAAGCAGCCTAGAGTGTTGGTGACCTTATGAAGGATTTTCAAAAACCAACAAAAGAAGAGGAAAGCACTGGAATTCGTTCCCAGGTGGTTTGTCACGGCATGTTCCTGCTAGTTACACTAGTGAGTGGCTACCAGTCACCTGTGCTGACTTAGCCATTAAGCACAGTATTGCAGCCCATCATAGTTTCATTGGCTTATGATAATGCTAAAATTTTTTTAATCAGAAGAAAAATATGAATGTCACCTATATATGGTAATGAATCCAACATGGAATATATTTGTTTTTCTACCAATGTAGTTATTAAACACAATTTTTAATGTATCTATGTACTTTTTGTGGATTAAGGAGCTCATGAGGACAAAAGTGCTGAGAGTCTAGGAAGATCATATTGAGGGTCTACTGGTCTCCTTGGGGGAGAGCCCAGGCATATTTACCATCTATATTTGTGGTGATGTTGAAAGGTCCTCAGTAGGAACCTGTCTACCTATCAATCAGTAGGATTTAGATCTGAGAATATAAATCTGGAAACTGAAGAGGCCATGATTATCCCTTGCAACTTTGTGCGAAGTGATATTTATACATTATACATCTTGGTTTCTCTTTGGAGTGCAAATGCGTCCTACTGCTTGTAGGATAAATCTCAGATACTTTAAAGTGCCAAACACAGTTTACTTCTCTAGCTTTCTCACCTCCTCTTTCTAACCCTACTAACTCAAAGCCCTTAGCATGCCACTCTCCAGGCCCCTCTCCTTTGCAAATCCCGTTTGCTCTGTGTGCTTCTTTCCTCTCCTCCTCTATCGGATAAAAAGGTAAGCCTGGATTTCCACAGCACCTACCTCGCACATCTTTTTAGCATGTCACTCAATTACACTGCATTGTAATCCTCATCTCTTTTTGCGTCTGTTAGATCATGAGGGCCTCCTTTTCTTCACATCTCCTAGTAAAGTGTCTTGTTAAAGGATTCTTTGACATAAAGGGAAACAACATTGCAACATTTTATTACCATTCATTATTCATTGCAAGTTTTTCAGGGTGCTTTCAGTTTCACTTTCATTATCTTTCTTTAATAGCCCCCTTTTTCTTTCTACTCTTCTCCAACCCACCCGCCACCCCGAGGTTAGGGACAGAGAGCACAGGTGAGCCCTTACTGTGGGCGAGGGGAACCATCAGGTACTCGGAACCACGTGAACGCGATGACGTCACGCGTAGCGCCGGCCAGCCGCCGTCGCGCCCGCCCATCCTCAGAGCCTTCCTGGATTTCCTTTGCCGTTAGTTCGGGGCGGCCTGAGCTCTGTGGTAGCGGAGGCTGGCAACGACGAGTACCAAAGGCGGGGCCTCGCCGACCCTGTTGCCTTGAAGTAAGTGGCTTGTGTTCCAGAACAACGTGCGGGCTGCCGGGTTCGACCCCTAAGCGCCCGCCGCGGTCTCCCGGGGAACGGCGCTGCGCGCCGGCTGGGTTGGGCATGCGCGTGCGCGGGTCGCGGCCTCGCTGGGAACCCGACTGAGGCGGGGGGCGTTTGATTGCGACAGGTGATGGCCCACTTCTCGCGCGAGGACGAGGCGGCGCTGCGGGCGATGCTCCGGCAGCTGTTCCAGAGCGTGAAGGAGAAAATCACAGGTGCTCCCTCCCTGGAGTGCGCCGAGGAGGTCCTCTTACATCTCGAGGAAACGGATGAAAATTTTCACAAGTAAAATAACTTTTGATGTCTTAAGCAAACTAACCGGCTGACCTCGGAAAGGTCAAAGGATAGCAGATAAAGAATGGTCCCTTGACTATTAAAATAACGCCCACGTTGGAGGTTCATTTTTTTTTCGTTTTGTCTACGCAAACTGAATTTACATGTCATTTCTCTTTACCTACCATCGCTTCTAGTTTCTCTGCATTTACTGCCACCAACGTATCTTAGTTCTCTGATTCTTCTCCCGCGCCCCCTCTCCCCCCCCCGTAACAGCAATCGTAAATTATTCGTTTTCTTTTTAGAACAAGTCTATTATTTCAAGGGAGGACAGTCATCATATCAAAAAGCAGTGAATTCCCAAGATCTCCGTTCCTTTACTGTTCCCATTCCACAATGGGCACGCCAATTATCACCTAAGCACCCTTGCAGTGAGAGGCTCTCTTGCTCTGGAATTGCCAGGTTCCTGGGAACGGTAAGGCACAGACCCAAATGTCTGTGCTACGCGTCGGGAATATAAGGGCCGTAGGAGAGGTTTAGAGTGCTCCGCACTTAGGGAAAGCAAAAGTTTAACCAGGGAGGGGTCATCTGAATATGTTTCTTTAGAGATGTTTTTTCCCCCTTTGATTTGGTTCTTATAATTTAAGCCTCTCAGTTTTAAAATGTCTACTTCCAAGTGCCTTAGTTCATTGTTGTTAGTAGTACTTTAACCCAGTAATTACGTATTATTTTGATCTCTCATATGATATTGAACTTTTATTTGGTTACTTACCTTTGCTGATTCTGTGTACCCTGAAGTTCTATTTATCTGAAATTCCTACCTATTTCATATAGAGGCATTAGGGGATCCTTGAGCCCTTTGGAATTCTGCTCCAAGTTAGTGTTTATGTACAGTTTTATGTGGAGAGCATTTATAGTTTTCATCAGATTCTCAAGGGAGTTTTTAAAAGTTTGGAAGGAATTCTTGTTGATAGGGAGTTTCTTATTTTGCTAATATTTTTGGTTATACATACTGTTCTTTTGTGTTTCTGTGATTTTCTTGTTTATTTCCTTCATAAATCCACTAATAGCTGTTATTGGATGATAGTATTCTTTATTTTGGTGATACCAAAGAACAACTTTTATTGGTTAGCTATTGATTTCTTACTTAAACAGTGAAATGTAGAAAAAATCGCAGCTTTCTCAGAACAGGTTTGGTCATCAATGTTTTATAAACTCAGGTAATGCTGGTTTACCTCACACAAGTCCATATCAAGCATTAAGGTTGGGATTTCATTTCTGGTTTCTATCTCATGTGCAAATAGTTGCTTGAATAATTTTTAAATTACTGAGTCAGTTTTTGGTAGGATCATATTTAAAAGTTTCTCCATTTTCATGCACTTCCCCAAAAACAAATAAACAAAACAAAACAACAAAAACAAAGACAAACACTCAAAAAAATTAAACAAATGATGCTGCAATAACAGGAAACTCACATGGAAAAGTAATGAAATGTGACCCTACCATACAGCATACAAAAAACAAGCAAACAAAAAACCTTATCCATTTTATCTAAATTTTAAAATTCATTTGCATAAAGCTTTTTGTTACTATCCTGTTATTGTTTTAATGTTTCAGTTATTGGTAGTCATGCTTTTTTTTTATCCTTTTTTTTTTTTGTCTTCCCTCTTTTGTTCTTGATCTGCCATATTTATTAATTTTATTAGTGTTTTCAAAGAACTAGCTTTTGGCCTTGTTTTTTCTTTCTAGTATGTATTTATTTTTATCTTACTTATTTTTTATTTTTGTCATGGACAGGCTCTGGGAGTTGAACCCTGGTCTCTGGCATGGCAGGTGAGATCTCCAGCATGGCAGGCGAGATGTGTTTATTTTTTGTTTTGTTTAACTTGGTGATGAATGCTAAGTTCAGTAATTTTCAGGTTTTTTCTTTTTTAATATCAGTGTTTAAGCTACATATTTCCCTATTAGCATTGCTTTGGCTGCATTTCATTAAAAATGGTTTCCCAGTTAAAGTTGAATTGTTGCAGTTGATCTCAGGAATCAGTTGACTCTTGTAATAGTGCAATTTATTCGTCTTAAACAGTTCATTAAATAGATTAAATGCTTGTTGATTAACATGCATAGTTAATGTTTACTGTTTACTAAAAAGATTTACTTGTGCTGAAGAAATCCATACAGACTCCAATGATAGTTTGCAATCTTAAAAGTAAGATTTATAATCCTGTCATTTAGCTCCGGTGCTTGAATTTCCATTTTTCTTTCTTTTCGCTGCCCTAATGCTCCTTGAATTCTTAATATTTTTGATTCACTTAGGTATATGTTTGTTCCCCAAATGCTTCATACTTCAGAATTATCCATCTCTCCATCTCCACTATCAGGACATTGATTCTGTAAATCCACATGATGTCTTAATATTAGGAACAATATAATTTTTTAAAAACAGACATGTAGGGGAAACTGGTGTTTCTACACTGTTGACATTTTTGTAAAAGGATTGTTAAGACAATTAAGTCCATGAATAGTGGAATTTCAGATAGTATAATGAAATAATACGGGGAAAATTCCAGTAATTTGTGGGGAAACCACAGCAAAGGCAGATCAGCCTTATCTGGGGATTTGTCCTGTGGCAGCAGCCCTAACCTATCTTTGCTTTCCATAGTGTCTTCTGTGTTTCCAACTAAAACAGTACATAGTCTTGAAAAGATATAGCAAGGAGTTAAGACCTGTGGGACAGGGGACATGTAGGGAACACATTGCTTTAATTATGTGTGTGTGTTGTGTACATTTTTGCACTCAGACTGGCTCCCAATAAAACAAAGAACTAGTTTTCAACCTTTGCAACATTAGAGTTAGCTGGGGGTCATTTAAAAGAAATACCACAAATTAGTCAATATTACCTGGGGGAATCCGGGTCATGAGAGAAGGGGAGCGGTAGAAGCTGGGCCTTGGTGTTAAAGTTCTCTAGATACTTCTAATGCACAGCCAGGGTTGAAAAACCAAAGTTAGAAAACATGCTTATTCACATTTCCATGACAACGGTATTACAGTTTTGTTTTTTTTAAGAGAAATTGTGGGTTACAGAATATCATGCACAAAATACAAGATTCCCCTATGCACATACTTTTTTTTGCGCAATACTAGCCATTAATAAAATACCTTTTTAAACGTATCACTACTGATAATTTTTTTATATATGATTAAAATATTTCTTGCTTGTTTAAGTAGCTGAAAGGATGATTTTCTGAAACAAACTTGTACTAATTAGATTTTTTATATCTTTATATTGTAATAGTAATCTCTGTATCTGTGCATATTTTGTTAAAAATATCTTGAACATGCCAAAAATTCATAGGAAAAAATCATGTTATTTTGGAAAATTTAGGTGATAAAACTGGAGAGAAAAGAATGAAGAAATGAATATTCTTTTGTTCAACTTGGTAAAATTTTTCAATGTAAGTGTGAAAATTTTTCTTATTTATCAGTAGTAAAGCAAAATGATCAGGAACAAAAATATGTATTTTAATTGAGGTACTTCTGAAATGTGGTGAGTTGGACATGTATATCCTTAGCAGCAAACAAGTGTTCTCTTAGGTTTTAATGTCCCTCTTTGAGGAATATTTTGAAAAAGACATTTTGCATATATTTGATAATAGTGTCATTTCACATTTCAATTATCATCACCGTTATGTAATGAGAAAATGAAACTTAGTGAGATTTAGGTATTTTGCCTAAGGTTGCAGGGTTGGTCAGTCTAAGATTTAGAGCTTAAACCTAAAGCAAACTTGATTCATAGATCTAGTATAGTATAATATAATAATTTTAAGCCTTTTTATTCATTGTTTATCTTTCATTTATTATCTTTTAAAAGGATATAGATCATATCCTTTTAAAAACTATAACAACAACAAAAAAGCGAAACTATAACTAATCCTGTTACAAAAATTTAAAATAAAGCCAATGGTTCATCTCTTAGAACAATGAATATTAGTAGCTTTTAGTTGAAATATGAATAAATGGAAGTTGTATTTTTTTTCTAGTCCATGAGAGTTAGAGCTGCTAATTTCTACAGTGCTGGCCTTTTCAGCACAGTTAGAATGTGTTGAGTCTGAAAATGTTAATGGAACAGTCTGCTACAAATAGACTGAATAAAAGGACCTGAATTGTAGTGAATTGATATAAGTTAAACCTACTAAGAATGTTCTAAAATAAAAGTTTTATGCATTTTATAGCCTTTTAAAAGGAAGTTTTATATTTCTTAAATAGAAAATTTCAATACAGAGATTTGACCCATAGTTATCAGAGTGTTTTAGTGCTTAAGGGAAAAGGGGTATTGAGAGGTCAAACTGACATCCTGGTGTCATATTTGGTCTATGGAGTTGTTTTGCTTGGCTTGGTGTAGAAAAAAGAAGTTAAAACAACATTTAAAAATTGGAAGATGCTGTGTAAAAATCAGTTCTGGCTTTTATTAGAGCATTGAAAGATAGCACCAGGCTTATATTCCTACTTGGCAACAAGTAGCTCTACCTTCATCTGAGGCCTGTCCTCTTCAATTCACCACAGCCTCTAGTCTTTTCTCACTTCAGCATGGTTTCCTTTCCTTTACTTGTCTGCCCAGGTAGCATTTGAGCCTGTAGTCCCTGGAACAAGTACAGACCTTTGGAAAGTCTATTTTAGGCATCTAGGACTTTTACTTTTATATAAAAAGAGTAGAATGTGCTACAACTCCAGAATAATTTCTAAAAACAATGCAATGAAAATACTTGATTTAAAAATCTGTAGTTAATCATTGATCCTTGGATTAGATGTAGACTTCATAAGGGCTAGTAGATGATGCCAGTGCTATCTGGATTGCAGTGTAAGTAACACAGTACTTAATTTTAAAGAAGTATTTTTTCCAGCTGCACTGCAACAATAATTTTTAATCCAAGGGCACCATTATGGAACCCCAGGATTCCATAAAGTCCCAACTTGGACTTTATGGGGTACTACTATGAATTAAGCTGCTATAAGCACTAACACAGAATGAATTGACAAATGAGAATTTGAACTCTTGTGTTCTTCGTACCTGAAGAGCAGAAGGAACACTTGAAAAATGACTGTCTTTAATAATTTGAGATTGGAGGCTGTCAGACGTTTGTAATTATTGATGACGCTGGAGTGACAGAACAACCCCGTGAGTCAGTAAGTAGAGCATGCTAAGGGCCAAGACAGCCTGGCAGTAAGTACTCACATGAAAAGGAACTTACCATCTCAGAATGTGTGTGTATGTATGTATGTATTAATGTGTATATGTATATATATATTTATAAGATTCTCTTGAAAAGACCAGTAACTTGTTAAGGCAGTATTCAACCTTGGGGTCCTTGGGTTCATTTAATTTGGAAGATGAACCAAAACCACGAAGCATTTTGAATGAGTTCTTCTGGGAGTTACTACTGTGGTTATAGGCAAAAATGATGGCATTAGACAAAAACATGTGGTTATTCAAGTTTCCAAAGAGTTTATTTAAAATATTTCCAGTATATTTGTTATTTACAGCTAGTGCTAAATGGTGGGAATTTTGTTTTATGATGTGTCTTTTACTTTTGAATGATGTTCTCTTAACTTTCTTGAAGATATTTTGTGGGTGAACTTGTGTTACACTTCCCCACTACCTTAGATATGAAAATAGCTTTTGTGTTGCCTACCAATTGGGCTTTGTAACAGTACACACAAAAGTTATATTTCTCAGCTAAATATTATTTTCTCCCTACTGTATTACTAGTGGGACAGAGATGGGGCCGATAAAATCAAAGAATAAGGTTAATTCTGCCTTTCTTTAGTAGGCATTTATATAGCCTCCTTAGGAGGATATAGAATTCCATTTTCACAGAAGCTTTTCATTCATTTTCTGGCAAATAACTCAGGCTAGGCTCATCGTCCATTTCCCACTGAATATGGCAGAGGGCTTGAGGAAAACTCCTGTGTTTACCTAACCTTGAGCAGGATTATGAAGAGGGTCAGATTGTTTTAGAATCTTGCATTTCCTCTCTGTATTTTCTTCCACATTCAGTTTTTTCTTCCTTTTCCGGTAGGGAGGACTGGATGTGAAGTCCTTGTGGCTGGGCTGAAAGGATTATCCATGACAGGATCCATTTCATTTTCAAAGACATTTCAAAGAAACAGTGGTACTTTTATGGTATTGAAACTTCAGCTCTTCTGATCTCTGATTCAGAGGGAGTAAAGGGGTGGTTGTGTGAGAGCCATTTTGGCTCTTCACATTCATCACGCACTTCTGCCACTTCTATTTCTGAGCCAGCTGGAAAACCCAGCTCGGGGTGTGTGAAAGCATATAGGATACATCTCAGGTTACAAAATTAAGAACATCTTTAAGGATTCTGCCCATTCTTCTCTACCATATTTATTCTGAACACTAGTCTCTGAATTCCTCTTTTTGTCTGTATAAAGTTTTCACCACTTTGTGCAGAATATGGAGGACTTGGTTTAGATTTAGAAATATACAAATCAAGAAATAAGATTTAATATGAATAGGAAGTTGGCTTGTGTATGGGCTGATCGTCAAATATATATATGGTAATGATGAATTACCAGAGGAATCAAAAACTACTTACAGTGATAGCTTGGAAAGTAGGATGATTAGAGGCTGCTTTTCCTGTGGCATATGAATCAGTAAATTTTGGGTTTTGTTTTTCTTGAACTGTATTTCTGAAAATTAGATAACAAAATATCTGCTTTCCTTTTCTGCTGTACTCAGTAGACACTAAATTCCTGAAATCATAGAATTTAGTAGTTAAAACATTGAGTATAAACTTTGAACATTTTAAAGTGAATTGGATAGGTATATTAATTAAATTTTTGAGCAAATCACACTTATTTAAAAACTATTTTTATTATATAATATAATATGTATATAAAGCAAAGAAAGAAAAAAGCAATAGTTTTCAAAGCACTCTTTAACAAGTAGTTACAGGACAGATTCCAGAGTTTGTCATGGGCTGTCATACCATCCACTCAGATTTTTCCTTCTAGTTGTTCCAGAATAGGAGGCTAGAAGGAATAAATATTTTTTAATCATCACAATTTTGACTCGTTTTTTCTTTTTAGTGAAAAATAACGTATATACAAAAAAGTAATAAATTTCAAAGTGCAGTACAATAGTTAATTGTAAAAGAGATTTCAGAGTTTGCTATGGGTTACAGATCCACAATTCTAGGTTTTTACTTCTAGCTCCTCTAAAATACTGGAGACTAAAAGAAATATCAGTTTAATGATTCAGCAATCATATTCGTTTGTTGATTAAACAAACCTTCTTTATATAACTTCGCATCACCTTTGATCTTTCTATCCCTCTCTTTAGGGGTATTTGGGCTATGGCTATTCTAATGGTTTCATGTTGAAAAGGGCTGTCAGTAATATGGGGTAGGGAGATGGAACTAGCTGATGTTCTGGAGAGGCTGGGCCCTCTAGGTTTCAAGAGTTGTCTGGTCAGGGGACCCATCTGGAAGTAGTAAATTTCTGGAAAGTTACCCTAGTTCATGGAACCTTTGTAGAATCTTATAGATTGCCCTAGGTGTTCTTTATGATTGGCTGGAATGATTTTGGTTGGGCAGATTACACTTTCAAATTTAATATGCCACTAATAATTTTGAGGAAGTAATAGATTAACCTCCCTAAATGAAAGAAATTTAAATAATATATGAATTGGTAAAAATATGAGTATTACATTTATTTATGTTCCTCTCTCAGTTTACCAGTACAAAAAGTTTCATTTTATTACTTAAAAATTTCTGGGATTTTTATATTTTTTGGAGAATGTGGGGTTTTAGAAATGACAAGGGATTTGGAGGAAGGTGGACCTTAAATAGTGAATTGGACAAATCACTTTATCTGAATGTCTTCATCTATTTTACCTATCTTCTATGGTGGGTAAAATAATATTAATAAAGTACTTAACACATTATCTAGAACATGGTAGTTACAAGTTAGTCCCACACATGCTTATATATAAATTGACATGGTTTGTGGTTTGTTGAGAGTATTGAGTGTAGCCTCATTTAAAAGGCGATGCCTTGGTAGAGGGGATTGATTGGCATTTAAATCCCAGTCCAAGGGAGTTGTATTTGACCATTAAAGATATCAGGCAACCAATACTTAACTTTAAATTCAATTCAGCACATATTTTTTGAGGTGTTATGTGCATTACATAGTGAGAGATATTGGTGTAAGCAAAATGTTTCTAATTCAGAAAGAAGTAATGAAATTGGTAATTTTCAAAGGTCCGCATGATTATAATGTTTAGGATAAACATGATAATGAAGAAAGTGAAAGTGAGAAGGCAAGCAAGAAGGCTGCTGCTGTATTCTCTGTGTGCGGCAATGTGGCTTCCCACTGAATGAAAAAAATGGAAAAAAGGAAAAAGTGATAAAGTCAAGAGATGTGCAGGAACCATTAACAAGTATTGGTGATGGATGTAACGGCCAAGGGGATGGATGTGAGGGACAGGAGATGGAGAAGTTAGAGAGCATTCTATAGTGTCAAGTTTGAGAGTTCTGAAAATCGATAATGTTAGTTCCAGAAATGTGGTGGTATTTAGGAAGAGCAGGGTTCTTTTTCTTTACCCTTCTTTTTTCCTTTAGAGAAGTGAATAATGGAAGATAAAGAGACCATGTATGTGGAGCAAGGTAATTACAGCATAACTTTAAATTATTAAGAGGCATTAGAGTGAATAAGAAACTAACCACTAATGCGAATATTTAGAAAGGATATGCAGGATCAAACTGATACTCACCTCAGAGGAAATGAAGAGATAAACTTTTGTCCAGTGTTCTATCTCAATCCAAGTGTTTATGAAGTTTCTTCTATGTGTACAGTATTGTGGATGATACATGGACAATGAGTCTATCTCGTTCTCAGAGATATAAAAATCTGAGTATAGACATGGTGAAGAGCCAAACAGAGGATTGAGCAGTTTATATGACTGCACACAAGCCAGGATATTTTGAGTGCTGAGAGTGAGTGGGCCATGTACTATTGGGGAAGAAGAAGAATATCAGAATTTGGGAAATTAGAATTGGGTTTTATCAAGGTGTTAGCATTTTCAGTTGTAGAGGATGATCTTACTGAAAGAGGGGACATGGAAAACAGTCTTAAGTGGATGAAATAGCATCATCACAGGCATGAGGAAAAGGGAACCTGGGCAATATTGGGTATGGGGTCATAATGGGAATGAATCAGGTAGGACGAATTAGGGTCTAAGCTTAAATGCTAATGACAAAATGTCTTAAATTTAATTATAATGAAAATAACAATAGCCACCACTTATTAATTGTTAAATTTATGTTGGGCCCTGTGTTAGGTGCAAGGCATGTATTATTTAAAATCCTTATAATGATTTTCCAAATAGATACTTTCTGCATTTTATAGATGGAAAAAAACTGAAACCTACAGAGGATATGTAATTTGGGCAGCTTCATACAGCTGGTAAAGTGGGGGAGTTAAATTAAAAGCTCATTCTTTAACTCTGTAACTACAGCAGGATCTACTTATTCATGTCATTGGGGTTGGTACTTGGTCTGTTGGTAGAGAAGTCATCTAATGCAGAGGGACATAAAATGATCATAAATATGATACTTAAATATTTAAAACATTTTTAATTTAAAGCAAAATATTACATTTACCAGTATTTTGGTTAAAGACTACTTCTTTCAGTAGAAATCTGGTGATTCGAGTTCTAAGGATCTTTAGATAATTTAAAACAATCTGAGTACAGAATCCTTCTGTACTGCTAGTGGTTCTCAAAATATGGTCTTGGCACTAGCAGCATTAGCAGCAGCATCACAGGAGAGCTTGTTGGAAATGTAAATTCTTGCACCACAAGAATTTAACAAACCCTTCAGATGATTCTGATCCATGCTGTAGTTTGAGAACCACTGATTTATATGATGCTTTAGCCATTATTTAGCTAAAGTATATGAAGATGTGAACATTAATCTGGTGGCAGTGGAAAGGGAAACAAGTTTTAGAGGAAGAATTTCGGAATTATGGAGTGTGTTGACAATCAGATATGAGATATGAAAGAATATTGTGGTTAAAGATGGTTGTGACTGTCTGTACAGGGTCTGACTGAATGATGTTATCTTTAACAGAAGCATATAAGTCAGGAGAGGAGGTGGTTTGTGTGTGAATGGGTAGGACAATAGGTTTGGCTTTGGCTATCTTGACTTTGACATGGTTGAGGAATATAAAGTGACCGTGTAAAGCAGGCAGTTGATATACTGGTCTGGCATTCTGAAGAAGTCAAGACTGAAGAAAAAGCCAAAGGAATCACCTGTTTTATTGAACCTGAAATTGAAGCCATGGGAGCAGAGAACACATTATTCAAAGTCCTTCCTTTTAATTTGGTAGTTTACATTTAGAAAGTTTAACTTTTTTGTCTCTAAATTCTTTCAAATAATGGGACAAAGTCGAGATGATCATCTCCAAATTACGGATAAGAAGACTGAGACTTGCTCTGATCACACAGCTAATAGGTGGTAGACCTAGAGTCAGAAAACAAGCCTTTTTTGACTCTGAGCCTATGCTTTGACTATAATACCATGTGCTTCATGCCTAGTATCTCTACTTTACTTCTGTGGCCTGCACTCTCTATGGCAGGCCTGCCATGATAGTACTGAACAACCATGTGGGTTCCAGGAAGCAGTGATCTGTTCAGAGTTGAGGAGAAACAGGCAGGGGAGGAAATTCCAGTCAGCAACAGTTAAAATAGAAGAAGAAATCTGTTAGTTTCCTGGCCAAGGTGACTGTTTCTTGAAGGACTTTGAGTCATTTAATAAATATTGAACTGAAGAGTATATGGTGGGTACCTTGATTGACCCATAAGTATATGACCCAGGGATTTTTTGCTCTCTTCTATTGCATATGTGTGAGGCCCTTACACAGTGATATCTTTGAACTGAAAGTCTTGAAAATAGTGACATTTACAAAAATATTTGCCCATTGCAATTTATCTTTGTCATGTGGGAGACCATAAACACTTTAACATTTCTGACTAATATTCATTATAATTACTGCTCCTTATTTGCAGTAACTATGTTTCATAGAACAATTAGCTATCATTTATTTACTTTGCAGAAATTTTGCCTTCTCATATTTGCTATATTTTTTGGAAACTAATTTTAATGTTGGCAGTAAGAAAGAAAATGACCTGTGTGTTGAATTGTCTGAAACACTTCCAGTCAAGCAAGAGCTGATCAGGTCAGAGTTTCCATTTCAAAATGTACACAAAATTGTTCTGTTTTGATGATCAGAGCTTGACCTTTTCCTATTTATTCTTTCGTAATTACTTTTATTCTAGTCAGTTTTTTCTTATCAGCTTGAATAATTATGAAAGTAGTTAAC
Organism: Tamandua tetradactyla; assembly: GCF_023851605.1. Lineage (NCBI taxonomy): Eukaryota > Metazoa > Chordata > Mammalia > Pilosa > Myrmecophagidae > Tamandua > Tamandua tetradactyla. The sequence continues at coordinate 182,385,465 of NC_135331.1, read as the reverse complement.
AACTGCTTTCTCACCCTTAAGCATTACACGTTAAAATAGAAGCATAAAAAAGAAATGTGAAAAGATTCCTAATCCATTAGGATTGTTCCTGGAATTTCCTTTTTTTATCCTCTGAGGTCTCCAATATCCTCACTTAGTTGTGCAGTCATCCTCACTCTCAATTTTAGACAATTTTCATTGCTCCAAAGAGAAAAATAACACAACCACACACAAAAAAGGAAAACCCAAAACTCAATATCCCTTATCTCCTCCGATTATTTATCCCTAGTATTGGTGTAGTATTGTAAGATATTACAGTTACATATAGTCTATAGCATGCAATAGATAATTCCCCCCATATAACACTCTATTATTAACTCTTTGTACAAGTGTCATACATTGGTAGTAATCATGCAGGAACTTACTCATATGTATAGTGGTAGTTGGTACATGACTTTAAGAACCCCTTCCAATCAAATTCACTTTAAATATGGCACTATTACTTATAACCCCAATAATGAATGACTATCACCTCTATCCTTTCTCAAACATTTTAAGTTCAACCTCATTAATAATTCTGTACATATCAGGTAATCACTTCCCCTACTGTAACTTCTTTCTATCTCTAGAGCCCCTGTATTCTACATTTTAAGACTCTGAGTTTACATCTTCTAAGTGGTTCATATTAGTAGAATCATACAATAACTGTCCTTTTGTATCTGGCTTGTTTCACTCAACATTATGTTCTCAGGGTTCATGCATGTTGTTGCATGCTTCAGGACCTCATTCCTTCTTACTGCTGTAAATATTCCATCATTTGAATATACCACAGTTTGTGTATCCAATCACCTGTTGATGGACACTTGTATTGCTTCCATCTTTTTGCAATTACTTATAATGCCACTATGAATATCACTGTGCAAATATCTGTTCATGACACTGGTTTCAGATCTTTTGGATATATCCTGACTAGGGGAATTGCCAGGTTGTAGGGCAATTCAGTATTTAGTTTTCTGAGGAACCACTGAACTGTCATCCATGGTGGCTGTGACATTTAACATTCCCACCAACACTGAATTATTGTTCCAATTTCTCCTCATCTTTTCCAACATTTGTAGTTTGCTGTTTGTTTCATAGTGGCCATTCTTATAGGTGTGGAATGATATCTCATTGTGTTTTTTTTTTTTTTTTTTTTTTAACATGGGCAGGCACCGGGACTTGAACCCTGGTCCTCGGGCATGGCAGGCAAGCACTCTTGCCTGCTGAGCTACCGTGGCCCGCCCTGCTGAGCCACCGTGGCCCGCCCTCATTGTGTTTTTAATTTGCATTTCCCTAATAGCTAATGAAGCTGAACATCATCTCATATGCTTTTTAGCCCATTCTGTTTGATCTTTGGAAAATTTCTGTTCATGTTTTTGCCCATTTTATAATTGAGTTGTTTGTACTTTTGTTGTTGAGTTGTATGATTTCTTAATATATATGTCAAACCCTTATCAGATATGTGGTTTCCAAATATTCCTTCCCATTGGATTGGCAATCTCTTCACATTTCTACAAAGTCCTTTGAAGCATGGAAGTGTTCAGTCTTGAGGAGTTCTCATTTATCTGATTTATGGTGGTGTTGTTTAGTGTGCTTTGGGTGTAAGATCTAAGAGGCTACCTCTTAACACTGGGCATTGAAGATGTTTTCCTATCTTCTAGGAGGGAAGGATTTCAGTCTCTCATTATGGAGTACAATACTGTCTGTGGGTTATTCTTTTTTTTTTTTTTTTTTTTTTTTTTTATTAATTAAAAAAAGAATTAACAAGACAATTAGAAATCATTCCAATCTACATGTACAATCAGTAATTCTTAATAACATCACATAGTTGCATATTCATCATTTCTTAGTACATTTGCATCGATTTAGAAAAAGAAATAAAAAGACAACAGAATAAGAATTAAAACAATAATAGAAAGAAAAAAAACAAAAAAAACAAAAACAAAAAACCTATACCTCACATGCAGCTTCATTCAGTGTTTTAACATAATTGCATTACAATTGGGTAGTATTGTGCTGTCCATTTCTGAGTTTTTATATCCAGTCCCGTTGTACAGTCTGTATTCCTTCATCTCCAATTATCCCTTCTCTTTTTTTTTTTTTTTTAATTAACGGAAAAAAAGAAATTAACCCAACATTTAGAGATCATACCATTCTACACATGCAATCATTAATTCTTAACATCATCACATAGATGCATGATCATCATTTCTTAGTACATTTGCATTGATTTAGAAGAACTAGCAACATAACCGAAAAAGATATAGAATGTTAATATAGAGAAAAAAATAAAAGTAATAATAGTAAAATCAAAACAAAACAACACAAAACAAAACAAAAACCTATAGCTCAGATGCAGCTTCATTCAGTGTTTTAACATGATTACTTTACAATTAGGTATTATTGTGCTGTCCATTTTTGAGTTTTTGTATCTAGTCCTGTTGCACAGTCTGTATCCCTTCAGCTTCAATTACCCATTGTCTTACCCTGTTTCTAACTCCTGCTGAACTCTGTTACCAATGACATATTTCAAGTTTATTCTCGAATGTCCGTTCACATCAGTGGGACCATACAGTATTTGTCCTTTAGTTTTTGGCTGGATTCACTCAGCATAATATTCTCTAGGTCCATCCATGTTATTACATGGTTCATAAGTTTATCTTGTCTTAAGGCTGCATAATATTCCATCGTATGTATATACCACAGTTTGTTTAGCCACTCTTCTGTTGATGGAGATTTTGGCTGTTTCCATCTCTTTGCAATTGTAAATAATGCTGTTATAAACATTGGTGTGCAAATGTCCGTTTGTGTCTTTGCCCTTAAGTCCTTTGAGTAGATACCTAGCAATGGTATTGCTGGGTCGTATGGCAGTTCTATATTCAGCTTTTTGAGGAACCGCCAAACTGCCTTCCACAGTGGTTGCACCCTTTGACATTCCCACCAACAGTGGATAAGTGTGCCTCTTTCTCCGCATCCTCTCCAGCACTTGTCATTTTCTGTTTTGTTGATAATGGCCATTCTGGTGGGTGTGAGATGATATCTCATTGTGGTTTTGATTTGCATTTCTCTAATGGCCAGGGACATTGAGCATCTCTTCATGTGCCTCTTGGCCATCCGTATTTCCTCTTCTGAGAGGTGTCTGTTCAAGTCTTTTTCCCATTTTGTAATTGGGTTGGCTGTCTTGTTGTTGAGATGAACAATCTCTTTATAAATTCTGGATACTAGACCTTTATCTGATATATCATTTCCAAATATTGTCTCCCATTGTGAAGGCTGTCTTTCTACTTTCTTGATGAAGTTCTTTGATGCACAAAAGTGTTTGATTTTGAGGAGTTCCCATTTATTTATTTCCTTCTTCAGTGCTCTTGCTTTAGGTTTAAGGTCCATAAAACCGCCTCCAGTTGTAAGATCCATAAGATATCTCCCAACATTTTCCTCTAACTGTTTTATGGTCTTAGACCTAATGTTTAGATCTTTGATCCATTTTGAGTTAACTTTTGTATAGGGTGTGAGAGATGGGTCTTCTTTCATTCTTTTGCATATGGATATCCAGTTCTCTAGGCACCATTTATTGAAGAGACTGCTCTGTCCCAGGTGAGTTGGCTTGACTGCCTTATCAAAGATCAAATGTCCATAGATGAGAGGGTCTATATCTGAGCACTCTATTCGATTCCATTGGTCGATATATCTATCTTTATGCCAATACCATGCTGTTTTGACCACTGTGGCTTCATAATATGCCTTAAAGTCAGGCAGCGCGAGACCTCCAGCTTCGTTTTTTTTCCTCAAGATGTTTTTAGCAATTCGGGGCACCCTGCCCTTCCAGATAAATTTGCTTATTGGTTTTTCTATTTCTGAAAAATAAGTTGTTGGGATTTTGATTGGTATTGCATTGAATCTGTAAATCAATTTAGGTAGGCTTGACATCTTAACTATATTTAGTCTTCCAATCCATGAACACGGTATGCCCTTCCATCTATTTAGGTCTTCTGTGATTTCTTTTAGCAGTTTTTTGTAGTTTTCTTTATATAGGTTTTTTGTCTCTTTAGTTAAATTTATTCCTAGGTATTTTATTCTTTTAGTTGCAATTGTAAATGGGATTCGTTTCTTGATTTCCCCCTCAGCTTGTTCATTACTAGTGTATAGAAATGCTACAGATTTTTGAATGTTGATCTTGTAACCTGCTACTTTGCTGTACTCATTTATTAGCTCTAGTAGTTTTGTTGTGGATTTTTCCGGGTTTTCGACATATAGTATCATATCGTCTGCAAACAGTGATAGTTTTACTTCTTCCTTTCCAATTTTGATGCCTTGTATTTCTTTTTCTTGTCTAATTGCTCTGGCTAGAACCTCCAACACAATGTTGAATAATAGTGGTGATAGTGGACATCCTTGTCTTGTTCCTGATCTTAGGGGGAAAGTTTTCAATTTTTCCCCATTGAGGATGATATTAGCTGTGGGTTTTTCATATATTCCCTCTATCATTTTAAGGAAGTTCCCTTGTATTCCTATCTTTTGAAGTGTTTTCAACAGGAAAGGATGTTGAATCTTGTCGAATGCCTTCTCTGCATCAATTGAGATGATCATGTGATTTTTCTGCTTTGATTTGTTGATATGGTGTATTACATTAATTGATTTTCTTATGTTGAACCAGCCTTGCATACCTGGGATGAATCCTACTTGGTCATGATGTATAATTCTTTTAATGTGCTGTTGGATACGATTTGCTAGAATTTTATTGAGGATTTTTGCATCTGTATTCATTAGAGAGATTGGTCTGTAGTTTTCTTTTTTTGTAATATCTTTGCCTGGTTTTGGTATGAGGGTGATGTTGTCTTCATAGAATGAATTAGGTAGTTTTCCCTCCACTTCGATTTTTTTGAAGAGTTTGAAGAGAATTGGTACTAATTCTTTCTGGAACGTTTGATAGAATTCACATGTGAAGCCATCTGGTCCTGGACTTTTCTTTTTAGGAAGCTTTTGAATGACTAATTCAATTTCTTTACTTGTGATTGGTTTGTTGAGGTCATCTATGTCTTCTTGAGTCAAAGTTGGTTGTTCATGTCTTTCCAGGAACCCGTCCATTTCCTCTAAATTGTTGTATTTATTAGCGTAAAGTTGTTCATAGTATCCTGTTATTACCTCCTTTATTTCTGTGAGGTCAGTAGTTATGTCTCCTCTTCCATTTCTGATCTTATTTATTTGCATCCTCTCTCTTCTTCTTTTTGTCAATCTTGCTAAGGGCCCATCAATCTTATTGATTTTCTCATAGAACCAACTTCTGGCCTTATTGATTTTCTCTATTGTTTTCATGTTTTCAATTTCATTTATTTGTGCTCTAATCTTTGTTATTTCTTTCCTTTTGCTTGCTTTGGGGTTAGCTTGCTGTTCTTTCTCCAGTTCTTCCAAATGGATAGTTAATTCCTGAATTTTTGCCTTTTCTTCTTTTCTGATATAGGCATTTAGAGCAATAAATTTCCCTCTTAGCACTGCCTTTGCTGCGTCCCATAAGTTTTGATATGTTGTGTTTTCATTTTCATTCGCCTCGAGGTATTTGCTAATTTCCCTTGCAATTTCTTCTTTGACCCAGTCGTTGTTTAGGAGTGTGTTGTTGAGCCTCCACGTATTTGTGAATTTTCTGGCACTCTGCCTATTATTGATTTCCAACATCATTCCTTTATGGTCCGAGAAAGTGTTGTGTAAGATTTCAATCTTTTTAAATTTGTTAAGACTTGCTTTGTGACCCAGCATATGGTCTATCTTTGAGAATGATCCATGAGCACTTGAGAAAAAGGTGTATCCTGCTGTTGTGGGATGTAATGTCCTATAAATGTCTATTAAGTCTAGTTCATTTATAGTAATATTCAGATTCTCTATTTCTTTGTTGATCCTCTGTCTAGATGTTCTGTCCCTTGATGAGAGTGGTGAGTTGAAGTCTCCAACTATTATGGTATATGAGTCTATTTCCCTTTTCAATGTTTGCAGTATATTCCTCACATATTTTGGGGCATTCTGATTCGGTGCGTAAATATTTATGATTGTTATGTCTTCTTGTTTAATTGTTCCTTTTATTAGTATATAGTGTCCTTCTTTGTCTCTTTTAACTGTTTTACATTTGAAGTCTAATTTGTTGGATATTAGTATAGCCACTCCTGCTCTTTTCTGGTTGTTATTTGCATGAAATATCTTTTCCCAACCTTTCACTTTCAACCTATGTTTATCTTTGGGTCTAAGATGTGTTTCCTGTAGACAGCATATAGAAGGATCCTGTTTTTTAATCCATTCTGCCAATCTATGTCTTTTGATTGGGGAATTCAGTCCATTGACATTTAGTGTTATTACTGTTTGGATAATATTTTCCTCTAACATTTTGCCTTTTGTATTATATATATCATATCTGATTTTCCTTCTTTCTACACTCTTTTCCATATCTCTCTCTTCTGTCTTTTTGTATCTGACTCTAGTGCTCCCTTTAGTATTTCTTGCAGAGCTGGTCTCTTGGTCACAAATTCTTTCAGTGACTTTTTGTCTGAGAATGTTTTAATTTCTCCCTCAGTTTTGAAGGATAATTTTGCTGGATATAGGAGTCTTGGTTGGCAGTTTTTCTCTTTTAGTATTTTAAATATATCATCCCACTGTCTTCTAGCTTCCTTGGTTTCTGCTGAGAAATCTACACAAAATCTTATTGGGTTTCCCTTGTATGTAATGGATTGTTTTTCTCTTGCTGCTTTCAAGATCTTCTCTTTCTCTTTGACCTCTGACATTCTAACTAGTAAGTGTCTTGGAGAACGCCTATTTGGGTCTAATCTCTTTGGGGTGCGCTGCACTTCTTGGATCTGTAATTTTAGGTCTTTCATAAGAGTTGGGAAATTTTCAGTGATAATTTCTTCCATTAGTTTTTCTCCTCCTTTTCCCTTCTCTTCTCCTTCTGGGACACCCACAACACGTATATTTGTGCGGTTCATATTGTCCTTGAGTTCCCTGATACCCTGTTCAAATTTTTCCATTCTTTTCCCTATAGTTTCTGTTTCTTTTTGGAATTCAGATGTTCCATCCTCCAAATCACTAATTCTATCTTCTGTCTCTTTAAATCTATCATTGTAGCTATCCATTATTTTTTCTATGTTTGGTACTTTATCCTTCACTTCCATAAGTTCTGCGATTTGTTTTTTCAGTTTTTCTATTTCTTCTTTATGTTCAGCCCATGTCCTCTTCATGTCCTCCCTCAATTTATCGATTTCATTTTTGAAGAGGTTTTCCATTTCTGTTTGTATATTCAGCATTAGTTGTCTCAGCTCTTGTGTCTCATTTGAGCTATTGGTTTGTTCCTTTGACTGAGCCATATTCTCAATCTTTTGAGCGTGGACAGTTATCTTCTGCTGCTGGCGTCTGGGCATTTATTCAGATTTCTCTTGGTGTTGGACCCAGCAAGGTTGTAATATTTTTCTGTGAAATCTCTGGGTTCTGTTTTTCTTATCCTGCCCAGTAGGTGGCGCTCGTGGCACCCGTTTGTCTGCGGGTCCCACCAGTAAAAGGTGCTGTGGGACCTTAAACTTTGGAAAACTCTCGCCGTCCTGGGGGTTCGCTAGCCGAAACGGCTTGAGCCGGCCCGGGGTCCGAACGCAGGGAGGGTTGCTGGTCGCCGCAGCCAGGGAAAGAGCCCGTCCGAATTTCCTAGTCGGCCCTGGGCAACAAGCGTGGCGGGAGGGCGCCAGCGGCAGCGGCCCGCCCGAGAGAGTGCACGTTCCCCGGGAGTCACGGGTTTGGAAGGGGCCTCCCCCACCCGTCACCGTTCTCCGTGGCCTGGGGGTTTCCGATCCAATTCTCTCAGTTGGTCCGGGGGCTGCGCGTGGTGTGGGCACCAGCCGTCTTTGTTTCAGGGGACCGCCTCTCCAATTCTCCCAGCCGGCCCGGGAAGGGGGAAGGGAGTAACTCCGGCCGCTTGCCACCCCGCCCGGTAAGGCCCGCGCGCCTCGGCGATCTCACCCGAGCTGCTTCTCTCAGCCAGCCAGCCGTTCCAGGATGGGGTACGCTGTCTTTTTTTATCTCTGTTGTGGCTTTGGGCGCTTTCTGTATCGTTTCTACTCCCCTAGTAGGTGTCCTGGAGAAGAAACTAAGATCCGCGCGTCTTACTAAGCCGCCATCTTCCAGGAAGTCGTTGTGTGGGTTATTCTTATATGCTCTTTTCATACTGAGGCTGTTTCCTTCAATTCCTCCCTTTTGAAGTATTTTTATTAGAAAAAGATGCTGAATTTTATCAAGTGCCTTTTTAGTGTCAATTGAGATAATCATGTGATTTTGCCTTTTAATTTATTAATGTGTTATATAACCTTGATTGATTTTCTTGTGCTGCAACCACCCTTGCATACCTGAAATAAATTCCATTTGGTCATGGTGTATAATTCTTTGAATGTGATGTTGTATTCAGTTTGCAAGTATTTTGCTGAGAATTTTTGCATTTATATTCATTAGGAAGATTTACCTGTAGTTTTCCCCTTTCTTTAGTGTCTTTATTAGGTTTTACTATTAGAGCATTGGTCAATGCTTCTGTCTTTGTGCCAATACCCTGCTGTTTTGACCACTGTGGCTTTATAATAGGTTTCAAAGTCAGAAAGTGTTAATCCTCCCACCTCGTTCTTGCTTTTTAGGATGCTTTTAGCTGTGGGCTCTCTTTCCTTTCCAGATGAATTTGGTAGTTAGCTTTTCCAAGTCTTCAGAGTAGGTTGTTGGAAGTTTGATTGGTACTGCATTGAATCTGTAGGTCAATTTGGGGAGAATTGACATCTTAACTATATTTAGCCTTCGTATCCAGGAGCAGGGAATGTCTTTCCACCTATTTAGATCTTTGATTTCTTTTAGCAATGTTACGTTGTTTTCTATGTACAAGTCCTTTACACCCCTAGTTAATTTCATTCCTAAGTATTTGATTCTTTTAGCTGCTATTTTGAATGGAATTTTTTCCTTAGCTTATTCCTCACCTAGATCATTGGTGTATATAAATGTTCCTGATTTTTGTGCATTAATTTTATATCCCACTACTGTGTTGAATTTGTTTATTAACTCAAGTAACTTTGCTGTAGATTTCTCAGTATCTTCCAAGTATAGTATCTTGTCATCTGCAGATGATGAGAGTTTTGCTTCTTCCTTTCCAATTTGTATGCCTTTTATTTCTTTGTCCTGCCTGATTGCTCTAGCTAGAACTTCTAGCACAATGTTGAGTCTTTCTGTTGTTCTTTTGTTCCCTCATTCATATATCTCTGCTTGGACCTTTGTTATTTCTCTTTTTCCATCCTTTCACTTTCAATCTATTTGTATGCTTGTGTCTAAGATGAGTTTCTTGTAAGCAGCATATAGCTGGATTATATTTCTTAATCCATTCTACCAATCTGTATCTTTTAATTGGTAAATTTAGTCTGTTAACATTCAAAGTTATTGCTGAAAAGGTGTTTCTTGATCCCATCATCTTATCTTTTTAATTTCATTTGTCAGATATATATATTCCTTTCCCTCTTTCTCTTTGTATTCTTTAAATTACCCTTGATGGTGCTCTTCAATTCTGTTCCCTCCTCCTGAGCTCTCTCTCCTGTTTTTTTTTTTTTTTTAGCCAACATAACTCCTTTTATTATTTCTTGTAGGGCTGGTTTCTTTTTGACAAATTCTTTTTTTTTTTAAATTTTTATTCATAAAACCCATCAACATACAACACGAACATTCTTAACTAATGAACATTCCATACTTGGTGTGCAATCAATGGCTCACAATTTCATCACATGGTTGTATATTCATCACCATAATCATTTCTCAGAACATCGCTCCAGAAAAAGAAATAAAAAGAAAAAAAAAACAACTCATACGTACCATAACCCTTACCTCTCCCTCTCATTAACCACTAGTATTTTCCTCTATCCAATTTATTTTAACATTTGTTTCCCCTATTACTTATTTATTTATTTGCATGGGTAGGCACCGGGAACCGAACCTGGAATTACAGCATGGCAGGCAAGAACTCTGCCTGCTGAGCCACCGTGACATTATTTATTTATTTGTAATCCATATTTTTTATTCATCTGTCCATACTATAGATAAAAGGAGCATCAGACACAAGGTCTTCACAATCACACAGTCACTTTGCTAAAGCTGTATCATCTTCAAGAAACATGGCTACTGGAACACAGCTCTACAGTTTCAGGCACTTCCCTCTAGCCACTCTAATACAACTTAAACTTAAAAGGGGTTATCTATATAATGCATAAGAATAACCTCAGATAACCTCCCGACTCTATTTGAAATCTCTCAGTCACTGACACTTTATTTTGTCTCATTTTTCTCTTCCCCCTGTCAGTTGAGAAGATTTTCTCAATCCCTTGATGCTGAGTCCCAGCTCATTCTAAGATTTCGGTCCCATGCTGCCAGGGAGGTTTACACCTCTGGGAATCATGCCGGTGTAAAGAGGGGAAGGGCAGTGAGTTTGCTTGCTGTGTTGGCTGAGAGAGAGGCCACATCTGAGCAACAAAAGAGGTTCTCTGGGGGTGACTCATAGGCCTAATTTTAAGTAGACTTAGCCTATCCTTTGCAGGGATAAGTTTCATGTGAACAAACCCCCAAAACTGAGGGTTTGGCCTATTAATTTTGCTGTTCTCACTGCTTGTAAGAATATCAGACCTTCTCCAAATGAAGAAGTTGAATTTTTCTCCTTTCTCCCCATTCCCCCAAGGGGACTTTGCAAATACTTTTTTGTTCACTGTTCAAATCACTCTGGAATTTATTGGGGCATCACTCTGGACAAACCTGCAAAATTTCATGCCCTAGTTAAGGTTCTGTGTACTTATGGTGTTCAATTAAACTGTCCATATAAGTTTTATTAAGAAATGCACTAGTCAAAATATAAATTTTGTACCAAACAAACATTTTTTTCTTTAGTCTCACACAGAAGTTAAAGTTTTAAACTATGAATTACCATCAATTTTCAAAACCCTGCAGTATTGACATTTGACAAATTCTTTTAGGACTCCTTTGTCTGTGAAAACTTTAATCTCTCTCTCAGTTTTGAAAGACAATTTGACTGGGTACAGAATTCTTGGCTGAAAGTCTTTCTCTTTCAGGACCTTGAATATATCATACCACTGCTTCTCACCTTCAGGGTGCTAGTTGAGTAGTCTGAACTCAGTCTTATTTGGTTTTCCTTGTATGTAGTAGATTGTTTTTCTCTTGCTGCTTTCAGAATTTTCTGCTTCTCTTCAGCATCTGACAAACTGATTAGTATGTGCCTTGGGGAGTGCCTAATTGAATTTATTCTGTTTGGAGTTCATTGAGATTCTTTGACCTGTCTATTTATGCCCTTTATGAGGGTTGGAAAGTTTTTCCCCATTATTTCTTCAACTACTCTTCCTAGCCCTTTACTCCTCTTTTCTCCTTCTGGGACACCAGTGATTCTTGTATTTGTTCACTTTGTTTTGTCTATCATTTCCCTGAGTTCCAATTCAGTTTTTTCCATCATTTTTGCCATTTGCTGTTTCGAGTCTTCGAAGTCAATTATCCTGTCCTCTATATCACCTATTCTTTCTTCTGTCTCTTCAGATCTGGTGTTGTGTTTCTCTAGTATTTTTTTTATTTGTTCCGCAGAGTCTTTAATCTCTGTGATATCTGCTATTTTTCTATTTATTCTTTCAAATTCCTCTTTATGTTCTACTGTCTCCTTGATCTCCTTTATGTCATTTGCTAGCTCACTTATTTTATTAAGTAGAGTTGTATGAACATCTTTGGTTAGTTCCAATGTCTGTGTCTCCTCTGGTGTTTTAATTTGGTCATTAGGTAGGGCTATATCTGTCTGCATTGTGATATGCTTAATGATCTTCTGCTGTCTTCGTGGCTTGTAAATATCTTGATTGATTTACTTTGGGAGTTGATTTCTTTCAGTAGTCTAAGGCCTTGTGTTTGTAGGATGGTTGTACAGCAGGGAGCAGGGCACAGGGTGGAGCATTCAGTAGGTGATTTGCTTCAGGGCAGGTGAAACAAATTTGTTTCAGGTGATTTGCTACAGCCAAGAAGGATGTAGTTGTGTGGGTGCACTAGACTGGGGGGTGTAACCATGGTATGTGCTTCTCTAAGGCATGGGGCCCTTTGTGTGCATGCGTAGAGCTGTGGCAGCAGGTTGGCATTATGCCTTCATGGATTGGGGGCAGATGTGACCTGGCTGCACAGGTTGGCACTTTCTCGGAGCTGGGAACTGAGGCTGAGGGCCGTGGACATGCATGGTTCTAGGACTGCTATAGAGTGCAGTTCCCAGAGCTGAATGAAGTGATTGGGGGCCCGTGCACATGTGTGGGCCTGAGAGTGCCATAAACGGATACAGATGCACAGTGCTCAGAGGGGGCAGAGTGAAACTGTGTGTCACCATGGGCACGGGGTCAGGTATAGCCTAGATTTGGAGGTTAGTGCCCACAGCCTTTATGTGCTGGCAACAGCCTGGAGGGACAGGGAGGGTGAGGTAGTGTTTGGGAGTTGGGCAGGAGAGGTGGGTTGGGCCACACTTGTACTGGGAGTGTGGGACAGGTATGTGCACTGGGGGCTGGTGGGGTGTTGGTGCCTGGAGCATGGCATGGCTTACCTCCTAGTCCCGTGCTCTCGTCCGTGCACTCCTGCAGGATCCATACCTCTGCGCCAGGTTCTAGACTTCTGCCTCACAGTTCCTTAGCCTTTACAACCAGGCTGCCCGCTGTGGTGCAGAAGGCTCTCCCAGGTCAGCCGCGTTCCTGAATTGCCGCCACTGTCACCCTCCTGTCACTTCTCTAACTTTTTCATGGAGCAATGCTGTACTCAAGCTACTCTATTTGACCATCTTCCCGGAAGTCTACTTACTTAAATTTTATCCATATTTTTTACTTATCCATCCATACACTGGACAAAAGGAGCAACAGACATGTTTTTCACGATCCCACAGTCACACTGTAAAAGTTATATCTATGTACAATTGTCTTTAAGATTCAAGGCTACTGACATACAACCAAACAGTCTCAGATACTTCCCTCCAGTGACTCCCATACACCTAAACTAAATAGGGAAAACTATATAATGCATAAGAATAATCTCCAGGATAACCTCTTGAATCTGTTTGAAGTCTTTCAGCCCTTGAAAATTTATTTTGTCTCATTTTTCTCTTCTTCTTTTTGATCAAGAAGGCTTTTTCAAGTCTTTGATGTCAAGTCTCAGCTCATCCTAGGATTTCTGTCCCATGTTGTCAGGGAGATTTATACTCCTGGGAATTATGTCCCAGGGGAGAGCAGTGGGTTTACCTGACAAGTTGTCTTTGAAAGAGAGGCCACGTCTGAGCAACAAAAGAGGTTCTCTTGGGGAGACTCTTAGGCCTAATTTTAAGTAGGCTTAGCCTATCCTTTGCAGGAATAAGTTTCATAGGGGTGAACCCCAAGATCGAGGATTCAACCTTCAACCTTGATTTGTTTGTCCCCACTGCTTGTGAGAATATCAGAAATTCTCCAGATGGGGAAGTTGAATATTTCTTCCTTTCTCCCCAGTATCCCAAGGGGAACTTGTAAATACTTCTTTATTTGTGCCCAGATTACTCTGAGATATAACGGGGGCATCAAACTAGCCTGGACAAAACAGTAACATCCCATACCCTATTCAAGATTCCATGTACTTATGGTGTTCAACTAAGCTAAAAAATAGTAACCTCTTAAAGGACTTCTCTAAGCAATCCCACCTTGTTGGCTGCAGCTATGACCCTAAGGAATGTTCAAGTAAAATGAGAGAGAAAGGGATCAGAGGATCTGGAGACATCAGTCTTCAGACAAGTTTATTTCAGGCAGGTGCACAATTTATATACTGGTAAGAACTATGGTAAATTTTGTTTGCGTACAAAAGCTAAGAAGCGTATAGTGCAAAAACAAGTTGAAATAAATACTTCTAAGGTTAGAATGTTCTTTTCCTTTAAGCAAGTCTCTTCCGCATGTCGTACTTTATCTGCACATCTAAGTTTCTATTGAAGTTTCATGCTCTCAAAACGTATGCCTTCACTTTGTCATAGTTTGTGAACCAAGTCTGCAATTTCAAGTTAGGCATTAACCTTTTAGCTCCTATACCTCCTTGTATGGTTGGAGACACATCTTCATGGAAACCACTAATCACAAGGTCCCACCTATAATTGTGTGGGTCACGGCTCCATTGAAACAATTTAACCAAAATGATCCTACCCAACAATATTGAATCAGAATTAAAGAACATGGCTTTTCTTGGTTATACAACAGTTTCAAATAGGCGCAATAGTGTTCCTTTTTCTTCAGTTTTTTTTTTTTAAGACTTTAGCAGGAATGGTGTTACTTCTTTATGGAATGTTTGGTCAGAGTCCCCTGTGAAGCCATCTGCCCTGGGCTTTTTTTTGTAGGAAGATTTTTGTTGATGAATCATTTTACTTGTAGTTGGTTTGTTGAGGTCTTCTATTTCTTCTCCAGTCAATATAGTTGTTCATGTGTTTCTAGGAAATTTTCCATTTCATCTAAGCTGTTTAGTTTGTTGGCATATAGTTTTTCATACTATCCTCTTATGATTTAAAAAAATTTTTTCAAGCTTTGGTATGACCCCCCTTTCATTTTTTATTTTGTTTTTCATCTTCTTTTTTGACTTTGTTAGTCTAGCTACGGGTTTGTCAGTCATGTTGATCTTTGCAAAGAACCAGCCTTGGTTTTTGTTGATTCTCTTTATTCTCAATTCATTTATTTCTTCTTTAGTCTTTTGAATTTATTTTCTTCTACTTGCTTTAGGGTTAGTTTGCTGTTCTTTCTCTGGTTTCTTCAGTTGTTTAGTTAGCTCTTTCTCTGACTGTAATGGAATGAAGCTGGAAATCAATAACTATCAAAGAACCAGAACTTTCACAAATAAATAGAGATTAAGCCACACATTCTTTTTTAAAATTAATTAATTAATTTATTGTTATTTATTTATTGTTATTTATTAATTTAAAAAACTAACAACAAACAAGCAAAAACATTAACATATCATTCCATTCTACATATATAATCAGTAATTCTTAATATCATCACGTAGTTGCATAGTCATCATTTCTTAGAACATTTGCCTCGATTTAGAAAAAGAAATAAAAAGACAACCAAAAAAGAAATGGCGATAACAGAAAAAAAAAGATTATACCTACCACACCCTTTACCCCTCGCTTCCATTTATCACTAGCATTTCAAACAAATTTATTTTAACAATTGTTCAGCCTATTATTTAATTTTATTCCATATGTTCTACTCATCTGTTGACAAGGTAGATAAAAGGAGCATCAGACACAAGGTTTGCACAATCACACATTCACATTGTGAAAACTATATCATTAACAATCATCTTCAAGAAACATGGCTACTGGAACATAGCTCTACATTTTCAGGCAGTTCCTTCCAGCCTCTCCATTACATCTTGAATGACAAGGTGATATCTACTTAATGCATAAGAATAACCTTCAGGATATCCTCTCCACTCTGTTTGGAATCTCTCAGCCAAATTGACACTTTGTCTCATTTCACTCTTCCCGCTTTTGGTCCAGAAGGTTTTCTCAATCTGTTGATGCTGAGTCTCAGCTCATTCCAGCATTTTTCTCAAGCCCTTGATGCTGAGTCTCAGTTCATTCTAGGATTTCTGTCCCATGTTGCCAGGAAGGTCCACACCCCTGGGAGTCATGTCCCACGTAGACAGGGGGAGGGTGGTGAGTTTGTTTGTTGTGTTGGCTGGAGAGAGAGGCCATGTCTGAGCAACAAAAGAGGTTCTCTTGGGGGTGACTCTTAGGCCTAAATTTTAAGTAGACTTGACCTATCCTTTGTGGGGTTAAGTTTCATATGAACAAAGCCCAAGACTGGGGGCTCAGCCTATAGCTTTGGTTGGCCACACTGCTTGTGAGAATATCAGGAATTCAACTTGGGGAAGTTGAATTTCTCCCCATTCTCACCATTCCCCGAAGAGGGCTTTGCAAATACTTTTTCACTCACTGATCAAATCACTCTGGGATTCATCAGGGCATCACTCTGGACAAAGCAACAAAATCTCATGTCCTACCTGAGATTCCAAGTACTTATGGCGTTCAATCAAACTATTTACATAAGTTATATTAGGAAATGCACTAGTCAAAATATAAATTTTGTAACAAATAAACATTTTTTCCTTTAGTCTCACACGTAAGGTGACATTTTAAAATATTAATTACCATCTATTTTCTATTAATTACCCTGCAATAATGACATTCCTTTGTTCTTCCTCATGCAAAAACATTTTTAAAATTTGTACATTGTACATTTCACTATCATTATACACTCTAGGTATTCCTAGATTATACCATCTCAGTCTTTAACATCTATCTTTCTTTTTGGTTTCATTTATGTCCCCAGCCTTCCTCCCTCTACCATTCTCACATGCAGCTTCATTCAGTGTTTTAACATAATTGTATTAGTTAGGTAGTATTTTGCTGTCCATTTCTAAGTTTTTGTATCCAGTCCTGTTCCACAGTCTGTATCCCTTCAGCTCCATTTACCCCTTATCTTACCCTATTTCTATCTCCTGATGGTCTCTGTTACCAATGAAATATTCCAAGTTTATTCACTAATGTCAGTTCATATCAGTGAGACCATACAGTATTTGTCCTTTAGTTTTTGGCTAGTCTCACTCAGCATAATGTTCTCAAGGTCCATCCATGTTGTTACATACTTCATAAGTTTATTGTGCCTTAAAGCTGCATAATAATTCCATTGTATGTATATACTACAGTTTGTTTAGCCACTCATCTGTTGATGGACATTTTGGCTGTTTCCATCTCTTTGCAATTGTAAATAATGCTGCTATAAACATTGGTATGCAAGTGTCCATTTGTGTCTTTGCCCTAATATCCTCTGAGTAGATACCTAGCAGTGGTATTGCTGGGTCATATGGCAATTCTATATTCAGCTTTTTGAGGAACTGCCAAACTGCCTTCCACAGCGGTTGCACCATTGGATATTCCCACCAACAGTGAATAAGTGTGCCTCTTTCTCCACATCCTCTCCAGCACTTGTCATTTTCTGTTTTGTTGATAATGGCCATTCTGGTTGGTGTGAGATGATATCTTGTGGTTTTGATTTGCATTTCTGTAATGGCCAGGGACGTTGAGCATTTCTTTATGTGCCTTTTGGCCATTTGTATTTCCTCTTCTGAGAAGTGTCTGCTCAAGTCATTTTCCCATTTTGTAATTGGATTGGCTGTCTTTTTGTTGTTGAGTTGAACAATCTCTTTATAAATTCTGGATACTAGACCTTTATCTGATATGTCATTTCCAAATATTGTCTCCCATTGTGTAGGCTGTCTTTTTATTTTCTTGATGAAGTTCTTTGATGCACAAAAGTGTTTAATTTTGAGGAGTTCCCATTTATTTCTTTCTTTCTTCACTGCTCTTGCTTTGGGTGTAAGGTCTATAAAACTGCCTCCAAGTATATGTATTATAAGATATTTCCCTACATTTTCCTCTAACTGTTTTATGGTCTTAGACCTAATGTTTAGATCTTTGATCCATTTTGAGTTAACTTTTGTATAGAGTGTGAGATACGGGTCCTCTTTCATTCTTTTGTGTATGAATATCCAGTTCTCTAGGCACCATTTATTGAAGAGACTGTTCTGTCCTAGGTGAGTTGGCTTGACTGCCTTATCAAAGATCAAATGTCCATAGATATGAGGGTCTATATCTGAGCACTCTTTTCGATTCCATTGGTCAATATATCTATCTTTATGCCAGTACCGTGCTGTTTTGACCACTGTGGCTTCATAATATGCCTTAAAGTCAGGCAGTGTAAGACCTCCAGCTTTGTTTTTTTTCCTCAAGATACTTTTTAGCAATTTGGGGCACCCTGCCCTTCCAGATAAATTTGCTTATTGGTTTTTCTATTTCTGAAAAGTAAGTTGTTGGGATTTTGATTTGTATTGCCTTGAATCTGTAAATCAATTTAGGTAGAATTGACATCTTAACTATATTTAGTCTTCCATCTATGAACACGGTTTGCCCTTCCATCTATTTAGGTCTTCTGTGATTTCTTTTAACAGTTTCTTGTAGTTTTCTTTGTATAGGTCTTTTGTCTCTTTAGTTAAATTTATTCCTAAGTATTTTATTCTTTTAGTTGCAATTGTAAATGGAATTCGTTTCTTGATTTCCCCCTCAGCTTGTTCATTACTAGTGTATAGAAACACTACAGATTTTTGAGTGTTGATCTTGTAACCTGACACTTTGCTGTACTCATTTATTAGCTCTGGTAGTTTTGCTGTGGATTTTTCAGGGTTTTTGACATATAGTATCATATCATCTGCAAACAGTGAGAGTTTTACTTCTTCCTTTCCAATTTTGATGCCTTGTATTTCTTTTTCTCGTCTAATTGCTCTGGCTAGAACTTCCAACACAATGTTGAATGATAGCGGACATCCTTGTCTTGTTCCTGATCTTAGCGGTAAAGTTTTCAGTTTATCCCCATTGAGGAGGATATTAGCTGTGGGTTTTTCCATATATTCCCTTTATCATTTTAAGGAAGTTCCGTTGTATTCCTACCCTTTGAAGTGTTTTCAGCAGGAAAGGATGTTGAATGTTGTCAAATGCCTTCTCTGCATCAATTGAGATGATCATGTGATTTTTCTGCTTTGATTTGTTGATTTGGTGTATTACATTAATTGATTTTCTTATGTTGAACCATCCTTGCATACCTGGGATGAATCCTACTTGGTCATGATGTATAATTCTTTTAATGTGTTGCTGGATTCGATTTGCTAGAATTTTGTTGAGGATTTTTGCATCTGTATTCATTAGAGAGATTGGTCTGTAGTTTTCTTTTTTGTAATATCTTTGCCTGGTTTTGGTATGAGGGTGATGTTGGCTTCATAGAATGAATTAGGTAGCTTTCCCTCCACTTCAGTTTTTTTGAAGAGTTTGAGCAGGGTTGGTACTAATTCTTTCTGGAATGTTTGCTAGAATTCACATGTGAAGCCGTCTGGTCCTGGACTTTTCTTTTTGGAAAGCTTTTGAATGACTGATTCAATTTCTTTACTTGTGATTGGTTTGTTGAGGTCATCTATTTCTTCTTGAGTCAAAGTTGGTTGTTCATGCCTTTCTAGGAACTTGTCCATTTCATCTACATTGTTGTATTTATTAGCATAAAGTTGTTCATAGTATCCTGTTATTACCTCCTTTATTTCTGTGAGGTCAGTGGTTATGTCTCCTCTTCCATTTCTGATCTTATTTATTTGCATCCTCTCTCTTCTTCTTTTTGTCAATCTTGCTAAGGGCCCATCAATCTTGTTGATTTTCTCATAGAACCAACTTCTGGTCTTACTGATTTTCTCTATTGTTTTCATGTTCTCAATTTCATTTATTTCTGCTCTAATCTTTGTTATTTCTTTCCTTTTGCTTTCTTTGGGGTTAGTTTGCTGTTCTTTCTCCAGTTCTTCCAAGTGGACAGTTAATTCCTGAATTTTTCCCCTTTCTTCTTTTAATATAGGCATTAATGGCAATAAATTCCCCTCTTAGCACTGCCTTTGCTGCATCCCATAAGTTTTGATATGTTATGTTTTCATTTTCATTTGCTTCGCGATATTTACTGATTTTCTTGTAATTTCTTCCTTGACCCACTGGTTGTTTAAGTGTGTGTTGTTGAGCCTCCACATATTTCTGAATTGCTGGTGCTCTGACTATTATTGATTTCCAACTTCATTCCTTTATGATCTGAGAAAGTGGTTTTTATGATTTCAATCTTTTTAAATTCGTTGAGACTTGCTTTGTGATCCAGCATATGGTCTATCTTTGAGAATGATCCATGAGCACTTGAGAAAAAGGTGTATCCTGCTGTTGTGAGGTGTAATGTCCTATAAATGTCTGTTAAGTCTAGCTCATTTATTGTAATATTCAAATTCTCTGTTTCTTTATCGATCTTCTGTCTAGATGTCATGTCCATTGATGAGAGTGGGGAATTGAAGTCTCCAACTATTATGGTAGATGTGTCTGTTTCCCTTTTCAGTGTTTGCAGTATTTGCCTCATTATTTTGGGGCATTCTGGTTTGATGCATAAATATTCATGATTGTTATGTCTTCATGTTGAATTGTTCCTTTTATTAGTACATGGTATCCTTCTTTGTCTCTTTTAACTGTTTTACATTTGAAGTCTAATTTGTTGGATCGTAGTATAGCTACTCCTGCTCTTTTCTGGTTGTTGTTTGCATGAAATATCTTTTCCCAACCTTTCACTTTCAACCTATGTTTATCTTTGTGTCTAAGATGTGTTTCCTGTAGACAGCATATAGAAGGATCCTGTTTTTTAATCCATTCTGCCAGTCTATTTCTTTTGATTGGGGAGTTCAATCCATTAACATTTAGTGTTATTGCTGTTTGGGTAGTACTTTCCTCTGCCATTTTGCCTTTTGTATTTTATATGTCATATCTAATTTTCCTTCGTTTTACACTCTTCTCCACACCTCTTTCTTTTGTGTTTTCGTATCTGTCTCTAGTGCTCCCTTTAATATTTCTTGTAGAGCTGGTCTCTTGGTCACAAATTCTCTCAGTGATTTTTTTATCTGAAAATGTTTTAATTTCTTCCTCATTTTTGAAAGACAATTTTGCTGGGTATAGAATTCTTGGTTGGCAGTTTTTCTCTTTAATTTAAATATATCATCCCACTGTCTTCTCGCCTCCATGGTTTCTGCTGAGAAATCTACGCATAGTCTTATTGGGTTTTCCTTGTATGTGATGGATTGTTTTTCTCTTGCTGCTTTCAAGATACTCTCTTTCTCTTTGACCTCTGACATTCTGACTAGTAAGTGTCTTGGAGAACGTCTATTTGGATCTATTCTCTTTGGGGTATGCTGTAGTTCTTGGATCTGTAATTTTAGGTCTTTCATAAGAGTTGGGAAATTTTCAGTGATAATTTCTTCCATTAGTTTTTCTCCTCCTTTTCCCTTCTCTTCTCCTTCCGGGACACCCACAACACGTATGTTTGTGCCTTCATATTATCATTCAATTCCCTGAGTCCCAGCTCATATCTTTCCATTTTTTCCCTATAGTTTCTGTTTCTTGTCGAATTTCAGATGTTCTGTACTCCAGTTCACTAGTCCTAACCTCTGTCTCTTGAAATCTACCACTGTAGGTTTCCATTGTTTTTTTCATCTCTTCTACTGTTCCTTTCATTCCCATAAGTTCTGTGATTAGTTTTTTCAGACTTTCGATTTCTTCTTTTTGTTCATTCCTTGCGTTCTTCATGTCCTCTCTCAATTCATTGATTTGGTTTTTGATGAGGTTTTCCATGTCTGTTCATATATTCTGAATTAATTGTTTCAGCTCCTATATCTCATTTGAACTATTGGTTTGTGTCTTTGACTGGGCCATATCTTCAGTTTTCCTGGTGTGATTTATTTTTTGCTGGAGTCTAGGCATTTAATTACCTTAATTAGTTTATTCTGGAGATTGCTTTCACTTCTCTTACCTAGGGTTTTCTTTCTAGATGAATTTGTTGTCTTTCTGTTTTTTGACCTTCAGTTCGGCTTTTTCTGGACCTCTAGCTTAAAGCTAGGTTTTTTTTAACAGAGGATAATTTTTCAATTCTTGTTTTGTTGTTTCTTGCCCTGCTTGTGTATGGTGCCTTTTCCCTCCCCACACTTAGGAGGGTCTACATCAGTATTATAGACTCCAGCCGAGTTTTCCCAGATTAAACTGGCCTCCTATAAGGGGGGAGGAGTCACCTGCTTCAGTTTTCCCTGAGAATGAGACCCAGAAAGTTAAAAGACTTTCCTGTGAAGTCTCTGGGCTCTGTTTTTCTTATCCTGCCCAGTCTGTGGTGCTTGTCTGCCTGCGGGTCCCACCAGCAATAGATGTTGTGGCACCTTTAACTTTGGCAGACTCTCCCTGGATTCTGGGGAGGCTCACAGCCGGTCCAGCTGGTCCAGACTGGGGTACGGTCTGTGTCGGTTCACTGACATGGCTCTGGGAGCTGTTCTGTACTGTTTCTGGTTATTTAGTAGTTGTTCTGGAGGATGAACTAAAATGCGCACATTGCTATGCCGCTATCTTGACCACATCCCCCCTTAACTAAGCCACATACTCTTAATCAGTGGATCTAGGAAGAAATTGCCTGACAAATCAGTAAATATCTGGAGATGAATGAAGATTAACACACAAATATCAAAATCTATTGGATGCAATGAAGGCTATACTGAGAGGGAAGTTTATGGCTCTAAACACCTATAGTAAAAAAGAAGAATGAGCTAAAATTAAAGACCTAACTGAAGGACAGCTTTGCTGAATAAAGAATTGTTGGCTGGAAATTTTTCTCTTTCAGAATCTTAAATATATCATTTTACTGCATTCTTACTTCACTGGTACCTGTTGAGTATTCAGTCCTTAGTCTTATGTGGCGTTCATTGTATGTGGTGAGTTGCTTTTCTCTTGCTGCTTTCAGGACTCTGTCTTTCTTGTCAACCTTTGACAGTCTGATTAGTATGTGCCTTACAGCGGATCTATTTGAATTTATTCTATTTGGAGTTCACTGGATTCTTTGATTTTCATATTTATGTCTTTTGTAAGGGTTGGGAAATTTTCCCCGATTATCTCCTCAGATAGTCTTCCTAGCCCTTTACTCCTCTCTTCTCCTTCAGGCACACCAGTGATTCTTATCTTTGTGTGCTTTGTGTTGTCAATCATTTCCCTGAGATCCAGTGCAAATTTTTCCATTTGTTCTTTTGTGCATTCAAATTCAGTTGCTCTCTCCTCTAGTTCATTCTTCTTTCTTCTGCCTCTTCAAATCTGCTGTTGTGTGTCTCCTGTATATTTTTATTTTATTTACAATATCTTTTATTTACAGAAGATCTGCTGTTTTTCTATTTACTTTTCAGATTCTTCTTTATGTTCTTTTAGTGTCTTCTTGATATCCTTTATGTCTTTAGCCAACGTATTGAATTGATTTAGGAGATTTGAATGTAAAACTTTGATTAAAACATTTGTATTACTCCAGAAGAAGAAATAAAAAAACTCATACATACCATACTCCTTACCCCACCCTCTCATTGACCACTAGTATTTTCATCTACCCAATTTATTTTAACCTTTGTTCCCCCTATTATTTGTTTATTTTATCCATATTTTTTGCTCATCTGTTCATACTCTAGATTAAAGTAGCATCAGACACAAGGTTTTCACACTCACACAGTCACACTGTAAAAGCTGTATCATTAGACAGTCATCTGGCCATATCTTCTTGCGTCTTTGTGCTTTGTGATTTTCAGTTGGTTTCTTGGCATTTGAATATTTTGAGAGTTGATTTCCCTTGCTCACCTAAGATTTTGTAGTTGCTTGCGTTTGCATTGAAGGTCTCCTTTTGCACTTGTTTTGTCAATAATTCCCAAACAAACCAAGGCTTAGGCCTTCTGTGGGAGATGCACATTTATTTGGAAATCTGTTGATGACTGGGCAAAAAAATGCAGTTTGCCAGAGTACACTTTCTCTGTCTTCTCAGAAGATGATTGCCAGCTCTTCCCCTCAAGCCTGTAGGGAAGGTTCCAGACTAGCTGAAAGTCTAGTCAGTGAACCAGATCTCCATGTGTACTGAAAGTCATCAGCTCCAAATGTGAGGCATGGGCACTGTGCACCTTGACGGAGAATCCACTTGTGGGCACAGTGGGTCTGGTGATTCCCAGGCCTCCAGGTGAAATGACTTTGGGCTGTTGGACTGAAAGGTTCACCTTCACCAGCCTGCAGCCAGTTCTGGGGTGTCCTGCTTTTTGTCGACCAGCTAGATCCAGGCCAGCATGCACTTGTAAGTCTCTGGGGTGAAGAAAGAGCTTCTGGTGTGGCTGTGCAGCTCTCTCCCTTGTCCCTGCCTCTCTATCCATGTGATTGCTCCAGGCCTCCGTGGAGAAAGGTTGTAGGAGTGGGATTCAGAGTCTTTCTTACGCCAGCAATTGTCAGATCAGCTTTGCTGTGCATCCCCCCCACCTCCTGAGGCTCCCCAGTCTCTTACAAAACCAGGCACCCACAGTGGGCTGCCTCAATGTTGGGGGTTAGGCACTAGGCAATGCAGCAAGGTCTCTGTGTGTGGATAAAATAAGTCTCCTGGTTCCAAGGTTCCTGCACATTCCCAGCTATAGGACTGTGAGATGATTCCCCAGCTGGCTCTGGAGGTGGGTGTGTGCGAGTATGCCACTCCTCTGGTACTGGCTCTATTCAGCATGTAGCTGTCAGCCCCAGGTGTGTTCACTGAGTGAACTTGGCCTGTCCTTTCAGTAATATTTTCTCCACTTTTTCATACAGGTCTTCCCTATGTAGTGTAGAAGTCCCTCTCTGGCTGCTTGTACCCCAGAACCAGTGTCCTGGTTGTTATCTACCTTTTCTCTAATTGCGTAGTGGAGGAGTTAGCGCTGCCTAACCTATTCTACCATTGTCCTGGAAGTCCTGCAAGCTCATTTCTTTTTATTGCTGAGATTTCATTGTGCGGATGTAATTTATTCATTCACCTGTTGAAGGACTTCTTGGTTGCTTCCAGTTTTTGCCTATTATGAATAAAGTTTCTATAAATATTTTTGAATGGGTTTTTGTGTGGAACATTACAATTTCAACTTATTTCGGTAAATACCTAGGAGTGCTGTTGCTGGATAATGTAGTAAGCTTAGATTTACTCTGGCTGCTAAAGAAACTGCCAAACTGTCTTCTAGAATGTGTACCATTTTGAATTCCTTCTGATAATGAGCAAGAGTTCCTGTTGTTTTATATCCTCACTAGCATTTGATGGTGCCAGTGTTTTAGATTTTAGCCATTCTAATAAATGTGTAGTAGTATCTCACTGCTGTTTAATTTGCAGTTCCCTGATGACATATGATGTTAGGCATTTTTATATGCTTGTTTGCTATCTGTTTATCCTCTGATGAGGTATCTGTTCAGATCTTTGTCTGTTTTTAAATTGGGTTGTTTGCCTTATGTTGAATTTTGAGAGTTTTTTGTACCTTTTGGACATATGTTTTGAAAATACTTTATCCAAGTATATAGCTTATTTTTTCATTTTCTTAAGCATTTATTTTTTGAATATTTGTTTCAGCTATGAATTTGTGAAATACCTTAGACAACATATATGCAGTGCTTTGGGGTCCATGATTGAAGAAGAAATGGAAAAATTCACATCTAATCAGAATCAGAGTGAAGAAGTTGGTTATGACACAGTTGTGCAGCATGTGTCTAAAAGAACTCAGGAATCTAAAGAGTGAGTATGCCCATAATAATATTTTAAAGTAAATTTTCTCTCATTAGAGCTCCTTGACAATACCTTTTCCCTCACATTAGCTAGAATGAGTCTTTAAATGATATCACTCTTCTGCTCAAAGCTCTTTGAAGCCTTCCTGAGTAGCATAAGATCCTGATTTTTTTTTGTGCCTGCAAGCCCTACATGAGCTTTCTTCTCTCTCCCCTACCTTATTTTTACCCTGTTCCCTCTCATTTTACTCCAGCCACACTGGTCTCCTTCTTTCTCAAACAAGCCAAGCCAGGCCCTTCCTCAGGGTCTTTGCACTTACATTGCTTCCACTACCCAGAATGTCCTTTTCTCAAATAGTTGTGTCATCTGCTCCTTCATTTTTTTAGGTCTCTGTTCAGATGTCACCTAAGTAGAGAGGACTTGACTTCCCCATTCTCCCTACATAAAATAGTAGGCTTTCCCTTTTACTTTCTTTCTCACTTTATTTTTTTTCTTGGCACCTGTTGCTAATGATTAATAAAGTACAACATATGTGTTTGCTTATTTTCAGTGGCTCCCCACTAGCGTATATGTGGCAGATCTTTTTTTTTATCCATAAAGGCAGATAATTTATTTTTTGTCTATTTCTCTGTTCTTAGTGCCTAGAAAATGCCCAACACATCTCAGATCTTACTAGGTGTTTGTTGAATTAATCAGTGAAATTGTCTCTTTTTAATACAGTTTTACACAACTGATGTTTGAAATAATTCTGGTGTTAGCCATAAATCATTTTAGTTTTCTTCTTGGTAAAGCAAGTACCATGTAATCTATTGGCTTAAACAATGGGAATTTTATAGCTCACAGTTTTGAGGCTAGAAGAATTCCAAAATCAAGGTGTTATCAAGGCAATACTTTTTCCTAGAAGCCTGTGGCATTCTGGGGCTGGCTGCTAGTCATCCTTGGTCCTTGGCTTTTTTGTCACATGGCAAAGCAATGGCAGCCTCCATTCCAATAGAAGAGTTTCTCTCTTCTATTTTGGGTTCTGATGACATTCAACCACTGGCTTTTCCCTCTGGCTCTTTATCTCCATGACCTTCCCTATAATACCTTGAGAAATAAGCTTAAGACTCACCCTGATTCAGCTGGGCCACAAATGAAGCAACCTCATCAAAAGGTCCTATTTGTAAGAGTACACACACAAAGGAATGGATTAAATTTAAGAACATGCTTTTCTGGGGGTAAATAGTTCTATACCACCACAATCATTTTCCCTTCTTTTTATTCTTCATCAATATTCTACTCATCACATATTTAATAAGCAGCTACTATATGTTAGGTGTTAGGTTCTGGGGCTATAGAGGTGAATAATATACCTTCTACTCCCAGTAACTCATAGTGTCATGGGGAGTTTAACATTTCACTGATATATAAACTTGAAATTTAAAGTTTCCGTACAGTTTGGTTAGGGCCATGATTATGCAAAGGTCACATGGTAATATAGAGGACGGGTATATTTGAGTACAGATCAAGCAGCTATAACTAAGAGATGTAAAAATGTTGTAGCTCAAACAAGACAATTTTTTTCTTTTTTATGTAACAGTTCAGAAGTACATAAGTATAGGATGGATAGGCAGATCTGCCTTATATGTCTGTCCAGGACCTCTGATTCCTTTTATTTTGTTCCAGTATATTAAGGCAGGGGCTGGCAAACTTTTTCTGTAAAGGGCCACATGATATTTTAGGCCTGTAAGTTGTTGTAGTATGAAAGCCACCATAGACAAGCATGTGTATGTTCCAATAAAACTTCATTTTAATTATCTTTCATACTTTGGCATATGATTGATGGTCTGTTTTTTGTTTTTTTAACTCCAACATGAATATGACATAACACTTTAGGGCCATAAAGGTCAGGATGGGCAAGTAGAATGGTTTTCTATTTTCCCCTTAGTTTGTGCTTATTAATCTAGCTCTGTTCTTTAGTTTAATTCTTCTCATTCCTAGGATAGCAATAGTATACATATTAGTATTATTTATAGTTAAGAATTTTCTAAAACTAAATGGTAATGATTTTTTATCCTAATAAACTTTTTTCACATAACTTTTATTCATAGTAAAAACTTCTAGATTGGGTCCCACAAATTTAGATTGGTGATGATTTGGACATACGTTGTTTGCCTTGTTAATTATGGTCTCTAGATTTGAATGTGTGTGATCTCTTTAGGTGCTTTTAGCACTAGTTTCTTTCCATGCTCAGCCATCATGGTTGCTTCCTATAGCAGCTTAAAGCCTGATTTATTTTAAAATAAACTTTTAAAGGTTTTTATGTTGGGCAAGAGCTCTTCCTTTTTGTGAGAACTGGTTGTATTATTTAAATAAAAGTGTTATTACTTGAACAAAGTGACAGTGTATAGCTATTATAAATTTAGCAGACACAAATCACTATTTATTAAGTAAAAGCCATGGAGATTAAGATGATTTATTTCTTGATTTGATGAAAAAACAAAAAAATGGATTCATCTCCATCTTCGTATGATATAATTTCTCATAGTCTATTTCTAGAGATTATTAAAGTTATTCTAAAAGATGTATTGAAATTTTTTTTTCAGTCTGATGAAAGTATTTTTTAAAAATATTTTATTGTGCACAACAAACATATAAACATTCTATACCTGGTGTACAATCAGTAGCTCACAGTATCATCACATAGTTGTGTATTCATCACCATGATAATTTTTTTGAACATTGCATCTCTCCAGAAAAAGGAAAAAGAAAAAAACTCATACATGCCATACCCCTTACCCTTCCCTCTCATTGACCACTAGTGTTTCAATCTACTCAAATTTATTTTAACGTTTGTTTCCCTTATTATTTGTTTATTTCTTTTCCATATTTTTTACTCATCTGTCCGTACCGTAGATAAAAGGAGTATCAGACACAAGGTTTTCACAATCACACAGTCACATTGCAAAAGCTATATCATTATACAATGACTTCAAGAAACATGGCTACTGGAATACAGCTCAACAGTTTCAAGTTCTTCCCTATAGCCACTCTAATACATCATAAACTAGAAAAGGGATATCTGTATAATGCGTAAGAATAACCTCCAGGATAACCTCTTGATTCTGTTTGGAATTTCTCAGCCATTGAAACTTTGTTTTGTCTCATTTCTCTCTTCCCCCTTTAGGTCAAGAAGGTTTTCTCAATTCCTTGATACCAATTCCCAGCTTTTCTCAGGATTTCTGTTCCACGTTACCAGGGAGATTTACACCCCTGGGAGTCATGTCCTACATAGAGGCAGGGAGGGCAGTGAGTTTGCTTGCCGTGTTGGCTGAGAGAGAGAGAGGCCACATCTGAGCAACAAAAGAGGTTCTCAGGGGTCACTCTTAGGCTTGATTTGAAGTAGGGTTAGCATGTTCTTTGTGGGGATAAGTTTCAAAGAGGCAATCCCCAAAATTGAGGGCCCAGCCTGTTGATTTGGTTGTCCCCACTGCTTGTGAGAATATCAGGAATTCTCCAAATGGGAAAGTTGAATTTTCCCCCCTTTCTCCCCATTCCCAGACTTTGCAAATACTTCTTTATGATGAAAGCATTTTAATGTTAAGAAGAAAATTTTATTGTCTGTTACTTTTTTTTTTTTTTTTTTTTTTTTTTTTTTTAAAGAGAGAGGGAGGAAGGGAAGGAAAGACAGAGAAGGAAGGAAGGATGGAAGGAAGGAAGGAAGAAAGGGAAACATTTTTAAACATTTTCTTGTTTTTATTATATTTTGTTTGTTTGTTTGTTTTTTACATGGGCTGGGGCCGGGAATCGAACCGGGGTCCTCCGGCACGGCAGGCAAGCACTCTTGCCCGCTGAGCCACCGCGGCCCGCCCGTCTGTTACTTTTTTAAATACTCATTTTAAAATATTAATACAACAATAACTACCTCCATGAAATTTGTCTTTTTTATAAGTAAGATCATGCAATGCTCTTTGTTTCTGTCTTATACTCTATATGATGTCCTCAAGGTTTATCCATGTTGTATCATGTATATCAGAATATCATTTCTTTTTATGACTGAATAATATTCCGTTATATGTATATACCACATATTGTTTATCCATTCATCTGTTGCTTCCACATTTTAGACATTGTATTTAATGTTGCTGTAAACATTGGTGTACAAATATCTGTTCAAGTCCCTGTTTTCATTTCTTTTGGGCAAATACCAAGAAGTAGGATTGCTAGGTCATGTCGTAATTCTATTTCAACTTTCTGAGGAACCAGCTAACTGATTTCTACAGTTGCTGCACCTTTAATTTAATTTTAAAAATTATTATTTTTTTCTCTCGCTGTGGTCAGTTGATTGTTATTTCTTGCAGAAGAATTTCCTAGAATGTTTTCACTGCTCTTATGAGAGATACTACCTATCCTTCCTTTGATTTATTATCTGAAAGTATAAATACGGGAAGTTTCTATCTTTATATTATATATACTATTTATATTATAATGATGGATAATGATAATAAAAATTTGCATAGTAATTTAGAATTTATAAAATACTTTCAAATACATATATACTCACTTTTCTTGCTACGGTCATGTGGAATAGTTCAGCTAGATTGTACTTTTTTAAATCATTTTATAGTTGAGAAAATTGAGAATTACTTATGATGACAAAGTGGGTAGGATTCCAACCCAGGTTTTTGGATTTCAAATTTAGTATTTTATTCACTATGTTAATTTAAATCTTTATGTCTTTTTGTTTTAAATATTGAGATTTCAGTGGCCTAGGTCATTTGTAAAGTCTTCCTCATTTGCAAAATAAGGGCTGGATTAGATTATTTTTGTTATGTTTTAATGCAGTTTTATTGAGATATGTTTGCACACTATATAATCCATTCAGAGTTTACAACCACTGGCTCATGGTGTTATCATATAGTTGTGTATTCCTTATCATGGATTAGATTATTTTTATGGTTCCTTAAAGTTCAAAATGCTGTTACTAGAATTTTGGGGGATCTCAGTCTAATATTAATATGAATGCTTGAGAATTTGCACTTAATAAATGGAGAAATTTTTAGAAATTATTTTTGAGAATTCTGGACCCAAGGAGCTGAAGGGTTCCTAGCAGTTATCCAGTCAAAATTCCTTACCAATTTCAGGAAACACTTTCCTGATATCCCTGAAAATGAATTTTTATTTCGAAGAACCTACTGGTGTCTGAACTCTTATTTAGGTCTGAGTGTACACAGCAAAATTATAGGCAGGAGAGAATGGAAGAAAAGAAAATAGATTAAGGGAGGATAGAGAAAGAGATCAAAATAAGAAGAGGGTTAAAAAGTGAAGTATGAAATAGTCTGAATTTTGATAGTATGATATTAACAGTTTTTGTGTTGCTACTGGAATCTGTGCCATTATAACTTGTTGCCTTAGATTCTATTAATTTCACTACCTTTGTCCGTGTAACCAGATGAAAAACCTAGGTAATAATACATGTTTTGGCTTTCCAAGTAATTTTGATTCTTGTCTGTTGAACTATTTGTTTTTTCTAAAGAAAATCTAAGTCAGTTTTTCTTAAAAGTTCTTAAAGGAACTGCTCTTATTTTTATTAGAGAGGTTGTAGGTTTACAGAAAAAGACTGTTCTTTTTTATAGAAAAAATAGTTTAATTGAGTTGACTGTTTTAGTTTGTTCTGACAGTTTTTCTCTTATTCAGAATACTTTGAATTTAAAGGTACAAAGAAATGATGTATTCCCTGAAGAACGTCATGATGGTAGTGGTGGAATCTATGATTAACAAGTTTGAAGAAGATGAAATACGAAGTGAAGAGAGACAGAAAAAAATCCAAAAAGAGAAAAGCAATAGTTATTGCACAGACAATTGCTCTGATAGTGATTCATCATTCAGTCAGGTGTGTTGTTTAGTTTTGCATGTGTGTCTTAAAATTGTGTTTAATAATCATTAGTGTCATTAAATTCTTTGTCAGATTGTTTTTCATTTTAGTTTTAAAATTCAGAAGAAAAAAAACAATAAAGTAACCCAATTTTAAGATTTAGTCCATGAAATAACATCTTATAGAATTGTATATTCAGTGAATGCTTACGTTATACTTGAGACAATTCTTAAAGAAGGAAGGAAATAAGTATTGTATTTTGGAATTTTAGAAAAACAGAGTGTAAACAGATCTGCTTAAGTTCTAATTGAACAAAGCATCTTATTCCTAATTAATCCGTATTAACCAAAGTTTGTGTTATACATGAGGTATAGAGATAAAATATGTCCTTCATACAGCCTCTGGAGTTGAATATTGCTATGAATTATATTATAATGTTTTAAAACATTAAACCTTATGAAATATCAGATTTGAGCCCTTCTATTTTTCTGATACTAGAATTCTTATCATTTGGCTATTGCAGAGCTCAGATAAATGTAGGCCACTGGCTAGAGTAGCCTTAATAGAAGACAAAGTAAACTAGCTAGACTAGTGTCACCAAATTAGCTACCACATAAGGACTAGTAGATCCTAACCACATACTAAAAAGGAAATTGAAAAATTTTGGTGAGACAAGAAAGTCTTAGTTGAGACTGCACAATTAAAGGAAAAAATGGCTTTTGAAGTATTCACTCAGAATTTAGATGTTGCTGTGCTCTACTTTATCATTTAGAAGGAAGTATTGTGCTGAGTTGTGAACCTTATAAGTTAGATGGATTATGTGACATGAAAGAGGAAATGACCAAGATTGTGTTTTCCTCATGCTGTAGTCTTTACTCTTTCTCTGTTCATGGACTGTTTGTAAGAAGCTAGGGTATAGAGATTTTAGTTTAATGCAATCAGATGGCTTGTTCAGTAGGTTTATTGAGGTGCTTCTATAGATCAAGGACTTTCTGGAATTAAAATGCACAGAAAAACGCAACTTTAGTACTCCCCTGGCTCATAAGATTATACTTTATTTTTTATTTATTGCTTATTGTTGAACCATCTGAACACATTGAATTGAAACACAAGAGAAAAAATAGAGCATTATTAATTCATTCAAAAAAGTTTAATATTCAGATCTAAATAGTAGCTGGAAGTTGAGTACTTGACAATTAAGAGGTCACTAATTCCCAAATGCTAGAATTTTCCCAGTGCTTTAGGATCCTAGCACTTTGAAGAAATGCAAAGGTTTGGTGAGGTGCAAATGGTAGAGTATAGTCAGAAGCCTAGCAATGGTTTGAGGTTGAGGAAGCTGGAGGAAGATTGTATTATAAACCATAATTGGGAAGGAAAATTAAGTGTGGAGAATATGGTGAGTTTAATAATTTTAGACTTACTGAATTTGAAATAACAGAAAGTTATCCCTGTGGAGTAATCAGCATTTGAAAATGCAGGACTAACTTGGTAGAAAGGTTAGTGCTGAGGATAACACTGTAGAAGTCATCTGTGCAGAGACGTTGCTGGTATCACCTAAATAAGTCAAGTGCTAGGAGACACATTTTCAGGGGGCCAGTAGCGAAAGAAGAACGGGGTCAGAAAAGAAATTACCAAACCAACGTGTTCTGTGTAGAAGCCTAAAGATGCATGTTGTTTAAAGGAGGAGGGATTTTTAATCAGCCGTAATGGATAGCTAGAGGGAAGTCAGTGAAGATGAAAACTAAGAAAAGTTCTTTAGATTTGGTGTCCAGTAGTTTACCAGAGTGAAGGGAAGAGGAGAAAGGTTGAAGGATCACCATGTTGGTTGGTCTCAATAATTTTTGTGAAATAAAAGGCAAACCCATTTTCAGAGATTGTGGGTTGCTTGCCTGGGCTATTCTACATAAGGAGACTAGAAAATGGAGTCTTTGTTATGGGGACTGTTTAAGAGAATGAATTCTACTAAAAGCTGAGTCTCAGATACCTTTTATATTGACTTCTACTTGATATATTCTGGGTTGTCTCACCAAATATGGACTCCCTGTAACTGAGACTGTTCAAATAATGGCTTACTTGTCATTTATCAGGGGTGTTGTAGAACATGCTTCTACATTGGAAAAAAGGCTGGATTGTAATGGGAATCTTTGAATTACATTTTTGGATAGCTTGATCTTTTTCTTTCTTAAATTTTATTTTATTGTATAATATGATATATATACAAAACAAAGAAAGAAAAAAGCAGTAGTTTTCAAAGCACTGTTCAACAAATAGTGACAGGACAGATCCCAGAGTTTGTCATGGAATCTGTACCATCATCTCATATTTTTCCTTTTAGCTGCTCCAGAATATAGGAAGCTAGAAGGAATAAATATTTTTTTATCACCACAATTGACTTTTTTGTGAAAAATAACATATATACAAAAAAGCAGTAAATTTCAAAGCATAGTACCACAGTAAGTTGTAGAACATATTTCAGAGTTTGGTATGGGCTACAGTTCCACAATTTTAGATTTTTACTTTTAGCTCCTCTAAGATACTGAAGACTAAAAGAAGTATCAATTTAATGATTCAGCAATCATATTTGTTTGTTAAACCCTACCTTCTCTATAACTCACCATCACCTTTGATCTTTCTGTCCTACTCTTTAGGGGTATTTGGGTGATGGCCATTCTAACTCTTTTCATGTTGGAAGGGGCTGTGAAAAATATGGGGTAGGGAGATGGAACTAGCTGATGTTCTGGAGAGGCTGGGCCCTCTAGGTTTCAGAATTTATCTGGTCTAGGGACCCATTTGGAAGTTTTAGGTTTCTGGAAAGTTACCCTAGTTCATGGAATCTTTGTAGAATCTTATTTATTGCCCTAGCTGTTCTTTATGATTGGCTGGAATGGTTTTGGTTGGGTTTTGGCAAGCTATGATAGGTAGCAATGTCTAACTGAAGCTTGTGTAAGAGTGACCTCCAGAGTAGCCTCTCGACTCTATTTGAACTCTCTCTGCCACTGATACTTTATTCTTTATGTTTCTTTCCCCCCTTTTGGTCAGTTTGGAATTGTTGATCCAGGATGCCTAGGCTGAACTCATCCCTGGAAGTCATCTCCCACATTGCTAGGGAGTCTTTCATCCCTGGGTGTCATGTCCCACGTAGAGGGGAGGGCAATGACTTCACTTACAGAGTTGGGCATAGAGAGAGTGAAGCCACATCTGAGCAACAAAAGAGGTCCTCCAGAAGTAACTCTTAGGTATACCTATAGATAATCTAAGCTTCTATGCTACCAGCATGAGCTTCACAAGAGTAATCCTCAAGATCAAGGGCTTGGCCTATTGATTTGGGGTTCCCTAATGTTTGACACAGTATCAGGGATTCCCTAATGGTAAAGTTTAATATTTTTTCTTCCATCCACAAAGACCTAACCAATACTTTTTGATTATCTACTTAATATATTCTAGGATGTATCCAGGCATTACCTTAAGCTATACGTATTATAGACCCCCATTCTTATTCTGGACTCCCTGTGTTTCAGTTGTTCAAATGAGCTATCCAGACAGGTTGAATTAGATTATGTGCTACAGAAAATTTAGGTTCTGGATAAGATAAACCTTTCTTCCTTTGGTCTCAGAGAGTAGGTGTGGTTCTAAAATATGGACAATGTCTTCCTTACCCTTGTGTTCTGAATTACCTTAATCCTGCCCTGATCATCTTCGTTCTTATCTCTAAATACCAGGTCATACATATATAAAACCTCCTCTCAAAATCCAGAAATAATAATTGCTACTCTTGACTAAATGGGTCTGCTATAAGAGGTTACAATCTAGTCTCCTGTTTTCTCGTTAAGCATTTTCTAAAGGAGACCATACAATAATTGTTCTTTCATTTCTGGCTTTAGATAGCTTGATTTTGAATAGACTGTTTGTAGTGTAGAATCAGCTATTCACTTTTATTTTTTCACAGAAAAATTTCTGAGGAAATGAGATTTACATAAAATTTTAGTAATGTCAAGGTGAAAGGCTTTACAATTATTATCTCATTTAATTCTTACAGTGATGCTGGGAGGTAGATGTGTTTATATTTTGTTCTGAGTAATGTGGGATGTCTTTTTAGGGTTGTACGTAAGGGAGTGAAGAGATTTGATTTGTAATTGTGACTATTGCTGGAGAATGGATAGTGGGGTGGGGTAGGATGGGATATGAGTAGAAGCAGGGAGAACAGTTAGGATGAATTGAAGTAGTTAGTACAGTTGATAGTTCCTCAGACTAGAGTTGATAGTTCCTCAGACTAGAGTTTTACAGAGAGCTGGTGATGGATGGTTGGATTTATGATATGTGAATTTTAGAGATTGTTTTGCAGGGCTTAGTGATGGATTAGATGTAGGAAGTGAGAGAAGGAGAGGAGTCAAGGTTGACTCTTTTTAGTTAGTCAAAATCTTGATGAATAGTGCCATTTGCCAAGATGGAAAGTCTGAGGGAAGAGTGAGTTTAGAAAACAAATCCAGAATTCTAATTTTGACATGTTAAGTTTGAGGTGCTTATTAGACATCCAAATAGAAATATTGAAAGGATAGTTAGATATAATTAGATATATAAGTCTGGAGATCAAAATACATATAAATTTGAGTCATAAAAAACATTTGAGAGTCATCATAAGTGGATGAAAGCAATCTCAGAAGATAAGAAAGAGAAAAGTGTCTCTTACATAGATAGTAATCTGAGTTCTGAGAGCCATGTAACTTGAAGTTATGTAACCCCTTAGGTTTTCATGTTTCTTATATTTCACAGTCATTGTCAATTGTGAGTGTAGAGGATGTGTTACATAATATATATTCAATAAATGGCAACTAATATTATCGCTATTTTTTAGATGATTAAATTTTTTTTTTTAGGGTGTAGGCCGGAGCTGAAGACTTCTTTCTTCTCCGGAATAGCTTATAGGCTACATAAATCTTTTTCTCAGTGGAAGTTTGTACTCCAGCAATTTTTCATGAAAGACTAGGCATGTATAAAGCCAAAGTAAATGTATAGAAGAAAAAGGTAACAAAAAAATTCAAGTAGCACTTTAGTATGCCTAGGGTACGGTTGGTGACTTTCCACTTGTTTATGTTGTTTGCTCTAGCTTTCTGTTTCATTTATTCATGTTTCCTGGATACGCAACATTATGGCTTAACATTTTTGAGTTTTATATTGTTTTATGTTTTACAATTGCCTGGCAAATAATATTAAAGTTTTCATTTACATGAAGGTACACTGTACTACTGGGACATTCAGTTCCTGTTTAAATGCCTTGGGAAACGAATAGTAAGTTCACTGCCTGAGCAAGATAGATCATTCCCTTTTCTTGTTCAGAATACATTTTGTACTTGGAATTATATTAGAAAATCGTTTGTAGCAATACTTCTGAAAGGCTCCTATATAAATGAAAGTTCTGTCAATTATGTTACAGAGTTACAAATTTTGTCAAGGAAGATTGCATTTGATTTTAGACCAGTTGGATCCTGGACAACCTAAAGAGGTAAGTTTAAGGGATAGCTGTCAAGTTCAGTCAACTGAACTTTTATATATATATGAAATACATATATAAAAAAATATATGTACAAAATATATATACAAAAACATTCTTAACATATGATCATTCTGTTCTACATATATAATCAGTAATTCACAATATCATCGCATAGTTGCATATTCATCATCATGATAGTTTCTTAGAACAAGTGCATCAACTCAGAAAAAGAAATAAAAAGAAAACAGAGAAAAATGCATACAATCCATACCCCTTATTCCTCCCTTTCATTGATCACTAGCATTTCAATCTACTAAATTTATTTTAACATTTGTTCCCCCTATTATTTATTTTTATTCCACATGTTTTACTCGTCTGTTGATAAGGTAGATAAAAGGAGCATCAGATGCAAGGTTTTCATAATCGCACAGTCACATTGTGAAAGCTATATCATTATACGATCATCTTCAAGAAACATGGCTACTGGAACACAGCTCTACATTCTCAGGCAGTTCCCTGCAGCCTCTCCACTACATCCTGAACATCAAGGTGATATCTACTTGATGCATAAGAATAACCTCCAGGATAACCTCTCGACTCTGTTTGGAATCTCTCAGCCATTGACACTTAGTCTCATTTTGCTCTTCCCCCTTTTGGTCGAGAAGGTTCTCTTAATCCCTTGATGTCAATTCTTAGCTCATTCTAGGATTTTTCTCAATCCCTTGATGCTGAGTCTCAGCTCATTCTAGGATTTCTGTCCCACATTGCCAGGAAGGTCCACACCCCTGGGAGTCATGTCCCACATATCCAGGGGGAGGGCAGTGAGTTTGCCTGTTGTGTTGGCTGGAGAGAGAGAGGCCACATCTGAGCAACAAAAGAGGTTCTCTTGGGGATCACTCTTAGGCCTAATTTTAAGTAGGCTTGACCTATCCTTTGTGGGGTTAAGTTTCATCTGAACAAACCTCAAGATTGGGGGCTCAGCTTATAGCTTTGGTTTTGTCTGCATTGCTTGTGAGAATATCAAGAATTCAACTTGGGGAAGTTGAATTTCCCCCCTTTCTTACCATTCCCTGAAGGGGACTTTGCAAATACTTTTTTATTCACTGTTTACATCACTGTGGGATTTATTGGGGCGTCACTCTGGACAAACCGACAAAATCTCATGCCCTACTCAAGGTTCCATGTACTTCAATTAAGCTGCTACATAAGTTATATTAGGAAATGCAGTAGTCAAAATATAAATTTTGTACCAAATAAACATTTTTTGCTTTAGTCTCACACGTAGGTTAAAATTTTAAAATATTAATTACTATCTGTTTTCAACATCCTGCAGTATCGACATTGATTTGTTCTTTCTCATGCAAAAGCATTTTAAAATTTGTACAGTTAGTCACTTCGCCCTCATATATTTTTAATATACTAGATTATAATCAGTAGCAGCTGGACTATTTCTTTAGAAGATAAGCTTTTATTATTAAAAAGGGTTCTTCTCTATGAGTTTTTATAAGATTTCAGTAAATCACAATTATTTATTTGAAATCCTAGAATGGTATCCCTGATAGACTTTCCAGTTTTGAAATGAAAGATTGCAGAGTGAGGTAGGCATTCCTTTGAGAATTGCCATGGTTTGTAAGAGGAAATTTTTATTTCTAGTTTCAGTTTTGATGAGATGACAGTATGGGCAGTTGTCCCTAAAACTATTCCCTTACTCTTATTTTGTATGGGATATGCTCGTTGATTTGTTTGGGAAGAGCAAAAACTTCACTTAATCCTTGTTCTACTTATGGAAAATTTAAGCAATTTTAACACATTTGTTCATTTATTTGTAAAAGGATTTTAGAAAAACAATTTAGATTTTAAAAGATTGTACAAATTACTGTTTATGAAATCTTATTTCATTTGAAAGTCAGCCTGAAATAGAAAATAGGATAGGAAGTATCCTATTTTGAAGTATCTAAGACTTTTGTGCGTATCTGCCATTTGGTCTTAATTTTTGAAATTATTTCTATCTAAACTTTTTATTTTAAACTAAATGAATAATTGTGATTTACTGAAATCTTATAAAAACTCAGAGAAGAACCCTTTTTTTACACTTAGCATTATGCATCTGATTTATATTGTGGGGTTCTCAGTAAATAATTGATAACATGATTCAAAGGATATTGAAAATGGAACTTGATATATATATTTTAACAATTTTATTGTGTCTAATTTAAGTGGAATTCTTGGAAATCAGTAGTTGTTCAGAATATCCTTTTTTGTGCTTCCCAAATTAGTAAGCTCTTAGTATGATTTTGTCTTTAAAACTAACCAAAAAGGAAAAATTATTAACGTAGCAAATGAATTTCCAGTTTTATAAACTTTCTCCTTATTTCCCCTGATCCTCACCACAAAAAAAGTTTGTATGTAAGAACTCTCCTTTCATGTGAATTCTAGACATTTTCAAATGCATGTATAGTCTCTTTTTCACCTAAAGTTGATACCCAGTTGTTTGGGTCCAGTTTCCTGAGGTCTTAGCTCCTGTGTCTGACTTCTCACTCTTTTTATTAGAAGGCTTCATTTATTTCATCGGGTAAATGATCAGATTTTGAGGAACAAGGTGGAATCAGTATGCTTATTTGAGAGTGATTTGGGGAAAAGCTTCACTTGATTCTTATTCAAAGTGCAGTTATTCC
This sequence comes from Tamandua tetradactyla, assembly GCF_023851605.1. NCBI lineage: Eukaryota > Metazoa > Chordata > Mammalia > Pilosa > Myrmecophagidae > Tamandua > Tamandua tetradactyla. The sequence goes on along the minus strand of NC_135331.1, from coordinate 182,346,189 downwards.
CCACTGCTGTCTCTTGGGTCATAATGTTTTGAGTGAATTCTGAGAAGAATGATTAGGAAGTATGCTTTGTGAAAATTCAGAAATTCATTTTGCATAACAGTGCTAAATGATTTCTTTTCTACTTTTGTGGTTAGAAGGTCAGAAAATATGGTATAGCAGCAAAAACAAGTTCAAATTAATTGTTTTGTGAGATTTATTCATATGTTCTGGAATTGAAATGTAATGTTTAAAAATTAAACCCCTCAATCTATAGGACCTCCTGTGGGGCCTGTGAGAGTGAGGGAGTCTGTGGGATGAGGCCATTAGGAAATATTGCGTTGGTGAATCTGATTAGCCCACCATCCTTCCTTCTTTTTTGTTTAGAAACCTGACTTAGAATCTCTCAATAAACTGTGTTTTAATGGCTGTTTTACGCAAAACAGCAGCTTATTTTTTTCTGTGGTTAGATTTAGTTTAAAAAATGAATTTTTGAGTTATTTTATAAAAGAGCTTCTGATTTCTTATACATAGGCTCTTTAAAACAATTATCCAGACTTTGCCTCTCCATAGTTTGTTAATAATTATAATGGAAAATAGGTATTTTTCTAGTATTTCAGTATTAATAAAAATTTTCTATTATATATTATAGGTGCGATATGAAGCCTTGCAAACATTATGTTCAGCTCCTCCATCTGATGTGCTGAATTGTGAAAATTGGACCACTCTCTGTGAAAAACTGACATTGTCCCTTGCAGATCCTGATCCTGTGTTTAGTGTAAGGAAATGGTTATAGAAATAGTAAAAGTAATTTCTGTTTTCCTACAATTCTAGAAGTAAATGGAATATAATAGTTTTATTTTAAAAGTACCTCACATGTTTATGGGATTTCAGTTTCAGCTTGTGAATTCAAAATTTTCTTTAAAGGAATTAAGGAATTTGAAGGAATCTGTAGGACCTCCTCTGGGGCCTGTGAGAGTAGGGGAATTTAGTAAGATTAGTTTCAAAGTATAGTTAATATCATACTTTCTTGCAAAATTAAAATAGCCTCTTACCTTATGTACTTTGTTTTATCATGTAGAAGGAACCCAAATGTTTGTATCATTATTTCTGAATTAAAAAATATTTACAAATACTAATGAAATGTTTTAAAAATAATTCTAATATGTTGTTCTAGTTTGCTAGCTGCTGGAATGCAGTATACCAGAAATGAAATTGCTTTTAAAGAGAGGCATTTACTAAGTTACAAGTTTATAGTTCTAATGCCGTGAAAATGTCCCTATTAAAGCAAGTTTATAAAAATGTCCAATCTCAGGCATCCAGGGAAAGATACCTTGATTCAAGAAGGCTGATGAAGTTCGGGGTTTCTCCCTGAAGTGGAAAGGCACATGGTGAACATGGTCAGGATTTCTCTCTCATCTGGAAAGGCACATGGCAAACACGGCATCATCTGCTAGCTTCCTCTCCAGGCCTCCTGCTCCATGAAGCTCCCTGGGAGGCATTTTCCTTCTTGAGCTCCAAAGATTGCTGGCTGGTGGACTCTGCTTCTCGTGGCTGTGTCATTCTCTGTTCTCTTAGAATCTCCTGCTTTCTCCAAAATGTTTCCTCTTTTATAGAATTCCAGTAAAGTCATCAAGACCCACCTGGAATGAGTCGAGGCACATCTCTACCTATCCAGTTTAACACTGACTCTTGTGTCACATCTCCATGGAGATAATCTAATTAAAGTTTCTAACATGTAGTGTTGAATAAGGATTAGGAGAAACAGCTGCCTTTACCGAATTGGATTAGGATTAAAACATGACTTTTTTAGGGTACGTAGATCCTTCCAAACCAGCACATTTGTGAATGTTTGAACATAAAGGTGATGAAGGATTTATTTTAAAAGATTTAAAAGTAAGAATTTTATGTTAAGGATTTTTCTGGTTTATTAAGAGATTACTCAAAAAGAGAAGCTGTAAAGCTAAGAATTTAGAAGATAATGTGAAATGAATCATAAAGCAAATAAAATTTTTAAATTATGCAGTCAGAAATATATGATTAATTTTTGTAAAAACTGTTTTGCATATGACTTTACAGGAGCATTTATTTAAAATAAGAATAAGATTATCTTAAAAAGTACAGTATTTCTATAGATAGATTCTGTGTTGTAAGTTATAAATAAAAAGATAGAAGCTACATCCAAGCTTCACATTTTAAAAACAAGTTGGATTTTTTTTTTCACATGGGCAGGCACTGGGAATTGAACCCAGGTCTCTGGCATGGCAGGCAAGAACTCTGCCACTGAGCCACCGTGGCCTTCCCTAAATACAAATTCGATTTTTAAAAAGTGTTTATCTAGTTCTTCATAATTGATACATTGTGAAGAAAATTTTGGCTTTAAAATTTATATGATGATTTGTACAGAATATTTTTAAGGCATTAGCACAAGAGTTCAGTTTTGCCATTTATTCAAATATTTATTAATTACTCATCATGTGTACTGCCCTAGTTAGATGCTGGGAATATGACAGTGTCTTTACCTTCATGGAATTTATATTGTAGTAAAGGAGATGGATAGCAAACAAATAGTTATAGAAAAATATACGGTATCTCAATGTATTTGCCTATTTAAAACTATACAATGAAATATAATTATTCTGGTAAATAGAAGTGGCTTGGGAGCCATTATTTGTGATTTTTCTAAGGGGGAAAAGGTATTTACCTAATATTTGAATGCACTTCAACCTTACAAACATCTGAGGGTGTTGCAGACTTCTGGAAAAATCCTGATCTGAGAACTTTGAGGGAGAAAAAGATTTCACCTTAACATTTTCAGCATTCTCAAACAAGACAGTCAACTGTAGATTATCCTATATATTTTTTCTCTTAGTAAAGATAGAATGTTGGCTAGATAGACTTTTTTTATTATTATTAAAATTATATGATATCTTTATAAATGTAGTACTGATTCTAATAGGTAAGTATAAGTTGCTTTATTTAGCCATTGTAGATAATGGCTAGCAAGAGTAATGTCAACATGTACATTAAAAAAAATTAGAAGACGTTATTATGCAGGGAAAATGGTAAAGGAACCAATCATTTGGAATAGAAAACAAGCTGTGGTAGTTAGATTCAGTTGTCACCTTGGCCAGGTGAATGTGCTTAGATCTATTTCTGTGGACATGAACCAATGGCATATGAACCTCATCTGTTGCTGATTACACCTGCAGTTGGCTAGGAGGCGATGAGCATGCTGCAATGAATGATGTTTGATTTAATTGACTGGTGCTTAAATGAGAGAGCTCAATGTAGCACAGCTGAAGCAGCTCAGCATATCTCATCTCGGCACTTGCAGCTCAGCGCAGGCCTTTGGAGATGCAGAAAGAAATCACCCTAGGGAAAGTTGTTGGAACCCAGAGGCCTGAAGAGAAGGCCAGCAGAGACCATCTTGTGCTGTCCTACGTAAGAAAGAACCTCAGTTGAAAGTTAGCTGCCTTTCCTCTGAAGAACTAATGAAATAAATCCCGTTTTATTAAAAGCCAATCCGTCTCTGTTGTGTTGCGTTCTGGCAGCTAGCAAACTAGAACACAAGTCATAGTGTTCTTTGCATTTCTAATTTTTACTTGACCAAATTCTTTTTCACTTTATTTCTTCATTTCCTACTCTAGAGGACTAGTAGATGGGACTGAGGACCTTTAATAGTAGATAAGTGTGGTGGATTCTTAACCATAAAAATTGCCTCCCCAATGTATTTAGTATTCATTTGTTCAGTAGGAATCTCGAGCGATAATTAGAAGCCATCTTTAGTCACTTAAGGAACCATTTTTATAGCCCTATTATCCTATGATACAGGCAGGGTTGTTAACTGATTATATATGCCATATCATATGCAAAGATTTGAGGACATTTTATCTTGTTTTTATTTAATGGAATGTTGGATTTCACTATTAGCATTAATCTCATTGTAGTGGTAAAGTTGGTATAATGACAATGACAATAATAATAGTCATAGTTTTTAATTACTTACTAGTGCCAGACACTATTCTAACTACATCTGTTATCCCGTTTAATTCATTTACCTTGAGATAGTTCATATATTAAATTTTAATAATGTAGAATTTTCGAAGTATACAATTATGTAATATTTTTTCTTAGTAATGGAAAAAATTATGTGAAGGAGACCTAAATGTCTAATTACTGAAACTTTGCCCATGTTAAAAACAAACAAACTTGGATTTGGAAAGCAATGCTTTTTTTTTGGAAAGGAATCCTTTTCAAATTTAGTACTGCCTACCATGTTCTGTTATTTATTGACACCTTTACATTGTAACTTCCTTTATGAAAGCTTCACTTTTCCCCTTCCCTTCATTCTAATAGTCAGTACCTACTATTACCAGAGTTTACATTGTATTGCTGCTGATTTACTATTACTTTTGGTCATTTCGTTTTTGTACACCAACACAAGAATGTTCCTTTTAATTATAAATGTATTCTTGTCAGCTTTGTGAATTATTTATTTTCTAAGCATTTGTTTTATTTTCTGAGTTTTTCAGTGTACAAAAATATTTATTTTAACTCTTATATTTTTGTAAGAATCTTAGATGCAAATCTTCTGCTTATTTCCATAGGATCGGATCTTAAAATTCTATGCACAGACATTTACTCTTTCACCATTACACATGACCAAGGAAATCTATATAAGCTTAGGTATGTTTATGAAATCACTTTAAAATGTTTATATGTACTTAAGAAGTATGGATAGGAGATAACTTTTTTCTGAAAATGTCAGTAAATAGTATAATAGTTTACTTATGTTATATTTTGTCTTTTTTTTCAGCTAAGCATTTGGAGTTATACTTTCTTTCTAGAGAAAATCATATTCCTACTCTTTCAACTGGTATAGATACAGCTAATCCTAATATGATCCGTTTACTTAAAAAGGTATCCATTTGATATAATATGCTTTTATTTTTAGTTAAATACTATATTTAAGAATTCTAATACTTTGAAAATTGTTCACTTCTTTGTAGGTTCGTCTTTTAAATGAATATCAGAAAGAGGTTCCATCTTTCTGGATTCGTCACCCAGAGAAGTAAGTCTCCTTAATTTATACCAACTTAAAATATAGGATATTATTGCCTCACATACATTTCAGAGACCCAGACAAGGTAGAAACAATCTTATTTGACTTACGTAGTTGGGAAGGGATTAATAAAGCTTACTTTCTTAGCTTTTCATGTTTTGTACTTAGCTATGTGAATCAAGTACCATTTTTATGCTATTTTTACAGCAAGGTAAAAAGAGGATTTGGTAGCCTAAAGAGTTTTCATTATTGGTCTTTTCTACCCTGGGCAAGTTCCTTAAGTGTTCTTTAGACTTTTTCTTTTCAACAGTTTTAGTAAGATTGTAAGGGCATCTGTAAGTCTAGGAAGGAAATTTAAATATGGAGAGACAGTGACGTAGTAGAAAGTTTTTTTAAAGCAAAAAAATTTAGGCATGAATCCCAATAGTTTTCTTTTTTCAATTTTATTCACATACCATATCATCAGTGATTCACAGCATCTTCATATAGCTGTGCATTCATCATCACAATTGATTCTTGAACCCTTTCTGCACTCCAATTAAAAAAGAATAAAAGTAAAAATAAAAAATCAAAAGAACAACTGAAACATCCCATAAACCCCCTCCCCCCATTATTTATTTTATTTGTCTTTTTTTTCTTACTCTTCTTTCCATATACTGATAAAGGGAGTGTAAGTCACAAGGTATTCATAATCACAAGGTCGCAACTTAAAATCTCTATAGTTATTCAGTCATCTTCAAGAATCAAAGCTATTATATTACAGTTCAACAGTTTCAGGTATTACCCTCTAGTTACTCTAGTACACCAAAACCTGAAAAGAAATATGTCCAATAGTTTTTTAAAGCAAAAATATTATGTATGAATCTCAATTCTGCCACATAGTTAAGTATAAAAATGTTTTGATAGATTATATCACTTCATCCTTCCATAAATATAAACTATATCACCAGTATTGTATATGTTATTTTTGTTTTTTTTTTTTCCTAAAATCATTTCTTCTTTCTCAAACTTTAAGATATATGGAGGAAATTGTGGACAGTACTTTGTCATTGTTATCAGTTAAACATGATCAAAGCCACCTTGTCCCACAAAAGATTTTGGATCCGATCTACTTTCTTGCATTAATTGATACCAAAGCTGTATGGTTCAAAAAGTGGATGGTAAGGAAAAATAGAATATGTTTTATACCTTTCAGTGCATTGCTATATTGTTTTAAAAAATAGCTAACATTTATTTTTTGTTGTGTGCTGAGAATTCTAGTTGCTTTTACATCTGTTATTTAATTTTTATAACAACTTATGTGGTAGGTGGTGTTGAGATGCAGCAAGTGAGGCATAGAGAGGTTAGGTAACTTGTTCAAGATGGTTTACCTAGTAAGTGGCAGAACCAGGATAGAATTTTAATTGATAATTCATTTGAATCTATTAAGCTGATGACCTATTCATAACCTGATTTTCTTTAATTTAAAAGCATTTTATAAGTAGATATGATAGAATTTAGGAATTCATTATCTCTAGTTTAGCAGATACAGTGTGCATATATCTCTTCATCTACCTCCTCCTGAACTTGTAATTTGGGAAATGCGTTTAATCCTTGAATGGTGGCAGTTTCCTATTGAGTTTACCACTGTCCCAGAACTGAAACTAACATTAAGAGTAGAAAGAACTTTATGCTGTTATTTCCCTTGTTCACTGTTGATATGAGAGGTCTGGGTCCAGCAGTCACAGCTGTGATGGCTTGTGTTCTGACATCTGTCTTTCTCTTTTTGTCTACAGGGCATTTTTTACAGGGGGAGGGTGGGAAGGGCTGGGGCCGTGATTTGCATATGGCATGCTCATTTACTGCTCAGTTCAATTTGGGAATTGTCTAGCTGTGGGCCTTTTTGCCTTTTGTTGCCTAAACTATATAATAAATGCCCAGTTAACCAGAACACAATTCTGTCCACTGCTTGGCCTTTGCAAGCACGTATATAGGTGTGTTTGATAGATGTGCTTGATAGATGTTTGCTGAATTTAATTGAATTAGTTTACCCTGAACTTTGTTCCTCGCATCTTATACTTGGCTTTTTCTTATTAATTTATTTCATGATTATCAAATTTCACCATTATTGTAAAACTATGTGCAAAATTCTTAATAGCACAAATAAAATTAAATATAATTCTATAATACAGGGGTATGATTATTAAAATTTTGGTTTATGTAATTCTGTTTATCATATATTTTAGTTTATCTGTTTAGATTTTCTTTTTTTATTAATAAAAATGAAATCATACTCTATTAACTGTAATTCACTTTTTTCACTTAGAGTTTTTATTGCCAGTATTTGACTCTTAAGAGAATGAGGCAGGTTATAAGTAAACCAACTAAAGAAAATTATTTAAAAATCAGCTCTCCAAGTAGTAATGTAAACTCATTATGTTCTCCCAAACTTTCTGCATCTAAAGCAGGAGTGAGCAAACTTATTATGAGAAGGGCCAGATAGTAAACATTTTTGACTTTGTGGACTGTACTGTCTCTGTCACAGATATCTGGCTCTCCCATTGTCTGTAAATGAATCAGTGTGATTGTTGAAACAAAATGTATTTACCAAGTCAAATCCCTGTCCAGAGTAAGCCCTAGGGCCTTAGTTTGCTGAACATGGTCTAAGGGACATACTATGAGAATTTCTTTTCTAAAAAAATGGCTCTGAAGGTATGACCATCATCAAGATGAAAAATAGTTTAAATGTAGCTCACTTTATTTCTCTTATTAAAATTGAAAAAGGGACTGATAGTTTTTGAAAATATTTTAAACTGCAAGTGTTAAAACATACCGAATTCTGATTAATCCTCAATTAACCAAAACACTATTTAATTAATTGAAAAACTCCATCCCCCACGATTCTGATTGGGTTTTTACTGGCAATTATTCTACTTAATAGTTTTAATTGATCTTATTGCAAAATAAACTGCATTGAACACTAATGATATCTAACATAAATCAGCTAAACAATATATATATATATATTTTGTTTGTTTGTTTGTTTGTTTTTTCTTCTAGCTTTGTAGAATGCACAAAAAGCATATTAATCCCATCCATGATCATTTCTAAGGACAGATTTACACAAGTTTTTTTTTTTGCACTTTGAAGCATTTTTCAAATATAATAGGCAGGAAATGATTAGGATACTATCCCTTCAGAGCATTTCAGACCTTGGCAAATTTCTGCATATACACGGTCTTTCCTCTTATAAGGGCTGTTATGTTTTTTCTACTTCTGTATCTTTCCTTTGGGCTCTGTCATACACTGGTAGTCAAATATGCTTTTTTGATGGTTGTTTTAAAATAGCTTAGTGTGGAAATTGGACACAGTTGAGAGATAGAATATTTTTCTACTGGCTTATCATTAAATGATCCACAAGTATTTTTACTATCATTTGCATTCTTGTGATTGCTGTGGTCCTAGTCTAATGCACACGGAAAAACCTGTTTGGTGCTGATTACAGTCATTTCAAATGAAATTTATTTTGTAATCAATGATGTAGTTACTGGAAATGATGCAGGAAAAATGGATTTTGAATGGAATAAGTTGAATATTAAATTAAATATCATTTTCTCCCCTAATTTTAGCATGCACATTATAGCAGGATTGCAATACTAAGACTTCTTGAAAAGAAGTATAAATCTCTGGTAAGTCTGTACTTCTGTATTATGTTGAGGGATAATATCACTAAAAGATATATGATGTAATAACTTGAATATTCAAAGTTGTGCTATGATAATAAAAATTGGATGATGAAACAATCCTTAATTATGTGATATTTAAACTACCAGCTGTGAAGCATAAAAGGATAAAAGTAGAGACTTAAAATGCAGTCAGGATAACAATTAATGTATATACATATATATGTTACATGTACATAGTAAATTGGGCTCCTATAAATAGTAGGCTGGTTTGAGAGAAGCCATATTTTTAAAGGTTATCATGCAATTTGATTCAGATCAGATGTTAATCGTGGTGTTAGTTCCACGAAAAACACCTGTTTTTGAGTGGAAGTTGCATGAAAAACTCAGAATGATAAATGCCTTTGCATTTGTAAAAATTGGTTTGAGTTACAAAAAATATAGACCAATACTTTAAAACATATTAGCAATATTATTTGTATTCATTAATATTGGGAAAATGTATAAGACAGTTTAAAGGAATTGAAAATAAATCAGTAATTCGAAGAAATAAATGTGAAAATGCATAAAATTGATTAAAATATTTAGAAAGTGATATTAATATAACTTTGAAATGGTAAGTAGGGTTAATATAACTTTGAAATGGTAAGTATCTAACGTAGTTAGATAAAATCTTGAGGTTAAAAATCAGGTATAGGGAAAGACTCTTGAAATAGTGAGCTTTTGGGTGAGTAACAGTACAGAAAATGAAAGAAAGAGAACAAAAATTGTTTTGTATTTGAGAATCGAGATGATTGAAGAGAAGAAAACAGCAATATTGAATAATAGGAATATTGAATAATAGGTTGTGAACTTATTTGTATAGGTAAGAAGAGTTTAAAAATCTTTAGAGAAGCTGAATTGAAATAGTCTTTTTACATCTTGTTTCTCTCCCATTTCCATTCTAAATACTTTGTTTTTGCTTTCATGTGTCATAGACTTGACACATGATCTTGCTAGAGTAGAGAAAGGGGAAAATCAAAGTACTGGATGATTTTTTTTCCCTGTAGTTGATGTTCAGGTAGTAACTCACTGTTGCTATATCAGAAGCACCAGGTATAAGTATTTCAAATATAACACTTAAAATTTGTTTCTTTTTGAAAAGTGAACTATACCATAATCAATTTTAGCCTTGCAAATAGTTTTTTTTTAATTACAAATCACTTAATGTTTTATTAGTTTATCTCATGTGCATATTGATCAAACTAGAGATTTCATCTTAAATCTTATTTTCTTCAGAATGCTTTACATGAACCTCAATGTCCTAAATTTATAGAATTTATTAAACTTATTTATGGAAAAAAAATTTAAAATAAATGTGGTGCCACTTTTGAAAAGAAACACTGGGAAAAATGAATGCAAGAACCATTTGTTCCCATTGTTTCTTTTCAGACTTGAGGATGAAATTTTATGTTTTGGTGGAAATTTTGAACTACTCCTTGGATTTTAGAGTTGCCTGTTCAGCATGATTATGTGCTAAATCATTTCTTCTAGCTTTTCAACAGTGCTGGCCAATAGACCTTCTGCAGTGATGAAATATTTGCATTATCCAATAAGATAAACACTAGCCTATTAGCATTTGATGTTCCTATTAGGATTTGAAATGTTACTAGTGTAACTGAGAGGCTGAATTTTTAACTTTATTTAATTCTGATTAATTTAAACTTAGATAGCCATAAGTGGTTAGTGTCTACTGTATTTGACAGTGCAGGCTGGTCTGTCTCCCTTACCATCAGGACAGCAGTTTCTTTGGGTAGCATGAAGGTATCAATTATGTACATGCTGTTAATTTTTTATAGAGATATCTGAGGAAGTTAAGAAACCTCTTTGTTTCCATTATGTTGAAAAGTCATGAGCTAGTTTTAAAGTGTTTTGGCTATCAGTATATATATTTAACTTTTTATTTTTAACAATGACATTGACATTGTGACCTAGAAATGGCCACATGTTTAGCCACTTGAGCCAGTCTAACGTCTGGTAAAGGATTGTATTCTGTAAAAACCTCGGTCTCTGGAATAGTTATTTCAATACCAACTTGGTACCATCCATTTTCAGTTTTAAGATAAGACCCATTAAGTCAAGATAGGGGATGGGAGTGTTCAAAACATCTGTTCTGAGCAAAAACATTTCTTGAACTTCAGAAACACAGTTGAGATTTTATTACTTAGTAAGGGTAATGGAGTTGTTGGATTGAGAGTATTACACTGGTAGATGGAGTATTGGAAGGAAAAAATAATTTTTCATAATCAATTGCAAAAATATTTTGTATTTTCAGTTAGCCCTATAGATTAAAACTGCATCTGGTGCAATGATATGTATAGATGACCCTATATGAGATTTGAAAATGTATTGACCAATTTAGCTGAGGCTATATTTGCAAAGTCTATGGGGACCAAGGGTTAGGTTATGATAAGCCCTTAATATGTGCCATATTTTTGAATTACTACCCTCTAGAACATGGCCTATAGCCAAATATTCCATTATATATTAAAAAGGTATGTGATTACATAGGAAAAGTCAGTCTGTATTCTTATGGATTCTTTTCTATTCTCTGTTTATCTGTCATTTACCAATGGGAATAATGGGAGTAAAGCTAGGTCTTTGGATATTTCTTGAATCATGTGTAGTGTAGACATTTTAATGCCTAGATCAGGTGGGTGATGATTTGGGGGAACTTATATTTTTGAGGAAAACTAGTCTTATGGCAGTACATTTTATCTGGCAATTCTGTTTGCAAAGTGGATCCCTGCCTTTTAAATTTGTCTTTTTTTTTTTCCTCACAGAGAAGGAAGGAATATTCTTAAAATTGGTCCTGAAGTAACAGTTACAAATCAGTTAATAAGAAAGGATTTAAGATTATTAGTAATCTAGTAATCTAGTAAAATAGTAAGCCATGGCAAATAAAGTTAATTTCCTCTCAAACTTTTATAATTTACTAGACTCCCTCAAATTTGCCTTTTATCACTTTTACTCATCTTCTGATACAATGGAACATTTTTTAGTGTAAGAGAAAACCATTACCTTTTTTCTCTTTTGACTTACTTTTTTCTTTTTGTCCCATTACCAGTCAATTTGTCTTCCCTCTTTGTTTATTAGACAATTGAAAAATTTTACTCTTAGTGATCTGACATTCTAGGCTAATGAGGTTAATGGTAGGCATAGCGGCATCAGTTTCCATATGAAAGCTATATTGTTCATTTTGTCATTTATAATTATAGAAAGTTCTTCTTGGGAATTTATAGGTAGGGTGGTGTGTTGTTGCCTGACTCGCTTGGAGCAACATCATTGGACAATCGTCTTTCTGTTTCTTAGAAAATAGGGGACAGTGACTCTTCCAGTGACCCCAATGCTTGCGATATCTACAGTTGTCCTTAATTATGGGTTCTTAAAACTTAGAGAACCTTGGACCTTTTAGTCTTCTTTTTTATTTGGAGGCCAGTCATCTTTTCTGGAAGACCATAAGTATGCTTTTATTTCTAATGTGTTACTTTCTAAGGCCCTTTGAAAAATATTCAGATTAATGATGGAGATTTTATGAGTTAGCAATTTCCTATTCTTTATTTTCCTTTTTTTCCCTAAGTCCTCTATTTCAGATCCCTCACCCCTTTTACACAAGTGATTCCTTATAGTTTGCCTTAGTCCAACCCAAAATATTGCTTAAAAGCCTTTGGAGGTCTGTGTTTAAAATCTGTTGCTTCATCTTTAGTTTATTTACAATTTTGAATCTTTGTCCAATCTACTCATATGGGGATGGCCTCTGAAAAGGCTTATGTTGTAGATTTCCTATTTTTCTTGCTTACTCAAAACCATTTTTAAAAATTTCTTGACAAGTAGGTTATTTAAATTTTCTCTCTCTTTTTTTCCCCCACTGAGCTGTTTTTAACCATTTTTTTCCCCCACTTTAGAGAGTAACAGTGAAGTGAACTGACTGGTACAGATTTACACTATCAAATAAAATCTTGAATTTTGCAGTGCATTTTGTCTGTCTTTCTGAGGTTAAGGAAAACCATTACTTATAGCCCTCAACTTGACTCTGTAGACTAGTGTTTGAATTCACCTGCTGCAGATCTGCTTTCTGGTCCTCCAATTTAGAGGAAGTATTAGGTAATGTGATTTTTCCTTTCCTGTGATTGTTGTCTTTTCCAAGGAAAAGGTAGCAAATTTACGAAGCTGGAGAAGTACAGTGAAAAGAAGGGGTGGTGCCAATAAAGCTGCATAAAGATAGGAAGATGCAAGGACAATGGATTTTTGAAAGTTTCAGTAGAAGTGAATTAAAGAGTCTTTGAGAGAGATTGTTTTAGAGACAACTGTTTTGAGTTATCAGTTAAAGAAGGTGCCCACTGTTGTTTGCTTTTCTTATTTCTTGTTTCTTCAGAGTTCTCTTGAGTGTATTGTTTATTAATTTTGTCATGTCAAAAGTTCTCCATAATGGTAAGTTATTTCAAATTAATTTTTGTTGTTTTTGCTAGTTGTCAAGGTATCAAGGTATATGCAAGAATTAGGATTTTGAATGACATTTCTTCCAGGAAGCACAAATCCTGTCAGGAGTTGTTTGCAGCTTAGACTTAGACTTACTCATGGCAAACATGAAAGAGACCACTACACTTTAGTCAAAAGTATATGTTTATGAATGGTGTCTCTGATTCCTTGACCAGCCAGAGCCTTGGTAGAGGCTGTGTGATTCAGTGACATGATAATCATTGACTCCCTTTTTTCATAAATTGGTAAGTCAGTGGGTGTCCTTCTTTTAAATTAATTTAAAAAAATTACTATTTATTTATTTTTTAGCATATGTGCTAATGAAATTTTGGTAGGGGCCCCAAGGCAGTTTGACCAGTTGCCTTCGCAAGATTACCTTGCTGGTAACCAGTAATCCTCAGGGCTGGCTTGAATAGGTTTGATTGTTTAAAGAATTCTTGTGCTATGCCTCCTTCCATCCCCTATGGAATACTTATTTACATATTCAAGAGATGCAAGATACGCCAAAACAAAACACAGAAAATAAAACTTTGTACAAATAGACAACAAAAGCAAAACAAGTGTCGGAAGAATAGAATAAACAGGATAATAGCAAAAATATTTACCAAATGGTGCTCCTCTGAAACAAAAGGTTGCCTTGTGCAAAGTCCTATTTCAGTACAATTCTTAGGACCACAAAATAAATTCAGCAATGAGACTGCTCCATGAAACACATTAGAGCTCAGATCATTGTTGAAACAGACCTAGTTTGTGGCAGGTCTGAAGAATTAGAGTTTGGGGCTCAAGGAGGACCTTGTGAACACACTTTGTGTCCCGGACATAGAATGAGCATAGAACGGAACTTCTTTGTGGAAGCTCCAGAATTGTCAAGGTATGAGACTGTTATTCATTATTTGGAAAAAAAATGTGTAAAGGTGATTTTATTGCTTACTTATGCCAGACAAAGCAAATTGCTGGTCTCAAAGGATTTTGGGGAAAGTTTGAAATCAGGGGTGGATAGGCTTCCAGAGGTTAGGGTAAGTTCACGTCATCTGTAGAAGAGTGGCAACTCTGGTGAGATGGTTGCTTACTGACTGGTTTTTGGACGCATGTTTACTAAAGCTTTCCTGTTGTTGCTGGCTGACGTTTAGAAGCAAGGGACTTCTGTGATTGGTTGGCTTTCATAAGTACCTCCATGGAGTTGAGTTGATAGATGTTGATTTAAGTGTTTTACATTTATTCTGTTGGATATTTGGCACCATGGTTATGTATATTTGTCATGATTTGCTAAATATTTTAAATTCAATTTTGATGCTTATTTGTTACCATCTGTAGGACAGTTACTCTTTTAGGAGCATGGGGAATTTTTTTTTTTGTTACTAATGAGTAGGTGTTATTCATAAAAATGGAAGAGGTATGGTTAGAGTAATAGCAGGAGAATTTTAAAGGCAATTGAATAGGATGCTTAAAGGTGTATAGACTAAAAAACATAGTCCATTTGGAAGCTTCAAATATTTTATATGACTGAATGTAAATTGACAAGAGAAGAATGAATTGGGATTAGAAACATTCCTTGAAAATCAGTTCCCTGTAAGTTAATATTATCTAGTGAATGGTGCTCTTTGGAAAGTTTTTTGATACCTTTAATTAGTCTGTTAGTTAACTTCACTTTATTTCATTTGTGCTTGGAGCAGGGGTAGGACATAAAGTCCATAAAAATATAAAAGTTCTATTTAAGGGGAAGCTTCTTAAGTCCCTTCTTTTTGCATATAACAGTGTTGAATTTGTTGTAAATGTGAAACATACTCAAATAGATGTTTGGTTGCTGTAAGTCCATAGATCGATGAGAAATTCAGTGAAGTGTGTGTGTGAGAGAGAGAGAATTTTTTATTGGACTAATTGATCACACGTTGAATTGGCTTTTAGTGAACCTGTTTTACATGGGTAGATGTGTGCAGGTATATATGTGTATATGTGTGTGTGTGGTTAGTTGTGCATCTGCAGAACAAGAAGTGTAAGACAAATGGATGTCAGGTCACTGAGAATTTTTGCATGTTGTGTGTCGTATTTAGGAGATGGGACTTTAATTCTGAAGGCTATAGGGAACAATTGATGGGTTTTAAATACTGAAGTAATGTGATTATAGAAGGGTTTTAGAAAGTTCGGAGAATGAGTTGAAGGTATTGAGTAGGGTTGGGGATAAGTGTTGAAGCTAAAAGATGGCTAAGAGGCTATGCAGTAATACAAGCAAAGATGATGGAAGCATGGATCAAGGCTATGACAGTGAGCATGGAAATAGATGGACTCAGGAGTATAATATTTAGAATGTAGTATTTAAAGGACTTGGTTCTTTGAATGGGTGGGGGTAGGTCTGAGAAAATCCAAATGACATTCACTGAGATGAGTGACATAGGAAGAAGAATACATCTGTTAGAAAAGATAATGATTTTAGATTTGGTCATGTTGAGTTTGAGGTACACAGGAGGCAGTTTCATATTATGCACCTGGAACTCTTAAGTTAGATTTAAAAAAGACAATAGATGTGGGAAGGTGTCCCCAAGATCACCCCCAGGTTCAGTGATTTGCTAGGAGGATTCAGCATATAGTAATAAAACTTGATTTATTACCATGAAAGGGTATAAAGCAAAATCAGCAAAGGGAAAAGGTGTATGGGATGGAGGATGGAGGAAACCAGTTGTCAGTTTCCAAGGGTCCGTTTCCAGTGAAGTCACAGATGTGCTTAGTTCCTCTGGCATGGAATTGTGACTATACCTGTGAAATGTCAACCAGGGAAGATAATTAGGGGACTCAGTGCCCAGGTTTTTATTGAAAGACTGATCACATAGGTACCCTCTACCTAGCACATACCAAAATTCCATACTTCAGAAAGAAAAGAGGTGTTCAGCATAAAATACGTTTTTTGTACAGACAGTTTAGGCATAGTTCTGGGAATGATGGGACCCCATCTGAAATTCAGATTCCCAGATGCCAGCCAAGGATCAACTTACAATCTCACTTGCCTAAGTGTATCAGTCTCAGATCTATTATGTCACCTCTTCTGTACACTTAACTGAGGCCATAAAAATCAATGAGATGGGGCAATCCATCATTTCCCTGATAACAGCAATTATGGACTTGCCACCATCCACACAACCTTCATTCTCTCCTATGTAAATCTTCCCTCCATTTGTGGTCTGAGTCCTAGCCACTGCTGTCTCTTGGGTCTAGTAATCTATCAGTCATCCCCTTTCTCTTCTTTATGTCAAAGTTTTCCTCTCTGCTAGTTTCCCTCAATAACATTTAAACATTACCATATCCTTCTAACCCCAAAGAAAACTCAGTCTTGATTCTAAGACTCCTGTACCAGCTGTGGGTTTATTATTTTCTTTTTTCAGAGCCAACCTTCCTGAAAATTAAAATTATACTAGCTGCCTTTACTTCTTCAGTTTTTATATACTCCTTGATTCATTATAGTGACTTTTTTCCTTTCAACTCCATTGAACCTGTTCTTTTCAAGATCGCTTACAGACTTCTTGTTACCAAATCTAACAATCATCAGTCCTAATCTCGCTGACGGCTTCTGTTTTATTTAGAAGTTAGAGTGAGAGGGCGTCTATGAGGAGTAGGTAGGTGCTGACGGAAGAGGAGAATGTTTGAAATCACTGGTGTAGGGAATGGGAGAAGGAGCTAAGTAGAGACATTTAGGTGAATCACTGGCTACAGTAGGGATTGGAGGTCTTTTTTTTTTTTTTTACTATGACTAGTTGATGAATTATTAATTCTTATTTATCAGCTAATAGCCGATATGATACCTGAGATAGAAATGAATCCTTTATCCAATTGAGATTTTGTTGGATGGGTGGGAAGAAAAAATGACAAAGTAAAAGAACTGAAGATATTGACAAAAGAAAGATTTTAAAGTGATGGTCACAGAGTTTTTGCATCTCTCACCATGAAATGCAAAATATATGTCTATTTCTGTCCATTGACACCAACATTGCATCAATATTTTATTTGTTTATCCACAGATATTTTCATAGTGCTCCCCAGAATTATGATATAGTTAAAATATAATTGGGGAGATAGTTTCAGAGGCGTGAAAGGTACTATTCTGAATATTTTTTTCTTCAATATTTTACCAAATCATTTTTATGGCCTTGACATTTCTTTTAATACTTAGACTTGTAGGCTTCAAATTTTTGGAATTAAATTTTTATCTTACCAGATAACTACAGCAGTTCAGCAGTGTGTTCAGTACTTTGAACTCTGTGAAAACATGAAAGCTGATGAAAATTTGGGACATTCACAGCATTGTGGTAAGTGACATTTTCTCTAATATATACTTTAAATAAAAAATGGTCAATTTTATTAATAAAAGTAGTTAGTAATAACTCTTATTTAAGGCTGAAATTTTTCCGTATCCCATTCCTGAATACCAGACCCATGTACTCATATGCTTACTTAGTGTCTCCATCTGAATGCTACATGGGCACTTCAATCTGAGAATATCGAGGACTGAAATTGCTAATTCTCTTCCTTCTAGACCTGTTTTTTCTTGAGAATTCCTCAAGTAGAATAAAAATTCACAAAGTACTCAAGCATTCAAGTTAGTAGGAGGAATTTTTTCATCTTCTCTCATTCTTTTACCGTCTACATGTAATCCTTGGCTAAGGCATATTGATTCCATTTTCTTAAATACTTAAAAAAAAATATCTCCCCTTCTCCATTCTTTTATAAGTGCTTTTGTATATTTTTCTTAATGATTCTTATTATTTAAAATCTTGCCCTTCTACTATCCACCTTGTAAGTTGCCATCAGTAAGTTTTCTACCGTTCATTTTTGATAGTGTTATGTTATTTTCTAGCTTGAAACCCTTAAATATGCACCCAGTTGTCTGTATAATAAATTTCACATTCCTTTTATGGCTAAGTTCTCTGCGATTTGACTTTCTTCTATCCTCCTTAGCCTCATGTTTCTCCTACTTGCCCTTTCCATGCTCTGGTCATATCGGCTCTTTGCCATGCTCTAAATTGGAAGCCCAGTTTCATTTTTCTTATGGGTGTTTGACACAAGCAAATAATCATAGTTTTGTATATAGTAAGTGTTCAGCAGATCTTTAAAGTACAGATCAATGAAGGAACAAAGGTGTAAGGTGTCGGTATTTTAAATTTCTAATTTCCTTTGTAAGCATGGTTATAAATATGACCTTTAGTAATATTGGCTTTTGTTTGTTAGAATTAAAGTTGCTAACATTTTTTTATTGACTTTCTCACTCTTCCAGTTTACTCTTGAAGTTATTTTTGATGATGACAGATGATAATTCTAACAATATTATGGTGTTTATTTTATCCTGGCCACTTTATCCATATTATTCTTTTCTGAGGTTTTCCAAGTTTTATAACTGGTTTCCTTCTGACATTTAGGTATAGAAGATTAAGGCTTAAAATGTACAGACTTCCTGTTTGGAATGATAGAATATTTTGGTAATGAATAGTGGTGATGGTAGTACAACATTGTGAAAGTAATTAACAGAGCTGAAATATGTACCCAAATATGGTAAAAAGGGGAAATGTTGGGTTTATACATGGCAATAGAATAAAAAATAAAAAATAAAATTCCACAAAACTGCACTACACAAACATTGAACCCTCAATTAAAGTATGTATTATAGTTAGTACAATTAATAAAAATGTGCTTTCACTAATTGTAACAAATGTCCCACACCAATGCAAGATGTGAAAAAATAGGAGGGTATGGGAATCCTGCATTTTGTGCATGATTGTTCTGTAAAACCACAACTTAGCTAATAATAAAAAAGATCTTAGGAAACTGTAAGAAGAATACTAAGGAAATAAACAGATACATATTTTTTATTTGCACCAACAGCATCTCCATTATAGAATTGCTACCTTGTTTAGTGTTCAGAAGGAAGTAAAGACAGGTACAGTGAAATATGATATTAAAATAAATGCTTTCATTTGCTTCACTTTTAAGGGAACAAACAGAAAACTTTCTGCTACTCAGGACGAGAATTGCAATATATTTATTTCATTCACTCACTGTGCCTGTTAGGAAGGTTATTGATCTACACACAAGGCAGAAAGCTATTTCCTATAAAGCTGAAGAATAGAAAAGGTCAGTGCAATTAAGCAAAATGAATATGTTCACTTAAGAAGATTGTTATTGTATACAAGTTGTATAGGCATACCATGTATATATTTTTCTGTGAGCTAAGTAGAAAATTAGCATATGTATAATTTAAAAAAAATTTAAAAGAACTGTGATGTGGGACATGTTTGCATGGAGTGTAAATATATAATTCAGTTCAATCATCCAATTTCTATGGATTATTGAAATTTGGGAATTTGGTATGCTGTCTTCTAGAGCTATATCTATTTTAGTTTATTGATGCCTATACACCTTGAATTAATTTTTTTTCTTGATTTTTGGTCTTTGCTTTTTCCTATGTGTATAGTTTTTTCCCCCTTTATCTCTAGCCTTTAATGTTTTCCTTATTTTTCTCTGCCTTTCAAAATCATAGACATACTTTATCTTGCTCTGGATTCAGAACTAGAAGATCTCACTTAATTTCTGGTTTCCCTATAAACTAGCTGTGATTTTTTTGAGTACATTGTTTAACCTTTCTTTCAGTTTCTTTATCTGTAAAAAGGAAGTAGTGATATCGTCCTGGACTCATGGAATTTTTTGATGATCACAGGAATGAGGTTTGAGAAAAATGTTTTATAAACTATAAAATTATGTACCAAATGACATATTACTATATTACTACCCTAAGTCACATTTTAAAATCTTTCTCCATCAAACTTCAGCTAATGCTGCTGTCTCCTTTATCTCTCTTAAACCTATACCAGGAATCTTGTATAGGTAGCAGTTGGCATACTGTTTCTGTGAAGAGCCAGATAGTAAATACTTTTTGCTTTGTGGCCCACTTACATTTTCTGTTGCATATTCTTCTCTGCATTTTCTTTTTGTTTGTGTAGGCAAGAAACAGTTAACATAGCAGGCCCGAGATCACTCTCCTTAGAAGGGCTGGCTTGCAAGGTTGGCTTTGGCTGGCATCTAGGAATTGAACTTCAGGTGTGCTGCTGCCAACCAAAGATCTGATAAGTGTGACTAAATATGCCTAAACTGTTTGTACAACTAATGTGGTTTGTGCTGAATACCTGCTTTTCTTCTGGGAGCCTGGAATTTTAGTATGACTAGGCAGAAGTGTGCTCGTGCGAGCAGCCCTCTATAAAAACCATGGACACTGAGTCTCTAATGAGCTTCCTTGGTTGACAACATTTCACACCCGTTGTCATAACTTGATACTGGAGGAATAAAACTCATCATAGTATGACTTCAGTGACTCTTGCAAAGTTGTACCTGGTTTCCTCCAGACTTCATTTACCCCATGTGCCTTTTTCTTTACTGATTTTTCTTGTATTTTTTTGCTGAAATAAATTATAGCTATGAGTATGACTACATGCTGAATCCTGTGGGTCCTCCTAGTGAATCATCAAATCTGGAGATGATCTTTTATTTTATACATCTTTCAAAATGTAAAAACCATCCTTGCTTGTGAATCCTTGCCATCCTTATTGAATAAGGCCACATGGGCCTTATTGTTTGCCAACCCGTGCTACAAAGTGTCTTCATTTTAAGTAATCTTTTATTCTGTTTCCTAATTGTTTTACCTGCCGAAATCTTTTTCTTCCAGTTAGGTTGATTGTGAACTTTTTGAGAAAATAAACTTTTGTGCACTTCTCTTGTATTTCCCACAGTATATTCTAGGCATATGGGATGCTCAGTACAGAACTGACTTTCAATAAAAGAGCTGTCATTTTATAGTATCATGCTGAGCTTTACAGAAATAGAATACTTAATGTATACTTGTGACGTTATTACAGATAGTCAACTTAAATTTTGTTGATCATTATAGTTTAGCATTTTATATTGATATTTAGCATTACATTTCAGTCTACCAAATATCACATCACCTCAAAACTCAGTTTTGAGAGGTATAACCTATTTGTTAGAATAGATCAATGTGTATCACAAATGCTTTCACCAGGATCTTTTAATTTTTAAAAGCTTACATAGCAGGGATTGGTAAACTATACACTGTTGGCCAATTTTGGCTATCTATTTCATACAGTCTCTGAGCTAAGAAGTTTTACATTTTTGAATTCTTAAGATTAAAAGAAGAATCATATTTTGTTACATGAAAAATATAGGAAATTCAAAGTTCAGTGGACATAATATTTTATTGGAAAACATTTACAAGCATTTGCTTATAAGTGTAGATAATAGGTATTACTTATGTATTACCTATGGTTACTTTTGTGCTATAGTAGCAGAGTTGAATACTTGTGACAGAGCCCAATTAGCCACAAAGCTTAAAATATTTACTAATTGTTTCTTTACAGAAGAAGTTTGCCAGTCCCTATCATTATTATATTTTTGAGATAGACTTGAAGTACATCTGGATAGATGCATTAAACTGAATTTTACTGCTCTTAATTGAATAACTCAAACAGATCTGTTAAGATTCATAGATTTCTTATGATGGGATTATATCAGTTGATTGGTTCAGTGTGATTGTTAGCACATAACAAGTACTTACTTGCCTTGCTATCTTTTAACATAACATGTCTTATTCTTCTGGAGGCTTCTATCTTGAATTACTGCTTCCTTCTTCCTAATTGCATGACAGTCTCTAAGAAAACTTAATAATATAAATGGATGGAAGTTCAGTTAAGTTTTTCTGTGTTATAATGTTATGGACTAATTTTTTTTTTCCTTTTCCCTTTTAAAGATTCAGTATCCCTTACAGATCTGCTGGTTCTGTTTACCCAATTTATCTATTATTCACCACGTTGCCCAAAGATGACATCAGCTGCACGTTCAGGTAATTCTATTTTAAGTAGAGAAGTAGAAAACATCTAAAAATATTTAAGTATTCTGTTGTCTAGATGTTTTGAGTAACTTTCCTAGTTTAGCAAATAGGCTTCATTAAGATGCAGTGTTACTCAAAAAATTACATTGGTCTTGAAAGTAAGCCATACAATTTAATTTTGTTCATTGATATTTTAAGACATTCCTAATCTACTGTCTTTTTATTTAGAATTAATTTCACTGAGAATTTTAATATTGTTCTTTATTAAGATCAGCATGTTTTCAAAAAATATTTTAAGGGAAGTTTGATAGTAATAAGTTCTTTTTATGCTATTTTTTGACAAGTTTATTTATTTCGGCTGACCATCTAAAACTTCAAGCTTTAGGTCTTCTTGTTTTTAGTAAAATGCCTGCCAGTCTTATGGCTATTGATGGGCTTACAGAAATATTTTAAAATGGTCATCTAAAAGACAGCTTTTACATCTTATTTTTTTTAAGTTTTCACTTTTTAAATTATTGTTATAGTCATTATAAAAGCCATAAATGTGTTTCCAGAAAGCACTTTTTGAAATTGTTGCAGTATTCTTTAATAAAATAGGAGGTACATTTGTGAGTTTAGAACTTTAGATGTAGATGTACGTTTGTATCGTTAATGTGAAAGCACTGCTCTTTATTTGATTCCATTTCAAACTCTTGTGGAATATCACTGTGAAGAAAAAGATTAGAGAGCTTACTGCAGCTCTGGCCTTGGCATAGGCAGTATAGTGCCCTGACCTCATAGTACCACTGAGTTCAACAACTCTATATAAGGAATAGCGCATCCTTGTATCTTCTTCAATGACATTCTTACATTTAAGGGTTAAAAAAGGAGGCAAATCTAAGATTTCCGGAAACTTTATGCGCTTGACTTCACGTAGGTTAAAATCAACCTGCTGAAATCTCTCTGAGTGAAGAATAAGAATTGGGGAGTCAAGAGAAATTAACATCTACTTTTTGGCATTGGTGTAAACATGTTTCCTTTCACTTTCATGTTTGCCTTTGGTCTGTTATATTGTCTCCGTGTACGTAATTCACAAAGCGGTTTATTTGCATCTCGAAGTTTCTCATTATGGGTGAATTGATATAAACAGTGTTGATTTGGACACTTCTCACTATTGAAAACTTCCCTGTTTGCAAGAGTACAGAAAGCAGTTTCTGGATCTTCATTTTCATAGATCTTTGTCCCAGGAGTATGACTGTCATTCAGAATCTCTATATTTATTTCCTCAGATTGAAGAACAGCACTCAAATTAAGGTTTTTTAAAACTACTGGAAATGTCTACTCCTCCATCATTTTTTTCCTTCACACCATTTAAATTTCTAGTAAGTTCAATGGGGGACAATGCCAGATTCTCCAGATCTTTGTCCATGTTGACATTTTTCACATCTATTTCCTCTGTGGATTTTTGTCAGTTGTACTTTCTACCATTTTTTCTTTGCCATTCAGATCTTTTTGACTGACAAAATATTCTTCATGCATAACTTCCTTCTGTGAGATATGGTTGGATGTACTATTCACTTCTTCTTTAAGTGACATTTTACCATCATATTCTCTTTTTTACATGGACAGGCACTGGGAAATGGGCTCCGGCATGGCAGGTGAGAATTCTGCCGCTGAGCCACCATCTTACCGCCCTATCATATTTATTTTTAAGTCAATGTTCCCATTGTTTTTTGCTTGTTTTGGAGTTATAAAGCCAGCTTGTTTTCTAATATAATCAAACACCTGCCTCAATTAATTTGAACTACAATATTGTACCCTCATCATCGCACATGTAACACCTGTCACACACTCTAGTTGTCCAAAATCAGAACCAGACAGTGAGGTTCAGATCTTGGTGTCAGGTAATGCTTCAAGGCATGCTGCTTCTGTGGCTGTAGAATTTCTGCCACAGCCCTGATGAGCACATTTAAGATATAGCCAAACTGAAGGGTTTTCTTCCATTTCCTCTTCAGATTTATCTTTTGCTTTATTGCCAGTCTTAACAATTTTTGGCAAGTATTCCATTCCATGTTCACTGAAGCCTTTTTCAAATTACCTTGCTTCAATCCATAGACTCTGAAGATTCAGAAGAATCATCAATTGGAACAGTTTTTCCCTTTGTCCATTTCTTTCCCATGTTGACACTTCATGGACTACTTAATGACACAAAATAATAATCCATGGCGACAGCACCCATGACTGCATCCCCTGATGGGACTGTGGGCTGGGAGTCTAGCTCCATCCTCTGCTCAGTGACAATTAGAGAGTGACTGAGTTCAAAGCCAGAGTGACTCTGAAAAACACATCTTTCCTTTTGAATATCAATAGAAGTTTCTAAAGTAAAGCACTTAATACCAAAACGTTTCTATGATCTGTAGGATCACTGTCTTCTAAAACTGGTAGCTACCCTAGAAATGTTGGTACTAATTCTAAGAGGATTTCAAGTAAATCAAAGAAGAAAGTAATTAGGATCATATTTTTATGCTATAATACATCCATAAATTATTAGATATCATCAATGCATTTAATAATAGTCAACTAATCCTAATGGTGGTTCTCAAACTTTTTTCTGCCTTTACAGTTTTTTTCTTATATAAACTACTAGGTTACATCCTCTTACCATATACTTCTGCAGTATATTATGTTTCTTTTTTTTTGTTTTTAATGCAATTTCACTTAGATATATTCACACAGCATAGAAACCATCTGAGGTATAAAGTCACAGGTTCACAGTATCCTCACATAGTTGTGTATACAGCCCCATGATCAAATTTATAACATTTTCATTACTTCAGAAAAAAAAAAAAAAAAAGAAAACTCTAATCTTCCCATACTTCTTATCCCCCCATATTATTGACCCTTATTGGTATGGTACATTTGTTACTGTTGATGAAAGAGTATTAAAATAATACTGCTAACTATAGCCCATAGTTTGCAATAGGTACGTATTTTACCTGTGTGCTCCTCTATTATTAACTTTTTCTAATGGTGTTGTACACCTGCTCTTATTCATGAAAGAATTTTTTTATTTGTTTTTTATTTGTACAGTTAGTCATGGACATTGTCCACCACAGAATACACTATGTTAAACATTCTATGTTTTAATCTCCAACTTTCCTTCTGGTGACATACATGACTCTAAACTTCCCCTTTCCCCCACACTCACACACAATTCAGTATCGTTAATTATTTTCACAATAACATGATATTGTCACTTCTGTCTATTTCTAAATGTTTAAGTTCACCCTAGTTAACATTCTGCACATATTAAGCAACCACTCCCCCTTCTTTAGTCTCATTCCATATCCTGGTAACCTATATTCTGCATCTTATGTCCATGAGTTTACATATTATAATTAGTTCATATCAGTGAGATCATAAAATATTTGTCCCTTTTGTATCTGACTTATTTCATTTAACATAATGTCCTCAAGGTTTACCATGTTGTTGTATGCTTAGGACTTCGTTATTTCTTACTGCTGAATAACATTCCATCATATGTATATACCACATTTTGTTTATCCATTCATCTGCTGATGGACACTTGGGTTGTTGGCAATTGTGAATAATGCCACATAGGTGTGCACATGTCTGTTTGCATCCCTGCTTTGAGATCTTCAGGGTATATCCTGTGTAGCAGGATTGCCTGGCCATAAAGCAACTGTATACATAGCTTCCTGAGGAAGCAGCAAACCAATCTCCACAGCGGCTGTACCGTTTTACATTCCCAACAGCAGTGTATAATTGCTCCAATTTCTCCACATCCTCTTCAACACTTGTAGTTGCCTGTTTGTTTAATAGCAGCCATTCTGATAGGTGTGAGATGACATCTTATTGTGTTTTTGATTTTCATTTCTCTAATAGCTAGTGAAGCTGAATATCTTCTCATGTGCTTTTTAGCTGTCTATATTTCCTCTTTGTGGAAATGTCTATTCATACCCTTTGCCCATTTTTTAATTGGGTTTTCTTTTTATTGTGGAGTTATAGAATATCTTTATATATACTAGAAATCAAACCCTTATCAGACACGTGGTTTCCGAATATTTTCTCCCATTAAGTTGGTTGCCTTTTCACCCTTTTGACAAAGTCCTTTGAAGCACTGAATGAAGTATTCACTTTTGAAGAGTTCCTGTTTATCTATTTTTTCTTTAATTGCTTATGCTTTGGGTATAAATTACTGCCTATCACTAGATCTTGGGATGTTTCCTGACATTTTCTTCTAGGAGTTTTATGATACTGGTTCATATATTTTAGTTTATGATCCATTTTGAGTTAATTTTTGAATAGGGTATGACATAGGGGTCCTCTTTCATTCTCTTGGTTATGGATATCCAGTTGTTGGAACACCAGTTATTGAAGAGACTGTTTTGTTTCAGTTGGAGTGGGCTTGGGAGCCTTATGACAAATCGATTGACAATAGATCTGAGGGTATATTTCAGGGCCCTCAGTTCAATTCCATTGATCGATATGTCTGTCTTTATGCCAGTACCATGCTGTTTTGACCACTGTTTATAATGTGCCTTAAAATCAGGAAATGTGATACCTCCAATTTCATTCTTCTTTTCCAGATGTTTTTGGTTATTCAAGGCCACTTACACTTCCAAATAAAATTAATAATTACTTTCTCCATTTCTGCAAAGTAGATTGTTGGAATTTTGGTTGAAATTGCACTGAATGTGTAGATCAAACTGGATAGAATTGACATCTTAACAACATTTAGCCTTTTAATCTATGAACACAGAGTATCTTTCCATTCATTCAGATCTTCTTTGATTTCTTTTAGCAATGTTTTGTAGTTTTTTGTGTATAGGTCCTTTACATCCTGGTTAGGTTTATTCCTAGAGATATATGATTCTTTTAGGTGCTTTTGTAAATGGAATTTTTTTTTTTTGATTACTTCCTTGGATAATTCATTACTAGTGTATAGAAATACCATTTCTTTTTGCATATTGATTTTGTATCCCACCACTTTGCTGAACTCACTTATTACCTCAAGTATAACTTTGCTATAATTTTTTTCCTGGATTTTCTAAGTTTAGGATCATGAATTCTTCAAATAGTGAATCTCTTACTTGTTTCTTTCCTATTTGGATGCCTTTTATTTCTTTTTCTTGTCTAATTGCTCTAGCTAGAACTTCTCTAGCACAATGTTGAAATAGTGATGACCGTGGGCTTCCTTGTCTTATTCCCGATCCTAGAGGGAAGTCTTACAGTTTCTCACCGTTAATCTGTGGGTTTTTCATATATTCCCTATATTTTGAGGAAGTTTCCTTTGATTTCTACCTTTTAAAGTGTTGTTATCATGAAAGGATGCTGAATTTTGTCAAATGCCTTTTCTGCATAAATTGAGTGATAATATGGTTTTCCTCTTTTAATTTGTTAATGTGCTGTAGAATATTAATTGATTTTCTTGTGTTGAACCACTCTAGGATAAAACCTACTTGTTATGGTGTATAATTCTTTTAACTTGCTGTTGGATTCTATTTGCAAGTATTTTGTTGAGAATTTTTGTATCTATATTCATTAGAGAGATTGGTCTGAACTTTTCTTTTCTTGTAGTATCTTTTTCCAGTTTTGATATTAATGTTGGCTTATAGAATGTATTAGGTAGTGTTTCCTCTTGTTCATTTTTTTTGGAAGAGTTTGAGTAGAAGTGGTATTAATTCCTCTTGGAATGCTTGGTAGAACTTGCCTGTGAAGCTGTCTGGCCCTGGGCTTTTCTTTGTTGGTAGGTTCTTTATTTTATTTTAAAACTTTATTTCTGCAAAGCCAATTGAGGCATTGGAGGGAGAGGGTAGGTTATTGTTGCATATCTGGGAACAGCAAGCACTTGGTTGGAGAAAACAGGAACTTAAAGCAGTTGAATCAAAGGCAGTAAACTGCTACCTTTATTAACAGTGGTGTTCTTTCTTAAGCAACATTTCTTCTGTAATAGCTACAATATGATACAGACAATACACAACAACTCACTTGAAAGTGCTAGAATCAGAAAGTAAAGAATGCTATATGCCATCCCACTTATATTTCCTACTATACAGTGCCTTTTAGGCGCTTGATAAGTCAAGCATTCGTGTAGCATTAACCTTCAGTGCAAAATATAAATTTTGTACCAAATAAACACTTTTTGCTTTAGTCTCACACATAAGTTAAAGTATTAAAATATGAATTACCATCCATTTTCAACACCCTGCAGTATTGTCATTCCTTTGTTCTTCCTCATGCAAAAACATTTTTAAAATTTATACATTTAGTCACTATCATTATACACTCTAGGCATTCCTAAATTATACCATCTCAGTCTTTATCATCTCTCTTTCCTTCTGAATTCATTTGTGCCCCCAGGCCTCCTCCTCTATCATTCTCACATTCAGCTTCATTCAATGTTCTGACATTATTACAGTTAGGTCATATTGTGCTATCCATTTCTAAGTTTTTACAATCAGTCCTTTTGCACAATCTGTATCCCTTCCGCTTCAATTATCCAATATCTACCCTATTTCTATCTCTTAATGGTCTTTGTTACCAACTGAAATTCTCCAAGTTCATTCACTAATGTCAGTTCATATCAGTGAGATCATACAGTATTTGTCCTTTTGTTTCTGGCTCATCTCACTGAACATAATGTCCTTAAGGTCCATCCATGTTATACTTTGTAACTTTATTCTATCTTACAGCTGCATAATATTCCATCATATGCATATACCACAGCTTGTTTAGCCACTTGTCTGTTGATGGACATTTTGGCTGTTTCCATCTCTTGGCAATTGTAAATACTGCTGCTATAAACATTGGTGTGCAAATATTCATTTGTGTCCTTGCCCTCATGTCCTCTGCGTGTATACCTAGCAATGGTATTGCCGGATCATATGGCAATTCAATACTTAGCTTCCTGAGGAACTGCCAAACTGCCTTCCACAGCAGTTGTATCATTTGACATTCCCAGCAACAGAGGATAAGTGTTCCTCTTTCTCCACATCCTCTTCAGCACTTGTCTTGTTTTCTGTTGTTTTGATAATGGCCATTTTGGTGGGTGTGAGATGATATCTCATTGCGGTTGGTTTTGATTTGTATTTCCCTAATAGTCAAGGAAGTTGAGCATCTTTTCATGTGCCTTTTGGCCATTCATATCTCCTCTTCTGAGAAATGTCTGTTCATGTCTTCTGCCCATTTTGTAATTCAGTTGTCTGTCTTTTTGTTGTTGAGTTGAACAATCTCTATATATTCTGGTATTCTGGATACTAGACCTTTATCTGATATATCGTTTCCAAATATTGTCTCCCATTGTGTGGGCTTTCTTTTTACTTTCTTGATGAAGTTCTTTGATGCAAAAGTGTTGAATTTTAAGGAGTTCCCATTTCTTTCTTTCTCTCTTCAGTGCTCATACTTTGGGTGTAAGGTCCAGGAAACCAGCTCCTGTTATAAGATTTATAAGGTATTTCCCTACATTTTCTTCTAAAAGTTTTTCTTTTTTTGTTTTTAATACATGGGCAGGCACCGGGAATTGAACCCGGGTCCTCTGGCACGGCAGGCAAGCGTTCTTGCCTGCTGAGGCACCGTGGCCTGCCCTTCTAAAAGTTTTATAGTTTTAGATCTAATGTTTAGGTCTTTAATCCGTTTCAAGTTAATTGTTCTATAGAGTGTGAGATATGGATCCTGTTTCATACTTTTGCATATGGATATCCAGTTCTCTAGGCACCATTTATTGAAGAGACTGTTCCATCCCAGGTGTGTTGGCTTGACTGGCTTATCAAAGGTCAACTGTCCATGGATGAAAGGGTCTATATCTGAACACTCTATTGATTCCATTAGTTAGTATATCTATCTTTATGCCAGTACCATGCTGTTTTGACCACTGTAGCTTCATAATATGCCTTATAGTCAGGTAGTATGAGACCTCCAACTTCATTTTTCTTTCTTAGGATATTTTTAGCTGTTAGGGGCACGCTGCCCTTCCACATAAATTTGGTTATTGGTTTTTCTATTTCTGAAAAGTAAGTTGTTGGGATTTTAATTTGGTATTGCATTGAATCTGTAAATCAATTTTCCATTTTTCCGTTGAGAAAGATGTTCGCTGTGAGTTTTTCATATATTCCCTTTGTCATGTTCAGGAAGTTCCCTTCTATTCCTATCCTTTGAAGTGTTTTCAACAAAAAAGGATGCTGAATTTTGTCAGATGCCTTTTCTGCATCAATTGAGATGATCATGTGGTTTTTCTGCTTTCATTTTTTGATATGGTGTATTACACTAATTGATTTTCTTATGTTGAACCATCCTTGAATACCTGGGATGAATCCTGCTTGGTCATGGTGTATAATTCTTTTAATGTGCTGCTGAATTTGATTTGCAAAAAATTTGTTGAGGATTTTTGCATTTATATTCATTAGAGAGATTGGTCTGTAGTTTTCTTTTCTTGTAATATCTTTTCTGGCTTTGGTATGACGATGATGTTGGCTTTGTAGAATGAGTTAGGTAGCTTTCCATCCTCTTTAATTTTTTTGAAGTGTTTGAGCAGGATTGGTACTAATTCTTTCTTGAATGTTTGGTAGAATTCTCATGTGAAGCCATCTGGTCCTGGGCTTTTCTGTTTTGGAGAGCTTCATAATAAGCTCCTGATTCAATTTCTTTACTTGTGATTGGTTCGTTGAGGTTGAGTCAGTGGCTGTTGTTCATGCCTTTCTAGGAAGTTGTCCATTTCATATACATTGTTGAATTTATTAGCATAAAGTTGTTCATAGTATCCTCTCATTACTTCCTTTATTTCTGTAGGGTCAGTGTTTATATCTCCTCTTCCATTTCTGATTTTATTTATTTGCATCCTCTCTGTTCTTCTTTTTGTCAACCTTGCTAAGGGTCCATCAATCTTATTGATTTTCTCATAGAACCAACTTTTGGTTTTGTTGAGTTTCTCAATTGTTTTCATGTTCTCCATTTCATTCATTTCTGCTCTAATCTTCATTATTTCTTTTTGTTTGCTTTGGGGTTAATTTGCTATTTTTTCTTTAGTTCTTCCAAGTGGACAGTTAATTCCTTGATTTTTTATCTTTCTTCTTTTTTGATATAGGCATGTAGGGCAATAAATTTTCCTCTTAGCTCTGCCTTTGCTGCATCCCATAAATTTTTGTATGTTGTGTTTTCATTTTCATTTGCCTCGAGATATTATTCCTTTTCCAACTGGTTGTTTAAGAGTGTGTTGTTGAGCCTCTATATATTTGTGAATTTTCTGGCCCTCTGCCTATTATTGATTTCCAGTTTCATTTCTTTATGATCTGATAAAGTGTTTTGTATGATTTCAATCTTTTTGAATTTATTGAGACATGCTTTGTGACCCGGCATTTGGTCTGTCCTTGAAAATGATCCATGAGCACTTGAGAAAAAGGTGTATCCTCCTGTTGTGGGGTGTAATGTTCTGTATTTGTCTGTTAAGTCTAGCTCATTTATTGTATTATTCAAATTCTCTGTTTCTTTATTGATCCTCTGTCTAGATGTTCTGTCCATTGATGGTAGTGGGAAATTGAAGTCTCAAACTATTATGGTAGATGTGTCTATTTCTCTTTTCAGTGTTTGCCGCCTGTATTTTGGAATATTCTGGCTCAGTGCATAAATATTTATGATATGTTATGTCTTCTTATTGAATTGCTCCTTTTATTAATACATAATGTCCTTTGTCTCTTTTACTGTTCTACATTTGAAGACTAATTTGATGGATATTAATATAGCTACTCCTGCTCTTTTCTGATTGTTATTTGCATGGAATATCTTTTCCCAACCTTTCATTTTTAATCTATGTTTATCCTTGGGTCTAAGATGCATTTCCCATAGACAGCATATTGATGGGTCCTGTTTTTTAATCCATTCTGCCAGTCTATGTCTTTTGATTGGGAAGTTCAATCCGTTAACATTTAGGGTTATTACTGTACGGGCAGTACTTTCTTCCACCATTTTGCCTTTTGGATTTTATATGTCATATCTAATTCTTCTTCTTTTTATCTTTACTGATATCTTCATTTCTACACTCTTCTCCACACCTTTCTCTCCTGTCTTTTCCTGTCTGTCTCTAGTGCTCCCTTTACTATTTCTTGCAGAGCCGGTCTCTTGGTCACAAATTCTCTCAGTGATTTTTCATCTGAAAATGTTTTAATTTCCCCCTCATTTTTGAAGGACAATTTTGCTGGATATAGAATTCTTGGTTGACAGTTTCTCTCTTTTAGTAATTTAAATGTATTATCCCACTGTCTTCTCATCTCCTGGTTTCTGCTGAGAAATCTACGCATAGTTTTATTAGGTGTCCCTTGTATGTGATGGATTGCTTTTCTCTTGGTGCTTTCAAGATTCTCTCTTTCTCTTGATATCTCACATTCTGATTAGTAAGTGTGCTTGTTTGAAAGAATGTATGTCCCCTAGAAAAGCCATGTTTTAATCTAAATCCCATTTCATAAAGGCAGAATAACCCCTATTCAATGCTGTATGTTTGAAACTATAATCAGATCATCTCCCTGGAGATGTGATTTAATCAAGAGTGGTTGTTAAGCTGGATTATGTGATGACATGTCTCCACCATTTTGAGTGGGTCTTGATAACTTTCTGGAGTCCTGTAAAAGAGGAAATATTTCTGAGAATGAGTGATTCAGAGAGAGCAGAGCAGAACGAGATAGCCACGAGAAGCAGAGTCCACCAGCCAGCGACCTTTGGAGATGAAGAAGGGAAGTGCCTTCTGGGGAGCTTCATGAAACAGGAAGCCAGGAGAGGAAGCTAGCAGATGATGCTGTGTTTGCCACGTGCCCTTCCGGATGAGAGAGAAACTCTGACTGTGCTCTCCATGTGCCCTTCCACTTGAGAGAGAGACCCTGAACTTCATTGGCCTTCTTGAATCAAGGTGTCTATCCCTGGATGCCTTAGATTGGACATTTCTATAGACTTGCTTTAACTGGGACATTTTCTCAGCCTTAGAACTGTAAACTAGCAACCTATTAAATTCCCCTTTTTAAAAGCCATTCTGTTTCTGGTATATTGCATTGCGGCAGCTAGCAAACTAGAATAGTAAGTGTCTTGGAGTACGCCTATTTGGATCTATTCTGTTTGGGGTATGCTGCACTTCTTGGATCTGTAATTTTAAGTCTCATAAGAGTTGGGAAATTTTCATTGATTATTTCCTCCAGTAGTTTTTCTCCTCTTTTTCCCTTTTCTTTTCCTTCTGGGACACCCACAACACATATATTTGTGCACTTCATGTTGTTATTCAATTCCCTAAGTCCCTGCTCATATTTTTCCATTCTTTTCCATATATCTTCTTTTGCTTGTTGAATTTCAGATGTCCTGTCCTCCAGTTCACTAATCTTAACTTCTGCCCCTTGAAATCTAACATTGTAGGTTTCCATTGCTTTTTTCATCTCTTCTGCTGTGCCTTTCATTCTCATAAGTTCTTTGATTTGTTTTTTCAGACTTTCAATTTCTTTTTTTTTTGTTCATTCCTTTCCTTCTTTATATCCTCCCTCAATTCATTGATTTGATTTTTGATGAGGTTTTCCATGTCTGTTCGGTCATTCTGAATTAATTGTTTCAACTCCTGTATGTCAGTTGAATTGTTGGTTTGTTCCCTTGACTGGGCCATTTCTTCAATTTTTCTAGTATGATTCGTTATTTTCTTGCATACGTCTAGGCATTTAATTACCTTAATTAGTTTATTCTGCATATTGTTTTCACTTTTTTTTTTTTTTTTTACCTAGGATTTTCTTCCTGGATGACTTTGTTGTCCATCTGTTCTTTGACATCCAGTTCAGCTTATTCTAGGCCTCTAGCTTAGGTTTTGTTCAATAGATCAGAATTTTTCAGTTCTTGTTTTTTTGTTTCTTGCCCTGCCTGTATGGTGCCTTTTCCCCCACCTTAGGAGGGTCTACTTAGGTATCATAGACCCCAGCTAGGTTTTCCCAGACCAAACTGGCCTCCTCTCAGGAGTAAAGAGTCACCTGCATCATTTTTCCCTGAAGGTGAGACCCAGCAGGTTGAAAGGCTTTCCTATGAAGTCTATGGATGCTGTATTTTTCCTGTCCTGCCCAGTATGTGGCACTTTCTGCTTGCCGGTCCCATCGGCATAAGGTGATTCAGTACCTTTAACTTCAGCAGACTCTCCCTGCTGGGGGTGTGGTGGAGCCAGAGGAGAGGTTGTAGGCTGGCTTTAATCACTTCACTTTTCCAGGTCCTAGGTCTGAATTCCTCTTTTTTTTTTTTACATGGGCAGTCACTAGGAATCAAACCTGGGTCCTCTGGCATGGCAGGCACACATTCTTGCCTGCTGAGCC
The DNA here is from genome assembly GCF_023851605.1 of Tamandua tetradactyla. Taxonomy (NCBI): domain Eukaryota; kingdom Metazoa; phylum Chordata; class Mammalia; order Pilosa; family Myrmecophagidae; genus Tamandua; species Tamandua tetradactyla. Next base: position 182,311,773 of record NC_135331.1, on the reverse strand, counting down.
ACCATGGCCCGCCCTAGGTCTGAATTCCTTGAGGGAGGTATTCCACCTAAGCTGGGCCCCAGCCCTCTCCAGGGGAAGGCACAGGTTCCAGACAAACTCTCAGACAAGCTCAATTCTGCCTATGCCTGGGGCAGTCGGAGCCTGAGAAGGCTTTCAGCTGTATCCAAATATCAGTCAAGCCATAGAACCACAGCCACAAGAAAAAAAAAGAAAAGTCCTTTTCTGAGCAGGATCCTGTTCCCTGGGTTTGCCAATCAAGAGCTTAGGTGGTACATTGCTCTGTGTATTTCCAGGTCCTATGTGCCCCCTCCTTTCCTTCAGGGCCCAGACATTTTCAAATCCAAACAACTCTCCATTTTTTTTCTTTTTTCTTTTTCTCTCTGCCCTGCCTCCTCTATGCTGAGGGTAAAACCAGCGACCTCTGCTTTTACTCGCGGTTCAGCTGAGCTAGGGGACTATTTTTAGTATTCAGAATTTGTTAATTAATTCCACAATTGGAGCTTAATTGTGCTCAGCCCTGTTGCTGGTAAAGTCTCTTTCCTTCTGGCAAAGTCTCTTTCCTTTCCCCTCTGGGAAGCAGCCTTTGGGGGTGGGGCGCCGGCTCCCATGATTTGAGAAACTCACAGTTCTGGGGGGGCTTACAGTCGGTTTAGCTGATCCAGACTGGTATACGCTCTGTGTCTGTCACTGACATGGCCCCAGCAGTTGTTTTGTACTGTTCCTGGGTGTTTATTAGCTGCTCTGGAGGACGAACCAAGTCCCACACCTTGCTAAGCTGCCATCTTGGCTTGTTCCCTCACCTTATTTTTGGTAGGTTTTTGTTGACTTATTTGATCTGTTTGTGATCATTTTGTTGAGGTCTTCTGTTTTTCTTGGTTCAGTGTAGGTTGTTTGTGTGTTTGTAGGGAGTTGTCCATTTAATATGAATTGTCTAGTTTGTTGGTGTACTGTTGTTCATAGTAACCACTTATGATCTTTTGTATTTCTTCAGGGTTTGTGGTAATGCCCCCCACCTTATTGTTTCTGATTTTATTTATTTGCAGCTTCTTTTTGTTTTTGTCAGTCTAGCTATGCGTTTGTTGATTTTATCGATCTTCTCAAAGAGTGAACTTTTTTTTATTCTATCTATTGTTCTTTTATTCTCTATTTCATTGATTTCTGCCCTAATCTTTGTTGTTTCTTTCCTTCTCATTGCTTTGGGATTAGTTTGCTGTTCATTTAGGTTGTTTAATTGAGCTCCTTCTCCTTTTTAATGTAGGTGTTTAGGGCTATACATTTCCCTCTTAGCACTGCCTTAGCTGCATCCCATAAGTTTTGATACGCTGTGCTCTCATTTTCATTCATCTTTATATATTCACTGATTTCTCTTGCAACTTCTTCTTTGACCCACTGATTAAGAGCATGTTGTTTCCCCTCCATATATTTGTATATTTTCTGGTTCTCTGTTATGAATTTCAGCTTCTTTCCATTATGATCAGAGAAATACTTTGTATAATTTCATCTTTAAAAATTTTTTAAGGCCTGTTTTATGTGCCAGAGTATGATTTATCCTTAAGAATGTTCCATGAGCACTTGAGATGAATGTGCATCTTACTGTTTTGGGATGGAGGGTTCTGTATATGTCTTTAGGTCTAGTTCATTTATCCTGTTCTTTAGGTCGCTGCTTCTTTATTGATCCTCTTGTTTAGTTGTTGTATCTATTGGAGAGTGTGGTCTATTGTAGTCTTCCACTGTTATGGTAGAGTCAACTGTTACCCCCTTCAGTTTTGGCAGTGTTTGCCTTATGTACTTCGGGGCACCTTGATTAGGAACATAGTTATCTATGACTGTTATTTCTTCTTGTTGAATTTCCTCTTTTTTTACTATATGGTGTCCTTCTTTATCCCTTATGACATTTTTGCATTTAAAGTCTATTTTGTCTGGTATTAGTATAGCTACTCCAGGTTTCTTTGTTTACTACTTGTGTGGAATAATCTTGTTCTATCCTTTCACTTTCAACTTATTTGTATTTTTCGGTCTAAGATGAGTCTCCTATAAAAAACATATAAAGGGATCATACTTTTAAATCCATTATGCCAATCTATGTCTTTTATTGGGAAGTTTAATCCATCATCACGCAAAGTTATTACTTTAAAGGCAGTTCTTGATTCAGCCATCTTATTCTTGGGTTTTTATTCATCAGATCTATTTTTTTCTCTCTTTTTTAATTTATTTTTTATTTTTTATTTTTTTTTACATGGGCAGGCACCAGGAATTGAACCTGGGTCCTCTGGCATGGCAGGCAAGCATTTTTGCCTGCTGAGCCAGTGTGGCGCGCCCTCTCTCTTTTTATTATTTAAGTTACCCATACTAATATTCTTCAATTCTGTACCCTTACCCAGACCTCTCTCACCTGTCTTTTCATGTGACAGGACTTCCTTTAGTATTTCTCTCAAATTAATGAATTCTCTGAGCTTCTGTTTATGTATAAATATTTTAACTGTCATTTTTTTAAAACATCTTTTATTGTGACAATGTCGGATATGTGCAGAAAAGTGATAAATTTCAAAATAGTTTTAGAGCAAATTTCAAAGTACCATATGGGTTACTGTTCCACAATGTCAGGTATTTCCTTCCAGGATTTCTAATACAGTAGAGACTAACAAGAAATATCAGTATCATGATTTCAGTAATCACGATTTCAGTAATCATGATCATTTGTTAAATCATATCTTCTCTGTTACAGCTCCTCACTCTCATTTGATTACCCATACACTTGATAGCGTCTGTTTAACTGATCAGAATTTTTTAGGTGTTGTTTTTCTGATTCTTGTCTACATGGAAGTTTTTTGAGATTGTACTTTTTTCACATGTATGTTTGTTTCACCCCCAAGAACACACTTTCTAATCTCTCTTTCTCCTCAGGGAATGTTGATTTGCTGTTTGTTGCCACTATATGTTTCTAACACTCCTTTTGTTACCTCTAACAATTTTTACAATTCTCCCCAGATAGGATTGATCTCAGTCAGATTTTCTTGGACAAGACAGGTCCAGGACTCATGAAGGGGTTTTAATCAGTATCAAGATTCCCTGGGGATGGGACCCAGCAGGCTGCCAGTCTTTCCTGTGAAGCCTCTTAAATCTGTACTTTTCCTATCCTGTCTGGCAGATGGTGCATGTCAGCCCACTGCTCCCCGCAGGTGTAAAGTGGTACTGTGCCTTTAATTTCCAGCAGACTCCATTCCTGCCAGAACCATGCCAGGCTGTGGCTGAAGGAGGCAGGTTTATAGTATTTCTGATTTCTAGGTCTGGAATCTCAATTGTCTAAAAAACAGTCAGCATCCTTGCTGGGCCTGGGAGTGGGGAGGAACTGCTCTTCAGTCCCCTGCAGACTGGAATCATTTACATGATTCTCCAGCAGTTCTTCCCTCCTATCAGGAACATGTTGGAGACAGGCTGGTGCTTTTTGTAGGCTGAAACTGTTGGATGTTTGAGGCAAGCTGGGTTCTATTTTTTGTAGGTCGAAACTGTTGTGTGTTTGAGACAAGGTGAGCTCCCCTTTTTTGTAGGATGAAACTACTGCTGATAGCCAGCCTCCTGGGTCTAAATTCTCTGAATGAGAACTGCTACTTGTACTGGACCTTGCCCCTCCCTACCCTTTTCTTGAAGAAAATCACCCCCTGAGGGTACTTCATCCTTGACTGGATTAGTTACTTTGTCTCTCAGTCATTCCTTAATTCTGTCCTTAGCTAGGCCAGGGCTGAAAACTGAGAATGACTGCTGCTTTTTTTTAACGGGTTGCCAAAAAAAGAAGAAAGGAGGAAAAGATCCTCCGCCACTGACAGTGATTTGCAACCGGATTTCTCTGCCCCTTTTCTCAGGGCACAGCCCTTTTCTAGTATTCTGAGCTCAGCCAACTCCAGAAACCTCTGCTCTTTTTTTGTTTGTTTGGTTTTTATCAGTCCTGCCTCCTTAGTACTGGGGTATGACTGCTATAGATATCCTAGTTTCTTTCTTGTTTGCCTTGTAGATTTATCTTTGCTCAATGTTGATATTCAGGAGTCCAAAGTTGTTAATTAAATCTGTAATTGGAGCTTGGTTGATTGCTCCCTTCCTTGTTTCTAGTATAGAGGGCTTCTGTTTCTTGTCAGGGAGAGACTCTGAGTCAACCTTTTGTGCCAATGGAGGAGGGTCACCAGCTTCTGCAGCATGGAAGAATTTGCTTATGTTTCTGGGCTGTGCTCGCGGCCCTTCTGTAAGTTCCAGGCTGGTGTATGATGTGCATCTTGTCATGGATATCCCCCAAATAGTCGTTCCAGACAGTTCCTGGCTATTTATTCTCCATATTTTTCATTTCATCTATAGTGTCTTTTAGTTCCATAATATCTGTTATTTTTCTATGTATTCTTTCAAATTCTTATGCTATTCTATCTTAATACCCTTTATCTCGTTTTTACACATTTTCCTTCATTTCTTTGCATTGATTCAGGAGACTTTTTTGAACATTTTTTATTAGTTGTTGCAGCTTTGGTATTTCTTCTGACTTTTTAATCAGTTCCTTCAACTGGGCCATTTCTTCTTGAGTTTTATTATGCCTTCCTTGTCATCTTGTCATCTAATTATCTTGATGATTCTCTTCTGCAGGTCTGTTCCTCTCCCTTGAATAGGGTTTAGTTGTTGCCTGGGTTTGTATTAGGGCACTGCTTTGACAGATGGATTGTCTGTATCTCTCAACCAAAACAGGGTAGGTTCTCATGTGGGTAGTATAGGTTTAGAGGGCCTGGAATAAGGTTTGGAAAGGCTCTGAAAAGCCCTACAGCTTCCCTGTGCTTTCTGGACCGCCCAGCAGATGGTGCTGTTTGGTGACTTAATCATCCTCAGAAGCTGTTTACCTCTTGGAGCCCCTGGAGGGGCTGAAGCTGAGGGGTTCCTGTGTACTCACTTTGCTGACCAAAATCTGGTTCCATGTGGGGATGTGTTACTTCACTTGTGGTGGAGGATTCCCCCAGCTGCCTCAGCCTTTAGCTATCCCATAGGCAAGGATTGGGCCACAGTTGATGGTTTTCTCCCGTGTTGGGTATGGGCCCCAGCACCCAGGGCTGGAAACACAGTCTCTGTCCATGTTTCCTCAGACTCTTCATCCTTCACTGAACTGGGCCTTGAAGTGCCCTACCCTGTCCCCCAGTCTTCAGACAAATGATTTGGGTAGTTGTGCTTTTAGGGAAGGTTTTGTGGTTCCCTCCCTGATCCTCCATTTTGGAAGTTCTTCCTTGCTGCCCTTTTTTTATTCCACCCTCTTCCACAGCTGAAGTCCTGCTGTGGGTCCCTCTGGACATGGGGATCTGTCTCACTGCGTTGAGAGATTTTATAGTCTGTGTCCCTGGTGGCAGGTAGGAGGGATCCTGGTTATTGCCTCTGGGACTGAGCTGTGTGGACCAAGTGAGGTGGAGAGGAGTTGCACTGGTAGTCCAGATGCAGGTTTCCTACCTGATGTTTTTCCCTTTCTTTGATTCAGCACTTGTGGGATCTTTTTCCAGAGTTCTGAACAAGTGAGAATTGTCCTTTTTTGGTGACTCTCTAGGGAGAGATTTTCAGTAGTTATTTATGTTGCTAAGTTGACGATGTCATTCTCCATGCTTCCTTTTATCAAAAAAATCATTGTTTGTTATATAGCTTGATTATGACCTGGTTTATCATCAAGTTGACTATTTTTATCTTATTTACGTCTCTGTCTGCAATGCTTAGTACAATGTCTGGCACATGGTTGACAATCAAGAAATAATAGATAATTGGGTGAATGAATGAATACCATACACTCATCAATAGGATCTCTTAGTGCAAACAGGGTTTCTCATCTGGGGAAAAGGAGATATTGCCTTTCCAGGTTATTTTTATTAATTTTTTAAATCCATTGTTGACTAGGAGTCTTAATGGAGTAATCAAGTAAAAAATATTGTAATTTAAATGAAAGATTTTGGTGTAAACTTGGTATTGTAACTTACAGGACAACCTTACTTTACTATCTTTTGATTCCTTAGTTTCAGCATTTAAAACACTATTGTTAATTTATGAGACTAAAAATATCATCTGTCTCTCTCTGTAGTGTTACATTTATCTGTGTGTGTGTTTCCCTGGATGTATTTTGTATAAAATCTTACAAATGCTCATTCTTTTCATTGGCTTTAAAGTAAAAGGAGAAGTATAGTAGTCTTCCTGAAAATTTCTCCTTTTCTCTGCCTTGGCCACTCATGTTCTTGTCTTAAGGACTCTCATTTCATTGTCTGTCAAGTTTAACATATAATGATTATTGAAGAAAAAGATAGTGACTACAAGTAAAAGTGTTTGCTAGGGAGAGAAAAAAGTTAGAGTTTCCTTCAAATCATATTTTTTTATGTCAACAGTGATTTAACATACAGCGAATGAGCTTTTGTTCTTTGTCTGTTGGCATTCATATTTATGTGTTATTTACTTGCTTTTAAAGAACTTGAAGATATTTAAAGATAATTGATAGTCCCTTAAAGTTCAGATTGTAATTGGTAAAACATCATCTTTTGGGCACTGAATTGTGTGAATTTTGAATTATTCAACTGACCATTATGTTGAACTTTTTGGAGTAGCAATAGCTAAAGTTTAAATACTATTTTTTGAGTATTTAATGTTTTAAGTTTTCATTTTGTAAAATACTTTTTGTTTATCAGAAAATTACTCTCCTGCCAGTATGGTGACTGATGTTCTACGGATACTCTGCGATCAAAAAGAATGCGCAATTGAATGCTTATATAATATCACAGTAATAGAGGCACTTCTTCAACCTATTCATAATTTAATGAAAGAAACTGAGGTTGGTATTATGTACTGAAGAGAAGAAGAGTTTCTCTTACCTGAGTATTAATAAATATTCAATAGAACTGTATTTCTAAACTTGACATATTTGTAATGTTTCATTACAACTTCTTTCAAAATATGAATGTATTTCGTTGCTGATATACATTTGTATTTAAAATTAAGTCATAGTCAATGCATTTAGTTGATTTATTAGTTGTGACAAGATGGGAAGAAAAGTACATGTAACATCTGAAAATTTTTTCCCAATCAGGCTTAGATTTGCTGATGTGAAGAACTTAAAAAAGTTATTCTTTTAAGAAGCTATTTGTCTAACAAATCTAATGAATCTTGTGAATGTTTTCTTATTTTTTTATGGCAATTTTATACCCTTTGGAAATATGATTAGTTTCTTGAAGAGTCAACTCTGTTTTACATTAAGAAGAATTCATTACTTTAGAATCACAGTTTATTTACAATCCCAGTTCTGAAAGTGTATGTATATATCTTTACAGTTTGCACAATATATTCCTTTACATTATATAATTTAATCCTCACAACTGAAACTAAAAGGAATGATTTGCTCAAGGTCACACATTTAATAAGTGGCACAGCTGATACTGCGACTGCAAATTCTTTTGTCTGTCTGATCCCTCTAATCCCTCTAGTTCTGCAACCAAAGCTTCAGGACAGTGACTTTTTTTTTTTGCATGGGCGGGTACCAGGTATTGAACCGGGTCTCCAGCCTGGCAAGCAAGATCTCTGCCTGCTGAGCCACTGTGGCCCACCCAGAAAAATGACTTTTGTAGCTTATCAGTAAGGTAGAGGTTTTCACTTTTCCATATCTCCGTTGTATAATGCTTTTACTAGTTTCATCTACCTCTTACCTCCACTCCTCAGTGGACTGGGCAACTGCCCGTCCATTCAGGTATTCATTATTTATCATTTAAAAAAAATATATATATTAAGCATTTATGTGAATGTGTTAATCTCAGTTCTTGGAGATTAGTAAAGGAATGTAATAATAAATTATTTTAAGATTTTATAGTATACCTCAGAAAAATAAGATAAGCAGAGAAGAAACAAATAGGATGTATACTACACTGCCTAATGTATATAGAAAGTTGTAATATGGGTAGTAGTGTGAAATATAAGCCATATGCCAGAGTTGAGAAATGTTTGCCCTTTGACCTTGTACCCTAGCTTTATTTATGTCTGCTTTCATATATCTTAAAATTTTAATTTCTTTTTGTGTCTTCCCCTTACATGTAAATATGGTGGGGTATGACTCATACTTGGACAGGACAGGAGAACCTCCTGGTTATCCCATGTTCGTCTTAATGTTCAAGCTTTTTCCCTTTTTTTTTTTGCATGGGCAGGCACCAGGAAATGAACCTGGGTCTCTGGCATGGCAGACGAGAACTCTGCCGCTGATCCACCATCACACCGCCCAATGTTCGAGCTTTTTATCAAAGAAAGCTGCCATTGTTGTCTTGGCTCTCTTGCCTCTCAGTTATTTTTTCAAATCAGTTTTGCTTCATAATTTTTGCCTCCATCACATACTGACGATGCTGATTGCTATGACTCTGTATTTCCTAAATGTTAAATTAGTGACCACTTTTCAGACCATTATGCACCTGATCTTGATCACTATCAACAATCTTTTGAAATTCCCTTTAATTGGCTTCCCTAAAATTATTCTTTCTGAATTTTTTCCCCTCACTTTCTGATCATTCTTTCCTGGTCACCTCTGAGGGCTCACCTTCCAGGCCCCTGGAATCCTCAATCGTTCAAGATTTCTTTTCTCCCAATACATTTTTACTGGATGATTTCCTCCAGTCCCATAGACTAGATGTATAGTTGACTCTTCAATTTAGATCTCTTCAGCTCCAACACTGGTCTGTACCTGCCTGCTAAATACCTTTTCAGGTTATTCCATGAGCAAGTCAAATTTAACATTGTCAAAACAATAGTATTTTACTGCTCCTGCACCACTTCTTCAAGCTTCCTTGCATTGTCACCCTAGACTCCTTCATTCTTTTCATTCAGTTAGAATTAAGATATGTAGATTTGTTTTTCTGTATATTTCTAAAATACATTTATTACTCTTATCTCCACTGCTACTGCTTTTTAGTTAAGTCCCAACAGTTTCTTTCCTAGAATATTGTAATAATTTCCTTATTTGTTTTTCTACTTCTAGTTTTTCACTTTCCAGCCTATATTACCTATTTATTATGCACTAAGGTTGCCACATACTTTCTTGCGCTTTGCTTGCTGGTTAAATTTCAAACCTTTTAACTTGACATTTACCAAGTTTTGAATTTTCTTGTCTCCTATCCATTTTATTCACCATATACTCATTGTAACAGATCATTGCATTTTCTAAACAAGATTTTTCTATCTTCACGTGTTTACCCCTTTTCCCTTACACTTTACAGCTCCAAATGTGATTTACATGGAAAACTCTTCTCTACAGATCATAGTTTATCTCTGAAATTCCTCTCAGTTCTCCTTAGTAAAACTATATATCTTTTTTTTTTTTGGTCTCAAGTTCCATATTATGTACCTTTGTAATTGTACTTATATTATGCTAGAATTAATTATTTTTGAGTGTGAGGACCAGATATTAAGTTCAGTATCTAATTTAAGACATTCAGTGTCACCTATAGTGTATCACTGTATCACTAACACTGTGCTGGGTATTGCGAATATAGAGGAGAATGAAACATATTCATTGCCTTTAAGACGCCTACAGTTATACCGGAGGCAGACTTTTTTTTAATAGAAGAAACAAACATTTATTTATTTCTTAACATTCACCAGGTACTACTCAAGGCGTTTTATGTTGTTTTTCTTTTAAGCATAACTCAACTATCTTATGAGATAGTACTATCATTTCCATTTAACAGATAAATAAACTAAAGCTCAGAGAGGTTTAGGTTAAATATGCCTAATATCACATATCTAAGCAGTCAAGCTAGTATTTGAATCCATATCTGTCTTATCCTACTACCTCCACTAATCTTTAAAAATACTTCTAGAGGAAGTGAAATAAATTAATGATCCCTTGGAGAAATCTATTATAGAACTGTGAAATCCCAAGGTGTAAAAGAAAATCAATTTAAGAACCTTGTTTTATTCACATTGGTATTTTTCAAGGAGTGTATGTTGAGCATTGATGCTCAGTGTTGGTGGAATGAATAAGTGAATGAACAAAGACATGGATTCCTTCCTGTAATTAGATTTGGTTTGGCTGCCTTTACCACCACCAGGATACGTATGTTTCCCCAGGGCTCAGGACAATTTAGCTTATGGTGTAAAGCAGGTGATAGGGAGAGAATGTTATTTAATATAACATGTGTCTCAAATAACTTGTAATCAAGTAAAAGACAAACTTTACAAATCTAAGCATGGAATGTCACATGCAGTCTTAAGACCCTCTCCCCACAAACTAGATTGCCATCTTAGGGTCTCCCTGTATTGGAATTCTGCAGGCCCCACTGCAGATACCTTTTCCAATTTATAATGATATCTACTCTTGCTACAAGACAAAGTGGACTAGATTATGAGTGAATTTTAGTTCCCTTTTACCTCCTAAAAACTTTCATAAAGTTTTTATCGGCATAATTTGATTAGATAAACTACAGATCTGACAGAGCACACATGCATGTATGCGCACATACACACACACACACACAGAATAATGGATGTGGGACCAAAGATATAATGAGGTACTGAAGTAAGGACAGTGTATGTGGAGTAGATAGGGGATAGTAAGGAAGACAGTGGGATACTCAGAGGGAGAGTCTCTGAATGGAAAGTTTACATTCTGGCAGAGTCTTGGAGTTGGCTTTTGCATTCCTTTGTGACAGAATTTATTGTTACCAGATGTCATATCCACTAAATATGCACTTCCAGGGGTATGATGGATCAGCTGGCAGGCACACTTTAAACAAATATAGAACAGAAAGGAACAGAAAGGTCTAAAAAATGATGTGTTTTCTTTTTTTTGGAGGAGATCAGGAAAGCATTTTAGGTAGAGTATCATTATCATTATTATTATTAAGATAGTGTGAAAAGCGAAAACTAATATAATTACAGTCCCTTCTTTAGGTGAATATACCTGACTCATTGTTAATTAAGCTTACCCACTTAATTAATTAGGATACATTGGTTGCAACTCAACCTTCATTAAAATTTTTTATACAACGACTATGTGCCTTGGTATCCATCAGTTAAATAAGCAGATCCTATAAGGAATAGGAGCTATAGTACACTTAGCTTTTAAGGTGGGCTCTGGTATAAACATGACAACCCAGTTTTCAATATTTGTTTTGTACTATTTTGCTATGATTAACAAAGGATTTTTAGTATTTTATTTATAATAAAAAGTGAGGAAATATGATTGGTCTATCATCTGTTTTCTTACTAGGTGACATCATTGGCCACTGGCCAGCCCCTGAATTGGCTGCCCCTAGTCAGTTGTGTATTTATGACCCAGTCAAATGTGGGAGGGGATGATTTTCCTTAGAAAGGATTGTAGTTGTAGATGTGTACTAAGATTGAATTATATTACAATGGAAACCCAATGGGTGTGAAGTAAAGAATAACATGGAAGTAGGAGACAATTGCATTTGTAACCCCAATTATTGTATTAATCAGGGTTCAGATTTAGTATAGGAATTGGCTCATATTTCTGTAGCGATGAGCAAGTCTACATTATGTAGGGTGAGCCTCAAGCTTTAAATTCCATTTTTGATGACTTCCCCAGGAGAAGCTTGCTGGCTGAAATAGAGATGAAATTCTTCCTTCTGACTGCTGAAATCATTAATTCTCCTTTTTAGCACTTCAACTTCAACGAGACTTCTCTCATTATTGAAGGCAATCTCCTTAGTTGATTGTAGATGGAATCAGCCATAGATGCAATCATCCTACTGATATCTGTGAAATATCCTCACAGTAATAATCAGGTTAGGGCTTGTTTGACTAAACAACTGGATACTGTAACCTAATCAAATTGGCACATTAACTTACCAACACAATTATGTTTAAAACTGTAACTGGAGCAGCAATTTTCTCAACCATCTTAGTAAACAGTAACTGGTTTGGGTAAGAAATCTGTATTTATTTGCCACATTAACTGTGCTAGTAAGAGTATATAATCTAATGACATATTTAGTTCAGACAATTCATTTAATAACCAAACAAATCATTAATTTTTTTTGGCTTTAGTATAACTTTATTAAACTACATTGACATTGTTGGATTTTAGTCTGTGATATGCCATGAAATTGTTTGATTTGTCTTATCTTTTTAATGTACAGGCTTCTCCAAATTATTCTGAAACAGCTTTAATTCATATAGCTGATATTTTAGCAAGAATTGCCTCTGTAGAAGAAGGTCTTATTTTACTTCTTTATGGAGAAAATATGAATTCTTCAGAAGAAGAAAGGTATGTGCCAACATTAACTAATTTGTTAATTTTGAATATATTTTCTCTTTTTGATACACAGTTGTCCAAAATGTCATGTTTTGTGTGGAAATTTGGATAATAATCCACATGTATGTTTCCTGACCAGCACCACCACTTACATATTGAATGATCTTTAGGAGGTTGAAGAGTAATCAGTATTATGGAATATGCCAGCAGATTAGGTCTGGATGCCTGTTATTTTCAAAATAAGAGTAGGAGGGTTCACCCTAGGTGTTAACTTTTTCCTTCTTATTATTCTCTCTCTTGGATTTTCCCTTTCAGATTTCTGAAACTGTATTGATTGATTCAGTTCAAACTCTGTCTAAAGGTGCACAAAAGAGAAGTTATTTTCCTTTCTTTCCTTCTCTTTCCTCATCCTTTTCCATCTTCTGGCTTACTTAAATTTTGTGGCTTAAACTTCTAGGCTTTATCTGCACTTATAATGATGATGCATCAAGCATATGTACAGTCTCACAGAATTTTCATTTATCCTTTACAAAAATGTGATCATATTTTTTCTTTTCCTTCCAAATTGCTTTTTTGTATTTGTTTGTCATGGTCCCTATCTTTCAAATTAAAGGTTTCTTCAGATGTAGGAGTGAGTAAAAAGTTGATTGAAAACTCTGCAGGAAAGTAGGGCTTATCACTTGTGGTCTTTGATGGAGAAGAGCCTTTCCCTAATATCACTATCTTCTGGGTTTTCCTTTATTCTGGTTAGATTCCATAGAGAAGTTTCCTGTTTTTTCTGACCTAGGGTATAAGCCTAGTGGGAGAAGGAAATTGGGTAGAAATAGGGACGGATCCTAAACTTTAATATAAACATTTTGATATAATTCTGTGGCATCCTCTACCCTCTGCTCACCTTTTAAGAGTTGCCCTGGTTTGGCTGCTTGGAATGTGGAAGGGAGTCTAGAGGTCATATTCCTTTTTAAAGGAATAACTGACTTTCAGGCAGTTCTCTTGTTTTCAGTCCCATTTTTAAACCAGTGCTAGAGATATTTGGGGCACCAATTACTGAATTTTTTTAAGAGTTCCTGTAAAGTAAACCAGGTTGCTTTTTTTTTTTTTTCCACACAGTGGCTTCTGATTGAGATATTCCAGGTCTTGAATTTAATCCTTGTTTTTCTGCTTCCTAGGTTCCAAAATTTTGTTAGCCATCATCTCCTTTCTGTTCTCATACGTATTCCTTCTGAAAATTCCATTTACTTTTGATTTATAGTATTTCTGGATAGAGCAGATATGAATGTATATGTTCAATCTTCTATTTTTAAATGGAAGTCTTTTATCTTATAAGTCTATAAAAATTATTATTTTTTTGCCATACAGAATTAATTTTTATGTACTCACGTTTTTCCCAGTTGTTATCTTTGTGGTTTCTAGGTTCTCTGCTCTTTCTCTCTTTTTCTTAAGTAAGTCTCCTTCACATTGAAGTTAAATAAGACATAAAATGTTGAAAAGAATTTCTTCTGAGTCCTCATTGTACGGTGATACAGAGTGCATGTTCTGATTATTTGTATTAGCAAAACTGGAATAATCTGAAATGTCCATAACAAGAGGGTGGTCAGTTAAATTATGTACATATAATGAAGCACTGAGAAGCTGACAGAAAGAATGAAGAATATTTCTGTGTGCTGCTGTGACGTTATCTTTAGTACATATTGTTTAGTGAAAAAAAAAAGACACAAAAATGCTTATAGAATGCTATCTTTTATATTAGGAATAGATATATAGAAGTAAAAATGTATTTGTGTTTTGCAAAGAGGTACAATGAAAGGATAAACTGAAAACTAATGGAAATTATTGCTTTTAGAAGGAAGGGAAAAAGGTAGAGAGGCAGGGATGGACACAAGGTATCTGGGATTACTCTGTGATTGTGTCTTAATTGTTCCATGACTTCGGAATCATAAAACTGTTTTATATATTAAATGTAAAACAAAAGTAAATAAAAAAGAAAAGTCGCAATTCTTAAAAACTGCAAACAAATGGAAATCTGTAAACTCAGCTATCAAACTATCAAATTAGTGACAAACCCACATAAAGAAAAGGATTACTTCAAGTAGTCTTATTTTGACTGAACATTTTTAGTGAAATATGTTCTAAGGTAAAACAAACAAACAAGTTTCAGAGTAATCTTTAACTGCAGTCAGTATATTGAAGAAATGGCTGATTCTTGTTTGGCCAGGAAATGGGCAAAGGGATCATGAGATATCTTGCCATTCCAGAAAGCAAGGAAGCTTTCGAAAAATAATAGGATAGGGTCTAAAGTACTGGCTTAAGAAGGGCAATTTGAGAGTTAATATATAATGACTGTAACAGATTGAAAATACATGAAGTATATAAAACATGGGTTTAAGAAGATATTAAAAAAAAAAGCAGAAATAGAACTTGTTGACTACCTGTTGAGGTTTCTAGGGTTCCAGCTCATTACTTGCGAATAGAGAAAAAGACAGATTCAAACATTTTTCTGACCTTTTCTGTACATGTTGTATTTTAGTGTATCTGATAAGTTACTAAGGAAAAGTTCTTCATAGAAGAAGTGTAGCTAATAGATGCAAAGGGAATGATATAAGTAGAAAATGATCTTTTTTTTTTTTTTTACTCCGAATGAAATAGTGAATCAATAAATTATAAAATCACATGAAAGAAAGATAGGTGGGGGACTTCCTACTGGAAGGATTAGATTGATACTCTCTAACTGCTGATTTTAGTATCACTGAAAGTTTGAATAATCAGATATTTGCCTCATGATATGATGTAATAGGATGTATGCAATAGCAATGAACTATGAGGTTATTTTGCCCACCCCCAAAAAGATAAAGAAATTGAACCAGAATCTAATCAAGCCTCTAGATCTCATGATCAGTTTATAGGAAGTATGGGAGACTAGAGGAACAAGTTATATGATACTTTATGAAGCAGTAATCCAAAAAGAAGAATAATGAATAGGGAAAATAACTCATTTTTCCCTAAACCGGTCATGGGCATAGAGAACAAGAAAAGAGGGACCTTTTTTGTATGTGAAATGTTCATACACAGTACATGATTAGGTAATTTTAAAACACAGCCATGGATACTTAAATAAGATGTTTTAAATATATCTCCATACAAAAAAATCTCTGTTGTTTAATAAACATAAAATTTAAGCTAGTGATTATGTCATGAAAATAACTCAAAATGCCCTTCAATATTTATTTTGAAGTGGGGTACTGATGGAGAGTTAGTGAACTAGTGAATTAAAGAATTTTAAGAGGAACACAGAAAACTTATTTGATGATCTCTTATTTACTAGTAGGTAAGGGTGAAAGGGCATCATGAACCATATCTTGTAGGGTATGTTAAGGAATTGCAGTTATAGCTCTTGAAGATGTGGCGGCACAGAATCCCAGAAAAAAAAAAAAAAAAAAAAGAAAAGAGGAACCTAAAGAATGATAATAACTGAATTCACCCTATGGATTTGTTTGAATTCTGATTTAAACAAATCTATTGTAAAAAGACATCTTTAAGACAATCAGGAGACTTTTGATACGGTCTTACTGTTAGAAGATATAAGAAATAGTTATTAATTTAGTTAAGTAGGATACTGGCATGTAAAATAGAAACATTTGTCAGATATCCATGTTGGGTAAAATAACATGATGTTTGAGATTTCCCATATAATAGTCCATTAGCAAAAAAATAAATAAATAAAAAAGGGAGGGGAAGGAATGAATAGATAAAACAAGAATGGCAAAATGTTCATAATTGTTGAGGCTGGATAAAGGGGTACATGGGGATTCGGTACCCTATTCTTTCAACTATCTACTGTTTTTGTTTTTATGCAATTTTTTTTTTAAAGCTAGAAAATATCATTTAAAACTGTGCTACTCTAGAGCCAGATATGCTGGGCTTGAGTCCTGCCTCTACCTCTTACTAGCTGTGTGATATTGAGCAAGTTATTTAAGTTTTGTAAGTCTTTTTTCCTTATCTGTAAAGACTGAAGAATAATATATCTACTTCATGGAGTGCTGTAAAGAGTAAATGAGTTATTGCATTTAAAGTACTTAGTGTCTGGCCCATTGTAAGTATTTACTAAGTTTTGCTTATTTATAATGGTTTATCTATTATTGCTTTTAAAATCAGTCCAAGTCTTCATAATGGGATGGGGAAGATGTTAACCAGTGCTAGGAATGGGGAGCTTAGAATAATGTTTTTACTATAGAATCAAGAATACTAGAAATAGCCTTGGCCCCAGGGCATGTATTAGCTTTTTGGTGTATAATTTTGTTGCTTTTTTTCCTATCGCATTCTCCTAAAACCACTCTTTCTAAGTCGTTTGCAAGTTGTTGGGAACAGGTATATTGACATGTCTGAGAAAGGATGGAGGAGGACTAAAAGGGAGCCAAGGAAGTAAGGAGTTTTCTTGACAAGACTAACCTTTTTCTTAGTACTTTATGAAGTCAAGATTATATGATTTCAGAATCCCTTTGAAGTATCATCTTTTAGTCCTACAGGTGCTCATATAATTGCCCAGTTTTCGAAAAAACTTCTTGATGAAGATATTTCTGTTTTTTCTGGATCAAAAATATTGCCTGTGATTAAAGGAGCTTTTATTTCTGTGTGTCGTCAAATATATGGTACCTGTGAAGGATTGCAGGTGTTAACTCCTTATAACTTACATGAATCTATAGCAAAAGCTTGGAAGAAGGTAAGTATTTCCAATACTTTTTTCCTCTTTGCAAATCTTTACTTCAAATGTAATCACTATTGTAGTATTGTACTACATATAAAATATTTTACTGGGGAAAATATGACTTCTTTAGCATCTGCTTCGAATAATTAAATTGGATTTTTAAATTGGATCTGGATGGAGAGCAGGTGCGCCAGGGAAACTGAAGCCATAATGCATGGGAAAAGAGTTTGTTACTCATGGGTCCCAGGGAGAGAGGGGTGCCATGAGAGTGGATGGAAAGTGTGGTTGGCTCTGGGGTCTCAACCAGCAGATTGGGAGCACACAGAGCGAGAGGGATCCATGGATTTGTGCTTCTACCGTAGTCCAGGGTTAGAGGTTAGAGTTCCTGTGGGAGTCAAGGATTGGTTAGTTTAGAGTAAACACATTTAAAGGGAAAGGGCCTGGGGGTCTGAGGGCAGTGGGAATGGTTAACTTACCATTTGGGACTAGCTGTGGGTTTTGGGTGAGGTCTGTGGGTGTTGGCCACCCATGTGGGTTTGGGCTCTGGGGAAGTTTGTGTCCTAAGGCTGGAAAGCTGCCTACTTTCTAGGCCAGGGATCAGGGTTGAGGCAACTGGCTTAGCCAAAGCAAGATGTATGCCAAGGCAGCACGCTCAATTATTTGATGGTTTTGACAGCATCACAATAGCTAGAAGACGTAATGCTTTTAAATTTGGCACAGAATGACTTCAATTCCTTCTCTCCTAGAAGGAAAAGTTTTAGGACCTGACAGACATTGAGAAGTTTTTTCTTCTGGTTCTAGAGGCTTTAGATGAATTTCCTCGCATAGTTTAACGTTCATGCTTTGGAGGTTATTTCTAAGCAAATTTTAGTGACAGCTGAATTTTTTGTTGTGGTACTGGAGACTGTAATCTAGCAATAGCTCAGTATAATTTATACCAATGGACTACTAAACTTTTTTTTATTCCATTTTATTTGCCTTATTTAAATACTTTATACAATATTAAATTAATGACCAAATAATTTACATTTTGAAGGTAGTTTAATTTTAATTTCATTTACAAGAAGGATAAAAAAATGAGTAATGCCATCAGTAAGAATGAGTATAATATAAATTACTCTATTATTTTTAGACAAGTTTGTTATCAGAAAGAATTCCTACACCAGTAGAGAGTTTTGGTTCTGTTTCTTCAATAAGCCAGCAATCTCAAAACATGTAAGTACAATTGAGTAAACTCATTGTTTTAACATTTAGAAAAATAATTTTTAAATAAGAATATAATAGAATACTATAGCAAAAATATTTTACAGGAAGGTAAATTTATACATATAAGATCAAGGAAAATTGCAGCTAGGAGGAATTTAAGAGATTATATGATACTTGTGACTTTCAAAAATATCTAGATATATTTCTTACACTTGTAAGATCCTGTGTTTATTGAATTAAGAAATTTGGCATATTGTAGAATTTCTAGAATAGTGGGACAATTACCAAATATTAAAAATGAAAAGCTAAATGGAGAGTTCAGTGGAGGTAAAATGTTTTTTTTTTCCCTCATGGGCAGGCACCTGGAACAGAACCCAGGTCTCCGGCATGGCAGGCAAGAACTCTACCTGCTGAGCCACCATGGCCTGGGGTAAAATTTTTTAAATGCCAATGAAGCCCATTTATATTTAAATTAAGATTTTTCAAAATCTTTGAGAGTGCACTTTACTTAAATTTTGGCATTAGAAAATCATGTAAATTAGTAGTTGTAGCAAATGTCTGTATGCTTCTTTAAAACAGCGGTAGGGTATAGAGTCAGATAAATGGTGTAGTGTGTGTGTGTGTATGTTTTTCTGCATGGGCAGGCTCTGGGAATCGAACCCGGGTCTCTGGCATGGCAGCCAAGAATTCTGCCCTATATATATATTTTAATTAAGGGGCTGCTGACGTATTCCTGGATATTCTTCTTATTTTTGTAATTGAGTATTAGCATAGTTCAGAAAAATAATAATTAGACTTTCCTTAAAGAAATGTTGAAGATAAATTTCTCGTTTAGATATTTTGAAACTGTATGCACTGCTAAAAACATGTTCTTAAATTTAAACCATTATTGTGTATATGGACCCGTTGTAATTAGGATCTTTTGATAAGGCTACTTCAGTTTACATCTGACCTACTTCATTCAGGATGGGTCTTAATCCTATTATTGGAATACTTTATAAGAGAATGAAATTCAGACAGAGAAGGAAAAATCTGTGGAAGAAGCTGGCGTCAGCGAAAGCAGGAGGAAACAGGAGACACCAGCAGATGCTGTCATGTGCCCTGCCATGTGGTAGAGAAGCCAAGGATCACTGGCAGCTGGAATTTGGGAAAAATTATTGGCTTGATGATGCCTTGAATTGGACATTTTCTTAGCCTGGGAATTGTAAGAGAATAGACTCCCATTATTTAATCCAACCTGTTTCATGGTATTTACTTTGAGCAGCCTAGGAAACTAAAACAGGTAGGCAGAGTTTAACTTAAAAAACAATCAAGCCGACCAACCAGCAGTGTCTTCATATTTCCTTAACAGAGTAAGGATTCAACAAATAGTCAGTTCTTTAAAAGTTTGCTTTATATTTTTTCTAGTATAATTGTCATAAATTTAAATTAACTGCCCTTCTTTTCTTTGCATTGAAAAGGTGAGGTGAACATTTCTGTGATTAATTTTTGCGGTTGTTTGTAGATTTTTTTTTTTGAGTTCCTCTACTATGGTTTGTGCATAATTAAAAAAATTTTTCCTTCATGCATTCATTTTCTACTCATTGATTGAACTATTTTATTGAGCATCTACTAGGGACGATGTGCTCTGTTCAGTTTTGAGGATACATATGTACCTTAGAGCTTACTGTATGTTATAGAATACATATAATATATAGTGTTGCAATATAATGTGCTAAGTTTTATGGTAGGTGTCTCAGTTTTACAGGGCTGCTGTGTCAAAATACCACAAACTTGGTGTCTTCAAACAACAGAAATTTATTATCCCTTAGTTCTGGAGGCTGGAAGTGGGTGTTCGTAGGACCATGTTCCCTTGGAAACCCATAGAGGAAACTCCTTCCTTGTCTGTTCTAGCTTTTGGTGTTTGCAGACAGTCCCTGCTGTTCCTTGGTTTGGTGCTGCAGCACTTTGATCTCTGCTTCCATTGTCACATGGTAATTTTCTCTTACCTAATACTGTTCTTATAAGGACACCAGTCATATTAGATTAGGGCCCACGTCTCCCCAGTCTGACCTCATTTATCTTAAGTAATTCCATCTGTAGTGACCCTATTTCCAAATAATGTGACATAGCTTTTTTGGGGAGACAAACCCATAACAGTGGCTATGCAGGGGCTTTTTAGAGCTGAATTGTGTGAGAAGTCTTTCCAGAAGAAATTGTTAAAATGAGTTATGTTATGAAGAATACATAGGTATTGATTATTTATTAAAAGAGGAAAACATTCTTACAGGTGGAAAAATAGGCAGAAAGTGAGAGGAAAAATGAATAACATATTTAACACATTTTACTAAGTGTTAATGACTTAGTTGCCTGTATGCTATAGCAAATAACAATGAGAATTTATTGGCTCATGGTTTTCAGGCTAGGAGAAGTTCAAAATGAAGGCATAGTTAAGTCAATGTTTTCTCCCAGAAATGTGACATTCTATAGCTGGCTGCTGGTGATCCTTGGTCCTTGTCTGCTCTGTCACATGGCAGTGTAAATGGCAGCCCCTTCTGGCTTCTCCTTTCTCTTCTGGGTTCCATCGATGTTCAGCTTCTGGCTGCCCTCCCATTTTCTCTTTCTATGGCCTATCCTATATGTCTTTCAGTGATGGAATTAAGACTCATCCTGAGTCAGCTGAGCCATACCATAACTGAAATAACCCCATTAACAGGTCCTATCTGCAGTGGATTCCCACCACAGGAATGTATTAAGTTTAAGAACATGTTTTTTCTGGGGGTAAGTTCCTAGCCACCGTGGTTGTTGTATTAGTCAGGGTTCTCTAGAGAAGCAGAATCAACAGGAGATACATATAAATAGGAGATTTTATAAAAGTGTCTCATGCAACTGTGGGGATGCATGAGTCCAAATTCTATAGGGCAGGCTGCTAGGTGGCAATTCCAATGAAAGTCGTTGATGACCTCTCAGGGAGAGGCTGGCTGGCTGAAGAAAATATGCAAGTTCTCTCATCTCCTTTAAAAGTCTTCAACTGATTGGATTAAATCTAGTGTGGTCAGCCACAGATGCAGTCGCCTGACTGATGATTTAATAAACTAGCCTTCTGGTTTATTAAGTAGCCATGAAATGTCCTTGCAGTAATGGACATTAATTGAGCTTGCTTGACCAGACAACTGGGCACCATCGTCTGGCCAAGTTGACTCATGAACCCAACCATCACAGTTGATAATATTTTTAGATTCTGATGTTAGAGAATGAGGGAACTAATATTATACCCTGTTCTTCCCCTTTTGAGTTCTGAACCAATTAAGAGAGTTGCATCAAGTAAATCAAAACACTTCATAACATGGACTTCCTAAGATTGACCTCAAGAAGTAGACAGACTTACCCATCCAGTTACAATGGCCGTGGTCAGACATAGGTTTCCCTCAAGAGCAGAACATATCACCAACAATTTTAATTGTGTATTAGAGCAGAGCAGAATATGTGCTTCCTAGAGGTAGCAGAATCCCAAAGCAGAACTGGATTGGGAGAGGAGTATTATTTATACAAGCATGCTTAGGTCATTCTCTAAATCTCCTAAGTCCATTCTTTGGCACTGGGGAGAAGTAATTGATGAGGGAGGGAGAGGCTAGCCATGTTGAACTTTTGTTTGTGTTCTATATGGAAATGGGATGTCCGGTGAAAGGAGCTTCTCTCTTATGGCTGGTATTAATGTCTTAGAGAGAGAAACAAAAATTTAATTTAGTTTTTTTAAACAATTATGCTATAAATTGTAATTATAATTCTGTATGTTTTATATATATTTTAATTCGTTTTTTGGTAGGGATGTTGTAGGTTAACAGAAATATGCATAAAATATATGAATTGCAGAGTTCATATCTATCACTCTATTATTAACACCTTGCGTTTGGTGTGGTACAATATTTTATAATTCATGAAAGGACATTTTTATAAATGTACTGTAACTATAGTCCATTGTTTTAAATCACATTCATTGTTTTATATAATCCTATGTTTTTTCTTTTAATTTTTATTTTAGTAGCATATACTACTGCTGTTTCCCCCCTTAATCACAATCACTTATATAATTCGATGCTGTTAATTACATTCACAATGTTGTGCTACCATCACCATCATTCATAACTAAAACTTCACAGTCAACCCAAATGGAAATTTTGTGAAATTTAAGCATTGACTACCTGTTCCTACTCCTCATCCAGCCCATGGTAATCTATATTCTAGATTCTGACCCTATGAGATTGCTTATTCTAATTTCATATCAGTGAGATCATGCACTATTTGTCTTTTTGTGGCTGGTTTATTTCACTTCAAGGTTCATCCATATTGTCTCATGAATCAGAACTTCGCTACTTTTTATGGCTGAAAGATATTCCATTGTATGCATATACCACATTTTGTTTTTCTATTCACTGGTTGATGGACACTTGGTTGCTTCTATCTTTTGGTAGTTGTGAATAATGCTGCTATGAACATTGAGGTTGAAATATCTGTTCAAGTCCCTGCTTTTAATTCTTTTGGAGATATAGATAGAAGTGTGATTGCTGGATGATATCTTAATTTTAACTTAACTTTTTGAGGAACTGCCAAACTGTCTTCCAAAGTGGCTGTACTGTTTTGACATTGCCACCAGCAATGACTGAGTGTTCCTATTTATCCACATCTCTTCAACACTTGTCATTTTCTGTTTTTTCAATAGCAGCCCTTTTAATGGATTTGAAATGGTATCTTGTGGTTTTCATTTGCAATTCTCTAATAGCTAATGATGTTTAGCATCTTTTCATATGCTCTGAGAAAAAAATGATGTTATTGCCTCAAAGTAAAATAAATTAAAAACCTATGAAAATAAGAAAAGATAGTATGTATGATATGCTTTAGAAAATCAGAAGATAGATACTTTATAATGAAAGTATAGAAATAATGGAGAGTTGGAACTTGGGGAAATGGACAGCGAGTTTTAATAGGAAACAGTGAAATCAAGGCATGAATGAGAGACCTAGGTATGATAAACATACATATGCAATTAATATTTGATTCATTCAGTGAAGAAAAATTATTGGCATAGAAAGTCTAAGACTAAAAGATATCATTATCAAATAAATTGTGCCTTTAATGTTTTCTTTAAACATTTCTCCAGTATTTTACAACCAGTGTGTTCTCTACATTTCTTTTTTTTTTGTTCTCTACATTAATTACCAGTAGTATTAAACTGAAATATTTTTTTCTTTTTACTTGTGAATATGCTAAAGAAAATTTTATGTTTTTTTTTTTTTTTAACCTGCTGTTTCAGTATGGCTTGGGAAGAGAATTTATTAGATGATTTACTAAACTTTGCTGTCACCCCCAAAGGACTACTACTTCTTCAAAGAACAGGTGCCATCAACGAATGTGTGACATTTATGTTCAGCCGATATGCAAAAAAATTACAGGTATGGGTTACAGTCTGCCACAGGCAAAGGGAATTTTTATTGCTGTAAAAGCCATTAACATCATTCTGTTTTCTGTGCATGAAGAAGTTATTAAGCCTCAGTTAAATAGCCATATAGAATTGTAATATTTAATTTGATATTTTTTCAGGAAAGCATTAGAGAATAGATGTTGGTATCTGTGACTGTTTTTACAGGTTGAAAAACAACCAGATGGAATGGAAAAATTCAGTTAATCTTCCAGATGTTTTATAAATACAGTATCAAACATCTGGAAGTACTGAAACGTTGTGTAACTCCTAGAGAAAAAAATCTATTGGGTATCTAAATGTTTGTATCAGTGAAGAGTCAGGCCTCACATTTTAAGAGAAAAGTATTTGTAGAGGAATTCTATAATTGCTATAAAGTAAAATATACAATATAATTTACCTCTATGCACATAATCAGGTATTTTTCTGTTTCATAATACAGTGATGCTCTCTGAGATCATTGAGGTAAAATTTTATATTATACCTCATATTATAATATAATACATACCTCAATGATCTCTGAGAGCATCACTGTATTATTGCTGTGATATATAATAATATTATATGATTATTAACTTACTGCTGCCACAGTAAATCCCCCCAGACTTCTGAGGCTTTCAGCATTTTAGGTATTCTGTGAAAATTGTATTTCTTTCCTTTCGTATTCTTTCTTGTCTCTGGCAGCTGTTGTTTCTTCAGGTTGCCTGTTCACAAATACCATTTTCACCCTCTCTCATACGCTCTTCAATTCTAATTTCCTGTTTTTGTTTACGTCTATAAAAAAGCAAATAATTCAACTTTTCAGAGTTGCTTTGCCTATGAAGAATGCATAGTTCCTGATTGAGAGCCCTGACCATTCTTTATAAATAAAATGAAGGAACATTAGTTCATGGGTTTATGACATTAGGTTTGTATGTGCAGATATATGTGTATATATTTTATATGTTTATTTTATGTTTTATCTAAATAGACCTCAGGTGTAGAGAATATAGAATATATATATGCCTCAGTTCATGGCATACTATCCTTAAACATCCTTACAAGGTACCTCTCTTGTTATATTTTAGTTTAGTTTAGTGGAGAATCATGCATAAAATACAGGATTCCCATACACCACCCCATGGATTTTTAAAAAATTTTTATTCTGTTACTGTATATACAATCTGACATGTCCCTATTTAATCACATTCAGATATATATTCAGTGCTGTTAATTGTGTTCACAATGTTGTGCTACCATCACCACTATCTATTACCTAAATGTTTCCATCATTCCAGATAGGAAGCCTGTACATTTTAAGCTTTACTTTCCCATTCGTTAATCTGTATTCTAGATTCTGACTATATGGGTTTGCTTATTCTAATTGTTTCAAAGCAGTGAAATCATACAGTATTTGTCCTCTTATGTGTGACTTATTTTACTCAACATGACATCTTCACGAATCATTCATGTTATTGCATGTATCAGGATTTCATACCATTTTATGACTGAATAATACTCCATTGTATGTATATGTCATGTTATTTATCCTTTCATTGGTTGATGGACACTTGGGTTGCTTCCATCTTTTGGCAGTTGTGAATATTGCTGCTGTTAATATCAGTGTGTACCATATCTGTTCGAGTTGCTGCTTCCAGTTCTTTTCGGTATATACCTAGTAGTGGGCTTGCTAGGTCAGATGGTAGTTCTGTACTCGACTTTCTGAGGAACTGCTAAGCTATTTTCCAAAGTGGCTGCACTATTTTACATTGCCAACAGCAATGAATGAGTCTTCTATTTCTCTGCATCCTCTCCAACACTTGTTATTTTCCATGTTTTAAATAGCAGCCCTTCTGATGGGTGTGAAGTGGTATCTCACTGTGATTTTGATTTGCACTTCCTTGATGGTTAATGTTTGTCTTCTTTTCATGTGCTTTCTGACTATTTGTATATCTTCTTTGGAGAGATGTCTGTTCAAGTTTTTGCCCATTTTTTAATTGGGTTGTTTGGTTTTTTTTGTTGTGAAGTTGAAAGATTCCTTTATATATCCTAGTTATTAAATCTTTGTCAGATGTGTGATTTCCTAATATTTCCTTCATTGTGTAAGTTGTCATTTTATTTTCAATGATGAAGTCCTTCAAGCCACAAAAGCTTTTGATTTTAAAGAGGTCCATTTACCTACTCTTTTTGGTTGTTGCTTATGCTTTGGATGTAAAGTCTAAGAAACCATTGCCTAACACAAGGTCCTGACTGTGTTTTCTAGGGTTTCTTCTAGGAGTATAATAGTTCTATCTCTTATATTAAGGTCTTTGATCCATTTTGATTTGGTTTTTGTATGTGGTGTAAGAAGGGGTCCTCATCCTTTTCTTTTTGCAAATGGAGTTTTAGTTTTCCAAGCAACATTTGTTAAGAGACTAGTCTTTTCCCAATTTTGTGGTCTTTGCCATCTTGTCAAAAATAAGTTGGCCGTAAATATGTGGGATGATTTCTGAGCTCTCAGTTCAATTCCATTGGCCTGAATATCTGTCCTTGTGCCAGTACCGTGCTGTTTTCATTACTGTGGCATTGGAGTAAATTTTAAGGTTGGGAAGTGTGAGTTCTCCAACTTCATTCTTCTTTTTCAAGATGGCTTTAGCCCCTTCCTTATAAATTTGATGATTGGCTTCTCCATTTGTACAAAAAAGATTGTTGGAATTTTTATTGGGATAGCTTTGAACCTATAAATTGCTTAGGGTAGTACTGACATCTTAATGATGTTTAATATTCCAATCCACGAACAAGGAATGTCCCTCCATTTATTTAGCTCTTCTTTGATTCCTTTTAGCAATGTTTTATAGTTTATACAAGTCCTTTACATCCTTGGTTAGATTTATTCCTAGATATTTTATTCTTTTAGTTGCTATTGTGAATGGCAATTTTTTTTTTATTTCTTCTTCTGATTGTTCATTGCTTGTGTTATAGAAACACTACTGATTTTTGAGTGTTGATCCTGTACCCCACCACTTTACTGAATTCATTTATTAGTTCTAGGGGCTCTTTGTGAATTTGCCAGGAGTTTCTATATGCAAATTGGGAAAGCTTTACGTCTTCATTTCCAAATACATTTGATAATTATGTTTTTTCTGTTTCTGCAGAGTAATCTGTTGGAATTTTGATTGGTATTGCCTAGGATTTGTAAATCAATTTGGAATAAATTTAACCAACGATGTAAAGGACCTATACACAGAAAACTGCAAAATATTGCTAAAAGAAACCAAGGTAGATATAAATAGATGGAAGGACATACTGTGTTTGTGGATTGGGAGACTACCAATAGTAGAATAGGTAGAATGTTAAGTTCTACCCAAATTGATGTTTTTTTACCCATTCTGCCAATCTATATGTCTTTTAATTGGTAGGGTTTAATCCTTTAACAGTCAAATGCTATTACTGTAAAGACAGTACTTTGTTCAACATTCTATCTTTTTTCTCTTCTTACCGTTTTAGTTACCCTTACTGATATTTTTCATCTATGCTCTCTTCCAAACCTCTCTCTCCTGTCTTTTCCTATCAGCCTGTGGCACCTACTTTAGTATTTCCTGTAGGGCAGGTCTCTTATTAAGGAACTCCTTCAGATTCTGTTTATCTGTTAATATTTTATCTCTAGCTACTTTTACCTATAGAGCTGATTCTGTGATGATGGTCAACTCAGAGAAGATCTACCCCAGTCAGTTTTTCCCAGAAAAGACAGGTCTAGGACTCATAAAGGGGTGTAGATTAGTACCAAGTTTCCTTAGGAAGGAGACCCAGAAAGACACTAATCTTTTCTACTAAGTCTTCTAATGCTGTGTTTTTCCTGTCCTATGTAGCAGACAGTGCCCATCAGCCCACTAGTACGCAGATTCCTAAGGGGTTTCTGTACCTTTAATTCTCAGCAGACTCCACCCCTGTCAGGGGCGTGTTAAGACAAAGGCTGCCAGCTTCTTTTTGTTTGAAATTGTTGCTGATATCCCAACCCTTGGGATCTGAATTTTCTAAATAACAGCCATCACCTGAACTGGGTGGGCCTCACCTCCTTTTCTTGAGTTAAAAGCCACCCTTCATCACCTTGTTCCCTAGTGGCCCCAAAGATTATAGTCTCTTAAGTAGCCCCACTTTTGCCCCTGCTGATACACAATGGAGATAAAGGCTGCCAGCTGCTTTTTGGGGGTCAAAACTATTGCTGGTATACCAGCCCCTGGGACCCAAATTCTTTAGATGACAGCCACCACTTGCACTGAGCCCTGCCTGTCACCCTTTCCTTAGTGGAGAGTTTTCCTTTAGTGACCTGTTGTGCTGCCTGAGAGGTTACTGTACCTCTCAGTCAACCCTATGTCCATCCTTGTCTGGGACAGGACTGAAATGGAGACTGCCAGCTACTTTCATTAAAGAACTGCTTCTTTAATGAACTGCTTAAAAAGTGTTCCTGTTCTCACAGCTGGAGTCCAGCTCGAGTTCACCAATCAAGAGCTGAAGTCCGTGTCTGGCCCAGTTTCCACCTTTTCTTGGGTAGAGCCGGCCTTCAGCAAACTGTGCTCCTCTACCTAGAGAAGCGTCTGTGTTTCTCTGTCAGTCCTGTTTCCTCTGTTGCTTGGAGTGGGCTTGAAACAGAACCTGCTGAGTTCTTTCTTGGGTGAGTTGTACATGTATCTGTGCTCAGAGCTGGTATGCAGCAGTCTGAGTTTGCTAATCAAAAGCCAGAATTGGTGCTTGGCCGAATCCTCCTTCCCTGTTCCTGGGAGGGGAGAGAGGGTTTCTATTTCCAGCCAGGGGGTTACTCCTAAGTCAACTTACGGTGTCAGTGGGATGGACCCCAGCCCCCACAGTGTGGAAAGATCTGCTCACAGTAGTTTATCAGTCTCTTTCTTCCATTCCTTCCTGGCTGGTGTACAATTTGCTTCTGGCTTCCAGAAACCCCCGAACAGTTGTTTCTGGCAGTTCCTGGCTATTTGCAAGCTGCCCTGGAGGATGGACTGAACCCTAGAAGTCTACACACTGCCATTTTCACTTGATTTCTTCTTGTGATTCAGAGTACGTTGTTTAATTTCCACGTATCTGTGAGTTTTCCATTTCTCTCTGTTACTGATTTCTAGCTTCATTCCATTGGGGTTGGAGAATATACATTTTATGATTTCAATATTTTTTATTTTATTGAGACTTGTTTTTTTGACCCAAATGTATAGTCTATTCTGGAGAATGATCCTGTTCACTAAAGTAGAATGTCTGTTCTGTTTTTTGTTGAGTGCAGTGATTTATATATGTCTGTTAAGTCTAGTTGATTTAGTGTATCATTCAAAATCCTGTACTTCCTTGCTGATTTTCTGACTAGTTATTCTATCCATTATTGAGTGTTATAAAAAAGTCTTCTACAATTAGTTTAGAACCATCAGTTTCTCCCTTCAAATCTGTCAGTATTCACTTCATATGTTTTGCAGCTCTGCTACTAGATGCATATATATATATATCTTCTTGTTGAATTGTCCCCTTTGTCAGTATGTAATGACCATTTTTGTCCCTTGAAAGTGTTTTTGACTTAAAGCCTATTTTATTCAATATTAATATGGCCACTTCAGCTCTCTTTTGGTTATTGCTTGCATAGTGTATTTTTGTCCATACTTTCATTCTCAACCTACTTGTATTCCTGACCTTAAGGTGAGACACTTTGAGACAGTATATAGTTGGGTCATGGTTGTTTATCCAGTCTCTACCTTTGGCCTGAAAGTTTAGTCAATTTACATTTAAAGTCACTATTGATACTACAGGACTTTCTTTTGCCATTTAGCTATTTAGCCTTTGCAGGTCCTATACCTTTTTTTGTCCCTCACTTACATTAATGCCTACTTTTATATATTTTTTGCTCTTTTATGTTGTCCATATTGAGTGTCTTCTCACTTCTATCTGGATATAATTTTCATCTGTTTTCCTTGTTCTCCATGGCTTTAACAGTTAACCTTCTAAATATATAACAATTATTTTGATACCAGTTTGACTTCAATTTGATTTGATACCAACTTGACTTTAATAGCATGCACTTACAGTTTTTCTGTACCCTTCTGTCCCTGCACCAGTTTTTGTACTTGTTCCTACTTATACATTTGTGCATTCTATGTTACGAAAATAGGTTTATGATTGGTTTTTATGCATTTGCATTTTAGTACCTGTAGGAAGTAAGAGTGGAGTTATATACCAAACAGTACAATACATTAATACTGGCATTTATAACTACCCTTATGGTTACTTTTACAGCAAGTCTTTTATTTTTTTATATTACTCTGAACTACTGTCTAGTGTCATTTCCTTTCAGTCTGAAGAAGTCCCTGTAGCATTGCTTGGATGGCAGGTCTAGTGGCAATGCACTCTCTCAGCTTTTGTTTATCTGAGAATGTCTTAATGTGGCCCTCACTTTTAAAAAAACTGTCGTGCCAGATATAAAATTCTTGGCTGGCAGTTGTTATCTTTTCAACACTTGAAGTATTTCAGATCACTGCCTTCTTGTCTCCATAATTTCTTATGTAAAATCAGCATTCATTCTAATTGGGATTCTCTTGTTTGTAACATATTGCTTTTCTTTTGCAACTTTCAGAACTCCCTTCTAGTCTTGTGTATTTGTCAGTGTAATCAGTATATGATGAGGTGTACTTTTCTTCATGTTTGTCATGTTTGATATTATCTGAGCTTCTTGCATATGCATATTAATGTCTTTCGCTAAGTTTGGGAATTTCTCTGTCATTATTTTTTGAACTGTTCCTCTTTCTCCTTTCTTCTTTTGAGACTCCCTGTGCCAGTTTGAAAGGATGTATGTACCCTAGAAAAGCCATGTTTTAATCCTAATCCCGTTTTGTAAAGGCATCCATTTCTTCTAATCTCTATTCAGTACTGTATGTTTGAAATTGTAATTAGATCATCTCCCTGGACATGTGACTCAGTCAAGAGTGATTGTTACTGGTTTAGGTGGAGATGTGTTTCCACCCATTTGGGTGGGTCTTTATTAGTCTGTTGGAATCCCATAAAAGAGAGATTCAGAAACAGCAGAGAAGGACAACAGAGAATGCTACAGAACCATGAAGCAGAGGGTCCACTGGTCAGCGACTTTTGGAGATGAAGAAGGAAAACGCGTACCAGAGAGCTGGAGAGGAAGGTAGCAGATGATGCCATGTTTACCATGTGCCCTTCCAGCCAAGAGAGAAACCCTGACTGTGTTTGCCATGTGCTTTTCCACTTGAGAGAGAAACCCTGAACTTCATTGGCCTTCTTGAATCAAGGTATTATTCCCTGGATGCTTTAGATTAGACATTTCTAAACTTGCTTTCATTGGGACATTTCCATGGCCTAAAAACATTAACTTGCAACTTACTTAACTCCCCTTTTTAAAAGCTGTTCTGTTTCTGGTATATTGCATTCCGGCAGCTAGCAAACTAGAACACTCCCATAATATGAATTTTGGAGTGCTCGATTTCCCAGAGGCGTCTTAGGCCATTTTCACTTTTAGTATTTATTTTTCTTTCTGTCCCTCAGCCTGACTCATTTCAAGTGTTTTGTCTTCGAGGTCAGTCTGCTCTTGAAATCCTCCTGGGCATTTTTTATTTCATTTATTATGGTCTTAAATTTCAGTGGTTGGTTCCTTTTGAAAATTTCTATCTCTTTTCTAAGACTCTCATATTATTCAGCCATAGTTTTAATGATATACTTTAATTCTTTCTGTGTATTTTTCTTCATATCCTTGAGCATTTTTTTTTTTTGCATGCAGTATGGCTGGGTCACATTTCGTTATTTTTTACATGTGAATATCCCATTATTGCAACACCATTTGTTGACTTTTTGTTTTATTTTTTATTTGTTTTGCTTATTTGTTTATTTCTTGGAAAGTAAATGGACCAGGAATCGAACTCAGGTCTCCTACATGGCAGGTGAGAATTCTGTCACTGAGCTACCCTTGCACCCCCACCATTTAAAAAAAAAATGTTTTTATTGATAAAATAACATAGAAACAAAACATTCTTAACATACAAACATTCCATTCATGGTGTACAATCAGTGGCTCACAATATCATCTCATAGTTGTGTATTCATCACCATGATCGTGTTTTTTAGAACATTAGCATCACTCCAGAGAAAGAAATAAAAAGAGAAAGAAAAAACTCATACATACCATACACCATACTCCTCCCTCTCATTGACCACTAGTGTTTCCAGCTACCCAATTTATTTTACCCTTTGTTCCCACTATTATTTTTTTATCCATAATTTTTACTCATCTGTCCATACCCAGGATATAAGGAGCATCATACACAAGGTTTTCACAATCACATGGTCACATTGTAAACATTGTATCTTTATACAGTTGTCTTCAACAGTCTAGGCTACTGGAACACAACTCAACAGTTTCAGGTACGTCCCTTTAGCCACTGCAATGAGCCATAAACTAAAAAGGGATATCTATATAATGCATAAGAATAACCTCCAGGATAACCTCTCGACTCTGAAATCTCTCAGCCACTGAAACATTATTTTGTCTCATTTCTCTCTTCCTCCTTTTGGTCAGGAAGGCTCAATCTCTTGATGCCGGGTCCTGGTTTATCCCAGGCTCTCTGTCCCACGGTTCCAGGAAGACTTACACAACCCTGGAAGTCGTCTCACGTAGGAGGCTTGGCTGGCTTAGAGAGAGAGGCCACATCTGAGCAACAAAAGAGGGTCTCTGGGATGACTCTTAGACCTAATTTTAAGTGATCTTAGCCTGTCTTTTGCAGGAATAAGTTTTGTAAGGCTGAGTCCCAAGATCAAGGGCTCGGCCTGTTGATCTGGTTATCCTTACTGCTTGTGAGAATATCAGAAATTCTCTAAATGGGGAAGTTTAATATTTCTTCCTTTCTCTCCAGTCCCCCAGTGGGACTTTTCAAATACTTCTTTATTCACTGCCCAGATCACTCTGGGATTTATTGGAACATTACACTAACCTGGACAAACTAACAAAATCTCATACCCTATTCAATATTCCATGTACTGATCCCCACCATTTTTTTTTGTTATTTTTTATTTTTTTATTAATTAAAGAAAAAAAAATTAACACAACATTTAGAAATCATTCCATTCTACATATGCAATCAGTAATTCTTAACATCATCACATAGATGTATGATCATTTCTTAGAACAGATTTTTTTTAACTTTTTTTATTAATTAAAAAAATTAACAAACAAAACATTAAGAGATCATTCCATTCTACATATACAATCGGTAATTCTTAATATCATCATATAGTTGCATATTCATCATTTCTTAGAACATTTGCATCAATTTAGAAAAAGAAATAAAAAGACAACAGAAAAAGAAATAAAACGATAACAGAGAAAAAAAAGATTATACATACCATACCCCTTACCCCTCGCTTTCATTTACCACTAGCATTTCAAACTAAATTTATTTTAACATTTGTTCCCCCTATTATTTATTTTTATTCCATATGTTCTACTCTTCTGCTGATATAGTAGCTAAAAGGAGCATCAGACACAAGGTTTTCACATTCGCAGAGTCTCGTTGTGAAAGCTATATCATTGTTCAATCATCATCAAGAAACATGGCTACTGGAACACAGCTCTACATTTTCAGGCAGTTCCCTCCAGCCTCTCCACTACATCTTGAACAACAAGGTGATATCTACTTAATGCATAAGAATAACCTCCAGGATAACTTCTCAACTCTGTTTGGAATCTCTCAGCCATTGACACTTAGTCTCCTTTCACTCTTCCCCCTTTGGTCGAGAAGGTTCTCTCAATCCCTTGATGTTAATTCTCAGCTCATTCTAGGGTTTTTCTCAGTTCCTTGATGCTGAGTCTCAGCTCATTCCAGGATCTCTGTCCCACGTTGCCAGGAAGGTCCACACCCCTGGGAGTCATGTCCCACACAGAGAGGGGAAGGGTGGTGAGACTGCTCGTTGTATTGGCTGGAGAGAGAGGCCACATCTGAGCAACAAAAGAGGCTCTCTTGGTTGTGACTCTTAGGCCTAAATTTTAAGTAGACTTGACCTATCCTTTGTGGGGTTAAGTTTCATGTGAACAAACCCTAAGCCTGGGGGCTCAGCCTATAGCTTTGGTTGTCCACACTGCTTGTGAGAATATCAAGAATTCAACTTGGGGAAGTTGAATTTCTCCCCACTCTCACCATTCCCCGAAGGGGGCTTGCAAATACTTTTCCAGTCACTGATCAAATCACTCTGGGATTCATCGGGGCATCACTCTGAGCAAACCAACAAAATCTCATGTGCTACCTGAGATTCCAAGTACTTATGACATTCAATCAAACTATCTACATGAGTTATATTAGGAAATGCTCTAGTCAAAATATAAATTTTGTAACAAATAAACATTTTTTGCTTTAGTCTCACACATAAGGTGACATTTTAAAGTATTAATTATCATCTATTTTCAACACCCTGCAATAATGACATTCCGTTGTTCTTCCTCAGGCAAAAACATTTCTTAAATTTGTACATTGTACATTTCACTATTATTATACACTCTAGGCATTCCTAGGTTATACCATCTCGATCTTTACCATCTATCTTTCTTTCTGATTTCATTTATGTCCCCAGTCCTCCTCCCTCTATCATTCTCACATGCAGGTTCATTCAGTGTTTTAACATAATTACATTACTGTTAGGTAGTATTGTGCTGTCCATATCTGAGATTTTATATTCAGTCCTGTTGCACAATCTGTATCCTTTCAGCTCCAATCACCCAGTATCTCACCCTATTTCTATCTCCTGATGGTCTCTGTTAACAAGGAAATATTCTAAGTTTATTCACTAACGTCAGTTCATGTCAGTGTGACCATACAGTATTTGTCCTTTTGTTTCTGGCTAATCACACTCAGCATAATGTCCTTAAGGTCCGTTCATGTTGTTACATACTTCATAACTTTATTCTGTCTTATAGCTGCATAATATTCCATCTTATGTAAATGTCACAGTTTGTTTAGTCAGCTGTCTGTTGATGACAGTTTTGGCTGTTTCCATCACTTGGTAATTGTTAATAATGCTGCTATAAACATGTAAATGTCCATCTGTGTCCTTGGCCTCGTGACCTTTGAGTAGAGACAGCATATACATGGGTCCTGTTTTTTAAACCATTCTGCCAGACTATGTCTTTTGATTGGAGAGTTTAATCCATTAACATTCAGTGTTATTACTGTATGGGTAGTACTTTCTTCTACTATTTTGCCTTCTGGATTTTATATGTCATATCTAATTTTCCTTCCTTTTACCTTTACTCATAGTCTTCCTTTCTACACTCTTCTCCACACCTCTCTCTTCTGTCTTCGTATCTGTCTCTAGTGTTCCCTTTAGTATTTCTTGCAGAGCTGGTCTCCTGGTCACAAATTCTCTCAGTGATTTTTTGTCTGAAAATGTTTTCATTTCTCCCTCATTTTTGAAGGACAATTTTGCTGGATATAGAATTCTTGGTTGGCAGTTTTTCTCTTTTAATAATTTAAATATATTATCCCACTGTCTTCTCGCCTCCATGGTTTCTGCTGAGAGATCTGTGCATAGTCTTATTGGGCTTCCCTTGTATGTGATGGATTGCTTTTCTCTTGCTGCTTTCAAGATCCTCTCTTTCTCTTTGATCTCTGACATTCTGATTATTAAATGTCTTGGAGTATGTCTATTTGGATCTGTTCTCTTTGGGGTACGCTGTACTTCTTGGATCTGTAATTTTAAGTCTTTCATAAGAGTTGGGAAATTTTCAGTGATAATTTCCTCCATTAGTTTTTCTCCTCCTTTTCCATTCTCTTCTCCTTCTGGGACACCCACAACATGTATATTCATGCGCTTCATATTGTCTTTCAATTCCCTGAGTCCCTGCTCATATTTTTCCATTTTTTTTCCTATAGTTTCTGTTTCTTGTTGGATTTCAGATGTTCTGTCCTCCGGTTCATTAATCCTATGTTCTGCCTCTCGAAATCTACCATTGTAGGTTTCCATTGTTTTTTTCATCTCTTCTACTGTGTCTTTCATTCCCATAAGTTCTGTGATTTGTTTTTTCAGACTTTCAGTTTCTTCTTTCCTTGCCTTTTTTATATCCTCCCTCAATGCATTGATTTGGTTTTTGATGAGGTTTTCCATGTCTGTTCGTATATTCTGAATTAGTTGTTTCAGCTCCTGTATGTCATTTGAATTGTTGGTTTGTTCCTTTGACTGGGCCATATCTTCAATTTCCTTAGTGTGATTTGTTATTTTTTGCTGGCATCTAGGCATTTAATTACCTTAATTAGTTTATTCTGGAGATTGTTTTCACTTCTTTTATCTACGGTTTTCTTGCTGGATGAATTTGTTGTCTATCTGTTCTTTGACATTCTGTTCAGCTTTATCTGAACCTTTAGCTTAAGTTTTGTTTAACAGAGGAGAATTTTTCAGTTCTTGTTTTTTTGTTTTTTGCCCTGCTTGTGTGGTACCTTTCCCCCCCACACACTTAGGAGGGTCTGCTTAGATATTATAGACCCCAGCCAGATTTTCCCAGACCAAACTGCCCTCCTATCAGGAGGAGTCACCTGCGTCGGTTTTCCCTGAGCATGAGACCCAGTAGGTTGAAAGACTTTCCTGTGAAGTCTCTGGACTCTGTTTTTCTTATCCTGCCCAGTATGTGGTGCTTGTCTGACTGCAGGTCCCACCAGCATAAGATGATGCGGTACCTTTAACTTTGGCAGACTCACCCTGCTGGGGGCGTGGTGGAGACAGAGGAGAGGTTGTAGGCTGGTTTTAATGGCTTCAAATTACCAAGCCCTGGTGTCTGAATTCCTTGATGGAGGGAGTCCACCTGGGTGGGCCTTCACCTCTCCCTTGGGGAAGGCACAGGCTCCAGATAAGCCCCCAAAAGAGCTCACTTCTGCCTATGCCTGGGGCAGTTGCAGCCTGAAAAGTCCTGCCGCTGTATCCAGAGGCAGTCAAGCCTTTGTAGATACACAGCCACAAAAACCTGTTTCCTTCTTTTTTTTCCCCCTTTTTCTGTCAGTCCTGCCCCCTTGGTGCCGGGGTAAAAATGAGCAACCTCTGCTTTGATCGGGTTCACCTAAGCTGGGGGCCTATTTTTAAGTAGTCAGAATTTGTTAATTAGTTCCACAATTGGCGTTTGATTGTGCCCAGTCACTGCTGCTGGTAAAGTCCTTTCCTTTCCCCTCTGGGAAGTGGCCTGTGGGGGAGGGGCGCTGGCCGCCGCAGCTTTGGGAACTTACGGTTTTGGGGGGTGCTCGCAGCCGGTCCAGCTGGTCCAGACTGGGGTACGCTGTGTGTCTGGTCACTGACGTGGCCCCAGGAGCTGTTCTGTACTGTTTCTGGTTATTTAGCAGTTGTTCTGGAGGACGAACTAAAACGCGCACGTTGTTAAGCCACCATCTTGACCCGGAACCCCCCCATTTTTAAGATTATTTTTTTAAAGGTGTTGTTAAGTATGTTCATATCTCGTCTTCCTCATTAGTGTTTTCTGGGTTTTTTATCCTCTTCCTGTTTCTTTGTCTTGTCCTTTTTTGTTGTATACTGTTCATTTGAATTTTTTAAATTATTTACTCTGGGATTTACTCTATGTGACATCTACTTCTTGATTTTTTTACCAGCTGGTGATAAAACAGAGTTTCTTGAGCTTCAGTCCTCTCGTTAGAAATATCTGCCCAAGGCAAATGCCATACCCAGCATTTTCTCTGTCTCTCTGGGCCTCTGTCTTGTCTTGGGCTTTTGCTTGTTAGTTGTTTTGGTATTCCCCTGTTTACAGGGGTTTGGTTGTCCTCTCTTTCTCCCATGAGACAGACTTCCTTCTACTGGGCATTTGGAGTCCGTATGTGTTTGTCCCAGACTGTCTGCTTCTATAGTTTTGTACATTTCTTTTGTTGTCTCAGGCTGCTTTTGCCTGGAAGAAGATTATGGGGGAGGATTATCCCTCAGACGACTTTGCTAAATCAGGGTTTCCCAGCCGAAACAGAGCCAGGAATCCATGAAGGGCCCAGCTCCAAACTGGCCTGGGAATGGAATTAGCAAAGGGCACCAAGGTTTCTCTGATAGCTCCTCAAAGCTGAACTTTCCTGACCTCCTCACTAAATTCAGCCCTTCAGCTAACTGTCCCCACAACCTTGAGGAAGTGCAGCATCTTTAAGTCTCTGCTGTCAATTCCTGAGTCCGTGGAGGGTTGAATCAACACATGCTGCTTCCTTTGTCCATATAGGTTGAAACAGTATCTGCCCTCAGAGCTAGGACCCAGCTATCTGAATTCTCTAATCAAAAGCCATAGAATAAGTGATTGGCCATGCCCACGCCTGTTCTCGGTGAAAAGGATTTCTCTATCCCTTTCTGTGACTAGCAGTTAGCCAGAGATTGGACCCCACAGCAGCTTGCCTTGAGGGTTGAGATTGGGCTTCAGTAGCCACCACATGGAGAGAGCAACAATTTTTCTTTTATCATGATTTATCAGCCTTTTCCTTTCACATTTTCCTGGGCACTGTACAGTGTTCTTCTGGTTTCCAGAGTTTCAAAATAGTTTTTTTTCCCTACAGTTCCTGCTTCTTTAATAGTTGTTTTGGTGGAAGGACCAAGTCTTGGAGCTCCCCACTCTACCATCTTCCCAGAAGTTCTGTACTTATTTTTTTGTTCTCCTGCCATTACTAATTCCCAGGTCCATTTCATCTTGCACATTTCTCCCCTCTGCAGGCAACTACACTAACATGTTTGATGTGTGTAATACCCTTGGAGATGTATTCTTCCTGTAGAATGTATACAATTTTTCTGTCTTTTAAAATTTACATTAATGAAATGGTTATTGTATTGTTTTAATTTGTATTACTGTGCTGGAAAAATGGAAACTTTTCTTGTATTCTAATTAAGAAGTTGTTTCCTTGTTTGTTTTTACATATTTGAAAACACTGAAGCATCTCAAAGATATTTTCTTTTTTCATGCAGATGCTTGAGACCATATAGACACAACTTTTACTATTGAGATGATATAACCAAGATTAAATAACATTGTTTTCACACTGATAATTTTAAAACAATCTAGCAAGACTTCCTTTGTATTACCCTGATGGTTAAAATATCAGTAACTTATAACCCTAGAGTTTGGTATTTACCATCTTAGTTATCATCATATTATTGTGAAACTTTAATGATGCTCTGTGCTACTCAGGACATTTTAAAAAAAATTTAGAATCTCAGTAATCTTGTAAGAAAGCCAGTAAGCTAGGCTATTTCCTTAATTTTGCGGAAGAGAATGTAGAGAGCTAGTTTGATCAGATGATCTATTTATGCTCACGTAGTTATTGAAACCAGTAAGACTAGAACCTAAGTCTGACAGTGTCCATGAAGATGGCTTTGTTTGATAAAGCATCTCTAATTTCTCTCAAGTTTTCTACCTCTTCCTTTTCAGTACTTAGTGAGAATTAGGGAAGGTCTGTGGTCACTAACATCTATATCAGCAAGGTTATTTGGGATGATTGATGCTTATGGTGTTTTTTAGTTGTTGTGGAGGGAGTAGCAAAAGGATAGATATTTATCTCTGTGTGTTTTTTTTTTTTTTTTTTTGCCTGGGCAGGCATCGGGAATCAAACCCGAGTGGGTCTCTGGCATGGTGGGCGAGAACTCTGCCACTGAGCCACCATTGCATTGCCTTATCTCTCTATGTGTTTCTCTGTCATCTCACTGCAGAACTAATGGATTGTAGATTAAGGAAAATAGGGAATATGAAGAATAAAAATGGAAAAGGAAGCCAAATTTGTGAGCAGTGGAAAATTGGAGTAATAAAACTATTCCCATAGTCTTTAATTACTCTTTTTTTGCCCTTAAAGCTGAGAGTTTACAGTTTATATTTTAAAAATTTGAGATCAATTCCTGTCTGTTTAGTGGAAAAAAGTATGTAAATTCTGAATAGTTAGCTCTGTCTAGAACTCAGATATTTTATAAAGACTTTATATTAGCCAAAATCTGAGGAGGAGAAACATTTCATAATAGTTTTTTATTTTCTTATTCTGATTTATACTAAGATATAGTCTCTTCTGTACTCTACCAGAATATATATTTATAATATATTTATAATAAGCAATATATATATTGCAGATATAAGCAGAATATATATTTATAATAAGCAATATTATATTTATAATATATTTATAATAAGCAATATATATAATGCTTTCTTAGTAGAGTAACAATTTTTTTCAGATTCTGTACAATGCCTTTATAGAATTAGAAACCTGTTGTTAAAAGTGAGGATTAAATCTTTTTATATATATTTTTTGTGTCTATATAAAATTCCCTCCTCTTAGGAACACAAATGATATTGCCTTTAAGAATAATAGTCATTTTTAAGATGATACTATTTTCTCTTTAAAATTGTTTATTTGAAAGCCTAATTTAAAAATCGGCATTCAATACAGATTTTTAAATGAAGAAATATATGGCACTAACCTATAAAGTAAAACAATAACATAATAGAAGGAATTCTGCACTTTATCTGACTCTCTTATTTTTTGAAGGGGTACATGGACATCAAACCCCAGGTCTCCTGCATGGCAGGCGAGCATTTTACTACTGAGCCACCTATGTACCCAAGTCTCTTATTTTAGATATAAATGAACTTAAGCCTGGAAAAATAAGTGAGGTCAAGTTTTCGTTTTAGAGCTTAGTTTTAGGGCTGGAACAAGAACCAGATCTAAAATGAGATTGCCAAAACTATTACAATTGTATGAACTCATTGATTGTCATGGTTTCTGGGTTTGTTTTAGCTGCCTTTGTAATTAGCTCTACTTGAAGTAATGTCTAGTATTTCAGTCTTAAAAACCAGTAATGTTAGTGCAACATATAAATAAAATATTAACATGCCATGTTTTCTTGCTTTTCATTGGTGCTTCTTATTTATATTGTTAGATCTGCAGGAATAAAAAGTTTGGTTATGGAGTCATGGTTACACAATTGGCTTCAACAGCAGCAGGTGCAATAGCATTACAAAATTCAGGTAATTTTTTTCTTTTAGTTAGAAATTTAATCATTTTAAATAAAATGAGCATGGTACCTGAAATTTAGCTAGCATGATCAATTATCAGGATATTTACTTCAGTGTTCTTTTTCCTAAGTTAAGCCTTAGGTAGAAGAAAATTATGGGGTCTCTTTTTAATCTTTTCTTTTCATTGAAATCCCACTCAGACATTTTTTTCTGTAAGATATATGTAGCCCTGTTCTCTTTCCTGTTACAACAGTGACACATAGGATAGAGAGAGACGTTTGATGTTTTAAGAATCCTTTTTTGTTTTATAAATCTATCAGGGTTGCCTAATTCTCAGTTTCTTTTATGTGCATCACAATTTACTTTGCTAGTAGGTATCCCAAATACATACAATTTCTTTGTTCTCTTTCTTGAAATGATCTCTCTTGTCACTGAATTTTCACCTCTTATTTTCAGTTTGCAACTGATATGGACTACCTGCTATTATCTGGATTTTCAAGAAGTTAAAACATTGTATATTTAATATGTCATATTTCAAGGTTATCTGAATCCTGAACCAGACACGAAGATAATATGTAATATCTAATAGAGATACTGTAGTTGTATTTTTCAAGTCTTAGAGTTGATAAATCATAGCATCAGAGATTACTACTGATTCTCTCCTTAATTGAAAATAGTTTCCTGTAGTGTGTTTAAATAACTTTTGGCTGAATTAATTTGGGCTGCTTTTATTATGAAACATGTTTCTTTGCAGAAATTATCCTAAGCTGAACCATTTTTTCCTTCTATTTAGAATAAAATCCAGTAGAGTGTAGTAGTCAGGGATGCATTAATGGGGGCGTTTGGAGACTTGGTCAAGGCATTAAACCTCTGAGTCCCAGAGTATCAGACTTTTCATGAAGGGGTTAAATTCAGTTTTTCATAGAGCACAGGATGAAAGACCAACACTACTTGAGTTTCTATAGTGTTTTAGGCACTATATTAGGAACTTCAAATGTATTATCCATACATACTTCACAGCAACCCTCGAATGTAGCATTTTTACTTCCATTTTCAAATGGGGAAACTGAGACTCCAAATCAAGGGATTTGTGTAAGGATATAGAGGTAATAAACTCACATATTTTGAATTTGAATCCAGATATTCTTGATTCTAGAGCCTATTTTTTTCATTTTACCAGTTGGATCCCTTCTATTCTAATATTGATATTCTGATCTTATTGATTTTATGATTAGATGCTAACTTCTTACACTTTTCCATGTGATTTGATTCTTTAATGGAAATTTAGTAATGGAACTTAGTGCTCATTTTTATTTAGCTATAGCTAACTCATGAGACCTTTTAAAGACCATTGAATTGAGGCAAAAATTGTGTAGAATGGAGAAATGTTCTAAGCATATGAAATTATGAAAAAATAATTTTACTGGAATAAGGAAACAGATTTTTCATTCTTTGAATGCCTACACTGCCTCCAGATTTTTCCTATCCTTCCCCCTCACTCCCACACAAATATGCACATACAATCTTTCAGGATCCCTTACATTGTTGGCTTATTTGCAGAGCGAAGTATATCCTTATCATTTTTAAGAAGAACATGCTCAGAGAAATTTTGGGCTAAAGGATAAAAGCTGTGAAGCATAATCCAGAAGTCCTCTAGGGAACTAGTCCTTCAGATTTTATTCATTACACAGGTTAATATTAGTGGGGTATAAAGGTATGTTAACAATAACTGCTAAAATTTCTACTAAGGATAGAGGTTATTTCTTATACAAAAAGTAAGTCTGTATGCTGTCAGTATGGAACAGTCTTGCCAGAC
The DNA here is from genome assembly GCF_023851605.1 of Tamandua tetradactyla. Classification (NCBI taxonomy): domain Eukaryota; kingdom Metazoa; phylum Chordata; class Mammalia; order Pilosa; family Myrmecophagidae; genus Tamandua; species Tamandua tetradactyla. The sequence continues at coordinate 182,269,387 of NC_135331.1, read as the reverse complement.
AGCCATAATCCAAGGAAATACCATGTTATATATATGATAGGTAATAATGAAATAAAATTCTTTGTAGGATTTATTAGTGCGCTTATAAGTGAATTATGGGCTAATCTGGAATGTGGCAGCGATGATGTTAGAGTAACCCATCCCAGAACTACTCCGGTGGATCCTATTGACCGAAGCTGTCAAAAGGTAAGAAATGATTTGATTTGTCTGATAATAAGCAGACTTTAAATATAACTCTCAGAAATGACTTCTTTTCAGACTTTATCTTTGTTCATTTAAAATCAGCAGCCTTTAATGTTCTCCCTTTTAAATAATTTATAAATTATTATTTTCCTTTTCAAAATAAAGTTAGTGAACAATACAAATACAGTGTTCTCTGCTGATTATGTTTTGTAAGGATGTTTTTCTTTCATGTTATTTTTTATGACAATTTTCACCCTTAGTAATGTATAATAGTACCCCAGACCTTTTAACAGAGAAAAATCTGAAACAAACTATAGCCAAAACAATAAGAGCAAAGTAGCTTTTTGCTCTAGGGCTTGATCTCAGGATTATTTGAAAGTAGATGGGGACAGACAGAACATGCTATCATTTAGAATAATATGGTAAAATTTTTTTCAAGCACCCAATTATTTTCCCAACTTTTATATTATATAATATACAAAACAAAGAAAGAAATATAGTTTTCAAAGCACTCTTCAACAAGCAGCTACAGAACAGATCCCAGAGTTTATCATGGGCTACCATAAGATCCTCTCAGTTTTTTCCTTCTAGCCGCTCCAGAATGTAAGTGGCTAGAAGGAATATATATATATTTTTATCATCACAATAAATCCTTTTTTCTCTTTTGTGAAAAATAACATGTATATACAAAACAATAAATTTCAAAGCACAGCACCACAATTAGTTGTAGAACATATTTCAGAGTTTGGCATGAGTTACAATTCCACAATTTTAGGTTTTCACTTCTAGCTCCTCCAAGATATTGGAGACTAAAAGAGGTATCAATTTAATGATTCAGCAATCATATTCATTTGTTAAATCCTATCTTCTCTATATAATTCCACCATCACCTTTGATCTTTCCATTCTTCTCTTTAGGGATGTTTGGGCTGTGGCTGTTCTAACTTTTTCATGTTGGAAGGTTCTGTCAGTAATATGGTGTAGGGAGATAGAACTAGCTGATGTTCTGGAGAGGCTAGGCCTTCAAGGTTTCAGGACTTATCTGGAGGTTGTAGGTTTCTGGAAGGTTACGCTAAGCATAGAACCCTTGTGGAATCTTATACATTGCCCTAGGTGTTCTTTAGGATTGGCTGGAATGGTCCTGGTTGGGGTTTGGCAAAGGTAACAATGTCTAACTGAAGCTTGCATAAGAACAACCTCCAGAGTAGCCTCTTGACTCTATTTGAACTCTCTCTGCCATTGATACTTTATTAGTTATACTTCTTTTCCCCCTTTTGGTCAGGATGGAATTGTTGATCCCATAGTGCCAGGGCCAGACTCATCCCTGGGAGTCTTCTCCCACGCTGCCAGGGAGACTTTCACTCCTGGATGTCATGCCCCACGTAGAGGGGGAGAGCAATGATTTCACTTGCCGAATTGGGCTTAGAGAAGGTGAGACCACATCTGAACAACAAAAGAGGTCCTACAGAAGTAGTTCTTAAAAGGCCTACCTATATGTAGGCTAAGCTTCTCTGCTACTTACATAAGCGTCACAAGCATAAACCTCAAGATCAAGGGCTTGGTCTATTGATTGGGTGTCCCTAAAGTTTGACACAGTATCAGGATTCACTGATGGTGAAGTTTAATAGTTCCATATTTTTTCTCCCATCCCCCAAGGTACCTTGCCAATACTTTTTGATTATCTGCTTAATGTACTCTAGGATATATCCAGAGTACTTAATGTATAATATTAAGTTATATAGGATTAAAGGAACCTCTTTCCTATTCTGGGCTCCTTGTGTTTCAGTTGTTCAAATGAGCTATACAGACAGGTTGAGTTAGATTACATGCTACAGAAAATTTAGGTTCCAGACCAAATAAACCTCTCTTCCTTTGGTCTCAAAGAGTATGTATGGAAGCTGCCTCCTATTACTAGCTCTTAAAGATGTTGCCCTACATTTTCTTCTAGAAGCTTTATGGTTTTCTTCTAGATTATTTATGGAAGCACCCACTTTTTATCATGATCAATACATAATTAATGATTTTTACGTATTTGCTATATTCCCCAAATTTCAGTAAAATGAAATGATTTCACAGAGTTAGAAAGCAGAATACAGGATACAAGTCACCAGGGTAGGATAGGGAATGGGGAGTTAATTATTCCAGAGTTCCTGTTTGGGGTGATAGAAAATTCCTGTAATAGATGGTGATGATGGTAGCATAACATTGTGAATGTAATTAAAACTTCTGAATTATGTAGTTAAATGTTATCAAAAAAGGAAATTTTAAGTTGAATATATGTTACCAGGGCAAAAGTTTTTGTAAAAACCTTGGAACTGTACAACACAAACAGTGACCTCTAATGTGAAATGTGGATTATAGTTAATAGTATAATTATAATAATACTTTCAACAATTGTAATAAAAGTACCATAGTAATGCAAAATGTTAATAATAGAGAAAACTGTGTGCTTTGGGGCTTACCAAAAGCGTGATTGTTTTTTATGGCAAGATTTTTTTTTCTTTAACCTACAACTTCTTTAGTAAAAAGAAATAAAGAAAATGAAATCATGGTTCCTAATTTTGACTGGGCAATTTTCTTTCAAAGGATGCCATAAAAGTATCAAAAGAACATTTCAGAGGTTTTTCTTTTTGTCATGGTAGTCCTGTGCTCTCCTATAGAAAGTACCTACAAACTACAGAAAAATAATTTAAAAATAAACTGCTTGGAATCACTGGAATAACCAAAAATAGACAGAAGTGGAGGTGAATCAATCTGAATCAAAAGAGTGGCACTGATTGAGTGTTCAGATTTAACAGATTTTTGCATTGAGGGCAAGTACCAGTTAGTGCAGGACAATTTACTATGCTTGAAGACCCAAAAGACAAGGTTTAGAGTTAAAGAACAGATGGAAAGTGAGGAAAGAGACACAGAGGGAGAACTCCAACTCTGTGTATATACTCTGCCCAAATATTTGGATAACTCCTGAACTATGCATTGAATTTAACAGAGATATCAGATGTTGCCTCCTCCAGGCATTGGAGAGTTTGGAGTTTCAGGTTGGCCAAATTAACTGCTAGATTGAAAAAAAACCAAAAACCAAAGACAAACAGCACTCAGAGGAATATAACAGAATCCAAATTATTCACAATGTATCTTTCATAATGTGTAGGATACAATTAATAATTACTAGACATGTGAAGAAATGGGGAAATGTGACTCATATTAAGTAGAAGGAATGGAAATTGTAATAATGAGAATGTTGGAATTATTAGACAGAGATTCTAAAGCAGCTGTTATAAATAGAATGTAAAAGAAAATATGACTGTAATGAATGAATGAACAAACGAAATCAGAGCAAGGAAATAGAAACTATATAAAAGAACGCAGTGAAATTACAGGACTGAAAAATTATTTATGTATAATTTATTGATGGGCTTAACTGAAGATTTAAAGATGATGTAAGAATCAGTAAATTGAAGGATATATCAGTAGAAATTATCCAACGTAAAGAAGAGAGAGTAAAAATTATACAGAAAACCTTCAGTGATTTATGCGACAGTATCAAAAGGTTGACTATACATGAAATTGGAATACCGAAAGGACAAGACAGAGAAACGAGAGAGAGAAATGGGCAGAAAAATATTTGAATAAATAATAGCTACAATTACACAAATTTTGTGAAAGATGTAAATTACAGATCAAGAAGTTCAGTGAATTCCAAGGATGATTATGTGAACAATGGAAACCTACCCAAGCTCATCATAAACACAATACTGAAAACCAGAGATAAAGAACAAATCTTGAAAGAAGCCATAAAAAAAATCACAGGTTATATACAGGGGAACAGCAGTACATTTCAGTGATATCTGCTTGGAAACAGTGGATAACAAGACAATTGAACATCTTTGATATGCCGAAAGATAAAGAATAGCAATAAAGAAACAGTCAACTTAGAATTCTGGATCCCACAAAAGTTTCTTGAAGAATGAAAGTGAAATAAAGAATTTAGAAATGAACAAAGGCTAAGAAAAATTTTGTATTTCTAAAAGGCCGTTGCATTTCAAGGAAAATGGTGCCAAGTGGAAATTTGGTTTTCTAGGATGCAAAGGGAATAATAGTTGAGTGAATATAAAAACCTATTATTTTTCTCTTAATTTCTTTGAAATACACATAACTCAAATATGATGACATATTGTTCTATTTATAATTTTAGAGGTAGTATGACATCTATAGCATAAAAGGCAGGGGACTAGAAGAATGGCATATGAATATATATAGTTAAAAGGTTCTTGCATTTTATATAAAATGACAGTATATTACTTTTTACCTACCCCTAGGAAATAATTTTGCCTATCCTGCTAGGTACTAGGAATATTTGCTAATATGAGTTGTCATGCCTTGGCCTTTCAGTGGATAGTCTAGAGGAATAGACACTTTTTTTAATGAAAAATTAATCATCTGTTTTTGCTGCTATTTATTTATTTAAAAAAATTTTTATTAATAAAACCAATCAACATACAATATGAGCATTCTTTCTTTCATCGCAGTTGTATATTCATCATCATGATCATTTCTTACAACATTTGCATCAATTCAGAAAAAGAAATAAAAAGAAGACAAAAAAATTCATACATATCATACCCCCACCCCTCCCTTTCATTGATCACTAGCATTTCAATCTACTAAATTTATTTTAACATTTGTTTCCCCTATTATTTATTAATTTTTAATCCATATGTTTTACTTATCAGTCTATAAGGTAGATAAAAGAAGCATCAGATGCAAGGTTTTCACAATCACACAGTCACATTGTGAAAGCTATATCATTATACAATCATCTTCAAGAAACTTGGCTACTGGAACACAGCTCTACATTTTCAGGCAGTTCCTTCCAGCCTCTCTGTTATGCCTTAACTAAAAGGTGATATCTATTTAATGCATAAGAATAACCTCCAGGATAACCTCTCGACTCTGTTTGGAATCTCTCAGCCATTGAGACTTTTTGTCTCATTTCTCTCTTCCTCCCTTTTGGTCGAGGTTTTCTCAATCCCTTGATGCTGAGTCTCAGCTCATTCTAGGATTTCTGTCCCACATTGCCCAGAAGGTCCACACTCCTGGGAGTCATGTAGCACGTAGAGAGGGGGAGGGCAGTGAGTTTGCTTGTTGTGTTGTCTGAGAGAGAGGGGCCGCATCTGAGGAACAAAAGAGGTTCTCTTGGGGGTGACTCTTAGGCCGAATTTTAAGTAGATTTAGCCTATCCTTTGCGGGTTAAGTCTGTATGAACAAACCCCAAGACTGGGGGCTCAGCCTATTGCTTTGGTTGTCCCTGCTGCTTGTGAGAATATCAAGAATTCTCCACTTGGGGAAGTTGAATTTTCCCCCTTTCTCACCATTCCCATAAGGGAACTTTGCAAATGCTTTTTTATTCACTTGGAATGGCTTTTTTTTTTTTTTTTTAATTTTTAAGTTAATTTTTTAATTAAAAAAAATGTAACCGCAAACAGATGCAAACATTCTTTTTTAAAAATTTTTTTTCTAAATACCAAAAAACACCAAGAGCAAGCATTCTTAACTTTTGATCATTCCATTCTCCATATATAGTCAGTAATTCACAATATCATCACATAGTTGCATATTCATCATCATGATCATTTCTTGGAACATTTGCATCTATTCAGAAAAAGAAATAAAGAGAAAACAGAAGAAAATTCATATATACCATGCTACTTACCCCTCCCTTTCATTGATCACTAGCATTTCAAACGAAATTTATTTTAACTTTTGTTCCCCCTATTATTTATTTTTATTCCGTATTTTCTACTTGTCTGTTGACAAGGTAGATAAAAGGATTGTGCTGCTATTTATAATTCGAATAAGGATACAGGATTTAAAAAAAATTACGGTAGTGATATGTTTGTAGAAAAATCAGGCCAAAAGTACAGAGTTCCCATATACCTCCTATTCTAGTTTGTAGACGGCCAGAATGAGATATACCAGAAACAGAATGGCTTTAAAAAAGGGAAGTGTATTAAATTGCAAGTTTACAGTTCTAAGGCCATGAAAATGTCCAAAATTAAAGCAAGGCTATAAAAATGCCCAATCTAAGACATACAGGGAAAGATACCTTGGTTCAAGAAGTCCAGTGATATTCAGGGTTTCTATCTCAGCTGAAAAGGCACATGGCGATATCTGCTAGCTTTCTCTTTAACAGCATCCCTGGGCTCTGTCCATTCTGTTGGCTCTGTTGGTTTTGGTGACTCTTGTGGCTCTAAAGTTTTTCCAAAATGTTTCTCTCTTGAAGGACTCCAGTAAGCAACCTCACCTCGAATGGGTGGAGACACATCTCCATGGAAACCATCTAATCAAAAGTTACCACCTACATTTGGGTGGGTCACATCTCCATGGAAACAATAAAAATGATACCACCCAGCAATACTAAATGAGGATTGAAGGACATGGCATTTTTGGAGTACATATAGCTTCAAACCAGCACACCTCCTCTCACACACACACACAGTTGTTCCTATTAACAATTTGCATTAATGTGATATCTTTGTAACAATTGAAGAAATATTGCTATTTTACTTATATTATTATATATAGTCCATAGTTTACCTTAAGGTTTACTTTTTGTATTGTACAATTCTATTCTGTGATATATATACAACCTAAAAATAGTTATTTTAACTGTTTTCAAATATACAATTCACTGGTGTTAAATACGTTTGTAATGTTTTGCTATCATCACCACCAACCATTACCAAAAATTTTTCGTTGTCCCAAACAGAAATTCTCTACCAAGAAACTCTAAATCCCCATTCCTTACCTCCACTACTACCTTTGGAAACCTGTATTGTTATTTCTGACTATGAATTTGCATATTCTGATTATTTGATATAAGTGAGATCATAACACTGTTTGTTTTTGTGTCTAGCTTATTTCATCTAACATGGTGTCTTCAAGGTTTATCTGTGTAAAATATGTCAGAAATTCATTCTTTTTTAAATAGCTCAGTAATATTCCATTATACATATATACTTCTTTTTGTTTATCCAGTCTTCTACCACTTGACAGTTGTGACTAATTCACTAAGAACATTAGTGTACAAATATCTGTTCAAGTCCCTGCTTTTAATTATTTTTGGGTATGCATCTAAAAGTAGGATTGCGGGTTAATATGGTAATTCTATTTTTAACTTGCTGAGGAACTGCCAAACTGTTTTACACAGCAGTGGAGGCATTTTACATGCCCACCAACAATGTGCTAAGAGTCCATTTTCTCCACATCCTTTCCAAGGCTTGTTATTTTCTTCTTCTTTTTTTTTAATGGTAGCCAATCTTAGTGGGTATGAAATAGTATCTCATTGTGATTTTGATTTGCATTTTCCAAATGGCTAATGATGATGAGCCTCTTTTCTTGTGCTTATTGCCATTTCTGTATCTTCTTTGGAGAACTGTCTATTGAAGTTTTGTGTCCATTTTTTTTTTTTTTGTGGGGGGGGGGACATAGGCAGGCTTTGGGAATCAAACCTGGGTCTCTGGCATGGCAAGTGAAAATTCTGCCACAGAGCCACTGTTGTACCTGCCTCCACTGCCCATTTTTAAATTGGGTTGTCTTTTTATTGTTGAGTTGTACCTGCTCTTATAATTCTGGATAATAAATCCTTACAGACACATGTTTTCCAAATATTTTCTCCCATTCTGTAGGTTTTCTTTTCACTCTTTTGATAATTTCCTCTGATGCACGAAGGTTTTAATTTTGAAGAAGTTCCATTTATCCTTTTGTTGTTGTTGTTGTTGCTTATACTTTTGGTGTAAAGTCTAAGAAATCACTGCTTAATAAAAGGTCCTGGAAGATGTTTCCCTGTGTTTTCTTCTAGATATTTTATAGTTTTGGTTCTTATGTGTAGGTCTTCAATCTGTTTTTTATATGAGCAGGCACTGGGAATCGAACCCAGGTCTCCGGAATGGCAGGCAGGAATTCTGCCTGCTGAGCCACTGTGGCCCGCCTTTCAATCTATTTTGAGTTAATTTTTGAGTATGGCATAAGGCAGGGCCTACTTTCATTTTTTTGCACATGGAAATCCAGTTTTCCCAGCACCATTTGTTGAAGAGTCTATACTTCGCCATTGAGTAGACTCGGCATCCTTGTCAGAAATCAGCCAAATAAATAAATAAATAAATAAACAAAATAAAAATAAATTAATTAGCCATAGATGTAAGGGTATATTACTAAACTTTCAATTCTAGTGTATCCGTCTGTATGTCTATCCTTGTGCAAGGATCACACAGTTTTGATTGCTGTAGCTTTGTAGTAAGATTTTTTTTTTTTTTTAGTAAGCTTTAAATTGGAAAATATTGATCCTCCAAGTTTGTTTTTCTTTTTGACTAACAAAAAGATGGTTTTGGCTATTTGGGGCCCCTTACCTTTCCATATGAATTTTTAAAAAAAAATATTTCTACCAAACCATTAGCAACAGCCCATGAGTCAGTATACAAACACACCTCTGGTCAGTTTCCCTTCCAAGCAAAATAAACAACCAGGTGCAGTGCTTGAAGTTCTGCCCACTGGGAGGATTTTCCCTCACCATTGTCCTTCAAGGACACCCCAGAAAGGGGTTGTAATGCTGCAGCTGTCCACTTTCGGGTGGTACCTGCATATTGTGCTGAACCATCTGTAAACCAGGCCCGAGTTTTCTCTTCCCCAGTCAATTCACTGTAAGGAACTCCCCAAGAGGCTATAGCTCTGGTCTGGGAAAGAGAAGGTAATGTGGCAGCAGGAGTGGAAACCATGGGCATTTGTGCCACTTCTTCATGTAACTTACTTGTGCCTTCAGGACCTGCTCTGGCTCTATCTCGTATATACCATTTTCATTTTGCAATAGAGTGCTGCTGTGCACGCCCAACTTTATGGCTTGGTGGGTCAGACAACACCCAACTCATGATAGGCAACTCAGGTCTCATGGTAACTTGGTGGCCCATGGTTAGGCGTTCAGTCTCTACTAAGGCCCAGTAGCAGGCCAAAAGCTGTTTCTCAAAAGGAGAGTAGTTATCTGCAGCAGATGGTAAGGTTTTGCTCTAAAATCCTAAGGGTCTGCGTTGTGATTCTCCTATAGGGGCCTGCCAAAGGCTCCAGACAGCATCTCTATTTGCACTGACACTTTCAGCACCATTGGATCTGCTGGATCATACGGCCCAAGTGGCAGAGCAGTTTGTACAGCAGCCTGGACTTGTCACAGAGCTTCCTCTTGTTCAGGTCCCCACTCAAAATTAGCAGCTTTTCTGGTCACTCGATAAATGGGCTGGAGTAGCACACCCAAATGAGGAATATGTTGTCGCCAAAATCCAAAAAGACCCACTAGGCGTTGTGCCTCTTTTTTGGTTGTGGGAGGGGCCAGATGCAGCAATTTATCCTTCACCTTAGAAGGGATATCTCTATATGCCTCACACCTCTGGACACCTAGAAATTTTACTGAGGTGGAAGGCCCCTGTATTTTTGTTGGATTTTCTCCCATCCTCTAAATCTAGAGTAGTTGCTACTTCTTGCTCACTAGGTCCAATCAACATGATATCATCAATATAATGGACCAGTGTGATGTCTTGTGGGAGGCAGAAACGATCAAGGTCTCTGCCAACAAGATTATGACATAGGGCTGGAGAGTTGATATACCCCTGAGGTAGGACAGTGAAAGTATATTGCTGTCCTTGCCAGCTGAAAGCAAACTGTTTCTGGTGGTCCTTATTAATAGCTATTGAGAAAACAGCATTTGCCAGATCAATAGCTGCATACCAGGTACCAGGGGATGCATTGATTTGCTCAAGCAATGATACCACATCTGGAACAGCAGCTGCAACTGGAGTTACCACCTGGTTGAGTTTATGATAATCCACTGTCATTCTCCAAGATCCATCTGTTTTTTGCACAGGCCAAATAGGAGAGTTGAATGGGGATGTGTTGGGAATCACCACCCTTGCATCTTTCAAGTCTTTAAGAGTGGCAGTAATCTCTGCAGTCCCTCCAGGAATCTGGTATTGCTTCTGATTTACATTTTGCTTGGTAGGGGCAGTTCTAGTGGCTTCCACTTGGCCTTTCCCACTATAATCGTCCTCACTGCATGAGTTAGAGAGCCAACATGGGGATTTTTCCAGTTGCTCAGTATGTCTATGCCAATTATACATTCCAGAACTGGGAAAATAACTACAGGATGGGTCCGGGGGTCCACTGGACCCACTGTGAGATGGACCTTAGCTAAAACTCCATTGATCACCTGGCCTCCCTAAGCCCCCACTCTGACTAGTGGTCCAGAGTGACGTGTTGGGTCCCCTGGAATTAATGTCACTTCTGAACCAGTGTCTAATAATCCCCGAAATATCTGATCATTTCCTTTTCCCCAATGCACAGTTTCCCTGGTAAAAGGCCGTCGGTCTCCTTGGGGAAGACTTAGAGGAAGGTTAACAGTATAAATTTGTGGCAGTGTAACAGGTTTCTCCCCCAAAGGGACCTGGCCTCCCCTTCATTCAAGGGGCTCTGGGTCTGTAAACTGTTTCAAGTCTGGAAATTCATTAAGGGGCCGTGACTCTGTGTTTTTGTAATTCAGGTTAGACTTCTATTCACTTGACCTAGAACTCTTGTTTATACAGCTCCAACAAGAATTTAGTAGACTGCCCTTCTATTGTATTTCTAGGTACCCCATGATTTACTAACCAATGCCACAAATCTCTGCGTGTCATATAATTTTGACGCTTCCTTTGAGTTTGCTCTCTATTTATAATAGCCACGTGCACCCTGTCTTTGGTGATTGAGTGCTGCCACCTGGCTTCTGCCAACTTGGGATCCTGTTATCCCCATTGTGTTTAAGGATTCCAGCTCAGTGACAGCAGTTCCTACAGTAATATCTGACCTACCGAGAAGCACAACCACAGAGCTCTTTAGGGATGATGGTGCTAGTCTCACAAATTTATTTCTCACTGTTCTGGTAAAAGGTGCATCCTCTGGACATTCCTGGGTGTAAAAGCAGGCTTTGCATGATAAATCCACTCTAACATTCCAATCTATCTAAGCCTCTGGATCTCCTCATCTACATTATATATACCAGAGCATTTCTGGCATTTCAGCCTCAGGTAATGTTGGTCACCTTTTTTTTTTCCAGTTTTTTTTTTTTTATTAATTAACGGAAAAAAAGAAAAAAAAGAAATTAACCCAACATTTAGAAATCATACCATTGTACATATGCAATCAGTAATTCTTAACATCATCACATAGATGCATGATCATCGTTTCTTAGTACATTTGCATCAGTTTAGAACTAGCAACACAACAGAAAAAGATATAGAATGTTAATATAGAGAAAAAAAATAAAAGTAATAATAATAGTAAAAAAAAAACAAAAAAAAAACAAAAAAAAACAACCAGACAAAAACAAACAAAAAACAAAACAAAACAAAACAACAACAACAAAAAAAACCTATAGCTCAGATGCAGCTTCATTCAGTGTTTTAACATGATTACTTTATAATTAGGTATTATTGTGTTGTCCATTTTTGAGTTTTTGTATCTAGTTCTGTTGCACAGTCTGTATCCCTTCAGCTCCAATTACCCATTATCTTACCCTGTTTCTAACTCCTGCTGGACTCTGTTACCAATGACATATTCCAAGTTTATTCTCGAATGTCGGTTCACATCAGTGGGACCATACAGTATTTGTCTTTTAGTTTTTGGTGTTGATCACCTTTTGATCCATGTTTCAACCAACCACCCAAACAAGCTGTTAACACCTTTTCTAACCGCTCAAGCTATAATATTGAATGCAGAATCTCTGCTTAGTGAATCAATAAATTCAGCCTGATCCAGCCTTATATTCCTCCCACCATTATCCCACACTCTTAAAATCCATTGCCAAACATATTCCCCTGATTTCTGTCTATATAAATTGGAAAACTCACACAGTTCTTTTGGAGTATAACATACCTCCTCATGTGTGATACTTTGTACCTCACCTTTAGGGGCCTGTTGGGACTTAAGTCTAGTTATAGGTCTAGAAGAAATGAGAGGTGGTGGGGGTGGGTCATGAAAAGAATTAGAAATATCTTCCAAGCCATTTGCTTCAGGGCCTTCAGTTGCAGTTTCATCTGGTGAAACAGGATTAATAACTCTATGGCTAATCCCTTCAGGAGGAGGTTGGGTGGCCAATTCCTCAAGGTAGGCTGGAGGTGGGGCAGCTATGTCCTCAGGGCAGACTATTATAGGGTTATCTAGAGAAGATTCAGCATGGCCTAGGGTTTCAACCTCGCCCCCAACATCATTATCAATCCATATGTCACCATCCCATTTTTCAGGGTCCCATTCCTTTCCAATCAATGCCCTCACTTTAACGGCAGACACCATACAAGACTGAGATTTCAGTTTACATTGTAAAGTTGCTACTCTAACAATAAGATTCTGCATCTGATTTTCAGAGATCTCAAGTCTGTGGCTATAGGAAATAAGATTTTGCTTCAGGATACTCATAGATACGTCTGTATCTTTCATACGGTGCTTAATCTTCTCGTTTGAAGCCTTAAGCCCATCCCTTTTACCGCTTAATGTAGCCAGTGTATCTAACAACAACCAACCAACATCTCTATAACTGTTATTTCTACAAAACTCTGTAAAGGTGTCAAAAACATTATCCCTCAGAGTCTGGCTTCGTACAAGCGAAGCATTAGGAGAATCGAATGATGATATTTTGACTATCTCCTTTGCCAACTCAGTCCATGGATCGGGAGTGTCATTCTGATTACGGGAATCAGAGTCCTTAGTGTTTCTGAGTCCAGTCAGAGTAGAAAACCATTCATAAAAACCCATTTTTAAGATTCTGTTTCTTAAGAACCACTCCTGGTACCAAGATGTATTAGTTAGGGTTCTCTAGAGAAACAGAATCAACAGGGAACACTTGCAAATATAAAATTTATAGAAGTGTCTCATGTGACTGCAGGAACGTAGAGTCCAAAATCCACAGGGCAGGCTGTGAAGCCGATGACTCCGATGGATGGTCTGGATGAACTCCACAGGAGAGGCTCACCAGCCGAAGCAGAAGTGAAACCTGTCTCCTCTGAGTCCTCATTAAAAGGCTTCCCATGATTAGATTTAGCATCACTCATTGTAGAAGACACTCCCCTTTGGCTGATTACAAATGGAATCTGCTGTGGAAGCAGCTGACGTGATCATGACCTAATCCTATGAAATGTCCTCACTGCAACAGACAGGCCAGCACTTGCCCAATCAGATAAACAGGTACCACAACTTGGCCAAGTTGACACATGTCCCTAACCATGACAAAAGTATTTTTAAATTTTCTCAATTTTATGGTTCTCAATATTTCTCATTCTGAAATTTCCTGAGTCTATGGAAACATTTTTTAAAAAACAAGTAAAAAACTTAATAGTTACAAATAACTACAATTCAGTATAATACAAACTGAACATAATAGTATTAACATAATATAGGGCTTCTCAAGAGGGATGAAATTAATTGGAAGTACTTCAGAAAATATTTTTTGGCAAACTTGAAAGCTGAATTAGTGGGATAATGAGTAAATTGGGAGGGCAGGAAGAACATGTTAGTAGGACAAGAAAATTTTGTATACAAAGCAGATTTGATTGACTAAAGTGGGGACTTCAAACTGGGGAATAATGGGAAATGAGACTTTAAAGACTCTGGAAAGGACAAAGGTGTCAGAGTTTAGATTTGATGCATAATGATGGGCAACCATTGTATGTTTTTGAGCAAGGGAACCAAAGAATGAAATGTACCAGAGAAAAATATTCTAGTGGTTTTTAATAAGATAAAATGATAAAATAATCATGGAAAGATTAATTTGATAAGATTGCATCAAAAAGAGCTGGTTTTGATTGGAAAAGTCATGGCTCTTTAAAATTAACTTTATATCTAGATTAGTAGAATATCCAATGAATGCAGTTAAGATAGCCTTGTGGTCTGAGAGTAAGAATTAATTATCTTGCCAGAGCCCCTAAGAACTATTCTTTTTTATTTTTATTTTTGTGTGCTATATGGTGGGGGTCACATGTCATTCTTTTTTTACAATGACTATCCCATTATTGCAGCACCATTTGTTGCATTTTTTGGTGGGGGGAGGGTGCGGGGAATTCTCACATGGCAGGTGAGAATTCTACCACTGAACTACCCTTGCACCCCTATATTCTCTTGTATTTGCTTACACACTGGATGTAGCAGTGCAAAGAATGATGAAAATGGATCAGCTCATTTTTCTCAGAACCAAATATTTCAAGAGATACATGGTATTTTAAAACATTTTCCAACTCTGATCTATGTTCTGTAATAGTTGTCATATAATACATTGTCAGCGCATGCATAATTTTTGTGAATGTTAACTATTTTGTGCTTGTATATTATATATTTTACATTGATGTGACTTAATTAGGCTTATTTTAAAAATACACTGATCTCCCTCCTCCAAAAACAAATACATTAATCCTTACATCATAGGTATAGTTATAAAACTTTGCATTAGTCACTATGTAGATGTAATTGAGAAAATGAACCATTTAAATGAATTATTCTCTTTCTTTCCCCTAGTCTTTTCTAGCACTGGTGAACTTGTTATCCTATCCTGCTGTTTATGAGCTGGTAGGCAATCAAGGTCTTCCTACTAAAACAGAATATTCTCTTCGTGAAGTCCCAACATGTGTTACTGTAAGTTACTTTATTTTTCTGTTTAATACAGTTTTTTTTTTTTTTTTTTTTACTAGAGAAGTATGTTTACAGAAAAATCATGCCTGAAATACGGAGTTCCCATGCACTCCTCCTATTATTAACACCTTGTATTAATTAGTGTGGTACCTTTGTTATACTTGAAAGCGTATTATTATAATTATAACTATAGTCTATAGTTGTCATTAGAGTTCACTGTATTATACCATCCTATAGTTTTTTTCTAAAAATTTTTATTCTAGTAGCATATATGCAACCTAAGTTTTCCCCTTTTAACTACATTCAAATGCATTATTCAGTGATGTTAATTACATTCACAATATTGTGCCACCATCACAACAATCCATTACCAAAACTTTGTCATCACCCCAAATAGAAATTCTAAACCGATGGAGCATTAAACTTCACTTTTATAAATGATACTGTTTCAGGTTGGTTGTAAAAATGTAATTTAACCAAAAAAAAAAAAATTAAAGGAAACACTAATGACACTCATAGTCTGGTTTGATTATTCACATATGAGTTATTAACTTTGTGAATTATCTGTGAATGGAATCAAGGGCTCCCTTACAGGCCCTCTACCTATCTGAATACAAGGTTAACTCTTCCTAACCAGGAGAGAGACTTGGCATAAGTAGGTATTTGTGTATGAATAATTTTTAGGTGATTTATTACAGTCTTAGATACGTCAGTGCTGTTTCTTCATAGTTAGTACAATTAGAAATAAATAAATAAATAGGAATAAATTTATTCCTAATGTATCCTGGTTTTATTTTTATGAACGATGTGTTAATGCCCCATGAGGGCAGTATATGCATATTTATTTAATTTGAGGCTTATTTCATACTCATATTTCAAGAATGGTAGCTTGTTTTTATCATTCAGAGTTATTTACTTTATTTTTTCTAGGTAAGTTTACAAGTTAAATACACATACACATGTAGAAACATGCATGTAAGGATTAGTAAAAAAATATTTAATAATACTGAAATTCTATTGTTCATCATTATTTTTAAATTTTATGGTCACTTTGTCCTGTATTCCTTTTTTCTTCATACTTTAGCTGTTTTTTTTTGTTTTTTTATTAGTTAAAAAAATTAACTAACAAAACATTTAGAAATCATTCCATTCTACATATACAATCAGTAATTCTTAATATCATCACATAGTTGCATATTCATCATTTCTTAGTACATTTGCATCAATTTAGAAAAAGAAATAAAAAGACAACAGAAAAAGAAATAAAATGATAATAGAGAGAAAAAAAACTATACCTCACATGCAGCTTCATTCAATGTTTTAACATAACTACATTACAATTAGGTAGTATTGTGCTGTCCATTTCTGAGTTTTTGTATCCAGTCCTGTTGCACAGTCTTTATCCCTTCAGCTCCAATTACCCATTTTCTTACCCTATTTCTATCTCCTGATGGTCTCTGTTACCAATGACATATTCCAAGTTTATTCGCTAATATTGGTTCATATCAGTGAGACCATACAGTATTTGTCCTTTAGTTTTTGGCTAGTCTCACTCAGCATAATGTTCTCTAGGTCCATCCATGTTATTACATGCTTCATAAGTTATTCTTAGAGCTGCATGATATTCCATCGTATGTATATATACCACAGTTTGTTTAGCCACTCGTCTGTTGATGGACATTTTGGCTGTTTCCATCTCTTTGCAGTTGTAAATAATTGGTGTGCAAGTGTCCGTTTGTGTCTTTGCCCTTAAGTCCTATGAGTAGATACTTAGCAATGGTATTGCTGGGTCATATGGCAATTCTATATTCAGCTTTTTGAGGAACTGCCAAACTGCCTTCCACAGTGGTTGCACCATTTGACATTCCCACCAACAGTGGATAACTGCGCCTCTTTCTCCACATCCTCTCCAGCAGTTGTCATTTTCTGTTTTGTTGATAATGGCCATTCTGGTTGTTGTGAGATGATATCTCATTGTGGTTTTGATTTGCATTTCTCTAATGACTAGGGACATTGAGCATCTCTTCATGTGCCTCTTGGCCATCCGTATTTCCTCTTCTGATAGGTGTCTGTTCAAGTCTTTTTCCCATTTTGTAATTGGATTGGCTGTCTTTTTGTTGTTGAGTTGAACAATCTCGTTATAAATTCTGGATACTAGACCTTTATCTGATATGTCGTTTCCAAACATTGTTTCCCATTGTGTAGGCTGTCTTTTTACTTTCTTGATGAAGTTCTTTGATGCACAAAAGTGTTTAATTTTGAGGAGCTCCCATTTATTTATTTCTTTCTTCAGTGCTCTTGCTTTAGGTGTAAGGTCCATAAAACCTCCTCCAACTGTAAGTTTCATAAGATATATCCCTACATTTTCCTCTGTTTTATGGTCTTAGACCTAATGTTTAGATCTTTGATCCATTTTGAGTTAACTTTTGTATATGGTGTGAGATAGGGGTCCTCTTTCATTCTTTTGCATATGGATATCCAGTTCTCTAGGCACCATTTATTGAAGAGACTGTTCTGTCCCAGGTGAGTTGGCTTGACTGCCTTATCAAAGATCAAATGTCCATAGATGACAGGGTCTATATCTGAGCACTCTATTTGATTCCATTGGTGGATATATCTATCTTTATGCCAGTACCATGCTGTTTTGACCACTGTGGCTTCATAATATGCCTTAAAGTCCGGCAGTGTGAGACCTCCAGCTTCATTTTTTTTTCTTAAGATACTTTTAGCAGTTCGGGGCACCCTGCCCTTCCAGATAAATTTGCTTATTGGCACTTTTTTCGCGGGCGGCGCTACCGCCACCAGCCAGCAAGCCCTCCTCTCCTTCTTTCTCCGCGGGCTGCGCTCCCGCCGCCAGCCAGCCAGCCCTCCTCTCCCTCTTTCTCCGCGAGCGGCGCTCCCGCGGCCAGCCAGCCAGCCCTCCTCTCCCTCTTTCTCCGTGGGCGGCGCTCCTGCGGCCAGCCAGCCAGCCCTCCTCTCCCTGTTTCTCCGCTGGCGGCGCTCCCGCCGCCACCCAGCCAGCCCTGCTCTTCCCCCTTCTCCGCCAGCAGCGCTCCCGCCACCAACCAGCAACCTCTCCTCTTCCCCCTTCTCTGCCGGCGGCGCTCCCGCCGCCATCTTGCCCTTATCTTCCCCTCCTGCTCCGGCGCTCCATCCGCCATCTTATCCTTCCCTTTCCCATCCTTCTCCGGCGGCTCTCCAACCACCACCGTGACCTCTGCCACCTTCACCATCTCCTCCGCCACCGTCCTCGACAGCCATGCCACCCTCACCTTTCCTCCTCCAGAACAGCTACTGGGGGAGTGGAGACGATACAGAGCAGCTCCCGGAGACACGACGGAGATCAAAGGGCAGCGTACCCCATCCTGGAATGGCTGACTGTCTGGGAGAACCAGCTCCGGTGAGATCGCCGAGGGGCGCGGGCTTTCCCGGCTGGGACGGCAAGCGACTGGAGTCCCTCCCTTCCTCCTTCCCAGGCCAGCTGGCAGAATTGGGCAGGCGGTCCCCTCAGGCCGCGGCGGCTGGCGCCCCCACCACGCGAGACCTCCCGGACCAACTGAAAGAGTTGGGTCGGAAATCCCCAGACCATGGAGAACGGTGACCGGGGGGGTCCCTTCCAAACACATGACTCCCCGGTCCGGCTGGGAACGGTGCACTCTCCCGGGCCGCGGTGGCTGGCGCCCTCCCGCCACGCTTGGCGCCCCGGGCCGACTAGGAAATTCGGTCGGTCTCTCTCCCGTGCTACGGCGGCCGGCGACCCTCCCCGCGTTCGGACCCCCGGGCCGGCTGGCACTCTTCCAAGCCGCTTCGGCTGGCGAACCTCCCCCACAGCAAGAGTTTTCCAAGGTTAAAGGACCCACAGCACTTTTTGCTGGTGGAACCCGCAGACAAACGTGTGCCATGAGCGCCACCTACTGGGCAGGATAGGAAAGACAGAACCCAGAGATTTCACAGAAGGATCTTTCAGCCTGTTGGGTCCAACACCCAGGGAAGTCTGACTAAATGACCAGACACCAGCAGAGGATAACGGATCACGCTCAGAAAATTGAAAATATGGCCCAGTCAAAGGAACAGACCAATAGTTCAAATGAGATACAGGAGCTGAAACAGCTAATGCTGAATATACGAAGAGAAATGGAAAACCTCTTCCAAAACGAAATCGATAAATTGAGGGAGGACATGAAGAAGACATGGGCTGAACAAAAAGAAGAAATAGAAAAACTGAAAAAACAAATCACAGAGCTTATGGAAGTGAAGGATAAAGTAGAAAAGATGGAAAAAACAATGGATACCTACAATGATAGATTTAAAGAGACAGAAGATAGAATTAGTGATTTGGAGGATGGAACATCTGAATTCCAAAAAGAAACAGAAACTATCGGGAAAAAAATGGAAAAATTTGAACAGGGTATCAGGGAACTGAAGGACAATATGAACCGCACAAATATACGTATTGTGGGTGTCCCAGAAGGAGAAGAGAAGGGAAAAGGAGGAGAAAAACTAATGGAAGAAATTATCACTGAAAATTTCCCAACTCTTATGAAAGACCTAAAATTACAGATCCAAGAAGTGCAGCGCACCCCAAAGAGATTAGACCCAAATAGGCGTTCTCCAAGACACTTACTAGTTAGAATGTCAGAGGTCAAAGAAAAAGAGAGGCTCTTGAAAGCAGCAAGAGAAAAACAATCCATCACATATAAGGGAAACCCAATAAGACTATGTGTAGACTTCTCAGCAGAAACCATGGAAGCTAGAAGACAGTGGGATGATATATTTAAATTACTAAAAGAGAAAAACTGCCAACCAAGACTCCTATATCCAGCAAAATTGTCCTTCAAAAATGAGGGAGAAATTGAAACATTCTCAGACAAAAAGTCACTGAGAGAATTTGTGACCAAGAGACCAGCTCTGCAAGAAATACTAAAGGGAGCACTAGAGTCAGATACGAAAAGACAGAAGAGAGAGGCATGGAGAAGAGTGTAGAAGGAAGGAAAGTCAGATATGATATATATAATACAAAAGGCAAAATGTTAGAGGAAAATATTATCCAAACAGTAATAACACTAAATGTTAATGGACTGAATTCCCTAATCAAAAGACATAGACTATACACTTACTCGGATCATAAAGGAATGAAGTTGGAAATCAATAATAGGTGGAGGGCAAGAAAATTCACAAATACGTGGAGGTTCAACAACACACTCTTAAACAACGAGTGGGTCAAAGAAGAAATTGCAAGAGAAATTAGTGAATACCTCGAGGCGAATGAAAACAAAAACACAACATACCAAAACCTATGGAACGCAGCAAAGGCAGTGCTAAGAGGGAAATTTATTGCCCAAAATGCCTATATCAGAAGAGAAGAAAAGGCAAAAATGCAGGAATTAACTGTCCACTTGGAAGAACTGGAGAAAGAACAGCAAACTAATCCCAAAGCAAGCAAAAGGAAAGAAATAACAAAGATTAGAGCAGAAATAAATGCAATTGAAAACATGAAAGCAATAGAGAAAATCAATAAGACCAGAAGTTGGTTCTATGAGAAAATCAACAAGATTGATGGGCCCTTAGCAAGATTGACAAAAAGAAGAAGAGAGAGGATGCAAATAAATAAGATCAGAAATGGAAGAGGAGACATAACTACTGACCTCACAGAAATAAAGGAGGTAATAACAGGATACTATGAACAACTTTACGCTAATAAATACAACAACTTAGATGAAATGGACAGGTTCCTGGAAAGACATGAACAACCAACTTTGACTCAAGAAGAAATAGATGACCTCAACAAACCAATCACAAGTAAAGAGATTGAATTAGTCATTCAAAAGCTCCCTTAAAAGAAAAGTCCAGGACCAGACGGCTTCACATGTGAATTCTATTAAACATTCCAGAAAGATTTAGTACCAACTCTCCTCAAACTCTTCAAAATAATCTAAGTGGAGGGAAAGTTACCTAATTCATTCTATGAAGCCAACATCACCCTCATACCAAAACCAGGCAAAGATATTACAAAAAAAGAAAACTACAGACCAATCTCTCTAATGAATACAGATGCAAAAATCCTCAACAAAATTCTAGCAAATCAAATCCAGCAACACTTAAATGAATTATACATCATGACCAAGTAGGATTCATCCCAGGTATGCAAGGATGGTTCAACATAAGAAAATCAATTAATGTAATACACCACATCAACAAATCAAAGCAGAAAAATCACATGATCATCTCAATTGATGCAGAGAAGGCATTTGACAACATTCAACATCCTTTCCTGTTGAAAACACTTCAAAGGATATGAATACAAGGGAATTTCCTTAAAATGATAAAGGGAATATATGAAAAACCCACAGCGAATATCATCCTCAATGGGGAAAAATTGAAAACTTTCCCCCTAAGATCAGGAACAAGACAAGGATGTCCACTATCACCACTATTATTCAACATTGTGTTGGAGGTTCTAGGCAGAGCAATTAGGCAAGAATAAGAAATACAAGACATCAAAATTGGAAAGGAAGAAGTAAAACTATCACTGTTTGCAGACGATATGATACTATACGTCGAAAACCCGGAAAAATCCACAACAAAACTACTATTGCTAATAAATGAGTACAGCAAAGTAGCAGGTTACAAGATCAACATTCAAAAATCTGTAGTGTTTCTATACACTAGTAATGAACAAGCTGAGGAGGAACTCAAGAAACGAATCCCATTTACAATCGCAACTAAAAGAATAAAATACCTAGGAATAAATTTAAATAAAGAGACAAAAAACCTATATAAAGAAAACTACAAAAAACTGCTTAAAGAAATCACAGAAGACCTAAATAGATGGAAGGGCATATCGTGTTCATGGATTGGAAGACTAAATATAATTAAGATGTCAATCCTACCTAAACTGATCTACAGATTCAATGCAATACCAATCAAAATCCCAACAACTTATTTTTCAGAATTAGAAAAACCAATAGCAAATTTATCTGAAAGGGCAGGGTGCCCCCAATTGTTAAAAACATCTTGAGGAAAAAAAACGAAGCTTGAGGTCTCGCACTGCCGGACTTTAAGGCATATTATGAAGCCACAGTGGTCAAAACAGCATGGTATTGGCATAAAGATAGATATATCGACCAATGGAATCGAATAGAGTGCTCAGATATAGACCCTCTCATCTATGGACATTTGATCTTTGATAAGGCAGTCAAGCCAACTCACCTGGGCAGAACAGTCTCTTCAATAAATGGTGCCTAGAGAACTGGATATCCATATGCAAAAGAATGAAAGAGGACCCATATCTCACACCTTATACAGAAGTTAACTCAAAATGGATCAAAGATCTAAACATTAGGTCTAAGACCATAAAACAGTTAGAGGAAAATATAGGGAGATATCTTATGAATCTTACAATTGGAGGCGGTTTTATGGACCTTAAACTTAAAGCAAGAGCACTGAAGAAAGAAATAAATAAATGGGAGCTCCTCAAAATTAAACACTTTTGTGCATCAAAGAACTTCATCAAGAAAGTAGAAAGACAGCCTACACAATGGGAGATAATATTTGGAAATGACATATCAGATAAAGGTCTAGTATCCAGAATTTATAAAGAGATTGTTCAACTCAACAACAAAAAGACAATTACAAAATGGGAAAAAGACTTGAACAGACACCTACGAGAAGAGGAAATACGGATGGCCAAGAGGCACATGAAGAGATGCTCAATGTCCCTGGCCATTAGAGAAATGCAAATCAAACCCACAATGAGATATCATCTCACACCCACCAGAATAGCCATTATCAACAAAACAGAAAATGACAAGTGCTGGAGAGGATGCGGAGAAAGAGGCACACTTATCCACTGTTGGTGGGAATGTCAAATGATGCAACCGCTGTGGAAGGCAGTTTGGCAGTTCCTCAAAAAGCTGAATATAGAATTGCCATATGACCCAGCAATACCATTGCTAGGTATCTACTCAAAGGACTTAAGGGAAAAGACACAAACGGACATTTGCACACCAATGTTTATAGCAGTATTATTTACAATTGCAAAGAGATGGAAACAGCCAAAATGTCCATCAACAGAAGAATGGCTAAACAAACTGTGGTATATACATACGATGGTATGTTATGCAGCTTTAAGACAAGATAAACTTATGAAGCATGTAATAACATGGATGGACCTAGAGAACATTATGCTGGGTGAGTCCAGCCAAAAACTAAAGACAAATACTGTATGGTCCCACTGATGTGAACAGACATTCAAGGATAAACTTGGAATATGTCATTGGTAACAGTCCAGCAGGAGTTAGAAACAGGGTAAGATAATGGGTAATTGGAACTGAAGGGATACAGAGTGTGCAGCAGGATTAGATACAAAAACTCAAAAATGGACAGCAAAATACCTAAGTGTAAAGTAATCATGTTAAAACACTGAATGAAGCTGCATCTGAGGTACAGGTTTTTTTTTTTTTTTTTTTTTTTTTACTATTATTATTACTTTTATTTCTTTTCTCTGTATTAACATTCTATATCTTTTTCTGTTGTGTTGCTAGTTCCTCTAAACCGATGCAAACGTACTAAGAAACGATGATCATGCATCTATGTGAGGATGTTAAGAATTACTGATTGCATATATAGAATGGTATGATTTCTAAATGTTGTGTTAATTTCGTTTTTTTCCGTTAATTAATAAAAAAAAAATTACTTATTGGTTTTTCTATTTCTGGAAAATAAGTTGTTGGGATTTTGATTGGTATTGTGTTGAATCTGTAAATGAATTTAGGTAGAATTGACATCTTAACTATATTTAGTCTTCCAATCCATGAACACGGTTTGCCGTTCCATCTATTTAGGTCTTCTGTGATTTCTTTTAACAGTTTCTTATAGTTTTCTTTGTATAGGTCTTTTGTCTCTTTAGTTAAATTTATTCCTAAGTATTTTATTCTTTTAGTTGCAATTATAAGTGAATTCATTTCTTGATTTCCCCCTCAGCTTGTTCATTGCTAGTGTATAGAAACACTACAGATTTTTGAATGTTGCCTTTGTAATCTGCTATTTTGCTGTACTCGTTTATTAGCTCCAGTAGTTTTGCTGTGGATTTTTCAGGGTTTTCAACGTATAGTATCATATCATCTGCAAACAGTGAGAGTTTTACTTCTTCCTTTCCAATTTTGATGCCTTGTATTTCTTTTTCTTGCCTAATTGCTCTGGCTAGAACTTCCATCACAGTGTTGAATGATAGTGGACATCTTTGTCTTGTTCCTGATCTTAGGGGGAAAGTTTTCAATTTTTCCCCATTGAGGATGATATTCGCTGTGGGTTTTTCATATATTCCCTTTATCATTTTAAGGAAATTCCCTTGTATTCATATCCTTTGAAGTGTTTTCAACAGGAAAGGATGTTGAATGTTGTCAAATGCCTTCTCTGCATCAATTGAGATGATCATGTGATTTTTCTGCTTTGATTTGTTGATGTGGTGTATTACATTAATTGATTTTCTTATGTTGAACCATCCTTGCATACCTGGGATGAATCCTACTTGGTCATGATGTATAATTCATTTAAGTGTTGCTGGATTTGATTTGCTAGAATTTTGTTGAGGATTTTTGCATCTGTATTCATTAGAGAGATTGGTCTGTAGTTTTCTTTTTTTGTGATATCTTTGCCTGGTTTTGGTATGAGGGTGATGTTGGCTTCATAGAATGAATTAGGTAACTTTCCCTCCACTTCAATTTTTTTGAAGAGTTTGAGCAGGGTTGGTACTAAATCTTTCTGGAATGTTTAATAGAATTCACATGTGAAGCCGTCTGGTCCTGGACTTTTCTTTTAAGGGAGCTTTTGAATGACTAATTCAATCTCTTTACTTGTGATTGGTTTGTTGAGGTCATCTATTTCTTCTTGAGTCAAAGTTGGTTGTTCATGCCTTTCTAGGAACTTGTCCATTTCTTGTACATTGTTGTATTTATTAGCATAAAGTTGTTCATAGTATCCTGTTATTACCTCCTTTATTTCTGTGAGATCAGTGGTTATGTCTCCTCTTACATTTCTTATCTTATTTATTTGTGTCCTCACTCTTCTTGTTTTTGTCAGTCTTGCTAAGGGCCCATCAATCTTGTTGATTTTCTCATAGAACCAACTTCTGATCTTATTGATTTTCTCTATTGTTTTCATGTTCTCAATTTCATTTATTTGTGCTCTGATCTTTGTTATTTCTTTCCTTTTGCTTGCTTTGGGGTTAGGTTGCTGTTCTTTCTCCAGTTCTTCCAAGTGGACAGTTAATTCCTGAATTTTTGCCCTTTCTTCTTTTTTGATATAGGCCTTTAGGGCAATAAATTTCCCTCTTAGCACTGCCTTTGCTGTGTCTCATAGGTTTTGATATGTTGTGTTTTCATTTTCATTCACCTCGAGATATTTACTAATTTCTCTTGTAATTTCTTCCTTGACCCACTGGTTGTTTAAGAGTGTGTTGTTGAGCCTCCAAGTATTTGTGGATTTTCTGGCACTCTCCCAATTACTGATTTCCATCTTCATTCCTTTTTGATCTGAGAAATTGTTGTGTATGATTTTAATCTTTTTAAATTTGTTGAGACTTGCTTTGTGACCCAGCATATGGTCTGTCTTTGAGAATGATCCATGAGCACTTGAGAAAAAGGTGTATCCTGCTGTTGTGGGATATAATGTCCTATAAATGTCTGTTAAGTCTAGCTCATTTATTGTGATATTCAGATTCTGTGTTTCTTTACTGGTTGTTCTAGTTTGCTAGCTGCTGGAATGCAATATACCAGAAATGGAATGGCTTTTAAAAGGGGAAATTTAATGAGTTGCTAGTTTACAGATCTAAGGCCGAGAAAATGTCCCAATTAAAACAGGTCTATAGAAATGTCCAATCAAAGGCATCTGGGGAAAGATACCTTGGTTCAAGAAGGCCGATGAAGTTCAGGGTTTCTCTCTCATCTGGAAAGGCACATGGCGAACGCAATCAGGGCTTCTCTCTCGGCTGGAAGGGCACATGGCAGACACGGCATCATCTGCTAGCTTACTCTCCTGGCTTCTGGTTTCATGAAGCTCCCCGGGAGGCATTTCCCTTCTTCATCTCCAAAGGTCGCTGGTTGGTGGACTCTCTGCTTTGTAGTGTTGCAGCATTCTCTGCCCTCTCTGAGTCTCTCATTCTCCAAAATGTTTCCTCTTTTATAGGACTTCAGAAACTAATCAGGACCCACTCAGATGGGTGGAGACATGTCATCCCCTAATCCAGTTTAACAACCGTTCTTAACTAAATCTCATCAACTAGGGAGATGATCCCATCACAGTACCAAATACACAGCATTGAATAGAGACTATTCTACCTTTAAGAAATGGGATCCATATTAAAACATGGCTTTTCTTAGGGGGCATACTTCCCTTCAAACCAGCACACTGGTCTTCTGTCTAGATGTTCTGTCCATTGATGAGAGTGGGGAATTGAAATCTCCAACTATTATGGTAGATGTGTCTATTTCCTTTTTCAGTATTTGCAGTGTATTCCTCACGCATTCTTGGACCTTCTGGTTTGGTGCATAAATATTTATGATTGTTAAGTCTTCTTGTTGAATTGTTCCTTTTATTAGTAGATAGTTTCCTTCTTTGTCTCTTTTAACCATTTTACATTTGAAGTCTACTTTGTTGGATATTAGTATACACTTCTCCTGCTCTTTTCTGGTTGTTATTTGCATGAAATTTCTTTTACCAACCTTTCACTTTCAAGCTATGTATATCTTTGAGTCTAAGATGTGTTTCCTGTAGACAGCATATAGAAGGATCCTGTTTTTTAATCCATTCTGCTAGTCTATTACTTTTGATTGGGGAGTTCAATCCATTAACATTTAGTGTTATTGCTGTTTGGGTAGTACTTTCCTCTACCATTTTTCCTTTTGTATTATATATATCATATCTAATTTTCCTTCTTTCTACGCTCTTCTCCACAGCCCTCTCTTCTGTCTTTTTGTATCTGACTCTAGTGCTCCCTTTAGTATTTCTTGCAGAGCTGGTCTCTTGGTCACAAATTCTCTCCGTGACTTTTTGTCTGAAAATGTTTTAATTTCTCTCTCATTTTTGAAGGACAATTTTGCTGGATATAGAATTCTTGGTTGGCAGTTTTTCTCTTTTAGTAATTTAAATATATCATCCCACTGTCTTCTTGCCTCCATGGTCTCTGCTGAGAAATCTACACATAGTCTTATTGGGTTTCCCTTGTGTGTGATGGATTGTTTTTCTCTTGCTGCTTTCAGGATCCTCTCTTTCTCTTTGACCTCTGACATTCTAACTAGTAAGTGTCTTGGAGAATACCTATTTGGATCTATTCTCTTTGGGGTGCGCTGCACTTCTTGGATCTGTAACTTTAGGTCTTTCATAAGAGTTGGGAAATTTTCAGTGATAATTTCTTCCTTTAGTTTTTCTCCTCCTTTTCCCTTCTCTTCTCCTTCTGGGACACCCACAATACGTATATTTGTGCACTTCATATTATCGTTCAATTCCCTGAGCCCCTGCTCAAATTTTTCCATTCTTTTCCCTATAGTTTCTGTTACTTTTTGGATTTCAGATGTTCCATCCTTCAGTTCACTAATTCTAACCTCTGTCTCTTGAAATCTACCATTGTAGGTTTCCATTGTTTTTTTCATCTCTTCTACTATATCTTTCATTCCCATAAGTTCTGTGATTTGTTTTTTCAGACTTTCTGTTTCTTCTTTTTGTTCATTCCTCTCCTTCTTCCTGTCCTCCTTTAATTTATTGATTTGGTTTTTGAAGAGGTTTTCCATTTCTGTTCGTATATTTAGAATTAGTTGTCTCAACTCCTGTATCTCATTTGAACTATTGGTTTGTTCCTTTGACTGGGCCGTATCTTCAATTTTCCTTGTGTGATTTGTTATTTTTTGCTGGCATCTGGGCATTTAATTACCTTAATTAGTTTATTCTGGAGATTGCTTTCATTTATCTTCCCTAGGGTTTTCTTGCTAGATAAGTTTGTTGTCTGTTTGTTCATTGACCTTCAGTTCAGCTTTTTCTGGGACTCTTGCTTAAATTTTGTTTCACAGAAGGTAAATTTTCAGTTCTTATTTTTTTGTTTCTTGTCTCCTTGTAAGTTGCCTTTTCCCTCCCTATCCTTAGGAAGGTCTACATAGGTATTAAAGACTCCAGCCGGGTGTTCCCCGACTAAGCTGGCTTCCTTTTGGGGGGAAGGAATCACCTGCATCAGTTTTCCCTGAGTGTGAGACCCAGCTGGTTGAAAGACTTCCCTGTGATGTCTCTGGGCTCTTGTTTTTCTTATCCTGCCCAGTATGTTGCACTTGTCTGTCTGCGGGTCCCACCAGCAAAATATGTTGTCGCTCCTTTAACTTTGGAAGGCTATCCCTGCTGGGGGCATGGTGGAGACAGAGGAAAGGTTGTAGGCTGGTTTTAATGTCTTCAAATTGCGAAGTCCTGGGATCTGAATTCCTTGAGGAGGGATTCCACCTGAGTTCCATTTCACCCCTCCCGTGGGGAAGGGTCAGATGGGAGACAGCCCTGAAAGCAGCCTGTTTCTGCGTTTGGGGCAGTTCCAGCCTGTTTAATCCCGGTGCTGAGTCCAGAGGCAACAAAGCCTCCGTAGAAACAGCCGCAGAAGGCTCTATTTCATCCCCTTTCTTCCCTTCCAGCCAGCCCAATAGGCGATTTCCCCCCGATCAATTTCGCCTGAGCTGGTGGCCTATTTTAAGTAGTCAGAATTTGTTCATTAATGCCACTATTGGTGTTTGGTCAGACTCAGTCGCTGCTACTGTTGGAGACTCCCTCCTTTTCCTCCGGGAAGCTGCCTGTGGGGGAGGGGCGCCGGCCACTGGCCGCCATGGCTTGGAGAACTCGCTGCTCCGAGATTCGCAGCCTGTCCAGAGACTCGCAGTCGGTCCTGAAAGCCGCCTGTTAGGGAGGGGCGCCGGCTGCCGCGGCTTGGGGAAGTACACGCGGCTCAGGGAACTCATCGCTGCAGAGACTCACAGCCGGTCCAGCTGTTCCAGACTGGGGCAGGCCTTGCGTTTGGCCTCTGTCGTGACTCCGGGAGCTGCTCTGTATTGTTTCTGGTTATTTAGTAGTTGCTCTCGAGGACGAACTAAAATGCGTGCACCTTACCAAGCCGCCATCTTGGCCCCCCTCTGTTTTTTTTTTTTTAATAATGAAGCAAGATTGTATTTTTGATAAAAGATTAGCTTAAATGGATACAGAACTGCTGTGGAAGCTAAGTGTTTTCAAAATACATTCCTATCTGTAGAAATTACCTCTTAATAAAAGAGCAATTATGTATTAACAAAAGTATATATTTCCATTCAAGCAATAAAACAGGGATTTACAAGTGTAGTTTGAACCCCACAGGTGGCAGTTTTCCCTAAGTAGTACTTTTATTCAAACATAGAGCTTATACTAACAACTTGCTTTTTCCATTTTTTTAAAACTTTTTAAAATTGTATAATATATGATATATAAGGCAAAGAAAGAAGAAAGCAATAATTTTCAAACCTCTTTCCAATAAGTAACTTAAAGGAACGATCCCAGATTTTCTCATGAGCTGCCAGACCATCATCTCACATTTTCCCTTCTAGCTGCTCGAGAACATTGAAAGCTAAAAGAAATAAATATATATTTTTTAATCATTACAATTAACATTTGTTTTTCTTTTCTTTCTGAAAAATAACATATATACAAAAGAGTAATAAATTTCAAGGCATAACACAACAATTAGTTGTAGAACAGATTTCAGAGTTTGGTATGGGTTACAATTCCACAATTTTAGGTTTTTACTCCTAGCTGATCTAAGATTCTGGAGAAGAAAAGAAATATCAATTTAATGACTCAGCAGATATACTCACTTGTTAAACCCCACGTTCTCTGTATAACTCTATCATCACCTTTGATCTTTCTCTCACCCTTTAAGGGTATTTGCGCTATGTTTATTCTAACTTTTTAATGTTGGGAGGGGCTGTCATTAATATGGTATAGGGAGATGAAACTAGCTGATGTTCTAGAGAGGCTGACCTCTCTAGGTTTCAGAACTTATCTGGTCTGTGGATGTGTGTGGAGATTGTACATTTCTGTAAAATTACCCTAGTACATGGAACCTTTGTAGAATCTTATATATTGCCCTGCATGTCCTTAGGATTGGCCGGAATGATTTTGATTGGCGTTTGGCAAGTTATGATAGGTAGCAATGTCTAACTGAAGCTTGAATAAGAGTAACCTTCAAAGTAGCCTCTTGATTTTATTTGAACTCTCTCAGCCACTGATGCTTTATTGCACTTTTTTTCCCTTTTTGGTCAGGATGGCATTGTTGATCCTCTGGTGCCAGGGCTGGTCTCATCCCTGGGAGTCATCTCCCAGGGGTCCATGGATACTTTCATCCCTGGATGTCATGTCACATATAGTGGGGATGACAATGGTTTCACTTGCAGAGTTCAGCATAGAGAGAGTGAGGCCACATCTGAGCAACAAAAGATGTCCTCCAGAAGTAACTCTTAGGCATACCTGTTCTAGTTTGCTAGCTGTCAGAATGCAACACACCAGAGACAGATTGGTTTTTAATAAAAGGGGATTTATTTCATTAGTTCTTCAGAGGAAAGGCAGCTAACTTTCATCTGAGGTTCTTTCTTACGTGAGAAGGCACAGAACGATCTCTAGTGGCCTTCTCTCCAGGCCTCTGGGTTCCAACAACTTTCCCCGGGATGATTTCTTTCTGCATCTCCAAAGGCCTGGGCTGAGCTGCGAGTGCTGAGATGAGGTATGCTGAGCTGCTTGGTGTGTGCTACGTTTCACTCTCTCATTTAAGCACCTGCCAGTTATGTCAAACACCATTCATTGTAGCAGGCACGCCTCCTAGCTGACTGCAGATATAATCAGCAACAGCTGAGGTTCACATACCATTGGCTCCTGTCCACAGCAACAGAACTAGGTGCCTTCACCTGGCCAAGTTGACAACTGAATCTAACTACCACAATACCTATAGGTAGTCTAAGCGTCTCTGCTACCTACATAAGCTTCACAAGAGTAAGCCTCAAAATCAAGAGCTTGGCCTATTGATTTGGGTGTCCCTAATATATCAGTATCAGGTGTTTCTCTGGTGGTAAAGTTTGATACTTCCATATTTTTTCTCCTGTCCCTCAAGGGACTTTGCCAATACATTTTGATTATCTGCTTAATATGTTCTTGGATCTATCCAGGCATTACATGAAGCTGTATAGGATTCTTTTAGGCTGCCTGTGTTTCGATTGTTTAAATGAGCTATCCAGACAGTTTGGGTTAGATTATGTGCTACAGAAAATTTAGGTTCCAGACCAAATAAACCTTTCTTCCTTTGGTCTCAAAGGTTAGGTACAGTTCTAAAATATAAACAATGTCTTCCTTACCCTGAGTTCTGAATTACCTTAATGCTGACCTGTTCATCTGCATTCTTATCTCTAAATACCAGGTTATACATATATAAAGCAACTTCTCAAAATCCAGAAATACTAATTGCCACTCCAGACTGAATGTGACTGCTGTAAGAGCTTATAATCTAGGCCCCTGTTTCTAATCGTTTTCTAAAGGAGACCGTACAGTAATTGCTCTTTTGTTTCTGGCTTATTTTGCCTCAACCAATGTTCCATGGGTTCATTCATAGTGTTGCATGCTTCACGACTTCATTCCTTTTTTTAGCAGCACAATATTTGATCATATGTATACACCATCATTCGCCAATCTATTTCTCATTCAATGCATCCTTCAGCCACCTGCATTCATTAGGCATCATGTATAATGCCCGAAGTCCACAGTCCATCAGCTCTTTCAATTTTAGATAATTTCATTGTTCCCAAGAGAAAAATAACCAATCAATGCACCCTAGCCAAATAGGAAATCTAAACCTCCCCTTAACTCTTGTCCTTCCCCCAATATTTACCCCTGGTGTTGCTGTGGTACTGCTCTTGTTTTTCTGTTAAACATAGCCCATAGCACACAATAGCAGTTTTCCTGTTGTACCCTGAATTTAAAAATTCTCTGTATAAGAATCATGCCTTTGAAGTAGTTCATGCAGAAACTGATTTATATTTTTAGTGTTAATCAGTGGTATACAAAGTTTCAATTATGTTCACCTTCAATATGGTAATATTACTTATGGGCCCACTAGAGAACTGCCTTCACTTCTATCTATTCCCTTACATTTGAGTTCAACCTCATTAGCTAACCATTCACCCATCTCTAGTTTTTATATATCTCTAAGTTGCCTGTATTCTGTTTTATAAGCCTCTGATTTTACCTTTACCATGGTCATGAAATTAGTGTCATACCCTTTTGTGTCTGGCTTGTTTCACTCAGCATTATGTTCTCAAGGCTCATCCATCTTATCATGTGCTTCAGGATGTCATTTCATCTTACTGCTGTATAATATTCCATTGTATGTATATACCACATTTTGTTAATCTACTTGTCTGTTTATGGGCAGTTGGATTGTTTCCATTTTTTGGCGATTGTAAATAATGCTGTTGTGAACATCAGGGTGCAAATGTCTGTGGTTTCAACTCATGTATCAAGTAATGAATGCTATTGTCAGGTCATAGGGTAACTCTATATTTAGTTTCCTAAGGAACCACCAAACTATCTTCCATAGAGGCTGTACCATTATGCATTCCCTCCAGCAGTGCAGTTCTAGTTTGCTAGGTGCTGGAATGTGAAATACCAGAAACAGAATGGCTTTTAGCAGGGGGTGTTTATTAAATTGCAAGTTCACAGTTCTAAGGCCTGTGAAAATGTCCCAACTGAAGCAAGGCTATAGAAATGTCCAATCTGAGGCATCCAGGAAAAGACACCTTAGTTTGGGCCGATGATGTTCAGAATTTCTCTCTCAATTGAAAAGGCACAAGGTTGAGCATGGTGGCATCTGTTAGGTTTCTCTCCTGGCATCTGTTTCAACAGGTACCCCTGGGGGCATTTTCCTTCATTTCCAAAAGTCTCTATGTGGGCTCTGTAGCTCTTTCCAAAATGGTTCCTTCTTAAAGGGCTCCGGTAAGCAACCCCACCTTGAATGGGTGGAGACACACCTCCATGGAAAGCATCTAATGAAAAGCTACCACTTACAATTGGGTGAATCACAACTCACTTATTAAATCTAGTTACCAAATTCATCTGAAAGGAAATAATAATTAAAAATCTCCCGCCCAGCAATGCTGAATGAGGATTAAAAGTCATGGCTTTTCCGGGTCCACAAATTCAAACCAGCACAAGTGCATAAGTGTCTCAATTTCACCCCCACTGACATTTATAGTTTCCTGTATGTTTAGCAGCAACCATTCTTATAGGTGTGAGGTGCTATCTCATTGTAGTCTTGATCTGCGTTTTCCTTATAGCTAATGAAAATGAACATCTTTTCTTCATGTGCTTTTGAGCCATCTGTATTTGCTCTTCAGAGAAGTGCCTATTCTTTAGCCCATTTTATAATTGAGTTGTTCTTTTGTTGTTGAGTTGTAGGATTTCTTTATGTATACAGGATATCAAACCTTTGTCTGATGTGTGATTTCCAATATTTTTTCCCATTGAGTTGGCTACCTCTTCACCTTTTTGACAAAGTCTTTTGAGATGCAGAAGTATTTGATTTTGAGGAATTACCATTTATGTATTTTTTCTTTTGTTGCTTGTGCTTTGCATGTAAAATTTAGGGAGCTACCTCCTATTACTAGGTCTGGGAGATGTTTCCCTACGTTTCCTTCTAGAAGCTTTATGGTACTAGTTCTTATATTTATGTTTTTGATCCACTTTGAGTTAATTTTGTATGAGGTGTAAGGTAAGGGTCCTCTTTCATTCTTTTGGCTATTGATATCCAGTTCTCCCACGCCCATTTATTGAAAATACTTGTTTTGTCCCAGTCAGTGGATTTGGGGGCCTTGTCAAAAATCAGTTGACCATAGATTTGGTAATCTGTTTCTGCAGTCTCAATTTGATGAATTGTTTTTTTTCATGCAAGTACTATGCTGTTTTGACCACTGTGGCTTTATAATGAGTTTTAAAATCAGGAATTGTTAATTCTCTCACTTCATTCTTCTGTTTTTTAGAATGCTTTTAGCTTTTTGGAGTCTCTTTTCCTTCCAGATGAATTTGGTAACTAGCTTTTTGAAGTCTTCAGAGTAGGTTGTTGGAATTTTGATTGGTACTGCATTGAAACTGTGGATCAATTTGGGTAGAATTGACATCTTAACTATATTGAATCTTCGTATCCATGAGTAGGGAATATCTTCCTACCTATTTAGAACTTAATTGATTTCTTTTAGCAATGTTATGTAGTTTTCTGTGTACAAATCCCTTACATCTCTAGTTAAGTTCATTCCTAGGTGCTTGATTCTTATAGTTGCTTTTTTTTAAACATGGGCAAGCACCAGGAAATGAACCCGGGTCTCCAGCATGGCAGGCAAGCATTCTGCCACTGAGCCACCATGGCAACCTTAGTTGCTATGTTGAATGGAATTTTTTCCTTAACAGACTCCTCAGTTAGGCCATTGCTTATGTATAGGAACATTACTTATTTTTGCACATTAATTTTATATCCTGCTACTTTGCTTAATTTATTTATTACCTCAAGTGACTTTGTTGTAGATTTTTCAGGATTTTTCCAAGTATAGTATCATGTAATCTGCAAACAATGAAAGTTTTACTTCCTCCTTTCCAAATTAATGCCTTTTATTTCTTTTTTCCTGCCTGATTGCTCTAGCTAGGACTTCTAGTACAATGTTGAATAATAGTGCTGACAGAGGGCATCCTTGTCTGATTTCCGATCTTAGGGGGAAAGCTTTCAGTGTCTCTCCATTGAGTTCAGTGCTAGCTGTTGGTTTTTCATATATTCCCTTTGTCATGTTGAGGGAGTTTGATTACTATCTTTTGAAATGTTTTTATCGGAAAACAATGTTGAATTTTGTTGAATGCTTTTTCATCATCAATGGAGATGATTGTGTGATTTTTCCCTTTCGATTTGTTAATGTGCTACATTACATTAATTGATTTTCTTGCATTAAACCATCCTTGCATTTGTTGTATAAAACCTACTTGGTTGTGGTGTATAATTCTTTTAATGTGTTGTTGGATTTGAATTGCTTGTATTTTGTTGAGAATTTTTTGCATCTGTGTTCATTAGGGGAATTGGCCTGTAGTTTTCCTTTCTGACTGCATCTTTACCTGGCTTTGGTATTAAAATGGTGTTAACTTTATAAAATGAGTCAGGTAGTGTTTCTTTTTCCTCAGTTTTTTTTGAAAAGTTTGAGCAGGGTTCATGTTAGTTCTTTTTGGAAAGTTTCATAAAGAGATTTAGGAAAATTTAGGGCCAGATGGCTTCAAAGGAGAATCTTAGGAAAATTTTTGGTGACTGATTGAATCTATTTGTGATTGGTTTGTTGAGATCTTCTCTTTCTTCCTGTGTCAGTGTAGCTTGTTTGTGTCTTTCCAGAAATTTGTCCATTTTACCTAAGTTGTCTAGTTTGTTGGCATGTAGTTGTTCATAGTATCATCTTATGAATTTCTTTTATTTCTTCAGGGTCTGTGATAATATACCCTTCCCCTTCTCATTTCTGATTTTGTTAATTTGCATCCTCTCTCTCTTTTTCTTTGTTAGCCTTGTTAGTAGCCCATTGATTTTATTGATTTTCTCAAAGAACCAACTTTTGGTTTTATTGATTCTTTCTATTGTTCTTTTGTTCTCCCATTCATTTAACTCTGCTTTAATCTTTGTTGTTTCTCTTCTATTTGCTTTGGGTTTGGTTTGCTGTTCTTTCTCAAGTTCCTCTAGGTGAACCATTAAGTCCTTGATATTTGCTCTTTCGTGTTTTTTAATATGGGCATTATGTATCCTGTATTCCCTCTCAGAACAGCCTTTGCCACATCCCGTAAGTTCTGATATGTTGTATTCTCATACATTCTGATATGTTGTATTCTCATTTTCATTCATCTCCAGATAGCTATGGATTTCTTTAGCAATTTCTTCTTTGACCTGCTGGTTGTTTAAGTGTGTGCTATTTAATCTCCATGTATTTGTGAAAGTTCTCATTCTTTAGTGGTTATTGATATCCAGCTTCATTCATTCCATGGTGATCAGAAAAAGCACTATGAATAATTTCAGTGTTTTTAAATTTATAAGGACCTGTTTTGTGCCCCAGCATATGATCTGTGCAGGAGAATGTTCCATGAGCACTGAAGAAGAATGCACATCCCAGTGTTTTTTGAGGTATAATGACCTATATATGTCTTTTAGGTCTAAATTCATTTATCAAATTATTTGACTTCATTGTTTCCTTGTCGATCCTCTGTCTTGTTGTTCTTGCTTTAGAGGAGAGTGGTGTATTGAAGTCTGATACTATTATTGTTGAAACATTTATCACTCCCTTCAGCTTTACAAATGTCTGTCTCATACTTTGCAACTCCTTGATTGGGAGCATAAGCATTTCCCAATGTTTATCAGTAGAGCATGGTGGGAAGTGAATGGGGAGGCTGTGTGGATGTACGGAAGCTGGTACGCAGGTAGCATGTGGGTCGGCACATGGAGCGCTGTGTTGTGTGTATCAGGGTATAGGGTGGGTGCCATAGAGGTCAGGGCACGGGGTAAGGGGCAGTGTGGTGGTGTCTCCTTGTGCAGGGGGAATGGTCGAGAGGGCCCTGGATGCAGATGTGGGAGTGTGTAGGGGTGGGCACAGGTCACTGGGGTTGTGTGAGGTCGGTTGTCAGAGTGGGGGTAGTTGGCACCAGATGGGTGGTGCCCTTGCATAGTTATACAGGTGTGGAGGGGGTTGGAGCAGGTGGCCACAAGTGCAGGGTGGGGTTATGTAGCACAGATTTGCCCGTGAGCACCTGCCAAGTGTGGGATGGGGGCAAGTATGCCCATTTGTGAGACAGGGGATAGGAATACAGGGGTCAGGAAGTCAGTGCACAAATGTGTGGGTGTCCTGAAGTGGGGAGGATGTGCCTGTGTGTGTGTGTAGATCTGTGGGGCAGAGCCCTGTTGTGCAGTGATCTAGGAAGCAGGGCCCTTGTGCTTGCATGCACAGAGCTCAGGAGCAGCGGACCGGGGTTTTGCCTACATGAATTTGGGGCAGCTGCTCAAGTCAGCGCTTGCCCAGAGCTGTGGGGCATGACTGGGGGCTGTGCATGTTATCTGGAACGGCCATTAACTGACGTACTACATGTGTGCAGAACTCAGGGGGATGGGTTGGCGTTGCGTGACTGTGTGGGCTGGGGGTGGATGTTGCCTGGGTTTGGAGATAAGTATCTGCAGCCTTTATGTATTGGTGACCATCTGCAGGGTCCAGGGAACAGAGGTGGGTCTCAGGAGGGGTGGGTGAGACTGCGCTTGCACAGGAGAGGTTTGTTGGGCTGGTGCATGCATGTGAGCACTTGTTTTGGGGGTCTGGGGCGAGTATGCATGGAGGGGGTGGCAGTTAGCAGGGCAGGGATACTTGGAGCTTGAGGAGGGGGGTAGATGACGGGGTTCAGGTATGTGGGGTATGAGGTGAGTCACTCGTGAGGGTAGCACATTCAAGGCATGTAGCTTGGCTTAATTCCTAGTCCCTGTCTTCCCATCCATGCACTCCTGAGGGCTCTAGCCTTCCGTTTGGAAAGGGGTGTGTTAGGCTGTTTGTACCAGCCAGATAGTCTCCGGTTCTTTGCATCTCAGTTCTTCAGCTTTTGAAACCAGAGCTGCCGTATGTGTGCAGAGACTCTCCCAGGTCACTTACACCCTGGAATCGCCATCTCAGTTGGCTTTGCATCCCTTCTCTAGCTGTTCCTCGGAACAGGGGTGAACTGACCCGCCCTATTCTGCTATCTTCTCAGAACTCCTAGCTTTTTTTAGTTTTAGTTTTCTCTAGCATAGGTAATAAATGCCAAAATAACCCAAATAATTGACCTGGTATGGAGGTATTCTGTAGTCATAGAACTCTTTTTCTTGGTAAATACGTTGCACAAAACACGCAAACATAGGGCTTTTAACCATTCACAATTCAGTGGTTAAAGGGCAAAGTTAAGGAGACCAGATGAGTTTGTGAAGTACTATACCTTCATATTTATTGTATTTTTGCCTCACTTTACTTTTTGCTAACAAAAAAAAAAAACTCCCAAAACCCTCGTAAACACTAAAAATTTAATTAAAAAAGTTTTCTTCACCTTTGGAAAAGGTATCTTATTCATTTTTTAGATGGGAAAATGCCAACATTTTATACCAAATGGTATAAAAATATCAGCTGAGTTTTTGGTGGTGGTGGCTGAACAGGGTGGCTCCTCCCTGTTCTGTTGTAGGGCCACAAACCTTCACCAAGCAGAAAGTCTTAGAAAAAGCTAGCAAGAGGATGGATTTTGACTCCTAATTATATTATTTATGCTTATTTTCTATTTAAAGTAGTCTTTGCTGACTGGGAAGTCTGGCCTACCAAGACCAGAGTCAGTCGGAGATGTTTGTTTGAAGGGGGTAAGTTGGTAGACCAAGATGTGGCCAGTAAGATCTCACTTGGCTGGCAGTCCTGGGTGGAGAAGTTGAAATGTAATTCACAGAGCCCAGGCTTGTGTGTGGTGGGAAGGGGATAAGGCACAAGTGGCAAGCTGGGGACTTGGGACCCATACCTCAGTGTTCAGCTTCATTCTCTTCTAAGTGTTTCCCCAGTGGTCACATTCTCTGTAGTCTTGGAGGCCTCCTTTTTTTTT
Organism: Tamandua tetradactyla; assembly: GCF_023851605.1. NCBI lineage: Eukaryota > Metazoa > Chordata > Mammalia > Pilosa > Myrmecophagidae > Tamandua > Tamandua tetradactyla. The sequence continues at coordinate 182,230,823 of NC_135331.1, read as the reverse complement.
TTCCCCCTCTTTCGTGGTTTTCTTACTTGCAGAACTCTGGAGGAGAGCCTTTAGCTCTGCATCCTGGACTTCTCAAGACTTCTAGGGTTCAAGATTCCAAGGGGCCACTGGTTATCCATATGGAACCATTGGGCATGAACAGAATTATAATTTTAAATCATGCAAAAAGTTCACCCTCCTTCTCATAGAGAACAATAAATGGTTGTAGCAGTTCATGTTTGGGGCACTCCACCATACCCATCTGGTCCGCCTTCTCAACCTCAGATTCTCTTAAAGTAAATGGCATGGCATCAAAACAACTTTCCATCTCACTAGAGAAGTCATGTGAAGTTTTCAGTTTCAACCTTTATTGTTTAGAGGGATCTTGTTTGTGATTGGTGGTTCTCTGTACTGCATCTTTGGCCTTGCCCTCTCCTGACCTGAGAAGAACATCCAGGGCACATACTTTTTGAACCTCAAATTCAGCTTTTTTGTGGTCCTTCTTCTCTTGATCTCTAGGTTCTGGATAATGGTTTTCTCTCTATCGATGACATGCTGCTTTAATCGGTGTGACAGTAAACCTTATTATTGGTATGTGTGCCTGTTTGAAGCTATTATGTATGCCAGAAAAGCCTTGTCCTTTAATCCTCATTCAGTATTGCTAAGTGGAATCTTTCTGATTGTTTTCATGGAGATATAACCCACCCAATTATGGGTGGTACCTTTGATTAGATGGTTTACATGGAGATGTGTCTCTTCCCATTCAAGATGGGGTTGCTTACTGGATCCCTTTAAGAGGGAACCATTTTGGATAAAGCTTAAGAGCCACCAGAACAAACAGAGCCCATGCAGACAGAGACCTTTGTAGCAGAAGGAAAATGCCCCTGGGGAAGCCTTATGAAATAAGGAAAGGAAGCTAGCAGACATTGCCATGTGCCCTCACAGCTAAGAGAAACTCTGAACATCATCAGCCTTCTTGAACCAAGGTATCTTACCTCAGATGCCTTAATTTGGACATTTTTATAGCCTTCCCTTAATTTGGGCATTTTCATGGCCTTAGAACTGTAAACTTGCAACTTAATAAATTCCCCTTTTTAAAAGTCGTTCCATTACTGGTATATTGCATTCTGGTAGCTTACAAACTAAAACAGCATGCCATCAGATGAGTGTACAATTTTGTTCCAAGCTTCTGTCACTTGTCCATTTTGATTTCCAGGTTTGAGTAGGTCTCAGCACAAAAGTGAACTTCCTTAATGATATTTGTTTTCTGTATTGTTACTAGGTCCCTTAGCTGCATTGACCAGAAAAGTATGAGCCATATTAGTGATGAAACCATCCGTATAGACCCCAAGGTCAATTTTTACTAAGTCACCATTTTTGAGAATATGGTCCTGGTCGCTCTTCAAATGGCAGGAGTGACATTCACAGTTATAACTGAAATGCTGGTGGGAAATACCTTTCTTCATTTCCTTTTTTTTCTTGAAGATTTTTCCTGTTTTTCCCATAATCATGGCATCACCTTTCTCATACAGGCTTAGTACCGACACATCTGAGCTGGATTCTTCCACCAAAGAAGCTAGCAGTGTCACCCCCTATCTTATACTTGGTCATGACCAGGTCCTTGGTGATGGTTTGCTCCTGCTGTTTGTCCTTACCCAGCGTCTTCCCACTACCACTACTGCAGTCTTGATGCCCCTGAGTCGCCTCTTCTGCCTCCCTTCAGCCAGAGCCCCCTCAATCCATAGGCAGAGAGTGAGAGAAAGCGTGCACAAGCAAGGGAGCTGGTGGGTGAGAGGATGTATAAGAACATTTTAAGTTTGTTTTGACTTTCATTACTATAATTTAAGCCAAAGTAGTTTTATCATACCTAAAATATTAGATGTAATCCCTTAAAATCTAATATATAGTCTATATATAGAAGCTTCCTTCATTGTCTCACATATGTCTTTTGCTATTGTTGGTCAAGCCAGCCTCACATATTGTATTTGGTGGTTATGCTCTTTTAAGTCCCTTATATTCTAAAGCCATGCACCCTCCCCTTTTTTCCATGCTATTAATTTTTTGAAGGAACTTGTAGTTGACCTATAAAATGTTCCACTTCTGAATTTGACTGATGGCTCCCTTGTGGAATTGTTGAATAATTCTCATATACACTGTAATACCGATGAACTGATGGTTAGCTCTTGAAGTTTGATTAGATTAGGATTTAATTGTTTTGGCAAGAGTTGTGTATTTCCTGCTGTGTCATATCATGAAGCACATAATATGTGGCTCTCCTTCTTTTAATGATGTTAAGACTGATCAGTGGTTTCATTTGTTTTCAGTCTAGTTCCTCCGTTATGAACTTTCCCTTTCATTTATTGGTTTTAGATCGTTTGATGATTGCTGCATTCATTCACTGTTTCTTTAGGAGATGTGAAGCGCAATTCTAATTTTGTCATTCTTTTTGGTATTAATTCTTTTATAAAGAAAAAACTTTCTCTGTTCAACTTCTTGTATAACCCTGAAATATCAAAATAAATACTGACTCTCCATTTATTTATAAATATTCAGAGTGCTGAATTGTTGCTCTCTTGATCTCCAGTAGGAAAGGTGTTTTTCTGAAATTAAATTCATTCATTATGGACTTCTTGTTTTCACATGTATGTTTCAATCCAATGCAGTCATTATTGCTTTATTGTTCATGATAGTATTCCTTCTTTGACTACTGATTCCTTTTGGCAGGCACAGATCAGTGTTTGAATCAGCCATTTCTTCAAAGAGTCCTTATTCCATTTAGTAGGAAGTGATATTTAGAAACTATAATCTGGACACTAGGAATGTTCAGTGTTAAGGGTTGTCATATTTTCTAGGCTTTTGATGTACAGTCAAGGGGAATAAATAGTTTCTTAAGAAAAATGTTTTGTCATGAATTGTATTATGGTTAATCTTATTTGAATATATGCTTGTATTTCTTTTCTCTTTTACTGAAAGGCTTGATTCCTAATCACATGAACAGAACTACTTATTTTTTTTATTGTATAATGTACATATAATAATCTAAAAATATATCAGTGAATACAGACTGACACATTTTTTTTCAGGTATTTTTGTCCAAAGAATATATGTCACTGAGATTTACTGACAAAATCTTTGTTTTAAATTCATTCAAAGTATGTAAATCTCTTCTTAGTCTGATTAAATCACTAACTTGATTAGTTTTCTCGTAAGGTTTTAAACTTAGGGAAATTATTTTGCTTTTATCTTTTTGTCTTAATTTTGTCGTTTAAATTATGGGCAACAACCATGCATTACCAATATATAACCAGGCACAGTCACAGAATGTACTTCCATCTTAATCCCCTCTACTCTCTCTCCTTATAGGTTATACTGGTCCATATGGCAGTGACTAGCCACATACATTTATTTAAATTTGAGTTTAAATTAATTTAAATAAAATAAAATAAAAAATTAATTTCCTTAGAGTACTAGCCACAATTAAAGTTTTCCAATGTCCAACAGCTACTTGTCTAGTTTCTAGCACATTGGACAGCACAGATAAAGAGCATTTCCATTATTGCAGGAAGTTCTATTGTACAGTGCTGCTTTATAGGTAAGAATTTTTATTAGTGTTTGTATACTTTCAATGTTCCTTTAAAAAATAATAAGTATGTGGAGTGGTATGATGGTGGCTCAGTGGCAGAATTCTCACCTGCCATGCCAGAGACCTGAGTTTGATTCCTGGTGCCTGCCCATGTAAAAAAAAAAAAAAAAGATGTTTGTGGAATCTTGAATAGGCCATGAGATCTTGTTGGTTTATATAGGTTAGTTTGATGCCCTATATATCCCAGAGTAATGTAGGCAGTGAATAAAGAAGTAGTTGCAAGGTCTGCTTAGAGAGCTGGGGAGAAAGGAGGAAATACTTATCTTCCCTTTTTGGAGAATTTCTGATATTTTGCAAGCAGTAGGGACAACCAAATCAGTAGACTGAGTCCTTGATCTTGGGGTTCGCCTCTATGAAACTTCTTCCTGCAAAGAATAGGCTAAACCTACTTAAAATTAGGTATAAGAATCACCCCTAGAGAACCTCTTTTGCTGCTCAAATGTGGCCTCCCTAAGCCAACTTTGTGGGTGAACTCACTACCCTCCCCACAATGGGACGTGACTCCCAGGGTGTAAATCTCCCTAGCATCATGGTACAGAAATCCTGGGATGAGCTGGGACCCAGCATCAAGAGATTGAGAAAGCCTTCTCGACCAAAAGGGGGAAGAGAGAAATGAGAAAAAACAAAGTTTCAGTGCCTGAGAGATTTCAAACAGAGTTAAGAGTTATCCTAGAAGTTACTTTATGCATTATATAGATATCCCTTTTTAGTTTACAGTGTATTCAAGTGGCTAGAGGGAAGTACCTGAAACTGTTGAACTGTGTTTCAGTAGCCTTGATTCTTGAAGATGATTGTATGAAGATATAACTCTTCCAGTGTGACTGTGGGATTGTGAAAACCTTGTGTCTGTTTCTCCTTTTATCCAGGTTATGAGTAAATAACAGATGAGTGAAAAAATATGGATAAAAAATGATAGGGGAGACAAAGGGTAAAATAAATTGGTTAGATAGAAATACTAGTGGTCAATGAGTGGAAGGAGTAAGGGGTATGGTATATATGAGTTTTTTCTTTTTTCTTTTTATTTATTTTTCTGAGTGATGCAGACGTCCTAAAAAAATGATCGTGGTGATGAATACACAACTATATAATTTTATTGTGAGCCATTGATTGTACACCATGTATGGAATGTCTGTGTGTGAAGATTTATCAATAAAAATATTTTAAAAAGTATGTATGAATAGATTTTTTTCTCCCCCATCCCCAGATTTAAGCAGAGGATTGCATGCTATGAATACTGTTCTGCTCTCTACAATTTTTTCTCTTTATTTTACACTGTATCTTAGAGAATACTCCATAGCAGTATATAAAACTCTTCCTCATTTTTTTTAAATGCAAATTCATTGAGATATATTATGTATTCATATACCATATAATCATTCAAATTGTACAGTCGTTGGTCCACATCATCATCATATAGTTGTTCATTTGTCATCAAAGTTGATTTTTGAACATTTTCATTACTCCCCTCCAAAAAAGAATAAAAGTAAAGATAAAAGTGTAAAGGAACACCTAAAACATCCCATACCCTCCTCCTCTCCATTATTCATTTATTTTTTTGTCTTTTATTTTCCTTACTCATCTGTCCATTCATTGGATAAAGGGAGTATCTAGTCACAAGGTTTTCACAATCAAATGGTCACAACCTTAAAGTTCTGTAGTTTTTCAGTCATCTTCAAGAATCAGGTTATTGGATTACAGTTCAAGAGCTTCAGGTATTTCCCTCCAGCTACTGCAATACACCAAAAACTGAAAGTGGTTATCTATATACTGCATAAGGATAACCTTGAGAATGATCTCTTGGCTCTATTTGAAATCTCTCAGCTTCTGAAACTTTACCTTGCTTCATTTCTCTTCCCCATCTTAGTCAAGAAGCCTTCCTCATTCTCCTATGATGCTTCATTCTTTTTTATAGTTGCGTCGTACTCCATTTTCTGTATCTATAGAGTTTAATCAGTCAGTCTCCTATTAATGGACACTTCGGTTCTGTCAAGTGTTTTGCTGTTATAAATGAAGCAAAAATTAATATCTTTGGTTTAAATTATGCTGTATTTGCCAGTATCTGTATTTGTTTTGTATTGTTGCATAACAAATTGCTACAAAATTAGCAGTTTATAACAAATCCTGCTTATTAGCTCATAGTTCTGTAGATCAGAAATCTGACTTGATATTTTTGGTTTCTCAGCTCAGATTTACAAGGCTGAAATCAAGATATCACCTGGACTGGGTGCTTGCCTGGCAGCTACTTCCAGACTCATTCCCGATGACAGAATTCGTTGCCTTAAAGTTTTAGTATTGAAGTATCTGGCTTCTTCCTGGCTGTTTACCAGAGACTACTCCCAGTTCCTAGTCTTTGCCCTGTGGCCTTATTTATTTCAGCAATGGAAAGCCTCAAATCCTTCCAGTACTTTTAATCTCTCTGACTAGCTGAAGAAAGCACTTTGCTTTTATAAATCTCATGGGATTAGGTCAGGTGCAACTCAATAATCTATTTTAGGTCAACTGATTGAATAGTAACTGCAATTGCATCTGCAAAATCCTTTCACAGCAGTGCCCGTATTAATGTACAGTGCCTGGGAATTTGGGGAGCCATTTTAGAATTCTGTTTACCACTGTGTCTTTGGGATAGATTCCTAAAAGTCGTACCACTGGGTTGAAAAGTAAATTCTTATGTAATTTTGGAATATTTGCTAAATTTCCCCTCATACAGAATAATCCTTTTGCATTCCCACTTAAATATTATAGTGCTTGCTTCATGGCAGCTTTACTAAGGAGGCTGTGTGGTCAGAGGTTTAAATTTTTCTGTATGATACACAAGAATTGTTCATTTATATTTTTCTGATCATCAACAGAATGTCTTTTCATATGTTTATGGCCATTGGTGTTTATCTTCTATTGTGTCTTTTCATATATTTTTGCCTATTCTTCTATTGTTATTTCTCTTCTCAATTTTAAGAATTCTGTAGATTTCTTATTTTTTATGGAGTCTCTACCAAAATGCTACCCCTCATCCCAAGAATAACGATTAAGGGTGTTAAATTAAGAGTGGATAACACAAAATATTGTTTCCCCAAACCATATGCAACTTTCAGTTGATTTTCAGTTTCTGTTACTTAACTTTCCGTCATATTATACGTGGTATATTAGGTAGGATCCTTTTGATTATTGGAGAAATTAAATTGGAAATTTTAGGCCAAGAGGAAATTTATTGAGCTGCATAACTAACTTGCAGAAAAAGCAGGGGTGTCTATTAACAGGGCTGCGAATGTCGTCAGGCCCATGTCTGTCTCTCCTTTTATCCATCCTCTACCTGTCCTCCCTCACTCCTCCTTAATCTCCCTCATTCCTTTTCTCCCTCTCTTTCTCCTTCTTTCCTTCATTTCTTTCTCTTCTATTCTTGCGTCCCATCTTGACTTCATTGAGAAGCAAGCGTAGTGTAATATTTAAGGGTTTGCATTCTCAGCCCAATTGCCTGAATTAGATTCTTGGTTCCAGCACTTATTAGCTAGCTGTATGACCTTGGGCAAGTTAGACTAGTTTTCTCTTCTGTTAAAAGGTAGTATAGTGTATTTTAGGGTCGTTATGAGGATTAAATGTATTGAATTAACTGAAATGTAAAATATGTTACTACCTGGCAGGTAATAAGTGCTATGTAATTGTTTACTATTATAATAATATTCTTATCTTTAGCAGTATTTTCTTCTCCAGATAGCATTCTCACAGCATGTGACTCTTTGCTACTTTATGCTGATATATTTACCCTCTTCACTTGTATTAGTTTCAAATTACCACAAACTGAGTGGCTTAAAACAACAACAATGTATTCTCTTACGTTTCTGGAGGACAAAAATCTGAAAACAAGGTGTTGACAGAGCTGTGCTCTCTCCAAAGTTTCTTGGGGTGGTTCTGTTCTTTGCCCCTTCCAACTTCTGGTGACTCCAGTCTCTGACTCCATCTTCACGTGGCCTTCTCTTCTTCTCTGTCTTACTTCTCTTCTCTGCCTTAATTTTCCCGCTGCTGTTTTCTTGACACTTGTGGGATTTTAAGGTCTCTCACAGATAATCTTATGTTGAGATCCTTAATTTAAATACATCTACAAAGACCCCCTTTCCAAATAGGTCACACTCACAGGTTCCACAATTAGGATGTGGGCATATCTTTTAGAGGGCCACCCTTCAATCTAATGTAACACTTAGCGGAAGAGTGGTTTTTCCTCCTACTATTCCAGTTTGAAAAATCCCGAGGATCTTCACTGGTTTGTTCGTGGCCTAACTAATTTCACAGTTTTCCTACAAGTGCAGGTACAGGGATAATGGGGGCATTATCATTGGCATCCCCTATGTTTCACCCTTCATTTGGCTGTTTCTTAAGAAAAAGGGGCCAAATAGCAAAGACATGCCTGTTGCATGAATTATAAACAGAGGAGGCACTCACATGTATATCTATCTATTTATATAGATTAGTGTTCTTTATGTTTCCAAACTGGGGGTCAGTCTGGCCTAGTAGGTTATTAAACGTATTCTCCAGCTGGGCAGTATCTTTCGAGAAGACACAAGGTTTCATGCTACTTTTTGTGAGTCTCAGGCCTTACTTGCATAAGCCCATTGCTGGGAAGTTTCTTCTTGATTTAGGAAGCCAATTGCCTTGTTGATATGCATTGCAGAGTTCGGAAACTGAAGCTCTCCATAAGGCAGACTTCCCAGGAGTTTCGTTTTCTTCCCTAAGTGGTGATCCATCGATGTAATCCTCTTTGAAGAAAAAATTATTTACTGCAACATTTGTTCTCTGAAAATGCATTATCATTGATAGATTGCTGCAATCTACTCCCCCATTAGCTTGTTGGTTATACATTCTCTATCTTTTTATTTCTGCAGTATCTAGTACTTAGATTTGAACGTGGGCTTTAGAGTCACAAAGTGTCACTCAATATTGAATAGTCTAAGTTAAGTATTATATTCAGATAGGTGTGCAAAATTCAGTCACCTATATTTTACCTTTCTAATGATGAAAAAGTCTTTAATGATCCTTTCAGAAACTACTATGAGTACAGTCTATTGGCAGCCTCTCTCAGGTATAGGAAGATCAGTGATATATAGTCAATTTTAGAATATTCTGTGAAGAGTAACTGTTGTAAAAATAATGACAATAATTATTCATTGCTCAAAAATTATAGTTATTAAGCAGTAAAAAGTCCAGTTATTTGAAGAACTATGTAGCAAACAAGTCTTCCCATTATCTACTATAAAACCTACTAGGCAAGTTGGAGCTCTTGTGATTGTGACTTCACCTGTATAGCTTAACTGCCAGAGTAGAGAGATGAGGGAAGAGAGAGAGAGAGAAAAGAAAAGAGAAAGTGGGAAAGGGGTGCAGTTATTGAGAATATGAATTAGAATATACAGGGGAATATGAATATGAGTTACTTTTACCCAGGTTTTATATAATGTTTGAAATAAGGACTATCCAGCTAAGATGCAAACAAGAATGACAGATCATTTTTAACAGATAGTAATCTTTTTTATTCTTCATTGTTAGGCAATTTATTTAATATTTGTGTTTTGTAAACTCTTGTGCTAGTATTGTTTTTACATTTTTGCAAGTTATCTATAGAATGATGTTCTAGTTTGCTAGCTGCGGGAATGCAACACACCAGAGGCAGATTGACTTTTAATAAAAGGGGATTTATTTCATTAGTTTTTCAGAGGAAAGACAGCTAACTTTCAGCTGAGGTCCTTCCTTATGTGGGAAGGCACAGGGCAATCTCTGCTGGCCTTCTTTCCAAGCCTTTGGGTTCCAACAACTTTCCCGGGGTGATTCCTTTCTGCATGTCCAAAGGCCTGGGCTGAGCTGCGAGTGCTGAGATGAGGTATGCTGAGCTGCTTGGACTGCGCTACCTTGAGCTTCCTCATTTAAGCATCAGCGGGTTAACTCAGACATCATTGATTGCAGCAGGCACGCCTCCTAGCTGACTGCAGATATAATCAGGAACAGATGAGGTTCACTTGCCATCGGCTCATGTCCGCAGCAATATAACTAGGCATCTTCACCTGGCCAATTTGACAACTGAATCTAACTACCACAAATGGTAATGTAGGATTCCTGTTTTGAATATAAGTTTTACTAGCTAAATTTGAAACACAAAAATCTAGTTTCTCTATATTTTGATTAGTATTTTCCAACAGTAATTTTGAGTTATTCATTATTTCCTTTTCCTAAAAAACTCATTCCTTTGCCCTTTAATGTGGTGATACAGTGTTTTTTACCATTATCCACATAGCCTCAGTAAATATTACCTGACTTTACTCCCTAGGAAAAACTTCCTCCTTTTGCCCTGGTGGTCACAGAAATATCTTGGATTTAAACTCCAAGAATTTAGCAAATTTCTTAGTCAGGAAAATGAACAATGTCAGAGCCAGTTTGTATATGCCTTAGCCACTCGTGTGTTGATGGACATTTTGGCTGTTTCCATCTCTTGGCAATTGTAAATAATGCTGCTATAAACATTGGTGTGCAAATGTCTGTTTGTGTTCTTGCCCTCATGTCCTCTGAGTAGATACCTAGCTATGGTTTTGCCAAATTATATGGAAGTTCTATACTTAGCTTCCTGAGGAACCCCCACATTGATTCCACAGTGGTTGTACCATTTGACATTCCCACCAATAGTGGATAAGTGTGCCTCTTTCTCCACATCCTCTCCAGGACTTGTCGTTTTCTGCTTTATTGATAATGGCCATTCTGGTGGGTGTGAGGTGATATCTCCTTATGGTTTTGATTTGCATTTCCCTAATAGCCAGGGAAGTTGAGTATCTTTTCATGTGCCTTTTGGCCATTTGTATTTTATCTTCTGAAAAGTGTCTGTTCATATCTTTTGCTCATTTTGTAATTGGATTGTGTCTTTTTGTTGTTGAGTCGAACAATCTCTTTATATATTCTGGATACTAGACCTTTAGCTGATATATCATTTCCAAATATTGTTTCCCATTGTAATAAGCTGTCTTTTTACTTTCTTGATGAAGTTCTTTGATGCACTAAAGTTTTTAATTTTGAGGAGTTTATTTCTTTCTTCAGTGCTCGTGCTTTGGATGTAAGGTCTAGGAAACTGCCTCCTATTATAAGATTAATAAGATATTTCCCTGCATTTTCTTCTAAAAGTTTTATGGTCTTAGATCTAATGTTTAGGTCTTTGATCCATTTTGAGTTAATTTTGTATAGGGTGTGAGATATGGATCCTCTTTCATTCTTTTGCATGTGGATATCCAGTTCTCTAAGCACCATTAATTGAAGAGACTGTTCTGTCCCAGGTGAGTTGGCTTGACTGGCTTATCAGAGATCAATTGCCATAGATGAGAGGGTCTATATATGAACACTATTTGATTCCATTGATCAGTATATCTATCTTTATCCCACTGTAGCTTCATAATATGCCTATTTTGTTTTGACCTCTGTAGCTTCATAATACACCTGAAAGTCAGGTAGTGTGAGGCCTCCAACTTCATTTTTCTTTCTCAGGATATTTTTGTCTGCAAATGTTTTAATTTCCCCCTCATTTTTTTTTTTTTTTTTTTTTTTAAAGGAAGGAAAGACAGAGAAGGAAGGAAGGGAGGAAGAAAGGGAAACATTTTTAAACATTTTCTTGTTTTATTTTATTTTGTTTGTTTGTTTGTTTTTTACATGGGCTGGGGCCGGGAATCGAACCGGGGTCCTCCGGCATGGCAGGCAAGCACTCTTGCCCGCTGAGCCACCGCGGCCCGCCCCCCCTCATTTTTGAAGGACACTTTTGCTGGATATAGAATTCTTGGTTGGCAGTTTTTCTCTTTTAGTATCTTAAATATAACATCCCACTGTCTTCTCACCTTCATGGTTTCTGCTGAGAAATCTATGCATCGTCTTATTGGGCTTCCTGTGTATGTGATGGATTGTTTTTCTCTTGCTGCTTTCAAGATTCTCTCTTACTCTTTGACATCTGACATTATGATTAGTAAGTGTCTTGAAGTACGTCTATTTGGATCTGTTCTGTTTGGGGTACGCTGCACTTCTTGGATCTGTAATTTTAAGTCTTTCATAAGAGTTGGGAAATTTTCAGTGATAATTTCCTCCATTAGTTTTTCTCCTCCTTTTCCCTTCTCTTCTCCTTCTGGGACACCCACAATACATATATTCATGTACTTCATGTTGTCATTCAATTCCCTGCGTCCCCGCTCATATTTTTCCATTCTTTTCCCTTTATTTTCTTTTAGTTGTTGGATTTCAGATGTTCCATCCTCCAGTTCACTAATCCTATCTTCTGCCTCTTGAAATCTGACATTGTAGGTTTCCATTGTTTTTTTCATCTCTTCTACTGTGCCTTTCGTTCCCATAAGTTCTGTGATTTGTTTTTTCAGATTTTCAATTTCTTCTTTTTGTTCATTCCTTGCCTTCTTTATATCCTCCCTCAATTCATTGATTTGATTTTTGATGGGGTTTTCCATGTCTGTTCGATCATTCTGAATTAATTGTTTCAACTCCTATATCTCATTTGAATTGTTGGTTTGTTCCTTTGACTGGGCCATTTTTTCAATTTTCCTAGTATGATTTGTTATTTTTTGCTGGCATCTAGGCATTTAATTACCTTAATTCGTTTATTCTGGAGATTGTTTTTGCTTTTTTTTTGTTTTAACCTTAGGATTTTCTTGCTGGATGAATTTGTTGTCTATCTGTTCTTTGACATTCAGTTCAGCTTATTCTAGTCCTCTAACTTAGGTTTTGTTTAATAGATCAGAAATTTTTGGTTCTTGTTTTTTTGTTTCTTGCCCTGCCTGTATGACACCTTTTCCCCACCCCTTTGGATGGTCTACTTAGGTATTATAGACCCCAGTCAGATTTTCCGAGACCAAACTCGTCTCTTCTCAGGAGTAAAGAGTCACCTGCATCAGTTTTCCCTGAGGGTGAGACCCAGCAGATTAAAAACTGCTGGACTTTGCATTTTTCCTGTCCTGCCCAGTATGTGGCACTTTTCTGCCTGCAAGTCCCACCAGCATAAGGTGATGCGGTACCTTTAACTTCAGCGGACTCTCTCTGCTGGGCGCATGGTGGAGACAGAGGAGAGGTTGTAGGCTGGCTCTAATTGCTTCACTGTTCCAGACCCTGGGATCAGAATTCTTTGAGGGAGGGATTCCACCTGAGCTGGGCCCCACCCCTCTCCTGGGGAAGGCACAGACTCCAGACAAGCTCTCAGACAAGCTCAATTCTGCCTGTCCCTGGGGCAGTGGAGCCCGAGAAGCCTTGCAGCTGTATCTAGAGAGTAATCAATCCATAGAAACACAGCCACAAAAGAGAAAAAGAAAAACCCTTTTCAGAGCAGGACCCCAATTGGGTTTGCCAATGAAGAGCTTAAATTGGTATGCTGCTCTGTGTATTTCCAGATCCTATGTGCTCCCTCCTTTCCTGTAGGGCTCAGACCTTTTCAAATCCAAAAAAACCTCTGTTTTTTTTTTTTCTTTTTTCTTTCCCTGTCAGCCCTAGCCCCCTCTACACTGGGGGAAAAACCAGTGACCTCCGCTTTTACTTGAGGTTCAGCTGAACTGGGGGTCTATTTTTAGTAGCCAGAATTTTTTAATTAATTATTGCACTCAGCCCCTGCTGCTAGTGAAGTCTCTTTCCTTTCCCCTGTGGAAAATAGTCTGTGGGGGAGGGGTGTCGGCTGCCGTGGCTTGGGGAACTCATGGTTTTTGGAGGGTTTGCAGCCAGTCCAGCTGGTGCAGACTGGGGTACACTGTGTGTACTATTCCTGGCTATTTACTAGCTGCTCTGGAGGACGAACTAAATCCTACACCTCGCTAAACTACCACCTTGCCTTCAATCCCGGACAGTTTGTATATGAATAAATGTCTTAGACCTAAACCTGAATGTATACCCCAAAGCAGGAGATTTTATAGAAAGAAACGCTTTTAGAGAGTGTCAGAATTGTGTGGTAGCTTTCAATTGCCAGTGCTGAGGCACTATGGTATTTAGGACAGGCCATCAGTTTCTCTCTGCATTTACATCAGAGATTTTTAACCCTGGATACACCTTGGAACATCCAAGGGAGCTTTAAAATAATATTTACACTAGAGTCTCACCCCCAGGGTAGTGATTTAATAGGTCTGGGATAGAGCCTGGGCATCTATATATATTATAAAGTTCCCTAGGTGATTCCAGTACTCAGCTGGGGTTGAAAACCACTATTCACATGAACACAGAATATCTGTAAACAAAATCTCAATAGTTACTAGATAAAACATTTTCAGATCCACTGAATATTTCACATTTGTGGATTTCATCTTTGTTTTTCAAAGTAGTTCCCATATCTGGCAGTTTTATTGGTATTTATCTGGCTGTAGAAACTGTTCATACAGTCCCTGAATGGGATATAAATTAGCAGTTCTCCACTTTAACTGAATGTTGTATTACATCCCAGACCAGTTAATTCAGAATCTCTGGAGATGGGAATCAGGAATCTATATATTTTTACAGCTACCCAGGTAATTCCATTAAAACCAAGTTTGAGAGCCACTCTAATCTAAATAAATATTTGTTTTGATTTTCTTTTGATCAAACACTGTCTTACTCTAAATCTTTCTTTTACAGGATATTATTGATAGACTTATAATTTTGAATACTGAAGCTAAGATTCGTGCTTTATTCAATTATGAACAATCACACATCTTTGGTCTAAGGTAAGGTGATGTATTTTACTTTGTATATTTTATATTTTGCAGAAACTTTAAGCATATGTTTTATACTCTTTAAAAACTAGTTAATATAGGCTAATTTTAAAAGCAAGTTCAAAGGTAATTTGTCTTCTGCAAACGTTGTAGGTAAAGTAAATTGTAACCATTTGGCTGTTATCACTTAGGTTCTATATTATTACGGTGTCTTCCACTTTTGCTCACTGTAATCCAAACATTCATGGGTTTATTTCATTGAACTCACTCAGAAATGAACAGGAGTTTTCCTGGGTTGGTACTTAATTAGACTTTTGCCATAATATAGCATTGAAAGAGGCCTGGAAATGGACAGTTCATCTTGTGACCCAAATTTTGCTCCATGATGTGAGTAATTACTCTTTAATTTTAGGTGTCTTGAGGTTGAACTATTTCTGGTTGAGTTTATATTCCTTGGCATTTTATTTAGCATGTTCAAATTTAAAAAATTAAAAAAGGAATAGAAGTGTTTTGGTTACAGATACTTGCAAAAATTTTAATGTTTTGTTGATTAGTAGACCTAATCAATACCTATAACTTACTTTCCCCACCTACAAATTACTACCTTTATAAATAGTTGATTTAAAGGAATTTTCAGTTTTCATAAATTCATGATTTTTTTTCTATCTACTAAGAAAATAACAATTTCAGGCATGAAAGGGTTAATGAGAATGCTCTGGCTAAGAAATAAAGCAATTACTTTTGTAATTATCTGATGGTAGTATATTCTAAAGATCTTAAACTTTTTTTTTGGGTGCATGGTCTGGGAATTGAACCCCGGTCACCCGCATGGAAGGCAAGTATTCTATCACTGAACCACCTGTGCATCCTTAAACTTTTTTTTTTAAACCATTCAGTAATAGCTAAGCTTTGATTTTGAGCATTCTAGTTCAAAGAAGCTGGAAAAAAACAAAAAGCTGCAGCTGTTATAGTTCTTTGGATGGCGTGACCTTTACCTCAAAATATGTATTTACATTAAATTTTAACTTTCAGTGTATAGCATCAGATACATCATTAATCAGTGGGGAATATTAGGAAAAAGCCATTTGGTAGTACTGCTTTTTTGCAAAGCCAGTACGTTTCTGAGTTTTGTAATTTTTGAGCAGAAAATTTGGCCTATTATTACTGATGTATTGGGTTTATGTCCCTTTTTTTCCTTGAATATTTTTCCCATATAAAATAATATTCTTCTCTACTGCTCTTTTGGAAAATGATTTAATTTAATGATAGACTCTGATTAAGTCATGTAAAAAGCAATCCTAGAAGTTAAATGCCCGTCGAAATAAAATATATTAATTTGCATAGTGCATTCATTCTTATAGCGTTTGACTGGAGCACTATCCCTCTGAGGTCCAGAAATTTTACCATCCTTTTGTTGATAGATACAATAAAACAATGCATTCCAGTGGCTAAAAACATGGACCCTGGAGTCTGATTACCTGCTGTTTACTAAGTTGTATGAATTGTCGCCTCAGTTACTTATCTATAAATCAGTATTTCCCTTATAGTATTTCCCTCATAGAGTCATTGTGACAATTACATATTAAAAATTAAAAGGACTGAAAACAGTATATTATGCATAGCAAGCAATGTGAAAATGTTAGCTAGTAGTAGTACTTCATGTTATATATACTTGCTATATATTTTTTTGCTTTTGTGTTTTACTATAAAATATGTTTGGCTTTTACCACATGCTTCCTTGTACCTTTCTGTTTACAATCCTTTGCATTTAGACAAGGAGAATGACAAAGTCACTTTCTAAGGAACAGTTTGTATTTTGACTCCATGCTTTTTAACAAGTTTTTCTTTGTTAAGATACTTGTTTCATCGTGTTTTGAAGTTCATTTTCATAATAAATTTTAATTCAGGTATATTTTTAAGTCACACACTTGAATTAGTTAATTTGCTTTTATTTTCTGCTAATTTCAGTCTGGCATTTGTCATTGATGTGAAATTCAGATCAGAATTTTGCATTAAATAATCTTATGTTCCTATATACCCTTAATCTGAGTTCTCCCTCCAGCCACTGTCTGATTTCTGTCTCTCACCATGGCAAAGCCTAATTACACAAGCTCTCTCACTTGACTACCTCTCTTTACTCTTTAGGCCACTTCAATTTGACTTTGACTCCAGTACTCTGTCAAAATTGCTCAGGCTGCTCATCCTAAGGTCACTGATAACGTTCATGCTAATGAATATAGTCAGCTCTTCTCTTTTTAATTCTCATCTTATTGTAACAAACAGTAGCATTTGATATAGTAGACTGTGCCAGTTTGAAAGAAAGGATTATGTACCCTAGAAAAGCCATGTTTTAATTGTGACCCAATCTTGTGGAAGCAACCATTTCTTTTAATTCCTGTTAGGTTGGAAACTAGATTTTAGATTATCTCCATGGTGATGTGAAGCACCCAATTGTGGGCATTAATTTTGATTACAGGGAGATGTGACATCACTCATTCCAGGTAGGTCTTGATTAATTTACTGGAATCCTTTAAAAGAAGAAGCATTTCAGAGAGAACAACAGAGCATCAAAAGAGCCATGAGAACCGTGAGAGCCCACACAGCTAGAGACCTTTAAAGAAAAACACCCCTGGGGGAGCTTCATGAAACAAGAAGCCTGGAGAGAAAGCTAGCAGACATAACCATGTTTACTATGTGTCTTTCCAGTTGAGAGAGAAACCCTGAACTTCATTGTCTTTCTTGAGTTAAAATAACTCAGCTGTTGTTGGTGCCTTAATTTGGACATTTTTATAGACATTTTAATTTGAACATTTCCATGGCCTTAGAACTGTAAACTAGCTACTTAATAAATTCCCCTTTTTTAAAAGCCATTCTGTTTCTGGTATATTGCTTTCTGGCAGCTAGCAAACTAGAACACAGATTATTTCTTTCTGGGTAAAAAAAATTCTCTTCTCTTCACTTTTGTGACACCATACTCTTCCTATGGCTGTAGTTTCTCTCCTTTGCATTCTTTAAGTAACCTCTAGATGTTGGATATGAGGACTTGATCCTGAGCTCACATTTTTCTATATACACTGTCCCTAATTGATTCCACTTAGATTTTTGTCTTTAAATGCTATCTATATTCCAATGGATGCCCAAATTTATGTCCCTAGATCAACCTCTCTTTTGAGCTACCAGACTCATATATCCAACTGCCTCCCTGACATCTAAATTCATACATTTTTCAGGCACCACAAATTTAATTCAGTCTAAGATTGAACCTATGGATTTCCAGTCTCTCTTCTCACAAACAAACAAAACAAACAAAATAATTCTTTTGCTTCCATCTCATTAAGTTGCCCAGCCATCTATTCAGTTGCTCAGTCCTGACCCAAGAGTCATCTTAAAAAATATATTTTTGATTTCCAATCAGTAATTTATTTTTATTATAAATAAATTAACGCATGTGGACAGTTAAGCATGATAAATTAAGTGAAATTCCTCCTAATTCATAAAGTGCCATTATTCATAGTGGGGATGCTCCCTTGCCTGCTTCCTATTTTGCCTTCGGGAGTTAGCTATCCTATTTTCCTCTCTACGCAGGAGAGAGATTAAGCTAATCCGGGCTCCTCAGTGCACTGAATAAAGTATCTAGTACTTTGTATATATGCCTGGAGAATAAGATTAATAATTTTAAAAATATGCTCTTCTCTACTTTATTTGTTCAGCCATTATTTATTGAGCACTTATTATTAGCTATTCCTGTGCTAGGGGTGGGAGATTGTATAAGGAAGAGTAAAACAGAAGTGGTGCTCATTCTATTTAATCTCAGTCCCTAGTGAGGAATCACATGTTCATGCAATAATCACAAAACTTGTGAGGTAACTTGTTTCAGTTTTCTAAAGCTAATGAAGTGCAATATACTAGAAATGGATGACTTTTAACAATAAGGATTTATTAGCTTACAAGTTACAATTCTAAGGCCATGAAAATGTCCAAATTAAGGCATTAGCAGGAGGATAGCCTCTCTGAAGAAGGCATTTGGGACACCTCTGTCACATGGAAAAGCACATGATTTGTATCTGCTGGTCCTTCTCTCCTGGGTTTCATTGCTTTCAGCGTCTGGCTTCAGCTGCTTTCTGTGTGTTCTTGTCTCTCAGCTTCTCCAGGGCTGCTCTCTAAGCTCTCTGGGCTTTTCTGTCCTTTATCCTTTCATAAAGGACTCCAGTAAAGGAATTAAGACCCACAGTGAATGGGTGGCTCACATCTCAAATTCAAATAACCTAACCAGAAGTTCCCACCCACAACTGGTCTGGACCCCGAGGAAAGGATTAAAAGAACATGACCTTTTCTGGGTTACATAACAGCTTCAAACCACCACAAAACTAATGGAGGAAAGAAACATTCGAACAAAGTCCCTCCTTCTCCCCTTTCTCCCTCCTTACCCTCTCTATCTCTCCATAAATTACTGGCAGTTCTAAACTCCTTTGTCTGGCCTTGAATTCTGTAATATAAGTCCACCTTCCCTGTGTACATTAGTGCATTATTTCTCACCTTTCTTCAACATAAACCTATATTCTGGGTAGGTTAAACTCTTTATCTCCCTCAAGTACGGTGTTTATTATTGACTCTGTACCTGTTTTTTATGTCTTGAATACTCCCTTTATTTCTATCCACATAGACTACTCAGTACCATCCATCAAAGGAAGGGTTCCTCTATGAATTACTTCTGCCATGACTTATTGCAGCCAAACTGATCTTGTCTCTACATGTTTCTTGCCTTTATAGTCATTTCCACAGATTTAATATTTAATTTTTTTCTCTTCTCTAAGATAAGAACTTCCCAAAGGAGTATCATTTTATTCTTTCATGCCACCACATTGTCACAGTGCTTTTTGATTACTTGGTTCAGATTTACTTGCTGAATCTTTTGATTGATTAAGACAATTGTTTGGAAACTTTTGTCCTTGCTAAGTGTTCTAGTTTGCCAGCTGCCAGAATGCAATATACCAGAAATGGAATGGCTTTTTAAAAAGGAATTTAATAAATGACAAGTTTACAGTTCTAAAGAAGTGAAAAGTTCCAGTTTAAGGCACTAGCAAGAGATTACCTTCACTCAAGAAAGGCCGATGGGTCAGGAACACCTCTGTTAGCTGGGAAGTCACGTGGCTGGCATCTGCTGGTCCCTTGCTCCTGGGCTCCATTGCCTTCAGCTTCTGTTCTGGTGAGAGTTCCTCATTTTGCTTCTCCAGGTCTGGCTTTCATCTCTTGGCTTTTCCTTGCTCTTTCAAGGTTCTGGCTTGCTTAACATATCATGGCAACGTCTTCTGGGCACCAGACATCTCCCAACATCCATCTCTCTGTTCTGTGTTGACATCTATGTCAGATCTCTCTGTCAGCTCTGCTGTCTCTGGCTCACTCCAAAATGTTTCCTCTTTTAAAAAATTCCAGTAAACTAATCAAGACCCACCGTGAATGGGCGGGGTCACTTCTCTGTAGAGATAATCTAATCAAGGGTTTCTGCCCTAAAATATTGAATCAGGATTAAAAGACAGAGCTGCCTCCACAAGACTGAATCAGGACTAAGACATGGCTTTTCTGGGGTACATAATACCTGTAAACCAGTGTAGCAAGGTTTTGCAGTTTAAGATTTTCCCAACTGGTTTTAGAAGAATGTTATACTTTTTCCTTGGATATTTTACTTCAATATAAAAACTGCATATTTTATGGGGGAAGAATTATACTATCATCCAATATTAAAAGTTTCCTTTTTATCAAACTGTGAATTAAGTTTTAATTACAGTCTTAGAATTGTATATTTGTCACAACTTAAATCTTCTGTCGTACTAATTATACACATTAAAATTTAATATGGTTAATTAAATGTTAATATAATTCTACTAAAGCCAAATCCTTCTTTGCCTTGTTTAAAACTATAATGTGGCCTATTTATTGTTAATTTTCTTCAAAATAAAACTGAGAAATCTGTACTTACAGATTAGTCTTGAAAAGTATTTACTTGCTTCAGTTAGTTTACATTTACCTACAAGCAGTCATTTTATATATAGTGTAACAGTTTTATGTAAAATCAATGTCATTGAAGTCTGACCTGCAAGATGACTTTAAGAGAAAAAGAAAAAGCACATATTTGTTTAAAAATAAGTACAAATTAGGAACAGCTGCTAATTTTAACAAATAACAAATATACATAAATTTTAATATTTCATCACAGCAGTTCACCAATTTAATTATTCCATGACCCAAATGCTAAATAGAGTTGCTTGATTTACATCAGTAATAAAAAATAATTAAAAATTACCCTCTCATTTTTAAATATCATAAATTAAAATATAATCTGACTAGAAAACTGTCCACATTTTGGATTTTATAAATACATGCACACATATATACACACACACACAGAAACACGTACTTATATATATCTTCAGTGTTCATTTTCTTCTATTAATTTGAGGAAAATAATATAGTGATCTATAACTAATTTAAGACGTTAGTAACTAATTCAAAATCCTTATTTGAGCAAAGAATTATTTTTTATCATAGAATAATTAGAAATACCAAAAAACGAAAAGAAAACACTCACTGTCTTACCTCTCAAAGATAACCACCTTTAACTCCTTCATGCCTGTCTTTTTTGACCTTTAGCTACAAATATATATTTTTTGAAAAGTAATAGTTACGATTATTTCTTGTTATTCACAGTAGTTATGCTTTATAAAGTCAAAACAGTTAATTAGCAAATACTGAACCACAGAGTGGGAAATACAGAATTAGGCTCCTTTGAGTCTCTGGTCACAACATTTTGGCTAAGTGATTGATAACCTAACCTTGTTTTTGGTCTTTTTCCGTTTAAAGACACCTTACTTAATATATATTTTTGGTTCCTTAACTTTGAACTCACGGCCAACAGAACTGTAATTCATGCCTGAATGAAGCTTCACACACACACATTTTCTCTGTAAGGCACATCACACCCTTCTCATGCTTAGAAATACTAGGCAGCACTTCAATGTGATACTTGGATACAGATTAAACAGTGAAATCACTAACAACAACAACAAAAATTAAATATGAAAAACATGGTACCAAATATGCTATGAAAAGAGTGCTCATTTACAGTGTGATAATAGAAATAAGAAGGTAGAGCATCACCTTGTTTGACCTCAGTTGTGAATATGAGTGTCAGGAAACTCAAAATTTTCAACATGGGAACATGCTCCCAAATGACCAAGAAAGTGCTACAAATATTGCTTTGGGAGTTACAAACGAATTTTAATGAGTGGGCAGATTTTCAAATACAGAATCCACGAGTAATGTGTGTTAGCCTGTTATTTTGAAGCTTATTTTTTTACTGCAGTATTTTAAATTATTCTTTTATACTTATCATTATTCATCTATACTATAATTTTAAAGAACTGAACAGTATCCCAGTAAATGGGTGAATCCCAGTCTTGTGATTTTGGACATTTAGTTTATTTTTAATTTTTAAAAATCATTCCTCTTTATAGATAAGCCTTTGCAGGTCCAAAAGTATTTCTAGAACTGGACTTGCTAAGTCAAAGGCACATTTTCAAACCTTACATATTTCTATAAGCCCTCTTTTTAGAACTTTTAATTGATCTTTCTGTAGCTTATATCTCCTTCCTTTATTGAATATTTTCCTTTCATTCACTTTTTCATTCATTCAGGAAATATTTATTGAATACCCTAAATATTTATTGAATCCCTACTAAGTGCTGCACTTTGCTAGACACAGTTTTCTTTGGGACTTTGGTGAATTTGTTCTTGTACTATTTTCTGATTTCTTTTTAGTAATTGTTTTTTGCTGAAATTTCTCCCTCCTCCTATGTCTATGTTTTCATTGGGAATTCTCTTCTAGATTATGTCTTCAGTCTTCTTTCAGTTTATTCTGCAGTGGTTTCTATTCTTGTCTACTGACTAACCTTACATCTGCATATCTATCCCTGAGTTTTTTCTCGAGCATATTTTCAACTTTTATTGAACATTTGAATTTGTATACCATGCTAGTTTAGCAAACTTAGTATGTCCAAAAACCATACTTTGTATCCATACTTAGAGAAACCCTCTAACTCCAGTTATTGGGGATCCTATATAGCCTCCTATTAAAACTGAAATATGAACTGAACAGTTTCTCCATAGTCCCTTTTCCTTCTCTATTGCTTACAGAGAATTTCACTGGCAAACTGTGAAAGTATTTAGTTGCACCTAAAAAATAAATTTTTATATTTCATGCATTAAAGATGTGAATTATATTGCATTTATAAATATTATTATGAGTATTATTTTGGCACCACCTTGCTTGTAGTGCCAAAATCTCTGATCCAAAATCCTAAAATCCAAAAAAAAATTCAGAGAAATGGAAATATTTTTTTCACAAATTATTTGATACCTGAACCTAGTCAGACCTCGCATGCTTTGAGGCTCTTTATAGTCTTTAGTTAGCCTGCCTAATTTGAATGTCTTGTTTTGTTTAAGAAATATTAATGAGTTTGATTATAGAGTGCTATCCCAGACTCTGAATGCTCTGTATTTTGTTGTTAAAAGCCAAAAAATTCTAAATTCTTGGTTCTATGATTTTCAGAGAAGGAATTATAGACCTTTAAATCATGACTTTTCAAATGTTAAATCACTCAGGAGTAAGAAGATTGTGGTGTATGTATGTGTGTGTGTTTGTGTGTGTGTGTGTGTGTGCGTGCGTGGCAAGGACAGAGAAGTTATATGACGTGTGGTATTTCAAAATCCAGCTCTTTGTAAAATACCCATTTCCACACTGAATTGGGGAGTTCCTTTTGCCTATCTGGCAAAACCTTGCCTTTGTCTTCCTTGTCAATAATTGGGCAGCTGGGCAGAAAAATCAGGTATGTAACTGTTACCATTCTGGCTCTCTTAGCATCTTTATTAGCACTGCCTGGGCACCTCATAGAAGGCTTGCAACATGGTTACTATGAGTTGGTTCACCTTATACCCTAACCATGTTGATAACAAAAAAAGTCTGCTATGGACTTTTCTTTTAATTTTAACTGGATTGTGCTAGCTCTGCAAACTGGTGCATGCGCAAAAATTTTTTGTGTCACCTGTGGAGTATCAACACATTGTGCAGTTGTGTATAGTATTATAATGATAAGTTGGATGTTTGTAAATTATTGGGAGCTATAAAACAAAACATGTTAAGAGTGTTTTTTTTTCCCAGTGGATGAGAGACTCTTAATTGGTGTATTTATATTTTACAATGTACATATGTAACTTATAATCATGAAAGTTTAAGAGGTCAAACTGCAGTGATTACCATTGTTATACTTTTAATATGCATGTAACAATATATTGCTCCTATTAAAAGCACAGCTAATTGGAGTCACTTTGTAAGTCTTCATGTTTCTCAGAAAAATCCTACAAATCTTATGAATCTGACTTAACTCTGGTTATAATTCTTTCCCTGAAATTCTCATTGACTATACTTTGATTTGTTCCACAGAACATTTCCATTTATGTATGTAAAAATACCAATTTCATATGGTTGAGACTTTTACCCAGGCATAAGTGGAGGGGGAGAATTTTATTTCAGGTTTCAAATGTTAAAAACCATGATTCAGAACTTAGAAAACAATATATATATGTGGAATGGAATGATCATATAGTAAGAATGTTTGTATTTGTATGTTTATGTTTAATAAATAAAATAAATTAAAAAAGAAAACTATATATATATATATATATATTTTTTTTTTTACCCATTTTAACAAAAGCAAAGTATTAAGTAAAGATCTAGATTCTGTTGTTGCTTAAATTTACTTTCCACTTCCACTGCAGTCTTTATTTATTTATTTTTTTTATCTTTGACAGGATATGGCATGCTTCATTTAATACTTTGTTCCTTTGATTTATAACTTTTTTTCATTAGGCAAGTTGTGGGTTTACAGAACAATCATGCATGAAACAAAGCATTCCACATACCATGCTGTTAACAGCTTGCATTGGTATAGTACGTATGTTAAAACTGATGAGAGAAGATTTTATATTTGTAGTATTAACTATAGTACATGGTTTACATTTGAGTTCTCTGTGCTGTTCAGTTCTGTGGGTTATTTTTTAAAATTTTTTTCTAATAACATATAGAAAACCTAAAATTTTCCCTTTTAACTACATTCAGCAATATAATTGTGTTCTAATTATGCTCACAATGTTGTGTTACCATCACCACCATCTTACCAAAACTTTTCCGTCATTCCAAATACAATTTCTGTACATTTCAATTCTTAGCTCCCTATTCCCTATGCCCACCCCATCTCCTGATAACCTGTATTCTAGATTCTGACTCTGTGGGTTTACTTGTAGTGACAGCATGCAATACCTGTTCTTTTGTGTCTGGCTTATTTCACTTGACATTACATTTTTAAGGTTCATCAGTGTTGTCACATGTATCAGAACTTTATTCCATTTTAGGGCTGAATAATATTCCATTGCAATTATAAACCACAGTATTCATTGGTTGATGGACATGTGGTTTGCTTTCAGTTGGTAATAATACCACCAGGAAAACGCAATACATTATCTTTCAGTTCTTTTAGGTTTATACCTAGAAATGGGAGTTCTGGGTCATATGGTAAGTCTATACTTAACTTTTCAAGGAACTACCAAACTGCCTTCTCTAGCAACTGTACCATTTTTCATTGCTACCAGCAATGAATGAGTGTTCCTGTTTCTCTACATCTTCTCCAAAACTTGTAATTTTCTGTTGTTCTTTTTTCTTTTAATGGTAGCCATTGTAATGTGTATGAAGTGGAATCTCTTTGTTGTTTTGATTTGCATGTCCCAAAATGATTAATGTTGCTAAATATCTTTTTATGTACTTTTTTGGCCATTTGTATATATTCTTTGGAGAAATGTCTTAACACATCTTTTGACCATTTTTTTAAATTGGGTTTTTCTATTGTTGTTGAGTTGAAAGATTTCTTTATACATTCTGGATATTAAATCTTTATCAGATATGTTGTTTTGAAATACTTTCTCTCATTGTGTAGGTTGTAGCTACTTTATTTTCATGATAAAAAGTCCTTTGATGGACTAAAGTTTTTCTTTTTTTTTTTTCATGGGCAGACACAGGGAATTGAAGCCGAGTCCTCTGGCATGGCAGGCAAGCATTCTTGCCTGCTGAGCCACTGTGGCCTTCCCTTAAGTTTTTCATTTTAATAAGATCCATTTATCCATTTTTTTCTTTTGTTTTACGTGCTTTTGCTGTAGAGCCTAAGAAACCATTGTTGGTATAGAATTTAGTTAGTCCTTTAGGGCAGCTAGTAAATAGTCAGGAACTGTCTAGAACAACTGTTTGAGGGGGATTTCTGTGACCAGACACACATCATGCACCATTCTGAAATGGGTGGAAGGGCTGAAATCACAGCGTAAAACTGTGTGTAAAGTCTCCCAAACCGTGGAGACTAGCACTGCTCCCACACTGGAATGGCAAGCTGTGTTGGAGACACTTCCTCATGGGAAAAGTAAGCAGACTGTACTAGGAGCAAGGCAAGTAGAGTTCAAGCAAGCTCCAGTTGCATATTTAATTAACAAGTTCAGACTGCTGAATATAAGTTCTGAGCACAGATAAACCCAGAGCAAGCACAAAAGGAACCTTGAGGTCTCTCCTGGCAGAGAGGAGGTGGGGATGATGAGAAAAAACAAAACAAAAAACAAATGAAGGCTTTTAGAGTCTGCTGAGCTCAGAACACTGGAAAAGGGCTGTACCCCAAGAAAGAGGAGCATAAAGCCAAGTACCAACTCTGGCTCTTGATTGGCAACCCTGGGCACTGGGGCCTGGCTCTGTAAAGGATTTTTTTTTTTTTTTTGAAATTTTTTTAGCAGCCCATTAAAAAAAAAAAAAAAAAAGCTTCAGTCATTTTCAGTTGTTAGCACTACCCCTGGCAAGGGCAGACTTAAGGGATGTTGGAGAGACAAAGTAATCAAGTGAAAGCAATAATTCCCTAAAAGGCATATCTTCCCCAAGAAAAAGGATGGCAGGACCCATCACAAGTGGTGGTTCTCATTCAGAGAATTGAGATCACAGGGACTGGAAAATAGAAACAGCTTAAGCCGGGACTTCTACCTTAACTTCTTTCTCAGCTGTGTCCCTGGCAGGGACAGAGTCCGCTGAGAATTAAATGTACTGTACCACTTTATGCTGGTGAGGAGCTGTAGCCTGACAAGTGCCATCTGCTCTGCAAGGTAGGAAAAGCACAGAACACAGGAATGCTTAACACTGATTGCACCCTCTTCCTGAGAACTGGGTCTGTCTTGTCTGGGAAAATCTGATTGGGGTTGTTCATATCCAGGGATACTCTCTTCAAAAAAAGGGTTCCATATAGGCAGAACAAGAACCAGAAAAAACAAGAGGTAAAAATTCTGATCAATTAAAGTAAAGCTTTGCTAAATATCTAGAATAAGTAGAGCTGACTGTCAAAGAACAGATAGAGAACAAAGTCAGCCTACAAAAAAATTTAGGTAAATGAGAGAAAATGACCTTCAGAATAAACGAATCAAGGAAACCAGATGCCTACACATCAGCAAAAAAATCATAAGTCACAATAGGAGGAACAAAATACGGCCCAGTCAAAGGAACAAGCTAGCACTTCAAATGAGATATAGGAATTGAAACAACTAGTTAGAGATGTTTAAACAAATCTTCTAAATCAAATAAAAAATCAAATCAACAAGGTGAAAGAAAATATGGCAAAAGAGATGAAGGATAAAAAGAAGACGCTGTGTGATCATACAGAAGAACTCAACAGCTTGGATGAACAATGGCAGAATTTATGGGAAAGAAAGGCACAATAAAAGAGGTAAAGAACACAGTCAAGACATACCACAGCAGATCTGAAGAGACAGAAGAAAGGATTAGTGAAATAGAGGACAGAACATCTGAAATCCTATACACAAAAAAAAGAGGTAAAGGAATGGAAAAATATCAGCAGGGTCTCAGAGAAATGAATGACAACATGAAGTGCACGAATATATGTTTTATGGGTGTCCTGGAAGGAGAAGAGAAGGGGAAAGGTGCAGAAGGAATAATGGAGGAAATAATCACTGAAAATTCCCCAGCTCTTATGAAAGACATAAAATTACAGATTCAAGAAGCACAGCATACCCCAAATAGAACAGATCTGAATAGACTTACTCCAAGACACCTACTAATCAGATTGTTACATGTCAAATACAAAGAGAATTCTGAAAGCAACAAAAGAAATATAATCCATCACATAAAAGGGAAGCTTTATAAGACTATGTGAGGATTTCTTGGCTGAAACCAGGGAGGCAAGAAGGCAGTGGTATAATATATTTAAGATACAGAAAAAGAAAAACTGCCAACCAAGAATTCTATAACTGCAAAATGTTCCTTCAAAAATAAGAGGGAGTTTAAAATATTTTTAGACAAACATGCTGAGAGAGTTTGTGAACAAGAGACCTGCTCTTCAAGAAGTACTAAAGGGAGTACTACAGGCAAATAGGAAATGTTTGGAGAGAGAGATTTGGATAAGAGTGTAGAAATGATGATTTTCAGTACAAGAGATAGAAAGAGGGTAAAGATTGGTCCTTTGGTGCTGAAGGAGTACATAATGTTCAACAGGATTGATTGTAAAGCTCCATACTTGTATAGCCCAGTACTATCTGATGGTAGCATAATATTTTAAGTAAAATGAACAAAGCTGGATGTGAGTATGGTTGAAAGAGGAAGGCTATGGGCATGTATGATTCTAGAAGGAAAGATAGAAGGCAAAAGTTGAAATCACATATTTTAGCGAAACCTAGAGTGGACAATGATGGTGATTAAATGTACAAATATAAGAAAATTATTAACATGAGAGAGAACGAATGAATGTAAGTATTGCACGGTTTTGGAAATGTGATGATATACGGAAAAACCAAAGCTAACTGTTAATGAGGGGGATATAAAGAAGGGGTATATGATTCTTGTTGTTGTTATTTCTCCTTTTTATTTTTTAATTCTTTATTTTTTCCTCATCTTCTTTCTTTGTGGATGAAATGTAAGTGTTCTCATACAGATTACGTTCATGAATGCATAACTATGTGATTATACCAGGAACGTTTGTTTACTTTGAATGGATTGTATAGTGTGTGAATAAAACTGTTTAAAAAACAAAAATATACAAGTGCTGGAGAAAATATGGAGAGAGAAATGTACCTATTCACTGTTGGTAGGAAAGTAGGGCACTCTCGAGGGCAGTGTGGTTTTGAAGGGAGCTAAGCATAGGCTTTCCATATGATCCTGCAACCCTGGTATTAGGTATAGACTTGGAAGAACTGAAGTCAGGGACATGATAGACATTTGCACACTGGGATTTATTCACAATTTG
This sequence comes from Tamandua tetradactyla, assembly GCF_023851605.1. Classification (NCBI taxonomy): domain Eukaryota; kingdom Metazoa; phylum Chordata; class Mammalia; order Pilosa; family Myrmecophagidae; genus Tamandua; species Tamandua tetradactyla. The sequence goes on along the minus strand of NC_135331.1, from coordinate 182,202,141 downwards.
GTAATGGATAGGGGTGGCTTAAGGTTACATTGATGGATGAATGGAAGAGTAAATTGTGGTATACACAAACAATGAAATATTGAGTGGCTGCAAGAAGGAATGAAGTTGTGAGGCATGCATCTAGGTGAATGAATATGGAGAACATTATGTTGAGTGAAATAAGCCAAAAATGAAAGGACAACTATTGTAAGGCCTCACTAAATAAGGTAGCTATAACGTGGAAACTCAGAATTGAATTCGAGAGCATATGTTATCAAGGGATAGAACGTGGGCTGAGATTGAGCAATTGATGATCAAAGAATACAGAATGTCCAATAAGTCTTATTGTAAAGTTCCTAGATTGTAAATTCTTACAGCAGTCAGTCACATCAATTCCTGAGTTGTAACTTTTGTTTCTAAATTCTGAGATGCTGAGCTCTTTGTGTATAAGCTGCTGCCTTTTTGGAACTTTGGGTATATAGATGGCACCTGAGACTCAGAGTTAGAATTTTGCAGTGCTGAAAGTCAGCATTACTCCATACAGCAACTGTTGAAGCTGAAAAAGATATAAAATTTCAATTAGAGACATGAATGAAACAGACTTGGATAGGACTAAGATAAATTAGAATACAGGATAATGGATCATAATGATGGTGGTTAAAGTTTCAACTTCTGTGTGAGACCAAAGAAAGCGATTTCTTTTGTACAAAATTTGTATTTTCTGTACCACATTCTCTGGTATAACCTGTATGGTCAGTTTCTTTAAACAACGTAATTACATGGAACCTAGACTAGGGAATGAGAAGCTTGTTACTCTGAACAGGTTAATGTAATAGCCTGACATCCCAGAGTATTTTGGGTTGAAAATTAAAAAAGTGTTTTTAAAGACCCCTTGACCTGGGGAAAAATTTGGAAATACTGAACTTCCCCACCTTATGAATTCCAGATATTCAAGTCAAGTACTTGATCTTGGGGCCTACCCTCACTGCAAAGGAGAGGTTAAGTCTACTTTTAATTATGCCTAAGAGTCACCCCCAAGCTCAGAATTGGCATCTCTCTCAGGTAACTGTGCAAATAAACTCACTGTCCTCCCCTCTGTGTGGAGCACAACTCCCAGGGGTGTAAATCTCCCTGGCTATGTGAAACATGACTATCAGGAATGATCCTGGCCCTGGCATTGTGCAATTGAGAATGACTTCTTGATCAAAAGGGGAAAAAGAAATGAATCGAAGCAAAGTTTCAATGGCTGAGAGATTTCAAATAGTGTCAGAAGTCATTCCAGAGTTTATTCTTATGCATTGTATAGGTAGTCTAGAAAACCTGGAAGGAAATACCTGAAGCTGTTGAACTGTAATCCAATAGACTAGATTCTTGATGATGATTGTATAACTATATAGCTTTTATTGTGACCATGCGATTATGAAAACTTTGTGACTGACACTCTCTTCATCCAGTGCATTTTAATTTGCTAATCCCAGAATGCAATATACCTGAAATGGAATGCCTTTTATAGAGGGGATATATTACATTTCAAGTTTACAATTCTAAGGCCATGAAAATGGCCAAATTTAGGCATCAACAAGAGGATACCTTCACTCAAGAAAGGCTGATTTCTCTGTCACATTCTAGGTTTCTCTGTCACATGGGAAAGCACATGGTAACATCTTCTAGCCCTTTGCTTCTGGGTTTCATTGCTTTCAACTTCTGGTTCCAGGGTTGTCCTCCCTGATCTTTTGTTTGTCTCCATGCCTCTCCAAATATCTGCATCTAAGCTTTCTCCAAAATGTTTCTCCTTTTAAAGAATGCCAGTAAACTAATCAAGACCCACCTTGAATGGGTGGAGTCACATGTCTATCTAATTAAAAGGTCAAACACCACAATTTCACATTTCATATGGAAACAACCTAACCAAAAGATTACACCCATGATTGAGTGTGTCATGTCTCCATGGAAACAACCTAATCAAGAGGTCCCACCCTACAATATTTGATCAGGATTAAAAGAACATAATCGACCCCACAAGAATAGATTTAGGATTAAAAGTACAGGTTTTTCTGGGGGTATGTATCAATTTCAAACCAACACAGAATGTTGGGCAAATCAGTAATAAAGGTTAAAAAACAAAACAAAACAAATAACAGGGGGGAAGCTAAGGGGTTTGAGATGTTTAACATGTTCTTTTTTATTTTTATTTTCTTGGAGTAATGAAAATGTTCTAAAATTGATTGTCATGATGAATGCACAACTAAATGATGATACTGTAAGCCACTGATTATATACTTTGCATGGGTTATTTATTGATGTTATAATGATATTTATAATCCATGAACATAGGATGTTCTTCCATTTATTTAGGTCTTCTTTGATTTCTTTTAACAATGTTTTGTAGTTTTCTGCATACAGGTTTTTTACATTCTTGGTTAGATTTATTCCTAGATATTTGATTCTTTTTAGGTGTCTCTATAAAAAAATTTTTTTCTGGAGTTCATCTTCTGATTGTTCATTTCTAGTATATGGAAACACTGCTATTTTTGTGTGTTGATCTTGTATCCTTCCACTTTGCTGAATTCTTTAATTAGGTTTAAGAGTTTTGTTGTGGATTCTTCAAGATTTCTTTATATAGAATCATTCCATCTGCAAATGCAAAAAGTTTTACTTCTTCCTTTCCAATTTGGATGTATTTTTTATCTTTTTAATAGCACTGTTGACAGTGGGCAACCCTGTCATGTACCTGATCTTAGAGGGTAAGCTTTCAGTCATTCACCATTACATACGATGTTAGCTGTGGACTTTGCATTTATGCCCTTCATCATGTTGAGGAAGTTTCCTTCTATTCCTAGTTTTCTAAGTGTTTTTATAAAGAAGCGGTACTGGATTTTGCCAGGTAACTTTACTGCTCAATTGAGATGATCATGTGCTGTTTTTCCTTTATTCTGTTAATGTGGTATTACATTAACCAACTTTCTTATCTTGAAACACTTTTACATACCTGGAGTAAATCTCACTTGATCATGGTGTGTAATTCTTTTAATATGCTGTTGTATTTAGTTTGCTACTATTTTGTTGAAGATTTTTGCATCTATATTCATAAGAGTTGCTGGTCTACAGTTTTCTTTTCTTGTGGTATCTTTATCTGACTTTGGTATGAGGATGATGTTTGTCTCAGAAATGAATTAGAGAGGGATCTCTCCTGTTCAGTATTTTTTTTTTATTTTTAAAGAATTTGAGCAGAATTGTTAATTCTTCGTGGAATGTTTGGTAAAATTCCTTTGTGAAGCCATCTGGCCCTGGGCTTTTCTTTTTTGGGGAAGTTTTGGATTATTGATTCATTGTCTTTACTGGTAATTGGTTTTTTTTATATCTTCTATTTCTTATTTATTCACTGTAGGTAGTTTTTGTGTTTTGGGGAATTTGTCCATTTCATCTAGGTTAATTTATTTGCATTCAATATTCATAGTTTCCTCTTATGGTTATTCTTATTTCAGTGGAGTTGATAATAATTTTCTCTTTTTCATTTCTGATTAGTCAGTTGTGTGTTCTGACTTTTTTCTTCATCAGTTTAGCTGAAGTTTATCAAATTTGTTAATCTTTTCAAAGAACCAACTTTTAGTTTTACTGGTTCTTTCTCATGTTTTTGTCATTCTCTATCTCATTTATCTCTTTTCTGATCTTTGTTTTGTGACCTACCTTGGAGAATGGTCCATGTGCACTTGAGAAGAATGTGTATTCTATTGTTGAGTGATGTCCTATATATGTCTGTTTGGTCTATTTAGTTTATTGTTCTAGTCTTCTATGTCCTTATTGATCTTTTCTCTAGGTGTTCTATCTGTTACTGAAAGTTACTATTCTTGCAGGACTGTTTATTTCTCCCTTCAGATCTGTCCTTTATTTGCGGGCTCTGCTGTTAGTGTATATGTATTTATAATTATTTCATCTTCTTGTTGAATTGACCTCAATAGTATGAAATGACCATCAATAGTATGAAATGACTGTTTTTGTTTCTCATAACTGTTTTTGGTTTAGAATCCATTTCATCTGTTATTAGTATAGCTCCCCTAACTCTCTTTTGGTTATTCTTTGCATGTATATATTATTTGCTTTCTTTCCCTTTCTACCTACTATGCCTTTGAATTTAAAGTGAATCTCTTGTAGACAGCATATAGTTGGGTCATGCTTTTTAAATCCATTTTGCCAATCTCTGCCTTTTGACTAGAGATTTTCATCCATTTACATTTAAAATCACTAATGATAATGTAAAATTTTCTTCTTCCATTTTGCTGTTTAGTCTTTGTAAGTCATGCCTTTTTTATCCCTCAGTTCCTCTATAATGCCTACTTTCATATTTATTTGATTTTTTATATTTTTCCTTATTGATTCCTTTCTCACTTCTATCTGTATATATTTTTCTTATATTTTCCTTGTGGTTACCTTGGTGTTAAAATTTAACATCCTATATATATATTAGTAATATTTGTTTTGATACCAACTTGACTTCAGTAGCTTACACATAACACTTTTTCTATGTTCCACTGCCCCCCCACATTGTTTTGTACTTGTTTCAAATTGTATCATTGTACATTTTATGCCCAGAAACATAGATTTGTCATTCTTTCATGCATGTGCATTTTACCACCTGTAGGAAGTAAGAAGTGGAATTACCATACCAAAAATACAGTATAATGATGCTAACTGTTCTGGTTTGCTAATGCTACCAGAATGCAATATGCCAAAAATGGATCAGCTTTTACAAAGGGAATTAATAAAGTTACAAGTTTACATTTCTGAGACCACAAAAATGTCTAATTGGGGCATCCAGAGAACGATACCTTGACTCTGAAGAAAGGCTGATGTCTTTCACAAGGGAAGGCAGGTGGGTGGCATCTACTGTCTCTTGTTCCTGGTTCCATTGCTTCCAGTTTCTAATTCCATTAGCTTCCTCTCTAAGCATCTGTGAGTCCTCACTTAGCTACTCCGGGTCAAAATTATGGGTTTCATCTCTTAGCTTAGCATATCCCAGGGCTGGAGCTTTCTTCTATCATGGCTTCTGGGTTCAAACAACTCTCTCAGCTCCTTCTGCATCTCCAGATGTCTTATCTCTCTGCTCTCTGTGTTGGTTTTTTTAGGTACTCCTGTAAACTAGTTAAGACCCACCTTGAATGGGCAGGGTCATATCTCCGTCTAATCAAAAGGTCATACACACAATTGGGTATGTCACATCTCCATGGAAACAATCTAACCAAGAGGTCCCAGACCCTAGAAATGGGTCTGTCCCCACAAGATTGGATTAGGATTTAAAGAACATGACTTTTCTGGGGGTACCTAATGTTTCAAACAGCACCCTAGAATTTATGATTATCCACATGGTTAACATTACCAGATCTTTGTTTGTTTATGCCACTTTGAATCACTATCTAGTATACTTTTCTTTCAGTCTGAAGAACTCCCTTTTGTATTGTTTATAGGGAAGATCTAGTGGTGATGAACTCCCTCAGCCTTTTTTTCATTTGAGTATGTTTTAATCTCCTCTGGTTTTTGAAGGAAAGTTTCACTGGATATAAAATTTTTGATTGGTGTTTTTTTCTTTCAGCATTTTAAGTATTTAAACCCACTGTCTTTTACCTCCATAGTTTCTCATGAGAAGTTGGCAGTTCATCCAATTTGGACTCCTTGTATGTAAAACATCACTTTTCTCTTGCAGCTTTAAGAACTCTCTCCTTGTTTTTTGTATTTGAAAGTTTGCCTCCTATGTTTCTGGGTGTATTTCTCTTACAAGTTATCCTATTTGGTGTTTGTTGGGTGTCTTGGATGTGTGTATTCATGTAGTTTTCTAAGTTTGGAAAGTTTTTGTCATTATTTCCTTGAGAATTTTTTTCTGTGCCTTTCTCTCTTCTACTTCTTGGACTCACATAGTGTATATATTGGTATGTTTGATGGTGTCCTACAGGTCTTTAGGCTGTTTTCCCTCTGTCTAGTCCTTTTCTCTTTCCTTTCCTCTGCCTGACTCATTTCAATTGTCTTGCCTTTGAGTTCACTGGTTCTTTCTTCTGTCATATGCGGTCGGTCTACTGCTAAAACCCTCTGAGAATTTTTCATTTCAGTTATTTTGATTTTTTAACTCCACTATTTCTATTTGGTTCTTTAAATTTTCTGTCTCTTTATTTGAGATTCACATATTGTTCATTCACTGTTTTCCTAGTATTTTATTCTGTATTTTCCTTCGTTTCCTTGAGCATATTGAAAATCATTTTTTTAAAAGTCTTTGTCTGGTATGCCCACAGTCTGGTCTTCTTCATTGATGTTTTCTGTATTTTTATCATCTTTCTTTGAATGGTCCATTTTCTGTTTCTTTGATGTCTTGTAATGTTTTGTTGCACACTGTATGCTGTAGTAATTTTTTTTTTTTTTTTTTTTTTTTGGGTGCATGGTGTGGGAATTGAACCTGGGTCTCCCACATGGAAAGTGGGCACTCTAACCAATGAACTATCCATGCACCCTAGTATGCTGTAATATTTTAACATGTTAACTCTGGGACTTATTCCCTGAGAAGTCTGTTTCTTGAGTTTTTAACTACCTGGTGGTATGACAGAGATTTTCTTGAGTGTCAGCTCTATTATTATCAGGGTGGTCCATCCAAGGCTAATGCAAAGTGCAGGGTCCTCCCTATTTTTTCTGTTCCTTGTCTTGTCCTGGGCTCCTACTTGCTAGTGCCTCTTGGAGTTTCCCTATTACAGGAGTTTGTATGCCCCCTCCAGGACCCAGGAGATATACCTTCTCTCTCTCCTGGCTGTTTTACTGCTGAACTTAAAAGATTATACCTATACTACAGGCTTTCATCTTCAATTGTTTCTTAGATTCTTTCAAGCTGTTTTTGTTTGTAGGATGTGTTAGTTAGATTCAGTTGTCAACTTGGCCAGGTGAGCATACCTAGTTCTGTTGCTGTGGACACAAGCCAATGGTACGTGAACCTCATCTGTTGCTAATTACATCTGCAGTCGGCTAGGAGGCGTATCTGCTGCAATGAGTGACGTTTGACTTAATTGGCTGGTGCTTACATGAGAGAACGCAATGTAGCACAGCCAAGCAGCTCAGCATTCCTCATCTCAGCACTTGCAGCTCAGCCCAGGCCTTTGGAGATGCAGAAAGAAGTCACCCCGGAGAAAGTTGTTGGAAGCCAGGGGCCTGGAGAGAAGACCAGCAGAGACCATCCTGTGCCTTCCACATAAGAAAGAACCTCAGTGGAAAGTTAGCTGCCTTTCCTCTGAAGAACCAACAAAATAAATCCCCTTTTATTAAAAGCCAATCCATCTCTGGTGTGTTGCATTCCGGCAGCTAGCAAACTAGAACATAGGGCAAATTTTAGAAGTGTAAGTGTACCAGGAGAGGAGTTTCCCAAGTCAGTCTTTACTCTCCAAAGCCAGGTACCCACAGGGGGGAAGCATTACTAGGCTTCAAATGGCCCTGGAGAGTGAATGAGGTAGGAGTTATGAAGGGTGCCAGGTGCTTCTTTTATGGTCCCACAAAGCTGTGCTTTCTTATACGTTGTCCCGTAAATACCACCCCCAACTGTTCTCTGCAACTCTGAGAAAGTACCTTCTATAAATCAGGTTCATTTTTTTCTTTCCTAGTAACTTAGAGAAAACTTTCCATGTGCCATATACAGCACATGTGTCTTGTGAAGTGAGCCACATATTCATGCTTATTCAGGGCCCACTTAAGCTTATCTTACAAATGCTTTCAGTTGGTGGTCAAAGGCTATTATACTGTGCACATATAACTTTAAGTTTTGGAGAATTATATAATACACAATACCAGATTTAGCAGCCAGCTAAATTTGCCTAAGGTTTATCCATGAGTTGAACAGCATGGATTCACTCATTCAGGATGATTGGATTACAGCTTTACTGAGTGTCCAAATTGCCATAGGCTCAGCCTGACACTGGATTCAAGATACAGCACAAAACCTGGGAGAACAAGCAGCTACCTACTGGCAGGCTAGTTACATTAAACCCCTTCTTACCCTAGATATGGAATTTAACATCCTTGGCCACTATGCTCCAATGAACTGGCTTAAGTACAAATAGAAATTCTTCTTTCTGAGTGCTGAAATCCTTCATTCTCCCTTTAAGGCCTCCAACTGATTAGACAGGAAACTCCCCTCATTGCTGAAGGCAATCTCCTTTGTTGATTGTAGGGGCAGTCAGCCCTAGATACAATCTATGTATAAATATTGTAGAGAATAATATAGCATTTGTGTTTATATAATTTAGGGAAATTTGGTCCAAGATTAGCAAAAATTAAGCCAGATAATTTGTTGCTGATATACATAATTATATGTAAGTTTGAGACTGTCTTTTTGGTCATTTTTCTATATTTGTAGATATAAAATAATCTGTAAAATTCTATTAATTTTATAAACCTAGCCTTAATATTATGGCAAGGTTAAAAAAAAATAAAAATCTTTTCTTAAGTGACTTTTCCTTCCATGTTTAGTCTAGTTGCTAGCTTATACAAATATGTTCCTATAATTAATGATCAATTAAAATTGTTCATTAAGTGATTACATAATTGTGTAGTAAATGGCATTAGTTGTTATGGAATCTTGTAAGACTTTTATGCATAATCATTAAAATACGTATCCTTTTAAATACACGTTTTATTAGTCAGGGTTCTGTAGGAAACTGAACCAACAGGAGATGTATATATGTGTGTGTGTGTGTGTGTGTGTGTGTGTGTGTGTGTGTGTGTGTGTAATGAGATTTGTTTTTTAGGAATTGGGTTGACTGTAGAGATGAATAAGTCCAATTCCATGTGGCAAGCAGCAAGTTTGGAACTCTGATGAAGATTTTTGATGAATTCCCCCAGAGAAGCTGGCTCATTGTTGAAGGCAGTCTCCTCAGTTGATTGTAGATGTGATTAGCCATAGACACCATCAATTTACTGATGATTGATATCTGTGAAATATCCTCATAGTGGCAATCAATCTAATGCTTTCTTGACCAAACAACTGGATACCATAACCTGACCAAATTGACACATAAACTTAACTTGCTGTTATAATGTTTTGTTTTCCCCCATTACTCTCCCTCGCATAGCATTTTTAGATTTTTTTGCATGGAGTATTAAAAATATAAATGTCACATAAAATGTGAACATGCAGCTTAACAAATTGTAGTATAATAAACATCCATGAATACAACCAAGTAAAGAAATAAAATTTTCTAGCACTTGTGTATCAGTTTGATCTTGACTCCTTCCTTTTCCCCTTATGGTAACTATTATGCTGATTTTATTGTATTTACTTCTTTGTTTTTCCTTTATATTTTTACTACCTAATGTAAATTGTCCTAAGCAATACATTTTAATTTTGCTTTTTTGAACTTTATATAAATGGAATCAGGCTATTCTGTCATGAATGACCTTTTCTATATAGCATCATGTTTTTAAGATTAATGTTGAATATATTTGCAGTTCATTCCCATATAATATTCCATAATTTGTTTATTTATTGTGTTGTTAATGGAATTTGGGTTGTTTCCAGCTTTAGGGTATTGTAAATAATTCTGTTACATGTAGAATATTAGCTATGTGTCTCCTTGTACACATATATATGCTTTTTCTTTAGTGTCTTAAAAACTAACTTTGTGGTATGCAGAAGTTTGTTCTAAACTTATTCTGTTCCATTGGATTTTTTTGTCTACTCTTGTATCAATATAACATTGTTTTAATTATGACAGTTTTATAATGCTACAATAAACAATAGGGAAACTCCTCCCCCACTTTGGTTTTTCAAGAATATCTTGGCTACTTTTTGTTCTTTGTCTTTCGGTGTGAATTTTAGAAACAGCTTGTCACACAAACTAACCCACTAAATTGTATCACTGTTTTGAATCTTTAGATGAATTGTATCTTTATATTATTGAGACTTTTAACCTGTGAGCGTGGTATATATCTTCATTTAATAGGCTTTTTAAAATTACTCTCATTAAAGTTTTAGAGTTTTCTCCGTAAAGGTCTTATACATCTTTTATGGATTTAATTTTTGTAGTCTTATACTACACTCCTCAGCGTGTACCACGTTGTGATATGAGCCAGTGGTTAAGCGAATGGACTCTGGAACCACATTGCAAAAGTTAGGATCCTGGCAAAGCCATGTTTTATCTGTGTTTTGGGCAAGGGTCTTAACCTCTCTGTACCTCCATTTTCCCACATATGAGACAGAAATAGTAATTGCACCTTCCTCACAGAGTTGTGGGGAGATTAAATTTGTTACCCTCCTCTCCTTTCCCCCCAGATTTAGAAAATGGCAAGCATCTGATAAATAGAGATATATGCTTATTATAGTAGTGTGGATACACAAATGATTCATTCATTATTTTATTACTGTCTTACAAAATATTTGAGGTTATTAGTGGAAGCATTTCATTGAGTTCTGTAAAAATCTTAAACTTTTGATTAAATTATTATATAATGCATATTTTTAAAATATATAAATGAATTGGGACAGAATTCACCTTCTTATAATATTTAATATTGTCTTCCAGGTCAGTGGTGTGACTACTGAGATATTTTATATATTTCAATGATATGTTGTAGTTTTCTTCATATAGTACCTATGCATTTCTTAAATTTATTATCATCTGTGTTTTATTTTGTTTGCTATTGTAAATGGGATCCTTTTTTCATGGTAATGTTTTAATTGATATTACTGCTATGTTATTGGTAAATTTGTTGGGTTTTTTTTTCAGTATTTATTTTGTTACTGGCCACACTCCATAACTCATATATAGTTATTTATATATTTCTTTTCTATCCTGGTTTCTAGTTTTTTCCTTATGCACCATGTGGCAACTTCATACTTTAGGTTGTTTGGGTATAAACCTTAAATACTAGTTTTCTATTGCTATGCGACAAACTTTGCAACTTAAAAAAATATATACACATTTATTACACCACAGTTTCTATCCAGAAACAGCTTAGCTGGGTCCTCTGATTACGGTCTCACAGGGATGCAGTCAGTGTATCTGGTTGGACTGTTCTCATTTGAAGCTCAATCAAGAGAGGATTTGCTTCCATATTCAGTGAGGTGGATGGCAGAATTTAATTCCCTGTGATTTTAGGCCTGAGAGCCTGCCCGTTTTCTTGGTGGCTTGGAGCCTGGAAGCTCTTGCTGGTTCTTAGTTGAAGGCTGCCTAGAGACTACCAGCTTTTTCTTCTGCATGTTTCCCCAGTGTGGATGTTTGTTGCCATACTCAGTTGGTTAGAGACAACTCACAAGTTTTGCACACACACAAGAGTATGAACACCTAGAGATGATGATCATGGGAGCCACTCTAAAAGTCTGTCTACGGTAGAACCATTCTTTCATCCTCCAATGACAATACCTTGTTTTAAGCCTTCATCTAAATTAAAAGCTCCAGCTTTCTGATATCTCCGCTTTTTGTCCCTGCCTGTGCCTATTCTATACATGGTAGCCAGAGTGATCCTATTAAACACAAATCAGAGCGTTCCAATCCCACACTAATAAAGTTTCTCATGTCATCAGAATGAAACCATACCTTACTGGGCTCATATCGTCAGAGAGAAAACCAGAGTTGTCACAGGGCTTCTGTGCTCTATAGGGGCTTTTGAGATCTGAATCTCTGTTAATCAGTCTGACCTCATTTCCTAACACTTCCTTCTTGCCTTTTCCACTTCATCTGCATTGGTCCCCTTCCTGTTTTTCAAATTCACCTTGGGTTCATTCTTTGCTCTAACTATTTTCTCTGCCTGGGAACACTTTTCTCCCAGATAGCTCCATGCCTTGCTCCTCATTTCTTTTAGGCCTTTACTGAAGTGTCACCTTCTTAGTGAGGTTTTTCCTGACCATCTTATTTAAAATTGCTCGTAGCCATCTGTTACTACCCCTCCCTTCTTGAAACGCCTTATTTCCCTTCCCTGTTTTCATTTAACCTATAGTTTTGTTTTAATTTTGTTCATTGTCTGTTCCCTTCCTGTAGTATTTTGAGTTCTGTGAGGACTGAAATTGTTGTTTCTGTGCATCTAGTGGTATATTCCCAGCACCTAAAATAGTGGTGGGCATTTGGTAGGTTTTCAACCTTTGTTTTTTTGAACTAAATAACTTGAATTTTATATCATTTGGAGGGAGTTTCCAAGTAAACAATTTCATCAGCTTCCAATAGTGAACATTATATCTCCTTTCAGATAGCATGTCTTTTTTTTCCCCATCTTTTTTTTGCATTGGCTTGAAATTCTAGAATGATATCAAATAATAATGGGCACTTTTGCCTTCCTCATCACCTTAATGGGAATGCTTTTCTTGTTTTCTCTTTCAGCTCTTGCATTGGGATAGATTTTTTTAAATAATAAAATTAAGGCAGTAACTTCTTGATTTTCTAGAGTTTTTTTTGAGGCCAGGGAATAGTAAGTGGATGCTGAATCTTATCAAATAGCTTTTAAGCAACTGGTTAGATGATTATAGGGTTCTTTTCTGTTACATATTGATGTCATGAATTATATCAGGAGATATTTTGATATTAAATTATTATTTTCTTCCTGGAATAAATTGTCTCGTCATGGTATGATATTCTTTTAATTTATTCTGGATCAAATTTTCTAAGCTTTATACTTGTACTTATAAAAATCTTTAAAACCTTAAAGTCTTCATTTAGATGAAATGCAGTAAGATGAGATGAAATGAAAGTCTGCTTTATTTGCAGAACTTTCTATTTATTCATTCTCTAATGGGGAGAATTTTGTTCAGGCCTGTATTTGCTTATAGAATTGCTCCAATTCACATTAGATTACCTCATCATCTATCTATATGTTATGGACTCCTCCTTTCAGATCACATACCAGAGGTGCATCAAGGGTCATTTTTATTACCTATCCATGATTTATTAGTCTAAAGAAAGTAGAAACGTCACTAGATTATTTCCAAAACCTTCTTAACTAACAACCTTGTATGTCTTGGTGATGACAATTTAACCCATGGCTCTTACTAACCATCTGGAGTCATCCTGGACTTCCTTCTTCCTTTCGCACCACGTATTCAATCTGCTGTTCATATTCCCATTAAGTCTATGTATGAACTTTCTTTTGCTTATTCTTGTTCCATTTCTACACTGTTTAGTTGTTACAGCTTTGTAACATTTTAATATCTGATAATGCCATTCCTCCTCCCAGTGTCATTTCGATGTTGTGCTGGTATGGAATGTTGTGGCGAAGTCTGAGAATGCCTTCCCTGCCTCCTCACTCTTTTAGTGACTTGGTCTTTTTTGCTGGGATACTCCAGTGGTTCTTTCTCTTTAAGTCCCATGACTTTACTAGATTCTCTCATAGTGTTGACTCTTTTGGATTATATTATTTTTGGACATATTGTGCAATTTTCATATTTAAATTCATGGTTTCTTTTCTCTCAGAAAGAATTTCTTGACTAATATCCTTAAAGATGTATCATTAGATTATTTGTTTTCTTTCTAAGACATGAATAATTTAAATTCTTTATTTCCATTATACTTTCTATACTTTTTTCATTCTGCTCTTTATATATATGTAAAAATATATATATTTATATATAAAGTGTCTCTTCTCTTTCTTGCTCTTTCCAGATGTGCTCTAATTTCTATGAAACTTTTTAATTCTTTTCTGCAGTGTGCTTTCATAATAGGAGACATGATTTCTGCTGTCTCACTTTCAGAAATACTAAGATAGACCAGTGTGTTCAGGTGTTCTCGGCTTGGTCCAACAACTGTCAAGTTCCCCACTGATATTTCACCAAATGATCATTTACTAGGATGATGATTCTATTATTCATTCCATAATTGATTAATTAAATAGTTGCTGAATCAAAGGTTATCTTAATTTGCAGTTTTATGAGGATGCTAAAACTTCCTGATGAAGTTTTAAATTAATTAGGTAGCAGTTGAGAAGGAAATTTTTACATTTCATCTGGATTTAATATTTTTTTTTAAAAAATTAAATTAGAAATCACCCATGGTCTTTAAATAATATTTCAATAAGAATAGCTTTTGAATTGTAGGTTACTGTTCAAAAATGGTTGAAAATATGTCTGGAATAGCTACATTATCTTTCCTATCAAATTTGTGGTTCCCTGTGTTTTTATTAGTTCCATGAGACATCAAGAAAGTTTCAAATTTTTTAGAATATATTTTATAAAGCCTACTTTTATTTTTCCTCTTTATATAGGTTATTAAGTGTGATATGCTGTGATCTGGATACTCTTCTCCTATTCGAGGCTCAGTATCAGGTATCTGAATTGTTACTAAATGCTCAGGAAGAAAATATCTTAGAAACCTCTGAGAGCCACAGGTAAAAAAAAAAAAAAAGTCCTAAGGTATGATAATAGCAACAGTTTTCTTTATAGGTATTTTATTAAGGCACTTTTATGTATAGTTTAATGAACAAAAATGTTGAATTTTGTATATCTTGTAGAGGCGCTCTTTACTCCAGTCTCATTATGTTATTCAAAGTCATAAATTCTGTCTGTTTGCAAAATGATGTTAACGTTATTATCTTGATAATTTTTCCTACAAATAAATCATGCTTGCCATTACCTCAGTTTGGTTGACAATTATTTAGTATTCATTCAATAACTGACATTGCTTTAGTGTCTCTATTTAAAAAAAGAGAAAGTGCCTCCATCCTAGCAGGACTTGGAAAATTGGCTTGAAGACCAGGCGACATTTACAGATACTGTAGGTTTGTTGTAGAAGCAAAGTAATAGCTGTAGGGAATATGGAGGCTGCTTAAAAATAACATTTAAATGTTTAATTTAAAGCACTGAGTCTACAACTTAAGAGACTAAAGATCTGACTGTAGAGATAATGCATATCTTAAACCTCAATACTACTTTAAATGCTGTAACATTTGTTAAAAAGATATTATTTTGTTAATCATTTTATCAGTTATATCGCTGTCAATTGTTTTCTCTCTGGCAAAGAAAACTATAAGATTAAGTGAATTTAGCTGTTTGTATTTTTTTAAAGTGTTATATTGATAATCTGTTTTTCAAACATTTTTGCTATAGAACTCATCTTGCTTTCTTTACAATGCAGTGACTTTATTTTAAACATAAATTATATTCATTTAAGGAGAAAATAAAATAGATATATTTATTTTTCAGAAAGTTCATAATTGATGCTTTATCAGTAGAGAGAAATCATGTTCTTGTTAGGATAAATCTTACTGGCGGGCCATTAGAACGGAATTTGCCTCCAAGGATGCTAGAGAAGGTGAGTAGAGTGACAAGGAAGGGGAATGTTTTCCTGGCATATTTACAAACAGGGTTGCCAGCTCAAGTGACACAAAACATCAACTCCCAAATGTCTACATCACAGAGTTGAACTTTTGTTACTGAAAAACTTTAGGATGCAGGTAAACACTTTCAAACTAAAGTATTATTCTTGATGTCAGGAGTCATGAGTGCTACTTTGTGTAGCAGAGTAGTGTATTGTTTTATTAAAATGTTGTCATTCTCCTTGTGTGTCTTTGAATTTTTTACTTTCATGTGTTTTTCTCTTTCATGATACCTAACTTCTTTTTATACGACCGTATTCTTTTTGTTTTTCATTCAATATCGTATACTGCTTCTCCCATCCATATTCATAGAGTTTGGTTCTCTGAAGATTTGGTTGTTCTTAAGTACATTCTTGCGTTGACTTTAACTCTGGGAAAGATGAGATGGAGATGACTGACCGCTCAGACAGACAGTGTGTTGAACCATATAGTAAGCAAAGGTTTATTTTGCAGACTGTGATTTTGCTTTTGTAAAAAAAAATATTAAAACCATCATTATCAGTCCTACTTGTGAGAACAAATTACCAGATGGCCACCTTTAGTGCTTATTTATTATTGCTTCTGTTGCACTTTAATTATTGTCTACTAGAGTATTGAGTTGTAATGTCCAATAGCATTTGATTAGGTGGGCAACAACTCTAGAATTTGTAAGAGGATAAACCTAATTTAAATTAATGATATTTCAGAAAGTTTTAAAAATCAAAATAATTTAAACTTCTTCCAAAAGTTATCTATCTTACTTCCTTTTTTTAGGGTAATGATCCATATTCTTGGCCAATGTTTTCATCATATCCTGTGCCAGACTGTTATCTTCCAAAAGTTACACGAAATGCTGGTATAAGACAAGGTAGAATGTTTGCAATCATATGTCATATTGTTTTAAAAGCCTTTGTATTTGAAAACAGGTAACTATTATGGAGATATTTAGCATGAAAACATGAATGCATTTATGCCTAGTTCTTTAAAATCTATAATTAAAAAATATTTCTTATAAAATTAATATGTATATGATAAATAATTATCTTTTGGGGTTAAGATGTGATGAATATGTCCAATAGCAACAGCTATTCTGTTAAAAAAAAGGAATTAATGATTTTTTTGATTTGGTGAGTCATAGATCTGTAGAATTTATTTATACAACAGAATAGTATTTCTCAGTATATTCTGTATCCATACGCAAGTCCTTTGTGCTCAGGATTTGAAATATAATGAAAATTGTGTTACCCACCTTTGAGTAAATCATGAACACTTTGAGTAGTTCATGGAGAATGCATGCAAGCAAAGAGAAAATTGTATAGTTGCACATTGTGATAAAAACTAAGTAGAAAAATATGTAGTCTGATAAGGTAGTTCAGAGCAAGGCACACTTCCAAAGAAAATTATGTCTAAAATGAGGCATGGGATAGAAGTATATATTTTCTGGGTAGTAGAAGAATATTTTTGACAGAGAGAACAGCAGAGGCTAGAAAGAGCTAATTATATTCAGAGAACTGGGAGTAGTTCACAGATGTCTGAAATTTGGTTGTGAGTTTGAGGCTGACAGGAGATAAGACTGGACAGGTCAACCAACTCTAACCATGAGGCCAGTGTAGTTCAAGCTGAGGCATTTAGACTTAACCTAAGAACAATGAAAATTCAATGATAGGTTTTAGGCTAAAAGTTCTGGGATGAAATATGTAGATATATCATCATGCTATTCATTATTTTGAGTGCATTTTTTAATAGCTTTATTGAGATATATCCACAGTTCACCCAACTTTATACAATTCAGTGTTTCTTTTTGAACTTTCCAAAGATATGTGCAACCGTTACCACAGTCAATTTTAGATTATTTTCGTTGTCTTATACTAGTATGGGGACCAACAAAGTAGCAGAAGTATAGCACTGACTCGCAGGGTCATTGGAGCCAGTCCACTTGGCCTTGCCTTCCTCTGATCTTGGAAAATCAGAGGGCTACTCATTGAAAGCCTTAAGCAGGTGAAAAAGGGGTTATGAATGTTCCCAGTTACTCCTTTCACATAGAGCCCTACAGAAGCCCTTCTTGGAAGTTCACCTCCTTGGTGCTTTTTCAGAAGCAGATGAGAGTTAACTAAAGTGAGGCATGTGCATGTCACATGTGTGACTGTTTTTCTCTTTCATCTCCGTTGCCCTTCACTTCATCCCATATCCTTTCTTTTTCTATAGTAATTATCATGCTTGTCTGCATCAACCATGCAGATTTTCTTTTACTTCTTAAGATACATTAAATTTCTGCCTCTGGGTCTTTGCTTTTACTGTTCCCTTTTTCTGAAATTCCAATTCCTACTCTTCCCATGGGCAGTTTCTTCTCAGCCTTTTGAGATTAGTCAGAATTTCACTTTTTCAGAGAAGCTCTCTCAAACTTATTGAAAATATACTTCCTCCCCTGCTACTTTCTCTTAGGCCACTTGTTTATTTCTCTGACAGCACTTATATTTACCGTGAGCTTATATGTATTTATTTGTTTGCTGTCTGCTGCACTAGAATATAATTTCCATGAGGCAAAGATGTGTTCTGTCTTATGAAATAGGCAGTGCATAAATATTTATTGAACAAAAGGATAAATAAATGTGGTATTTCTTTTCCTTTTATGCTTCCTATCATGAAACTCTGTCTTCTAAGCCATTGTCAGTGGATATTGGGAATTCCTTTTAGACTAATCAGAAGGAAATTGATTTTTTTTCTCATTCTCTGAAATAATCTCTGATGAGACTCATTTCCTAAAGCATGACTAGCTTTGCAGTTATAAAGCTCTTTGAGACTCCTGTATATATCATTCGTGAAGTAGACATCTTTATTACAGTTATTTTGTCATTTACAAAGTGGTGCTTTATGCCTTTTATAGCACGTAAAAGGTGTACGTTGTTAGCATTACATCCTAATTTTCTTGAAATGAAAAAATAACTAAAAAATACATAGCCTTTTATTCTGTGATTACTTCAAATTTAGTCTCTTAGAGCTTCAATAAGTTACTTTACTGCTTCCTTTGCTCCATTTCTGCCTATCTGATGCGAAATTGATTTTCTGCCTGGCAAAACGTTCTCTTTCAAATACTGTATAAAATACTAAGTTCCATGATTATAATCATTCCCTTTCATGGAATGCACCAAATAATAATAAAATCTTTGCAGTTAGATCATTTATGATTTTTAATTGGAAATTTTTAGGTAACATTATTCTTAAGTGAGAAAACATATCATTTTTAAGTTGATAATATGTGACATATAAATATATCCTTCTGTAGAATCTTTTTCTCCCCTAAACTTGAAATAAGTTTTCTCACTATAAATTAGGTGCGGTAACGTAGAAGGGTATCATACAAAACTGAAGTGACTTCTACTACTTAGGACTTGTTTTTCACAGTTTGTAAATTTTCAGCTTTGAATGAATCAGTGTAAAATATGTCGTGAATCATTACATTCCATGTGTTAATCAAATGTCTCTGAATACCTTCCTATGTTCTTGAGCATCAAGGACCGCGAATCTAAGCCACTTTATTAAATCAACATTATTTGCATAGCAGAACAAGTGAACATGCAAACCCATTGACATTGTTAATGTATTAATGTGTTGGGAGATTTGATAAACATTATTATATATGAAGTTCATTTTGAACATTTTGTAGTTGCTGAGTACTGTTTAAGGAAATCATTAGATAACTATTGACCATATATTTTTGGTCAATGAAGAAACAAATACTGTGGGACAAAGTTTCTAAATTAAGGATGGGAGCCAAAGAAGAAGAATACCATGTTTTCTGTTTCTGGAGTTATGGAATGTTCATTGCTTGTGCAATAAAATCCATGCCTATTATATTTATATGCTTGGGATATCATTATATTTTATTTATCCTAGTTCATGACCACTCTCTCCATCCAGTTATTGAGACATGCTGATATTATGTTAAATTGTTTGCATTCAAAGATGAAATGTAGCCCTTTTGAGTAAAACTTCCTATTATTTTGTTACTGAAACAATATTCTTGATTTAACAAGGCAGATTTCATTAATCTATACTGATTTTGTTTAATATATTTTCACATCTTTGCTGGGTTTGATGCCTTATTTACTGGTAATGGTTCTTGCTGATGTTTTGATGGCTGATACTTTCTGACTTTTCAGAACGTAAGTCCAGATCAGATGGATGAATGACAAGCCATTGTACAAACCTAGTAGTTTAGATTAAAAATTGGATTATCTACGTGGTATGTGAAAATAAACTTTTTAAGAGAGGAAAGGAAAGATGAGATAGACTGCAATGGTAACTATATTTTAACAAAATAAAGAAAATTTCCCTGTGTTAATGACTAGGCTGAATTGCCTTCATTTTTCCATTCTGATAAATTATGTAAACTTTAGAATTACTCCCTCCCTTAGTCAACCAAAAATAGAATCTCATAAGCATAACTGTGAAGGAATTTTGAAAAATAATATGTTGCTATATAAAATGCAATCAACATGATGATAGTATTGTTATGATTTTAAAAGTCTCATGTTATGTCTTGTATGTTTAGTCAGTTTATAAATATTTCTGAAATGGATTCTTCCTTTTATTAAACATTTCTCTAGGCCTTAATGTCAAGTCGTACAGTTTCTCATTCTTTTTTCTTTACTTATTGTTTCTAACCTTGAAATTAAGATTTATTTCCTCAGATAAAAGTAGTAGACTTTTATTTGACATCATTCTGTTAACGAAAAGGCTGATAGTACCACTGAGATGATGGTTTCTGTCCCATGTAGTCAATCTTGAGCAGTAGCTGCTGAAATACTTAGTTTAAAAATCAGAATAAGTATTTCTTTTGAATAATAAAACTTGTTACTATTGAAAGATTGAAATTAACATATCTAGAGCAGCCAAGAGAACCAGCTAATGTGCCATCGAATGATAAGGGAAAACTAATCCCTGAGTTTTTAAGTTTACTGATTCTTCCTTGAGTAAATGCATAGTTATAAATATAAATAAAAAGGAAATGCAGTATAGTACATTCAAAATAAGGAATAATCTATATAAAATGTAGATATGCTCTTCTAAAGACATACAGTGTTTAAAAAAAAAAAAAAACTCCTAACAATGCCGCAATTTAGAGATGGAAAATGCCAAAATTCGTTATATTATTTCTATGTACAGTTCTTGACATCACTCCATTTTTTTTCCTGGTTTATTATAATAAAAGTAAACTGAAATGATGACTAGGCTAACCTACTTGGAAGAAGAGAAGATAGTAAAAACATAAATGCAAAGCAGGATAATAGGAGATTGACTCACTAAATTAAGATTGGGAATCTGTCACTGGTTAGTTTATTAAGTCTATTCACTTTGTTTCTTTTACAGCATCTTGCATGATGTTCTGTATAAATAGGCACTCAAAAACTTATAGACCTACATCCTGGGAAAGAATTATTAAAGGTTTTCTGTGTAAATAGTGTATTTTCTCTTATAATTATATTGTGTTTACATTTTTCTTTCCCTTGAACTTGTGCTTCTTTCTTTAGTCTTTCTTTCTACATTATCTATAATATTCTCAACCATTCTATATAATCTTTCTGTTTACTAATCTTTTGGGAAGTAAATTATACAATATCTCTGAATATGGAAAGATAATGCTCACCATAAAGATTTCAGAGTTTAGATATAAAATATAGTCAGCTATGAATGGTGAATTTTGTAGACATGAAACTTGATGCCCATGACAGGTGAACCGCAATCAAAATACAGAACATTTTCATGGCCCCGTAGAAATTCCCTTTTACCTATTGCATACAACTTCTTTCCATCCCCAGCTGCAGGCAATGAATTTTTTCGGTTATGCTAGATCAGGGTTTCTTAACCTTGGCACAATTAGTAATTCTTTCTGGTGGAGGGCGGTCCTGTGCATTGTAAGATATTTAGCAGCATCCTTGGCCTCAACCCACTAGATAATAGTAGAAAGACCCCCACGCCCAACCCCAGTTGTGACAGCCAAAAATGTCATTACTAAATGGAGGCAAAACTCTGTCCAGTTGAGAATTTCTGCTATAGATTAGTTTTTCCTGTTCTAGAATTTCATACAAATAGATTCTTAAGAGATGATTCCTTGTTCCTGGCTTCTTCCTCACTGCATCGTGGTTTTAAGATTCATCCATGTTGTTACATTTACCCATAGCTTGTTTCTTTTTACTGAATGATATTCTGGTATTGATAAACCATAATTTATTCAAACATCCACTTGTTATGCTTGTGGGGTTTTTTTTTTCAGTCTTTAAAAATAGCTACCATTTAGTCTCTATCTTCTAATTTTATCATCTTGTTCCCTTCTACACTGTTCTTTTTATTGATTTTTATGCTGGTTATGGGCCACATTTTTTTTACTTTTACATCTGGTGATTTTTTAATTTGATATTTGACATTATTAATTCCACATTGGTTAATGCTGAATTTTGTTGTCTTCCTATATAGAGTATTGGATTTTTTTTTTTTTTTTTTGAGTGGGGAAGTTCAGGTAGTTAAATTACCTGTGTATCAAGTTGATTTTTCAAAGCCTTAGTTTTTTTTTTTAAAATGAGTATAAAGGTTGCATTTATTCTGTGGCTAATTTAGCTCTATTGCTAAGGCATAACCTTTCTAGCACTTCTGCTAAAACTATGGTAGTTAAATAGGACTTTCTACTCTTTTTTTTTTTTTCACTTAAATTGTGGTAACATTCCCCGTTGTAACCACTTTCAAATGTACAATCCAGTGATATTAATTGCTTTCAAAATATTGTGCTACCATTATCACTATCTATTACCCCAACTTCTTCATCATCTCAAACAAACTTTGTACCATTAAACAGTAACTCCCCCTCCACAACTTTCCCCACCTCTAGTAACCTGTAATCTGTCTTTTTCTATGATTTCCTCATTTATTCAGCTCAAAGGAGGAGAAATCATTGATAGGTGGATTTGGGAGAAGGAATGAAAATCTTGGATTGGTCTACTTCCAAGCTGTATTTTCAAATTAGTCTCTCTTCAGGTTGTCTTCCCACTTTTAACAAAACAGTTAGGAGAGGTCTTTGGCTGTCTTTCTTTGTCTGTGACTGAATACATGTTCACTTCATGGGAGATACTGCAAAAACTATTCAGAAACGTATTGAAGCCATGGTGCCTCATTTAGCTGTTTCTGTTCTAACACTGATAATTGAATTTCATTTATCTACTTCTTAGCTGGTTGCGAAATGTGAGGGGAAATGAAGGAATTAGTACTGGTCTCCTCAAATTGAACAATAATACAGAAATACATATTTTCCAATTAACAGTATATCAAGCTAGTAACTATTTTTAATTGTGAGGAATACAAATTGAAAAGAAATACACACACTCTCACTGATTGCTTCGGGAAATAGTATCCAAGAATATAAAGTGTACACTGAAGCCATCTCTGTAGGATTCTTTACTTAGTCACTATGTTTCCAGCTCAGCATTTCAGCTTTGCCTCAAAATCAGATTTCACTTCTCTAAACTGGGCCCTTTAGTTGAACCCTCCTCCAACTGGATAAATTCAGGTACATTCCATATCTGCCACTTCAGTCTTCTTTACAATTTTAGTAAAAAAAGAGATGTTGCAGAAGCAAAACGGAAAAGCAGTTATAAAAGGAGAGAGACAAGAAAACTAAAGAATGGTGCAGAAAAAAAGACACAAAATTTAGAAAGGTGGTGCAGAACAAAAGGAAGGAGGGAGACGTTAATGGAATTTATTTATAGCATGTGATTTCTGAAAAGGCTTTGGGCATCTGTTTGAAGGAGGTAGTAGTGTTTTCAATTATTAAAAAATTATTAGAGAAGTTACCAGTTTACAAAGAACAATCATGCATAAAGTAGAGAATTCCCATATACCACCCCACCACCAACACCTTATATTGGGTGTTTTGGTTTGGTAAAGCTGCTGGAATGCATTATATCAGAAATGAGTTGACTTTTACAATGGGTGTTTTTCAGTTTGCAAATCTGCAATTCTAAGGCCATGAAAATATCCAAATTAAGGCATCAATAGGATATTTTCTAATCACATTCAGATACATATTTCAGTGTTGTTAATTGCATTCACAGTATTGTGCTACCATCACTTTATTGTGCTACTGTCCATTACCTAAACATTCCCATCATTCCAAATAGAAACCGTGTACATTTTAAGCTTTAGTTTCCCATCCCCTCTCCCCACCTCTTCCCATGATAATCTGTATTCTAGATTCTTACTGTATGAGTTTGCTTATTCTAATTGTTTCAAGTCAGTGAGACCATACAATATTTGCCCTTTTATGTCTGGCTTATTTCACTTAACATAATGTCTTCAAGGTTCATGCATGTTGCCACATATGTCAGGACTTCATTCTTTTTATAGCTGAATAATATTCCATTGTATGTATATACCATATTTTATTTATCTGTTCATCAGTTGATGTGTACTTGGGTTGCTTGTATCCCATAATGGCAATTGTGATTAATTGTGAACTGATGTCACTGTGGGCATTAGTGTTCAAATATCTATTCAAGTCCCTGCTTTCAATTGTTTGGGTATATACCAAGTAGTGGGATTGCCTGGTCATACAGTAGTTCTGTATTTCGCTTTCTGAGGCACAATCAAAATGTCTTCCACAGTGGCTGTATAATTTTACATTGCCACCAGCAGTGAATCAATGTCCCTATTTTTCCACATCCTCTCACTTGTTATTTTCTGTTGTTTTAAATAGCAGCCATTCTAATGAGTGTGAAATGATATCTAATTGTGGTTTTGACTTGCATTTCTCTGATGGCTAATGATATTGGGCTTCTTTTCATGTATTTTCTGCCTGTTTTTCTGTCTCCTTTGGAGATATATCTGTTCAGGTCTTTTGCCTATTTTTAAACTGGGTTATTTATCTTCTCTTATTAAGTTGAAGGAATGCTTTATGTATTCTGGATTATCAAACTTTTATCAGATATTTGGCTTCCAAATATTTTCTCCCATTGTGCAAGTTGTTTTACTTTCATGATAAAGTCCTTTGAGGCACAAAAGTTTTTAGTTTTAAGGAGATCCCATAATCTATTTTTCCTTAAGTTGCTTGTGCTTTGGGTGTAACGTCTAAGAAACCATTGCCGTACTCAAGTCCTGAAGATGTGCCCCATTGTGTTCTTTTAGAAGTTTGATAGTTTTATTTCTTATATTAGTCTTTGATCTATTTTGAGTAGTTTTTTATATGGTGTGAGGTGGGGGGTCCCTTTTTTTGTGCGTGTGCAAGTGGAGATACAGTTTTCCTAACATCATTTGTTGAATACACTAAACTTTCTAAATTGAGTGCTCTTTTGCCCCCTTGTCAAATATCAATTCTCCATAAACATGAGGGTTGGTGTCTGAACTCTCAGTTCAGTTCCATTGGTTTATATGTCAGCCTTTGTGCCAGTACCATGTTGTGTTGATTACCTGTGGCTTTGAAATAAGTTTTGAAGTCAGGTAGTGTGAATCCTCCAACTTCTTTCTTCTTTTTCAAGATGGCTTTACCTATGTGGGGTCCCTTCCTCTTCCATATAAATTTGATGATTGACTTTTCCTTTTCTGCAAAAGAGGTTGTTAGAATTTTGATTGGGATTGCATTGGATCTATAAATGGCTTTGGGTAGTATTGACATCTAAATATTTAGTCTTCCATTCCATGAACATGGAATATCCTTCCATTTATTTAGGTCTTCTTTGATTTCTTTGAACAACATTTTGTAGTTTTCTGTTTATGAGTCCTAAACATGCTTGGTTAGATTTATTACTAGGCATTTGACTATTTTAGTTGCTGTTGTGGATGGAATTTGTTTCTTGATTTCTTCTTCTGATGGTTCATTACTTTTGCATAGAAACTCTACTAATTTGAGGGTATTGATCTTATACCCCACAATTTTGCTGGGTTATTTTAACTCTAGAAGCTTTCTTGTGGATTTGTCAGGGTTTTCTGTATATCATATAATATGGAAATAGGGAAAGTTTTACTTCTTCCTTTCCAACTTTGTTGCTTCTATTTATTTTTCTTGCCTAATTTGTCTGGAAAGAACTTCCAATACAATATTAAATAACAGTGGTGATGATGGACTTCCTTGTTTTGTTCCTGATCATAGATGGAAAGTTTCAGCCTTTCATAATTAAATAGGATGTCAGCCATGGGTTTTTAATATACATCCTGTGTCATGTTGAGGAATAGTCCCTCTATTCCTGTTGTCTGTGTATTTTTATCATGAAGGAGTACTGTATTTTGTCAAATTTTTGCATTGAGGCGATCATTTTTTGGGCCTTCATTCTATTAATGTGGCATATTACATTAACTGATTTTCTTATGTTGAATCAACCTTGTATACCAACGATAAATCCTACTTGGTCATGGTGCATAATTGTTTTAATATGCTGTTGGATTTGGTTTGCTAGTATTTTGTTGGTGATTCCTGTTGCACCTATGTTCGTAAGAGATATTCATCTCTGGTTTTCATTTCTTGTGGTATTTTTATCTGGCTTTGGTATGAGGCTGATGTTGACCTCATAGAATAAATTACAGAATGCTAAACAGAATTGGAGTTGTTTTTTGGAATGTTTGGTAGAAATCCCCTGTGAAGGTATCTGGTCCAGGGCTTTTCTTTGTTGGGAGGTTTTGGTTACAGATTCAGTCTCTTCATTTATTGGGGTCTTCTGTTTCTTCTTGAGTTAATGTTGATAGTTTGTGTGTTTTTAAGTATTTATCCATTTAATCTAGTTTATTTAACTTATTGGTGAGCAGTTATTCATAGTATCCTGTTAGGATCCTTTTTATTTCAGTGGTGTCAATAGTAACATCACCCTTTTCATTTCTGAACTTTGGTATTTGTATCCTCTCTTTTTATTTCTACATCAGTCTAGCTAATTTCTCAATTTTATTGATATTTCCAAAGAATTAACTTCTAGTTTTGTTATACATTTATTTCTGTTGTTTTTTGTTGTTGTTGTTCTCAATTTCATTTATTTCTACTTTAGTCTCTGTTATATCTTTCCTTCTGTTTGCTTTGAGGTTAGTTTGCTGTTCTTTTTCAAGTTCCTCCAGGTATGTCATTAAGTCCTTGATTTTAGCTCTTTCTTCTTTTTTCTTTTCATGGGTCTTTCTTCTTTTTAATGTAAACATGTAGAGGTATAAATTTCCCTCACAGAACTACCTTCACAGCATCCCATAACTTTTGGTATGTTGTGTTTTCATTTGCATTCACCTCAAGATACATCCTTATTTGTTTCATTTCTTCTTTAACCCACTGGTTTTTTTTGAAAAATCTTCACACATGTACATTCCATACATGGTATACAATAATTGGCTCACAATATCATCACATAGTTGGTGTATCCATCACCATGATCATTTTTTCAAACATTCGCATCACTCCAGAAAAAAAATATAAATAACTAAGAAAGCACTCATACATACAATGCTCCTTACCCCTCTCTCTCATTGATAAGTAGTATTTCCATCTACCCAATTTATATCGCCCTTTGTCCTTCCTATTATTTATTTGTTTTTATCCTTTCTTTTTTATTTACTCACCTGCCCATCCCCTGGAGAAAAGGAACATTAGACACAAGGTTTTCACAATCACACAGTCACATTGTAAAATTTATATCTTTATACAGTTGTCTTCAAGAATCAAGGTTACTGGAACACAGCTCAACAGTTTCAGGTACATCCCTCTAACTACTCCAATACCCGATAAACTAAAAAGGAATATCTATATAATGCATAAGAATAACCTCAAGGATACCCTCTTGACTCTGTTTGAAGTCTCTACAGCCACTGAAACTTTATGTTGCCTCATTTCTCTCCTCCCCCTCTTAAAAAAATTTTTTATTAATTAAAAAAAAAGCAATTACAGGAAAGAAACACAAACATTCTTAGTATATGCTCATTCCATTCTACATATACAATCAGTAATTCACAATATCATCACATAGTTGCATATTCATCATCGTGATCATTTCTTGGAACATTTGCATCAATTCAGAAAAAGAAATAAAAAGACAGCAGAAAAAATAAAACAAAAACAGGAAAAAAACAAAATTTTACATACCATACCTTTTACCCCTCCCTTTCCTTGATCACTAGCATTTCAAACTAAATTTATTTTAACATTTGTTCCCCCATTATTTATTTTTATTCCATATGTTCTACTCATCTGTTGACAAGGTAGATAAAAGGAGCATCAGACACAAGGTTTTCACAATCACAATCTACTTAATGCGTAAGAATAATCTCCAGGATAACCTCTTGACTCTGTTTGGAATCTCTCAGCCAAGACACTTTGTCTCATTTCACTCTTTCCCTTTTGGTCGAGAAGGTTTTCTCAGTCCCTTGATGCTGGGTCTCAGCTCATTCTAGAGTTTTTCTCAGTCCCTTGATGCTGAATCTCAGCTCATTCCAGGATTTCTGTTCCATGCTGCCAGGAAGGTCTACACCCCTGGAGGTCATGTCCCACATAGACAGGGGAAGGGTGGTGAGTTTGCTTGTTGTGTTGGCTGGAGAGAGAAGCCACATATGAGCAACAAAAGAGGTTCTCTTGGGGGTGACTCTTAGGCCTAATTTTAAGTAGGCTTGACCTATCCTTTGTGGGGTTAAGTTTCATATGAATAAACCCCAAGACTGGGGGCTCAGCCTGTAGCTTTGGTTGTCCACACTGTTTGTGATAATATCCAAGAATTCTACTTGGGGAGGTTGAATTTTCCCCCGTTCTCACCATTCCCCAAAGGGGACTTTGCAAATACTTTTCCACTCACTGATCAAATCACTCTGGGATTTATCAGGGCATCACACTGGACAAACCAACAAAATCTCATGTCCTACCCAAGGTTCCATGTACTTCTGTTGTTCGACCAATTATCTACATAAGTTATATTAGGAGATGCACCAGTCAAAATATAAATTTTGTACCAAATAAACATTTTTTGCTTTAGTCTCACACATAGGTTGAAATTTTAAAATATTAATTAACATCTATTTACAGCACCCTGCAGTAATGACATTCCTTTGTTCTTTCTTGTGCAAAAACATTCTTTTAAATTTGTACATTTAGTCATTATCATTATACACTCTAGGCATTCCCAGATTATACTGTCTCAATTTTTATCATCTATCTTTCTTTGTGATTACATTTATGCCCCCAGCCCTCCTCTCTCTATCATTCTCCCACTCAGCTTCATTCAGTGTTTTAACATAATTGTATTACAGTTAGGTAGTATTGTGCTGTCCATTTCTGAGTTTTTATGTTCAGTCCTGTTACACAATCTGTATCCCTTCAGCTCCCATTATCCAATATCTTACCCTACTTCTTATATCCTGATGGTCTCTGTTACCAATGAAATATTCCAAGTTTATTCACTAATGTCAGTTCATATCAGTAAGACCATACAGTATTTGTCCTTTTGTTTTTGGTTAATCACATTCCGCATAATGTCCTTAAGGTCCATCCATGTTGTTACATACTTCATAACTTTATTCTGTCTTACAGCTACATAATATTCCATTGTATGTATATGCCACAGTTTGTTTAGCCACTCCTCTGTTGATGGACATTTGGCTGTTTCCATCTCTTGGTGATTGTAAATAATGCTGCTATAAACATTGGTGTGCAAATGTCTGTTTGTGTCCTTGCCCTCATGTCCTTTGAGTAGAGACAGCATATAGATGGGTCCTGTTTTTTAATCCATTCTGCCAGTCTATGTCTTTTGATTGGGGAGTTTAATCCATTTACATTTAGTGTTATCACTGCACGGATAGTACTTTCTTCTACTATTTTGCCTTCTGGATTTTATATGTCGTATCTAATTTTCCTTCTTTTTACCTTTACTCATAGTCTTCCTTTCTACACTCTTTTCCACACCTCTCTCTTCTGTCTTTTCATACCTGTCTCTAGTTCTCCTTTTAGTATTTCTTGCAGAGCTGGTCTCTTGATCACAAATTCTCTCAGTGATTTTTTTTGTCTGAAAATGTTTTAATTTCTCCCTCATTTTTTTTTTTTTATTAACGGAAAGAAAGAAAAAAAAGAAAAAAAAAGAAATTAACACAACATTTAGAAATCATACCGTTCTACATATGCACTCAGTAATTCTTAACATCATCACATAGATGCATGATCATCGTTTCTTAGTACATTTGCATTGGTCTAGAGGAACTAGCAACACAACAGAAAAAGATATAAAATGTTAATATAGAGAAAAGAAATAAAAGTAGTAATAATAGTAAAAAACAACAACAAAAAAACCCTATAGCTCAGATGCAGCTTCATTCAGTGTTTTAACATGATTACTTTACAATTAGGTATTATTGTGCTGTCCATTTTTGAGTTTTTGTATCTAGTCCTGTTGCACAGTCTGTATCCCTTCCGCTCCAATTACCCGTTATCTTACCCTGTTTCTAACTCCTGCTGGACTCTGTTACCAGTGACATATTTCAAGTTTATTCTCGAATGTCGGTTCACATCAGTGGGACCATACAGTATTTGTCCTTTAGTTTTTCGCTGGACTCACTCAGCATAATATTCTCTAGTTCCATCCATGTTATTACATGCTTCATAAGTTTATCTTGACTTAAAGCTGCATAATATTCCATCATATGTATATACCACAGTTTATTTAGCCATTCTTCTGTTGATGGACATTTTGGCTGTTTCCATCTCTTTGCAATTGTAAATAACGCTGCTATAAACATTGGTGTGCAAATGTCCGTTTGTGTCTTTGCCCTTAAGTCCTTTGAGTAGATACCTAGCAATGGTATTGCTGGGTCGTATGGCAATTCTATATTCAGCTTTTTGAGTACCCGCCAAACTGCCTTCCACAGTGGTTGCACCCTTTGACATTCCCACCAACAGTGGATAAGTGTGCCTCTTTCTCCGCATCCTCTCCAGCACTTGTCATTTTCTGTTTTGTTGATAATGGCCATTCTGGTGGGTGTGAGATGATATCTCATTGTGGTTTTGATTTGCATTTCTCTAATGGCCATCCCTCATTTTTGAAGGACAGTTTTGCTCGATATAGAATTCTTGGTTGGCACTTTTTCTCTTTTAATGATTTAAATATATCGTCCCACTGTCTTCTTACCTCCATGGTTTCTGCTGAGAAATAGCACATAGTCTTATTGGGTTTCCCTTGTAGGTGATGGATTGCTTTTCTCTTGCTGCTTTCAAGATTCTCTCTTTCTCTTTGACTTCTGACA
Source organism: Tamandua tetradactyla (assembly GCF_023851605.1). Classification (NCBI taxonomy): domain Eukaryota; kingdom Metazoa; phylum Chordata; class Mammalia; order Pilosa; family Myrmecophagidae; genus Tamandua; species Tamandua tetradactyla. Next base: position 182,171,640 of record NC_135331.1, on the reverse strand, counting down.
TTCTGATTTGATTTGTCTTGGAGTACGTCTATTTGGATCTATTCTCTTTTGTGTATGCTGCACTTCTTGGATCTGTAATTTTAAGTCTTTCATAAGAGTTGGGAAATTTTCAGTGATAATTTCCTCCATTAGTTTTTCTCCTCCTTTTCCCTTCTCTTCTCCTTCTGGGACACCCACAACACGTATATTCGTGTTCTTCATATTGCCCTTCAATTCCCTGAGACCCTGCTCATATTTTTTCATTTTTTTCCTTATATTTTCTTTTTCTTGCCAGATTTCAGATGTTCCATCCTCCAGTTCAATAATTCTATGTTCTGTCTTTTGAAATCTACCATTGTAGGTTTCCATTTTTTTTTCATCTCTTCTAGCATGCCTTTCATTCCCATAAGTTCTGTGATTTGTTTTTTCAGACTTTCAATTTCTTCTTTTTGTTCATTCCTTGCCTTCTTTATATCCTCCCTCAATTTATTGATTTGATTTTTGGTGAGGTTTTCCATGTCTGTTCGTATATTCTGAATTAATTGTTTCAGCTCCTGTATTTCATTTGAATTGTTGGTTTGTTCCTTTTACTGGGCCATCTCTTCAATTTTCCTAGTGTGATTTGTTATTTTTTGCTGGCATCTAGGCATTTAATTACCTTAATGAGTTTATTCTGGAGATTGCTTTCACTTCTTTTACCTAGGGTTTTCTTGCTGGATGAATTTCTTATCTATCTGTTCTTTGACATTCAGTTCAGTTTTATCTGGACCTGAATTTTATTTAACAGAGGAGAATTTTTCATTCCTTGTTTTCTTGTTTCTTTCCCTGCTTGTATGGTGCCTTCCTCCCACACACACACTTAGAAGGGTCTACATAGGTATTATAGACCCCAGCCGGATTTTCCCAGACCAAACTGGCCTCCTAGCAGGAGAAAGGAGTCACCTGCATCAGTTTTCTGTGAGGGTGAGACCCAGCAGGTTGAAAGACTTTCCCGTGAAGTCTCTGGGCTCTGTTTTTCTTATCCTGCCCAGTATGTGGCGCTTGTCTGCCTGCGGGTCCCACCAGCAAAAGATGTTGTGGCTCCTTTAACTTTGGCAGACTCTCCCTACTGGGGCATGGTGGAGACAGAGAATAGGTTATAGGCTGGTTTTAATGGCTTCAAATTACCAAGCCCTGGTGTCTGAATTCCTTGAGGGAGGGATGCCACCTGAGCTGGGCTTCATCCCTCCCCTGGGGAAGGCACAGGCTCCAGATAAGCTCCCAAACGAGCTTGTTTCTGCTTATGCCTGGGGCAGTTGCAGCCTGAGCAGCCCCACTGCTGTATTCAAAGGCAGTCAAGCCTTTGTAGAAACACAGCCACAAAAACCTCTGTTTCCTTCTTTTTTTTTTTCTCTTTTTCCGTCAGCCCTGCCGCCTTCACTCACGCCGGGGCAAAATGAGTGACCTCTGCTTTGACCAGGTTCACCTGAGCTGGGGGCCTATTTTTAGTAGTCAGAATTTGTGAATTAATTCCACACTTGAAGCTTAGTTGTGCTCAGCCCCTGCTGCTGGTAAAGTCTCTTTCCTTTCCCCTCTGGGAAGCAGCCTGTGGGAGAAGGGCGCTGGCCACCACAGCTTGTGGAACTCATGGTTCTGGGGGGGGCTCGCAGCTGGTCCAGCTGGTCCACACTGGGGTATGCTGTGTGTCCGGTCACTGACATAGTCCCAGTTTCTGGTTATTTAGTAGTTGTTCTGGAGGACGAACTAAAATGCGCACATTGTTAAGCTGCCATCTTGCCCTGGAAGTCTCCTCCCCCTTTTGTTAAGAAGACTTTCTCAGACCCTTGATGCCAGGTCCCTGCTCATCTTGGGATTTCTGTCCCACATTGCTGGGGAGATTTTCACCCCTGGGAGTCGTCTTCCACATAGGGGGCATGGCAGTGAATTCACCTGCCAATTGGCTTAGGGATAGAGAGACCACATCTGAGCAACAAAAAGTTTCTTTGGGGTGACTCTTAGGCCTAATTTCAAGTAGGCTCGGCCTAATCTTTGCAAGAATAAGTTTCATAAGGGCGAAACCCAAGATTGAGGGCTTGGCCTATTGATTTGGTTATCCCTACTACTTGCGCAATATCAGAAATTCATAAAATGGGGAAGTTGAATATTTCCTCCTTTCTCCCCAGTTCCCCAAGGGGCTTTGCAAATACTTCTTTATTCACTGCCCAAATTACTCTGTAATCCATTGATTTTTTTTTGCGTTGGCAGGCACTGGAATCAAACCTGGGTTTCTGGCGTGGCAGGTGAGAACTCTGCCTGCTGAGCCCCTGTGGCCTGCCCCCATTGGTTTTTTTAAGTGTATGTTGTTTAATTTCCACACACTCATGAATTTTGAATTTCTCTCTCTGTTATTGATTTCCAGTTTCATTCCATTGTGGTTGGAGAATATGCATTATATGTTCAGTATATTTGTACTTGTTTAGAGTTGTGTTGTGAACCAACAAATGGTCTATCCTGAAGAAATATACATGTGTGCCTGAGAAAAATGTGTATTGTGTTTTTTGGGTAAGGTGTGTTTTATATATCTGTTAGATCTAGTTGGTTCAGAGTATCATTCAAGGGTTGTACTTCCTTTTTGATCTTATGACTAGGTGTTTTATCCACTACTGATATTTGTGTATTAAAGTCTCCTACATATAGAATTGTCAGTTTCTCCCTTCAAATATGTCAGTATTTGCTTCATATAGGTTCATATGTATTTGTAATTGTACATCTTCCTATTGAATTGTCCCATTTATCAGTATATAATCGCCATGTATGTCTCTCCTAACTGTTTTTTACTTAATGTACTTTTTTTTTTTTAACCTGTATTAGTATAGCCACCAAGTCCTCTTCTGGCTACTACTTACATGGCTTTTGTGGGTTTTTTTTTTTGTATTTTTCATCCTTTCACCCTCAACCCCCTTGTATCTTTGAATTTAAGGTGAGTCTCTTGCAGATAGCATATGGTTGTATCATTGCTATTTTATCCATTCTTCCGATCACTGCCTTTTGACTGTAGAATTTAATTCATTTACATTCAAAGTCATACTGATAATGGAGGACTTTCTTCCATCATTTTAATAATTAGCCTTTGCATATCTTACAGCTTTATTGTTCCTCACTGATGTTAATGCGTTAATGCATACTTTTATATTTATTTGATTTTTTGTGTTGTACTATGTTGAGTTCTTTCTCATTCTATCTGTATAAATTTTCCATGCTCTCTTTGTGAAGTTAAACCATTGGGTTAAAGTTTAACATACTTAATATATAACAATCATATTTGGTTTGATACCAACTTAATTTTAATAGCATACACATATACTTTTCCTATACCCTTCTGTCACCCCACCATCTTTCTTTTTGGCTCTTGTTACCGTTTGTATATTTGTACATTGTATGTTCTGAAACATGGATTTATCATTACTTATTTTGCGTTTGCATTTTAGCACCGGTAGGAAGCTACATGTGGAATTAAATACCAAACAAATCCTACAATAATGCTGGCGTTTGGTTTCTTTTCCTGCTCATCTTTATTTCTTTATGCTGCTTTGAACTACTGTCTAGTGTCCTTTCCTTTCCATCTAAAGAACTCCCTTTAACCTTGCTTTTAGGGTAAGTCTAGAAGTAATGAACTCTCTCAGATTTTGTTTATCTGAGAATCTCTTAATGTCTCCGTCATTTTTGAAAAAGTGTCTTGCTGGATATTAAACTCTTGGTTGTTGGTTGTTTTCTTCTTTAAGGTATTTCAAGGCACTGTCTTCTTGCCTCCATGGCTTCTGATGAGAAATCAGCACTCTATCTAATTGGGACTGCCTGGGATGTAACATGTTGCTTTTTTCTTTCCTTGTCTTTTTCGTCTGATAGTATGATCAATGTATGGCAGGGTATACTTTTCCTGTTTATGCTCTTTGGTGTCTGTGGGCTTCTTGGATATGTATAGTCACATGTTTTGTTTTATTTGGGAATTTCTCTGTCATTGTTTCTTTGACTATTCCTTCTGTCCTTTACCCTCTTTCTTCTCCTTCTGGGATGTCCATAATGTATCTATTGGTGTGCTTGATGGTGTCCCAGAGGTACCTTAGGCTATTTTTGCTTTTACTATTCCTTTTTCCTTTATGTACCTCAGCCTGACTCATTTCAAGTGTCTTATCTTCAAGGTCGTTGCTTTTTTTTCCTGCCATCTCTAGTCTGCTCATAAAACTTTCCTAGGCATTATTAATTTCAGTTATTGAGATCTTCAACTCCAGTAGTTCTGTTTGGTTCCTTTTACAAATTTCTTTCTCTTTACTAAGAGTCTTGTATGCCTTGTCATTGTTTTCCTGATATCTCTTAGTTCTTTCTGCATATTTCTTTTCATTTCCTTGATCATTTTTAAGATCATTTTTTCAAAGGTCTTTTTTGGTGTATATACTTTTCTTCTTTCTTAGTGTTTTCTCGATTTTTATCCTCTTCTTTGGATGTGCTGTCATTTCGTGTTTATTTATCTTGTACTCTTGTTGCACACCGTACATTTCAATACTTTAAAATGTTAGCTCTGTGATTTAGTTCCTGGGATGACTGTTTCTTAGTTTCGTAACCAACTGTTGAAAAGACAGAGATTTTCTTGAGATTCAGCCCTCTTGTAAGGAAGGTCTGCCCATGGTGAATGTAGTGTGCAGAATTTTCTGTCTTTCCAGGCTATTGTCTTATCCTGGGATTTTGCTTGTTAATTGCTTTGAAGTTACCCTGTTTGTAGTAGTTTGGTTGTACCCTGTTTCCTGGAAGACAGCTCTCCCTCTCCGGGTGTTTGAAGCTGGAGGCTTTTGTCGCAGCCTATCTGCCTCTGTAGTTTTGTACTTTTCTTTTGTTGTTTCCAGCTGCTGTAGGGCATATTCTGGGTGGAGGGCACAACAGAGAGAACTTTTCCCAAGTTGGTCTTTCCTAGCAAGAACAGTGACAGTGTCCCATGAAAGGAACGACGCAGACTGGCTCCAAATTTTCCTGGGAAAGGGATCCAGAAGGGTGCCAAGAGCTTCTTTGATGGCTTCTCAAAAGTGAGCTTTCCCAGCCTGCCCTGCAAATACAGCCCTTCTCCTAACTGTCTCTGACAGTCCTGAGGAAAAGCAGCATCATTAAGTCTTCACCACACTGTCTCTGCCCTGAGTGGGTTGAAGCAATAACTACCCTCAGAGCGGGTCCTGAGTTACCTGAATTTGCTAATCAAAAAGCCTTATTTAATGATCAGCCATGCCCACTCTTATTCTTGGAAAGAGGAGTTTTATGTCCCTTTCTGTCACCAGCAGCTACCCTGGGGCTGGACCTACAGTGGTCTACTGCAAGCGTGGGAGATTGAACAAAGTAGCCGCCTTGTAAAGAGAGTAATTTACTGTTCTTTACTGTAATTTATCAAACACTTCTTCCCTCTCTTTCCTGTATAATGTTGCATAATGTTATTCTGGCCTTTGTAGTTTCAAATAGTTGTTTCAGACAATTCTTGCCTGTTTAGTAGTTGTTTCCGTTGAAGGACTGAGTTCTCAAGCTCCCTCCTCCACGGGTTTCCCACAATTCTACCAGTAGCAGTGATTTTAAAGGACAGGGTAGAGATTGGAGACGCTGGGAGACCATGTAACTTGCATCCTTACACAGGAAATAAGTAACAAGTCTCACACAGGTAAAAGAGAAAAATAGAGAAGGAAACAAAAATGGAAAAAGCCTTTGTTTGCATTTGCAGCCATGGGGACACAAGTGATTCATATTAGGTGCTAGGTAGTTTGTTCTTGGGAAATAAGTAATGTGGATATTTTAAATAGTAACAATAAAATTTAGTTTCATTGTTGTTAAAGCAAGACTTTTACCTAATTCATATCAAGATACATTTGATATTAAAACTTTTGTTAGTAATAACTTAAAATTTTCAACAAAATTAAAATTAATCACTTATGTTGATATTTCTTGAGGTTGGATTAAAGATTTTGAGGCCTTTATTATTAAAAAAATCATTTTTCCTTTATTTAATTAATTTAATATTTTTTCCCTAGTTATTCCTTTTCATTGGGGCTATGTGTGAAATGCTTCTTTATCATTCTTTTCTTGCTATTCAAACATAATGTATTAGCTTTATACAGAATTACATTTTTCAACAATGGAATACTTTTGCTATTATTTATGTGTATATTTGTGTGTGTGCATATGTTTAGTATATATATATGTGCCTATGTTTATGCGTTTGTTTGAGACACTATGCATACAGTTTGACATGAGTTTTTTTGTTGACTTTATGTCCCAAATAGGGAAATATTTATATAAATTATAGTTTTATATAATTACATACATATAATTTTATGTAAGATAATCATGAATACTGTGTAAGGGCATATAGATTTATTTTTAGGACTGAAAAATCCTGAAATTTAGATCAAAAGATTGGTGTATATACCTTCATTGCATGCTTATTGTAACCCATGTGTTACTTGTACTTTACATGCATGTAAGTTTCATGAGAGTAGTGACTTTATTTGTCTTGATTATTATAACCAGATAGTATCACCTCCATACATATTTTTGAAAGGATTTTTACAAGTCATGGAAGGAAAAATGAAAGTAAAATCACTCTGTTATGATAGAAAGATTATTTGTCTTATTTTTAAAACCTGGAGAAATATAGACTAGCTGTCTTTATTATAATTTTATTCATTTTAGGGAAAAACAAGAAAGAATTAGTTGAAACCTTCTTTAGCGTCAGGTTGTCCGCTAGTATGTTCCTGGTGGGATTTAGGTAAAGAGTCTAAACCAAAGTGTGAAGATGTCTCAGATTGCTTGTGTCCTCATTGCTAGGTAGAGCTTAGGTCGATGTATTTCAGAGTGCTAGCATTCTCAATCCTCATCTTCAGGAAATGCAGTCAGGCCTTTGACCCTGTAATTTCAAGATGTACTTGTCCCCTTTTAATTCCACAAATATCCTTCAAGAAAAGTTATGAAGAGAAAGGTACAAGTTCTTGTGACTACTGCTCTCTTCAGACTCTTCTGGAAAATAAGAGAATTTCTTTTTTTCCTTAATTACCTTGACTTTATCTACATGTGTGATAATACTTACATACAGTTCTATGTCTACATACATGTATATCCTTTTTAAACATTTAATTTCTTATTTTATTTATTACCCACTGATTTTTCAAAATAAACAATCTCATGGAATAAATAACTTCAAAGCTACTTGATTAAATGGAAGTTGCTATGGACTCATGAACTTACTTCAAAGGAAGAAAAGTTATCTTTTAACCATAGATATTCTTTCAGCACCATTCATTATTTTCAGTAAGATGTTTTTTAAGAAGCGGGAATAAATAATTGACTAGAGATTTTTTACATTCATGCTTTCTTTCTGCTTAAATAAAAGAATAAAATTGCACCTGACTGTATACAAGAGTAAGTGTTATGTTCATTCATGTTAATATATTTAATGAAACCTTGAGATCCATACCATCTCTTAAACCAGATTCCCATAATGAATTCTGTTCATACTAAGATGAAAGAATAGTAAAAAATCATGGTGTTAAAATTAATAATCCATTTTATGGCTTTTAATAAATCAATAATCCATTTTATGAGCTTTTAATAAATGTGGAAAGGTACAATCGATGGGTATAGAATATAATTACAGAAAAATTATTTTCCCTTGAAATAAATATATATATATATTGGAATTTATAACTTTACCTACTTAACATTAAGACTTATATTTCAGTGTATCTAACATATCCTATTATAATGTTACAATGTACTATCTTTCTTAATTAGATAATGAACTTGTCAAGCTTTTATTATGCATCAATATTTCTGATAAACAAACTGAATGGATAGAAAACTGCCGGGGACAATTCTGCAAAATGATGAAGACCAGACCTGATATAATCAGTGGAGCAGGTGAGTGCATTGTTTTGTTTTGTTTGTTTTCTTTTGGTGCAAATTGTATGAATAGCAGTTGTACTTCCTGAAGCTTAGTATTGCTATATCCAGAATACCATATGATTCCAAGCTTTTTTGAAATGTCTAAAAGGTCTTAGTAAGAAAAGCTGGAATACTGTTCTACCTTTGCCTAAGCAACAGTTTGCTTGGTTTAACCAGCTGTCATTTGAATATACCAAAGACTATCAACACTATGTATTGGTATTCTAAATCCTATGTGCTAATTTAATATTCTCTGTCTCATACCATTTTGAGACATGTAGAACTAACATTAAGTATAGTTCACTGAGCTATATATAAGTTCCCTATAGCTTGTCCTACTGTGTATTAGGTTTAGAATATCATAGAAATATGAATTTCCTGTCGAGATTTAATCTGAATTGACATGAGCTCAACTCATAGAAATGGCTTTTATTTTATTTTTACTTACATTAATGAAATTCAGGAATGTCTTCGAACATTTTGCATCTATTCACTGTTCCAACTGTTAATATCCTGACTTGATTCAAAAAGTGTTTCTGAAATATGTATCATGTGTATTCAGTCATGTACTGAAAATGTTACAAAGTTACTTTGAAGGATGATCAGATAAACTGGTTCTTCCTTTTATATAAAGATTTTTACAACAGAGAAAATACCTACCTTTTTCTCATGGTTTATAAAATTACCTTCATTCAGAGGATGGGCTAGGCTCCTGGCTCCCTTTCTAGTTCATAGCTTCCCATAGCTCCTTACTCACTTCAGCACTTCCCAAGCCTGTTTTCAGAGACGTAGCGACATCCTTACTATATGATACTTTTAAAAACGTTATCTTTCCTTAGCTTTTATACCAGCTCTCATGACTTAAAATTGTTTTGAAGGAATGTTTGTTTAGAAGTTCACCTAGACATGTAGTAAGTAAGCTCCTTTGAAATGATTCATGATAAAATTAACTAATAAATTACCTAAATGGAGAATTTTGCTTCCATAATCAGCATCTTATGTATAATTGCTGATATATACTTTTCAATTATATCACATTATATTGGAAATACATCAATATTCCTTGAAAAAATACAAGGAATAACAATAATAATAGTAGTAGTTATGTAAAAAAGAGTGTCACCATGTTATTAGGATTTAAAATACCTGTCTTCATGATAAATGGTTTTTGATGTTGAACTTTATAATCTGATAACATCTGTGTTAGTTAGATTCAGTTGTCAACTTGGCCAGGTGAGCATACCTAATCTTGTTGCTGCGGACATAAGCCAACCATACGTGAACCTCATCTGTTGCCAATTACATCTGCAGTCGGCTAGGAGGCGTGTCTGCTGCAATGAGTGACGTTTGACTTAATTGGCTGGTGCTTAAATGAGAGATCGCAACGTAGCACAGCCTAGCAGCTCGGCATTCCTCATCTCAGCACTTGCAGCTCAGCCCAGGCCCTTGGAGATGGAGGAAGGAATCACCCCGGGGAAAGTTGTTGGAACCCAGGGGCCTGGAGAGAAGACCAGCAGAGACCATCCTGTGCCTTCCATGTAAGAAAGAACCTCAGTGGAAAGTTAGCTGCCTTTCCTCTGAAGAACCAACAAAATAAATCCCCTTTTATTAAAAGCCAATCTATCTCTGGTGTGTTGCATTCTGGCAGCTAGCAAACTAGAACAGATTTGGTACCGGAGAGTGGGGTGCTGCTGCGGTTTGCAAATGCCAGATCTGTTGGAACTGTGTTTTGGATGGCTAAGGGGAAGACTTTGGAGGAACTGTGAGGAGACTGATGGAGAAGTCCTGGAGGGCTTGAAGAGACTGTTGGTGTAAATGAAACCACCGCCAATCTTGACAAAGGAGGACACAAAAGGGAGAGATTGGAGTTTGCAGAGTGAGAACCATGGAAGTTCGGGTCTGAAGCCAAGAAACCTCGGCCAGGAGAGTGGACCCACCTGTATGTGTGGAGAGGGTGAGTTTACCCTGAAGGGCGAGGATGAGTCTCCCCTCTCATTGCAGTGGAATAGTTGTGCAGCCTCGGGCCTTGGAAAAGGCGTAGCATGCTCCTTGGGGGACTGGGAGAGCCTGGCTGCCACCATGTGGAGGGGTTGAGCGTGTGCCCCAGAAATGGCAGAGAGCCCAGGGGTGGCCCTGATGCCTGGAGAGAGTGGAGCCCAGAGGTGGTCTCCTCGATGTTTCCCGAGGTTGATTTGGAAAGAGGCCGGCCACTGCATAGGCCCTTGGAAGGGGTGGGACTGCCGCTTTCTACAGCCAAAGGATAAATGACTTTCAGACTTGGAAATCTAATGGTGTTTGCCTGCAGATCTTCCTTCCAATTTCTCCCTATGGAAACTGTCCTCCTTTGCATATTGGCACCGGACTTATTTTGAGATTCACAGGTCCACAGCCAGAAGAGAATATTTTGCACCTGTTTAAGGTGATGTGAGTAACTGCCAAGTTGACATGTGGTAGTTAGATTCAGTTGTCAACTTGGCCAGGTGAGGATACCTAATCTTGTTGCTGCGGACATAAGCCAACGGTACGTGAACCTCATCTGTTGCCAATTACATCTGCAGTCGGCTAGGAGGCGTGTCTGCTGCAATGAGTGACGTTTGACTTAATTGGCTGGTGCTTAAATGAGAGATCGCAACGTAGCACAGCCTAGCAGCTCGGCATTCCTCATCTCAGCACTTGCAGCTCAGCCCAGGCCCTTGGAGATGGAGGAAGAAATCACCCCGGGGAAAGTTGTTGGAACCCAGGGGCCTGGAGAGAAGACCAGCAGAGACCATCCTGTGCCTTCCATGTAAGAAAGAACCTCAGTGGAAAGTTAGCTGCCTTTCCTCTGAAGAACCAACAAAATAAATCCCCTTTTATTAAAAGCCAATCCATCTCTGGTGTGTTGCATTCTGGCAGCTAGCAAACTAGAACAACATCAAATGGACATTTTTATAATAACAGCATCTAGTCTATTTATAATAGATTATCCCCATATTCTTATCTTTGAAATCTTTGCAGTCACTTTCTGATTGAATAAGGACTTCTTAAAGTATAGGCAGATATATAGCCTATATTTTATAAGCTGAAGATTGTCTGCATATTTCCCAGGATTTAATTTGTTCCGAAGTGGGAAAGATTATGGTATGTTAAGCTCTATTTTTCACCAGAATCATGAGCTAGTTTTAGAGTGTTTTGAAAATTATTTTAAAATAGTTTTGAAATTATATAAATAAGATATACCTTTCTGCAGTCCAGATCGCTATATAATTTTATGGAGTTTTCTTTTTATCTCATATATTCCAGATTGGTTGCTTAAACTGACAACCTAGATTCCTAGATAAAATGCCAGTAGGCACAGATTTTAAAAAGTCCCAATGAAAGCCTTCTTTCAGCCAAAGGATCAGGAAAGAGCAGCCTAAGAAGTGGGAAAACTGAATGGCTACTCTACCCCAACCAAATACCACAAAAATCTCTACCAGCAATGCTCAGACGGGAACCTAGATTTTTATCCCCATCTGACAGTAACAAGGTGTCCCTGCCCTTCCCAGCTAAGATGGTATTAGATGAAGTCTAGTGGGGACTCAGGGCTTTAACTACCACCTAGGTATTGAGGCCGCCTTCCCACCTTGCCAACGCAGGACATGTGAGTTGCAATAATGAAGTACCTCTGTCCCTCCCATCCAAGGTGATATGAACAGAAACCTAGTGGGGAGCCAGGACTCCCACATCCGCCCAGTAATAACAAGTAAGTCTTCCTCCCCAGGTGTCAACAGAGGCCAAGTGGGGAACCTGAACTTCAATCCTCCTGGTAGTTTAAGCATTGCCTTCTTCCTTGGCAGTAGCAGTATTGGATAGATGCCAGCTAAAACACTGTATTTAAATAAGACCTAGAGTCTCATAATGTAATACCCTAAATGTCCAGTTTTCAACAGAAAGTCATAGGTGCACAGAACCAGGAAAATCTCTTTTGAATGAGAAAAGACAACAAATGCCAACACACAGTTGAGTTGATGAAGATGTTAGAATTATCTGATAAGGATTATAAAGTTGCCAACATAAGGGTGGTTCAGTGAGTAAATTATAATGCACTTGAACCGGGTTTAAAAATAGAAAGTGTCAGCAACGAAATAAATATGGTAAGCAAAGAAATAGATATTGTCAGCAAAGAAATAGAAGATATAAAGGAGACCCGAAAAGAAATTTAGAACCAAAAAATATAATAATTAAAAAAAAAAACCCTCAGTGGATGGCCTCAGTGGCAGATTTGAGGGACAGAGGAAAGAATAAATTTGAAGATAGAACAATAGAAATTGCCAATAAGAATAACAGACAGGAAACATGGGAAAAAAAAGAGAGCGTCATGGACATGTGGGACTGTAACAAAAGTTCGAATGTGTAATCCGAGTCCTAGAAAGAGAGGAAAAAGAGGGTGGGGTTGAAAAACATGAAGAAGTCATACCTGAAAACTCATGAAATTTTGCTAAAAAGCATACACCTGTGGATTCAATAATCTTAGCAAACCCCCAAGAAATCTGTACCGATGTGATATAGTCAAACTTCTTAAAATTAAACAATGAAAAAGTATTTTGAAAGCAGCAAGAGGAAAACAACTTCTTACTTATAGGGAAAAAACAACACAAATTACAGTGGATTTCTCATGAGAGAAGATGAAGGTCAGAAGGAAATGGCGTGACATTATTTGGGCACTGAAAGAAAAGAACTGTTAACTTCAAATTCTATATTCAGTGAAAATATTATTTAGGAAAGAAGAAGAAATCAAGAGATTCTTAGATGATGGAAAACTAAAAGAATTTGTCTCTAGTAGACTTACCCTAAAAATATGGCTAACAAAATTTTTCTAAACAGAAAAGAAATGATAAAAGAAGAACTTGTAATGCTAGGTGGGGAAAAAACAACAGAAAGAGTCAAACCATGAGTAAATACAACAGACTGTCCTTCTCTTCTTGAGTTTTCCAAATTATGTGTGATGGTTGAAGCAAAAAAATATGCCTCATATGGTCTCATTGAATATAGAGGAAATATTAGGACAATTATATTATACATTGGTGAAGGTAAATGAACATAAAGGGTGATAAATTTTCTGCCCTTCCCTCAAATTGGTTAAAGGCCAACACAGTAGACTGTGATATTATGTATATATAATGTAATGCCAGAACAACCATTTTTAAAAAGCTCCACAAAAAGGTATACTCAAAACACTGTGGATAAATCAAAACAGAATTTTAAAAACTGTTCATGCAAGCTCCAAGAAGAAAGTATGAAGAAAATAGTGAAACAACAACAGCAGCAACAAAACAGAGACCAATAGAAAATTAAAATAAATTAAAATGGCAGATTTAAGTCCTAACAGGTCAATAATTATATTAAATGTCTCTGGCTTTAATATACCAATTAGAAGACATAGATTGTCAAAATGGACTTTTAAATATGACCCAATTAACTGTGTCCTATCCACACGAAACTTGCTCAGTGGCTGTCCTGGACATTTACTCCAGAGAAATGAAAACTTATATCTACATGAAAACATATGCATGATTGTTCATAGCAACTTTATTCATAATAATCCAAACTGGAAACAATCAAAATTTCTTTCAATAGGTAAACAAACTCATTAAACAAGTATTCCAATGGAATATTACTTGGAAATCAAAAAGTATAAACTGTTGATATGCACAACAGCTTGGATGGAGCTCAAGGACATTATGCTGGGTGAAAATCCAGTCTCAAAATGTTATTTACTGTATGATTCCATTTATATAAAATTCTCAAATTATAAAATTATAGAAATGGAAAACAGATTAATGTTATCCACGGGATAGAGTTGTTGAGAGGTAAGGTAGGTAATAACTTTAAGAGGAGGACAGGAGGGATGTTTGTGGTGATGGAATTTTTCTGTATCTTGTAGTGGTGACTACACAAAATACACATGTGGTAAAATAGCATAGAGCCATCTACACAGTTTCGATTTCCTGGTTTGATATTGCACTATAGTTATGTAAGATGTAACTCTTGTGGGAAACTGGGTGAAGGATACAGCAAAAATATCTTTCATTAATGAAAGAGAAATCAGGATATCCTCAAATGGAAGAAAACTAAGAGAATTTGTTGCTAGAAAAACAATTCAAAGAAGTCTCTTCCTCTGTACTATCTTTGCCACTTCCTATGAGTTTATAATTACCACAAAATTAAAAAGATAAAAATTAGGTACAGAGTAAAGAATGAATGTAAACTACTTGAGAACACTTAGAAGAATTGTCTGACTGACTATTCTTATAATAATCTGTATTCAAAACAGAAACTGTTGGGTGGGGTAAGATTACAAATGGTTTAAAAATCCATTAGAGGAGTTTTAACTTTATGGTATAAGGAGATGAGAACCATGATTAGTTCTTAAAGTTTTCAAGAAAGTGTCATATTGTGATTATATACAGTGTTACTTAATTGAGGAAAAATTAAATTCTATTAATTGGTTTCATAGGATTTGAGGATATGTTACCCATGATAAAAGATATTTAAAATGAATGTTAAAAAGAATGAATCCAAGGACGGGCCACAGTGGCTTAGCAGGCAGAGTTCTCGCCTGCCGTGGTGGAGACCTGGGTTCGATTCCTGGCATCTATTCACACAAAAATGGGTATGAATCCAGGAAAAACCTGAATGTTTATAAACATTAAGCTGGTCTAGTATTGAAACCAGATATTGTGGTTGGCCACAAAAATGGAGAAGGCAGTCAATGCTGTGGTATCCCTGAATACTCTGCTTTCAGCTTTTTCTTATAGCAGACAACCATGTCCCTTTAACAGAATATAAGTTTTACAGATTTTGGTTTTCTAGTTTATTAAAGTTATATTCTTACCCCAGAGAATATATTTCATTAAAGAAAGAAGACCTAGAATTTAAAATCCTTTATAGAAACTTCAAGTCAGGCCTATAAAATAAAATGAAAAGGTCATTTATAAAATAATATTCTATAGAATACTTTCCAGATAGTAATATCCTAGAGTTGACTTGTTTTTGAAGTTAAGATTTGTTTCGTGACATGAATCGCTTTATTCATATGTAAGTGATGGTATTTTCAGTCAGTTTACTATGAGTAAAGCTGTTAGTCATATAGAAATAAATAGCCACCCTAGTAATCTTGCAGTTCAGGAACACTTTTATGGTTGATATGTTAGTTAGAGAGATGGGCTAGTGAGTCATGGTTTCAACTGCCACATTTCCATCAGGTTTTAGTATTGTTCCGTGACTAAAGACGACCCCTTAAAATATTTGGAAATTCATGGAAGTTCATAAGTGTCGTTGGGCAGAATAGATGTATTGGAATCAGTGGAAATCCAAAACCTTTTTTCTGTAGTTCAGTGATGTCATATTTGCATATTCAATATAATTATTTTATTTATAAACCTCTAATATATTGGTCTGATAAAATAATTTCATGTATAAGTACTTGTCACAATACCATGTGCCTTGCAAAGACTGCAACTAGTTGGCAACTCAGGTTTGAAATAATATGTAAGTCCTTCACAGATATGATGAGTTTTCTCAGTTCATTGAAGAATGTTTAGCTGTGTCTGACTGCTAAACCTGACTTGGGACAGAGTATAAAAACTTGCTTAGCAAAAGACGAATGAAACAAAATAAAGCTTCAGTGGCTGAAAGATTTCAAATAGACTTGAGAGATCTTTCTGAAGATTATTCTTATGCAGTATATAGATATCTCTTTTCAGTTTTTGGTGTGTTGGAGTAGCTAGAAGGAAATACCTGAAACTGTTGAACTGAAATACCTGAAACTGTTGAGCTAGAAGGAAATACCTGAACTGTTGAACTGAACTGCAGTATATAGATATCTCTTTTCAGTTTTTGGTGTGTGGGAGTAGCTAGAAGGAAATACCTAAAACTGTTGAACTGTAATCCAATAGCCTTGATTCTTGAAGTTGATTGAATAACTAGAGAATTTTTAAGGTATGAATGTGTGAGTATGAGAACCTTGTGACTGATACTCCCTTTATCCAGTGTATGGACAAAGGAGTAAGGAAAAAAAAATAAAAATAGAGGGAGAAGGGGAGTTTGGGATGTTTTGGTTGTTCTTTTTCCTTATGTTTTAATTTTTATTCTTTTTATTGCCTTGGCAATAAATGTTCAAAAATTGATTGTAATGATGAATGTACAGCTTTATGATGATGCTGTGAACCGCTGTACCATTTGGATGATTATATCTCAATTAAAAAATCATTGAAGGAAAAAAAAACTTGCGTTAGCAATCTTCTGGGATTTTTCCCATTAACTCAAGCATTTAAATACATGATATATAGCAAACCTATGATCGGACTAAAAGAAAAATAATTAAAATATAGTTTTAAATGGATATTTGCATCTTTCTATATCATTGTTACTAATGTATATCTGGTCTTTTATTCTTGTGATTAAATTATTAATGATTATATCTAAACTTCACCAAGACTTTGTTCTTTTTGAATAGATTTTTAATCTCAAGAAACAATATTAAATGATTTCTGAATAAAATCATAGAAGTTGAAAGCACTCACCTGAGAACAATTATTTATACGTGTATCCATTGAGGGAAAACCTTTTAAAGATTTTGATTTTCAATTTGTGAGAATTCCTTTTTTCTTTATCAGTGAAGTTGTGTGTGCATAAAAATCATGCATAAAATACAGAATTTCCGTACACTGTTCAACCACTGACATTTTGCATTGGTATGGAACATTTGTTGCAATTAATTATAGCACATTTTTATAATTGTACTATTAATTAAAGTCCATGATTTAATTTAGGGTCCACTGTGTAGTGTGGTCACATGGACTTAAGTTTTTTTTCATTATATTGCCATATATACAGTCCAACACTTCCCTTTTTTTTTTGGAACATCAGCATCACTTTATTATACAACATAAATGTAATTTTTTTTTAATTAATTAAAAAAAGAATTAACAAAACAATTAGAAATCATTCCAATCTACATGTACAATCAGTAATTCTTAATAACATCACATAGTTGCATATTCATCATTTCTTAGTACATTTGCATCAATTTAGAAAAAGAAATAAAAAGACAACAGAATAAGAATTAAAACAATAATAGAAAGAAAAAAAAACAAAAAAAACAAAAACAAAAAACCTATACCTCACATGCAGCTTCATTCAGTGTTTTAACATAATTGCATTACAATTGGGTAGTATTGTGCTGTCCATTTCTGAGTTTTTATATCCAGTCCCGTTGTACAGTCTGTATCCCTTCATCTCCAATTATCCCTTCTCTCTCTTTTTTTTTTTTAATTAACGGAAAAAAAGAAATTAACCCAACATTTAGAGATCATACCATTCTACACATGCAATCATTAATTCTTAACATCATCACATAGATGCATGATCATCATTTCTTAGTACATTTGCATTGGTTTAGAAGAACTAGCAACATAACCGAAAAAGATATAGAATGTTAATATAGAGAAAAAAAATAAAAGTAATAATAGTAAAATCAAAACAAAACAACACAAAACAAAACAAAAACCTATAGCTCAGATGCAGCTTCATTCAGTGTTTTAACATGATTACTTTACAATTAGGTATTATTGTGCTGTCCATTTTTGAGTTTTTGCATCTAGTCCTGTTGCACAGTCTGTATCCCTTCAGCTTCAATTACCCATTGTCTTACCCTGTTTCTAACTCCTGCTGAACTCTGTTACCAATGACATATTTCAAGTTTATTCTCGAATGTCCGTTCACATCAGTGGGACCATACAGTATTTGTCCTTTAGTTTTTGGCTGGATTCACTCAGCATAATATTCTCTAGGTCCATCCATGTTATTACATGGTTCATAAGTTTATCTTGTCTTAAAGCTGCATAATATTCCATCGTATGTATATACCACAGTTTGTTTAGCCACTCTTCTGTTGATGGAGATTTTGGCTGTTTCCATCTCTTTGCAATTGTAAATAATGCTGCTATAAACATTGGTGTGCAAATGTCCGTTTGTGTCTTTGCCCTTAAGTCCTTTGAGTAGATACCTAGCAATGGTATTGCTGGGTCGTATGGCAATTCTATATTCAGCTTTTTGAGGAACCGCCAAACTGCCTTCCACAGTGGTTGCACCCTTTGACATTCCCACGAACAGTGGATAAGTGTGCCTCTTTCTCCGCATCCTCTCCAGCACTTGTCATTTTCTGTTTTGTTGATAATGGCCATTCTGGTGGGTGTGAGATGATATCTCATTGTGGTTTTGATTTGCATTTCTCTAATGGCCAGGGACATTGAGCATCTCTTCATGTGCCTCTTGGCCATCCGTATTTCCTCTTCTGAGAGGTGTCTGTTCAAGTCTTTTTCCCATTTTGTAATTGGGTTGGCTGTCTTTTTGTTGTTGAGATGAACAATCTCTTTATAAATTCTGGATACTAGACCTTTATCTGATATATCATTTCCAAATATTGTCTCCCATTGTGAAGGCTGTCTTTCTACTTTCTTGATGAAGTTCTTTGATGCACAAAAGTGTTTAATTTTGAGGAGTTCCCATTTATTTATTTCCTTCTTCAGTGCTCTTGCTTTAGGTTTAAGGTCCATAAAACCGCCTCCAGTAGTAAGATCCATAAGATATCTCCCAACATTTTCCTCTAACTGTTTTATGGTCTTAGACCTAATGTTTAGATCTTTGATCCATTTTGAGTTAACTTTTGTGTAGGGTGTGAGAGATGGGTCTTCTTTCATTCTTTTGCATATGGATATCCAGTTCTCTAGGCACCATTTATTGAAGAGACTGCTCTGTCCCAGGTGAGTTGGCTTGACTGCCTTATCAAAGATCAAATGTCCATAGATGAGAGGGTCTATATCTGAGCACTCTATTTGATTCCATTGGTCGATATATCTATCTTTATGCCAATACCATGCTGTTTTGACCACTGTGGCTTCATAATATGCCTTAAAGTCAGGCAGCGCGAGACCTCCAGCTTCGTTTTTTTTCCTCAAGATGTTTTTAGCAATTCGGGGCACCCTGCCCTTCCAGATAAATTTGCTTATTGGTTTTTCTATTTCTGAAAAATAAGTTGTTGGGATTTTGATTGGTATTGCATTGAATCTGTAAATCAATTTAGGTAGGATTGACATCTTAACTATATTTAGTCTTCCAATCCATGAACACTGTATGCCCTTCCATCTATTTAGGTCTTCTGTGATTTCTTTTAGCAGTTTTTTGTAGTTTTCTTTATATAGGTTTTTTGTCTCTTTAGTTAAATTTATTCCTAGGTATTTTATTCTTTTAGTTGCAATTGTAAATGGGATTCGTTTCTTGATTTCCCCCTCAGCTTGTTCATTACTAGTGTATAGAAATGCTACAGATTTTTGAATGTTGATCTTGTAACCTGCTACTTTGCTGTACTCATTTATTAGCTCTAGTAGTTTTGTTGTGGATTTTTCCGGGTTTTCGACGTATAGTATCATATCGTCTGCAAACAGTGATAGTTTTACTTCTTCCTTTCCAATTTTGATGCCTTGTATTTCTTTTTCTTGTCTAATTGCTCTGGCTAGAACCTCCAACACAATGTTGAATAATAGTGGTGATAGTGGACATCCTTGTCTTGTTCCTGATCTTAGGGGGAAAGTTTTCAATTTTTCCCCATTGAGGATGATATTAGCTGTGGGTTTTTCATATATTCCCTCTATCATTTTAAGGAAGTTCCCTTGTATTCCTATCTTTTGAAGTGTTTTCAACAGGAAAGGATGTTGAATCTTGTCGAATGCCTTCTCTGCATCAATTGAGATGATCATGTGATTTTTCTGCTTTGATTTGTTGATATGGTGTATTACATTAATTGATTTTCTTATGTTGAACCATCCTTGCATACCTGGGATGAATCCTACTTGGTCATGATGTATAATTCTTTTAATGTGTTGTTGGATACGATTTGCTAGAATTTTATTGAGGATTTTTGCATCTGTATTCATTAGAGAGATTGGTCTGTAGTTTTCTTTTTTTGTAATATCTTTGCCTGTATTTGGTATGAGGGTGATGTTGGCTTCATAGAATGAATTAGGTAGTTTTCCCTCCACTTCGATTTTTTTGAAGAGTTTGAAGAGAATTGGTACTAATTCTTTCTGGAACGTTTGGTAGAATTCACATGTGAAGCCATCTGGTCCTGGACTTTTCTTTTTAGGAAGCTTTTGAATGACTAATTCAATTTCTTTACTTGTGATTGGTTTGTTGAGGTCATCTATGTCTTCTTGAGTCAAAGTTGGTTGTTCATGTCTTTCCAGGAACCCGTCCATTTCCTCTAAATTGTTGTATTTATTAGCGTAAAGTTGTTCATAGTATCCTGTTATTACCTCCTTTATTTCTGTGAGGTCAGTAGTTATGTCTCCTCTTCCATTTCTGATCTTATTTATTTGCATCCTCTCTCTTCTTCTTTTTGTCAGTCTTGCTAAGGGCCCATCAATCTTATTGATTTTCTCATAGAACCAACTTCTGGCCTTATTGATTTTCTCTATTGTTTTCATGTTTTCAATTTCATTTATTTGTGCTCTGATCTTTGTTATTTCTTTCCTTTTGCTTGCTTTGGGGTTAGCTTGCTGTTCTTTCTCCAGTTCTTCCAAATGGATAGTTAATTCCTGAATTTTTGCCTTTTCTTCTTTTCTGATATAGGCATTTAGAGCAATAAATTTCCCTCTTAGCACTGCCTTTGCTGCGTCCCATAAGTTTTGATATGTTGTGTTTTCATTTTCATTCGCCTCGAGGTATTTACTAATTTCTCTTGCAATTTCTTCTTTGACCCAGTCGTTGTTTAGGAGTGTGTTGTTGAGCCTCCACGTATTTGTGAATTTTCTGGCACTCTGCCTATTATTGATTTCCAACATCATTCCTTTATGGTCCGAGAAAGTGTTGTGTAAGATTTCAATCTTTTTAAATTTGTTAAGACTTGCTTTGTGACCCAGCATATGGTCTATCTTTGAGAATGATCCATGAGCACTTGAGAAAAAGGTGTATCCTGCTGTTGTGGGATGTAATGTCCTATAAATGTCTATTAAGTCTAGTTCATTTATAGTAATATTCAGATTCTCTATTTCTTTGTTGATCCTCTGTCTAGATGTTCTGTCCCTTGATGAGAGTGGTGAGTTGAAGTCTCCAACTATTATGGTATATGAGTCTATTTCCCTTTTCAGTGTTTGCAGTATATTCCTCACGTATTTTGGGGCATTCTGATTCGGTGCGTAAATATTTATGATTGTTATGTCTTCTTGTTTAATTGTTCCTTTTATTAGTATATAGTGTCCTTCTTTGTCTCTTTTAACTGTTTTACATTTGAAGTCTAATTTGTTGGATATTAGTATAGCCACTCCTGCTCTTTTTTGGTTGTTATTTGCATGAAATATCTTTTCCCAACCTTTCACTTTCAACCTATGTTTATCTTTGGGTCTAAGATGTGTTTTCTGTAGACAGCATATAGAAGGATCCTGTTTTTTAATCCATTCTGCCAATCTATGTCTTTTGATTGGGGAATTCAGTCCATTGACATTCAGTGTTATTACTGTTTGGATAATATTTTCCTCTAACATTTTGCCTTTTGTATTATATACATCATATCTGATTTTCCTTCTTTCTACACTCTTTTCCATATCTCTCTCTTCTGTCTTTTTGTATCTGACTCTAGTGCTCCCTTTAGTATTTCTTGCAGAGCTGGTCTCTTGGTCACAAATTCTTTCAGTGACTTTTTGTCTGAGAATGTTTTAATTTCTCCCTCATTTTTGAAGGATAATTTTGCTGGATATAGGAGTCTTGGTTGGCAGTTTTTCTCTTTTAGTATTTTAAATATATCATCCCACTGTCTTCTAGCTTCCATGGTTTCTGCTGAGAAATCTACACAAAGTCTTATTGGGTTTCCCTTGTATGTAATGGATTGTTTTTCTCTTGCTGCTTTCAAGATCTTCTCTTTCTCTTTGACCTCTGACATTCTAACTAGTAAGTGTCTTGGAGAACGCCTATTTGGGTCTAATCTCTTTGGGGTGCGCTGCACTTCTTGGATCTGTAATTTTAGGTCTTTCATAAGAGTTGGGAAATTTTCAGTGATAATTTCTTCCATTAGTTTTTCTCCTCCTTTTCCCTTCTCTTCTCCTTCTGGGACACCCACAACACGTATATTTGTGCGGTTCATATTGTCCTTGAGTTCCCTGATACCCTGTTCAAATTTTTCCATTCTTTTCCCGATAGTTTCTGTTTCTTTTTGGAATTCAGATGTTCCATCCTCCAAATCACTAATTCTATCTTCTGTCTCTTTAAATCTATCATTGTAGCTATCCATTATTTTTTCTATGTTTGCTACTTTATCCTTCACTTCCATAAGTTCTGCGATTTGTTTTTTCAGTTTTTCTATTTCTTCTTTATGTTCAGCCCATGTCCTCTTCATGTCCTCCCTCAATTTATCGATTTCATTTTTGAAGAGGTTTTCCATTTCTGTTCGTATATTCAGCATTAGTTGTCTCAGCTCTTGTGTCTCATTTGAGCTATTGGTTTGTTCCTTTGACTGAGCCATATTCTCAATCTTTTGAGCGTGGACAGTTATCTTCTGCTGCTGGCGTCTGCGCATTTATTCAGATTTCTCTTGGTGTTGGACCCAGCAAGGTTGTAATATTTTTCTGTGAAATCTCTGGGTTCTGTTTTTCTTATCCTGCCCAGTAGGTGGCGCTCGTGGCACACGTTTGTCTGCGGGTCCCACCAGTAAAAGGTGCTGTGGGACCTTAAACTTTGGAAAACTCTCGCCGTCCTGGGGGTTCGCTAGCCGAAGCGGCTTGAGCTGGCGGGGGCCGAACGCAGGGAGGGTTGCTGGTCGCCGCAGCCAGGGAAAGAGCCCGTCCGAATTTCCTAGTCGGCCCTGGGCAACAAGCGTGGCGGGAGGGCGCCAGCGGCAGCAGCCCACCCGGGAGAGTGCACGTTCCCCAGGAGTTACGGGTTTGGAAGGGGCCTCCCCCACCCGTCACCGTTCTCCGCGGCCTGGGGGTTTCCGATCCAATTCTCTCAGTTGGTCCGGGGGCTGCGCGTGGTGTGGGCGCCAGTCGCCTTGGTTTCAGGGGACCACCTCTCCAATTCTCCCAGCCGGCCCGGGAAGGGGGAAGGTAGTAACTCCGGCCGCTTGCCACCCCGCCCGGTAAGGCCCGCGCGCCTCGGCGATCTCACCCGAGCTGCTTCTCTCAGCCAGCCAGCCGTTCCAGGATGGGGTACGCTGTCTTTTTTATCTCTGTTGTGGCTTTGGGCGCTTTCTGTATCGTTTCTACTCCCCTAGTAGGTGTCCTGGAGAAGAAACTAAGATCCGCGCGTCTTACTAAGCCGCCATCTTCCAGGAAGTCCCCCAACACTTCCCTTTTTAATCATATTCAGATGTAGGTGCCTTTGCAAGTGAAGATAAAGCCAGTCTAAATAGCTATAGCTTAAAATTATCCTAGAATACTGGTGTCCATTCTGGCCCACAACTGTAGCATTCTCCTACTTTTCAATAATCATCTTATCTCACTTTGAAATCAGAATTTGAATAGAGTTAAATGAGTAAAAAGATTTCATTTTTACCTTAAGCCATTAAAATATTGTGAGCTATAGCTTGTCAAAGCTATAATTGTTGAAAAGTATGTTATTTTTATGATTTTGCATCTTTCATATGTTAGACACTAGTTTTCCTTCATGAATTGTATGATTAAAACACACTTGGATGTAGGGGAAAAAATTTGTTCATTCAGTTAATATAGGTCATAGTTAATATCCTAATTATAACTAGGACATGATTTTAAAAGGTGACTGAAACTTACTATATGTTCAGGTCTATCAGTTACTCAATGGGTATACTTCTTTTCAGCAAAAAAATCTATTGTATATTAATTATAATCTACCTATTTATATCTCATTTTTTTTGGATAATATATGTAAAACAGTGGCATTATCAGACCAGCCTGGAAAAGAATCATTTTGCCACTTCTCTGCAAGATAGGACAAGATTACTTTTGAACTAGTTGCCTTGAACAGATATCATCACTTATATTGAATATTAAACACATAATATGTGCTGATTTTGAAGAAGACACGAGCCAAGTGCCTTGATCCTGGTCTTGAAGTTCTCTATATGTGCAAATAATGATGATAGGCTATTATGGCCTAAAGAGTGGTAATTTTCTTTCTTTATTGAAATCGGTTAGCAAATTCTGAAGTAATCCTTAGAGTATCTAAAGATAACAGATGATACTTTCCCAGTTTTACATTGAATAGTTTCTCAGTGAAGCTATTAAAATTTGAATCAGAAATGCTGTAATGAATACCTAAAAGGGTATGTATTTTGAATTGAACCTCCTTAGAGCGTAATTGTGAAAAGACTCATATAAATTTTATCTGAGAGTTTGTGATTGAGAGATGCATTAGCACATATTTTTCTTGACCTTTAATGTCTTAATTACTCTCTTGTTTGTTTCAGTTTTAGTAGAATTGCTTGAAAAATTTGTGTTTCATCTTTCTGAAAGCCCATCTGAATGCTACTTCCCCTCGGTGGAATATACAGGTACATTTTCAACAACTTTGAATTTTGAAACATACTCAATGTCCAGGTACATAAAATTTCATAGAGTGTATAACTAAATTATAAATATACCCCAATTTTCTCCACCCTAAAAATTTCTCACTTGGTGCTGTATATGTTCAAGATGTCATTTAGTCTGCTCTTTGTATAAATGTCTGGGTTTCCCCATTATTTTCTGATTTCTTTTTTCCGTCTATCCATTCAAAGTTTTTTTTTACTTAAATCTATGTCCTCTACTCTTCTAATTTTATCCAGTATTCCCTAATGATCTCATCTGTTCATACTGTTTTAACTTCCTCATATATTGATGATTTCCAAATTTACATCTTTCATTCAAAATCTATAAGCTTCATTCTCATATTTTCAGCTACCTAGTAGGTAAACATCATCTGTATGTGCTACAGAACCTCTAAAACTCAAAATGCCCCCAAATGATATGCATTACATATATATGTATATATATATATATACACACTCTCCACTTGCATTGCGTATCTTGATTGGCAGTATGACCATCTACCATCCTTTTAAGCTAGAAAACTAGGAAACATCAGTGACTCATTTTAAGTCCACATTTCCCTCCCAATGACCTAATTATATTAATTCTCAGTTGTTTATTCATCTCAAACATATCTGCTTATATCAATCTTTATTCTTCTTTATGTTAGTTCAGACCACCTTCACCTTTTGCCTAAGATATTACAATTTCCTAATATGGTCTCTCTGGTTAGTCTCTTTCTTTTCAGATGTACTCTACACTGCTCTCAAAATACTGTTTAAAATGCAAATTTAGCTCACTTATTCCCCTACCCCTTAGAAGCTCAGCATTGACCACTGCGCAAAGTGGTGTATCAACTGTCCCAGTTTGAAAGACTTTATGTACCTTAGAAAAGCCATGTTTTAATCCTAATCACTCTTGTGGAAGCAATGATTTCTTCTAATCCCTATTCAGAACTATAGATTGGGAACTTGATTAGGTTATCTCCGTGGAGATGTGAGTCAATCAATTCTGTATACTAGAATCCTATAAAAGAGGGGACATTTTGGAGAGAGTTGCTTTTAAGAATGAGGAGAGAGCAGAGAATGAAAACAGAATGATGAGAGTCAAAAGAAAAACCTGTGCAGCTTTTGGAGATGAAGAAAGAAAATGCTCCCAGGAGAGTTGCATGAAGCAAGAAGCTGGAAGAGAAAGCTAGCAGACTTCACCATGGGCCCTTGCAGCTGAGAGAGAAATCTTGAATGTCATCAGCCTTCTTGAACCAAGGTATCTTTCCCTAGATGCCTTAAGATTGGACATTCCTATAGACTTGCTTTAATTGGGACATTTTCATAACCTTAGAACTGTAAACTTGTAACTTATTAAATTTCCCTTTTTAAAAGCCATTCTGTTTCTAGTATATTGCATTCTAGCAGCTAGCAGACTGGAATGGATTTTGGTACTGGTGAATGGTGCTGCTGCACATGCCCAACTTTATGAGTTGGTGGGTCAGACAGCACCAAAATCAAATCTCATGGTAACTTGGTGGTTCATGTTTTAAGTGTTCAGTCTCTACTAAGGCCCAGTAGCAGGCCAAAAGCTGTTTCTCAAAAGGAGAATAGTTATCTGCAGCAGATGGTAAGGCTTTGCTCTAAAATCCTAAGGGTCTGCATTGTGATTCTCCTATAAGGACCTGCCAAAGGCCCCAGACAGCATTTCTATTTGCCACTGACACTTCCAGCACCATTAGATCTGCTGGATCATATGGTCTGAGTGGAGAGCAGCTTGTACAGCAGCCTGGACCTGTTGCAGAGCCCCCTTGTTCAGGTCCCCACTCAAAATTATCTGCTTTTCTGTTCACTCGATAAATGGGCCAGAGTAGCACACCCAAATGAGTTTAGAGTAGAGCTATGGGCTGGAATTAAAAATTACTAAATCATCAGCTTGATATATAAAACTAACAACATATTTTATCATTATGTTTTTCTTATATTCTGACATATTACTACCACATTGTCAAATTCTGACTTAACGTCTAATTCTTTATGTAACTGTAAACTCCTTTAAGGTAGTTCATATTGTGCCCATTATTGTATCCTCTGCACCTAGAATAACAAAGTCAATAAAGATTGCCAACTAAGAGAAAGAAATAATGAATGAAGAATGGAGTTTATTTTCTTTTCTGTCTCTAGATTTATTTATATTTGCATTTATGCAAACGGAGTCATACAATGTATAGTACTTTATTTTAGTCACTTAGCATATTTTTTAAAACAATTAGTTATTATTTTTCAATTAAAGTAGTTGTAGATTTACATAAAAGTCATGTAAAAATTGCAGCATTCCTATATACCCCCCTTTTTGCATTGGTGTGGTTCCTTTGTTACAGTTGATGAAAGAATATTAAAATATTACTAATTTTAGTCCATAGTTTACATTAGGTGTATTTTTTCCATATGCCAACTGTATTATTATTAACACCTTGTTATAGTGACATATATGTGTTCTAGTGCATGGAAGAGCATTCTTATATTTGTACTATTAACCACAGTCACATTCTCAACAGGGTTCACTATGTTATATAGTCTCATGTTCTATCCTTTAACCTTCCTAAACTTCCCCTTTCAAGCATAATCACGCCTATAATTCAGTGCTGTTAATTACACTCACAATAATGTGCTACCACCACCTCTATTTCCAAATATTTACAATCAATCTTATTAAAAATTCTGCACAAATTATGCATCAGCTCCCCGTTCTCTATAGTTGTTCTGTCTCCTGGTAACCTGTACTATAGATTTTAACTCCATGAGTTTGCTCATTATAATTAGTTAATATTAATGAGACCATATAATATTTTTCCTTTTATATCTAGCTTATTTCACTCAACATAACATCCTCAAGGTTCATTCATGTTGTTGTAGACATCAGGACTTCATTCCTTCTTACAGCTGAATAATATTCAATTGTATGTATAGACCACATTTTGTTTATCCATTCTTCAGTTGATGGGCACTTGGGTTATTTCCATCTTTTGGCAATTATGAATAATGCCACTATGAACATCGGTGTGTAAATGTTTGTTTGCATACATTGGGGTGCATATGTCTCTTTGTGTATACCTGATTTCAGTTCTTCTGGGTATATACTGAGTAGCAGGATTGGTGGGTCGTAGGACAACTTTATACTTACCTTTCTGAGGAGCCACCAGACCATCTTCCACAGTGCCTGTACCATTTTATATTCCCATCAGCAGTGAATGAGTGTTCCTATTTCTCCACATCCTCTCCAACACTTGTAGTTTCCTGTTTAATAGCGGCCATTCTGCTAGATGTGAAATCATATTTCACTATGATTTTCATTTGTATTTCTTAATACCAAGTGATGTTGAGCATTTTTTTTAATGCTTTTTAGCCATTTGTATTTCTCTTTGGTAAAGTATCTATTCAAGTCTCTTACCCATTTTTTTATTGTGTTGTCTTTCTTTTTATTGTTGAATTATATAGGATTTTTTTATGTATTCTGGATATCAAAACCTTATCAGATAAAAACCTTATCAGATATGTGGTTCCAAATATTTTATCCCGTTGAGTAGGATAAAGTCTTTTGAAGAGCAAAGGTATTTAATTTTGAGGAATTCCCACTTATCTATTTTTTCTTTCATTGCTCATGTTTTGGATGCACGGCTATGAAGCCACCACCTACCACAAGATTTTTATGGTTCAGGATCTTATATTTAGGTCTTTGATCCATTTTGAGTTAATTCTTATATAAGATGTATTCTAGTTTACTGGACTGCTGAAAGCAATATACCAGAAATGAGTTGGCTTTCAACAATGGGAATTTATTAGTTTACAAGCTTACAGTTCTGAAGCCATGAAAATGTCCAAATTTAGGCATCTTCAAGATGATACCTTCTTCCTGAAGACTAGCCACTGGAAATCTTGGACTCCTCTGTCACAGAGCAAGACATGTGGTAATGCCTGCTGATCTCTCCCTTCTTTCCCAGGTTGGAGGCTCCCAGCTTCTTGCTTATGTGGCTTTTTCTCACTTTGTGCAAATTTCATTCTCTTATAAAAGAGTCTAGTAAGAGCCTTAAGAAACACCTGAATGAGGTGGGTCACATCCTAAGTTAATATCCCGCTCACCAAAAAAATACTGCTTATAATGCGTCTACACCCAAGGGAATGGAACAGCTTTAAGAGAAGAACATGATTATCTGGAGTACATAATAGCTTGAAATTATCACCAGGTGTGAGATAGGGGTCCTCTTTCATTCTTTTGGATATGGATAGCCAGTTCTTCCTGTAACATTTGTTGAAGAGACTATTCTGTCCAAGTTGAGTAGATTTGGCAGCCTTGTCAAAAATCAATTGAGTTCTGTTTATGAACTCTCAGTTTGATTCCATTGATCTGTACAGTTTTCTTTATGTCAGTACCATGCTGCTTTGACCAGTGTAGCTTAGTAATATGCTTTAAAATCAAGACATTAGCCCTCCAATTCTGTTCTTCTTTTGCAAGATGTTTTTGTCCATTTGGGGCCCCTTATCCATCCAAATAAATTTGATGATTGGCTTTTCCACTTCTGCAAAGTAGACTGTTGGAATTTTGATTGGGATTGTGTAGAACCTATAAATTAATCTGCATAGAATTGACATCTTAATGTTATTTAGTCTTTCAGTCCATGAACACAGAATGTCCTTCCATTTATTTAGGTCTTCTTTGATTTCTTTTAGCAATCTTCTGTAGTTTTCTGTGTACGGGTCCTTTACATCCTGGTTAAGTTTATTCTTAGTTATTTGATTCTTTTAGTTGCTATTGTAAATGCAATTTTTTTCTTGATTCCTCCTAGCTTTGAGCAGTACTTAGTATATAGAAACAGTACTGATTTTTGCATGTTAATCTTGTATCCTGCCACTTTGCTGAATTCATTTATTAGCTCTAGTAGATTTGTTGTAGATTTTGGGGGACTTTATAAATATAGGGTCATGAATTCTGCAAATAATGAATATTTTACTTGTTCCTTCCCTATTTGGATGCCTTTTATTTCTTTTTCTTGCCTAATTGCTTTAGTTAGAACTTCTACCAAAATGTTGAATTGCAGTGGTGACAGTGGGTATCCTTGTCTTGTTCCTGATCTCAAAGGAAAAGCTTTCAACTTTCTCTGATGATTGCAATGTTAGTTGTGAATTTTTCATGTATGTCCTTTATTATGTTAAGGAATTTTCCTTCTGTTCCTATCTTTCAAAGTGTTTTCATCAGGAAAGAATGCTGGGTTTTGTCCAATGCCTTCTCAGCATTAATCGAGATGATTATGTGGTTTTGCCCTTTTGACTTGTTAATGTGGTATGTTATGTTAATTGATTTTCTTGTGTTGAACCACCCTTGCATAACAGGAATAAATCCTAGGTGGTCATGGTGTATAATAATGTACTGCTAGATTTGATTTGCTAGTATTTTATTGAGAAATTTGCACCTATATTCATTAGAGATATTAGTCTGTAATTTTCTTTTCTTGTAGTATCTTTATATGGCTTTGATATTAGGGTGACGTTGACTACATAGAATGAGTTAGGTAGTGTTTTTTCCTCTTTGGTTTTTTGGAAGAGTGTACTGTTCTTGAATGGTTGGTAGAATTCTCCTGTGAAGCTGTCTGGTCCTGGGCTTTTCTTTGTTAGGAGACTTTTGATGACTGTTTCAGTCTCTACTTCTGAGAGGTTTGTTGAGGTCTTTTATTTCTTCTCAAGTCAGTGTAGGTTGTTTGTGTATTTCTAGGAAGTTGTCCATTTCAACTGAGTTGTCTAGTTTGTTGGCTAACTCTTATGATAATTTCTATTTCTGTGGGTTTGGCAGTAATGTCCCCTATCCCATTTCTGATTTTATTTATCTGCACCTTCTCTATTTTTTTCTTAGCCAATCTAGCTAAAGGTCTGTCAATTTTATTGATTCCCTCAAAGAATCAACTTTAGGTTTTGTTAATTCTATTATTTTTTTATTCTCCATTTCATTAATTTCTGCTGTAATTCTTGTTATTTCCTTCTGCTTGCTTTTTGGGGTTAGATTTCTGTTCTTTTCCTAGTTCCTTTAGATGTATAGTTAGGTCTTTGATTTTTAGCTCTCCTTTTATTTATTTATTTATTTATTTATTTTTTTTAGCTCTCCTTTTTAATGTAGGTGTTTAGGGCTATAAATATTCATCTCTGCAGTACCTTCATTGCGTCCAATAAGTTTTGATATATTGTGTTCTCGATTTCATTTGTGTTGAGTTATCTACTGATTTCTCTTGCAATTTCTTCTTTGACCCACTGATTGTTTAAGAGTGTGTTGTTCAATGTCCATACATTTATGAATTTTCCAATTCTCCATCCAATATTGGTTTCCAGCTTCATTCTATTATGATCAGAGAAAGTGATTTGACTAATTTCACTCTTAAAATTTATCAACTCCTGTTTTGTGACCCAACATGTGGTTTGTGCTGGTTTGAAAGTGTTGTATACCCCAGAAAAGCCATGTCCTTTAATTCTGATTCAATATCGTAGGGTGGAAATCTTTAGATTGTTTCCATGGAGATTGACCCACTCAGTTGTGGATGTGGTCATTTGATTAGGTTACACCATGGAGATGTGACATGCCTGAATGCGGGTGTGGCCTTTTTAGTTTACTGGTGTCCTTTAAAAGGGGAGACATTTTGGAGAAAACACAGTTGCTTCAGAGCTGACACAGACAGAGGCATTTGTGGATGCAGAAAGAAAATGCCTCCAGGGAAGCTGTTTGAAACCAGAAACCAGTGGACCAGCAGATACCAGCCATATACCTTCCCAGATCAGCCTTTCTTGAGACAAGAAAGGTATCTTTTTCTGGATGCCTTAGTTTGAACATTTTTAGAACTGTAAACTTGTACCTTAATAAATCCCCTTTTTAAATTTCTGGTATATTGCATTTCCTGCAGCATTAACAAACTAAAACATGATCTATCCTGGAGAGTGATCCATGAGTATTTGAGAATAATGTACATCCTGCTGTTTAGGAGTGCAGGGTTCTGTGTATGTCTGTTAGGTCTAATTCCTTTTTCATATTATTCAAGTTCTCTGTTTCCTTATTGATCCTCTGTCTAGATGTTCTATCTGTTGGTGAGAGTTATGTAATTAAACCTCCAACTAATATTGTAAAGATGTCTATTTTTCCCTTCATTTTTGCTGGTGTTTGTCTCATATATTTTGGGTCAACCAGGTTACATACATAAATATTTACGATTGTTATTTCTTCTTTATAGATTGCCCCTTTTATTAATATAGAATGTCTTTCTTTGTCTCTTTCAGCATCTTTGCATTTAAAGTCTATTTTTCCCTGATGTTTGTATAGCTATTCCAGATCTTTTCAGGTTATTGTTTGCATGGAATATTTTTTCCTACCTTTCACTTTCAATCTATTAATGCCCTTTTGTTTAAGGTGAATCTCTTGTACACAGCATATAGATGGGTCATATATTTTTAATCCATTCCTCCAGTCTGTGTTTTTTTTGATCGGTGAGTTTAATCCATTACCATTCAGTGTTATTACTGAAAAGGCAATACTTACTTCAACCATTTTATCCTTTGGCTTTTATGTGTCATATTTTATTTTGTCTACCCTTTTAGTTGCATTACTTATAATCTTCATTTCTACACTCTACCTCAAGCCCCTCTCTCCTGTGTTTTCCTTTCAGCCTGCAGAACTCCCTTTAGTATTTCCTGTAGGGCAGGTCTCTTGTTTATGAACTTTCTCAGTTTCTGTTTATCTGTGAATATTTTAAGGTACCCGTCATTTTTGAAGGATAGTTTGCTGTATGTAAAACCTTGGCTGCAGTTTTTCTCTTTCAGTGACTTAAATATATTATTTCACTGCCTTCTCATCTCTGTGGTTTCTCATGAGAAATCAGAGCTCAGGCTTACTGAGTATCCGTTTCATGTGATGAATTGCTTTTCTTTTCCTGCTTTCAGGATTATCTCCTTATCTTTGGCATTTGACATTCTGATTAGTATGTGTTTTGGTGTAACTTTATTAGGGTTTATTGTGTACTGTGCTTCTGGACATGTATGTTATATTTTTCATTAGAGTTGGGAAATTCTGGGCCCATATTTCCTCAGATATTCTTTCTGCTCCTTTTCCTTTCACTTCTCTTTCTCTGACATCCATGACACGTACGTTTGTGCACTTTGTGCTGTCATTCAAATCCTTAAGATTTCCCTTTTTTTTCTCGGTTTTTCTGTCAGTATGATTTTTTATTATCTTGCTTTCTTTTTAGCAGATTCTACTTTTTTTTTTTTTGCCTGTTCAAATCTGGTGTTGTTTGCCTCTTGGGTGTTTGTAATCTCTTCTGTTGTGTCTTTCGTTCCCATAATTCTGTTATGTTTCTTTTCTTTCAAATTCTTCTTTATGCTCACCCAGTATCTTCTTAATATCCTTTATCTCTTTTACCATATTTTCCATCATCTTGAATTGATTATGTCTCCTTTGAGGTTTTAAATTGTTCCTTTGGCTGGGCCATATCCTCTTGTTTCTTAGCATGGTTCTTAATTTTTTGCCAATGGCTAGGTATCTGATTATCTTGATGATTCTTTGAAAATAAATTTCCCTCTCTTGCCTAGAGTTTATTGTTGATTGGTTTTCTGTTAAACCTCTACTTGGACACTTAGTTCAACTTATTCTAGACTTTCAGAACTGCCCTTTTAAACTAATCAGATTTTTTCACCTCTTCTTCATCTGACCCTTGCCCTGAATATGTAGTACAATGTTTAAGTTTGTACTATGTGTGGAATTGTTTTGCCCCCTGGAGAGAGCTTTCTTTCCTTTGTCCTTCTCTGTGAATCTTGATTGGTTCTGTTTATTTTGGTTTCGTCTCTGTGGTTTTTCATATACTCCTTTTTTGCCTCTTGCTGCTTTTGCCTAGGGAAAATTCTGGGGGAGGTTCACCTCGTTGAGAACATTCCCAAGTCTGTATTTCCCGGGCAGAACAGGGCTGGAGCCCACAGAAAGGCCTCCAAAGAGCCCTGAGGAGAAAGTTAGAAAAGATGCCAAAAAATCTTTTTTGACAGTTCCGCAAAGCTACACTTCCCTGACCTGTCCAGAAGATGGCATTCTTCAGCAGACTACTCCTTGCAGCTCTATGGAGCCACGTGTCTTTAAACTTCCTTCAGGTTTGCCATTTTGGGGCAGGATTGCAGCAGTGGCCTTGGCAGTTCCTGACCAGGGCCAGCTAAAACAGCAGCTAAAAGCTGGGTCCCAACATTCCAAATTGCAGATCAAAAGCCATGGTCAGTGCTGGGCCATGTTGACACCGTGTTCTTGGGGAAGAAGACTCTTGAGCCCCTCTCAGTCTCCAGCTGCCAACCAGGGACCTGTTCCGGACGCAGCCTACTTGAGAGTTGGGGAAGGGCACTGGCAGCCACCACAGTGCCAGTTACTCACAGTTCTTTACTGCGGTTTCTCAGTTTCTTCGTTCTCTTCCTTGGGTGCTGTACAATGCTTCCCTGACCTACAGAGCCATCGAACAGTTGTTTAGACAGTTCCTTCCTGTCCATTAACTATTTTTGGAGGAGGAGTGAGTCCTGGAGCTCTCTATCTACCATCTTCCCTGGAAATTCCCTGAAGGAGTTCATATTTAAGTTAATTGACAAAGTAAGCCATTTAAGAGTTCTGAGTAGAACCTTTATTTGATTCTTCTGTACCTTAGGAAGATTCTTTTCAGTAACAGTGTGTAAAGGATAAATTGTAGTGCAGAACTGAAATTTGCCAAATATGAATATCTAATACTTTGAGGAGAATGAACAAGGAGGTAGTGAAAAAAGCAAAGAGATATCATAGAAGTATGATAGATAAAGGTAATTTCCCCTTTTCTCCATAACCGTGATGTGACTTCACTTATGTACTAGAGAAATACCATTCAAATATGTGTTATTTATTCATGCTAGAGATTATGTCTTATCTCCATAAAAAGAAAAAGCATAAATATTAAAATATATGCTTTCAGTTGGCCTGCCTATCTTCCTAGCCTTATTACCCATCACTGCCCAAACATACCCTATACATTCACTTCAATGAACTTTTGCTTCACCTCATCCTTCTCAGTGGTCTTTTCCCGTCTCATGATAGCCACACAATCACGTCCAATTCAACTAAGTTAAGAGGGAATATTACCTTACTTCTTTACTCCAGAAGAGCCTCTGGGCTCCCATTGCATTTGCTCTCAGTGATCATTTTGGTATTTCCCATATTGTATATGGTTAATTTAAATTATTCCATTAGGTCTCAAACTCCTTTTTATCTTTAATATGGCATTTAATATATGCTTGAATTAAATATATATTCATTTACACAAGCATCTATTCACACAAATATATTTTTATAACAATTCTAAATATGTTGATATTTATAAATATCTATGTGATATTTATAAATACCTATGTGAAATGGGAAAGGGATCAAAGAAAATGTTTTAAAATGAAGACAAATAGATTAGAAGAAATACAAGGTAGCATTTATCAAAAATGAAGGTAGATGAATGAAATTGATGTTTTTTGTACACCTCCTCTGTATCAGGTGATGTGCTGAGGGACTTAATATACTTTGCATCATTTCAAACCTGTACCCATTCTCTAAAGTGAGCATAGTTAGTACATTTAAAATGAGGAGATTGAGGCACAGAAGGAAGAAAGCAAAGAAATTGTGAAGAGAATTTTGAAGAAAAACTTTTGTGAAGAAAACTATAACTTTGTTAGTGAACCTGAAAATCATACAAGGATTATTGATCTAGTCTATAAGTAAGAGAGAGAGAGTAAATTTGCAATGTGATAGTCACTGAGACTTGCATGGCCAGAATGGGTATCTCGTGAGGCTTACGTATATAATAATCTCTAAGTTCTACAGTTCTCTTTGGCATGCTGTTCTACAGGGTTGTATTTTCTGTAGATAATGTAAAATTAAAATTACATTGTATACACGCTCTTAACTCTCAACAAGACTGATTTGTTAGCTTGCACACATTTACTGCCCTCTATTAAATTATGAGGGTTAAGATGTCAGATGTTCGGGTTTTTTAAATATTTGCTTTTTTTTTTTAAATTTATTATCTGGGCAGCTAAATGCTGAATGTGAATTTAGATTCCCTAAAGGCTCCAGCTGAATGAGAGTTTTATAGTACTACAGAAAATATGGTGACTTTCTGTTGATTGATTGTTTAATACTTATTATTGTGATATGTTGAACTTGTTGCTAATATTGTTTTCTTCCCAAGGCTTTAGCTATCCTCATCCTTTATCATTTATTTTTTGGCTGGTGGAACAGTGGTTTGCTATTATAAAATTTCTGTTTGCTTCAAATAGACAAAAACCATGTTTTGTTATAAAAGTTGTTTCAAAGCTAATGCTGGATAGATATATTCAATGTTTTTTCATGTTTCTTGAAATGAGAAATTGATTATCTTTTTAAAAATGACAGCTTTGGGAACCCTAAGGTAGCTGAAATGAGAATAACACAATCATCCATCTGTTGTTATCTCCCTCAGGATTTCAATCCATTATAAAATTTGCAAATGTGGAAAAATCAGATTAGTTTGGCTGTTTATCCCCTTAAAGAAAGAAGGAAAGAACAAATAGATAAAGTTCTGCATACTTGCAGTTTGCAAATCCATACAGTTTCTTTCTAAATCTTAACAGACATTAACTTTTCGTTGACTCAATTCTTGGGAATGAACTGGAGATTTTTCCTGTACTGTAATTGCTTCTTTGAAATGTTAACTTAAGACCTATCAGGATAGTAGATATTTTAATATTATCCCTTTTCTCTTCACAATGATAGTAATTTGAAAGGTTGAAAAAAATCAGAAAATTTAGCAGTTTCATCTTTTTATTATTAAAAAAGATTTTTGTCCTTTAATGTATACATTTTAACATCTTTCATACTTTCTTTGGATATTCAGCAAATGTGCTCTTCTCTTTTCTACTTTATATTAGTAGAGCATGTTTGTGAATAAAATACAACGTTGTATAATTTCAGAAATATGTGATATGAAACTGTCCTCAAGGAGTGGAAAAAGGCATATACCTTAAGTGATTATTTAAGTACGTGGTAGCATATAGTAAGGTAGAAAATTAAGAAATGAAAGGAAGCTGGCAGTTTTCAGGTAGGTACTGTGGTTCAGGCAATGTGTGAAGGCCTTTAAGTTGCTGTTTGAATGGGTTATTGCCATATTGGATTTTTTTTTGGGGGGGGGGGGGGTCGGTGCATGGTCCGGGAACACATTAGGATTATTTTTTTGTGAGGGCCACAGGTGTCTAGTGGAAAGGGTGACCAGTGTGGACTAGACTGGTGCCATCATGAAAGATAAGACAAGGAAGCAATAACTGAGCAGAGTGGCACTGAGCTGCTTCCTGGGACAGTTAGAGCTGAAAGAAACAGGGAGAGAAGGGAAGAATCTTACAGGCAGGGAAGATTGCATAGCCAAAGATATAGAAAGAGATGCCTTATCCAACCAACGTAGACCATACCAGTTAAGAGGCTGAGACTTTTAATGGCAGCTTAATCACAAGGTTTTGAATTTCATGTCAGTAAAAACTAAATAAATGGATAGATAAAACTACATACTTAAAAAAAAAAAAAAGCATCAATACTTGCAAATGACTTTAGGAAAGGAAGGAGGGAGGATGACATATACTAATCCAGTGACTACTGTGGGTGGTCTGAGTCCTCTGATGCAGCACGGCTTTCAGGAGTCAGTGAACAGCCAAACAGTAATTGCTGCTCCAACCATGAATTTGTCCTCAGTGGAGAAATTCTTTACTCTTCTGAAAATTTATTTTTTTCCACACCATTAGCCAAGTGCCAGGCAGAATAGATTTAGTTTCTTCCACTGTTGCTCTGTGTGCAAACTTTGCAAACCAAAAATAGAACAGAATGCATTATCAGAGTGACTGATTTCAGTCTTCTTTAAGTAAATTTTTTAACTCATTTTGTTCTGAGACAATTATATTTATAATTGAAATAATTAGTTATTTCAAATAACTAATTTAATATTAATGCTACCTTAGCTTGATGTAAGCATTGTTAAATAAGTGGAGTTTGTGAGATACTACATGTATCATTGTTTGACCTTTTTTCAACAACTTACTTTATTGTGCTTTTCACAGTGACTCTGTGGAGCGAAAGTTTTTTCTTCCATTTGTTATTTGATTTTATTATACAGAAATAATTTTTAAGTCCATATGTATTTCCTTTTCCACCTTACTTCTAATTTGATGTTTTAAGCACTATTGCTTTTGCTATTCACTACTCATTCTCTCACTTTTCAATAAATGACTGGTTACTTTATATACATCAGAATTTCCTGAAGAAATCCATTTTTATCATTGAATTTTCTTTATTTATTTTGCCTATCAATCTCATTTTATTTTTGAAGATTTTAATTCTTACATCATTAGTTTCACTTAGTCCAGGTTTTATTTTACAAAAGATTATTTCACAGAACCTTTTTAGCCCAGAATCTATTTTTCCTTGCTTAGTTGTGGTAGTTATATCAAATGCAAGCTTAAAATTTGAAGCCTCTCCTTCAGTGTATACCTCTAAACCGTTTTCTGACCTCATTCCTGTCCTAGGAAACTTTTCATCTATTTTTTTTTTCTGGAGGATTTTATTCATACTAAAACTATTTACATTTATTTCACATCCATGATTTTTTTAAGTAATATTTGATTTTTTTGATATATTCACTGCCTTCATATATTATCTTTTAAAAGCCTTTTTTGAAGACTAAACTGGTATCTTTATTAAAGTGAAATTCACATGATAGGGTGTCACTATCCAATTGTAAATTTATCTACATTTCATTTCCATTTCTTTATGTATGAGTCTCAATTTAGTACATAAGAAATAAATGATGAAGGTCTTTAAAAATACAGATGACTGGACTTGTACCCTGGCAATCTGAGTCAGTAGCCTGGAGTAGAGTCTGTTCATCTTTACCTTTATAAAGCTTCCCAGAGTATTTTGATATACAACCACAGATGGAAACTATAATCTGTTGAAATGTGCAGAGCTAAGTTTTTACTCTGAAAATACAGACTTGTAAACTTTTAGAGAAGGGCTAGACCTTGGAACTTATCCTTAGAACATCATAAAAGTCAAAGAATTCATCTCAAGCCATGAAACTTGAGTATGCTGGAAAGACTCCCTTCTTACGTAGGGTAGAACTAAGAAAGCCTGATTCTCAGTATATTATCCAGTGGCACAGAGCCCTTGGATAACTCTTCTCATCTTGTTTCTTAATCCATTTTTCACTGATGGTCAGGGGCTTTTTCTGACTAGTAGAGTACATGGCATTGGGTCGCCATTTCTAGTGTCCTCCTTCACCCACTGTGCATTCCTCTACTAAGATCGCTGTCTGTAGTATACTTTCCAGAGAGGAAACCTTACTCTCTTCAAGCACACATACCCACAATGATGACAGATATTTTATTTCTCATGCTTAACAGTTCAATTTTGTATGTACTAGAATTATAATTCTGTAATTTAAATTTTTCTGACAATAATTTAGGAAAAATCATGTCATTATATCACATTATGATAGTTCATAGGAGACAGTCTGTTCATGGTTGTGAGAATAAAGAGAATTTTTATGTTGATTTTATTGAAGCTATTTAAATTACACAAAATCAGCCAATGTCATCAGCACCACAACACTGAAGTATTACATATTTAAAGTTGGAAAACTAAGATAAAATCCAGCATAAGATATAGGATTATCTGGGAGCATATTCAAGTAATAAAATAAAAAGAGCTTTTTTTATTTTTAATTCAGTACCTACATGAATTTAACCTGATTATGTTGTAGTGGACAATGATAATGCTGTGTTTACTTATAACTGAATAAAATAATTGCTCTTAATAAGACTAAAAATTTGATATTATGATTGTTTCAGTTTGCTAAAGCTGCTGGAATGTAATATACCAGAAACGGATTGGCTTTTATAAAGGGGATTTATACAGTTAAAAGTTTACAGTTCTGGGTGGGCCAGAGTGGCTCAGCAGGCAGGGTTCTCGCCTGCCATGCCGGAACCCGGGTTCGATTCTCAGTGTCTGCCTATGTTAAAAAAAAAAAACAAAGGTTACAGTTTAATGCCATAAAATGTCCAAACTAAGTTATCCAGAAAAAGAGACCTTGACTCCGAAGAAAGACAGATGTCTGTCACATGGGATGGCATGTAGCTGGCATCTGCTAGTCCTTCTTCCCTGTTTTGTTGCTTTTAGCTTCTGATTCCAGTGGTTTTCTCTCCAAGCATCTGTAGGTCCTCACTTAGCTGCTCCAGGGCAAAACTCTGGGTTTCATCTCTTAGCTTAGCAACTCCTGGGCAGGAGATTTCTTCTCTTCAGGTTCTGGCTATTTCTTTTATATGTCTTGCTTAACACCAGGGGTATTTCTGTCTTGATCTTCAAACATCTGTGTCAGCATTCTGTGTTGACTTTTAAGGACTCCAGTAAACTAATTAAGACCCACCTTGAATGGATGGGGTCACATTTCCATTTAATCAAAAGGTCCCATCAACAGTTGGGTGTGTCACATCTCTATGGAAACAATCTAATCAAGAGTTACACCCTAAAAACAGGTCTGTCCCAACAAAATTGAATTAGGATTAAGAGAGCATGGCTTTTCTCAGGATACATAACAGTTTTAAACCAGCACAATGACTAATATATGTAACAACTGATAGTTTTAAAAATTGACCATATGTGTGTGAGTGAAATTAATTTGTTTTGGGTACCAAGTAACAGAAATCCAAATAAAACTTTTTCTTCATTTTTCTAAACTGCAAAAGAGCCCAAATCATTGATTCTTCTAAATTTGGTAAAGCTGTCTCAAGGAATCTGCCTCCTTTCTCTCTCTCTGTGTATTGGATTTTTCCTTTGTACTGGAGTCCAAAGGCACCTTATAGCTCTGTGATTAATAAGAAAAAAATTCTATCCTTACTCCAGTTTGAAAACTTTGGAACAATATTGAATAGTCCCCTTGCCTAAACTGTTGCTAGAGGATGAGGATCTCTTACCAGGAGGAGTGTAGAACTAGTACCATCCACTAGGGATGAGATAGAAGGTACATTTATTAGTATAGTAAGAGTTGGAAATGACCAGGAACTCTAAGCTACATAAACTGTATCTAGACTGCTGTCATTATAGCCCAAATATACGTTCTATATATTTATTTATTTATTTATTTATTTATTTATTTATTATACAAATATACATTATAGCCCAAATAGCAGTATTACTAAGATTTCATTCCAATTTAAGTAAGTAAATCTCAGATTTAGCTTATCAAGGAATTAACCAAGCACATACATATTGGTTTTTATTCTTTCCTTTATGAAAACTGCCACCCTTCCCAGGGTGAACAACCAGCCTAGTTTGCCTGGGATTTTAAGGAGTTCATGGATTGTGAGACTTTCAGTGCTAAAACCAGGAAAGTCCCAAACAAACTAGGATGAGTTGGTAACCTCTAAGGGTGCTAAAAAGATATTTGATAGCAGTGATGTTTTTGTTCTTCCCTATTTCTCCAGATCCAAAGTCTATCCATATTTTAAGGTTCCACTTAAATGCCACTTCTTCCTATCCAAGGCGAAAATAATCTCTCCCTTTTCTGCATTCACATAACATTTTTCTATACCACTCTTATTCCATTTAGGACTTTAAAACACCTGTATATGCATTTTACCTCTGACACTACAATGTAGGTTCCTTTAGGGCATAATGTATGATTTATCTTTTATACACCATAGCTTCTAGCACAGTGCTCTACATTTACTATATCAGAAATGATTTATTGGGTTGAATGAATGAGTCCAGAGGAGAAATAGATTATATTGATAGTATGAGATGCACCAGGGTACAATGAGGGAAAAACACATACACAAAAATAGTGATATAAGATCCAGAGAACCTAGCTTCTGGTCCTTTCTACCACTAGATAGATGTGTGATTTTGGAGTTCCCTGAATTTTGTATGCTTATGTGTTTGTGTGTATGTGTACTGCAGTTCTTTTAGCCCAAAATTTCAAGTCTCAGCCAGATACTCAGTGCTATACTGAGATGTTTGTGAGTGTACGCTGTTAGCTTGTTCATTCAGTTTTCTCAAGGACTAATCCAACCTTTCAACCTCTCCTGCTGCGTTCAGTACCATACAACCCCATCTTCGCTTTTGCTAGATGATCACAACTCCTACTTTATAAAGAAATTTGAGCCAGCGGGAAGGAAGGAACTTCATTCTACCATAATACAGTGTTATTTATTACAAGTAGAGTGCTGATTTCTCCTTAGAGATTTAGACATGAGTGTCAGGAAGGAATAAACAAACTTTCTTGTACATATTTGTAATTCAGAATCTTATAAATGTATTGCTTGATGAAAATACAGTATTTCTAGACCACCTTTTGGATTAACACCTTTTGTGTTCTAAGGGCCCAGTAAAGTAGATTTTTGTAAAATTGCTTTTAGTCATTTTGTATTTAATATGCTTTAAATACTTTGAATAAAAGTTGTTTGTAAAACATTTCCTGTAAATTCCTTTTAAAAATATAACTGACAGATCTTAAAAGAATAAATTTTACAGTTTTCAAAATTCATATTAATATATACAAAAATATTGCTTTCATCAGTTTTCAATTAAAATGTGATTATTACACAGACTTTTATATATTTTTGTAACCCAGTTTTCTATTATTTTTAGCTACTGATGCAAATATGAAGAATGAAAGTCTTTCATCTGTGCAGCAACTTGGCGTTAAAATGACTGTCCGGTACATTATAGAGAAATATCTCCCTTTTACATTTCTAGAACTTGTTTTATCCACCTAATATATGCTTAATAGTATTTGCTTTAACAACCAACTATTTTGTAAACTCTAAATGCAGAGTGTATCTTTCAGGAAATAATTTGGTTTTTGAAGACATTGAGGTGTGATTAAATTACCTTTGCAGGTAGATCGGTTATGGTTCATTATTATTCCGGAGGCCAATTATAGTGTATTTAGGACTGTATGACTATCAGGTTTTTTATAAAAAAATAACATTGTAAAAATTAGTGTATTGGTAGCACAATTATTCAGTTTTCTAAAATATGAATAGTTCTTGTTGTTAAGCTATGGTAATGAGTATAGAAATACAGATGCAAAAGTTAAAATAAATGAATGAAAATTATTGTCATTTTAATATTTAGTGTTCAAGTTGTAATTTTCGAAAAGAATGAGCAAGCTAAAAAAAAGTGGACTGTAAAGAACTGAGTTTTTTAAATCTCCTTTTTTAGCTTAGTAAATGAGGGGCTTAAGTCCCATTCAGCTCTCAGATTCATCTTCAGAATAATGTGTAAATATATAAATGTGAAAACTGCTCAAAAGATTATTTTAATAAATTCATAGTATTGTGATGAAAATAATATTAATTAAAGCTCTCGCATCTATATACATAAGACAGATAATTATCTTGATTATGTTTTATGATCCTGTACTCCTTTGTGTACAGATATTTTGTAATATCCCTTTAACTGCTATGAAATGGAATCCATAGATAATATAAGCAGTCTAGTCACATATATTTAAAATTTAATGTAGTATCTTATTTGAAAAGTGATTTATAATGAAATGCTTGGATACAACTACAGTGTAGGACAGAGCTGGCACCTATATGTGGAATCACTGTGACCTTGGCAGCTCCAAATGCAGACTGATGAGGATTTTGTTTTGATGCTTCAAATAACAAACCTTAGTGAGATTTTAAACAAAACTAAGCACTGTCTTTCCTTCATTTATACATAATTACATGCAGTTTGTAATAAGACATAGGAAAAATACTTTATGATTCAATATAAAACAGTTCACATAATTATAAACAGATTTTTCATCCACAAATAATGAGCAAGACATCTGCAAGTAATTATTGTAGAGGTTCGTCCCGTGTCTAACCTTGGTCCTTACTTACTGAGTACTGCTACCACCTCCTCATCACTGTGACAGTCTCAAAAATGCCCCCATAAATATCTAAGTGGTCCTGGTAAAGTACCACCCCCACTGAAAACCACTGGACTGGATGGACTCCAAAGTTGCATCTAGACTTAACATTCTTTAAATATAACCCATCATTTCATGTTTTAATTTTACTTTAAGAAAAATAATCATTATTTTCTAATATGCATTGTATCAGTTATGGTTCTCTATAGAAACAGAAATAATGGAATGCATGTATCTGTGTATATGATTGTGGGGTATGGACGCTGTAGTCTTGAAGCAGAATTCCTTCTGATCTCAAATTATTGAGATCAGAAGAACTCTAAATTCTTGTTGATAAGACCGCCAACAGATTGAGTGAGGATGACCCATATTATGGAGGCTAATGCCCTTTACTTGAGATCAAATGATTGTAGATCTCAATCTATCTACAAAATCCATCCACAGTTAACAAATAGGCCAGTGTTTGACCCGACAACTGGGCACCAAAACCTAGCTAAGCTAACTCATAAAGTTAACCATCCCACTCATCTAGAGAGTGTGGAGTGCATTGCTATATGGTACGTCATGGAAACACAAACTCAGATACAATATGTTCATCAAATGACCACTTTATTACTTACATAGCACAAAGGGTCTGAAAGGACAAGGGAAGAGATCCCATGGTGGCCAGTCCCTGGGGGATCCAACTGCTCAGGTCACAGTTGGTGGATGGCAGCTTTGCACATTCCACTTAGCATCCATCAGAGAACAGAGACAAATCTGTGCTGTCAAGGGTGGGTTATTTATATGACCCAGAGGGCCTGCCACTGCCTATGGACAAGTTCCGGGTTTAAGGTCTGGTTGGGCCTTTACGTTAGAGGCAACATCTCCCCATGGCTGCAGAATAGAAACAGATTGAAACATCTATACATGATAGAAAAGGAAATGGGGAATGATGGCTGGGAGATGGCCAATACACACAGGTCTGTGACTCCCTCAGAAGTGGGTATCTAAACTTTATTCTTTCATTACTGCTTCATCTTCCTTTCAAATTTGTACTTACCAAATGAATGCTGCCAGAAATCCAAATATATCATAATTATCAGAAATATGTTTTGAGGGTTCCTCAGTCTTCCCTGAGTGCTCTATATTGGCTTATCATGCTAAAAGTAATTTGAAAACTTAAAACCTTGGGCTCTGAAAAGAAATATACTTCAGTGAATTTCAAATAAATGAATCTGCAGTGCAGGACCTGATATTTTTCATTTTATATGTTTTCTGG
This sequence comes from Tamandua tetradactyla, assembly GCF_023851605.1. Taxonomy (NCBI): domain Eukaryota; kingdom Metazoa; phylum Chordata; class Mammalia; order Pilosa; family Myrmecophagidae; genus Tamandua; species Tamandua tetradactyla. Next base: position 182,126,894 of record NC_135331.1, on the reverse strand, counting down.
GTCTTTTAATGTAGGTATGGAAAGTTCCTCAACCTGTTAAAAGATGGTGCAGAAAATGATCTTGGTTTGGTTTTGAAGCACTGCAATAGATTCCTGAAACAGCAGCAAATTCCCATAAAATCTTCTCTTCATATCCTTTTTGAGTAAATTCATATTATTTGAACTTTCTTCATATATTTTTCGTAATTCTTTGATGGGATACCTTAACGTATTTATAATAGAATAATTCTGTGGCTTATATAGTGATTATATTTTGTTATAAAATATCCTTATAGTAATTTATTCTGTATTAAAAATATGCATTTTAATAAATTGGATCATGATAGTTAATTATAAATATCTATAATAACTTAATTGGCTATTATTAGTTATTATTCTTTTTAATTGAATATTTACATGAAGCCATTAGCATATATTTCCAGACATAACAGAAAGTTTTAAAAATAAGTTTTGGAAAGCTAGACTAAAAGTAAGAATGCACATTAATTTATTATTTCATTTGAAATAATTATCTTTCAGAAATGGGGTTTGATGTGAAGAAAAAAATGTGTACAAGCCATTTTCATTACTGAATTCTAAAAATGTGTGGTGTTTTTGTTTGATTCTGCTGGTCATTTAGCAGGAAACCTCAACTAGAGGAAGGATGGTACTGTCGTTAAAAGACTTGAACAAAGGCATTCTTAGAAAGTGGGTAGATTTCCTCCAGTTGCTAGTGGCATTAGCCTGCATTAGAAATGTAAAAGAACATTACATTAAAATAGTTACTAGATAAATGATGTTGTTTTCATTAATAATAGCTTCATTTTACTTCAGTAGCTTGTGAATTGGTTGCAGACATAATGAGGGCTGAGTATCATCTGTCTCTTTCCTGATAGCCTGAAATGAATATTTATGTAATTTTTATATTTCATCTTGAAAGATAAAATATTGTAAAAGCTCCTTAACGATATTTTTCAGTTTGTCTGCAGGGGAGTTATGCTGGTCATGACTGGTTTGTGTCTTCTCTGTTCATGATAATGCTGGGGGACAGACAGAAAACATTCCAGTTTCTTCAACAGTTCTCCAGGCTTCTGACCTCTGCTTTCCTTTGGTTGCCAAGACTACATATTTCTGTAAGACTTTTTCAACTGTTTAATTTATAGTTATAAATTTTAAGGAAGATTATATTTCAGTTCACTGACATCTTACTATTTTATTTTTAGTAGGCCCTGTAATAATTTATATTTATTTTCTAACGGAATGCTTTTGACTATCTGAATCTATCTGAAAATGTAGGTTTGACATTTTCCCACATACTGGTGTCTTACCTAATGGTAACTGAATGAAGTGATATAATGTTAATAGAAGTATTATTAAATTTTAAACTTGTCATTTAGCAAATCACTTTAATTCTGTATGTAAAAAGAACTATTGAATGAATATTTTTATTGTTTTATTAGAGTCTCTCGATGTTTAAAATTACAATATAAGAATATCATTTATTAAGTAGAAATTATAACCATATTCTAAAAGGAAAGAAAAGACTCATTTTTATATACATTTCGGAGATCTGTGCTGTTTTGTTTATGATACTGTAACATATTTTAAAAGAATTTACTGGTCCCATGAGATCTTAGTGGTTAGTTTAGAGTTATGTTATCTCCTAGTTAATTTACTAATGTTTCTATTTATTTTGTTTTAACTAATTAATTGCATTTTGTTAAGATCTCAAACTTCAGGAAACTGCCATATAAGCTATGATAATACTTCCCAACCTTTTCTGTGGCATTTCACACATGGGCAGTGAAATCACATGGAACCCAAGGATAAGCTAATGGGACTGGAGGGTATCTGTTTAGAGTTAGGTAAAACATTTATTATACGTTCTTTAAAGTATATCATTATACTAAGAAAAATGAAAACAAAGCATCAAGTTTTACATTAAATATTAAAATGTTAAAAGTTAATGGTTGAAATAGTTCTGTGTAATTCTGCGTAAGATTTTCCAGTTCTTCCTTTTCAACCTCACATGACATTGTGTTCACATGAACAGGAGGAAGTGTTTATCAAGACCATATATTAGTTTTTCCTCCAATCAGTTAAACTATTTTTCTGCTATTAATCAGAATTTGAATGTTTCTGTCCCTTGAGATTATACTTCACATTTTAAATCTTACAGCTCTTCGTCTCTTCCATGTACAAATGTAATGATGAAAATTCTTCTTGATAATGGGTACGGATTTTGAGTCCAGTTACACATTTTCATGTCAAGTATTTTGCAGTCATGATATCTACACTCCACTAGTCTTCACAATCCTACTTTAGTGTTCAGATTATGGCACGCTCTAAATGTCACCAGGTGAATTATTTTTAAACATGATTTCCTAAAGTTGTATTTCTTTCTTGAATCTATATTCTTTTCAAAGCATGTTATTTTATTCTGTCTTGTAATTTTTGTCTATGTTCAATCAGAACGTAATTCTGTTTAAAAATATTAGCCCATAACTATCCTTCATAAAATCTGCAAAGTGATAGTTATTTAATTTAAAAAAATGTTATTTTAGTTCATAAACTTTTCATAAAACTCTGCCTTTGGTGAGCTTAGGATAACAGCTGAGATGATATGTCTAATAGCATTTTCCCTGTAAAACGGAACAGGAGTCTAACTAACAGCTTAAATTTTAGTAGATTTGCCATTTTGATGGCATTATTTAATGTGGAATATAAAATATTTCCTCAAGAATCAGAGTTTGGCTAATATCAAAGCATTAATAAAATGTTAGACTAGAAAGATAAAAAAAATTAATTATTTCCATGTGGGAATACCTGATATCAAATGATAATAATAATAAAAGACAATCATATATACTTTCCCTGTTAATAAAAACATGAAAAAAGAGAACAATTTAAAGTGAAATAAAAACTACAATATTTTACATGTGCATACGTGCAACTCCAGTGAGGACAAATCAGGCTGAAGTAATACTCGAAGTGGCAAGGTTCAACAAGAAGGCCCGGGATACTTACTGTGTAGGGTAGCCATTACAGAATCCTCTTTTACACCTCATAAAATAATAATTTAACCTAATTAAGAAACTTTACTGGGTTAGCATTTCTGATAGGACTAAAATATAATTTTAAGTTTAAATTCCAAATTTTACAACCATCAGCCTGAAATGGCATACTTGTAACTCACAAGGCATCTTTTTGTGGTTGAGTTGTAGCAGGTATTTATATATTGTGTGTATCAGACCCTGTGGTGGTGTGAAGCTGTATATACTCCAGAAAAGTATATTCTTAAAGTTAATCCATTCCTCTGTGTGTAGACCCATTATAAGTGGGAGTTTTAATGAGGCTACTTCAATGAAGGTGTGATCCACCTCATTCCGGTTGGGCCTTAATCCTATCACTAGAGTCATTTATAAGAGAATGAAATTCAGACAAAGAGAGAAAACCACAGAAGCAAGAAATTGACAGTAGTGATTCCTGAAACAAAAGGGAAAGCCTAGCAAGTACTGCCATGTGCCTTCTCATGTGACAGAGTTGTCAAGGATTGCAGGCAGCTAGATTTCTGGAAGAAAGCATCACATTGATGATGTCTTGTCTTGGACATTTTTCTCAGACTCAAAAAAACACTCAGAAACAAAATATAACTGTAATCTAATAACTTACCATTGTTAAGTCAAGTCACTTCATGGTATCTCCTTTCAGTAGCTAACAAACACTGTCAGATATGTAGTTCGTGACTATTTTCTCTCATTCTGTAGGTTGTCTTTTTACTTTTTGGATATTATCCTTTGACATACAAGTTTTTAATTCTGACAAAGTTATTTTATCTATTTTTTTTCTTTTGTTACTCATGCTTTGGGCATCGTATGTAAGAAATCACTACCAAATTCAAGGTTATGAAGGTCCCCTCTATGCTTTTTTTCCAGGAGTTTTATGCCTTTAAAAAAACTTATGTTCAGGTCTTTGATCAATTTAGAGTTTATTTTTGTATATGGTTTGAGGTAGAAGTCCAACTTCATTCTTTTGTGTTTATCCAGTTTTCCTGACACCATTTGTCCAGAAACTGGCATCAGGAGACTCTTCTTTCCCCAACTACTGTACTTGTCAGAAGTTTGACATAGATGTATAGCTTTGTTTCTGAACTCTCAATTCTATCCCATTAGTCTGTTGTCTGCCTTTATACTATTACCACACTGTTTTGATTACTGTATCTTTTGTACTTTGAAATCTGTAAGGGCGAGACTTCCAACTTTGTTCTTTCTTTGCAACTTTGATTTGTTTTTATAGGCCTCTTGGGGATTCCATATGAATTTGGAAATTAGCTTTTCCAAAAGCTGCTGGGATTTTTATAGGTATTGCATTGAATCTGTAGAGAGCTTTGGGTAGTGTTGGCATCTTAATAATTTTAAATCTTCCTTTTCATGAAAACGGGATATCTTTCCATTTATTTAGGTCTGCTTTTATTTCTTCCAGCAATGTTTTATAGTTTTCCATGTAGAACTCCTTCACCTCCTTGGTTAAATTTATTGTTAGGTATTTTATTCTTTTATGACCTATAGTGAATGAGATTTTTAAAAAAATTTCCATTTCAGAATATTCTTTGTTGCATAGAAACATGATTTTTATGTTAATCTGATAGCCTGCAACTTTAATGAATTTTCCAGTTATAGTAATTTTCTACAACAAAAAGACAAATATGACCCAATTAAATATGGGTAAATGTCTTGAATAAACATGTTTCTAAAGAAGATACACTCACCGTCCTTGTCATCAGGGAAAGGCAAATAATCAAAACCGCAATAGAATTCCACTTCACACCCACTAAGATGACTGTTATTAGAAAAACAGAAAATAATAAATGTTGGCAAGGATGTGGATAAATAGGAACCCTTATACATTGCTGGTGGCACTGTAGAATGGTGCAGTCACTGTGAAAATCATGTTGGCAGTTCCTCAGAAAATTGGCCATAGAATTACTATATGACTCGGCAGTCCCACTTCTTGGTATAACCCAAAAGAATTGAAAGCAGGAACTCAAACAGATTTTTGCATACCAGGTTTTGCATTATTCACAATGAGCAAATGGTGGAAGCAATCCAAGTGTCCATCAATGGATAAATGTAGAAACAAAATATACCATAGCCATACAATGGAACATTATTCAGCCAGAAAAAGAGATGACATTTGGGTGCATGCTACAACATTAATAAATCTTGAAGGTGTCACGTTGAATGAAATTAGCCAGACACAAAAAGACAAATAGTGTATGAAATACCTAGACGAAGCAAACTTCATAGAGACAGATAGTGGTTTATAGGTTATCAGGGGCTGGGGGCGGGGGGTGGGGTAGCAGGGAGAGATTGGGGAGAAAAGAAGCTTAGTGGGTGAGTAGTTTTGTTTGAGATAATGCATAGGAGTAATGGATATGAGTGATGGAAAGACAGTATTGTGAATGTTATTAATGCTCCTGAATTGTATACTTGAATGTGATTATGTGGGAAATTTTGTGCTGTATGTCTGTTACTACAATAGAAAGTTTTGTTTTTGATTTTGTTAGTAAAGGAAATCATATGACAGATCACTTGTAGGAAAGAGATTACATAAATTCCTTCTCTTTCTTGAATATGACTTTAAATTTTATTCATATGTGAAGATTCCATTTTCTCATGTTTTTTGTCTAGAATCATAGGTTCCTAGTTTTGAAAACGCTCTCTGAAGTTTTCTGTTTACCCTTGACTTATTTCACATGATGCACAAGGTAACTACAATGTTGCCAGTAATGTTCACCCATCCTTGGGGGCCTGGAGGTCCCCAGAGAAGTAGGACTGGACTGGACTGGATCGGATTAGTTTGGATCAGTTTGAATTTGTTTGAAGAGTTTCAGATCTTTCTAACAAGGTCTTAATTTCCATAGCAACAAAAAAGTCATAGTTTTCTTAGGAGTAAAATGACTCATCAAAACTAGCTAAAGTGGAAGAAAAAAATTAGAAGTTTGCTCTATGTTTCATTTTTAACCAAATATCTTTTATTTTAATTACTAAAGTAAAATACTCTGAAGAGCATTATTTTATAAAGCATATAAAGTTTTCCAGTTGTTATCTCACTTTCTAATATATCTCATATAGTCGTAACTGATATATTTTTTTTTTATTAATTAACGGAAAAAAAGAAATTAACCCAACATTTAGAAATCATACCATTCTACATATGCAATCAGTAATTCTTAACATCATTACATAGATGCATGATCATCATTTCTTAGTACATTTGCATCGGTTTAGAAGAAGTAGCAACACAAAAGAAAAAGATATAGAATATTAATATAGAGAAAAAAAAAGTAATAATAATAAAAAAAACCCTATGGCTCAGAGCAGCTTCATTCAGTGTTTTTTTTTTTTATTATTTTATTTTTTTTATTAATTAATGGAAAAAAAAAGAAATTAACCCAACATTTAGAAATCATACCATTCTACATATGCAATCAGTAATTCTTAACATCATCACATAGATGCATGATCATCGTTTCTTAGTATATTTGCATCGGTTTAGAAGAACTAGCGACACACCAGACAAAGATATAGAATGTTAATATAGAGAAAAGAAATAAAAGTAATAATGATAGTAAAAAAAAAAAACAAAACAAACAAACAAAACCTATAGCTCAGATGAAGCTTCATTCAGTGTTTTAACATGATTACTTTACAATTAGGTATTATTGTGCTGTCCATTTTTGAGTTTTTGTATCTAGTCCTGTTGCAGTCTGTATCCCTTCAGCTCCAATTACCCATTATCTTACCCTGTTTCTAACTCCTGCTGGACTCTGTTGCCAATGACATATTCCAAGTTTATTCTCAAATGTCGGTTCATATCAGTGGGACCATACAGTATTTGTCGTTTAGTTTTTGGCTAGACTCACTCAGCATAATGTTCTCTAGGTCCATCCATGTTATTACATGCTTCATAAGTTTATCCTGTCTTAAAGCTGCATAATATTCCATCGTATGTATATACCACAGTTTGTTTAGCCACTCGTCTGTTGATGGACATTTTGGCTGTTTCCATCTCTTTGCAATTGTAAATAACGCTGCTATAAACATTGGTGTGCAAATGTCCGTTTGTGTCTTTGCCCTTAAGTCCTTTGAGTAGATTCCCAGCAATGGTATTGCTGGGTCGTATGGCAATTCTATATTTAGCTTTTTGAGGAACCGCCAAACTGCCTTCCACAGTGGTTGCACCATTTGAAATTCCCACCAACAGTGGATAAGTGTGCCTCTTTCTCCGCATCTTCTCCAGCACTTGTCATTTTCTGTTTTGTTGATAATGGCCATTCTGGTGGGTGTGAGATGATATCTCATTGTGGTTTTGATTTGCGTTTCTCTAATGGCCAGGGACATTGAGCATCTCTTCATGTGCCTTTTGGCCATTTGTATTTCCTGTTCTGATAGGTGTCTGTTCAAGTCTTTTTCCCATTTTGTAATTGGGTTGGCTGTCTTTTTGTTGTTGGGTTGAACAATCTCATTATAAATTCTGGATACTAGACCTTTATCTGATATGTCATTTCCAAATATTGTCTCCCATTGTGTAGGCTGTCTTTCTATTTTCTTGATGAAGTTCTTTGATGCACAAAAGTGTTTAATTTTGAGGAGTTCCCATTTATTTATTTCCTTCTTCAGTGCTCTTGCTTTAGGTTTAAGGTCCATAAAACCGCCTCCAATTGTAAGTTTCATAAGATATCTCCCTACATTTTCCTCTAACTGTTTTATGGTCTTAGACCTAATGTTTAGATCTTTGATCCATTTTGAGTTAACTTTTGTGTAGGGTGTGACATATGGGTCTTCTTTCATTCTTTTGCATATGGATATCCAGTTCTCTAGGCACCATTTATTGAAGAGACTGTTCTGTCCCAGGTGAGTTGGCTTGACTGCCTTATCAAAGATCAAATGTCCATAGATGAGAGGGTCTATATCTGAGCACTCTATTCAATTCCATTGGTTGATATATCTATCTTTATGCCAATACCATGCTGTTTTGACCACTGTGGCTTCATAACATGCCTTAAAGTCAGGCAGTGTGAGACCTCCAGCTTCGTTTTTTTTCCTTAAGCTGTTTTTAGCAATTCAGGGCACCCTGCCCTTCCAGATAAATTTGCTTATTGGTTTTTCTGTTTCTGAAAAATAAGTTGTTGGGATTTTGATTGGTATTGCATTGAATCTGTAAATCAATTTAGGTAGGATTGACATCTTAACTATATTTAGTCTTTCAATCCATGAACTATATTTAGTCTTTCAATCCAAGCCCTTCCATCTATTTAGGTCTTCTGTGATTTCTTTTAACAGTTTTTTGTAGTTTTCTTTATATAGGTTTTTTGTCTCTTTAGTTAAATTTATTCCTAGGTATTTTATTCTTTTAGTTGCAATTGTAAATGGGATTCATTTCTTGATTTCCTCCTCAGCTTGTTCATTACTAGTGTATAGAAATGCTACAGATTTTTGAATGTTGATCTTGTAACCTGCTACTTTGCTGTACTCATTTATTAGCTCTAGTAGTTTTGTTGTGGATTTTCCGGGTTTTCGACGTATAGTATCATATCATCTGCAAACAGTGATAGTTTTACTTCTTCCTTTCCAATTTTAATGCCTTGTATTTCTTTTTCTTGTCTAATTGCTCTGGCTAGAACCTCCAACACAATGTTGAATAATAGTGGTGATGGTGGACATCCTTGTCTTGTTCCTGATCTTAGGGGGAAAGTTTTCCAATTTTTCCCCATTGAAGATGATATTAGCTGTGGGTTTTTCATATATTCCTTCTATCATTTTAAGGAAGTTCCCTTGTATTCCTATCTTTTGAAGTGTTTTCAACAGGAAAGGATGTTGAATCTTGTCAAATGCCTTCTCTGCATCAATTGAGATGATCATGTGATTTTTCTGCTTTGATTTGTTGATATGGTATATTACATTAATTGATTTTCTTATGTTGAACCGTCCTTGCATACCTGGGATGAATCCTACTTTGTCATGATGTATAATTCTTTTAATGTGTTGTTGGATACGATTTGCTAGAATTTTATTGAGGATTTTTGCATCTATATTCATTAGAGAGATTGGTCTGTAGTTTTCTTTTTTTGTGATATCTTTGCCTGGTTTTGGTATGAGGGTGAGGTTGGCTTCATAGAATGAATTAGGTAGTTTTCCCTCCACTTCGATTTTTTTGAAGAATTTGAGGAGAGTTGGTACTAATTCTTTCTGGAATGTTTGATAGAATTCACATGTGAAGCCGTCTGGTCCTGGACTTTTCTTTTTAGGAAGCTTTTGAATGACTAATTCAGTTTCTTTACTTGTGATTGGTTTGTTGAGGTCATCTATTTCTTCTTGAGTCAAAGTTGGTTGTTCATGACTTTCCAGGAACCTGTCCATTTCATCTAAATTGCTGTATTTATTAGCGTAAAGTTGTTCATAGTATCCTGTTATTACCTCCTTTATTTCTGTGAGGTCAGTACTTATGTCTCCTCTTCCATTTCTGATATTATTTATTTGCATCCTCTCTCTTCTTCTTTTTGTCAATCTTGCTAAGGGCCCATCAATCTTATTGACTTTCTCATAGAACCAACTTCTGGTCTTACTGATTTTCTCTATTGTTTTCATGTTTTCAATTTCATTTATTTCTGCTCTAATCTTTGTTATTTCTTTCCTTTTGCTTGCTTTGGGATTAGTTTGCTGTTCTTTCTCCAGTTCTTCCAAGTGGACAGTTAATTCCTGCATTTTTGCCTTTTCTTCTTTTCTGATATAGGCATTTAGGGCAATAAATTTCCTTCTTAGCACTGCCTTTGCTGCGTCCCATAAGTTTTGATATGTTGTGTTTTCATTTTCATTTGCCTCGAGGTATTTACTAATTTCTCTTGCAATTTCTTCTTTGACCCACTTGTTGTTTAAGAGTGTGCTGTTGAGCCTCCATGTATTTGTGAATTTTCTGGCACTCCGCCTATTATTGATTTCCAACTTCATTCCTTTATGATCCGAGAAAGTGTTGTGTATGATTTCAATCTTTTTAAATTTGTTAAGACTTGCTTTGTGACCCAGCATATGGTCTATCTTTGAGAATGATCCATGAGCACTTGAGAAAAAGGTGTATCCTGCTGTTGTGGGATATAATGTCCTATAAATGTCTGTTAAGTCTAGCTCATTTATAGTAATATTCAGATTCTCTATTTCTTTATTGATCCTCTGTCTAGATGTTCTGTCCATTGATGAGAGTGGTGAATTGAAGTCTCCAAATATTATGGTATATGTGTCTATTTCCCTTTTCAGTGTTGCAGTGTATTCCTCACGTATTTTGGGGCATTCTGGTTTGGTGTGTAAATATTTATGATTGTTATGTCTTCTTGTTTAATCGTTCCTTTGATTAGTATATAGTGTCCTTCTTTGTCTCTTTTAACTGTTTTACATTTGAAGTCTAATTTGTTGGATATTAGTATAGCCACTCCTGCTCTTTTCTGGTTGTTATTTGCATGAAATATCTTTTCCCAACCTTTCACTTTCAACCTTTGTTTATCTTTGGGTCTAAGATGTGTTTCCTGTAGACAGCATATGGAAGGATCCTGTTTTTTAATCCATTCTGCCAGTCTATGTCTTTTGATTGGGGAATTCAGTCCATTAACATTTAGTGTTATTACTGTTTGGATAATATTTTCCTCTAACATTTTGCCTTTTGTATTATATATATCATATCTGACTTTCCTTCTCTCTACACTCTTCTCCATACCTCTCTCTTCTGTCTTTTCGTATCTGACTCTAGTGCTCCCTTTAATATTTCTTGCAGAGCTGGCCTCTTGATCACAAATTCTCTCAGTGACTTTTTGTCTGAGAATGTTTTAATTTCTCCCTCATTTTTGAAGGACAGTTTTGCTGGATATAGGAGTCTTGGTTGGCAGTTTTTCTCTTTTAGTAATTTAAATGTATCATCCCACTGTCTTCTAGCTTCCATGGTTTCTGCTGAGAAATCTACACATAGTCTTATTGGGTTTCCCTTGTATGTGATGGATTGTTTTTCTCTTGCTGCTTTTAAGATCCTCTCTTTCTCTTTGACCTCTGACATTCTAACTAGTAAGTGTCTTGGAGAACACCTATTTGGGTCTAATCTCTTTGGGGTGCGCTACACTTCTTGGATCTGTTATTTTAGGTCTTTCATAAGAGTTGGGAAATTTTCAGTGATAATTTCTTCCATTAGTTTTTCTCCTCCTTTTCCCTTCTCTTCTCCTTCTGTGACACCCGCAACATGTATATTTGTGCGGTTCATATTGTCCTTGAGTTCCCTGATACCCTGTTCAAATTTTTCCATTCTTTTCCTGATAGTTTCTGTTTCTTTTTGGAATTCGATGTTCCATCCTCCAAATCACTAATTCTATCTTCTGTCTCTTTAAATTTATCATTGTAGGTATCCATTGTTTTTTCCATCTTTTCTACTTTATCCTTCAGTTCCATAAGCTCTGTGATGTTTTTTCAGTTTTTCTATTTCTTCTTTTTGTTCAGTCCATGTCTTCTTCATGTCCTCCTTGAATTTATCGATTTTGTTTTGGAAGAGGTTTTCCATTTCTGTTCGTATATTCAGCATTAGTTGTCTCAGCTCCTGTATCTCATTTGAACTATTGGTTTGTTCCTTTTACTGGGCCATATTTCCAATTTTCTGAGCGTGATCCGTTATCTTCTGCTGGCGTCTGGGCATTTAGTTAGATTTCCCTGGGTGTTGGACCCAACAGGTTGAAAGATTTTTCTGTGAAATCTCTGGGTTCTGTTTTTCTTATCCTGCCCAGTTGGTGGCACTCGTGGCACACGTTTGTCTGCGGGTCCCACCAGTAAAAGGTGCTGTGGGTCCTTTAATTGGAAAACTCTCGCCGTGGGATTGGTTCTCCAGCCGAAGCGGCTTGGAAGCGTGCCAGCCGGCCCGGGGATCCGAACGCGGGGAGGGTCACCAGCCCCCGCAGCCCGGGGGAGCGCCCGTCCAAATCTCCTAGTCGGCCCGGGGTGCCAAGCGTGGCGGGAGTGCACCAGCCACCACAGCCCGGGAGAGTGCACTGTTCCCAGCCAGACCGGGTAGTCACGTGTTTGGAAGGGACCCCCCCAGTCACCGTTCTCCGTGGCCTGGGGTTTCCGATCCAATTCTCTCAGTTGGTCCAGGGGGCTGCGTGTGGTGGGGGCACCAGCCACCGTGGCTTGAGGGGACCGCCTGCCCAATTCTGCCAGCTGGCCCGGCAAGGAGGAAGGGAGGGACTCCAGCCACTTGCCGCCCTGCCCGGGGAAGCCTGCGCCCCTCGGCGATCTCACCGGAGCGGGTTCTCTCAGCCAGTCAGCCGTTCCAGGATGGGGTACGCTGTCTTTTTTACCTCTGTCGTGGTTCCAGGAGCTGTTCTGTATCGTTTCTACTAGCCTAGTAGCTGTTCTGGAGGAGGAACTAAGATCCGCGTGTCTTACTAAGCCGCCATCTTCTCCGGAAGTCTCCCATACAGTGGAATATTATTCAGCTGCCATGCTGGAGACCTGGGTCCAATTCCTGGTGCCTGGTTGAGGCCTCACTTGAATCATCTTGCAGGAGATCCCACTAGTACAATTGCACGTGGCCCAAGTACTCCACGAGCTATGGGCGCCTCCTCCATGGGTCCCACAGGAAGAAATTTGTAACTGATAATTTTTACTAACAATTTCATTTAGCATAATTTGTGTTAGCTTATATATTACTTAGACGTGTGGAAATTGCTGTCGCCCTGCATGTGTTCTGCTCTACCTTCTACTCCAGGTAACAGTTAGCAACCATTTCAGAGAGTTGTCACTATACAAAAGTTGTCAAAACACTAAAATTATACCAGGCATCATTGATTATATGATGATTCAAAATAACATTTGTTATACTCATGTGGCTTAGAGCTGTAATTATTGATTTGATATTATGAATAACATTTAGTGTAAATTAGAACTATGAAATGGCAGATAATAGATCGATTAACACATTTTTTATTATGAATGTGTTTATCACGATTATAATATGCAATCATTGTATCTTTACTTATCAGTCAATGATATGTTGAGCAGCTACTCTACGCAAGGCTTGATGATAGGAGCTGTGTTGGTTACTGAAAAGTATGGCATCATTTTTCTAACGGTATAATCTGTATGAATAGAAGAACTCTTGACTTATTTTTGGGAATCCACTGCATAATAATGGCTTGTTTTCTTTATGGATGTAATTTAATCAGTTGTCTTTTAGCCTACTCTACAGATAACTGTTTTCAGTACAACATAGAAAAGATATTATATAAGAATCTTAGCCCATACATAGAATCCTTATACCTATACATGTATTCTGAAAATATTTAATTACCTGAATTTGATTGCATTGAAAATTAAAAATTTGTATGTTTTTTTTTTGCTTTTCTATATGCTTGTTAGATTCATTAACTCTACAAGTAGTCAAGTTCAGATTTGTGTTATATAACATCCACTTACAAAAAAGAGCTAGACAAAGACCCCCAATGGCAGACAGAGCTAACACCTTTCTACATTATGAATTCGCTGGCCAAAGCCAAGAATATAGAGTATTGAAAAATACTTAGTATTGAAATGTAAAGCATTTATCACTCATTCATATTTATTCTTTCATGTAACACCCGTCCCCATCATTCCACAAGCAAGTTTGTTAGCAAAACTATAAAGTGTTTACTGTATTTCCATGTCTTCAAAAGTAATGCAGTGTTCTGTACTAAGATTACTTCCTAGAAACCTAAAACCTCCAGGTGGGTTCCTAGGCCAGATAAGTCTTGAAACCCAGAGGGTCCAGCCTCTCCAAGAACATCAACTAGCTCTCTTCCCTCAGCCTATATTATGGACACCCTTTCCCAACATGAAAAAGATAGGAAGGGCATAGCCCAAAACTCCTAAGATAAGCCCAAAAACTCCTACACTGCCCTTATCTAGATTTATTTGTTCTGTAGTATTTAATAGTCTTACTTTTTAATTTATATGATCATTATATTTTCAGTAATTTGTTATGGCACCACATTAAATTTTAAAAACTTTTTTTATCATGAAATATAACATATATACAAAAAAGCAATAAATTTCAAAGTACATTGTAACAAGTAGTTACAGAACAGATTTCAGAATTTGGCCTGGCTTACTGTTCCACAATTTTAGAGTTTTTCCTTCCAGCTGCTTTAGCTATTCCAAGATGCTGGAGATTAAAAGAAATATCAATATAATGATTTAGCAGTCATACTCATTTATTAAATCCTATCTTCTGTGTTTTAACTCCTTCTCCTTATCTTAGGAGTTTTGGGCTATGCCCTTCCTATCTTTTTCATGTTGGGAAAGGGTGTCCATAATATAGGCTGAGGGAAGAGAGCTAGTTGATGTTCTTGGAGAGGCTGGACCCTCTGGGTTTCAAGACTTATCTGGCCTAGGAACCCACCTGGAGGTTTTAGGTTTCTAGGAGGTAATCTTAATACAGAACACTGCATTAATTTTGAAGCAGCAATTCAGCCCAGAGGAAAAGATTTAGATGAATATATGTCTGGTTATTTTAAATTAATTACTGTATTCATTAATTGTCAGTTTCTCTTTTTTTTGTGTACAGAGCCACCTACCCATGGATACTATAGAATCTGGCATCCATCCGATATATTTTTGCAGTGCTCACTATATTGAAATGCTACTGAAGGCCGAGGTGCCACTCGTGTCTTCAGCTTTCCACATGTCTGGTTTTGCACCATCACAGGTAATCCATAAGGAACAATGTTCCTTCAGCTCTCAGATCTCAGTAGCTTTAAAGAAAGTTACATTCTCATCAAATCTAGGAGATGCATTTTAGTTAATAAATAATTTTTGTAAATATTCATATCTTTTTTTGTGTTTAAAACTCCAAACTGGGTTTTGTTCCCCAGTCCTTTATAATATAGATTTTCTTTTGATTAGATCCTTGGTATTCAAATATTTCAAGTTGAGTTTTAGATACCTGGGAAATATACTATCTGAAAGTCCATGAACTGTAGGCTTTGTAAATGCAGATAATAATACCTGCCTCATGCAGCTAATATAAGTATTAAGTAATATAAGTATTAAGCTAATATAAGTATGAAGTGAATTAGGTCAAGAATTCTTAGCCACACCCTAAATGTCTAGTATGTGAGATACTGTGTCTTCTTTAACAAGAAAGCCCACTGATTAGCCTGTGCCTCAGCCTGACGTTGTGTTGGTTTAGCAATT
This sequence comes from Tamandua tetradactyla, assembly GCF_023851605.1. NCBI lineage: Eukaryota > Metazoa > Chordata > Mammalia > Pilosa > Myrmecophagidae > Tamandua > Tamandua tetradactyla. The sequence continues at coordinate 182,111,658 of NC_135331.1, read as the reverse complement.
GGTATCTCTGTTGGAAAATAACGTAATACAAAAAAAGGTAGACAAAGGAAAGAAAATGTAATTATCCATTTTTTTCAACTGTCCAATATAAGAACTGCTAAACACTTACATTTCTATTTTTTCTTTTTTCTTTGCTGGTATTTCCAAAGCTTATTTTAAATTCATAGATATAGTTGCTGATGATTTCAAATAAATTTGTCTTGATTTTTATTTCCTTAATCATTTGACATAAGCATTTCACGTGCCATAAGAAAATCTTTGTAACCAATATTTTAAATAGTTTCATAAGTCTTGAGACATTAAAAGAATTAATATTTGTATATTCAGTTATTCTTGAGCAATTAGGGGATCCATGGAATGTAATAATTTGCTGAGATAAGATGATGGTTTTAGTGAATGAGCCTAGCCATTTTTCTGTACATATCACTGGAAATTTGTGGATTTCTGCTCAATATCTAGGATGCAGTAACTCTCCTTCCCTGATTAGAAATGTTCATCAACTTCTATGAAAACTAAAATGACAATTTTTGATTTAACTACAGGAAACATTTGTTTCTTCTTGAATATTATTTCAGAGAGAACCGTCATACATAGACATTTTTATGGAAATTTAGCAAATTTTGTTTCTTTGAACATTAACAAGTTTGAATTTATGTCCATAATTTTAACTAGTTGAATTTTATTTTAAATGTTTGTCTACCTGTTTTACTGTGTTTCTTATTGATTTCTGTAAATTCTTAAAAGTGTATCTCCTACTATCCAGATCTCTTCAGTTCCTGAGTTATATATATTTTTCTTATAGTACCTTGATAATATGCTTTGATATTAGTTGAGTACATCTGTCATTACTTCCTACTCCCCCCAAAATTTTGTTTTACATATTTTTACCTATTGATTCTTCAGATATAATTTAATGTAAGTTTGCCCAGTTCAAATTCAGAATTTGATTTTATGTGAAATTAGATTATTATGTTAGGGTATAAATTACTTTAAGAAAAATTATGCCCTTACTATACTCCATCTTCTCATGTAGAAATATAGTAAGTTCTTCCTTTTATAATATATTTCTCATTAAAGTATTGCTAGTTAATGTGGCATGAGATCTCTTACAATTTTATTTTTTCTTTAGTTGTTAATAGTCATTAACTTTTTCGTATTTATTATGTATAGGCATTTTTTTCTAGACTTGTGTTCATTTTCTTTTTTTCTCCAATTTTCTAATAATCATGTACTTTATTTCTTCTTCATTTTTTGTTAAATTATCTGTTTATCCAGAGTAATTCTACATATAATGGCTTACTGTTTTAGATTTGATTTACTGGAAAATCAACCAGCATTTCACCATTAAGTAGTAGCTGTTTTGGGAGAGAATTCTTCCATGTCATGCCATGGGAGAGTCCTTCTAGTCTTGGTTTATAAAGTATTAGTTTTTGTTTCCTTTTAATCAAGTGAAAATGTTGAATTTTGTCAGGTGCCTTTATGATTAAGATTATCTTTTTTTTTTTTTTTAATTTTTTTATTAATCAAAAAAAAGAAAAGAAATTAACACAACATTTAGAAATCATTCCATTCTACACATGCACTCAGTAATTCTTAGTATCATCACATAGATGTATGATCATCATTTCTTAGTACATTTGCATCGATTTAGGAAAAGAACTAGCAAAACAGCAGAAAAAGATATAGAATGTTAATATAGAGAAGAGAATTAAAATAATAATACTAATAATATATATATATATAAAAAGGAAAAAGAAAAAAACAAAAACAAAAGATACAAACACACAAACAGACAAACAAAAAACCATATTTCAGGTGCAGCTTCATTCAGTGTTCCAACCTAGTTACATTACACTTAGGTATTATTGTGCTGTCCATTTTTGAGTTTTTGTATCTAGTCCTGTTGCACAGTCTGTATCCCTTCAGCTCCAATTACCCATTATCTTACCCTGTTTCTAACTCCTGCTGGTCTCTGTTACCAATGATATAGTCCAAGCTGATTCTCGAATGTCGGTTCACATCAGTGGGACCATATAGTATTTGTCCTTTAGTTTTTGGCTAGACTCACTCAGCATAATGTTCTCTAGGTCCATCTATGTTATTACATGCTTCATAAGTTTAGTCTGTCTTAAAGCTGCATAATATTCCATCGTAGGTATACGCCTCAGTTTGTTTAGCCACTCGTCTGTTGATGGGCATTTTGGCTGTTTCCATCTCTTTGAAGTTGTAGATAATGCTGCTATAAACACTGGTGTGCAAATGTCCGTCTGTGTCTTTGCCCTTAAGTCCTTTGAGTAGATACCTAGCAGTGGTATTGCTGGGTCGTAATCCATTCTGCCATTCTATGTCTTTTGATTGGGAAATTCAGTCCATTAACTTTTAGTGTTATTACTGTTTGGATAATATTTTCCTCTACCATTTTGGCTTTTGTATTATATATATCATATCTGATTTTCCTTCTTTCTACACTTTACTCCATACCTCTCTCTTCTGTCTTTTCGTATCTGACTCTAGTGCTCCCTTTAGTATTTCTTGCAGAGCTGGTCTCTTGGTCACAAATTCTCTCAGTGACTTTTTGTCTATAAATGTTTTAATTTCTCCTTCATTTTTGAAGGACAATTTTGCTGGATATAGGAGTCTTGGTTGGCAGTTTTTCTCTTTTAGTGATTTAAATATATCATCCCACTGTCTTCTAGCTTCCATGGTTTCTGCTGAGAAATCTACACATAGTCTTATTGGGTTTCCCTTGTATGTGACAGATTGTTTTTCTCTTGCTGCTTTCAAGATCCTCTCTTTCTCTTTGACCTCTGACATTCTAACTAGTAAATGTCTTGGAGAACGCCTATTTGGGTCTATTCTCTTTGGGGTGCGCTGCACTTCTTGGATCTGTATATTTAGGTCTTTCATAAGAGTTGGGAAATTTTCAGTGATAATTTCTTCCATTAGTTTTTCTCCTCCTTTTCCCTTCTCTTCTCCTTCTGGGACACCCACAACACGTATATTTGTGCGCTTCATATTGTCATTCAGTTCCCTGATTCCCTGCTCAAGTTTTTCCATTCTTTTTCCTATAGTTTCTGTTTCTTTTTGGAATTCAGTTGTTCCATCCTCCAGTTCACTAATTGTAGCTTCTGTCTCTTTAGATCTACCATTGTAGGTATCCATTGTTTTTTCCATTTTTTCTTCTTTGTCCTTCACTCCCACAAGTTCTGTGATTTGTTTTTTCAGATTTTCTATTTCTTCTTTTTGTTCAGCCCATATCTTCTTCATGTCCTCCCTCAATTTATTGATTTGGTTTTTGAAGAGTTTTTCCATTTCTGTTCGTATATTCAGCATTAGTTGTCTCAGCTCCTGTATCTCATTTGAACTATTGGTTTGTTCCTTTGATTGGGCCATATCTTCAATTTTCCGAGCGTCATCCATTATTTTCTGCTGGTGTCTGGGCATTTGATCAGATCTCCCTGGGTGTGGGACCCAGCTGGTTGAAAGGTTTTTCTGTGGAATCTCTGGGCTCTGTTTTTCTTTTCCTGCCCAGTAGGTGGCGCTCGTGGCGGTTGTTTGTCTGCGGGGCAGTCGGCCCGGGAAACCGCGCGTGGAGGCGGGGGTCGCTGGCCGTGGCTTGGGGGAGTGCCGGTCCAAATTGCCCAGCTGGCCCGAGACGCCAAGCGTGACGGGAGGGCCCCGCTATCCAATGTTCCCAGTCAGACCGGGGAGCCACGTGCGTGGAGGGGACCCCAGACGCCAGCCACCCCAGCCGGGAAAACGTGCACCCCTCGGGTATCTCACAGCAGTGGATTCTCCCTACCCGTTCAGCCGTTCCAGAATGGGGTACGCTGTCTTTTTTGATCTCTGTCGTGACTCTGGGAGCTGTTTTGTATTGTTTCTGTTGCTTTAGTTGCTTTTCTGGAGGAGGAACTAAGACCCGCGCGTCTTACTAAGCCGCCATCTTCTCCGGAAGTGATTAAGATTATCTTGATCTTGAGATTTATCTGACTCCTTTACATGACATACTGAAAGATTTCTCAATAGCAAACTATCCTTGCATTCACTTGGATTTTCCCTTCTGCAAATCTTTTACCCTTAATTAGACAATATTTCTTTTTGACGTTATGATATATACTTCCATAACTATTTTGAAGAAACTTTATATCATTTATTCCACTTATCAGGTTACTTTGTTACCACCAGTAATAACCTGTTGAGTTTTAGATTTCTAGAAGTAAATAAGAAGTATAAATACAGCAAGGGATTGCATGCAGCAGAAAGGAAAACTCTTCTCAACCAATTCTAGTCCTACTCCATGTAGCTAAAACATATCTAAGAACCTTAAATCAAAAAACTTTTAAATTCTTGTTGAAATCAGTGCTTGACTATTTATTGTAAGCTCAATAATCCATTTTTTTTCTGTTGGAAGAACACGTAATACCAGATCCCTCTGCACCAATTTATGATTAAAGGAAGAACACTGTAACTATATGTATCAATGGGAAACTGCGTACAAATAGCAAATTTATTTAATAAAAGCCAGAGAAATTATTTCTGAAGGGGAATGTTATTTTTCTTAAATTTTCTAATGTAAAAATACCTTTCTAATGGCTGCGTATTGGAGCTAAACCATATTGTGCGTTAAGAAGTATATTTCATTGCTTTGTTGATATTATTTGCCATTTTATTGCTAATTATAAAATATGAAAACAGCTTTCAAGTAACCAAATAGATACATGTAGGTAAGTAGTTATTTGAATAAAAATTTTATTTCAAGGCTTATTCATTTTGATCTTAATTGGGAGCTATTCTTTTTAAAGTTACATATTTTTAGACACTAAAAGAGTGACTAATTAGTGAAGAATTTGAAAGCATGCTAATAAATGAAATATACTGATCTCTAGAGTAAAAATAATAGGCTCAAAAGGATGCCAAAAGAAATTAAGTATAGTTAGTAATGCATATTTGTTGATTAGAGATTTCTTTAAAGAGTAACTAAGATTTGAAGGAAGATAGAAACTCAAATGTGTATTCTTCTTTTTTAAATGATCAACAGAAATCGTATGTTGTAATGAACTTTTTGATCAGTTTTTTCCTTTGTTAAAATACTTTGTTTAATATATTTTATATTATGTTGGCAAATGGGCTTACATGGATAGCCCTCTGGATATATTCTAGAAAACCTGTTTGGTTTTCCTCACTTGCTAAATTTTTCTTCCCCCCATTTCAAAAGCAAGATTAAAGAAAACTGTTTTCATCATTTCATATTTTGTGTTGTAGTACTTTTTGAAAAAGTAAAATTTTACAAATCCAAGTCATCAAGAATGGAAATACTCTTGTTCATAGTCAAATTTATTAATGTGTATACCCCCAGGCTTTCCTCTCTCCTAGTGTTATTCAAGCTGTTCCTTCAACTTGAAGTTAACCCTTCTCCCTCCCTTGCTCCATCTTACTTGTCAAGTACTTATCCTTTAACACCTGTCCAAATGTTATACTAACTTTCTGGATCATCTACAAGTTCATGATTGTGCTCTGAATTTTTATACTGCTTCTGTACCTCTCTTTTGATAGGAGTATATATACTACTTTGTAGGATAGTTGTTTGTGTCTTACCTCTCTCTTACTAGTTGAAGTTCTTTGAAGGTATGGAAATACATGCCTAACTAATCTTCCAGTCCTTGAGTATCAGGCATAATGTCCTACTTAGAAGTCTGTAAAAATAATACCTTATGTTTATAATAACTCCTTGAAGTTTAAAAAATAATATTTTGCAGTCATTTCATTTCAAAGTTTAACTGTGTTCCTGGGACAGATGGAAAAATTCAGGATCAGTTAAGTGAGTTGACTTACTGGGGTCCCCCAAATAGTATAGATGTTACTTGACACCACATTTTTTCATTCTGAAATTAGTTTTCTTTCCTACTTTATTAGCAGTCTTTGTGTGTTGAGACCAAATAAAATAAGACCAGAAGAGTTGTTAAAATTCTGTCTTTGAATCGTAAAACATGATCATTTAGAAGTCATAGCTCTTTTGATTTAATCAGATATCCATAAATTAAAATTTTAACCAAAATTTTTTTGTGACTTAACTCTTAAGGAATTCTTTGAAGATTTTTTAAATCTAGATACAAGTGAAAATAATTTATATCACATAAAATGTGCATATCTCAGTGCTGCATCATAATTCCTAAAAAAGTATTTTAAGCATAAGCTTAAATATGATTGAGGAGAGATATTTCCTAGGAAGCTTTGGAGTATTTTGATACATATTGTGCAAATGATTTTCCTTTCTTATAAGCCAAAAAGGCTACTTAAATTTTAAAAGGTATAATTAGTTCTTAGAAACATTTGTTTACTGTAAAAGCAAACTTAATTCAGTAGTTTCGCTTTCTTTCTAAACCTTTTCATAAATTACTGATAAAAATAGTTTTTTAATGACTATAAGGATTCAGCCCATTGGTTTTGAAAATATAATAGTACATTTTTAAGACTTATTAAGGGAACTTGCCAGTTTCAAGAAAAATCACATATGCATTTACCTTTTGACCCAGTATCCCCCCATTAAAGAAATCTATCCCAGAGATAAACTTTCAAAAATGTGAAAATACATATGCACATGCATATTTTTATAACACAATTTATAATATCAAAAGACTGGAAACAATTCAAATTTCCATAAATAGGGGCTTGGTTGAATATACTGTATTCACAGAGGAATACTATGCGGTTGTAAATATTTCTATGTAATATTATAAAGTGATATATAGGATATTTTGTTAAGAGAAGCAAAGGTGAGAAAAATAATGTTTATTAAGAGAATAAAAGTCAAGCCACAGACTTGGAGAAAATATTAGATACATATCCTGTATCCAAGATATACCATGTATTCAAAATATATAAAGAACTCATAACACTTAACAATAAGAAAACCAACAACCCAATTAGAAAATGGACAGATGATCTGAATAGACACTTCACCAAAAACTACGTGTATGGACAAGGCAAATAAGCATATGAAATATCGAAAAAGATAATATATCATTAAACATTTGCAAATTAAAACACAGTGAGATACCGTAACACACTTATTAGGTGGCTAAAATCTAGAACAGATGACATCAAATGCTGCTGCTGATGTGGACCAATAGAACTTTATTGCTAGTGGGAATGCAAACTGCTACAGACATTTTAGAAGAACTTTTTGTCTTCCCACACAATCCAGCAGTTGTTCTCCTTTGAATTTACCAAAATGAGTAGAAAACTTATGTCTACACAAAAACTTGCATATGGACGTGAATAGCAGCTTTATTCATAATTGCCAAAACTAAGAAGCAATCAAGATGTCCTTCAATATGTGAATGGTTAAACTGATATATCATACAATAGAACATTATTCATTGATTAAAAAGAAATGAGATATCAAGCCACAGAAAGACATGGAGGAACCTTAAATTCATATTGCTAAGTGGCAGGTAATAGTCTGACTCTGTGACATTATGAAAAAGGCAAAACTATAGAGAATATAAACTGTCTAGTCAAGTAGAAGCAGGAGATATTTCCTCCTAGTCTAGCAGAGCCACACTGCATGGATAGTAGGTGATCTTTGGAAGTTGGTAATAAATTCTACATGCCAACTTAACCTCCAGGTCAAAATTTGGGAGACTCCTTCCTATTAGTGACAAGTAAGTAGTAAAGTTAGAACCAAGGGAAATTTAACAAATCCTGTCTGTTTACACATATTGGGCACCCATAGATAACTCCTAATTCAATAATGAGTTCAAACCATAGACTCTATTAAATAAAGAATGTGGACTATAGTAGAAGGGGAATATTACAGTTGCGAAGGAAAATCTTATCCCTGAGAACAAAATTGTAATAAAAAATGGTAAACATTTGAGCATATATAGTTGGCGTTTTGATAATAGAGAAATGTGGCCCAAAAATGAGATGAAAATATATGCCCATAATAGCTGTGATTAAAAGCTTACTGGGTAACATGAGTAATGATGTATGGAAAATAAAAATTGATAATACCGTATTGAAGATAGTTAAGAGCAGAATCAGCAGGCCAAAAAAATTGGATTAGGAATATATAGAGCAAATCTTAGAAACTACTCAAGAATATATATTTTTAAAAGGACAAAAAGAATAAAAAGGAAAAGTTGTATATCTATATCTTCTATGTCTATGGCAAATTGAGGTGTTACCTTGTTTTCATAGTTCTCCACCCCCTCCCCCAATAACCCATAAAACTAAAGAAGAGAGGTTTAACAAAGGAATCTTTCCTCAATGGTAAGATAATTTGTAAATTTTAAATGAAAATTAAAATACTGAAATTAATGGGCCAAAATGTTAACAAGGTTAATCTGTTATTTTTTTCCTTAAACTTTTCTGCATATTCCACCAATGAACATGTACTGCTTTTGTAATCTGAACAAATGTTATTGCAAAAATAAGATAAATGAGGAGGTGGAAAGAAACATCTTTTCGTAAAAATCTCATTTGAATTATTCTCTATGTTAACTCCCAGTTTTTATATTATGTAATTCTATTTAGTTAAAATTGTTTTCTGATTCAGCAAGAGTCCATTTACATTAATGTAACATTTAGCAATCTGTCATCTGCATACTTATGCATCTGTGATTATATGTAAGATAGAAAAATTTCAACTCCAAATTAAAATAGTCTCTTAACATTTGTATTCTATAGAGAGAAGATTTTTGTTATAGGTAAGAGAAGGATAATATGTATAAAGAAGGCATTCTGCAATAAGTATTGAACACTGTTGTTTTGATTTGCTAGCTGCTGGAATGCAACACACCAGAGATGATTGGCTTTTAATAAAAGGGGATTCATTTAGTTATTTCTTCAGAGGAAAAGCAGCTAACTTTCAACTGAGGTTCGTTCTTACCTGGAAAGGCTCAGGGTGAACTCTGCTGGCCTTCTCTCCAGGCCTCTGGGTTCCAACAACTTTCCCCGGGGTGGTTTCCTTTCTGCATCTCCAAAGGCCTGGGCTGAGCTGCCAGTGCTGAGATGAGGTATGCTGAGCTGCTTGGGCTGTGCTACATTGAGCTCTCTCATTTAAGCACCAGCCAATTAAGTCAAACACCATTCATTGCAGCAGGCACGCCTCCTAGGCGACTGCAGTTGTAATTAGCAACAGATGAGGTTTACATACCATTGGCTCGTGTCCACAGCAACAGAACTAGGTACCTTCACCTGGCCAAGTTGACAACTGAATCTAACTACCACAACTGTGAACATCATCAGTTACCCCTAAGTACTGACTTCCATAGCCATGAGTTTTCTCAAGCATTGAGCAATAGACTTCTATGCACAGTGCCTTTCTACTTTTTCTGAAACACTAAGCTTTTCAAGTTTTTGTGAGTTACTGGTCACTGCTTTTTGAAAGCCAAATATGATTTTATAAGCTTTCTAATGAACTGACTTTTTTTTTTCCTAGATTTGCCTACAATGGATAACTCAGTGTTTTTGGAATTATTTAGATTGGATGGAAATTTGCCATTATATTGCTACTTGTATTTTCCTTGGTCCTGATTATCAAGTGTATATCTGTATTGCTATATTCAAACATCTACAAAAAGACATTCTACAGCATACCCAGACTCAAGATCTGCAGGTTTTCCTAAAAGTAAGTATGTTTATCACTATGGAAAAATGTTGGTTAAGTTAATGACTAATATTTATTGTGTCCCTAGTGTCAGATTTTCTAAACACTCACCCAATCCTAAAAACAGCTCTGAGAAGTAGGTACTATATTATCCCCATTTTAGAGATGAGGAATCTGAGGCACAGGGTTAAGTAAATTGCTCAGGGTTATATAGCTAATGTGTAGTGGAGCTAAAATACGAAGTTAAATGCTGAAGTTAAGCTGTCTAAATCTAAAACTTTGTTCTTAACCAATATGGTATATCAAAAGATGTACTTTTTATATTCCTATGATTAATGAAATTTCAAATTATCATGTTAGTACAGAGGTTTGTTATTTTTTAAAAACATTTAATGTGATTTTCTAAACCTTCACTTGTATCGGATTTTTCACAACTTCTTACCATTTTTATTAAAGATTTTCATGAAATTCTACTAAAACACTTTTTAACAACACTACCATTTAAAAATTAATATTTAAAACAAGACAAAGCTGCTTAATTTGTCACAGGAATATGACTTTGGAATGCATGGTGAATAAGCACATCCCTGCATACAGTTTCCTGATGGAAATGTTCTGCTACAACTGTATTTGTTTTAAGTTAAAATATTTCCTTGAATTTTTTTTTTTTGTTTGTTTGTTTTGTTTTACATGGGCAGGCCCGGGGAATCAAACCAGTGTGTCCAGCATGGCAGGCGAGAACGCTGCCAGTGGGCCGCCGTGGCCGGCCCTATTTCCTTGAATTTTAAGCATGCTCCCTACCCCACTACTTTTCACCACTGCATGTGTAAACCAAAACCAACATGTATCATTTGCTAGGTTTTTTCTGACAGCAGATAACTTCTGTGTAACTTAATTTTATCTTTATTCTTTACCATTAGATAGTTGCTAGAGTTTTTTTCCATTTAACCATGCTTTTTTTTTTGAATAAATGGCATTCATCATTTAAGACAACCTAATTATCCGGCATTTTTATTTCATAAACACTGAGTTTAAAGGTCTTAAAACTTCCAATGCATGTCACCAAAACTGTACTCTAAGGAACATTGTTCATGAAAAAGGATACCAAGACACTGATTGCACATGTAGAAGGAAAATGAAGACAGGAAAAGGAAGGAATGATCTGTAAGAAGTAATTAAGAATAATAAGGGAGTGTTTAAAAAAATTGAAATTATATTGAGGACAAAATGTGGGTTCATTGTCAGTAAGGAATATTGTCATCAGTTTGGTGGCCAGTTAAAGGAATTTCAGAATCTGAAAATTTTCTTGACTTTTATATCTGAATATCCCCCTCCCCTTAAGCCACAAATTTCTATTCTCTTGTCTCACTTTATTTTATTTTATATTGTTTATCACTACCTGAAATTATTTTATGTATGTTTTATCCATCTTCAGTAAAATGTGTAATCTCCATGAGGACTTCTTTGTCTTTTTCATTTACTGATGTATTTTTAGTGCCATAAGCAGTATCTGGCAGATAGTCGGTGCTCGACAGATATCTGTTGATAGAATAAAAAAAAATGCAAATATATATAAAGGGAAATACGAGTGAACTTAATTTATTCACAGTGAATAATGCAGTTTTTCAAATGTTTGTCACTCATCTTCCTCCCTGCCAGAAGGATGACTTTACCTTTCATTATCTTTAAATCTGATTAATGTTGTTGATTGTTGCAATTTCATCCCTCTCTTGACTGCTGCAGGGAAAAGTTGCAATATGGCTTGCAAATGGTGACCTCTGTAAATGTGTCGCAGACTCCATTATGCTCCGGGTAGAATGCTATCAATTTAAAACTAAAGGGTTGTTAAATGGGAAAGAAATATCATTTCTACTACCTATGTCCAGTTTAAATTGCTAAAATCTGAATCAAGTTGGTTTGAATTCAAACTAAGAACATGTTGGCACAGAGTTAATTTCAGCGCTTGTCCTAGACTACCTTCTTTTTTACTACTGCTGTTCACATTCATCTGAGGAATTAGGAAAAATGCTTTTCTGATTGGTACTATGACTTCACATTATTTTTTGTTTTATTTTCAGGAAGTAGGTTTTAAGTTCACTGTTCTCTTTTGACTGACATTCATTTTTCTTGTGGTAAGATAAATTCTCTTGTAGTTTCCTTAAATTTGCATTTATATACCTCTGTAACTACTCAATTAAGCCCTGTAATAATCTTTGTTTGCTAACTATATTAATATATGTGCACCATTGTCATCTATCCATATGTTAATCAATTATAAAATGGTCATTAATGAAATAAATTTCATTTCTAGGAAGACCTCCCCTAATTGGGGGGTCCTTAGTTGACTACAGTTACTGAGATTGCTCCTTGGCAATTGTTTTATACTCTCTAATCCAAAATCTCAGGCTTGTGTATAACTAATATTCTTATATTCTTATATAATATTCTTATTATATGTTATTCCCTGAATATAGAGCGTACCTCTACATTGTATAAAAGATAACGCTCACACTCAGTCCATCATCTGTCCTCTCCATTGTCCAGCCTTAACCCACCTTTCTAACATTACCTTATATAATCCCCCAAGATGAATGCTCTATAACCAACAAACCTTCTCTGCCAAAAAAAGTGCATCTTCTCTGCCAAAAAAAGTGAGCTTCATATAGGGGAGGTAATGTTTATAGTTTTGGAATAGGGAAAGTCTAATGTAACATGAAATCCTAGTACCATAAAGGAAATGATCAGTAAAATTGACAACATAAAAGCTTAAAAATCATCACAAAACTCAGTAGAACTACAGACACTGGGAGTTGGGGGAGGTTTGTACCATACCCTTGAGGGTCTGGGTAGAGGCTAACATTCACCATTTCTGTTTGAAAAGTACACACTAGGGTCACTTAGGGATTAATGTAGTTTAATACTGATAAAGTTAAATGAGAGAATTTGGCTTAAACCTGAACCCTACTAATTACCCCTTAAATTAGACTGATTGTCCAGCCTAGGCATAGCAGAATAGTTAAGGCAGGAAAGCCTTGCTCTAGACAGCTTACTGCATATAGCTGCAGAAAACAAAGAGCACCAGTGGACTTGCAGGCAGACAAATCCTGAGAAAGAGTAAACCATGGAGTGTATGTTTGACATACACAATTTTCCTTTTCCTAACCTTTCCAACAAAATCAAATACTCATCCACCTATGGCAAGGAATGTGTGAAAAATTGAGAGCACATGCGTAATTTTTAGTATTTAGCACCATTTCCTTTCTGAGTGGCAGAGGCAGTAGTATATGGGGAAAGAGAATGATTCTCCTTACAAAAATGAATGATAAGGGGCTAATTTCTTTAAAATATTGAGTTATTATCAATCAAAAGGAAAAATGGATGAATCTCCCAATAGAAAAAATGCAGAAAACAAAACATGAATGACCAATGAATATGAAAAGATACTCAATTGCATTCTTTTTAAAAATTGTTTAAATTTTTAAATAAACACATTCTTAACATGTGATCATTTCATTTTATATATATAATCAGTAATTCACAATATCATCACATAGTTTCCATATTCATCAAAATGATCATTTCTTAGAACATTTGCATCAATTCTGAAAAAGAAATAAAAAGACAACAAAAAAAATGTATACATACCATACCCCTTACCCCTCCCTTTCATTTATCACTAGCTCAATTGGATTCTTAATGAAGAAAATGAAAAGTAAAATCACAACGACATGCCATGTCTCACTCATCAACTTAGCATATATGATATATTCAAGATGGTAAAGTTGTATGTAGGTCAGCAGGAACTCAAATATTGGTAGGAATGTCTCCTTTATTTTAAAAGTGAATTCAAAATAATCATTGCACATATGATTTTATCAATCTATTCCTCTCTTAGGACACATAAATGATTTATACCAAAACCTATGTATAAGAAATTTCATCACAGCATGTTTGTAAAAAGAGTCTAAATGTCTATGAACAAATAGATTAGAATACCACATAGCTACTAAAAACAACAAGATAGATGAAGATGTAGAAATGTGGGAATAATTTTCAAAGTTGAAGAACTTGCTTTGTCATATATATATATATGAATGTTATAATGCATATATGTGTAGAACTTCTATTTTTACATAGTATGCATATATATGTTATGCTATATATATATTGGTTTGTATATGTATTTGTGTGTTTATATATATAATAGAATGTTCTTAGGATATACACCAGATTTTTAATAATGATTGCTTCTGGAAAGGGAGATGGAGAAAGAGAACGGGAAACTTTTAAATTTTATTGTATATATTTATGGTTTGATTTTGGAACCATTTTGGTTCCTTTTGATTAAGGAACAAAAATATGTTCCTTAATATTTTTGAGGAATGAGCCCACACTTCCTTTATAATAAAACAACTTTTTAAAAAAGAGAATAGCAAATCATTATGTAAAAATAGAACAGACATCTGACTTGTAATTGAATTCAAATAACCAGACCAAATTGAATTACTTTCCAAAATCTTGACTTGAGAGAATGCAATAGATAGTGGAAGATTGGAAATATTCAGTACTTTTTGTTTGTTTCGAGTATTGACAGAAAATTACATGATAAACGTATTGCTATAAGATTAAAAATCTGTCTGAAGCATATAGTTTAGAGAAAATATCAACCCATTTGTATTCAGTGTGATTTAGGCTCAAGATTTTAAACTAGGTAATTGAGAGTCTAGACTCACTGCCTATATTTCTGATAACCCGCTGAAGAGTTCTTCATGATTCTAAATCAATATATTAAAAAAGATGACTTGGAATATCTTAGATTAGAAAATGGTAAACACTAATAGGCAGTCTGCGTTCACTGAAATACATAAAAACTTGTTTTTGATTAAATCACTGAAAATTTAAATTGAATTTAATTAAATTAACTTTAATTTAAATTAAATTTTAAAATGCTAGATTAGTGGAATGCCATGGGTATAATAAGCTGATATCAGCAAGATGTTGTCTAAGTTTTTCACAGTATCCTTGTATATACAACAAAAATGTGGACTAATAATAGAGCAGTTAAATGCATTATTCCCACTCTGTAATGATTCATAGATAAGTACTAAGCTAGAAGGCATCCTCTGATGATATACTGAAGGATTCAGTCCTTGGGCCTGGGATCTGGAACATTTTTATCTGTGATTAATGATGGCTCAGGATATCTGTGCGCATGACAACTCCAGCAGAATCAAACATCTTCCACAAAATGAATATTCTCAAAGATCTCAGTGGGCTGGAAAATGTAAAGATTATTTTATTTTCATTTTATCTCTCTCTCTCTCACACACACACAGGTTTCCTAAGAGAGCTAATAGTAGTTTATGCTTTAATAGTAGTTCATGTTTTAGCTGATTTGAATGGCTGTATTACATTCCTCTCCAGCATGTCAAAGTGCTGGCAGTGATCTCGTTTCTAGTTTGTGAAATCAACCTGAGGACAAACTTCATTGAAATGCCAAGCCAAGATATTGCCTTCCAGTGAAAATCAGGGGTGATGAGAGCTCAAATACTTAATTAAAACACTTCAATTAAATCCCACATATTATGATAAAATCAGTTTATAATTATCAAAAAATATTAATTTCAACACAATCAGTGACCTGTCAAAAAGGAGTTTTTGTTGTTGCTGTTGACAGCTGCTGTTACAAGAATATGTTGACAAGGTTAAGAAATGGAGATCAGTGTGAGAAAAACTGATTGAATATTAAGCCTTTTAAAAATATATACATAGTATTAAAAATAATTCACTATCTGAGTAAATAAATAAAATATGTTTAGTGCCGTGTCAAACTACAGTTTGCAGATATGTTTTCTGCATTGTCCTTGAGTGAACCTGCACTAAAATTCTAGCTGTCACTCACTGACTCTGTAAGGTTGGGCACATTGGTTAACTTTTCTATAGCTCATTTCCCAAATCTGGATGATTGGGGGTGAAGTAGTACCTATTACGTAGGATTGTTGGAGAATGAAATGAGATGATGATATCTGTAAGTCATTTCTAGAACATATTTTGGCACATAGCAAGTTCTTCAAAAAATTTTATCTGAGTTTCTATATTCCTGTCCCATCTCTATCTTATTCTTGCTTCTTTGTTAAAACAAGGATGTGTGGAGACCACAGCCAAGGAAACAGGATTTTCTCCTACATCAATAGCTATACTACACTTGCCCTTTTTCCTCATCCTTTGAGACTTCTTAACATCTCATGTGATAATACCTGGCATTAGCATAACCTTAAGATGTGCCCAGGAATGTTGTCTTACACTATATCTGAACAGGTTCTCACATTGGCTCAACCAAAACTGAGTCATTTCTCTCATTACCACATATGCCCAAGTCTCCCTCAACTGGTTTAAAACCTTTAAGAACCACATACTCTAACCAAAATGTTTAAGAACCTCATATTCTGTCCTGATCACATAATCTATTTAAAGCTCTCTGATCCTAAGGATCACTTGATTCCTTATGAAAATTGATTTAACGAGACCCCTGCTCAGATGTACTAAATCAGAATTTCCATGGTAGCGTCCTGAGTTGTCAAAGTTTAGTGTAAAATCTCAAATAGCTTGAAACCTTTAGTATGGATGAAACTGTTAAGTTTTAGAATTTGTTAATAAAGCAGAATCCAGGATGCCAACATCAGGGATTCAGAAGTTTTAGGGGTGTTGAATCCAAGAATTTGTAAATGAAGCACTCCAAGGGAAAAAAACAACATTGCTTTCAGGTTGTTTATATTTCCATGTCTCTGACTGGGAGGAAGATCCTTTTCATATGATAGGTTAGGCACAACACAAAAAAGGTTGTAACAAGGGTAAAGAGCAGAGCTATATTCATAAAACTCCCTTCTCTCAAGTGACTTTTACTATATAATTTGATGGGTCCTATATGAGATTTTACAGAAATGCAAATTCTTTGTTAAAATACCTCAGGGTATGGTAAGTTCTACACATTGTGGTAAATTTTTATTTTTTATGCCTCCTGGTGGTCGTTAATAAAAATTGACTCTTGGTTCCAATTTGGCCTACTCAAACTTATCTTCTTTCCTCCATAATTTATTTCATAAAGAGATATTACATTTAAAAACCATCACCTTGCAAATGCACTAATAGTCTAATATTTGGGAAAGAGCATATCAGAAAATAGCTTACCTTGGCCATAAACATTACAAAGTGAGACAGGCATGTTTACAGCTTGTATCTATGTATCATTCTTAAGGGCCTTATCTTAAATTCAACTTGCAAGGCCTTTGGGGCTTATGGTAGCTCTAGAAACATTTCTACTGGAAATTAATAGCCACATTATTTTTTTTTAAGCTACAACTGGTGTAAGGAGATTTGAAAGCATAGTTATAACTTGTTTTTCATAATGGGCACATTCCTGAGAAGTTGCAAGAAAAGAATATTTTAATATTTTAGGTGCGTGATTCCCTTATATTCGTGGTAAGGTGTTAGAGTTCAGAGACTGCAGTCCCTAATCCATGATGGACCTTTCCAGGTATAACATTACATGTCTGCAGTGTGGCCAAGAAGATTTAGTCCAACTATTTCAAAGACCATCAGTTAATAAACTATGTGTTCTCATTATTATTCTGACTAATTTTAATACCTTGAGTGTTTATGGTATGCCAGGCACTAGGCAAAGTCCTTTACAGGTATTGCCCATTCACTTATTGTCCAATTCATCCACTGATTATGCAAAAGCTGTGTCCCATATACTTTTGCAGTCCCAAAGCAGGCCGTGTTCTTATCTACATTGATGTTACATTTTACTGGAAGATAAATGAATATATAATATTTCAGGTACTGATATGCCTTATAAGGAAATCAAGTATGATAAGGGGATAGAGAGTGAATTAGAGGTACTATTTAGATAAAGAGTTAGTGAAGACCACTTTGAAGAGGTAAGCAGAGGTGTGAATGAAGCACAGAAAAAAGCCATGCAAAGACATCGGAGCAAAAGCCTAAATGATAAGGAAAGCAAGTGCGAAAGCTCAGAGGTAAAAAAAGAAGAAAAAGAACTTGGCCCTCTTAGAATACATCAAGAAGGCCAATGTGGCCAGAAAAAGGAAAGAAAGGAAGAATGATAAGAGAGGAGGCAGGGGTCAGATCATATAAGGTCTTACAGTCCATGGTAAGGAGTTCAGACTTAAAAATATTTAATCTACACAGTAACCCTATGTGGTCAGTCCTTTTATTGTCCACATTTTACACATGCAAAAACTGAAGTTTCTCAGAACATCTAGTAAATAATATAGTGTGTTTAAACCCTTTTTTTTTTAATCCAAATTCCATGTTCGTTCTCATCTATCAACTTGTCTTTCATTGACTTGTCTGGTTACCTTTTTTTAAAATATGATCCTAAATTTGGTGGCCCTTCTAATCAAATCTCTCAATATTAAAAGAAAGCCAGTTGATACATATTTGAAACTGGATTTCTATATGCAAACAATAGAGGGTAGCAATGTATGTACATATCATATAATATTGAATACATCCAAAATATTGCAATTTAGTCATTTTTATATATGATGGTAATTTAAAGGACTTTCTCTGACCCCATTGAAATTAAGTTGGAAATTAACAGTCATCAAAGGACCAGAACTTTTACAAATATATAGAGATTAAACAGCACACTTTTAAACAATCAGTAGGTCAAAGAAGAAATTATTAGATAAATTGGTAAACTCTGGAGACAAATGCAAATGAAAATATAACATATCAAAAACTTGTGGGATGTGGCAAAGGCAGTGTTGAGATCGAAATTTATTGCCCTAAATGCCCACATTAAAAAAGAAGAATGAGCAAAAATAGCAGACCTAACTGCTCAACTGGAGGACCTAGAGAAAGAATGCAAACTAACCCCAGAGTCAATAAAAGAAGAGAAATAAACAAAGATTAAAGCAGAAACAAATGAACTGCAGAACAAAGAAACAATAGAAACAATCACGAAAACTAAATGTTTGGCTCCCGCCGCCAGCCAGCCAGCCCTCCTCTCCCTCTTTCCCCGCCGGCGGCGCTCCCGCCACCAGCCAGCCAGCCCTCCTCTCCCTCTTTCCACGCGGCGGCGCTCCTGCCACCAGCCAGCCCTCCTCTCCCTCTTTCTCCGCCAATGGCGCTCCCGCCGCCAGCCAGCCAGCCTTCCTCTCCCTCTTTCCCCGCTGGCGGCACTCCTGCCGCCAGCCAGCAGCCCTCCTCTTCCCCCTTCTCTGCCAGCGGCGCTTCCGCCGCCATCTTGCCCTTCTCTTTCCCCTTCTGCTCCGGCGGCGCTCCATCCGCCATCTTATCCTTCCCTTTCTCCTCCTGCTCTGGCGGCTCTCCAACCACCACCGCGCCCTCTTCTGCCTTCACCAGCTCCTCTGCCACCGACCTCGACAGCCTTGCCACCCTCACCTTTCCTCCTCCAGAACAGCTACCGGGGGAGCAGAGACGATACAGAGCAGCTCCCGGAGCCATGACGGAGATCAAAGGGACGGCGTACCCCATCCTGAACAGCTGACTGTCTGGGAGAACCAGCTCCGGTGAGATTGCCGAGGGGCGCGGGCTTTCCCGGGCGGGACGGCAAGCGGCCGGAGGCCCCCGCTTCCTCCTTCCCAGGCCAGCTGGCAGAATTGGGCAGGCGATACCCTCAGGCCGCGGCAGCTGGCGCCCCCACCACACGAGGCCCCCCGGACCAACTGAGAGAGTTGGGTCGGAAATCCCCAGACCGCGGAGAATGGTGACCGGGGGGGTCCCTTCCAAACACGTGACTCCCGGTCCGGCTGGGAACGGTGCACTCTCCCGGGCTGCGGCAGCTGGCGCCCTCCCGCCATGCTTGGCGCCCCGGACTGACTAGGAAATTTGGTCGGGCGCTCTCTGGGCTGCGGCGCCCGGCGACCCTCCCCGCGTTCGGACCCCTGGGCCGGCTGGCACTCTTCCAAGCCACTTCGGCTGCCGAACCTCCCCCACGGCGAGAGTTTTCCAAAGTTAAAGGACCCACAACACCTTTTACTGGTGGAACCCACAGACAAGCGAGTGCCATGAGCGCCACCTACTGGGCAGGATAAGAAAAACAGAACCCAGAGATTTCACAGAAAAATCTTTCAACCTGTTGGGTCCAACACCCAGGGAAATCTGACTAAATGCCCAGAGGCCAGCAGAAGATAATGGATCACGCTCAGAAAATTGAAAATATGGCCCAGTCAAAGGAACAAACCAATAGTTCAAATGAGATACAGGAGCTGAAAGAACTAATGCTGAATATGCGAACAGAAATGGAAAACCTCTTCAAAAACGAAATCGATAAATTGAGGGAGGACATGAAGAAGACATGGGCTGAACAAAAAGAAGAAATAGAAAAACTGAAAAAACATCACAGAGCTTATGGAAGTGAAGGATAAAGTAGAAAAGATGGAAAAAACAATGGATACCTACAATGATAGATTTAAAGAGACAGAAGATAGAATTAGTGATTTGGAGGATGGAACATCTGAATTCCAAAAAGAAACAGAAACTATCGTGAAAAGAATGGAAAAATTTGAACAGGGTATCAGGGAACTCAAGGACAATATGAACCACACAAATATATGTGTTGCGGGTGTCCCAGAAGGAGAAGAGAAAGGAAAAGGAGGAGAAAAACTAATGGAAGAAATTATCACTGAAAATTTCCCAACTCTTATGAAAGACCTAAAATTACAGATCCAAGAAGTGCAGCGCACCCCAAAGAAATTAGACCCAAATAGGCATTCTCCAAGACACTTACTAGTTAGAATGTCAGAGGTCAAAGAGAAAGAGAGGCTCTTGAAAGCAGCAAGAGAAAAACAATCCATCACATACAAGGGAAACCCAATAAGACTATGTGTAGATTTCTCAGCAGAAACCGTGGAAGCTAGAAGACAGTGGAATGATATATTTAAATTACTAAAAGAGAAAAACTGCCAACCAAGACTCCTATATCCAGCAAAATTGTCCTTCAAAAATGAGGGAGAAATTAAAACATTCTCAGACAAAAAGTCACTGAGAGAATTTGTGACCAAGAGACCAGCTCTGCAAGAAATACTAAAGGGAGCACTAGAGTCAGATACGAAAAGACAGAAGAGAGAGGTATGGAGAAGAGTGTAGAGAGAAGGAAAGTCAGATATGATATATATAATACAAAAGGCAAAATGTTAGAGGAAAATATTATCCAAACAGTAATAACACTAAATGTTAATGGACTGAATTCCCCAATCAAAAGACATAGACTGGCAGAATGGATTAAAAAACAGGATCCTTCCATATGCTGTCTACAGGAAACACATCTTAGACCCAAAGATAAACATAGGTTGAAAGTGAAAGGTTGGGAAAAGATATTTCATGCAAATAACAACCAGAAAAGAGCAGGAGTGGCTATACTAATATCCAACAAATTAGACTTCAAATGCAAAACAGTTAAAAGAGACAAAGAAGGACACTATATACTAATAAAAGGAACAATTAAACAAGAAGACATAACAATCATAAATATTTACGCACCGAACCAGAATGCCCCAAAATACGTGAGGAATACACTGCAAACATTGAAAAGGGAAATAGATATACCATAATAGTTGGAGACTTCAATTCACCACTCTCATCAATGGACAGAACATCTAGACAGAGGATCAATAAAGAAATAGAGAATCTGAATATTACTATAAATGAGCTAGACTTAACAGACATTTATAGGACATTATATCCCACAACAGCAGGATACACCTTTTTCTCAAGTGCTCATGGATCATTCTCAAAGATAGACCATATGCTGGGTCACAAAGCAAGTCTTAACAAATTTAAAAAGATTGAAATCATACACAACACTTTGTCGGATCATAAAGGAATGAAGTTGGAAATCAATAATAGGCGGAGTGCCAGAAAATTCACAAATACGTGGAGGCTCAACAGACACTCTTAAACAACAAGTGGGTCAAAGAAGAAATTGCAAGAGAAATTAGTAAATACCTCGAGGCGAATGAAAATGAAAACACAACATATCAAAACTTATGGGACGCAGCAAAGGCAGTGCTAAGAAGGAAATTTATTGCCCTAAATGCCTATATCAGAAAAGAAGAAAAGGCAAAAATGTAGGAATTAACTGTCCACTTGGAAGAACTGGAGAAAGAACAGCAAACTAATCCCAAAGCAAGCAAAAGGAAAGAAATAACAAAGATTAGAGCAGAAAAAATGAAATTGAAAACATGAAAACAATAGAGAAAATCAGTAAGACCAGAAGTTGGTTCTATGAGAAAATCAATAAGATTGATGGGCCCTTAGCAAGATTGACAAAAAGAAGAAGAGAGAGGATGCAAATAAATAAGATCAGAAATGGAAGAGGAGACATAAGTACTGACCTCACAGAAATAAAGGAGGTAATAACAGGATACTATGAACAACTTTACGCTAATAAATACAACAATTTAGATGAAATGGACGGGTTCCTGGAAAGACATGAACAACTAACTTTGACTCAAGAAGAAATAGATGACCTCAACAAACCAATCACAAGTAAAGAAATTGAATTAGTCATTCAAAAGCTCCCTAAAAAGAAAAGTCCAGGACCAGACGGCTTCACATGTGAATTCTATCAAACATTCCAGAAAGAATTAGTACCAACTCTCCTCAAATTCTTCAAAAAAATCGAAGCGGAGGGAAAACTACCTAATTCATTCTATGAAGCCAGCATCACCCTCATACCAAAACCAGGCAAAGATATTACAAGAAAAGAAAACTACAGACCAATCTCTCTAATGAATACAGATGCAAAAATCCTCAATAAAATTCTAGCAAATCATGTCCAACCACACATTAAAAGAATTATACATCATGACCAAGTAGGATTCATCCCAGGTATGCAAGGATGGTTCAACATAAGAAAATCAATTAATGTAATATACCATATCAACAAATCAAAGCAGAAAAATCACATGATCATCTCAATTGATGCAGAGAAGGCATTTGACAAGATTCAACATCCTTTCCTGTTGAAAACACTTCAAAAGATAGGAATACAAGGGAACTTCCTTAAAACGATAGAGGGAATATATGAAAAACCCACAGCTAATATCATCCTCAATGGGGAAAAATTGAAAACTTTCCCCCTAAGATCAGGAACAAGACAAGGATGTCCACTATCACCACTATTATTCAACATTGTGTTGGAGGTTCTAGCCAGAGCAATTAGACAAGAAAAAGAAATACAAGGCATCAAAATTGGAAAGGAAGAAGTAAAACTATCACTGTTTGCAGACGATATGATACTATACATCGAAAACCCAGAAAAATCCACAACAAAACTACTAGAGATAATAAATGAGTACAGCAAAGTAACAGGTTACAAGATCAACATTCAAAAATCTGTAGCATTTCTATACACTAGTAATGAACAAGCTGAGGGGGAAATCAAGAAACGAATCCCATTACAATAGCAACTAAAAGAATAAAATACCTAGGAATAAATTTAACTAAAGAGACAAAAAACCTATATAAAGAAAACTACAAAATCTGCTAAAAGAAATCACAGAAGACCTAAATAGATGGAAGGGCATACCGTGTTCATGGATTTGAAGACTAAATATAATTAAGATGTCAATCCTACTTAAATTGATCTACAGATTCAATGCAATACCAATCAAAATCCCAACAACTTATTTTTCAGAAATAGAAAAACCAATAAGCAAATTTATCTGGAAGGGCAGGGTGCCCTGAATTGCTAAAAACATCTTGAGGAAAAAAAAAATGAAGCTGGAGGTCTCGCACTGCCTGACTTTAAGGCATATTATGAAGCCACAGTGGTCAAAACAGCATGGTATTGGCATAAAGATAGATATATCAACCAATGGAATTGAATAGAGTGCTCAGATATAGACCCTCTCATCTATGGACATTTGATCTTTGATAAGGCAGTCGAGCCAACTCACCTGGGACAGAACTGTCTCTTCAATAAATGGTGCCTAGAGAACTGGATATCCATATGCAAAAGAATGAAAGAAGACCCATATCTCACACCCTACACAAAAGTTAACTCAAAATGGATCAAAGATCTAAACATTAGGTCTAAGACCATAAAACAGTTAGAGGAAAATGTAGGGAGATATCTTATGAAACTTACAATTGGAGGCAGTTTTATGGACCTTAAACCTAAAGCAAGAGCACTGAAGAAGGAAATAAATAAATGGGAGCTCCTCAAAATTAAACACTTTTGTGCATCAAAGAACTTCATCAAGAAAATAGAAAGACAGCCTACACAATGGGAGACAATATTTGGAAATGACATATTAGATAAAGGTCTAGTATCCAGAATTTATAAAGAGATTGTTCAACTCAACAACAAAAAGACAGCCAACCCAATTACGAAATGGGAAAAAGACTTGAATAGACACCTACCAGAAGAGGAAATACGGATGGCCAAGAGGCACATGAAGAGATGCTCAATGTCCCTGGCCATTAGAGAAATGCAAATCAAAACCACAATGAGATATCATCTCACACCCACCAGAATGGCCATTATCAACAAAACAGAAAATGACAAGTGCTGGAGAGGATGCGGAGAAAGAGGCACACTTATCCACTTTTGGTGGGAATGTCAAATGGTGCAACCACTGTGGAAGGTAATTTGGCGGTTCCTCAAAAAGCTGAATATAGAATTGCCATACAACCCAGCAATACCATTGCTAGGTATCTACTCAAAGGACTTAAGGGCAAAGACACAAACGGACATTTGCACACCAATGTTCATAGCAGCGTTATTTACAATTGCAACGAGATGGAAACGGCCAAAATTTCCATCAACAGAAGAATGGCTAACCAAACTGTGGTATATACATATGATGGAATATTATGCAGCTTTAAGACAAGATAAACTTATGAAGCATGTAATAACATGGATGGACCTAGAGAACATTATACTGAGTGAGTTCAGCCAAAAACTAAAGGACAAATACTGTATGGTCCCACTGATGTGAATGGACATTCGAGAATAAACTTGGAATATGTCATTGGTAACAGAGTCCAGCAGGAGTTAGAAACAGGGTAAGATAATGGGTAATTGGAGCTGAAGAGATACAGACTGTGCAACAGGACTAGATACAAAAACTCAAAAATGGACAGCACAATAATACCTAAGTGTAAAGTAATCATTTTAAAACACTGAATGAAGCTGCATCTGAGCTATTGGTTTTTTTTGTTTTGTTTTGTTTTGTTTTGTTTTGCTATTATTATTACTTTTATTTCTTTTCTCTATATTAACATTCTATATCTTTTTCTGTTGTGTTGCTAGTTCCTCTAAACCGATGCAAATGTACTAAGAAACGATGATCATGCATCTATGTGATGATGTTAAGAATTACTGATTGCATATGTAGAATGGTATGATTTCTAAATGTTGGGTTAATTTCTTTTTTTTCTGTTAATTAATAAAAAAAAAAAACAGAAAAAACCTAAATGTTGGTTTTTTGAGAAAATAAAATTGTTGGACCCCTGGTAGATTAACAAAGGAAAAAAAAATGAGAAGGTACAAATAAAATTAGAAATGAGAAAGGAGTTGTTACTTTGGATTCTGAAAAAATTAAAAACAATCATAAGGATATTATGAAAAACTATATGCCAACAAATTAGACAACTTGGATGAAATGCACAAATTTCTAGAAAGATAAATTGGTAATTCTTGAGAATTCTCACTGTCTTAAGAAGAAATGGAAGACCCTAGCAAACCAATTACAAATGACGAGATTCAGTTATTATCAAAAACTTTCCTACAAAGAAAAGTCCAAGGCTGGATGTCTTCACAGGAATTTTATCAGACATTCCAAAAAGACCCAACACCACCTCTGCTCAAAAATTATCAAAAATGGAAAAAGAATCATTACCTAACTCATTTTATGAAGCTAATATCACTTTAGTACCAAAACTGAATTGAGATGTTACAGTAAAGGAAAACTACAGACCAATTTCCATAATGAACATGGATGCAAAAATCCTCAATAAAATTTTAGCAGATTGAATCCAATGATGCATTAAAAGAATTATACATCACAACCAAGTGGTATTTATACCGGAAATGCAAGAATGGTTCAACAAAAGAAAATCAGTTAATGTAATACAGCATATTAATAAATTCAATGGGAGAAATAATATGATCATATCAACTGATGCTGAACAAGCATTCAACAAAATTCATATCCTTTTCTGGTAAAAACACTACAAAAGGCAGGAATTATAGGATAGTTCCTCAACATCATAAAGGACATATATGAATAACCCATAGCCAGTATCATTCTCAATGGTGAGAAATTGGAAGCCTTCCCCTTAACGTTAGTGATAAGACAAAGGTGCACATTGTCACCACTATTATTCAACATGATTCTAGAAGTCCTAGACAGATGAAAGAAAGAAAAGGCATCCAAATAGGTAAGGAAGAAGTAAAACTTTCATCGCTTGAAGCCACATGTTTCTATACTTGGAAAATCCTGAGAAATCCATGACAAAGCTACTTGAGTTAATAAACAAATTTAGTATAGTGGCAAGATATAGGATTAATGTACAAAAATCAGAAATGTTTCTATATGCAAATAATGACCTAAATATGGAGACAATTCAGGAAAAAATTCCATTTAAAATTGCCACTAAAATAATCAGGTATCTAGAAATAAGCTTAACCAGGGAAGTAAAGGACCTGTATTCAGAAAACTACAAAATATTGTTTGAAAGATTAAAGAAGATCTAAACAGATGGAAATATATCCCATGCTCATGGATAGGAAAGTTAGATGTTGTTAAGATGTCAATCCTACCTAAATTGAACTATAGATTCAATGGAATAACAGTCAAACTCCAACAACCTATTTTGAATAATAGGTTGGAAAAGCTAGTTATCAAGTTCATTATTTGGAAGGGAACTAAATAAATAGCTAAAGATATTCTAAAAAAGAAGAGTAAGTAGGAGGATTAACATTTCCTGACTTTAAAGCTTACTACAAAGTCACAGCCATCAAAACAGCATGGTATTGACACAAAGATAGAAGTGTTGATGAATGGAACCAAATCAAGAATGCAGAGATTGGCTACAGAATTTATAGTCAATTGTTCTTCAACAAGTCTCCCAAATCTGTATTGGGAGAGAATAATCTTTTCAATAATTGAACTTGAGGAAACTGAGCATCAATAGTCAAAAGAATGAAAGAGGACCCATATCTTACACCTTATACAAAAATTCACTCACAATGAATCAAAGACCTATATCTAAGAGCCAGTACTGTAAAACTTCTGGAAGAAAACAGGAAAGCATCTTCAAGACCAACTAATAGGAGGTAGGTTTATGAACTTTGCACCCAAAGCACAAGCAATGAAAGAAAAAATAGATAAAGGGGAGCTCCTGAGAATCAAAAACTTCTGTGCCTCAAAAGATTTTGTCAGAAAGGTGAAGAGGCAGCTAACTCACTGAAAAAATATTTGGAAACCATATACCAGATAAAGTTTTGATATCCCATGTACATAAAGACATTATAGAACTCAACAACAAAAGAATAAGCAACCCACTTTAAAATGAGCAAAAAATATGAATAGACATTTTTCTGAAGAGCAAATATAAATGGCTGAAAAGCACATGAAGAGTTGCTCATCTTCTTTAGCTATAAGGAAAATGCAAATTAAAGCTACAATGAAATATCATCTCACACCTCTAAGAATGGCTACCATTAAACAAACAAGAAACTACAAATATTGGAGAGGATGTGGAGAAATTGGAACAGTTATTTACTGATGGTCAGGACTGTATAGTGGTACAGCCTCTATGGAAGACAGTTTGGCAGTTCCTCAGAAACCTAAACATCAAGTTGTCCTACCACCCAACAATACCACTATTCAGTATATACCCAGAAGAGCTGAAAGAAGTGATATACATGAACAGATATTTGCACACTGATATTCATAGCAGCACTATTCACAATCTCTAAAAGATTAGAAGCAATCCAGATGCCCATCAACAGACAGGTGGATAAACAAAATGTGGTTTATATATGACAGAATATTATACAGCAGTAAGAAGAAATGAGGTCCTAAATCATATGACAACATGGATGAAACCTGAGAACATAATCCTCAGTGAAATTAGCCCGACACAAAAGGGTAGATACTGCATGATCTTGATATGATGACTCTGGTAAAGATGACAATGTCAAGCCTAAGGCAAGCTGAATGAATAATAGACTAAGAAGTGATCAATTCTTAGGTGGAAAGTCAATGCAGCTTCCTCTAATATTTTGCTCTAGTGTCATCTGGATGAAGATTTTGGGGACAGATTGAGAATGTGGTGCTCTCCTGCCTACTTTACCTTCTCTCCTCCCTTCTCTCTTTCCTCTCTCCCTTCTCCTTTCCTCTCTTTTTCTTTCTCTCTCACTCTCTCACCTCCTTCCATCCCTAAAAAAAAATAAGAAAAGAAATAGGCTACTCTGTCTTTGATCCAAATTAAATGTTGCTTTCAGATTGTAATCTCTGCACTCTATTTACCTTTTTTTTCTGATTGCAAAAGTTACGTGCTCATTGTGGGAAAGCTAGAAAAAAGAAAAATAAGAAAATGGTAATTTACAATGCTGTTTGATGAGTTAATATTTGAAAACCAAAATTAATGAAAATAGCAGATCATTGAAGACAGTGGTTGAAACATTATTCGCCACATAAAAGAAATGCATTACGTTCAAAATAAGCTTCTTAACCATGACTTCAAACCATGCCAGTAGTAATATATTAATAGAAAAATCTTTTCTTGAACAAAGTGCATTGTTGATATAAAGTGGAATAGTTTTTGATGTTACATATTTTCATATGGTTATCTATTTAAAGAATACAGGTATTCATTTTTAGGTGGAGTCTAATATATTTGTCTATAAATAAAATGAAATTATAATTAAGCCATAATTTGAAGAAATGGGCTTTTATAATTTGAATGATAAGCTGGCGATCTAAATGATCATAATTATAAGTAAATGTTATCACTAAAAAGACTTAGAAAAAAATTTTCCACTTTTGAAGCTAGAAAATGAATTCAGAGACTTTGAAATTTTATTCAGAGCTAAAATCACCTGCAAGTTTTAAATAATGAAATATATCACTTTAACATTTCTTTAAACATGTATATTTAAATTTTTCTTCTGCAAAATAAGACTTTAATAGATTTATGCCCCATCTTTAAGGTTGTGTAGTTTTCTTGCTATTTTCCCTTTATTTTAAAATTAGTGCCCAAATTGGGAGCCATTGTTTCAGAAAAGACATTCTAAGGAAAAAATATATTTCAACCAAGTAAAAGTAAGGCTGTCCATAGGTGTTTTTTTGTTTTAAAATTGAAGTATTAAAATAGAACAATAATTAAAAGATGTTAAAAAAGATTTTACTTATTCCTGCCCAGAAAAAATTATTAAAGATGTCGTTCAAATTAGAATAAAGAAAATTGTTAAATTTCTAATAATTCTATGATTCCAATAACTATTTAAAGTGAATTCTTGAAGACTAAAATTGGTCTTACTTCAATCCTAACTTTTCCTCAAAGAACAAAGTGAAATATTTACATTAGAACAGAAATTTACGAAGACTCAGTATTTTTATTTTCTAAGCTGAGCATCTTCCTGTTGATTCAGATTATATGTAAAACTGGAGACATGATATAATCTGAGCTATTCCTATTTTAGGGCAGAAACCTTGTCTCATTCATCTTTGTGTCTTCAGTTTGTAACCTAGAACCTCACTTATAATAAGAGAATGAATGACTCAATGATTGAAAGAATGGATGAAACGATGTCACAATTATTTTGAAATTAGGAATAGAAGTCATAAATTTTATGTTGGTAAATATTAGCTCTAGCCTTAATGGTAAATTTGTCAGACATATAGCTTAATGCCCTTTAGTTTCTTCAGCTATAATATCAGCATTGTAGATCAGTATTAATAATTTTTAAATGTACCAATTAACCTTTCCCCTACATTATCCTTATTTTATGTTATGAGTGACAAAATAAGTAAAAAGTTCTCACAAGTTATTTCAGATTGAGCTAGCACTGACCCATAAGCAACCTGTGACATCTAAAATGTTTAAGAATACCCATTCTTACTGAGAATTGTGTGATGTTTCCTAGCTAATTTAATCTATGTTGATGCCTCTCATCTACAAACCAATTGTCTCCCACACGATATCTGATATGTATTTTGAATTGCTTTTGTTTTTTTATGTTAATAACTCTTGCTTTTAAACTATAAACTCCTGAAAAGCATAAATTGTCCAGTTGTTTTTAGCTTCCTAAACTCCTAACAAATACTTAATAAATTCAGTCAAGGATGATTTTTTTCTTCACAGAGCTTTTTTTTTTTTTTTTCGTTGAAGCCAGTTATTGGTAGATAGTATTGGGAGTGATGAGAGAATAGTCATAAACTTCTCTAAAAGTCTAAAATTGTAAATGAATGCTTCTGTTGTTCATATGATTGAGTGACTCATTTGCAACAGTAACTGTTAAATTCCAAATTAGTATAGGCATTATACAATGCAGACTGTTGGAAATTTCACAAATATCCATTGAATAGGTATTTTGTGGACTATCGTAGTATCCTTTGGCCTTTGGTAAGTAATCTTTAGGGTCTTTACTAATTATAAGTGTGAACAATCTATAACTGAAACTATTATGTACAAAATTAAGAATATTTCATTTTATGTTATATATATTTTTTATAACTGTAAAGCTTTTTTTAGTTTTGATAATAGACAACCTTGAATCAAGGGAACATGGTTTCTTCTCACCATGTTATATATATTTAAATATATATAGCCCACTCAATCAAAAAAATTACCATGTTTGTTAGCAACATGAAATCCACCATCCATAACTGATAAAAAAAAAGTACATATAATTTTAAAAATACATTAATTTGAAATTCGGTCTCTACCCAAACAAATGAACTTTATGTTTTTTTGACAGGAAGAAGCACTGCATGGGTTTCGAGTGAGTGATTACTTTGAATACATGGAAATTTTGGAACAAAACTACAGACCTGTGCTGCTGAGAGACATGAGGAGCATTAAGATCCAGAGCACAGAGCTCATGGGGGCACACAGTTGAACTTTATGTCGTATTCATTTTTAAAGGAAACACCCTTGTGTTTGGTTGTTTTCTGTGTCCATAACAACATGTTTTGTGAATATATATATTGTAAAATCAGTATTGAGTTTTTGATTTCAAGGAGGCATTAGTTCAATTTGTGATATGAAGTGAGTCCATTTATAATTTTTTAATTGCCAGAAAGTTGTTTTAGAATCAGACTTAGCTTGCTAATAGTCCTTATTGATATTAAAGAGCTATTCCCAACCTACATCTCTTTCCTCACCAGATGATTAAAATATTTTTCAAATACATTTGGAAAGAGGAAGAAATATTGTAAATAATTATTTGGACAGCCTTAGAGAGTGCATAGAGACAAGGGAAAGATGCCATTATTTTCTCCATTTTTATGTCTATAAATGTATAAAGGAAGTAGACAAACCTGTAACTGTTTATTTTTATATGTGGAGGAACAAATGATATTTATCGTGGCATGTGGTGGAAATACTATTGTCCTCAGACATAATTGTTTTCTAGGAGTTTGTTAATACTTAATGTATAATTTTTCATTAGAAATGTAGTCTCTGCATGGTTCATTTAAAAGATAGATTGGTTATTTCATACTGATAAGCATTCTACTGTCATTAGTTATGCATTTTACTTAGTGATAGATTTGATTTGTGTTGAATTTGAAAACGTTAGGGAGAATAGATTTCCAAATTACTTTAAATGACTAACATTATGTTTTATTTCAATAGAAGTCCTTGCACCAATAAGATCAAAATATTGTGTGAGGTTCTATTTTCTTATATCAAAATTGTCACATTTAATATATCAAAGATAATACACAGATACATGAAATTATTAATTTCTCAGCCAGCAGTTCATTTCAACAAGTTTTTAAATCTAGAAAGAAGTCATTTTGTATTCACTGCTTATATCCAAATGTAAATCAACCATTAAAAACTTTCAGAAGCTAACCCTCCTTTTTTCCTTTTCAATCAATAGTGGCCCATTCACAAGCTCATATTTCCCTTTATTGTGACAAAACAACTGGCACTATAGTTGTTTTCAATTTTGTCTGTTTTAGACTATTGCAAGATCAACCTTCCAAAATCAGGTTTTATGCTGTAAATTCCAACAGTAATGGGGCTCCTAAAGGACATTGAAAAAGTTAAGTAAAAATTGAGTAAGTTAATTTGACATATTATGCATCTTAGTTCCCGTTGATGTAAGTTACTAAGAGAGCACAAGATGACCCCAGACACTGAGCTTTGTACGCTTTTCAAACTTCATTTTGAAAAGCTGTTCAATGGAAACTGTGATATATGAGTTCCATTTCTTCCC
This sequence comes from Tamandua tetradactyla, assembly GCF_023851605.1. Taxonomy (NCBI): domain Eukaryota; kingdom Metazoa; phylum Chordata; class Mammalia; order Pilosa; family Myrmecophagidae; genus Tamandua; species Tamandua tetradactyla. Next base: position 182,079,592 of record NC_135331.1, on the reverse strand, counting down.
ATTCTGTTCTGAAATTACTGTCATTGGTCCTAAAAAATTTACAGCACATTTATTTCTTTTTAAATGCTCCTATACAACAATTGCAATTATAAAATGCAGAGAAAGGAACTATAAATTAATTTTAGAATATATTTGTTGCTGGTTCTGATTAGAAACTGAGGTAAGATATAGGTTATAAGAATCCCATTTTGGAAAAGTAACTTTAGTTGGAGCTGAGGCTTTCATTTTCATTTGAGAAGTAAGAAATGGCTTATGATCAGTGACCTAACAATCTGTTTGATGGAAGAAAAGGTAAAATATAATAGTCTCTGTAGCTGCCATTATGGATTATTATTCTAGTGAATTAGGATACAAGGTCATGAGTTAAAAGTTAGAATGGTGATAACGTTGGTAGGTTTCAGAAGAGACAAGAGTATAGCATCTATGAAGTATTTGAAATAATTGTATAGGGCAGTAGGAGAATGAATAGACTAGGAAAATATGTATGATTGTAATTTAGTGGTCATGATTCCAGTTAGCAATATTGTATGTTTTTCTCCAGTCAACTTTCACCATACCGGTAGACAAGGAGTAGGTGGTGAATTGGCCTACTTTTACTTTAGCCAAGAAAATATGACTCAGTGGAAGGTATAAAGAAGTTGATGGAATATGAAAGTGAATTCTAATAATATTCTGACCATATTATTTAAGCTAGATTAGAAGGGAATTGGATATAAGATAAAGTGAAAAGTTGGTAGTGTATATTGTTTTTGGTTTCTTCAGTTTTGAAGGATTGTCTGATATGGAGTGCTCAAGAGAGGAAGGTAGAAAGATGTGACCTAAGGGTTGTTGAGTAAAATGCTTACAATTGTGATTTTAGAAGAGGCTGACCATCTTGGTTTGAAGCTATGTATCCCAAAAAAGCCTTGTTCTTCTATTCCTGGTTCAGTATTGTAGGGTGGGACCCTTTGATTAGATTGTTTCTGTTGATTTATAATCCACTCAGTTGTGGGTGTGATATTTTGATTAGATGAAGCTGTGCCTCTGCCCATTTAAGGTGTGTCTTGAGTCGTTTACTGGAGTCCTTTAAAATGGGAAACATTTTGGAGAGAGTTCAAAGTGGACAGAGCCAACAGAGAGAGCAGATGCCTAGACAAGGATGTCTGGAGATGCAGAGCCTGCAGATGTCTCTGTGTGCCTTCCTATGAAATGCTAAGCAAGCCAGAACCCAGAGTTCTGTCCTGGAGGAGCTAAGTGAAGACCCACAGATGCTTAGAGAGGAAACCACTGGCATCAGAAGCTGGAAGTAGTGGTAGGAGGAAGAAGGACTTGCAGATGCCAGCCTTGTGCTTTCCTGTGTGACAGACTGGCCTTTCTTGAGTCAAGGTATCTTTCCCTGGATGCCTCAGTTTGGGACCTTTTTATGGCCTAGAATTGTAAACTTGTAACTTGATAAATTCTCCTTGTAAAAGCTGTTTCATTTCTAGTCTATTGCTTTCCAGCAGCATGTAAAAGACTAATACGCGACCATGAGAGTAAAGCTGAGGGAGAGTGGACGTTGAGAACATTGGAAGAATGTGAGTGAAGGAGCTGAGGCTCCATAGTATTAGGAGAACCATGTTTTTGGATATCAAAATAACCAAAACGTTTGACAAGGAATAGTTTCAGATAGCTCAAAAATTAGTCAACAGCAAAAAGCTTCAAGGATTACTCTGGAAAGAAGATAGATGACAAGAGGAATATCTGAGCTACAAAAGTAAATGGAAATCAGAGACAATGGTAAATGATCATTGTCATTTTAATATAATATCTCATCTTTAGGGGTTAAAAATTAAAATTAATGGACAATAGTAGTAAATTGAGGGGCAGGTGATGTGAGTTAAAATGTTCTCAAGTCCATGTGTCTGTCACACAACAGGAATATTCTGATATTTATTAACTTAAGAAAATATCAAATATATATGATACAAAAGCAGGGATAGCCTCTAATATAATATTTAAAAAGTATAAAAATTCAAACCAGTATAAGGGAAAAGTAGTATAACATAAAATTTAAAAATTATTTTAAGTGCCCAAAGAGAGGAAAAACAAACATAGAGAAGGCAGGAAAAAGGAAAGCAATATATATATATAAAATAATATAATTATATCAAAATATATCAGTAATCACACTAATGTAATGAATGAACACACCAGTACAAGACTCAGGTATTTAGATAGTAATTAAAAAATTATCCAATTATATACTATTACTGGAGACAAATGAAATAAAGACATAGAAAGAGTGAAAGGAAAAGGACTGAATAAGATATGCGAGAAAAATACAAACTGACAGGTACTCTGGAGAGTTATTTATACTAATAGACAAACTCTATGGCAGTAAGCGTTATTGAGGATAAATAAGGTCATCGCATGATGATAAAACATGCAAAGCATCAAGAAGATATAATAATTCTAAACTTTTTACATATAGTGAAATATAAAATATAGAATGATACATACGCATATGGTCATTTAATTTTTGACGAAATTGCTAAGTAACTCAATGAAAAAATAGACTGTTCAACAATTGTTGCTGAAGTTATGGAACATCTACATGTTTAAAAGACACTTGACCTTTGGCTCACATCTTATCAAAAGATTACCTCCAGTTGGATGCTAATCTGTTAAAAAAGAAAACCCTAAGTTTTTTTTTTTTAAAGTGAGAAAGAAAATCATACATTTTTTAGAAGAAAGCATAGGAGAAAATGTTGAGACCTTGGGTTAGGTAAAACATATGACACAAAAAAGTATAAACCGTAAAAGAAAAAGTTGATAAATGAGACTTTAAAATTAAAAGAAATATACTTCAAAAGACACTCTCAAACAAATGGAAAGGAAAGTTAAAGACTAGGAGAATAGATTTCCAAAATATATATCTGATAGCCAGAATATATATTTTTATCCAGAATATATAAAGATTTTAATAACTCAATAAATAGAGGACAGACTACCTTATAATAAAATAACCAAAGGATTTGAATAGCTATTTCAAGCAAAGAAGATATACAAAGGACAAATAAGCAATAAAAGGATGCTCATTTGTTATTAAGTAAATGCAGACAACCATGAAGAAATAACCACTCTGCACTAAAATGTCTAAAGCTAAAACACACACACAAGCAAAACACTGGTGGCAAAGAGGTGGAGCAAGTGGAACTCTCATATATTTCTTGCAGGAAAAGTGCAATGGCCATTTTGGAAGTTTGGCTTTTTATAAATAATAAAAAGCTAAGCCCATAATTATAATACCCAGCAATCCCATTCTAGTTATTTACTCAAAGAAATTAAAGCTATGGCCATACAACGACTTATACATGAATGATAACTGCAGCTTTGTTCATAATAGCTCCAAACTGGAAACAACGTAATTTTTTCACTTATTTGTGGATTAATAATTGTGAATCAGCCATAAAATGGAGTATAACTCAGCTAAAAGAATAGACTACTCAAGCAAGCAAAATCCTGACCGAATCTAAAAACTGTTATGCTAAGTGAAATCTCAGGTACAAAGAGATTGACTGCAAAGAGGCAAGAGGAAACTTCTATATCATGATTGTCATAATGACTACAGTATGTGATTTTTTCAAAAACTTTTAAATGCATGCTTAAAATGAGTGGATTTTATTGTATGTAAATTACACCTCAATGGAGATGACTTTATGTATCATAAAAAGAATAACTATTACAAGGAGAAATTGATAAATCCATCATAATAGGTTTTCAACATTAGCAATTTTGTTAGCTGTAGATTTTTTGTAGACATTGTAATCAGGTTGAGAAAGATCCCTTCTATTCCTATATTGGTGAGATTTTATTTTGGTGGGGGGCGATGTTAGGAAGAGATTTTGTATTGGAGAAGCCTCTTTCTGTGTCTATTAAAATGATCATATAATTTTTTGTTTTTTACTATGATGACTTACATTGATTTTTTTTAAATGCACTTTTATTGAGATACATTCACACACCATGCAGGCATCCAAAGTATAAAATCACTGGCTCACAGTATCATCACACAGTTGTACATACAACCTCCTGATGAATTTTAGAATATTTTAATTACTCCAGAAACGAAGCAAAAATTAAAAAAAAACAAATCCTCCCATACCCCCTATTCTAATTTGTTAGCTGCCAGAATGTGATATACCATAAACAGAGCAGCTTTTTAAAGGGGAAATTTATTGAGTTGTAAGTTTTCTAAGGCCGTGAAAGTGTCCCAATTAAAGCAAGGCTAAAAAAATGTCCAAATTAAGGCACCAATGAAAGTTTACCTTCACTCAAGAAAGACCAATGAAGTTCAGGGTTTTTCTCGGACACATAATCCTTTCAAACCAACACACCTCTATCCCCCCTTTTATTGGCCCATAGTATTGGTATAGTATGTTTGTTACTGTGGATAAAAGAATATTAAAATATTACTGTTAGCTATATAGTCCATAGTTTGCAATAGGTACATTATTTTTCCCTTAAACCCTTCTATTATTAACTCCTTCTAATGGTATCATACATTTCTTCTAGTTCATGAAACAACTCTTTTATAAATGTGTACTGTTAATCATGGGCATTGTCTACTATAAGATTCACTGTGTTATACATTCCCATGTTTTACTCTCCAACTTTCCTTCTGTGATATACATGACACTAAACTTCCCCTATCCACAATATCCACACATCATTCAGCATTGTTAATTATTCTCACAGTAACCTGCTACCATCACCTCTGTCCATTTCCAAATGTTTAAGCTCAACCTACTTAAACACTCTGCACACGTTAAGCAACTGCTCCCCATTCTTTAGACACATTCTGTATTTTTGTGCTGGTTTGAAAGGAAGTATGCCCCCTAGAAAAGCCATGTTTTGATCAAAATCCCATTTCATAAAGGTGGGGTAGTTCCTATTCAATACTGTATGTTTGAAACTAATCACATCATCTCCCTGGATGATGTGATTTAGTCAAGAGTGGCTGTTAAACTGGATAAGGTGATGACATGTCTCCACCCATTTGGGTGGTCTTGATTGGTTTATTGGAGTCCTATAAAAGAGTTAACATTTTGGAGAATGGGAGATTCAGAGAGAGCAGCAGCACGAACTAGAAAGTCCACCAGCTAGTGACCTTTGGAGACGAAGAAGGAAAACATCTCCCGGGGAGCTTCATGAAACCAAAAGCCAGGAGAGAAAGTTAGCAGATGATGCCTTGTTTGCATGTGCCCTTCCAGCCAAGAGAGAAGCCCTGACTGTTTGCCATGTGCCTTGCCACTTGAGAAAGAAACCCTGAACTTCATTGGCCTTCTTGAACCAAGGTATCTTTCCCTGGATGGATGCCTTAGTTAGATGTTTCTATAGACTTATTTTAATTGGGACATTTTCTCGGCCTTAGAACTGTAAACTAGCAACTGATTAAATTCCCCTTTTTAAAAGCCATTCTGTTTCTGGTATATTGCATTCCAGCAGCTAGCAAACTAGAACAAGTCTCTAACCTGAATACTATTATTTTATGTCTATGAGTTTACATATTATAATTAGTTCATATTAGAGAGATCATACAATATTTGTCCTTTTGTGTCTGACTTATTTCACTAAACATTATGTCCCCAGGTTCATTCATCCATATTGTTGCATGCTTCAGGACTTCACTTCTTGTTCCTGCTAGAATAATATTCCATCATATGTGTATACCACATTTTATTTATTCATTATCTATAGATGGATACTTGGGTTGGTTCTATCTTTTGGCAGTTGTGAATAGTGCACTATAAAAATTGGCGTGAAAATGTCTGTTCACGTCCCTGCTTTCATATCGGGGTATATCCCAAGTATCAGGATTGCTGACTTGCAAGGCAACTCTATACTTCGCTTCCTGAGGAACCGCCAAACCATCTTCCACAGCAAGTGTATCATTTTACATCCCCAGCAGTAGTGAATAAATGTTTCAATATCTTTACATTCTTGCCAGTTTGTTTGTTTAATAGCAGCCATTCTAGTAGGTATGAGATACTATCTTGTGGTTTTGATTTATATTTTCCTAATAGCTGGTGAAACTGAACATCTTTTCAAGTGCTTTTTAGCCATCTGTCTTTCTTCTTTGGAAAAATGTCTATTCATGTCTTTTGTCCATTTCTTAATTGGGTGGTTTGTCTTTTTTATTGTTGAGTTGTAAAAGAAAAAAAAGATTTCTTTGTACATTCTGGCTATCAAACCCTTATCAGACATGTGTTTTCCAAATATTTTGTTCAATTGAGTTGGTTGCCTGCTCAGTCTTTTGACAAAGTCCTTTTAAGCACTGACGTATTCTAGTTTGAGCAGTTCCCATTTATCATTTTTTTCTTTCATTGCTTGTGTTTTGGGTGTAAAGTCTAAAAAACTGTCTCCTATCACTAGATCTTGGAGATGTTTCCCTACATTTTCTTCTAGGAGTTTTATGGTACTGGTTCTTAAATTTAGGTCTTTGGTCCGTTTGAGTTAATTTTTTGTTCAGGATATAAGATAGGGGCCCTCTTTCATTTGCTTATGAATATCCAGTTCTTTATTGAAGAGACAGTTCTTCCTGGTTGAGTGGTGTGCTGGTTTGAAAGGATCATGTACCCTGCAAAAGCCATGCTTTAATGCTGATCCACTCTTGTGGGAGCAGCTTTTTCTTTTAATCCTTATTCAGCACCATAGGTTGGAATCTTGATTATATTATCTCCACAGAGATGTGACTTATCAATTGTGGGTATTAACCTTGATTAGAGGGAGGTGTGACCCCATCCATTCCAGGTAGGTCTAGATTACTTTATTGGAATCCTTTAAAAGAAGAAGCATTTTGGAGAGAGCCATGAGAGAGCCACAAGAGAGTCATGAGAACCACCAGAGTCCACTCAACCAGAGACCTCTGGAGATGAAGAAGGAATATGCCTCCACGGGAGCTTCATGAAATAAAAAGCCTGGAGAGAAAGCTAGCAGATGTTACCATGTTCACCCTGTGCCTTTCCAGTTGAGAAAGAATTCCTGAACTTCGTCAGCCTTTCTTGTGTAACAGTAACCTCTTGTTGGTGCCTTAATTTGGACATTTCTATACCTTTGCTTTAATTTGGACAACTTCACAGCCTTAGACCTGTAAATGTGCAGCTTAATAAATTCCCCCCCTTTTAAAAGCTGTTCCGTTTCTGGTGTATCACATTCTGGCAGCTAGCAAACTATAACAGGTGGGGTTGGGAGCCTTGTCAGAAATCGATTGACTATAGATCTGATGGTCTGCTTCTGAACTCTGAATTCAATTCCATTTATCAATATGTCTATCTTTATGCCAGTATCATGCTGTTTTGAACACGGTGGCTTTATAATATACTTTGAAGTCATATTATAAATGACTTCATTTTTCTTTTTCAAGATGTTTTTATCCATTCAAGCCCCTTACTCATCCAAATAAAATTGGCAATTAGCTTTCCCATTTCTGCAGAATAGTCTGTTGAAATTTTAACTGGTACTGCATTGATTCTATAAATCAGTTTGGGTAGAATTGACATCTTAATGACATTTAGCCTTCCAATCCATAAACACTGGAATGTCTTTCCATTTATTTAGGTCTTCTCTGATTTCTTTTAGCAATGTTTTGTAGTTTTCTATGTACAAGTCCTTTACATCCTAGTTAGGTTTATTCCTAGATACTTGATTCTTTTAGGGGCTATTGTAAATGAATTTTTTTTTCTTGATTACTTCCTCAGATAGCTCATTACTAGTATATAGAAACACCTTTTATTTGTGTATGTTGATCTTGTGTCCTGCCACTTTGGTAAACTAATTTATTCGCTCAAGTAGTTTTGTTGTGGTTTTTTTTTTTCTTTTCAGGGTTATTCTAAATATAGAATCAGGCCATCTGCAAATAGTGACAGTTTTACTTCTTCCTTTCCAATTTGAATACATTTTATGTCTTTTCTTGGCTGGAACTTCTAGCATAATGTTGAATAGCAGTGGTGTCAGTAGGCATCCCCTGGATTATCTTTGAATTTCATTGGCAGTTATAGCCGAGGCTAAACTTCTTACAGTTGTCTGGTTCTGGATGGAAGCAGGATGCATGACTAAAAGAGTACTGGTTGGTGGAGTATCTGCAAAATTGACCCAGTTTTCTTGAGGTAGTAGTGGGGAGTGCCCTGACCACGCTGCATCACCAGCAGGAAGACCTTTTGGTCTCCATTTGGTGACCAAAAGGGCCCTGGTACTATAAGGGCCTTTGAACTGTTTCCCTCACTGGGATAATGGCTGTGATTTGTCCACATGTGTAGAGGAATCGGTCAGGACTGCTGGGGTAAAATGACTAGGGATGCAGGTTCCTTTGGATTACAGGTGCATGAGGCTGGATGATGTTGTGCCTTATGGATCCCTTTTTCACTTGTTCCCAGCCAGGTGGTGGAGGAATCACACTAGAATAAGACCCTAGATTTTCAGAATCTGTAGAATATGAGGCTGCGTGGTTAGATTCCTATTCATTCTTTGAAGTTACAAATCTTGGCAGAGGAAGGACCTTTACTGAATTCATACTTTCCAATTTTAAAGGGAACTCAGACTGGGCAACAGCTAAAAGTTTCAAAGCAATATAGAACTGCCTTTGTCCAAAATAACCAAGTCTTGTACCACAGAACTCCGTAATCTGCAGGAACACATCATTGGGCAGCTGTGAGGCCTGGAAACCTGGAGCACTGGCCATTTACTGCCACCTTCTTGGTGCTCTGGATGTCACAGTAAGAGAAAAGATCCAAGTGGTGTTTCTGCTCTGCATCGCTCAGCTCAAGCTTTCCATATTGACACTGGCTCCTGGCCACTGCCAGCCAGCATGCACCTCAGGGCTTGGTGCTTGCCAGGGGCTGCATGCAGCCTCCCACTTACCATGAACTGCCAGAAGGGGAGGTTTCAGGGGCTAGGGGGGCCAGGGGAGTCATTTCTTCTTGAGTTTTAATATGCCTTGTGATTTTTGGATGATATCTGGTCATCTGTGTTTATCTTGATGGATCTATTCTGATGGTCACTTTTTCTCTATTTAGGATTTAGTTGTTAGCCTGGGTTTGTTAGAGCATTGCATTGACAGTCGAGTTGTCAGTGTTTCTCAGCCAAAACTGGGCAAGTACCTGTGCAGGGAGTTTAGACAAGTTCTCTTGGGCCTGGGATAGTGTCTGGAGAGGTTCATAAAAGCCCTGTAGTTCTCTTGACTTTCCAGGCCTGCCCAGCAGATGATGCTCTTTAGTGACTTAATTGTCTTCAGAGGCTGCTTACCTCCTGGAGCCCCACAGTGTCTGACCAGGTAGGGCTGAAACTGTGGGGTTCTTATGCTCTCACTTTGCTGGCCAAAATCTGGCTCAGTGTGGGACTCTGTCCCCCACTGTACTTGTGGCAGAGGACTCCCCCGGCTGCTGCAGTCTGCGCATCCCCCAGGCAAGGATCTGACTACCCACTGCTTTTGTACTCATGGGTGGGGATGGGCACCAGGCATTACAGTCTCTGTCCATGTTTTCACAGATTCTTCGTCCCTTACTGACCTGGGTCTTGAAATGTCCTCCCTTGTCCGCTGGATCCCAAAACAGTTGATTTGAGGAGTTCCTGCTAATGGCTTTCTGCTTTGGTGAAAGATTCAGTCTTTCCCTCCCTATTCCTCCATTTTAGAAACTCCTCCTTATTGCTCTTGTATATTCCACCCTCCCCAGCAGCTTAAGTTCTGCCATGGACTCTGTGGGCTTTGGTCTCTGTATCAGGATATATTGGGGGTCTTTCTCACTGATGTGAGAGATTTTATAATCTGTGTCCCCAGTGGGAGGTGGGAGAGAGCCCACCTCCTGCTTCTGGGCACTTCCCAGCTGCATGGGACCAAGTGAGAGGGAGGGTTGAGGACAGCCAGGCCAGGACAGAAGTTTCCAAAATGATTTTTTTCTCTTTCTTCCATTCAGCTTTTGTGGGATCCTTTCCCAGTCTTTATGTTTCTCCAGAGTTCTGGACAAGTGAGAATTACCCTTGTTTCCAGTGAATCTCTAGGGAGGTTTTCAGTAGCTGTTTACATTGCCATGTTGATGACTTCACTTCTACTTTGATTTTTAAGTGTTAAGCCAATTTTGCAATTCTAGAATTAACATTAATTGGTCATGCTATTTTATCATAATTACGTATTGTCAGATTTGATTCATTAATGTTTTTAAAAATTTTTGCATCTGTGTTCATGAGGGATATTAATCTGCAGTTTTCCTTTTCTGGTTGTGATAAGAAGGTAATACTGGCTTCATAAAATGGGTGGTGAAATGTTCCTTATCTCCTATTTTCTGGAATAGTTTCTACAGAAATGGCATTATTTCTTCCTTAAATGTTCAATAGAATTCCCCATGAAGGCTGGAATTTTCTTTGCAACAAGGTTTTTAACGACAGATTCAAATTCTTTAGTAGATACAGGGCTATTTTATCTATTTTCATGTAAAGTGAGCTTGTATTTTGTTTCTTTCCAGGGATTTGTCCATTTCATCTAAGTTGCCAAATGTATTGGCATAAAGTTGTTCTTTGCTCAATGTACAGAATTTTAGTAGTGATGTCACCTCTCTTTCATTCTTGAGCTGGTAATATGTATCTTTTCTCTTTTTCCCTCATCAGTCTAACTAGAAGTTTACCAATTTTATTGATGGTATCAAAGAACCAACTTTTAGTTTCATCAGTTTTCTCCATTGTTTTTCTGTTTCATTGATTTTCATTCTCATTTTTATTATTTCCTTTCTATTACATAGAAGAGTTTATTTTTCTCTTCTTTTTCTATGTTCTTAAAGTCATTTATTTTAGATACTTCCTCTTTTCTGGTATAGGTGGCTTAATGTTATAAATTTACCTAAAGTACTGCTTTAGTTACATTCACATATTTGTTATGTTTATTCTTTTTCATTTATTTAAAATACTTTCTCATATACCTTTTTATTTCTTCTTTGATTCGTGGGTTATTTAGAAATATATGATTTAGTTACCATATATTTGGAGATTTTTCAGATAGAGTTCTACTGTTGATTTCTAGTATAATCTCATTGCAATCAGAGTACATTCTTTGTATAATTTTAATCCTCTAAAATATATTGAAGTTTATGTCCCATTATATTTTCTATCTTGGTAAATGTTTTATGTATATTAAACTGAATGCATATTCTGCTGTTTTTGCGTAGGTTGGTCCATAAATGGCGATTGGATCAGATTAGCTAATACTGTGGTTTAAGTCTTCTGTATCTTCTATATCTCTCTACCTATTTTACCAATTACTGTGAGATTACTATAATCGTGGAATTTTTGGTTTCTCCTTCCAGTCATATCAGATCTTGCTTCAGGCATTTTGAAGCTCCATTATTAAGTGTATAAGGCCTTTATGAAGGTTATATACTTTTGAGCACTTGACTTTTATCCTTATGAAATGAGTCTTTTTAATTCCTAATAACATACTTTTCTCTGAAGTCTACTTTGATAATATAGCAGCTCCAAGGTTTTTTATAGTTTGTTTGTTTGGGAGGATTCGGATTTAATGCTATATGTTTTTCCATCATTTTACTCTTTGTATCTGTAGATTTAAAGCAGTTTTATTATAAGCATTGGGTCTTGATTTTATCCCCCAATCTGGGAAATTTTGTCTTTAAATGAGGGTGCTTAGATCATTTCCATTTCAGGTGATTGTGAATATAATTCAGTTTACACTTATCATTTTGTTATTTGTTTTCTATTTGTCCCAAACCTTTTTGTGCCTTTTTACTATTCTGGTTTCTTTTGAATTAATTGAATCGTTTAGTTGATTCCACATTATATCTTTTGCTGGTTTATTAGCTATATGTATTTCTTCTTTACTTTATTTTAGTGTTTTCTTTCAGGTTTATGTTAGGCATCTTTAGTTGAAACAGTTTACCTTCCAGTAATACTGTATCACTTCACATTTCCTATAAGAACCTTACAACCACGTATTTCCAATTCCAACCACCTGGTCTTTGTACCATTTTGTCATTGCTTATGTGTATTATTAACCCCACAAGAAACGTTACTTTTACTTTCAACAATTGTTGTCTCTTAAAAAGATTTTAAAATAGTAAAAAAGTATTTTGTAATCACCCACATATTTACCTTTTCTTACACTCTTCATTCCTTTATGTAGATTCTGATTTCTATTTGATACCATTTTCATATTGCTTGAGAGCTTCCTTTAATATTTCTTATAATATTTATCTGATGGTGATGAATTATTTCTGCTCTTAAAAGGAATAAATAAATGGATACCAAATTCTAGGCTGATTTTAGCACTTTTTTTATAGCTCCTGTCTCTTCTAGCTTGCATTGTTTCCAATGAGAAATTTACTCTCAACCTTATATTTACCTTTGTACATAATGCTTCTTTTTTTTCACTGGCTGCCCTTAATATTTTCTTTTATCACTGGTTTAAAACAGTTTGATTATAATCTGCCTTCATGTAGTTTCTTCAGATCTCTTCTGGTTGGGGTTTGTTCAGCTTCTTCAATTTGTGAGTTTATAGCTTTCATAAAATTTTAAAACTTTTCTGTCATTATTTCTTTGGATATTTTTTCTCCCCCATCTAAGACTCTGATTCCATGACTGTTAGTTTTACCAAAGCTCACTATTGCTGTTTTCATGTTTTCTGCTTTGTGACTTCCTGTATTTCATTTTGCATAGTTTCTATTCCTATACCTTCAAGTTCACTAATGCTATCATCTGCATTTTCAGTCTTTTATTAATCCTGTTTAGTATATTTTTCATCACATGTATTTTTTTAAACTCTAAAAATTCTATTTCTACCTTTATGTCTCCTTTATATACTTCTGCTTTTATCTACTTTCTTGAACATGTGAAATATATTTGTAATAACCTTTAATATCCTTGTCTTCTAATTCTATAATCTGTTGCATTTTGGGATCTGTTTCTGTTATTTTTCTCCTTGTTATGGATTATACATAACCAATATAATAAATATTTAAAACACCACTTAATAAAACAAAACATATGTGTGAGCATGTTTTCAGTTGTGTTGGGAATATACCTAGAAGTGGAATTGCTGGGTATTTCAGTTAGCTAAAGCTGCAGTAATGCAATATACCGGTAAAGGGTTGGCTTTTACAATGGAGATTTATTAGCTTGCAAATTTTCAGTTCTAAGGCTGTGAAAATACCCTAATTAAGACATCAACAAGATGATATCATCTCTGAAGACAGGCTGCTGGCATCTGGGGTTCCTCTGTCGTCTAGCAAGGCACATGGATAATGTCTGCTGGTTCTTCATCCTCATGTTCCATTGCTTTCAAATTCTACTTCCAATGGCCTTCTTTGTGAGCTTCTCTGGGTCCTCTCTTAGCATCTCCAGGACTTTGCTCTCTCTAAGCTCTCTCCAAATTTCTCTGGGTGTTTCTCTTGGGCTTTTCTGTGTTTTTTCCTTGTAAAGAATTAAGATCCACCTTGAATTGGGTAGGAACATCTCAATAGAAACAGCCTAATCATATCCACAGTATATCTGTATCCACAGGAATGGATTAAAAGAACATGGTCTTTTCTGGGGTACATAACAGCTTCAAACCAGCACACTGGGTCATATGGAACTTATGGTTTATGCTTAAGTTTCTGAGGAACTGCCAAAATGTTTTACATAGCAGTTATGTATCATTTTACATTCTTACCAGCAATATATGAAAATTTCAATTTCTCACATCCTTGCCAACACTTTTTTTTTTAATTTCAATTTTTTTATAGCTGGTCTAATAGATAACGTAGTATCTCATGCTTTGTTTTTGCATTTCCCTAATGACTGATGATACTGAGCATCTTTTCAACTGCTTATTGGACATCTGTTTATCTTATTGGTGGAAATGTACATTCAAGTCCCTTGCCCATTTTTATTTAATTTTCTTAAACTTTTTTTTTTGTATGGTATAACATATATACAAAGCAAAGAAATAAAAAAGCAGTAGTTTTCAAAGCACTCTTCAACAAGCAGTTACAGGACAGATGTCTGAGTTTGTCATGGGCTACCATACGATCCTCTCAGATTTTTCCTTCTAGCTGCTCCAGAATATGGGAGACTAGAAGGTTTAAATATTTTTTTATCATCACAATTGGCTCTTGTGTGTGTGTGTGTGAAAAATAACATATATACAAAAAAGCAATAAATTTGAAAGCACAGCACCACAATTAGTTGTAGAACATATTTCAGAGTTCGGCATGGGTTACAATTCCACAATTTTAGGTTTTTACTTCTAGCTGCTCTAAAATACTGGAATTAAAAGAGAAATCAGGGTGGGCCACGGTGGCTCAGCAGGTAAGAATGCTTGCCTGCCAAGCCCGAGAACCCGGGTTTGATTCCCGGTGCCTGCCCATGTAAAAAAAAAAAAGAGATATCAACTTAATGATTCAGCATTCATATTCATTTGTTAAATCCTATCTTTACTATATAACTCCACCATCCCCTTTGATCTTTCCATCCCTCTCTTTAGGGGTGTTTGGGCTATGGCAATTCTAAATTTTTGCTATTGGAAGGGTCTGTCACTAATATAGGGTAGGGAGATGGAGCTATCTGATGTTCTGGAGAGGCTGGGCCCTTTAGGTTTCAAGACATCTGAATCAGGGACCCATCTGGAGGTGTAGGTTTCTGGGAAGTTACTCTAGTGCATGGAACCTTTGTTGAACCTTATAAATTGCCCTAGGTATTCTTTAGGATTGGCTGGAAGGGTCCTGGTTGGGGTTTGGCAGGTTATGATAGGTAGCAAGGTCTAACTGAAGCTTGTGTTAGAGTAACCTCCAGAGTAGCCTCTTGACTCTATTTGAACTCTCTCTGCCACTGATGCTTTATTAATACACTTCTTTTCCCCCTTTTGGTCAGGAATCTTGCCCCTTTTTCAAGTCCCTTGCCCATTTTTAAATTGGGTTATTTATCTTTTTATGATTGAATTATAAGAATTATTTGTATATTCTGGATATTAGACATTTATAACATGATTTAGAAATATTTCCTCCTATCGTATGGTCTACCTTTTCGCCTTCTTGATAATGTACTTCAATACTGAAAAGGTTTTAATTTTGATAAAGTCCGATTTTTCTATTTTTTCTTCAGTTGCTTGTGCTTTTGGTATCATCTAAAAGGCTATGAAAATTTATGTCTATATAAACTTTTCTTCTAAGAATTTTTAAGTTTTAGGTCTTATATTTGAGTCGGAACTGTTCAAGGTTAACTTTGTTTATGGTGTGAGTAGGGGTCCAAATTCATTCTTTTGCATACATTTATCCAGTTGTGTCAGCACCATTTGTTAGACAATTTTTTTCTGAATAGTCTTGGCACCCTTGTTGAGAATCAATTGACCTTAGATAAATTGGTTTATTTTTGACTCTCAAGTTTATTTAATTGATCTATATGTTGATATTTATGCCAACACGCATTGTCTTATTTAGTGTAGCTTTGTAGTAAGTTTTGAAATGAGGAACCCTGACTTCTACTAATTTATCTTTTTCAAGATTATTTTGGCTATTCTGGATCACTTGCATTTCCTTATGAATTTTTAGGATATGCTTATCAAAATCTTCAAAAAAGGCCATTGGAATTTTGATAACAATCGCATTGTATCTGCAGATCAATTTGGGAATTTTTATCATCCTAACAATATTAAGTCTTCTGTCCATGAACAGGGATATTTTCCAATTTATTTAATTTCTTTCAACTACTTTCTTCAATTTTCAGTGTGCAGTCCTTGCACTTTGTTAAATTTATTCCTATTCATTTCTTTTGATGCTATTGTAAATGGAATTGTTTCTTCATTTCATTTTTGTTTTGTTGGTTGCTACTATATAATATATAATTGATTACAAAAATCAATTGTATTTCAGTCTTGTAAACTGCAAACTCCTTGAACTTGTTAATTAGTTCTAATAGTTTTTAGTAAACTCATTAACATTTTCTATATACAAATCATACTATTTGCAAATAGAGTTTTTTTTACTTTTTCTTTTCCAATCTGGATGCCCTTTATTACTTTTTGTCTTGCATAATTGCCCTGGATAGAACCTCCAGTACATTGTTGAATAGAAGTGGCTACAGCAGACATACCTGTCTTGTTCATCTTATGAAAACAGCATCCAGTCTTTTATCATTGAGTATGATGTTAGTTTTGGGTTTTGATAGATGCCCTCTATCTAGCTGAGAAAGTTCCCTTCTATTCCTAGTTTTAAAAGTGTTTTTATAAAGAAAGGTGTTGAATTTTGTCACATGCTTTTTCTGCATCTATTGATATGATCATGTGTGTTTTTTTTTAACCTTTATTCTCTTGATGTAGTTAGAGCATTAAATGATTTTTAAATGCTGAAACAATCTTGCATTCATATGATTCATCCCACTTGGTCATGGTGTATAATCCTTTTTTATATGGTGCTGGATTTCATTTGCTAGCATTTTGGTAAGAATCTTTGCGTCTATATTTGTAAGGTATGTTGGCCTATAATTTTCTTCTCTTGTGAGTTTTTTTTTCTGGTTTTGATATCAGGGTAATACTGACCTTATATAATGAGTTGAGAGGTGTTCCCTCCTCTGCTAAATTTTGGAAAACTCTGAAAATTTGCTATTAACTCTACTTTCTTTTTTGTTGTTGTTACTTATTTATTTATTAAACATAACAACATACAAACACAAACATTCTTGCCATATGATCATTCCATTCTTGATATATAATCAATAGTTCACAGTATCATCACAGAGTTGTATATTCATCATCATGATCATTTCTTAGAACATTTGCATCAATACAGAAAGAGAAATAAAAAGAAAACAAAAAAATTCATACATACCATACCCCTTACCCCCTTTCATTGATCATTAGCATTTCAATCTACTAAATTAATTTTAACATTTATTCCCCCTATTATTTATTTTTAATCCTTATGTTTTACTCATCTGTCAATAAGGTAGATAAAAGGAGCATCAGACACAAGGTTTTCACAGTCACGCAGTCACATTGCGAAAGCTATATCATTATACGGTCATCTTCAAGAAACATGGCTACTGGAATACAGCTGTACAGTTTCAGAGAGTTCCCTCCAGCTTCTCCATTACACCTTAACTAGAAAGGTGATATCTATATAATGGGTAAAAATAACCTCTAGGATAGCCTCTTGACTCTGTTTGGAATCTCTCAGCCATTGACACTTTATTTTTTCTCATTTTGCTCTTCCACCTTTTGGTCAAGAAGGTGTTCTCAGTCCCTTGATGCTAAGTCCCAGCTCATTCTAGGATTTCTGTTCCACGTTGCCAGGAAGGTCCACACCCCTGGGAGTCATGTCCCATGTAGAGAGGGGGAGGGCAGTGAGTTTGCTTGTGAGTTTGCTTCTCGTGTTGGCTGAGAGAGAGAGAGCAACAAAAGAGGTTCTCTGGGGGTAACTCTTTCGCCTAATTTTAAATAGGCTTATCCTATCCTTTGCGGGGTTAAGTTTCATATGAACAAACCCCAAAATTGAGGACGCAGCCTATTGCTTTGTGAGAATATCAAGAATTCTCCACTTGGGGAAGTTTAATTTTCCTTCTTTCTCACCATTCACCCAAGGGGACTTTACAAATACTTTTTATTCACTGTGCAGATCACTCTGGGATTTATCGGGGCATCACTCTGGACAAACCTACAAAATCTCATGCCTTACTCAAGGTTCCATGTACTTATGGTGTTCAATTAAGCTGTCCACATGAGTTATATTAGGAAATGCACTAGTCAAAATAGAAATTTTGTACCAAATAAACATTTTTTGCTTTAGTTTCATAAGTTAAAGTTCTAAAATATTAATTACCATCTATTTTCAGCACCCTGCAGTATTGACATTTCTTTGTACTTCTTCATGCAAAAGCATTTTTAAATTTGTACATTTAGTACTATCATTATACACTGTAGGCATACATACATTATACCATCTCAGTCTTTATCATCTATCTTTCCTTCTGATTTAATTTGTGCCCTCAGGCCTCCTCCCTCTGTCATTCTCACATTCAACTTCATTCAGTGTTCTAACATTATTATATTACAGTTAGTATTGTAACTGTATCCATTTCTGAACTTTTGCAATCAGTCTTGTTGCACAATCTGTATCCCTTCAGCTCCAATTACCAAATATTTACCCTATTTTTATCTTCTGATGGTCTCGGTTACCAACTGAAATTCTCCAAGTTCATTCACTAATGTTCAGTTCATATAAATGAGACCATATGGTATTTGTCCTTTTGTTTCTGGCTAATCTCACTCAGCATAATGTCCTTAAGGTCCATCCATGTTGTTACATACTTCATAACTTTATTCTGTCTTACAGCTGCATAATATTCCATCATATGTATATACCATGGCTCATTTAGCTACTCTTCTGTTGATGTAATTCTACTCTCAATGCTTGGTAGAATTCACCATTGATGTCATATGGGCTGGACTTTTCTTCATACATATTTTTTAATTATTAATTTAATCTCTTTACTTGTTATAGGTCTTCATATTTTCTATTTCTTCTTGACTCAGATTTGGAATTTTGTATTTGTGTAGGAATATTCCATTTCATCTAAATTACAGTTCTTCATATTTTTCTATATAATCATTTTTATATCGATAATGTTGGTAATAATGTCATCTCATTCATTCTTAATTTTAGTAATTTGTTTTTATTTTTCTCTTGATCTAACTAGCTAAAATTCATCAATTTTTTTATCTTTTAAAAGAAAACTTTATTGCTATTTTTTGTTCTCTATTTCATTAATTTCTACTCTAACCCTTATTATTTACTTCCTTCTTTTTTCTACTGTCTTAAAGTAAAGGATTAGGTTATTGAATTGAAATCTTTCTTCTTTCTTTTGTTTTTTTGTATGCGGTATGGCAGGGTCACATTTTATTATTTTTCCATGTGAGTATCCCAATATTGCAGCACGATTTGTTGAATTTTTGTTTGTTTTGATTTGTTTGTTATGCTTGTTTGTTTTTTGGGAATTGCATGGACTGGGAATCGAGCACAGGTCTCCTGCATGGCAGGCGAGAATTCTACCACTGAACAACGCTCTTCTTTTTTAATGTAGTCATTTGCAATTATAGATTTCCCTCTGAGCACTTCTTTTGTTGAATCCCATAAATTTTGGCATGTTGTGCCTTCATTTTTTTTTTTTTTTTTTTTTTTTTTTTTTTTTTTTAAAGGAAAGACAGAGAGAAGGAAGGAAGGATAGAAGGAAGGAAGGAAGGAAGAAAGGGAAACATCTTTAAACATTTTCTTGTTTTTTATTGTATTCTGTTTCTCCGTTTTTGTTACATGGGCTGGGGCCGGGAATCGAACCGAGGTCCTCCGGCATAGCAGGCAAGCACTTTGCCCGCTGAGCCACCGCGGCCCACCCCATGTGCCTTCATTTTTATTCATCTTAAGGTACTTGCTGATTTTCCTTTTGATTTGGTTTTTGATCCATTGGTTGTTTAAGAGTATATTGTCTAATTTCCAAATAGGGATGATTTTCCCAAATGTTTCCCTGGTATTAATTTCTTATTTTCATTATGGTCAAAAAACAAACTTTGTATTATTTCTATCCTTTTAAGTTTATTGAGGTTTGTGTTGTTTATTGAGATTTATGTTTTGGCCTAGCAAGTAGTCTACTCTAGAAAATATCGCATTTCACTTAAGAAGAATGTGTATTCTGCTACTGTTGGGTGAACTGTTCTATAGCTAGTTGTTGGGTCTAACTTGTTTATATTATTTTTCACATTTTCTTGTTGATCTTTTATCCACTATTGAATGTGGGGTATTGAAGTCTCTGTTATTATTGAGTTGTTTATTTCCTATTTAAATTTTGTCAATTGTTGTTTCATGAATTTTGGAACACTCTTGTTTTGGGTCCCTATGTGTTTATAATTGCTATATCTTCCTGTTACATTGACTCTTTTATAATTATAAAATGTCCTTCTTAATCTCCAGTAACATTTTTTGAAGACTAATTTGTCTGATATTTATATGAATGCTTCAGCTCTCCTATAGCTATGGTTTGCATAATATATTTCTGTTCTTTACTTTCAACCTATATGTATATTTGAATCTAAAGTGTATTTCCTATAGGTTACATCTGGTTGGACATTTTTTTATTCAGTTTTACACTATCTAACATTGATTGGATTGCTTATTCATTTATTATTGATATAGTCAATTTACTTCTGCCATTCTATTTTCAAATTTTTGTATTTTTGCCTTTTTTCTTCTATTCCTCTTTTACTGATTTCTTTTACATTAAATATTTTGCATTATAACATTTTTATTCCTTACATTTTCCTATTATTATGTATTATATATTTTACAAACCCAGTACATTATCATAATTTTTACATTATTAACTTTTATGTCTATTTAAAAAGACATTAAAAAATGACAGCAAATATATATTTATAGTTTTTGTTATAGTAAATTTCTTATTTACTATTTTTGGTTCTCCTTATTTGGTCCCATGTATCCAAATGACATCTGGTGTTATTTACTTATTTCAAGACAACTTTTGTCCTACCTACTACTATGCTGTTTTTCTCAAATACGTTGCAATAAAATATGCTATAGGACAGTAGTACAGTTATAAGTATCTTGTTTTATACAGTTACTTTATAAATCAGGTAAAAAAGATTAAATATGCATTTATAATTGCACAGTTATATAATTACATATCTGCATTTTATGGTATATACTAAACCTTTATGATTACAGATGCCCTGTTTTTTAGTATGGATGCTAATTACCATTTCATGTCACTTGCTTTCAGTCTGAAGAATTTCCATTTTAATTTTTAAAACTTTTTTTGTAAGGTGAGTTGGTTACCAACAAATTCTCTCAGTTTTGTTAATCAATTTTGTTTATTTGTCTTTATTTTGCCTTCTTATTTTAAAGATAATTTTGCTGGATATAAGATTTTTGGTTGACAATATTTTTCTTTTAATACTTTGAAGAAAAGTCCACTGATAATTTTATTGAATTATTTTTCATGATGAATTGTTTTTCTCTTACTGTCTTCAAGATATTGTCTTTGGCTTTCAGAATGTTTACTAGGATATATATGGGTATTGATCTGTTTGTGTTTATCATACTAGGAATCTGTTGAATTTCCTGAATATTTAGATTATTGGGTTTTTTTATATCAAATTTGGAAAGAAGCCAATGGGAAAGCAAAAGTCATGGGTCCTAAATGACGTAGTTCTGAAGGCAGAAGACTTGGACATCTGATATATCAAGGCGTCTGTCTTAGTGCAATGATGTGGAATATTTCAAAATTCATTCTTGATAAACTTAGCTTACATATCCCAGCACACTGGCTGTTTTTGTCAATAAAGTATAACTGGAATGCAATGGCCATTTGTTTATGTGACTATTTTTAAGCCTTAATGGCAACATTGACTATTTGTAACAGAAACAGCATGGTTCGCAAAGCCTAAAATATTTACTGTTTGCCCATTTATATGAAAAGTCTGCCAACCTCTGGTTTAAATTAGTACTTACGTAGGTAAGTTCAAATCTACCTTAGACAGGATAACCATTTCAGAGATCCAGGGTACTCTAGAGGACATCTAATCTGAAACTTTCATTTCACTAATGAAGAAACTATGACTCAGAGAAGTGATGAGTATGTCCCAAGATTATATGTAGGGGAAATATGCAGTGGATAAAATGAGAGTTTGGGAGGAGATGGCTTGAATTTGGATCCCAATCAACCATCATCAAGTTTTGTAACTTCTCTGTTTATATGTTGATAAAATGAGCATAACAGTAGTGCCAACTCATGCGGTTATACTGTAATACATGGAAAATATTAATAATTCCTACTAAGTACTCAATAAATTATAGGTATTATAATTTTTCACTCTTGTATGGCTTTCATCTCTGGTTGATGATAGCATAGCGTGGAACCCAATGCTTCTGAATTCAAGTTCGGTCCTCTTTTAATTGTATTATTTATTCATTCACTTAGTTACTCAATATACCTACCAGTTTCCTACTGTGGATCAGGCACTCTATTAGGTATGCTTCTAATATTTTTTCTCTTTGTCAGACTTTTCTGGGAGTAATAGATTAAACTTTCCTATTTATTATTTTTCTCACTAGTTATAATGGCAGAAAAAAATAAGTCCTGTATAATCCGAGGTTGGACAATTTTTTTTTTTTAGTTTATCCAATTGTCCCATGTTTCCTTTCTGTTTTGAAAGGTTAATTTTTTATTCTCTAGATTTAGTGATATAGACCAGATCAATGCATAATGGATTAGCAGTGTATTTTCAAATTGCTGTATATTCTCCAGTGATAAAGCAAATGTTTCCTTTTATGTGGTATGAAATTTTACCAACATATTCTTTGTAGCCAAACTGATTCACCTATATTACCAACATTTTACTTTTATTATTATTTTGCTGTAGAACATAGAGGGAAATGGTTGTTACTCAAGTAGGTGCCAATTTACTTATCCTGATAAGTTTAAACAGGATCGGGGAGAGGTTCACATAAACCCTGAATTTTCAGCACTAGCAATATATTTGCTTTTAAACTCAGTTAACTTCTTTGGCATATTTCCCACCCCATATTGTACTATTGGCTATAGGCCACTGTGAAATGCTAAGCACCCTGAAAATAATTGGGCTGTCATGTTTGCTAATAGAGTGCATTTGAGATACATTGAGAGAAACAGTTATTAAAATGTTGGCTGTTAGTTTGATCATCTAATCCAGGAATGAAGCACTTTCTACTATCATCATAATATGTCAGCTTTTTTAAAATTGAATAACACATTAATATTTACCCTATCCCCCAAATACCAAAGTTCATTGTTTTTAGAGCAACTCTAAAATATAGTCCTTTCTATTGCAACATGAAATGTAATTAACTGCATTTTAGTTGAAAATATTCAAGTAATAGAAATCAAAATGCTGTTTGGGGAAAATTATCTCTGTATTACCCATTTAACTGCCTAAAATTTTCTCTTAATTTTCCTCAGAGTGAATTTTTTGAAGTTAATATTTTGCTTACTATCATGAAATAATCTTGCTCAGAAAAAAACTTCTTCATCCTAGTGAATGCTGTGTGGCGCAGAGACTGGCTAATTCTCACTAATCTGTTTTCTGTTCCTGAGCTAAACATATTGCAAGACATTTAAGCAGTCTTAACCAAAGTAAGGTAGGCAGTTGTGTCTTCTCTATGATGTTTTTTCTTTCCTTGGTGCCCGTGGAGCCAGGATCCTTGAATGACTTTGAAGGGCAAAGTCTCCCTCCCAACCCGCGTTGGACTGTAACCTAAAGGAAAAATAAATATTGTGCTAAACAATTGAAATTGCAGGTTTGTTTTTGTATCTGTTATCACACACCCTATCACCTGTTGGGTTTCCATTTCTGTCCCTTTCCCTAATACTTTTTGATATGCCTGAATAGTTATGTTCTTAATTTCATAGTGCTTATTATTTTTCATTGTAGGAATCTAAAGTAAGTGTACATGGATGTTGGCAAGGCTCTCTAGCACAAATACGAATAAGAAAGTTTTATTGCACCCTCCATTGATGTTTATGTCTGTTAACAAACAGTTTTGTAGACATAATGGGTGGGTCTATGTACTCTCAAGGAAACTTTTCTTAGTTTAGGGTTGGAACATTTAAAGATAGCCTTTAGGACACAATCTCAACAGTGTTCATCACCTCACATCTCAGAGTGAATTCAAATTTGATGACAGTTAAGCATTTTTAAATTATCCTATAAAATAATCACTTTTAGCATAAATGGTTTGTTTCTATTTTTCTTCATTTTGACCTTTTACTCATTTTTACACTGAAAAAATCTTCCTAAATTATTGAAAACTAGGAATATAAAATTGCTACTGATTGAAAAATTACTGGGAATCAGAAAAAGCATGCAATTCTACAAATAGAAGAAAAATATCTCAGGTGGGCCAAGAATTGGCAGGAAGACAGCACACACAGATAAGAAATAGTTGGATTAAGTTATTTATTTATTTAGCTAAGAATGCAGAGATTTATCAGGAATGAGGAGGCCATGTTGAGCAGGAGCAGATACTGCTTATTCATTATAGGTTCTCTTGGCCGCTGAGTCAATTACAGGAGAAGCTTAACTGCCAGTGAATCTACCATGTGTAGTCCTCTGAAACACAAAAAAGCTTAATTTCTTTTGTTGCCATTATTTTATCCTTGGGGCCTACGTGATAATTTTTAAAGGGCTTTCTCAAATTGTTCATTTAGCACTGGTTAAATAAAAGTTTGCAAACTTTGGGCTCTGTTGGTCTTGAACCTAAACTCCACATCACTGAGGCCTGTATCCTCACTCTGAGGAAGAGAGCTGAGCCAGAGCTCAGGCATACTTGAGCTCACCAGGATTTCAGAAAACACAATTTTCTCCAAGAGCTACATCCAAAGACGGAGGAAAATTAAGTGACAGATATAGGAGCTGAAGATGCAGCATGTGCCCAATCCGTCATCATTGACAAGACAGTATAACTTTGGAGAAAATTATCAAAATACTCTATAATTTCAATAGTGATTTATTATTGGCAAAACAAGTGCATACATATTTTAATTTGTCTTTACAACTCTGCAACCCAAATATAATTCCTTTTAGCATTTGAATATATATTTCTTTCCAGTATTTCTCTTGCATGGATTTTTTTTTGTATTTTTTTCTTACACAGAATTTTAATTTTTGTAATTAGATATCATAGTGATCATATTTTACAGATAATTTTAAAATTTGTTGTTCATTTTATTAATATTACTGCATAAGCAGTGATGAATATTTTAACTCATACATGTTATAAATGGAAATTACAAATATTTTCTCTCCATGTAATAGGATCACTTGATAAGGAAACAAATTTCAATCTATCAACAAGAATATGTGTTTGTTCTATCAAGACATCAATAAAAACATAGCCACTGTTTTCAAAGACTTATATATGCTTTAGAGTGAGTGATAAGGCATGTACAATTGAAAACACAAGTGTTATAGATTGATATATCCCCCCCAAAAAGGTATATCCTAGTCCCCAGTACCTCAGAAAGCATTTTTTATGGGATAATTGCATGAAATTAGTTAAGATGAGGTCATACTCTAGTAGGATGGGCCCTTAATCCAATATGACTTGTGTCTTTATAAGAAAAGGAGAAAGGCACAGAAACAGAAGCACACTGGTGAAGAAGGAGGCAGAAACTGAACTGTAGTGATGCAGCTACAAATACCAAGTAAGGAATGCCAGCCATCGTGAGAAGCTAGGAAGAGGCAAAGGATTCTTCCCTTAGAGCCTACAGAGGGCCCTGCTGACCCCTTGATTTCAGACTTACAGCCTCCAGAACTGTAGCGAATGTACTTCTGTTGTTTTAAACCACCAAGTTGTGGTACTTTGTTATGGCAGCTCAAGGAAATTCATACAGCCTTGATGATAGCAGGACTCAACAGAAGGAGAAATTGTCTTGAGCTAGGTGATCAGAAGAGGAACAAGATTTTACTTAGCTTACTTGGAAAGAACGGGAATAAAGCAAAATAGGAGCACATGGGTTGGAGCCACTGAGGGCAGATGAAAACAGCCAGAGCACTGGTGAGACTATAAAAAGCCATGCTGGAGCTTTGAGTCAAGCCCTATGGCTACAGGGGAGGTTTTGTTTAAGGGAAAATACTGGCAGATAAGCTTGATTGGGGAAATAATTCGGGCTTTATCCTGTAGGTCATGAGTAATTACTGAAGGTTTTTCAGCAGGAGAGTAACATGACATGGCAATTAATCTTGAACCTTAAAACAAAGGCCTTTTAATATTCTAGTAACTAATTCTAGGCCTAATTTAAATTCTAGAAAATTCTTCTCTTTAAAGAATTTCTGATTTAGTAACACTTTGTGTTTTTTCAACAAACCTTATTAAATAAATGTATTAGTCTATTAAGGGTGAAATGCTATACTCAAAAACAACTTCTTTAAAACCAATTTTTTTTTTCTTTTACTGTCTACCATATACCTCATGATATTTACCAATAATACACATGTATAGAATTCTTTTAGCTATGGTTTATGCTAATAAGGGGCATGCTTCAAAATGACTTAATGCAAGATTTTTAAAAATTTCCCCTTAAATGGTAATTAAAATACACTTCAATAAAAAGCCTAAAGGTGGAGAGGTTTGCACTAATAATAAAAGGACAAATAGAACCTGCAACCTTTCTAGAACACGAACCTATTCATGAGAGTTAGAATGAACACTGCTAAATTTTTCTAATGAAGTAATTATTTCAAGCTGTGTTTCTTAAGGAATATTAAGTAATTAAGTTTATGAGTCCTTAATGAGAGCAAAGCTAAAACAAAGCAGTGTACAAAATTCTCTCGACTGCTATAAAAGAGCCGTAGAGAGTAGATGAATGTATGTAACCTTGATAGGCCACCATCCATACTATTTTTCCTTTCCAAGAGGTCTTGGCAATAGGTTTAATTCTTTCTAAAATGGCCTATGGCTGCAGTGTTGGCCCTGGGCAAAAGAACTGCCTAGTGAATTTGTTCTGATCACCCCTTCCCATCACCCATCCATCTTTTCTTTACGTCCATCCTAGGAAACTAATTACATTGATTATTTCTGTTCTCCTCCAGAACATTCCTGTTCCATATTCCACAGTCTAAACCTTTATGAAACTTTGATCTTTCAGCTTTAATTGTATTACATAGTTCTGGTAAGAACACTAGACAAAATGTCAAAAAATGTGTATTCTAGTTTTGATACCATGAACAAATAATGTAGTCATTTTAGGACCTGAATGTTTTCAGGCTTCTAGTATAAAAATGGGTGAGGAGTGCCAACATAAATGACTTCTTGGGACCATCCTAGACTATGTTACTCAAGCTGTGCCATGTTACTCAAGCTTATGCACAGAGAGGCACAGATGACTGATAAAAGTTTTAGATGATTCCCTACCCAGATTCCACTGGGTCTTTTTAAAAAGCAACTGAACAAATTAGATTTTAGAACAGCAAGGACCTGGGCATATTAGTCACTAAAATATGAATCACCTTTGCCTTCTTCATTAAAAGGACTTTTGGCAAGAATTTTAGGTACTGTGATGGTTGGGTTCAGGTGTTATCTTGGCCAGGTGATGGTGCCCAGTTGGCTGGTCAGGCAGGACTGCCTAACCATTACTGCAAGGATATTTCATGGCTGGTTGACACACCGGAAGCCTGGTTTATTAAATCATCAGTCAGTCAGTTGTATCCTATGACTGATTACATCTACAATCAACAAAGGGTATGTTTTTCACAGACAAGAGAATCCAATAAATTAAATTTGATCCAATCAGTTGAAGCCTTTTAAGGGAGAAGTAAGAATTTTCACTGCTTCTTCAGCTAGCAAGCCTCTCCTCTGGAGTTTGTCAAGATCCTTCCTTGGAGTTTCTAACCTCATGGACGTCCTTACAGATTTTGGAATCGTGCATCCCCATGATTGCATGGGACCCTTTTATAAATCTCATATTTACAGACATCACCTGCTGGTTCTGTTTCTCTAGAGAACCCTGATTAATACAACTTGGTAAAAAGAGTGGGGTGGAGCAGAGAAAGGTGATTCCCCAATGCACTCCAATGTTGTAATCCTCACCCCAGTGTTTGGAGAGAACAGAGCCACTGCATAAGCTGTTAGAGAGTATGGGACTGCCACTTTCTAAAACCCTAATCATAAATGGCTCTCAGACTTGAAATCTGATGGATTTGCCCTGTAGGTTTCCAGAACTGGTAACCCCTGTGTTCCTTCAAATTTCTCCCTATGGCACTGGGAGCATGGATCCCATGACCATTCCTCCTTGCATATTGGAAGCAGATAACTTGCCAGAAGGGAATTTTGCCTTAGGACAGACAATGCCTGTTACTGACTTTGATGAGATTTTGTACTGTTTCTGGCTTTTTACTGTATTTGTATTGCTACTGAAATGGTTTAAAGATTTTGTGATATTGTGATGGAATGAATGTATTTTGTATATGGAAAGAATATGTCTTTTGGGGGTCCAGAAGGTGGAATGTTCTGGGTTGAAGCTGTTATGTATCCCAGAAAAGCCATGTCCTTTTTCCTGATTCAGTCTTGTGAGGGCATCCATGTTTCTTTTAATCCTGATTCAACATTGTGAGGTGGAAACTTTGAATTGTTTCCATGGATAATTGCAGAGATTAGCCTAGGCTGTTGCTAATGAATGATTTGGCTGGATGTTCAGGGTCTTGGAATGAGCGTGATTGCAAAATTGGCAACAAAGAGGTCTGGGAAAGAAGTATATGGGTAAGATATTTGTGTCCCCTGTGAATGCTCACCAGAGGGTGACTTCAGCAGAGGAAGGTTTTAATAATCACGTAGATAAGGTGATCCATCTGTGGATATAAGTCATCCTTTTTCTTCAACCACACCTGCCTAATGGGCTCATAAACAGAGTGATCCTAGTGGTAAGGATGGAGGTTATGCATGGGCTCAGCAACATGGACTTCCACCACCAAGGCTGACCTGGCTACAGTCACTATAGAGTGCCCAGTCTGCTAGCTGCAGAGGCCCACACTCAGCCCCTAATATGGCACGATTCCCTGAAGTGATCAGCCTGCTAAGTGGTGGCAGGTTGATTACATTAGACCACTCCCATCACGGAAGGGGCAGCAGTTTGTTCTAATTGGAATAGACACATACTTTGGATATTGGTTTGCCTTCCTGCACACAATGCTTCTGCCAAAACTACCATCCGTGGACTTAAAGAATGCCTTATCCACTATCATGGTATTCCACAGAGCATTGCTCCTGCCAAGGAACCCACTTCAACGAGCAAATGAAGTGCAGGAATGGGCATATACTCATGGAATTCTCTGGTCTTACCATGTTCCCCATCATCCAGAGGCAGCTGGGTTGATAGAGTTATGGAATGGCCTTTTGAAGACCCAATTACAGTGCCAACTAGGTAGTAATGCCTAGCAGGGCTGGGGCAACATTCTCCAGGAGGTTGTGTATGCTCTGAATAGGCATCCACTCTATAGTGCTGTTTCTCCCATAGCCAGGATTCACAGGTCCAGGAATCAAGGGGTGGAAGTGGGAGTGGCATCACTATCATCCCTAGTGATCCACTAGAAAAATTTTGCTTCTTGTCCATGAAACTTTAAGCTCTGCTGGTCTACAGGTCTTAGTTACAAAAGGAGGAGTGTTCCTACCAGGAGACACAATGATGATTCCATTGAACTGGAAGTTAAGTCTGCCACCTGGCTGGTTTGGGCTTCTCATGCCTCTGAATCAAGAGTCAAAAAAGGGGATTACTGTACTGGCTGGGGGGAGTGATCCTGACTACGAAGGGGAAATAGGACTGCAACTACCCAATGGAAGTAAAGAGGAGTTTTTCTGGAATATAGGAGATCCCCTTCAGCATCTCCTAGTACTACCACGCCCTGTGATTAAAGTCAATGGAAAACTGCAACGACCCATTCCAGGCAGGACTACCAATGGCCCAGAATCTTCAGGAATTCCCACCAGGCAAGGAACCATTGCCAGCTGAGGTGCTGGCTGAAGTTAAAGGGGACATGAATGGGTGGTGGAAGAAGGTAGTGAGAAATGTGAACTATGACCCAGTGACCAGCTACGGAAATGAGGACTGTGATAGCATGAGTATTTCCTCCTTGTTTTGTCATGAGTACATTTGCATTTGTACTGAGAAAATATATTGCTTTCTTCTTATCATAGGACCTGTGTTGTATTGTTCACTTTATAGTATTTAGGTCA
Organism: Tamandua tetradactyla; assembly: GCF_023851605.1. Taxonomy (NCBI): domain Eukaryota; kingdom Metazoa; phylum Chordata; class Mammalia; order Pilosa; family Myrmecophagidae; genus Tamandua; species Tamandua tetradactyla. Next base: position 182,049,830 of record NC_135331.1, on the reverse strand, counting down.
TAGGATATCAAGTTTAAGAGTGAATGTTATCTAAGGATTTGCCCCCTATTCTGGAGAGGTATTGTGCTGGTTTGAAAGGAAGTATGCCCCCTAAGAAAAGCCATGTTTTAATATAAATCTCATTTCTTAAAGGTAGAATAATCCCTATTCAGTACTGTATATTTGAAACTGTAATGAGATCATCTCCCTGATTGATGAGATTTAGTTAAGAGTGGTTGTTAAACTGGATTAGGGGATGACATGTCTCCACCCATTTGAGTGGGTCTTGATTAGTTTCTGAAGTCCTATAAAAGAGGAAACATTTTGGAGATTCAGAGAGACTCAGAGAGAGAGCAGAGAATGCTGCAGCACCATGAAGCAGAGAGTCCACCAGCCAGCGACATTTGGAGATGAAGAAGGAAAACGCCTCCTGGGGAGCTTCATGAAACAGGAAGCCAGGAGACCAAGCTAGCAGATGACACCGTATTCGCCATGTGCCTGTCCAGCTGAGAGAGAAGCCCTGACTGTGTTCGCCTTGTGCCTTCTCACTTGAGAGAGAAACCCTGAACTTCATCGGCCTTCTTGAACCAAGGTATCTTTCCCTGGATGCCTTTGATTGGACATTTCTTTAGACTTGTTTTAATTGGGACATTTTCTCGGCCTTAGAACTATAAACTAGCAACTCATTAAATTCCCCTTTTAAAAGCCATTCCGTTTCTGGTATATTGCATTCCAGCAGCTAGCAAACTAGAACAGGTATAGTGTGTTTCCAGTTGTATGCAAAACAGCTGAGTATTATTAGGTGAAATATCTGTTTGTTATTGTGTTCTATTTAGAGATTAAGGATGGTTTAAAGTGATGTGTGTAGCTGCCAAGTTGATAAGGGGCAGACTATGATGTTTGGGTTCAGGTGTCTGGGCAGGTCAGCACTGACCTAACGGTCACTGTATGGATATTTCATAGCTGGTTGAAAAACCAAAGTTTAGTTTATTAAATCCTCAGTTGATTGTATCTGTGGCTGATTACATCTACAATCAACTAAGGGTGTGTCTTGCTCAATGAGAGAATTCAATCAGTTGAAGACTTTTAAGGGAGAAGAGAATTTTCACTGCTTTTTCAGTCAGGGAGCCTCTCCCATGGAGTTCATTCAGACTTTCATCAGAGTTGCTAGCTTCATGACCTGCCCTATGGATTTTGGAATCTTGTTTACCCATGGTTGCGTGAGACACTTTTATAAATCCCATATTTACAGACATCTTCTGTTGGTTCTGTTTCTCTAGAGAACCCTGAGTAATACAGGTAATGATAAAGACTTTTTTTTTAATTGTGTGGTCAGTGGAAACTTGGTGTATTATTTAAGCCTATATATACATTTCAGTTTAAATTAGAAAACATAATTTTATGATAATTCATGAAAATCTAATCGTTCTGTGTTGCTCGTTTTCTATAGATATCCCAGTGAAACAGACACTTCAAAAATAAAAGTACCCAGATATTAAGAAAGACTGTCCTCAAAAGTTTGCCTTTGGATATAGACAACTGTGTAAAACTGGTGCCCATTAGCATCTTTTATATTGAGAATCCATTATGTCTGAGATGTTATTAGGTAGCTTCATTTTATTCCCATTCTCTTTAATTTCAGCTTAAACAAAACCCCTAATAGTGAAAGCATTTTTAGCAGAGGTGGGGATAGGAGCTAATTCTTTACTTGAATGCTGCAAGGCAACATTAGACAGCATTACAGTAATTTTGATGTAAATTGAATTTTAAGGATATTAAGTGCCCAGGAAAATAGTAGGAAAGACCATCTGTTTAGGTTACTTTGTTTTCTTTTATTTGATAGTGAAATTGCTAGTGCGTATAACATTGGAAAATTAAGAGAAACTATAGTGCTTGGATTCATAAAGTTTGTATTGAACAGTATTTAATGGAAAGCAACATTTATTATCAGGAATAATTCATCTTTCTAAAATGTTGGACATTTGAAATTTATTAGGATAGAAATTTAAAATTCTGTACTTTAATACAAGGAAAACCTCTAGAGCAGTACTTTTATGTATTGTTGGCAGAGAAGCAAAGTGTTGTGGTCGTTTTGGAAACAATCTTGCAACATCTATTAAAATTAAAAATACAAATATCCTTAGACTCAGGAATCTCTCTCCTAGGAGTTGATCACACAACTCATATGAAAGACACTGATGCAAAGATATTTACGGCAGCATTGTATGTAATGATGAGAAATGGGAAATAGGAAGGACTAGGAGGCCTGACTAAATCATGGTGTGTCACTGCAATGTGCCATCAAAGTGAACCAGCTGGAGGTCTATCAGCTAACCTATAGGATCTCCATAAAATATTCTTGAATACAAAAAGCCAGATTCACAAAAGCGCATGTATGAGCTCAGTGTTTTTTTTTGTTAAACAAAGCCTATATGTGTATATGTGTGCCTTAACTTGTATGTGTGTATATGTGTATCAGTACATTGTATGGGACCACAAAAAAAATGGGGGAGAAAAACTAGATTGCTAACATGAACATGGTAGAGGGTGCAGGGGGTTCTGATATGAATAGAAGGGAAAGCAAAAAAGGGGTAGGGGGAGGAAAGTCTCCAAGTGTGGAATAAAAATGGTCAAGAAATTCACAAAATTCACATGGTCTATGCATAATTTTTTTGACTCAAGTTTTTAATCAGAATTTCTTGTAACTTGTTAGCCTGTAAAAGTTCCTATTTTGAGTACTGATGCTCAGGCCACTGAGAACTATGGGGAGTTTAGCTTTGTTTAACAATTGTAGCCTTTGGAAGATGTTGAAAAATATTAGATAAGTGAGGCAAGAAGAGAGTGGTTTGAGGTCAAAATTATATGGTATGACTAAAAAGAAAGGGGGCCAATTTATGTGAATCAGCCAGTCTAATAATGTTATATTCATGATATTATACATGATTGCTATTGAAGAATTAAACATAAATATGTTGCTAAAATAGTTCTAGGAGTTAACAAAATTGTGTAGTCCCTGTGTTACTCAAAAGAAAGACTTCTAAACACCTTGAGTTGACACTGGTGATAATGACAGTTCAGTTTGCCTTAGAGGACCATTCATTTCTGGAATTCTTGGTCATTTCAGTAGGTCACTGGCGTCTTCTATGCGTAAGTTATCAGAGGCAATTTGGAAGACAATGCAGGAGAAAGACAAACTTGATCATGTGTCCACATATTAAGAATAAGGCTCTTGGGTGGGCCACGGTGGCTCAGCAGGCAAGAATGCTTGCCTGCCATGCCAGAGGACCGGGTTCGATTCCCGGTACCTGCCCATGTAAAAATTTAAAAAATTGAAAAAAAGAATAAGGCTCTTGGCCAAGACTAGGGTAGAGTGCAGCAAACTCACAAGGACCTGTGGCCTCTCAGGACACAAGAAAATTGTTACTGAATAAAACCTGACTTGGGAGGCCTGGATGTGTCTCACAGCTGCTAAGACTGGTTCTGAGGAATATGACATAATCTCCTAGAAGAATATAGCTACTTAGGGTGGAATAAAAGGGCTTTATTGCTCAGAAGTTCAATTATCTAAGGTTGAATGAAATCAGGGTTACACAGAGAGAATTCTCTCTGTCGGCGGGAGGAGCTGTGCCTCCCAGGGGATGTACTGAGTAATCAGTAGCAACCGGAGAGGAATCGTAATTGATATTGCCATAATGGTTAAGGCTGGGGAGTAGAAGTTTTAGGGGCAAGAGTAAATTGATAATGGAGTTTGAGATAATGTGAATCCTTGGAAAAGATTTCTGCTAGAGATTTTCCCCTTCTGATTTTTCTAGTTCTCATGTGAGGAGTTGGTAGAGTTGAAATATTTCTAACTGTGGATCTGGAGTACCTCCAAGATTGCAAATCAGGCACTAATTTCCTCATAGCTGGTGTATAAAAGAAATTATCCTTCTATATTCATTTATTTGCCCATTCAACAAATATTTATTAACTTTGTCCACTGGCAGGTCTTATTTTGGGTGTGTGTGAAATAAGCAGGTAGATTGCAACTATGCATTTACCCATGAGAAGACTTTTACTCTGGGGTGCATTCTTTCCACCACCCCATCCCGTTCCTGTGCATGCTATTCCTAGCCTTCATAAAATATCAGTCTTAATTTCTGTCTTGGCTCCAAACTGACTCCATACCATGACTGTACCAGGGATAGGTTTGCCTTGGCTCCATCTTCCTCTGAGTCTTTAAGATTTACCTCCAATCCTGGTTTATTTGTCAAAACACCCCCCTTCTTTAAATTTGCATAAATTCATCGTGAACTTTGGTCTTACAAAATCGACCAAACTCCAATCCTCAAATCTGTTATGAATTAAATTTTTTGTACCCATTTACTATTTTAATGGAATTTTAGGAAAGAGAGTAGATACATGTGACAGGAAGCAGAACAGATGAGAAGGGAGTGGGGTCAAGTGCTGAGCAGGGCAGGGGTGGAGGTGAGGAGATTCCATGAGGGGCTACAGCAGTGGTCCAAGACAAAATATTTTGCTTCTATGTTTTTTCTTTGAAAACAGATTTTTCTTTGAAAAAGTTGAACAGTAAAATCTCAAAGAAAATTGGAATTGGAAGGAATAAAACAGTGAAAAAAAGGTTAGAAAGAGTGATTTAATAATCTACCCAAACCCTAACGGTGAATTTTTAATCTTTGTATTTTTATCATTAATTTATCATGGATTTTAAAAATGAAATCCTAGTCCTCCTCGGTTGAAAATGTTACTGCTTATGCTAGTAAAAGTGCATATTTTTAAGATCAGCGTTTATATAATTATCTCAAACTTGTTTTGACACGGCTTTCTTTGGCATTTACCTAAGTTTCTGCAATTTCACTAGACAGATTCATTATGGTACAATTAATGGAAACAAATCCTTGGCCCCCCGCCCCCCAAGAAAGAGTCACAAATCAGTACAATTTAAAAGTAAAGCAAAATGTAAGCTAAAAACTTCAAATCTTCTACTTGAAAAAATGGACTCTCAGGGCCCAGCTGTAAACATACTCCAAAAGCTTCATATTCAATTAGAACTGAGCCCTACCTGTAACTGTGCCTTGTAAAAGCAAGCACCTATGTCTTTTGGCTATTTAGTCCAATTTCATTATACTCGCAATAGGTGTTTGAGGAAAGAATGGCAAAGCCCAAACTAATGAGTTTTCACGGAGTTGTAAATCTACACAATGGCCAAAAGCTATTACTATGTTTTTTTTCTGTGGCAGCACAGACCACTTTTCCTTTGGGCAGTCACTGCTTGAAATAATTACTGACATTAATGATGCAAGATCTTGAATTTAATAGATCTAAGTTTATGTTGTCATCCATCATTGTTCAAACATCTTCTATCTTCTCTGCTATTACTACAAGTTTTCTTAAATGTTTTAGGATGTTTTTACTGCCCAAGCAATGTGTTTTGACTATGAGAAAACCCTAAGCAAAAATTCTCTCTGTGTTTTATGTATATTATTGTAGTTCTATTGGTAGAAAATTATTGTTATTTTTACCCAAACTTGAGAACAATAGATGCTACTAAGCTTCACACAACACATCATCTTAGTCTCTCAGGTATCACATGATCTATAACAATAAATCATTACTGTTTAATAAAGGTCTTGATTCAATAAAGATTTCTTTAACCTTAAAAGATAGACCTTTACATGACTGTTCCGGATTTGATTGTGACATTTTTCTGTTTCTCAAATATGAGTAAAGTGGATTTTTCCAAACTCTTAGAATGGAAGTGTGGGCAGGAGACTCTCCTAGCCTCATGGTTCTCAGGCTTTCTCTTCTGTAGTTACCTCAAAGTGTTTAAAAATATGACACTTTCTGGGATATCTCATTTGCTCTCAGTTCCCAATTTTATCTCTGCTGTCTCTTAAGTACTTGGGCTCCTGTCTTGCTCAATTTAGATTCTATTCTGAGCAGATTCTCCTCTGTAGAGGACAGTGTCCTGGTTAGTTTCAAAGTTTGCATCACCCATGGGGCCAAGCACCACCTGATGGCTCTACACCTCTCCCTGCTGTGCCCCACCCATCGGGGCACTTTTCCATGGATTTGTCTCCTCTTCTTGAATCAGCCTGAGCTTCTAATGTTGAGTAGAGACCCTGCCTTAGAGGTGAGGACCTTTTGGCAATTCAATTTCTGGGATTCTCAAAAGTGATTTTGCCTTTTCTCTCTTTTGCATTGGGCACTTTGTTGATGCAACATGTCTTATTATTGTTGGTGTTTGGCCCCATGTATTACATTTTTAATCCATGGGGATAATATGTCATTTGATTTTGTTGTAGTTTTTGGCTGTTTTTTTTTATTTTTTTTATTTTTTTTATACTTTACTACCTCATTCTGCTTTTGTGGTGAGCTTGGGGACTTTATCCAACTAGGCTGTCATAGCAGCTGCAGTCTTTCTCCAATGCCCCTTTCTATTTCTTCTTGAGTCTGCTTTGTTCAATTACATTTCTCTATGAATTTTTCCATTTCATTTTGTAGAGAAATATAAAATACCTGCAAGAAAGTGTACAAAACGCAGTGTACAGCTTGGTGAATTTCCACAAAGTGTATCGCCACGCAACCATGACCCAATCCTAGAAATAAAATTAGTATTTTCTAATTTACATTTTGACTGTCGTGTGGCTCTTGGGTCAATCAGAAGTGTATTTGATTTTCAAATATTTGAGGGTGTTGCAGATATCTTCTCTTACTGATTTTTAGTTTAATTCCACTATGACCAGAGAACATCCTTGGTAGAATATTAAACATTTTAAATTTAACTCTTTCATTACAGCCCAGGATATGGGCTAACCTGGAGACTGTTTCATATAAATTTTAAGAGATTCCATCATTCCTAGGTTCCTTGTGTGATTTCTTTGGTATATTTGTCCAACCTCACACCAATGTCACATTGGCCCAATTCTTAGGCCTTTATGAACTTGATAAAGACAGCAATCACTTTATCCCTCTTGTTCTCCTTGTTTTTCAACAGTTTCTTGGATATTTTTAGTTCTTTGCATTAATTTATATATAATTTCTTTTAGAATAAGTTTATTGATTCCTGCCCCACCCCCCAAATAAAAATCTGACAGGATTGTGTTTGACATTGCACTGAATTGATAGATAAATTTGGGAAGTATTGAAATCTTTATTATATCAAATCTTCCCATACCTGTATTTCTTTAGGTTTTATTTTGTAAATATCCCAATAGAGTTTTTAGTTTTCTGGATTGTAGTCATACAATTTTGATGTATTTATTCCTAGATATTTAATATTTGGGTGCTACCCTAAGTATTTTTCAAATATTAATTTTCTGTTTGCTGCTGGTATGTTGAAATACAAACAATGTATGCATATTAATCTTCTCTCTGTCAATCTTTTCTAATATGGCAATGTTTATTTCTATATTTGTGCATTTTTGATCTTTCGTTTTTATTTTAATTTGTCCCACTCTCTGTTTCTTCTATTTAAAATTAATATTTATATTTATATATCTTTTAACAAGATAAGAAGTTTAACATTTTCTGAATGCCTTCAGTTCTTCCTTATCCTCTTCTAAATGCTCATGATTATAATAGGACTTTCATTCTGGGTTATTAATATATATAGCTTTTAATTTTATTTGTGGGGAATTGTATACTTTTTATAACAATAAATTTACCAAGGAGTCTTAAACATTTACTTCTCACATATCTTGTGTTACCTCCAGGATATATTTATTTAGTACTTTCTCCAAAAGTGTTTCCAATTTTATTAGCTGGATCTTGGCAATCTATTTCTATACCCTATGCATTTTAACTTCTTTTTCTTTCATTTTGAACAGCTCACTATGAACAGCTTTTCCCCACAGATTGTAAACGAGTCCTGGGGAGCGAGTAGAGGACTCCCGGCAGGTTCTGTCTGAGCAACCCCACGGTGACTTCTCTGCCGTGCAATGAACTGCTGTGGCCGCTCCAGCAAGGTCTGGCTCTTCCTTGAGGCTCTATCTCAGCTGCTCTTTATACCTGCCCTGCCTATGTCATTTAGAATTATCTTTGCTTCTTACTAACCCATCCTTTGTTACTCTAATCCGCTGTTACAATGAACAGTTCTGTACCTTTCTCAGTTCTCATCATGTGGTTTAGACCCTGAAAAATACTATCACTATGTTGAAAAAATCCATGACAGGGTGGAAGAAATTAATATGAAATGCAAGTGTATCAGAATGGTACAAGGGGAGGATTTTAGTAGGTAATGTTAGTCCTCCACCTAGATCCCCTAGTGTCTCCCTGCCTTGTGGGTTTTCTTTTTCCACAGCCAGTGCCTGCAGCTCTTTTTCAAAGTACTCCTAGTGCATACTGGAGCCCATTTGCAATAGGGTGTTAGAAGGGCCTGCAAATTTTCTCTCCCCTCTTTCTTCCCTATAACCCATATGAGGGTATAAAAGTCTCTCTTTCTTCTTCCCCATAACCCATATGATGGTATAAAAGTGCCTGCTCCATTTTCTTGGCTCAAGAAAATTCTGAGGTGTAGCACATCCTAGAGTTCCCTTAAAGAAGAATTTAAAGTTATAACCTGCAGTACTTTGCTGGCTACACATTTTTTCTGCTTGCCCTACTTTCTTAACCAGTTTTCTCTGGGACTCACTTGCATAAGAATCCTCATCACAGGTTCTGCTTCTGCGAAAGCTAAGACACTTAGTTTTACTACTTGTATTTCAGATAGTATATGCTTTTCACTTTGTCTTTTCTTCTTCTGAGCTCATTGTCATTAGTGTGGCCTTGGCCTGTGAACTCACGTACACCTGGAGTTAGTGGTTTCTGTGTAGGTTGAAGTGTATTGGAGAAGAACTCAGGCCAGACCCTAGTCTGCTTCATCCTAGTGAGATCAAGGACAAGGAGGTGAGAGGCCATGGGACAGAAGACATCAGGTGTGGCAGGTTGAATTGTGTCCCCCATAAAGATATGTTCTTAACTCTCATCTGTGTCCCTGTAAGTGTGAACCCTTTGTAAATAGTCCCTTTTGAAGATACTGGTTTTAGTTAAGGTGTCGTCCAACTGAATAAAGGTGGATATTAATCCTTATTACTGGAAACCTTGTAAAAAGAAGCCTGAGAAAGCCACAGGAGGAAACCAAGGACATTGCCATGCGATGGGAGGCAGAGCTGAAAGCCAAGGAGGGCCTAAGGAGTGCTGCAAGCCAGCCCAAGAACACTGCTGACCTCAGAAGTAAAGCATAACCTTGCTGACATTTTGATTTTGGACTTCTAGCTTCCAGAAACCATGAAACAATAAATGCTTGTTATTTAAGCCGTTAATGTCCCCATCAAGCAACTCCTCAGGTGAAGTCTTTTCTTTTAAAACTGGCAGAAGAAACAGTAGTGGGAAGAGGTACGCTGTCTATAATCTAAGACCCCCAGGAATTTGTAACTGCGGAGGTGAAAGAGTGATCACCTAAATTGTCCATTCAAACTGTAATTTTAATCATAAACTCTACCCAAGTAGAATTTTTGCACAGTTTTGTATTGTGATCATGAATGTCTTCACTAACATATGGTCATTCTCTTTAATTTCTGTGCTGAGGATGGAGAAATGGTTCCAACCAAACAATAGCAAGAAGAGACAAGAGTAAAGCTTAAAAGATGTTTTTCTAATATATTTCTTCATTGCTGCCATCTACAAAACTCTGGCTGTTCTGTAGTTCAAGTCGCTTTCCATCTCCCCAGGGTTTTTTTTCATATGATTTTCCCTCTATTTCCTGGATACCTTGCTTTCCTCTATGGTTTCTCTACTGATGATTTTGGGGAAAGGATCCAGCATCTAGTGTTTCTTTATTATTTTTTTTTATACTGTGCCACAGGCAGCTTTGAGCTTCTAGTGAGGGATGTGGGGTCTTGGAAAGTTTGTACTTCCATGTGGGGGTAGGTTGTAATGTCTGCTCTTCTGCAAAATCACCTGCAGAGGTAAGTTCTTATAAACTTTGTATATGTCTGCTGGCAGCATTCAATGAACTGTTATTGCCATCGTGGCAACTTCTTAGTATTTAACAAAGACGCTAAAGAAAAGGAAAATGGATGAAACTCAAAGTTATATTGGTTATTTCTACTGGGTTGGTTTTTACCTGTTCTACATGGTTTGGTTAGAATTAAACAAAAAAAAAGTAAAAGTCTTTTATAGTAGATAATATATAAAAAGTAGACTGTTCTCAAAAAGTCTGAAAATAATCATTCATGATTTGTTGATCTGATAGTTGATTAGAAAAGGTTGTTAAAAAGGAAAGAGTGGGAGGAAGAATATGAGCTTTAGAATCAGGCTCACTATTTAAATTCAGGCTCTTTTAGCTCTGTGACAATATTAGAGACACAACTTCTGTAACAAACCCAAAATTGAAATTGAAAAGCACAAGATACTTTTATCACTCACGTATTTGCGCAAGTGGGAACTCCTAGTCAGTCAATAGATGGCTGCACTTCCTTGTTTGGTTAATGATGCTATTTTGTTTCTATTTCTTATTTTCCTTATTGCCGTTAATTGAATTCAGAGAGTTTTTAAACAGAAACACTCTATTAAACTTTAACTTGAACGTCTCCAAAACCTCATGTTTTACCAGAGTGAACTTAAAAGAATCTAGGACAATTTCTTACTTTTCCATCTGTCGTTAATTTTGTTGCTGTTTTAGAGCTGTCATGTCACTGTAGATGGAGCTTCATAACTTGAACTGGCACTGTTGAATTTTACTTGAACCCTGTAATCCTGAAAGACATTATTGGTTAAGATGCCCCCCACCCTTTATGTTACTGAGCAAAATGTTCTAAACTACTTAGTTTGACTAAAGTTTAAACAGGATTCTTCTTGCTTCTAGGGCCCTAACCTTCTCACCTTGGCCCATAAGAATCCAACTGGAACATGTTCTACCTGGTCTGGAAGGTAAACTCGGGAGATAGCATCATGTAACTGACATACCCCATTGCTTGACCTCCAGTCAAGCCTGGAGAGACCAGATAGCCTTCTGGTCTCTCACACTAGCATTTAATCTCTATCTTCTCTATCACATGTGGTTTTGAGTAAAAGTCCTATTTCAAATTGTAGGATGCACATTTTTCTTTGACAGGGCAAAGGTAATGGTCCTAAACAAACACCATGAATCAAAGCATTTTATTGGATTTATGTTTGTCACACATTCCATAATTGAAGGACAACATGATAGGAACTTCATAAGTAAAAACAGCATTGCTGGAGAAAGGAAAATAGATCCTATATTAAATGCCTCTAAACCTCTGGGCCAGCTGCTCCTAACATTTTGGGACAGTATGCTTCCTTTTTCTCCCATAAAAACTCACATTTCCAGTAGAAAAGGAGTGGGAAGGTTGGAGACGGGAGGAGGCAGTGAGATATCCCGGGATGTTGGAGGACAGCTTTCTCTGCCTTAATTGCATTTCAGTAGAATAAAAAATCACAACGAAAAGGCTGGGAAAGTCGCCTGGAAACCCTGGACAGAGGCAGTTTTCCCACCAGAGCCGTAGGGCAGTTCTCAGAGGGCTGCAGTCGTGAACACCCAGATCCAGGGGGCCACGGCCCCTGGGCACCACTCAGCCATCCTCAGGGCAGAGGGACTGGCTTGGAGGGAAATGCATTCAAGGACCATTGGTAAAGCTATTACTCTCTCACTTAGACAATAGTTGCTGCTGGTGGTGATAATTCACACACCCTCAAATCTCTGGACAGTAAGGGTAGAAGAGGGCTGTCCATGGCTGGATTCCTTCTTATCTCAAGAATTTTATTTTTGCAGCTGTCCCATGTTGGTGAATCCACTGGAAAGAACTGTTATACAGCAGTTCTTTTGCATCACAATGCTTTTTACTTTGTTTGATTATTTATTTATTTGTATGCTGTATTACCAGGTCACATTTCACTCTTTTTCCATGTGAGTATCCTGTTATTGCAGCACCATTTGTTGACCTTTTTTTGTTGTTACTTATTTGCTTTTGTTGGTTTCTTTTGTTTGTTTGTTTTGGAAAGTGCATGGGCCGGAAATTGAACCCGGGTCTCCCTTATGGCATTGAGAATTCTGCCACTGAACTACCCCTGCACCCCTTATTTTTGTAGTTCTATTTCAGCAAGTTGTATGCGTGATTAGGTTTCCAATAAACCGAAGTTCTGTGTTTGAGAATTAACCATACGTAAATGTTACTGGGGCTTCAATGAAGCTATTGATTCTGACATAGTGGGTTTTGATTGAAATAACTGCTTTTAAAAAAACTAGATTTTAATTGTGATGCAAAAGTCATAGTAACAAACATTTGATTATGTACAGATTTTAACTCCAGTAGATAAGTTCAATAAAGGCCATGGCCTGGAAGCTCCATGTTCAGCCCTAACCAATTCTCACCAAGTTGTTGAACAGCAGGTAGAATCAATGATTCTTATAAGGAAAACAGTTGCTTTCTGGAATTTTCTCCAGCTTTTGGAATAGTTTCTAACATGAGTCTGAGTGGCATTCTCTGAGTTCAGATCTAGTTCTGAACCAGTCACATCAGGGTCAAGGCCGGCTGTCCTAATGACCCTCTCAACTGAGTGCTCATGTCCTCTCGTTGGCAAGGTTAGCCCTGGTTGTGCTCATAGTCCACATTCTAGAAAAGAGCAAATGCTGAGGAAACTGAGATTGGCTATACTTTACAGAGATAGGTGGCAGATGTGCAATCAAAAAGTCAGATGGCCTATGAGCAACTCCTTCTTAGAAATCATTTTTCTTTTCCTGTTCTATTCAGAAGAAGCCTTTCATGCCCTATACCTAGTTTATGGTAAGGATTGTATAAATGTAAATAACTCTATAGTTATTGAGAAGTAACGTGTGCTATCAACAGTTTCAAGAAAAATGGTAGCAGTCCCAAACCAACTGGTCAACCCTGTGATATTTCATGAACATGTGGGGCTATTTTTTTTACAGATTCGTTATATATTTATTTCATGAACATGTGGCTCAAGCTTTTATAGGAAATAGATACCAAAAAATACAATGAACTTTTATTGCGCATATTTACTCTAGGTATGCCATGAATATTTAAACAAACTCAAAATTTAATTGGAGCAACAAGAAAAATCTAATGCTATTTTGCACCGAGAACAATGAGTTGTATAGGCCATTTGATTTCCTATTCAGAATGAATACAGATTTCTTTCATCCAGTGATCCACCCACTAATAATAACAGTAGCAATAAAAGGTTAATCAATTCCTACTGAGAATGGAAATTATGTGTGAGAAAAGAGTGTGATAGTGAATAGCAGTCCTTTCATAGAACAAATAACAAGATCAGTTCTTTACAGTTCTTTTGTCCAGTATCACTTGAATTTTTCATAGCTTTTTACCTCAGCAACTCTGGGGTATTTTTTAGAAAGTTAAAGTATTTATTATTTTGACGTACTCAGTGTCTAAACATATTGTAGTTTTTATAAATATTAAATAAATACATAAAAGAATGTCTAGCTATGCCATGTTCTATAATAGACTTTAAAAAGGTTTATCAAAAGGAAAGTCCTTAAATATTTAGGCTTAATATAATGTGTTCACACAGAGAATTATTAATTACTGCTACCACTACCAATAAATAAACTTCCATTTTGAATTCTTAATAATATCACTGGAAGGTAACAAAGTAAATGTGAGGTTCTTAATTGAATCTTATTTTGAACAAAAAAGCTCTGAAAGTGATTCTTATAATAATTATGGGAATTTGATTATGGACTGGGTGTTAATATTAGAAATTTCCTGTTAATTGCTTTAGTTGTGAAATCATTTTGTGGGTATGTAAAAATTATGTTTATACTTTAGAAATGCATACTGAAACATTTTAGGGGTGAAATGTCATGGTTAGATAATTTACTTTTAATTTATTTAGCAAAAATATGCCTGAATTAAATGGCAAAATGTTAACAATTGTTAAATCTAAGTTATGGATATATTTTCTTCATGTTTGAAATCTTTTCATGCCAAAATTATAAAGAAAAGAAAAAATGGAAGGAAGGAAAATCATAAGCATTGTATAGTAGAAAGTGCAGGGCAAGTGATATAAAATCAGGACCCCAAGATAGGTGTCTTAGCTTCAATTAGCTATTCAATTATAGGAAGGCTAAGCAATTGCTCTGAATTTTGTAGTTTCCTCACCTTAAAAATGGGAATAATCCACAAATAAGAGCTATAACATATCTACCACATATGGTTATAGTTAAAAAGACTGACAACACCAGTGTTGTCAAGCATATAGAGCAAACGGAACTCTCATACTTTGCTGATAAGAGTATAGAATGGTATAACCACTCTGGAAAATTGTTGAGCAGTTCTACTAAATATATGTGTAACTTATGGCCAAGCAATTCCACTCCTAGCTATAAAAAAAGATAAACAAGTGCCTATATTGTAAAAAACATATGGACAAAACATTCATAGCAGTTTTATTCTTAATAATACCAAAAAAAACCTGGGAAAAACAAAGTGCCCACCAACAGGAGGATGGATAAATACATGTTGGTATATTTATACAATAGAATGCTGCGCAGCAGTGAAAAACAACCAACTCTGGTACATGTAACATCATGGATGAAATTCATAGATACTATATTGGCAGAAAGTAGGCAGTAACAAAAGCATATATATTGTATAATTCTATTTTTAGGAAGTTCAAGAACAGACGCAATACTAATCAATGATGATAGATGATGACTTATGGAAAGTGTATGATATGCTGGAGATATTTTTATCTTGATCTTGGTGGTGGTTATTCTAGCCCTTATACAGTTAAAAGATCTTGTGATGCATTTAAGATAAGAGTCCTTTATGACTTAACTGTATGTATGCTATCCTTCAATGAAATAGAATGAGTACAATAAAATATTAATATCTAAATTCCAGGGATGAGGGGCAAATAAGATAGTATGAAATTGTTCACTAAGTTGTAAAACAGCATACAAATAATTTCATATCTTATTATTTTATGAGTTAAGTTCTAAAGTTATTGCTAAAAGCAAGAGTCTTTTTCAAATGTGACCAGCATTGACTCTATCTGTAGTTCGAACCACCTGTTCCCTAAGTCCAATCTATTTTGTGAACTAAGCCTTGCCAAAACTTATTCTTAATTTACCATTTTTGCTGCTCCATTGGCAGTGGAAACTTGCCTATTCAATTAATTCCACTAGACCCCATAATTTTTGAAGTGAAAGAATCCGAATGGATTATTATACATCAAAAACAAAACCCATTTACCAAATACAAATTTTGTTAGTTTGCAAAGAGCTACATGCATTTGTATCCATTTTGTGCCTACTATGCTTCTAAGAGTTAAAAGATACTTGAAATTGAATATATTTTTTATATTACTTAAAATCTTAAATTTCAGATCATTTAAAAATAAACAGGATAATTAGTTAAAAATACTTTTAAAACTGAAAATTGCCATACAAATGATATTTTTTACTCTATTAAATCTTCCATGGATATGTGTAAATTGCAGATATTATTTAACAAGATAATTATTTAAAGTTCTTGCTGTATATTGTGAATTCTTCTATTTGAACTTCCATTTTCCCAATCGTAATCATTCACCGAATAAAATATTCTTTTATGTCTTTGATATTCTCAAACAGACATGTTAGCTTGTTTCTTAGGTTTGATGCTGGGCTTTTAACTAGGAGATTTTCATGCTCAGACTTTCAGATGTTATCACTGAGAATACGTAAATACAAGTACTCAGCTCTCGTGATTCCCTTCTTTCAAAATGTTAGGTGCAAATTGGTCTTCCAAGAAGTGTGCACACAATATGCTGAGCAGGATGCAATGGAAACTGGATTATTCATTTGAGCAAAATATTTGAAAATAGGGAATCGCTCTGAAACCTCTGGAGACCTTTTTATAATTCAGATTCAGAGAACCCTCATTGTGATAGGTAATATATCTTTTTAAACACCTAGTTTTCCAGCTTTCATCTCCCAAGGTTTCATTTCATAAAAGAAATGTTAGTTGACATTATAAACAGATGCCGAAATACACTCATCCAACTCATGAAAAATTCAGCATAACTTTTAAGCAAACGTAGCAAAATCATTTATTAGGGAAAAATGCATAGCCTGATAGATGGCCATGATTATCAGGTAAATTATTCATTTCTCTTCACAAAGCAATCATCCTGTGAAGACTTGCTGATAATTCACAGGTTGTCAGGCAACAGAAGGTGATGAGTGAGGATGTGTGTGGTATGATGGAGCAGCATGCCATGTAAACTGCAGAAAGAGTGCCCCAAAGCTGAAGGCAGTAAGAAGTCCACTTGAATGCAGGTAAACATGAGGTCCAGGGCCACAAACCTGCAAAGGAACCACTATCAACTTAGCCTAAACCCACAAAGTATCGGTAGAGCCCAGAAAACGTTTCCTTCTGGAAGCTAAATTCTAGCCACGATAGAAACATAAGCAAAAATTCATGAAAATTCTATTTTCAAAAATTCTCTAGAGCAAAAATAATGATAAACCAGAAGCCAGCACTGAATATGTTGCATGTTAAAGTATTTGTCAGAGGCTAAACTTCGAAACAATCAGTACTTCAGTTATGAGATACCAAACATTGTTTTGTACCCTGTAATCATTAGGAAATCCTACATGTTATGCATGAATTAGATGCTGTGACATATAACATGCTAAGCAATGATATGAATTTCAGTGTGCACTTTGTGGAAATTTAAAAATTACTTTATAATTTTATCTAGAACAATCTTGCAAGAACTTTTGTCCTTTTGAGGTAATAGCATACTTCTTATTCTTATTCAGACCAATCAGTAAATATGTATTTCCCATTGTCCAGTTACATTTGAGGTTGGCTTTTGAGGATGAGTTGTAGTCAGGATGGTTCTATCCTTCCATGTCTGCAAACAGTTATAGAGGATATAATGAGATAGATGTCACCTATTTTAAATGAAAACATAGGGTTTTTACCTGCTGGCTAGAAAATAATGTCTTCACAGCTCATCATCCATGATCCAATCTTATTTCCTCTCAGGGCTTATCTGCCCACAGAGTGGTTATGGGACTTGCACCTAAGTCATAGCAATATACTAGTTTATTCTGTAATGCAGGGCTTAACTCTTACCACATGTTTGGAATTAAGTCATATTTAGAAATGAGTACGTATCCTTCATATGTAGTTCACTTTTCAATAAGTTCCACTGGAGCAGAGATCCAATAAGAGATCCAGTGGGAAATATGCATCTGTCTCAAAAGTAAATTTGAACAGCTAGTCCCATCTCCATGTAAAGTAACTGCCTTTTGGGGAAGCCTGAGTATAACTGCTCAGGTTACACGTAAAATCAAATAACAAAGCACTACAAAGTAATGTTCAGCCTAAAGGAAGCTGAAGTTTCAGTTCAATTCTTCCCCATCAAATCCTAAAACATAATCAAACTGGCAAGTCCAAATCTGCCCTGGGGTTGTGGAATCAAAGGAGCAGAAGCCAGGAGCATTAAGATTTGGCCTGGTTATCTTACCGCCTTGATATTAGATTACTGTAAAAAGGCCAGGTGAAAATTGGGTCTAGAGAGAGTTCACTGAAGAATCCAGCTCTTATAAATGAGGGCTTACAATCACAAAGATAAAGAAAAATGTTGTGCTGAGAGATCTTGGACTTGAATTTTGATTTCTGCCTATCTTTTACTTCTAGCCTTCCACTCCCTTCTAAATTCTTTTTTTTTTTCTAATATTTTTACTGTGAAATAAAGATGCAGAAAAGCACATAAAATAAACGTTAAGCTCAATTAAATATTATAAGGCAAACACCCCCAAACACCCTTGTAACCCAAGATAGTAGGTTGCAGGCCCCCAGCAGTCAGTGATATCCCCTGTCTCTCCAGTAAAAGTAACCTGGCTTTTATAATAATCACTTCCTTGTTTTCCTTTATAGTTTCATCACCTAAGTATATATCCCTAGAAACTCTAGTACAGCCTGGCCCACTTTTTTCTTTCATTAGAGAAATTGTGGAGCTACAGAGCAATCATTCATAAAATATAGGATTCCCATATACTGCCCTATTATTAAACCCTTACATTGGTGTAGTACATTCATTACAATTGATGAAAGCACATTTTTATAATTTTGCTATTAATCATAGTCCATGGTTTAACGTAGGGTTCATTGTTTGTGTTGTGAAATTCTACGGATTTTTTTTTTTACATTTTTATTCTAGTACCATGTATACAACCTAAAATTTCCCTTTTAACCTTTTGAATGTATAAGTCCCCAATTAATGGCTTTCCTTTTCTTACTGCTTATTTTGCATGTAGTTGGCCTTTAAAAAGTTTCAAACTTCAAAAAAATTCTTGAGTGAGGTATACTTATTTATATGCTCTTTGCATTTTAAGGTTTCCTAAATTAGATGTGGATTAACATTTAAGAACTGCATAGCGAGTTCAGGGAAGCCTGTGGAGAAACACCAAAACCAGCAGAAAAAGAGCTGTGAAAGGTTGGAAGAAGAAGCAGGGACTAGTGGGAGGCCAAGCACCCCAGAAAGATCTCAAATAATTTAATCAGAACTGAATTTTGAGAGAATAACGAGAAGGAAAAAAGCCTGGAGAACAGGCAAAAATCAAACTAGCATTTTGAATGTACTAAAAATGGTTAACTCAGTGTTTCATAGAGCTGTGCTGCACTCTGGCAGGTCTCAGCCTGTTACTTCAGACGTTGATCAGTTCCACTCTTTCTTTCTGGTAGGTTCCTTTCTCTGGTTTCTCCTAGGGGTTCTACTGGATGGTATTAGGTTCTGTATCATTGAAAGATTTCCACATTTTATTCCTCTTTCCTCCTTCGTTTCCTTCCATTAGCACTTACTATGGCTCAGACACATGTGATGATCCAGGTATTGAGGATAGTAAATGAACATACTTCCTGGATTGAAGTGTCTCATAAACTAATGTTTGGATTAAACAAGGGATGCACTGTTTTAGATTGCTAATGCTGCTGGAATGCAATATACCAGAAATGGGTTGGTTGTTTCTTTTTTTTTTTTACATGTGCAGGCACCAGGAACTGAACCTGGGTCTCCAGCATGGCAGGCAAGAATTCTGCTGCTTAGCCACCGTGGCCCGCCCTGGGTTGTTTTTTTTATAAAGGGGATTTATTAAGTCACAAATACAATGCTGAGGTCATAAAAATGTCCAAACTAAGGCATCCAGAGAAAAATACCTTGACTCAAGAAAGGCCAATGGCATCTGGAACACCTCTGTAAGCTGGGAAGGCATGTGGCAAGTTGTCTGCTGGTCCTTTGGCTTCTGTCATCAAACAGCTTCTCTGGGGGCATTTTCTTTCTCATCTCTGTCTGTGTTGGCTTTGGGCTTTTTTCAAAATGGTTCCCACCTAAAGGACTCCAGTAAGCAGATTAAGGCCCACTTTGAATGGTTGGAAACACATCTCCATGGAAACCACCTAATCAAAGGGTCACATCCACATTTGGGTGGGTCATATCTTCATGGAAACAACATAATTAAAAAGACCCCACCCAAACATTAGGTCTGCTCCCACAAGACTGGATTAGGATTAAGAAGATGGTTTCTCTGGGGCACATACAATTTTGGACCAGAACATGCACATATTTCAGTGTTTCTCTATGTTTACTAAAGTTTTGGTGCCCAATCTAATTGAGCCTGTCTGCCAGTTTAAAAGGATATGTACCCTAGAAAAACCACATTTTAATCTTGATCCATCTTGTGGAGGCAGTCATTTCTTTTAATCCTTATTCAGTACTGTAGGTTGGAAACTTGCTTAGATTATCTCCACAGAGATGTGGCACTCCCACTTGTAGGTATTAACCTTTGATTAGCAAGAGATGTGACTCCACCCATTTCAGGTGGGTCTTGATTAATTTATTGGACTCTTTTAAAACAGGAAACATTTTGGAGAGAGCCACAAGAACCATGAGAACCCATACAGCCAGAGACCTTTGGAGATGAAGAAGGAAAATACCCCCAGAGGAGCTTCATGAACCAAGAAGCCTAGAGAGAAAGCTAGCAGCTGTAGTCATGTTTGCCATGTGCCTTTCCAGTTGAGAGAGAAACCCTTAACTTCATTGGTCTTTCTTGATTGAAGGTAATCTCTTGTTGGTGCCTTAATATGGATATTTCTATAGACTTGTTTTAACTGGGACATTTTCATGGCCTTAGAACTATAAACTTGCAAGTTAATAAATTCCTCCTTTTAAAAGCTGTTTGTTTCTGGTATATCACATTCCAACAGCTAGCAAACCAGAACAACCTGGAAAAAGTGTGAAGTCATCCAAACAAGTCCTCATGAACTCTCTCTTTCTCCCACTTTGAACCCATCTAATCTTCTAGGTCCACTTACTCCAACCAAATGTCCTCCCCACTGCTGTCTAGAATTGGTAGCTACTTTGATCCTTGCAACCTCATGTTCTCTGAGAAAAATATATAATATTAAATAATTTCTAGTTCAAAAACTTTCTGCTTTCCCTTTTTCTTACCTTCCAGGTCATAGAGTTTGATGAATAATTAAAAGAGCCTTTTGATTTAAAATAATGTGTGTTTTATATCCCCTGATAAACAGTAAACTCCCAGTTATCAATTGCTGTATAACAAATCACAACAAAACCTAGTGACTTAAAATGAGGATCACAATTTTATTATCTTGCATGGTTTTTATGGGTCTGAAATTTGGGAAGAGCTTGTCTGAGTGGTCTGGTTCAGTCTTTCATGTGATTCAATCAGGTAGTGGATGGAGCTGGAGCAGCTGGGAGATGATTTGGTCTCTCTCTCTTCTCTTTCTACACACATACACACATACACACACACACACACACACACACACACACACACACGACCTCTTCATGTGGTTTTTCTGTGTGAACTAGTTTGGGCTCTGCCCACCATGGTAGCATGAGGGATGTCACACTGCATACATGGCAACTGGCTTCCTTCAGAGCAAGTGTGCCAAGAAAGAAAGGCAGAACATGTCAGTGTTATGGCCTTGCTGTGGAATCACATTGCATTACTTCTGCCATATTCAGATGGCCAATGAGAAGGGAAGAGAGGAAGGAGAAAATAGCTCCTTTTCACTGAATATAACTTATCAAAAGGCCCTCCCTAAGTTTAAGGGAGCTAGGAAATTTATTCTAGTAGTGTCCCAAGAAATCAGAGGAAATTATATATCTTGTGTGCTCACTTAGGTTCAGATACAGGCCATGATCCAAGCGCATGGAATCTATTGGGGACCACCCACCATCCAGCAGTGAAAGATGAATCTAAAAGTGGTGACAGAACAAGAACGCTGCTGGAGGGTTCCACATTCTCCTGAGGGAGCACCTGCCCCTGGATTGGGAGCAGCCTGAAGATTTCCTACTTTTCATTCTGTAAATTTTTCTCAGGTATGGTGCCTCCATTTTGACT
The DNA here is from genome assembly GCF_023851605.1 of Tamandua tetradactyla. NCBI lineage: Eukaryota > Metazoa > Chordata > Mammalia > Pilosa > Myrmecophagidae > Tamandua > Tamandua tetradactyla. Next base: position 182,028,439 of record NC_135331.1, on the reverse strand, counting down.
GTCTATTTCAGTTTACATCTTTAAGATGAGAGAAGATTCTTCTGTAAAATCTCCCTTTGCCGGAAAATAAAATCTTAAAAGCAAGACTCCAGGCTTTAGATCAATCACTGGTTCCATCTGGTGAATGTTCTCTTTGATGGCCTCATTTAGAACTTCAAGAGATTTTTCTCAGATTTAAAATTCACATTACAGTCCTTGCCAAAGCATCTTAAATGCAAAACAATCTTAACTTTAAAAATTTAGAAATTGCTGAGGGAGATATACCATTTAGAGTTGAGAACTGAAAACAGATAAAATGGGTCAGAGAAAAAAGAATCTAGCACATTCTTTAAAACTGCTGCATTCTGAAAATAAAAGTAACAGGATCTTCATTGAGGTTTTTAAAGGTCCTTTTCTATATAATACTACATTCATTTTAATGTAGTTTATAGGCCCTACCCCAATTTACATGAAGACATGAAATATAGTATAACATTTTTCCTAACATTTGCTACTACCTTCATCTTTGGAATAAATCCCAAATATACTTGGTTTTATTGCTCTTTAATCAGTATTGATCTCCTTCAAGTCCATTTCTTTCTCTTGGTCTCAAAAAATGGGCATCTTTGTTTCTGCAGTTTATCCTTTATGCCCATTTTTAGTGAATAAAAAAGTCCATTTGTTTTTTTTTACTAAGAATAAATTTTATCATTAAATAAACTTTGCCTATGTTAGAGCTTCTCAATAGCTACCAATTTTAACCCTTATCAATAATGGCACCATCTTCTTACTGAGTTTGATGAATACCTTGGTAACTGATTATTTTATTTATAAAGATAATTTCCATAATTTGGACTCTCACAACACTTTTTTTTTCTTCAAATTTTAATATTCATGACATTTCTGTATTCAGTTTCCCTTGCACATTTCCCTACTTAGATATCTAATTTTCAACATCTTTTCTATAGGAAAAAGAGCCATGCAATATTTCTTTAAATAGAACAGAAAGGAGAAAAAAAAGCAGCAGAAAATGTGCAGAGCCATCATAGTGATAGATTGGCAATATCTCTGTAATTATTTCTATCATAACTCTTACAGTGATAGCACACAGTGACTTAAGTAGAAGATATATGTATTTAAGTTTTCTTGGGAATGTCAAACACAATATGCTAGAGAGGGGTGCAAGGCATATTGCTGCACATTCATAATGCCAACAAATTGGAAACAATCTTATTTAAAAATTATTTTTCAAAACTAATGCTTCATTCCCTCCCTTTGCTATATAAATGTATAGGTAAACAGGCTAACAAAAACATTCCTCAGTTGCGATGGAAATGGAAACATGGGAGATTTAGTAAACATCCTCTTTTAATCAGGTTCTTACAGATAAATTATCTCGTTTGATTCTCAAAGAAAATCATAATTTATGTATGTGTGTATGTATGTATGTATAATGACTCCTACCCTATATTTAAGAAAATAATGACTCAGAAAATTCAAGTAATAAACCAAAGGTTGCATTGCTGTTACAGGTCACACAAATATTTGAACTAGTTTTGTATGACACCAACTCTGGATGATAGGACACTGCTTCTGTGGGGTCTGCAAAAGAAGGAAGCATATGGGAACTATTGACTTGGTTGAGTACATTACTAAGTCATATATGGAAAAAGTATTCAGCCATTTTCAAAGGTGTTTTCCAGAATTTGATAAAGCTGAGAACATTTTATTTAATTGGCCATGACATGTTCGGTAGCTGGGATTTGTGTACACCAGAAAAGCATGTTCCTAGATTTAATCGTTTCCTGTGGGTGTGAACCCATTGTAAATAGACCTTGTGATGAAGTTACTTCAGTTAAGGTGTGGCCCAAATCAATCAGGATGGGTCTTAATCCCATTACTCAAGTATTTACAGAAAAAAACAGAGAGAGAAGCCATGGGGAGTTGCCAGAGCTGGAAGACAATGGGATCAGAAGAGAAAGGAGATGACAATGCCATGGGCGTTGCCACGTGATGGAAAAGCCAAGGACCAAGAATCATTGCTAGTCAGCTCCAGAGAGGCAGTCTTTAGGAAGAAAGCATTCTCTTTGCTGACACCTTGGTTTTGGATTTTCCCTAACTTTAAAACCATAAGCCAATATATTCCCATTGTTTAAGCCAACCCATTCTATGGTATTTGTTTTGACAGCTGGGAAACTAAAACAGCATGGATCATGCACAAAGTATTGTCTTGTACTATGAATTTGAACATAACCGAATATTCTTTTCTTGATTTCATGAGATAATAACAAGTAAAATGATGGGTGAAAAGCATTGAGGACTTTATTGAAGATGAAAATGACAAATTTTATTAGGACCAGTCTTGATTCTTATGTATTTTTCTCCAACAACGTGCAATATCCAGTTGAAAGAGAGAAGAAAACAAATACTTTGGTTCTCCAGATTTGGGTATTAGAGAAATAGTCATGGTGAAAGTTAGGAGTCCAAACAAATTATGGAAATTATCTTTACAAATAAATAATCAGTTACCAAGGTATTCATCAAACTCAGTAAGAAAATGGTGCTATTATGAATAAGGGTTAAAATTTGTGGATGTGGGTAAGAAAAGAGTTGAAACGGAGTTTATTCTAGAGAGGGAAGGAAATGAAACTGGAAGGGAATAATAGACCCAAAATTAAATTATGTTGAGGTTGAAGAGCAGGATCAGTAGTTTCATCAGAGCAGATAATTTCTGATGTTTAAAGTTTCAGGGGTATAGAATTTGAGGGTAATGATGCCCAGGGTTATTGCTCAAGTGGAGTAAATATAAATTCATAGACTTAGACTCATCTTCTGTAGGTAGAGCACAGAACATGCTGAGAATCAAGCTGAAGAACTCATTATAAAGGCAGTAGAACTCCAGAGAATGTCTACTTCTTAACTTTGAAAACTCTACAGTAAGAATATAAGTATTTGGGTTGGAGACATCTGGGTCAACATACTTGAAAATTTAAATCTCCACTTACCCCTGAACCCTCTGGACCTGCAGAGATGACCCTCTCTTTTTTTGTTTAAGACTAGTATTCCTCCTTTTCATAAAGATAATATAGAAAATGCATCAATGTCTGATCCCCTCAGCATTTATCTCCATCTCTTCTCCTGTCAAGTGTCAACATAAACTGGCTAGGGTAAAGTTGGGCCTGCTAAAGAAGAGAAAGGACTATGTCCTGAATGACCAACAGGACCTAGCACCTATGGACCAGCGGGAGTTTGGATAGTATATATGAGACTGGTTTCTGGGGATGACTGATCAAGGAGAGAACAGATCATAAAGATACATGAGATAGTTTATTGATATGGGCACTGTCTTTTGTTATAGGATTTAATACTCTGTCAAAGACCCCAGGAAATGCTACTCTAATGCTGCTAAGTTGACTCTTAGACACTTGGAAAAGGCAATCACCCACACAGTGAAGTAGAAATGCCACAGTTACTAGGCTAGTTTCAAACTCTTATGGTCCTCAGAAAAGTCATGTTCTCTCTATCCTGATCCATTCTTGTGGACCATTTGATTAGATTTTTTCCATGGAGATTGCCCCACTCAATTGTGGGTGAGATCTTTTGATTGGATTGTTTCCATGGAGATGTGACACACCCAATTGTGGGTGTGACATTTTGATTAGATGGAGATGTGACTCCACCCATTCAAGATGGACCTTAACTAATTTACTGGAGTCCTTTAAAAAGGGGGACATTTTGGAAAAGTACAGTTGTTTCAAAGCTGACACAGATGGAGATGTTTAGAGATGCAGAAAGAAAACAACCCCAGGGAAGCTGTTTGAAATCAGAAGCCAGGAGAGAAACCTAGCAGATGTAGCCTTGTGCCTTCCTAGCTCACAGAGAAACCATGGACATTATCAGCTTTTCTTGAGTCAAGATATTTTTCTCTGGATGCCTTAGTTTGGGCTTTTTTATGACCTTAGAACTTTAAACTTTAACTTAATAAATTCCCTTTATAAAAGCCAACCAATTTCTGGTATATTGCATTTCTGGCAGCTTTAGCAAACAAAAGCAGTTGCCATAGCAGACATGACTCAGAGAAGTGAGCTTGACTCAGAGAAGTGAGCTGGAGAGATGTACTGTGTAAGCCAGAGGACACTCCATTTTCCAAAGCAATAAGAAATGTTCTGGTGGAAGGTACTGGCATCACTAGAAGTTGTCTTCTGTAGATCAAGGCTGACGATAGAAGATTGTGTTACATAAATGAGCAAACTGATAGCAACGGGAATGATAGGACTCTGAGATAAAAGTGGCCAGATCATAGCATTAACCATCTGAACTGAAGTAATGAGAGGAAATGTCAGAGGGGTGTGTGTGAGTGTGTGTGTGTATGTGTGTGTGCTGACTCACAGAGAGCTATGGAAATGATTATTAGAACATGGCATACCCAGAAAAGTGATCTAAATGAAGCTTTTACCTATAAATGGTCTAAGGCCTGCTAAAACATCCCTTCCAGAGAATAGGATATATGACATCTCATAATCCCTACTACTCAAAAAGAAACTTGGTCAAGTTGTTTTTTTTTTTGGATTATGGAGGCAGCATATGCCACACATGGGAATACTACTATAACCCATTTATAAGTGGCTAGAAAAGTTGAACTTCTCCTAGGGCTCAGACCAGGTCCAGAATGCAATCGACAAATATTCTGGGTATAGATTTACATTTCCCACCACTGACCCTCAGCCAACTCCACTATTCACTATTTGTGGGCTGACAGTGTGTAATCCACTGATTCAGTACACAGTCCACTGATAGTATTCCACATAACATCAATTAGGATGAACTCACTTGGATCAAAGAAAGTGCCAGTACTGCCTTATTGCCCTGCCTGCATGCTGCTGGCAGATAGAGAAACGGAACAGTGCAGCGTAAAGCTGAAGCTGAGGCAAACTGGATGTGATGTTTTGTGAGAAAGAAGTGTTTTCCTCCAGGATCCTTTAAAGCAATCAGTATTATAGGGACGTAGAGTTCATGAGTCCAGGAAACAAGAGGTTAAAGTAGGAGTGCCCCACTTATCGTTATTCACAGACACCCACTTGGAGAAGTTCTGCTTCCTGACCCCACAGTTTAGGCTCCAGAAGATTAGAGTTCTGTTTCCCATGGGGTGGGTGTACTAACAGGAAACATGGCAAGAGCCCTCTTCAACTTGAAGCCGTGTCTGCCATCTGGTCCCTTCAGGTGCACTGTAGCAAGAGAGGAGCCAACAGAGAAATAAACCATTTTGTTGGCAGGGATAGTTAACCCTGATCACCAGGGGAGGTGAGGCTGCTGTTATATAAGGGGACAAGTACATTTGGCTCCTGAGTTTTCCAATAGGGGTATTTCTTGGTATGCTTTGGCTGGTTTTGATAGTGAGTGTGTAGAAGTGGAGCAGCTATGGCCCAAGAAGGGCCTGGTGACTCTTCAGGGATAAAATTCTGATGGAACTCTGGATTGCTTCACTGAGTAATGCACTGAGGCCAGCAATGGTGCTGGCTGAGGGTGAGGGGACTCTCCAGTGGGTTGTGGAAGGGGGAAATGGTAAGTATCGGTGGTGGGCCTGAGTCCAGAAGCAGCAGTGAGGGCTGTTGTTATGTCCAATAACCTTCCTCTTGTTTCACGAGGAAAAGCTGTTTTCAAATGGGGCAAACTTCTTATACAGAGTCATTGGCATTAACTGATGCAAGGGGTGGGTGATAGTGCACACTTTGGTGCACCACTTAGCTCTCCTCTTCATGAACCAGGTGTGCTCGTTTCCCCAGCTCCCAAGATTTGGACTGCTCTTGGCTCACAGTTGAGTCTTTCCCTAGGAATTATCTTCAGCTGAAGAGAGCTGCCTTGTATAAGTTCATGCCCCCTCCCTGGGACAACCCTGTATTCAATGACTGGCCAATGTGGGGGGTTAAGGGCTCAGAGACTTTTGCTTCAGGTATGAGCAAATCTGAAAGGTCATCTCAGCACTAGGACCTCCTGGGTGATGCCCTGAGTTCCCTGTTGTCACTGTAATCACCACAGTTCCACATCTCTCTCTGCCCAATTCTGTTTTGTTACCTGTTAAGATTCCTGTTCCTAAGAGCACTCTTCCAGAAAGCACCTGCACATAAATCCCTGTCACAGAGTCAGCCTCCTGAGGAGCCCAAATTAAAGCAAGAATGGACGGGAGAAGGTGAATACACAGGCTTTTAGGAGTCTATTCTGGCAGCTCAGGGGCAGCCTTCTTGTTTTCTTTCACCTCTCTGCTTTCTAACTTTCAAATGTGTTTTTCAGTATAACCTTTTCTAAAACATTGCATAATGTATCTGGATATAAAATTAGGATGTAGAGAAAATAATTTAAAATAGATTTTGTACAGAAACTAGACTTAATCACTTAACGATTATTTTTTTGAAAGTTGGGCAGGTAAATGCCTAGTAAACAATGCTACCCCTCATCTAGCACAGGTCCAGGCACATGGTGGACACTCTATAAATACTTGTTGAAAAAATAGATGAATGCAATTTTTAGTATTCTAACTCTTATACTGTTGCTAATGCCCAAGTTACATGTGATATTTCAAACCAAGGGGGTTTCCAGAAAATTCAACCATAATTAACAATATGACTAGGGGCAAGTTGCTTAACTTCTTTGAAACTTAGTTCCTTTGTCGGTAAATTAAACATTATGCCACTATATTAGCTTTCTATTGCTACTGTAGAAAATAACCAAAAATTTAGCAGCTTTAATAAAGATTTTTTTATTATACAGGTTTTGTAGTTGTGGTAGGCAGAGTAATGGTCCCGAATGGACCATAAGCCAAAATATATGAGATGTCTCTAGAAGCTAGAAAAGGTGAGGAAGTAGATTTTCCTTTAGAGCCTCCAGAAGGAACACAATCAGGTCGACACCTGGATTTTAGCCCTGTGAACCCATTTTGGACTTGTGACCTTCAGCACTGTAAGATAATAAGCTTCCATTGGTTTAAGCCAACAAGTCTGTGATAATATTGTTAGAATTCCAACAATGTGCTAAAATTATCCTCAAACATAGAAGCATTGCATCACTCTCTAACTACTGCTGGGAAAGTTGTCCACTTTTAAGGATTAGAAATGATTAGATTGGACCCACCTGTATTATTCAGGCTACTCCCCCATCTCAAAGTCCTTAACTTAATCATATTTGCAACATTCTTTTTGCCATGTAAAATAATACATTCACAGTTCTGGGAATTAGGACCTGGACCTCTTGGGGTTGTGGGGCTGGGGGGCCATTAATTTGACTACCACAGCTGCCAGCCTTGCAAGGATTGAATGAGATGAGGAAGAAACATAAACACATGACACATGCAGTAAACACTAATAGGTTCTTCCTTGTAAATAAATCTCATATTTGAATTCCTATGTATCTGCTCTTTACTATTCTACCTGTCGTACCATCCAAATTAGATATTATAGTGATTTGGTAGAAGTTGTTACTCAGTCTTTTATTAATTGAAGTTGTCAAATATTTTTTGATCTCCTCACCATCTGAACCTAACTTAAAACTGTTGAAAGAGCTGGGGGTGCAAGGGTAGCTCAGTGGTAGAATTCTCACCTGCCATGTGGGAGACCTGTGTTTGATTCGTGGCCCATGCATTTCCCAAAAAACAAACAAAAAATTCAACAAATGGTGCTGCAATTATGGGATACTCACATGGAAAAAGAATGAAATATTACCCTAGCCATACAGCTTACAAAAAAAATTATTGAAAGCATGACCACTGTTGGATTCAGAAGGATCTTACGTACAAACATTTAGTTTTAAAATTAGAACTAGATCTTATCCTATAACAAATATTTATATAATGGCTCCTGTGAGCCATGCACTCTTCTGGGACTAGAGATCCAGTGGTGGACAAATAGTCCCTGCCTACATGTAGTTTCCAATGGAATTCAATCTTGGAAGTAAATTCTGATTTTTCCCACCTCTTTTGTGATATGATAGCAAATGGCTTAAGGGGCATCTTTCCCTTTTGGTATTGTTTAAATCCTTACTTTCCTACAGTAATGGCTTACATTAAGCTTACTCTTAATCATATTCTAGATCTATGGGTTCTTACAAAGTTCATGTTTGTATTAAATCATAAATTGGAAATGTCATTAAACATATTCAATTAGAGAAATAATTAAATTAACCATGAGTTTTGGCAGTTTTCCAATTTTGATTTAGCTATTTTGAGGTCACATTTGTGATTATTAAGCCTCAAATAGGGCTACAGTCAGCAAAAAACAACTGGTTTAATCAATTGTGATTATAGATCAAAAGATACATGACTAAAACCTTTTACATGTATAAATGAATGGGGAAAAAGTATATTTTTATTCACTGGAATTAAATTCCTTTTAGAGAAGGAACTATCTTTACTTAGGAAAAGAGATAAAGATAGGTGACTTTGATACCAGGGAAATGGGGACTGGAAGAGATTATAAAAGGATAATTAGCCAGAATTTTGGGATTTGGGAGAGTAGCAAAGGAGAGGCAAAGGAGGGAAATGTGGTCAAGCAATATGGAGAGAGGCCTGAATTGGCAGAGTTGTCCAGAGGACGTTTTAAAAACAAGGATATCAAATACTGGAGTTGTTCTCTTGGCCGTGATATTACCCCCTCCTCTCCACTTACCCAAACTTTCTGTAAAATGTGGTTTCACTGCAGTCAACACATGAACTGGGGTTTCTTTATGTGAAAATTAAAGAAGAGGGGCCAAATGCTTCATCTTAGCTGGAACAGAGCAGACAGAAAAGAACAACTTCATGACCCAGCAATGAGACTGAAACTTCAGCAGACATAGGAAATTACAGCCAGAGGTGGCTCTGGAATAGGAACTTGCCCAGACCTTCCAGCCAGAGGCAGAATGAGCCTCTGGGTTCTACATCGTTTGATCTCAAGGTGCACGGAAATCATTTCTAATTTTCTAGTGATATGATTTTAATCAAATAAATTTGTCACTCTAAGTCTTGTTTTGTTCACTTACAAAAAGGAGATTAAAAACAGGTCCCATTTAAAATGGGTTTCTGTGGGTATTAAATCTTAAATATTATCACTGTAGTTGTTATTGTTACTATTAATATTGACATTGCTTCTTTATTTCTTTCATCCTGAGGAGGCAGAGATTATTGTCATGCTCCAGTTAAAGGTAGGAGGGTTTATGGGTTTGGGGTTAAAAAAGAATTAAGAGTCTCTTTCCTTCCCTGCTGTGGTAGTTAGTTTCAGGTGTCAACTTGGTCAGGTGACAATGCCCTGTTGTTCTGTTGCTGTGGACTTAAATCATCAACATGTGGAATTCATTTATGGTTGATTACATCTGCAGTGGGCTAAGGGGAGTGCCTCCCACAACAAGTGAGGTTTAATTTAATTAGCTGGTGGCTCAAAAGAGAGAGGGTAGAAGAGAAGTCAGCACCTCAGCATACCTCATCTCAGCACTCGCAGCTCAGCCCAGACATTTGGAGATGCAGAAAGGAATTGCCTCAGGGAAAGTCGGTGGAACCCAGAAACCAGGAGAGAAGGTCAGCAGATGTCTCTGTATGCCTTCCCATGTGACAGAGAAACTCAGATGAAAGCTAGCTGCTTTTGCTCCCAGAAACTGTAAATTTATAACTAAGTAGGTCCCCTTAGTAAAAGCTGATCCCATCTCTGGTGTGTTGCATTCTGACAGCATTAGCAAGCTAAAACAGCTGCTTATCCCCAATTCTCTAAAAGTAGTGTGTATTCACTGACCCTCCTACCTTACTCTTATTTCCTCTTCAGCCCACTGTTTTTATTTCTGCTACCAATTACTCTTCTGAAATCACTGCTCTCATAAAAGGGTGTATAAATGCATCAACTGCAAAAGATCAATGAGCACTTCCTCTCTTTATTTCATTGGACCTTTCCTGCAATTGATACTACTGATTACAGACTCCTTCTTGAAACATTGTAGTTTTATTTTCTGTTCCCAGCTTTCCCTGTTCTCATACATCCCCTCCTCTTTGGAGGGACGACAGGGTCTCATGGGCATCACTCCTCCGTAACACGCCACCCCATCAAGTGCAATGCTATCTCTGCCACCAAATGCTCTTTCCCCCAACCACACCCCAGTTTCTTCCACTTACCCACCCTAAAGTTTTAACCACGAGTGGATACTGTATTTTCTAAATCCACATCTCCATTTTTGAGTTTCAAACAATTTATTTAACTATGAGCTGGAAAACTCTACCAAGATATGCCTCACACATTTCCACACACATCTAAAATGAGGCTCCTCATCATTCCTCCCTAAGAATGGCTTCTTCTGCTCTCTGTACTGTCTTAGTTGGTAAACAAACAAACATCTTGTCACTTGAGACGCCAGTCTTCCATATTCCTCTCCCCCCTCACTTTCTAACCATATTTAATAAATCAATGGTCCTATCAAACTCTTTTGATAGGTATATGATTAGTAAAAAAATATTAAACACTCAAAACTGATTTTATTTATATCTTATTTACATGCATTTATCAATCACACATTAAATGTAAGGAAAGCCTTTTTTTAAAATAAAAATAAAAATAGGGCGGGCCGCGGTGGCTCAGCGGGCAAAGTGCTTGCCTGCTATGCCGGAGGACCTCGGTTCGATTCCCGGCCCCAGCCCATGTAACGAAAACGGAGAAACAAAATACAATAAAACAAGAAAATGCTTAAAAGATGTTTCCCTTTCTTCCTCTCTTCCTTCCTTCTATCCTTCCTTCCTTCTCTCTGTCTTTCCTTTAAAAAAAAAAAAAAAAAAAAAAATAAATGTTCCAATATTTATTTCCCGCAACCACTGTATTGTCATGCTACCTCACCTTGAGACCCCTGAAATAATTCTTAAATCTCCTAAGTATTTGTTTAATTGATCCCCATCTTTCTATTCCTGCTTCTTTCCATTGCTTTTGTCAGATACTCATTATTTCTTGCATCAGCCTCTGCAAATGCCTCATTTCATGGTTTCCTGACTTTGCATGTCTTTCCAAAATTCTCATATATGTTTCATTTCATATTATATTTTTATCAAAATTATGCAGCTAAACCTTTTAATTCCCCTGCCTAAAACTATTTTCATTGCCCATAGGATGAAACTAAGCTCTGTTAAAAAAGCTCTCCATGATCTATCTATATTCCTTTCTGACTTGATGTGTCTCCATTCCATTCTTTACATTTTAGCAAAATCAAATTTCAGCAAAATCAAACTGTTTTTATTTTCTTGAGCTCAAATACTTATTTCTCACCATTCTGCCCTTGTATATTTTGAATGCTTCTTTGAGTCATCATTCTTCCATTCACTATATATATATATATATATATATAAATGTATGTATTTGCTAAACGATATCTACTCATTCTTTTAGAGTTAGGTCTGGATGTTGAATTTTCCAAAATGCATTTTTTTTCTGGCCATAGAAACTAACCAGGTGACTTACATAAATCTGTAATACCCTATGGATAGCTCTACCACATTGGGCCTTAATGTGGCTGGAGAAAAATACCCAGCCATGTTTAATTATTTTCACTCAAACCTTGACCACAACATTCAAGTGGGCCTTTAGTACTTGTTCTAGTTTGCTAGCTGCCAGAATGCAATATACCAGAAACAGAATGGTTTTTAAAAAGGGGAATTTACTAAGTTGCTAGTTTACAGTTCTAAGGCCAAGAAAATGTCCCAATTAAAGCAATTCTATAAAAGCGTCCAAATTAAGGCAGCAACAAGAGCTTAACTTCACTCAAGAAAGGCCAGTGAAGTCCAGGGTTTCTCTCTCAGCTGGAAAGGCACATGGCAAACATGGTGATGATGTCTGTTAACTTCCTCTCTGGGCTTCTTGTTTCATGAATCTCTCCCGGGGCATTTTCCTTCTTCATCTCCAAAGGTCTCTGGCTGGTAGACTCTCAGCCTCGTGGCTCTGCCATGATTCTGTGGCTCCCTCCTCTTTCTCAAGCTTTCTCCAAAAATGCTTCCTCTTTTAAAAGGATTCCAGTAAACCAATTAAAACCCACTGGGAATGGGTTAAGCCACATCTCCGTGGAGATTCCATAATCAAGTTTCCAACATACAGTGCTAAATAGGGTGTAAAGAAATGGCTGCACTATAAAATTGGATTAGGATTAAGACATTGCTTTTCTAGGGTACATGAATCCTTTCAAACCTGCACAATGCTAGGAAATCTTAATGCATACCCCTAGCTACCACCCCCCTCTCTTTCTTGCTGTCTCTCGGATGACTGTTTGACATGTCATCTTCTCTCCTCAAACTCTCGACACCACCCAGCCCATCCTATCTTTGAGCTAATAACTTTGCATCATTGCAAAGCATCTGTGCCCACATTAGACACTGTGCCATCTGAGCTGTTACCATAGAGGAACTATCCATGCTCTTACCTAAAGCTAATTCTTCTACTTGTGTACTAGACCCTTTTGCATACTCAAAAACATTGCTCCAACAATATTTTTTCTCTCTCTCTTATATATCATCAATTTTTATTCCTCTACTGGATTATTCCCATCACCATAAAAATATGCTATCATTTCTCCCTAATCAAAAGGCAAAACAAAACAAATACTTTTCAAAAACAAAGTACATTAAGCAGAATTTATCTCAAAGCCAAAACCAAAACCAAATACATCTCAAAGAAGGAAACAACACAGATACTGTTCATTAGCTATCAGATGATATTAAGGACTAACCATAAATTTTGTATGTTGTGAAATTGGTATTGCAATTATGCTAAAAAGTCCTTATTGATTGGAAAGACCTACCGACATATTTATGAATTAAAGGATATTATGTTTAAGATATGTTTTAACAGTGTGGGTGGGAATAGATAAAATAAGATTAGCAAAATATTGGTAATTGTCAAAGCTTGGTGATAGGTACTATATGTTCTCCATATCTGTATGTACGCAATAAATTACCTGTAGTAGAAAGTAAAACAAACCACAAAAAACTTTCCATTTACCCTACTTTTCCTCCCAATTTCCACCTATTCCTTTGATCGCTTTTGTTAGAAAACTCCTCTAGTCATCTATACTCATTGTCTTTAATTTCTTTCCTGTATTATCTTCTTAGACCTACTCCATTTAGAATTTTGCTCTCCCACTACTCTGAAACTACTCTTTCTAATATGATTTATGTCCACCATATTACTAAACACAGCAGGCCATTTTTAGTCCTATTCTCTCAGCAGAATTGGACATGACACTTCATATACTTTCTTCGCTTGGTTTCTAGGTCACCACCCTCTTCTGGATCGATTACCGATACTAGAAATCAGAGTGATCCTCTTAACATGTAAACCAGATCAAAACACGCCCCCTGCTTAGAACCCTATAATGCAAAGAGATTATTTGTCATCACATTTAAAATTTAGCAATGTTTTAAATTGTGTACGTTTGGAATTGTATTCTACTTATAACTTATAGAAGAATGATTAAATTCCTAAATACTGAAAGAATTTATAAAAGAAAAAGTTTTAATGTCTACTTTTCCACTCAGAGTAAAAGCCAAAATCCTTACAATCTGCCCCCACCTGATTGCCTATTAAGTTCTGTGCAGTCTGAGCCCCCGTTGCCTTTATGACCTCATTTTTTCACTACTCTCTGCCTTGATCACTTTTTTCTATTCAAACCTGATTTCCAAGCTATTCCTCAAATGTGTCACACATGTTTTCACCTTAGGGCCTTTGCGTTGGTTCTTGCCTCAGCCTGGAGAACCTTGCCCATGATATAAGGGACTCCAGCTCTCATTCGTTTGAAGATTCTGCTCAAATGTCACTTTCTCAGTGTTGTCTACCCTGACCATCAACTTTTAAATTGCAATCAGACCCCTGCCTTCTTGACTCCTCTTCCTACTCCTTATTCCCCTTACCCTGTTCTGCTTGTCCTTTCTCCATAGCGCTTATCATGTAATATGCTATAAATTCCTTATTTTATGATTTTTTTTCTTAGTGCTAGTATGACAATAGACTGTAAACATCATAAAATAAGACATTTTGTTTCTTCATTGATGTATGTAAAGGAATAGAGCACAGCCTAGCACACAGTATGTCCACCGACATGTTGAATGAAATCTTTTTTAAGATACTACATTTAACAAATTATTCTATAGTCGACTCATTTATCTGTCTCCTCCATTAAATTGCAAACACCATGACACAGGGACTATCCTTTTCATCCTTTTTCACCCCAGGTTAGATTTATCAAGGTATAACTAAAAAACATTAAAATTCATGATAAATGTATAAATTCATATAAGTACCACTGCAATCAAGATATAGAATTTATCTAGGTTACTCCCCCAAAAGTTCACTCAAATCTCTTTGTAATTCATTTCTTCTTTTTACTCCCAGCCCCTAGCAAACACTGATAACATTTTCTGAAATTAGTTTTGCTTTCTTTCTTTTCTTTTTTTTTAAGAGTCCCATATAAAAGGAATCTACTGCCTTTCATGTATGGCTTCTGTCACTGACCATTCTGACATTGAGATTAATTCATGTTGCTGCACGCACCAAGAGTTTGTTTTTTATATTGTTGAATATTCCATTGTATTGATGTACCATGATTTATTTATCCATTCACTAATTAATGGACATTGGGATTATTTCTGGCTTTCAAATATGCTAAATATTAGTAGGTATGCTGTGATATCCTATTGTAGTTTTCAATTTTCATTTCCCTGATGACTAATCATATTATAAATCTTTCCATAATCTTATTTTCCATGTGTTTACCTTCTTTAGTGAATCTACACAAATCTTTTACATATTTTTTATTGAATTGTTTTCTTAGTATTGAGTTATGTGAGTTCCTAACATATTTTGGATACATGTCCTTTATCACATATGAATTTTGCCAATATTTTCACCCTATCTGTAACATTTGGTCAGGTTTATTAGTGTTTTTCTTTGATAGTTCAAATATTAAGAAATATTTGCTTAACTAAAGGTCATAAACATTTTTCCCATGTTTTATTCTAGAAGTTTTATAGTTAATAGCCCTTACATTTAGGTCTGTGTTCCACTTTGGGTTAATTTTTGCATCTGTTTTAAAGTATGGGTTGAAATTCATATTTTGCATACACATGCTCAATTGTTACAGAACAATTTGTTGATAAGGCTATTCTTTCCCCCATTGAATTATTTAGGCACTGTGATGATTAGGTTCTGGTGTCAACTTGGCCAAGTGATTATGCCTAGTTGTCTAGTCAGGTAAGCACTGGCCTGACCATTTCTGCCAGGATATTTCATGGCTGGTTGATAAACCTGAAGGCTAGTGTATTAAATCATCAGTCCATTGATTGCATCTGTGACTGATTACATCTGTGACCCAATAAGGCATGTCTCCCACCAATTGGAGACTTTTAAGGAAGAAAAGAGAATTTCACTATTTCTTCAGCCAGTGAGCCTCTCCTGTGGAGTTTGTCCAAACCCTTCATCAGAGCCACCAGCTTCACAGCCTGCCCTATGGATCCTGAACTCTTCCATTTCCATAGTTGCATGAGACACCTTTATAAATCTCATATTTACAGATCTCTCTTGTTGATTCTGTTTCTCTGGAGAACCCTGACTAATACAGGAACCCTTGTCAAAAAATCAATTGACCTTGTATCTGTTGATCTATTTCTGCACTCTCTATTCTGGTTCATTGATGCCTATGTCTATACTTAAACCAATACAATATTGTTTGGATTACTATTGCTTTATATGCAATATTGATCCAGTGAGTATTAATTCTTCAACTTTCTTATTCAAAATTGATTTGGGTATTCTAGGTCCTATGAATTTTAATATAAGTTTAAGAAGTAGCTTCTTAATTTCCACAAAAAGTTTGCTGGTATTTTGATTGAGGTTATGTTAAGTTGTAGGCCCATGTAGGAGGAATTGACACCTTAACATAGTGAGTCTTCTGATTTATGAACACAGTATCTCTCTCCCTTGGCTCAGGTTTTTTAAAAATTCTTTCAGCAATGTTTTGTTGTTTTCTGTGTACAGGTCTTGTACATATTTTATAAATTAATCTCTAATTCATGTTGTGATGCTATTGTAAATAACATTTTTAAATTTCAGTTTTCAATTGTTTGTTGCTAGGATATGAAAATAAAATTGATTTTCCAATATTTACCTTGTATCTGTGACCTTGCTAAATGCAGTTATTAATACTGGTTGCTTTGTTATGGGTTCCCTGTGAGTTTTCTATGTAAACAACCAAGTCTTCTATGAAGAGTGACAGTTTTACTACTTCTCTTTTTTTCCTTCATATTGCACGGGGTAGAACCTTCTGTTTAATGTTTACTAGGAGTAGTGAGATCACATAACCTTGCCTTGTTTCTGTTCTTACAGGGGAAGTATTCAGTCTTTTAATACTCTCTATATTTGTAGTTATTCTGTAGATGTCTTCTATGGGGTTGAGGCAATTCACTTCTATTTTGAGTTTTCTGAGAATTTTTGTCATAAATTGATGTTGAATTTTGTCAATTTCTTAAATGTATCTATCAAGATGGCCAGAAGCTTTTGCTTTCTTAGTATGTTGATATGGTTAATTACATTGACTGATATTTCAATGTTGAACCAATCTTGCTATTTTGGGAGAAACCTAAATTAGTTGTGTTGTATTATGCATTTTATATGTTGCTAGGTTTGATGTCTAATAATTTTAAAAGTATTTTTGCATCTGTGTTAGTTTGCAAGCTGCCAGAATGCTATATACTAGAACTGGAATGGCTTTTAAAAGGGGGAATTTACTAAGTTACTTGTTAATAGTTCTAAAGCCTTGAAAATGTCCAAACAAAGGAATCCAGGGAAAGATGCTTGAATTTAAGAAAGGCTGGTGGGTCTGGAACAGCTCTGTCAGCTGGGAAATCACGTGGCTGGCATCTGCTGGTCCCTTGCTCCTGGGCTCTGTTGCTTTCAGCCTTTGTTCCTGTGGGGGTTCCTCACTTTGCTTCTCCAAGTCTGGTTTTCATCTCTTGGCCTCCCTTGGCTCTCTCCAGGTTCTGTCTTAGTGAACATCTCATGGTGATGTCTGCTGGGCTCCAAGCATCTCCAAACATCTGTGTCTGTTTTCCAAGTGTTGATGTCTATATTAGCTCTGCTATGAAGTTTCTGTTGAATGTTATTTCTCCAAAATGTTTCCTCTTTTAAAGGGTTCCAGTAAATTATCAAGATCCATGTGGATTGAGTGGAATCACAGCTCCATGGAGATAATCTAATCAAAAGTTTCTGCCCTACAGGGCTGAATTAGGATTAAAAGAGATGGCTCCCTCCACAAGATTAAATCAGGGTTAAAACATGGCTTTTCTGGGATACATAATATTTTCAAACTGGCACATTCCACCCTCTGGACCCCAAAAAGACCTGTTTTTTTCATATATAAAATATGTTCACTCTGTCACAATATCACAAAAGCCTTAAAACATTTCAGTAACAATACAAATACAATACAAAGTTAAAACCAGTACAAAATCTCATCAAAATCTGTTTCAGGCATGGCCTATTTTAAAGGAAAAATTCTCTAGTTCTGCCTGTGAAACTTAGAACAAGTTATCCACTGTCAATATATCAAGGAGAGACAATCATAGTATACATATTTACATTTCCATGGGAGAAATTGGAAGGAACACAGATGCCAGAAGATCCAAAAAGTTCTGAAAAAATACAGGTCAAACTCCATTAGATTTCTAAGTCTAAGAGTCATTTTTCCTCAGGGCTTTAGAAAGTGGCAGTCCCACCCTTTCCAAGGGCCTAGGCAGTGGCTTTGCTCTCCAAATGCTGGGGTGTTTTGTAACACTTAGAAGCCACCTTTTTATCAGCTCCACCCTCTGTATACATTGGGGAAGTACCTGGGCTCTCTGCCATCTCCAAGGCCATGCTCAACCCCTCACAAACAATGGGGTGGTAGCCAGGCTCCCCCAATCCCTGGTTTATGAGCTCCACCCTCTCCAAGGCCAGAGGTGGCACAACTCTTTCTAAACAACATAGTGGAAGGCCCACCTCTGCTTCCAGGTGTATGGGTCAGTCTGCTCTCCTGGCCTGAACTTTATTGGCTCCAGACCTTAGCCTCCATGGTTCTGCCTCTGAAGACATTTTTCCTTCACTTTGCCCCTTTTCTGTCCCTTTTAGTCTGGCAGTGGTTCTGTTTATACAGGTCCCACAACACTCTTGCTGGTTTTCTTTGCAATATGCTGGGATCATGCCCTTCAGACAAAAGAACTTTCCACAAATCCTTTCTCTTCTCTGGATAACTCCATCTCCAATCCTTGCCTGTCTTACAATGGCTGACTGCTTCCATGCTTGGATAAATCCCCACATGGGGTCCTATTCACTGGGTTCTCACTTTCTAGAAGCCCAGAATTTTCCAAAACACTAATTTCTGTTCTTTGTACCCAAGAGATCAGTTCTCAATGTATCTCTTTCCTCTCACATTTTACTATAAGCTACAAGGATCAGCCAGATTGCATTTTCCACATTTAGTTTGGAAATTTCGCCCGCTATAGCCAAGTTTATCCCTCTCAAAATTTGCCTGCCATCCACAAAGAAGGCCTGACTTCCAGTTTGCAAAGACATGTTCCTCCTTTCTGTCTAAAGCCTTATCAGAGGTACCTTTAGAGTCCACCTTTCTACCAACAGTCTCTGCAGAACATTCTAGGCCTTCTCTATCAAATATATCACAATCTTCAGAATCTACCTCCTGCCCACTTAAAAACTGTTCCAATATTCAGGTATTTGCAAATAAACCTCACTTCTCTGATATCAAAATTGTATTAATTTGCAAGCTTCTGGAATGCTGTATACCAGAACTGGAATGGCTTTATAAAGGGGAACTTAATAAGTTACAAGTTTACAGTTCTAAGCCTTTAAAAATATCCAAACTAAGGCATCTAGTCATAGTTTAGTTCTTGTTTCTTTCAAAGTCTTTTTTCTGGTTTTGGTAATAAGGTTACCCTGGCGTAATAAATTGAGAACATCCCCCTTCTCCTATTTGCTGAAGAGTTTATCTAAAATTGGTATTAACTTTTCCTTAAGTGTTTTGTAGGTTTTATTCTGTGACACCATCTTGGCTTAGAGTTTTCTTTGGGAGGAAGTTTTTGGCCATAGTTTCAATTTCTTTAATAGATATAGGGCTATTAAAATTTCCTATTCCTTCCAACAGCTTATCCACTTCATCTATTCTTTAGTGTATTAATCATATTAATTTTAAAGTCTCTGTTGGTACTGCCAATTTCTGTGCCATCTCTGGATCTGGTTCTGTAATTTCTTAACAATAGGTCTATTTTCTTGCTGATCTGTTATGTCTCATATTTTTTATCGCTGATGTTGTGAAGATGAATAGAAATGGAGGTAAATAATGTTCCTGCCTAGCAGTGACCTCACCTCTTTTCTTATCAGGCTGTTAGCGGGAGAAGTTGACTTAATTCCAGTTTCACTGGGTTTGGGCTTTGTTGTTACTACAGCTATTTCAATGCACCACAGACATCAAACATTACAACGGAAAATGGCTGCCATTTGGTTCTTACCCCGGTGGGTAACTGGGGATTGGGGTGTGGAGGGGTTCTGGATGTCTGCCCTCCATCCTTGGTTTTTCGCAGGCCTTGCATGCCTGCACCACAGATGGATCGCTCTCGGTGCACTCTCTCTCTGCTCTCTGACAGTGGGGCCGGTTGTGGCTTGTTACTTGCCTCAAGGTTATGAGTGGTGGTGGTGGGGTCTCTGATTTTCTTCTCCAGCCTCAATCTCAGGCAGGCTCTGCATTCCAGACCCTGAGGAATGGAATTTCTTCCCATCCCTGACCCTCTGGTCTGTGGCAGCTGGCTCTGCCTTGCATGTTTGGGTGGGTGGGTGGGGCGAGATCTTGGGTGTAAACTAGTTTCCTGCTTCTCCTTTAGTGCAGGAGACTCTGCTTTGTATCAGTTTCGGATCCTGAGCATGAGTTTATTTCCTGTCCTTCCCCCAGTGATGGATGTTTTCTGATTGGGTTTTCTACTCCATTCCCCTCCCTAGCAATTGAAGAACTTTTCATGGGATTTGGGGGCAGGCATGCAGTTGGGCCTTTTCCCGGCACCACGTCCTCCAGTGGCTGCCACATTTGTTTAGGACGGGTGTCAGTGGGAAGGTGTAACTTTGTATGAAAAGAGTTCAGAACATGCTGGATTTGTGCCAGTTCCCACTGCTGCGACTGATTGCCCCTCTCCATCTGTGTCCTGGAGAGTGTTTCTCCCACAGCTCCTGCCCCCACCAAATCCTTTTTGTGAGCAACTGGTGGGAGGTGCACATTAAATTGCTGGTGAGTTTGTGCAGATTCACTTCATTTCCGGAGCTCCTATAGATTCTAAACTGTTAAGCTAACAGGTCAGCCTTTAGCAATTTATTAAAGTTGTAGTTATTTCCTTTTTACTCACTTCTATGTTGCCACTTCTTCCTGTCATGCTCTGCCAAGGGTCAAACAGTTTAAGAGCCCTGACAGTCCTTGGAAGAGCTCGTCACACTTTTGAATTCTGTATACTTGGTTGCTTTGAAGCCTTGGCTCTCTGATAGTGTCAAATAAAGTTATGATTTTATAGATTGTCCGGGCTTTTCTTGTAGTTAAAGTGGGAGTGACATTCTCTAATGTCTACTTATGTTCTATATAGACAAATAACTACATGTTCTTTTCATCTTTGTATCCTAATTTGAAACTCTGCATTCTTGAGGACTTGTAAAAATCCCTGAGGATTAACCCACAGTTCTACCTAGACACTGTAAAAAGGGATTTTATAAAGCTTAACAGTAGCTAATTTTTCCTGCTTAATTTCGCTATTTATATATATCTTAGCTTCTGAAATATCCAGCAAAAGCATTTGTGTCATTTTGTATTCATGGCTATGCATTTGGTGTGAGTTAAGAATTATAAAGAAAAGAATTATGGGCCCCATCAGGTTGAAAATAAACAATCCGAGACTTTCCCAGGGCGGTTATCTGTTTCTCGCCCTTCCCCCCCCCCCCCCCCCCCCCCCCCCCCCCGACTCCTTGCGCCTAAATCACTTGTAAAACTGTGGCTATCTGCAATAGCCACTCCCATGACTCATGCTCAAGAAATGCTCGCTGTGAAACTGTTAAAAGTGCTTGTTGTAAAGCTGCTCTTATCTGCTTTTTGCAAAACAGCACCTGTGACCCATGCTCAACCCCCACCCCCCTCATCTTACCCTTTAAAAAGCTTTTGCAGACTTAAGTTCGGGGCTCTCTGTTCCTGCGTGTTCAGCGAGCCCCACACATGTGTGGAAAATAAACCCCTTGCGTGTTGCATGAGAGAACGTCTCTTGGAGTCCTCCTTTGCGTGGCAAAATTCTCAAATTCTTACAACACATGATGGAGTTCTGGACTTGGTGAGAGCTGCACATCAGAAATAGTCAGATGGTTCTAAGTCTAATTACCACAAGTCATGACGCATAGCACAATGTAAAATATTCCTGGCTGGCATGAGGTCTCTTTCAGGGCTTCAGACACACCAGCCAAGCTTCAGAACTTTACCAAGCTGCTCCTCTGTCTGAATCTCTCTTATCCACATTTTTTTTTTTTGCTTGGGCAGGCACTAGGAATCGAATGCGGGTCTCTGGCATGGCAGGCGGGAACTCTGCCACTGAGCCACCATGGCTTACCCTCTCCTGTCCACTTTTTAATATAATTTTTCATTACAGAAGTTTGTGGGCTTACAATAAAATGCAGGATTCCCATACACCACCCCACTGCTAACACCTTGCATGGGTGTGAAACATTTGTTACAATTGATGAGCTGTATTTTTGTAATTGTACTTTTTTATGTAACAGTAGTTACCGTTGTAACAATTGATGACAGATTGTTAAAATAGTACTATTGTCCATAGTTTATATTACTGTATCATTTCCCATATAACACCTTATTATTAGCACCCTGTATTAGTATTATAATTTATTATCATTCATAGAAGAACAGTCTTATACTTGTACTATTAACTATAGTCCTTTGTCTATAAGAGGGTTCACTGTGTTATACACAGTTTTATCTTTTAATTTTTATTATAGTAACATATACAACCTAAAATTTCCCTTTTTTTCTACATTCACCTATATGATTCAGTGCTGTTATTACACTACAATATTGCGCTATCACTACCATCCATTTCCAAACCATTACAGTCAACTTAAGGAGAAATTCTGTACAAATTAAGCATCAACTACCCATTCTCTAAACCCAACTTATCCTCTGGTAACCTATATTCTAGATTCTAAGTTTATGAGTCTATTATAATAAGTTCATATCAATGAGATCATACAATACTTGTCCTTTTGTTTCTGGTTTATTTCACTCAACATAATGTCCTCAGGTTTCATTCATGTTGCCTCATGCATCAGGAGTTCATTCCTTTATGGCTGAATAATATTCCATTTTGTGAATATACCACATTTTGTTCATTTATCAGTGATGGACACTTGGATTGCTTCCATCTCTTCGCAATTGTGAATAATGCCGCTAAGAATATCAGTGTGAAAATGTCTTGTTTGAATCCCTTCTTTCCGTTCTTCAGGGTATATAGCTAGTAGCGGGATCACCAGTTTATATGGGAATTTTATCCTAAGCTTCCCAAGGAACTGCTAAACCGTATTCCACTTTTTACGTCCCCACCAGCAATGAATGAGTATTCCTATTTCTCCACATCCTCTCCAGTACTTGTAGTTTTCTGTTTTATTTTTCTTGATAATAGCCATTCTAGTGGGTCCGAAATAACTTATTGTGGTTTTGATTTGAATTTCCTTAATAGTTAGTGATGTTGAACATCTTTTCATATGCTTTTTTAGCGATTTGTAAATCCTTTTTGGAGAAATGCCCATTCAAGTCTTTTGTCCAGTTTTTAATTGGGTTGTTTTTCTTTTACTTATTGAATTGTAGGATTTCTTTATATATTTGATATTAAACCCTTTTCAGATGTGGTTTCCAAATATTTTCTTCCATTGAGTAGGTTGCTTTTTCACTTTCTTGACAAGGTACTCTGAGGCATAGAAGTTTTAAATTGTGAGGTATCTTCATTTATCTATTTTTTGGTGGTGTTGCTCGTATTTTGGGTGTAAAGTCTAAGAAACCATCACCTAACACAAGATCCTGAAGGTTATTCCCTACATTTTCTTCTAGGAGTTTTATAATCCTTGTTCTTATAGTTATGTCTTTGATCCATTTTGATTTACTTTCTGTAAATGGTGTGACATAGGGATCTTCTTTCATTCTTTTGGATATGAATGTCCAGTGTTCCCAGAACCATTTTTGAAAAGACTATTCTTTCCCAATTGAGTAGACTAGTCAGCCTTGTCAAAAAATCAATTGATCATAGACATAAATGCAAGTGTCTCTTTCTGAACTCTTATTTTGGTTCCAATGGTCAATATATCTATCCTTGTGCCAGTACCACGCTGTTTTGACCACTGTAGCTTTATAATATGTTTGAAGGCAGGATGTGTGAGTTTTGCAACTTCATTCTTCTTTTTCAAATAATTTTTAGCTAGTCAGAGCCCCTTACCATTTCAAATAAATTTGAAAATTGACTTTTCCATTTCTACAAAGAGGGCCATTGGAATTTTGATTGGGATTGCATTGAATCTATAAATCATTTTGGGCAGAATTGACATCTTAATGGTGTTTGGTTTATCAATCCATGAACTTGGAATTTCTTTCCATTTATATTTAAGTCTTCTCTGATTTCTTTTAGTAAGGTTTTGTAGTTTTCTGTGTAAAAGTCCTTAATGTAAGTTAGATTTGTTCCTAGATATTTTATTCTTTTAGTTACTGTTATGGTCAGGTTCATGTGTCAACTTGGCAAGTGGTGGGACCTGTTTGTCTGGCTGGGCAAGTGCTGGCCTGTCTGTTGCAATGAGGACATTTCATAGAATTAAATCATGAGCAGCTCAGCTGCATCCACAGCTGATTCCATTTGTAATCAGTCAAAGGGGAGTGTCTTCTGCAATGAGTACTGCTTAAGCTGATCATGGAAGCCTTTTAAGGAGGATTCAGAAGAGACAGGCTGTTCCTGCTTCGGCTGGTGAGCCTCTCCTATGGAGTTCATCCAGACCCTCCTTCGGAAGCGTGGGCTTCACAGCCTCCCCTACAGATTTGGACTCTGCATTCCTGTGGTCACGTGAGACACTTTTATAAATTTTATATTTGTGAGTGTTTCCTGTTGATTCTGTTTCTCTAGAGAACGCTAACTAATACAGTTGCTATTGTAAATGGAATTTTTTTCTTAATTTCCTCCTCAGGTTGCTCACTACTAGTGTATAGAAATCCTACTGATTTTTGCATGTTAATTTTTTTATTCTGCCACTTTATTGAACTTGTTTATTGGTTCTAATGTCGTTGTCATAGTTGTTTTTTTTTTTTTTTGCGTTTTCTCAATACAGAATCATGTCATTTGCAAATGCAAAGTTTTCTTCTTTCTATCCAGTTTGGATGCTTTTTACTTCTTTTCCTGGCCTAACTACACTGGCTAGAACTTCCAGTACAATGTTGAATAACAGTGGTGACAGTGGACATCCCTGTCTTTTTTCAAGTCTTAGAGGGGAAACCTTCAGGCTTTCACTATCGAGTCTGATGTTAGCTGCAGGTTTTTTGTATATGCCCTTTATCATATTGAGAAAGTTCCCTTCTATTCCTAGTTGTCCAAGGTTTTTTTAAATCAAGAAAGGATAAATATTTTGTCAAGTGCTATTTTTGGTATCAATGGATATGATCTTTTATTTTTCCCTTTGTTTTGTTAGTGTATTACACTAATTGATTTTCTTATGTCAAATCATCTATGCATATTTGTGATAAAACCTACTTGATTCTGGTGTGTACTTCTTTCAATGTGCTATTGGATTCAGTTTGCAAGTATTTTGTTAAGGACTTTTGCACCAATATCCTTAGGAAAAATTGGTCTGTAATTTTCTTTTCTTGTAGTATCTTTATCTGGCTTTGGTATAAGAATGATGTTAGCCTCATAGAATAAGTTTAGATAGTAGTCCCTCCTCTTCAGTTTTTTGGAAGAGTTTGGACAGAACTGGTATTTGTTCTTCTTGGAATGATTGGTAGGATTCATCTGTGACACCATGTGGTCCTGGGCTTTTGTGTTGGGAGTGTTTTGGCGACTGACTCAATCTCTTTACTGGTAATTGGTTTGTTGGGGTTTTCTATTTCTTCCATAGTCAGTGTAGGTTGTGTGTTTCTAGGAATTTTCCCCTTTTATCCAGGTTTGTCTCATTTGTTAGAATACAGTTGTCCATAGTATACTCTTATGGTCATTTTTATTTCTTTATGGTCAGTAGTAGTGTTCCCCTTCTGTTCTAGTCTGCTAGCTGCCGGAATGCAACACACCAGAGATGGGGGGCTTTTAATAAAAGGGGATTCATTTCATTAGTTCTTCAGAGGAAAGGCAGCTAACTTTCATCTGAGGTTCTTTCTTACTTGGGAATGCACAGGAAGATCTCTGCTGGCCTTCTCTCCAGAACTCTGCATTCCAGCCACTTTGCCTGGAGTGATTCCTTTCTGTATTTCCAAAGGCCTGGGCTGAGCTGTGAATGCTGAAATGTGGTTTGCTGAGCTGCCTGGGCTGTGCTACGTTGTGCTCTCTCATTTAAGCACCAGCCAATTAAATCAAACATCATTTACTGCAGCAGGCATGCCTCCTAGCCGACTGCAGATGTAATGAGCAACAGATGAGGTTCACGTACCATTGGCTCATGTCCACAGCAACAGAACTAGGTGCCTTCACCTGGTCAAATTGACAACTGAATCTCACTACCACACCTTCTCATTTCTGATTTTATTTATTTGAATCTTCTTTTTTCTTTGACAGTTTAGCTAAGGGTTTGCTAATTCTATTGATCTTTTGAATGAACCAGCTTTTGGTTTTTTTTATTTCTCTCCATTGTTTTTCTATTCTCAATTTAATTTATTTTGGCTCTAATTTTTGTTATTTCTTCTCTTCTCCTTGCTTTGGGATTAGTTTGCTGCTCTTTCTCTAGTTTCTCCAGGTATATAATTAGGTCTTTGATTTTAGCTTTCTCTCTCTCTTTCTTTTTTGTTTTTTTGGCTCTGGGCATCGAGCCTGAATCTCTAGCATGGCAGGTGAGAATTCTGCCACTGAGCCACCATAGTTCTCTTTTTTAATTTTAACCACTTAGAACTGTAATATTCCCCCTCAGCACTACCTTCTTTGCAGTCTATTCATATTTATATGATGTATTCTCATTTTTATTCATCTCAAGATATTTACTGGCTTCCCTTTCAGTTTCTTCTTTGACTCACTGTTTAAGATTGTGTTACCTAATTTCCTTATATTTGTAGATTTTCAAATTTGCAGCCTGTTATTGATTTCCAGCTTTGTTCCATTACGGTTGGAGTAGATACTTTGTTTAATTTCAATCTTTTTAAATTTATTAAGACTTGTTTTGTGACATTACATGTGGTCTATCCTGGAGAATGGCTCATGTGCTCCTGAGAAGAATCTATATCCTGATGTTTTGGGATACAATATTTTGTATATGTCTGTTAGGTCTAGTTCATTTATCCTCTTATTCAGGTTCTCTGTTTCCTTATTAATCTTCTGTCTAGATGTTCTATCTGTTGAAGGCAGTGGTGTATTGAAGTCTCCAACTATTATTGTAGAGGTGTCTATTTCTCCCTTCAGTTTTGCCAGTGTTTGCCTCATGAATTTTTGGAGCACTGTGGCTAGTTGTATAAATATTTCTGATTGTCATTTCTTCTTGATGGGTCACCTCTTTTATTAATATATAATGTTCTTCTTTGCTTTTTATAACAGCTTTTCACTTAAAGTATATTTTGTCTAGTATCAGTATAGCTACCCCATTTCTTCTTTGGTTACTATTTGCATGGAATATCTTTTTCCAACATTTCACTTCCAATCTTTCACTTTCAATCTTTGAGTCTAAGATGAGTCTCTTGCAAAGAACATATAGTTGAATCATACTTTTTAATCCACTCTGTCAGTTTGTGTTTTGTTAGGGGAGTTAAATCCATTAACATTCAGTGTTTTTTACTGTAAAGGCAGTGCTTACTTCAGCTATTTTGTCCTTTGGTTTTTACATGCCATATATATTTTTTGATGTCTTTATCTATTGCAACCTCCTTTTCTGTACAGTTAATCTTTGGAGATATCCCTATCCACTTTTACCCCTTGGGGCAAACTCTTACTCTTCCTCAGCTCACAGCTTAAACTTCATTACAGGGAAGGTGCTCTCTGAGCCTAATTTAAGGGAAATCCCCTACTACCTTCTTATTGTAGGTAAAAATCTAGTTTCTCTAGATTCTTAATACCTTATAGATTTCCTTCACAGATCACTCCACAGGTTACAATGATTGAAGTAGTATTTTATTATTTCTTTAATGTAACTCTTTCTCACTTTTAACTCCATGGGATCAGAGACCATGTCTCTGTTGTTCAGCACAGTTTAAGTAGCACTTAGAATTTTCCCTAGCACTTAACAGGGTACTCAAAATTTGTTGACTACATAAAATCCTTGTGACACAGAAACACAAAAGGGAGAGGCAATGGTAGCTAGAGGAATAGGGCTTCAAGACTGGCTTCCAAGGCAGGTCATGTCACAGGAAAACTCTTAGGTCCATGTCTCATAAATGGAATCCAAAGCCAGGGCCAAACTAGGCCGTCTGTGTTCAGGTCTGTCATTTGAACAAGCAGACCAGTCTTTGAGAATGAGTTAGAAAGCAAGATGATATTTACTCTGAGTTTCTTCTCCTCTGTTGTGAAGTTGATGAAGACAATGTTTACATAAACGTAGGATGTCATTCTTTAGCATGAAAACTCGGTGCACATGTGATAGAAAGAATTCAATGATCTCTTCAGAGGGAAACATACAGACTGAGCCATTTAATAACCTTTCCAATGAACTGATAGAGCAGACAGCCAGTATTTGGTCACATGAAGTGTTTTATAGGAATTGTCTCACCCCAAATTAATGAGGAAAGGATACCTTGTTTAATAAGTAGTGTAGGCAAAACTGGCTTTCTCTATGGATTAAAGTAAATCTGAATTCCCACTCAACACTAGAAAGTTGAATTTAACATGAATTAATCCCATACAGTTAATAGATGATGATGTAGGGACTATCTTTGTCATCTAAGGTTGAGTGAAGGCTTCAAAAAGAAAATCTCCAAAGCACAATCTTTAGGTAAAATAAAATGGATTAATTTGATTGCTTCTAAAATGAAGATTTATTTTTAATAGTGGATATCATAAACAAAATTAACATACACATAAAAATGAAAAAAGTTATTTGCAATATTTAGAACTGACAAGAGTTACATATCTTGTACATGCAAAGAGCTTTACAAATCAATAAGACAAATACAGAAAAATAAACAAAGTGAGATAAAAAATTAGAGATAGGTTTTGTAGATAAAATAAACAAAAAGTTATTAAGCACATACAGAGAAGTCCTGCCCCAATGGAAATTAGAGAATGCAATTAAAGCAACCATGAAACATCACTTTTTACTCATCAAAAAGGCTGGAGGAAATGTAAATTTTTGTTGGGAATATGAGGATTTAGGAATCTTCGTGTACTATTAGTGACCCTATAATCTAGAGCAGATAGTTCTTCTGGAAAACAAAACCTGGCAGCATTTATCCAGATGAAATTTATAACCTGTAATCTAACAATCCTGTTCCTGGATATAGAGACTAGTGACATTCTCACCCAGGTTTTCAGAGGGCAGATGTGGGGCATAGTTTGTGGTGGTGGGGGGGCAACTGGAGGTATCTAACTGGGAGGATGGAGAAGAAACATATGGTGGGCAACACACTAGGAGAGTCTCTGCAGCAATCAGAAACAGAAGATTGGCTGTCACCACAACCTGGATAGAACTTACAGACTAATGCTGAGAGAAAAAAATCATAATTAGTAAATAATAACGATTATAATTAACATGCATGTAGTATTTACTACATGACAGTTGTAGACTCAAATACCGTGGATGTAAGTTTTATTGTTACCCACAGTTTACAGAGGGAGAAAGTGACACCCATAAGGGCACCTGGCTGGGAAGTGGACATGCTAGGATTTGAACTTGGGCAATTTGGCCACAGAGTTCTTCCTCAAAGTACTCACTACACTACTTAAGAACTACAATGAGAGCTGTAGCTCCGTTCCTTTTATGGAGATACTAAATTCATAAATATCAAACTATAATCCATGATTTTTGTGAAACAGATTAGCATCAGTGTTATCAAAATATTAAGGATACCAAAAAATAGCAGAATATAAACAAAAGAAAATAATAAAATAAAAACACCGACAATTCTTTGCATAACCCACTGATGAAAATGTACCATGAATGGAGGAGCAGGATTCAATCTTTTGTATACCTGAGATTAAGTAAAAGATTTTGTAGCTAAAGACTGTCTTTCAAGCATAAGTGTAAGGAAAGATCAAGAAATAACTGCAACAAGACACTGAAGGGAAGAAGATGGCATGTAGGATTTTCATAGCTAAGAGACATCAATGCCTGGCTTCCAAGTTCAAAGACAGATTGACTCTTTTGTTAGGACCTAATGCAGCATTGAAGCCAAGTGGTAGAAAGCTTGCCTGCCATTAGGGAGACATGGGTTCGATTCCTGGCCCATGCACCACCACCTCACCACCCCCCCCCCCAAGAAAATATTCCTTTCAAAATAGTACTGCTCATTGATAATGCATCTGGTTACCCAAAAGCTCTGATAGAGATGCATAATGAGATTCATGAAAACATGTTTCATGAATCTCATTATACATGTTTTCATGCCTGCTAACACAGCATCCATTGTGTAGCTAGCTCAGGGATCAAGGGGTAATTTTGACTTTTGAGTTTTACTATTTAGGAAATGAATTTCATAAGACTATTGATGCCATACATTATGATTCCTCTGGGCAAAGTCAACTGAAAACTTTCTGGAAAGGAGTCACCATTCTAGATGCCATTAAGAATATTTGTGATTCATGGGAGGAGGTAAAAAGGTCAGCATTGACAGGAGTGGAAGAAGTTGATTTCAACCCTCAAGGAAGGCTTTGAGGGGTCCAAGACTCCAGTGGCGGAAGTGATTGTAGATCTGGTGGAGGTAGCATGAGAACTAGGATTAGAAATGGAGCCTGAAGAGGTGGCTGAATTACTGCCATGTCGTGATGAGACTTTGAGGAGTTGCTTCTCGTGGATGAGCAAAGAAAGGGGTTTCTTGAATGTGCTCCTGGTGAACATGCTGTGAACATTGTTGAAATGACGAAGATTTAGATTATTACATGAATTTTGTTGATAAAGTAATAATAGGGTTGAGAGGATTGACTCCAAATTTTTTTTTTTTTTTAGATGCATGATCTGGGAATCGAACCCAGGTCTCCCACATGAAAGGTGAGCATTTTACCATTGAACTTGACTCTAATTTTGAAAGAAGTTCTACTGTGAGTCACATGTTATCAAAGAGTGTTGCATGATACAGAGAAATATTTCATGAAAGGAAGAGTCACTCAATGCAGCAAACTTCATTGTTGTCTTATTTTAGGATATTACCAAGGACATCCCAATCTTTAGCAACCAGCACCCTGATCAGTCAGCAGCCATCAACATTGAGGCAAGACCTCAATGAAAAAAGATTACAACTTGCTGAAGGTTCAGATGATGGTTAGCATTTTTCAGCAAAAAAGTATTTTTAAGTTAAGGTATATGCATTGTTTTCCTAGAGTAATGCTGTTGCACACTTAGTAAGCCATAGCATAGTATAAACATAACTTTTATTTGCCCTAGGAAACCAAAAAATTCAGGTAACTTGCTTTGTAGCAATATTCACTTTGTCACAGTGATCTGGAACTGAACTTAAAATATCTGAGGTATGCCTGTAAAGGAAATTCCCCTTGATAATATGGGTGGGCCTCATCCAATCAGTTGAAGGTCTTAAGAGTGAAAACTTAGTTTCCTGAAGAAGAAAAAATTCTGTCTCAGGACCCCAGCATCAAATATCACCTAATTTTCCAGCTGGCTAAAAACTTTGGACTTGCCAGCTTCCACAATCATGAGCCAGTTCTTTGAAATAAACATATTATATATAAATACCTTATTGGTTCTGCTTCTTGGGGGAACCCTGACTGACACTCATGGCATTCAAGGCTCTATGTAATTTAGTTTGTTCCTAACTGTATCACCTACCGCTGCCTCTTATGCATGCTACACTAGGCATTATTGTGCAATTGCTATTTTCAGCATACAGTCTATGCTTTTCAGCCTCCGTGCCTCTGCTCAGAATTTCTTCCTCTTATAACTCTCCCCACAAATCTCCACTTTGCAAAATTCAGCCTTTCCCTTGAATCTGGATTCACATCCCACCACCTCAATTAAACTTTTCCAAATTCATTTCTAAATTAAGCCCAATTATGTCTGGGTTTCTGTAGCCTTCTGGTTTAATTTTGCTCTGACTTATATAAGTTCTACCTAAGATTGTAGTAATTTGTATATACATTGTGGCTTCCCTGTCTTGTCCATCTTTGGCTTCAACTCTAGTGAATGGTTGCACATGATATGCATTCCATAAGTGAGTATTGAACTGAATTAGAGCATTTCAAACACAAATAATGCCGTTTTTAGGAAATAAGTCTGGTCACCTTACATAGGAATGGGTTGGATCTGGGAGATCCTGGAATTAGAAATAATGTGAAATTTAGGCATGAGGCAATAAGGATCTGGAGGGGCAGTGACTGCATGCTAGAAGAGGAAATGGTGATTCACAGCGATGCTGGGGGGAAAACAGTAGATTGTTATGAATGATGATGATGATGATAATTATAGCAATGAAGATGATAGCTTGTATTTGTATAGTACCTTTCAGTTCATGCAGATGATTCCCGAGTTATTTATGCAGATTGGATTCCTGAGAATGAAATGAAGTGATGCAATAAATAATATTTTAAAGTGATAAAATGAATGGCATATTTGTATTTTTCTGGGAAAGGCTTGTTAGCTTCAAAGTTGGCAAAGATATATAGCACAGAACATTTAGGCAACTTAGAAATCAACTTATTGCAATTTAAGAGTTGCTGCAGTTCTCCTGCTCATCAGGGGGTAGTCAGAAGATTTATCCGAGGAACAGTTGGAGAAATCCATTAGAACAAGTCCCTAATAACGAATTCCAAATACCAGTGTTATTTTTAGCAAATATTTATTGAACTCCCTTGGATTTCCCGAGAACTGTATTATTCCTTCAGAGGGATGTAGATAGAGCAATAGTTCCTTTCATCTGGGGACACATTGGTTTCAGATTGTTGTATTTTGGTGCAAAGGCTAAAGTGAATGTCTTTGTCTTCTTAGGGTAAAGGGCATGGGAGCTTCTTAATATGATGCCACGGGACCTCTTTCTTTCTGACTGCAGAAACCTAGGACCAGTCTACTCTCTTTATTTTGTAGATTTATTTATGGAGTGTTTTGATAAATGTCTTTTACCCTTTAAAGCAAAGTGATTAGAATTCAAAGAAATGTGCTTAATTGGTGTCTGCTTAAGCACTCCCCATATCACCAGCTACAAAACGAAGAGACTTAATGCGTGTTTACATTGGATGTCACTAGTTTTGTTTTTGTTTTGTTTTCTCTCAATTTGCATTTGTGGAAGAGGCTTGACTTTTGACCTGTTGTTGGACAGGGAAGAATTATATTATTTAGACATGTAAGTCAGTGCCACCTCGGGACCTCACTTTGTTCTTTATGCCCAGAAGGAATAAGGGAATACAAGAAATGGCTGCGGGATCAGGTCTAGAGCTGGATCCTGGGAGAGGAGGAAGCCCTGCAGATCTTATTTCAAAGGGGACTAAAAAATGGCAATTAGGTCTGGTCTGAAAAGGGACTGAAAGTCTCCAGTGTAGTGTAGGGAAAGAGACAGAGTGGCAGAACTCTCTTGCAAAAGGTTCTTTTAGAAGGTCAAATTTCAGTGCCATGGTTCAAGTGAGGATTATTGGGCAAATGTGGGCTTGCTGGGAATGGGCTCTACTTGGTCTCATTGATCAGGTACAATCAGTAAAGGAAGACAGCTAAGACCCTATTAACTCAGTGCTCAAGTAACAGACTAGCTTGTTATTATCATATATTGTGTGGGGCTACGATATCTACTACCAGTAACAGTGGCCTTGGAAAGGGGGAGCACTCAGTGGCAAAAATTGTGAAACAATGGATTCAACAGGGGGATAAATGGATAGTAGGCAATTGAAAGGAGAAAAGGAACTTTGTTCAGGTCAGTCCATAATAAGATTGGCAGGGAACTGACAACCTGATTGGTAGGGGTCTGACCTTTGTGATGGCATTTCAGTGTGCATGTGTGGAAGCAGCCCCCTTTTCTATTTCTTTCAGTGAGCTCTCATAGGAAGAGACCTGCTGAAATGGTCACTTGGCATGCAATATTTCTTTACTAGAAAGAAAATATATTGCATTTGCTTATTGTCCAATGGGTGTGGCTTTTAGGAAAAGAGACACATAGGTGAGGGAGGAATGTATTTTTTTCCTAGGCTGGGCATGGCTCACATTCAGAAAACCAGAGGGGAAGCAAAATTCAAAGATTGTTGACTGATTTATGTGGTGTGTTAGCAAAAAGCCCAAGGCAATGTTGATATCTATGTTTATTCTGGGTCCTTTAAAACATGTGCCTTTTACAACCTTAAATTGGATTATTGCAATTTGCTGACCAACATGGTATGTGAGCCCTATCCTTTTATGTATATATTTCAGTCTTCTTGTCTCTGTTAACCATGATCCCAGAGGTTATCAGAAATGGAGTTTTATACTTGGAAAACTAAATACTAGAATATATTGAACAACAGAAAGGAAATGAAACATACCAGGAGCAGTGAAATTGAATCTTTCTTTAGAAAGAAAGGCAACAGAAATTAAAGAACCTTCTGAAAAGAAAACACAATAAGTTATATTTCCACAACTACAGCTAAACTTTATATTGAGTTTTCCAATAGCAGCTGCATTACAGAACTGTGGAAACTCCACAACTACTAAGAAGGAAAACCTAAAGATTAATATCAAACAAAGCTGGAGTTGTCTCAATAAAATGGTGTCAACAACCTGCTTAATTCTAGGGGCCTGAAACTGCATGGTTTGCAGAATGATTTTTATCTAGAAATCATTTTGATGTTTATTAGAACATTTTATTGCACATTAAATATGGCAGGAACTTTTCAAGTATACAAATGTCGTTTTTCAGGCTGCTATGATAGATACACATGAATGGGTTGGTTTAACAACTGGAATTTATTGGCTCAGGATTTCAGAGGCTGGAAGGCATCTTCTTCCTGGGCGTGGGCGCATTCTGACTGGCTGCCAATCGTTCCATGACTTTTCTGTTACCCATGATGCCCTTTCCTTTCTCTTGCATGTTCTGTTAGCTTCCAGCTTCTGGCGACCCCACTTGGCTTTCTTTTCATAAAGCCTCGGTTATAGGATTAAGTAAGGCTCAGCCTCAATCAGTTGAACCACACCTTAACTCAAAATAACATCTTTAAAAGGTCCCGTTTATAATAGATTCACACCGCAGACATGGATTAAGATGAAGATGTTTTTTTTTTTTTCTGGGTTACTTAATTCAACCTCCCATACAATAAGTTAGAAAATTTCTATTGGATAGAATAAATCAAGAAGGTTGTCATTCGTTGGAAGCTGCTCCATACCAGCCACTCTGTTAATTTATGTACACACACACTATCTTGTTACAAGTTCACAGAAATCCTATTAGGAGATATAATTCTTGACCACTCTACAGGTGAGGAAGGTAAGGTATAGACAGTGAAGACGTTGCTGAAGTTAAAGGTCTCAGTTTCCTTTTTAAAAAATCTCTTTCTTATAGCAGAATGACAACAAACAAAGAAAGAAGCAATGATGGAGTTTAAAAATCACTGCCTTAAATGTCAGAGTAGAAACCATCACCAGAAAAGTAGATTCAGCAAGAATAACCCATAGCTTCTGGGGTTGGGGATTTTAACAAGGAACAGATATTTACATAGATGCAAAGTACCTCCTCCCAAATTATTTGCTTAAAAAAGAGTAACTATGCAGAGGGAAGACAGACAGACAAAAAGTTATCAAAATGAACCTCTACTCAGGAGCAATGGATATCAGGTGCCTCTGGATATGGTTCTCTGAGAAGGGCATTCATCCTTTGGACTGTACTTCAGCCAAGTTGCATAATGTAAACTAATCATGGAGAGGAATCAGAAAACACACTGAGTAGTGTTCTATAAGGTAATCAGCCATAGTCTTCAAATTTGGCAATGTTATGAAAAACAAAGAATAAAAAAAGACAAAAGGGGAATGCTAACCAAATGTAACCCTATCTGGAACTGGATCCTGTACCCAAAGAAATGCCATGCTATAAATGTTTGGAACAAAATAAAATAAATAAATAAAAATAAAATAAAAGTTTGGGACAGTTGAACTAACAAGAGAACAGATTGGATAAAAGTTTTGTGTCACTGTTAAATTTTCTAAAATTGCTAGCTCTCATTGGGTAACAAAAGAGAATATTCTTAGGAAATGTACAGTGAAGCATTGAAGGGCTAAAAGAACTTGTATGCTACCAACTCTCAAAAGGTACAAAAATATGGATATAAGCAGAAAGGAAAATGGGAAAGCAAATGTCACAAAATATTAAAATTTGATGAATCTAGATCATGAATATTTGGGAGTTCTTTGTATATTCTTACAACTTTGCTAAGTATAAAATATTTCAAACTAAAAAGCAAAGCAAAGTCTGAATCATAGAAGAAATATTAGTCACACAAGCACTATTTCAGGAAAAGCACTGGGTACAAGTGATTATACAGTCACTTTTATTCAAACCTCAAGTAACAGATAAATCCAATGCTATATAGACCATTTCAGAGCCCAGATTAAAGATAGAGAAGGTGCCAACCTTCTAAGGAAGCTAATGTGATCTTGAATACTTGAGTCACCAGATAAGCTTGAGCAGGTGTTCACTTCCCAGGGGCTTTTGGTGAAGCAGGTGAGTAGGGGCTGGTGAATACAGCCTGTGCCCTGCTTGCCAAGAAGTGAATCCTGCAGAAACTACTCCAGCCTGCAGGAATGTATGCAAAGATGCCACTGGAACTACTTGCAGTCCTACCTGAAATTCAGACCTAAGAAGGCAGAAAAAAAGAAAACCAAAGAACAATTTCACCCATGGTGGTAAATGTAAAAATACTTGTAAATTAATGCAATTGCAAACTCTGCAGCACATTATAAGAACACCATATTATGACCAAGAAAGTTTCATTTTAAGATTAGGTAGACAGTCAATATTAAGGAATTTACAACTCAGCTCATCAATAGATCAAAGAAAAATCAATGTAATTATTTTAATAGTGCCATATATATTTGACAAAATTTATCATCAAACCCTGATATAAACATTCTGTAAACTAGAAATATCTTAGAATTCATTAACATGATAAGCCAAATAACACTCAAAGATTAAAAGCGAGAAGCATTCCTATCAAATTCAGAGCCTCAGTTCCCGCATTGGAATGGAAATAATAATTCTACATTTCAAGGTTGCTGTGAGAAGAGAAAAAAGTGCTAAAAATAGCTAATAAGCATAAATAAAGTGAGATGGAAGTGATAAAATCCAGTGTATTAGTCATTACAATAAACGTGATTGTAAAGACACACGAACACTTGAATTGTTAATTTGCTGTTACTTGAGTAATCAAACTATATTTGATCAGAAGATTCATGCTGTGCATCATACAGTGCAGCTCAATAAATGTTATACCAGTTATTCTCCTTTAGTTAAAAGTATATAATCATATGGCTATTCCAAATAAGTTTTAAATTACAAGATACTTTGTCATTATTATTGCTGTTATTAAGAATATCCATTATCTAAATAGAAACATCACCTTACACATACTATGGGAAAACTCACAGATCTTATAGATAAGCCATGTTGAATGTTAGCATGTAGGTATCATAAGACTGTCATTTTTATGGGTCAGAAAATAATTTCTAAAACATATGTTCCTGCTAGTATTGGCAGAATTCCTTAGAAATATATTAACAAAGTGAGTAATTTATAATATCTTCTTGTCCTATAAAATTCTTGGGTGGAATCTTAAATCAAGCTGTTAGGTTTTGAGAAAGAAATGAAAAAAAGGCAAATGCAAAAGCCCTGTTTGGCACAAAGACTGGTGGGCAATAGAACTCCTATTGAGCTGTTTTACCAACAAAATCACCCAAAAGGAAAGCATATCCCTATGAAGTAGAAAAATCTGGAAATTTCTTTAAAAATTATTCTATGACAGCAAATCATTTATTTATCATTGACTGATATGTTTCTGATGCAAGCTATGTCTACCCATAAGTACCCCGACTCACGGTCTCCTGACAATTCTCTTTAATAGCATTTTTCTTTTTATTTATAAATCATATTAGAATTTGAGATTGGGTTTTTGTGAGTTTGTTTCTTCGAAATCTGTCTCTTCCACTAACTCTGAGCTCCAAAAGAACATGCCAAGTTTGCACATGACTGTTACTCAGAAGTTAGCAGAATGTTTGGCACAAAGTAATACCCCATCCATATTTGATGGTGAATTAACAAATAAATATAGTAATTACCAAGTCAGTAAATCAAATTAATTGTCAATGCATGCAAACCAGTGATTTGGTTGCTCTCCAGAAACCCTTCACGTTACCCTCATTTAGCAGCAATTTGACAGAGTAAAAGGAAGGGATTGCTATTTAAGATTGCCTTCTTACTAGGATGGAATAAAATTATAGGTGGCAAGATTAGAATAATTTTTTATTAAGGCATCATTGATGAAAGATAATGCTTACCTGGTTAGTTTAGACTAGGCCTTAGTATTATGACTGTAATTTTCAGTTGAGTCTACTTGGTTTAAAAATACTTGAAAAATTCATTATGACTGAAAGACAATTAAGTGGCTAAAGCCATGCTGTGGAAGGCTATTATTCATGTTTAATTTGGTTCTAGTATTCTCTTCCAAGCTCTCCCCATTAGAATAATGGGCCTGTAGGCTACGGGCTCATTTCCTTCTTCAAATCTCAGACAGATCCCTTCTTTCTTTCATAATTTTAATCTCAATATTCCCCAGTGATCCAGTGATATAGGTTTGAGTTCTGTATTCTTTTTTTGCTTAAGTGCACCAGGGCATTTTGTACAAATTTACAGGTGAATTCCTTGTCTTCTTTTGTATTATGTTCAAATGTACACACATTAAATCCTAAGTACAGAGTTATCACAAATTTCTATAGCTTTAGATATTACCCGTGTCAAATTCAAAAGAAATATGGAAATTCCCGTTCCTCCAATATTCTTTGAATAATTTCGTTGCCACCAGTTACCCCAGGAATGTTTTTTTTTTAACTTTGCTGTGACCTCTTGGCCTGTCTGCCTTCAGCTGCTCTCTGTTGCAGAGAGTTTCAGTGGTAGAATGCGGAGGGATGTTTTTCTTCTCACTAGTCCATGGTATTTTGGCTGGAAAAGAGAATCTTCAGGGCTGACCATGACCTGAAAATTGCACCTCCACTACAGGAAAGTGCTTGGCATGTATTTTGTGCTACAATCTGCAGTCATTTGACTGTTATTTGTTAACTCTTTCATGGCCACTGTGCATTAGTTTTGTGCCCATGGGGCAGACACAACAAATGAAACCCTAACAATGCAATCAACTTGGTTGTCTATTTTATGTAGACTGATAAAAAGTTACTTGGAAAAATGAAATCCTTATTAAAAACACACCCAAATTCATTTGCATCATATGAATAATCAGTCTCATGATGTTCTAAGAGCACAATCCTCCCTGACAGTCCTTCAGTGAACTCAAATTAAAAGGCATGAATTTAGAACATTTAGCATTGGGACAGGTTCACACGAGGTGCCCAGTAAGGGTCAGTTATAGTCCCTTTTACAGCCTAATTTATTTATTTATTTTTTGCCTAATTTAAATATTGGCATCTAAAATGTTATGAGTATCCGTCATCCAGTAGACTATTATATACTGTTGATTTCACCCTTTAAAAGATCAGATTCTTGAGAAACAACAAGAGCAGGTGGAATTGTTCTTGAATCTTTCATAGATTAACTATTTTAAGCTTATTGAGAAGATAAAGATTTCTGCCAAAAAGGGATTATGTATTTATATCACTTTATTGTTCAATCTTCTCCAATTTAGACTCAGTGTCAATGTGCTTATTTATTTATGGAATAAACCACCCCTAATTTCCTTGTATATTGATGATTGGTTTAAAGAAGAGATTGTTCCTCATCTCCCATGAGCCAGCCCCCCAGTTGTTTGCCATAAACCATTAAATCCACGAAGACTGCATGACTGGATGTCTTCAGTATTTTAATATAAATGGAGATTTGCAAGAAGAAAAAGTTGTTAAATGATCCCCTCTGTGCCTTTTAATAGTGTGACCACAAATGCTCATTTTGCTGTAGAGTCAAAATGATGAATTATTGCTGTACTTAGTCATATATTTGCAGTGGCACTCTATGGATATGGAAAAAAAAAATGCACATTAAGCTTCTTTCAAACAAGCTGCCTTAGTCTTCAATTCTAATTATAATGGAACTAGTGTTAGCAATAAGAAATCATTTTGAAATGATATTGTAAGTACTCTACCTCATCAACTCATAGGTCCAGGAGGGTAATGGAATGCTACATGTCCTCAAACTTCCTAACCAGATGCTGCTCAAAAGCCAGTACTCTTGTAGGAATACGTCATGAGAAGTGCATGGTACATATGAAAGAAGCTTTGATTGCCTATGTTTTAGTTGAATATTCTTAGGAAAATTAAGATAAAATATTGACGTGCATTATATCAGAGCCATTATCTTCAGTTACATACAAATAGTTATATCCAAGAATTTTTAGAAATTGTCTTATACATTGTCACCCAGTTACACAAATTCTTTTATGTGTAAATTTTCTCTTAAGCATTCTTATAGGCTAGACCTTGAAGATATTTAATTTCTAAACATTGTGAGAAAGAAATATTATGGAAAACTAATTTTTAAAGTGCTGCCTCTCTCTCTCTCTCTCTCTCTCTCTCTCTCTCTCTCTCTCTCTCTCTCTCTCCCCCCCCCCCCCCGTGTGTCTTGGCATTAATTATACCATAAGTTAAGTTAAATAGAAATAGAAACTCCAGCTTGATTTTTCCAGTGAAAATTAAATTTGTTTCTCTGTTTTCATTCCAAATATCACTTAGTGATCTTGCAAATGGAGCCACCCAAAAGAAGATGAATCAGGCAAAAGAGTATGGTTGGAACAAGTCACAGGAACTTGAGCTGAGTCTCTGGAGATCATTTAGTTCAGCCCTCATTTTAGAGCTGAGAGAAAATGTGGTCTAGAGACATAATTTATCTAAGAGTGTTGAGCTAGTTAACGGCGAGCTGAAACACAGTCTCTGTGACTCCAAATCCAAGGCTTTTTCTCCTGAACCCAACTGCATCGATTACAGTTACTTGCAAATTTACTCCAAAAACACTCAGTGCTGAGGGAAGAATGTGACTTACTTTTATGATTATAAGAAGATGCCCTTTGACAGTGGGCATAATTCTCATAGGCATGGCTGTCTGGAGGCGAATGAAGAATTAACACTTCCACATCATACACCCTATTTTAAATCTGTGACTGTACTTTTCAAACATATTTTTTTAGATGATGTAACATTTCTACATCATGTCCCCATTTTGATCTGTGTGCAATTATTTGACCTGGGTCTGTATCAGCCGGCAGCCATTAGGGAGTCTGTGTTGCTGACTACCATTTACAAACCAGCTCATTTATTTATCCACACAGCCAGTCAGATCAGCTCAACTACATTAAAATAGGCCAGACACTTAATCTGACTTATTTCAAAACTTAACTGCCTTTTGATTTACTTGAATTAGTTTTTAAAAAACTAGTATACATTTAGAAACAGTCCATTGAATTTATTAAATTCTGGAGTTTCCCAAAGCAAGATTCTTTTTTAAATTTTATTTTCAATGAAACAATAGATAGCGTGACCAGGTGAAATAAACATTAACAATTTGACCTCAGAGGAGAATATTTTTATTTCCTCTAGGAAAAAAAATCTATACTTTTCCTAGCTCAAAATTCTAATTCCTTCCTAATTCCTTAGTGGCAAGTTAGGTAAAAAAAAAGTGAAAAACCAAAACACTGGAATTCCAAGAAGATAGGTGCTACAACTGTTCTTTAATAGGAGAAATAAAAGTAG
Source organism: Tamandua tetradactyla (assembly GCF_023851605.1). Taxonomy (NCBI): domain Eukaryota; kingdom Metazoa; phylum Chordata; class Mammalia; order Pilosa; family Myrmecophagidae; genus Tamandua; species Tamandua tetradactyla. The sequence goes on along the minus strand of NC_135331.1, from coordinate 181,987,178 downwards.
ATAATTTTCAGCCATTTAAATAAAAGTCAGTTAACACCAGTGGAATCCTGATCTTAAAATCAAATTTTCATTAAATTTCTCGGTAGAAAGTACTGTCTGATTCTTTATCATATGCTACCTTCACACTGTCAAAAAACAATAATGCCATTTGAACACTCTTAAAAATTAGTTCAGTGAATACAACCGCATTTCCAACGTGATTCATGTCACAACTGTTGTCCTGGGCTTAACTCCAAAAGTGTCAATAAAAGAAATTATTTCCCTCTTTTTAAGCCTACTAAACACATTAAGCACAGTATTTCTCTTGATGGTTCAGCACTAGTGCCTTGTCCTTTTTCCAAGTGTACAGTAAAAAAAAAAAGACATTTGTGAAAAATGCAGTCAATTTACACTTTACTGAGTTATTCCTGTCTGTTTCTCCTTGCACTCGTTGGGAAAGCACACATTTTTTTTTTTAACATGGGCAGGCACCGGGGATTGAACCCGGGTCCTCGGGCTTGGCAGGCAAGCATTCTTACCTGCTGAGCCACCGTGGCCTGCCCAAGCACACATTTTTAATAATGAAATCTGATTTGTTTAAAAAATAAAAAAGTGCATATTTTAGAAAACATGTATTATAATTAACACTTAGGCATTCACAAAGCTCAAAAGGCAAAAACCCTTTAAATGTATAAATCAGAGTTCATAATACCAAAAGGGGTTGAGAATACACAAAGAAACTAACCATTAAAGTAAGACTAATGATGGGGGCAAATGCAATGTGGTCAGACACATTAGAGAGAAAGCCCTAATAAGCATTCAACTTCTCATTGACAGTTGAAAAGGAACATTTTGAGCCACTGTAATAAATAACGTGTTTTATCCAATAGCATTAATTAGCAAGGTAGATGAATCTGCCTTCCTGGAAAAGGAAACAAAAATCTCAGTGTGCATATATTCCCCTCCTTTTGTGTTTCGCAGCCTGTTATACTAGCTATTTGCAGCTATGATCTTTCTGGAACCCAAAGGAAGAACAACTATAATAAATGTTAAATGCTGAGATGTCCTTGAAGTAATTCTCCACTTCAGGAAATGATTATTTAAGTGGCCTTTGCTGCCGGGTGGTGGTAGCGTTGGAAGTGAGGATGTAGCAGCAGAAAAGAGAACAGCAGCTAGATAATTACCCTACAAACAAAATTCCAAATATCTCTCGAAAGCAAACTTTGTAGCTGCTGTGCAATCAGGCCAAGAAATTCAGTATAAAACTTCCAACTCACTAAACCTGGCACAGTTCATACTAAATTCTCCTAATTGCCAATGAATAGTACACTCCCGCCTGGAAAACCAGAAAGGTCATGCTAAAGTACAGGAACCCATGCTGTTTTGCAAATCCATTGTGCCTTGCATCTCTGTCTTCTGGTGTCTGCTCTGCAATCTTCTGAACTTTACTCAACTTTACCACCTGCTAGTTATTCAATTCTAATCAATGGAAGCAAATATTCATGTAGCCTGGCCTTCAGCAAGCTGTGAGGAGGCTAGAAGGAAGGGTACAAGAATTCAGATCGGAAGTAAAGCAGGGACCATGTCTTGCAAATCCTAGGAAGAAATGAAATTTGTGTCTTATTTTAACTAGCGAAGGAAGTGACTAAGAGTTTTAAAACCTAACAAAAATACTAAGTTTGAAATACTGGAATTATCTCCCTGGACAATATCCGTGAAGTCAGTTTTTCGTACGTTTTCATACATTAAAACGGGATGAAAACGATTTTTCCATGGCAGCAAGGCTTCTTTTAAAATAAGGTGATGGCGTTGGAGGTGTCACTTTCTAAAATCCCGAGGCTAGGAAAGAACTAAAATGGAGACTACATTTCTTTTTCTTTCCTTGAGTATTTAAATCCATCCCTAGGTTGACTCGTGTACCTAGAATGCCTAAAATTAATGCATGGGGAAATGCCTAAATTGGTTTCACCCCACCTTCAGAATATTCCTGAAAGTCTGCCTGTCATCGTCATAAAGAAGGAAGTGTGTGAGGTCCCAGACAAGGGAAGGCAGAGGGAGGGAAATGAAGGGCGGAAAGGAGGCTTTGCTGATAGAAGGCAAAGTTTGCTCTTGATTAGCTCGTTTCTCCTTCAGCTCCTGGCCTCCTCCTCCCCCCGCCCCACACCCTCTACAGTGTTCTCTTCTCCCACCCCTGTCAAAGCTGGCTTCCAAAGGGGTCACAAATCAGTCCTTCCACTCCAAGATGAGCTGAAATTGAATTGTTACTCTGCAAATGACACTTGCATATTTTAAACCTAACTTACGATTGTGAAGTACATGATTTGTTTTCTGTTAAAGGATTTTTAGGCCTCAACAAGCTAGTGGAGGAAGGTTTTCTATTTGGTGTATTATGTAGCAAGATGAAACTATACACTTCAAACAGGAAATGGGTGAAGTTCTATATTGATTTACCGTAAACTTTCATGAACGCATATAAAATTATTTTCTGCTTTGATTTAATGGTCACGTGTACTGTCAATGAAGGGCTGTAAAAATCAGTAATAAGTAAAATAAGTAAATAAATAAATGGCAGAATACATAAACTGCTGGTTTGAGAGACGATTTTAATATCTCTGAAAAGCCTCTGAACTTCTCTACCGCAAAACTGTATTGAGATTCTTTATGTAAGAGAAGGATAAGGAATGACAATGTTGATTTTCCTGAGTGTCTTCTCTTTGCCAGGCACTCTCTTAGACACCTTCATATACACTACTTTTAAGGATTCAGAAAATCAAGGATTTTAAATATTCTTCTATCTGAAATTCTAAAGGAAAGTCTTACAGACAGTATAAAATTAGGAGCTGTTTAAAGGCATTGAACACTTTTTTTTTTGGTCCCTGATATCATGTGTCTCCTAATAAAGAAAAATACAGGTTATGAAATGCTCTACGGACCTGTAAGATATATGTAACCTTTTTTATTATTTAAACCTAAGTACTTGAATTTTTCTTAATTTAAAATGTAATATATTGGGGGGGTGGAAATTGTGCTAATGTGTCACCAAATATTTCTGATTTCATTAGTAAATGTGATAACTGGTTCCTGGAATTGTATGTTTCATTTGCCCATTGTATGGGACTGTTTACTGTGGATTGATTTGCATAATCTTGAAAGTGACTTTATACAAAAGAACAAAAAGTTTTTGAATATAATGGCAGAAGCAGTGGGCCTAGAAACTCCAAGTGTGTTACATGGAGGATGATATAAAGCATAATGTGTTCAGCATGGGTAGAAGGCATGAAAATTCAGGCAATGCCATGCTTCAGAATGATGGGTCTTGGTGTTTATAGTGGATTGAGAAAAAAATTAGATCTGCTAGAGTACCAAGGATGATTTTGACTCTGTGGTCACCCAATGAAGTGCTCAATAGTCTACTTGCAGATGGCAAGAATATGCAATTGGCTTATGGATGTTTATTGATGAAAAAGCAAAAATTATATATTCAAGGATAAGCATTTCAAGTTCTCTTAAGTTGTATTTATTTCATATAATGGATTTGTTTATATTGTTTTCATTGACTGTGAGGTGGACCCTAAATTGCATACAAATCCAAATTTTTTCAAAACCTTGGCAAGATTTTCTCTTGAAAATAAACCTTCATTAACTCTACAGAGGTGACAGCTGTGCCCAATATTTTAAGAAGATCAGAGATGTTTTTGCTAAGCAACAAAAGGTCAAAGACAGAAAGCTCATTTTAAATAGACTATTTAAATGTTTCTCTCAAAAACTTTGTACTTAAAATGCAGTATACCTGTTTCTTCCACTCCAGATATTAATTATTTCAGACAAGCAATGGGGAAATGCCAGGAATATATGAACTGATGAAAACAAAAGCAATGATGTTTCCAAGGATGCACCTGACAGCTCTTAGGGGATCTAAAGAAATGAGAGCAGAATTACAAAGATTTCAAGTGTTTTAGTAATAAACTCAGGCAATTTAAAGTTGCAAAATTCATCATATTTACACTGATCTTAGATCTTTTCTGAATGCCGAGCAACTACTTTTACAATGTTTAATGTTACAAATTTATATTGGAACACTTTGACTTTATATTAGAATAAAGAATATTGAGAATGGATTTATATAATAAAATTGAGTTTTACTTGTTGTAATAACTATGCCCTGATCTCTAGTCCACAATATACTTGTCTGGATTATTAAATCTTGGGTTGGGAGAGTCAGTAACTATTCCATTAACAGTAATTTTCCTTTGTAACCTAGTTAATTTTTATAATGGAGCTTATTTAATATCTCTTTCTTTCTAGTTTAATTTTTATACTTTTAAATAAAACAATAATAGAACTGACTCCAGCTTTCTCTTACAAAATGGTAGAGTTTCAAAATGAATTTATTTAAATAAGCAAAAATAAATAAATAGATCTCATTAAGAAGCTTGAAATACATTGAAAAAGTCGTGGAAATTCCCGAGTCTCCTTTCATTTAAAAGTTAGAGTGGGATTTTTCACCTATATTTTCATTTTTCTGGGGTTCCAGCAACATTCTAGATTTCACCATAATCCCTGTTGCAGAGACTCCTGAACTATATTGGGATATTAAAGACTGCCTTAGTTTATTTTTTTATGCACAGGCGGAAATTGAACCCAGGTGCAGTCTACCATAGGACCACCTGTGAAACCTTGAAACAGTCTGATTTTAATCCTCCCTAACCCATGTACATTGTCTAGTTGGATGGAGAATATACTGGGGCTTTTAAAAGGGAAAACACGCAAATTTGTTAGTGCCCTGGACAAAGAAGGAAGTGGCATTGTCTGGTTTCCTGTCCTGTCTCCCAGAGCAGGGTGCTTTCAGTTTCCAGGAATTCTTAGAGGTAGGACAGACTAGCAGCAGAGGAGCCTGTAGGGACATGAAAACAGCACAGCTGGTATTAAACAGTGGCAGCAATTCTGCTTCATAACTGAGTTCTCCTGCGGTTTCTCTTCTCCCTGTCCTGTAATACAAGGTCACCCCCACTGCTCACCTCCCTCAGGTTGCTACATCAGAACCTGAGATTTATTTTTCATTTACCTTCTCTAAAGATCTTTTAAAGTGTGGGCCTAATTATTACTGAATCAACAGACTTTGTTGTGTAGGGAGACAAAGTTTGCCTAATATTGGGAATCGTGGCATTTTTATGGCCATGTCACCTATGCAAAGAAAAAAAAAAGATCTCTAATTAATTTTCCCAGAGAAGTAAATTCCAAACCAAAATATATTCAGCATGACTCAGTTTTTTCCTTTTCCTAAAGTGATATAACATCACTCTTTAGAGGAGAGAATTAAGCACTTACTAGCTCTGGTTTTTCTTTCTGTGCAAATAACATAAATTCCAAAAGCAAAAATATTCTACTTGTAACTTTTGGATTAGCAAACCAACATATAGTTCAGTTACAGCAAGCTTTGGATAGGGGCTAAAAAGTCTTTGAACCCTGCTGTTATCATGTTTCCGGGTAGGAATATAATGTGATTCGCAACAACAGAAAATGATTCATGTTCTTCAGTAAATTAAATCATGAAAGAAAGGCTCAGACCAGAAACATTATCTCATAAATTAAAATGCTGTCTTAAACATGTGGGCACTAGAAGAGAGACAAGAAAACCTTCCTGGATATCTACTTTTATCAGTGATGAAATGTCTCCATAGCTCCCCAGAAGACTTGGCTTATGTCCCCTTGAGCAGAATCTTCTTACATGCCTTACTCCAGGCCATCACCAGGCTGGGGCAATGGGATCACAATGACTGATTTACTGAAACTCATATGCATGTGGTGGAATTGGATTCCTTGAGAATATGAAAATTTCTGCTTAGAAGGAAAAAGAGGAGGTTTTGGGAAGCCAAATGATAGCTTCTGCTGCAACGTGATGTCAAGCAAAGCGATAGTCAAGACCCAGACAAACTACCAGGATGGGGCTAAGGAGCATGTGGAAGGGCAATAAAGGGCAGTGAAGGACACAGTATTCGTTATAAAGTGGCCAAGCTAAGATCTGGTCAAGGGAGATTAGAGATAATAATTCAGAGGCCAGGCCAGAAAACAAGTGGCATTTCAGAAACAGAACACTAGTGTTTAATGCCTGCCAATACTCAGGCTTGGTCTCTCCCACTCCAACCAAAAGTCAAAACATTTTCTGCAACCCATCTACTTCTCCTTAGCATTTATTTAATAAAATAAGCATTTCAATTCTCATAAACATGGTTTAGTGAAACCCATCTTGTTTTTCCCAATTCACTTTTCACTTTCAGACACTCTGACGGAGAAGGAGCCTAATCTATTAGCTTATTTATGATCATTAATTCATTCATTCCACAAACATTTGTTAAGAACCCCTTATGTGGCTTGTAGAGCCAGGCCCTTAGTTTCTAAGGATGCTTGCAGGGAGAGGAGACAAACATCTAAACTTAAAATTTTAATAAAGAATAGTAAGTTCTGTATTTGTAAAATCAGTGGTGGCATAGTGTTTTCTGAAGATTTGAATTCCGGTGGTTAAGTTTGATGGGTGGAAAAGTGGGGAAGGAATTCTTTGCAGAGAGAAAGCAGGTATAAAAGCACAAAAATATGAAATATCATGTCTCATGGAAGGATCTTTATGCTCTGATAGCATCATAGGTGCAAGATAAGGAGCAGGAAGCTGGAGAGGTAATTTATAATCAGATCAAGACGTACGTGGGGGTACAAAGTATTGGTTTCATCCTATAGTAGATGAAAAGCCATGATGGGGTTGAAGCATGGACCTTTTTGAATTTTAGATATATCATTAGATATATCATTCTGGTGAAAGTGTAAACATGGATTAGAGAGAGAAAGAAATGAAAAGAGAAGACCAGTTATGGGGGAACTAGGATAATACAGAAGAGAGATGATGTGAGTTTAAATTAGATAGTGACAGTGAAGAAGATTAACCAGATGGGGCTTGGGGACCAATTGGATTTGAAGAGTAAAGGAGAGGCGATGTCTGAATGAATTCCATGTTCGTCGTTTGGGAGAATGTGAAGCTGGTATCATTATCCAGTTAGAAAATAGAAGATAAATGTATTTCAGTTCAGTTTGGACATGCTGAGTTTGCGATGCCTGTGGGACAAGCAGGTGGTTTTATGCATTGAGCAGATGGCTATGTGAGCTTTGAGTTTAGAAGAATAGCCTGGTCTGGAGATACGGATTTGAGAGTTAACAGGCTATAGATGTCAGCAAAAACTGTGTTGATACTCCTCAGGGGGATTTAGTGAAGTGAGAAGAGGTTAAGATTTCCAAGGACAGGGACTGTGTTTTTCTCCCTCATCATATTTCCAGGATGCAGTTCAAGTGCCAAATATATAAGGAGTTTTCAATATTTGTTTAAGAGCAAAAAGAACCAGCAAAGGGACAGATAGGGAGCAATCAGAGAGAAAGGAGGACAATTAGGAAGAAAATATTGGTGTCGAGGAAGCCCAGATAGGAGAAAGTATCAAGAAAAGAGTTGTCAGAACTGTTTATAATGCTGCAGATGGGTCAAATAAGACATGCATAGCAAAACTAGAGCAGTGCTGTTCTTTTCTGCACAAACCCAAATGCATGCATTTCATTTTTATTTACATTTAATAAGATCTTGAGAGTGGAATGAATGTTAGGCTATGTGTTTTAGTAGATGGATTTCTTTTTACTCACCCTCGAATTTCCTTAATAACTCTCCAAAGTACCTATTTGTCAGAACCAACAAATGTACATTAAATGAGTGTGTCAAGAAGCAAAATGATGCTTTGTTGAATGTAGGTTAAATTATATAGTCAATAATAAGATATACAGATGCAAATGCAACCTGGGGCCTCAAGAGGGGGAAACAGCAGCAGCTTATTATATTTTATTTTTAACATGTTACAACCTTGTGAATTCCCATATTTCATAGAAGGGATGATAAGTGCTTTTAAGATATAGGACAAAAATAAAAAAAAAAATCCTTGTAAATGTCAATTCAGAGTAAACTCACTAAGATTTCAAGGGCGAAATAAGAAAGCTAATTCTTCAGAGCAGTGGTTCATTCATTTATTCAACAAATATTAATTCTGCAACTAAAAATATGTACCAAACTTCATTCTAAGAAATGAGATACAGCAACAAAGCAGACCTTGCCATTTTTTCTTGTTCCTTGTAATTATAAGTGATATGGTGTTACATATGTAATTATGTAAAAATTAATTAACTGCAACTGAGACATACTCTAAAGGCTAAGTAGAGGGTACTGTAAGGGCATAAGACAAGATAAGTATATTGTGATAAAAGACATAATGAGATTTATTACATACCCTCATAGTATGAATATCGTAGCCTTGCAGACTATTTTAGTTACCTTGACAGAGTGCTGTTTATTCCAAGAATTAAAGAGTGAACAGGAGTTAACCAGAAATTGGGAGTGGAGAGGATTGGAGAGATCTTTATGGATGGAGAGAACAGCATATGCTCCCTAGGGTAGAATGGAACTGTCGCATTGCGGGATGTGGGAGCAGGGCCTTTAGCTGGCACACTGTAGAACAGAAAGGAATGTGGTCTTCAGGAAGACTGGCGAGATGGCACAGAGAGCCCTAGGACCATGTTAAGTAGTTTGGTCAACATCTTTCTATGGGAAGTTAATAAATTATTGTAAAAAGATGAAAGGCATGAACAAATATGAAACCTTTGAAGGATCTCTCCTTGTTTAGAGTATGAAGAAACAAACAAAAATCTAAGACTTGAAGCAACATACAAAGAAAGTAACTACCTATCATACTTAGACTATGGTCTTCTATGATTAAAAATTTGTTCACGTGATAAATGGAAATAATGAAAACTACTTTTTAGAACTGGGGGGAAGCTAAAATATTATAAACTCACTTAGCATGGTTTCTGGCACCTTAGAGTCTCTACAATGTTGTTTGACTTCCTGACCCTCCAGCTGCCCCCGGGTACCAGTTTCTTGTCTAATAATAAGTTAATACTCATTGAATGGTATTAGTGGGGAAGAATACAGGCTTTTCAAAAATCTGGGCGCACTCTTAGGCCAGCCATTAAAGAAAGGAGTATTATCGTAAAGACACCCCTGGAAAGGCACTGGCCTTCACACATGGCCAGCACACCTGTGCTCGCATTTTGACTGGACAGGCCTGAATCTAGGAGACCAGTATGACATAGAATTGCTTCAGGGGATTTGCACTTGCTTTGAGGTTAATTATAATTATCTGGAACTCTCCCTGCAAATCATATCATATTAAAATTTGCCAAGCACCCTCAGTACTTTTTTCACCAGGAAAAACTACTCTGAGCCAAAACAGACCTCCTAATGGAAATTTCCAGCTTTTTTATGCTCTTCAGTCTTTGGTTATTTCAAAACAGTATTGATAAAGCAGTTTGTAGCACATTATATTGTTGCAGCCTCAAATGATTAAAAAAAATCCAGTACAAGGACACATTCACATGCTAATATCCAGGGTTTTTCTTTCAGATTGAAAATACACTAAAAATGGGGTTATTATTTAATGTACTCAGCAGTAAAGCTGCCTGAGAATGAGTGAAAGCTTTCTAAGCCTCCCTGTCAGCTTTCAAATGAGCTATGGCAGAGAAGGAATAAACAGTATCCACTGAGTTCTTTTCTGAAAAAATGCTTTTGACAGAATGGCTCAACACCTGTTAAGCCAAGAAGTGCTTTTCTAAGAAAATAAAGCTACAAAAAGCAGCAGCCGTAAGTGTCCATTGTTATGTTATTCCAGAACACAGAAGTATTCTTTGAGCAGACAATAGTAGGAAAGTACTCATGCCTGAGTAGGCAGCTCCATAAGAAATAAATAAAAATATGGCCATTAGAACTCATATTCGATAATAAGCATTTCAGGAAAAATGCCTCTTTCTGTTGTCTTCAGGCTTGGAATGCTGTAAGCTGTTGATTTTTTTTTTCACTTATTAGTTTATTCTAACATAGACACATCATACAGCTCAGGAATGACCTGGACATTTGAATTAGTTTGAATTAAACCCAGTGGAAGTTGCAAACTTTTCACAACTTTTTTAAAAATAGTTCTTTGGAAAATCTGTAAAGTAGTTTAAAGAAACAGGCAGTCTAGTAAATAAAGGCAAAAGAATAGTGTGCTCCTAGAGCTATGGCTAAGAAAGGCAATCAGTTAAAGGGATTCACCTTTTTTTTTTTAGCAAGGTAATTAAAACTATTTAGGTCAAAAAGATCTGCAGCTTAGTTCTTCAAGCCATAGTCTATCAAAAGAAAAAAGAGAGAGAGATTAGTTTTCAGATACTACATATTGGCTGCATCTAACCCTTTACAGTGGTGGAGTAATAGAGCAAGAAAGCAACCAACCTTGAAAGCAGAAAATTGTAAATTCATTGATTACTGGTTTTGCTGAGCTGATAGAATCACAAAATTTGGACATCATTTGCAAACAACAATAACTAATTGCCCCTTCAAATGATTTGGATGCTGGAAGAAAAGCAAAGGACTTAATTAATTAGCTGATTAATTAATATAATAGTTTCTCACCCTGGTTATTCAATGGACATATGTTTGTCCTAAATGTATGATTACATACACACAAGAAAGCATGTGGCAACATTTACAGGTAAAAATAAATGACTATGTCTAATCCAATGCTCAAGACAGATGTGGATATTCTATTGATATTAAATGTAATTTGAAGCTAATCAATTTTGGTACTACTGTTATTTTTTAGAAAAGGCACACCAGAAACCAAAAACATAAAAAATAGCAAGGCTTATGCGCTTATTTTGCGATAGGTGCTGAATTTAGAGGCCTGAGCATGGCCTCTGCACTCAAGGACTTTAGTTTGAATGGAGGAAGCTGAAAAGCTAAAAAATAATGATGGCATGTGATGAATCCCTTAATAGAGGGATTTATATAAACAGTAAAGCACTTAGCTGTGAAATGTTTGGTAGATCATATTTGATCTGAGACTGAAAGTCCTGTGGAAGTTTCTTGGGAAGAAGGATAAAAGGGGAGAGTGCTCCCCAGAAAGAGAGAAAAGCATGTGCAAAGATGCAGTTGTATGCAAACCTTTAGGTTGTTCAAAGAACTGCAAAAGTTCGGTGGGATGAAATCATGGTTTCCGCCTGCCTTACAGCACACCTGATTTTCTTTCTGTAATCCTTCTGCAAGCTAATTTCCTCACCCAGGGTGTCCACCCAGTCACCCCTACAAACCCTTCTTCATTCTTTTATTTCTTACCCACATTACACTCTCTTCACCTACTGAGTCTCTCTCTTGTTCTTCTCCTTTTAAAACAAATTCTGTGCTGCTGCCTAAACTGAACAAACCAAAATCTCAAGCTAGAGCTCTTGCAGTGGTTTCCAAAGCGGTAACCCACCAATTGGCTTGTCTCTCCTCTGTCACTCCTCACCCTCCCTTCTCTTTGGTTCTGAACAACCCACAGCTTTCGTGCTTTCTTATCTTACCTCCTGATGAAATGTCCTTCCCTCCTCTTGCACTTGACCTCCTGTCCCATCTTCAAGACTCAGATCAAGGGACACCTGCTCAGGGAGTCACATCAAATCAGTCCTGGAAATCTTAGCAGACGCCTCTCAGATCGTTGGTTTTTGTGTTACATACCAATCAACACTTAATCTAATATTTGGCACATTATACTTTAATTGCCTAGTTACCTTATTTCTCTCTTTACATATTAAACACTTTTATGAGACAGAATCTGTGCTGTATTTTACATTTGCTGTAGCTTCTAGCATACTGCCATGTCTGGAGCATAGCAGGAATCAAATAAATGCCTTATGAATAATTGAGTATCAAAAATTTCATCTATCAATGTACTATTAATATTCAAAATAACTGGTCTTAACTTATTAAGCTTATAATCCAATACAAAATGATCAGTTATAATATTAATTGCACAGAAATCTAATATTAAAATAAAATTCTAAGAGGCTGAAAACTTTTCCTTCTTTCATTTGGGAAGATGCTGTCAAAGGCAGGAAGGTTTTCAGTGGGTACATATCTGCTTTATACTAATCAAATTAGAATGTCTCTGTGAAATAAAACATAAATCCAGACCTTGACCTAATCAGAGCCCTCTGTAGATACAGGCTTAAGGGCGAAATGCACGTATGTGTGTTTTCCATGCTTTCATACCTAAGGATTTAGAGTTTTGACAAGGGTGTCAAAGTGTCTTCTAAAACCCAGAATCCTCAGTGTTTATGATTAAATGCTGAAGATAATAGAATTTCAACAATGCACAAGGACAATGTAGGATCAGAGAGACCTCTCAGGACCAAAGGGGGCAGACATGAACTGTTTTTCCTGGTGAGATAAAACAAAAGCTTGAGTGTCAAATCAGACCAACGAGATTCAGAGATTTTTAGTTTGTATCAAGCTATACTAAAAACTGCAAGGATATAGGTAAACACGAGGTACAAGCAAAGCAGGGAGAGATCAGAGACAGCCATTGTCACCTCGGTGGCTCCTTGTTGCATTAAGATGTGCCATGGAGCAGATTTAACACATCTCTTAATGAGGTGTGCACAAAGAAAACTGTTTAATCGTGGTCTCTGTTTTATACTCAATAAACTACACTGTTTGTAGATTATTTCTATTCATTCATATATTCCAGGGACTTGCTATTATTGTTGTTTCTTTTTTATAAGTGTCCTAGACAGACTAGGTACATTCTGCTGGAAGTGTTCTCTGTGTAAAATGCTCTTCTAGGAAATAACACTATGTATTTGATTATTGTTGTTTTTTTTCATGCACCCTAGACAGCCTAGGTACATCCTGCTGGAAGCTCTATATAAAATGCTTTTCTAGGAAATAGCACTATATTATTTGCCTAGAGGTATATCAGTAGTATATTTATAAAGAAATTTGACCACTTCATTTCCTTTGTTTCTTTTCTGGGAGGGCTTCTCCCACCTCCGTGTAAGAATGGAATGTGACCTGCTGCTAGCTGTCCCCCTCCACCTGATCATTCCCTCCACCTGTCCTGAACTCCCTGCGGATATTGTGCTTCTGGTGTGATGTGATGTGGCAGCTGACGGGGTGGTGGTGACATAGAACTGGTGGAAGAAAATCTAGTTCCTTACACTAATTTGGAAGCACACAAACTCTTTGTGAAAGCTTCTTCCTTTTTGGTTCAGCCTTTGATTATCAGGACTCTGAAACCTCTTAAAGCCTCTGCCTGCCCAAGGTCTGGGTGCAAGCTGATGTGACCTGGAAGGTATGGAGGCAAGTTCAGAGGAGGAGGGAGGCATATGCAATAGACACTTCCTGCTTTTTAATAGTAATTTGATTTGGGGGAGTATAGAAAGTAAAGTTAGGTGGACGCCATGTAGATTCTGACAATATTCACATGATATCTAAACAATCAAGCCAGAGGAAAAGGGTCGAGGTGAGGAATGATTTGTTGGGTGTGGCAAAAACCAAATGAATAACTGATTGGCTGCCTCTTTCGTTTTTTGGCTATTTATGTTGGAACTGGTTATTTAAAGCAGAAAAATTTTGTCTAAGAAAGGGGAGATAATGTTAAAAATCCTGCCTATATTCCCTTTAAAACGGAAAGAGGAAAATCAAATATTACACTGTTCAGCTATTCTTGAGAACAAATACCGTCTGTTAGTCCTCATGTATCAATAAGGAATAACACAGAATCTACATTTGAAATGACAGTCTATGAATCACAAGATCTAACACAATCATTTTGGTTTCTAATTCACATAAGTTATCTTTCATCTTGTATTGAATATATTTTTCAAAGTGTGAAATCATAGCATCAAGTTTTTTTAATAGGAAAAAATTTATCTATGAGTAGGAACTATATTAAAATGGAAATGTTAATAGCTTTAGTTCTGAAAGTCAGCAAACAGTTGCAGCATTAGTGAAAATAAATATGATGTTTAATGCTCCCTAGGATAGATTAATGGACAGAGAAAGCCATGCAAATAGTCTCTCATAAAGAAGAATGAGAAATTGTTCTGTTCCTCCTTAACTTTCTTAGGGACAATTGAAAAGCCATCATTTGGGTTTGAAAGGCAATAATGTGAAGTCAAACCAGTGGATCCACATTGCCCAAAGGACTGGAAGCAGCTCTCCGATTCCCTGGACTGGCTGCCTCAATAAAGCAGAGCAGCTGCATGATGTAGCCCCAGCTGACCTAACAATCTTTCTTCGTCGGAGAAGACTAATACAAATCAGATGAGAAATCGAGATGCTGACCCCAAACTCCAGATGACAGTGCCTGCTTTCAAATTCACATAGCCTTCCTTTAATATAATTCACCCTTGCTCCCCTAATTCTAATGAAATCTTGAAAGAAATATATATCCTCTCTGAAAATAAGATTTCTGGTTACATTTGGCATTTCTCAACTTCAAAGTTTCTGACAATTGTTAAATATATTACTCCTCAGTGGCTTTATAGGCCTTCAGAAGAGATATGGCAAAATCTTAAACCAGGTCTGATATGGTTTCTTTTAAAAAAAATTCCTTTTTATTGGAGAAGTTGTAGGTTTACAGAAACTCTTGCATAAAATGCAGAGTTCCTGGGGTGTGAGGGTGGTTCTGTAGTACAATTCTCACCTGCCATGCAAGAAACCCAGGTACGATTCCTGGCCCATGCACTTTCCAAAACAAAGAACCTAGCAAAGAAAGAAAGAAAAAACAAACAAAAATTCAACAAATGGTGCTGCAATAATGGGAAACTCACATGGAAAAAGAATGAAATATGACCCCGGGCATAGAGCATACAAAAAAAAAATAGAGTTCTTGAGTTCCTCTACACAACTCTATTAATAACACCTTGCATTAGTGTGTTATACTTGTTACAATTGATGAAAGAACATTTTTAATGATTATTTGCATTAGGGTTTACTGTTTGTGTTGTACAATCCTATGGATTTTAAAAAAAATTTTATTCTAGTAATATATATACAACTTCAAACTCCCGCCCCCCGTTTTTTTTTTTTTACCATATTGAAATATATAATTCAGTGCTGTTAATTGTGTTCATATGTGCTGTCATCAACACCATCATCCATTATTAAAATTTTTGAGTCATTCCAAATAGATACTCTGTATAATTTAAGCTTCAGCTTACATTCCCTACCTCCACCATGGCTCCTGGTAACCTATTTTCTAGTCTGACCCTATGAACTCAAATTCGTATGATCAAAGGATCATACAATATTTGTCCTTTTGTGTTTGGCTTATTTTACTCAACATGAAATCTTCAAGGTTCATCCATATTGTTACATTCAGGACTTCATTTCATTTTATGCCTGTATAATAATGTTCCATTGAGAGTTTGTACCACAATGTTTATCCATTCATTGGTTGATGGACACTTGTGTTGCTTCCATCTTTTGGCAAGTGTGAATAATGTTGCTATAAACATCAGTGTGTAAATATCAATTTGAGTCCCTGCTTTCTATTCTTTTGGGTAGATACCTAGAAGTGAGATTACCAAGTCATATGGGAAGTCTATATTTGACTTGGTGGAGCCACTAAACTCTTTTCACAGTGGTTGCACCATTTTACATTCCTATCTGCAATGAATCAGTGTTCGTTCCTCTTTCTCCACATCCTCTCCAACATTTGTAATTCTTTATTTTTTAATAGTCAATATTCTATTGTGTATGAAATGGTATCTCATTGAGGTTTTGATTTGCATGCCCTTGATGGCTAATTGTATTAGTCTGTTAAGCTACTGGAATGCAATGTACCAGAAATGGGATGGCTTTTATAAAGGGAATTTAATAAGTTACAAGTTTACAGTTGTAAGGCCATGAGAATGTCCAAATTAAGGCACCCACAAGAGATTACCTTCACTCAAGAAAGGGTGATGTCATCCAGAACACCTCTGTCAGATGGGAAGTAATGTGGCTTGCCGCGTCCTCTTTTTCCTCCCCGGTTTGACACGGTTCCCTGGAAGGAAGGGCGGTGGCAAGGCCTTCAACGCCCCAAAAGAGGACGAGGCATAAAATGGTGTAATAGAAAAATACTGGGATTAACGACACTAATTGTGTGTTTCTTGTTGCTGGTTGTGCTCCAAGCATTATATCAAAACGAATCAGAAAGCAAAAGAATTGGAAAAAATGATACAAATTGTACAAATTGCAAAACCTTGTTAATGGCTGTTTGGAAAAAATTAGTTTGGGACGCCCCCATTAAGCAAGTCATGCTGCAGATACAGCAGGCAGAAGTGCTTTTAGAACAAGTCACAGAAAAGTACCCCATAGAAAGTAAACACTTACAATTAAAAAACCCTGCATTGAGCCATCCTGGAAATTTACTCCCCACCACGGCACCGGTCCATTGCTATAAAACAATAAAAAATCTAAGCAAACAATGTAACCTTTAATCAAAACAAGCTAACCTTTAACCAGATTAAAATAGGTCTTGACATATAGCCTCACCTGTAGAATAATAGGAAAAGAAAGTCTAAACTCAGAAAACTGCAAACACAATGTCTGTGGTTTAAGCCAATATCTTGCTGCTATTAAAATCTTGTGTAAGTGTTTCTAAGAAAATCAAAACGTGTACTTTCGCTTTGCTTCCCTGAACCTGTAACTTTACCTAAAACGTAAGCCATGACACAACCATGATTCTGTGATACCTGTTTCCTTGCCAAGAATAAGGGTATAAAATCAGTTAAGCAAAAATAAATCTAAGCAACTCTTCTCAGAGGAAAATTCTCTAAGCTGTCTCTTGGTGTTCTTCTCGCGCCGACGACCCTCCACACCTTCAAGCCCGTTCCCTCTGCTGCGGCTGGACCGTGGCAGTGGCTGGCATCTGCTGGTCTTTTGCTCCTGGGCTCTGCTGCTTTCAGCCTCTGTCTCCTGTGTGACTTCCTCATTTGGCATTTGTGGGACTTCACTTAGCAACTCTGTGACACAACTCTGGGTCCTGGCCTGCATAGTATATCCTGGGAAGGCACATGGTGATGTTTGCTGAGCCCCGGGTCTCTTGTTGGCTCTGAAGCAATTGGTCTCCAAGTGTCTGCAATCTGCTCTTCTCTGTTGGCTCTCTCCAAAATGTTTCCTCTTTTAAAGGACTCTGGTAAGCTACTCAAGACCCACCTGATATGGGTGGAGTCACATCTCCATTTAATCAAAAGGTCACACCCACAATTAGGTGTACCACAATACCGTGGAAGGTGTTTTTGAGCTGTGGGATTTTTTTTATATATTCTGAATACTGAACCTTCATCAAATATGTGATTTCCAAATATTTCATTGTGTAGGTTGATATACAGAAGTTTTTAATGTTGATGAAGTCTCATTTATTTTTTGTTTTGTTGTATATGCTTTGAGTGTAAAGTCTAAGACACCATTGCTTACTATGAGATTTTCTTCTAAGAAATTTATTGTTCTGGTTCTTATGTTTAGGTGTTTGGTCCATTTGGAGCTGAGTTTTGTATATGGTGTGAGATGGGCAGCCACCTTCAGTCTTTTATGTATGAACATCCAGTTCTCCCAGCACCATTTATTGGAGATACATTCTTTTCCAATTGACACTCTTGTCAAAAAATATCAGAGGACCAGAAATGTGAGGGTTGATTTCTGAATTCTCACTTTGATTCCATTAGTCTGTATGTCTGTATTTATGTCAGTACCATGTTGTTTTGATTACTGTAGCTTTTTAATTAAGTTTTAAGTTTGTGAAATGTGAGTCCTTTAACTTCCCTCTTCTTTTACAAGATAGCTTTGGCTATTCAATGCCTCTTCCTTCAATATTCATTTGATAATTGGCTTTTCCATTTCTCCAGAGAAGGTTGTTAGAATTTTTATTGGGATTGCATTGAGCCTATAATTTGCTTTGTGTAGAACTGACATTTTAACAATATTTAGTCTTCCAACCCATGAACACAGAATGTCCTTCCATTTATTTAGGTCGTCTTTGATTCCTTTTAGCAATGTTTTGTATTTTTTGTGTACAAGTATTTTACATCCTCAGTTAGATTTATTCCTAGATATTTGATTCTTTTAGATGTTACTGTAAGTAGATTTTTTTCTTGATATATTTTCCTGGTTGCTCATTACCAGTGTGTAGAAAGTACTGATTTTTGCATGTTGATCTTGTATTCAGTCACTTTGCTGAATGTGTTTATTAACTCCAGTAGCTTTGTTGTAGATTTTTTGGGACTTCTGTATACAGGATCAGGTCATCAGCAAATAGTGAAAGTTGTAAGGGGTATGGTGTGCATGGGTTTTTTTTTTTTTTCTGTTTTCATTTTATTTTTCTGTTGTCTTTTTATTTTTTTTTCTGAATTGATGCAAATGTTCTAAGAAATGATCATGATGATGAATATGCAACTACGTGATGATATTGTGAATTACTGATTATATATGTAGAATGGAGCAATCATATATTAAGAAGGTTTGTGTTTCTTTCCTGTAATTTTTTTTTAATTAATAAAAAAATAAAAAAAAATAGCGAAAGTTTTTCTTCTTCCCTTCCAACTTGGATACCTTTTATTTCTTTTTCTTGCCTAACTACTCAGGCTACAATGTTGAATAATAGTGGGGACCGTGGGCCTCCTCATCTTGTTGCAGATCTTGGAGGGAAAGCTGTCAGCCTTTCCCCATGGAGTTACGATGTTAGATATGGATTTTTTGTATATGTCATCTACCGTACTGATGAAGCTTCCTTCTCTTTCTCGTTTTCCAAGTTGTTTTTTTTTAATCAAGAAAGCATGCTGAACTTTTTCAAATGGCTTTTCTGCATCAATTGAGATGATCATGTGCTTTTCCCTTTTGATATGTTAATGTGGTGTATTACAGTAATTGATTTTTTATATTGAACCAACCATGTATACCTGGGAGGAATTGTACTTGATCCTGATGTATAATTCTTTTAATGCACTGCTGGATGTGATTCACAAGTATTTTCTTGAGAATTTTTACATCTAGAGATGTAAAATTTCATTCGTTAGAGAAATTGGATCGTAATTTCCTTTTCTTGTGGTATCTTTATCTGGCTTTGGTATTAGGGTGATGTTGGCGTCATACTATGAGTTTAGGTAGTGTTCCTTCCTCTTAAATTTTTGGCAGAGTTTGAGCATGGTTGGTGTTAATTCTTCTTGCAATGATTGGTTGTTAGAAGGTTTTTGACGGTTGATTCAGTTTCTGCTTGTGATTGAACTGTTGAGGCCTTCTATTTTTCTAGAGTCAAAGTAGGCTGTTCATGTGCTTCTAGGAATTTTCCATTTCATCAAGGTTGTCTAATTTGTCAGCATGCATTTTTTCACAGTTTCTTTTAATGATTTTTGTTCTGTGAGGACAGTAGTAATGACCCCCTCTCATTTCTGATTTTATTTTATTTTTTGCATCTTTTCTCTTTTTCACTTTCTCAGTCTAGCTAAGGGTTTGTTAATTTTATTTATCTTCTTATAGAACCAACTTTTTTATTTTGTTAATTCTCTCTTCTTCTTCTTCTATTATTAATTTCATTTTTTCCTGCCCTAATCTTTATTATTTCTTTCCTTTTGCTTACTTTGGGGTTAGTTTGCTCTTCCATTTCTAGTTTCTCATGGTGTGCAGTTATGTCTTTGATTTTTAGCTTTTTCTTTTTTAAATTCCTCTTTTTTTTAATGCAGTTAAAGTTATAAACTCCTTCTCAGTCCTGCCTTCACTACATCCCATAAGTTTTGATATATGTTCTCATTTTTATTGGTCTTGATATGTTTACTAATTTTTCTTATAATTTCTTCTTTGACCCACTGATTGCTTTAAAGTGTGTTAATTTCCATATGTTTGTGAATTTTCCAGTTCTCTGCTTATTATGGATTTCCAGCTTCATTCCATTAAAATCAGAGAAAGGGCTTATTATTATTTCAATTTTTAAAATTTATTGAGACTTGTGTTGCCACCCAATATGTGATCTATTGTGGAGAACGATCTATGTGAGAAGACTGTGTATCCTGCTCTTTTCGGGTCCAGTGTTTTATATATGTCTGTTAGTGCCTTTATAGTATTATTGAAGTTCTCTGATTCCTTACTGATCCTCTGTCTAGATGTTCACTCTAATGATGAAAGTGGTACATTGAAGCCTCCAACTATTGTAGAGATTTCTATTTCTCTTTTTACTTTTGTCAGGGTTTGCTTCAGGTATTTTAGGGCATCCTGGTTTGGTTAGGAGCATAAATATTTATGACTTATTTCTTCTTGGTGGATTGCCCCTTTAATTAATATATAGTCCTTCTTAGTTTCTTATAACAACTTTTGACTTAAAGTCTATTTTGTCCAATGCTAGTATAGCTACCCCAGTTCTTTTTTGGTTGCTATTTGTGTGGAACATCTTTTCTATCCTTTAACTTTGAACCTGTTTGTGTCTTTGCATCCTAGATGAGTCTCTTGTAAACAACATATAGTTGGATCATGTTTTTCTATCCATTCTGCCACACCGTATCTGTTGATTGGGGAAATTAATCCATTAACATTCAAT
This sequence comes from Tamandua tetradactyla, assembly GCF_023851605.1. Lineage (NCBI taxonomy): Eukaryota > Metazoa > Chordata > Mammalia > Pilosa > Myrmecophagidae > Tamandua > Tamandua tetradactyla. Next base: position 181,966,752 of record NC_135331.1, on the reverse strand, counting down.
GTTATTACTGTAAAGTCAGTAGGTATATCAGCCATTTTTTACTTTTTTTCAAATTTTTGTTTTTATATGTTATATCTTTTATTATTGCTTTTTTTCTTCTCTCTTTTTACCCTTTTAGTTACCCTGATAATCTTCATTATTACACTCTCCTCCACGTCTCTCTTTCCTGTCTTTTCCTTTTAGCCTGCAGAATTCCCTTTAGTATTTCTTGTGGGGCAGGTCTTTTGTTGATGAACTCTCTCAGTTTCTGTTTATCTGTGAATATTTTAAACTTTCCTTCATTTTTGAAGGACAGTTTTCCTGAATAAAGAATTCTAGGCTGGCAGTTTTTCTCTTTCAATATTGTAAATATGTCATACAACTGTCTTCTTACCGCCATGGTTTCTGATAAGAAACTGGAATTTAGTCTTATTGCAGTTCCCTTCTATGTGACTAATCACTTTTCTCTTACTGCTTTCAGGATTCTCTCTTCTTCTTGGTCATTTGACATTCTGATTATTATGAGTTTCAGCATAGGTCTATAAAGAATTATTCTGTTTGGAGTACATTGTACTTTTTGAACATGATACATTTCCTCAAAATTTTTTTCTGTCCCTTTTTCCTTCACTTCTTCTTATGGGACACCCTTGATGAATATATTTGTACACTTTGTGCTATCATTCAAAACCCTGAAACCCTGCCCAGTTTGTCCTGTTCTTTTCTCTATTTATTCTTCTATCTGTAAGATTTCAATTGTACTATCTTCTAACTCACGGATTCTTCTGTCTGTTAAAATTTGATGTTGTATGCCTCTAGTGTACTTATAATCTCTACTATTTGCCTTTCATTCCCATAATTTCTATTTCTTTTTATTCTTTTCAAATCTTCTTTATGCTTGCACAGTGTCTTCTTAACATCCCTTATCTCTTTACCCATAGTTTTCTTCATCTCCTTGAATTAATTTAGGAGACTTGTTAGAACTTCCTTGATTAGTTGTTCTAACTTCTGTGTTTCTTCTGAAGTTTTGCTTTGTTCCTTTGACTGGGCCATATCTTCCTGTTTCTTAGTTTGGCTTGTAATATTTTGCTGATATCTGGGCATCTGATTTTCTTGATGAATTTACTCTTGAGTTCAGCTTCTCTCTCTTGCCTAGGGTTTTATTCTTGATTGGCTTTGTGTTAAGGCTATTTTTAGATGCTTGATTCAACTTATTCTAGACATTTTGAATGGTTTGTATTTAACTCATCAGATTTTTTTTTTTTTTTTGGCTTTCCTTCTTTCTCTGGATAGAAGACACAATTTTTTAGATTATCCTATTTATGTAATTGTTTTACCCCTAGAGTAAAGCATCCTTTATTCTATTCCTTCTTTAGGAGTGTTGATATGTTTGTTTTTTATTTTACTCTATTTTTTAAAAAAATACTTTTTTCATTGTCTCTAGCTCCTTTTGCCTGGGGGGCAAATTCTGGGAGGTGGGCCACTCTGCAGAGGACTTTCCCAAGTCAGTATTTCCCAGTCAAAACAGGGCCAAGGATCCATGAAGAAGGGTAGTCTGGTTCCAAAATACCCTGGGGAGAATACCAAAAAGGATGCCACATATCTCTTTGATGCCTCCCTGAATCTATGCTTTCCAAGCCTGCCCGGCAGATGGTGCTCTTCCGCACCTTTCCTCAGGATGTACTTTGTCTTTACGTTTGCGCTGACTCCACCCCTGTTGGGATGGTGTTGGAACAGAGGCTGCTGGCAGCTTTTGTCTGGGGTGGGTCAAATTAATAGCTGCCTTTAGAGGTGAGACCCAGCAATCCAAGTTCATTATTCAAAAGCCATGATCAGTGCTTGGTTGTGCCCTCCAGTTCTTTGGGGAGAGGACATTTATATCCATTTCTGAGAGCAGCAGTCAGCCAGGGATATATATTGTCACATATATTGACATATAACAATATGCTTATGTTAAGTGAGGTGTTTTTCATGAGAATGGGGATGAGGACCAGCCACCACCATGTAGAGAGTGCTACTGACAGCCTTCACCATAGGTTGTCAGTCCCTCCCTCTCTTACCTGGATGTTGCACAGTGTTCTTCTGGTCCATGGAGCACCAAAACAGTTGTTTCAGACAGTTTCTAGCTGTGTACCAGCTGCCCTGGAGGATAGATTGAGTCTTGGAGCTCCCTACTCCAACATCTTTCTTGAGAAGTAGAACTCTTAATTTGACTACTGATTGCTGGTGATTGCATTGAGTTGAGCAGAGGCTTCTAAGCACAGGCTACCATCAGCATTTCCAAGTCAGAGATTTATGTGCAAGGTCAGGCATGGCACTCCACATATGCCAGTGAAATTATAATAGTATTGGATTTGTCAGCTAAGTGTAAAATACCCTTGTGCTGCAGAGTGAAGCCTTCATTTTCTAAATAAATTAACTGTAATAACTATCAAACTACAGCTGGTAAGCAAGTCAGCCATCTGTGAACAGGGAATCCATCGGCTGCACAAGCCTCATTAGACATTCCTTCAAGATATGGAAAATTAGAGCAAACTGAGCTGTTTTGAGCCAATGAAAGGCAAAAGACAACATAAAATAACACCTTATTACTTCATCCTTGCAAAGAAATATCAAACAGTTGGGAGCTGAAGAGACAAGTTGGAGGGGCACGATGTTCATCTTGAAACTGGTGCAAGGAGATGGAAGCAGACTGAGTGAGACCATCCCATTTACAATCTAGTGATAATAATGCAGCAGATGGTTGTATAACTCTCACTTATTCCACTGTGTCTAGCTTTGTGAGGTCCTCTGTGGTCTCCAAATCATTTGTTAACTCTCACTAGCGAACTATGCAATTGCATTTGTGATTTTTTTCAACCTTACTTGGACAAAGAAGACTTGAGGTAATACTTAGTCTGTCCCATCACTTGGAAGACCCCCGCCTGACACATATTAGAAATTCTCCATGATTAAAGCTCTTGTAATCTTAACACAGCTCTCGGAAACTGCAGTTGTTGTGTCTCTTCAGAACCCTTTCCTGCTGGAAACCCAAAGAGGATATGTTACACATTTGTTGATACTTAAAAGAATCCTAAATCTCACCTACCTTCTTTCAGAGGAAAAATAATGTATATGAAATAAAAAACAGCTGGGTTTGAATCTCAGTGGTATCATTCTGAAATTGGGCCAAATAACCTCTTTGATTCTTAGTTCCCCCAATTTTCCCATGTATAATACAAAAACAATATGTCTCTTACAGGATTTTAGAAAACTGAAATGAAATCATATGTATAGAGTGTCTCAGCATATTGTCTGCCATACAGAGGATGTTCAGTGATAGTCTGTTTTCCTTGCCTTCTTTTGAAGTCAAAGAAGACCAAATTTCCCTACATCCAATTGACATTCTTTACTGTCCAGAGTTATTTCAGTAAAAGAAATAGCAGCAGAAGAGAAACTGTGACAATTGAAAGAAAGCTAATGGCTCAAAGAGCACTCATTGAAGGGGCATTTACAATGAAATGACAAAAGTGGAAAATATATAAAACTCAGACTGGAGAATGAGCACAGAAGGAAAATTATCTATGCTTATCGTTAAGTGGAGGAGCAGCATTTCTTTTGAGAGTTTCCAAGATTTTACATTACAGAGAATATATTTTCACATGGCAAGTGCTGTTAGAAACTTTTGTCTATACGCGATGTGCTGTAAATCAATAATTTAAAAATGCCATAAGGAGTAATAACACTAAATAAATATGTAATTATTATTTAGGTTCATTTGCTTTACTTGAATAAAAATTGCTGACAGTCTTATTATGTCAGGACTATATAAGCCAATACGTTTTTCCTCGGTCTTTAAAATCATTTGTTGGATTGTGATGTGTATGAGTTAATGAATGATGATTAAAAAACACGTTAATGCAATTATGAAGTGAAAGCCCCATTTTCCCCCTTAAATCTTGGGTACAGAATGCATGCATTTAGAATGGTATAGACTGGCTTGAAAGCAGTATGCATGCAAACCACCTAGACTCTGGATGACCGCTTGTCACTGTATATCAGATATTTTAAAGAAAACTAATTCTGTCTGAGGCTGCATTACTTACCCAATCCTGTGAGGTGCGCATACCGATGATGTAATACTTGAAATCTTGCATTCAGTTCAGGTCACCACATTTTAAGTGAGACAGACAAACAAGTTTGGGCTTCATATAGAAACTCAATTAAAGTTGTTGTGAATATTTAGCCAGAAGAAATAATTGTTTTTTTTCAATATTTTAAAGTTATGCTCTGGAGAATGAAGGGTACTTAAGCTGTACTGTTGCAGACAGCAGACCTTTGACAAAAGAAAACATTATGAAAATGAACTTGGCTGAAAATAAAAGGAAATTAGAGTTTTCCAATATACAGATAACCTGAATTAGAAATATTTCAGCAAAGATCCTCCATTGTGTAGGAGGATGAAATAATGTTTTTTCTTTAACTCTAGGATGTCTTTTTTTACTTTCAATTATTATAATAATAAATTTCTATATAGTTTACTATTTATAGCTGAAGTCATCTAGGTTCATAATTAAAAATTTCTGTTACTATTTAAATGAAATTTTAATTTGCATAAATTACAACCAAATTTAATATTTTAAAAGTGTACCTGGGCAGTCAGGGAAAACCACAAGAAGTACAGGAATCAAGAAGCTAAGGAAACAATCTGAGGGATAGATGGGAGGCTTTGGCATTAAATAACATCCAAAAATTGATTCTGTTTCTGGTTAGTATGAAAAGGGTGTGTAATTAGTGGCAAGGTCAGATAGAGTCACCTCAATTCCATATTGTATCCTAGAAAGTTTGGACACACCTTAAACATCCTAACCATTTGGTCCATTAATTTGTGTTACATTCACTAATCTCACTCCTTTTATTCTTCTGAATGTATTATTTATTCTCATCAAGGTCTCAGGTCCCTATTGACATTTTATTCCTCTGTAAATTTAATCCTTCCCTGTTCTCACTTTCTTCCTTATTCAGCCTGTATATCATGGTCAGATATTTCAGATATTCTCAAACTAGAGTCTTAAAGTTCCTAGTTTTTGTTATCTTTTGTCATACCTGTTTATCAATCAGTATTCTTAGCTGTAAAGAAGATAATAAGTTTTAGCTGACTTTCACAGGAAAGTCATGTATTAAAAGGATTTTAGGTAGGCCTCTAAACTGTCTGGAAGGTAGAAAACCAGACTCAGAACTTTGAAAAGAACCAAGATGGGCAGGGCAGCTAGGAATACAACCAAAATCATGTTTTAGAAGTGGTCTGAGAAATGTCATTACACCACCCTTGCCCCACTGGTCGCTGTCCTGGCACATGGTTCTACTGCTTCCAGAAACAGGATGCTGCTGGTGATACCCCTGAAAGAAATTGTCCATTCTCTCTTCCTGTTTCTGTAGCTTACTCTAGAATCAAAGTTATGGGTAAAAGCATATGGTGGACAAACCCTGGACATGTGTTCTTGGTCTAGCTTTTAGGGGTTGATTAAAAGGGATATCTGGTCTTCCTAGCTTTTAAAGTCACCACTATTGTGGCTTGAAGCTGTATGTATCCCAAAAGAACATGTTCTTAAATTTAACCCATTCCTGTGGATGTGAGCCCATTATAAGTAGGAATTTCTGATGAGGTTATTTCAGTCAAGGTCACCTAGCCCAATCAAGATGGGTCTTAATCCTATTACTGGAGTCTTTTATAAATGGAATGGAATTCAGTGGGAGAGAAAACCATGGAAGCCAGAAGCTGAAATCAATGGAACCCAGAAGAGAATGGGAGGCCAGTAGAGGTGCTTGGGGCATTGCCATGGAACAGAGGAGCCAAGAACCAAGGATCACTGGCAGCCAGCCCCAGAACATGAGTCTTCTGGAAGAAAGCATTGCCTTGATTTGGATTTTATTTTAGCCTCAACACTGTAAGCTAATACATTTCCATTGTTAAACCCGACTAATTTCATGGTATTCTCTTAAGCAGCCTAGGAAACTAAAACACTCATCAAGAGTTATGTAGTGGGACATCCCACCAATATAGGACAGAGTTCACATGTTGGGCTACCCAAATCAAGTAAAATAAAATAATTAAATAATATATGCTAAATGTAATTTAAAGAATATTTTGCTGAGTAACAATTCTCAGTATACCTACTCTTTGCTGCTTCTTCCACACGTCTATATTCAGTACTCTCTACATTTCCTCAGTACTCTCTACATTTCCTCAGTACTCTCTACATTTCCTCAGTACTCTCTACATTTCCTGGCAATGATGCCTTTATCTCTTTGCTCTTTTGATATTTCATTATAGAAAGTCATCTAATAACAAAGTCAAATAGTTTCTTTTCACTTCTCACCTTTTTCTACTTCACTATCTTCTTTATGAAAATGTATTTTTTGGCTTCTTTGTCAATGTTCTATGCTAAACTTTTAATATTTTGTTTCCTAACTACTCCCTTTCTTTTCTTTCTAAATATATATTTTCTCCAGGAATCTCTTTTTAGCCTTCTGTTTCTGTATTATTTTCTTTTTCCTTTATTTTTCTCTGTTGTGTCAATTTCTACCACAATTTCAAGCATCATCCATATTCACACAACTTCTAAATATGACTTCAATCCCTAAAAATCTCTCTGTTGAGTTCCATACTCAAATCACTGCATGTTTGATGGGTATCTACCAGCTCACATTAATCATGTCCACAATCAAACTCGTCTTACCCACAAATGTTTATTTTATGCTCTTTAGCTGTGTTAATGGTTTCATACTTCAAGTCAAATAGTAAATTTAGAATTAATATTTAATTTTTCTTTCTCTCCCTCTGATGCCAGGTTCAAGAATTTACCAAGAAATGTCAGTCTTACTTTCGTGGTTTCTCTTATAGCTGTCTCTTCCCTCCTGTTAACATTGTCACTGACCTGGTCCAGACTGTCTCCTATGATAGTCTGAACAACCGTAAGAGCTTCCAATTGATCTGCCCACCCCTAGCCCTCACCCTTGTCAGTCAGCTCGGCTCACTGCTCCCAGAGGAAGTTTCTTAAATCAGTTTCTGATTCAATCACCTTCTCTGACTTCTTGTGTTCTTTCTTGACATTCAAGGGTCCTCATCATCTGACCCTAAGTGACCAATCTGAATTTCAGTCTCACCAGTCTCCTTCCACTGCACATGGAAGCCAAGCTCAGCAGTTGCATACTGGCAGCCTCTTTAGTTGTACTACTGTGGACAAACCATTTAATCCATCTCTTCTGTAACTCCCTAGTGTGTAAAATGGGATAAAAATAGCATGTACCACCCAGGGTCATGTAAGGATTAGCTGAGCATTTAGTAAGTGCTAAAAATTATTTGATATTACTGAACTTGTACTTTCTGCTCTAAATATCAATATTTAGCTTAAGTATTAGATGTATTTATTATTTTTATTAGCTCATTGACATTTATTTCAGCTTTTGATCTGAGTTTGTTTTCCTGCTCTCAAGCTTTATGAGAAACGCAAGAATCAATAGGGATTATTTCAATGGAATTTAGAGCTTTTTGAGGAAAACTTCTAAGGGTTAGGAGACCAAACAAAACAAGAAAAGAGGATTTAAAAGAAGAAATTAGATTTCAAAGTTTAAGAGATTAAATGGGTGGATAAAGGCGCTCAGCATGCACTTTAGATAAAAGCTGGAAAAACAGTGGTGCTACTCTGCTTAGCCAATGGTTCCTGACCCCATTAGTAGTAAATGCTTAATCTTACTGTTATTTTTCTTACTAATAATGAAAATGAACACTTTTTTTCTATGAAAAAATACATGAAGCATGATGTGTGGTTTCTTCTCAGAACTAATAATAAACTTGAAATGTAGATGAATGAATGCTGACTAAGAGAAAAATACAGAAAAGAATATATTAAAGTCCTACATAGATGTCAAATATAAGCAATATTTACCATGGAAACCAAAGTTAATAGCAGATAAGATGAGTTAAAATTCAACTCTTCTTTCAGTGTGCAAATATAAAATCTAGGAACACTTGGGAGAGGATTTAGAGAAATCTGAAAAATATCAGAAATGATGAAATGAGAAATAGTTATGGCTGTGGTTCATAAAATGCATGGGAATGAAAATTCTTTCATTTACTTTTGTTCATTATTGGTTTTGCAAGACTGAAGATGTCAGAAAATGTGACTTTCTTTAGTTAAAAAAAATTAAGCCTAGAAACAAAATTATGACCCATCTTTAGCAACTGCAGGAGCTTATGGCATCTCTGTCTGTATCTGTATTTCCATGGTTCAGTCTCTCTGTATCTGCATCTGTGTCTCTCCATGTCTCACTTTATCATCATCTCTTCTCTATAGTTAATCCTACTTCATGTTATCTTCCAAACCCTCTTTCCCTTGCCCTTATTTCCTCATTAGTTTTGATCTTGTTAAACTGTAAACGTGTTTATATGCATCCTCATTCATTTTAAAAATGAGGAAGAATATCAAATAGATAAATAAATGCACAGAGATAAACAGAATCCTGATAACCATTTACCTTTCTGCTCTCCACTGCTTTGGACATGAGCACCCATGTTGGGTCTCACCAGCACAACCAGTGTCATGGCAGAGATTTTAGTTTCTAGGATTAATGGGAAATTGCTGGAAAATAACTGTTCTTTCTTCCCCCACCCCCCAAAATGAGGTTTTCATTTCCTGGAATTATGCTTAAGGTACATTCAAAACTGATTAAAATTGTAGTTGGCTTTTGTTTATTTTAAATCATCTTATATCTTATCACTGCTATTTGTTACATGGTTCATTGATGTATTTTTAACTTATTCCAAAGGAACTGAAAAGCCCATTAGACAGTAACTAATGATCAAGGACTCTTTCTTTTCATATAAATCAAAGAAATATTTTATTTTCAATTTCAGTATCGAGTTTTCATTAACTTCCCCATATTAACATGCTCCAATTAGATCCTAGGGTTTTAATTTTAATGCCATACCATAGAGAGATATAAAGTGTGCCAATATGATTATCTTGGCAGGATTGTTAAATCAATAACTTTGACTTTCATCATGTAGAAAAAGGATCCTTTATGACTAAAAGTCACAGAAGCTCATTGAGTTTTTAATATCTATACATGTTCTTCTAGCACATTCTATGCTCAATAATTCTTTAAGTTCAGAATAACCCTTAGTCCTCATTCTGTCATTCGTTTCTCAATACAAATCCTCATTAAAAAAAAATTTTCTCTAATTCTACTAAGTACTAATTTCTATGACAACACTCCAAGACATAAATATTAAAAAATAGGTTCAGAATAAAATTAAGAAATTAAACCACTATGGAAAGCAAGTATCTATTAAATTTTTTTGAGCCCAGATAGAGGCTTTCACTAAAATTTCAACTCCATGACTATGTGCCACTATATCAAAGGGATTGTATGGCTATCACAATCACGCTTCTACTTTGCATCAAAGTTTTCAATGACAAGGTACCGCATGCTTTTGAAAAAATGTTTATATGTTTGTCTAAGTTACATTAGTGTGAAAAATTTATAGATTACGGTGACCGCATTTTAAAATAAAATGTCCTAGAGTTAGTCCTTTAAAATTTAAATGTGGTAGAATGGAATAGTGCTTTATCACATCAAATGGACTGCAAGTAATGGGAACATTGAAAAGGAAGTAGCTTGAACAAAGATTTTAAGAGCAACAGTGCAAACAAATGTTACCTTTGAGTAAGCTCAGTCATGATAGTTATCTGTGATGTACTGTGCTCATTTGAGGAGTTGTCTTCTCACTTGTCCACTCACCAAGAACTATAAATAAGAGGGAGACATAAACCTTGTATGTGCCAGAGTCTCATTTTTCTCAATTGAGCTATTCTTTACAGTGACTCAAACACACTATTTTCAAGTCAGAAGTACATGCACTAGACTTGTTTTTCCATCTCTCTCTCTTTAGTGCCTTTGATCTTGAAAATAGTGTTAAAAGAAAAGTTGTTGGTTGTAAAATGATCTAAATTACATCAGAAGACATTTTAACAACGAAATTCCAGTGGAAAGTACAGGTTGTGAGGGACAGGCTAAGGATTCTCTCCTCTCATTCTGGGAATTGAAATTTAAGAGCTTCAGCTGCATATCTACTTGGTAACTCAAGAATAATGCCACAGAATCAGACCCCTTGAGAACTATGCCACTCTAAAGCTTCTCTTCACTTTATACTGAATTTCCCTTTTCTGAAGTGCTAACATAAGAAAGAGTTATCTATCTAAGTCTACAAATTATAGCTATAGCATCAAAATCCAGTAATATTACCATATTACTGGATTCATATCCTAAAGCCATATGGCCCTGAAATCACCTTGTGTTGGTGCTGGTGGTGCTTTGATGGGAAGGGTGGTCTGAAACTCACACAGGGCAAGAGGATTTCCCACACCAGTTGTGCTGGTTTGAAAGGATTTATGTACCCTAGAAAAGCAATCTGTTAATCCTGATCCAATCTCGTGGGAGCAGTTGCTTATCTTAAACCCTATTCAGCACTGTACATTGGAAACTTGATTAGATTATCTCCATGGAGATGTGACTCACCCAATTGTGGGTATTAACTTTTGAATAGAGGGAGATGTGACTCCACCCATTCAAAGTGGGTCTTGATTAGTTTGCCGGATTCCTTTGAAAGAAGAAGTGTTTTGGAGAAAGCTTTGGAATGCCACAGAGCCTAGAAGCACAGAGTCCACCAGGCAGCCACCTTTGGACATGAAGAAGGAAAAAGCCCCTGGGGGAGCATCATGAAGCAATAGGCTTGGAGAGGAAGCTGGTATACATCTCCATGTTCGCCATGTGCCTTTCCAGCTAAGAGAGAAACCCTAAACTTCATCGGCCTTTCTTGAGTGAAGGTAACCTCTTCGTGGATTAATTTGGACATTTTTATAGACTTGTTTTAATTGGGACATTTTCTTGGTCTTTGATCTGTGAACTAGCAACTTATTAAATTCGCATTTGTAAAAGCCATTCTAGTTCAGGTATATCACATTCCTACAGCTAGCAAACTAGAACACTAATCAATCAACAAGGGAAGAAACCACCTCCTTCCTCTAAGTTTGGGGAACGATGGGAATTATTTCTGGAAAGAATTTATCTTCCAGTAAGTCTAAATGGTTGTTGAAGCCAGTGGTCCTCAAAGTGTGATCTCTGAACCAACATCATCTGGGAAATAGATAAAAATGCAAATTATCAGGCCTCATTCCAGATTTACTGAATTGGAAACTCTGGGGTAAGGTTGAGGCATCTGCAGTTTAGAAAGCCATTCAGGTGATTCTAATGCTGGGTCAGATTAGACAGCACCAGTTTAGTTCCTGGCTAGCAAATGTGCCTTAAAGTGTCGATCAAGTCGATGTTTCCATTTCTTCTTACATTTAATGCTTTTGTTTATTTGCCTTTTATAAATCACCAGCAACATTTTGAAAAGTAGTGTTGCTCCCACTGAAGTTCTTGATTGACTAAATTTTCATTTTAATTTGCTCAAAACAAACACTACTATAAGGAATTTTAGAAGAAAACTGGGTATGGTGATATTTTTTCTGTTAAAACTGATATTCATGTTTAGACTAGCAATATGAATTAGACTCTGTGATCAAAACCTTAAGGAAATGAACAGAATTTAGATTTTATAATTATCTCTGTAGCATTATTTTGTTCTTTTAAACATAATGCAATGGTTAAGTTAATTATATGTTAATATATTTATTAATTGTTGCTTGCAAAATAGAAATTTTTATTCCTGAAGTTAAGTCGCCAAGTTAACAAAAAATTAAAAGATGTCAAAAGGAATATGATTGACCATATTAATGACTGGCGCTTTGTGTGGTTAATGTATCTTGCTTTGAAAAACAATACTTGCCTGTAAAAGCCATATAGAATGCAGTCATTTATATATTATGAATATGCAAAAAATGTCTACTATATATACATATATAGTTAGGTAGGCTGTAATTTTATATAGGGAGATCCTCACCATGCTGGGACATTTGAATTAATATCTGGATGAGTAGATGGACTGAGGCACATGGATATCAGGGGGATGTGCAATCTGGGGCCGAGGGAACAGCAGAGGCAAAGCGCTGAGCTGGAGCACGCTTGTCCTTCTGAATGCATCAAGAAAGCTAGTCTTTGGCTGGAGCAAAGTGAGCAAGGCAGTGGTAGCAGAAGACAGAGGAGCCAGATAAGAAGCTTTTGCACTAGTTCAGACAAGAGATGATGATGCCTTGATTATGGCAGAAGTGGAGGCAATGAGATTAAGGGAACATTTAAAAAATAGAGCTAATAGGATTAGCTAAAGATTCATTTGGGCTGTATAAGAAAATAAGAGAAGTCAAACATGAGTTTAGGTTTTTGTCCTGATCATATGGATGTTGGAAATTACCATTACTGAGATATGGAAGCATAAGGAAGAAGCAGATTTTTGCGGGAAGACTTGGAGTTCACTTTGGACATGTTATATTTGGGATTCATATTAGATATGCAAGCGGATACATCAAGTAGATAATTGGATATATAAGCCTAGAATTCAGGGTAGAGATGTCTGATGGAGATATACTTCTGGAAATAATTAATTTATACATTTTATTTAAAGATATAAACTATTTGTGATCACCTAGGAATGAGTATCCAGAATAGAAAAGCAAAAGGCTTGAGTCTATGGAAACGCCAGTGCTTAGATATTAGGGAAATGGGTAGGGACCAACAAAGGAGGCTGAACAGTGGCCACTGACATCAGCTATGTCAAGTGTTGCTGGTAAATCAAGTTACAGGAGGACTAAAAATTGACCACTGGATTCACCAACTTGGAGGTCTTTAGTGAGATTGGCAAGAGCAGTGTTTACAGATGGTGAGGCTAAAGTTTAATTGGAGCAGGTTCAAGAGAGAGTGGGAGGAGACAACAAATGTTTATTGATATTTCAAGGAGTTTTGCTGTAATTGTGAGTAGAGATATGTCTGTAGCTAGATGGGGATGGGGGGTAAAGAGACCATTTCTTTTTGTTCATTTAATTTTTAGTTTTGATTTTTAAGATGGGAAAAGTAAAATTTATTTGTATATAAGAATAATGTAGTTGAAAGGAAATAAATTTATTGAAAAAAAGGGAGTAAATTGCAGGAGTGGTGTGATGCCATTCTGGGACATGGCAACAAGGAATAGGATCCAGCACATAAGTAGAAAGACTGGCTTTATACAGGAGCACAAATGTTTCCTCTATTGAGAAGAGGGAAGGGTGAGTAAGTGGGGGCAGAAGCAGTTCTTGGATAGATGTGGAAGTGGTGTGTTCTTAGAAAGACTCTTCTCATTTCTTGTGTGTTCTCAGTAAAATTGAAGCAAGTTGTGACTTGAGATGAAGATGAAGGGAGAGAAGATAGAAATTTTAGTAAAGAGGAGTACAGAGGACAGGAGATGGTAGTAGATTCATTGCTGTACTAGGGCCTGCCTGAGGTTTGTGGTCCTGAATCTAAAGGGAGCCCAGACAGCATTGTGCACATGTTTCTCAAGTCCCTTTGACGACGTGGTGCAAGCATCATGGAGTAGATAGTTATCTGGAACAATAAAACCCTTTAGGGTAGAAACAAGGGATTTTAATGAAGACACACAGAATCTAATCTGAATTATGAATGAAATGGGGACATGCTAGTGATGGCAGTTTATATAATCAATTTGTCATAGGTCCCAAAGAATATTTTAAAAAGTTACTGGAGTTGGAGTATGAACAGAACCTAGAAACATAAGAATTATGGATGGGAAATGGTGTGCTTGAATCTGAGATTAAGGAAGGGGCACACACACATACTATCAATGACAATGTCTAGAGTGTAAACTGGAAGTTAGGCTGATCATGAGGTTTGTGTTTGCTTACTTTCTTAATGATGCTTACTTCTATCAAAAATCATAATACTATGTTCCAAATAGATTTTTTTCTTAAAAGTTATTATATTTTTAACCAAGAAGGTAAATATTAATTTTAAGTAACACCCAATAGGTTGAAGCATTTGCTTCTTCGTAAAGGCATTTGGAGCATTAGCACAAGAACTAATCTTCAAAAATCATGTATTTCTATTGTTTTGCCAGCTGTTAGTACTCAGAAAGTAAATGAAATGCCAGAGATATTTACATAATGAAACCTAAATTACTGAGTCCTACTTCTTAAGAGTTAAGGAATATGAACTCTAAATGAGACTATTAATTTCTTTTCTATAACTATGCCTGAGGCTGGGAACTTTGTTTACAGACATGCATTACTACTTCAAGTCAAAGTAGTTATGTATTTTTTAGAAATTGTACCTGTTATCATCTGAGATGCTCTGCCATCACACAAAGATTAAAGGTAATAATAAAAAACTTTGTTTTCCTGCAAAGTAATTATGTAGATTAAAAAATGTATAGCTATATTTAATAATTATTCATTTGAGGCTGTATAGTCTCTATTTTTATAGATGGGAAAACAAAGATTGTGAGGTTAAGGTGCTTGCTAAGGCCAGGGTTAGAAGACATTAAGTTCTCCTGTGCCTTTATTGAGTGACAAGATATTCAAATTATGGTCCACCCACTGTTTTCCTCCAAGTGGCACTTTAAATGCATGCATTTGAACTAACCTGGAAATAAAATTTCATGCTCATATTTCTTTCAAACCAGTAAAATAACAAAATAAACTTGGAATTCATTTTCAATAACAATTCAGAAAAGCAAGTTGTTCAACTACATACATTCTGGGTGACATTATTTTACTAGACCAAGGATGTCAAACATGAAAGTCAAAAGCTACACTTACCAACTACTCCTTTGTCACTAGCAGAGAGAATTTATTTGTCTCGTTACTCTTTTTTGCTGAACTGAGCCTCAGCCTTAGATTCCTTAAGATGACAGCACTCTAAACAGTTAATACTAGTTGATAAACATCGACATAGAAGTAGAAAACTATTTTCCATTCAGGTTCTGAGAATTATATGTTTGAAAGAATTCAGGTAACTTCTTCAACTATCCCTCTTACAGGCAAAGAGTAATATGGGTACTGAAAAATCTTAGCTGAATAAATATCAATCTATACCTTTTTTTGACCCCTATACTTTGGGAGTAGGATCAAAGGAGAAGGAGGAATTATAACATTAAAGTAGGGTTTAACAAATGGGTTTGACTGCTGAATCACTATATTATTTCTTTTAGCTTCCAGTGTTTTGGAACAGCTAGAAGGAAAAACCTAAAAATGTGGAATGGTAACCCATGCTAATCTTTAAAATCTGTTCTGTAACTACTTGTTAAAATATTCTTTGAAAATTATTGCTTTTTTGAATATATATTTCACAATAAAAACCATTTTAAAAACTAGACAGGAAGTATTGTCATTTATTATGCATGAACTTGGAAAGAGTTTGGGATAGGCATGGTGTGGTAGTTTGAAGGTGTATGTGCTCCAGAAAAACATGTTCTTAAACTTAATCCATTCCTGTGAATGTAAACACATTGTAAGTAGAGCTTTCTGATGAGGTTACTTCAGTTAAGGTATATCACACCTCGATCAGGTTGGGTCTTAATCCTATTACTGGAGTCCTTTACAAATGGAAGGGAATTCAGAGAGAGAAGCCAGAAGCTGAACATCAACAGATCAGCAAGAGAAGGAAGAGACCAGGAGATGGCACCATGTGGCTTGATATGCTGGGGATCAAGGGTCACCAGCAGCCAGCCCCAGAGCTCCACAGGCTTTGGGAAGAAAGCATTGCCTTGATGACACCTTGAATTGGACTTTTACCCATCCTCAAACTGAGCTAATAAATTCCCATTGTTTAACCCAACCCATTTCAAGGTATTTGCCTAAGCAGCCTAGAAAACTAAAACACATAATGTCTTTCTTCAGTGATTCCACAGTTTTTTAAAACCATCATATTAAAATTCTAAATTGTGATCATTTCTATGCAGGAGAAGTATAGCATGCTATGAAAGTATAACAGGGACACTTCGTCTATATAGGTGGGGTCAGGAAAGGTCTCAGTGTGGAAGTGATATTCAAACAGAGTGCCTGTCTGCTTACATGTGTGTGGTTGAGGTTCCTGGGGTAGATGAAGGAGAGTAAATTCACCCTTAGAACCTCGGGAAAGAAAGTGCTTGGCCTGTTGTAGGAGCTAAAGAAAGTTCAATGTCATAAGCTCCAAGTAAGAATATAATGGTTCACTTATGAAGTAAATGAAAATGTGACATGATTTTGAACCATTCATAGAGTATAATAAAAGATGCTTTATTTGATCTTTATGTTGCTTAAGTAATTTGAATAGAGGGTTGTTCTAGTTTGTAAGCTGCTGGAATGTGATATACCTGAACTGGCACAGCTCTTAAAAGGGAATTTAATAAGTTACAAGTTTAGAGTTCTAAAGAAGTGAAAGTGTCCAAATTAAGGCACCAACAAGAGGTTACTTTTATTGAAGAGGCCAATGGATCAGGTACACCTCTGTCAGCTGGGAAGTCATGTGGCTGGCATTTGCTGGTCTCTTGCTCCATTGCTTTCAGCCTCTGTGTCTGTAGGGGTTCCTCACTTTGCTTCTCTGGGGCTGACTTTCATCTCTTGGCTTCCCTTGGCTCTCTCCAGGTCTGACTTGCTTAATATCTCATGATGACATCTGCTGGGCTCCAAACATCTCCAAATATTTGTGTCTCTGTTCTCATGTTGGCATCTGTGTCAGCTCTGCCCTGAAGTTTCTGTTGGCTTTCTCTCTGTCATTTCTAACTCTCTCCAAAATGTATCCTCTTTTAAAGGATTCCAGTTGGCCAATCAAGACCCATCTGGAATGGGTGGTGTCACATCTCTATGGAGATAATCTAATCAAAAGTTCTGACCTACAGTGTTGAGTCAAGATGAAAAAAAATGGCTGTCCCCATAAGATTGGGTCAGGATTAAAACATGGCTTTTCTCAGGGTACATAATAGATTCAAACCAGCACAAAGGTCAAATCCAATCCTTTGAACCAGTGGGAGGTAAGGCAAGGAAGCTAGTTTATAAAGATAACTCTTGAATATCTCTGTGAAATGATTTAGTTAGAAATCTTTGCACTGTAAGTAACAAGAAGAATTTTAGTGAGTTTATTTATGTGAAAAGGGATATTTATTGGAACATTTTATGGACTCTAAGAGTTGGGCCTCCTACTAGGAATAGGCTGGAATTAGGGATTAGAACACTGAGTGGAACTCCAAAATCACTATCTTACTTGCACCTTTATCTTACATCATCTCTCTCTGATGTGTTCTCTTTTTCTTACCCAACATTGTTTGAGTGAGACTACATTGTGGCCCCCAAACATATTGTTATGTGGATCTTGATTAGTTTACTAGAATCCTTTAAAAGGGGAAGCATTTTGAAGAGAGATGGAGAGTCCACATTGCCAGAGACCTTTCGAGATGAAGAAGGAATACATGCCCCGGGAGCATCATGAAGCAAGAGGCCTGTAAAGAAAGCTAGCAGACATGGCCATGTGCCCTTCCAGTTGAGAGAGAAACCCCAAACTTCATCAGCTTTCTGGAACCAAGGTATCTTTCCCTGGATGACTTGACTGGACATTGCTATATCCTTGCTTTAATTTGGACATTTTTTTTGTGGACTTAGACCTGTAAACTAGCAACTTATTAAATTTCCCTTTTTAAAAGACATTCTGTTTCTGGCATATTTACAGGCAGCTAGCAAACTAGAACATAGTCAAATATAGAGGTATAAAATAAAACCTATTCAAGAATGCTTATTGAAATAGAAATTGAAGGGTTAGTTGTTCAAAATTGTAATTTCATTAACCAGGATGTTTTCACTTATTCTTCCCCCAAAATATCTAGTTCTCCACAGTAAGAATAATTGGAGTAGAAGGTTGATATTGGTTCTAACAGCTTAACAATCTCAATATGCATTTCTATTAAGCTCAATCACTGTTCCCAAATTCATGGATAAAAACAAAAGTTCTTTGATAGATGTACTCTTACTCCCCACTGCCACGCCACCAAACTTAAACTGCATAACCAAAGTATAGAGTGAGAGCTGTAACTGAGAGAAGTGGGCAAATAGAAAATTTAAAAAATAATAAGATTGGAAAACTAGGATGTTGAATATTCTAGTTCAAAACAGAAGAACCAGTAAAAAGTTAAAGATGATGTTGTGGAAGAGAAAGAGACAACTGTTAGAATGTAGTCCTCGAGAAAGTGGAGACAATGGGGCTCTTGACATGAAAAGACTGGCCTTTGCTGGGGGAATAGACATTATCTCCTTTATATTTCAGTGAGAAAAATAATAAGGATTCAGATTTTACATAACACACATTTTGATTTCTCAGAAGCAGAGAAGCATTTGATAACTTCTTGTCATGGTTAGGGACAGGTGTCAACTTGGCCAAGTTGTGGTACCTGTTCATCTGATTGGGCAAGTGCTGGCCTGTCTGTTGCAATGAGGACATTTCATAGGATTAGGTCATGATCACGTCAGCTACATCCACAGCTGATTCCATTTGTAATCAGCCAAAGGGGAGTGTCTTCTGCAATTAGTGATGCTAAATCCAATCATGGGAAGCCTTTTAAGGAGGACTCAGAGGAGACAGGTTGCATTCCTGCTTTGGCTGGTGAGCCTCTCCTGTGGAGTTCATCCAGGCCATCCATTGGAGTCGTCGGCTTCGCAGCCTGCCCTGTGGATTTTGGACTCTGCATTCCTACGGTCACGTGAGACACTTTCATAAATTTTATATTTGCAAGTGTTCCCTGTTGATTCTGTTTCTCTAGAGAACCCTAACTAATACACTTCTCTCATTGAAAATTATGCTTAAAGTTTATCTCATTCGTATTAATGACATAGAACTTTGATATTTTTAAATGAGCCTATGAACAGATCTAATCATTTTGCAGGGAAAGAAATATAAACCAATTCCTGCAACCTACTTCCATAGAGTCACATAAATGTAGACAAGAATACAAGTAGGCACTTAACTTTACCTAAACACATACCTTTATACATCAAATTAACTGTTATCTTTTACAGTAGAGCATGCTCAGATGTGCCCACACTTTGGGTATCTGACACATTTTCTTTCAAACATTTTATAGAACACTTGCTCCTTAGGTTCTTGGTAGGTCTCTAGCAAGGGCTTGTTTACCATTTTTCTCTTCTCAGGACTTTAGACTAAAATATACGTTAACTTTTTTTTTGAAAACAGTCTTATTCACACACTATACAATCCATCCAAAGTGTACAATCAGTGGCTCTTGGTATAATCACAGAGTTGTGCATTAATTACCACAGTCAATTTGAGGACATTTTCATTGTTCCAAAAAGAAAACTCCTATATCCCTTATTAATGACATATTAGTGAGCATTGCTTTAGTACCTTTGATACAATTGATGAAAGAATAGTATAATATTGCTGTTAACTATAGTCCATAGTTTGTATTAGCTATATTTTTTCCCCATATACCACCATATCATCAACACCTTGTAATAGTGACATACATCTGTTCTAGTTCTTATAAGAACTTTCTTATATTTGTGCAATTAAACACAGTCATAAATGATGTTAACTTTTAAATCTTTTAAGTACAGACTTGAAATGCTTCATATCTAGACACCCTCACTCTTCATTTATTTCAGCACTGTCTTGTAGAAGTGCCTCATCAAAAGTTCTTTTTAAGAAGTTTAATAAAACTCATATATACACAAGTAATGCTTCTTTCATTTTGATGTTTGCAAATTCAATAAGCTTTATATAAACTGTTTTCTTACCTTTATAATAGGAAGTAGGACCCTCCCCCCAATTATAATTGATAAATAACCCAACACATGCTATTTTTATTCTTCCTAATTAGAGTTTCAGAATTTAGTTTTGTGCTTAATTTCTATTGTTTTACTAAGCCAGTCATCCCTTTAAGCTTTAATTTTTAATTTTCTATTGCCTTCTGTTGTTTACGATTTTAATGTACATAGGCCATCACAGATGCTTTTAGGAAGGAGGTTTTAGGTATTGGAAAATTACCAATAAATTAATTTTAAACAAAAGCCTATGGTTAGCATATAAAATTTATTTAATTGAATTGTTGTCTTAAATAGCAGTGGCACAAACTAGATTAAAATTAAATATTATCACTAATGTGTTGAAGAGTAAGACCATATTAGAAGATTATAATTAGGGGTTTATTTAAAATATGACTTCAGAGTCTAAGTTCTAGCTTGAAAAAGAATTAGTTTCTTATAACAATTTCAAAATAATCTGTGTGCAGCAATGTGGTCAAAGAGGCTTTTGTGCTTGTGCCATAATTTATGTCTCCTTAAATCACCTGAAGAGGGGGCATTAAAATCTTGTTCAACATTCTGATTCAGTGGTTTCCTATAAATAAGGAAATAAATGGACTTTGGAATTTGAACTCAAATACATGCTGACTTTATGAATTAACATAGTAATGGAGAAGTCATAAAATATTGCCAACATGGCTGCCGTGGCTGATGCAAGGCAGCACAAAATGGCCTAACCCGCGGCCGGCTTTCTTCCCGAAACTGGCGGTGGTTCGCGCCGAAAGTGCTAACCTTAAATCTGCCCCCCACCCTAGCAACAACTGCCACCAATCCCCATCTGACACGTGTCCCTGCGTGCTCCCAGCCTATATAATCTTGGGCACTTCCTCAATAAAGCAGACGCCTTCCACTCACCTCTGAGGGTTGTCTCCTGAGTCGTCTCTTTGTGACTGTGTGCTGTGTGCCTGACTCCTACGGCCGCTTACCCCCAGCCATCAGCTAACCAACAACATAGTTTTTCTATGAACACATTTTCCAGTATTTGCCTATGGCTATACAACCAGAAATACATGTCGTGGCAATGTCTGGTCACCATTATCTGGCTGATTAGGTTTGTTCATGGATGAGTATTAGATGAATCGATTGGCTTTGAAGATGAGGTCCTAAGCTTGACTCAGCCATAAACTGTATCTCTAATCTTGGAAGTGCCACAATATCTACTGATGGATATTAATACGTGTGAGTTATCTCAGAAAAACAACTCACAACAGAGACCACATGCCTATTTTAAGAAAGATGGATTAATGCCTCCCATGAGCAGGCAATTTACTTGTACCACCTCATTTAATACCCACAACAAGTTTAAACTCCATTTGCAGATGGGGAAATTAGTATTTAAAGAGGTTTAAATAGGCTGGCTAAGGTCACATAACTAATAAAAAATGATGTTTGAACTGGAAGTTAGGCTTATCTGATTCTTCAGGGAATAATATGTTCTCCATTTTATATCACCTTCCTTCATATATACAAAGCTATCTTTGTATATAAAGGAAAAATTTTCACACTGATATTTGTGAAAGATACATCAAAATGATTTTTTCGGAATGGTTCAAAATCACAAACATGGGTCTTTCATCTTCTTCACCTCTGTCTTTGTGAGAGTATCCACATGTGCTCTCAATAAATTTTCTATCTGCTTACTCTTTTGCCTGTGCCCTTGAATGCTTTCTGGTGGTATGGCCAAGAAACTGGAAGCCAAAATCGAGAAGTATGTTTTGGTGAGCCAGTCAGGAGTTATTTCTTTCCAGCCATCTGGGCTGATGAGTACTGGGAGGCTTGGCCATATGTTTTCACTTTTTCTTCTCATTTGGCTTACTGCTATCCTATCTTATGTCCTCATGCAACTGTGTATCCTCTGAAAAGTGTGGAATCATTTTCACTGTTCTCTCTAGGAATCTAGGGACTCAAATCTGGCTTCCACAAGACATAAATTGGTTAACCCTGAGCCTCCAGCTCCCTCTTTGGAGGTAGCAGGAAACCCATCTCCATGTCCTGTAGGTCCAAAGGGGATCAGGGCAGTGGATGATAGCTGCCCCATGGGACTTGACTGGGGGCCTCTCTCCGTGTCAAGCAGGAGTCCAATGGGAGTCAGATTGAGTCCTCTGTCTCTCTCTCTCTCCTTGGCTCTCCAATACTTCTCCATTTGCTTGGCTTCCGTGTCTGTAGGAATTTAGGGGTTCTGATTCAGTACCCCAGGACATGAACTTGGTTTACTCTGAGCATCTGACTATCTGAGGAGGTGCAGAGCAGTGGTGGAACTTCCCTTTGGGAACTGATTGAGAGCTTTTCCTTGTGTTGAGCAGGAGTCTGATGGGAGCCAAATCAAGTTGCCATCTCTCTCTCTCTCTCCCTAGCTCTCTAAGACTCCCCTACACTCTCTTTTCCTCCCCTCTGGAGACCCTGATGCTTTCTCCTGCTAAATCTGTTCTTCTTTTCACCTCCACAGAGGTCATCTACACTGCCTTCATAAAAATCTCCCTTTCTCTTCTGTCTGGCTTGCAATGCTTTCTAAAACATTCCACCTGTTGTAACACAAAATTCTATCCTATGGATTCTTATACCAAACAAGGTGTCTTTAACATTCTAGAGATTCACCTGTAGTTTAGGCTACAATATGTCCATACTTAGACCTCTCTAATTGCCTGAAAAGCATACTAAGCCATGTTCTTAAAGGAGCCTAATTTCCTTGACACACATCCTTTCCTTCTAGCTCAATCATGGAAACACCCAGGGCTGGCAACCAGGAGATCCCCTCCCTAAAGTTTCTTTATTTGTGGCAGATCCTTTCTATTCTCTTAGGCAGTACTCTAGGCAGTAAGTTAAGATCACTAACACCAAGGAAGAAGTGGGTCGGCTCAGCAGCTGTGAGATGGTACTGGGCTGTCTGTCCCCTGAGTCATGGATCACCCCTGAGACTCCCTGGAATAAGGAGCCTGACCCCAAGGTGCCAAAGGATCAACCCTTGGAATAGCAGGCCAACAACTTGGGATGCCAGGCACAGGGACTGAAATCTGCCTTTTCCTCTCCTTTCCTGAGCCATGGGTGGTGCTTCCTGTATTCTGGCTAGAAGTCCATTGGGCAACTGCTATGAAATTGGGATAATTCTCTGACCACAGAACTAAAGGCTACTGCAGTACTTCTTGGCCACATATTGCCTGAAGGGCAGCCAGCATTAGCCCATGAATGGAACAGTCAGTTATAACCCTATCTTACAATTAAATACCTTTCGTAAAAGGGAGGGAAAGTGATAAGAAATTCCTTACAAACAGCTTTAGTGGCCTTATATCAGAACAAACCCATGAAGGGCTCTTGCAAATTATGCTATGCCCGAGAGAACAATAAAAAACTTCTTCCTCATAACTCTTCTTTGCAGAAGGAGGCAAATATTTTAAACAACCCTCTCTTAAATAGCCACCCTTCCCAGAATCCTCCTTCAGTCTCTATTTAATCCTACTGTAACTGACTATAAAAACCAACAGTCAATATCAGCTAAAAGGTGAGGAAGTGTATTTCTTCAAGGGGACTCTCAATTAATTACAATACCACCATCCATTTTGTAACAGACAGGAGAAGTAGTCAGAAATTCCCAGGGCCCAGATATTTGTAGCTCTCTATCAAGACAAGGACCTTAAAAAAAGAAGACTCACAACCTGTGTTATGCTTGTGTCTCAATTTCCACTGAAAGAGAAAATACTTGTTTCCTAAAAGGCATGATATATACCACAAGCTGGTTAAACTTAGCTGGTAGAGCTAAGGGAAATCAGTCAGGAGAAAGAGGAAAATTCAGCTCTGTTCCAGGAGAAGCTAGCAGAAGTCTTAAAAAGTTACTAATGTAAGTCCAGATGCCCGGGAAGGTCAAATTTTGCTGAGCAACCATTTCATCAGCCAGTCTGCCCCTGACATTTGGAGAAAGCTGCAAAAGCTCTCCATGGGCCCACAAACTCCCACTAATGGCTTATTAGAAACTACCTTTTCCATCTTTAACAATCAAATAAGGCTAAGGAGGAGAAAAAGGCAAAGAGAGGTGAGCAAAAGACCAGAGAACAGGTTCAGCTTAATGCATTTGCTGTAAACAGCACTCTGCTCCCTTGAGGTCACCAAAATCATGGCTCCCAGCCTCAAGGGCCTCACTTCAACCATGGGTCAGAGGGTCACTGGTGGTGGGGGGCAGAAATCTCAAATAAATCTTCAGCATCGGGAACCACCCAACCTTGCCCCAGGTGCCACCTACATGGGCTTTGGGCTCAGGGACTGCACTGTGTCCTGGAGGGGATGCAGGACAGCCCCTCGAGTCCTGCTCATGGCAAGGCTCATGTGGCTCTGCTGACTTCACTTATGATCAGCTAGAGAGCCCCCAGGTGACTTCATGGGACAGGTAAGATATTAATTTCTTAATTAGCCCTGCAGCTACACTGCCCTGAACCACCACCCTAGGCCCACCTCCACTTGAACTTGCCTAGTTATGGAGCTGACAGTAAAGCCAAAACTAAAACCTTCACTATCTTTCATTGTGTGCTTAGGAACATTCTCGTGTCCCATCAATTTCTCATTATCCCTAAATGCTCCACCCCTTCTAGTGATAAATCTTCACTCCTTGGAGGCCACCATAAGACTAGCAGATCCAGTTAGTGTTTACCCCATTGCTTGCCCAGGGCCCCAGCTGAATCTAGTCCTCTCAGTATTCCAAATAAACCGGTCTGAATGGGATGAAGGCATCCCAGGGTGAGCTGCTGAGCCTTGACTGAGTTCAATTTTTTAATGCTAAATGTGCTAAAAAAAAAAAAAAAAACAAACATTTATTTTGTATCTGTCTTCACCCCAACTCTCAATACTTATTTGCTGTTGAATGGCAGGGACTTAAAAATAAGATTCCCATCCTACTCACTTAGTGCTGCCTCAAAATATTTAAAATAATCCCCATATTATTATCCCCTGAAAATACCTTATCAGCAGACCTCACTGACCCCTAACTGTCTCAGAGGTTGATCTTGCCAAGTGTTAACTTTGTAAACTAACATATGTCAAATACAAAAGTAAATTTTGTTTTTTATAGTCGTTACTGACTACAAGTACTGAATGGTTGTAGAAAGTTGTGGAGAGTTTAAGAAAGTAAGTTTCAGTTACTACTAATTACAAAAAGTCGTAAGAAGTTTATAAAAGTAAATCCTGTCTATCATATTCAATGCTAATCAAAATTTAATAATCCTGTTTATAATAATTTTGAAAAAGAACTTTTGTGTAAAACTGGATGCATATAAAACTGGAATTTAGTTTTCTGTTAAAATAATGTAAGCTGTTAGTCTACTCTTAATAAAAGCTTATAAAAGCTTTTCTTTACCATCTGAGTACTTTGTCTAAAAGATAAAAATGTTATATCAAAATAATACCTTTGTTAATATTATCATCCTTTTTTCAGAAGAAAACTTTCAGGGAAAGTGTTACAAAGGATTTGTTCTCTCTCACCTTGTAAAATTAAAGTGACAGTAATGGAAAGAAATTTTATATTCTATTAACTAAAATGTGCACAGGTAAAATGCTGTTCATATTTAAAAATTGTTTAAAATCCTAAAAATTAAAAACAATGTTCTATCCTAATACTAATCTGTATAATGTTAAAAGTTAAAACTCATGAGAACAACCAAATTTGCTGATCAGTTACACTACTTTGCTCTAAAATTTCTCTAAAAAGTGCAGATGGTCAGCTGTATAAGTCAAAACTTCATCTTTAGCCAAAAGGACTTTAAGGTAGCAACAAGGCAAGTATAAAAATTTTATGTTCTACTTGTTAATTAACATAACCCTAGTAAAAGTGTGAAAAGTTAAACAAGGTAAAACTGTTGCTGTAATTTGTCAAATATTTTTAGCTCTAAAAGTAGCATCATTAACCAAAAAACAAAGAAAGCCAAGTATGCAATAGTCAACAAGCTGGAGTGAAGCCAAAACCCAGCCGCGCTCTTCTCCCCAGGGACTTTAGCTCAGCGGGCAAAGCTAATTGCCCTCACCTGAGCTCTAGAATTAAGGCAAGGGAACTTGCTACTTCTGCATGCTCATGCAACAATGTAAAAAGGGTGAGGTTTTCTCCCAATTAAACACGACAAAAAATATTCAATCTCTTAAGTGCTGTGCTCTTAACAACAAAAAATTGCAGTAATTCATTGCCCTGGCCATCAAAGAAATAATGCTAATATCTCTCGAAAGAATAACTGGGCCAACATAGTAGCAAAAGCTGTAGCCTGAAACAATTAAGCCCCTTCTAAGCATCATTCCTGCACCCCTTAACTTACCACATGCATCCTCTAATTCCCCAGCTGAGCAAGAATGAACTGCCCAGCTAAACTTGACTCTTAGATCTGAAAGATGGTCATTTCTTTCCCTCTTCCCAAGTGTTCTCTTGACTAATGCATCTCCTAGGTCTTTCTTCTCCTCTTGCTATTGATCAGCTCTTGCATTTTCAAACTTCTCACCATAATTATTTCTTCCAGATTAGAAGCCTTTCACCCCAAACTAATGCTTATGCGAGGAATGTCATCCATTCCAAACACCCTGTTGGACTCTTCCCTTCTCAACTTAAATGAAATAGCCAGAATGTTCCACACCTTGTCAGGTAGGGCCTAATCCCCCCCTGGCAAGTAGAAAGCAGCTACAGAGAACAGACCTTTATCCCTCAGCAACCCTTAAGGTTAAGGGGCAAAAACTCTTGAGGGGGAATTTGAGGAAGGCTAGAACAGGGAGAGAAGGGAGAGGAAAAATACCATGAAGGAGCCCTTGAACAAGGACAGAGTATTAGTTTGAAATTGTTATGTGCTGCAGAAATGCCATGTTCTTTTCCTAATCTAATCTTGTAAGGCCAGACCTATTAGTTAGGGTGGAAACTTTGATTGGATTGTTTCCATGGAGATGTGACACACTGCATTGTGGGTGTGACCTTTTGATTAGCTCAAGACCCCCCAGGTGGGTCTTGATTAGTTTACTGGAGTCCATTAAAAGGGAAAATTGGACAGGCCACAGTGGCTCAGTGGCAGAGTTCTTGCCTGCCATGCCTGAGACCGGGTTCAATTCCTGGTGCCTGCCCATGCAAAAAAATATTCTTGAGAGAGCCAAGAGCTGACAGAGATGCAGACGTTTGGAGATGGTTGGAGTACCGACAGAGATGTTTGGAGGTTGAGATAGAAATAGCCTGTGTGCTAAGCAAAGATTCACGGAAATAGCCAGAACCTGAAGAAAAGAAATCTCCAGCCCCGGGAGATGCTAATCTCAGAGATGAAACCCAGAGTTTTTCCCTGGCGCAGCTAAGTGTGGACCCACAGACGTTGAGAGACAAAGCTGCTGGAATCAGAAGCTGGAAGCAACAGAACTGGGAACAAGGACCAGCAGACACCAGCTACATGCCCTCCCATGTGACAGATATTGAACATTGCTTGGAGTCAAGGTATCTTTGACTGGATGCCTTAGTTTGGACATTTTTCAGGTCTTAGAACTGTAAACTTGAAACTTAATAAATCCCCTTTATAAAAGTCATTCCACTTCTGGTATATTGCATTCTGGAAGCTTAGCAAACTAAAACAGACAGTTAATCAAGGTCAGGAGGGCTGGTATCCTAGACAGATGACCTGCCTGGGGCTACCCACTTATAGGAAACACCCAGCAGCAGCTGCTCCACCTGTAGCCAAACAACCCCCACCCGAGTGAGTCATCTGCAGAGAAGGGTAGAGCCCACCTGTCCTCCCAAATGCACTACCTGCCACCAGTGCAACCCTGAGGAGAAGGGGGTGGGGTAGGAAAAAGCACCCAAACAAAGAAGGGGGAGAGGTAAGTAGTAATAAAGTCAATCTATAAAAGCAAATGGCCCCCCATTGCCTATTGCATCTTGCCTTTCTCACCTGTCTTTGTGAGCATCCACATGTCCTCTTACATGTGTTCTCAATACATTTTCTGTCTGCTTAAAAAAATCACAAACAAGACATATTTTAAAAGTTTTACATATGAATCACTTTCCACTGAGAGTCAATGGTAACTGCACATCCTTGTGCCAGAAAAAATTACTTTTTCTATTGTGACTTCAGTTTTCTCTTCATTGATGAAAATTATGCACTAGTTGCAATATAGATTTGCAAATCATTTCATTTTTGTTTTTGTATAGAGTATGTGGTAATATCATAAATGTAACAGATTGGAATTACCATGCCATTCAAAATTCTAATTTTTCATTTCACTTAAGCCTCTGATTTAGTCTTCTTCCCAGTCTCTTTATTTCCCTCACAAGTGCTAGCAACTGGCTTCTATTTGTTTATTTATTTCTCAGGAGGGGGTTATTTTCCACATATAAACATCAAGTACCTGACTTAAATTGAGAGAACATAAAGCCTCAGTAACATTTGGTTTAGTTCACTGACTGATAAGTGAGTTGCTGATACCTGGTAATTTGTGCCACAGAAGAATTGCAAATTACTATATGTCATGAACTTTCAGGTCATTTCTAAGTATCCAAATAGACAATTTTAAGCTCCCAAGGGTCTACCCCACAAAGAAACAAATAGAAACACAGGTCAATAGCAATTTGTACCCCATAAGTATTTGAATTTTAAAATTTTACAAATATTCGCAAATACTATGTGACTGAATTATTGAACTGTTCTGAAATCCAAGAAATTTAATAGAGAAGGAATTTTAAGATTGATTCCATTTTAATCAAGATATAGCAGAATGTTCTTTGAGCAAAGTATTAGTATTCATGTCTAATTGATTCAATGACTAAATGAACTCTGAGCTTTCTGTAATAAATTTGTTTTATCTCTGAGGATTTAAAAATTACAAACCATGAATAATTAAAAGAGGGCTTATTTACATCTGCATATTTATAGGTGAACTATTCTTTTTTCATGCTTTAATGTTTTGTCTTGAAATAGTTTCAAACTGAAAGAAAAATTGCACAAGTAATACAGAACTAATACAAAGAGCTCCAGTGTAACCATGTATACTGATATACCCAGAGGTACCAGATTTTAACATTTTGTCACATCTGTTATATCTGTTTTCTAAATATTTGAGAGTAGGTTGCATACATCATACTCCTTTACTACTTAATACTTCCATGCATATTTCCTTAGAACAAGAATATTCACTTATGTAACCATATTAAGTACAAAGTTCAAGAAATTTGACATTATCAAGCATACAGCTTATTTTCCAATTATTTCAATTGTCCCAATATTGTCCTTTTGGGCATCTTCTTATCCATTATTATCCAGCCTGGGTTCACTTGAATTACCATCGTCTCCTAAGTCTCTCTCTTTTCTAATTGTCGTAAATTATTGCCCTGGTTTGAAGGGATCATCCTAGAAAAGCCATGTTTTAATCCTGATCCATTTTGTAAAGGCAGCTGTTTCTTATAATCCCTATTCAGCACAGTAGTTTGGAGACTTGACTAAATCATCTGCATGGATATGTGACCTACCCAATTATGGGTAGTAAACTTTAATTAGATGGAGATGTGACTCCACCCATTTGAGGTAGGTCGTGATTACTTTACTGGAATCCTTTAAAAGAGGAAGCATTTTGGAGAGAGTCCTTTTTAGAGCCATGACAGAACCAACAAGAGCCACAGAGCCCACACAGCCAGAGAGAGACTTTTGGAGATGAAGAAAGAATATGCCCCTGAGGGAGCTTCATGAAACAAGTCTAGAGAGAAAGCTAGCAGATGTCGCCATGTTCACCATGTGCCTTTCCAGTTGAGAGAGAAACTCTGAACTTCATCAGCCTTTCTTGAGTAAAAGTATCCTTTTATTGGTGCCTTAATTTGGACATTTTTATAGACTTGCTTTAATTGGGACATTTTCATAGCCTTAGAACTGTAAACTGGCAACTTAATAAATTCCCCCTTTTAAAAGCTGTTGCGTTTCTGGTATATTGCATTCTGGCAGCTTTCAAGCTAGAACACTTATATACAACAAAATTTCCTATCTCAGCTGCCAACATGCAGCTTAGTGGCAATAACCACATTCACACTGCTGTGCTACCCTTGACACCATCCATCACCCCCGTTCTTTATCCCCATTGTAGAGACACCAACAGCGGAGGTCTCGAAACAGTTTTGGAGAATGGCACTTTCCTTGTGTCTGCTGCCAGATTACTAGAAAAGCCTAGAAGGAAAACTGAAGCCAGGAACACAGATTGGTGGGGAAATGAAGGCCACATACTGTTGATTACGTTTATATGAAATATCCACAATAGACAAATCCATAGAGATAAAGTAGATAAATAGTTGCCAGGGAGAGTGGGGAATGGGGAGTGATTGCTAATGGGTATGGAGTTTCTTTTTGGGGGTGATGCAAATATTCTGGAATTAAATGGGATCGTTGCACAAAATCATGAATATATTAAAAACACAGAATTGTACACTTTAAACATGTGAATTTTATGGTACATGAATTATATTAACAACAGAACATTGCAAGTTAATACCAGGGAAAACCTATTCTCCAATAGAGAACAAAAAATCGAGGAAGAGGGTGCATGAGTGGTTTAGTGATAGAATGCTTGCCTGCCATGTGGGAGACTTGGGTTTGATTCCAGGCCCATGCACTCCACACCCCACACCCCGCCACACACACTCATAAGAAAGAATCCAGGGAGGGCAAGAGGAAATCTTCGCCGAGTGTTGAGTATCATATAACACACCCTAAGAAAAATGGTGCTAGACTGAGTAATCCCACTTTACCCATGGGCGATGAGGCAAAATGACGTACTCAAGGTCCTAGCATTCATAGAACATTCATTGAGTCACAGCCAGATATTAACTTTGACTTCTATTAAAAGGTAACATGAATAGGTCAGAAGGGCTGGAATTGATGAAAAGGAGTAAGTCTGAAGAGGTGAACTGGGTGGGTTATGAAGGGCCTTAAAGAGTTTACATTTTATTGTGCCAGCCACAGGCATCCTTGAAGGGTTTTATTCTGTTCTCCCTCCTCAGTATTTTAGAAAAGGGTATGAAGGTGGCCAGTGAGTAGTATTGAAGGGCATAGCCCCAAGAAACTGTACATATCTAGTCAAATAAATATTTTGGCTGAATAGAGCTATTTTAACTAATTCAAGAGGAGAAAAGTGAGAAAGTGGGACTGCCTACTTGATCAGCACCCTCAATCAGTCCAATAAAAATTCTGGGAATGGTTTTGGATGAGACCTCCTATTAGGAGAGCCTTCTGCTTCTGTCTCCTCTTTGTGCTCCTGAAAGGAATGGGAGACTTATTTTAGGAATGACATTAGATACAGTTTTGAAATCAGGATCATAGGCATCTGATTCTGCCATCCAAACTGACTGCTGAGTTTTTAGAATTAGATAGTGATTACCTGGAGCCAATAAAAAGTGGGCCTCTCCAATGAGCCCAAGTACTGTAACACACCCCAGCGTTCGAAGAGGAGGAACGCCACTGTGTAGGCCCTTGGAAAGGGTGGGATTGTCACTCTCTAAAGCCCCAAGGATAAATGACTCTTAGACTTGGAAATCCAGTAAAACCCAATCCAATGGAGTTTGTCCTTCAGGTTTTAGAAATTGTATGGGTCTGGTGACCCCTGTGTTCCTTCCAATTTCTCTCTATGGAAGTGGGAATTTGTATCCCATGTCTGTCCCTCCTTTGTATTTTGGTAACAGATAACTTGCTCTGAGTTTTGTAGGTCCAGAGCCAGAGGAGAATTTTGCCTTAGAACTGACCATACTTGTAACTGACTTTGAGATTTATTTATTTATTTATTTTTAACATGGGCAGGCACCGGGAAGCGAACCCAGGTCCTCTGGCATGGCAGGCAAGCATTCTTGCCTGCTGAGCTACCGTGGCCTGCCCTGACTTTGAGATTTTGTATGAGTTTTAACTTTGCATTTTATTCGCATTGTTACTGAAATGGTTTAAGCCTTTGTGATATTGTGATGGAGTGAATGTATTTTGTATATGGAAACAGCATCTTTTGGTGGGTCCAGAATGTGCCACTTTGAAAGTATTATGTACCATAGAAAAGCCTTGTTGTAATCCTGATCCAATTTTGTGGGAGCAATCATTTCATTTAATTCTGACTCAATATTGGATGTAGAAGCTTTTTATTAGATTATTGCAAGGAGATGTGACTCACCTGATTGTGGGTAGAATCTTTGATTAGAGGGAGATGTGACCCCACCCATTCCAGGTGGGTCCTAATTAGTTTACTGGAATCCTTTAAAAGAGGAAATATTTTGGTGAGAGTCAGAAACAACAGAGCCAACAGAACTTCAGAGCAGAGCTGACAGGGAGAGAATAAAGACATGGACATTTGGAGATGTTGGAGCCCAGCAGGCATCACCATGAGATGTCAAGCAAGCCAGAACCTGGAGAGAGCCAAGGGAAGCCAAGAGATGAAAGCCAGCCCTGGAGAAGCAAAGTGAGGAACCCCCACAGGAACAGAGGCTGAAAGCAATGGAGCCCAGGAGCAAGGGACCAGCAGGTACCAGCCACATGACTTCTCAGCTGACAGAGGTGTTCCTCACCCATTGACCTTTCTTGAATTATGTATCTTTCCCTGGATGTCTTCATTTGGACATTTTCATAGACTTAGAACTGTAAACTTGTAACTTATTAAATTCCCTGTATAAGCACTGTTTCAGTTCTGGTATATTGCATTCCGGCAGCTTGCAAAGGAGAACAAGTATATTAACTCATTTAATCCTCATGAAAACCTTGCAGGTAGATGCTATGTTTACCCCCATTGTATAGAGGGGAACACCGAGGCACAGTGAAGTTAAGTGGTATGACCAGGGTTCAAGCACCAATAACCATGTAAACATGCTTGGTTAAGGCCACTCTGCTCTAAGTCCTCTTGGCCATACTGAACTACGGTCTGGTCTGTCTCCCTCTGCCTGGATTGTTCCTTTTTCCCTCACTTCCTGGTCAATCATTACATCATATCCTTCAGAATCCAACCAGAATGTCAGTACCCCCATGGGTCTCTCCCTGGCAGATAGTGCCCCTATAGGCTAACTTAACTTAAAAAATAAGGATGAACTCCAATTAATACATCAAAGAAACAAATACATTGGTATCTATATAGATTTTGAAAACATTTACTTTCTTCTATAATATTGGAATACAGCATAGTGTGCCATTTTTGAGAGAAAATACTTATTAAAAAGCGCAATCCCTATAGTTGTGTAACTGTCTTGGCCTTATTTTCCAACAGAGTACACTAAAAAATGTAGCAAAGACTTTATTTAACGGAATGAAGCCATATAGTCACCTTCACTGCTTCTGATTTATCACCATTATTTCTGACTTGGAATATCCCTCCCTCGATGGACTGTTTTATGCCTTGTGATTCAGAGTCCCCTTTTATAGCACGTTGCTGCACTTGAGAAAGGAGAAAGCTCCAATTCCTAGCATTGTCATAAATCAGGGGTCCCACAGCTGTGCAATACTTGCAAGGTTACCCAACCCTCAAGTCTCTGAGACTTTTTATTTCCTTTTATCACTGAAGATGTATGCTGTTACAATTCCATCCTCGCAGGGCTCAGGTATAACAGTGGCCTGTAGGTCACTTTCTTAAATGAAAGAGAGCAAACCATTCTGCCTGTTAGGACTGTTTGCACTTCAGAACTTCATATAATCATCTCCCTCCCTGTCATTTTAGGTCTGCTCACCTCACGTACATGTTTTGTTTCTCACACCAAAAATCCTCCCTCTCCTTCTTAGACACCTATTCTATTTCTTGTACCCAGAATGCCTTGCTCTTAATAAGGTTTAATCATCTTCTCTTACATGTGCATTGATAGCTGATAATGAGGTCCCTTCCAGTACTGCAGTTCCATAAAAACACAAACATATAAATTCTAAAGGTGACATATCAGGCTTCCTGACTGGCAAACAAGGGAATGTTTTGGCCCTGAGTGCCAAGTTGGTTCCCAAATCTTACCACAGTAGAGACTGTGTAAACCTTTGTCTAACTTGTTGTGGTCTCTTTCTCAAGGGAAGACTGTTCTAGTGTCACAGATACTTCTGTCACTTTTCTCGCTCTGCATTGCTATATGCATTTCCTTTGTGTCTACATTTCTTCCTTTTGATATGTGCATTAGACACATATTGTTGACACGTTCCTATGCATTCTTTTTTGCCCAAACATTAGACTTTGTTTCTCCCTCATTTCTTCTATGAAAGCAGTGTGGTATACCTATATTAATGCATGGACATTGCAGCATACTGCCTGTCCTTCTGTATATGAAAAGGTTGGCCTGTGTCAGCAAAACACTCAGGTAAAGAAAACTTTGAAGCTAGCATTAAAGGAAGAGTAAGTAAGAAGTATTCATGTTAAATCAATCACATTTCTAGAATATAGGTCGCAAAATTAAAATTAAATAGCATATATTAATGATTTGCATTATTTATTGCAAAAGAAAAGAAAATTAACAAAAATAGAACATATGGAAAAAATAGAACAGCTCTATTCATTGCATGTTAATTTACTTTTTTTGGGGGGGTGCATGGGCCAGTAGTAAAAAACCCAGGTCTCTCACATGGAAGGCGAGCATTGTACCACTGAACCACCCTTGTACCCTGCATATTCATTTTATACCAAACAGGATGCTAAGGAATCTGAGTGAGTCATCATACTAAAGTCCTAGTGACCCTGCAGGAAGGTACTATTACTATCCCCATTGTAGGTAAGGGAACTGAGATCAGAGATGTTTGGCTACATGCACAAGGTCACCCAGCTAGGATTTAAATCCAAGGCTGCTCGACTGCCTGGTCTAGCCCTTCGTGTCTGAGTCAGTCTTCTATATGAACTCTCCTTATAACGCATGTGAATCCAAGACCAGCCCTCACCAGGATCTTTTTGTTATGACTGAGGGTCATCTTAGCAAACAAACACTCAAAGTCAAAAAATCCACTTTCTTCCTCCCAACTAATTTGGACAGTGGGCAAAAGAAAATGGGTAAATCCAAGAAGGACTGACAGACACACCTAGCAGTGTCCAGAGCCACCAATCTCACATTTGGTGCCATCACTGTGATGGTCAGTTTCCCGTGTCAGCTTGGCCAGGTGATGGTGCCCAGGTGTGCGGGGTAACTAATACTGAGAGGTCATTTCCTGGGCTTAAATCATTAGCAAGTTGATTGCATTTATAGCTGATTACATCTACAATCAACTAAGGAGAGAGTCTTCAGCAATGAGAGATGCTTAATCCAATCAGGGAAAGGCTTTAAAAGGAGAAGTGATGACTTCAGCAGTCAGAAGAGAAAACTTTCATCTCTGCTTCAGCCAGCCAGCTTCTCCTGGGGACTTCATTAAAAGCCTTCTTCAGAGTTGCCAGCTTGCAGCCTGTCCTGTGGAATTTGGACTTGTGCATTCCCACAGTTGCATGAAACACTTTTATAAAATCTCATAATATTTACAGATACCTCCTGTTGGTTCTTTTTCCCTAGAGAACCCTGACTAATACAATCATTTTGCAACTTTCTCTAAAAGAGTATTTCTCGGTATCTTAAGTAATCCTACCATTTGATTAACTTAAAAATCTCACATCCTCATTCAGTATAACTTGAAATTTCAAAATAAAATGAGTACTATGAATAAACACACATCCTAGTAATGAGATGTAGTGCTTTTTGTTTTCTAGCCACATGGGCCTTTTCTGCACCTCCCTGCATTCTTATATGTAGCTCCCCCCTCCCAGTAACTCATGCAATATCCACGACAGTATTGTCCTCCCAGGGAGGTGACCTCATTTGTTTAAAATAAGAGCCATAGGAAAGCTGTTTGCTTTGCTATAACAGAGGGAAATTTCCCAAATGTTCCTGAGGTTTCAGAGGGATGAACTATATGAAACTAGAAAATAAGGACATGATAGAAGAATAGAAAAGGCCAACATAGAAATAAATGTGAATAAAGGAAGGGAACATTTGTATCGTATTAATACAGAACAAGCAGAGAAAACTCTATAAGTTTAAAACTGTGACAACTGCTACATTTTCACTAGTCTAGTCCTTTGGACTTTGAACATATGTGTGGTCAGTTAATTGTAGTTTGTCATATTGTAGTGCTTGCCCACAAAGGTTAGTAAGATAAGAAAAGTGAAAAAAAAAAAAAAGAGAGAAAAAGCTGGAGCAATACATATGACAAGTTCTTATCTTTATAAAAGAAAGTATGCATTCATGTGTGTGTATGTATATATATATAATATTTATATTTATATTAAAGAATGGGAAAGGGCTGTTAATAATGGAAAAGAAAGCAGATAGAGGTAGCCAAGCAGTTTCATCCTTTGGTATGTGTGTGTGTGTGTGTGCATTATTTGAATATTTTGTGAATAGTATTATTAATGCATTTCTTGTGAAATTAAGAAAGAAGGTAACAGTGAAGTCATAAAAAATATGGCAAGGCTAGGAAACTTAAAAAAAAATTTATTATAGTCACCTTCCATTAATCTCTTGGTTAAGATCAAAGCAAAACCAAAACCAATCCATCAAAAAGAATTATAATACAGCTTGCTTTTATATTAGGTTACCCAAATCTTAGTTTTGTTTTTATTTTATAATTTGTGTCTTCCTTTCTTCTTTCATTCCTCTTTTCCTCTCTTCCTTCATTTTTTATTTCTTTCAATACTATGGCAGTCAACTTTTGCAGTAAATGAGCAGCACAAAACCAAAAAGAAAAGAAAAATGTATGTGTGACAAGCTGAAGGTCAATCTGAGAAAGGCTGTCTCATTTTGTGCCTATAATTTCATTGTAGATAGGAAAAAGATGGCTTGTTAATTCCTTCATCATTCTGATTTTTGATAGTGAATAGACAGAGTCCTAGATGAGAAATTAAAAGGTCTGTATTTTTCAATGGTCCCTATGAATGGTCTAGTAGTGCCTCAAACCATCTTTACATATAGTTGGCTTTCATAAGAACTACATTTTGATTGACTGAAGCACAGATGCTTTCTCATGCAGATGTCCATTCGTTTAGTAGACCTGTGAGTAGGTGCTATACACGGACTGTGTCAGGAGCTTATAACATGTCATTGCTCATCAGTTTGACAATCCTGAATGGTTGGCATTAAAATCCAATTTTATAGTTAAGAAAACTAAAATAAATATTAAGTTGCTCTAGTCTAAAGTTTATAGTAAAAATGACTGAGCTAGAATTCAAACCCAGATTAGTCTATCTCCACAGCCCTTCCTCCAGTATAAAATCTTGTTTGCTAATGTTCAGAAAAATCTGTCTGCTCCATCACTTCTTTGGGGGAACATTCAATATCTTTTCAAATGCAAGGTTTTCCATGAGAAAAAGATTATGTCTGCTGTGCTGTGCCATGTTGCTTATTCTCAGCTTAAAAAAGAAATTAATAATCCTAGTGGTGATTAATTACAACCCCAGAGAGCTAGAGGAGCAGTCTGGGAACCTGAAGTTTGGCTTCATTATTCTAGGGAGAGCAATTCAGAGCAAGTGTGACATCGTTTCTAGCAGAATGAAAATAACCTGCTCATTTCTTAGTGCCTGTTAAGGAGATGTTGAGAGACCTGTCAGCTCCTCTTAGTGAAATGGCAGCAATAATGAAGCAGTGCATGAAGACCTTAGACATTTCAGGAAAGATAAACAGAGCCACACACCAACCTTGAAAATCTGAATGGAAAGAGAACTATAGTTCTACATCTCTACAGAGATGTAGAGAACAAGCTCTGCATCTGCTTTCTACTTAAACATGCTATTTACCAAAGCTACTGAAGACTATTCAACTACACAAGTTAATTGGAGATGGAGTTAGAGCTTTCTGATTGCACAGACCCTCCCAATAGAAATGACTTAGTAAAAACTGAGCTACCCCATAAACACACAGTGCTACTTTTAACTATAACAATTCCTTAATATGAAGCCCTGTCTTATGAAGAATCATACAATAAACACTCATTCATGTGCATCATTTGATTTAGCCAAATAACCTAAAGTTTTTGCATCCCATACATGAGGTGGGATGCCAGGAGAGAAGCTTTGTGAGTTAATTTTATTTTCTAATTATCTTTTTGGCCCAATGATTTGGAATGCACTATAACTATCAGAATTACTTTTCCAAACTTGTTCAAAGCTACTGAATTAGAATATGTGTAGGTGTATTTAAAAAGGCTCCCAGTTGACTCTGGACCTGCCTGTGATTAAAGACCTTTTTTTTTAATCTAAGAAGAAAAAATTGTTAATTCCCATACATATATATAGACATATGTATGTGTGTGTATAAATGTATATATTTAACATATATTTAACTCTATGGAGTTGAAAATGAACACAGTGAGGAAGAATTTTTCACCTGTCTTAGTCATTGTTGTATCTCCTGAGCCTAGAACTCAGTACTCGATCACTATGAGCCTCTCCGTACAGTATTTATCAAATGAATAGTAATTCTCAAAGGCAAATGAGGGATGTCCTGATTCAATCATCAGGTTATCTATGGTTAGGCAAACAAGAATTTAAATGTTTCCACAGGTTAACCCAAATCTTAAAGAGGCAGGAAGATAGATTTCATGTCTTAGGGATAGAGCAGGCATAAGTGAGAAGGCCAAATGGTAAAGCTGGTCTTGTTAGTAGGGGAGGGGTTGAATTTAACACTCTATCAGTACATTTGGCTGGTTTGAAAGTATGTATGGACCCTAGAAAATCCATGTTTTAATCTAAATCCCATTTCGTAGAGGCAGAATAATCCCTATTCAATATTGTGTGTTTGAATCTGTAATTAGATCATCTCCCCAGAGATGTAACCCAATCAAGAGTGATTGTTAAACTGGATTGGGGGAAATGTGTCTCCACCCATTTGGGTGGGTCTTGATTAGTTTCTGGAGTTCTATAAAAGAGGAAACATTTTGGAGAATGAAAGAGATTCAGAGAGAGCATAGAAGGATGCATAGCCATGAGAAGCAGAGTCCACCAGTCAGTGACCTTTGGAGATGAAGAAGGAAAATGCCTCTGTTGGAGCTTCATGAAACAGGAAGCCAGGAGAAGAAGCTGGCAGATGATGCTGTGTTCACCATTTGCCCTTCCAGATGCGAGAGGAACCCTGACTGTGTTTGCCATGTGCCCTTTCACTTGAGAAAGAACCCCTGAACTTTATTGGCCTTCTTGAACCAAGGTATCTTTCCCTGGATGTCTTAGATTGGACATTTCTATAGACTTGTTTTAATTGGGACATTTTCTCAACCTTAGAACTGTAAACTAACGACTTGTTAAATTCCCCTTTCTAAGAGTCACTCTGTTTATGGTATATTGCATTCCAGCAGCTAGTAAACTAGAACAACATCTTTTCTTCTTTTTTCCCTCAAAGTTTGGCTTATCTATGATCCTCCAAATCTTGCTAATTGGTGCTAGTCACTTTTTTTCCCTTAATTTTGCAAGATGGGTGAGTCCTGGGTTTATTCTACAGCTTTATCATGGTAGGACTCCCCTGATGATTGAAAATTGGTTTGGTTTTCACCTTCCTTTCCTGCTATGATATTACATGTGAAAATAAGCTGTCGCTGATTATTTGATCTCCTTTGCTTATGAATGTATTTTAAGGGCCTAGAGGAGTCTCTGGCACACAGTAAGGACCTAATACATATTTCTTGAATCCATGAGTGAAGAAATTCCTTTAAAGATTAAAAAATATATATCTTGCACCTTTATTGATCTTTTTTTTTGTGTGTGTGGGGGGTGCATGGTCCAGGAATTGAACCCAGGTCTCCTGCATGAAAAGCGAGCTTTCTACCACTGAACCACCAGTGCACCCATTGACCTTTTAATCAGAGGTTTATTGTTGAATTTATATTTTGTAGTCTCTTATGGTTTCATAGGACTCATCAAACAACTGTGTGTAGAGATAAGACAGTCATTATCATAGCTATTTTAGGGAAATCAGGTCCAGAAAGATTAAATTCCTCCATTTATTTCACAAATTAATGAAAGTTTAGGATAGGCAGGCTGTAAGTATCATCTGGTTAAAATCTACAGCATTCCCAATGAACAGCTTATGCTTGAATTCCTTCAGTGATGAAAGGTTCTGCCCCTTAAAATATTCCCTTCTATCCATCCCCTTCTAGCTTCTTCAGATTTCTGCTTCTGTGATTATGAAATCATCTATATGGTAGACTATCAACATTTAGAAAAAAAAAGTGTGCCTTTGAGGATTTTCTTGTCCTAGCTAAATTCTGATTCCTTTGGACATTCCACATGGAATATGGTTTTGAGACTGTTTCAACAACCTCTTCTCTGGCTTCTGCACATCCTTCAGTTTTAATCCCTCTAATTATTGTATGCATGACTTAAAACAACTTCTATTTATGAGTCCCAATTAACTTCCATGCAATTAATCTACACTATTTCATTTAATCTTTGCAATAACTCAGTTAAATTGCTTTAGTGAAGACTCTTTGGTTGCAAGAACAAAAATCCATCTGAATTAGCTTAAGGGAAAGTATATATTAAAAAGAAAACACAAAGGGATATTATGACATGAATTCTCTGAAGTTAAGTGGGAACTCAAGTAATTTTGGTAAGGGAAAAAGAGCAGACATGGCCTAAGGAAGAGGTGTTTTTGGAAGAGCCTGGCAGAACCTAATTAGCAATAGCTTTTACATTCCTAGATGGCCTGTTCAAGGACATAATGTCTCTTTCCCCATTGCTGGCTAATAGGTTTACCCTAAAGTATATAGATAAGATTTACTGTTTCCATACTGTCTACACTTTTATTTTCACCCCTCTTTACACTCACCTTTAAATCCTATTTTTGCCATTGTTCCTTAAGGAGTCTACTACTTGAGTCCTTCAAATATAAGCAAACAATTTGCATGCAAAATTTTAAATGTCTCTGAATTATTCTTTGGCAATGGTTTCTAGATTCCATTTTCTCCATGAATTTGCATCTGTTCCATTATTCTTTTCAAAGATCAGCTTTCTCTATTTTCTAATTGTCTTACTCTAAAACATCAGTTTATGATGTTATCCAAGCCACTATCCATGACAGTGGCTTCCCACATTGCCGCATCTACCTCTAACTGCATTCGGATTTTCAACTCCTTGTTGGCCAATATTTAATTACAGTTTCTCTTGCTCAGAAGGAGAGAGGCACCTAAAGTGATGTCAACCCACTCCAGTAGGGTGTCAGTATCACCAACAGAAACACAACTCACACCGGCTCTGATGGAAAGAGGTTTTACTCACATAGAGAAGAAACAGAGCCAGGTCAGCTTCACTAGTGGATGCCTGGCACCATGGCCGGTGGTTTTCCAACCGGGGGCTTCACAGGAGGTATTCCCTGTACAGTGCCTCTCTCTCTCGTGTGTGTGTGTGTGTGTGTGTGTGTGCGCGCGCGCGTGCGCGCGCACACGCGGTAGTGGAGGAAGCCCCTCCCTCCTACCAGACATGGATATGTCATGGGAGTATGAGCCAGATGCCATGACAACATGCCCACCAGAATCAGACTGTCACCAGTGAATATTTACATTTGCTCTGCACAACAGCGGAAGAAATGTACTGGCAGCCTCCTTATCTACTAATGGATTGTATTTTAATCTGCCATAACTCATCAGATCCTGAGCATAGGATGTATGCACAAGTGCCAATGAAAGGTGGCAGCTCATGCTAGGATGGTTCCATACGTTGGTTTCTCTGTATGGCTTTTAAAATGGTTCGCAGTGATTTCTATCTTCTGGTATTCATGTCCTTATGTAATCCCCTCCCCTCGATTGTAAGCTGATCCTATTGACTTGCTTCAAACATATATAGTATGACAAAAAGGATGGAATGTCTCTTGCAAGATTAAGTTAGAAAAGGCTAGGGCTTTCCTCTAATTTGTTCTCTCTCTGGCTCTTCTAATCAGCTCATTGAAATAAAGCATGCATCCATGTTGCAAGTTTCCCTACGAAAAAGCCCATTTTGCAAGAAGTTGAGGGCAGCCCAAGGCCAAAGCCAGGGAGAAACCGAGGCCCTCAGGCCAATGGATCCTGAGGAACTGAATCAAGTTACCAACCACCTGAGAGGACTTAGAAAGTGAAATAAATGTTGATGTTTTAAGCCACTATGTGTTTGGGGTAGTTTTGTTATGTAGCTATAGATAACTTATGCATACTATCTTTTCAATAAATCACATACAGGATCTAACTGGCTCAGGTCACTCAATGGGTCAGCTGTGTACCTCAGTCTAGTCTGTTGAGCTGATAGTAAGGAGCTGGTATATGGATAAGATGACTATTTCATTTATATTCCAGATGGCGGCACTTTGAGAATAAAAGCTGGCATGATTAATTATTATGCCCGAGCAACAAGCACAAACTGGATTTTTCTCAGCAAACAGGTAGCGGTGGGTCATAATCATAAGCCAGTTACTTCCTGGGGCTGCAAGAAGAGCTGGCTAGTCCAGAAGAGAGAGTTGAAGCTGACATGCAAATTGGCTTACCTTTTTTGATTCATGGGTCTTATTTTCCCCCCATTACCTGATTGGAAAACCAAGGCTCACACAGGTTGTCTTTTAAGTGACAACAGGTTGTGTTTTAAGTGGTGGACCTGGAATTTGAGCACAGGTCTGGCTCATTCTAGAGCTCATGTGTGCTTTCCATCTAGTCACTGATTGCCTCGTTGTGAAGAGACTGGTCAGAAAGCCAGTACTGAATTATCACCCTGATTCTAGATTATTCAGAACCACACTTATTCAGTGCTTCTCAACTTTGGTTGTTCATTAGAATCACTGGGGAGCTTTAAAAGTGGCACTGTCTAAGTCTCATCTCAAAGCTATCAAATCAGTTTTTTGGGGTGGGTCAAAGTATCAGTAATTTCAATGTGTAGCCAAGTTTGAGAGGTGAACACAGAAGCTTTGTCTAGGGATGAGGAAAGGAATGAGGGCTTTGGACTAAGAAGGATATTGGAGGATTGATAAGGTTAATCTTTCTTACATAAATATCTCTCTTTTCTCTGATTTTCAAGAGAGGCCTCTGTAGTATTTAGATTCAGTTGGCCAGGTGAAGGCACCTAGTTCTGTTGCTGTGGGCATGAGCCAATGGTATGTGAACCTCATCTGCTGCTGATTACATCTGCAGTTGGCTAGGAGGTGTGCCTGCTGCAATGAATGATGTTGGACTTAATTTGCTGGTGCTTAAATGAGAGAGCACAACCTCGCACAGCCAAAGCAGCTCAGCATACCTCATCTCAGCATTCGCAGCTCAGCCCAGGCCTTATGGAGATGCAGAAAGGAATCACCCCAGGGAAAGTTGTTGGAACCCAGAGGCCTGGAGAGAAGGCCAGCAGAGATTACCCTGAGCCTTCCTACATAAGAAAGAACCTCAGATGGAAGTTAGCTGCCTTTCCTCTGAAGAACTAATGAAATAAATCCCCTTTTATTAAAAGCCAATCCATCTCTGATGTGTTGCACTCTGGCAGCTAGCAGACTAGAACAGCCTGGAAATCTGCATTTTAAGCAAGTGCCTTAAATTATCTTTACTATCAGGCAATTTTGGGAACTACTGTCCTAATCTATCTTTAAAAAAGGCTTGTCCTAGCTAGTTATCATAATAAAGCCTCGTTTCTTTGTTAAAACATGGTATAGGCACTTAGGCTTGACATTAAGATTTCAGTTATTACCCTGTGATGCCCAGAAAAATAGCTTTCTGAGAAAACCCCTTCCAGGAACATGAATGGATGAGGCTGCCCAGGGTTTCCGTGAATGTGGACATCTCTTTGACACTATGGATGAAAAATGGAAATCTAATGTTTACTCAGGTATTGCATAAAATATCAGATGTTAACAAGCCCACTGTCTGGATGTTTTATGTGTGCCAGGAAGACTCAAGGATGTTAAATATTTATAGTCTGTTCAATCATCTGTCTTCTCATTGAATAGGAGGAACTTCTTTA
Organism: Tamandua tetradactyla; assembly: GCF_023851605.1. Taxonomy (NCBI): domain Eukaryota; kingdom Metazoa; phylum Chordata; class Mammalia; order Pilosa; family Myrmecophagidae; genus Tamandua; species Tamandua tetradactyla. Next base: position 181,923,094 of record NC_135331.1, on the reverse strand, counting down.
ACTTTATTCAGCTCTTTTTTATCCTAAAAGAAAAACACATGCTTTAAAAATCTATATTCTGTTTATTCTATGCAAATGGCTACAACTATAGCCGCATGAATTGTGTCTCTGAGTAGATGGCTGCAGCTGTAGAAAAATAGGAATATGAACATGATTTAAGACAAGAAATAAAAAGTAAATTGTTCAATTAAAACTGTGGTGGGAATTTTGGGGAGAAAGTTATTACCTGAGCTGGAACTTAGCCAGGGCGACAGTTACTGCTCCCACTATAAAGAAAAAAAAAAAAAAGGGAAATCAGTAATTCTCTAGTCTCTCCTCACCCCTACCCTTTGTGTCAGATTGTGTTACATTTATGTTCTTTTTGTTGTGTACAGCTCAGATGGGAGAGAAATGCATTACAGGATTTATAGAAAAAGACATGTGGGTGGTTTGTACCTCATAATTTAAAAACTATAGAAGACTGCAAAATTCCCTAAACAGAAATTTCTCCCCAGTCCCAGACTGTTTCAGTGTATGCTGTGTGTGAACTGATAGCCATCAGTCAGGTATCACGTGTTAGAATATCAATGGGGCAAAAAAATATTATATTCAGGCTATGGAGGAAACAATACATGGTCTTATAATGTCATTATCAAAAAATAGATATTACTAATAAATATAACATATATAATTATTATGATAAATGTAATAATTATGCAATTACCAAACATGATTTTTCTCTCCTTTCTTCTTCATCCTAATTTTTAAAAAAGGTATTATAAGGTAAAATTGACATTTTTAATATACAGTTTTATGAGTCTTAACACATGTTCAAATATGTTCAACCACCACCACTCTCTGGATACAGAATTGTTCTATCACCCCAAAACTCCCCCATGTATTTTTTTAAAGTCACACATTTGACCACCCACAATCCCAGGCAATCACTGTTCTGTTTCCATCACTGCAGTGTTGTCTTGTTGTCTTTTCCAGAACATCATTATGTGGAATTGTAATGTATGCAACCTTTTGAGAGGGGTTTCATTCACCTAGCACAATAGGTTGAGATTCATTCATCTTAACTGTATCAAAACTTCATTCCTTTTCATTGCTGAGTGGCATTCTATTTATGAGTTTCCAATTCATTCACCTTTTCAAGGATCTCTGAGTTGTTTCAAACTTTTGGCAACTATGAATATAGCTGTTATAAACCCTATGTAGGTTTTTGCATGAACTTAAGTTCTCACTTCTCCAATTAAGGCTTGGCAAACTTTTCCCCTAAAGGGCTAGATAGTAAATATTTTGGGCTTTGTGAGCCAGATGGTCTCTGTTGAACTATTCAGCTCTGCTGCTGTTTGCAGAAATCAGCCATAGAAAATATGTAAATGAATGGGTATGGCTTTGTTGCAATAAAAATTTATTTGCAAAATCAGGTGGCAGGCTGGGTTTGGTCTACATGTCATAGTTAGCCAACTCCTACTCGTCAGTACAAATCCAGGAGTAGGGTTGCTGAGTCATCTGGTGAATATGTGTTTAACTTTATAAGAAACTGCCAAACTGTTTTCCAGAGTGGCTGTACTATTTTGTATTTCCAATGTAAGAAATGTAAGAAAATTCAAGTTTCTTTGCATCCTTAGAATTTGGTATTGCAGCATTTTTTAATAGTGCTTAAAACCTTTCTAATAGTGCTTAATGGTATCTCATCATAGCTTTACTTTTATTTCCCCAATGATTAATGATATTGAACATCTTTCCAAGTGTTCATTTGCCACCTTTATATCATCTTTGGTGAAGTATCTATTCAAGCCTTTAGTCTGTATTTTTGTTTGTTTGTTTTGTATTCTCACCATTTTAACCTGCTTTTTTTTTTTTTTTTTTGCATGGACAGGCACCAGGAAACAAACCCGGGTCTCCGGCATGGCAGGCTAGAACTCTGCCTGCTGAGCCACTGTGGCCTGCCTTTTAACCTGTTTTTAATTGGCTTATTATCTTATTGTTGATTTGAGAATTCTTTTACTTGGATAAAAACCTTTTGTGTGTTTGTGTGTGTGCATGCATGCACATGGTCCAGGAGTCAAACCCAGGTCTCCCACATAGAAGGCGGGCATTCTCACCACTGAATTGTCCATGCACCCTGGATAAAAACCTTTTGTTGGATATTATTGACAAATATTTTCCCCAAACTATAGCCTATTTTTTCATAAGTTAACAATGTTTTTCCCAGACAAAAAAATTTCATTTTGATGAAGTCCTGTTTGTTTAATTTTTCTTTCAAGGATTAGGTCCAAGAACTTATCGCCTAGCCCCTGGTCACAAAGATTTTCTTCTAAAACTTTTATAGTTTTATTTTTTATATTTGGATTTATGATCCATTTTATGGAAATTTTTGTATAAATTGTGAGGCTTAGTTATTTTTATCTTTTGCATAAGGTTGCCCAACTGTTCTGACAATATTTGGTGAAAAGACTACACTGAATTGCTTTTTCACCTTTGTGAAAATCAATTGGCCATAGTTCTGGACTTGCTAAAATGTTCCATTGATGTGCTTCGATCCCTTAACCAGTACCACACTGTCTTGATTATCGGTGCTTTAATGAACATGGTATATCTCTCCTTTTAAGTCTTCTTTAATGTCTTTTTCAGGATTTTAAAATTTCTATTACATAGATCTTTTACATGATTTTCTTACACTTTTTTTGGCACTATTTGTAAATGTTATTGCTCTTTAAAAAATAATGTTGGTTTCTAATTGTATATTACTAGTATGTGGAAATATCGTTGATTTTGGGGTACTTGCTAAACTCACTTATTTGTTTTGGGGTACTTGCTAAACTCACTTATTTGTTCTAAAATATTCTATACATTATTTTGGATTTGGTTATGAAAATTATCATGTTAATACAAAAAGGGATAGATTTATTTCTTCCTTTTCAAACTGTATAATTTTTATTTCTTTTTCTTGTCCTATTGTAATAACTAAGAATTCCAGTATAATGTTAAATAGGAGCTGTATGATGTTAAATAGAAGCTGTAAAATGAATATCTTTGTTCTATTCCTGTCTTGTGTATGCATTTGGTCTTTCACCATTAAGTATGCTGTTAGCTATAGATTTTTTGTAGATGCTCATTATAAGGTCAATGAAGTTGCCTGTATTCCTAGTTTGCTGAGACAATTCTTTAAAAACTCATAAATAGATACTGACATTTTCAGGTTATTTTACTGAATCAATTGATATAATCATGCAGTTTTTCTTCTTTAGGATATAAATATGGTGGATTACCTTGATTGATTTTCTAATATAAATGCTATTACAGCTTATACTCCTGGTATAAATCCCACCGATCAGGTGGTTTTTGCTTGCTTGTTTATTTTTTATTCAATTTGCTATTTTTTTATTTTGAGGATTTTTGAGTCTAAATTCATGAGAGATATTGATCCTTAGTTTTGTATTTTTGTAATTTCTTGATCTGTTTTTTTTTTATCAGGATAATGTTGGACTCATAAAATGAGTCTGGGAGTTTCCCTATCTATATTTATTTATATTATTCTGAATGCATACATTATGTTTTTAGGTCAGATAAGTTATTATCACTTACAGCAATAACTGTGCTGGTTCTCCACATCTAATACTGGACAGGCAAAGTGGTGAGAGCCAGATGCTGCTCAAGCAAATGCCATGAAATGGGTTCAGTTAAACGATGGGAATTTATTTGCCTATGGTTTTGAGACTAAAAGAAAGTCCAAATCACAGCATCAAAGTGATCCTTTCTTCCTGAAGACTGGTCCTTAGTTTGTCACATGACAAGCCACCTGGTGGCGTCTCCTGGTCTTTCCCTTCTCTTCTGGATTCCCTTCATGTTCAAACTCTTTATTTCTGTGGCTTTTTCCCTCCCTGTCTGAATTTCATTCTGCTTATAAAGGACTCTGGTAATCAGATTAATACCCATCCTGAACTTAAATTTTTAACTGAAGTAATCTCATCAAAAGGTCCTACTTATAATGGGTTATCACCCACAGGAATGAATTAAATTAGAGAATATGTATTTTCTGGGGCACATACAACTTCAAACCATGACAGTTCACCCTGTGATCCCCAAAATATATATTCTTTTTTTTTTTTTTTTTTTTAACATGGGCAAGCACCGGGAATCGAACCCAGGTCCTCTGGCATGGCAGGCAAGCATTCTTGCCTGCTGAGCCACCGTGGCCCACCCCAAAATATTTATTCTTTCTACATGCAAAATACATTCATTCCATCATGATATACCAAAAATCTTAAATTATTTCAGAAACAATGCTTAGTACAAAGACTCATCAAAATGAGTTATGGGTATAGTCTGTCCATGGTCACATTTCCCCTCTGTCTGTAAACCTGTGAAACCTAGAGAACAAGTTATCTGCTTTCAGCTTACAATGGAGGGCACAGGCATTGGATAAACATTCCCATTTCCAGACAGAGAAATTGGAAGGACAACAGAAGTCATGGGTCCCAAATAATTCTGAAACCAGCAGAGCACACTCCATCAGAGTTCAAGGAATGAGGGTCATCTGTAGATTAATGCTTTGTCCTCTGGGCAAGTTGGAACAGCAGTTCCATCCCTTCCAAGCTCTTGCCCAAAGGCCATGCTAACACCAAACACTGGAGTGAAGGCTTTGACCTCTCCAAGCATTGGGATGTCGACCGGCTCTCCACAAACACTGAGGCATTACACTCTCAGAGCACTGGGGTGGTAGCACTCTTTCTAAACCATGGGGAATAAGACCCACCTCTCCAAGTGCCAGGGCAGACTCAACTTCTCTGGACACACATAGGTGGGCATACTCTATTGGCCGCAGAAGATATCTTTGGTTCAGATCTCAGCCCCCATGGTTCTTACCTTGTAGTGATTTTTCTTTTAATATGTCCCTTCTGTTGCCCTTTTTGTCCAGGCTGGCAGTGGTTCTGTTCAGACAAATTGCATAGACAACTTGTTGGTTTTACATATAGTTCACAGGGGTCCTAAACATCAGACACAAAACATTCCACACGAGATTCCTGGATAATTGCATTTGTAATCCTGACTTCCAAGGAAATTGCTGATAGGTTCCATGTTCAGTTAAGTTGTCACATAAAGCATTATTCTCTATGGACTCACTTTTCAAGTCCAGAATTTTTCAATTCATCAGTTTCTGGTTTTTCTGTGCCCAGGAGTTTTATTTCTCAGCTTATCTCTTTCCTCTTGCATTTTTACACATGTAGCTTAGAAATCTCCTCAGCTAGATATCCAGGTTCATCACTTTCAAGTTCTTTCTTCCATCTAACATCAGTACTCAATTTCACCAAGTTCTCTGCCATTTTAAAACAAGGATTGTCTTTCCCCCAGTTTTCAAAACACAGTCATCATTTCTGTCTATTCGAAATATCTTTTAACATCCATATTTCTATCCACAGTGTCTTAAAAGCAATCTCAAACTCTCACAATTCTTCAGCCTCTACCCACTACCCAATTCCAAAGCTGTTTCTATATTTTTTCGATATCTGCAGTAGCAGCACCCTAGTTTCCTGGCACCTAAATCTGTTTTGGTTCCCTAGGCTGGTCAAGCAAATATCATGAAGTGTGTTGTGTTAAAGTTTATTAGCTTACAGTTTTGAGGCTAAAAAAATAAAGTCCAAATCAAGGCATCAAGGTGATGCTTGCTCCCCAAAGACTGGCATCCCGGGGTTGGCTGCCAGCAATATTTGGTCCTTAGTTTGTCACATGACAAGGCACATGGCAGTGCCTTTTTATCTCTTCCTCCTCTCTGGGTTCAGCTTCTTACCTCCTGTGGCTCCATCTCTCTCTCCCTCCCTTCCCCTCTCTCTCTCCCTCCCTCTCTTTCTCTGCCTGAATTTCACTCAGTTTAGGAAGGACTCTAGTAATAGGATTAAGACCCATTCTGATTGAGGTGGGGCACACTTTACCTGTAGTAACTTCATCAAAAGGTTCTGCTTGCAAATGAATCCACACCACAGGACTGAATTACTTTTAAGAACATGTTTTTCTGGGGTTCATAGAGCTTTAAACCACACACTATCTATTGTTACCTTTTAATTTCCAAGGTTTATACTCTAAATGAGTTTCCAGTTTTCTTTGCTCAGAAAGCAACTGTACAGAATTGGTATTATTTCTGTATTAAATATTTGATAAAATTCACCAGTGAAACTATCTAGAGATCTTTTTTTTTGGTAAAGATTGTAACCAGAAGTTCAAATTTTCTTTTGCATGGGCAGGCACTGGGAATTGAGCCCGGGTCTCCAGCATGGCAGTTGAGAATTCTGCCACTGAGCCACCATCGCACTGCCCCAGGAATTCAAGATTTTATGTGAATTAAGATTTTCCTAGTTCTTTCTAGGTCAATTAATTTTGGACTGTATCCTGGACATTTTAAATATTATGTTATAAAACTTTGACTCTTGTTAAACCTTATAAAGAATGCTGATATTTTTGTTTTAGCGTGCAATTGATCTGAGTAGATTTAGGATACAAATCTCAACACATCTTCTGTGGTTCTAATAGCAGTTCAGTTTCCAAAGCCTGTTCAGGGCTATTCATATCTAAACATGTATATATATCATCCAGTGTCAGTCAAGGTCCAGAGTGACAGTCTATAAGTCAAACCACTTCTTCAATTCTTTGGAACACTGAATAGTTTCAAATGCACACATGTATAGCTTGAGAGTGATGCAATGGAGTTCATAAACAACTTTAAGCTCTTCTTCCTTGAGTTACTTTTTCTCTGAGATATCTTCAGTACTTTCCAGTTTCCTGGGGCTCCCATCTTCAGTCCTATAATGGAAAACTGGTAGTTACTCTGGGTTGCTACACAATTCCATGACTGCATGACTGGAACAAGAGACAGGAGGATGGAGAGAATAAAACAGTGGCAGATAACTTTACCCTCTTGGTATCATAGCTCTACCAACCAGAGAGGAAGTTTACCCTCCTTCAGAATTTTGGCTGCTGTGGGCTTCCACTGCCATGGCTATTATTGTCTCACCACAGTATTGCTTAGCAGAAAAAGTTTTGGAGACTAAAGAAAAGGACAAAAGGTGGAGGGTGTTCAACATGCACTCTATTTTAAGAGTTCCTTTTTCTACTTCTTCAACCAGAACTAGAGGGCTTCTCCTCAAGCTCTTCCTGTCTGCACCCTCCTGCCCACTTCTGTTTTGGGCTATGCTGAGATGAGGTTAGGGATAATGGAGATGAAAAAATGGAAAACTCACCACTGGTTTGTGGATACTTTGCATTTTAGTCTTCTTTACTAGTTCAATTCACCTGTTACTATTTACTCTTCAGGGACATCAAATGGCTGCTCCATGCATTCTGTCCAGGTTTCCCAGCTGCATTCAGTAGGAGAGACAGGATGTACTGTATCTACACTGAACTGGAACTTCATCCCTCAAACTTTTATTTAAACTTTTTGGTTGAAAATAACTAATTTTCATGACCCTTGCCTTACAATTTTCTTACAGTGGAAATCGGGAAACCTGGCTCTAGATCCTTATATATCAAAATATATACAAAAGTATAAAACCTGCCCTATTTATTTGTTTTAAAAAGGCTTTGGGGGGTGGTGTGACAGTGGCTCAGTGGCAGAGTTCCCATGCCTGAGACTTGGGTTCGATTCCCGGTACCTGCCCATGTGGAAAAAAAAAAAAAAAGGCATTGAGAATATTCTTTCGTGGTGTGTTAAATTATCATATTTTTGTTTTACAGATGTAATTCAGCCGTTCTCTGCAAACCAGTATACTATTAATTATTATGCAGCAAACACAATAGAAATGACTAGAGAGTAATTCCAACAAATATTTATAGAGTATCTATGTGTTCAGAAATGTACAATACGATAACAAGGAAAAGAGGGGGTATGTATAAGTATATTTTATACTCAAGAAAGAACTATGTCCAGTGCAGTCTAGGAGGTTAAAATGTAATGGAAACAAGGCATACATGAAAAAGCATATTTTGCAAGACTTCTTTATATTAAGTTTGGCTCATGACTTCCCGTGTCTACAAACTGAGTTGTGCAGACAATATAAACTGTGAACTCTGAGCTGAGAGAGGCCGCTATGGGGTGGGTGGAGCTGGGGAAGCAGAAGGCTTTTAGGGTAAGAACACCGTGAGCCTGTGAGTTGAGAGAATATGTATGGGAGTAAAGGAAGGACCCATTCCTTACTACCAGAGAGGAATGAAAATCCAGGAGAGTTTCTACATATTCACCAATCGGCAGAAGCCCAGCCCCGTGCCTTAGGCCCCTCTATCAGTGTATGTGCAAGGAGTAGTTTGTTGCAAACTGAACAGGATTCTTCATTTTGTCATTCTGCATATCCAAAGTATTGAATTCCTAACACATTTCTTGTGTTTCTTAACATCAGGCAGAAATCAATAAAGCTGAACATTTGCACCACATTAACAACTTTTTTGTTATATTGCTAAGCTCAGTGAATTTCATTAGGGTACCAGTGAGCATTAAAACCTCTAATGAAGAGTAGTATTCATGTGCTATTAGTGACTTTCATACCGTATTCATAGGGTAGAGCATTATTATGCTAATTATACAGGAAAGAAAGTTATTAATGGCCGTCAAATTTGGTATGTTCTGCATAAAGTTTCAACATCCATTAAAAACAATAACAACAATAATACCATTGCTATTTGGAATATTCTGCCAGAAGCCACCACAGGCCTTGTTAATTTAAACATTCAATGCTAAGTGGTTTCACAATTCTAAAAAAAATAAAAGGAATATATGACATTCCAAGTTAGGCTCTATCTCTGTCTCAAATTTTCACTAGATTCTCTGTATCCATTGTTGAGGTCTGAAAATGTATCATTACAATGTTGAGCATGTTTTAACTGATTATATCATGCTTATATTTTTAGGTACGTAGTAGTCTGATCATAGATTTGGCTGCGTGCAGCAGAGGCCTTTTATGATTGTCTTAGACAAGATAGGTCTTTTCTTCTTTCTCACAAAATTATCATGCTAGTGTGGTGCACTGCACTGCTTCAAGAAGATTCTGCTACATGGACTCCTTCTACTTTTACACCTTCCCAAAGGGTATCAGCAGGACCATTCTCCCAGACCTTCATCAATGTGCTGCCTTCATCTTCAGTTAGTTTCTCTCCGTGGTGACAAGGTGGTTGTGGAATCTCCGACCTCAGGTTTCCAAATGAACAAATCTAAAGGGAAACAGAAACTGCCCTCAACAAAGCTCCAGAAAAAAAATCATTTTCTATATTTATGCCTGTCCCTGAACTACTCATTTAAACCAGGAGATAAGAAAGGTTGACTAACTCAGAAAAATCAGGCCTCTAAGCTACACTCAACCCCCCTTAAACCCCATTGTCTTGGAGCTTGGCAAAAGTGCAGTGTTTAAAACAGAAAAAGCACATTATTGTTGCTGGAAGGAAGGTGAATCTGATATTGGAGAGGCAAACAACAAATTTCCCTTATAAACCATGATGGGGGGAGCATCTATGCCAAAACTACTGAGGAGAAACTTTTCTAATATCACAACTTCTATTGGAGCTGTAGCATTTGCAATTCTTTCAAGTAAAGGAAGTACCAGCTATTTCATCATATAAGCTGAGATGGAAATCATCTTGAAATCACTAAGGCAGCCTTTATAAGAATAGAATAGAGAATAGGCCACTGTGCTGGTTTAAAAGGATGTATGCCTCCTAGAAAAGCCATGTTTTAATCAAAATCCCATTTCATAAAGGTAGAATAATCCCTATTCAATACTGTATGTTTGAAACTGTAATCAGATCATCTCTCTGGATGATGTGATTTAGTCAAGAGTGGTTGTTAAAATGGATTAGGTGACAACATGTCTCCACTCATTTGGGTGGGTCTTGATTGGTTTATGGGAGTCCTATAAAAGAGGAAACATTTAGGAGATTCAAAGAGAAGAGAAGTACGACATAGCCATGAGAAGCAGAATCCACCAGCCAGCGACCTTTGGAGATGAAGAAGGAAAATGCCTCCCGGGGAGGTTCATGAAATAGTAAGCCAGGAGAAGAAGCTAGCAGATGATGCAGTGTTCACCATGTGCCCTTCCAGATGAGAGAGGAACCCTGACTGTGTTCACCATGTGCCTTTCCAGATGAGAGAGAAACTTTGACCTTCATTGGCCTTATTGAATCAAGGTATCTTTCCCTGGATGCCTAAGATTGGACATTTCTATAGACTTGTTGTAACTGGGACATTTTCTTGGCCTTAGAACTGTAAACTAGCAACATACTAAATTGCCCTTTTTAAAAGCCATTCTGATTCTGGTATATTGAATTCCGGCAGCTAGCAAACTAGAACAGATTTTGGTACTGGAGAGTGGGGTAGTGCTGCTGTGGTTTACAAATACCAAACATGTTGGAGTTGCTTTTTAAATGGATAAGGGGAAGATTCTGGAAGAGTTGTGAGGAGCTTGATAGAGAAGGCATAAAATGCTTTGAAGAGACTGTCGGTGGAAATGTGGACTACAAATTTCCGTTACAAACCACAATGAGAGGAGTATCTATGCCAAAACTGCTGAGGATAAAATTTTCTAATATCACAACTTCTATTGGAGGTATAGCATTTGCAACTCTTTTTAGTAAAGGAAGTGCCAGCTATTTCATCACATAAGCGGAGATGAAAATCATCTTGAAATCACTAAGGCAGCTTTTATAAGAGTAGACTAGAGAACAGGCCACCTTGGAACCCTTTGGGAATTCCTTCTAAGGCTGGGTATGTGTTGATCACAGCTAATTATCCAGAGGAAGGGGCAGCAGACTATCTTGTGTATTTCAAAGGTTTGAAAAAAATATTTTCTTATCCCTGGAAGTGAAGTGGGGGGACATATAGGCAATACTCTGGAGCCATAAGGAGACAGGTACTATAATCAATCTTGATTCATTTTTATTAGGACAGGTCATCTCTAGGAAGTGTCTGTGTATGGGAAGTGAAAGACCTGGTTCCGTGGGAGCCCAAGTGTATAACAATTCTGGTTGATCTCATCACCGAGGGCATGAATTTAATCCTCTTCCTAACACTGCTTAAATCTTGAGCAGGGATAATAGGGTTTATTCTTCAAAATGTGATAGTCTGTCAGCCAATATAGGATCAATCTTTAAGTGTGACACTCTGTAGCAGTACAAGTAATTAGACTCAATTCTCGTTCTGCTTGATGTGTAGAATCTGTCTTCATTCTCCCAAAAGCACTAGTTAGGGACAACAGAGCCTTATTTCTTGGATGCTTCTTTACTGAGGGATCCTTTAGCAGCAGTGAAGTTGTGCAGCTCCTTAGGCTACATACCAAGGGCAAAAGAGACCATGGAAGGGTTTACACCAGTGTGTGGTTGGCTGGGGACAAAGACTAAGGGCAGAGGCATGTTTACCTTTGTGTAAACTTATCTGCTACAATCTTTGTAGCAGATAAAGTGAACAGTTTTTTTTTTTTTGGTACATTTAGTTTACAAAGAGCTGAGACGTCAAACAAAGTATGGTACAATTAGGAGCTAAGACCTCATTAGTCCTTGTTTTCTTCAAATTCAGAGTTATTTGCTTTTCAAATAATCTGGGTGCTAACAAGTCCAGTTATATTGTCTGCATTCTCTTTGATCATTCTCAGTAGGCTGTAAAAATCTACCTTTTTTTCCTTCCTTCCTCTCTAATTTTTTTTCTTTGAAAAAAACTCTGATATGTTTATTGCGTTCAGCTTTTAATTGTGAAGGATGGACCAGTGGAAAGGTAGAAAGGAATTTCTGAGCAATAGCAGCTTCAGTGAACTTCCTTACTCCCATCTCAGAAATGTAATGCAAATGCAGAATTACATTTCTGCATGAATATAGACATTAGGAAGGGGACGCTGCACCGTGATCATTGGGGCAGGGTGGAAGGAATATAGGAACTTGCACGCTAGCTCCTGGAGCTCCTGCCAGGGTGTGACACACATTACTGCTGCTTATGCAGCATGTCACATTTCGAAGCTGGGAAAGTGTAAATCTACCAAGCACTTAGAAGGAGGAGAGGCTGGGATATTCCAAGGAACTTAAAAACACTAAATAATTTGATATTTGAATTTAAAAGTTCAAGAAATGAACTGAAAGATAGTTTTTCCACAGGTGAGCTGATTTAGTGATTTGAAAAATCAAAAAGAATAAATACCTGACTACATAGAGTTACAAACAATTAAGGAAAAGATGAAAAACTTGGAGGCCAGATTGAGGGCAGTTATTAGGGAATAAGAAAAGTTTTAAAAAGAAAAATAGAAACACATAGAAAACTTATAATCATGCAAACAATGGTTGCTGTTTTTTTTAAAGATAGAGTACCTTTCACTCTTTAAAAGGTAAAAGGCCAATTTATTTTCATGAAGATAAATGCTAAATACAATAATAAAAAATAGAAATGCCACCATGCACACTAAGACAGTTCTGAGTGAATTTTTTTGAATTCCAAGGAAAGCTATACAAGGCAAATGTAAATCAAAAGAAAGCATGAATAACAATACTAGTAGTGTGAACCTTGAAGGGAAAGGTATTAAAACGAGACAGTGCATATATATGAAGACAAAATGTGCAAACCTCAAGAAAATTTAGGCATTTATGGTGTTGCAAATAAAACTCTACATTGTATGTAGGGTTAAGATTTTTAGATGTACTTCCATTAAAAAAATTTATTATAACTACTGAAGCTGGAAAAGTTAGAAAACAAAGTGATTTCTCAATTATTTGAAGATACACTAACATTTGTAAATATCATTAATACCATTTTAATTTCAATCATGATGGCCTAACTTTGAAATTATTTAAAAATTTGCATGAGGAAGTAAGAAACATGAATTTAAAGAGGGTAAAGGAGTGGAAATCACAAAAGGTAAAAACTTTCTCTAAAACCACAGTAAGCAAAGAGAATGGTGTTGGCATAGCAACAGAACTAAAGATCAGTGAAGAGAATAAAGTGTATCAAAAAACCTTTATATAAGGACTTCATGTGGCATTTTAATTTAGAAGGAAAAGGACAGTTGTAACAGACAACTAGTAGTGCCCTAACATTCTTTTTCACCTTTTCCATATTAGCAGAGTTTTATCTGGGCAAGGCACATTTCCCAGCTAACTAAAGATTACATTTTGGAGACTCCCGTGCAATGAGGCATGGCTATATGACCAAATACTGGTCAAAGAGAAAAGAAAATGAGATTGAGGTGAGGTACTGATATAGGTCATTTCTGGATCTTTGTCCTTAAGATTATTAGATATGTTCTCTCATGTTCCCTTTTCCCTTCTTGCTTTCTGGGAGCTGATGACTCAGAGATGGAAGCTATTTGATGTGGGTGGCAAAGCTTCTCTCTCAAACATAAATCAAACCAGACATTTGTGTCTCTTTGCTTCTATAGCTTGTCCCTGAACTAGAGCAACGGTTATTTTAGTAAATGGTTCTGGCTTAGTATTGGAAGATAACTGAGATACATACTTCAAAACAGAGAGAAATAAATTCCAATTATATTTAAAATTTAAATATCAAGGTAAATGAATAAAGTTATAGAAAATTTTGGAAATTATTTGAATAACATTAGAGAGGCAAGGTAGAATGAGTTTCCCTTAAGCAATATAAGAAATCTGGAAGTCATAAAATATCAGATGGATACGTTTCATTACATGAACATTAAACACTTAAGAAACTATTACAGTAAATGATATCACAAACAAAATCTGAAAGCTATGTGTGAAAAATCTTAACAAATATTTAGGGAAAATTAGTGTGCACCAAGAGCTCCAATAAATGAATTGGCCAAAGGCAAATCATTCAGTGGTAAAATGGTCAAAATGTGAGAAAAGTTTACAGAAATCAAAATGTCCAACAAAATGTGCAGATATAGACATAAACATATAAGCTGCATTACATGATCAGTAGAATACTGTAGAAGTAACAGTGTTTGACTTCCAAACAAGGTCATAAAACACATTCACTCTTCTGACATGGTTTCTTGTAATAGCTCTGAAGAAAGTCAGATACCATATCGTGAGGACACTCGAGCAGTCCTTGGAGGGAACCAGTTGAGATTAACTGGGGCAACCCACTAAATGCCAAAACCAGCTTCTCAACCATTTGATTGAACTATCTTGGACGTGGATCCTGCAATCTCAATCAAACCTTCAGAAGCCTGAGATGCTCACTCACATTTGGAATGACATTTCATGGGAGATCCTGAGCTACAATCACCCAGCCAAGCTACTCTCAAAGGTTGACCTGTAGAAACTGCAAGAAATAATGCATATGTCTTATGTTTTAATTTTAATTTTTTTTTGCATGGGCAGGCAATGGGAACCGAATTTGGGTCTCTGGCCTGGCAGACAAGAACTCTGCCTTCTGAGCCACCATGGCCTGCCTTAATGTATATTTCTTTTATTTTAGGCCAATAAGTTTTGGGGTTGTTATGCAAAAATAGAAAAATTACCGTAAAGATCAATGCTAGCCTTAAAGTCTTACCTAAATTTTTTTAACTCTTTGTATTTTACTATGTGTAAAGGTTATCACTTAATTTTAACTGTAGGCAGCTTTAGTTTTAAATTGCATTTTTTTCAAAAGCTTTTAGGTAATAAAGATCTTTAATATTGATTTAACATTTATGTGAAGGTTATTATTAACAATTCTTATTATTTATGAAGATGATAAGTGTAAATTACGTGAATAAAGATAGCCAAATTAATATCAAGACTAATTGGAGACTTCACATATTCTACCCAAATAACTCATTGACATTTATGGAATACTTTATATAACAACAACAGAATAGACATTTCTGTAAAGCTCACATGGAACAGTCACCAATATATATTATATTCTGGGCCATAGAATAAACCTTAACACATTTTAAAGAATAGAAATCACACAAAATGTGCTTTCAGACAACATTGGAATTAAACTAACAATAGTGTAAGGATAGAGGGAATATCCCTATATATTTGGAGATTAAACAACACACTTCTAAATAATTTCTAGGTCAAATAAGAAGTCTCAAGGAGTTTTATGTAAAAGTGTTTTCAACTAAATGTAAATGAAAATATAACATTAAAGTCTGTGAAATGCAAAGAAAGTAGAACCTAGAGGGAAATTTATAGTGTTGAATACATATATTGAAAAAGAAGAGCTAAAATCAATAATCCAACTTCTACCTTAGGAAAATAGAAAAAGAAGTATTATTTGAGCCTAAGTTAAGCCAAAAAAAGAGAAAGAAATAGCAACAGTAAAGCAGAAAACAATACAATTGAAATAGTAAAGCAATAGAGAATATTAACAAACTCAAAAGCTAGTTTTTTTCAACAGATCGGTAAACCTCCAGTCAGGCTAATCAAGAAAATAGAGAAGAGACACAGATTACTAATAGCAGAAACGAAAGAGGAGTGGTCACTACTGATCCCACGAACATTAAAAGGATAATAAAGTAATACCATAAACAATTCTATTCCCACAAATAACTTGGTAACTTGATGAAGTGGACCAATTCCTTGATAGATGCAAGCTACGAAGGATAAAAGAATGATCTGAATTAGCCTAGACACAACTTGAATTAATAATTAATAGCCTTCCAAAAAAAGAAAGCATGAGGCCCAGATATTTTTGGTAGTGAATTCTACCAAATTTCTAAGGAAGAAATGGTAACCATTGTTTATAGTTTCTTCCAGAAAAAAACAAGAGGGAACGGTTAATTCTAAATGTATTCTATGAGGCTAGTACTACCCAATGCCAAAAGCGGACGAAGATGTTACCAGAAAGCAAAACAACAGAAAAGTATTTCTCATGAATATAGATGCAAAATTCTCCAACCAATTACTATGAAAATTGAATCCAACAATGCATAAAACAGAATTATGCACCATAACTAAGTGGGACTTTATTTCAGGTATACAAGGCTGACTCAATATTTGAAAATTAGCTTGTGTTCTCTGTTTTAGTTTGCTAACACTGCTGGAATATAATACACCAGAAATGGACTGGCTTTTATAAAGGGGATTTATTTAGTTATAAATGTACAGTTCCTCCGAGGAAAGGAGCTGGCTTTAGTCTGGCTTTCTCTGTCACGTGGGAAGGTACATGGCGGTGTGTGCTGGCCTTCTCCCCGGCTTCTGGGTTCGACATGCTTTCCCCAGGCTCATTCCTCTCTGCTTCTCCACACGTCCGGGTCTGAGCTGCTGAGCCCTTGAAAGGCTGCATACTTTATGATTTAAACTATCTGATATTCTGGAAATTGTGAAAGACCGTGAAAAGGTAAGCGGTTGCTAGGGATTCTGGGGGAGGAGGGAAGGAAGGATGAATTGGTGGAACACACGGGAGTTTTAGGGCACTGAAACTATTCCTTACCATGCTGTAATGGTAGATTCATTTGTCAAAAGCCATAGAACTGTACAACAGAAAAGTGAGACAGTATCAACTATTATCTTTAGATAATAACAATATATCAATATTGTTTCATTAATTGTAACAAATGTACCACACTAATACAAAATGTTCATAATAGGTAAAGCTTACTCATAATAGGGGTAAGAGAGGCTTCTAGGAATTAGAGAGCATATGTTTAATTTTTCAGTGAATCTAAAACTGTGCTAAAAATAAGCCTATTAATTAAAACCCTATACTTGTATACTACAAATTGCATAGATCTTAAAATCTTTACCTATTTATTCAGCCATGGAGCCTCCATACCAAAGAAGATATGGAGCATTTTCATAATCCTGGTGGATTCCCTCTTGCACTTCTCCTGTTAAAGGTAATCATTCTTTTGACCCATATCATCAGGTTAGTTTTGACTTAAATTTAATCTAAAGGAGTCCTATTTATGTGCTCATTTTACTTGGTTTCTTTTATTTTACAGGTTTACTCTCTTTCAGGGTACCTGTGGCTCTACCTGCTTGTGTATTCTTCCATAGGATGCTTATAATGCTTGTCTAGCTTCAGGAAGGAAAAAAGAACAGATAGTAACTTTATTGCAAATGCATTAAATTTGTAAATAAACTTACAAAGAACTGACATATTTATGCAGCTGAGTATTCTTTAGATGACAGTCATTGTCTCCACTCTCTCTTGTTTCTTTCTGTGCATGTATGTATGTATGTGTGTGTGTATAAAAAAATTTTTTTTTTAACATGGGCAGACACCAGGAAACAAACCCCAGTCTCTGGCATGACAGGCAAACCTAGTCTCTGCTACTGAGCCACAGTTGCCTTGTATGTATATTTAAATACTCATATTTTCTCTACATTTGTTATCAAGCATGGAGTTTCTTCCTCCACTGCATCTTCTAATCAATTATTTAATTTTTATACATTGGAAGGCTATCTATCAGTGTTAACTTTATATCTTCATAATTTTGTAAATTCTATTATTTTTTATAACCATTATTCTGTTAATATTTTTGTTAGGCAATTTTTTGATATAGTAATTTCCTCTGCAAATAGAGATAGGTTTATGTTATTCTTTTAAAATTATTATATCTAATTGCTTTCTTTTGTCAGTCACTCCAATTCAGTGTTCAATTATAGTGGAAATAATGGCAGTCCTCCTCCTGTTGCTGACTTTATCAGGAATGCTTCTATTGTTTCTATGTAATGTGCAATAATAGCTTGTGTGTACAGAGTTGTGGGGGGGGGGTGAGTGTGTGTATATTACAAAAGTTATGACGTCAATTCTTTTATTGAATGCTTTTAACATTAAACGATTTAATACCAAGTATCTTTTAAGATCTCTGGAGATATTCATATGCTTTTTCTCCTTGGGTCTATTACTGTGATGAATTAAATTAATGGCTTTCTTAATATTGATCCATTCTTGCATTCCTGGAATAAGCCCTTCATGGTCTTTTGATATTAATATTTAATATGCTGTTGGAATTACTTTGATTATATTTAGATTTGTATTGTTGTCATGCTTTGGTGTCAACATAATATTCATCTCATAAAAATATTTTAGAGTTTTTCTTCTTTTTCTATGCCCTAGAAGAGTTTGAGCAGCAAAGGTATTAATAATCTGGTCTTTATAGTTTTGATATAACTGTTTTTGTCTTGCATCTTTATTTGTTTCTGGAGGTGGGGAAGATAGTTATTTTCTATTCATCTTCTAAGGTGAATTTTAGTAAAATAGTGATTACACTATTGTAATTCATATGCATGATTATATTGGAGAGCTCATAATTTGATATAGATCTATAAGGTCTATTTTATTGATGATGTTCCTTAGGATTTTGTCCATTTACCCATCTGTAACTTAAATAATTGTGGTGTTGAATCTACTACTTAGTTTTGTAATCTTTATATTTTCCATTTTACCCATCTGTAACTTAAATAATTGTGGTGTTGAATCTATTACTTAGTTTTGTAATCTTTATATTTTCCATACCCTGCATTTCTGAGCTATCAAAATTGCTGCTCTCTTATTAGATTCATAAAGAGAAATACTTACTAGATTTTTATGGCCATTTCTAATCTTAGCCTTACAAAGCATCTTTTGTCATTTGAATATGTTTTTTTTTTTCTAAATTTTACTTTGCCGGTTATCAAGATTGCAATCCTACTTTCTTTTTATCTGCACTTACCATTTATATCTACAGCACAGAATTGATTTTTTTTTTGTTAACCTATCTGAAAAATTTACTTCTTTTAATAGGTGTGTTATCCACAGTTACATATACTGGAATGATATAAATGTTTGCTCTCAGTTCTGCAATGTTGCTTTATTTCATTTCATATGTATCAAACCCACATACATCTCTATTTGTGTAAATACGTACACACAAAACATGCACACACATATTTGTAGCTTATAAATTATTATACTGTATAATATATAGTAACTATTTTCTTTGCAATATTTTGCTCATCTTTTCCAATCCCCTTTGCTATATCTTTTGGTTTTAAAAGTTTCTATTTTTGTTCTAATGGATGTTCTTACAACAGTAAGATTTTATCTAACACTCTTTATACCCCATCTTTCAAGCACTCATTATCACCTATTTACTAAGACTAGTATTAAAGTTACTAGTAGTCTCTTCTTTCTTCTCCAAGTATTCCAATCCCCTGTCTGTCTCAGCTTCTAATTTAAAGCAATGTCTTTTCTACAACTAGTAACTATAAAACAATCAGTGAGCTTACCCTGTTTTCCATGAATTCTCCCCCTTCTGTCACCTTTGCAAGTACCATGCCTTTATTGCAAGATCACGTAAAATACAGAATAATATGTCACCTTCAATCATGCTGCCTTTATTCTACAGTTAAATATATTCAGTGCTCACTGCTTTTCTTTATGCAAAATTTGGCTAGTGATTTCTTGGGTGTCTGAAATGCGTTCTATGGTAAATTCCATACTAAGGCGTTCAGGAACATTTTTGCCTGAGTTTTGATGTTTTATGTAAAATATTTGATGCATATTTTTTATTCCTTGAGTATCTCAAATATGATATTTCTATTTCTAGTATAAATTATTGTTATCATGGTCTGATGTCAACCTGAGGCTTGTCCCCCTACATGTGAATTGGTCTTACAGCATGGAAGTCTAAAGAGCCTTTTCTCTTTATCTTTAAGTTCGTTGATTTTATTAGAACATGTCTTGTTATTGACCATTCTAACTCAGTTTGTAGAGGTAAACATTGTGTGGTTTTTAAAGTTGTTTCTTTAGAGATGTTGTGGGTTTCTAGAATAATCATGCATAAAATACAGGATTCCCATATACCATCCCACTGTCAACACTTGCATTGGTGTGGAAAATTAGGTTACAATTAATGATAACATGTTTTTTTTTTTGTAATCTTACTTTTTAACAGTAGTTACATTTGATGAAAGACTATTAAAATATTACTATAAGTATTGTCCATTGTTTATGTAGGTGTATTTTTTCCCCATGTTCTTGACCTATTATTATTTATTTTTTCTCGCATATCTTTATTTTATCACTCATCTACCCATACACTGGAAAAGAGAGTGTCAGTCACAAGATTTTACAATCACATGGTCACAAATAAAAGCTATAGAATTATACAGTCATTATCAAAGGCTATTGGATTACAATTCAACAATTGTAGGTATTTCCTTCTGGCTATTTTAACACACTAGAAACTAAAAATAAATATCTATGTAATGGGTCAGTAGTCATAATCATTTGTTAAATCCTAATATCTCAGTTACACCTTCTCCCTCTCAGTCTTCAGGATATCTTGGCAATGACCATTTTACCTTCTTCATGCTGGAACGGAGTGTTGATCTTATGGGGTAGAGGAATGAAACTGGTTGATGTTCTTGGAGGGACTGGTGCCTCTGGGTTTCAGGGCTTATCTGGCATAGGAACCATCTAGAGGCCTTAAGATTCTGAAAAAATAAACTTACTGAGTAAAACTTTTATAGTCTTAGATAGGGCCCTGGGTATTCTTAGAGTTTTCAGGAACACTGTTGATTAGGGCGTGGCATACTGTGGCAATTAGCAATATCTAGTTGGAATCTTCTTATGAGAGTAACCTCCAGAATAGCCTCTTGACACTATTTTGAAATCTCCTAGCCACTGTTACCTTATTGTGTTGTATTTTTCCCTCTTTTGGTCAAGTAGACATTGTTGATTCCAAGCTCATTCTGGGAGTCAGGTCCCAGGTTTTCAGGGAGACTTACTCCCCTGGAAGTCATATCTCATGTACGGGGAAGGGTAATGACTTACTTGCAGAGTTGGTTTTGAAAGAGAGTGGTCACATTTGCGCAACAAAAGAGGGGTCTCTGGAAGTGACTCTTTGGCATAATTATAGGTAAGCTTAACTTTGCCATTGCAGAAATAAGTTTTGTAAGGGCAAACCTCAAAATTGAGAGCTTGGCTTATCAAATTGGGAATCCTTAATGCTTGAGAGAATATCAGGAATTTCTGAGGTGAGGAAATTTAATAGTTCCACATTTCCCCCAGTCCCTCAAGGGGACTTTCCTAATAGTTTTTAATTATCTGCCCAAAATGTTCTATAATGTATCAGGCTATTACATTAACCTGTACAGAATAACAAGTTCTCATGCCCTCATTCCAGGTTACATGTAATTATGTTCTTTAAATAAAATGATCAGACAGGTTAAATTATATAATGTGCTACAGAAAATTTAAATTTTGGACAAAACAAACATCTCATCCTTTGGTCTCACACAGAAGTTAAAGTTTAAGAAGATACAGACAATATCATCCTTTACCCTGTATTCTGATTTACCTTAGTTCTGACCAGATCAGCTTCATTCATATCTCTAATTGAAGTCTGATCACTTTTTCACTGCTTTTAATGCATGCTTTATGGGGTAATGCTGAATTTCATAGCAGCAGAACTCTAGTTCTGAGTCTCAGGTGTCACACAAATACCCAAAATTCCAGGGAACTACTAGGTTATACACAAAGAGCTCAGCATCTCAGAATTTAGAAATAACAGTTAAAACTCAGGAATAGGTGTGACTGCTATAAGAGCTTACAATCTAGGAACCTTTACAATGAGCCTTCCTGAACATTCTGTTCTGCTTAATCTTCTATTGCCTAATATTTGCCTACTTTTCTATCTCCTGATGCCCTGTGCTCTTGAATTAAATTCTCAGAGTTTGCTCTTCAGAGTTAGTTTACATTATGAGACCATACAATACATGTCCCTTCAATTCTGGCTTATTTCACTCAACATAGGGTCCTCAAGTTTCATTCACCTAGTTGCCTGCCTCCTGACTTCATTCATATCTTCAGCCATCCCATATTCTATCGTATTTATACACCACTATCCACCCTTTTGTTCATCAGTTGATGTACCCTTAGGCCATGTCCATGCATTGGAGATCATGAATAATACAGTCATAAACACCAGTGTACAAATGTCTATTCATGTCCCTGCTTTCAATTTCTCTGGAAATAATAATGGTGCTGCAGATCATATGACAACCCTGAACTTAACCTCCTGTGGCACCACCACTCTCCGCTCCAGATGGGCTGCACAATTCTACTTCCTTACCAACAGTGAATAGATATTCTTTTGTCTCCACATCTTCTCCAGCACTTGTGTCTTTCTGTTTATTTTTTAAAACAGTTTTATTCACATACCATACAATGAATCCTAAGTAAACAGTCAATGGCACCTGGTATAGTCACATAATTATACATTCACCACCTCGATCTATATGAGAACATTGGCAATTCATCTGCAAAGAAAGAAAAGGGGGGAAAAAGAAAAGGAAAAGAAAGCAAAAAAAAAAAAGGAGGGAAAAAACAACAAAAATTCCACACCCCTCTCTTAGATCCTTTTCTTATTGACATTTAGCTTTAGTATATTGCCTTTGTTACAATTAATGAAGGAATATTATGTCACTTGTCCCTAGCTTGCATTAATTGTATTTTTTTCATGTACCATCCTATTTTTAACATTCCATTTTGCAATGTTGATACTAATTTGTTCTCCCTCCTATAAAACTTTCTTATATTTGTACATTTAATCATCATTGTTCATTTAGGTTTTGCTGAGTTAAAGTCTCAATTTTAATCCTCTATCTTTCTGTCAGGTGTCATACATGTCTCTAGCTTTCCTATTTTAGCCATACTCACACTCAGCTTTGCTCACTATATTTACAATATTGTGCTACTATCACACAGTATTGCACTATCCATTTCTAAATCTTTACAGTCTTGCTAAACGTTTTATACTCCTTCGCCATCAGATATCCAATCTCTACCCTTTTTCTATCACTTATTAACCTGTGTTCTCAACTTTAACTTTCAGAGTTTGCTCATTATAGTTACTCATATTAGTGAGACCATACAGTATTTGTGCTTTTGTTTCTGGCTAATTTCACTGAGCATGATATATTCAAGGTTCATCAATATTGTTACATGTTTCATGACTTTATTCTGTCTTACAGCTGTGTAGTACTCCATTGTTATGAATAGACCAAAGCTTGTTTAGCCACTCATCTGTTGATGGATATTTGGGCTGTTTCCATCTCTTGGCAATCATGAATAATGCCACTATAAACACTGATGTGCAGATGTCTGTTTGTGTCCTTGCTTTCAGTTCCCCTGAATATATGCCTAGTAATGGCATTGCTGGATCATATGGTAATTCTATGCTCAGCTTCCTGAGGAACCACCAAACTGCCTTCCAGAGCATTGCACTATTCTACATTCCCACCAACAGTGGATATATGTGCCTTCACATCCTTTCCAACATTTTTGTAGTTTTCTGGGTATAGGTCTTTTATGTCTGTGCCAGTTTGAAAGGATTATATGCCCTAGTAAAGCCAAGGTTTAATTCTGATCCATCTTGTGGAGGCAGCCACTTCTTCTAAACCCTATTCAGTATTGCAGGCTGGAAACATGGTTAGATTATCTCCACATAGATGTGGCATGCCCAATTGTGGGTATTAACCGTTGATTAGAGGAAGATGTGACTCCACCCATTCCAGGTGGGTCTTGATTAATTTACTGGAATCCTTTAAAAAAGGAAACATTTTGGAAAAAGCAAGAGCGCCATGAGAACCATGAGAGCCCACGCAGCCAGGGATCTTCAGAGATGAAGAAGGAAAACACCCTTGGGGGAGCTTCATGAAACAAGAATCCTGAAGACAAAGCTAGCAGGCATCGCCATGTTTGCCATGCACCTTTACAGTTGAGAGATACACCCTGAACATCATCGGCCTTCTTTGACTAAGGTGTCTTTCCCCGATGCCTTGGATTGGATGCCTTTTTATAGGCTTGCTTTAATTCAGACATTTCAGCTCTAAGGCTGTGAACTAGCAATTTAATACATTTCCCTTTTCTTTTTTAAAGCCATTCCATTTCTATAATGTTGCATTCTGGAAGCTTGCAAACTATAACAATGTCCTTGGCTAAATTTATTCCTAAATATTTGACTCTTTTGGTTTCTATTCTAAAAGGATTTTTTCCTTGATTTCCTCCTCAGGTTGCTCACTATTAGTGTATAGAAACACTACTGATTTTTGCACATCAATCCTGTATCTGCCATTTTATTCTACTAATTTATTAGCTCTAGTAGTTTTACTGTAGATTTTTCAAGATTTTCAACATATATGATCATGCCATCTGTAAACAATGAGAGTTTTACTTCTTCCTTTCCAATTGGGATGGCTTTTATTTCTTTTTCTTGACTAATTCCTCTGACTAGAACTTCCAGTACAATGTTGAATAACACCAGTGACAGTGGGCGTCCTTGTCTTTTTCGTGATTTTAGAGGGAAAACTTTCAGTCTTTCCCCACTGAGGATGTTATCTCTGGGCTTTTCACATATTCCCTTTATCATGTTAAGGAAGTTTCCTACTTTTTCTCTCCTTTGAAGTGTTTTCATCAAGAAAGGATGTTGAATTTTGTCAAATACATTTTTCTGCATCAATCAAGATGATCTTGTGGCTTTTCCCCATTGACTTACTGATGTGGCATATTACATTAATTGATTTTCTTGTGTTGAATCACCCTTGCATAGCTGGAATTAAACCCACTAGGCCATAGTGTATAATTCTTTTAATGTACTTATAGATTCAATTTGCAAGTAATTTACTGGGGATTTTTACATCTATATTCATTAAAATGATTGGTGTGTAATTTTAGTTTCTAGTCGTATCTTTGGGTGGCTTTGGTATTAAGGTGGTATTGGTTTCATAGAATGAGTTAGGTAGCTTTCCTTTCTCTTTAAGTTTTTTAGAAGAGTTTGAATGGGATTGCTACTAATTCTTTCTTGAATATTTGGTGGAATTCACATGTGAATCTATCGTGTCCTGGACTTTTCTTTTTGGGGAAGTTTTTGATGACTGATTCAATCTCTTTACCTGTGATTGGCTTGTTGAAGTCTTCCATTTCTTTTCTTGAATCAATGTTGATTGTTCATACTTTTCTAGGAAGTTGTCTATTTCATCTAAGTTGTTTAGATTGTTACCATATAGTTACTCATAATAACCTCTCATTATCTCCTTTATTTCTGCGTGGTCAATGGTTATGTCCACCCTTCCATTTCTGATTTTGTTTATTTGCACATTTTTTTGTCAGCCTAGCTAAATGCCCACAATTTATTGATTTTCTCAAAGAACCATCGTTACTTTTGTTGATTCTATTGTTTACATCTTCTCAATTTCATCTATTTCTCCTCTAATCTTTGTTATTTCTTTCCTTCTGTTTGCATTGGAGTTAGTTTGCTATTCTTTCTCTATTTCCTCCAAGTGAGCACTTAAGTTCTTGATTTTTGATCTTTTGTAATATAGGTATTTAGGGCAATACATTTTCCTCTGAGCACTGTTTTTGCTGCATCCCATATGATTTGATTTGTTGTGTTCTCATTTTCATTTGTGTTGAGATATTTACTGATTTCTCCCGTAATTGCTTCCTTAATACAGAGGTTGTTTTAAAGTGTGTTGTTCAGCCTCCATAGTTTTGTAAATTTTCCAGCCTTCTGCCTATTATTGATTTCCAACATCATTCCATTATGATCTGAGAAAGTGTTTTGTATAATTTATATTTTTATAAATTTATTGAGACCTGCTTTGTGACCCAGCATGGGATCTATATTGGAGAATGATCTATGAGTATTTGAGAAAAATGTATTTTTTCCTGTAGTCAGGTACAATGCTCTGCTGATGTCTATTAAGTGTAGTTCATTTATCATGTTATTCAAGATCTCTATTTCCTTATTGGTCCTCTGTCTAGATGTTCTAGCCATTGATGAGAGATGTGTCTTGAAGTCTACAACTATTATTGTAGAGGTGTCTACTTCTCCCTTCAGTGTTGTCAATGTTTGCCTCATTTATTTTGTGGCATTTGGCTTGGTGCATACATATTTATAATTGCTATTTCTTCTTGACAAATTGTTCCTTTTATTAGTATATAGTGTCCTTCTTTGTCTTTTAATTGTTTTACATTTACAGTCTAATTTGTCTGGGGAGTTTAATCCATTAATATTTAATGTTATTACTGTAAAGGTAGTACTTTCTTCCACCATTTTACCCTTTGGATTTTATATATCATACCTTACTTTTCTCTCTTTTTAACCTTTAAATTACTTTTATGGATGATTTTCATTTCTACACTTTCCTCCCCTCTAAATCTCTCTCTCCAGTTTTTTTTTTTTTTTGCTGTCTGTAGCATTCCCTTTAGAATTTTTGTAGGACTGGTCTCTTGTTCACAAACTTTCTCAGTGTTTATTTATCTGTAAATATTTTAAGCTCTCTCTTATTATTATTTTTTTAAGGTTCATGGTCCAGGAATCAAACTTGTGTCTCCTGCGTGGAAGGTGGATCTTCTACCACTGAACCACCCATTTATTCTCTCCTTAATTTTTGAAGGGCAGGTTCCCTGAATATAGAATTCTTGGTTGGCAGTTTTTCTCTTTCAATATCTTAAATATATCAGCCCACTGCCTTCTCACTTTCATGGTTTCTGCTGAATCCATACATAGTCTTATAGAGTTTCCCTTGTATTGATGGATTGCTTTTCTTTTGCTGCTTTCCAAATTTTCTCTTTGTCTTTGGTATTTTACAATCTAGTTAGTATGTGACTTGGAGTAGGCCTATTTGGATCTATTCTGTTTGGGGTACTCTACTTTTCTTGGACCTGTAATTTTATGTCTTTCATAAGAGTCAGGAAATTTTCAGTGATTATTTCCTCCATTATTCATTCTGCCCCTTTCTCCTTTTCTTCTACTTTACGGAGACCCATAACATGTATATTCATGTGCTTCATGTTGTCATTCAGTATCCTAGGACTCTGTTCACATTTTTTCATATCTGTTCTTTTGCATATCAGAATTTAAGATGTTCTGTCCTCTAGTTCACTAATTCTTTCTTTTACCTCTTCAAATCTCCTATAGTATGTCTCCATTATGTTTTTCCTCTCTTCTATAATGACTTTCCTTTCCATAATTTCTACCCATTTGTTTTTGTTAGCTTTTGAGTTCTTTATGGTCACCCACTATCTTCTTTGTATTTTTCATCTCTTTTGTCACATTTTCTTTCTACTAGTTGAATTGATGTAGTTTTGTTTGAACATCTTTAATTAGTTGTTTCAACTCCTGTATCTCATTTGAAGTTTTAGTTTTTTCATTAGGCTGGGTTATATCTTCAGGTTTCCTAGTATGACATAATATTTTCCTGGTGTCTAGGCATATGATTTTTTTTTTATTAACTTATTCTGGAGGTCATTTTATCTCTTTTGCCTAGGGTTTTCTAATTGGTTGGCTTTGTTCTCTATCTGTTCTTTGACCTTCAGTTCAACTTATTCTAGACCTCTAGCATTAGCTTCTGTTTAAATGAACCCAGTTTTTCAGTTTTTGGTTTACTGATTCTTGTTCTACCTATATGGACATTTTTCTGAGGCTGCCCTTTTTTGTGTGTGCAGTTGTTTCACCCCCAGGGAAAAGTTCTCTCTTTCCTTTTCCTCCTCAGGGAATGCTGACCTGCTGTTTTTGTTTGTTTGTTTGTTTTGCCTCCATATGTTTTAAGAATCCTTTGTTACCTCTAGTAGCTTTTATCTGGATGTGTGGCTTTGGAAGGAGGGTCTCCCCAAGTAGAATTGACCCCTGTCAGATTTTCCCAGACAAGACAGACCCAGAACTCATGAAGGGGGTGTAATCAGTATCAAAGTTTCCTGGGGATGAGACTCAGCAAGGTGCCATTCTTTCCCATGAAACCTCTTAATTCTGATGGCAGTTGTTAGCCCACTTTTTCCAACAGGCATGAAGTGGTACTGTGCCTTTAATTCTCAGCAAACCCTGTTTCTGTCAGGAACATCCTTAAGACAGAGGCTGATTCTGAAGGCAAGCTTAAATTGTTTATGTTTTCCATCTCCTGAGGTATGAATTCTTTAAATAAGTCACTTTCTGTGCTTGGCCTTGATTCCCTCTTTTGTGTGTGTGTGGTGGGGAGGAGCTACTCTTAGGCACCCTGTTCCCTGTAGGCAGGAAACATTACAGTATTCTCCATAAGTCATCCTTCAAACCCTGTTGGGAGCATGTTTGAGAGAGAGGATGGACTCTGCTTTTTGTAGGTTGAAACTACTGCAGTTATCCAAGCCCCTAGGTTCTGAATTCTCTGAGTGAATGCTGCCACTTTCCTTGGGTCATGCTCCTGTTTTCTTGGGAAAAACACCTTTTCGAGAACTATCTTCTTCACAGGATTAGTTACTTAGCCCCTAAATCATTCCTTAGTTCCACCCCTCCTGGGGTAGGGCTCAAAACTGAGAATGCCTGCTACTTTTGGAAGGAAGGAAGGAAGGGAAGGAAGGGAAAGAAGGGAAGGAAGAGATGGAAGGAAAGGAAGGAAGGAAGGAATGAACAAACGAAGGGAAAACTGGTTTCTAGCCCCCTGGTTTTTCCACTCAAGAGCCAGAGTTGGTGCCCAGCTCTATGTGCCCCTTTTCTTGGGGGCACCACCCTTTTCCAATATTCTGAACTCCACCAACTCCTGAAACCCATGTGTGTGTGTGTGTGTGTGTGTTGTCAGCCCTGTCTCCTCTCTTCTGGAGACAGCACTGTTAGACCTCCTGATTTCTTTCCTACTTGTGAAGTAGATTTATCTGTGATTGGAATTGGTATTCAGCAGTCTGAATACATTATTCAAATCCACAACTGGAGCTTGGTTGAGCTCTCTTTTCCTTTCTCCTGGTTGAGAGGGCTTCTGTTTCCACCCTGAAGAGAATTCGAGTCAGTATTTCATGATAGTGGGTTGAGGGGCACCAGCCTTCACAGCATGGAAGAATTTACTTACAGTTCTGTGCCATAATGTTGGTCCTTCCACTTGTTTCAGGCTGGTGGACGATGTGTGTCTCATCACAGAAGTCCCCTAAGCAGTAGTTGCAGACAGTACCTGGCTATTTACTAGCTGCCCTAAAGGATGAACTAAATCTCACACCTCCTACAATACCATCTTGCCCCTGACCTCAGCATTACATTGTGCTTTTTATTTTGGGAAGTTTTTTAAAAATAATATTTTTTTATTTTCCTGCTCTGTTGTGGTGTATTCAATCTTCATTGCATGCCAGCTCTATTGATCACTTTCTCTTTTTCTCATTTAATCTCTTCGGTTCTTTTTCATATTTTCATCTTTATTCTTTCCTTCTTCTATTTTCCTGATTGGGATTTTGTGTTGTCTAGGTATGCTTGTGACCTATTTATTTTTTTTCAAGGGCAGTCTCCAGGGATCGAATCTGGGTCTCCCACTCGGCAGGTGAGAAATCTTGCCACTGAGCCACTGTTGCACTGCCCACGCTTGTGAGCTATTTTAAAAGGATCACTCTGACTACTGAAATAAGGACAGACTTTGTAGTGGGCAGGATAAATGAGCAGCTATTGAAAGGCTATTATACTACTTTAGATCAGAGTTGATGGGGAATTATACTAAGGTGGTAGCAAAGCAGATATTGAGTTATGTTAGATTAAGGATTTTCAAATAAAGCCAGAGGATTTGCTAATGGATTGGATATGGATTTGAAAGACTGAAATGTATCAAGGATGATTCAAAGATTTTTGCCCTGAGAAGCAAGATGAAGCTGATACCATTTACTGAGAAGGGGAGGATTGTAATGGCATAGATTAAAGTATAATCAGGAGTTCAGCTTCAGACATGTAAGTGTTGGACTTCCCATTGGAAATGTTGAATAGAAAGTTGGCTATATTAGTCTGAATATCAGGAGAGAAGCTGGTACTGAAGATATAAGTGATTATAAAAAGAAGCTATTACATTTAACAATAGGGATTCTTTTGGTTAAAGCAGGAAATCAGTCCTTCCACACTCTTGTAAGTCTGCCTGATGGCATAGTTCTTTTACTTAGCATCGGTAAAATCTCCAGTAGGCACCTAACATTTTCAGGCTATTCTCATTTAAAAGTTTTCTGATCACTTTCAATCACAATAATGGCCTAATTTTAGAAATTTAATATGACTTATTTAATGTGATAAAAACTTTTAACTCAAAGTTTCTCTCTTTCAACCATTTTACACTGCTCAAGGCTGGTGTGTGGCAGGTTGTTTGAGTTGAGGTCAATTACTGTAAATCTTATCTTGTGAGTCTTCTCCAGGAAGACCCTAGCACAGTAGCCATGGGTTTTGACTCCTCCTAGAGGGTAATTGAGGGAGAAAAGGAAAGATATGTAAAGGTCTTGTTTTCTGGTATGGTGGTCCTAATGGCTTTTACAAAGTGTTGGTTGGTTAGACTGCTGCCCCAGTTATTCAAACACTAATCACAGTGCTGGTGTAAAGGGATTTTGCAGATATGATTGAAGTCACAAATCGGTTGACATTTGGTAAGGGAGGTTGTCTTGGATATTCTGGGTGGGCCTGGCTGCATCAGTTGGAAGATTTTAAAGCAGGGTGAGAAAGAGGGAGAGAGAGAAGGAGGAGGAGAAGAGAAAGTAGGAGAAGAAGAAGAAGAAGACAATGACAACAATGGAAGAGGAGAAGGGGGAGTTAATTCTGTCTGTGGATGACAGCTTTCTCTTGAATCAATTTGATTATTTATATTGCTGAACCTAAGCACTCCTGGTTGTTTCTTATTTATTGCTAACTCATATTTGGATCAGGTTCTTGCTCTGTATCTGCTTCTAGCATCTGAGAAATCTTAATCTTTCCTTACTTCCCTGAAACCACCTTAAATTTCCAGTTCCACTGAAATAGATTTATATTTGAAATGGATCTCAGGGTCTGTCATGCTTATTCTAATCTCATATTCTTGGTAAAACATCAGAGGGTGAAAAATCAAGCTCACCAACTTTCAATAAACTACTCTCATCTTTTTGTGATTCCTAGTATGTGGATTGAGTCTGCTCTCCAGTTTTCATTTTTCTTATTATTTTAATTTCTTTACTATTTTTTTTTGAGGTTTGAAGATTTCTTTGTTTTGTTTGACCAATTTACTTGATCTTCCTAAGTGTTCAATATTCAGCTAATTGTCTGTGATACAATTTTTCTTTTTTTGCATGGGCAGGCACCAGGAATTGAACCTGAGTCTCTAGCATGGCAGGCAAGAACTGCCTGCTGAGCCACTGTGGCCCTACAATTGTAAAATTAGTAGTCATTGCTTCAAATTCATACTATCTTAATGGACCTCAATTCATTCTCTCTTCAAAATTCTTTCCTCCTTTTTTTTTTTAACTTTTTAAAATTGTGTAATATAACATATATACAAAGCAAAGAAATAAAAAAGCAATAGTTTTCAAAGCACTCTTCAACAAGCAGTTACAGGAAAGATCCCAGAGTTTGTCATGGGCTACCATATGATCCTTTCATATTTTTCCTTCTAGTTGCTCCAGAATATAGGAGGCTATAGGGCTTACATACTTTTTTATCATCAAAATTGACTTTTTTTGTGAAAAATAACATATATACAAATAAAGCTATAAATTTCAAAGCACAGCACCACAATTAGTTGTAGAACATATTTCAGACTTTGACATGGACTACAATTTCACAATTTTAGGTTTATACTTCTAGCTGCTTTAAAATACTGGAGACTAAAAGAGTTATCAATTTATGATTCAGCATTCATATTCATTTGTTAAGTCCTATCTTCTTTGTATAATTCCACCATCACCTTTGATCTTTCCATACCTCTCTTTAGGGATGTTTGGGCTATGGAAATTCTAAATTTTTGCTATTGGAAGGATCTGTCATTAATATGGGGTAGGGAGATGGAACTATCTGATGTTCTGGAGAGGCTGGGCTAGGTTTCAGGACTTACTTGGACCAGGGACCCATCTGGAGGTTGTAGGTTTCTGGAAAGTTACTCTAGTACATGGAACTCTTGTGGAATCTTATAAATTGCCCTAGGTATTCTTTAGGATTGGCTGGAAGGGTCCTGGTTGGGGGTTGGCAGGTTATGATAGGTAGCAAGGTCTACCTGAAGCTTGTGTAATAGCAACCTCCAGAGTATTTTCTCGACTCTATTTGAACTCTCGCTACCACTTATACTTTATTAATTACACTTCTTTCCCCCCTTTTGGTCAGGTCAAAATTCCTTCATCTTTTGTAACAAAGGTACCACACTAATGCTAAGTGTTAATAATAGGGAAAATTATGAGTGTGAAAGGGGGTATACAGGAATTCTGTATTTTCTGCATGATTTTTCTCTAAACCTACAACTTCTTTGATAACAACAAAAAAGAAAACTAAATTTTAAAACTTCTGTCCTGATTTCACAAATGCAAAACTGTCTTGAGTCTTGTAAACACCAAATAGAAATTTTCTAAATATATCCCCCCTTTTCCTCTTTTTCACCATTTATCTACTTCAGCATGACAGACTTTTCAAAATAGGCCATTGTTTGGAACCATAGTGTTTCTCTTTCACAGGTTTGGTGACTTGTTTCCATTTCCCCATCCTTAAAGAGGAAGATCTGGAGTTACACATTAGCAGATTTGGCTGAGAGAAAAGTTTGAGTTGAAAGCTTCCCCTCAGATTGACGTGAATTTTTGTCTAAATCTAACAGGCCCAGAGGCAAAGAAAATGGAAAATGAAAGTTGTATTACTCTCACTGTAATACTTTAGAAACTTCTGCTACTTGGAAGTCTAAGAGAAAATAGAGAAGTGAAGTTACTGACAATCGGTACAGGGAGTTAATATATTTCTTTTTGACGTTTGGCATATTTGACTAAGTCTGAAGTTGTGTTGCCTCTATCATTTGATGACCGAAGAGTCTTTATATCATGTGTAAGGTAGAAAAAAATCTGCCAAGATATTTGATTCAAGTTTATTTTATGCAGTGGTGGCGGGTACATATGTTCTGCCAATAAGCTTACACTTACGCTTGTCTTTGGTATGCCTGCCCGAATTTTGTGTTCTCGATTCTGTGACGGCATGTTCCACTTATTCCTGGGAAGCTACTTGCTCCCAGGGTGGGAATTTTGAGTGAGTCCTTCTTTAATCTGGTCTTATTTTCCTAGGCATTTCTAGATATTTTTGCAAATGAATTACATCCCTTTTAGTTTTCCTTGATGCTGCAGGTTTTCCCCAATTTCTGAATGGGGGAGAAGTATATATATATTCTTCTCATTTAATGTTCTAGTTTATGTGTTCAAATAGTTGCAAATGAAGTCAGCAATGGACGATATGTGTATTAAGACATCTCCCAGTAGAAATACATTCATTCTTTCCTCTTCAAACTGCTCAAAATTAAATTAACAAGCAGCTGTCATTTTTGTCATGTCATATAATGATGAGTACATATTTTTTCTTTTCTTTATGTATATGATTGATCAGTGTCAATCGTCAACAGCAGTCAATTTCTTCCAAACATTTAGCTAATTAGTGCAAATGATAGCACCACTTTTTAAACTGAATGTATTGTCTCAATTTTTAATTCATCCATATATTTAAGCCAATTAATTTGTTATTTAATGTCCTTAAACCACCACTGAAAAGAAGCCATAGAAAATATGCAAAACAAAATTAATATCATCATATGTAAATACGATTCTTATAAACCATCTTGCATTTTATTTTCCTCTGTATGTGAGACTTCAAAAAGCTATAAACTGGGTTTATTAACCAGAGTCAGATGGCACATGCATTTTCTTTGCAAGTTCCTTTATGTTAATAAGCTATAAAAAAACATTCTTCATATTTTATAACTGATTTTCTAATTATAAATCTCAAATAGTATTCTTCTTAAAGGAACTTACTCTTTGTTTAGACCCAGAGAATTTTAGGAAAGAAGGGATCTTAGAAACTACTTCTTCTTACGTTATAAATGAAGATACTAAGGTTAACGAGGAACAGAACTTAGACAGGAACCCATGGCCTTTGATTCAAAGTCCTGCAAGATTTTAATATCATGAATAAATAATATGTAGCTTCAGGGTGAAATAACCTTAGATCAGTAGTGGTCCTAATGGGTCCATGGATGAGATTATTCAGGATGTGTATGAATCCCTTGATTTTATAAATAGTGTGTACATTCATGTGTGCATAATGCATGTGCATATGAAGTGTGTAATATATTTCACTAAAATAATATATTTTATTTTATATGAATAAAATATTTTACAATAGAAAGTAAAAGATATAACAATTTTATCACAATAAATTTAGAGGGAGAGGGTTTAAATTTAAAAAAAAAAGAACAAATTCAGAAGACCAGTATTTCAAAGTCACATATTTTCATATGTAAAAATAAAGAGAAAATAATTTGTGACATTACAGATTGCAGGGAAACCAAGAAGGTTATTTAGCAAATATTTATGATTATAAACTTAGAATATTTATGATTGTAAACCTAAGAAAATTCCTGTTAATAAACATAAAATAAACAGAACATATTTATACATCTTCTTTATTAATCTATGATTTCCTTCATCTTATTTTAACTTATCTACAGTAGGGGACAGGACTTCTCTAAATAATCTTTTAGGGAAAAAGAGAGAGAAAGATTTATCTTTTGTTTTTTCATGTTATTTAAATTTTGGTCTCAATGGAAACCTCAGGGCTTACGAGAAAACAGCAAACAAACAACAAAAACCTTACTGCATATTAATCCTTCTGAGCCAAAGTTTTATTATGTATCTATTGCTCATAGTAGATGTCACACCAAGAAAAATTTAATCCTTAGTCCCAAAGAGCAAACTTGAATTGTTTACAGTCTTGAGTGTTTTTATTCCATATAATTCATATTCCTATACTCCATTGAGAATAATGCAAATTAATGCACAGGTGTTAGTCAGGACATACTCTGCACCTTCCCCTGAAGATCAGATCACTTCCGATTAAACCTCCTGCCAGCTGATTTGCACCCCTTAATCCAACTGTGGCAGTACCTTGTGTGAACTCACTTGAAACCCTCAGCCAAGATCATTTATATATAAACATACATAAACACTCACATGCATACAAACACACTTTTTTAAATAGTAAAGATAATCAAATTTGGCTTGACAATCGTTTTCTCTTTATATTGAGTGGCACATTATAATTTCCTTACAACATTTCCTTTAAAAATGTTGAACTTTATTTATGTACTTCAGTTAAAAACTGACCACATATACAGGAAATATAAATAAACCCCAATCATGAAAAGAAGCATAAGGATAGAAAGTCTTTAGAATTGTATCATTGCACTCTAGGGGGAATGGGAAATACTCATCCAGTTGGCATTTACAAGGCCTCAATTACTATTCCTCCCTATTCCTCGAATTTAAGTTTAAATATTAGCTCCAACGAAAATATTGAACACAATCATTTCAGAAAATATTACCTTTTATACCTAAACTTGGCATTAAGAGCTACTGTGTCTTAAGGGATTATAATTTGATTGGTGACTTACATAAACCATCTCATTTAAAGATCCAAAGGATGGATTTAAATGTACCTACTATTATATTTATTTTACAGATTGGAAAACTGAGGCTCATAGAGTGAAACAGGTTCCAGATGTGCTCTCTAGTAACTAGAGAGGCAGGCTGCATTCTCATAGTGGAAAGTAGTAGATCACTTAAAGGAGAAATACAATTGGTCTTAGCCACACTGACATATGGGAGAAAAGGCTTTTCTCTATTTAATTCAGTAATTAGAGCTTGTTGGTAAAATTGGTGCAGTACAAGTATGTCAAAAATTCCAGTAATGGGGAATTTATTTTGCCTTATCTTAAAGTCTTCTCTTGTGTTCATCTTCTGTCCCTGCAAAGATTTATAAGTGGTGAATGGGTCTTTATTTGCAAAAGTCCAATGAAGCATAAGTTTGCGATTTCCATGCTGCTAAAATTAATGGTGAAATAAAATAATTAGTCCTGACTTAATGTATCCTTACTTTCTTTATACTGACTACTGTGTTGGTGCCTGATGTCAGGACAAAACATAGTGCTACTAGAGGTTTCAGTAGAAATATGGATATTGCACACAATAAAGCATGGTTTTGCAAAATAATTTTATCTTTTTGTAGTGAGATCAGTGAACAGAACACTGGATATGTGCAGTACTGCTCCATTGGCAGAGAATGTAACTATGATCTTTTTAGTTAGCTTGCAAATGCAGTTCATATGAAAGGATGAATGAAACAATTCAAATTCATTACCATTCTCAAAAACAAAAAGCACTGGACCAGGTAATGGGACTGGGCAGCATAGAGGACTCATAATTTGAAAATGTATGGTTATTATTTTGATTTCAAGAAACGTTTGGGAATTCACTATTTTCTCTTCATGAGTGAGATGATAAGGTACCTTTTTAAATCTCTGTACATAATGTGTGTTCATAAGTATTATTTGACCAGTTTGAGCCAATGGCTATGGTTTCAGATAAACACTGCTCTGTCCTCAGGATTTTTAAATGCATCTCTGTGTCCCCTTTTCCATTTGCTTTCTGAACAGTGAGGATGAAAATTAATCGAGGTATTTTTATATGTCTGGCTAATTAGCATGTGGCTGAGGAACAGTAGCGTGCTGCTTGCAATATGTATTAGTGCCTCTGCCACATTTCCCAACATTAATAAGCATTTTAATATTTTATAAGGCAAGTTCTAAATTATGGAAAATAAATCTGAACACTATTAATGCCCAGTGGGGCACATTAAAAAAGGGGGACAACATGAACTACTGTGTAGCTGAGTACTTATCTCAAGAAATTAAAATTTCTTACTGATACTGGAGACCTCAGTGAGGCTTAAGAGAGGGCTTGGGGTTTCCAGGAAGACCTGTAGGTCATGACTGTATTTGAACATTTTTGAAGAGGATAAAAATTCTTGCTCAGTTCAGTTCACTGGTATATCAAAGAGAAGCAGTTGCAGAAGCTGTCTGAAAATCATAAGGTCTGACTAATTCACTGCTCTAATCAAAATTGTGTCAGGATGTTCTCTGAGTCTTAATACTCTATCGCTATTTTCAATCATATCTTTGTCAGGTACTGGGCAGGAAGGCAATGCCATGGACAGGAAAACACTCCAACATACATTTGTTTCTAAATTGCAGGCAAAGAGCTGACTGCATTTATTCGTCTTCCAGCTCCCCATTACACTGAAATATTTAGGCAAGGATATGTTTAGTTCAGAGAGAATATGATTCATAATCAATGGGTTGAAATCATGTTTAAGAGTACGCAGGGGGTATTTTGAGAACTGGGACCCACGAGGCTCAATAAAAGTATTTCCCAGAACAAATGAGAAGAATCTTCCTTTCATCTCCTTGTTATGTAAAATAAATGCAGGAAAAAAAATCAAGTTTATTGATCTCTTACTTAAGCTGGACCCTAAAAAAGCCATAGTTTGTGTTTTAAAACTAGCATAATATTCTAATGAAGATGGCGTTAGCTATTCAAATGATAGTGTAAATTTAAAAATTTCTTTTGACGTGTCTGTCGACCATTAGCTACAGCATTTTAAATTCTATTTTAACCTCATACTGGTTTTCTCTTTAGTACCAGTATGTGCCCTGATGATAGTGAGGTGCATACAAAATATATTTGTTTTACATTATTTTCTAATTCTAAAAACAACAAGTAACATTCATCAGGTTTGCCCATAATCCAGTCAACTGCCCAACAAAAATACTCTCAGAGATAAATGGTAACTGAAAGCGACATTTCTTAGGAAGTCTTCACACACAGGGTAACTTTTGAGCGTTTGGAGATGCAGGTTTGCTCAGTGACCCCTCCCGGTGGGAGCGGGAGTTGCGGAAACTACTTGTCTAGATACTTGTCATTTACCTGCTGGGCAAGAGGAGTTGGCCGCCGCGGGAGATCCACCGAGGCTTTGGTCCCTGGGTCCTGGTTCCTCTCCCCTGAGGCCTTGCCCCTGGTTTCTGGGCTTCTTACATCACACCTTCTGGCTTCCAAGAGGGAGGGCCCCAGAGCACAGTGGGTGGAGGCCAGCCTGGGTCTAAACTTGTCATCGCATCACTTCTGGCAGGTTCTTCTATGAGATGTGCACTGGCATCATGAATCTTTCTTTCCTAGTCACTTTCAAAGCTTGTTGCTACCTATATATATTTGCATGATTTTCCAATTTTCTGTTTCCTGATTAGACTAGATGCACCATAAGGGTCGGGATTTCTTTGATTTTCTCAATAAGTCTTCTGCATTTAAGCCAGTAATTAGCATATACAGATGATCAATAATATTTTTTTATAATGAACAAAATGCATCCAACATACAGTTCTGGCTTTTGATTGAATAGAGTAATTCACTTTCTGGGTTTAAAAAGTATTTTTAGTTTCCCCAAGTGGAATAAACCATTTCATTTCAAATTTTCTATTCATCACTGAATTTTTCCTTCTTGGAGCGTTCATTTTCATTACTTTGGCAAAAGATACTTAAGAATAGTTCATAGACAAATTTTATAATAATTTAGACTGAATTGATAATGGAAATGCAAATGTACTTATTATATGGAGGTTTTAGCTTTTCAAAGTATTTCTCTGTATCATTACAATATATGCAGGCAATCAGCTATTTTAGACCAGTGGTTTTCAACCTGGGACATACATTGGAAAAACCTGGGAGCTTTAAGAAGTACTGATGCATGGAATCTGTTCCCATAGATTCTGATTCAATTGGTCTGAGATGTGTCTGGAAATTTGAATTTTAAAAGCTCCAAAGATTATTTTAATGTTCAACGATGGTTGAGAACCATTACTTCATACAAATTCATCTCAATTCCATCAATATGGGTAATAACTGAGCTTGAATATTTACATTTTTTAAAAGCTCCCATGTGATTCTAATTTGCAGTTATGGTTGATCACTGCTTCTGATGGTATTATTTGCCTTTTACATTTATTTAATGGAAATGATCTTTCACTTTTTGTCTTTTGGAATGCATTTCCCCCCCAAATTCTCTATTGTGTGTTTTTAAAATATCTATTTTCATTATCTGACTTACCTGATTGCTTTATTAATTTTTGCTACTCAGCATATACTTAGCACACTTGCTTATATTAACTATAAATGAAGGCATTAATTACATTATTAAAATAATCAATTTCTTTTGTCTGAAAATGAGATGACTATTTTGTCACACATTTATTGTACTGACGGGATATGCAAAAAAGTAGGATAATTGTTGTGACCATGATTTAGCCAAGTTCAGTGTCTTGACTTGATTTAGCCAAGTTCAGTGTCTCAAATACTCCAACACTAGGGCAAGCAGGGGGACTGGTAACACGAAATAAATCGTTGCCTTTATGATGTAATTGGAAAGAGCAGTATCCCCTATCCCCAGAGCTGGAAGTTAGCACAGTGCCGTCTCCACTGTACTTCACTGGTCAGGCAGTCCCAGGGCCAGTGCTCCAGGAGAGGGCATAGAGACCCTACCTCTCCGCCGGAGAGAGAGAAGAATCTGGGGGCCATTTCTAGAGTTGCCACAGGAGCACACTGAAAAATGTAAGGAATTGCTTCCTTTTCCTACAATATGGTGGTCTAGGTTCCCAGATTGAGACTCTTACTAAAAACAACTACTCACTTAAATATTAGAACAAAAGTCATCTTAAATGCATCAGGTTGCTGACAAGAAACAAAGGAATAGTGAGACTGAAGACTAAATGAAGGTGACTATCAAGAGAAAAAGGTGAAATATCGAAGCTGGTTTTTGCTTTGAAGACATTCACAAATCTGAGTGAAACTGGGTTTCACTGGGTTCCAGACACAAACCCCCTAGCTAAGAAGTCAAATAGGAGACCCCTATGAAGCTGCAAGCACAAAAGACTTCACTCTCAGTGTAATGGCAA
Organism: Tamandua tetradactyla; assembly: GCF_023851605.1. Classification (NCBI taxonomy): domain Eukaryota; kingdom Metazoa; phylum Chordata; class Mammalia; order Pilosa; family Myrmecophagidae; genus Tamandua; species Tamandua tetradactyla. The sequence continues at coordinate 181,883,440 of NC_135331.1, read as the reverse complement.
ACTAGAAATAGCTAATAGTCTCCAAAGGGACTCATAAAAACATGCCCTTTCTGAACGCTGGTTTCTGAAAACCTGTCCTGAGAATCAGCAAAAGTAAGCTGCTTTTTACCCATATTTGTTGCCTGAATTCCCAGTACTGTGATGACCTGAAAACCTCATTAACACACCATGAATAATTAAATCACGGAATATCATACCTTGTGGCTAAACAGCAATTTAAAAAGCACCAAATCAAAGCTGTTGTCAACAAATTAATGGGTGAATTGAGTGAAAGAAGCAGCAATACATACATACATACTCTATATAATAAATTTATATGAAGCTCAAAAACAGGCAAAACTAAACTATATTGTTTAAGGATGCATAATTAGGTGGGAAAACTACAAAAAAAAAGGAACAGAAGAGTACCATAAAAATGAGAAAAATGTTTATTTCTAGGAAGGTGGGAGAAGTTAAAATTGGTAAAGGCAAATTCAAAAAATCTACCTTATTAGTGGAAGGTTTTAACTCACTTTCTTTTTGTAATTGAAAATTCAAAAGATATGAGGAATGAAATTAACTAGTGTGACAATAAATACCTAAATTAACTAGTTTGGCATTAAAAACAATATACCTAAAAAAATAGCATGTTCTAGTTTGTTAGCTGCCAGAATGCAATATACCAGAATCAGAATGGCTTTTAAAAAGGGGAATTTAATAAGTTGCTATTTTACAGTTCTAGGGCCAAGAAAATAGCCCAATTAAAGCAAGTTTATAGAAATGTCCAATCAAAGGCATCCATCCAGGGAAAGATACCTTGGTTCAAGAAGGCCGAGATGAAGTTCAGGGTTTCTCTCTCAAGTGAGCACAGGGCGAACACAATCACGGTTTCTCTCTCATCTGGAAGGGAACTTGGTAAACATGGTGTCATCTGCTAGCTGCTTCTCCTGGCTTCCTGTTTCATGAAGCTCCCTGGGAGGCGTTTTCCTTCTTCATCTCTAAAGGTTGTTGGCTCGTGGACTCTGTTTCATGGTGCTGCAGCATTCTCTGCTATCTCTGAATCTCCTTCATTCTCCACAATGTTTCCTCTTTTATAGGACTCCAGAAACTTACCAAGACCCACCCAGATGGGTGGAGATATGTCATCACTTAATCCAGCTTGACAACCACTCTTGATTAAATCACATCTCCAGGAAGATGATCTGATTTCAGTTTCAAACATACAGTATTGAAAAGGGATTATTCTACTTTTATGAAATGGGATTTAGATTAAAATATGGCTTTTCTAGGCGACATACATCCTTTCAAACCAGCACAAGCAGAATACATCTTTTATTCAATTCCTATTGAATATTAGGAAAACTTTATGCCTTAAAGTGTGCCTCAACAAATTTCAAGAATTTGAATCATACAGACCTGATTCTCAGACTAAAATGCAATTAAATTTGATATAAATAATACAAAGATAACCAGGAACCATTCATATATTTGGAAAAGAACACAATAATTTGAAAAGAGGAGTGATAACAAATCAAGAAATACTTAAAAATTAACCAACAAAAAAATACTATATATAAATACCTATGATATTCAACTAAAAAACAAATAAAACGTAAATCTAGATCCTTAAATGCTTGTAATAGAAAAAAAAGTAAGAAAACGAATTCTTAATTTATCTTCAAAAATTAGGGGAAAAAATTGCCAGAATAAGGCCAAAAAACTAAGAAAAGATGAAATAATAAAGCCCTGGCATTAATAAAATGGAAAACAAATATGAAATAAAATCAACAAAGGTAAATTTTATTCTTTGAAAAACATTAAAAAATTGACAAACCCATGGCAACTTTGATGGATGAGAGAAAGAATACATAAGGGAGAGTGAAAGAGTGAGTGGGATAGAGAATAACCAATGTCAGGAATGGAAACATTTTATAATTATAGATTCTGTAGAAATTAAATATATAATAAGAGGCAAACTTATGCCAAAAAAATTCAAAATTAGAATAAAATAGATACATTTCTTGAAAAATATAATTTAATAAAACTGATTCAAGAATGAAAAATTCTATGACCATTAAAGGAGTAAAAATATTCCCAAAGAAATAGACAAAGCAGCAAAGGGACATCTAGTCATCAGCTTTTATCAATGTACATTCCAATTATTCAATGGACAAATAATATTAAACACAAAATATTCAAAAAATATTTTATAAAATTTAGAAAAGGAAGAAAATCTCCCATTTTATGAGGTTAACATGATCTTGGTAGCAAAACTGAAAGGGCTAGTAGAAGAAGGGAAAGTACTAAAATATATTTTTGTTCCAAAAGTTCTAAACGATATATTAGCAAACCAAATTCTCATGGTATAAAGAAATAACATATTATAAGTATGTTGTGATCATCTCAGGAATGCAACTTTCATGTACTGTTTGAAATTCAACCAGTAAATCAATTACATTAACAATTTAAAGAAGAAAAATACATGTGTTCACTCAATGAATGCAGAAGAATTTGATAACATTAAAAATCCATCTACAGTAAAAATTCTTAGCAAATATGGAGTACATTAGAACTTCTTTAACCTAATAAGAAGTACTATGAAATCCTACAATAAATATCATAATTAATTGTGAAACTTTGAGAATATTCCCTTTAATACCAAGAGTAAGACAAAGACGACATTTATACTTCCTTTCAAAATTGTATTGTAGGCCTTATTTAACACAATAAGGAAAGAAAAAGAATAAATTATAAAACAATTAGAAAAATGAAAAATAGTCCTTGTTCTCAGATGATGATTGTGTACATTGAACATTCAAAGATTCTACAGATGTATTATTAAAATTAACCAGAGAGTTGAAATGATTTTTTAGATGAAGAAAATGAATATCCATAACCAGCAACATTTCTGTACATGATAAAACTTAATTGTAATAAAAATATGAAGAACATAAAGTATCTGGGAATAAATGAATAGGATTTGTATATGTTCTTTATGAATAAAATAATAAACAATTGAAAGCATTGAAAAAGTACCAAATAATGGAGATATATATTATGATCCCGGATTAAATGTCTCAGAATTGTAAAAACAGATCCAAGCAATTCTAGTAAAATCTTAACAAGTTCATGTTTGTGTGTATGTGTGTGTATTTGACAGTCTTGTTTGCACCTTTACATGGATGAGCAAAAGGTAAAGAATAACTAGTCAAATAAGGACAAAATGGGGAGCCTTGCCTTTTTGGATATCAAGAATTACTCTATTATTACAGTAATTAATGCAGTGATGTAACCGTGAAGCAATGGAAAAATTACCAATGAAGTGAGGAGTTAGTACAGAAGCACCTTTACAGATATTGAAACCTGATTTATGCAAATTTGTGGGAAAACACTTTTGATTAAATGAAAGTATACATAGTTATCTATATGTAATAAAAATGAAGTTATAACCTTACCTTATGTTACATACAAAACTCAATTCCAGTTGTCTTAAAACCTAGGTGTGAAATGCAAAGAATATATTTTTATAAAACAAAATAAAAGAATATGTTTTAGATCATTGAGGTAAAGAAAGACTTCTTGCATGCACATGCACACAAAAACAGTAAACCCCAACCATTTAAGGAAAAGATAGATAAATTTATTGGCATTAAAGTTAAAATAATCTGTTTATTAAAATACATCATAAATAGAGTGAAAAGGTAATTCACAAATTAGAAGAAAGCATTTCAACAAATATATGTGACAAAGGATTGGTATCAGGAACATATAAAGAACTCCAGAAATTGCTAAGAGAAAGAGCAAATCCAGTAAAAATGGGGAAAAATCTTAAACATGTACTTCACAGGAGGGGAAGCCTAAATGCCAACAAAAACAAATTAAAACCACAGTGAGAGACATTTTATATCCAATAGAGGTGAAAATATTAAAAGGTTAGAAAATATGAAGTGAAGGTACAACTTCATATTTTCTAGAATAACTAGAAATTTTATACCTTGGTTCGATCACTTTGGAAAACAAGTTTGAATAGCTTAGTAAAATTAAAAGTGGTCTTTCATATGATGTCGATTCAACACCTGTGTAAAATGCCTTAGAGAAATTTTTGTACATATGCGCCAGGAGATATACAAGACATACAAGATGTTTAAGGCAGTAATGTTTGAAAAAGAAGAAACAGAATCACTAGAAATCAACACACCTGTCCTTTAACAGTCAAATGACTAAATGGATTGTCTTATATTCATATGCTAGAATACTATACAATTGAGAAAAATGAATACATTTCAGCTATAGCAAGGCTGAATTTGCAGGAACATAATCTTAAGCAAAAGATAGAAAAAGAATACAAATAGTAGGATTAGATTGATGTAAAGTTCAAACATGAAAAACTAACAACATAATATTATTAAAACATAAATTTAGCACAGTGGTTTCATTTAAAAAGATAATAAAATAAATGGGTTTAAGAAGGTATACATAAAAGATTTCAGAGGCAATAGTAATTTTGCCTTCCTAACCTGGGTGGCATAAACATGGGAACTGAATGCATTAATTTATTTATCCCTTATAAGTGAAGTGTTTTATACATTTAATTTTATATCATATATTCAATGTTTAAGAAACACTTTTGGAAGGGGCTATTAGGTTAGCCACAAATACATGGCTGTGAGGTTTTGTATATATCACTGTTCTGTCTACTAGGAGAATTGCTAACATATTAGAGGAATCATTATATTCTTAGTATTTTGAAGTCTCGCAAGTAACTACTTGTATGCGTGCAGCAAGATGTATTGCTGGCTTCCCAGAAAAAAAGGAGTCAGTGACATGTACTCATTTTGTTTGGGGTTGAAGAGGTAGAAAGATGATCATGATTACAGTAGCTTCCAGAATAGAATGGATGCAATGATATGCATTAGAAAACTTTAAAATTAATTTTGAATAAGCAAGGCATTCATGTTTAGAAATTTGAAAGAAGGAATGTGTATTACATCTAAGGTCTCCCATTGATTGCTTATGTATCTTTCCAGAGATACTTACGCATGTATTAGCATTTCAGGTACACATTGTTATTATACCACCCCCCATTTTTTCCACACAAATGGTAGACTATTATACCCTCTTTTCTGTGTCTTTCCTTTCTAACATCATATCCAGGAGATCTTTTCATATCAGCACATAAGTATCTTCTACTGATACTTATGGCTACATAACCATCAAAATGTTTTAAACAGCGGTATTTAGATGTTTTTCAGTATGTTAATTCTGCTTTCTAAAAGAGAATTAAAATAATAGAGACTTCTAGGTAAAGATGTCTGAGTGAAGCTTATCACAGAATTTAGGTTCCCTAATAAATAATGCATAAAAGTAATGAGATCTTACTCTGTAGACTTTGAAAAATGATGATTTAGGAAAGAAACAAAAATTTCTGCATCAATATAGTTCATAATTCTGCTGATATTCCACTCTCCAATGAGAAGAATAAATGAAAATGGAAGGTGAGCTGAGAAAATCCTGGGATTCTTCACTGTGAATGCCAGTTTTGGAGAGAGGCAGGCTGAGAATGTGAACAGGCAATCTGGACAAAAGTAAAAATGAAATCCTTGAGTGAGGATCTCCAGTGAACTGAAAATGGTCTCCAGGAAATTGCCTTTTTCCAGCCATGTTTTGTGATTTGAATAAATCAAAGTCCTTCAGAGCAGGGAATCCCCCTGGTGGAGTACATTGTGCTTTTCATAGACTATTCAAATGAATTCTGAAGACAGGATAGAAAATAGCTTCTTTAGGAGATATGCATTTATTTTCAGATTTCCTCATCCCTTTTTCAATTCCACAAACTCCTGGAATATAGATGAATGAATAAAAAACAAGGTCCTGTCCTCAAACTGTAGTTTGGAAAAATAGTAACAGAGTCAAGGAGAATTCTGCCTCACTATATCAGAGCAAATTAATGTTTGGATTAGAGCTGCATTCATTACCAATAGTGAGACTTCCAAAAAATGGCCAACAACTAAACAGACTATTACAGCAAAACAGTGGATGAAAGGAAAACAAGACAGATGTAGTCATTCAGGAAAAAAATCTTGTCCAAGGAAGGGAAGAAAACATTATGCATATGTTTTGAGCTATAAGGAACTTAATAAAAATACAAAATCAATAAAGCAACAGGTCAAAGACAAGCCTCTAAATGAGAGAATAAAATGAAAAGGGAAATTTCAGAGCTTAGTGAAACAAATCAAGTTCAAAACAGCAACAACTATAGCTCTAATAAATTAGAAACAATAAGAGGCGGGAAAGAGGAAGTAAAATATTGAGTTTCTGCCATGGGGGAAATACTGATGATTATAAAATTCAATGAGGAAAACTAAACAAAGAGATTTTAAAAATTTCAGAATATGAGAGATCTGAAGGCTAAAGATGATCTAATATAAGGACAATTGCTATCCCTGAAGGAGAGACACTAGCTAATGGAAATGGAAAACTATTAAGAGATATAAAAAGAGGAAATTTCTCCCAAATTAAGATAGATCTGAGAATATAACCTAGTTAAATTATAGGCTAGAAAAAGAAGGACTTCTTTAAAGCAGCTAGGCAGGAAAAAAAAATTGGAGAGAAAGTAAAAATGACCTAAGAATATTTATTTATGTAGCCAAGTCACCATTTATAGGGAAAGTAACTCTTGGTAGAAATTCCAGGTATGAAAGAACTCAGGGACAATAGCTTTCATGAGCTCGTTTTGAAATAACTACTCATTGATAAAGTCCAAGTGATCAAACGGTAAATTAAATAAAGATTCAGAGATAGAAACAGATTTACAATGGGTGTAGAATTCTAACATGGCCCCAAGAATCCCACCTCTGGAATTCATTCTTTATATAATCCTGTCCCCTCGAATGTGGGCAAGACTAGTAAATATGATCCGTAACCACTTCCTTGATTAGGCTACTAATCAGTTAATGGTGAATTAATCAAAAGGGAGATTACCCTGTATGGGCCTGGTTTCATGAGAATAGCCCATAAAAGAAAGTGAAGTTTCATAAAATTGTTCTGCTGACCTGAGGAAGAAAAGAGACAAGTGATTTGCCTATGGGGATCCTGGCCCCTAACCAACAGAAAAGGACAGAAGGAATATTCAAAGCTTCCCTGCAGTGAACATAAATAATTCAGGGCCATGAAATTTCATGTAATTTTTTAGTGCTCTCCATTTTTATATTGCTTGATATTTCAAATAATGAGCATAATTATTTTTTAGGAAGTAATTATTCTAAAATTAACTAAATTAAATAAAAAGTGAATGAAGAGAATGGAAAAGAGATAATATTGGGAACAGTGTTATTGGTACAATTTCTCAGATTAGAAAACCGAGAATCAGCAGGATTGTGTAATGTGAAAGAGCAGGTGACTAATAAGTGGCTAAGGGTCTGATCAGAACTGATGCACTATTTCATCATATTGATGCAGGGTATGAAATGAGTAAGAGGAATGAGCAGATGCTCTTTACCCTAAAAGAAAATCCAGGAAGATGTCAACTGCTAATCTCTCTCACAAAATTTCCCTTATGTATATTCATCATGCTTCAGCATGTGACCTCAGATGTAACACGCTCATAAACACTGCCTTTCAGTGAAATAGTAATCCCTGGTAACTATACTGGCCAAATTTAAACCTGAGGTCTTTTCCTACATTTTTAATAATGATTACATTGATTTCTTTTTCATGAAGATGATACCAAAATACTATACTAATCATACTTAGGGAATTTAGGTATGTTGTGGACAAATAATTCATGTAATTTTTAAGTGGACAAATTTTGTTTTAAGATTTCTTATTTTTGTTGCTGTAGTATTAACTTAGGTTAATATACAATCTCCTGGTCACATTCATTGATTGAACAAACACAAATTCAAAATGTCTTGTAACATACTGTGTTAGGAACTGAGAATAAAATGGTGAACAATTTCAATATTGTTCCTCGTTTTATAGAGTTGAAATTCTCCTGGAGGAGAGAGACCACACGAGAAAACAGAAAAAAAAAAAAAATTAAATGAATGATCTATTCTTTGAAATCAATAATAAGTGGCCAAGAAAAAGGATTATTGGGAAAATCTTTAGAAAGTGTGGTCAGGGTAGACCTTTGTTCGTCCTGAAGTTAAAACCTGTGTCATGAGAAGTTAGCTATATGGAGAAGAGGGAGACACAGGTTTGGGTTTAATGACCTGGTTTGAATAAAACAGAATGTGTTTGCGTCCTGGGATGTTTGAGATCTGAGAGGAGACCAATGTCTGGAGTGTTTTGAAAAACAACAGACTGAGAGAAATAGGTAGGGGGTAAATTATGCAGGACTCTGGAGGTTGCAATAAGGTATTGATTTGACATAAGTGTACTGAGAAGAGTTATTGAATATTTAGAAGTAGGGAAATGCCAGAGTCTAATTTATGTTTAAAGACCAATCTCTTGTTGCAATATGGAGAATGTATTAGAGGAACAAGAGAGGAAGGAGAGACACCTGGAAGTACACTGGAGAATAAGCACAAGGGAGTGATGCTGATAGATAGACAGAAATGGAGGGTGTAGGGATTCAAGGGATATGATGGTGGTAAGAGTCACAGGACATATCTTCAGAGGTGATGTAAAAATGATTTCCTTGCAGGATTGAGTATGATTCCTTAGCTTCTAAAAGTGACATTACATGCCAAGATTGGAAAGGCCCAGAAGAGGGGAGGAAGGCAGATCTGAAGGGAAACATTTTTAAAAGTGTGTTTGAAATATTAAATCTGAGAAGTCTCTGAGACAAAAGAAGAGAGATTAAGTAGGCAGTTGTATATATAGGTCTTGAACTAAGAGGAAATATCTTAAGTAAATATAAATTAGCACTTCATAGTATCACTGAGTTGCATTGTTTTCTTTGTTACCTTTGGGAAGAGATTGTGGAGACTTGGTATCATTTCGTGCTTAAATGTTTGGTAGAATTTGCTACTGAAACAATCTATGCCTGGTGCTTCCTTTTTTGGAAGGATATTAATTCAGTTTATTGAATAGAAATAGGCCTACTCAAATGATGCATTTCTCCTTGGGCAAGTTTTGAGAGTTTGTATCTTTCATTTAAGTTATCAAATTTGGGGGCCATCTCATCTAAGTTATTGAATCTATGTTCATGTATTTATTCCTAGTATTCTTTTATCTTTTTATTAGAGAAGTTCATTTGCAGAATAATCATGCATAAAATACAGGATTCCCATGTAACTGTAACCCTCTTAATATTTTGCATTGGTTTGGAACATTTGTTACAATTGATGCTAGAACATTTTTTAAATTGTACTGTTATAACAATTTATAATTGTCCATGGTTCACTTTTTGGGTAGAGTATTTCCATGGATTATATTCTGAATTTTTATTCTGTTGCCACATACACAATCTAACATGTCCCGTTTTAATCACATCCAGGTATGTATTTCAGTGCTGTTAAGTGCATTCGTGATGTTGTGTCACCATCACCACCATTCATCACCAAAATATTATCATCATTCCAAATAGGAACACTGTTCATTTTAAGTCTTAATTTCCCATTCTATATCCCTACCCTGTCCCCTGGTAGGCAATAATCTATGGGTTTGCTTATTCAAGTTGTTTAAAATTAGGCAATATTTGTCCTTTTGTATCTGGCTTGTTTCACTCAACATGTTGTCTAAGTTCATCCATGTGTAACAGGAGTTCATTCCTTTTAAGTCTGAATAATATTCCACTGTATATATAAGCCATGTTTTGTTTATCCATTCATTGGCTGATGGACAACTTCTGTTATTTCCAGCTTTCAGCAATTATAAATATGCTGCTGTGAACATTGGTGTGTAAATATCTGTTTGAGTCTCTGCTTTCAGTTATTCAAGTATATACCAAATAATGGTATTGCCAGGACATAGAATAGTTTTAGACTTAGCTATCTCAGGGACTGCCAAACTGTCTTCCACAGCAGCTGCACCGTTTTACCTTGCCACCAGCAGCGAATGAGCATTCCTATTTCTTCCCATCCTCCCTAACACTTGTTATCTTCTATTTTTTTTAATAGCAGCCAGTCTAATGGGTGTGAAATGGTATCTCATTGTGGTTTTGATTTCCATTTACCAGATGGCTAATGATGTTGAGCAGTTTTCATGTGCTTTCCAGCAATTCGTTTATCTTCTTTGGAGAGAGGTCTATTTGAGTCTTTGACAATTTTTAAATTGGGTTGCTTGCCTTTTTATTAAGTTGAATGACTTCTTTATACATTCAGGATATTAAACCTTTAAGGGATATGTGGTTTCCAAATAGTTCCTCCCATTATGTAGGTTGTTGTTTTACTTTCGTGATAGTCCTTCAAGACTCAAAAGTTTTAAATTTAGAGGATATCCCATTTATCCATTTTTGTCTTTTCTTTCTTTCTTTTTTGTGCTTTGGGTGAAAATCTAAGAAACCATTGCCTAGCATAAGGTCCTGAAGATGCTTCCCTAGGTTTCTTCTGGGAATTTGATAGTTTTGGCTCTTATATGTAGGTCTTTGTTCCATTTTAAGTTGATTTTTGTATAAGGTGTGAGGTATGGGTCCTCCTTCTTTTCTTTGCAAATGGATATCCTGTTTTCCTAGTACTATTTGTTGAAAAAACTACTCTTTCCCAATTGAGTGGTCCTAACCCCCTTGTCAAAATCAGTTAGTCATAAATATGGGGTAGATATGTGGGCTTTCAATTTGATTTCCAATTTGCCTATATGTCTGTCCTTGTGCCAGTACCATACTCTTTTGATTACTTTGGCTTTGAAATAAGTTTTAAGATTGGGAAGCAGGAGATCCCCAACTTCATTCCTCTTTTTCAAGATGGCTTTAGCTATTTGGGGCCCCTTGCCCTTCCATATAAATTTGATGATTGGCTTTACCATTTCTGTAAAGAGGTTTTTGGAAATTTGATTGGGTTTGTATTGAATAATAGTTTGGGTAGGATTGACATCTTAATGATATTGAATCTTTTAGTCCATGAACAAGAAATGTCCTTCCATTTATTTAGATCTACTTTAATTTCTTTTCACAATGTTTTGCAATTTTCTGTGTACAAGTCTTTTACGTCCTTTGTTATATTTATTCCTACATATTTGATTCCGCTGTTTGCTATTGGGAATAGAATGTTTTCTTGATTTCTTCTTTTGATTGTTCACTGCATGTATATAAATACTACTGATTTGTTGGTGTTGATGTTGTACCCTACCATGAACAAGAACTAGTTCATGAAAGACCTTTTTTATATATGTACAATTAAGCACAGTCATCATCTACCACAAAATTCACTGTATTATATAGTTCCATGTTTTAACCTCCAGCTTTCCTTCTGGTGACATACTGACTCTAAACTTCCACTTTCCACCGTATTCATCCACAATTCAGCACTGTTAAACTATTCAACACTCTTAATTATACTCACAGTAATGTGCTACCTTTATCTATATCCATTTCCAAATGCTTAGGTTCAACCTAGTTGAAAATTTGCACATATTAAGTAACTACTCCCCATTTTTAAGCCTCATTCTATATCCTGGTAACCTATATTCAGGATTTTATGTCTATGTGTTTACCTATTATAGTTCATATCAGTGAAATCAAACAATACTAGTCCTTTTGTGTCTTCAAGGTTCATCTATGTTGTCTTGTGCTTCAGGACTTCATCCTTCTCTTTGCTGAATAATATTCCACTTTATACACATTCCACATTTTGTTTATCCATTTCATGTTGATGGACACTTGGGTTGTTTCCATCTTCTGATAATTGAATAATGCTGCCATGAACATCAGTGTTCAGGTTCAGCCCTGCTTTCAGATCTTCTGGGAATATACCAGGTAGCAGGATGGCTGGGTCATAAGGTGACTCTGCCAGACTGCCAGACTCCACACAGTTGCAACATTTTACCTTCCTACCAGCAGTGAATGAGTGTTTTTATTTCTTTACACCATCTCCAATACTTGTAGTTTTCTGTGTTTTTAATAGTAGCCATTCTAGAAGGTATGAAATGGTATCTCACTGTGGTTTTTTATTTATTTATTTTTTATTTTTTTTATTAATCAAAAAAAAGAAAAGAAATTAACACAACATTTAGAAATCATTCCATTCTACACATGCACTCAGTAATTCTTAGTATCATCACATAGATGTATGATCATCATTTCTTAGTACATTTGCATCGATTTAGGAAAAGAACTAGCAAAACAGCAGAAAAAGATATAGAATGTTAATATAGAGAAGAGAATTAAAATAATAATACTAATAAAAAAGTATATATATATAAAAAGGAAAAATAAAAAAACAAAAACAAAAGATACAAACACACAAACAAACAAACAAAAAACCATATTTCAGGTGGAGCTTCATTCAGTGTTCCAACCTAGTTACATTACACTTAGGTATTATTGTGCTGTCCATTTTTGAGTTTTTGTATCTAGTACTGTTGCACAGTCTGTATCCCTTCAGCTCCAATTACCCATTATCTTACCCTGTTTCTAACTCCTGCTGGTCTCTGTTATCAATGATATATTCCAAGCTGATTCTCGAATGTCGGTTCACATCAGTTGGAACATACAGTATTTGTCCTTTAGTTTTGGGCTAGATTCACTCAGCATAATGTTCTCTAGGTCCATCCATGTTATTACATGCTTCATAAGTTTAGTCTGTCTTAAAGCTGCATAATATTCCATCGTAGGTACACACCACAGTTCGCTTAGCCACTCGTCCGTCGACGGACACTTTGGCCGTCTCTATCTCTTTGCAACTGTAAACAATGCTGCTATAAACACTGGTGTGCAAATGTCCGTCTGTGTCTTTGCCCTTAAGTCCTTTGAGTAGATACCTAGCAGTGGTATTGCTGGGTCGTAATCCATTCTGCCATTCTATGTCTTTGATTGGGAAATTCAGTCCATTAACTTTTAGTGTTATTACTGTTTGGATATTTTCCTCTACTCTTTTGGCTTTTGTATTATATATATCATAGCTGATTTTCCTTCTTTCTACACTTTACTCCATACCTCTCTCTTCTGTCTTTTCGTATCTGACTCTAGTGCTCCCTTTAGTATTTCTTGCAGAGCTGGTCTCTTGGTCACAAATTCTCTCAGTGACTTTTTGTCTATAAATGTTTTAATTTCTCCTTCATTTTTGAAGGACAATTTTGCTGGATATAGGAGTCTTGGTTGGCAGTTTTTCTCTTTTAGTAATTTAAATATATCATCCCACTGTCTTCTAGCTTCCATGGTTTCTGCTGAGAAATCTACACATAGTCTTATTGGGTTTCCCTTGTATGTGACAGATTGTTTTTCTCTTGCTGCTTTCAAGATCCTCTCTTTCTCTTTGACCTCTGACATTCTAACTAGTAAATGTCTTGGAGAACGCCTATTTGGGTCTATTCTCTTTGGGGTGCGCTGCACTTCTTGGATCTGTAATTTTAGGTCTTTCATAAGAGTTGGGAAATTTTCAGTGATAATTTCTTCCATTAGTTTTTCTCCTCCTTTTCCCTTCTCTTCTCCTTCTGGGACACCCACAACACGTATATTTGTGCACTTCATATTGTCATTCAGTTCCCTGATCCCCTGCTCAAGTTTTTCCATTCTTTTCCCTATAGTTTCTGTTTCTTTTTGGAATTCAGATGTTCCATCCTCCAGTTCACTAATTGTAGCTTCTGTCTCCTTAGATCTACCATTGTAGGTATCCATTGTTTTTTCCATTTTTTCTTCTTTGTCCTTCACTCCCATAAGTTCTGTGATTTGTTTTTTCAGATTTTCTATTTCTTCTTTTTGTTCAGCCCATGTCTTCTTCATGTCCTCCCTCAATTTATCGATTTGGTTTTTGAAGAGTTTTTCCATTTCTGTTCGTATATTCAGCATTAGTTGTCTCAGCTCCTGTATCTCATTTGAACTATTGGTTTGTTCCTTTGACTGGGCCATATCTTCAATTTTCCCAGCATCATCCATTATTTTCTGCTGGTGTCTGGGCATTTGATCAGATTTCCCTGGGTGTGGGACCCGACTGGTTGAAAGGTTTTTCTGTGAAATCTCTGGGCTCTGTTTTTCTTTTCCTGCCCAGTAGGTGGCGCTCGTGGCACTCGTCTGTCTGCGGGGCAGTGGGCCTGGGAAACCGCGCGTGGAGGCGGGGGTCGCTGGCTGCCGCGGCTTGGGGGAGTGCCGGTCCAAATTGCCCAGCTGGCCCGAGACGCCAAGCGTGACGGGAGGGTCCCGCTGTCCAACGTTCCCAGTCGGACCGGGGAGCCACGTGCGTGGAGGGGACCCCAGTCGCCAGCCACCCCATCCGGGAAAACGTGCGCCCCTTGGGTATCTCACCGCAGCGGATTCTCCCTGCCCGTTCAGCCGTTCCAGAATGGGGTACGCCGTCTTTTTGGTCTCTGTCGTGACTCCGGGAGCTGTTTCGTATTGTTTCTGTTTCTTTAGTTGCTGTTCTGGAGGAGGAACTAAGACCCGCGCGTCTTACTAAGCTGCCATCTTCTCTGGAAGTCTCTCACTGTGGTTTTGATTTGCATTTTCCTCATAGCTAGTGAAGCTGAGAATCTTTTCATGTGCTTTTTAGCCATCTGTATTTCTTCTTTGGAAGAATGTTTATTCATATCTTTACTCATTTCACCCTTTTGGCAAAATCCTTCGAAGCACAGAAGTATTCAATTTTGAGGAGTTCCCATTTATCTAGCTTTTCTTTCACTGTTTGTTTGGGCGCAAGTTCTAAGAAACCACCATTTATCCTAGATCTTGAAGATGTTTCCCTACATTTTCTTCTAGTTTTATGGTACTATTTCTTATATTTAGGTCTTGATCACTTTTTGAATTTTTGTATAGGTTGTGAGACAGAAGCTTTCTTTCATTTTTGGGGGGTATGGATATCCAGGATATTTTTGATGTTTTTTTAATGCAGTTTTATTGAGGTATAGTCACACCTCATGTGATCCACCGAAAGTGTGCAATAAATGGCTAGCAGTACCATCACATAGCTGTGCATTCATCACCATGATCAATTTTAGAACATTTCCATTACTACAGAAAAAGAAAAAAAAATAAAAAAAGTAAACCAAACACATCCTATAACCTTTACGCCCCCTTATTACTGATCCCTAATATTGGTGTACATTTGTTACAGTTGGTGAAATAATATTAAGATATTATTGTTAACTATAGTCCACAGTTGTGATAGGTATTTTTTTCCATATACCCCTCTATTATTAACTCCTTATAAAAGTGCTGTACATTTGTTCCTCAAGGCAACTGGTGTTCAATGGATAGCTTAACTCCAAATGGCTCTTTTACCTGATAAGTAGCTAGCAGAAAATAAACTTGAGGCTATGGATCTCTCTTGGGGCAGACTTGCTTTCTCACTTTGTGTCAAAGGTTTTTTTTCTTCTCGCACCAATTCTTTGTGGTACAAAGAATAACTGCCATAGGTGGTGTCACCCACAGCAATGTAAATAATTTGTGTGTTTCTAAAAATTTGTCCGTTTCTATAGGCTATCTAATTTATTGGTATACAGTTGTGCATACAGTTATTCATATTATTCTCCTATAGTCCTTTTTATTTCAGTGAGGTTGGTAGTAATGTCCCTCTTTTTATTTCTGATTTTTGTTATTTGTGTCTTCTCTCTTTCTTTCTCTGTCAGTCTAGCTAATTGTTGTCAGTTTTATTGATCTTTTCAAAGAACTATCTTTCGGTTTTGTTGATTCTCTCTATTGCTTTTTTTGGGGTGGTGGTGGTGCATAGTCTGGGAATTGAACCCAGGTCTCCTGCGTAGAAGGTGAACATTCTACCACTGTCTCTATTGTTTCTTGTTTGTTTGTTTTCTATTTCATATATCTCCACTCTAATCTTTGTTATTTCAATCCTTCTGCTCACTTTGGTTTTAGTTTGCTCTTCTTTTTCTAGTTCTAGTCGTGGTTAGATCTCTGATTTGAAGTCTTATTTTTAATGTAAATATTTACAGCTATAAATTTCCACTCAGCACTGCCTTCCCTGTATCCCACAATTTAGAATGTTGTATTTTCATTTTTGTTTGGCTCAAGTTTTCCCTAATTTCATTTCTGATTTATTCTTTAACTCATTGGTTAAGAGTATGTTGTTTATTCTACATATATTTGTGGGTTTTCCATTTCTCCCTCTGTTATTGATTTCTAAGTTCATGCAATTGTGGTCAGAGACTATATCTAGTAAAATTTAAATGTATTTTAATTTAACATATGGTTTATCTGGAGAATGATCCATGTGTGTTCAAGAAAAATGTGTATTCTGTTTTTGGTGGGTGAAATGTTTAATGTATGTCTGTTTAGGTCTAATTGGTTTATAATATTATTCAAATCTTGTATTTCCTTGTTGATCTTTTGACTAGATGTTCTATCCATTATTGAGGGTCAGGTATTAAAGTCTCTTACTGTCAATGTAGAACCATTAATTACTGCTTTTAAATCTGTCAGTATGGCTTCATGCATTTTGGGGGTCTGGTGTTATGTGCATATGTATTTATAATTATTATATCTTCTTGTTGAATTGTCTCCTTTATCAGTATATAATGATTGGCTTTGCCTCTCATAACACTTTTTGACTTAAGTTTATTTTTTTCTGATATTAGTATAAGTACCCCTGCTTTCTTTTGGTTATTACTTTTTTCCCCCATGCTTTTGCTTTCATCCTTCTTGTATCTTTGAATTTATAGTGGGTCTCTTGTCAAAAGCCTACAGTTGCATCATGGCTTTTATTATCCATTCTGCCACTTTTTGCCTTTTGATTGGCGAGCTTAATCCATTTACATTTAAAGTCATTACTGATCATGCAGGATTATTTTCTGATTTTTCCATTTAGCCTTTGCATGTCTTACACCTTTTTTTGTCACTCAAGTTTTCTGTTAATTCCTATTTTTACGTTTATTTGTGTTTTTTGTGTTGTACACATTGAATGTCTTCTCTTTTCTATCTGGATATATTGTTAAAGTTTTTCCTTGTGGTTACCATGGGGTTAAAACTTAACATACTTAATATATAACAATCATACTTCATTTAATACCAACTTAACTTCAAATGCATACACATTTACTTTTCCTATACCTCTCAGTCACCCCGCCTTTTTTTGTACTTGTTGCCACATATATTTGTACATTGTATATCCAAAACCATAGATATATCATTACTTGTATGCATTTGCATTTTAGCACCTGTAAGAAGTAAGAAATGGAATTACATACCAAACAATACACTACAGTAATATTGGCAGTTATATTTAGTCAAGTGGTTACCTCTACTGCAGGTCTTTGTTTCCTTTTTTGTCTTTGAACCATCTTTCCTTTCCTGTCAGCCTGAAGGACTCCCTTTAGCATTGATTGTAGTGCAGACTAGTGGTGATGAACTTCTCCAGCTTTTGTTTATTTGGAAATACCTTAATTTCTCCTTCATTTTTGAAAGAAATTCTCTTTGGATATAAAAGTCTTGCCTGATCATTGTTATTTTCATGGCATTAAGTATTTTAACCCACTGTCCTCTTGCCTTCATGGTTTCTGACAAGAAATTAGCACTCAATCTAATTTATTCTCCCTTGTACACAACTTGTTGCTTTTCTCTTGTACCTTTCAGAACTCTCTCCTTTCATTTGACAACCTGAACAATATATGATAGTGTGCATTTTTCTTCATGTTTCTTCTTTGATGTGCTCTGGACTTCTTGGATGTGTATATTCTTGACTTTTGCTAAGTTTTGAAGCACCCTGACATTATTCCTTTGAATATTCCTTCTGTCCTTTTCTCTCTTTTATCTCATTCCAGGACTCACATAATGTTTATGATGGTATGCTTGATGGTGTCCCAGACATATCTTAGGCTATTTTTGCTTTTTATAATTCTTTTTTTCTCTCTGCTGCTCAGCCTGACTCATTTCAAGTGTCTTGTCGTCAAGTTCACTTATTCTTTCTTCTGCAAGCTCCAATCTGCTCTTGAAACCCTCCTAGGCATTTTTCATTTCAGTTGTCGTGCTTGTCATCTCCAGCAGTTCTGTTTGATTCTTTTTTAAGCTTTCTATCTCCTTATTGAGATTCTCATATTGCTCGTTCATTGTTTTCCTGACTTTTTTTGTTCTTTCTCTGTGTTTTCTTTCATCTCTTTGACCATTTTTAAGATAATTTTTTAAAAGGATTTTTTTCAGTATGTCCACATGCTGGTCTTCTACATTGGCATTTCCTTGATTTTCGCCTTATTCCTGTGATGGTCCATCATTTCCTACTTCTTTGTTTGTTTTGTGCCCTTTTGTTGCACATTGCACACTTTAATATTTTGAAATATTAACTCTGGGATTTATTCATTGAGACATCTTTTCCTTGAGTTTATAAGATAGAAATTTTCTTGAGCATCAACCCTCCTATCAGGAGGGTCTGTCCAAGGCGAATGCAGTGTGCAGTCTTTACCTGTCATTCTGAAACTTTGTTTTATCCAGGGCTTTTGCTTTGGACAAAGCAAAAGTGTTCTGGAGTTCCCCAGCTTATGTGAGTTTGGCTGTCCTCTCTGTTTCCTAGGAGACAGACCTCCCTCTCCTGGGTGTTTGAAGCTAGAAAGCATTTGCCCCAGACTTTCTGCCTCTACAGTTTGTTACACTCTTTCTTGCTTCAAACTTCTTTAGCCTGAAGGGCATATTCTGGGAGGAGAATCACATGGGACAAGGCTTTCCCAGGTGAAGCAGGGCCAGGAACCCACAAGGGGGCATAGCTGACCTCCACAGTGCCCTGAGAAGGGAATCAGGAAGGGCACCAGAAGCTTCATGTGTAGCTCCCCATGGCTGAGCTTTCTTGTCCTGCCCAGCAGATACAGCTTTTCAACTAACTTTCTTCTGAAGCTGGAGGAAGTTCAGTGTCCTTCAGTCTCTATAGCCTCAGCTCTACAGGGGAGGTTTTGAATAATGGAAGCCACCATTGTGGTGGTCAAAACAGCTGCTGCCCTCACGGCTGGGCCCCCAAGATCTGAAGTGGCTAATCAAAAGCCATGATCAGTGATTGGCCATGCCTACACCTGGTCCTGGGGAAGAGGATTTTTATGTTCCCTTCTGTTACCAGCAAGCTAGCAAAGGGCAGGAACCCATGGTCATCTGTGTTGACAGTGAGGGATGGGCACTGCTAACCGCCACATCAAGAGAAGAATTTAGTCTTCCTAACCATAATTTAGCAGTCTCCTTCTTCTGCTGTTCCTTGGATGCTAGTCTCTGGAGTTTCAAAATAGTTTTTCAGATAGTTCTTACCTGTTTAATACTTGTTTTGATGGAAGGACTGAGTCTTGGAGCTTCCTTCTCTACCATCTTCCTACCTATGTTCTTTTATTATTATTTTAAAGCTGTGAATCAGTAGTGAACACCCCTTTTTCATTTATTACATTGGTAATTTGTATCTTCTCTCTTTGTTTCTTGCTTTGTCTGGCTAGAGGCTTACTAACTGTATTGATTGTTTTAAAGGGCCATCATGTTAAAAAATTTTTTCTATTGATTTACTGTTCTTAATGTTATTGATTTCAGATCTGATTTTTATTATTTCATTTTATGCTTGCTTTGGGTTTATATTGCTCTTCTTTCTCTGCTTTCCTTAGGTGGAAACTTATATCGTTGTTTTAGATCTTCTTTTCTAATATATGCACTCAAAGCCAAAATTTACTTCCAAGCCTGCTTTTGCTATATCACATACATTTGATGTAAATTTTCTTTTACATTTGGTTCAACATATTTAAAAAAAAAACTATGTTGAGACTTGCTCTTTGACCCATATATTATTTAGAAGTGTGATTTTCCACTATCTTTATGTTACTGATTTCTAATTTAATTCCATTTGGCCTGAGAACATATTTTCTTACTTTGTATGATTTCTATTCTTTCAAGTTTGTTAAGGTGTACTTTTAGGGCCATAAAACCTTCCATGGTGAATGTTCCATGTGAGCTTGAGAAGAATGGATATTCTCTTATTATTGGATGGAATACTCTATGGTTGTCAATTAGATAAATTTGATAAAGCTGATCAGCTCAATATATTCTTACCAAATTTTGCCTGATTAATGTATTAATTACAGTTACACAAAGAGGAGTATTTAAGTCTCTAATCACAATAGAGAATTTCTCTATTTTTCCTTTCAATACTATACAATTTTGCCTCATGTATTTTGATGCTCGTTAGGTGCATAAACATTTATGATTGTTATGTTCTTGGATAATTAACTCCTTCATCATTATGTAATGACCCTATTAATCACTGATAATTTTCTCTGTTCTGAGGTCTGATTTGCTGAAATTGGTAAAGTTACTCCAGCTTTATTCTTATTAGTATTAACATCTTCCTCCATTCTTTGAGTTCATTTTAGACTTATTATTGTAGTAATATATAGAAATATATAAAAAATTTCCATTTTAACAAAATTTAAGTCTGAGTTTTAAAATTTAAAGTATGTTTAATGTAGAGTTGGTCTTATTCTTTTATCCCTTCAATAGTCTGTCATTTAATTGATGATTTCAGCCATTCACATTTGAAATGACTATAGTTGGATTAATATCTACTGTGCTTGTAATTGTTTTCTTTTTGTTTCATTTGTTTTTTCTTTCTCTAATCCCTGTATCTCTGCCTTCTCTGGTTTTAATAGAGCATTTTATAAGATTCCATTTTTTCCTCCTTTCAAAGAATATGAGTTATATTTATTATTAAATATTTTTATCAGTTGCTCCAGAGTTTTAAATATATATATTAAATATTAAATATATATATTTAATTAATCTAAGTTCAGCTTCAAATAACACTATACTGAATCATATGTAGGGCAGGTACCTTATAACAAACCATTCCCAATTCCTCCCACCTGTCTCTTGTGACATTGCTGTCATTTGTTTCACTTACCTGTTTGCTTTAATCACCCCATACATTCTTACTATTTCTTTAAGCAAACAGTTGTCTTTTAGATTAACTAAGGATACGAAAAATAAAATATTTTATTTTACCTTCGTTTATTCTTTCTTCAATACTTTCTTTCCTTTCCTTGATGTAGACTCAATTTTCTGGCCTATAAAATTTCATCTTGAAGACTTTTTTTTGGTATGCTCTATGGCTGGGTCACATTTCATTATTTTTCTATATGAGTATCCTGTTATTGCAGCACCATTTGTTGAATTTTTGTTGTATTTTGTTTGTTTGTTTTGCTTATTTGTTTGTTTTTTGGGAAGTGCATGGACCGGGAATTGAACCAAGGTCTCCCACATGGTAGGTGAGAGTTCTACCATCGAACTACCCTTGCACCCCGAAGATTTTTTTTTAAAACAATGTTTCTTGCACGCCAGGCCTACTGGAGACTTATTTCCTCAGTTTTTGTTTGTCTGAACATTATTCTTCATTTTTGAAAGGATCATTTCATTAGCTAAAGAATTCTAGGTTGGCGAGTTTTACTCTTTCAGCGGTTTAAATACTTCACTGTAGTCTTTTGTTTGCATAATGTAGTAGATTGACTTATGTGCCACTACATAAGATATGTTCCTAATCTTCATCTGTATTTCTGAAGGTGTGAATTTTTTGTAAATAAGACTTTTTGAAAATGTTATTTTTTTGTTAAATTAGGGCCACAATGAATCAGAAGTGGTCTTAATATTTATTACTGGATGATTTATAAAAAGAAATCAGAAACCAGGAGTCATTAGAACCAGAAGAATAGAAACAAAGAGAAAGTTGGCTATTTAATGGCAGGCAGAAATGCAAGCCAAGAAACCCCAAGGATTGCAGAAAACTAGCTCCAGAATGCTACAGAGTTTGGGGAAAAAGTCCCTGCTGATGCCTTCATTTTAGATTTCTAACCTTGCAAATCATAAGCCAATAAATTTGTTGTTCAACCAACACATATATGGCATTTGATGTAACAGTCTTGTCATATGAAGTCCACATAGTTTCTGACAAGCAGTCCGCTGTCATTCTTATCACTGTTCCTCTATACGTAGGGTATTTTCCCCCCATGACATGTTTCTAGACTTTGTCTTTGGTTTTCTGAATTTTGAATATAATATGCTTCAGTACAGACCTTTGACATTCATCCACCTGGTGTTCTCTGAGATTCCCAGATCTGTGTTTTGGTGTCTATTATTCACTTTGGAAAAATTTTCTGCCATTATTACATAAAATATTTCTTCTGCTCCATTCTTTCTTTATTCCCCTTTTAGTATAACCATTTTATATATGTTACACCTTTTGTAGTTGTCCTACAGTTCTTCTATATTCTGTTTTTTTTTTTCATTCTTTTTTCTCTTTGTATGTCAGTTAGAGAAGTTTCTACTAACATGTATTTTCCAGGTCACTGACTCTGTCCTTGACTGTGACCAGTCTACTGATGAACCCATTAAAAGCATTCTTCATTCCTGTTACAATAGTTTTGATCTTTAGCATTTATGTTTTAATTTTTCCTAGCATTACTATCTCTCTGCTTACATTACCCACCTATTTTTGCATATTGCCTACTTTTTCATTAGAATGTCTATCATACTAAATCATAGTTATTTAAAATTCCTGGTATGACAATTCCAAAATCTCTGCCATATCAGTTTGTTTTTGATGTTTGGTTTCTCTCTTCAGAATGTGTTCGGTTTTTTTTTTTTTTTTCTTTTTCTTTTTTTTTTAGTTAAATGGTCTGGGAAAATTGAACCCGGGTCTCTGCATGGAAAGCAAGCATTCTACCACTGAACCACCCATGCACCCCCAGGATGTGTTTTATCTTGACTTTTACCATGCCATGTAATTTTTTGTCAAATGCTGGACATCATGTATCAAATTATAGAAATTGAGATAATAGGTCTTTACTGTAAGATTTTATTCTAATCCTACTAGGAGTTGGGAATGTGTTTAATGTTTACAGTAGCTGTGAGTGCCAGAGAATTCTGGTTATTTATATTATTTATATCTCCTCTCTTGACTTTACACTTCCTTAAGTACCTCTCCTTAGAGAGAATCTAGTTTACAGCTCTTTCAACTCTAATCCACTTTTATTTTACTTGAGTCCTGTTGCCATAGTGGTAAGGCATGGGGAAGAAATAGGGATCTATAATCTTATAATTAAATCTTATTCTTTTGGCATGCCTTTTTCCCTGGGTTTTACCTTCACAAAAGTTTCTTGCCCCCCTTAGGTGAGACAGGAAGGATACAGGGGGCTGGAAACCTGTAAAAGCTCTTTCCCCAGGTAGGATAAATACTTTGGGAAGTCTTTTCCCCGGGAGAGTAGGCCTTTGTATGGAGAACACTTGTTTCACAATGGATTCTCTTTTCCAGAGTCACAAGAGGTTCTTTCTTAACTTCACTATGAGAACCTGATGGGTTTCCAGGGAGTAAAACCCATGGAAGTGTGGCAGACCCTCCTTAACTGTGAGTTTTTTCTCTCTTATGCAGGTCTATACTCAATCTCCAGCAATTCATCAGTTACCCTTGAAGCATTACTACCAGTTAATTGTCCAATGGCTTCTGCTTCAAGTAAGCAGACCTCAGCTATGACTCTCTGGATTCACTTGTCTTCCCAGATTTCATGTTGGCTGTTTGCCTCACAACTTTAATTCTCTCATGATTCCAAGAAAAGTTCTTGATTTATAGTTTGTTAAGCTTTTTCTGATAAGGAATGAAGTGACAACTTCCAAGTTCTTTAAATATCACAGCTGAAAATGAATTCCTCTTATTTATTTTTAAGTCATGGGGATAGGTTAAATCACCAAAGGAGAGAGTGTGGAAAAAAGAAGTCTTATGTTTTAGAAATTTGAATAATTGGACATCAACAATGGCAGAATAATCTGGTTACATATACTGAGAAGAAGTAGCTGATGATGAAATAAATGTCAGGTGTTCTAGTTTGCTAGCTGCCAGAATGCAATATCCCAGAAATGGAATGGCTTTTAAAAAGGGGAATTTAATAAGTTGCTACTTTACAGTTCTAAGGCCAAGAAAATGTCCCAATTAAAACAATGCTATAGAAATGTCCAATCAAAGGCATCCAGGGAAAGATACCTTGGTTCAAGAAAGCCGATGAAGCCCAGGGTCTCTCTCTCAAGTGAGAAGGCACATGGCGAACACAGTCAGGGCTTCTCTCTCGGCTGGAAGGGCACATGGTGAATATGATATCATCTGATAGCTTTCTCTCCTGGCTTCCTGTTTCATGAAGCTCCCCAGGAGGCATTTTTAGTTTTCATCTCCAAAGAGCTGGTTGGTAGACTCTCTGCTTCTCGAGGACACGTCATTCTTCTCTGCTCTCTCTGAATCCCCCAGTTCCTCCAAAATGTTTCCTCTTTTATAGGATTCCAATAAACTAATCCAGACCCCCCACAATGGTTGGAGACACATCTCCACCTAATCCAGCTTAACAACCACTCTCAATTTAGTCACATCTCCAGGGAGATGATCTAATTACAGATTCAAACATACAATTCTGAATAGGGATTAGAAGAAATGGCTGCCTTCACAAAATGGCGTTAGGATTAAAACATGGCTTTTCTAGGGTACATCCATCATTTCAAACCAGCGCACCAGGAAACTGTGATGGCATGAAAAGCAAGAAAAATGAGTGTGTCAAGAGAAGGGAGTGATAAGCTAGTTGAGTGTTGATGAGAGATCAAGAAAGCCAGAGAGATTAGTAAATATTCAACCTGGAAAAAAAAGTAAGTTAAAACTGATTTTAGACAATCGCAGTTTCAGTGAAAAGAGATAAATGCATGGATTGAGTGTGAGTGTGCATATATTGAGGAGGAGAGTATACTTCAGATTGGAGTGGGTGAAAGAGTTTTTTAGAGTAAAAGTTGAAACATCCTGGGTGAATCCTGCTTTCAAAGAGAACTTTTCATGAGAAGAATATTTACCTTTAATCCAGGAAGATATAAAATTTAGGAATAGTGACACTACAGGTAAATTATGCTATTAATGTAGTAGTAACAATGTTTGAAAAAAAATCCCTGGGGACTTAACAGTCAGAACATTACTTCTATAAGGAAAATTCTGAGATCTAAATTTAGGGTGTCTCCTATAGCTCATTAGGGATTTTAGCAACTAAAATTGTTCCTTTGGCATAGAACAGCTGCAGTATTGGAAATCATTTTTTTAAAGTTCCTCAAAAGATTCCTGTATGTATACAGACTTTTTTAGAGGAGTAATGTGAAGTGTCAGTGTGTACCTGGCATTGTTTGAAATTTAGGGTCAACAGGGGACTACTTCTTGGCACTGTTCCTTTTTCAGATGTGATTTAATCTCTCCATCTCCCAACATCCTTGGAAACAGATCTACAGCCCTCTCGCTTCAAGGACAAGGAGTTAAATGACTATATCAGAGCCTGCCTTTGTGAATAGAATGTAATCAGGCATTCTGGTAGAGGCAGACCCCCATTGGGGCCTAGGTAGTAGGTCTAATTGCTTTTATTTTGCTCTGTGTACTGTGTGCATTCTGAGCCGATGTGGAGCTATACTTCAAACAAGATTTCTCGAATAAATCAAAACAACTTAGTCTAGCAAGTTGAGTGTCATAATGATCCTCTGAAATTTCCCTTCTTAGCGTGAACCTAATGATACATTATCACTGAACAAATTCATCATTCATTAACTCCAAATCAAATCCACTTTCTCTACCCAGGAGCATAGCCTTTCCAATACTAGCCACATGAAGTCTTCTACTTAATGTGAATAGTTAAGTACATGTAAATCTCAAATCCCGGTCGATTTCCAAGTTTAACTAGACCCAGATACCTACTGGAAGATTAGAACACAGCAGGGCCTTGGCCAGTGTATTCAGCCACCCTATTCCCTGAGGCAGATTTCGGGTGGGACAGACAGAATGACTCAGACAGGACACGGCTCCAGGAGTGAGCATGTGTGGTTAGGGTATTCAAGACACCCTTTCTTGCACTTTTGTCCTGAGTTTCCACTTCTTATCCAAACATCTCCTTGGGTTTACTCCCTGGCTATGGATAGGCTTGACATTCCCTTCACACAGTTCCCTTTTGCTGTTTAATATGTGTCACGATCAACTTTTTGGATTTTTTTTATCCCTTAATGAATTTTTCATGAGTCGTTGCTGATACTGCTGTAGTTCTTATTTTTTCCTTTTCTTTTATTCATTTTCCCTTATTCTTCATGAGAAATTTTACTTTTAACAATGACCATGTCGTAGTTTTCCTTTCCCCACATAAAAGTGAGAGGGATATCAAGAAATGTTTCCTGGTTTTCTATGCAAACAGTTCCTCAACCTGGAAACATAACTGAAACAAACTATGCTTTATTTTACTGTGGATACATAAGAGGCGAAAGCTTCTGCACAGTTCTGAAATGAGGATTATTTAAATTTTTATCAGCAAAGATCATAACAGAGGTAGCACTGAGAACCTCTGGTGGAAAGTGTGGCTGCTTCCAGACCAACCTACTGGGATGAAAAGAGACCATTTTGTTTTAAAGAAGTTGGGTGTTTTCATTTGTTTGTTTGTTTTACAGCTTACCACCTATTATTTACTATTGTTTGTTCAGATACCATGCCGCACTGAAAGGCATCCTCTTCACTATGCTAATATTTCTCTCTGTCTTCTTGTTAATATCTAGACAGACATCATGCTTTATAAAGTATGCAAACATTTTCATCCCTCAAATTTCAAAGAATAGGAAAACAAACAGCTGGAATTCAAAAAGAGGATTCACCTAAAGGAAGAAAAAAAGAAGTACAAACAAAAGCATTCTGGTTTTGGCTTGATGTGTATCTAGTGTTCATCTCTCATTTATAGACAGTGGAGAGTCAATTTATTATCAATACTTTTCATAAAGATAAATTTGGAAAGGAGATTAAGAGACCTAAAATGATGAATTCTAAATCTAGCTATAAGAGGGGTTATCAAAAGATAGGTATTTCATTTATGAAGTGAATTTGTGAGAGGAAAATAAGTGCCAGCAAAATAGAAAATAATTCTCATTCAACAATGCAGACAAGTGATATGAAAACTAAAAGTAAAATAATTTTAGTTTTTATATAGAAACAGGTAAATTCAACCTCTGTCCAAAGTGTCTTTAGTATGAATGTCCTTTGGTATCTGATTACATGACATCAACTCAAGGCTTCAGGTTCTCCAGCAAGGAGCTCATGCAGTACATTTTTTTATGTCATCAATCTTAACCTTTACATTTCTAGGAGTTTATTTGTTGGATCATCCAGGATAACTAGAAGACATGAAAATAATGTATCTGTGCAATTTTATTTTTCATTCATTCTTTATAATTTTCAAAACCAGGATTGGCGAATTGAAGTTCTTATTGGACATTTACCAGACAAGATTGGTGTCCACAGAAAAAACATTTTTTAGTTGGTGAGTTCTAGGGTTAGGAT
This sequence comes from Tamandua tetradactyla, assembly GCF_023851605.1. NCBI lineage: Eukaryota > Metazoa > Chordata > Mammalia > Pilosa > Myrmecophagidae > Tamandua > Tamandua tetradactyla. The sequence goes on along the minus strand of NC_135331.1, from coordinate 181,856,099 downwards.
TACATCAGGAAGTCTCAGTCAGGGTGCTTTTTATTGTACCGAACAGTTTGCCTCCCAGTGAATCTGAGAGACATTACAAAGTATAAGTATATAGAATGCATTTGTTAAGAGAATATGGTAGAAATAATACAATTATATACATTCCCAAACTCACCTCAGGTAACAGTTCCACTGTGCTGCCTTCCCTGATACTCCCAAAGTAGATACTTCTTCAAATTCTCAGTTTCTACTATATTATAATATATTCCTTTTATTTCTTCATGTCCCAATAGTCCATCAGCTATTTGAAATTTTATATATATATATATATAAAACCCTCCTTTATAATCTCAGAGACAGGCCTTTCTGAATGAATGCATAAAGACACAAATATACAAATACTGGAACAGACAGACAAAAAAGCAACCCACATTTATTGACTGCCCTCCATGGACCAGGTATTTTGTTACATGAGTTGCATATAATATCTTATTTGGTCCCCACCAGGAACTTATGAAATTGGTATCTTATTACTCTTTTTATAGATGAAGACATTTAGAAGGGCTAATAAGTAAAAGAGCTTTAGTACTCTTTGAAAGCTGCACAACCAGAAAGCTAGGAGTCAACCTGAGATCTGACTCTGAACCCACCTCGAGAATCATACTTTGGGTAATAGACTCTATTTTTAAGTACTGATTCTTTCCCAACCACTGAATTGAGAATTATCCATACATTAAATCATTTCTTCATTACAATTTTTTTAAAAGAATAGGGGCTATTGTTACAAATTTTTTTTACAGATTGGGAAACTGAGATTTAGAAAGATTAAGTAATTTGTTCAAAGTGACATAGATTGTAAATGCCAAACTCGGATTTGTATGCAGGTCTGAGTGACTGTCTAAAAATCAACAAATAGACATGGACTGACATGTGTAAATGCATCATTATAGAAAATAAACAATCAGACAAAATTGATGTGGTGGGAACCTGTGCTGCACTGCACTGCATCCCTGACTTTTGCAAAGCTGTGGTGGCCACCACTTCCCTGGACCGGCCAGCATTCCGGTCAAGTGGGCAGGGCTTCCTTTGTCAGAACCCAGGAAATCAACTCCCTCGGGAGTAGACCTGAACCCGTGAGGCTCAGAAGTCAGTGACTACCAGCTCTCGCCCCCTCAGGGCACAATTCTCAGATGTACTCTTTGGGGTTCCTCGAGATTTCTTGGGCGGTTGAGCCCAGTTGCCCAGGGTGTAAGCGGCTCATGAACTCACCCTGATTGATTTTTCCTCCCTTTCCTCTCCTACCTTCTCAACTCCTTCCCTCACTTCTGCTTTCTCATTCACCTTCCCAATAAACTGTACTCAAGTACTTGTCTCAGGATCTTGCTCTAGGGGAAACCCAAAATAACACAGTAGATCTAAAAGAGGAGGAAGAAAAACAGTTTATCATGTAATGAAATATCATATATAGTTTACTCAAGAGTAGAAATATGGCAGGTACTAAGTGTAATTAAGGGGAAAGGATAAATAAATGATATCCTTGTTTATACTACAAACAACCCAAAATTAGAATGTATCTATTTTTTTTGCAAAATAGATATGGATGGCATTGCCTTGGTGTTTTAGTTTGCTAAAGGTGCCAGAATGCAACACACCCAAGATGGATCGGCTTTTAATAAGGGGGTTTATTTAGTTAAAAATGTATAGTTCTTCAGAGGAAAGGCAACTGGCTTTCATCTGAGGTTCTCTGTCACCTGGAAAGGCATATAGCAACGTCTGCTGGCCTTCTCTCCTGGCTTCTGGGTTCCAATGGCTTTCCCCGGGGCGATTCCTTTTTTGCATCTCCAAACGTCTGGGCTGAGTTGCAAGTGCTGAGATGAAGTAGGCTGAGCTGCTGAACTCTCTTCTGACCTCTCTCTTTTGAGCCTCCAGTTAATTTAATTAAAGCTCACTCATTGTGGAAGGCACTCCCCTTAGCCCATCGCAAATGTAATCAACCATAGATGGATTTCACATACTGGTGATTTAGACAGAATAACAGGGCATCATCACCTGGCCAAGCTGACCCCTGACCCTTACTACCACACTTGGATTGCCTTTTTTTTTCTTCACTATGAATACCTGGATTATCTAGTTTTTTTAAAGTTCTTCCTTTTGGTCAGGATTAAGAATAAGATTAGGAGTCCTTATTCCTTTGTCAACTGACAGATAGATGAAACTGACAGCAAGACATTTTTAAAAAACCAAATGTGTCATAACCTTTACTTTGAGCAGGATAAGACTTTACTGAACTACTTGGATATAAGCAGTTCTGTATAATCTCTATTCAATACCGTTTTTTAACCAGTATTACAAAATGGAGGTCACATCCTTCACCTAACCCAGTGATGAAACAAATGAATTTTCTTCTTGCCAGTGATCTATTCTTCCATTTTTCTCCATTTGCCTTTTACACCAAAGGCATATCAACAAATCTTCGGTCCTCTCTTAACCACTGCAGTTTTCTTCCCACGTGTTTCCTACCCTGTCTGCTCCATAATACAAAACACATAAACCACACTTCCAGTTGTAATGATTCCATATATTTCTCCTGTATGAATATAACGTGATGCACTTCAGAAAATTTTTAACAACTATTTGGGAATTACCGCAACTATAAAAACAATGCAAACTTTTGTTTAATTTTACGGTCTTCCTGTTACTCATTAGGATTTAGTCTGCTAAATTAAAAATAGATCGAAACCTTCCGTTTTACAGAAGACAGAGTCTTTCTAAGAATGAACAACTAAAATTGTGGGACCTGGAATTTTTTGGATCACATTTTGGTAGCACACATATCTCAACATTCAGGTTTCAGGCTTTGTAATCCCACCGAATGTTCCAGAAGACCAAGCAAACCTAACCTGACAGATAGTTTAAGTGACGCTAAAGTGGAGCCCATGAATACTCATGGGTACAGTATTTTTATGCTCACTACTCTGTAAGAGTTTCCCACAACTTGGATGAGAAAAGGAACCCCTATTTATCTTTTTTAGATTAATTCCCATTGTGTCTGATGATATCTGTTTTTGTTTTTGTTTTGTTCTGTTCTGTTCTCTTTTAAACAAGAATGCTTGGAACCATGCCAAGGTGAAGAAATATATGACCAAAGGGCTGTCTAAATACATTTTTTTCATGATTATTCACTGGGCAATTTCAATACTCAAGATCATGTTGCAGACGTTCAATCTCTCATATATTCTAAAAATGGAATATGGGAAGTATATAAGTTTGGGAATAAAGATTTGAGCCCTGTATTTACTAATTAACAGCTGGAGAAAGTTAACCCTCTCTCATCCTCAGTTTCATCACCTGGAAAATGGATATAACTTCCTTAAGTATTTCAGTTTTGAGTAAGACCATGTATGTACAGTGGGAATCTTGACTACCTCTGAATAAGGACCAGGAACTCTGATGCTTGTTGTGTCTCAGGAAAAATCTGCAGTGGCTGATATATTTGTATGTTTGATGGAGTAGTAAGGAAATCCCTGCTACAGAAGGGGTAGACAAGAGAACCCGGTAGATTAATCTGTGTCCAGAAGGGAAGGGCCTAAAAGTAGAATTAAAGGCTCAGTTTCTGTGAGTTAAGGATTGTTTAAGCCATTTATACATAAGCAGATATTTTTGGGTTCCATGTGACAACTGAGCTGCAGAAAGATATTGCTCTTATGTCTGTGATAATGAGAAAAGATTGATAATGGGCAAGTATATGGCACTTCTTAGGACCCTTAGTCACCTGGTAGTTCTCTTGGGCCCCAGAGGTTAGAGTTCTAGCTGCAGAATCACCAGTCCCATGAGGGCCACTGCTTCTGTGACAATGAACCTCTCTCGTGACTTCCCAGCAGCAGAGAGCAGAAGGCACCAGCATGGAAGCGCAGTACTGCAGGAAACGTGGAACACTTCCCAGGGACAACTAGAAAATAACCGAGTGAAATTCTGAACAGGGGCTAAAGTCTCTTCCAGACAGGTAGAGCAATGACCTAACTGGATGTGAGTATCAATAATAACATGACCTAATTTGCACCTATGTGCTGGAGAGGCCTTAGAAGACTCAAATTTATGTCTGTAGGTATGTGCTTGTGAGTGTGTGTGTGTATAAAATACAGCTCATCTACCTAAGCTCATAGAGTGACTCTCTAAATAAAATTTTTTTTCACAGAAATTCATTTTCTGTTGTGTTTTCAGATCAACAATTAAGGCTTTGTTCCATGTGTCTGCAAATGTTATTTCTTCAACTTTATATTATATTAGTATTCTACATTCAACTATAGTGTATTTTAGGCTCAGAAAGTCCTGACAAATAATTTTAATTATAAATAAGTTAACATCATAGAGGAAATAACCCCATCAGCTTTAGTCTCAGTGTCCATGTTGTGGGGACGCAGGGTGTAGTCAAGGACATGTCCTTATTTTTAGATAGGAATTCTGAGTGTTGCCCAAGTGGATTCAAAAATTATAATAACCAAGTTTCCAATTTCCATATATAACACAATACCTGCAATTGATTCACTATTTTACTTTGGCTCGTCAAAAGTTTGATGTGAATGCTATACTTAGTCCTCTTTAAAACTGACTACAGAATGCAAGACATTTATGTTATATCAAATACTTTCTGTACCTATTCTGGGAGCCTGTAATGACAGGAAACAAACTCTACCTACGGGTATAAACTTGCCTCTTCCCCTCCATTTTGTCTCCCTCTCCCATAAGATCTAAAAACTTGTGCATCTTGGTCTCATCTGCCAAAGAGATTGGTATTGTAATTTTGTCATTAATATAGCTGTCTTTCTTCTTTTGGTGTACTCAGTCTTCCAATGGTTATATAGACAGAACCTTTTTAATCGCTGTTTCTCCAGTGTCATCTTGCACCATCTTTAGGTTGTCAATCAAAGAGGAATGAATATAGACACAACTCAAGTCCCATCTCACTGTCCATTTTCTTGCTGCTGGTGATCTTGTTCTGTCTCCTTTGCCCGAAAATAGCAAAGAGAGGCCAAGGCTTCAGGATCAGATAAACCTGTTACAATTCTGCATATACTACTTAATATCTGTATAAACATGGGAAAATGTATTCATCTCTCCAGGCTTTAGTTTTATCATGAGTAACATGAATATAATACTTCCATTTCAGAAGATTATTATAAGAATTATTTGCAATAAATTGTATACAGTTTTCCTCTGCCAGATAGTAGGTATCCAATGATTGCTGGGTTCCTTCTTTTATTTGTCAGTTTTCTTCAAATTCTTATCCTGATTTCAATGCCTAGCCATATACATATGTTTAAACAACCACATGTCCTCTCTCCCTCTTGCCTTCCCTGTTCCCCATCACCCATATAGAATCGAAGGGTTTGCATCAAAGGCTTTGTTCAAGGTGCTTCCCCACTTGGATGCATCCTCAACCTACAACTGGTTGAGAATGCTACTCCTGCAAATTGCAGCTCAGATGGAGTCTTCTCGGAGAAGCATTCTCTGACCATCACCAGGTAGGCTTAAATGCTTCTTATTTTACTTACCACCTTATTTTGTATATATTCTAGGTTCATTTACATCGAATGTTTTAATGAGTTGTGATTATCTGTAATCTGTTTCCTTACTGGAAAGTAATTTTTTGACATTGTGGGTTGTTTCTTTTCATCTCTGTATTTTTGGGACCTAGCAACATGGTTTATACTTGGGAAGTATATTAAAATTGGGATCAATAAATGAGCATACTGTGTATATATGGTACTTCTAATATTTACTGCTACATGTTGATGGATTCATAGGGCAAATAACATTTCTAATGATACCATAGGGTTCAGAGTGTCAAAACTTAAAAGTTATCAGTGAGATATTGCTTCCTCTGAAGTACATTTACATAGTGAAAAGTAAAGTGGTGCAATGTCTGAATCATTTCAGACAGAAAGGATATTATGACCAAAATATACATTTCTAGATAAGCATTTTCTAGCTCAAGTCATCAAAAATGATGAAATTTCATCAAATATTTTGAATTTCAAAAATGTTTCCTGACAATTTGGATAAGTTAGATAAGATATAGAGTGATTTTTAGGAAAGATCATGCAAGTTATTTTCTGTCCATGGAAAATAAGTACCCAGTTGTGAGGTATTCTAAGTAATTTTTCAGGAGCAAACAAATGAATCACAACTGCCTCTTTAATGTGCTTACAAAAACATCTTAGGTAGAATGTAGCAGAAATGTGTATTGAGAGACACAGCTGGGCTCAATTTGACACTGGGGCATGCTGATCTGAGACTCTACCTAGTTATTTTTCCCTCTAACATATTTCCTGAAAGCAACTAAACAGGTTTCTCACAGCTCATTGAATTCTTTTGGCAACGATCTCTTAAAGAATGAATCAGGAATAAACTCCTAAGACATTCCTAAAACATGACTAGAGTAAATTCACTTACTTTCTTATATAAATGAAATGTTGAGAAATGCTATTTAATGATAAAAGAAGAAAAGAGACATAGAAGAAGACTAATGGGAAAAGACATACTCAGCAACTGGTAACCCCCCACATTGTTTCCCCGACTCATGGAGCGAGGGATATTATGGAGGAAAGGCCAAGTGGAAGCCACTAGAACTGCCCTTACCTAGCAAAATAATAAATCAGAAGCAATACTGGATTCCCGCTTTGCAGAAGAAGGATTGCAGAGATTAGTGCCACCCTTAGGGATTTGAAGCATGCAGGAGCGGTGAATCCCAACATATCCCTATTTAACTTTTTCTATTTGGTGTGTGCAGAAAACACACAGCTGGATCTTGGAGTATGACAGTGATTATTGTAAACTTAACCAGTGATGACTCCAATTGCAGATGTGGTATCATTGCTTGAGCAAATCAACATATCCTCTGGTATCATTGCTTGAGCAAATTAACACATGAATGCACCTATTGACCTGGCAAATGATTGTTTCTCAATAGTTGTTAGTAAGGACCACTAGAACTAGTTTTCTTTCAGCTGGCAAGGCCAACTGTATACCTTCACTGTCCTACCTCAGGGGTATAATAACTTTCCAGTCTTATGTCATAGTCTTGTCCACAGGGATTTTGATCATTTCTCCTTCCCACAAGACATCACTTTGGTTCATTATATTGATAATATTGTGTTGATTGGACCTAGTGAGCAAGAAGTAGCAACTACTCTAGGCTTATTGGTAAGGCATTTGCATGTCAGAGAATGGGAGATTAAACCAACAAAAATATAGGTGACTTCCACCTCTGTGAAATTTCTAGGTGTCCAGTGGTATGGGGCATTTTGAGATATCCCTCTAAGGTGAAGGATAAACTGTTGCACCTGGCCTCTCCTATGAGCCAAAAAGAGACACATTGCCTAGTTTGTCTCTTTGGATTTTGGAGACAATGTATTCCTCATTTGACTGTGCTACTCTGGCCCATTTATTTAGTGACCCAGAAAGTGCTGGTTTGGGTGGGGTCTGTAATAAGAGGAGGCCCTGCAGCAGGTTCAGGCTGCAGTGCAATCTGCTTTGCCACTTGGGCCATATGATTTGCAGATCCAGTGGTGCTGGAGGTGTCAGTGGCAAATGAAAATACTCTCTGGAGCCTTTTATGGGTCCCTATAGGAGGCTGACAATGCAGGCTTTAGGATTTTGGAGAGAAAGTGTACCATCCTCTGCAGATAACTACTCTCCCTAGAGAAATAGCTTTTGGCCTGTTACTGGTCTTAGTAGAGACTGAATGCCTAACCACAGACCACCAAGTTATCATGAGACCTGAGTTGCCTATCATGAACTTGGTGTTTGTGCTGGTTTGAAAGGATGTATGTCCCCTAGAAAAGACATGTTTTAATCTAAATCCCATTTCATAAAGGCAGAATAATCCCTATTCAATACTGTATGTTTGAAACTGTAATCAGATCATCTCCCTGGAGATGTGATTTAATCAAGAGTGGTTGTTAAACTGGATTAGGTGACGACATGTCTCCACCCATTTGGGTGGGTCTTGATAAGTTCCTGGAGTCCTATAAAAGAGGAAACATTTTGGAAAATGAGGAGATTCAGAGAGAGCAGCACCGCAAAGCAGAGAGTCCATGAGCCAGTGACCTTTGGAGATGAAGAAGGAAAACACCTCCCGGGGAGCTTCATGAAAACGAAACCAGGAGAGAAAGCTAGCAGATGACACCATGTTCACCATGTGCCCTTCCAGCCAAGAGAGAAACTCTGACTGTGTTTGCCATGTGCCCTTCCACTTGAGAAAGAAACCATGAACTTCACTGGCCTTCTTGAACCAAGGTGTCTTTCCCTGGATGCCTTTGATTGGACATTTCTATAGACTTGTTTTAATTGGGACATTTTCTTGACCTTAGAACTGTAAACTAGCAACTCATTAAATTCCCCTTTTTAAAAGCCATTCCGTTTCTGGTATACTGTATTCTGGCAGCTAGCAAACTAGAACACTAGGCAAACTCTTATTTACCTCCATTGTGTAGTCCAGTCTATTTTCCCTTCACAGTCAGGATCAATCATCCCAATAAGTGCAGTACACCCCTTCTTTGCCTGTTGGGATTCAGAGGCATGAGACGCCCAAAGTGGCCAGGTGGCAGCATTAACTTTCAGTTCAGTGGAATCATTGTTGTGTCTCTTTGTGGCAGCACTCCTACTTTTGAAACTAGGACATGTAGATTAGCAGAGCTTAAGGTTGCAGGGACAAGAAGAAAAGATTTTCTGGTGGATCACTAGGGGTGATAGTGGGTGGTGCCACTCCCATTTACACCCCTTGATTCATGAGCCCATGAATCCTGGCTGTGAGGCAAACAACACCATATAGAGGAGCTGATTCAGAGCATACGTAGCCTCCTAGAGAACACTGCCACAGCCCTGCAAGGTATTGCCATCTAGTTGGCACCATAACTGAGTCTTCAAATAGGCCATTCCACCATTCTGTCAACACAGCTTCCTCTGAATGATGGGAAACATGGTAACATCAGAGCCTTCCATGAGTATGTGCCAGTTCCCACACTTCATTTACTGTGAAGTGGGTTCCTTGATCAGAAGCAATGCTGTGTGGAATACCAAAATGGTGGATAAGACATTTCCCAAGTCCACAGATGGTAGTTTTGGTGGAAGCATTGCATGCAGGGAAGGCAAACCCATATCTGGAGTATGTATCTATTCCAGTTAGAATAAATTGCTACCCCTTCCATGATGGAAGTGGTCCAATGCAATCAACTGCCACAAGGTAGCAGGCTGATCATCTCAGGGAATGGTGCCATATTGGTGACTGAATATGGATCTCTGCTATTGGCAGACTGGGACTCAGCAGTGGCTGTAGTGAGGTTAGACTTAGTAAGTGGAAGTTCATGTTGCTAAGCCCATGCATAATTTACATCCTTATCACCATGCCCACTTTGTTCATGAACCCACTGGGCAATGACAGGAGTGGCTGGGGAAAGAGGCTGCCTGGTATCCACAGAATGGGTGATCTTATTCACTTGATTATTAAAACTTTTCTCTACCAAAGTCACCCTCTAGTGAGCATTCACATGGGACACAAATATCTTAATTACTTTGCCCACTCAGAAAAGTCTATCCATATACCTCTTCCCCAGAACTCTTCATCACCAAATTTCTAATCATGCTCCTTCCAAGACCCTGACCATCCAACTGAACCATTAGCAATAGACCATGGGTTAGTATACAAATGCACCTCTGGCCAGTTCTCTTTCCAAGCAAAATGAACAACCATGTGAACTGCTTGAAGTTACACATCTGGCCAGTTCTCCTCCCAAGTAAAATGAACGACCTGGTGAACTGCTTGAAGTCCCTCACCACCGCCCTTCAGGGACATCCCAGAAAGGGGCTGCAGTGCTGCAGCTGTCCACTTTCAAGTAGTACTTGCACATCATGCACAATCATCTGTAAACCAGACCCAGGTTTTTCTTCCTCTGGGAAAGAAAAGGTAATGTGGCAGGAAGTGGGGGGTCATGGACATTTGGGCTTCTTCCTTGTGTGACTTACTTGTGCCTTCAGAACTCTCTTAAACCATATCTCTTATATATCATTTCCATTTTATGATGGAGTGCTGCTGTGCACATCCAACTTTATGGCTTGGTGGGTCAAACAACACTGTTCTAGTTTGTTAGCCGCTGGAATACAATATACCAGAAACAGAATGGCGTTTAAAAAGGGGAATTTAATAAGTTGCTAGTTTATAGTTCTAAGGCCGAGAAAATGTCCCAATTAAAACAAGTCAATAGAAATGTCCAATCAAAGGCATCCAGGGAAAGATACCTTGATTCAAGAAGGCTGATGAAGTTCAGGGTTTCTCTCTCAAGTGAGAAGGCACATGGCTAACACAGTCAGGGCTTCTCTCTCAGCTGAAAGGGCACATGGCGAACACAGCATCATCTGCTAGCTTTCTCCCTTGGCTTCCGGTTTCATGAAGCTCCCTGGGAGGCATTTTCCTTCTTCATCTCCAAAGGTCACTGGCTGGTGGACTCTGCTTCTCATGGCTATGTCATTGTGTTCTGCTCTCTCTGAATCTCCTTTATTCTCCAGAAATGTTTCCTCCTTTATAAGACTTCAGAAACTAATCAAACCAAATGGGTGGAGACATGTCGTCACCTATTCCAGCTTAACAACCACTCTTGATTAAATCACATCTCCAGGGAGATGATCTGATTATAGTTTCAAACATACAGTATTGAATAGGGATTATTCTGCCTTTATGAAATGGGATTTAGATTAAAACATGTCTTTTCTAGGGGACATACATCCTTTCAAACCAGCACACCTGGGATATAGGAGATCCCCTCAGGTGTCTCTTAGTACTACCATGCCCTATAATGAAAGTCAGTGGAAAATTGCGGCAATTTACTACAGCCAGGATTACCAATGGCTCACAGACTTCAGGATTGAAGGTTTGGTTAACCCCACTGGGCAAAGACCCATGGTTAGCTGAGGTGCTTGCTCAGTTAAAAGGGAACATAGAATGGGTAGTGGGAGAAGGTAGTGATAAATATGAACTAAGACCACTTTGACCAGTTACAGAAATGAGGACTATAATTGTATGAATATTTTCCCATGCTTTGTTATGAGTATGTTTGTATTCGTTCATCAAGCAAATATCTTTGTTTTCTTTTCTATCTTATCTCCTTATCATATGACATAAGTTGTATTGTTCATGCCATAGTATTTAAGTTATAGAATATCAAACTTAAGAGTGAATGTTTAGCAAGGACTTGCACCCTATTCTTGAGAGAATTTAGTGCATTTCCAGTTGTACACAGACAGTTGAGTATTGTTGGGTGAAAACTATGTATGTTATTATGTACTATTTAGAGATTAATGTGTACAGCTACAAGTTGACATGGGGTGAACTGTTATGGTTAGGTTCCTATGCCAACTTGGCCAGGTGATAGTGACTGGCCTAGCTGTTACTGCAGTAACATTTTACCACTGGTTAATAAACCAGAGAGCTTGTTTATTAAATATTCAGCATGTTGATTGCATCCATGGTTGATTACATCCGCAGTTGGCCAGGTGGATTGTCTTCTGCAATTAGTAATGTTTAATCTAATTGGTTGAAGGCTATAAAGGAAAAATCAGAAGAATCTCTCCATTTCAGCCAGTCAGTCTCTCCTGGGGGATTAATTGAAGATCTTCATCAGAGCTCTCAGCTTGTGGCCCGCCCTACAGAATTTGGACTTGTGCATCCCCACAGTTGCATAAAACACTTTAAAAAAAATCTCATATTTATGGATCTATCCTGTTGGTTCTGTTTCCCTAGAGAACCCTGACTAATACAGTCCATATCACAAATTCATGTTGAAGTTCATGTTAGGTAAAATCATTAGAATCTTCTCTACAGTCACTACAGTTACCAATTCTTATCCAACCTTTATTTATTCTCCAGATATTTTTATAAAAAATAGAATTTTACATTTATTTCCATTTCATTTTATCTTATTGGTTTTTATTAAGATTTGTATTATGGTAAAAATCTCTACTCTGCAAACTATCATTAGGAACACAAAATTGGAATTTTTCATATATTTTTCTTACACACAATCATGGTAATGGGTATTATTTGTTGCTTGCCAGCTGTCTTTCCAGATGTTTTATATTGCTTAACTCCTTACTAATTTTTTTAGATTATGAAAATTGATGTTTCCATTTTATAGATGTAAAAAATAAAACTCAGAATTTAAATCACTGCTCCAGGTTTCAATTGCTTAATAGGTAGAATTCTAATTTCAATCTGGGATTATGTTTTGGTAAAGCTTGTGCGGACTCAACTCTAAAAGACCTCATTAAAATGTTTTAGTGTACCAAGGAAGTTAATAATTAAGTACTTTTAGGCACTTACTAAATTACCCAATGATCAGTATTATATAAGCTTTAAAAGGGAAATATTTTTGTTTGGAGGATTCTTTGAATACTTTACATGAATCTCATGTTGCTCGCCTGAATACCTGAATCATTTCCTTGCCTATTTCCTTTGAAATGTATTGAAGGAGGGATGACATCAATTTTAATTCATTTTTCCTGAGGCATACACTGAGTCCACTTAGAAAGTCTAGAGAGTAACTGACTTTGAGAAATATATTGTAAAAACGGCCTCCTTTTATCTATTGTCATCTATAGTTTAACAGCGGGAGTATCATTCAAAAGAGCTTTAATTCAAGTGAAACTTGTCATGTCTGCTAAAAGTCTGGCCAACAGCAGAGTTCATTTCAAATGGCTGGTTCTATAGTCCAAATCACAAAACTGCTGCAGTGCTTTCCATTTGGAACTGGTGAACTGCACACCTTCCAAGAGAGCCATATTGTACATCCTTGCTCAGTGCAAACTGAGTTCCCTGACCAGTTTGAAACACACAGCCCACAAAGAACAAGGCTTCCATCCCCAAATCAATTAAAAAAAATGGTAAGATTGACATTTCATAGAATATTCTTCCATTGAATAGTATATGTACAACCCCAAAGCATAAACCCTACCTGGAATCTAATTGCAAATAATAAAAGACAGAGAAGCAATGAGTTGGTCTCCCAACTGGATTTAGAGGATACAGTGATTTCTAATTTTTTGAAGAGTTTGAAGCTGAGGAGAAGAGGAAGAAAGGGAAACATTAAAAGAGTCACCATTTTTGTTTCCTTAATTCCATTTTATGAGTTAGAAAAAATACTTTGGTTTTACTTTCTGGACTATTCCATAACATAGGCTTAAAAAATAATACAGCTGTACTTGTTGATAGTTTTATTTATGAGTAAACTAGTTTGATGCTAGTTTGAATATACAGTTTGAATATCATCAATATGAAACTAATTGGCTTTCTGTTCTGGCTATTCTAACAAATTCTTGTATAAGCCCCTTATGTCTTCAAGCTGCATGGCTACAGGGATTCATATATTTCTAATTTTTTTTGGTCATTATTTTGATGATTCAACTTGACCTTCAGATTAGTGCAAGAAAATACAAAGCTTGATATTTTCTTTTCCCTTCAAAAGAAAAAGAGCTAGTTTTCTGAGTTTATTTGCTTCAATAGAGATCTGGCTGGATAGTGTAAGCTTATGGACATAAAGAGGCAACTTGTTTAAAAGAACAAATAATCCTGCAACACTCATTTTTATTACCAAAACATGTCCATCTTCAGGATTGTTTGTCTAGTAATAGTAACTGTACAGGTTGTCTGTTATTGTGTAATAAAGTTACAATTACAAGGATCAGCAGGGAAGGCTCATTTCTTTTCTAAATGTTATCAGCTGGGAACTGGAGGATCCACTTCTAAGATGATATACTCATGTGACTTGCTAGTTGATGCTGGTTGTTGACCACGAGCTCAGTGGAGGATGAGAAGCCTTGGTTCCTCTCCACTTGGGCCCCCCAATGGACTGCATCCTTATAGGCTGGTGATAGTGTTCCAAGATGGTGCCGGTTTCTTAAGACCTGGGCCCAGAGATTTAAAAAGCTTCAATTCTGCTATATTTTATTCAACCAGTCACAGAAATCAGATTCAGTGAGATGATACATAGAGCCTACTTCTTGATGCAAGGATTGTCAAAGACTTTCTAGTCCATGTTTTAAAACTACTAAAATCTATTTGCATTTCTTTCACATACATAATATACTTACTCTCTCCCAAGACCCCCGATGGGTACATCTTGTACAATAACAGTAAAGACTTAAAGTTCAGAATTTCATCATCTAAAGCAAGCCAAGGTTCAGATCAGGTTCCTTAGGTTTCAGTATAGCTCCTCAAGAATGTTCCTTCTCAATCTGAAGACCAAGGGAATAAAATAAGTGACCTATCCTTCACATGCTCAAAATAAAATGGTTAGATAGCTTGGGATAGCTGCAATAGACATTGCATTTAAATGGGAAAAAGCACAAGGCATCTAGCAGTCACTGGCCCATCGTAATTCTGAATTCCAGGTGGCACATTGACCAGTTCCTTGATTAGGTCCTGTACTATTCTCTGAGGAGGATTCCTGATAGCTGTTTGCTCTGACCTCTGGACTCCTGGTTCTAACCTCTAAATGATCATTATTTTTCAGTGAAATATACTCTTTGTTTGATGCGGAATGGTTTTCTCAGCCTGATTCCTGCCCATAGAAGCTTGGGATTCAGTTCAGAGTCCGCTCCCTATTTTGCACTGGTTCTGTCCCCTTAATTCCCAGTTGACTGTGCTTCCATCAGAGCAATTTCTTCCAAATGTTTTGTGGAGTTCCTATGAAATGTTTTAGGGTTCACTCCATTTAGATAAAAGACATAAATCTCTTTGAGATATTCTTTCTGTACACTGGGAGTCCTGTGATTCTGATATGAGAACATATACTTAAGATTCTGAGACACTAAGTTGTTTAAAGGAGCACTGTGGATACTTAGAAATTCAGAGAAACTCTGTTGTCTAATGGAGAGGTGTGCTAAAAGGATGCTTTATCTCTTAAAGGGTCTATGAGACATCATTTTAGATTTTTATGAGGTCTTAGCAAAGAATTTTTTTATATTACCATGGGTTTAATCTTTGGCCTGAGACATTTTCTTACTTTGAGACTATGATGGTATCTGAAAAGTCTTTGAATGAGAAATAATTTTACTTTTGAACTTAGAGAGTCCTGACTTCTTTATGTTAATGAATGATTCTTTTGTTTATCTCTTTCCTTTCACATTTTATCATAGTCACAAAAGAAATACAGGAGTTACATATGACATTATGCTTGGAAATCTTCTCATCATTAGGTATATTTCCTATTTTGCATGTTTACTGCATGTGACAATTTATTTCTTATTTTGCATGTTTACTGCATGTGACAATTCTGCCACTACATAAGGGTGATTTCTTTTCCTTTAGTTTGCAATAGCATTTCCTTACCTTCTTTTAAGCCCTCGTTGACAACTTCTCAGGGTTTTAGTCTTCCATTATAAATAACTTTGCTCACAGACAACCTTTAGCCTGTAATACAGAGATTCATGGGTAGTTCTTAGATATAACAGGATGTTGTTCTTTGAATTTTATCACATGAAAAGCAGCATTTCTATTGATATGTTTATAAAAAAAGAGACCAAGGAATATTAAGACCAAAATTATTTTCAAGTAAATGTAATCTGCTGTCTTGTGTATTCTTCCAACCTATATGGAGATGGGAAGTTCTCTTAATCATTTTACTCTTTTCAGAAAATGGCTGTAGGGGAAATTGCAATTTCATCTGGGCAATGTGGCCATACTATCTTGCTTTTCATGGAAGTTTTGTGGCTCACCAAAATTGTTCATAAAAGAAAATGTATTATTTTAGCTGATTTTATACTGGTAATTCTTTCTGTAGCTTTAAAATTTTCTCTGTGTTTAAAAAAAATTCTTTCTAGAAAAGTAATTTGAAGAGTTTCAAGTGTTACACTAAAATCTAGTTAAGGTTTGATTAATTTTATAGCAAAAAGTTATCCCAACCAAAAGTAATGTGTACTATAAATAAGCCACGGCCACGTTATCATTTTCATTGCAAGCTCAATGAAATATTGTCTTAAAGAGAGACACACTACACAAAGCTGTGAAAAATAGACACCAAAATTCCACTTAAGGGCATGTGGCAATGTTATTTACTGCCATCCACTCATCTTACTGTCAGGCTTCTTAAATTCACATAGAAGGAATATATCCTCCTGATTCGTGACAGCTGGAGATGAAATCACATGGTGGAAATATATTCTCATGAGTGGCTGAAGGAGGTTTGCTTTCCTTCTTCTTCTAAAATTGTTTGTAATTGGAAAGGCAGAACACCAATGAAAATGTCAACATAAAAATTAAAAAGTTCCAAAAGAGCTTTCTTATTCAAGTTTTGCTTTCCAAATCAATTTTTACCTCCCTTCTCATTGTCTTTCTTTAAGATTAAAAGCAACCATTACCAGCACCACAACAAAACTAACTGAAATCAAATTTTCCATTTTCAACTCACTTCCTTATATTTTTCTGTTATATGTTATCTTGCTTAACTCAGAACTAAATTTAGTGTTCTTGCCCCTTTAATAAACTTGGTCACTTCATTCTTTTTACTTGGTTAAGATTTCTACCTCTCCCCATTCCAAACTGTATATAACTAATACTTCATGATATTAGATTACTTTCAGAGCAGTTCTGAAAGATGAGGTGGCCTGCAACAAAGGATCATGGGCTTTTTTGAATCATTTCTTAGATAAAAGATAGAAAAAGGCTTATTTCTCAAGCAGGCAACAGTTTGATAAGCCATTTGTCTTAGAATAGAGAAAGAGGCAGTATTAAGATGTATTATGTCCATGTAAGCTATAAATACTACCTAGAAATATAGAATCAAAGCATGATTTTAAGAGAGGAAATCCTCTGTAGTGAGAGCAATGATATAGCCTGTTGCTATGAGATGGACACTGGAAATGGAGCTCACTGGAGGGCATCGGGAAGACTTAATGACCAAGTGGTAGAAGGATTTTGTCGTTGGCATGTCTCAGACTTGACAATACCCAAAGTTAAACTCTGACCTATGGAAAGAGGAAGACATTTAAGCTCTCTGGGGCTGGACATTCTCACCTGTGGGAGGTTGAATGAAAGCTCTGATTCTCAAACCTTACCGTGCACCAGAATCATCTGGAGATTTGTTTAAAAACGCTGTTAGGCTCCACCCCTAGAGCTCACCACTGAGTAGAGGGTGAGGCCTGAGAATCTGCTTTTCTAACAAGTTCCCTGGTGGTGCTGATGCTTCTGGTGCAGGAATGGCCTTTGAAAAGAACTACATTTGAGTCATTTTTCTGTGGTATCAGTCAATAGACCCACTATCACAAGATCCTTTGGGAGGGGGAAAAACAAACAAACAAACAAAAAGCTAGAAGGGGAAAATAAGTTGTATGTGGCTATAAAGCCTATGAAATTCTGAATAAAGGTGTTTTTTTGCATAATTTAACAAATTTTGCAATATCTTCTTGTGAATTCTTCATCATAAAATGGAGGCTCTAATATGCAGTGGTTTTTCAAATGTTTTTTTTTTTACCTTGAAAGCTTTTCCTGAGTCCTCTATTTAAATATTCCACCACCTTGTGGAACATGCTTGTGAGTATTCTGGAAAAAGTGGCTTTAGGGTCCCTTTCAACTCTTATATTCAATGAGATTCAGAATTTTGTCATAGTCTCAGAGGACGTGTGATAAAAGACATTGTGCGGTTAGGCGGGAAATTGCAAGCTCTTTCAAGAGAGCACCTGACTGCTGCCTGATGGGCACGTACAGACAGACCATCTTGGGATAATTACAGTGGAATGCAACACTAAATTCAAATTCCTTTGTCACTTGTCTGATTTTCAAGCCTCCTCTCTCATCACTTGTTAACCTGAACCTTTGCTCTAGTCAAATTTAACTCTGGCCTTATCTTGAATATCCCAAATTCTTAAATCCTCTATCTGCTTCTGTATCTGCCCCCTTATTTCCCTAAACCTGTGACCTTCTTCTTCTTACCTGCTCTTCATCTGTCTGGATATCCTCAACCCCTTTGCATTTTCCTCCCTTCAAGAGAAATTTATTCTCTGAAGTGTTCCCTCATCAAAGCTATCTTGCTTTTTACCGCAATACATTGTTTTGCAAATATATGTTTTTCCTCCATCTTCAGAGTTCCTTCAGTGAAAGTGTCCTGACACTCAGATGTCTTTTACAGCTAGCTGTCATAAATGCATGTTGACAATGTTGAGAATTTATTTAAACTGGCCTGAATTTATTTACTAGTTGTAGTAAGTTGATTAATGGCCCCACAAAGACGTCTTTGTCTGAATCCTTAGGACCTGTGAATGTACTATTTTATGGTAAAATGGAATTTGAAGAGTTGATCAAGTAAAGTACCTTGAGATGGGGGGACTACCCTGGATTATTCAGGGGAACCCAGCATAATCACAAGTGTCTTTGTAAGAGGAAGAGGGAACTCTGAATACAGAAGAGGAGGGTTACAGTGATGACAGGTGAGAAAGACTCGACCTGCTATTCCTGGTCTTGAAGATGGAAGAAGGGTCCATGAGCCAAGGAATGGAGGGGGCCTAGAAGCTGAAAAGGCAAAGAAACAGATCCTTCCCTATGTCTCCCAAAGGAATGCAACCTGTCTGACCCATTTTTCTCTTCTTACCTAGGAAAGTAAGATAGTAAATTTGTGCTGCTTTAGGCCACTATATTTAAAGTAATTTGCTACATCAGCAATAAGAAACTAGTAAACTAGTAGAAAAAGATTATTCAACTGTATGGCTAGCTTTCTAAAGAATCTATCCCTAAAGGAATTATATACTCTAAATACCACCATTGAAATGATTATATATGATAGTACCGTAAGGCAACATTTACTTGTTCTTACTATATACCACATACTGTGCTGAGTGTCTCACATGCACTATCTCAATGAGTTGTTATTCTGACCATAATTTAGTATCTCCATTTACAGATGGAGAAACTGAAGAAGCTATGCCATTAATTTATAACTATCACACATTACGAAATGGCCATGAAAATCTTTGAATTCATTTGAATTGTTCCAAATAGTCATGCTGTTTATCACCACGGTTTATAAATTTCATCAACAATTAAGGACAAGATAATATCTAAAGTCACATCCAGTTGGAAGTGTTGTGGCTCTGGGAAATGCTCAGTGGCAGTTAATTAGTTCCTGTTTATTATGGCCTAGCTAGAAATCCAACACTTCTATGTCAGTAACTCCTGTAAAAACTTGATATGAATTATCTGTAAAATTTGCATCATGGACCTGGATATAAAATTTCTTTTAGGGATTTTTATATACTGCCGACTCAATAAGCTTAATGAATTCTACATGCCTGCAGCACGGACATGTTTAGAATATAATCCTGCCGTTCTCCTTGAGTGACCTGTGTAAACAAATTTCAATGCTCTTAAAAGGCATAAGTTCTGTGATGCACCTTGCTAATATTTGTAGCTAGAAAAAATATTTGCAAATCAAACATTGTCCTTTGGCTAAAGCAGTATAGTTGTTGAAAGCATTAAGATGAAATCGTCACCTAGCACAATGCCTAAAACATTATAAGCACTTAGAATAGTTATTAATTACATGGATAAGTATAAAAACATTAGTAAATATGAAAGTGACCTAACTTCCATCCCCAATTGGTGATTTGTGCTGTCAAGTGGGCCATTGTTCTGTGATTGGTTTTTGTTTGTTATTTGTCAATTTATTTCAGTTTTTTTTTCCTCAATAGTATAGATGGACTTTCTTTTCCTTAGTGTGTCTAGCTGTACTTTATCTTTTTAAAGCATCGCTTCCCAGTCTGTGGTGTGGATATGCCGTTATTTTCCCAGTCTCCCTGATCAACGTTTGGACTGACTCCGCTTTTTTGCAAATAAAAACAATGCTATGAGAAAATGCTGTGATATGTCTCTATGTGTTTGAGAGGTAATTTTCATATGCTTCATTCCTTTTAGTGGGATTGCTGGTTCAAATGTGTATACAATTATAAATTTTAACAGATCGCAGCAAAACGCCTCCACAAAAATTTGCCACAATTCACATTCATGCCAAATGTATGAGAGCTTCTTTTTCCCCACACTCTCACTGACTCTGGGTTTGGAAAAACCTTGGTTTTCCAATCTGTTAAATTTTGCACAAACTAGTTGGTATTTTCTATATCTTCAGACCCAAGCAAAGTAATAGGGGTGATCCTGGAGGTGGATGCTATGGTACCTACTTTCGCACTCCTCTGCTTACTAGAGAGAACATCTATGTACATAACACAATTAAAGTATTTCAACATAATGTTAAGTTGTAGGACTCAAAGATTGAGTACTTTTAGAATTCAGTAAGTAAAACAGTCAAGATAGTTGCATTTATGTGGTGAGAGGTGACAGTCATCATTATAAGTAAGAGTAGGTGGAGAAGATGTTGAACATTTCAGCAGTATGTCTGAAGGTAAGAATGAATGACCTTGCATGGCTGACACACTGCCTACATATAGGATTTCACCTTAGGTGCCACAGAAATGCTGCCATTTGCCAAGGAACTTCTTGGAGTTGATAAACAAGCAGTCTCTCTGGTAACTTAAATCTGGATTTCAAAGCTTCAGTGTTTACATTTTGGAGGCTGGCATATCGTTAATTTATCTGAATGCAGGAAGGAAGTCAGAAGCATTGGCGGCTGCCACTAGCGGTAAATGAGTGCTTAGGTGACAGGGAGTGAGCACACATCTGTCACAATTTAGCCCCAAGCCACGGCCACTGGGGCATCTCTGAAGCAGCTGTAATACTTCTGTTCTAACGCGTGCCCAAAAGCAAACAACAGAAAAGTCCAAGAACATCCAATGTGCAGAGAAACATCACTACAGGCAGATACTGAATGCAAACTGGATATGGTTAACAAAAATTTGGAAATTATACCTGGAATCACCAGTCTGAGAGAAGGCTCAAAGCAAAGCGCATCAACACTTGGAGAGAGTTGGGTAAGACATGCCCAAGGAGCAAAGCATAAGGACAGTCCTCCCCTTCAGTCCCAAACAAATCAGCACAAGAAGGACAGATGTCCTGTGCTCAAGGAAAAACACGCAAGTATTAACACATTGCTTCTATAGCTAAGCTCCATGTCTTCCAGACTTCTCTCCCAATTGAGAAAGAGGGGCAGGCAACTCTCAAGTGAGTAGACAGAATGTTTAAAATGAAATCATCCACAAATAGTCCAATATATCTGATGTATCATTTTTCTAATGATATATTTATCGGGGTAAAGATGAATCAACTGCTCAAGGTCAGTATGTGAGCTGTTGATGATTCCTTAGAGGAATATATAACTAATTCCTTTCAAGAGTCCTCTAAGCTTCCCCTCTTGTTGGGGATAGAATCACCTATGGCACAAAAAACATGTTCCAGTCTTAATGTGCATTCCTGTGGGAGTGAACCCATTTGTAATTAGGACCTTTGAAGATGTTATTATTGGCTAAGGGACAGACTCATTCGTGAATAGCATTTTTGAAGATCCTTTTTAGATGAGGCCAAATTCAATCAATGTGGCCCTTAATCCAGATGAATGGAGGCCTATAAAGAGGAAATTCTAATCCAGTCAGTCAGTTAAAGCCAGAGGTCAGGAGAAGCCAGAAGTTAGCTGGAGCAGACACAAGGAGAGAGAGGGAGAGAGAGAGAGAGAGAGAGGGAGAGAGAGAGAGAGAGAGGGAGAGAGAGAGAGAGAGAGAGAGAGAGAGAGAGAGAGAGAGAGAGAGAGAGAGAGAGAGAGAGAGAGAGAGAGAGAGAGAGAGAGAAAGGCAGAGGGAGGGAGGAGGAGGGAGAGAGAGAAAGGGAGGTAATGAATCACCATGTATGTAGGCAGAGATGCAAGCCAAGGAAGCCCAAGAATTTCAGAAAGTCAACATAAGAATTTGGAAAACTCCAGGAGAAAGCATGGCTTGTTGAGACTTTGAATTCTGTACTGCTAGCCTCCAAATACATGAGACAACAAATTCATATTGTTTAAATTAACTTGTATGAGCCATTGGTCATAGAAGCCCTGGCAAACTAAGACACTAGTTCTTGTGGCATTTATGGCCCAAATGTGAGAGTAGCCCTGAAATAGTCTGTAAACACTATAGAAAGTCTTGCTTGAATACTTGTCCTTTTACTTTTCAGGTTTCTACAAAAGCTATCAAAGAGTAACACAATTCAGTATGTTTTTATTTAGAATCTAGTGCGTAGGAGTTGCATCTTATTTCAGAAGACACTAACAAAGAAGATGTATCTGCCCTGAAATTATATATAATCATTTTCAGCCAAACCCTGATCCATTTGTAAAGGAATGAAAGGACTGAGAACAGGCTGCAATTTACTGCCAAAAACATGTGGCACCCCATGATCACTTGAAGTATGCCAGGAAAGGGGTGGAAAACCATGATGGATAGATCCATACTAGATTTTGAATTCTGAAAGGTAAGAACCTTGTGACTAGTCAGGTTTAATTAGTTTATAGTTCTAAAAGTCTATGGCATTACTGTTATAAAGAAGATTGGGGGTTATCAGTTCTCAGTTCTAATATTATACCTCTTTATTTATAATTCCCACCTTATGAATAAGAAATACAGGGTGAGAAGAACTTGCCCAGAGAGGGCATGTCATGTCAGTGGCAGAATGCCATCGCACATGTAGGTTTTTTGATTCCTAGTTATATACTAACATCCTAATTAATATAGCCAAACCCAAAGACAGTTGTTTTTGTATGTGTTTTTCTCCCTGTGATACCAAACATAGCAGATTCAGAAAGAAATGACACAGAAAGTCTTCATTTAACAGGCAGGCAGAGGATTAGCTGGGTCAGGTTTCCTTACTCCGCATCTAGTTTGTCACTTACAGTGCACTGGGCTGGTAACTGGCAGGGCAGTAGGCAATTGACAATACCTTCCAACTATACTCTTGTTGGGAGGGTAAAATGAAAAAATACATTTTAATAATTTTGGGCAATGACTGGCCTGGACTAAGTACGTAATAAAGATCAGCTATTATCATTCTTATCAGCCTGTTATTCAAGCAACTAAGCTCCCACCTACTATAGATCTGTGAATATAAAGGGGGAAACAATCTAAAACTGGTGATTTTTTTCCCCAAATGTATGGCAAAGTTTACTTCTTATTCAGATTACGAAATCATCAGAAGTCTGCAAGTTACCTTTAACTAACTGTAAATCATTGAAGAGAGGATGGTTTGACCAAACCCCAACATCCATAAGCCTTTTTCAGTTAAAGACTCATTTTTCTATTTGTGATTTTTTTGAATCTGCTGTATCATTTACATTTTCCCTCTTTAATTTCAAAATGTAGGGGTCTATTTTATTTTATGACACTAAGTGAGAAATGTAAATAAAATGAGATACAGCTGCTTTTGGCATTCTCTATTCTAATCTTTTCCTAAAAAAAAAAGTCATGTGCTAGAAAAGGAATATTTGAATCTATGCTTTAATATATTGTCTACTGAAACCCCTGACTGTGGTTAAAATTGTCTTTACTAAACTGAAAACTGGCTACTCGCCATCCGTTCATTTCCATGATTGCCTGCTGGACCCAAACCTGCCAGATGGCTTTGATTACCAGTACTCTTCCTGTTTCCTTTTGATGCCTCCATCCTCCAGGATTGCAGGAGCTTGTTGCCTCTTGCCTTCTTCAGGAATCCTCTGGGATTCACTCTCCTTAGCCTTGTGTATCTCTAGTGTTCTTTTCTTTCAGGCTCTGACACTCTCTGCTTCCTGTTGCTCTGACAAATTCATGCCTCTTCATTAATGAAAGTAAGTTTCCTTTCACAGTTTGGAAGACGCACCCAGGAGCTCTGTAGAAGGCCAGTGAGGTAGACAGTTCTTGGCAAGTGAGTTGCTTTCAGATCACACTGTACAGGCAAATGTACAATGTCCATCTAAACGATTCCTTTCTAGTACCATGTCTAATAACCTCATATAAACTAGTATGAACCTCATATAAACTAGTATGAACTGTCATAAGGTGCTCATTTGATCTTAGGTAACTAGTAAGTAATAACAGATCTTATTTCTCTCAGTGATCTACCTTACTCCTAAAAGCGTAGTTTCACATTTCTTTAAAACAGCATGCTTGATATGATTTTCCCATTCTTGTAAATCATTTCTCCACCCAGCAATCTGCAGCTCAAACATCAGTTCTTGTGGGAAGTTTTCCCCAATTTTTGTAGTCTAGTCTAGAGACCTCCATAGACTTGCAGTCATCCCTTCTGAAGGACCTAGCATGCTGAACTGTAATTATAGATTTATTTTACTTGACTCATCAATTAGATCACAAGGGACATTTGGTTCCTATTACTGGAACAGACCCTGGTTTAGAGGTAGTGTTTAATTAATATTTTATAATAGTAGTTTCAAAAGAAAAATTTGGAGCTTTATTTTTTTTTAATTTATTTAAGAGCTTTATTTTTATATAGCATTCCGTTAGCTTTTAAGTATTTTTTCTCAAGCAACAAACAATAAGACAAATTGGTTCATGTTGGGGTATAGGATATTATACACAAGTTTTAAAGGGAATGACAATTATGATCGGAGGTGAAAATGAGAATTGGACCTTATGAGGCTAAGTCAAAAGTCTACACGCCTATCATTCCAAACATCTTGGTCTCTGTCTTTGTTTTGCCTTTAAATTCTAGGTGAACACTTTGGACCTTAGATTTCTCATTGAAAGGTTAACTTAGATGATGTGCATTTAGGTCATTGTACAAATTAAGACACTTTCTATCACCAATAACAGAAAATGTAATTCAAACTGGCTGAAATCACAACATAAATTTTTGTCTTGAGTAAAATCGGGCTCAGGTGAGGGCTTATGTAGAGGCTTAAAGGATCCATAGGGAATGGTCCATTCAGATGCCCCCCCGCCCCCCAACTCTCATTGGTCAGCATTCATCACAGTGAAGAAGGGTTCTCAGCAATACCCTGAGCTACGAGCTTCCTTGTGTACATTTTGTCTCCTAATCACCAACAATTTCTGTGCTTCACTCTGATTGGGCCAACTTGAGTAATGCCAGCCCTGAAACAGTTGCTGCCATTTAGGACAAGGTCATGTGCCCATCCATGAACCATCTCCGTGGAAACATATTATGGTTGGCTCATGCTATCAGGGGCCTCGCTTGGGCTGGGTATATCGGTCAATTCAAAACTCCGCAGTTAGAACGATGACAGGGGCTGGAAATAAAGGGATTGATGAATACCGTGACAGTCATGATGGGCCCAAACACCTCTAAAATGCCATAATCTATCAAATGTACTAGAAAGACATATATTCCATACTGTGACACATCATCTAGAAAATTCTGCTATAATTCTTTCATGTTAAATACAGAGCAGCCAATATCATTTAGCCTCTGAGAGTCATTGTCAGCCTCCCAAATCAGAATGCTCATTACCTCCCAGGAGGAAATTTTGGAGTTTACCTCTTTGCTTCCTCTGTGTAGTTTTGGAATACTTCAGAAGTATCTATAATCACAGGATCTAGAGATATCAGAGGTCAAGTTAAAGAATATTTTAAAGAATTCAAAAGAGATTAATAGGGGAAGATTGAGAGACATGCTATAAAATGCTTTCAATTTAGCATAGTTAGTTGACCCAGTTAACAGTGGCATCAGAAGGGCTTGGCTTTCTCAGCTTTTTACATGCAGTTGTAGTGTACAGCCAGTCCTGAGGTTTGTAAATTCCATTACAGAGGCCAGCATTGTATTTTACACAATGTTGTACTCAAGGAATCCAAGGGCAATGACTCTATATAACAAATGACTCTATTTGTTAGGCTGATACAACTTTCATTCAGCCAATATATAAATTAAAAGAACATATTTTTAAAAGATGAGACATTTTCTCTGAAATTATTGCCATATAATTAAAAAAGAATTTTCCTCTAGCCTGCACATCAAATATGGATCATTCATAAAAACCATGCGCTCAGAAAGAATATACCATTTCCTCTGTTCTCTCTTAAACCTAATAGCTGCCCCCAGCCCACCATGACAATAATTTTACTAATATTAAGGGGCCTGGTCTCTAGGGGGCAGTTATAGACCACAGAATCTCAAATTAGAAGATGTGGATTTGATTCCACTTTGTGCATTAATAATTTTGTCTTAATTGAGGCAAGGAGATCAGTTGGTGGAAAAGAGAGATTGAATATGTTGTTGACGGACTTGGGATTTCCTGAAATTTTGAATCCTATAGAAATGATCTAGCTATAGGTCCATATCAATAGCAACTTTGGAACGAAAGCTAAATCTGGAGTGGGAAACGGGAAACAGCATTCTCTCTGCCCATAGTGCAGAGTAAAAATCCTAGCCCTTGTACCGGAAGTCATTTCACTTCTAATCTGCAAGAATTATTCTAATATTTCTCCTTAGATTCTTAATATACTCATGCTAATATGGAAGAAGGGAACACTGAGAGGTAAATTGGTGAATTAGTTCAATGCTTTCATTAGAGAGTATTAGAGAGTCTGAAAGCACTCCTGGTTTTGGAGATGAGGTCTAAGCTAAAGAGGAACATGGTCATGTACCACATGAAAGGGCTGTTCATAGAAAGCCTTCAGCTGCCCATTCAGGGATTGCCTCAGCTTCAGAGTCTCCTAATTCAAGATCATGGGCTTCAGCTGTGGCCCCCATCCAACAGCTGAATGAGGGGGTAGTAAAAGGCCAGTCATTTTGACCCATTGCATAGATAACTCGGATGGGCTGTTTCAGCTCCAAAGATCCGTTTGGGATTGGCTTAGACTATAGGGACTGCATTTCATCTTAATTTCTGCTTCTACTCCATTGTTTCCAAAGGTGTTGGCTCCAGGGATCATGCTATCTGTAAGCAGAGGTCATTTTATTCCTTCCTTCTTACAGTCTGTATGCCCTTTATTTCTTTTAGCTACCTAATTACTATGGCAAAAATGTCTAGTATAATGTCCAATATAAATGTCACGAGAAGGCATTTTTGTCTTGTTTCTGATCTTAAGAATAGGCCTTCAGTCTTTCACTGGTAAATATTATGATGTCAGCTATAGGCTTTTCAAAATGCCTTATCAGGCTGAGAAAATCCATTTATATTCCTAGTTCATTGACTATTTTTATCAAGAAAGTGTGTTGGATCACTACTTGAAGACAGCCTGATCTTGTATATAGAAATCTAAACAACCCACTGAAATAATGAGTGATTT
The DNA here is from genome assembly GCF_023851605.1 of Tamandua tetradactyla. Lineage (NCBI taxonomy): Eukaryota > Metazoa > Chordata > Mammalia > Pilosa > Myrmecophagidae > Tamandua > Tamandua tetradactyla. Next base: position 181,828,928 of record NC_135331.1, on the reverse strand, counting down.
CAGCCAGTTTTCAGTGTACAGTTTTAATATACAAAATAAATTGTATTTCCATACGCTACTCTGAAATGAAATTAAGAAAATAATTTCATTTATGATAGCATCACAAAATGAAATACATTGAACAAAAAAGTACAAACCTTTATTCTGAAAGCTATAAAACATTGTTAAAAGAAATTAAAGATGATCTAAATAAATAGAAAGACATATATGTTATGGATTGGAAGACATAATATTGTTAAGATGCCAATACACCCCAAAATATTATACAGATCAAATGCAATACCTAACAAAAATCACAGATATTTGATAATTCATCTGGAAATTTGAAGGATCTAGAATAGTCAAAACAATCTTGAGAAAACAAAATAAATTTGGAAGATTTCCACTTCCCAATTTCAGAACTTAATCCAAAGCTACTAATCAAGATGGTCTGGTACTGGCAAAAAGACAGACATATAGACATATACATCAATGAAATACAATTGAAAGTCCAGGGGAAAAACCTCTTATGTACACTAAATTGATTTCCTATTAGGTGCTGTGCTAGTTTGAATCTGGTATGGACCTCAGAAAAGCCATGTCTTTTAATCCTCATTCAATAGTGCTGGGTGGGAGCATTTTGATTGTTTCCATGGGAATGTGACCAACTCAACTGTGGGTGGTTACTTTTGATTAGATGGTTTCCATGGAGATATGTCTCCACCCATTCAATATGTAGTTGCTTACTGGAGCCCTTTAAGAGGGAACCATTTTGGAAAAAAGATTTAGAGCCTTGAGAGCCCATGCAACCAGAGACCTTTGGAGATGAAGAAGGAAAATGCCCCTGGGGAAGCTTCATGAAACAAGAAGCCTGGAGAGAAACATCTGTTGCCATGTTCACCATGGGTCTTTCCAGCTGAGAGAGAAACCCTGAGCTTCATTGGTCTTTCTTGAGTGACAGTAACCTCTTGTTTGTGCTTTAATCTGGACATTTTCATGGGTTTAGAACTGTAAACTCACAAATGAATAAATTCCCCTTTTTAAAAACTGGTCTGTTTCTGGGATATCACATTTGGCAGCTTGCAAACTAGAACAGATTTTGGCACTAGGAGTGGGGTGCTTCTGTGGTTTGCAAATACTAAACATGTTGGAATGACTTTTTAAAATGGATAAGGGGACGATTTTGGAAGAGTTGTGAGGAACGTGACAGAGAAGTCCTAGAATGCTTTGAAGAGACTTTTGATAGGAATGTGGACTCCAAAGATACCTCTCACAAAGCCCTAGACAGAAATGAGGCATGTGTTATTGCAAATTGAAAGGAAAAAAAATCCTTGTTTTAAAATTGCAGATAATTTGGCAAAATTGACTACTGGATTTGGCTGGAAGGCAGATTTTAAAAGCCACGAACTTGGATATTTAGCAGAAGAGATTTTCAAATTAAATGTGGAAAGCGCAGCCTGGTTTCTCCTTGCAGCTTATAGTAAAATATTACAGGAAAGAGATAAGCTGAGAGCCAAACTCTTGGGTACAAAGAAACCAGGAATTAATGCTCTGAAAAATTCTGGGCTTCCAGGAAGGGAGACCCCAGAGAATAGTGCATTATGTGGGGATTTAACCAAACATGGAATGCATCAGCCATTTCAGCAAAAGCCAGCATTGGAGATAGAGTTATCCAGGAAGGATATTTGCAAACTCCTTCTGTCTAATGGGCATTATTCCAGCACATTATATAGAAAACTAACAAGAATGCTGTGCAATCTGTACAAACACAACCACTGCCAGTCTGGACTAAAAGTCTCAGAAAAAGGACAAGGAGAAGGTAAAATGACTTCAGGGGCAGAACTGTGGAATCTAAGGTCTGAAGTCAAGAAACCATGAGCCAGGAGAATGGACTCACCCAAGTACTGGGAGAGGGTAAGTTTGCCCCAAAGGCAGAGGGTGAGCATTCCACCTCATTGCATTGAAAGTGTTGTGCAGCCTCAGGCCTTGGAGAAGGTAAGCGCACATTCCTTGGGGACTGGGGAGAGCCTGGCTGTCACCATATGGAGGGGTAGAGTATGTAGCCCAGAGATGGCAGAGAGCCTGGGTGCAGTCCCAATGCTTGGAAAGGGTACAGCCAAGAAAAAGGTGGTCTCCCCAGTGTCCCCCAAGGTTGCATTTGGAAAGAGATGGGCCCCTGCTTAGGCCCTTGGAAAGGGTGGGACTGCCAGTTTCTAAAACCCCAAAGATAAATGACTCTCAGACTTTGAAATCTAATGGAGTTTGCCTGGCAGGTTTTCAAATCTGCTTGGGTCTGGTGACCCCTGTGTTCCTTCCAATTTCTCTCTTTGGAAACTGGGATATTTATCCTATGACTGTCCCTCCTTTGTATGTTGACAGCAAATAACTTGTTCTGAGTTTTACAGGTCCAGAGCCAGAGGAGAATTTTGCTTTAGGACAGACCAGGATGGTAGTTGACTGTGATGAGATTTTTGTACTGTTTTTCACTTTATATTGTATTTGTATTGTCGCTGAAATGGTTTAAGGCTTTCTTATATTGCGATGGAGTTAATGTATTTTGCATTTGAAAAGAACATGTGTTTTTGGGGTCTAAAGAGTAGAATGTGCTGGTTTGAATCTGGTGTGGACCCCAGAATAGCCATGTCCTTTAATCCTCATTCAGTATTTCTAGGTGAGAGCATTTTGATTGTTTTTATGGAGATGTAACTGACCCAATTATGGTGGTAACTTTTGATTAGATGGTTTCCATGGAGATGTGTCTACACCCACTCAAGGTACAGTTGCTTACTAGAGCCCTATAAGAGGGAACCATTTTAGAAAAAGCTTTAGAGCCATGACAGCCTGCCCAGCTGGAGAGTTTTGGAGATGAAGAAGGAAAATGCTCCTGGGGAAGCTACAGGAAACAAGAAGCCCACAGAGAAAGCTAGCAAATGTTGCCATGTTCGCCGTGTGTCTTTCTCATTGAGAGAGAAACCTTGAACTTCGTGGTCTTTCTTGAATGATAGTAACCTCTTTTTTGTGCCTTAATTTGGGCATTTTCATGGCTTTAGAACTATAAACATGCAATTTATTAAATTCCCACCTTTAAAAGCTCTTCTGTTTCTTGTAGATCATATTTTGACAGCTTACAAACTAGAACAGGTGCCAAGACAATTTAAATGAAGAAATAATAGTTTTTCAGCAAATGGTGCTGGGAAAAATGAATGTCCACATGTGAAGGAATGAAGTTGGATCTCTATTTCACACAGTTTAGAAAAATTAACTCAAAATATAAAGCTCTTAGAAGATAATAAAGAAGTAAGCCTTTATAGCCTGGCTTAGACAAAGCTTCTTAGACATGAATTAAAAATCTAAGGTGACAAAATAAGAAGTAGATAAGTTAGAATTCATCAGAATTAAATGTTTACTCTTCAGAAAACCTAAAGAAACTGAGAAGACAACCTACGGAATGGGAGAAAAGATTTTCAAATCATATGTCTAATAGGAGACTTGTATTTAGACTCTATAAGGAACTCTTCCAATTCAATAATAAAAAGACAACCAATTTTAAAAATGGGCCAAAAGTCTGAAAGTAAATTTTAATAAAGAAGATATACAACTGGCCAATAAGCACATGAAAAGATTCTTAGTACTATAAGCCATCAACAAAATGCAAATCAAAGCCACAATGTGACACGACTTTACAACTGCTAGGATGACAGTGATCAAAAAAGACAGCTAATACAAGTGTTGGTGAGGATGTGGATTACCCTAGGAGTTTCTCAAAATGTTAAACACAGAGTTACTAATTCCATTCCTTAGTATTGTGCCAAGAGAAATGAAAACTTATGTCCACACAAAAACTCATCCACAGATGTTCATAGAAGCATTTTTCCCAATAACCAAGAAGTGGAAACAACCCAAATGTCTATAAAATAATAAATGGATAATCAAAATATAAATCCATGCACTTGAATTTTTTTCATCAATAAAAGGAATAACGTACTGATACATGCTGCAGCATAGAGGTACCATGAAAACATTTTGCTAAATGAAAGAAGTAAAAAAAAAAAATCACATGCTGCATGATTCGATTTATACAAAATGTTCAGAATAGACAAATCTGTAGAGACAGAATGTAAATTAGCATTTACCTAGAGCCAGGTGGGAGATTTGGGGAGGATGGAGAATGAATACTAATGGTATTGGGTTTCTTTTTTGGGTATTGGAATATTCTAAAATTTAATGGTGATGATTACACAACACTGTGAATGTAATAAAAATACATTGAATTTTACACTTTAAAGGAGTGAATTATTTAGAATGTAAATTATATCTCAATAAAGGCATTAAAAATAAAAGGTCAGAGCTCCAAAGATTCATTCAATACCTAGATTTTCCTGAAACCCTTGAGTCTCCCAATGTGGGTTATCCTTCCATCCTAAGAAGTAGGGCTCCACCTTTGCTTGCAGAAATTAAAGAAGACTTCTTTGCCAGAGAACCGGTTCTTGATTGAATTTTGCCAAAAAGTTCATAATTAGGCCTGTAATGTCACAACCCACTCAAAAACATGCCTGGAAATAAAGGGTCTGTAGCCCAAAGGAGCTGGAAGAATTGGCCATAATATATTGACAGGTACCAGTGAAGAAGCGTGAGACTGTATTCTAAAGAGGCTTTGTCAAAAGGACTGCAGCCAAGATTGGAGGAAAGAGTGTTTATTGATTTGGGAATAATTTCAGAGATACAGGATTTTACACTTGAACAGGGTTACCATGAGATGCTCCAAACATGTTAATAGACTGACTCCTGGAGGCATGTACAAAGCAGTGGCCCATATTAAGTGAAGTCCAAAATACCATAACTGATGTGGCAGACAATAAAAGAAGATTAGAAGACTCAGTAGTTTAAGTTAGAGGGATAATACTGCATAAAGTCAGAACAATGATCAGATGACTTCAGAACAATGACCAGATGATTATGTTCCATACGGAGACCCAGAGGACACACTATTTATTAAGGTCAGAAGAGATATGTCGGTGAGAATGTAGTTTGGGAGCAACAGGAGGTCTGAAAATTGAGGGGATAATGTTCTGGAAAGGTGGAATTCACAAAGAGGGAGTTCCTTAATCTGTATAATAAATTCTCCTCAAGTTCTTGGCTGACCCATGGACAACACATTTGTACATTTATTGAATAGTTACTCAACTTGTACACTGCAAAGAGTTCAACTTTGGTCTGTGTCCTGTCTGCCCAGACCACCTCTGATTCTCCTCTTCTTCCTTCGATAAAGCCTTTCCCCAAAGTTAGCAGAGGTAGGTGCAAAGAGAAGAACATTTTCGTTTCATAGAGTAAGATAAAGTTCTTATTTCTCATTTCAAGCAAAGGCATCTGTGGCTACCGCGATTGATAAAACTGGGTGGTGAGGGATGGAAGAGAAGTATCTCTAGCTCTAGAGGAAAAACGAAGAACCTAAAACACAGTTGAGGTGTTGTTTGGTATGTAAGAGAATTACATAAGTGGGGGTAAATTAGAGATTCCCCCCCCGTAAATTGTTTTCCTAAGACATTCACATTAAGAAAGACATTTTAGAATAATATGGGAACTCAATTTGCATTTTTCTTTAGTGAAAGATGAATTCGGAGCAAATTTAGAAATGAGAAAGCAAAATAAGGTTAATGAAAACTTAAGTAGGTTAATCTGTCAGAAATATAAATTATTGAATTATAACAATCCTAGTAGCTTTTAAAAACATCCCAAAGAAAAAGCATCTTTTGGTCTAGGTCAAAACCATTATTGTGATATTGGCTTTTCTTTTGCAAAGGGAAACAGTCTCAAGTGTTACAAGACATGTGCATAATTCTTAGCATGTTATTTGTCTTAAAAAACATTTCTCTCCTAAAAGGTCCTCTTTACCTTAGAAAATCCAATTTAAAATTCTGTCTTATTTCAAAATTCCCTTTTTATATAGTGAAGAAGACCAATAAGCTAAGCAATCAGTGATCTGGTTCTCATTCTTATTAATAATCACTTACAAAGCCATAGAGAACATCTACAAATCATACAGATATTTTCAGTAACTTCCAAGTACACAGCAGGGGATCTAATAATTTATTTTTATCTTTGAGTTAAAATCTGAATTTTGAAGTTTTAGATTAATTCTCTAAACAGTAATCCTTTCTTAATTAATGAAGTCAGAGCAGTATTATCTTGTATGCTTTTAAAATAGTCATCATTATATTATTTTGGAATAAAAAGTATGATTACTAGTCTAAGGTAATTTATCACTAATACAGCTACATTTTTATTATAAGAAGTATTTATAAAAAGACAAAAATTATCTCCATTTCTAACCCCCTAAGGAGATATATAGCTGATCTTTTTAGCTATCTTTCCAGTTATCTAATAGTCTTTGGAGACGTAAGCCTGTCTGGGCACTTGAATTCAAGCACATACTGAAAGACTGGGTCGTGCTCTGTTTTGAAATTCTTACATTTCTTCCCACTAAAGGGAATAAATCTTTTAACACAGGTCCTTAGGACTTCCATATAGAATACATGAAATGGCAGAAGACACTTGTCTCATCAATTCAATTAGTTCCTTTAAAAACTCTACCTCATTTAGCTCACTCGTTCTTATAAGGAACTTTTAGCAGGTATTAAATCATCTCCTTCAGTCATAGGGTTATTCCTTAGTTAGAAAAATGTCATTTCGTGCCCGTTTAGCTCAAAGCAATTATGAAGAAAGCTATCCAAACCATGTCTGGGTCAGTTAATGCATTGTTTTTCAAATGTAGAGTTCTTGTGAAGTATCAGCTGCTTTAGTTTCTTACAACAACCACTCTGCACCTTTTAAACACACATTTTTGTAATATAAAGGGAGGGAGAACTAATTCTTCTCATTTTCGTATTTTGCATATATCTCGACAGGTCAGAAGGGCTCTCCCAGGGTATTGTAACTTAGTTAAGTTCAGCTGGAAGTTTCATGCATGGAGAGTAGGGCCCAAAGTAGTGAGATCTCCTTGAATATCCAGGGGGCCTTATGCTCTCTGATGTGCTTGAAATTGACCTAATCATGAAACTCAGCCCTAGTTTTCATTTCTACAAAATAATCTAGTCATACAAAGCATGTTGTATGTTGTCTTTAGTAGACATTACTGAAAAGACAAGGATATTAAGAGAGATCACCTTATATGCTATTGAACTGGCAACTAAAAATTTTGTGAAAGATAATACTGTTTTTCAAAGTCCTTTCATCAACCCAGGCAATTCTAATTCTTCAGCTGTCTTACTCGTGTCTCTCATCTTCTCTCCTCTTCTTTGCCCTGTCTTCTGCCATGCCCTCACTCCTACAGAATATTAGGTGTAAATGTAAAAGGATGTTCCATTTTTCAAGGTGGGAGACAGGAGGTTCTGAGGTGTCAGGAAAAACAGTCCAACAACAAAACACCTTAGTGGGTAGAAAGATGGGGGATAATTAGAAGTGTACAGACTATCAAATAGTTAAAATTTGTGTAACAAAAGCCATGGATATTTGCTCCTCTAATAATATTAGAACAGTAGAGTAAATCCCACTGGGAGTTAGGAAGTTTTATTTAAGTGTTTTGCCATGTTTGGAAGATAGTTTTGAGCCTATTTCTCTTACATTCTAAACAGAAGTCATCTTTCCTATTCCTAAGTTACCCAACTATTTCTATAAAAAGCAGCTAGGAAATTAAAATTAGATGAGAATTCCAATGATGAGCATTTCCCTGGAGAAGACCTAGGTCTTTTCAGATTTCTGGTTTCCCCTGAGTTATTCGTGGGCATGTTTTTTGCCCGCAATGCCTGCCTTTTGGGCTATCTTGGCCAAAACATGTTTTAATAGAACATTCCTAAGGACACTTAGGAGGCTCAGAGCAGAGGCAGACTCAGCTGCCAACATCGCTGATTTCCAGGCTTGATATCAGGGCAATTCTTAAGTTTCTCCTCCTAATTGTTGAATCTATCAATTCCTGAGAGCTATTGTGGCATCACCTGCCACGTGTCTAACTGAATCAGTTCTTTGGGTCAAATGTCACTTAGATGACATGTTGGAGATTTCCCTCGATTTCAGTCAAACATCTCCACATAGCTCTCATAGGAGACTGTTTGAAAAGCAAATTTGGCAAAACCATTTACATATATTATCAAGAATAAAATGATCCATTTTGAGAAAAAGAGTGTGGAAGCATTTAATTCAATTAACTAAAGATGTGTGCTAATTTAGTCCAGAATTTTATGTCAGGACTCTAAATCCCCAAGCTTAATTTTCATAAAAATTACCTTTTAAGTTCACAAACCAGTCAGCTCAAAGAAGATTTGATCAGTCAGGGATGCATTCAGCTGCATCTACCTGAAGCTAGATCCAAGTGGCATATGTTTATGGATGTTTATAGATACCATGAACAAGAGGGCTCAGGTAGCCATCTGCGGCTGGTACAGTGGGTCACTAATGCCATCAAGAAACCAGACTCTTTCTAATTTGCAGGATCATCATTCTTGAGGTTGGGGCTGTCTCAGGCAAGAAAGGATAGGAAGCAAAAGGTGCAAGAACCTTGCACTTGTGCTTATGCCTCATTGGAAAGAGCCATGTCACATGATTCTCCCTAGCACCAAGTAGACTACAAAGTTGAGTATTTTAACTTTCTCTCCTGTCCCGTATTATAGAGGACACAAGGGGGAAGTAGTTGGAATGGATGTTATGTGAGTTAGTTTACAGCATCTGCCACAAATGTGTATGCAGCATTCTGATAAGCCAGCTATATACATTCTACATGAATATCTATTAAAATCACACACTATATTGGGCCATGGATTATTACAGTACTTACGTTATTTAATAACTGTGACATATGTTGTTTAAATAGACTTATCTAAGTATTCCTAAACATAGTTTTAAGTAAAATTTGGAAATTTAAATAATGCAATGAAGGGGGAAGAGCACATACTTTGGAATTCAAATCATGTGTCCCTTTTTTACTAGCTGTATGATTTAAGACAATGTTTAACTTCTCTGTGCCTCATTTTCCTCATATTTAAGATAAGGATATTGACACCAATATGATAAATTTGTTATAAACAGTAACATTGTATGGAAGATATTATATTATATGGAAGCCTTTGACATAATGTCTAGCAAATATTTGGAGCTTAGTTGCCTATTGACCCACTCCCCTTTTATTAAGACATAATCTGTTTATTTAAATGTCACTATCAAAATTTAGATATTCTTAGTATCTAAATTGGGAAGATACCTAAACAAGGCTTAAAAATAACAGTGATGATTTTCATAAAACTAAAAGCTTCATTTTAATCTTCAAAAACCAACAAGAGGTGTGTGAGCGTGTTTTCAAGATAGGTTTCTTCCTCCATCTATTTGAAAATAAACTCATTTCTCATATTGTTTAGCCTTATAGTTCAAACGGTATTTCCAATTGAGTTTTCTGGATTATTACCTAATCTTACTGAAATTAAATAAAAGATATCTGCAGAGAAATTTCAGTGATCATTTACACAATGATTTATTTTCAGAAACTATGAAATGCCTCAAGAAAAGCTGAGTCATAAAATGCAAGGTGTGATTTTTTACAAAAACTTTTCCTCTCAGAAGCTGGCAATCCACTGGATCTGGCAGTTTATAGAACACCCAATATGTGTTCTTTGACCTCTTTAAGCTCATTTAAATCTGAGCTTAGTAATTTTAAATGCAGTTATCATCACAATGCTTCAAACAATGGTTAGTGTTCAGTGAAGATGCACAGCCCTGTCTCATTAAACCACAAAACCCAGACAGTTGGAAATAAGTACAATCTAAGTGCCTAATAGTTAGATACGGTAACTTGCAAAAATATGAGCAGCAGAGCCGTGACCTTTGTGCTAATTAAACCTCCCTGGCAGCTGACTCTTCTACACACACCTTTTTAAATAGTGTTGGATGTCAAATAAGTTATTTATGAAGGCAGCCCTGTCAAGTACCTACAAATGTGCTATTTTCTGTCCTGAAGATATGGTGGCTGCCATGGCAGGCTCTGTGTTCCCACAGCTTTGAATTTTCAAAGATGTCAGAGTCAGATAAGACTGTGAGTAACAGAAATGGGAGAAGAGCAAGATGGAGCACATCAGGGAAGATGAGTTATGAAGATCCTGAAGGCGCCACTGAGTCCGAGAGTGTAAAGGAAGGAGCACGGCCAGGGCCTGTGAGCCAGAACAGACGCAGTGACAGGTGGGCTGGAAAAGAGATGGGAGCTAAATGCCTCGAAAAGGATTCGTGCTAGTTCTAAGATAATTTTTTCATTTCTACATTTAAAATACATTTTTGTAATCTCATAGAGATTACGTTGAAGGGTACCTAAGGAGAGGAGTGGAGGAGAAAATTGGTTCAGGTCCAGCAAGGTAAATGGCGACAACCCAGTGAGGGGCAGCTGACCTTCTGCCATGGGGATATCAGAGATGAGCATGAATCACGGCAGCATACTCAGCAACAGGGTAATGTAGCAGAGCCTGATCTGTTTTTCATATCCTCTCCCTCCCCCTGCTGACCACTTTCAGAAGCAGCGCCCTCCATTGGTTGCTAAAATTTCCATTTATCTTTTAACTGTGACCTAGATGCTTTGTTTTACTGTTGCTATGCTTTGAAACTGCACCCTGTAATCAAAATAGGTCCTGGCTGACCTTGCTTGCATCCCCTTATCTTGTTTTGCAACTCTGCAGTTGGGTGCCCTTGCACTTAGCCCCTTATTGATTAATGTAAGTCAGCCCAGAAGTAAACACCCCAAATGATCTTGGAAGAAAAATAATCTTTCTGAAACCAACACAATTGTAATCAAAGCTAGCCTGCCTGACATACGCGGCGGCACAAGTATGTAATCACTGTGCATACTCAGCAATTAGACTATTTCTGACCTTGTCGTGGAAAAGAGCTTTGCTTATTATCCTAAGCCTGCCTGCCTTTGTTTGAATGCGATGAAGCACTGAAAATTTCTCCAGTTCAGTGAGACAGATTTGAGGAAACTGTCTTCCTGTCTTTGTGAGGTTAGCCATTGCTAAATAAAACTTAGCAAAAAGTGAGGACTCACTTTTGAGCTGCAATAGTAACTGGTGTGGTAAAGAACAACTTAGAGGATTAATTGTGTGTTTTATAATACTCTGTGTTGTTTCTAATGTCATGACTCTCTATTTGTTTCTAAACTTGTGATTTCTTACTTGTCTTTCTACTAAATTGTGAACAGTGCTTGGTCCATAGAAGATGTTCAATGAATAAAGCCTTTCAAATAAGTGAATGAGTTGGCAAGGTCAAACTAAAGTCATAGCAAAACAACTTCAGCGATGGGCTCATGAAAAACTCCTGTAGCTTCCTTGCCGTGAGGTGCCTCAGTCTTGAGACAATGAGCCTGGGGCTGTGGCTTGCTACCCAGCAGTCAAGAGAGATAATAAGAGCTGTGCGATTAATAAGTAAATGTAATGGCTGTTTTCCAGGGAGGAGCAAGGGAAGTAAGGACATAATTCTCTTGTGCAGTGCAGACTTTTTTTCCCCTCTTCTTCTGGCAGTAGGGTCTTATCAAAATTAGGCTTAAGAAGCTGCGAACAGAGTCAGATAATGGTAAATTTGTGTCAAGGTCATTCTTATGGACCCTCTGCTGAAAAGCAAGAATCTAGGAAACCTGGGAGTCTTGCAATTATGAATCATGTCTAATCCAAACACAGAATTAAAAAAAAGAAAGAAAGAAAAGAGAAAAGAGCCCTTCTACTTCCATGGGATCTGGCCTTTGGAACAGCTTCCTGAGAAGTATCATTTGAGGCTCTGATATCAAACCAGCAATTTCATAAATGACTAAGATTATAGGTTAAATAAGGGAGTTGAGTTTCTGATGAGTTTCACACAGGGGGACTGTCCCTGTCACCTTTAGCAGTTTCAAAAATAGCAGCACACACATGTTCCTCCCATCTAAGAGGCGCCGAAGTGCAAACGGCTGACCTGAGATGTTCGCCAGCAACAGCTGGAAGTGGAAGGAATCATGTGCACATCTAACCTAGTTTTAAAACCACTAATTTTTCCTTCAATTTCAAAGCTGTCCTGCTTTCATGGTGCAGGATTTATCTGGGAGAAACAAAAGAAGAAATACCTTTAAACCATTCTGTGATTTTTCTACTTACTGCTTCATACATATCAGTATAAATGCCATATGTTACTACAGAAGTGGTAGCGTTTAATGGTCATTGCAGGGATAAGACACATAGAGCCCTTAGAAAAACTGATTTGACAATTCAGGTCAAATCAATATCTGTGGTTATTATCAAAGACAACAGGAGATTTTGAATCAGGTAACCTGGTTTTGTGTTCTGGCTCTGTCTGTTATTATTTGGATGACCTTAGGTAGATAGATATTCATTTTTAGACTTGGTCTTCACATGTAGAACATAAAACAAAAAGTTTAAAAGTAACAGTCAAGGGAAAAATATAGGCCATGTACATATAAAACAAAAGAGAACTGTGTGGCTGTATTCATTTCAGCCAAAATAGAATGGCATTGTGTGTGTGTTTGTGTGTTTCAGTTAAAATAACTAATTAAGACAAAAGAGAATTATAAAGAAAAAATTTTCACTGAAAAGTTTTTAAAGAAATTAATCAGGAAGCTATAATAATAATAAATTTGTATATAATTACTAAAATACTTCTGACAAAAATAAAGGAGAAATTGGTAGAATTGTTGGTAGAAATGGACAAATGTACCACTATTGTGTGAGATTTCTACAGCTCTTTCTCATTTATCAAGGGGGTCAAATGACCATATATTAGTTAAGATATCGAAGAGTTGAATTTTACAATTAACAAGCTTGACTTAACATTTGATTCAATAATAATTTAATTATTAATTCCAAATAATTTTTGATGCACTTTTTCAGTAAAAATGGCATTATAGTTACATTGAGACAATTAGCATAAACTAAGACTCACTGAGACCAAATGGCCACATAGAACCATCTATCCAACAATTACAGAAAAAGCAATCCTAGCAAGCACACACAGAGCACTTACAAAAACGAGCCAAAAGCAAATGTCAATGGATTTCAAAAATAATTATAGTACAAAACCATGTTTTTTGTCACAGTGCAATTAGTTTAGAAATCCATTTCAAAATATAAATGTACGTATCTCCCATATGTTTGGACATTAGGACTCATATTTTTAAACTATTAATAGGTAAAAGAAAAATTACAGTAAAATTTAAAATTCATTGAAGCTAAATAATATGAAAATATCAAATATTATTAAACTATGGGATGGAGTGAAAGCTTCAAAAGTTAAAGAAAAATGATAATTTATGTAATAAGTTTAGAAAATAATAGCTAAAAATTAATGTCGTACCTAAATTAAGAAATTTCAAATAAACATAAGGATAAACTCAGAGAAAGTCATAGAAAGGAAACAATAAAGATATGACCTGAAATGAACAAAATAGGACAAAGTCAAAAGTTTCAATATAGCCAAAAGTTGTCTTTGAAAAGATTAAAATATTTGATACTGAACAAGAGAAAAAACTAGCAGAAACAAATTAAAAAATTAATAATGGAAAAAGGGATAGAAGACTATAGATAGAGGGTGAGATTAGAATATAATAAGGGATTTATGACAAAATGAAAACCTAAGGAAAATTATATATATATATATATATAATTATATATATGATAGTATATAAATCTAAATCTACATATCTGTGTATATGAAAATACTTTCTAATAACAAGTCATCACACAAATGTTAGCTTAAAGCATAAGCATGAGATAATAATGGTGGAAAAAAATTGCAGTATTACAGAATATCTCATCAAATAACTGACATAATCAACAGAAACTTGTAAAAACCAGAGCATCAGTTCAGATTAACCTTAACTCCATGTGATAAAAAACCCATAACAGTCGTCAATTTTATGATGTATTATTTATTTATGCTTATATAACAGAATTCTGGTGGCTTCATGGAGCTGTCAATGACCCAGGCTTTTCCAGCTCTTTCTTTCCTCCTCCTTAGTGTGTAACTCTGGGGACTGTAATTCTGTACATCACTTCTTTGTACCAGGTCTGCAACAGGACTAAAAGGAGAAGAGAAAAGTGCAAAGACTTCATGCCTGTTATCTTTTAATGAGCAGCATGCACAATAGAACAGATGTTCTACTACTATTGAAGGAAGGAAGGTCATGTAATAAGGATAGACACAAACACTTTTTGACATAACCAGCAATTAATTCACTAGCAGCATCCAAATCTGGAAAGTGACTGAACCTTATAAGTTTTGGAAAGTAATCTATTCTGGTCAATTGACAAAATCCAATATCCATTCATGATTTAACACAGCACATCAGGAATAGGAATAGAGGGGGATTTACTAAAATTGATTTTTAAAAAAAATCTACAAAAACCTACTACCAACATCATACTTAATGGAGAATTAAGAAGAAGGTGAGGATGCCTCTTCTCACATCCCTTATTCTATATTGTACTGAAAGTCCTAGCTAATGTAATAAGACAAGAAAAGGACATGAAAGTGTTTTATTTTTCCTGGGCTGCTTAAGCAAATATTATGCAATGAATGGGTTAAACAATGGATATTTAATGGCTCACAGTTTTGAGGCAAAGACAAAGTCCAAATCAAGGCATTCATCAAGGTTATCACCTTGATAACCTTTCTTTCCAAAGACTGTGGTATTCTAGGGCTGGCTGCCAGTGATAAATCTTTTCTAAACTTCTCTGTCACATGATAATTCATATGCCAGACACTCCTGGCTCTTCTGTTCCCTTCTGGATTCCAATGAATTTCAGCACTTTACTTCCCATAACCACCACAAAAGAGTATACAGATTGGTAAGGAAGAAATAAAACTGTCTTTGTTCACAGATGATTATCTATTTAGGAAAACCCAAAGAATCAACAATAACACCATAGAAAAATTACAGAAACTCCTGGAATTAATAAGCAATTATAGTGAGTTGCAGGGTACAAAATGAGCATACAAAAGTCATTTGCTTTTATATATGCCACCATGAACAACTGGAATTTGAAATTAAAACACATTATTTACATTAACAAAATAATAACAAATTAACAAGATATAAATCTAACAAAATATGGACAAGATGTATATGAGGAAATGTTCAGAATTCTGATGAAAGAAATCAAAGATCTAAATAAATAGAGAGTCCATGTTATGTAGAGGAAGCTCAATATCATTAAGGTGTCAGTTCTTCCAAAGTTGATCTACAGATTTAATGCAATCCCAATCAAAATCTCAGAAAGTTATTTTGTGAATATTGACAAACTGATTCTAAATGTACCTGAAAAGGCAAAAGACCCAGAATAGGGCAACAAGATACTGAAGGAGAACAAGTTGGAGTCCTGACACTACTTTACTTCAAGACTCAATATAAAGCTACAGTGATCAAGACAGTGTGGTATTGATGTAAAACCAGAAAAATAGATCAATGGGACAGAATAGATAGCACACATATAGACCCACACATAAATAGTCAACTGATCTTTGACAAGGGAACAAAGGCAACTGACAATTTGAAGAAAGGAAAATCTTTTCAACAAATGGTGCCAGACCAACTGGAAATTCAAATGCAAAAATCTAGATGACTATTGGTGTATGATGACTTTTTTAGATGCAATATCAAAAGCATGATCCATTGAAAAAATTGATGTTAGACTTAATTAAAATTAAAAATTCCTACTCTGCAAAAGACTGTGTTAAGAGAATGAAAAGACAAACCACAGAGTGGGAAAAAATATTTGTCAAACACATATCTGATAAAGGATTTGTAAACTTCAACCATAAGAATATAAACAACCCAATTAAAAAATGAGCAAAAATCTGAATCTGAACAGACACATTACCAAAGAAGATATATGGATGACAAATAAGCATGTGAAAAGATGCTCAACAATGTTTTAGGGAACTGAAAAGTCAAACAGCCATGAGCTACTATTACATACCTATTAGTATGCCTAAAATCCAAAACACTGACAAAACTAAATGATGACAAGGTTGGGAAGCAACAAGAACTTTTCTACTTAGCTGGTGATGCAAATTGGGACCACCATTTTTGAAGGAAGTTTGGCCATTTTTTACAAAACCAGACATAGACTTACCAAAAGATCCGGCAGTCACACATCTTGGTATTCACCCAACTGAATTGCAAATGTATGCCCATACAAAAACCTACATGTGAATGTTTATAGCAGCTTTAACCATCGTTGCTAAAATTTGAAAGCAACCAAGATGTCCTTCATTAGGTGAATTGATACAAACTGTATGTACTCATACAATGGAATAGTATTCAACAACAAAAGAGAAATGAGCTATCAAACCATGAAAAGACATGGAGAGAACCTTAAAATCATATTGCTTAGTAAAGGAAGAAAATAGGAGAATGCTACATATTCCAAGATTCAACTATGCTATTGTGGAAAGGCAAAACTATTACAGATAATGAAAAGATAGGTATTTGCCAGGGGATCAGAAGAAGGGGGTGAGGTATGAGTTAGTAGAACACTTGGGATTTTTAGGGCAGTGAAACAATTTGTATGATACTGTCATGGTAGGTCCATGGCATTATGCATTTGTCAAAACCTATAGAACTCTACAACACAAAGACTGAACCCTAATGTAACCATTGGTTTTAGTTAATAATAATCTATCCACATTGATTCATCAATAGCAACAAATATACCACATTAATGCAAGATGCTAGCAGTAGTAAACACTGTATAGGGTTGCAGTGGGAAAGAGGATATATAGAAACTCTCCATAATTTCTGTGCAATTTTTCTGTAATCTTAAAACTGCTCTATAAGTGGTCTATTAAAAATAAGAAATAACTGATTCTGTTGTACTGCAGTCTACTCTTCAGATGCCATAAGAGAAAAGATGTTTAACTGAAAAAAATCTGAGAATTAAAAAAATATTCCCCAACCCGAGGGAAAGCAGACTGAAAGGATGACTAGGCAGTCATAATTTTGGGGAAAATTTGAGGAAAGCCACTGAAGCAAGGAAGATTCTCTTGCCAGCAGGAGGATCTCAGGCTCTTAGCAGGTAAAACCACTGGGTTCCAGGACAATGACCTGTTGCATGAGTGGAGCCTTCTACAGGGATTACATATATGTCCTCAGTTCAATGAGTTCTGCGAAAAGACCCTTAAAATCTCAAAGACAGAGGGCAGAGACCAGGTGATCCCAAAAAGATCGCACTCAATTAAACAGAGCATTTTTCTCTCCCCGTCCCATACCTTCAAAATACCAAAATATGCATTTAGTAGCAAAACTGAAGTTTTAAAAACTGTAGCTCAGAGGTGGTGTCAAATAGCGATTGTGTAATGATCTAGAGGTCTCAAGGATAATTCACCAACATTATGTAAGAGAAAATAGAAAATCCGGACAAAGCTGTTAATATTATGTATTACAAAGAATTATTATGCAGCTTAACAACTTACACTTTCAGAGAAAAATAGAGAAAGAAAATGGAAACAAAAGTCCAAGGGTGTAAGCACATGTTACTTAAAGAAAAGAAGAAAAGTATTTGTTGGTGATGTTTGCTGGAGAAATAACAAAATTTGGTTTAATATAGGATCTCAATAGATACAATAATATCATAGAAGAATTACCTGATAAGAAAATTAATAAACACACTAGATATGTAGTGGAATATAATACATGTAGCTCAAAATTGAATTCCCAATTCAGTAGGAAGTCCTGGTATAATGAGAATAAATGAAGAGGAAAGAGACACAGAGATTAAATAAGTCAGAGAGAAGACAAAGAAGAGCTAGATAGTAAATATTGGAGTCCTAAGATAAAAATTCTAAAACCATAAGAGGAAAATATGAAGAAGCTTATATTAAAATAAAATTTCCCTGAAATAAAAATAAAAGGAGAACTGCCTTTGAAAATCAAAGGAACTTGCCTGATTCTTGCAAATCTTTATAATGTGATCAACATTGAGACATAACTTTGAGTTACTGTACCACAGTGATAAAGACCTCTTTAAGCATCCAGGTCAAGGACAGCAGGTGACTTACAAGGAGAGAAGGGAGAAGCACCTTAGTCCATCATTGCCAGGAGACCACCGGGCAATTTCCACATCAAGGAAAATAGAGCCAATTTCTTACACAGCTATAAAGGAGCCAGGCCATACAAAATATGAAAGAATCAGTAATTAGATCATCTATGACCTCTCCTTGATAAAATAACCATAGATAATTGCAATGATTCAGGAGAAAATGTGGCAGGAGGTGTGGTACAAGAAGTAAAATTCTGAATATACTGGGAAAGTCAAGCTGGTGTGACTTTTCTGATGGAATAGAAGTTGGCTATGGAAGAGAAAGGTCAAAAAGAATCGTTGTTTGCTTTTGTTTTAGCCTGGTTAACTGAGAGGTTAATGCTACCATCAAATGAACTGGAGAAGACAACAGGTGGAATAGATGTTATGTGCTATTTTGTTTATTTATTATTCATTTATTTATTGTTTGGTTGATTGTTTGGAGATCTATGAGCTTGGTTTTTGGCATGTTAGATTTGAAGTGTCTATTAGGCATCCATACGTAACTACAAATAGACAATTTGATATCTATATTTGAAGTTCAGAAGAAAGGATATGAGGAATTTGGGAGTCCTCAACAAATATATACAGTCTTAAAGCTATGAGAGTGGATGTGAGTTCAAACAGAGAAGTCCAAAAAATTGAATCATAGAGCTCTACAATTAAAAGTTGAAGGAGAAGGTATAAGCAAAGAAAATGAAAAAGAGAGATTTGTGAGGAAATCTGGTGTCCTGGAAGTCAAGTGAAGGAAGTGTTTAAGGGAGGATGCTTGTGTTAAATGCTGCTAAAGTATGTAAAATGAGGACTAAGAATTGACCGTGGAAATTAGCACTGTGGAGGTCATCATCAAAGTGATTTCAGTGGAGTGGTGGGAATGAACCTGTGATGGCAATAGATTTAGGGGAAAACGTGACAAGAAGATTTGGAGAAAGTATGTACAGTAAAAATAGTAATATAAAATATTTTGTGATGGAAGCATTTCTCCATTTTTTTCCAAGCAGAAGTTTAATATGTTCTAAACTTGAAAAATTGTGTTAAAAACTAGGACTTCAGTTACTAGTTTCTTAAAAAACTTTTCAGATTGTTCTTCAATGAAATTTCAAGTGAAATTAACAATCTATATAGTATATCATTTACACATTTTTTGGCTTATGTATTTATTTTCTATCTCTATATACATAAGAGATGTATGGAAGTATGGAATTGTTTTAGTTCCAAAGCTGCTGGAATGTGATGTATCAGAACTGGAATGGCTTTTCAAAAGGAGAATTTAATAAGTCTACAGTTCTAAGCCTATGAAAATGTCCAAGTTAAGGCATCAACAAGAGGTTAGTTTCACTCAAGAAAGGCTGATGGGTCAGGAATTTCTGTCAGCTGGGAAGTCACGTGGTCAGCATCTGCTGGTCCCTTGCTCCTGGGCTCCATTGCTTTCAGCCTCTGTTCCTGTGAGGGTGCTTCACTTTGCTTCTTTAGGGCTGGCTTTCATCTCTTGGCTTCCCTTGATCCTCTCCAAGTGCTGGCTTGCTTAACATCTCATGGTGATGTCTGCTGGCTCCAAGCACCTCCAAACATCTGTGTCTCTGTTCTCCACCTGTCAGCTCTTCTCTGAATTTTCTTTCAGCTCTGTCATTTTCTCCTCTGTCAGCTCTGAGGTTTCTGTCATTTTTGACTCTTTCCAAAATGTTCCCTCTCTTAAAGCATTCCAGTAAACTAATCAAGACCCACCTGGAATGAGTGGAGTCACATTTCCCTGTAATCAAAAGGTCATGCCCACAAGTGGGCATGTCACATCTCTGTGGAGTTAATCTAATCAGTATTGAATCAGGATTCAATGGTTGCTCCTACAAGACTGGATCAGGATTAACATGGCTTTTCTAGGCTACATGGTACTTTCAAAGCAGCACAAGAATAATGTTCCCATTATGTTCACTTTATACTTTACCATGCTGCTCCAAACTTAATGAAGAACACATACTATTTTTATAAATATTACAGATTATTTCTTTTTTGTATGCTGTATTTTGGGGTCACATTTCATTATTTTTCCATGTGAGTATCCCATTATTAGCATCATTTGTGGAATTTTTGTTTGTTTGTTTTTACTTGATTGATTTTTGGGAGTGCATGGGCTGGGAATCAAACCCAGGTCTCCCACATGGTAAGAGAGAATTCTACTACTGAGTTACACTTGCACCCCCCACCCAGATTAGTTATTTTTTAATGAACTTCTTGCAACATGACAAATATTAGACAATGAAGACAGACACGTATGTTTTCAAATCCTGCTACAGGGACCTACAAGTGAAATTTGATTTTGCTGTTCTCTCAACTCCTTTTCTTCATCCTTATCTGTTTGTTGACCTCTTGTGTCCAACCCAAAACAAAGGGCAGGGCTGCACTCTTGGTTTAATGCTACCATGTTTTAACTTTTTATTTAATACTTGGTCAACGCAGATGATGGCTAGACCCTAAAATTGCTAGAACTCTTTTCTTAAGACGAAAGTGACTTAAATACCACACTATTATTTAAACTCTTTATAAGTGACCTCTAAATCTCCCAGGCATATTACTAATTAAAAGAAGAATTCATTGATGATAAGCTCTTTGACAGTAAAATGTCTGCAGAGATATGTTGAGACAGGAAGCCATGAGGATAAGGTGTGGCATCTTTGAAATTATATCATTGATGCCTTAGAGACTCCTTTTCTCCTTTAGGCATTCTAAAGTATTAAAGTGCTACAGATACCCTTGACACATTTTCAGGTTGAAAAATGTGCATGTGCACATGTAGAGTTAATATAAATGTCATTGTATTCACAATTTCCTATACTGAATATGAGTGTGAACTCAATTACAGGCATCTTTAGGTACACAGGCAATTAAATAATGTCATTTTGATATAAGGCAGATGGCTGTCAAGTGGGAGATAAAGAAGACATATTTTCCAGCAAATTTTCAAGGAGAAAGATAATAAAATGTCATCCAGAATTTAATTTTAGAATTTTTAGGGGATCCCTCATTCAAAATGTATTTATTTATTATTTATAGTTTATACATATGGAGTTAAATGTAAAGTTTTCCTTGAAATTTCTACTGACATTTTGAGAACAAAGGAGTGCACATTCTGCAGTGGTACAGGCAGATTTTTCTTGGCTTAAAGAGAATAATTTATAGAAAAACAAGGAACTTCTGAAAAATGAAGCTTCACCTAAGAAAATGCCATCTTTTCCTCCTTGTTCTTTATTTTCATTCATCTTACGTGCTATTAAGATACTTTAGCAATTCAGAAGGTGCCAGTTTTAGTTGTAAGTCCTTGATAGGTTTTTACGAGGACTGAGAGATTCTATACTTTGACAGACATTAACTATAGATGATTAGTACTCTAAATTGCAGAGAAGAAGCTGGAAAGTTTAAAGAAACACAACCTATTGTAACATTTTTTAAACAGCTCAGGCATTATTTAAGTTTCCACTAAAGTTGTTTTTGCATTTCATTTCTATTCATTTCAAATTAAAAGACCAATCTCAAACATAACTAAGATTAGCAATCCATTTTTTAAATTAAAAACACACACATATATTTCTCCCTTCTGTTCAAACAATATCTGGGCTAAGAAAATAACATCTGACAAAAATTGCTACAGAACTTTAGAAATAGTCTTAAATAAGCAATCGAGAAAAATGGTTAGTTGACTGACTTGGCATTTGAAGTCTGGATTGAACACAATACAAATGAGGAGATGGGACCATTTGTTAGGAGACATTCAGCAGTCTGTTCTTTAAAGTGAAGTATCTGAAGAAAGAAGGTTGAAAAAGATACTGTTTTAGTTTGCTAGCTGCCGAAATGCAATATACCAGAAACAGAATGGCTTTTAAAAAGGGGACTTTAATAAGTTGCTTGTTTACAGTTCTAAGGCCGAGAAAATGTCCCAGTTAAAACAAGTCAATAGAAATGTCCAATCAAAGGCATCCAGGCCAACGAAGTTCAGGGTTTCTCTCTCATCTGGAAAGGCACATGGCTAACACAGTGTCATCTGTTAGCATCCTCTTCTGGCTTCCTGTTTCATGAAGCTCCCTGGGAAGCATTTTTCTTCATCTCCAAAGGTCGCTGGCTGGTGGACTCTGCTTCTTGAGGCTATGTCGTTCTGCTCTGTTCTCTCTGAATCTCTTTCATTCTCCAAAATGTTTCCTCTTCTACAGAACTCCAGAAACTTATCAAGATCCACCCAAATGGGTGGAGACACATTTCCCCTAATCCAGTTTAACAACCACTCTTAATTGGGAGACATCTCCAGAGAGATGATCTAATTACAGATTCAAACATACAGTATTGAATAGGGATTATTCTGCCATTTTATGAAACGGGATTTTGATTAAAACATGGCTTTTCTAGGGTCCATACATCCTTTCAAACCAGCACAGATACCAATGAACATGTTGGTGGGATTTCAAAACACTTTAGAAATTGATGAGATTTTTCTTCCAGTCTATTATGGAGAATGGGTTTTTTTTTTATCGCCAATGTCATGAAGACATTGTAGAGTGCTAGAACTGAATTATAACACTAAGCTCCACTCACACTGAACTTCTGTGTATTCTTTATCTGCTCAGACTAGCCATTAAACCCCTCTCCCAACAGATTAGGCAGGCTATAAACAACAGAAGTAAGCTACTGACAAGCTTCAATAAATTTTTCAAATGAAGAGCACATTTCCATATGCCAAATAAATATGGTTTCACTCTTATCCCCAAACCCAATCAGTGTCACATATTTCATCTATTGTAGACTAAATTCAACCTAAATCCAAAACAACAACAAAAGAACTCTCAAAAAGTTGCTTGTTTTTACATCTCAATATTATAGAAACTGGATACACTGTTAGTTGAAATAGCAAAATAGCAATAATATTTCAGATGTGTGTACAAAATGCTCAAAATATTGAACCAGGTGCATTCTATTTTATCTACATATTCACTTTCTCTTTGTGCTCTTTTTGGGTTAAAATTCTAAAATCCTCATTACTTATTGAAAGTAAATTATTTTTCTTCCATGAAAAAAACGTACTTACTAGACAATGTCTCTTACCTTTGGATGTTCACATCCAAAATGAATGTATTCTGGTCAGTGATTAAAATCTACTTACTCCAATTTTAAATTTTCAGTGTCCACACTATCAGTTAGGCCAGTTTGGTGAAATTTGGCGTAGTTTCTTTTAATTATTTGGAAAGGAAGTTTTGCTTAAAGAAGGACCATTTGCATTTACAGTATCTTTTAGAGTATTGATAAATACAGCTTCTTCATTACATGCTTCTTAAGGGTGATTTCTCTTTTAATTCAGAAGCATGATGGAAATTTACAATGATTTATAGTGCAGTTTCTCTTCCTGCATTCTTGAAGAGATTTTAGGTTTCCAAAGGAGGACTTTTCTAATTTCCCCATGCTAAACTTTTTTTTTTGTTTTCTCATGAGAATGAACCCATTTATCATGATTTTAAAATTAAGAAAAAGAGAAAGGTTATTCTTGCCCTGTTCTCCTCTTGTATTATAAGGCCATTGTGGATTATCATTTGACTATATAACATTTTGACAGTTTCAATTATTTACTTTTATCCATTTTAAATATTGATAAGGTTATTTGTTTCTTAGGGAATGGGAATTGCTGCAGTTGAATTAGAAGATGCACCCCACCCCTCCAACCGAGAAATGATCTATGAATGGGCACATAAAAGAAATCTTTTGTTCACTGAAAATGCAAAGTTTTAAGTAATGATCAAATGAATATGTTTGTTTATCAGGCTATATTCACTAAAAACTTAAGTACTAAGTGACATCTCCAGAAATTATCTAAAGATTGCAGAAAAAGATATGGGATTGCCACAAGGCAAGATTAAAAAGGAAGAAAAGATGTTATCTACATTTGGCAATCCATTTTTACTAAACCTTGCTCTCAGTTAAACATCCTTATTTACTTTTTCTTTCATAAGGGCCTGAAAAATTAATTATACCTGTTTGCCATTTTTCCTGATGTGAATATTTAAATTACATTACATTCTTAAGGTACATTGTGATTATAGGATAATTAAAAGACTGAGCCACTCTTTATATCTGATGTATTCTCATTATAAACTGATAATATTTACAAGGCATTATGACAAGTTATGTGGCTCAAGAATGTTGATACATGGTTCCTGCATTAAAGAAATTTAAAGTTGAGTTGCAGAAGCAAGACATAAATAAAACAAGCAAAATAGCAATGAGGGACAGACCTCATTTTATTACATGGTAAATGACAAACAAATAATTAATGCTGAAAGAGTTTTAATAAGGTATTAATCTTTGGACTGTAGGAAATTGAAGAATGGGTCATAGAATAGAAGAAATTAGATGTGATCTTTGAAGGACACATGGGTAAATGGAGGTCATTCCAGTTCAAAAACACACATGGACCTTTTTGGAATCAAGCCTGAATCCATTTTGCCTTGTAGAGAAAGTCCCTCCAACTCTGTATTTCCTTATTGCAAGATCAGTTTTTTAAGAGTTAAATTGGATAACATACATAATGTGCTTAAAAGTGCTGAGTGCAGAGCAAATAATATCCAATACCTGGATTATTATTTGTTGTAGAAGTAGTTTGGGATTTTACTAGAGAAGGCATCCAGTGACATGCTCTGGAGTTTCAATTTTATTCAATAAAAGATAGAAAATTATTATGGTGTTTTGATGCAGGGGGAGGTGTACAAATAATGAATATCAAGAAGCTTAAATCATCATGCCCTGTTGCTGGGTTACAGCAGACAGGACATTATTGAGGTGAGAACCTAGAAAGGGTAGCAGCTCAGGAAATAAAGAGCAAATGCCAGAGGCAAATTCAGATTTGTCAACTGTCTGAATGTCATGGAATGGTTAGTGGATAGAGATGGGTCAAAAATAACCAATTTAATAAATATTTATGAAGTCCCCTCCAAGGGCCATGTACTTTTTAGATCCTGGTGATAAAATGATGAAAAAGACAGCTTTCTTTTCAAAATGCCCATGCTAACGGAGATGGAACTATAAACCCATAATTATGTTTCCTAGGACACATTATTTTCTGTGCCTCAGTTTCCCCTTTAGTAAAATGGGCATAATGATAGACTCATTCTTATAGGGTTGCTCTGAGGATTAAGTGAATTATACTATAAAAGCAGTTAGGAAAGTGCTGGAAATATATGTTTGTTGCTATCATTTTTATTGTAATACAAAAAATTGGACTATGGAGAAGGTTAGAAGCCAGTGGAGGAGGAAATTATAAATGGTTAAGACTCGACATAGTGGGTTCAGCATAGCTTGGTATAACATCAGAATTAAGCGTACTTGTGATTGAATCCCAACACCACCGAAAGTTAACAAGTTACTAACTATAATAGTATAATAATAGTTGATAAGTTACATACTTCTTGACAGGGTTTCCATATCTATAAAATGGAAATATATACTGCCTACTTCAAAGGAATGTGATGAAGATCAAATGGGTTAGTGAGCACACACAATGCTGACAAAGCCCATAGCAAATGCTTCTATAAATGGGGCACATTGTTACTAATAACCAGATTTGGAAGGATGCTAGTCTTTTTCTGTGGGCATGATAGGGAGGCACAGTTTGAGCAGTTGAACAGCAAGTACACAGGCATAGAGTTGTAAAAAAATACAGCAGGTATGTAGCCCTACTCGTAGGCTGTAAGCTAAAGATGAAATCACAGGTAAGTGTGGTTGCCGAAGTTTACTTTGGAGAAAGAAGGAGTCTCCTGTGCAGGGGTGGTTGTTGAGCACATGTTCAGTGTCTAGCTCCATCCACGAGACAATGGAGAGTTATTTATGGGGTTTTCAACTGGACAGTGATGTGAAATGTTCAAATGTCCATCTATTGGCACACAGTGAGTACAGTGCAAATGGTGAGAGCAAAAGACTTCCAGGTTGGAAGAACATATATCAGATAAGATGATTTGGGGTTTTTTTGTGTTTATTAGTATTTTATTTCATGTGTTTGTATTCTAGGAGTGAGTGCTGAATGCTTAAACTAAAGTGTGGGAGTGGATGGGGTTATGTTAAAGAAGTAAAATGGATGAATAAAGGAGAGGCAAGGCCACTGGACAACAACCTGGTTTCTGGCTGTCATGATTAGGTGGATGGTCATCTGGCAAATGAATTAGGGATTATGAAAAGATTCACGAGCTGATGGAAAGGAAGGTGATAAATACTGGGTTTGAAATTTCTCTTGAGACATCAGGACTGGTAGCAACATAAAATTAGGCAGGCAAGTTTTTAAGACATATCTGCTTAGTGGCAAAGGTCATTAGTTTTGCTGGAGACATTGAATATATAGTAAAGATTTATAGCAAGAAGTAGGTGTTATAAAATTGAAGTTTAGGAAAGGGTACGAAGTTTTAGTTGCAGCTGGACCACGAGTAGTTTTATGCCACTAGTGGAGAAAATGCATAGAAAAATGAGACACTTGAGGACTGATTCTAAGACTTATATGGGGTGGAAAAAAATGGACTCACTAAGAAAAGCATAAAGAGAATGGAGAACTGTATATAGGCAGTACAGTGTCACAAAACTGGAGATAAGTTGAAGAGTAATCAGAGTACAGGCTCTTACAAGCTCCATTTCTGTTTCATCTATGTTTTATCTCTAAGGACTAAGAGGCACTCAGTTACAAGGTATTAATGTGCTGAACATGTAGCTAATGGTTTAGGAATGAAAATAACCAAGTCTACTGTGATAGGTTGAATTCTGTACCCCAATTTAGACATGTCCTTAATCTTTGTGTGTGAATCCGTTGCAAATGGGACCTGTTGGAGATGGTTTTTTAAGTTAAATTGTGGCAAACTGAAGCAGGGTGGGCCTTAATCCAGATTAATGCAGTCATTTATTAGCCGAAGGAATTCAGACATGGTAAGAGAAAGTCACGGGGAGGAGTCAGAAGTCAGAAGTCGTCAGAACCCAGAAGAGAAAGGAGAGGGCATTACCATGTGTTGGGAAGTAGGACACAAGCCAAGGAACTCCTAAGATTACTGGCAGCCAGCACAAGAAAGTTATAGACTTTGGAGAGAAAGTATGGCCTTGCTGACATCTCAGATTGGGACTTCTCCTAGTCTAAAAACCCTGAGCAAATAAAGTCCCATGTGTGGTATTCGGCACAGCAGGCCTGGAAAGCTAAGACATCTAGTAACTGCCATAAATTTAGCAAGGACCTTTAATTATATTATATCATAATCTCAAGTATATTCTTATAATGTGGGCATGGCTTTTCCCATCTCACACATTAGGAAATGAAACTCAGAAAATTTAAAGTAATAAGTGGACATTAAAATTAGAAAATAGGTTTAATTACAAAGTTTATGTCCTATCCACTGAATCTTGCTATCTTAGTAACATGGCACAATGGCGGTAGCAGTGGACCAAAGAGCAACAGATCCAGAAAGTTTTTAGTCATATGATGTTTGCTTTTAAAAGGAGGATGAAATCAGATATTGAAAATTTATTTAAAAATTCCTTAAAATAAGGAATAGTGTTGCCCTAATAAAAAATAGTGATAAGGAAGAGGTGGCTGATGAGCTGTGTCAAATGCTATATAGATCTCAAAGATATAGGTAAAAAAAAGAAATCATTGGGTTTCAAGGTCAGGAAGTCTCCAGTGATCTCTCAATAGGTAGTTTTGTGAAAAAATGGGGTCAAACATAAAAGCAGGGGATTAAAGAGTGTGCAGGGTGGGATGGTATGGTAGGGACAGTGAGGGTGGTATTTTAAGAATTTTGGTTTGGAAAATGAAGAGAAGCAGGATAGTAGTTTGTGGGTAGGTAACAAGCTTAAGGAATGATATTAAAAATAGGGTGTGTTTAGTTTGCAAGCTGCTGGAATGTGATATACCAGAACTGGAATGACTTTTAAAAAGGGGAATTTATTAATTACAAGTTTACTTGTTCTAAGCCTATAAAATTGTCCAAACTAGGGTGTCCAAGGAAAGATACCTTAATTCAAGGAAGGCGATGGGTCAAGACCACCTCTGTCTGCTGGGAAGTCATGTGGCTGGCATCTGTTGGTCCCTTGCTCCTGGGCTCTGTTGCTTTCAGCCTCTGTTCCTGGGGAAGTTCCTCACTTTGCTTCTCCAGGGCTGGCTTTCATCTCTTGGCTTCTGTTCTAGTTTGCTAGCTGCCGGAATGCAACACACCAGAGGTGGATTGGCTTTTAATAAAAGGGGATTTATTTTGTTAGTTCTTCAGAGGAAAGGCAGCTAACTTTCCACTGAGGTTCTTTCTTATGTGGTAGGCACAGGATGGTCTCTGCTGGTCTTCTCTCCAGGCCCCTGGGTTCCAACAACTTTCCCTGGGGTGACTTCTTTCTGCATCTCCAAAGGCCTGGGCTGAGCTGGGAGTGCTGAGATGAGGAATGCCGAGCTGCTAGGCTGTGCTATGTTGTGCTCTCTCATTTAAGCACCAGCCAATTAAGTCAAACGTTACTCATTGCAGCAGACACGCCTCCTAGCCAACTGCAGATGTAATTAGCAACAGATGAGGTTCACGTACCATTGGCTTATGTCTGCAGCAACAAGACTAGGTATGCTTACCTGGCCAAGTTGACAACTGAATCTAACTAACAAAGAGCTTCCCTTGGCTCTTTCTAGGTTCTGGCTTGCTTAATATCTCATGGCAATGTCTGCTGGGCTCCAAGCATCTCCAAACACCTGTGCTTCTGTTCTTCAAGTGTCGGCTTCTGTTTCAGCTCTGCTCTGAAGTTTCTGTTGGTTCTCAGTCTTCTGTCACTTCTAGCTTTTTCCAAAATGTTTCCTCTTTTAAAGGATCCCAGTTAACTAATCAAGATCCACCTGGAATGAGTAAAGTCACATGTCCCTGTAAGTAAAAGATCATACCCACAATTGGGTGTGCCATGTCTCCATGGAGTTAGTCTAATCAAAAGCTTCCCACCTACAATATTGAATCAGGATTAAAAGAAATGTTTGCTTCTAAAGATTGGATCAGGATTAAAACATGGCTTTTCTGGGGTACAGAAGAGATTTAAACTGGAAATAGGGGAAACCTGAATATTTCAGTAGATGAAAAGGAAGGAGCGACTAGAACAAGTGACTAAGGAGTAAAAAATGGGGAAGAGTGTAGAAAGAAAGATTTGAGCATTTGGCTCAAATATGCGGAATGAGGTTATGGTCTTTGATATAAGATGACAAAATAAAGGGAGAATGAGAAATAAGAGTTTTGGCAACGGTGAGAAGGGAGGCTGAAGAAGCTGTGTATTTAGGGATACTTCAGATTGGAAATGTGCTGATTCATTAGTGTTATTCCAATTATGCCATCATTCCATGTGGTATCTGTATACTTTGAGGGTCAACGATAATGTCAATGCATTGTTGAAAGTTTTTCTCCTCCCTCAGTTGGCATTAAGACATCAATTCTATTCTGGTGCTTTAATTTCTGGGACAAATAAACATGGCATCCAAATAGAAGCATAACACATTTGCCAGGTGTCAGCCTAAATTGTTTTGATTTTCATTAGCTTATCCTTCTGTTCACTAACTTCACTTGTCCATCGACACACAAAACCAATTTCTGATTTGATGTTTCTATGAAGATCATTTGCACTGATTGTAGCCTTGGTGTAATGACCAAACCTTGGAAACAGTTACAAAGTCATATGGTTTATCGTAGGGGTGAGAAAAGGGAAGGACGAACAGAAGCTCTCTGCAATTATTTTTGTATCTTAGATCTAGGGATTTAAATGCAAAAATGAAAATGCCAAAGCTAGAGTGATAGTGGGGATGAGTGGCAGAGTGAGCTTGGAATGGAATGGAATGGAATGGAATGGCAGAGGGAATGGAAAATAAGGACAAAGGTAGAACTGAAACAAGCATAATGTCATTGGTAACTGGCCACTTTTTAAAAATACATTTTTGCAATGTTGGCCCAACTCAAAATTCAAAACATACTCAGAAAACTCTCAGTCCTACTTGTCTAAATATATCATCATTGCTTTCTTGGAGATTTGCCTATTCATGAAAAACCTATTGAGTCTGTCACCAGTGGGTTTGTTTAGGTGGTCTCCTTGGCTAAAGTCCCATGATAACATCTATATCCTTTGGTTCTTACATTTTATGCTGGAGTTTCTACTCATGGGCCCTTTTTTTCAAGGTTCCAGTATTCTCACGGCCATTAAAGCCCCATTGAGGGTTGTATTAGTCAATGTTCTCCAGAGAAACAGAACCAATGGGATATATATAATTTATTATAAGGAATTCTCTCATGCCACCACAGGGGCTGGCAAGTCTGAACTTTGGAGGTCAAGCCACAAGCTGGAAACTCTGATGTTGAAGTCCTTAGCGTGAATTACCCAGGCAAACTAGTTGGCTGAAAATCCTGGCAAGAGCCAGTGTTGAAGTTAAGGCAGCTTCCGATTTCTGAGACATTCAGTTCTGGCTTTTTCGAACCCGATAGGATGAGGATATTATTCCCACTGCGGAGGGCAATATCTTTTGTTGATTGTAGATGTAGTCGACTGATTGTAGATGTAAATCCCGTCTATGGAATATTTCAAAGTATCAGGCAGTCCACTGCTTGACAAAACAACTAGATACTATAATCTAGCCAAGTTAACATATGAAATTAATCATCACAAGGGTGTACTCTGTGAATAATTGTTACTTGAGAGTTTTGGATTAATAACTCTTCAGGCAAAGCTTCATGAGAAATAATGGGTGGAAATAAACCTTGAGTCCTAGATCACTAAGCCTTTGGGAAAATTACTGAAATTTTGGAAATAAAATCCCTTCTTGAGGGCTAGTATTCTCAGATTTATTTCTTACAAATTTATTTCTTCAAATTCATCTTTCTTTTACTCAATTCTTTATAGCTTGCCTTTATACAAGGACTTACACACAGACACACAAAATGTAGCATCCCCTCATTTTTCTTTCTTTTTTATTTATCTTGTCTTTGTTTCTGATTTATCAGTTTATTAAACTAGGTGCTAGGAATCATGTAGACTGAAACTCATTGATTAACTGAAGTTCTCACATTTTGTCCAGTTGTTTGGAAGAAATAGCTCTGTTTTCCTGCTAGTCTGTCAGAAAGTCAATAGTTAATATTGTTGGATTGTCCTGAAAACATTATTTGCTTGCATTTTCCTCTGATAGTTGATACCACAGTGGTACATAAATTTAGTGGATTTTAAACCAGACATCTGTCAGTAACATAATGGCTCTGGTATGCACACTATAGTTAAGTATTTTACACAGCATTGTTAACAGATTCTCAGAGGTTGTCCTTTCCTTTTAGTTTTTATAGCATAGATGTTTTCTGCTCTTCAGTTTGAGCTATTTGTGCATTCATGTTTTTTTATTGCAACATTTCCATTTTGAAGAGATGCCTCTTTGTCCCTGAATATGTTTATCCTCTGTTTGCTGTTATTTTTGTAGATAACAAAGATTAGGCTTTTCTGTACTAGTAAAAAGAAAAGATTTACAGAAAAAAATTCTGAACAGACTCACAGATGCACTTTTTCTCCAAATGTGTGTTTTTCTTACGGGGTCTTTTGCTCTTTAAATGGCTTCATTCATGAAGACTGTTTTTTTTTTATGTAATTTAAAGTAAGGAAAGGATAATAGATGGTGTTAGAAATTTCTGGCAACAAGTTCCTGGCCTCTGATACCTATTAGTTGCATGACCTTGCATGACTTTGAATTTTTTTCTTTATTTGTAAAGGGGAACTTTGATGAGATCATTTATGTTAAAAACTCAGGAGTGGGAGTAGACCCTCAATAAATGTTCATTCCTTCTCTTGTTAGGAAAGAGATAACTGGGACTTCTGAAGAAATTATTAACTGATTTAATCTCCAAATTGCCCATACCTCTCCACCCTTGAATTAATGATGAAAAACTGTCACTTATCTGCAGGAATGAAGGGTTGGTCAACTAACTTTAAGAGCACGTTGAATGACGGAGGAGTGTTTGCTTTGCCTCCACCCAACAAGTGTAGGACTTGTAACACGGCTCTGGATCGATGACTATGTCACCATTAAATATCAGCTGTCACAACTAGTTCATTAGACCATTCCCTGGGGAGTGCCTGAAGCTGCTAAACCTTTGGCAAGTCTGAAAAGGCTCCCTCCTGAGAAGGTTTTTGGCTGAGGGAGGGGAAAACACTGTCACTCCTCTGAATGGAAATGACACGCAGTGAATTACTTAAACTGAGTCTGCCAGGCCAGCATAATCTAGCGCAGCAATGTGTCATCATCACTCTTGGAAAATTAACCTCAGCTCCACACTTCTGTGACCAAAAGCAAGCTACTCACTCTCTCCGGAGGAGATTTTGGAAAACATAATTGCCTCTCAAATTAGTGGTACCATTTTTTTTTTCCCAGAAGAAGAAATAAATATTTTGCCAAATTGTGGGTGAAACAATGGACATTTAGAGCAAAGCAGTATTAACCACTTGCTTTTACTTTATATTATTCTATGTACTTTTATTGCCAAAAGAAAATACTGTTTTCCTATTACAATATTGGATAGTAAATAAAGAAGGATTGATGCATATGAAACAAACTGAAAAAAATTTACATTTATGAATTTGGAAAATATGTGTGATATGAGCCTTTTAGTTGGGGTTAGAGCCAAGAGCACCTTCAAAAATATTCTGTGTAGGTCAGGGCAATCCACTTGGGGTTATTTGCAAAAGCTGGTTCTTACTGGATGAGTATTTTTTTAAGTGAATGGCTGTTTAAGTGTCCTAGCCTACCTCTTCATGGGGTATTTTTTTAGAATCTAGTCTTTCTTCCTTTTCCACTCTATCATTATTTTTCATAAACAAATCACAGTTATTTAGGATAATTAATGGGCACAAAAGAATTAAGCAAGCAAAATTCATGCAAAAAGTTTGTGGGCATTTTATAAAAGAAACACAAAGGATACATGCATACTTTTTATTAGAAGTTTAAATAGATGTGCTTTTTCCTAATGTTTTGGTTCTGATTATAATAAATATAATCATCACTATTACACAGATTAATGATTATAGAGTGTAAAATAGTATAAACTTGTAAAAGTAAAAAATAGCCAATTTTATTTCAAATATTCATAGTTGGTTGTTTGATTCTCCTATGGATATTCTTTTTTTTTTTTTTTTGCCATTTTCGACACTTTATTGGGGCTCTGTCAGCCCCCAATAAACTATGGATATTCTTGTACATGTCTTTTTTGTGGGCATGTGCTTTCATTATCTTTATAAATACCTAGGAATGGAATTTCTGGGTCAAATAGTAGGTGGATGTTAAATTTTATAAGAAATATTCAAACCTTTTTCCAAAGTGATTATGCTATTTTACATTCCCACCAGCCATGTTTGAGATTTCCAGTTTCACTACATCCTCGCCAACATTTGAAGTTGTTGACCATCTTAATTTTAGTCATTGTAGCACTGGTATAATGGTACTTCAATTCCTTAATGTCTAACAAAGCTGAGCATTTTTTCATGCGATATTTGGTCATTTGTATCTCTTCCTTGTGAATTACTTTTCCAATCTTTGCCTGTTTTTATTTTTAATTGTGCATTATGATTGACCTGTAAGATTTATTTTTGTATTCCAGGAACAAATTCTTTGCTAAATATTTTTGTGTGTGTGTGTGTGTGAGTATATTTTCCCCAGTCTTTGGCTTGCCTATTCATTTTCTTGATGATCTCTTGTGATGAGTTCAAGCTTTTAATTATGCTGAAGTGTATATAATACCTATTACTTTTGTTTTATGGCTCTTCTTATCTGCATTATATCATAGCAACTTGATTACATACCAGGTAATGAAGATATTATGCTATGTCTTCTTCTGGAAGTTTTATAACTTTAGTTTTTGCTTTTTGTATATGATTAATGTCAACTTGATTTTCACATGTACTGTGAGGCAAGGGTTGAAGTTCATTTTATTTTCATATAAGTATTTAGTTGGTCCAAGACTATTTGATGGAAATCTTCCCTTTCCCTAATTGATTGCTTTGGCACCTTTGTTGCAAATTGGTTGAATGGATTTTTGCATTCTATAATGTTTCTTTGATCCATTTGTCTATCTTTATCCTAATACTACTGTATCTTGATAATGTATCTTTAGAATAATTTTTGAAATCAAGTAGTATAAATTTTTAAACCTTGTTTTGCATTGTTGAGATTTTATTTTTATACTTTAGGTCTTTTGTATTATCATATACATTTCAGAATCACCATATCAATTTCTGTTAAAAAGGCTGCTGAAATTATGATGGAAATTGCAGTAAATTTGTATGTCAATATATGAAAAGATAGCATCTTAATGATATTGAGTCCTTCAGGTCTTGGACATGTTCTATCTCTGAATTTATTTCTATCTTCTTTAATTTCTCTAAAATCTCTATTTTATTTTAGAAGTCTCACATGACTTATAAATTTATAATTATATATTTAC
The DNA here is from genome assembly GCF_023851605.1 of Tamandua tetradactyla. Lineage (NCBI taxonomy): Eukaryota > Metazoa > Chordata > Mammalia > Pilosa > Myrmecophagidae > Tamandua > Tamandua tetradactyla. The sequence continues at coordinate 181,794,391 of NC_135331.1, read as the reverse complement.
CTATATTTATAAATTTACTTATAATTATCCTTGTGGTTGTTGAGGCTATTGCAAGTGGAGATTTTAAAATTTTATTTTTCAAAATTTTTTGCAATTGTTTATATAGAAACAAACTATTTTGCTATTGACCTTATATCCTATGACTTCAGAAAATTCATAGCTTTATGAATTTTCATATGCTTTCTGAATAGCTTTTGAGGTTCTACACAGGAAAAAAGCATGACTTCTATGAATAGTGACATGAAAAATAATACAGTTCTTTTCGTTTTCAATATTTATGTTATAAAATTTTCTTGCTTTTTTGCATTGGATACAAAATCTATGAAATGTTGAACATAATTGGTGAGAGTGGCCACCCTTGCCTTGTTCCAGATATTAGAATGGTTAGGCTAAATATTTTGCTATTTTTGTTCAAATGCTAGCTGAGGTTTTTCATAAATGTGCTTTATCATATTCACTTCAATTTCTGGTTTGTTAGGAGTTTCGGATTTTTTTAAAATGCTTTCTCTGACTATAGAGAGATAATAATGTGTTTTTCTTTTCAATTGTTAATATAGTGAACTGCATAGACTGAATCTGAGATATTAAATTAAAAGTGCATTCCTGAGATGATCTCCTTTTGGTTGTGTCATATTATCTTTGTGTCTATTCTACTTTTCATTTGAGAACATTTTTAAAGGAATTTGAAAACTATGGTCACAAGGCTATATTGGTCTGCAATTATCTTTTCTTATAATTACTGAAAGATTTCAGTATCAGAGTTTCACACTCCTCTATTTTTAAGAAGTTCATTTAAGATTGGTATTATTCCCTTCATAAAATTCTATCATTCCCTTATCAATCCATCACTGGCAAGAGCTTTCTTTGTGAGGTGATGTTCCATAACAAATTCAACTTTTAAAATAGTGAACAATTTTGATTTTCTGTTTTCTTTTATATCAATTTTGGAGCAGTGTGATTTTTCAAGAATTTGTCCATCTTTGCACAATATTGCAAATTCATTGGCAAAAATTCTTTATAATAGTCCCATATCTCTTTTAATGTTTATAAAATCTGTAGTGCTGTTTCCATTTTTATTCCACATATTTTTAATTTGCCTTTTCTCTCTGATTCATTATCAGTCTTGCAAGGGGTTTACAAATTCACAGAGAAATAACTCTTTATTAATTTTCTCTAGTGTTCTTCTATTTTCAAATTGATTGATTTCTTTCCCTTTGTTTTCTAATTCATAATTTACTACTTTCTCCACCTTTGTACTTAACTTGCTCATCTTTTTCTAGCTTAATAGTGTATTAACTTTAAAAAACTCTTTTTTCAATACGAGCATGTAAATATGCACCGTTTTAGCCTCATCTCACAAACTTTATTATGTAGCATTTTCATTAGCATTCAGTAGTATTTATTTTTTATTTTCCTTTTTAATTTTGCCATTGACTAATGGGTTGTTTAAAAGTGAGTGTTTAGTAGGCTAATATTTTGGAGGTTTTTCTAGATATTTTATTGTTATTGATTTCTATTTTAATATTTTTGTGACCGTAGGATCTATTTTGTAATGTTTCTAAGTATATTAAGAATTATTTTATGACCCATCATATAATTGATCTATTTTGGTGAATGTTCCATGTGCACTTGAAAAAAATGCTTAATTTGCAAAAAAATTTTTTCAACTATTTTAGAAGTTTGAGGTCAATGAGATTAATATCCTCTGTTTCTCTGTTCATTCTTTAATGGCTCCCTTGAGGTTAATCAAATATTTTTTAAACTTGTATTTTAATTCCTCAATTGGCTCTGAAGCTATATCTTTGCATTGTTTTACTTCTGGGGTTGTTCCAGAGATTACAGGTGCCTCATTAAGTTATCAGTCTATTCAGAGCTAATATTGTATCACTTTACATAAAGGGTAGAAGTCTTGCAGAATGGTATCATTTATTACCACTCTGCCTTTTTCTTTCTCTCTTTTCTTCATAGACATTATATCTTCATACGTTATAAACTTCACAGTGCAGTGTTATAACTTTTGCATTAAACAGTATTGTCTTTTGAAGAATTTAATAAGAGTAAATATATTGTATATTTGTCCACATATTTATCTCGCCTGTGCTCTTCAGTTCCTCATGTACTTACATGCGGAGGCAATTCTTTAACTTGAAGCACTTCCTTTAGCATTTCTGGTGGAGTGAAGTTTTTAAAATAATAAAATTATTTTTATAGTAATTTTAAGTTTGCAGAAAAGTTGTATAGAAAGTTTCCATATACACACCCAATTGGCACACATACTTTCCCTAACATTAACAGTTTGCATTAGTGTGGTACATTTGTTACACTAAAGAATGGTTTTGGTACCTTATTAGTACTAAACTATACAAATTGAGGTAGGGTACACTCTTTGTGTTGTGCATTTCTAAGTTTTGACAAATGTATAATGTCATTTGTCATGTATCCACCATTATAATATCATATAGAATCATTTCATTGCCCTAAAAATGCTTTATACTCCATCTACTCACCTTTCCCTTTCTTCCCTGATTCCATAGTAACCAATAATATTTTAACTGCCTTTTCTAGAATCAGAGTTTATAGTCAATTTAGACTTGTTCATTTTACTTAGCAATGTACATTTAAAGTTATTCCATGTCTTTTTTGAGGCTTGATAGCTCATTTCTTTTTCTTGCTGAATAATTTTTCACTGTATGGATGTGTCACAGTCTGTGCATCCATTTAACTATTGAAGGGCATTTGGTCGCTTCCACTTTGGACAATTATGAATACAGCTGCTATGCATATTTGCATGTAGGCTTTTTGCATGGACATAAGTTTTTAACTCAACTGGTTAAATACCTAGGCGCATTATTTCTGATCATATGATAAACCCATTTTTCATTCCCAACAACAGTAAATGAAAATTCCTGTTGTTCCACATCCTTGTCAGCACTTGGTGTTGGCAGTGCTTGGGATTTTAGCAATTTTAATGTGCATAGTGGTATCTTGTTGTTTTAATGTACTATTCCCTAGTGATATGTGATGTTGAAATTTTCCCATCTTCATATCTTCTTTGGCAAGATGTCTGCTTGGATCCTCTGTCCATTTATTAATTTAATTTATGAATTGTTTTCTCATTGTTGAGTTTTAAGAATTCTTTGTTTATTTTGGATGCAAGTCCTTTCTCAGATATGTGTTTAGCATATATTTTCTCACAATCAGTGGCTAATCTTTTCATTTCCTTAACAGTGTCCTTTGTTGAACAGAAGTTTTCATTTTAATGAAGTCTAACTCATCATTTTTTTAATTTCACCTTTATCATTTTGTAGTAAACATCTTCCACTGAGGATTTATTTCAATTACATTTAAGTGCCTTTATTTTACCTTCATTTTTGAAGATTTCTTACTAGATACAGGAATATGGGCTAATATATATATATATATATTTTTTTTTTTAGGGACATTAAAAATGTAATTCCCCTTTTTCTGGCCCCTACTTTTCTCATGAGAAGTTAGGGGTCTTTCATAGCATTGTTCCACTATTTGTAACATGTAATATTTTCAAAATAATATCTATAGCTCTGACATTCAGCAGACAGACTATAATGACCCTGCTTTTCTCTTCCTATTTATTCTGCTGCGATTTCACTAAGGTATGATTTTGCTGTTAGAACTTTTGTAAGATTCTGTTTCTCTAGTTTCATCACATTTGGTGAAAATTCAGCCACTGCTTATTCAAATAGATTTTCTTCCGTAATTTCTCCTCCTTTTGGTACTTACATCTAATGTATTTTTAGCAGACTCAGTATATACCTATGTACTCTTGGGGCTCTGTTCTTTAGATTAAACAGTTTCTACTGTCCCATCTACATTTTAGCCACCTTTTACATGTCTACCCCATGAAACATTTCTGTTACTTCATCTTGGTGATAACCCCACAGATTTCATGTTGACAGATATTGTAATGCAGAGAGGATTGCCATCATGAAAAGAATCATATTCTCTAGGTGAACGAATTGCCTAGCATTAAGATAATTTCACAATGCTTTTTCACAAGATTCAGGATACACTGCATAGCTATTAGTTGGAATGAAAGTTGATCTTTTTCTGCTAATATAGTTTCTAGAATGCAGCCTTAAAAATGTTATTTGCATATTATTTTATCTAGGTGCTTTGAAGCTGACATGCTCAAAGAAACTGAAATGTTAAATATTCCTTAAATGTTTCTCAGGCTAATCCTTATGAACTGCAAATGCACTACTCTTCTATTCGGTGACTAAATAGCTTCCATAATTAATCTAAGTTAGGTTAAAGGGATATTCATTAATTTTTACAAGAGAAAACCTTAATATAAAAATGTCAGAAAATGGACACAAATAAATGGACTTAAATAAGCCATGAAACCCCGTGAAAAGTCATTTGCGTTCCTATACCATCTTTTGGTTAATAAGAAAAAGTAAAAGAAAAAACAATACTGAAATAAACTAAAAACTTAGTTCAAAAAGATGATGAATCTCTCCCTGCTGTTTTAGAAGAAATGCCTTTTAACATGATTTTGCTTAATTCTGACTCTTAAACTTAGGCAGGAATTCAAATGAAATGAAATGATTACATTTTAATTACTACTTACTTTTCAAACAGGGTGGAATGGGAGAATTCCATGCATTTAATAAGTAGCTGTATCTCCTGAAATACATTCAGGTTAGCCATGGTTATTGCACACATATTCAATGAATATTTCAAATTAAAGCGGCTGCTTATATGGATAGATGAAGAGAAGATCGATCCACATTCTTACACTCCTTTTCTGCAGTTCTCAAATGCGAAAGCGAAATGGCATAATTTCTCACTATAAACAGAGCGGTCTAGATAGAACATTTCAACAGTATCGTCCATTCTTCCCTGTTCTTGGGCTGATTATCAGCCGTGCGGCATACAGAGGCATCTTTCATTTTAGGTTACTTATGGATATTCAATTGTTCTTCCAGTGGAGGGGAGACAGGATGCAAAATCCGCAGATATATCACCTTGTTAGGAATTCCGTGAAGAAGCAATGCCCTGGGTCCCGGGACCCAGGAGGCGTGGGGCTGGGCGCGCTGGTCCTTGCAGCTGCAGGCCTCCTACCTGTGCCCAGGGCTGGCGCAAGGCCGCGCTCTGCTACCGGGCCCGCGGACTCCTCAGCATGCACTCCCGCGAGCTGGCAGCGCGGGCCGGCCGGTGCAAGGCGGCCCCCCAGCCCCACTTCAGCCCCCTAGGCCTCCAAGCACCCCCAAGTCCCCAAGCCCCAGCCCCCCAGTCCCCCAGCCCCTCAGTCCTCCAGGCCCCCAGCCTCGCCCTGGAGAACCCGGGAGGGGTAAACTGCGGCCACACCCCCTCGGCCTGGGGATTCCCGGAGCCAGGCCGAAGTCGCCTTCCCGGGAAAGCCCTTCACCTGGCTGCGACCCCGGAGGGGGTCCCCTCCCCGGCGGGACGCCTGCCCCAGTGCGGGCAAAACGGGGCACCCCCGCCCCTGAGCTCTCCCTGCAGCCGGGCTCCGCTAGGGCCTCAAGATCAGTTTCACCTCCTGTAAAGTCTAAAGGTGGCCCTGAGGAGAAACCTTCCCACCCGCTCCAGCTGCCACTCTGTGCGCAGAGCCCCCTGCTGCTTTCACCCGGGTGAAGTGGTTTTCTTTGGCGCAACAACGTGGGGTGAGAGGCTTTTTCTTGCCTCTTTGGCCCTATTTTATCTCATCCCAGCAGTATTTCAGAACTGGAAGCGAGTATAACCTTCCGTGCCACGAAGGGGAACGAGGGTCGGATGGACCGGACTCAGCAGCCCATCCTGTAGCTTCCGTCCGGGCCCCAAGCCCCTGTGATCCTCTTGTCTCCCCTTGGCCCATGGCAGGGTTGGTGTTTCAGTCTTTCCATTGAAAAAAAAGAAACAATTCATATTTGAGAAGACATATCCAAACTAATATGATGATTCTGTGTTATTACTGGATATCAATAACTCATGTTATTTCTCTTCTCATGGAGAATAATTAACACGTAATTTTCTTACAATCAAGGTAACTAGCTCCTTTGGAGCCTGAATAAACCAATATTATAAAGAGAAGTGAAATGAAGTATTGAGCAAAAGCCACTCCAAGTGAAATCAATATAAACTCTTCGTTGAGTTTGATAAAGTGGTATTTTTATAATGAGAATTTAGCTAATCAATAATTACACAAAGACGTCTTAATACAATAGTCAAGGTGAGGAAAATATTTTGCGTGGAAAAAAATGAAGAACTTGTCAGAGTAAAGCTTAACTTGAAAGCAAAGAAAGTATTCCTGATAATTTAGGAATTAGAAGAAAATTTAGAAGCAGATCTTTAGAAGTGGATTTTTCTCTTCTTAATAAATCAACTAAATAAAACTTGCCTGACTTCTTAATTTGATTAGTTTTCCATCTAATAATCAAAGCTTAAATATAACATATGCTGAGTAATCTTTAATACTTCATAGATGAAAAATGTTTGTATGCTATCCTAAAACAACATTTTCCAAAATATATCTTGTGATACACTGTTTCAAAGACATTACAGTAGGTGTTTATGATTAAAGAAAAAAGAGGTGGTAGTATGTCCATGTTTAAATAAATTTGGGAAGCGCTATGTTAAGGGTATTCCTTTATTATAAAATCTTAAACATGCCTTTAGTTATGGTAGATATCAAAATGGGAGCTCTTGAGTTCATCTTCCCCAAACTGATTTGTTCACAGAATCCATTTTTGGATAAAACATCTTGTGAATTAGGTTCCATAAAATGTTAGTTTGAAAAAAATTGTCTCCAAGTTTTTGAAAAATAGTTTTTCAGAGTTGATGTAAGAACATTTTAGAAATGAAAAGTTGAAATTATTTATGCATATTGTTTCCATAGCCCCTCTCACTGACCCAAGGGATCCTGGATAAAATTTTCATATATATCTGTGTTAGTTTGCAAGTGTCCAGAACGCAATATACCAGAACTGGAACAACATTAAAAAGGGGAATTTAATAAGTTACAAATTTACAGTTCTAAACCTAAAAGATTGTCCAAACTAAGGCACCCAAGGAAAGACACCTTAATTCAAGGAAGGCTGATGTGTCTGGAACACCTCTGACAGCTGGGAAGTCACGTGGCTGGCATCTGCTGGTCCCTTGCTCCTGGGCTTTGTTGCTTTCACCCTCTGTTCCTGTGGGGATTCCTCACGTTACTTCTCTATGGCTGGCTTTCATCTCTTGGATTCCCTTGGCTCTCTCCAGGTTTTGGTTTGCTTAACATCTCATGGTAACATCTGCTGGGCTCCAAGCATCTCCAAACATCTGTGTCTCTGTTCTCCATGTGTCCACACCTGTGTCAGCTCTACTGTGATATTTCTGTTAGCTCTGTCATTTCTGGTTCTCTCTAAAATGTTTCCTCTTTTTAAGAATTTCAGTAAACTAACCAAGACCCACCTGTAATGGGTGGAGTCACATCTCCATCAAATCAAAAGATCACACCCACAATTGTGTGTGTCACATCTCCATGGAGATAATCTAATGGAGAGTTTTCAACCTAGAGTATTGAATCAAGATTAAAAGAAATGGCTGCTCCCACAAGATGGATCAGGATTAAAACATGGATTTTCTAGGATACATAATACTTTCAAAGCAGCACAATATCTCAATTTTTTTAGTATGTTTTATAACTGAAAAATCTATTTTACCCTAACCAAGTTAGTGTTTTTTCTCACAAACATATCCTGTAAGCTTTAATGGCTGAGTGTTAAATTAACTGACATGTGTTGTCTAAAAATATTGCTTAGCATTAGCATAGTTGCTGGTGCAAATATGACAATCCCCTTTTTCCTCTTTCTGCCAAGTGCCACCATATTATTGGTTTTGTGAAAACTATTTCCTTGCTGAGGCTGGTTGAGATGTTGGAGCGTTCTTCTGCTTCTGATTTCTTGACACAGCAGCATGCCTTTTCTAACATTTTTGATGAAATCTAATCTCTTTCCACTTTGTAGAAATTTTGAAGGTTATTCTGTAGTCATCAACTTTCACAGCTTTGTGCAATTAATTTTCCTACTTCCAGAAAGTCAGGGATTATATGCAAAATCCTCTCACTTTTAAGGAGGAAGAATTTATCTGCTTTCTCTTTATATTATCATCTTTTAATTTTTCTCCTCTTTGTAGCTTTTCTTTACTAACCTGAAAATCACTTCTGACCCTCTTACATCCTCTCACCAAGACAACATTCTAATCCTTATATTCTCTGGTCATTGTCATTGTCTTAGTTTTTGGCACTGCTATGCTAAATAACACACAATAGATTGACTTAAAAATGAAAATTCATTGTCTGATGGTTTTGGAGGCCAGAAGTTCAAAATCAAGGTCTTGTTGGGCCATCTCCTAGAAGCTGCAGTGATCTTGTGCAGATTTGCCACAATTCTTAAGGTTCTTTCTTGGTTGCTTCCCCTTCTGGCTTCCATTTTCCCTGCTCAGTAGGTTATTTCTCTAATTTGCAGGGACTTCTGCTTTCTAATTTCCTTTGCTAATAAAAACTTTAGTCATGTAGATTAAGGCCCACTCTTTTTTTTTTCTAAGATGGGCAGGCACCAGGAATCGAACCCAGGTCCTCTGGCATAGCAGGCGAGAACTCTACCTGCTAAGCCATTGTGGCCTGCCCTAAGGCCCACTCTTGATTCAATTTGGCCTGTCCTAGACAGGATATTTGAAGACCCTATTCACAAATAAGTTCACAATTTAACTAATAAAAACATCTTCAAGGGTCCTATTTACAAATGAGTTCACAGGAATGTGGATTAAGACTTGATATGTATTTTGTGGGATACATGATTCAGTTCTGAACAGGCTTTGTGTATGAAAAAATTCCTCTAGAGAGCAAATATATGTATTCCCATAGTAAAGGAGAAATGGGGAACATGTATGTGGAAGCTACACTTGAATGTGAAGACCCACTGGGTAAGACCAGCATTCAAGGACATGCCATTTCCTAAGACTGAGACCCACCAAATGACATGGCCACAGCCAAACACAGGGGTCCAGGCTTTTCTTTCCAGTTAATTTCCACAATCTATGTGTGCTTCATATACTTTGTGGTTCTTAAGGTCTCATTTGGTTTCCTGCTGAATGTCAATAATTACTTTAGCATACTATATTTAAATGTATAACAATACTATTTCTTGCAGAAGAATATTGGCCAAAATGCATGCTGAATCATTGTACTTCTCTAGAATGTTCTTATTGCTTTCAATAAAAAGACCTTGTCAAATCAAAGTTTGTCAGTTTTTAAGTCAGAAAATTATGAGAACACCAAACTGCCCTTGTATTTCGATCTACAGTAAATTGAATTCAGGAATGATAATAATTTTGCACATAGAAGCCTGCCTCATGGAAATAAACATCTTTTGAAGCATCAGCAGTCTGTCACTTGGGCAAGACAGCCCTTTCATTTTGTCTCTAGTCTTTGCATATCAGTCTAATCTCAAGGTATTGCTACAGTTTTGTACCCTGAGTAACTTAGCTACAGATCCAAGAAAATGAAATTATTATAATAAAAAATCAGTCCTCAAGAGCTCATTTAATTAGATTAATTCTACTTTAATCTTTAGATGATTAAAGGGTAGGGGCTCATGAATAGGAAGAAAGGACTCTGGGTAAAGTGAGTGGAGCTTTTATTGTTTATTTTTTATTACTTTTTTTTTCTATTACCTTGCTTTAGTTTGCAAGATAATAGTTTGACAACAGGCTATTTATAAATAAAAGGACAGAAACCAGTTCAGTAAGTGTGGACCACCACAGAAGAGAATAAAAAAAGCTTTTTATTCAGCTAAATTGTCACTGAATAGGTGCAGAAAACATCATTTTGAGCTTTGCTTTTAAAAATACCTTAATAATTTTTGTTTTTTATCAACATACATGTTCACAGTTGAATTGGAATTTTTCCATCAGTGGCAAAAATAATTTCAAATTCTTAAGGAGGGTAAAAATTAGCAAAAAAGCTTAAAGGCCCCCCAGGTTCATAGGGCCCAGTCTTAATACTGTGTATTTTTAACTCAGCTCACCAGAAGATCCCAAAACAACTTCTGATTGAAATTGAAAGCATCACATAATGTCATATTCTTTGGAAAAAGTGGTCAAATGGTAATATTTAATCCTCACCAATATATTTTTTGAAAAATAATGCTTTTTACATGAGAAACATGCCCACTTCAAAAAAATTTGTCACGAATTGCTATTTAGGTTGCTAGGTGTTATGTATAAGTAGCATGAACTCTGTGTGCCATCTATATGGTCTTCCCCAAATATTGATTCTTTTTTAGAAAAAAAAAGGTATAATAAAGGTTAACATTTTGTATCATCTATTAAATTTTATGTGTATTCAAATTCTCTCTATAAATGGTATCCATATTTTAGTTACAATGCAGTCTATTAAAATGCAAGCAATAGTTATTTCCTGTTGTTTCACATTGAATCTCAGGTAGAAATTCTCCTTTCCAGTAATTCAGAAACCTATATTTCGAGAGGAATTCCTTTAGCTTTTAGCTTTGCTTTCATTTACCATCTACATTCATTATTTCTTATTGTTATTGAAGGTTATTGTCAATGATTTTTAATCAATATCAACATATTGATCAGTAGATTGATATCATATTATCAGTATTTACTGAAAATCCTTATGCTATCATTAATAACATAATATTAGTAAGAATAATATTAATGATAATTGATAGGATTATTGAGTGGCTAAATTGTGCCATGTTCTTCCCTGGTTACATATGATGTTTGATTTAATCCTCAAAATGACTCAATGAGGGCAAGCTACAGTGGCTCAGCAGGCAGAATTTTCAACTGCCATGCCAGAGACACGGGTTCAATTCCCAGTGCCTGCCCATGCAAAAAAAAAAAGAAGACTCTATAAATAAATATACGCTTTTTCATACTGTGAAATAGAGAATCAGAAAGGTTGATTAACATGTCCAAGGTCACTTAGCTTGTAAATTACTATAAAGGATTTAAGTGCAGTTTATTTCACTCTTAACTACTCTGTTACGTTACCTTCCCCCCCCCACCACCTTCTTATTTTTCTTCTTTTTTTTTTCTTTTAGCCTTTATTGGTCCATATACCCTGGAAGGGATGAACATATTTGATCACTTCCAATTGATTTTGTTAATAGTAAGACAGAGGTTGAATCTGAGTTTAGAACATGATTAAAATAGGTAATAAATATTCTGCTAAAGGCATAAATTGAACAAAAAGAGAAAAATTTCAAAAAAAAGGAAAGCTAGAGTGTGTCAGATAGCATTAGAGGTTTTTAAAAGTACAATTCTATAATGTTATTCAAAGCACTTTTCATTCATTCTTCTCATTCATGGATGTTTATTTATTTTCTACTCATATCAAAGAAAAAAAATTACATTGTGTGTTAGTCAGTGTTCTCTAGAGAAACAGAACTAACAGGAGAGTTCTGTAAATTTGAATTTATAAAGGTGTCACACAACTGTGGGAATGGAAGAGTTTAAAATCCGTAGGGCAGGCTGTGAAGTTGGCAGATATAATGAAGGGTCTGATGAACTCCACAGGAGAGGCTCTCTGGCTGAAGAAGGAGTGAAAGAGTCTCTCTTCTTCTTTAAAAGTCTTCACCTGATTGGGTTATCTTGTTGGTAAGACACACCTTAGTTGATTCCAGATGTAATCAGTCACAGATATAATCAACTGACTGATGATATAATACACCAGCCTTCCAGATTATCAATCAGTCATGAAATATCCTGGCAGCCACGGTCAGCCCAATGATTGCCTGACCAGACAACTGGGCCTCGTCACTTGGCCAAGTTGACACCATAACCTCACATATGAATATTTAAAGTATTTATGGACATTTAAAGTGAGACAAAAGTTTATAAGACATGATTCTTGTCCTAGAGTATTTGCATTTCTGTGGAAGGAACAAGACCAGGCAAGGTCAAAGTTGTGCTGCAACCAATTCTCTCAAGGCATTAGCAGATCAGAAGCTGAGGTTAGCATCAAAATGAAGGGGGCCGCATTTATTTATTTATTTATTTACCCACTTCACTTTCACTGAAATGGGAATCAAAGCATTTTAGGAATAAAATACTTCTACTTACCACTCACTGATACTGTGCAGTGTAGGATATGGTGTGAATAAACATGCAAAAAGGAAGTTCTCAATGAAATAAAGAAATTAGAAATAATGAAATTCTAGTCTCTGTTTTATATTTCAATAGTCAATCCATGGGAAATATAGTTCCTATAATAAAGGAGAGAATAAAACCTTTCTCTACACCCATCAATACTACAATTGAATCTTACTTTGCCAAGAACAGAAAGGAACAGTGATTTCCTCATATAATTTTCTTTTCCTTCATATGATTTTGAGGAAAGATATTGACCAGTCTGTCCTCTATGTGGAGGCAGATAAAATTCAGGATGATGATAAAGGAAATTTTCCACCCATGGGAATGGTTGACCAGCAGGATGCCACCTACCACAAAAAATGCAGTCTATTTTTCTTGCAAAATGGTGTTTTCTGTACAAGTTAATCATTTTATCTTCTATTTAAACATAACTATCATCCTCAACTTTAAGGCCAGAGGTCAGATGAGTTGAATGGAAAAAAAAAACTATATCTAAAATAGTTATTTACTTAAATTCAATAATCCTAAATGGATTTATTTTTGAAAGAGAAAAACACTTTTGTTACTGTTCAGATATGAGTCATACTTCACAGCTGATGTAAGTTCTATAATCTCAAAAGTGGAGACCAAAGTGTCTTAAATATTCTCAAGCTCTCCCTCCATTGCAGTTCTCAGTACGTGACCCTCTTGAATACCAAAATTCTATAGGGGCAGTGACATGTTTATCTAACATGGGTCCTGAGACTCACTAAACTTATTACTTATCAGCTTTTTAGTGGCTAGCTATTTATATTTAGTGTGTGTGCGAGTGCATAAATTCTTAAAATTGATGTTGGTTTTAAGAACAATAACTTCAGTGAAAACCAAACACTTTAATTCTCAATTTAAAACGAGAATATTTCTGAATGACCTTTCCATGTTATTGGTAATGATTAGCTGAAATTTGCCAAGTGGTTAGAGGCATAGATGCTAAATATATAACTCTTGGGGTTGGATCCTGACTTTATTTCTTACTAGCTTTGTGATGTAGCACAGATTCTCCAGCCTATCTGTGGTGGTTTGAAGCTGTAGGGACCCCAGAAAAGTTTGTTCTTAAATTTAATCAATTCCTGTGGGTGTGGGCCCATTGTAAGTAGGATCTTTCGGTGATGCTGCATAAGTTAAGGTGTGGGGCGCCTCATTCGCGTGAGTCTTAATCCTCTTCCTAGAATCCTTTATAAGAATGAAATTCAGAAAAAGAGAGAAAGCCACAAAAGCTAAAAGCTAAAAGCCATGAGACCAGGAAGAGAAGGGACAGACCAACAGACACTGCCATGTGCAGTAGAGTCCAGGATTGCAGGCAGCCTGTCTTCAAAGAGAAAGCACCATCTTACTGATGAATTAATTTGGACATTTTCACGGCATCAAAACTGTAGGCTTATAAGCTACTAAATTCCCATTGTTTAAAGCCATCTCATTTTAATGTTATCTGTGTTCAGTACCTAGCAAACTAGAATACTATCTGTATCTCGGTAACTTCATAGTAAAATTCAGAAAACAATAGTATCTATTCACAGGGGGTAGTTGTTAGGATTGAGTCAACATACATTGAGCCTACCCCATAAATTTTAGTGCCTACCCCATAGTAGTTATTATATAAATTCCATTAATATTTTTTCCAGGAATATGTTATTAGCTTTCTCATTATTCAGAAAATAAAACATTCTAATGTTGAACTTTCTCATAAATTTCAGTCTCAAAGATTGTGATGGCTTTCTAAAATTGCTGTTTTATCTGTCAAATGTGTAATGTATAGAGAATATTTTACTAGTTAAAACATTTTCAAAGAAGCCTGGCAAGCTATGTATATGAAGCTTTGACAAACCAGAGTATAGTATGTAATAAAGGAAATGTGTGAGTAGAAAATTAGGTATTTCTTCAAAGGGAAAACCTTTATTCCACATTTGATAAAATTAAATGTGTTGCGATTTTAATATGCTATTATAGATCATAAATCCACTATTTTATTTTTGTGGTTGCCTATAGCTACGTCTTCATTTTTCAAATAAATATATAAAGCAAAGTAGAAAGAATTTATCCACAAATCAAGGTAATTAAAATGAACTTGGAAATATGCAACAAATGGAAATGCTTCATTTTGATGAGCCATATATAAGGCAGACCTGTTTTCAATGCAAGAGGAAAGTGAATCTCCTGAGTAGCAGACCACTGCTTTTGTTTGCCCCCAAACAAAAATTTCCCCCCCTGCTTTGAATAAGTATTTATTTATTCACATTGGCAGTCAAACTAGGATTGATACTTGGTCTCAAAATATGCCTCCTTATGCTAAAAATGGAAATGTTGGGAGTACTGATAATTCTGGAAGTATTGGCAGTTAGGGGGATTTCACTGACCTGAAGAGCTGCTGTGAACTTCAACAGGAAACTTTTTCAAAGGCCTTATTGACAGGAGAGTAGATGAAATTTTCTAGGTCATTGGCTTCTGAATATTGATTGTCAGAATATCTTGGATAATTTTCAAAAATGCAGATTCCTCATCCCCACCTTAGTTGCATTCATTTAAATTATTTCATAAGTATTTTTTGAATGCCTGCTCTATGCCAGCTGATATTAGGGATCCTGGAAATGCATCCGTGAATGAGACAGTAGTCCTGCTCCTCTGCAGTTTAAATCCCAGTAGGAATGTTAGCATATGTTGTCAGGGGTGCGTAGTTGGAAAATAAATACACAGAAAGCATAAACTCAGAGAAGGTGCAGAACATAAAACAGGATAATAGGATAGAGAATTACTGGAGGATTATTCTAATTTTGGTGGCTAGAAAGACTTTTCTGAGGAGGTAGCATTTGAGCTAATAAAAATGTGCCATAGGGAGATTGAGGGGAAAAGAATTTCAGGCAGAAGGAACTGAGAGAACAAATATCCTGAAGTGATGAATGTAGAGTTGGGAAGTAAGAGAAGGCCAATGTGCCAGAAGTATAGTGAGTGAGAAGCAAGGCAGTATGAGATATGGTCCAAAAAAGAGAAAGGGAAGTTGTGGAGGCCATAGTAAAGAGATTTTAGGTTACAATGTGCATGCTTTAGCTAAGGTTCTTCAGAAAAGCAGAACCAACAGGTTATAAATGTATATAATGTTTGCTATAAGAATATTGATTGCCTCACGTGGCTGTGAGAATTGGCAAATCCTAATTCCACAGGGCAGACTACAAGATGGAAACTCCAAAGAAGTTGATGTTGAATGTTTCAGGATAAGAGGGTTGTCTGAATTGGAGATAGAAATTCTTCTTTCTGGTTGCTGAAATCCTCAGTTTTTGCTTTATGGACTCCAAATGATTGGATGAAATTCCTTTTTTGATTGTAGATGTAATCAGCCATAGATGCAATCCACTGACTAAAATCCATCTGCAAAATATTCTCACATTAACAGTCAGGCCAGTGCTTGCTTGATCAAACAAATGGACATCATAATCTAGCCAACTTGATACTTGAAAGTAACCATCACAGTCCACCCTTTGTCAATGTGGCACAGATACACATCTCTTTAAACCAAATGTCCTTACCTCAAATAAAGACAATAAAATAGTCATACTGCACCTAACGTGATTCAAGTATCCTGTGTACAATCAGAAATGTACTAACACTTTCCCTAGAACAGCATGCAAGTCTTTGGGTGATATTCACCCTTATCCTTGATATCCTGTAACTTTACTATGACAAGATAAAGTTAATACAATTATGTAATATAGTAAAAGGATAAGAGAGGGGAAAAAACAAAGATATTTGAATATATATATATATATAGGGTATATATTCAACCATGTATACAAAACAAAGAAGAAATGCTCACAATCATTACAGATCTTGCTTCTGCAACTGGTGACAAGGTTGTAGTTTCTCGTTATAACTACATCTTTCACTACCCATTCCATATCCCCTTTACCCTAGAAAACACTGCAGCTTGTTGTGATTCTTTGGCTGACCCAAACCGTTATTCTTGAAGGGTCTCAACAACTAGTAGTC
Source organism: Tamandua tetradactyla (assembly GCF_023851605.1). Taxonomy (NCBI): domain Eukaryota; kingdom Metazoa; phylum Chordata; class Mammalia; order Pilosa; family Myrmecophagidae; genus Tamandua; species Tamandua tetradactyla. Next base: position 181,778,230 of record NC_135331.1, on the reverse strand, counting down.
CAGCCTGGGTTGGGTTCTTGCGGTTTGCCATTGACTTTAATCAGAGGACATGGTAGAACTAAGATGCCCTAAGGACATCTTGTATTTTAGGCATACTCTTCTTTACTTCCATTGTACAGTAGCAGTCCCTTTTCCCCCTTGATAATCAGGGTCAATCACCCCAATTGGAACAGTAATACTCCTCTTTGCAGGTTGATTCTGAGGCATAAGGAGCCCTAAATAACCAGTGGCAGTCTTCACTTCCAATTCAATGGGATTGTTGTGGACGCTGCCTTTTGGCACTAAGACCTCCAGACAAGCAGAACATAAAGTCTTAGGGACAAGAAGCAACAGTTTTTCTAGTGGATCATGATGGGAAATAGTAAGTGGTGCCACTTTCATTCCCAACTCTTGATTCCTGGACCTGTGCATCCTGGCGATGGGATAAACAGCACCATAGACTGGGTGGTGATTTAGAGCATATGCTGCCTCCTGGAGAACATTGCTCCAGCCCTGCAAGGTATTGACACCCAATAAGCACTGTAATTTAATTTTTAAAAGGCCATTCTACATTGTATCATTCCAGCTGCTAATGATAATGGGGAACATGTTGAAACCAGAGACTTCCATGAGTATGGGCCCATTGTCACTGGGCAATAACAGGAGTGGCTGGGAAAGGGGCTGACTGGTAGGCACAGAACAGGTCATCATGTCCACTTAATTATTAAAATTCTCCTCTGCTAAGGTCACCCTCTGGTGTGCATTCACATGGAACATGAATATTTTCATGTTTTTTTGCCTAGACCTATTGGTCTATTCACATACCCCTCTCCCAGAACTTTGTTATTTTTCTAATCATGTTTCTTCCAAGTCCTTGACCATCCAGCCAATCCATTGGCCACAGACCTTGAGTTGCTATACTAATATACTTCATTTTTTTCCCTCTTCAGGCAAAATGAACAACTAAGCGCACTGCTTGAAGTTCTGCCCACTGAAAGAAGTTCGTTTTACCACTGTCCTTTAGGACTGTCCTAGAAAGGAGCCTAAAGAAGTATTGCTGTTTTCCACTTTCAGGTGGTACCTGTAAATCATGATTTGTAGGTACCAAATTTCCTCTTCTTCAGTTAACTGATCATAGGAAACTCCCCAAGAGGCTGGGAGAGAGATGGTAATGTGGTCGGAGTGGGAGCTTTGGGCATTTGGGCCACTTTCTCATGTAAGCTTACTTGTGCTTTCAGGACCCGCTCAACCACTATTTCAAATATACCACTTACATTTTATGATGGAGGGCTGCTGCATACTGCCAACTTTATGACTTGGTGGGTGAGACAACACTCAGTTCATGATAAGTAACTCAGATTTCATGGCAGTTGGATGGTCCATGGTTATATTTTCAGTCTCTATTCAGGCCCAGCAGCAGGCCAAAAGCTGCTTCTTAAAAGCAGAGTAGTTATCTTCAGAGGATGGCAGGACTTTGCTCCAAAATCCGAATGTTTTATGCAGTGCATCAAATCATCTATAAAGGCATGTCTGAAGCTCCAAACCGCGACTCTATTTGCCAATGATACTTTCATTGGATGTGCTGGATCATATGGCCCATGTGGCAGAACAGCTTGCATGGCAGACAATACCTATTGCAGAGGCTCTTCTTGTTCTGGTCCCCATGCAAAACTGGCAGCTTTTGGGTCACTCAGTAAATGGGCTAGAGTAGCACACCCAAATGAGAAATAAGCTGCCTCCAAAATACCAAGAGGCCAACTACACTTCATGCCTCCTTTTTGGTTATAAGCGGGGCAAAATGCAGCAGTTTATCCTTCATGTTAGAAGAGATATTTTGACATGACTTACACCACTGGATGCTTGAAAATTTCAGTGCTGTGGAAGACCTCTGAATTTTTTGGATTTATCTCTCACTCTCTGACATTCAAATGCTCTACCAGTAAGTCTAGAGTAGTTGCTATATCTTGCCCACTAGGTCTGATCAGCATAACTCCATCAATATATTGGACAAATGTGATGACTTCTAGAAGGGAAAAGCAATGTAGTCTCTGCAGACTAGATTATAATAGGGCTGGAGAGCTGATATTCTCCTGCAATAGTATAACAAATGTAGTATATCGCCTCTGCTTAGTGAGCCCCTATCAATTAAATTATATTGTGAAGGTATATAACTGGTATCGTCAGCTGAAAGCAAATGGATTCTATGTCTGTACTAAAAGGTATCAAGAAAAATAACAAACATTTGCCAGATCAATAGCTACATACCAGCTACCAGGTGATGTTTTGATCTGCTCAAACAATAATATCACATCTGGAATAGCAGCTGCAATTGGAATTACCACTTGGTGAAGTTTACAGTAATCTAGGGTCACTCACCAAGTTCAGGCCAAGCAAGAGAATCAAAAAGGAATGTAATGAAAATTACACCCTTGCATCCTTCAAATCCTTGATGGTGGCATTAATTTCTGCAATCCCTAGTGGAATGCAGTGTTGCTTTTGAGTTATTATTTGGCCCGGTAGAGGTAATTCTTCGGATTTCTTACCTTAACCTTTCCTACTTTAGAAGTTCTCAATCCTTTGGGTTTTCTTGCCTTAGTAGCCCTCAGTCCACATGTCAGGGAACCAATCTGGGGATCCTGCCATTTGCTGGGTATGCCTATTCCAAATATGCATTCTGGAACTGGGGAAATAATGAAAAATGGGTTCAGGGACCCACTGTACCCACTGCAAAATGAACCTGAGATAAAACTCCATTAATTGCCTAACTTTCATAAGAATCTACGCTGATTACTGGACCATGGTGATGTTTTGGGTCTCCTAGAATTAATGTTAGTTCAGAGCCAATGCCCAGTAATCCCCTAAATGTATGATCCTTTCCTTTTCCTCAGTACCATTACCCTTGGTCAAAAGGCAATGGTTCCTTTGGAAAAGACTTGGAGGAAGATTGACAGAACACGTTTTTCTTTTTTGTAGTGTATCAGGGTCCTTCCCCAAGGGTACCTAACCTTCCTTTTATTCAGTGGATTCTGGGTTTGTAAATTCTCTCAAATCTGGGAATTATTAGAGGGGCCTTAATACTCTGTTTGCTCGATTCAAGTTAGACCTTCATTCTCACCTAGAATCCTTTTGTTTATGCAGCTCTAGTGAGAATTTAGTAGACTGCACATCTATTACACTTTTAGCTATCTCATGATCTAATAGTCAGTGCCACAGGTCTCTGTCAGTATGATTATTCTGATAACTGCATTAATTCTGCTGTCCCTTATGGTAGCCATGCTTACCTCCTTGTCATTGAGGATTAATTACTATCATTTTTCTCCTGCAAACTGGAATCCAATCATCTCCATTGTACTTAAGGAATCCATGTTCAGTGATAGCAGTTCCTACAGCAGTATCTGACCTGTAGAGAAGAGTGACCGTGGAGCTCTTCAAATAGATGGAGCTTCTCTAACAAATTTGTACCTCACAGTCTTGGTGAAAGGGGGTGTTTTCTGTACATTCCTGGTGTGTGGAAGCAGGGCTTGTATGATAAATCCACCATAACATTACAGTTTATCTAAGCCTCACCAACATTATACCAGGAAAGTTTTCGATGTCACTTGCATAGACTACTTTTTGGTCTGTGCTACAGCCAACTACCTGGACAAACTTTTAGAGCCCTTTCTAGCCTTTTGAGCTAGTACATAGAATCCATAATCTCTGCTTAGTGAGATCATATCAATAAATTCGGCCTGATCCAACTTTATGTACCTTCTACCTTTATCCATCCCTCTTAATATCTGCTACCACACATATTCCTCAGATTTCTGCCTGTATAAATTGGAAAACCAGGCAGTTCTGTTAGAGTATAGAACATCTCTTCATGGGTTATGCTTTGCATCTCACCTTCCAGGGCCTCTTGGGATGTCAGGCTAGTTATAGGTCTAGAAGCAAAGGGGGCTGTTGTGGATAGGTCATGAGAGGAAATAATAGTGTCTTGCAGGTCAGCTACCTCAGGGCATTCCATTTTATTTTTATATGGTAAAAGACGGTTAATCTCTTTAAATGGAGTTGTGAGGGATGTTTCCTCAGGGCAGAGGGACTGGCCTGTTTCCTCAGGTTTATCTGACAAAGAAGACTCAGCAGAATCTAGGGATTCACTGTCCACATCACCATCATTATTAGCTCATATGTCCCATTTCAATTTTCAGATCCTATTCCTTCCAAATCATTGCCCTTGATTTAATAGCAGATACCCTGCAAGGCTGGGTATTCAATTTGCATTGTAATTCATCCACTTACACAAGAACAGTCTGCATCTTGTTTTCAGAAATCTTAATTCTGCAGCTACAAGAAATAAGAATTTCTTTCAAGGCACGTGTAGAAATTTTGTGTCCTTGATGCAGTGATTTAGGTGGGAATTTGAAGTCCTGAGCTCATCTTTTACATTAGCAACTTTATCCAGCATATTGAGGAATAGCCAGCCAACATCATTATACTTTTTAACTTCACATGACTCCCCTAAGATATAAATAAGCTGTTGCCTAGAGCCTTAATTCTTATAAGTATTTCAATAACAATACTCCAATGGTGATATTTTGAATAAATCTCTTGCCAATTTATTCCATGGTATATCAGTGCCTTCTTAATCATTGGAAATAGGGTTATTAGTGTCTTTTAATTTAAATCAGAATTCAAAACTGTAGTCTAAAAGTCAGAAATCTTATCCTTAAGATGTTTCTCAAGAATCACTCATGGTATCAAAATCTGTGTGAGTGTTTGTGCTGGTTTGAAAGGATGTATGTCCCCTAGAAAAGCCATGTTTTAATCAAAATGTCATTTGTGAAGGCAGAATAATCCCTATTCAATACTGTATGTTTGAATCTGTAGATAATATCCCTGGAGATATGATTTAATCAAGAGTAGTTGTTAAACTGGATTAAGTGATGACATGTCTCCACCCATTCGGGTGGGTCTTGATAAGTTTCTGGAGTCCTATAAAAGAGGAAACATTTTAGAGAATGAAAGATATTCAGAGAGAGCAGAGAATGCTGCAGCACCATGAAGCAGAGAGTCCATAAGCCAGCAACATTTGGAGATGAAGAAGGAAAACGCCTCCCAGGGAGCTTCATGAAACAGGAAGCTAGGAGAGAAAGCTAGCAGATGACGCTGAGTTCACTATGTGTTCTTTCAGCTGAGAGAGAAGCCCTGACTATGTTCACCACGTGTCTTCTCACTTGAGAGAGAAACCTTGAACTTCATCGGCCTTCTTGAGTCAAGGTATCTTTCTGTGGACGCCTTTGATTGGACTTTTCTATAGACTTGTTTTAATTGGGACACTTTCTTGGCCTTAGAACTGTAAACTAGCAACTTATTAAATTCCCCTTTTTAAAAGTCATTCAATTTCTGGTATATTGCATTCAGGCAGCTAGCAAACTAGAACAGTGTTCTTCAAAGAAACATAATGGATAGATTTATTATAGGTATTGGCTTATGATACCATGGAGATGGGCAAGTCTGAATTCCATAGGGCTGACTGCAAGGTGGAAGGTCCAATAAAATTGATGATTGAATTCCCCAGGACAACAGGAAGGATGGCTGTCTCAATTTCACTTTAAGGCCTCCAACTGATTGGATGAGGAGTTTCCTTTCATTGCTGAAGGCAAGCTCCTTGTTGATTGTAGATGTAATGTATAGCAGATGCAACAAATTACCCAATGATTTAAATACATTTACAAAATACCCTCCCAATAAGAATCTTTCCCAGTGTTTTCTTGAATGAACCACTGGATGCCATGACCTAGCCATGTTGGCACATGAAATTTGGATCACAATACTCATAACTATTCCATGGTCTTTTTCTTGACCTGGGGAAAAAATCACTTCACTACCTCATTCACCTGGACTTCCAGAATGTTCTCCTTTTTTTGTTTACTCTTTCTTGGAGTATTCTGGGAGAATCTTTTGCACATATGTTGTTTTAATTTAAATTCCTTCATGACATGAAATATTTCTTTGTTATAAAATAATATATATAAAACATAAAGTACTAAGAATGAAACCAAAATCAGAACCAAAGTAGAAATCACCTAACATATGAAATAGAGTATTAATTGTACATTTGAAGAACTTTATGAGTTTCCCTAACCATATCAGCCTGCCTCCCCTACTCCACAGATAGTCACTGCCTTAATTATTGTTTTACAGTTCTCTCAACTTTTTAAAGACTTTTCCACATATGTAGGTATCTCTAAACAATGTATTGACCAGTTTTTGGTTATGTTCCTAAGATTCAATAATGTTGATGCGTATGATCATCAGGTTCATGTGTCAACTTGGCCAGGCAATAGTGCCCAATTGTCTGGTCAAGCAAGCACTGGCCTAGCTGTTTCTGTGAAGACATTTCATGGACTTAAATCATAAGCACGTTGGCTGCATCTACAGCTGATTACATCTGGAATCAGCTAAGGGGAATGTTTTCTACAATGAGTGATCTTTAATCTAATCACTGGAAGGTTTTTAAGGAAGACTCAGAAGAGATAATCTCTCCTTCTGCTTCAGCCAGACAGCCCTTCCTGAGCATTTATGGAGGAGCTTCATCGGAGCTGCCAGCTTGTGGCCAGCCCTACAAATCTTGGACTCACAACTCCATGGTTGCGTGAAAACTTTTATAGATCTCATATTTACAGATATCTCCTATTGATTCTGTTTCTCTGGAGAACCCTAGCTAATACAATGCATATAGCTATAGTTCTTTATTTTTATTGCTATATATTAATCCATTATTATGTTATACCACAGTTTATTTATCCATGGGAAAAATGGATTGTTTCTAGTGTTTTCTGTTACAGATATATTACTATGAACATGTTTGTGGATACCTCCTGGTGAGCATTTGCAATGGTATATGTTAGGGAGTATACCTAGGAGAGTATTGATGGACTGTCGTCAATCCTTATCAACTCTTCTTGATAATGCCAAATTGCTTAAAATGATTATACTAATTTATACCCCAACCATAAGCAGAAAAGAATTCTCTTTGACCCACATCCTTGCCAGTATTTGACATATACATGTTTGTTAAAAATTTATTTTAGTCAATTTGGTGTATATGAAATGTCATTGTTTTATGGATTTAATTTTAATTTGGATTTGTAGATTACTAAGGAGGTTGAATTTTTTTGTGTGGTGGTTTCATTTTGTGAAAGTTCTGTCCCATTCTTCTGCCCCCTTTTTGATTGGATTGTTTGACTTTTTCTTAACAATTTTTGGGGGCTCTTCGTATATTATATACTTCCAAATTACTATGATGTTCATACTATAAATTTTGGGAGAAAATAGACTGAAATAAAGCCATTACCTACAAATGATGCTTGTTTCTTTTTTCCATTTCTTATATACTTTATTTTTATTTCTTGTTTTACTATGCTAAATAGGATCTCTAATACTGTGTTGAATGGAGATGTTGTAACATATTTGCTTGCCTGTTCTGATTTTATGGGAAATTGTAATATTATCATCAACAATGCATTTTATTATTATGAAAGATATTTTATAGTATTTTCTTTTGTTTTTGTTTTTGATTTTGTAGAAAGCTTTTTATCAGTCAAAGAAACTTCTTTCACATTTATTTTCTATGGTTGTTTATTTATCCTAATGGTTGCCATATATTACCCATCAGAATGATAGGATGTTCTTTCTTATATTTGTTAATGAAGTAAATTAAATTAATAAACTTGATACCATTACATTATCCATTTTTGTCTGAGACATATTTGACTTGCTCTTTATATATTGCATATTTAAGCATTATAGAATTCAATATGACAATATTTTGCTTAAGATTTTTCGCAGCAATATTCATAGGTGAAAACTCTATAATAAGGGATAATATTAAAATATTAAATCCAACAAGGCATTGACATGTCTGATCAGAAGAAATGCTTGACTAAATAGAATGGTTGTTACTGTTAAGCAATTTCAATAGCTGAATATCAGCCCTGCCCAGAGAATTTATTTTTCATGTTTTTCTTGTCTGGTTTTATTATCAAAGTTATCATAAACTCATTTCACCATAACAAAGGGCTCTCCCTCCTAATTTGTCCAAAGAATTTGTGTGATAGGAAACATTTCATTCTTAAGTACCTGTTGAATTTGCTTATAAAATGATCTGAGGTAAGGGAATTTCCTAACTTCTTAGTCAACTTCTTAGTTAACTTTTTGTAATATGGCTATTTTCTTGTCTTCTTTCATCTTGAGTTAGTTTTAATCAGTTACATATTTCTGGGAATTTTTACATCTTAGCAAAATTTGCCTTGCCAATGCCTCAGTATCGGACTTGTACTATATGAGCCAATACATTCTCACTGCTTAAGTCAACACATTGTATGGTATTTCTTTTAGCAGTTGGGAAATTAAGACGTGTTCCTTCCAAGATATGTCTATTTTTGAAGGCAAATAGTAACTTGATTAAAATGCATACATTAGTAGTTAAATTGCTAGGTTGGGCTTGTTCAGTGGTGAAGTTTTTAGTAATAGACTATTTCTTGAATCTTTCAGACCACACTGCACAGACGCTTGCCTAATTCATGGAGATAGGACTGGAATATCTCGGAGCTGTCTTCTCAGTAGTTACCATCTCTAGCTGATAACTCTGGGAAGGCTTTTGCTGTCTGGACAGAGAATCTAGTCTCCAGTTTCAGCCATAGCTTCTAAAAATATGCTGCTAACATCTTACATTCTCTATACCTTGGCTCATTTAGTTTTTCCTGAATTTTTTTATGTTAACAGCCTTACCCTACTGTTCAAGTGTAACTTCAAGGGGCCTGGGCCAGAGGCTACCACCATATGTTCAGAATGCCCTTTCTTCAGTCATAACATAGAATCCTTGCTAGACTTCCATCTGGGTGATTTTTTCCAATGAACAGCCTTTGTGCTCAAGGAAATAAATCCTTCTCAGCCGTGTTTCTCCATTCCCAGCCAGGTTTTTGTATCAAAGGATGAACATGGATTAAGCTTAAGCTGATTCCTCTGCTACCCTATTGTGAAGTCTGAAATTCAACTGCAAGGACTCTGAGCAATGTTTCATTTCAGCAGAAATGTTCCATAGAGCAACAAACAAAAGGAACATAAAAGCCTTTGTTGGATGGTTTATTTATTTATATTAATTAATTTACTCCTAGCAGCAACTTCTTTTCAAATTAACATACTGCTCTCCATTAAGGACCAGCTGAGAACTTAACAGCATACAGGAATCAATCTCTTTGTTACCAAAAATAAATAAATCAGTCGGTTGAACTTTTAAGAGATTTCATTAAAGACCATCTTTACAATTTTCCTCTTTTCTTTTGGATATTAACATATTATTTAAGTAGTCCAGATTTTCAGGTTAAAACGCTGACTATGTGTACCTTGAATCAGGATCAGATTAAGTAGACAGCAGCACATGATGCTCAATAATCTAGGCTGTTGATAAATTGTGCATTGAGATAAAAGCAAAAAAAAATTGATTATTGTGGAGGTCCTTGTTTATGTAGAAGCACAAAGGCTAAATTGATTTAATTTAAACATACCGCTAAATGGATTTACCCAGATTCTTTCACTTTCTTATAATTAGCAGGTAAAGGTTCTGGATTCAGGTTAAAATTATGTTCCTCAAAAAGCTATCAATTGAGACAACTCCTTAGACAAAATGTACACACTGCCACTGACTCATAATTTAGTTTAATTAAAATGTACATGAATATCCTCAGCCTCACATTGAATCAGTATCTTCATAAAAGCAGAGGAGACAGGAATATTTTATAGATCAGTGTTTATATATAAGCAGGCCATTTTCTACAGAAAGAATACTTAAATGGGGTCATAATATGTAGGTCAAGTATTGATCCATTTGCCCTTTGTTCCAGAAAAGGGAAAAATTCAGAATGTAAAAATATCAAGTAATTCATTGGCATTCATGGCAGGATGCTGGCATTAACAAAATTTACAGTGTTTTTGAAGAGAGGTAATGAGAACTTCTCTGTAGATTCAGTAGCAATATATAACATAACACAGTGAAAAATGGCATTTTAATTTTCATGCATGACCTCTACCAGAGGTGTTAATCCTGTGCTAGACCCTATAATTCTCTAACAGTTTGGGGTGAAAGAAAAATGAAATTCCATGTATTTCATAGATAGATCATATATCCTGGCAAATCTAGAGGATAAGAGAATCTATTCATGCATTTAAAAAATAAGGACCATTGTGGCATAGTCCAGGTGTTTTGCAATTAAAAGGGATATTAAACAATAGATTATTTTATAAGGTTCTAAACATTAGATCATATCCTGTCTTTAAAAATACATTAAAATGTAAAAACATTACAGTGTGATCATATATCCCTGAGATATTGTTGCAGTGATTAATGTTTTAAAGATATTTAAAATAGTCAAAGCATTTGCCAATGGGAAAAGTTTTTATACAAGTGTATGTAAAGTGTGTATACTCAGAGTGTATACCCAGTTTCTGGGTATATAGGAAAATCAGGTTTATAAAGAAAAAGTGTTCTTGCTTAGAGACCTAATATGAGCCTTGGAAACTGCATGAGTATTTTTCATGTTATGCAGAGGCCAAAAAAGTTTGCTTTATGGATTAGGGAAGGGAATCAAATAGATAACAGGATTATTTAAGATTGCCCATCATGTCAAGAAGTAGAATGGGTGGTAGAGGTTTTTAGGAGTTTGCAATGTGAGTGACAGGTGGGCAGGATGAACAGAGGAACAGGAAAAAATAGGGCAGATATTGTGCAGAAAGGAGTAAGGTCTGTGTAAGATATAAGAGGCTGAAATGTGTGTGTGGACATAATGACTTCGATGAGAAGATCTCCCTGCTTGGGGCAGAGGTGGATATGGACAAGAGTAAATTTTCTAAAAGGTTTGTTTCCTTTTATCCAGTTATAGAGGGTATTTAAATCAGTGTGTATCTGCACTGGCCACATGTTAGGTCAAACTGGGGCACTTTTAAGACACTGCATTGCTTAGGACTTAATGCCCAAATATTTTGATTTTATTAATATGTTCTCAAACCCAACCATCAGTTTTTTTATGATATGAAAGCTCTCCCAGTGATATTAATGTTGATTCAGGATTGAGAACCACTGCTGTAGATGAAATCAAAAGTGAAAAGAGTGAGTAAATTGGTAAACTAATCATTCTAGAGGTAAAACATATCTTTTCCTGAGTGAACCCCTGGTAGGTACCAGAGACTATACCTAAAATTATCCTCTTTCCTCAGGATGACTTCAAGACTGTAAGGGAAATGAATCAGAGGCACCCAAACTCACCTCAAGCTTTTTTTTTTTTTTTTATCTTAAATACATTCATGCATGAATGCTGAATGAAAATCAGAAACTCAAATGCCTACTGAATACATTTGGGAAAATAAATAGAGCAAGTTGGCCTGAGCTGATGGAGTAATGAATTGCACCAGCACTAAGCTTCGATGTGGGGCAGCTTTGGGAGTGGTGAGTCTTGGAAACCTTGAAAGGGGCCATGGGTCACTTAATTCCCTCTTACTACAGCCACGTGTGTTGACAGTCTGTCATTGCCAAATCTTTCAGCTTTTCAGGGTCAAGATTTTGGCTTTTTTTAATATGAAAAAATTCAGTTGTTGAACACCAGTGAACTCAATGATTTTTGAATACCAATGGCCAAACAAAACCCATCTGTGGGTGAGAGCAGGCCTGGGAGATAATATTTTAAGATTACTGCTTACCCTGTGTTGATCTGAGTGTGGCTTCCAGCCCATGTCCCTAGAAGTCACCTCAGACTCCTGAATCTTCTGAGAGGCTTCTAACCTGCCCCTCTGCAGCACATTGTGTTGCTCGTGATATTCACAACACTGGCTTATATGACCTAAAGCAACTTTTCAGTTCTCAGAGTTTGTATATTATAGTTAGTCCGCATCAGTGAGGCATTATATTTGTCTTTTTGTTTCCAGTTTTTCCACTCAACATACTATCTTCAAGCTTCATTCACCTAATTGCATGCCTCACAACTTCATTACTTCTTGCAGCCCCTCAATATTCCATTGTATGGGTACACCACAGTTCCACCTTCCATTCCTTAGTTGATGTACCTTAGGCCACCTCCATCCAAACTGAGAACACTGATGCCATAAACACCAGTGTGTAAATGTCATTCGTGTCCCTATTCTCAGTTCCTCCAGGTATACACTTAATGTGGGGTTGTAGGATCATATGGCACCCACACCCATAGTGTCCTGTGGAGCCACCACACTGCACTCTAGGGGACCTGTACAACTCTACTTCCCTACCAACAATTAATAGAGTCATCTCTCTCCTTGCATTTTCTCCAGCACTTGTATCTCTTTGTTCATTTTTAAACAGTCTTATTTACACAGCATACAATTCAACCTAAATGAAAAATGAATGGTTTCTGGTGTAAGCACAGAGCCATGCCCTCACCACTGCAATCTATATGAGAACATTTCCATTTCTTCCACAAAGAATCCTATACCCCTAAAGAATCCTATACCCTTGCCCTGTATCTCCTGCTTATTGATGTTTAACTTTGGCATATTGCCTTTGTTAAGTTCAGTGGAAGCATATTGCAATGTTATTAACTGTAGAGACCGTAGTTTGCATCTATTGTATTTTTTCTGTATACCATCCTTTTTCCAATAATTTACAATGTTGACATTCAATTGTTCTCTTTCATGCAAAATCATTCTTATATTTGTACAATTTATCATCATCATTGTTCACTCTAGCCTTCACTATCCCAATCTTTATCCTTTTATCTTTCTTTCTGGTGTCATACAAATCCCTAACCCACCTTCCTCATCATACTCACACTCAAGTTTGTTTAGTGTATTTACAATATTGTGCTACCATTAGTTAGTATAGTGCTATCCATTTCTAGATCTTTACAATCAATTCTGTTGAACATTCTTTATTACTTTAACATCTCCCTATGTTTTTAGACAGTAAACTTATTTTTTATAACTTTTTGAGTGGAGTCCTTACTTTATTGTAATTTTGTTACAATAGGATATGGAAACAAAATTAAAAAATAAAAAAAAATAACTCCCTATCCAGAAGATAAGGCTTAATTCAACTACTTTTGAGTGTGGGCTGGACTTACTGATTTGTAGCAAATAGAATATGGAAAAGGAGATTCTGTCTTAATTGAGTGCTCAAGGTTGACCCTATCAGTATAAAGTATGTTAATAGCATGTACTGTCTGATATGGTGGGGTGAGAAGGGCACCTCATCTCTGTGGCATTCTTTGTCCAAACCCATAATCTCAATGCAATCATGAAAAACCTTAGGCAAGCCAAATGTATAGACATTCTCCCAAATACCTGACTATTCATCTACAGAAAGTGAAGGTCAGGAAAAACAGTAAAGATTGGGAAACTGTCGTAGACCAGGAAGAGACTGAGGAGACGTGATGACTGAATACAATCTTGTCTCCTGAAGCAGAAAAATTGGGAAAACTGATGAAAGCAGAATAAAATCTGTAGTTTGGTTAATGGTATCATGCTGATGTTAATTTCTCAGTTTTGACAAACAAACCATGTGTGGTGCTTGGAGTTATGCACCCCCCAAAACAGATTCTTAATGTTAAGCTACACCTGTACAGGTGAATCCATTTTAAATAAGACCCTCTGATGAGGTTACTTTGGTTAAGATGTGGCCCAACTGAATCAGCATGGATCTTAATCCTATTCTGGAGGTCTTATAGAGAAGGCCACCGAAAAGGAAGCCACAGGGAGCAGTGAGAAACTGGAAGTCAACCAGAAGTGAAAGGAGGAAGCACTGCCATGTACATTGCTATGTGATGGAAAAGCCAAGGAGACTCAAATATTGTCAGCCAGTAAGAAGACAGTGACCCTAGAAGGAAGCAACCTTTCTAGCCTCTGAAACTGTGAGCCAATAAATTCCTGTTGTTAAACCCACCCACTGTATGGCATTTGTTTTAGCAGGGGATGGGAACTAAAATACCATAGTTGTATAAGAGATTAACATTAGGAGAAGCTGGGTGAAGGGCATAACTTTTCATTTTTGCTCTAAATCTAAAACTATTCCAAATTAAAAGCTTATTTAAAAAATAATATTGTCAAAAAAAGTAATATTGTCCTTGGTTATAGGAAAATGATTAAAATTATTAAGCTTTAAAAATTATCAAGCTTTAAATATATATTGAATTTCACACTACTTGTAACTTTACCTTCAGGGCAGACAGTGATGGTGTTCAAAGAAAGGGCCTATGTTTTGAATTGAAAATGCCCAACAGTGTCAGAGTAGTTGATAGATACCTGTTACATGAATAAATAGATCATGTTTTGTTTCCATTTAAATTGCAAATTCAGCACTTGGGAGTCTAACTGTGTTAATTATGTCAACATAATTTCCATCATCAGACTTCAACTAGTATCATTAACTAATAGAAACAAATACCACTCTGTCACATGTATTACCTTTCCAAATACACACATAAGCTTTTTTTTCAGTTTTTTAAAACTTTTTTATTATATAGTATAACATATGTACAAAGCAAAGAAATTAAAAAAGCAATAGTTTTCAAAGCACTCTTCAACAAGTAGTTACAGGACAGATCCCAGAGTTTGTCATGGGCTGTCATACCATCATCTCAGATTTTTCCTTCTAGCTGCTCCAGAACATAGGAGGCTAGAAGACTTAAATACATATTTTTTTAACATCACAGTAGATGTTTTCCCTTCTTTTTTTGTGAAAAATAACATATATACAAAGAAGCATTAAATTTCAAAGCACAGCACCAGAATTAGTAGAGATATTTCATAATTTTATGAAACTAAACAAAGTAAAATATTATTAAGGAACATTGTATTTAGAAATTAACTTAAAACCTCAGAATAAGATTTAAAGAAATGAACCAAGAATATTGGACAATTTTCTCCAAAATCAATACTGACCACAGGTTTATTCTCAGGCATGAATGAAGTGATTATTTCTAATTTATCTATGTTCTTCATCTTGGCATGAATTCCATGAACAGATTATTGTCTCAAGCCAATTTGATGTTAAAATCCTTCCTGTGGTTTGGCCTTATTTAAAAACAGTTTTCTTTATTTCGATTTATTGTCACAGACTTTTAATAAAATTAAAGTCTCAAGCCTTCATTTTCTTCTGGGTTTGTTCTTTAAATGGATGGAACAAACAGGGAGGTTACACACATTAACAGGCAGACTTCCAGCCCTGTTCAGTTTTTTCTTAAAACAAATATGATCTTAACCCTTGGGAAGGGAACTGATAAAATCTCTTCCAATTCTCCCTTTATTTTTAATCTCAGGTGTAGTCTTTGTTGGTTCTTTGTGAAATTAAATTAGCATTGAATTTTTAAATCCTATTTTACAGAATAATTGCAACTTTCTCTAATATAATCAGAAATTACGGGGAAAAGTATACAGAATGGATTTTTATTTTTCAAAACAAATCATTTGTAAGCCCCTATGAGGAAATTACTGCTTTGCATGTTTGTTTGTTTTTTTAAGCTTGCCACATCCAAAATATGATGTTAAACCATCAACAGGAAAGGGCTGGTCACTTTGAAATCTAGTGTGTTAGCAAAAAAGACTCAAATTGCAAAACAACTAGGCTAAAATCACTAAGTTTTTAGCAGAAAGAAATGTATTCAATTCTAATAAGGCTGTTCATTTTAGAAAGGTAGGGAATCTTGGTGTGGGCAGTTACTACAAATTTCATTTTAGCCAAGGCATGCAGGGGCAACATGGCAAAAGATATATGAGTTTTACATGCCTCTGGGAAACAATGAAAAAGGTGGGCTGAAGTTAAACAGTCATGGTGATACCTCTTTTAAAATGAAGAGTATTGCGTCTTAAGAACTGGAATGGCACCTTTAATAACTAAAAGTGTCAGAAAAAATGTATAGAATCTGATTGGGTTGTCACTAATGATGACCGCCACACAGTTGCAAAAGGGTGCGTCTGGATAACAGATCAGATTTGGTAGAAGTTATTGGAAAAATAAAGCTGTTTTCTTTTACACCCCTGTGAGTTAAGACTGTTCAGTCAAACTGATTATATTTATCTGTATACTGTCTCTTGTGATTTGTCTCTTTGCCCTAAAAAAGAAGAGTCAAAACAACCCTGATTAATTGTAGTCTGGTGAATGGTCTGCACCTCCTAGAGGTTTTAGTGGTCATTGATGTGTGGAGATGGCACCTTCAATATATAGACTAATGATTCCCATCACTCACGCACTAAGACCTATTCCAAGTCAACATGTGGAGTTTTTGATAATGATAGAAAACATATAAAAAAATTACTGTAGTGGGGGGAGGAAGTTCCATTTACAAGTATAGAGTTCTTAAGCAAACTTTATAGATCAGTATTTTTTTAGTAAACCTAATGATATTTTAAAGCCTTCTGCAAGGCAAAAGAGCCAAGTAAGTAACTGACTTTTAAGGTGTATCTACCAGCTAATATAGCAACAGATGACTCAACTTAAAATCTACCGTGAGAGAAATGTATGCCTAATGAGTAACAGTGCATCCATATTCTATATTAGATTCGTAACACTTTAATGTTTTTTATCTTAATTCAATTAATATTTTTTAATCCCTTGACACAATTTTATTATGTCTTTATAACTCTTTTATGATTTAGGATACCTGATTCAAAGAATTTTATTTTAATGTTCCCAGGATATACACATACCTACCAGTCTAGGTATTCTAATTTTCAGATAAAACTGCTTTCTAACAAATGTCTTTTAGGAAGATACTTTATCAATTACATTCTTTTAACATGAGATGTCCTTTATTGAAATCTCACCTTGTGGCAAGTTTCAAAACTCCTATCATAGAAATGATTATTCATATAAGGTAATAGTCAGAAAAAAAAGAATAAAGTGGAAAAAATTTCATTCCTCTTGTGAATTTATTTCTATGGTTGACATGTGCTCTAATTTCTAAATAATTGTTTTTCAGTGATTCTATTCTATGCATTTTTTCTATAAATTATGAAAAAACATCAAGATAAATTTTTCTAGTTTGGGGAAAGATAGTGACTTGTCATTTGTTCTTAGTTATAAGGATCTGTACCTTAGGAATTCATTTCTAGATGTATACAAATAATGTTGATATGCTTTCAAGATAGATAGATATAGAACTTTATCAGCTACAGTTTTTCCAGTATTAACTTCAATTTTTAGACACAGTCCACACATTCCTCCTAAGAATTCATGGTTGCATCTTCTCTTATGACTTCTTTTAAGTACAATAAAGTTAATAAGGAATATGAAATTTCTACCAAATATTATATAAAATAATTTCCCCAAAGTTGACTGGAATAAAGAATGCAACTTTGGAAGACCTTAAGAAATAAGAAATGTTCTATGGGTACTATTTAGCTAAAAGTTTACAAAGCAGGAGAATTTTCTTTAAAAAAATCATTAAGGCATAATAGGGCAATGCGATTTTACTTGTTTAAGCAGTCATAACTAGAATTGTAGAAGAAATTATCATAGCTAATGTTTTTAAACTCTCAACATGTGCTAAGAATGAGAATAAGCATTTGTATGCATTTGCGAGTTGAATCCTAACAGATTTAGGAGGAAGACATAATGGTGCATTGGAGAAGGTTTCTACTGGCTGGAGAGAGTCAGTTGTTAAATTTTCATGACTATTCTAAGTTGACTGATATCACAATAGTAGTTTGAGTTTGGCCATGGTGGAAGTATTTTCACCATGGAAATCAACAACCATTACGTATTAAAGCTTATTTTTGTGGGGTGGTCAGTTGTTAAACATTTACCAGCACACTACTGGATAGATACCTTGGTATCCCTGTTAAAAACAAGGATTCGAGACATAGAGGGGTTGAAGAACTTTCTCAAAGGCACAAAACTAAAATCCAATAAATAAAAAAATACAACACAACAAAACAAAAACATTATAGAAGTGGAATTCAATCCATGCTGCTTCTGTAGGTAGAAGACTTAAGAAATTCTGAAGAAAGACCTAGTCAGTCTAAACTATAGCTTACTGTTTCCAAAGACACTCGTTTCTTCTTATTCCCTGTGGACAGCAATGGTTTACAACACATGGTGAGAGGCTGGCTGCCTGCCACGTAGACTGTTTCCACTGGAAACATAGAGGATCTATCCCATGACTGAGCTGTTCCACATAGGATTTCTTTCCCATTGTCAAAGTTCAGGGCATCATCCCCTCTGCTGGGTGACAGCAACACCTTCTTCAGGTCTACCTCCTCAAATCCATTCTTCTCGCTGCTCTCAGACCATCTGGTCATGCCACTTGCTGTTCTCCATTGTTCTCAGGAGAGAGCCCAGAGTTTCTCATTATTGGTGATGTGGTTTACCACTGCTTTTTATTGCTTATCATGTTTAACCTTACCTATTAACATATTATTTTGGATACTTAGCTACCTGAAGGTCCTAAAATGTCTGCTTCTGCCTCTGCACCTGTCACTGGCTCTCATATTTCAGTGTCTGGACACCTATTCTTCTGGTGTAGTAGTTCTTGAGCATCCTTACTTTACAAGCAGGACAGGAATTGGGATTGTGGGGGCATTTTCTGCATAATAATAGTATAGCTTGACAGGTATTACCCCTTTTTTGCACATATCCCACATTCATATCCACATGAAGTTCTTTTCTTCTGTTTTATAATAATGTGATGGTTTGATAAATAGTAGACAGCACTATCTCATTCATAAATATTGATTCCTATTTCAGTAATTTGCATTTATATATACTTGGTTTCTTTTTCCTCTCTCTATTGACCCTCTACCCCACAAGAAATTGAATTTCAGACAAATGGGGAAACATGCATGACTAAAAGAAAATTATTTCATACCTCGATTTCCTGTGACTGTATTTCATTTTTAATATTTCAGCTACAAAAAATGGACCTTTGAGCTTGAGGTCTATTTTAGCATTTCAATGTGACTGACACTATTGTTCAGCAAATATCTATGGAATCAAAAGACTAAAACTCCCATTCAATCAGCTGGAAAATGATGTTGCCGATCTCCATGTTCTCATTTCTTTTTGAACAATTGTCTAGGTTGTACAGACATCTAAATACTCCTATTTTAATTAATGGGTGAAAGGTGGATTAAAAGTGGTAAATAAAATATATTCATAGGAAATAGCTTCACGGCTGAAAAACAACTCACAAAGTAAAGACAGCGAGACCAAAGTTACTCTAATTTGGTCACATTTACCTGTGAGAAAGGGGATGTGTTGAAAAAAGACTGACAAGAATGGACAAGCAAGTGTGGTGGGATTACCAGGGAATATAATTTTCTTAGTGCTTTTCAAGAGAAGAATGTATTTGCCTGTTATCATCTGTGAACATCTGCAATACAGGAAAAATTTTGTTCATACACACTCACATGCACACAAACACACACCAGTATTCAGAATTAAAAGAAAGGAAGAAAAAATGAAGAAAGGGAAGTAAGTCTGGTTACTGAGATGAGTACTCAATGCAATTTGTTGTACATTGAATTTAAGCAATGAATCAAGTCTCTAATCCAATACAAAGAACTTTTGTTAACTTTAGAGTCTTGGCCTATTAACGTGTCTAAGGATCTTCAAAACATTTACATCTTTTATTTCATGATAGGAAATGTAAGCTATGGGAATAAAGAACTGGGACACTAGGTCTAATGGAGAGAATCAAAAAATGTAAGGAAATGGAAAAAATACTTAGAAATGGTGGGAAGTTTCATCTAGGTAGTACTCAAACTTAAAGATAATTTTCCCCCCTAAGTTCAAGAAGGTTTTTAATATTCCTTTCATTTTCGTTTCAGATCAAAACATGTTTTAAAAATGTATTCAAAAGCAGAAAAGTTTTTGCAGAACCATTTGAATTTAAGGCAGATTTTGCATATCATGAGATTTTTACCTTGCCACAGGTGAAATAGCAAAATAGGAAAACCTGTGGCAAGTTATATTGATGAACATAAAATACAGTTCATCAAAAACTGTAGTGAAGGTATAAAGCCTCTATATTTAAAACACTGGACCTGGAGCAGTTTTAGAGAAATCCTACAATTAGCATATCATTTTTTAAATCACTGGAAGGTAATGTGGTGCAGCATAGAATGTAGCCAGGATGGATGAGAAGGGTTTGTAGAATCAGCATAAATAAAGACAAGGGATCCTGACAATCCCTGAGTTTCACCACTATTGAAATGAAGACATTAGTGAATTATAGAGAATGCGCATTTACTTTATATATGTCTATCTACAAATACATACATATATAACGAGAGTGACAGAGAGACACACAGAAGAATGATTATGGGCTGAGTCAAGAGACTAATGGGGAAGATGGATTCCTACAGGAGAGAATAAATTTGAGGTATTTCAGTTGTAAAGTTAATAGAATTTAGCAACCAGCTCTGTGTAAATGGTGAAGAAGTTTTCCATGACTTCTGTGTTGCATGTTTCAGAATCAGGTGGCTCAGTGAATGTCAGTCCCATTAAACAATAGGGAAAATATGAGATGAAGGAGGATTAGGCTTACAGGAGGAAGAGAAAGTTATCATTCCTCTATCCAATGGTTCTATATTAAGAATCTATTTTGAGCTAGGCACTGTCCTAATCACAGGATATAAAGACTCCTTGCTCAAGTAGCCTACTGAACTGAAATCACAGAAATAAAGGAAAAATAGAACATCAAGAAAGGAATGGACAAATTTGAGGTATTTTTATAACTTAAATCAGTACCCTACGATGTTTTTTGTTTGCAAAATACTTTTGAATTGTAGGGTTTGAGTATTAAGTTTGAATCAAATATATTGCATTTACATTTATTGAACTACTCAGTGATTACACTTGTCTTGCAGCAAGTGTAATCACGAGGCAAAGTTCTACCATGTTGCAATAAACAAGCTATTGTTTTCTTAGGGACCAGGTTATGTGAAGCTTGTTAATTCTTCCCTACAGCAAATTGTAACTTGATCATCATAAAATTACAAGACCTGCTTAACTATACATTCCCTTTGCAGGTTGCCTGGATAGGGTCTTTGCTCAATTTTTGGTCAACTTACATACGCTGTTAAAAATGTGATGACATATCTCTGAACAGGTTGCACTCTCCATTTGTATTCTGGCACACTGGCTGAGAAGCTCTGGGCTATATGAAATATCCTTAGACGACCTACAATTTTTTCTCTAATTTCATGTCCGGAAAACATCTTTTTAAATTTTTAATTTGGTTCAGAAAGAGATTAGCCTGGATAAAAGATATGAAAATTCTATTTACTAAGAAGACATAACTCACATTGCAAATTAATGAACGGTAATTCTGGTTTACACTTTGATAACAGCTGGCATGAATCATTTGTTGAAAAGTTTACCAGCTTTGGGTACACTGATGAAATCCATTTTCTATACTTTCATATATCAAGATACAGAACTGTGTGAGTTTAAATTCTACCCCCTTATAAAAACCTGTTGGGAAGCCAGCAATCTTCTCTTGATGAAGTCTGTGTTTTACCTTTCAAACTGTGTTTCTGAGAGTTAGGAAATGTGCACATTATTTATACTGGGCCACTATAAGTTTATATAGAATAGCTCTAATAGAACAAAGTTATGAAGCAACATATGTGTCATTTTGCTATTGGATGAATACATGTCCCTCTTAATTAATAACTTAAATCTAGGGTTGCTCTAAAGATACAAAGTTTATTATAAAGTTATTATAAAGTTTATAAAGTTATTCATAGGAGAGTGCATGTGTAGCAGAATTGACTCTTTGTCCCTTAATTTTATTCTTCAATTTCTGAGTCTTGAATTTACTCCTTAGCTTTATGAGTGGCAGGAATCACGATTTACATGGAGCAATGGAATATTGCAGTATTCCACATCACATCCCAGAAGATCTTAGCATCCACATTTTGCTTTGGCTCCCCACCACTCAGTAACAGTATTATTCTCACTGGGACGAAAGAGGGCTTTTACTTTGTCAATATATTTTAAAACAAAATATTCAGATAAATGAGAGAATTATTAGCATTTTAAAAATTAATTTCTCATTTGTGTTTAGCACGGTAATTTAAACCTTCACTTAGCTGAAATTTGAGGTGTGATACACATAGCTGGTGAAGAAATTGCCATATAATTACCTTATTTAAAAAAAAATTACTGCTTAACCTGTATATATAGCACTACTTATATGGAATTCAAATAGCATCAAGAAGAAGCAGAAGGGCAAATTGTTTCAACAATATGAAAATGTCTGTATCCTATGTTCGTGAGATTTATAAATTTATGGGAAACACAAAACGACATGAGAGATTATTAGTTTGTGTTAAAATGATCATTTTATGGGTTACATTTGTACTAGCAGGGCAAAAGTGGAAAATTGTGATCCAAATATTTCTTTCCTAATTCCCATAAATAAGGTCAACAAAATTAAGTTAGTTAAAAAAGGTTATGCGATGTTGTTGGGCAGCAGCAAATTTTTTAATAGACAACCAACTTTTTTGACCAAGGAAACCAAGATATAAAATACTATTTCTACTGCTAAGAAATCAAGTCCTTATTGATCAAGTCTAGAAGATCACGAGCATTTCATGTGTATAATTCAATTAAAGGAATTTGATATATATTACATTAATCTAATAAAAATAATCAAGAATAACTTGAAGGCAAAATCTCATGTCCTACCTGAGATTTTGTTGGTTTGTCCAGAGTGATGCTCCGATGAATCCCAGAGTGATTTGATCAGTGAGTGGAAAAGTATTTGCAAGCTCCCTTCGGGGAATGATGAGAGCGGGGAGAAATTCAACTTCCCCAAATTGAATTCTTAATATTCTCACAAGCAGTGTGGACAACCTAAGCTATAGGCTGAGCCCCCAGTCTTGGGGTTTGTTCATGTGAAACTTAACCCCACAAAGGATAGGTCAACTCTACTTAAAATTTAGGTCAAAAAAAGAATAACTTGGAGGCAAATAGAAGCAAACAGTAAAAATAAGCAATATTATCCCAAAGTGATCTACTTTATATTTCCCTTGGCAGGAATTTATAATTTACCTTCCATCTTCACAAACCCTATCCTTTATGCAAGTGACACCTCCTCCATGAAACCTTTTCTCTCTTCTACAGTCTTCATTTCTTTCTCTCTGTATACCATATAATAAAACTTTTGATGATGCACACAATTTTTCATTCTGTTTGGGTTATAGTATTTCTTCACAACCAGGTTGTAAAATCCTTCAGGGCCAAAATTAAACCATCTATCTTTCCCCTCTCCAGGGCCCATCAAAGTCTTGAGCATAAAACGGGAACCCAATAAATTCTGTTGATTGATGATCATCTTGAGTTTTAAAGATTCATAAGAAGTAATTATTTTCTGATGCTAAAATATTACAGTCCTCTAACTGAAGAGGACAATGCAAAGTTAGAAAGAACAAATATTAGAGGCAAATGAACTTTGTAAATAGAAATTTCTAAAGGAAACCTTTACCAGATGTTCGTGTATTAAAATAAGAAATTTTCAAGTAGGAGAATAACTTTCAAAGAGCATAACAGGTGTTGGGATATACCCTTGAGGGTTGACAACAGACAGTAAACAAACAAAGGAAGTACAATTAATAAGAAAAACAAAAGACACTGCTATAGGATATACCACTCTCAGTGATCACTTTCTGTGGAAAACAAGCAGGTGTGAGAAGATGCATATTTGCATTTCCATATGATGTTTCATAATTTACATTTGCCCACATGAGCTGAGCATTAATTCAACTGGTTGAAAATTTAAGATTTTTTTGTAGTCATCCCTAGACTTTTTTTTAAAGTTGTTATATTTCATTAAAATTACCATCATTTTTACATTTTTTTCCTTTCCATCATTAAATACTCTAGTTATTTTATCTTTGAACAGTTGATATTTCCATTCATCCTCTTCCACTGGATTTGTACCACTGTCTTAACCTGTCAGTCTCTAAATTCCTTTTTATGGTTTGTACTACTCATAGTGTAGGCCAATTAGTCTACTGAAAATAGTGCTGTCATCATGTTAGCAACACCCCAACACCCTCCACACACGCAAATAGAGAGCTTACATTCATTAGTTTTCACCTTTGAATACACTGGTTTGACTTGCAGAGATCTCAATTACATGGTACTACTTGATTGCTCTAATTTATTTCTAACAGTCCCAATATAGTGCTCTGTAAAATTTCATGCTTCTCTTCACCTCTGTGAATTTGCTTAAATTATGTATATATCATTTCTTCTTTAGAGTCCAATTCAATGTCAGGATGCTGGTTTGCCTATGTTGACTTTTAGTGACCTTCAATGCTGTGTATATCAACTACACATATTCAGTGGACACATCAGTGTGTATTTCCTGATTTGTGATTCTGTACATTTTTGGCTCTTCCATCCTATTATCTATTTCTCTTAATCAAGAGTACTTTATCTTTGAAGATAGGGAAGTTAGATGGACAGATAACACTAAATGTGAGGGAGGGTGTGGAGCATCCTCATATGATGTAAGTGAAACCAGCTTGAAAAGTACTTAAAGTTTCTTACAAAAGTAAATATATCCTACTCCATTACCCAGAAATATGAATCTTAAGAGTTTACTTAAGAAAATAAAAAATCTATACCACTCATAGATGTATATATGAATTTTCAAAGCTGTTTTAATCATAATACCCAAAAAATACTAAAAAATTGTGGAGTCCCTCAAAAGGAGATTGGATAAACAAACTGCAGTAACTTCAGAAAATGGGAAACAACTCAACAATAAAATGAAACAAAATCTCAATACACACAGTTACATGGAATTCTCAATAGCATTATGTTGAGTGAATAAGCCTTATACAAGAGTACATACTGTAAAAATCCATTTTTTAGTAGTCCAGAACTGTCAATATAATCTATTTTGAAAGAAAAATAGGAAGAAAAGTGAAGTAAAACATCACAACAGAAATAAAATGTTTTCAATGGGTTGATAAGTGGATTTGTCACAACTGAAGAAAAATCAGTAAACTTGAAGATAAGGTAATGAGCAAACTGAAACAAAAAATAAATAGCAAACTCAAATGGAGCACTCAAGTCACTATCAAATGTTTTTATATATAGGTAAGATGAAAGAAAAGAGAATGTGAACAAGACTGAAGAAACATTTGAGGATATAATGACCAAGAATTTTTCAGAAGTATGAAAGATTTCCAACTAAAATACAAAATTTCACAGAATCCAAAGCAGGATAATTGTCTTCCTTTAAAAGACAAGAAAATAAAGGCACCCACACCTACACATCTACACACCTATTCACATCCAGCACACGTCACACTCCCATAGACATCACATTTACCTGGCTGAAAAAATAAACATAAAGAAAAGCATCTTGAAGATAGCCAGAGAAAGATACATTATATATAAAAGAAGAATGATAATACAGTAGACTTCTCATCAGAAATTATGAAAGCCAGAAGAAAATGGCGAAGACAGCTGTTAAACTGCTAAATGAAAAAAAGAAGAAAAAATCCTGTCAATACAGAATCCTATGCCCAGGGCAAAGTTAAGGAGAAATGAAGGCTTTTACAGACAAAAAAAGAAAAAAATTTGGTACCAATGACCAGCACCACAGAAGGGCTAAAGGAAATTCTACACAAAAAATGTAGAATTCCAAAAATGATTATAATAAGGAAATATAAAAGGAATTTCCTCTTTTATTTTTTTATCAAAATAAAGGAAAATTGATTGTTCCCGTAGTGGCTCTTAAACAGGAGTGACTTTGTCACCAAGGGGCACTGAAAATACCTGGAGAGAACTTTCCATCTGTTACAACTATCGGAAGTGCTGTCAGAATCTACTGAGTACAGACAAGAGAAGTGCAGCACAGCTCCCCAAAACAAAGAATTATAAAGTCCAAAACATCAGTAGTGCCAAGGCTGAGAAAACCTGCTATACAGACTCAGTTCTCAATGGGGTGATACTAACCCAAAAGGGTGAAGGTCTTTTCTCGGGGCAGAAGTCTTATTGTTTTTATGTATAAAGCTCAGTTATATATGAAGTACATAAATAGATATACAGTATATATATACATTATTAAAATTTCAATAGACAGACAATTGGGAGAAATTGTCTAAAAATACTCTTTAGGAAGATCAATAAAATCGACCAACCCTTAGGTTTACTGACAAAGACAAAAAGAGAGAAGCTACAAATCAATAAAAGAGGGGTGCATTACCACAGACACTGAAGAAACAGCGAATAACCTTATGCCAACAAACTAGACAACTTAGATGAAATGAACATCTTCCTAGAAACACACAAAAAGCCTACTCTGGCTTGAGAAGAAACACAAGACCTCAACAAAACAATGACAAATAAGGAGCTTGAGTCATTCATCAAAAATCTACCAACAAAGTAAAGCCCAGGACCAGATTGCTTCACAGGTGAATTTTACCAAGCATTCCAAGAAGAATTAATAACTTCCTGCTCAAACTCATCCCAAAAATTTGAAAAAGAGGAAACACTACCTAACTCATTTTATGAAGCCCATGTCACCCTACTAACAAAGATACTACAAGAAAAAAAACTACAGACCAATCTCTCTCATGAATGTAGATGCAAAAATTCTCAACAAAATACTTGCACATCAAATCCAACAGCATAGTAAAAGAATTAAAAGCCATAGCCAACTGGGTTTAATTCAAGATATTTAAGGGTGGGTCAACACAAGAAAATTGATTCATGTAATACACTACATTGACAGATCAAAAAGGAACAACCATATTATGATCTCGATTGACGCAGAAAAGACATTTGACAAAATTCAGTATCCTTTCATGATAAAAACATTTCAATAGGTAGGAATCAAAGGAAACTTCCACACCGTGATAAAGGGCATATATGAAAAACCCACAGCAAACATCATACCTAATGGTGAATGCTGAAATTTTCCCCTCTAAGATCGGGAATAGGAAAAGGGTACCCACTCTCAGCACTGCTATTCAACATTGTGCTTGAAGTTCCAGCTAGAATAGTTAGGCAAGAAAAAGAAATAAAAGGCATCCAAATCGGAAAGGAAAATGTAAAACTGTCACTATTTGCAGATGACATGATCCTATATTTAGAAAATCCTTAAAAACCTCAGCAAAGCTTTGTAATAAACGAGTTCAGCAAAGTGGCATGATGCAAGATCAACACTACAAAAAGCAGTGGTGTCTCTACACACTACTAATTAGTTATCTGAGAAGGTAATAAAAAAAAACAAGTTTCATTTACAATAGCTACTAAAATAATAAAATATCTAAGAATAAATCTAACCAAGTATGGAAAGGACTTGTTCACAGAAAACTACAAAATATTGCTAGGAGAAATCTAAGAAAACCTGAATAAATGGAAAGATATTCTGTTTTCATGGATTGGAAGGCTAAATGTAAATGTCAATTCTACTCAAATTGACCTAAAGATTCAGTGCAATACCAATTGAAACACCAACAGACTACTTTGTAGAAGTGGAAAAACTAATTATCAATTTTATTTGGAAGGATTAGCAGCCTTGAACAGACAAAAACATCTGGAAAAGAATGAAGTGGGACGTGCCATGCTTCCTGACTTTAATGCATATTATAAAGCCATAGTGGTCAAAACAGTAAGATGTTGGTATAAAGACAGACACATTTATCAATGAAATCAAACTGAGAGTTCAGAAATTGACCCTCAGATCTATGGTCAATTGATTTTTGACAATACTCCCAAGCCCACTCAACTGGGACAGAACAGTCTTATCAGTAGATGGTATGGAAGAACTGCTTATCCATATCAAAAGAATGAAAGAGGACCCCTACTCACACCCTATACAAAAATTAACTCAGAATGGATCAAATACCTAAATGTAAGACCCAGTACCATAAAGCTCCTAGAATAAAACATAGGGAAACATCTTCAAGATCCAGTGATAGGCAGTAGTTTCTTAGACTTTTACCCAAAGTATAAGCAATGAAAGGAAAAAATAAAAAGATAAATGGAAACTCCTCAAAATCAAATACTTCAGTGCTTGAAAGGACTTTGTCAAAAGTATGAAAAAGCAACAGATTCAATGGGAGAAAATATTTGGAAGCGACATACCTTATCAGATAAGATATCAGGGTTTGATGTACAGAATATATAAAGAAATCCTTCAACTTAATGAAAAAAGACAAACAACCCAATTAAAAAGTGGGCAAAATACATGAATAGACATTTTTTCAAAGAGGAAATACAGGTAGCTAAAAAGTATATGAAGATATGCTCAGCTTCACTAGCTATTAGGGAAAGGCAAATCAAAACTACAATGAGATATCATCTCACCCCCACTAGAATGGCTGCTAATAAACAAGAAGGAAACTACAAGTGTTGGAAAGGATATGGAGAAAATGGAATACTTCTTTATTGCTGGTTAGAATGTAAAATGGTACATCTACTATGGAGGATGGTTTGGTAGTTACTCAGGAAGCTAAGTATACAGTTGTCTTACAACCTGGCAATCCTGCCACTCAGGATATACCCAGATATACTCATATCTGAAAGCTGGGATATGAACAGACATTTGCACATCAATGTTCATAGTGGCATCATTCATTCACAATTGCTAGAAGATGGAAACAACCCATGTGTCCATCAACAGATGAACAGGAAAACAAAATGTGATATAACATGTGATGGAATAGCATTCATCAGTGAGAAAGAATGAAGTCCTGAACCACACAACAGCATGGGTGAGCCTTAAGGACATGTTAAGTGAAATAAGTCAGACACAAAAGGACAAATATTTTATGATCTCACTGATAGAACTAATTATAATATTTAAATTCATAGATATAAAATATAGAATATATGTTACCAGGATATAGAATGAGGCTAAAGAATGGGAGTGGTTACACAATATGTGCAGAATATTTAACTAAGTTGAACTTAAACATTTGGTAGCATGTTATTATGAGAATAATTAACAATAATGAATGGTTTGTGAATGTGGTAGAAAAGGCAAGTTTAAAGTCATGCAGGCCACCAGAAGGAAAGTTAAAGGTTAAAACATGGGAATGTACAAAACAATGAATCTTGCAGTGAACAATATCTGCAAGGGGATTTGTAAAGTGATTAACCTTACAAATATAAAAAGCTCTTTCATGAACTAGAACATATATATGACACTATTTTAAGGAGTTAATAATAGAGGGGTATGTGGGGAAAATGTACTTATTGCAAACTATGTACTATAGTTAACAGTAATATCTTAATATTTTTTCTTCAACAGTAACAAATGTACCATATCAATACTATGGGCCAGTAATAGGGGAGGATTTGAAGAAAGGGAGGATTTGAGATTCTTTTTTATTTTTATTTCTTTTCTGGGGTAATGATAGAGATAACAATCCCAAAATATTAAGAAGGTAAGAAGTAGTAAATACAGAAGCAGAAATCAGTGTAATTGAAAACCAATAAACAATAAAGAAAACAAAACAAAACAAAACAAAACAAAACAGCTGGTTATTTGACATTATCAATAAAATTGTTAAACATTCAGCCAAACTGAACAGGAAAGAAATAAACAAAATAAAGAAGACACGTATTACCAAAACCAGAAATGAG
Organism: Tamandua tetradactyla; assembly: GCF_023851605.1. NCBI lineage: Eukaryota > Metazoa > Chordata > Mammalia > Pilosa > Myrmecophagidae > Tamandua > Tamandua tetradactyla. The sequence continues at coordinate 181,748,631 of NC_135331.1, read as the reverse complement.
AAAAGAGAATATTACTAAATATCCTATAGAGCTTACAAGGAAAACAATGGTTCATTATGAACAACTTTATGCCCATAAATTTTCAATGGAAAAATTCCTGAAAGACACCAATTGCCAAAGCTCACTCAACAAAATAGCTAATCTATATATTCTTATAATTATTACAGAATTGAATCAATAGAAAAAATATTCAAAGAAAACACATGACAGTCAGATAGCTTCACAGGGAAATTCTACCAAACATTAGAAGAACAGTTTACCATTCCAAATTCATTTTAGTAGGCCATATATCAAAAGAGAAAAAGAACATTACAAGAAAAGAAAACCACAAAGCAATAGTCCTCAGGACTACTGAGGCAACATTTTCCAACAAAAGTCAGCAAATCTAATCCGGAAATATATAAAAAGAATACTATATCATCATCTTGTGGTATTTATCCCCAAAAGGTGAGGCTTCTTTAAGTTTTGACAATGTAATTCCCTGTACTCACATACAAAAGAAGAAAGGTCATATGATTTTCTCAATTCATGCAAAACACATGGAACAAAATCCACTATACATTCATTTAAAATTTTTTCAGCAAACCAAGATTAGAAAGGAATATTTTCAAATTTATAAAGAGCATTGTAGAAAGCCTATAGTTCACAATTGACCTAATGTAAATTTTCCTTTCTTCTTTCCTTAAAAAATGTCTACTCCCATCATGTCTCTAGAATATCATACTAGAAGATCTGGACAGTGAATTAAGGAAGAGGGTAGGGAGACAGAGAAGGCATACAAATAGGACAGCAGGAGTGAACTGACTCTATTCAAAAATGACATTATTGTCTATGTAGAAATCCCGCTGAATCTATCAAAAAAGCTATTAAGAATAAACAAATATATCAAGGTCACAGGACACATGGACAATATACAATATCAATTGAACTTCTATACACTAGCAATGAACACTTCATTAAAATGTAAAATAACTTTTTACAATAGCACAAAAAACTATTAAATACTTAGGTGAGATTCTATCAAATGCATGAAAGAGCTTTCATGTTGAAACTATAAAATATTGAATGAAATAAAATTAAAAAAATCTAAATAAATCGAGAAATACGCTGTGTTCATGAACTGTAACACAATATTGTTATGATTGTCAGTTCCCTCTTAATTGATCTATAAATTCAACAGGATCCCAATCAAAATCTCAGTAGAGTTCTGTTAGAAATTTCCATTTTAATTCTTAAATGTATACGAAAATTCAAACAACTAGGACAATCAAAACAATCTTGAAAAAGATAAAGTTAGGTACTCACCTTATTTGATTTTACTATTTATTATAAAGTATTTAAGACTTTTTGTTAATAAAAACTAGAAAACTAGATCAATGGATCAGAACACAGTGCTTAAAAAGTGACCCATACTAATATGATCAGTTGATTTTAGACAGAAGCTAAAGCAATCCAATTAATGAAGTATAGTCTTCTCAACAAATGGTGCCATAACAATTACATAACTATTTGTATCAAAGAGAACTTCAACTGTGAATTTCTCCATATATAAAAATTATCTCCAAATGCCTCATGAACTTCGATATAAAACCTAAACTATAAAATTTCTAGAAGATGACACAGGAGCAAATACTTGTGATTTAGGGCTATACAAAGATGTCTTTACTATATCAGAAAATGCATGAGCCATAAAAGAAAAAATGATAAATTGTAGTTTATAATTTTTAAGAACATCTATTTAAAAGCAATATTAAGAGAATGATAATCCAAGCACAAACAGAAAAAATATTTGCAATCCATATAGCTGATAAAGGATTTGCATCCAGAATACATAGACACACATAGCGTAATCTGAAATGGATGGAAGGGCCAAGATCACCCTACAGAACTGTAAGTAAAGTCCGCACATCTGGAGGCTGATGTCCCTTCACCACTGGCATGGCAGGCTCCGTCAGAAACACTACCTGTAGGAAAAAGGAGAGGTTTCTGCTGGGAGTAAGGGAGGACAGTCCAGCCCAGATCCAACTACAGTTTTAATTAACAAATTTGGACCACTGAATACAAAGTCCAAGCACAGATAAACCAAGAGCAAGCAGGAAAGGAACCCTGACAGGTGTTGGGGCTTATGAAAAATAAAACAAAAACAAAACAAAACAAAAACCACAGAAAAGAGACTTTTGGTGTTGGCCCAGCTCAGAATACTGGAAAAGGGCTTTGCCCCAAGGCACATAGAGCCATGTGCCAACTCTGGCTCTTGACAGATGAAACCTGGGGACTGGGCATTAGCTCTGAAAAGGGATTTTCTCTAGGTCATTAGAGAAAGCCTGAGGCATTTTCAAATGTCAGCACTGATCCAGGTAAGGTGGACTTAAGAAAGGTCTGAGAGACAAAATAACAAGTCAAGTGAAGGAGTAAATTCCCTAAAAGGCTTATCTCCCCCAGGTAAAAGGGGGGGCCCAGTCCAAGTGGCAGCCCTCAGTTAGAGAATTCAGACCTAGGGACTAAACCCTAATCCACCTCTTGCCTCAGCCTCTATCTCAACTACACCCCTGGCAGCTACAGGGTCTGCTTAGAATTAAAAGCATTGTACCACTTTATGCCAGTAGGGGATTGCAGGCTGGCAAGCACCACCTTCTGGGAAGGACAGAAAAAGCAGAGTCTAGAGGCTTCCCAAGAGTATCTAACAACCTGTTGGGTCTCATCCCCAGGGAAACTTGATACTGATTATACCCTGCTCCCAAGTCCTGGGCCTGTCTTGTCTAGGAAAATCTAACTTATTTTGATAGTACTAGGGGAGACCATCCAAAAAAATTTAAAAAGTTCCATTTAGGCAGGGCAAGAATCAGAAAAACAAGAGTTGAAAATTCTGAACAGTTAAATAGAAATTATGCTAAAAGTGTAGAACAAGTTGAATTGAATGCCAAAACAAACAAACAAACAAACAAACAGAAAACAGAGAACAAGGCCAACCAACAAAAAACCTTAGGTAAAAGAGTGAAAATGACCTCCAGATTAAACTAATCAAGGAAATCAGAGGACATCAACAAAATTTGAGTCATACCGGGAAAAATGAAGATATGGCCCAGTCAAAGGAACATGTTAGCACTTCGAATGAGATGCAGGAGCTGAGAGAACAAATTAATGTTCAATCAAGCATGCAAAATAAAGTAAAAAAATTAAGTTAACAAGTTGAGGGAAAATATGCCAAAGAGATGAAGGATATTAAGAAGACATAGGGTAACCATAAAGAAGAACTTGAAAGCTTGAAGAAACAAAAGGCAGAACTTAAGGGAATGAAAGGCACAGTAGAGGAGATGAAAAGCAAAATGGAGACACACAGTAGATTTGAAGAGGCAAAAGAAAGGATGAGGGAACTAGAGGACAGAACATCTGAAATCCTATGCACAAAAGAACAGCTAGGAAAAAGATGGAAAAATATGAACAGGGTCTCAGGGAATTAAATGACAACATGAAGTACACAAATATGTGTGTGATGGGTGTCCCAGAAAGAGAAGAGAAGGGAAAGGGGACATAAAGAATAATGGAGGGAACAATCACTGAAAATTTCCCATCTCTTGTGAAAGACATAAAATTACAGATACGAGAAGTGCAGAATTCACCAATCAGAAAAATCCTTAAAGACCTACTCCAAACACTTTCTGGTCAGACCTTAAAGAGAAAGAGAGAACTCAGCAAGAGAAAAGTGATCCATCACATTCAAGGAAAGTTCAGTGATACTATGTGTGGCTTTCTCACCAGAAACTTTGGGGGTGACAAGGTAATGGCATGATATATTTAAGATTCTGAAAGAGAAAACTGCCAATCAAAAATTCTATATCTGACAAACTGTCCCTCAAAAATGAGTTAGAGTCTAGAATATTTTCAGATAAGCAATCTCTGAAAGAGTTTGTGACTTAGAGACCAGCTCTGCAGGAAATATGAAAGGGACACAACAGGTGTATAGAAAAAGATAGGAAAGAGAAGTCTAGGGAAAAGTGTAGAAATGAAGACTATCATTAAGGATGAAAAGGAAAAAAAATATATGACATATAAAATCCAAAAGACAAAATAAAGTACTGCCTTTACAATAATAGTATTAAACGTTAATGGATTAAACTCCTCTATCAAAAGACAAAACTGGCAGAATGGACTAAAACAGGACCCATCTCTATGTTGTCTCCAAGAGACTTACTTTAGACACAAGGACAAAACCAGATTGAAAATGAAAGGCTGGAAAAGATATTTCATGCAAACAACAACCAGAAAAAAGCAGGGTTAGCTATAGTAATATCAGACAAATTAGACTTCAAATGTAAAGCAATTTTAAGAGACAAAGAAAGACATTATGTGTTAATTAAATGAACAATTCATCAGGAAAACATAACAATTACAAATATTTATACACTGAGTCAGACTGCCCTAAGAAACATGAGGCACAAACTGACAGCAATAAGGGAGAAGTAGACTCCTCTACAATAATAGTTGGAAACTTTGAGATAGCAGTCTCATCAGTGGTTAGAACATCTGAACAGAGAATCAATAAGGAAACAGATTTTGAATAATATGATAAATGTACCAGACTTAACAGACATTTACAGAACATTACACCACACAACAGCAGGATACACATTTTTCTCAAGTGCTCCTGGATCTCTGTTCAGGATAGATCACATGTTCGATCACAAAGGAAGTCTCAATAAAATTTAAAAGATTGAAATTATACAAACACTTTCTCGGATCTAATGGAATGAAGTTGGAAATCAATAACAAGTGGAAAGCCAGAAAATTCACATATATATGGAGACCAAACAACACACTTTAAGCAACTAGTGGGTCAAGGAAGAAATTATAGAAAACAGTAAATATCTCAAGGCAAATGAAAATAAAAACATGTATCAATCTTATGGTATGCAGAAAAGGTGGTGCTGAGAAATCAATTGTTTACCTGGAGGAACTGGAGAAAGAACAGCAAACTAACACTAAAGCAAATAGAAGGAAACAAATAACAAAGATACAAGCAGAAATGAGTGAAATTGAGAACATGAAAACAATAGAAAGAATCAACAAAACCAAAAGTTGGTTCTCTGAGAAAATCAATAAAATCAATGGACTCATAGGTAGGCTGACAAAAGAAAAAATGAGAGAGAGAGAGAGAGAGGATGCAAATAAACAAAATCAGAAGCAGAAGAGGGAACATAACTACAGACCCCACTGAAATAAAGGAGATAATGAGTAATTATATGCTAATAAGCGAGACAATGTAGATGAAATGGACAACTTACTTGAAAAGCATCAACAACCAAGACTGACGTGATGACTACAACAAACCAATCACAAGTAAAGAGATAGAATCAGTCATTAAGAAGATCCCCTAAAAGAAAACTTCAAGGCTAAATAGCTTGACAAGTAAATTCCACCAAGTACCCAAGAAAGAATTAGTACCAATCCTGCTCAAACTCTTCGAAAAATTTGAATAGGAGGGAAAGCTATCTTACTCATTCTATGAAGTCAACATCATTCTAATATTAAAGCCAGCCAAAGATACTACAAGGAAAGAAAATTACAGACCAATCTCTTTAATGAATATGATGCAAAAATCCTCAACAAAATTTGTGCAAATTGAATCCAGCAGCACATTAAAAGAATTATAAACCATGGGCTAGTGACAGTTATTCCAGTCATGCAAGGGTGGTTCAACACAAGAAAATCAATTAACATAATACACAACATCAGTAATCAAAGCAGAAAATCCACATGATCATCTTGATTGTTGCAGAAATGGCACTTGACAAAATTCTACTTATTTAGGTCTTCTTTGATTCCTTTTAGCAATTTCTTGTAGTTTTTTGTGTATATGCCTTTTGTGGCCTTGGTTAAATTTATTCCTAAATATTGATTCTTTTGTTTCTTATTGTAAATGGAAACTTTTTATTTCCTCCTAAAATTGGTCATAATAAATGTATAGAAACACTACTGATTTTGGGGTTTTGATTTTGTACCCTGCCACTTTGCTGCACTCATTTATTAGCTTTAATAGCTTTGCTGTAGATTCTTTGGGGATTTTCAACATATAATATCATGTCACCTGCATATAGAGACAGATTTATTTCTTCCTTTCCAATTTGCATGCCTTTTATCTATTTTTAATTATCTAATTGCTCTAGCTAAAACTTCAAGCACAATGTTAAATAGCAATGGTGACAGTGGGCATCCTTGTCTTGTTTTTGATCTTAGGCAGAAGGATTTCGGTCTTTCCCCATTAAGTGTGATGTTAGCTGTGGGTTTTTCATATATTCCGTTTATCATGTTGAGGAAGTTCCCTTCTATTCTTACCCTTTGCAGTGTTTTCATCAAGAAAGGATATTGAATCAGATAAGTGTTTAATATCCAGAATATATAAAGAGATTCTACAAGTCAACAACAAAAAGACAAACATCCCAATTAAAAAAGGGATAAGAAATCTGGACAGACATTTTTCAAAGGAGGACATACAGATGGCTGAAAAATGTATGAAAAAAAACGTTCAACCTCACTGAGTATTAGAAAAATGAAAATCAAAACCACATTGAGATATCATCTCACACTTACTAGAATGGAAATTATAAAAAACAAAACTATTGGTGAGAAATATGCAACCAGTCGGGAAGGCAGTTTGGCATTTCCTCAGGCAGCTAAGTATATAATTGCCATATGCCCCAATAATCCCATTGCTAGGTATATATTTGGAGGAATTGAAGGCAAGGACATAAACGGACAATTTGCATACCAATGTTCATAGTGGCATTATTCATGATGGAGAAGAGATGGAAACAGCCCAAATGTCCATCAGCAGATAAGTGTCTAAACAAACTGTGATATATATACTATGATGGAATAATATGAGCTGTAAGACAGAATAAAGTCACGAAGCATGTAACAACGTTGATGAAACTTGAGGACATTATGCTGAGTATTATTAGCCAAAAACAAAAAGACAAATACTGTATAGTATCACTAATGTGAACTAAGATCAATGAGTACCTCTGAGTGTTAAAGTTAAAAACACAGTTTATCAGGAGATAGAAAGAGGGTAGAGATTGGGCATTTGATGCTGAAGGAGTACAGAATGTTCAACAGGATTGGATTTTTAAAGATCCAGAAATGAATAGCACAATACTATATGGTGGCAGCAAGGTATTGGAAGTACACTGCTTGTTGTGTATAACCTAGTCATTTCCTGGAATTTAAGCTGTTTGTGTGACACCTCAGACTCAGAGCTAGAGTTCTGCAACTATAAAAGTCAGCATTACCCCATACAGCAGATGTCAAAAACACTGAAAAAGTGACTGGACTTCAATTAGAGATATGAATGAAGATGATCCAGTTAGGACTAAGGTAAATCAGACTAAAGGGTAAAGGATGATATCGACTGCATTTTAAAACTTCAACTTCTGTGTGAGACCAAAGGATATTGTAGTACACTATCCAATTTAACTTGTATGGCCAGCTTATTCAAACACCGTAACTACATGGTTTGTGCAGGTTGGTGTGATGCACTGATACATTCCAGAGTAATTTGAGCAGAAGATAAAAAAGTATTTGAAAGCCCCTAGATTCAATAGGGGACAATGTGGAAGTATTAAACTTCCTCACCTGAGGAAGACCTGATATTACAGTCATGGGGACTGCCAATTTGATGGGCCAGACCCTTGATCTTGGGGCTTCCTTTTATGAAACTTATCCCTGCAAAGGAGAAGCTAAGCCTACTTTTGATTATGCCTAAGAGAACCTCTTGTTTCTGAGATGTGGCCTCTCCCTCTAAGCCACCTCTGCAGGTGAACCCACTGCACTCTCAACTATGTGGGACATAACTCTCAGGGAGGTAAATCTACCTAGCAGTGTGGGTCATAACAGGGATGAGCCTGGCCCTGGCAACATGGGAATTAGAAAGACTTCTGGACTAAAAAGGGGAAGAGAAATAAAACAAAATAAAGTTTCAGTGGCTAACAGATTTTAAACAGAGTTGAGAGATCATTCTGGAGGTTATTCTTATGCAGTGTATAAATATGCTTTTTCAGCTTTTGGTGTATTGGAGTAGCTAGAGGGAAATAGCTGAAATTGTTTAACTGTAATTCAATAGTCTTGATTCTTGACGATGATTGAACAACTATCAAACGTTTAAGGTGCGACCATTTGATTGTGAAAACCTTGTGACTGACACTGTCTTTATTCATTGTATGGACAGATGAGCAAGAAAAAAATACAAAAAACAAATAAATAGTATGGGGGTGGGAGCTGTGGCAGGCTGAAAGTGCTGTGTACCCCAGAAAAGCCATGTTCTTTAATCCTGATTCAATATTGTTGGGTGAGATATTTTTGATTAAGTTGTTTCCATGGAGATGTGATCCACTTAATTGTGGGTGGGGACTTTTGATTAGGTGGTTTCCATGGAGATGTGTCTCCTCCCATTCAAGGAGGGTCTTCATCCACTTACTGAAGCCCTTTAAGAGGGAACCATTTTAGAAAAATCTTCAGAGCTGATACCGACAGAGATGCTTGAAGATGCAGAAAGAAAATGCCCTCAGGAAAGGTATTTGAAAACAGAAAGCCAAAGGACCATCAGATGCCATCCACATGCCTTCCCAGATCAGCTTTTCTTGAATCAAGGTATCTTTTTCTGGATGCCTTAGTTTGGACATTTTTATGGCCTTAGAACTGTAAACTTGTGACTTAATAAATTCCCTTTATAGAAGCTATCCCGTTTCTGTTATATTGCATTTCCAACAGCATTAACAAACTAAAACAGGGGGTATGAGATGTTTTGTGTGTTCTTTTCCAATTTTATTTTTACTTTTATTCTTACTTTTATTTTTGGCAGAGGAGTAATGAAATGTTAAAAAATGGATTGTGATGATGAATGCACAACTATATGATGGTTCTGTGAACCACTGATTGTACACTTTGGATAAATATATCATATATGAATATATAATATATCTCAAAAAAATTGAACTAAAATATTAAACAGTAAGAAAACAAAAAAACACTGAGTTAAGAATGAGAGGACTATCTGAACAGAAACTTTACTCACAGAAGACATATGGATTGGCAATAAAGACATGAAAAAATGCTCCACATCATAGCTATAATGGATGGAAATGTGCACTCAATTGGGCATGTGCTCAGTTCTGTTCTGAATTTTGATGGGTGTGAACCTATTATATCTCCTCAAGGTACACCTCAGTTCAAGTGTGGCCCCACTGAATCAGGTGGGGATTTAATTGAGATTACTGGAGTCCTTTTTACGCAGAGTGAAGGTCAGACACAGAAAAAAGCCAGAGGAGGCCACCAAATGAATTGCCATGAGAATAAAAAGCCAACAATTACTTGCTGCCACCACCAGAATGTCACAGACTTTAGGGAGAAAGCATTTCCTTGCCACTGTGTCAATTTTGGACTTCCCCTAGCCTCCAAACTGTGATGCAATAAATTCCCACTGTTTAAGCCAACTCATTGCCTGGTAGCACTACTTCAAAAACCACAAGAAAATTGACAATTTACGTCTCTACAACTTGATTAATAATTGCATGAACTCTCATGTTCATTTTCTATATTCAATCTAGGGGAGAAATTTGTCTTTTAATAGTTAGAATAAAAATGTAAAGAAAGATATACCTGAATATATTTATATATACATATATGCATGCATATATGGACACATATATTTTACTTAGGTATTATTGATATATTATAAAACTGAAAAAAATTTTAGTAAATTTACTGATTTGTGAAATCGTCATCATGATCTAGTTTTTGAACATTTTCATTATTCTTCAGTGACTATTTGCAGCCGACTTCTAGTCCTACTCCCAGGAAACCATTGGTTTACTTTCTGTCACTATAGATTTGCCATTTCTGGACATTTCAAATACATGGAATCAAACATTAAGTAGCATTTTGTACCTGACTTAATTTTTTAAAAATGTTTTTGAGATTCCTCCATGTTATAACATGTCATCACAAGTGTCAGCAAGGATCTGGACAAATAAGAACCTTTATACATCGGTCATGAGAAGATACACTGATGAAGCCACTTCACAAAATAGTTTGACAGCTTCTTAAAACCTTAAACACAAAATTACCCTATACCCATCAACTGAACTCCTAAGTGACTAGAAATGAAAACACATGTCCACAAAAACACTTGCACTTGAAAATTCATAACAGCATAATTCATACAGCCAAAAAGCAAAAGTAATCTAAATGCTCATCACTGGTGAATGGATAAATAGTATGCATTATATTTGTTCTAGTTTGCCAACCACTGGAATGCAACACACCAGAGATGGATTGACTTTTAATAAAAGGGGATTTATTTCATTAGTTCTTCAGAGGAAAGGCAGCTAACTTTCAACTGAGGTTCTTTCTTACATGGGAAGGCACACCTGATCTCCGCTGGCCTTCTCTCCAGTCCTCTGGATTTCAATAACTTTCCCCGGGGTGATTCCTTTCTGCAACTCCAAAGGCCTGGGCTGAGCTGCGAGTGTTGAAATGAGGCATGCTGAGCTGCTTGGGCTGTGCTATATTGCGCTCTCTCATTTAAGCACCAGCCAATTAAATCAAACATCATTCAATTGCAGCAGGCATGCCTCCTAGCCAACTGCAGATACAATCAGCAACAGATGAGGTTCACGTACCATTGGCTCATGTTCACAGCAACAGAACTAGGTGCCTTCACCTAGCCAAGTTGGCAACTGAATCTAACTACCACATATCCACCCCTTGTCAACTTGGCAACTACATGCATCACCTTAAACAATATTAAGGTGCAAAAAATTCTCTTCTGGCTGTGGACCTGTAAATCTCAAAACAAGTTGTCTGGTGCCAAAAGGAGGATATTCACAGGATACAGGTTTTCATTTCCATAGGGAGAAATTGGAAGAAACACAGATGTAAAGCCTGCAGGGCAAGTGCCATGGATTTCAAAGTCTGAAAGTCATTTATTCTTCAGCTTTAGAAAGTGGCTGTCCCACTCTTTCCAAAGGCCTATAGTGGCCCACCTCTTTCCAAATCAACCTTGGGGAACATTGAGGAGACCACCTTTTTCTCGGCTCCACTTTCTCCAGGCATCAGGGCCACCCATGGGCTCTTTGTCATTTCTGGAGCACACACTCAACCCCTCCATGTGGTGGCAGCCAGGCTCTCCCCAGTCCCCAAAGGGTGTGCTATACCTTTTCAAAGGCCTGAGGCTGCACAGCTCTTCCACTGCAATGAAATGGGAGACTCATCCTCTGCCCTCAGGGCAAATTCACCCTCTCCCTGTATATGGGTGGGTCCACTCTCCTGGCTGAGGTTTCTTGGCTTCAGACCCAAGCGTCCATGGTTCTCGCTCTGCAAACTCCAATTTGTCCCTTTGTGTCCCCCTTTGTCCAGATTGGCAGTGGTTCTGTTTATACCAACAGTCTCTTCAACCACTCCAGGACTTCTCCATCATTATCTTCATGGTTCCTCCAAAATCTTCCCCTTAGCCATCCAAAAACCTGTTCCAAGACATCTGGTATTTGCAAACCACAGCAGCACCCCACTCTCTGGTACCAAATCTGTTCTAGTTTGCTAGCTGCCAGAATGCAATACACCAGAGATGCATTGGCTTTTAATAAAAGGGGATTTATTTCATTAGTTCTTCAGAGGAAAGGTAGCTAATTTTCGTTGAGGTTCTTTCTTATGTGGGAAGGCACAGTACGATCTCTGCTGGCCTTCTCTCCAGGCCTCTGGGTTCCAACAACTTTCTCCAGGGTGATTCTTTTCTGTATCCCCAAAGGCCTGGGCTGAGCTGCGAGTGTTGAAATGAGGTATGCTGAGCTGCTTGGGCTGTGCTACATAGCGCTCTCTCATTTAAGCACCAGCCAATTAAGTCAAACATCATTCATTGCAGCAGGCATGCCTCCTAACCAACTGCAGATGTAATGAGCAACAGATGAGGTTCACGTACCATTGGCTCATGTTCACAGCAACAAAACTAGGTGCCTTCACCTGGCCAAGTTGACAACTGAATCTAACACCACAATATTCATGCACTAAAATACTATTTTTGGCAATAAAATGGATATATGCTTTTAAAGATGCTGTCACTATCAGAACCTGAGAGTCAGTAGACTTGTATTATTTTTTGTTTCATTGACACTTATTCTGAAATGACAAGCTTATAATTTATAAATTATTCATCTTTTATTTTATAACTCCATAAAGATACTTTAAAATCTTTACCAGTGTAAAAAATGGGAAATTAAATGCTTAAATTTACCAGGATTTCAAAGTAAAAAAGAATGTGCAGAGAGGCGTTTAGGTTTCTGTGTGAAATTAAAATCCAAAGCTTGAAAACTTCTCTCACTTTAGAAGACATCATGATAGGAGTGCAGCTAACACAAAAGTCTACTGCCCTTCGTTTTGTACATGGTGATTCCATTAAATTGTTTTCTGGAAGAGAGCATATTATATTTGCTACACATCAGAATCCCCTAGGGGGCTTGCATAAAGTGTAATTTCTAAGCCCTTGCCCCCCAGAGATTCTAATGAGTGGGGCTGCCATGGAGTCCAGCAAGCTGTGATGCTAATAATCAGCACAGATGATTCTGATCTGGGCAGCCTACGATATTTTGGAGCCACTGTTGTACCTAAAAACACATCAGATATGTGCTTTCAGTGAAGACTAATTCATACAGAAATTCCAGCCATAGGACTTGATCAAATGTTCTTAAAAATATTCCAGATAGTGCATGAAGGAAACATGGTTACCTCCTGAGAGTTTATAATTATTTTAAAGTTTTATATATAGCAAATATTGGCAAATGAGAAAGAACTGCCTGGCAATTCCAGTTTATGAATTTTCTGTATAATAAGAGCTAAAAACAGTTTCCCTCACTCTGAAAGAAAGATCCATCACAAACAATGTTTCATTTAGAAAAAGTGTTTTCAATCAATGTAATCAGTCAAGGCAAATATTAATTGAATACCTTCTTTACACAAGAGACTGGGGAAAATGATCAGAATAATATATTTTTCTAGGAGTGTATAGTCTCTTTGTAGTTATAAGGCACGTATTCAAAATGTAACACTAAATGTAGGTTCTAATATGATTTTTAATAATTAATGTTTGAGTACTTAATCTTAGTGGGCACTGCATGGGCATTGCATGCATTATCAGTTAAATTTTCCAAAAAGTTATGAAATAGACATTTTTTTGTCTCAGCCATTATTTTTTAATTCATTTTATAGTTGAGGGAAACAAAGCTTCCCAATAATAAATATTGGAATAAGGTAAGACAGCTGGGTTTCTCTGTCTGGAAGTGTTTGAAAGCACTCCTCTATATAAATAAATATATATTTCAACATGCAAAGGAAATTTGCCTCAGAACCAATTAATTTTCCTTGGAGGAAACCAAGAGATACGGGACAAAGAAGAAAGTTTGCCTAAAGCCAGATAGTGTGTATTTGAAATTTATACAATTTGGAAAAGTAGATATGCATAAAGATGTAAACATAGGAATACCTTGGAGATGTTCGAGTAACACTGATGTGCTGGTTGGTAGAATGTTTAGAGTACTTTTAGGAAAGAAGGAAATCTTGGTCTGTAAAGGTTCAATCAGTTGTATCCTGCATACTAGGAAAGAACTTGAAATTCATCTTAGCTGAAGGAGGAAGCCATTTTTCTTTTAACCTTGGAAACAGCATGATGTACTAACATACTGAGCTATGATGACATTCTAATCTCTCTGCCAGATCATGGAGGCCCAGTGATGAAAAGACAGACACAGTCCCTGTATTTGCAAGGGTTCTCTAGAGAAACAGAATCAGCAGGAGATATCTGTAAATATAAAATTTATAAAAGTGTCTCACGTAACTGTGGAAATATAGAGTCCAGGGTCTGCAGGGCTGGCTTCGAGCAAGCAGCTCCAATGAAGTTCCTTAATGAACTCTCAGGAGAGGCTGGCTGGTTGAAGCAGGAAGAGTAACTGTCTCTTCTGAATCCTCGTTAAAAGCATTCTGGTGATTAGATTAAGCATTACTTGTGCAGAAGACATTTCCCTTAACTGACTGGGCAATCATCTATGGATGCCACCAACATGATCATGATTTAAGTCTATGAAATGTCCTTATAGCAACAGACAGGCCAGTACTTGTCCAACCAGACAACAGGCACCACCACCTGGCCAAGTTGACACATGAAACTGACCAGGACAGTCCCTAATCTCCTGAAGCTAGCACGACAATGAATCAAAAGACAAAAGAATAAATGTACACACAGAATACTTATGAATTGAAATTATTGAAGAAGACAAATAGGTTGTTGAGATAAAAAATAACTTAGAGCAGAAAGGGAACAGCACATTTATTTTAGATATAGAAACTAGGGAAGGTCTTCCTAGAAAGGTAACATAAGCTGAAATCTACAGGCTAAGAATAAATTGTATGCGCAACTAGGAGAGACGTGGTATGGTAGAGAGCATCAGGGGAGATGGAGAGAGGTGCAAAGGCCATGAAGAGGAAGAAGAAAACATAGGCCATGTGCCTGAAGCCTAAAGAAAGAAGGGAAGAGTGGCTCAAGATGAATGTAAAAGCAAGCATCAGCAAGAGCCAGGCCATGGTTGAATTCCAAGTGCGTTTGGAAGCCATTGAAGAGTTTTAATAAGGGACAGACACTATTTCAATTTGTATTTTAATAAGATTTCTCTTGCTTCTTTCTCGAGAATGGCCTATATGGGAACAAGAGTGGAAGAAATAAAAAAAGATAGGTCAATTCCAGGTATAGCTTGATAGTGGCCTAGCCTAGGATTGTGGTAATGCAGAGCCTGGAACACATTTTACAAAACAAGTAGGCCTATCAGTAACAGGAAATACTCCTTACCAATCAGTAAATGTTTCCATTTACATGTCTGGTCTCACATCTGTGTGACCTAACAGTGTAGGTACTGGAATTCCATTCATTTATTTAAGTACCATGTATCAGTCCAGTGATTATGTAGAGAGACCCTGTAGTTTAGATTATTTGGGTACAAGTCTTTCTTTCTCTGCTTAGCTGTGCAGTGTTGGGAAAATTACTTGAACTATTTATTGCTTTATTATCTTCTAAATGAGATAATAACAGGATCTATGTGACAGAGGTTTGATGGGGATTAAGTGGGATAATATAAAAGTATATTCATTCATATAAATATAATTCATATAAAGTATTTTACAAAGTGTTTCTCATCCAGTAAGAGATTAGTACATCTAAATCAAGATTCATTGCTTCATATTGATAATATGAAGATAAAAAAAGGCATGAACAAACACTATTTCTTTTTTGGAAAAAATATATATATACACATATATATATATTTATATATGCAATTTGGAATATATATGTTTTCTTCTGAGATTATCAGGGGAGTTTCCCTTTAACAAGAAGAACTTCAAAAGGCTCTCTTCTGGAGAATTCCAGACTGATTGTCTGTATCTCACATAAAAGGGCAAAGACAGCAATTTTCAAAGCCAGATCTTAAAATTTTCTGAGTTTCTATCTCTACTGTTAAAATTTGAACATTCATTTAACCATCTTCCTCTTTCCCCGATAAGGTATCAGTTTATCAGTTTTATTTATGGAAATGCTTGAGAAAAGAGCACATTTTACTTGCTAGCAGAAAGAGGTACAGACAGGGAAAGACAGAGTCTTTGCCTTTTATTTGCAGCTAATGTTTCCTAATCTCATCTTAGATGGGTCTCTCTTCCTCCCAGAGGAAGAGGCCGGCAGAGCTGGAGAAAAAGCAACAGAATAGTCACCACTAAATAGAAGGGTAGAAATTCCATTTTACTGGTTGGCTTTCCAAATTATAATTACAAGTAGGGCAAAATGAATAGGAATCTGGTTACTTGTTGCTCCCAAGATTGGGAACTGAGTCCTATCAGATGTGACATCATCAAGCCCAGTAGGGAGCAACCAGTTGCAGAAGGGCAAGTATGAATCCCATTAACAGATTGAAACTGGAATTGGAGGAGTAGAAACTGATGCCTTCAGCTGATGAGATGCAGCTCAGGCACCAGGATGGGTCAGGAAAAACAAACTAGCTGTGATAAATCTAAGTCTTAGAGGTCACCATTGGGAGCTTGGCAGTGGGAAGGAAACTGAGCTTATTCTTCTTGGTGCACATAAAATTCAGCTCGTTGAAGAAAGTAGGACTCAACCTAACTTTGCTTCCTTTTAGCAGTGCTATCTACCAATTTTTCATTTGGGGTTAGTCTCCCCTCAAGAATAGAGTTACCCATAGTCTCCCTAATGCTGATATTATTTGCTGTCTCTTCTCCACAAAACAAAAGACATAATTCAAAAGTTATTTCACCCATGTTTCATTCCCCAAATAATTACTGAGCACATAATATACAGCTGCTATAAATTCTGATGTTATGGCAGTGAATAATAAACAAAAATCCTTACCCTAATTGAGATTATCTTCAAAAAGGGAGATAGAAAATTAACCAAATAAATATATAAATATGATATGTTAGATAATGAGTGTTTAAAAAAATAAGAGGGAGGTGGATATGGGGTTTGGATTTGTGTGGGGTTGGCAAAGGTCTGCAATTTATTTAGGGTGCCCTTGCATAACTCCAGGGAGAAGACATTTGAAGGAGGGGAGAGTACAAGAACAAATCAGACAAATGGAAGAGTGAGTGCAAAGATCCTGCCAAAGAAGTGTGCCTGGTGTGTCCGGCCAGTAGCTGGGGTAGAACGAGGACAGAGGGCAGACGTGGAGAAAGGTCAGAGGGGTAAGTGACAGAAAAGGAATCACAATGATAGAGTTTGGAGGCTCTGTAAGAACTTTGTCTTTAATTAGAAGCTGTTTGAGAGTTTTATCCCTGATTTCCACAAGGAAATAAACGACCAAACCAACAACAACCAAACCAACATCAGATTTAGCAAATTTTTCAGATTCATTTCAAAAGAATTGCTGCCTTTGTCTATCTCCTGATTCTTGAGGGTGTCTTCTCCTCCGGTTTCGTACTGATAACATATGTAATTGGGCAATTGGAGGAGATCAATAAATGTCAGTTAATGCCTGTGCTGGTTAAGTTCATGTGTCAACATGGCTAAAAGCTGTTTGGTCAAGCAAACACTGGCCTGTTATTGTGAGGATGTCTTCTGGGTTTAAATCATCAGTGAACTGATGTCATCTATGGTTGGTAACAACTGCAATCAATAAAGGAGACTGTCTTCAGCAATAAGGGAAGTTTCATCCCATCAATTGAAGGCCTTGAAGGGAGAACTGATGATTTCAGCAGTCAGAAGAAGAATTTCCATTTCTACTTCATCCAGCCAGCTTCTCCTGGGACATTTATTGAAAACCTTTATCAGACTTTATAGTCTGCTGCCTGCCCAATGGAATTTAGACTTACCCATCCCCACAGTTGTATGAGTCAATTTCTATAATAAATCTCATAATATTTACTATACATATATATATATAGAGAGAGAGAGAGATAGGTATAGGTGTCTATATCTATAGATCTGTTATATTTGCTGTTGGTTCTGTTTCCCTTAGAACCCCGACTAATGTAATATCCATTTAGGTACTCAGGAACCAAACAGGAAATTTATACTGCCGAAGTCCCTTGCATTAAGTGGTTCCCATACCAGCAACGGGTGCCCTATGAGAAGACTTTTTGTAACATTGTATATTTTATCTTGTGGGTTGGAAGCTGAAGCTCAAATTTCTTCTTTCATCCTGGCCTATTTTGTAGCCCCCTTCTACCTCCAGCCCCCTGGCTCTGTTATACACTCAATAAACTCAGGCAATGACTTCTTCAGGGTAGTGTATTCTGATTAGTATCTTTCAAGTGGTGATTACATATTGATCTTCTGTCTGAAATATTTTAATAGGCATAAGCTCTTTGCCAAGACATAATCTTTTCACAAGACCTTCATGCTAATTAAGGGCAGTCCAGGTTTAAATGCCATATCCTCATGAACTCTACCTAGCGTGGGGAACACATGCAACAAAGCAGCTGCTTGGAGCAGCAGCGTTTCCAAAGGTTTATGAGAGTCTTAATTTATGGGATTTTATTTTAAAAATTGCATTGTGTGCAGAGACTGTAAAGTCTGTTTCCAATATCCCAGTGGAAACGTAATCACTGAGGTTTGAAATATCTTAATCTCAGAGTTATAAAATGCCTACAAGCATAGGCACAGGGATGCATGAAACAACACAGAGGAGAGAGTTTCTGATATAACGAAAGTCATAATAATGACTTCAACAGAAAATTTGAAAAAAGAACATAGCAGTTTTACATACTGTTATGTACCATTCCTAGAATACTACACTCGATGGGAATTCTCAGGTAATGTGTCACAATTAAAATACAGATAATAGTTTTAGGAAGAAAAATATTTTTGAAAGAGTTTAATTTGGGAGTGCCAATTATAACCTGGAAAAACTAAACCATGTTTTAGATTGAATGCACTGAATAGACATTTGTATTAATGTTAGGCTTTGAGAAGAAGGCAGAGTATAGTAGAATTGACATTCTTCACTATTTTAGTTTTAATGATGTCTCTATCAGGAAGGTCTTGAACTTGGCCAAATGAAATTCTGCGGCTAAAAGTGAAATCATATAAGGTTTAATATAATATGGACACAGTACTTCCCAATTTTTGAGTTCCCTAAGATTAAGTGCCCTATCTTTAAAGTGAGAAACTATGAATAATACATCAAAATGCTTCCTCTCAAGGAGTAATTTAAGTTAATACATTAAAGGCACCTAGTGCCTTTAAGGGTCTAGTGTATATGTTAGGGACTCAATAGATATTAATTATTATAGCGGTTATAGAGTGCACTTTGTAGTTAATTGATTGAATTTCTAATATTTATATGCTCTAGAGAAAGAGATTACAGATAACATTTCATTGACAGGCAATATTTTATTATATCTAAAACAGAGGTCTCCATACCTGACTGAAATTTAAAACATTCAGGAAACAGCTAAAATATATTGATGCCTGGTGACAACATAGACCTTTTGAAATTGAACTTTGGGGTGGCAACTGGGTATCTGTGTTTTGTAAAGAGGTTCCCAGTTGATTCTAAGGCAGTGAGGCTTGTGAATCACTAGTGGAGCCTACATTTTTTTTATTTCCGGTTACACTCATGTGTTAGTTTGCCAGCTGCTGGAATGTAATGTACCAGAACTAGTATGGCTTTTAAAAAGGGAAATTTAATAAGTTACAAGTTTATAGTTCCAAGCCCATACAAATGTCAAAACTAAGGCATCCAGGGAAAGATACTTTAATTCAAGGAAGGTCGATGGGTCAGGAATACTTCTAAATCTGCTAGGAAGTTACATGGTTGGCACCTACTGGTTGCTCCTGGGTTCCATTGCCTTTAAGCTTTGCCCCTGTAGGGGTTCCTCACTTTGCTTCTCTAGGGCTGGGCTGGCTTTCATCTCTTGGCTTCCCTTGACTCTCTCCAGGTTCTGACTTGCCTAACATCTCATGGCAATGTCTGCTGGGCTCCAGGCATCTCCAAAGATCTGTGTCTCTGTTCACATGTCGGCATCTGTGTCAGCTCTGCTCTGGCAGCTTGCTCTCTGGCAGCTTTGCCATTTCTGAGGTTTCTCCAAAATGTTTCTCTTTTTAAAGGTTTCCAGTAAACTAATGAAGACCCACCTGGAATGGGTGGTGTCACATCTCTATCTCATCAAAAAGCTACCCCTACAATTGGGTGAGGCACATCTCTGTGGAG
Organism: Tamandua tetradactyla; assembly: GCF_023851605.1. NCBI lineage: Eukaryota > Metazoa > Chordata > Mammalia > Pilosa > Myrmecophagidae > Tamandua > Tamandua tetradactyla. Next base: position 181,728,880 of record NC_135331.1, on the reverse strand, counting down.
GTAATCCAATCAAAAGTTTCCATCCTACAGTTATTGAATCAGGTTTAAAAGAAACTGCTGCTACCACAAGATTGGGTCAGAATTAAACATGACTTTTCTGGGGTATATAATAATTTCAAACCAGCACAGCCCATTTTTTTGATTTTGTTATCAGTGAACATAGTAATAGCTTATCAACTTTTACAGATATACCTTTTCACATATTTAAAGTCCGCTATTTCCAGTGTTCTCTGAATTCCCCATATATTTCTAATTCATATCATTTTAAAGGGTGACACCTGCAAGGAACCCTTGAGATGATTTTGTAAGTGTTTTTCTTTGACAAATACAGACAGTGAGGCTGAGAGAAATGAGATGATGTGGCCAAGTTGATGACTTGGCTGAGACTTCCAGAATACCACAAGCTCCTTCTATCACCTGAAACTGTTTATCATTTCCTGAATGTTCTATTTTCTAATCCTTTTCAAAATTCAGCATCTGTGCTGAGCTTTAGATGAATAGTAGAGTTGGAGAATTACCATGCAATTTCTATAATCCATGCAGGATATTTCCCTTCTTAACCCTGCTGATTCAGCTTACAATCTGGAGTGATTGCTAAATCTTTCTCTGCTAGCCTAGCATTTTTCTATTTGGTCTTTGTTTTGTGTATCATTACCTTCTCTTTCCACTTTAAATGATGCTATATTTTACATTTTACCTTGCTATATTTTGCTAAGCATTTCTTTATATTTGTGACCTCAAACTAAATGTTGTAAGACGATATAGTCAATGCTTTCTATATTTCATATTTTAAACAATAAAAATCAATTAATAGGCAGAGTTCTTTGTCAGCTGGGGTTGCAATATTTAGTGTCAGAATTCTTGCCTGCCATGCAGGAGACCTGGGTTTGATATCTGGTCCACGTACTCCCCCCCTCCCACACACAAAAAATAAAGCAAATGATGCTGCAGTAATGGAATAATTACATTGAAAAAGAATGAAATATGACCCCATCACACAGCATACAAAAAAGAAATCAAGGAATACTTTTCTGATTTTATGAATTCAAGTTACCTAAATGTATGACGTTTTCATTTAAACCTGACTTTAATAAAAATCTCCACCTCCCTGGACTCAGCATGCACAAGAGACTTAACTTCTTTTACAGTTTAAATCCCCCACATTTCTTTATCCAAAATTAATTTTCCATTGTTTCTCACCATATTTCTGAAGTTTCAGTAATGCTATATATTTCCTCTAACAACTGAAACAGTACCTAGAAAGCCTATGTTTATTGAATCAAAAGTCCCAGGAGCTACCTTATCCTTGAAGAACTAGTTCTACATCTATTTCAATGAAATTAATTTAAATAACTATAACTTTTTTATTGAATATTTCAAAACTTACATTTCAGTCAAAATAACATAAAATGTTAACTTGCAAAAACTGGATTTGGGGACCAATAAATATTAAGTTTGCTTTTGTTATCTTAGTTTATTAATGCTGTCAGAATGCCAGAAAAGGTTGGTTTTTAGAAAGGGGATCTATTAAGTTACACATTTACAGCTATAAGGCCATAAAAATGTCCACACTAAGGCATCCAGATAAAGCTACCTTGACTCAAGAAAGGCCCAATGACATCTAGATGTCTTTGTCAGCTGGGAAGGCATGTGGCTGGCATCTGTGCATGCTCCCAGTTCCATTACTTCCAGTTCCTGATTCCAGTGGCGTCCTCTCTAAGCATCTTAGGGCCTTTACTTAGCTACTTCAGGGCAAAACTCTGGGTTCTGCCTTGCTTAGCATCTCATGGTAAGGCACATGGGGATGTCTGTTGGGTTCTTATTCCTGTCTAGCTTCTCTCAGCTCCTGGTGTCTCCTATGGCTTCTGCATTTCCAAATGTCTGCATCTCTGTCAGCACTCCAACCATCTCCAAATGCCTGTGTCTATGTCACTTCTGCCAAATGTCTCCCCTTTTAAAGGACTCTGGTAAACTAATCAAGACCCACCTTGAATAAACAGAGTCACATCTCTTTTAATCTCTTTAATCAAAAAACACACCCACAAGGTTAATCTTCATGGAAATAATCAATCAAAGCGTCCATCCTAAACAACAAATCTGAACCTACAAGATTGGATCAGGATACAAAGAAAATGGCTTTTCTGGTGGTACATAATAGTTTAAAACTAGCACAGTAGTTAAATAAAATATGATTAAATAATTTGAAAATAATAAAAGTTCATACTCTTGACTGCACATTGTTCGTTGCTGTAATTAAGAACAGTGAATGTCAGACTGAAGAGCAAGCTCTATTAAAATAAGGGTTCTCTCTCAACCACAAATGTACAGTTTAGACTTGTGCTCTAAATTCTGGTGTCAAAATATCTTAAGCAAACATTAAGGAGAGAATTTATCAGTATTAAGAGAATATAGGTCGGTACTAATTAAAGAAGAAAAGGAAACTTACCTCAAGGGCAGTATCCTCTCAGATCCATAGAAGAGGGATCAGGAAAAGAAAAGAACTTCTGGAGAATTTAAGAAATGAAAAGGGCAAAGAGAATAAGATGATTCTTACCTATTGGAACATGAAGACTATGAAATAGAGGCATGAAATGGGAAGAAGATAAAACCTGTCACAGTAAGGAGAACAGGAAGAGAAGTCGAAGTGTGAAAGAAAAAGAGAATTTTGAATTAATAGACAATCTAATTCAATTCATTCAAATGAAGCACAAGTAAATATGAGCTATAGAAATAGCCTCAACATAAGACATTTTGACTCTGAAAGAGGAAGAATTAATTAATGGGTCTTAGCTTTGTTGAAGTATAGGTTATACTCAGAAAAGTACAAACATCGTGAGTGTACACTTGATGGATTTTCAAAACATTAGTCAGCTGAGAGAGAGAGGTGTGATAGGCCTTTTTATCTCTTCTAAATATCTTTTGATGAACAGAAGTTGTTGATCACAATATTGTTAAATTTATCATTTGTTCTTCATGATGAACAGTTTTTGTGTTCTGTCTTAGAAATATTTTCTTACCCTGAGATTGTGAAGCTATATTCCTACATTTTTTCCTAAAAGTTTTGTTTCACCTGAAAATGTATATGTCCCATGCATCTGCAAATGGTGTGAGGTTAGTGTCAGGAGTCAGTTTTTCCATGTGTATATCCAATTGACCCAGTGAATATTCACTGAAAAACTCTACCCATTCTTCACTGCACTTCTGTGTCATAAAACAATTCTATATATATATATATATATATACACACACACACACGAACATATGATTATATATAATAATGAATCATCTATCTATCTATCTATCTATCTATCTATCTATCTATCTATCTATATATAATGAATTGTTTTTTGATGTTCTATTTTGTTCTCTTGGCTTCTTTTTTCACCCTTGCCCTGATTCCATGTTGGCTGAATTACAATGGTTTTTACAATAGTCTTACAATATGTCTTTATACCTGGTGGTGTAAGTTCTCCAGCCTTGCTGGTCTTCATGATTACTCTGACTGTTCTTGGAGCTTTGCATTTGCATATGGGTTATCGTATACCTACTAGGATTTTTATTGCAATTGTCTTGCTTTTAGAGGTTAATTTGGGGATAATGAACATACTTAATATTGAGTCTTCCAATTCACAAACACAGGCTATCCCTCTATTTATTTATTTAGCTGCCAGCCCTCACAAGGACTGCAGAGGGCTGCCTTGTCCAAGGTAATATCCCCTTCCAAGGGATGTTCACATCTAATGAGTGACCGTTGAGGGAGTATTTGCGATTGTTCCACCCACTCTGAAGGCTCGGTCTACTTCAGAACTCCCCCTGGGGTCAGCTATGGCTGTCAATGGACCTGCACTGTGGCTGGACTTCTTCCTCTGCTTGATCTGCTTCCTTCTATTCTCAGGTGTTGATCCTGAGAAATCGAACTGTGACACTGGAAAAGCCAACTTTTGTAACCCAGTCCGAACCTAGTGCAAGAAAACATAAGGAGTTATAAAATATTTATTAAAAATTGGGGGGAGCAGTGCAACGGTGGCTCAGTGGCAGAATTTTCTCCTGCCATGCTGGAGACCTGGGTTCATTTCCCGAAGCTTGTTTATGTTAAAAATTTTTTTTTTTTAAACTGGGGACTCAGGGTGCAAGGATAGTTAAGTGGTACAATTCTTGCCTGTCATGTGGGACACCCGGGTTCTATTCCTGGCCCATGCACTTCCCAAGCAAGCAAATAAACAAAAAAACAACCAAACAAAAATTCAACAAATGGTGTGGCAATAAGAGATACTCATGGAAAAAAGAATGAAATGTGACCCCTGCAATACAGCATACAAAAAACAACTGGGGACTCCATGGCTCTTCTAAGGCTTTCAGCTAAGCACACTCTGCTAAACAGTGGGAGCACGCTTGGAAAAAAATAGATTGAGAGTTACCTCCATGTTCTAAACTATTATCTTGAATTATCTCAAAGTTGTTGTTACTAAATTAAGGGTAGAGGATTTTCTAATGACAGGCATTCTCAGGCATAAAACTGATGCCTAGAAAATATGTTGAGCTGCTATTGCACTTCTAATTGGCCTCAAGTAGAGCTGGAGCCTACTGAGTTTTTAAGGTAAAGTATTCACAAGGAAATCCAAGGTTTGACCAAAACTATACTGTGACTGTTAAATCTGAGAGTAGTCTTCAGCCCCTGTACTTTTGCAGGTGGAAGTAGCCTGAGAAAAATGGGGATACCCCAGAAAGAGTGCTGTCTCCATGCTCATCTCACTTACGGCTATTGAGGAGCCTTCCAGAGAGTGAACCAAGAAGATGCTCCCAGAGAAAAGAGTCTGTGATAGGCCTCAATTTACTATTAGAGCACAATGTCCTCATTAGTTCTGCCCAGCTCAGATGATTTAAGCTGCAGTGCAGCAAGTGGTGTGTGCTTCAGTTTCCACTTCTCCAGATAGGAGGGTTTATGATGTTCTAATCCTTATACTCTACCATACAGTTTATTAGGCTCTGTAGTGACACAGACTACACAACACACAGAAATCCTGAATTTGAATATGGGTGCAAAAATGGTCTCAGACTTAGAGTGTGTTCTCCTTGAGGAGCGAGGGAGGGTAGCGATGTTGGAAACCAAAAGTGTGGATTCTCAGACTCTGCTGATTGCCTATTCATGTCTCTGCCATTTGATTCTTGCTACCAAAGCATGAACCACAGGACTGAGAATAAAGATTTTAGGTGCTATTTATCCCTGCTGCCCTTAAAGAACAGAAAATACAGGTAAACTTGTTGCCACCAATGAGACACAAAGGGAAGTCTGCTGAATATTTTGTGGAAATTATTTTCTCCCTATATAAAGAGTCAACCACAAAGAGAAACAATTCCCTCACTTTCTTCCTTGGAAATTGTTGCAGAATACCATGATTTGTGGAGCTTCAGCAGCCATTTTTTGACACACAGAGAGAAAGACAGAGAGGGAGAGAACTGCAGAGAAGTCAACAACCAACCCCGGCAGTGAGCCACTGAATAAGCCATGTGGGTGAAACTAATAAATTCCTAATTTAAGCCACTGATCTATTCTGTCACTTGCAATGAAAAGCTTTCTAGCTGATAAAGATTTCTCGTCAGTTTTATTTCTAGCTTTTAGCTTCTATGTTTGGAGGTCAAGGGAGACATTTTCAAAATTCTTATTGAAATCCAGACCCACACTGCTCTATCATATTTCCTGTCTTTACAATTTTGTTTGTCTTTAAATAAAATGAAACAGTGTCTTTTTTTTTTATTGAATTACTGGTTATGATTCCATGTCTAATACTGCTCAGCTCTTGTTTCTATATTATTTTAAGGATTCCAATTTAACAGAGTTTTTAACAGACATTAGTATATTGCTTTCTACTTTTGCATAAAGGAGGCTTGCTTAGGATCAAACTTTGGATCTGAACTCTATTGAGTATATATCCTTCCCTTTTGAATTAGGCTAGTTGGCAAAATCGTAGACAAACAAACAGACAAATAAATAAATTTCCCAGGTTTGAGGATCAGTGAGAGTAACAATTATCATTGCTTAAGACATTTGCCTCATGTTATTACTCAGTAATCAGTACAAAGACATACATGAAGTCAAGGCTCCAGTTGAGATGAGGCTCCCTGTTTCTTCCCTGGTGACTCATGGAAACAAATCCCGAATTCCAGGGCGTCCTCCGGGTGGAGAGACTTTTTAGGTCAGGAACTGCAAACCTGGGTTTGATTCCTTTTTATAATTTCAGATTTGTTGGCAAAAAAGGGCAGAGAGGGGGTGAGGCATCAGTACTCAGAGGTTTGCCATTTCATGTATAAAGAATCCCTTCTGCACACCAGAGCCATATTTCTGCAGCATTTTATTCTGTATTGCATCATTCCTGGGAAACTCAAGGTTTAATGCAGGTAACACAGGCATTAACTCCTGTCTCCTAAATTTGGTCTGGTCTCAGTTGCAGTTATTTTGGCAAGTCTTAGCCCCCTCTGGTCTTGCCTTTACTATTTTCCAGCACATGCAGACCACTCTGAACTTCACAGATTATCGAAAGGCCAAGCCTGAGAAGAAGTCCACTTTTGCTTGCTTGTTTACAACTTTATTTAGTTACCTCTTATTTTGATTTTTAAACAATGTGGTCTTAATTTTTTTCACTTCTACTTTACTGAAAAATTATTTCCTTTTCTCCAGAGTATCTCAGTGTGGTGAAATTATAAGTACATCCAGAATTCTTAATTTCATTTACTTGAGCTGAATGAAATTTGGAGATGTTCAAACAGTATTTGGAAGTCTCCTATCGTTACACACTTTAAAAAAAAAATTCAGCACCTGTTTTATAACCTGATTCAGTAAATGGTATTTATTTCCTTTATCACCTTGCAGAAGACACATTAGGATGAGCAAGGAGAAAAAGTATTTTTAAGAGGTAATTGGTACAGAGTTTCTGTTTGGAATGGTGGAAAATTTTGGTATTGGATGGTAGTATTGGTAGCATTGCATTGCAAAGGTAATTAATATCAATGAATTGTATTTTTGAAAGTGGTTAAAATGGAAAATTTTAGTTTAAATAAATTACCAGAATAAAAACTTTTAAAGAACATAGAACTATACAACATAAAGCATGAACCATGGGCTATAGTTACTAGGATAATTACAATAATACTGTTTCATCAACTGGAACAAAGGCATTAGCTTAATACATTATTATTATAATGTACATTATTGGGTAATGTACATTATTGGGTAAACTGTGGGTATGAGGTGGGGTTGTATGGGAACTCTGTACTTTCTGTGTTATTTTTCTGTAGACCACTACTTTCTTTCATAAAAAAGAAAAAGAAAAAAAGCAGAGAGATGAATTTGGACAAATGAGCTGAGGCTGATGGCAGAAACATTTATGGAAATATTCTAGGATCTAGAAACAATTTAGCAAAGAGGTAAATCTACAGGGCAATACTAGCATGTCAATCATGAATAAATTTAGAGTTAAAATTTTGAGGCAAAAATAAGAATTTTGTAAGACATTTGATGAGTCATCATATATTTGTTCATCAAGCTAACACTTATCAAGTACATATTGTGAGTTAGGCAATGTGTTGGTTGAAGTAATTTAAATATTAATATTATAAATCACAGTAACTACTTTCATTAAATGCTTACACTGTCAGCAATATGATTTTATATACTTTGGGAAGCAGCATAATAATGGGTGGTAGGGTAGTGAGAATTACTGGAGTACTGGAATGTACTTCTAGAGAAAAGAAGCAACCAAAAATTGAAAAATTAAAATCATGAACATGGGGAAAACTCAACAAGTATCACTGAAGTATAGGATTCATTTACAATTAAGTAGAGAGAGGGGCACACAGATTATTTTTGCCTAAGTTAATGGGACTAATATAAAAAGCTTAGACATAATATTAGCACTGTGACCTATAAACTTGTCTCTTTTGAGGTCCATCAAAATATTACTGTGGTGCTTTTTGACCTGTTTTCAGAAGCTGAAGCTCATTGAAATGTTAATATTCTCTGTAGTGTCCTATAAATCTAAAAAAAAAAAAAAATAGATAATTTTGGAATTGACTGTGAATACAATCTAGTGAAAAAAAGTAGTTCATATAGTTGAATAATGCCACATTTTACATCAAAGTGTGATTATATTGCAGTCGGCTACAGAGAGGCTTGCAGATTTACCTAGGAATACTACCTGAGGGACCCAGGCAGTGAGGCTCATAGAATTCCGAGGTAGGTAGATAAGGTAGCTCAACAAGATGAGCTGAAGCCCTGAGATACATCACTTTGTGAGGGAAAGTTGGGGTGAGGTATTATCACAAGGATGGACATTTATAGATCTCTACTTGTGTTCTAGTTTGCTGGCTGCCAGAATGCAATATACCAGAGATGGGATGGCTTTTAAAAAAGGGGAATTTAATTAATTGCTAGTTTACAGTTCTAAGGCTGAGAAAATATCCAATTAAAACAAGTCTATGGAAATGTTCAATCAAAGGCATCCAGGGAAAGATACCTCAGTTCAAGAACACCGATGGTATTCAGGGTTTCTCTCTCATCTGGAAAGGCACATGGCAAACACAGTCATAGTTTTTCTCTCAGCTGGAAGGGCACATGGTGAGCAAGGCATCATCTGTTACTCTCTCTCCTGGCTTCCTGTCTCATGAAGCTCCCCAGGAGGCGTTTTCTTTCTTCATCTCCAAAGGTTACTGGCTCTACTCTTTCTGAATCTCTCACTCTCCAAAATTCTTCCTCTTTTATAGGACTCCAGTAAACCAGTCAAGACCCACCCAAATGGGTGGAGACATGTCGTCACCGAATCCAGTTTAACGACCACTCTTGACTAAATCACATCATCCAGGGAGATGATCTGATTAAAGTTTCAAACATACAGTATAGAATAGGGATTATTCTACCTTTATGAAATGGGATCGTGATTAAAACATGGCTTTTCTAGAAGGCACACTTCCTTTCAAACCAGCACAACTTGCATCCAAAGAAGTTTGGGTGAAATTTAGTTTTGAATAAGAGAAAGAATACTGCATAAACCGTGTTTATTCTGGGAGCTGAGAAACACCCGGTGAGCATTCATTTTAGTTTTCCATGTTTTGTAAGATCTTTCTTAAAGTCCAAAATCTATAAGGACATGGGTTTTCTTCATGGCTTAGAAATTCTGCCCTAAAGACAATTAAAAACAAAAATAAGTTTGAGCATATTTGTGTGTTGTGCATGCACACAAATACCTTGAGGTAAGTATTAATCTCTGTTAGTGATTTTTGAGTAAGAACACTTATTTTAATGCAGAAATTGGAAAATATCCCATTTACCTCCTGAAAATCCAGGATGGCACTGCTCTTTTCTAGCTGTTATTGTGATCATCAATTCCTTTTTAGCTAATACAAGTTACAAAGCCAAACTTGGTAAATTATGCTATTTGATACTTTAATTTCCTTTTGGAGCTTAAAGTTATTAACTGGAGAAGTTCTAAAATATAATAATTGCTAAAATTTTCATTTTCTTTTATCATTGAAAAATGTATAATGGCTTTATTTTATAATGACAAAGGGAAATTACAGTTCAGAACGGGAGACTATAAATATTCCCATTGGCAAAATTTCCTTAGAATTTACAGCTCCAGCCATCTGTACAATCGTGATTAAAGTAAAATTTGAAGAGTGGAGGCATAGAAATCTATATAATTTGCAGCAAGGGCCTCAGGAAGCAGGTGATTTTAAGTTTTTGCTCATTGTAGTTGTATTTTTGGATATGTCTCGCAGATTATAGTTTGCTGGATCCTTCCACTTATATGGGAAGTTTTCTGGCCACAGATACTTAGGGCACATAAGTAAGAAACTTACCCTTCTATTTTTGGCAGTTTCATAATTTTTCTCAAATCCTTTACTCCCTTCCATTGCCCTCATCTCCTGCTGAAAATTTCGAATTCCCTAATCTTCCTACCATTAAAACCAGGAATAGTGGGTGGGTTTTCCTGTCCCTTTCAGAGACAAGTCCACGGGCCCTGATTTCCAGTTTCTAACATCTGATATTTTCATTTCTACTTAATCCCCTCTCTCTACTTTTCCTCAATTTCTTTGTCCATGAATAAACAGGCCCCATCAGCATTAAAACACATTATTCTCCAATTTTGTATAAAACACCCACACCTCCTTTTGTATCCAGTCACCTCTGTTCCAGCGTGTCTTTACTTTACCACCAGACTGAAAACTTGAGCGTGTTAACCTCGCCGCTGCAGTTACCATCATCCGCTTTCCCTAGTCCAGCCCTTGGTCTCCCCCAGCAACCGTAAAAGGAGCCATCAAGAAACCATCCTAAATTTTGTGATTATCATTTTTTTCATTGGAAATAGCTCTAGCATATATGCACAGACACGCATGTGCGCATGTGTGGATACGCACTCACGCGCACGCCTCCTCTCCGAAATTGGTTTGCTTCCATTTGACGCTGAGACTCCATCTCAACATAATGTTTTAAGGTTCATCCATGTTGTTGCTTATACTTGCGGTTCAGTCTTTTATCTGTGCAGATTATTCCATTGTTTGGCTATATCTCAATTTATTTTTCTGTTCCCCTCAATTTTCAGCCGCTTCCTTTATGCCCTTCCAAGCGATGTTGCTTTTTGAAAGCTTTAGCAATGCTCGGCACAGTCAGACATGTGACGCCCTTAGGCAGACAGGTGAGGCTGCTCAGAGCCCGCGGTAACCAGGCCAGGCTACCCGGCTACCCCCAGGGATAAGCAGAACAATTTCATGCAAGTGCTTAACTTGGTCTCTGCGCAGCTGGGTGCCTCTGCCGGCCAGGTGGGCATCTCGGCTTGCTCGTTTGTAGATCATATTTCACACGATAGTGCCAACTTGCTTTCCAAAGTGTTTGTACCAAGGTAATATCCCACTAATGGACCCCATTAACGAACATCTTTATCCGTACTTGGTAGTCTAAAAATTCTCAATTTTTGACAATCTAATAGTTGCGAAGTTTATTTCATTCAGATGATAAATTGCATTTCTCTGAGAATTTATGAGTTAAACATCTTCCCATTGTTTAAAAGCCATTTATATTTCATCAGCTGTAGAGATTTCTACATAACTCCTTTGTCCATGTTTTAATGTGTTGATGGCATTTTCTTACTGATACCTAAAGGTTCTTTATTTGTAATTATTAGTAGTATGAGGGTGTCATGTGTTGCAAGTACCTCCTGCCAGCTTGTCGCTTTTCTATTCTTGTCTGTTGAGGGACAGAAATTTTTGTTTAAGTATATCCAAAGCTATCATTATTTTAATTTATAATTAACATCTGTGTGTCTTGCTTAAGAATCTCCTCCTTACTCAGGAGTCCTATGGATATTCTCCTGTGTTTACTAGATTTAAATTTTCTTTTCATGTTTAAGTCTATTTGTAATCGAATTTGCTTATATGGGAAGAAAATATCTGTTATTTTTGTATTTGTAGATAACCAATAGATTCAGCAATATGTAATAAGTAGTTCCTCCTTTCACCAGAAATAAGCAACATTTTTGTATATGCATGTATATATCTGTGGTTTCTTACATTTCAGTGGAAAATTTGTCTCTACATTATTATCACACTTTCTTAATGACTATATCATAATATATATAGTGTTGATACAGAGTAGAAGATGTTACTTCACTTTTCTTCATCTTCTTCAATAGTATCTTGCATATTCTTGTTCGATCATGCATTTGAATTTTGGAATCAGTCTACCAATTTAGTGAAATGGGTTAATGATTAAAATGGCAGGAAACAAATGGAAAGCTATAATTCTGGAACTTAAATTTAAACTGAACATATATGGGATTGTAAAAGAAATAGCTGACCAAGAGAATGTGACATTGCCTCCATTCTACAAACTATGTATGGAGCCATTTAATGAGGAAATGGTAGTGATGAAAAGGATAAAGCTGTCCCAGAGGAAGTGATACTGGCAAAACTTCATTTTAGAAAATGTCTGAGAGATATTTCACAACATTGAAAGCACAAAAGTATAAAATTTTGGAAGTGGATCCAAACGTAGAAAGGAGTATGACAATTCACCTGGTATATAAAAAAAAGGCTTGCTCCACATTATAAGTTATATGATGAGAAGCAAACACTATTCAAAATACTGTTGATTTAATTCTCTTTAATTTTCACTGTTTTTTTTTTTTTTTTTCGCATGGGCAGGCACTGGGAACTGAATCCGGGTCCTCTGGCATGGCAGGCGAGCATTCTTGCCTGCTGAGCCACCATGGCCCGCCCAATTTTCACTGTTTCTAATGCTTCAAATTTCATTGCACTAAATAAACACATAGAATTTTTTTTTCCATTTCCCTATCCATTTAAAACCAATAGTAAGACAGTTTTTAATGGTTGGATATTAATATTTAAAGGTCACAGAACAATAATGGTTTTCCTAGAGATTATTGAAATTGCTTTACATGGTTTCAACTTGCAAAATCATTTATATCGTCGTGCATTACCTTGCAAAGAGAGGGCTTCCTGGATTTAGAATTGTGTAACCATCCTCCCATTCAAATGTTCCCATCGCTCTAGAAAGACCTCTCGTACTCTTCTTTCATCAAACCCTGAATCTGCACCAGATGCAACCATTGTCCTGATTCCTTCACATTGGGCTAGTTTATCTTTCTGATGTTTCACATACATGGAATCATAAAATATGTACACTTTTGTGTCTGGTTTATTTTGGTCAACACGATGTTTTTGAAATTTATTTTATTTATTTATTTTTGCATGGGCAGGCCACCATGGCCCACCCTCGCATATGTTTTGTTGGGTATCAAATGATTGTTGCTTTTCAGTGCTGTTAGTCTATTGCATGTGTCCGACATAATTTGTTTTTTGCAGTTTTTTTATTCATATGAATAATGCAGTTTTGGGGGTGAGTGGTCCAAAATCAACATGTCAGAGAGATCATGCCTTCTCCAAATGTAAAATAAAGCCTTTTGGTAGCGGTGTGCTGGCAATCCATAACTCAGTTTGCCTCTTTCACATAGCTGTCTCTTTTCTCATCTGTCTCCTACACCTCCTGTGTATAAGGGCTCTGATGGTATTGGGTTAAGGCTCATTCTGATTTCGTAATCTTCATAGGTCCTATTTACAACTGGGCTCACCTCCACAGGACTAGGTATTAGGATTTGAATGTGTCTTTGTGGGGGACATGATTCGAATTATAACAGCCTGCCCTCTGCATTTTGCAGATACATTCACCCCATCCTAACAGCCCCCAAACCTTAAGCTGTCGCAAGAGTGACTCCAAGTACAAAATCTCATCTAAATCAGTTATGAATGTGGTCCATTCTGACGCAGAATTCCTGTCCATCTGCTGACCTGTGTGACCTCGATGTGCTTATAAAATACAATGGATAGATAAGGGTAGACACTGCCATTTGAGAAGGGAGAAATTAGAAGGAAAAAAAGAGTCAAGTTTCCTAAGCAAGGTTGAAACTCAGCAGGACAAATTCTCTCAGCTTTCTTTTATCTGAAATTATCTCTAATTTGAGCACATCTTAATTATACTTCCTCTAGAATTAGAATTCTAGGTTGCAGACTCTAAAATTTTGTTGTTGTTTCATGTTCAACCTTTCAAAGATAATATTGCATTTTCTACTGCTTTCCATTGTTTCTAATGAGAAGCCAGATTTCTTTGCCATAGCTAGTCTCCTTTAAATATTCTTTGGTTTTCTTGTGGATTTTTAAAAAGTTTTAGCTGTATTTTTGATTTTCAGAAATTTGACTGTGAGGTGAGGTTTTCTCTGTATTTATTTTGATTATGGATCACTGAGCTTACTGGATTGTTGATAGCTCTTTTGCTCAAAGTTTTACCTTTTTGGCAAACATTATATCAAATATAGCTTTTTCTTATTGTATTCTTTTCTTGTAGATACTGTAATATATAATAAAACCTGGGACTTGGTTTTAAATTCTGTTTTTAATAGAAAGCTCAAAATGCTTACCAAGACCCTTTACATTATAGGACTGGGATTTAATCGCTACCATTCCTATAGTAAAAAACTCCTGAAATCTCTCCTTGGTGTTTTCTTCCTCCCAGCTATTACCCTAAACTCCAGGGAGTCTCTCCCCTCTCACATAAAGTTCAGATTTATATCTGGATTAGAGGGGTCATTATGCTCATATTTTGTGGTTTTTCCTTCTATACCTCCCCTTTTTTTCCAGATCTGTACCCATTTGCAAGATGCTTGGCAGCCTTACACTATATTCTCTGGCTCCCAGGTCTGTGGGACTGCAGCGGCCTGACCAGTGTCTGCCCGACTATATTAATTTTCTGTGGCTCCTGTATCAAATTGCCACAAACTTCGTTGCTGAAACAGTAACTTATTTTCTCAGGGTTCTGAAGGCCAGGAGTCTAACGTCAGTATCACTGTGCTGACATCAATGTGTTAGCGGCGTCACATTCTCCAGAGGCTCTAGGGAAGAACCTATTCTCTCCTCTAACAGTTTTCAGCATCCAATGCATCCCTTGGCTTGTGGCTGCACCACTCCTGTCTCTGCCTCTGTCTTCACACCACTTCCCACTCTTGTGAAACCTCCCTCTGCCTCCTTCTTGTAAGTATGCATGACTGCATTTAAGGCCCACCCTAATAATCCAGGATAATCTTGTCATTCAAGGAATTTACTTTAATCAACCTGCGAAGACCCTGTTCCCTTATGAAGCAGCATTTACAGTTTTCAGAGATTAGGACCTGAGATCTAAGGGAGATAATTTCTTAGCCTACTGCATTGACCTTGTGGAGTGTCCTCAAAGGAAAATCCAAATAATTGTGCATCTCACTCTTTGTAGTTCTCTTTCTCCAGAGGCAGGCTCCTGCCAGTTTGTTTATTCACTGAATTTTCTTTACATTTCCAAATGATTTTTAAAAATATAAGCATAGACAAATTGTTTTCATTTTTACCTCTTGCCCCAAAGATAAAAAGCTGTTATTTCTATTAAGTTGTTTTCACATAATCCCCTGAAAAAAAAATTTAAGACCGAAAAGAAAAATTGCAGTTGATATTTTAAGTTGATGGTGAATAGGGAGAGGGTGCCTGCGTGGGTATGGCTTTGTGTGGGCAGAGGCACATGTTGCATCTGTCTCAATTCTCAAATACCCAACTGCAACAGGTCAGGGGAGGAGCATATGGGTATAATTAAGCAACATTAAAGCCATAAGCTTATTCTAGAACATATTTTGTCATTATATAATACTAATATAATCTGTCAGCTGAGACATTTCAATCAAACACAGTTTTTTAAAATAAATTGAAAAATGTCCTAAACTGACTTCAGCTCTCAGTCTACTAACAGTAGCCACTGCTTTCAACTTCTATGAGCCTCCCCTATTTAGTGGGCAATCAAAGGTCTATGCTGCTTTCAGGAAGCATCAGATTATGGCTAAATTGATTATTTTAGTACACTCTACAAGAATTTATTTATTTATTTATTTTAAGTAAAAGATTTTTGTTTTTTCTTGCAACATAGAAATTTGGAACTTACATTTTCTCTTAAAATATTTTAAGCTGGGTGTTTCACTATTATCCATAACCTGTTATGCAAACTATTATAATGCAAGAATAAGATTGACATAAACACAATCTATATCTCTCACTTATATCCCATTTAAGATTCACAATATTTCCTGAATGTATTTCAACACTCCGTCCCACACAATGCCTTCATAAATAGTTTCAAGTCAATAAAAATACTCACTTTTTTTTTCTATAGTTGTTTGATACAGTGCTAACTGCAGTAGAAAACATTTTGTAACTGCCAAAGCACATGTTTTTCTATGGTGAAGATGCAATGGCTCAATTTTTTTTTTTTTAAACACAGCTGTTATTAGTGTCTCTTGGAAGGTTTAATTTAGATCTGTTAATTTGACATCTTATAAACAGCTTCTGTTTTTCTGTAAACTAGGCCACCATAATTAGCAACACAACAAATTTTCCTAAAATTATACATCAACAGTGCAGTGCAAGACACATATTTTTATACTCTTTCATAACAGACAGACATACTAGTTTTAAGAATCATTGAGAACTTCAATTAAAGATCCTCAAAGATTTTCCTAGAATAATTTAAAATTCTACTTCATTATCTATGTTTTAAGATAAATGTAGTTACTTAGTTGTAAAGAAAGATTTTTTTTTTAATTGTAGCATCATTAAATACTAAAGTAACGAGCTATGTAGAATCTTCTGTGGCTATCTCTAAACATAAGGAAAATCCTACATTTACGTTATTTTTATTTTTTATTTTTTGAAAAGTAAAATATGATGAGTCAGCACTATGTTTGATTGCTATAAATTTTAAAAGTTTTATCAAAGATTTGTTCATCCATTTAAGCCATCAGTTAAATACCTGCCACGTGCGAAGACTGTGTGAGGAATTGTGAATGATATCAAGATCATACTTACTTAGGAAGTAATTAAATTTTAAAAGTAAAATAAAGAGGAGAGCAGTTGAATGAATCATGATGTATTCTACACAATGTAATTCTATGCAGCAATAAGAAATGGAAATATCTAACAAGGGAGTGTATTTACTATGGTAACTTTGGTGAAAGATAAATAATATGACCTTCAACTTCTGACCAGGATGGAGTAACAGGGACTGGATTTATACTCCTTGGAAAATTTTAAAAATTGTAAAGTATAAAAGCATAAGTATCACTGGATATTAAGAAAGGAATTACAGTGACTACTGGTAGATGAGAAAGAAATTAAGTGAACCTTATTATTATCCCAGCTAATATCCATGAGAAAGATTCCAGACTGTGGTGCAGGAAGGGAGAGCCCAGGCAAAGCCTGGCTGTCTGCCTGAGTTGAAGGCACAGAACCAGAGATCCAGCAAAATCTATGTCAGGTAAAGTTTGAGGCAGAGCAACATAAAAGACACAACAGAATACAGAGAGAACTTCAGAGATGTACGGAAGGTCCACCATGAGTATTTAGCTGAGTACTGATCAGGGCATACATGTGAGAAAACTGCCTGAGGACCAGAAAGGAAATGCCTGAAATTTGGCC
This sequence comes from Tamandua tetradactyla, assembly GCF_023851605.1. Lineage (NCBI taxonomy): Eukaryota > Metazoa > Chordata > Mammalia > Pilosa > Myrmecophagidae > Tamandua > Tamandua tetradactyla. Next base: position 181,711,831 of record NC_135331.1, on the reverse strand, counting down.
ATGCAGTATGTATATACTGCCTGTTTTTCCAAAAGCCAAAGGGGAAGAACTTAAAATTCTGGGAACAGACCCTACTAAGAAGGGTCTTGCCTTAAGATAACAAGGAGAAATAAACCCTAGGGTAAAGAATACATGGACCCTGCATTAAAAAATATTAAAGCAAGACCCCCAAACATGAGCATCTGTCCAACTAACTTATCCACAGACAAAATGAAGCTCAAGAATATTTGTGGGATTAAAAAATATCCAGCACCAAATACTGTTAAAAATCACAATGGATGAAATACAGTAAAATTATAAGATATGCAAAAGAGCAAGAAACTATAACCCCAAGTAAACAGAAAAAGCAAGCAATATAAACTTATTCAGAATGACAATTGATAGAATTACCAAGCAAAAGCCTTATAAAAACATCCAGTTTGAATTTTGACAGCTAAAAAATGACATTGTCAGTGATGGAAAAGACATGCCATGAGATTAACAATGGATTAGAGATTGTGGAAGAAAAGATTAGTTTCTTGAAGATATAGAATTAGGAATTATCCACAATGGCATAGAGACGCAGAAAAGACTTTTAAGAAAATTAACAGAACATCAGTGAACTGTGGAAAACTTTAAGTGACTAAACACAGATGATATTGGAATCTCCAGAAGAGAGGAAGAGTAATAGACAGAACAAGTTTGATATTTGATTAAATAATGGATGGAACATTTCCAATTTAGACAAAAACTGTTAACTTATAAATTTAAGAAATCTAAAACCTAAGAAAATGAATGAAATTGCACTAAGGTAGATCATAAAATTGTTTAAACCCATTGATAAAAAGAAAACTTTAAAAACAATGAAAATTAATGACACATTGCACATAGAGAATAAATTAAAGATGACAGCAGATTTTTCATTAGAAACAATGCAAGCTAGAAGATAGTGTAGCAAACATCTTTAAAATATTGAAAGGAAACAAAAAGTCAGCCTAGTATTCTTTTCTCAATGAATGCATATTTAAAAAATAAAGAACATATATGCCTTTTCAGACATGCAGTAGCTCAAAGAATTCATCAACTTCAGACTATACTATAAAAAATGTTAAGTCTTCAAGCAGAAGGAAAACTGGATCTACAATGAAGAAAAGAAGAGGATGGGAAAAGATAATTTCATAGGTACATAAAAGACTCATTTTATTATTATTTAAATGCATTTAAGATAATCAACTGCTTAAAGCAAAATTAATAATAATGTACTGTATGATTTGTAACATTTGCAGAAGTAAAATGCATTATAAAAATAACACAAACACCAGAAGGGAAGAAATGGAGAGTGATTTGTATGTTTCTTCTACTATAAGTGAGGGGGAATTATATGATTTGAATGAAGAGTGTAATATGTTTTAGATTGAACTATTATGTTGAAGAAGCTACTGGAATAATATAACAAAGACTTATAGCTAATAAGTAAATAGAGAATACAATGCAAAATAAGGCGAAAATAAGAAGAGTGAAAAGGGGACAAAGAACAGAAATGAAAGAAAACAAATAAGAAGATGGTAAATGTTAATGCAACTATATCAAAAATCAAGTTAGATGAATGGATGAAACATTCCAATTAATTTATCTACCTGGATAAGTGAGTAAGAATGTACCATATGTAACATTTAAGAATCCAATTCTAAATAAAAGATACAAATAAATTAACAGTAAAAGAATGGAAAAAGGTATAACTTGCTAATACTAATCAAAAGAAATCTGGCATGATTATGTTATTATCAGACAGAATAGACTTCAGAAGAAATATATTATCTGCAATAAAAAGTGCTATTTAGTAGAGTAAAATGGTCAATTCATGAAGAGGAAATAAAAATCATAATGTTTATGGACGTATTAGAAAGCATGAGAATACGTGAAACAAACACTGATAGAAATGCAAGGAGAAAGAGAAATCCATAATAATAGAAATTTTAACACTCTCTTCCAATAAATAATAGAACAAATATAGAGACGCTAAGCAAGAATATAGAAATTCAATCAACCATATTTATATTTGAATTATTAGGCGAATTCACCCAACAACAACAAAATACACACACTTTTTTTACCAGTGGTTTGGGTATTTTTATCAATAGGAACCATACTCTCGGCCATAAAACAAGTCTAAATAAATTTAAAATGAGACATACAAAGTATATTTTCAGACCACAATGGAATTAAAATACAAATGAAAAAAATAAGTTTATCTGTAAAAAATTTTCCAATTGTCTGGAAACTGAATATACATTTTGAAGTGATCCATAGGTCAAAGAAGATAACAACGGGAAATTAGAAATATTTTCAACTCAATGGAAAACACAGCATATTAAAATTTTTGGGCTACAGCTGAAGCAATATTTAGAGTGAAGTTTTTAGCACTAAACATCCATATTAGAAATGAAGGATAGTCTAAAGTAAATTACTTTGTGTTCTACCTTAAGAAACTTGGAAAAGAACAAACGGAAATCAATAAATAGAAGGAAGGAAATAATAAAGATCTGAGCAGAAATTAATGAGATAGAAAATAGTGAAACAATAGTGACAATCAATAAAACCCAAAGGTTGGCTTTTCTGAGAAGATCAATTACAATATTAAACCTTTAACCAGACAAACATAAATAGAAGAAACACATGGTCAGTGAGAGGAGTGAGAAAGGTGGTGTCTGTCACTAAGGATTCTACAGATATTGAAAGGATAAGGAATATCGCTGTCTTAATTTCCTATTTCGCTATGACAAATGCCACACCGTGGGTGGGCTTAAACAACAGGAATTGATTGGCTCACAGTTTTGAGGCGAGAAGTAGTCCAAGAAGCTTTCTTCTCCAGTCTGCAACCTTCTGGTGTCGGCTGCCTGCAAGGAGCCTCAGGGTTCCTTGGCTGGCGTTTCTGGTCTTGTCACACGGCAATGGTTTCTCCTTTCTCTTCTGCTTTCCCACCAACTCCCAGCTTCTCCCTGTGTCCTTCTCTAACCATGTCTGAAAATCTGCGTATGAAAGACTCCGGTAATCCAGATCCACCCACAAGCTGTTATATGGTAGGTACATCATGGGAGCACAGGCTCAGGCACAGCAGAAATCTTTTGGGTGAATTGTGCTATAAAAACACCTGACAGACATAACAGAAACAGAAATAAAACTTTATTACTTAAAAACAAAGAGTCCCGAAGAGCAGGGGAAGAGATTCCATTGTTGGCCAGGCTCCTGGGGAGGCTAATGACTCGGTCCAGGATTAGTAGGTGGTGACTCTGCAGACCCTGCTTCATGCTGCAGAGGAGAGACCTTGTACCATGTGAGTGTTGAGTACTTCCCAGGGGGAGGAGCCCCTCACCTGTAAAGTTCCCAGCTTGTTAAATAGCTGGGGCTGCTTATTAAGGTTCCAGGTTTATTACACCTAACATCTCCCCTAGGCTGTGGACTGGAACAGACTGAAATATCTGCATACAATAGAAAGGGAGGCAAGGGTATTTGAAGGCAGGGAAAGGACTACAAGGTGTGTCCCTGACTCCCCTTACCTATCAGATTTGCTTGAAACAAGCAGTTAGCAAATAATTTGTGTGCCCATTTTCTTGTTTCTACAATAAGTAATACTAGGAAAACTAGAAGCTAATGAAAATGCTTAATGACATAGGTTAGATGAGTATGCTGGGAGGGTATGGGGATGATAAGGCTTGGTATTTATAGCATTCCATTTAGATATTTTTCTTTTTTACTATAAAAATATTTTAAATTTTCTAAAATAAAATAAAATTAGAAAGTTCATTGCAAGCAGGCAAACATTTGCAGAAGCACAAGTATTTTTTTCACCTGATTTTCTGGCTGGTCTTACTTAGTGTAACACATTTTAAAAATGAAAAATTATAAAATAATATTGGACATTACTTACTAGGTTGATTTTTAGTTGTAGTATAGGTTTTGTAATTTCAAAACAATTTTGCTTATTGTATGTAGGAGAGGGCAATGTGAAAATTATTATGTTGTTGGAAACCAGAATTTTCACTGTGGCAGAAAGGAAATGCAAGTATGGTTTAGGGAATATGAGTAAAAGCTGTGGCATTGGAGATACAAATAATGACAGCTTGGAGCAGTATGCAGACTTAATATCCAGAACTTGGTTTCCAAATAACTTTCTCTTCCAAACATTTTACTAAAAGGAACCTGAGAGACTTGCTGCATCAGTTTACTTTGACTGCCATATCAAATTACCACAAACTGGGTGGCTTACAACAGTAAACATTTATGTTGTCACCGCTCTGGAGACCAGAAGTCTGAAGTCAAGGTGTGGACAAGTTGGTTCCTTTTGGAGGCTTCGAGAGAGGATCCATTCCTTGACCCTCTGGCAGGTCCTGGTGGCTGCAGGTCATCCAAGATGCTTCTCGGTTCTAAGAGGCACCACTCTAGGTACTGCCTTCATCTTCCCTCTGTGTCTTTGTGTTCCCCAAAGCTCCCTCACCTTTCCTTTAAAAGGAACCCAGTAACTGGGTTTAGGGTTACCCTAAATCCTAAAAAATTAACTAATTGCCTCTGAAGAGACCCTTTTTCCAAATCAGGTCACATTCGCAGGTTCTCTGGGTTTTAGGACGTGAAAATATCTTTTGTGGAGATGCTGGTCAACCCCCTGCAATCAGCGAAATGGCTGACTGACAATTTGGGGCAGCATCACTCGTGTTAGACAGCAAGAAATTCCTCAAGGACTAATGGGTCCATGACAGAGAGACAAAGGGTCCAGCTTAAAGGGGCTGCCACAGGCCACATTTTTGATGTTTCAGTATCAAAAAAATTTAACTCTAATGGATTATAAGACATTAAATAAAACAAAAATATATGAGTCTATGGAAAAAGAGAAAAAGAAAAAAGAGCAACAGCAGGGAGATCTCATGTACAGAAGAAAAATATTAGATAATAAATGTAGAAGGAAAGATAGAATTTGAAATTCATCATTTTCAACCCCAATATAATAATTGTTTCATGAAAAGCTTATTATTATCTACTAAGATTACTTACTAACATCTTTGTGTGGGAAATAGTGTTACAAAATATCAATCATTAATTGTAAAAGGAAAAGTTAACTTTAAAATGAAGATACCTCACTAGCACCGCCTTAATAAAGTAATCAAACTTAGCATCACCAGCAGTAAAACATTCAGAAGTTTCTCATCACCTGAATAGCATTCTCCCCATAAGTGACGGAATGATGAAATAATTAGACAACATAGAATATGAGACATTATAAACAAATAAGCCTATTATTGATCATTATTGATAAACAAATAAGCCTGGACTCTTTAAAAAGTCAATATCATAGAAAAAAATGCCAAAAACACGATAAAGATATTTTAAGATTAAAATAAATTAAATATTCATAAAAACTAAATGCAATGAATAAATATTTATTGGAGCCTTGATCTAAGGGAAAAAGATGCCTAGAAAAGACATTTTAGAGAGAAGAAATGGAAAAAATTTAAATGAGAACTATATAGTGGATGATATTTTTGAATGAATGTTAATTTCCTTAGATGTGCTAATGGTAATGTTATGTGGGAGGATACCATTTTTAGGAGATGAGTGCTAAATACCTAGAGAGGAGGTATCTTGATTTGTATAACATTCAGATAATTTAGCAAAAGAGGCTATGTAGATAGATAAGGCAAATGTTTCCAATAGAAAAGGGTTGATTGTGTTATTCTTTCAAGTTTTCTGAGGTTTAATATGTGATTCAAAGTTTCAGGAAAGGAGGGCAGTACAACGGTGGCTCAGTGGCAGAATTCTCGCCTGCCATGCCAGAGACCTGGGTTCGATTTCTGAAGACTGCACATGCTAAAAAAGAAAAAAGAAAATTTCAGAAAAGAACAACGAATATCTGCCAGCCATCCCCATTAGTCTCTTGATGTGAAAGCTTGGGAAAGTTATTTAACAACTTAGCACCTTCACGGCCAGTCAGAAAGAATGGTAAGAGCACTGACCCCATATGATTTTGGAGGAGAAATAAAAGACATAATACACAAAAAAATCTATGGAGCGTTGACTAGCACATAGCAAGTCCTCAATAAAGATCTTCTCATATTACAAGATTTATTAGTAATATTATTATCATTATTTCATTGGAAATTTATAGGTCATGAGGGTTGAGGGTAAGTCCTCTGAATCCAGCATTTGTTGCTATAAATACGGGATGACTACCCTTCTCACAGCTACGGAAAGAAAATCTAACAGCACAGTCGATTTTATATATAGGCCTATAAATAAATTGCAGTGTCTCATATAAGGTTGTCAATAAACTATTAAATCATTTTCCAACCAGCCTGCTAAGTACTCCTGTTAAGAAGAAATTTAATAATACAAGTTGTGAAACCATCATCACTGCCTTACCAGGGTCTGTCAAGAATGGAAGGCAGTGTCAGCAACCTGTGAAACTGCCTACAGAAATGACCCCAATGCAGGCCTTGGAGCCAGAGGGTAATTAAAGTTGGGCTCTGAGCCATATGTGAAAAGTCTTTTTTATCCTTTTAATTAATGACTGCATTACAACTTCATCTTTCTGCAGTGTGGGACCCTGGCAGAATTAGCACCACTATAAACCACATTAAGGCAAAGTTCCATCAGTGGCACAGCTAACACATAGTTAGTTTAACTTTATGAGGTAATAAATACAGACCATAACATTGTTCAGTATCAACATCGACATTTTCACGGCATAGCAAGGCAGCAGTTCACAAACTGGTATTTACAACACGCTTGGAAGAGCTTCTGACCCAAAGATGGTGGTAATTGAAGCTTCACTTGTACAAAACCTATTTTCGAATCAACAGATTCTGGGCAATTTAAATTTATGTTGCATAAAATATGTCCATTCAAAATCAGCTTTTTCATTACCAAAGAGTAAGATAGGGGATCTGGGATTTCCCTAAACCTTTCTTTTTCACAGGTTCCATTTGATTCAAAACAATTCATTTTTTAGCACAACGAAAGGCTTTAGAATGATCTGTATTATGTCACTGGGAATTATATTCATCAGAAGATTTTGCTTGTTGGTTGGTTGGTTTGTGCTCCACTCAAGCATTTTCTCCCTAGCACATTCATGCAAATCTACCATATTAAATCTCTCTTTATCTTTTTTGTTTGCTTTTGCTATTTTTGAATTTCAAGGTTAACTGATATCTATGATTTGATGCTTTGTTTAACATTAAAACTTAGTATGATGTTACACAAAAGAAAAATCACAAAGTATGGTCAGTTTTATTTAATACTAATTTTACTAATTAGTATTTAGTCCCGAATGAGAGCCCAAAGAGAGCAGCCAGAAGCTGAATGTCAAAGGAATCCAGAAGAGAAAGGTGAAAGAGGCAGGGGAGGCCACCATGTGCATCGGTTGTGACAGAAAAGCCAAGGACAAGGATCACTAGCCTGAGTCCCGAATGCCGCAATCTTCCAGGAGAAAGCATTGTCTTGAAAATGCCTTGGTGCTGAACTTCTTCTAGCCTCAAAACCGGGATCAATAAACTCCCATTGTTTAAGCCATCCCATTGCATGGCCTTTGATTTGGCAGCCAGGAAACTAAAGCACAGTGTCCTGGAAAAGAGGATGGACAGGACCCAGGATGACTTGTCAACATCATGCTGGGAAATGCAGTGGTAAAACTGTCATAGATCTTCAACTCTCTTTGTGAGATAGAAGTCAAAGTTATTTACAGAGAATCAGGGACAAAAGGAGATGTCAGACAAATGAAGAGACTGGACTAAGTCTGATACAGAGAGAATGATGATTAGAGGGATGGTGATAGTGAACTTGCTGGGGAACGTCCAGCCGAGATTGGTGACAATAAATTCATGGGGCTGATAAATATGCTGAGATGAATGGTGTCATTTTAAATCATATAGGTATTAAGAATTCTCTTTGTCATTAATTGTTCTCTTCCAGTATTACAGTTAAGGACTGCATCCAATTCACTGTACTAATACCCTATTGTTGGCAGTTTAAGCCACCATCTAAATATCCTTATGGGCAGTGAATTAAACATCCTGTCATTCTGACCTGCAATTATTTTCTTAGAATAAATTCCTAGAAATGGAGGTGCTAGATCAAACATAAATGTAAGGTTTGTATTTCTATTGGAGTCATATACATGCATATATTAAAAAGTCTTTAAATAGTATTTCAAAGCTTATAATGAAAAACAGTAGCCCTGCCCTGACTCTCCCGATCTGAATTCACACTTCTTAAACAGAAGAGATTCCGTTCTTTTATCTTATTTTTCTATTATTTTATCCCCATTTCTGAATTACTTTTATTATACTCTGTATTGACATTTCAATTATTTTTCATTACTTATCACTTCCTACAATGGAAAATAAGTGTTTGACTCTTTCACACATATCCAGTCCAAACACACTCTCACATGTACATAAACAAATTTCTTAAATCAATGTTTACTGTTTAAATTGTTAAAATAAAATATTACTTGTGGTAATATGTATAGTATATCATAAGTATATTTTCTTTTTAATTCAACATTTTGGTTGTCTTTGTAGTTAATGATGTCATCCCTAATTTTCCCAAAGTTTCTCTTAATGTGGTCTTTTTCTTTCCTTCTTGGACCTTTTTCTTTTAGAAGTCTTCTGACTCTGCTTTGTTCTGAACTGGTTGATTGATTTCTTTGCTTGCTTTGCAGCTGGAACCATGGAAGCATTCAAAAGATTCCCTTTGTTTTTTTTCTCCAATTTTGGAAAAGAGGTCTTCCAGGGAAGAAAGAGTGAAAAAGAAGAAAACATTCTGGGTTTTTTTGCGTATCTGAAAATTCTACCCTTAGACTTGGTTGATAGTTTTTCTGTGTTCTCCCTCATGATTTACAAGATATTACTACATTTCAAAAGTAGAGCTCAGTGTTACTGTTCTGAACTTAGATGTCATTCTGGTTAACATTTGACATTTGACCTTTTCCCCTCTATTCTCTCTGGCAAATTTTAGGATAACATTCTGTTTTGTTTTGCTCCATTTTGTTTGAAATTTCATGACCTTGTCCCAGTCGTGCATCATTTTACACATTTGACTAAGCAGTAATAAGACCTATAATGCATACATTAATTCCCTTCATTACTAACAGAGAGACAAGAAGAGAAAGATGTACCTAGGAATTTTTGTATATGCATATTCTTAAGTAAAATTAAATGGCCATTTGCATTGGGCATTGCTGGGAGTGACTCCTTTCTGAGACAGAATTTTTCAAAAGACAAGAATTGATCTGCAGGGGCTTTCCTATCGCTTTCCCTCACTTGGAAATTTCCCTCACTTGGAAATTCCCCAGAAGTCTTCATAAACAACTGTGACCAGGTGGCTGTTGAGACCCTCCCTCCAGCTCTGCTGGGCTGGGCTCTCCCTGCTCAGCCAGCTGGCTTCCCCTTTACACACCTGCAGCTTTGATGATAATGGTAACCCAGTTTCTTTGAATAACGAACAAACACACACACTTAAACACACACACAGATCCATTTAGTTTCTTATGTTTTCCACTTTCTATTTTGCTTCTGGTCATGTGAGTTTTTAAAAGCTTATCATCCAGATCTTTGATTTAATATTTATTGTAGCATTTTAAAAAAATCTCAAGCTTTTTTTCTTGAAATGTTACTGCTCTGAATGCATGTTCCCCCACTTACATCTTACTTTCCTTCTTGCATTGTCTGAATTTCCTCCACTTTTTTTCTTTGTGTATATTCAGTTTTTGCGTTTTTTGGTTGTTATCCTTAAAGTTAGAGGTTTCCCTCAAAGGTATAGTGAGAAAAGGTACCGAAAACATGAGTGAGGTGTTGATTGACAGTATCTCAACATGGAGATTCTCTTTTTTAATGAATTCAAGTTTGGAGATGGAAACTGGACATCTAATTGCTCATCATAGGCACTTTAATCAATTCTCCCTTCAACTATCCAGAAATTGCTTTTAATTTATTTAGGCTTCTGTGAGTTTTTCACCCATACTTTATTACCCTTTTTGGGCATGATAGTATTGCAATTACCAGTCCCTTGGAAGATAATGGTAAAAATGCAGTATTTCTTTTTAAATAAGTCTTCTTCTTGCAGTAATACTGTACTCAAAAAATGAAACGGTTCCTTGCTAATGTCTAGCACAAATACTTAGACACAAGTATATGTCTACGACATACTTGGATATTAATTTTCTGATTTTTAGAATATTCATCTTATAAAACCTAAGATGTATTTCCCTACCTTTCTAGGGGTGTCAATAAAACATAGTCATAGAACTGACATCAAAAGAATAAACTAAGCACAATTTCAAAAAGTAAATATACAAAAAATTTAAATTAATCAGAGCATGATATGCAATCATTATCTTAAATATTATATATTTTATATATAAACATACACAAACTATTTATTTTGTATTCTTCTTGTCATAGTCACCTATTAAGAATAATTATAAAGTAGACGAACTTTGTTTTTTTTCTAATTTTTTTTTTAAGGAAAGACAGAGAGAAGGAAGGAAGGATAGAAGGAAGGAAGGAAGGAAGAAAGGGAAACATTTTTAAACATTTTCTTGTTTTATTGTATTCTGTTTCTCCGTTTTTGTTACATGGGCTGGGGCCGGGAATCGAACCGAGGTCCTCCGGCATAGCAGGCAAGCACTTTGCCCGCTGAGCCACCGCGGCCCACCCCGAACTTTGTTTTTAATAAACTAGAACTTACTAGAACTAAATGAATTTTTCCCAGCTAACCAGTATCACGTAAACCTCTAAATATGTCCATCATGCCTCTGTTGTACAAAACATTGTGAGGCAGGTATAAGACCCACAGAAAGAAAACCTCAGCCTCTACATCTCATATTTCATTCCAAATTTTATTGTCTGGTGTAATTACACCTGTTACACAGAAATTGTCGCTTAGTTATAACTTAAATAGCTCTTTCTGAAAATGAAACTTTCTCTTAAAGGATAAAGTTTACAGCTATTGAGGCTATTTCACAGAATGTGTCAAATGGTATGAAGATAATTCTGAAAGAATAGTTTTCAGAATATTTTGAGTATTGATACTTTTATTTGGGTTTATAAGCAAATCCTAACGTATGTATAACAACTCATAAGTCTTTCATATGTTTCATGAGTATCATGTAGATTAATAACTGTTATATATTATTCTTTCACTAATCTAATATGATTAACATCTAACCTGATTTTGTACATATTCTGTTTGATGCACTGAGGATACATACCGTAGTAAACATGACAAATTCTGTGATCTCATGAATTACATTTGAAATGGAAGATTTTATTTTTTGTTTTAAAAATTATGGCTTTAGCCTATATTTAAATATATTGCTTGTAAAGGACATATTAAAGGAAAAACTGATTTTTTTTCAAATTTGTCAAATTTTGACTTTGTATAGATTCTGCCTTAAATCATTACTAAAAACTCATAACACAAAATATTCCAATAAAAATTAGAAATATGAATTTAAGTTAAGGACAGGTATTAGACTTAGAAACTATTTTGATATTGCAATAATGTGTAAATTCCATGTTCACTTTCAATAGATCTTCTCTTTTATAATAATTTTTTTTGTTGCATTAAAGATTTATGTGTTTTCTTGCTCTGTATTTTTCATGTTTTTAATTTTTTTTCATGAACAGGCTCCGGGAATCGAACCCAGGTCTCCGGCATACAGGTGAGAACTCTGCCACTGAGCCACCGTTTTTTAATTTTTAAATGCAATTTTATTGAGATACATTCGCACACCATTCAAACCATCCAACGTATGCAATCACTAGCTCATAGTATCATCACATAGTTTGCATACATCCCTATTATCAAGTTTAGAATACAGTCATTACGTCAGAGAACAAAGGAAAAAAAGAAGAAAAAAACAACACAAATCCTCCCATACCACTTTTTCCTCCGCTATTGTTGACCCTTAGCATTGGTGTGTTACATTTGTTACTGTTGATGAAAGAATATTACAATATTACTGTCAATTCTAGTCCATAGTTTGGAATAGGTCCATTTTTCCCATCTACCCCTCTACTATTAACTCTCTGTAATAGTTTCATACATTTACTCTAGTTCATGAAAGAACTTTTCAATATTTGTACAACTACTTTTCATGTTTTTAATGGACAATTTCTTATATTTTTACATTCACAATTATAATTATATATTTGACTTACAGAAACAGTTTCAGCAGTTGTATAATAGTTATAGTTTATTTGCTCTGAAAATAGATATTTAGGGTTTAGAAACTAAATAACTTTTTTATCAGAACGTACTCAGTGGAAGACTGAATTCAAAGTCCTTCCAATTTAACCCCAGTGACTTTCATCCATCCAACTACATATTGAGATGTGTTTTTTTTTAATATGAATAGGTATAAAATTTTATAAAATGCTTTTTTCTGGCATCTATTGAAATGATTATATGACTGTCTATTCTGTTTATTTTTTATTCTGATAATATGGTGAATTGCAAATATTAAACCAATCTCATAGTCCATGAACAACTCTCACTTGGTCACAAAGTGTATTGTCTTTTTGTGGATGTTGATGGTTCTGATTTGCTAATATTTTGTATAAACTTTTTGTAATTTGTGATAGTCAATTAATAAATAGATCTACGTAATTCTATTATTTTTTTCTATGTCTTTTTTGTTCCTCTCTCTTTTATATTTTGTTTTGGTGAATTGATTCACTTTTAGAATTTAATATCTCTGCCAGTTTTTTACATAATGAGTTTAATGACTTCTTTAGGTATTGCAGTATGCTCTCTTGGCTTTATATGGTTCTATTTATACTTAGTTTTTGCATTACTTCAAGTAAAATTTAAGAACATTTTAATTATATGGTTTTATGTGGCCCTTAATCATTATTTAGGCTAAAGTACTACATCCAAATATGCCATTCTCCCCACAATAAAAAGCTGTAAATGTTTCTTAATGTCATAAATATTTTGAATAAGTAAGGAAATAATCTTTTAATTTGATGCTTTCAATGATCATTTCTTATGTTCCCTGTTCCTTCCTGCCTGAGGATCTGAGTTTCCTTTTGGTCTGTTTCAACTGAAGAAATTCATTTAGCAATTTTTGCAATGCAGTTACTGGCAATAATTTCTTAGACTTTATTTATCTGAAAATATCTTTATTTTGCCTTCATTTTGAATGATAACATCACTGGATGTAGGATTAAGAATGGACTGTTTTTGTTGTTTTACTTCAGTTTTGTTTCACAGTATTCTGGCCTTAATTATTCTGATGAGAAATCAGTCATACCTCATATCTTTGCTCCACTGTATGTAACATGTAATACTTCTGTCTGTTTTCTAGTTTTTCACTTTACTTTTGGCCTTTAGGAATTTCACTATGAGGCATCATAGTATGGTTTTCTTGATATTTATACTGTTTGATGTTTGTGAGTTCATGTCAAGCTTGGGAAATTGTCTCTTACTTTTCCTTTAAATATTGTTTCTGCCCTGGTGCATTAGTCAAGTTTTCCGGGGAAACAGAACCATAAGAAATATATCTATATATCTCTATCTCTTTCTCTATATCTGTATCTGTCTTTCTATCTATCCTCTATCTACATCTAACTATCTGTCTGTCTGTCTGTCTGTCTATCTATCTACCTATCTATCTATCTATCTATTTATTTGGGTCAACATGAACCTCCATTCCTGACATTTCTGCATTATTAGTCCTTCCTGGATTGGATTGTTGCAGTTTTACATTCATATTCATCAGAGGGATAGTAGTAGTAAGAGACACCCAAGAAATTGCCTGTTATTCTAGGGAAACTCTTCTTTACCTCTGTTTTGTATTAGCAGTACTATTTCTCTTTGATAATCAGCATCAGTCACCCCAATCAGGAAACACTATGAGAGTTATTTAGGAATTTATCATGCAACTGTGGAGACTGGCAAGTCCAAATTCCAACAGCCCACAAGCTGAGAATTCCAAAGAAACTTTCAATAAATTCCTTATGAGAAGCCGGCTGGATGAAGTAGAGGTACAAATTCTTTTTTCTGACTGATGAATTCATCAGTTCTTTCCTTAAGGCTTTCAATTAATTGGATGAGGCTTCTTTCATTGCTGAAAGGCACTCTCCTTTGTTGGTTGTAGACATATAACAAGCCATAGATGGAATCAACTGATGTTTTAAATCAACAAAATATCCTCATAGTAAAAACTAGGCCAGTACTTGTTTGACCAAACAGCTTATCCTTCACCTTAGAAAGGATATTTTGACATGCCTCACAACACTGGTCACCTAGAAATTTCACTGAGGTGGAAGGCAACTGTATTTTTTTGGTTTTTTTTCTGGATTATCTCGCATGCTCTGACTTACCAATATGTCTAGCATATTTGCTACTTCTCGTTCACTAGATCCAATCCAACATGATTTATCATCAATATAATGGACCTATGTGATGTCTTGTGGGAGGAAAAAATGATAAAGTTCCCTGCCTATAGCATTATGACACAGGGTTGGAGAGTTCATATACTCCTGAGATAGGACAGTAAATGTATATTGGTGGCCTTGCCAGCTGAAGACAAACTGATTGTGGTGGTCCTTATTAACATTTATTGATAAAAATAATTTGCCAGACAACAGCTGACTACCAGCTACCAGGATATGTGTTGATTTGTTCAAGCGATGATACCACATTGGAAGAGCAGCTGCAATTGGTCTCACCACTAGTTAAGTTTACAATAAGCCACTGTCATTCTCCAAGATCCAACTGCTTTCTGCACAAGCCAAATAGTGTCAAATGGGGATGTGGTGGGAATCACTACACCTGCATCCTTCAAGTACTTAACAGTGGCTCTAACCTCTGCAAATCCTCCAGAAATCTGGTATTGCTTCTGATTTACTTTTTTACTAAGTAGGGGCAGTTCTAGTGGCTTCCACTTGACCTTTCCTACCATAATAGCCATCACTCCATGAGTCAGAGAACCAATGTGGGGATACTCCTAGGTGCTCAGTATATCTACTCCAATTATGCATTCTGGAACTGGGGAAATAACTACAGAATGGGCCTGGGGACCCACTGGACCCACTGTGAGACATACCTGAGCTAAAACTCCATCGATCACCTGACCTCCATAAGCTTCTACAATGACTGATGGACCAGAGAGATGTTTTGGGTCTCCTGGGATTAATATCACTTCTGAGCCAGTGTCTAATAATCCTCAAAGTATCTGATCATTTCCTTTTCACCAGTGCACAGTTACCTTGGTAGAAGGTCATAGGTTTCCTTAGGGAAGGATGGGAGGCAGACTAGCAGTTTAAATTTTTGGCAGTGTAACACGGTCCTTCCCCAAAGGGACCTGGCCTTCACCTCATTCAAAGGCTCTGAGTCTGTAAAATGTCTCAACTCTGGCAGTTGATTAAATGTCATGACTTTCTGTTTTGCAATTCAAGTTATACTTTTGTCCACTTGACCTAGAACTCTTCTTCTTAAACAGAGACTGCTCATCTATTATACTTCTAGGTACCCTGTGATCTTTTAACCAACTTTGACTTGAGTCAGAGTGTTTTGACTGCTGCCTTGAATCCAATGTCCATTATTGTACCTTGCTTTGGTGATTAAGTGCCACCACATACCTTCTGCCAACTTGAAATCTTATCATTCCCATTGTGTTTAAGGATTAAACATATACCTTCATTTGGCAAGTGGAGATGTCCCTAAGGAGCATCGTATAACGTTCTACTTGTTTGAAGTCAACTGTCAAGCTAACAGAAAGCAGAAAAATATAATATCAAATTATTAAAACCCTTCAAGAAGTAACATATTAATTATAAATAGTTACTTGTCCACAATTAAACAAAATTTAAAATTGAATTAAATTGCAATTATCTTAGCACTTCTCCTTAAGACAATCATCAGGGAAGAAAATTATAGAAAGAAATTAAATTTAAAAAAATCCAAAGCCATCTATATATTTTCAAAAAACAAGTTTCTCAGAAGAGAAACAGATAATAATTGATGTACCTAATTCTAGTCTTCTAAAGCGAATCATTGAGGTTTAATAAACCAATGATTTTGTTTCTCCTTCACAGAGGCTAGTGAATTCCTAAGGCTGGTCACATCTGATGTTAAAATGCAATGGCAAATACTCTGTTTTTGCACTCTTCTGCGAAACTTTCCTATTTTTGAGTATGTTAAGATAATTTTGTATTTAAGAAATTTTGTATGTTAAGAAAATTGTATTTAATTTTCTCCCTCAGTGATTTGATGATGACACACATAAAAACGCGTGTTTTTCTGCAAGACAAAAAACAATTAATTGCATTTATTGTGCTGCCTTGTTGGGATTACACTTCCCTTGAGGTCTTTCTTTCATACCATTTTCATGTTATAAAAGATAGAGAAAATTACTTTGTATGATTTTTTAAAAAAATTCAAGCATTGCTTTTTGTACTTTAGAGGCAAGGGAAACAGTTTAATTGCAGTTTGACAGCTTTTCTCCTAGTGATAAAATGAAATTGATCAAATGTGCATTAGCGCTTTTAGACTGAAACATTCAATAATCTACAGGGAATTCTGCTTGAATAGAATATAATTTATTAAAACTACAGCATGTCCAAGCAGATTGCTCATTCTAAAACTCCAGTCTACCTGGATCATGTTGTATTTCTTCTTTTCTTATCTTTATTTTGTCCTAACTGGCTTACAACACCTCTGAGGGAGGTTCTTGTCTCATGAGAATTTGTTGTTGTTGTTTTTTTTTTTATCTGCAAAGTGTAGATGCCAAAAGGAATGTAGGCACCATCCTACAGGGAATTCAATTCCAAATAATAGTAGTTCAGCTCTCTAATAATTTCTAATAGTCATCATTATAGGTACACAGTAATTATCCAGAGAGACAGAGGAAAAGAAAAGTCAGTTATTTCTATCTAGTGAATTGAATTTTATAATATTGTTAGAGGATAATATAAATTTACATCAAAATTAGCAGATATCTCTCTTCCTTTATGCAAACCCTCCACTTCTGGCAAAATTCTGCCATAAACATTTTAATATAAAGAAGGAATATGAGAACTGCATTAGATGGGAGTAAAATTTCTTTCATTAAGTACTCTTTAAATCACCTTTAACATTGTAATTTTTGCGGAAATTCTGTGAACAAAATATTATTGCTATAAAATGATGTGTGAGGTTTTACAGTGCGTTTATATCATATTTCTAATAAATATAGCTACTGAAAGAGAAATGAAAGGTCCATTATTTATTAAGATGTTCATTTATACTGTCATCTTAGTATTTTTCTTTCCCTTCATGTTGAAAGAATCACCACATTAGCACAATAGTCTGCTTTTGGATGACAAAATTATTGCACTATTATCAGTAGACCATAAAGAAATTGTTCTATCAGTAAAATTATTTCTTTACACATTGAATTCCTTTCTTACTGTTTGTAGAAGGGAACCAGTATATGAACATAAAGTAAATCATTCTAAATCTAACTTTTCTTTACTGTGTTTAATTGAATGATTATTTCCACCTCAAGAGTGATGATAATCTCTCTTTTGTATTTATGATCTGTCAGTGCTGCATGTTTGGGTATGGCTTTGAAGATGGTACTACCTCATGTTACATCAGCAAAAAGTCAAGTGTTTGTCTATTTTTCTTTTACCAATATCGATTCCACTTCCTCAAGAGAATTAGTAGGAACACCAGACAAAAATGATCTTGGTCCGCATTGCATCCTGAACCTCAGAGAGCAAATTAAAGACATCTGATTGAAAACCAAAAGAGAGTCATTGGGAGAGAGTTTGAGTATTCAGATTTGCACATGAAAAAAAAGTTTCCTCTTTATTAAAAAAGATGATCTGTATTTACATAAATTGTGGACAAGTCAGGCAGGGAATAGTAATGCCAAAAGTACTGGACACATCTGTGCTGGTTTGAATCTGTGGTGGACCCCAGAAAAGCCATGTCCTTTAATCTTTTAATCGTCGTTCAATATTGCTGGGTGGGAGCATTTTGATTATTCCCATGGAGATGTGACCCACCCAATTGTGGGTGGTAACTTTTGATTAGATAACTTCCATGGAGGCGTGTCTCCACCCATTAAAGGTGGTGTTGCTTACTGGAACCCTTTAAAAGAGGAAACATTTTGGAGAGAGTCCATTTTGTAGAGCCACAGGAAAGCCAGCAGATGTCACCATGTTCACCATGTGCCCTTCCAGCTGAGAGAGAAATGTTGAATGTCATCAGCCTTCTTGAACCAAGGTACCTTTCCCTGGATACCTTAGATTGGACATTTCTATAGACTTGTTTTAATTGGGACATTTTCTTGGCCTTAGAACTGTAAACTTGCAACTTATTAAATTCCTCTTTTTAAAAACCATTCCGTTTCTGGCATATTGCATTCTGGAAGCTAGCAAACTAGGACAACATCATACAAAAGTGAAGACAGTTTATAACATGATTATCTTGGCCTTTTTTTTTTTTAAATGAAAAAAGTCTGTCCTGAGTTAATGCTATCTTACCTCATCCATTTATCTACTTTTACAACATATGTGCAAACATATGGAGTTGACAGTCAGAAAAAATATATATTTAAAAACATTTTGCAGTTCCATTAGGTGCCTGAGCTGGAAAATTTCATGTCTGCTTCTGTTTGCTCAGCATACAGCACACGCTGTAGTGGGCCAACCTGTGATATGGATAAAGGTCCAGCCACAGCAAGTTATCTAACAATTATTTTTGATTTTTTTCTTCAAATTACTAGGAGGGTAGGGTTCAATTTAAAATGTAATAAATCTTTGAAAAGTTTTTAAGTAATAATTCATATAATTGGAGAAAACTATGAAAACTGTTAACTAGGAGTAAATAAGCTTTGGGTGAACCAAGTTTAATTGTAATGCCGTATGTGCTTTTATAGTCAACACTGATTGATAAAATAATTTTTATTAAATATTTTCTTAACTTCCGAAGATATAATGAAAGCACTAAAGACATTACACATATTGTAAATATCTTTAATAATCTTAGCAATCATTTGCCTTAGAATTTAAAAAACTGAAAGTATTTGATGTGATCTTAATTGCTTCTAAATTGTCACATTCATTTCTGGGTCTCTTGGTTAGAAAGAGGGTTTGTCTTACTCCAAGTACAATGGATACACTGAAATAAGATACTACGCCTTTCAGCCCTGTTTTCTTTTTTATTGTAATTATTATATATATATTAAGTGCTTAAAATTTGCTAAGTACAATATGGGGTATTTGGATATTTGGAGAATATGCAGATTCAAAAGACAAGATTTTCCACTTCCGGGAATTCACACTTCGCTGGGAGAGAGACACATTTTTAAAACTCTAAAATTAACATTATAATAATGATTACTATATAGCATAGTATAAGGGAACATAAGGTTTATTGCCACAGAAAAATATACAGAGGCTTTTTTGTTAAAGAGCTGAATTTAAACTGGAATTTTGGGGAATAATAAACTGGAGGTATGGATATTTAAGTTGGAGAGTCCGGTTTGGCTGAAGGATCTATGTAGATGAGTGAGATATTCAGGGAATGCTAAGGAGAGTAAAACTAAGGCATACATCCCATAAGTGAGATGTGGTAGGAAACAAAGTTGAAAGATAAGTAGAAATCTATGAAAGCATTAAATGTTAGGCTAGTCACTGTATTCTCTACACTGCAGACAACCTGAGATTTCTGGGGCAGGGGTTAAATACACAATCGCCTGTTTATTTTAGAAAATTAATCTTGCTGTGGTTGGTCAAAGAATTATTGGAGGGAGAAACAGTAGGTAAGAAGATGAGTTATACATTAAAAGAGAGGGTCTAAGGCAGCTCAAGGGCATGAGAGGGTCTAAATGCAGTTGGAAATGTGAGGTATTACATGAACATGTGAGAAAGTTTGAAGATATCAAGTGGCAGATTTTGGTGACTGAGTCAGCAGGTGAGGAAGAAGGAAGCAGTCAAAATAATTATTTTATTTAAACCAATGCATTTGGAAGAAGGGGCACATTTACTGGGGTGAGGAACGCACTTTGTAATTGGCAGTAGGGGAGTGGAAAATATATCCTTGCCTTAAGCAATCTTAAGAAAAAAAGAAACAATTCCAAATAAAGCCATCTCATGAATCTTGGGCTCAAAAGAGGATTGGTCAAAAACCACAGAGCAGATGATTTGTACTTCTAGAACTTCCCATCTCTTATGTCCAGCCATCCTTTCTGATGTACATGCCCAATAGGATGTGCTGGACCGCACACTATCCGCAACAGAAACACTTCCACGCTGAACTTCCCTGACCATTGTCCCAGGTGTCTAAATTTATCCTCTTGCTGAGATAAAGATTAAAGGCATTTGCTTAACTTCCAGTTTTTCTCCATAATAAACAATAAAGACAGTTATTAAAATAAATTCATTGAAATAGAATTGTCATACAATGAGCTGTATTTAAAATAAAATTTTACAAACATTGACATATGTAAATACCCATGAAACAACACCACAATTGACTTGAGAAGTTTCCTTGCGTCTTTTTGCAATCCATTCCTTTTACTTCTCCTACTCCCCCTGTTTCTTTTCTAAACAATTACTGATCTGCTTCCTGGCACTAAAGTTTCGTACACATATTGTACAATGTTATACAATGGAATCAAGTATTATGTACTCACTTTTCTGTGAGATAATACCTCAACACTATGGAAATATAATAGCTTCCTATCAATGTTTCCTTTAATAGTTAAACCTTAATTTTTTCTTTGTTTGTTCTTGGGCTCCATAATTTGGATCAGAGCTTCCAAATTAAATATTTTTAAAAAAAGCACTGAAATTGTACACATGTAGATTTATACCTTGTCCCGCCACTGACCAACAGCATGATCTGGAGCAAGTTACTTGATATTTCTAAGCTTCAGTGTCTATATCAGTAAAATTGGGACAATATCATTTACAGTCTTTGGTTGTTCTGAGGCCCAATTAAGTTATCATATGAAATTAATAATAATAATTGCAGGAATTTATTAAAAATCACCATGCAAAAAGAAAAAGTACATGCTTTCTCTAACCCTTAGAAAAGCAGGCCTTTTAAACCCATTTTGCAAAACTGAAAATCAGAGAGACTAAACAACTTGACAAAAATTACACAGCTGTGAAGGGGCACTGTTAGAGTTAAACCCAGGCATGTCTAAGTATTAGGATAGTGTTATTTGCACTTTGCCATGCTGTCTATGATGAGCACTTATAATGATGAGCTTCCCTCACAGGGTCAAGAGCTTAGGACCTAACAAAATGGTCATGCAGTCCATTGTCCTAGCTGTTTATGAGGGATTCTGGGTTGGAGACAAGAATGAACATTGTTCTCAATCTTGAGTCTTTGTCGTGCCTTAACTTGCCATTTATTACCACATCGCTTGATCTTTCCCAGCTCTGTTTCTATCAAAGGACGAATAATAACATTTTTCCCCTTTTATGTCAGGGGCTTGTGTGAGGATTAAGTGAAGCAACACACTCTACTGTGATTTGCATCCTGCAGTTTTATGAAGCCTGTGAGTAGGTCATCTTAATTCATATACATATTTTGACACGATCCAGGTGGTATCTGTAATGACCAGGAATGGCAGCAAGACTCAGACCATATGCCCCATATGGCATAAGCAGTAATAAGTTCATCACACAGCCAATGACCTTGGCACCATGATCTATGGGTTAACGTGAAATTCAGATTAACACGATTTAACACTATCTAACCAGCATTGGGCATATTTGACAAAGATGCCATCTTTGCAATTTTTGTTTCGAAATTTCCTTTCAAATAGATTTCCTTGAAGAGATTCATTTGCGATTCTCGAGCAATTTATCAAACTCTTACTTATAGTTGCTTTAAAGCATAGCATAAATAGAAAATGGCCAGCCATGTAAAATATAAAGGACCATTACTAATTTAGTCTACTGAGCAGAGAGCCAGGTCCCCTTTGACACCTGAATGCTGCCTGCATGATAGCTTCTCTAAGCAGCAGAGAAGAAAGTGGGGAGGGGCATCGGGCAAGAGGGGCTATTGCTCTGTCCACACTATTTAATTCATAAGAAGGTTTGTATGATTTTAGAATGTACTTACTGTTTTATAATATTTAAATAATAAAGTGTTACCATAAATCTTATCACCCATCAGCCCTCCTCTTAAAAAGATAATTTCAACATCCATTGTACTTCTTGCAAATTTTCTAAAGGAATGCAGATTTTGTGACTAAAGACTTTCACACTCACAGTATGGAATGAGGGTCCAAATGTAGCGTGAAACCAGGTTGGAGGCTGCAAGCCTCCAAGAACGTTTCATGAAGCACCGGAAGAACCAGGATTGAGGCTCTGAAGTTTCAGGAAGCAAGCTTTATTAGTCTGTGTGCACAGGGCTCAGCCGAGCCACCTCTGAAAGCCTGAGCTCTGAAAAGGCTGGCACAAGATTTTATAGGCAGAATGGCTCGTTTGGGGTGGGATTTTCCTAATATGGTAACTAGCGATGCTCAAGGGAAACTATTGGCTGTGTGCTGATGAGGGAGGGTTGCAAAGCTAAGCTTACGGAGGAGGATGAGAGGTCTTAGGGGAGGGGTTTCCCGGGACTTCATTTATTCCGCCTACTTGCAGTTTTGACCATCCTTGGGGCCTGGGAGACTTTGCAAAGAGGAAACGGCCCGAGTAAACAGGGGCCTGCCTGTGGCAATAGGAAGTGGCTTGGACAAACGGGCTGCGTGCAACATTCCACCTTTTGATGTTTGTCTATGCCAGTGGGAAGTTGCAAGTAATGCACCTTCTTGTTGTAGGTGTTGATACTGGTGTTTCCATTAAGCCAGGATCTTTGCCATGGTTAGTCTTTCCACTAGGGCCTTGACAGAGCTTTGTAAACTACCTATCAGAAGCGGCAGGAGACATGGCAATAGTACACCATGGTGATTTTTACCTCTTCTCTGGAATAAATAGTTTGCAGACATGCCTGGCATGCATCAACCCTCCCCCCCACCCCGAAGGGGCCATGGGGACAATGAGCAAACTTATGAGGGTAAGGAACATGATGGTGGTTACAGAGAACCTGGGTAGAGAGGATCCCACCAGATTAAAGTGAAAGTGGTTCCAGGGAAGAACTCCAGGCATCCTGTTTCTAGGAGAGCTAAAGCTGCAAAATGAAGAACAAATGCAAAGTACAAGAAGAAGACAACAAGTCCACAGACCTGACAGGCCAGGACGGCCATGCACTGATTCCTCAATTATCGACTGTGCGTAGATCAGTCTCTGGGGTGACTAAAGCAAGGTTTGGAGGTCTCCTCAGGCCTCGGCCGTGCATTCAGTAGCTGCTTCCGGTGAGCTAGAGCGGGGCAATGCCAGTCATTCATTCAGGCCTCAGTCGCAGGCCGGTCTCTCAGCTGCGATGGAGAAGGGTGCAGTGGCTTCCAGAGAATAATGCGTGTTGGGTGTTCAGGGTCATGGGTGAACTCCCAGGGGTCGTCTGCAGTGGCCCTGTTGACCCAGGAGTAGTGAAACCACAGGATGAGCTCAGCAACTCTGACCGCTGCTGGGGTTGCTGAAACAACTCAGTAAGGGCCTCTCCACTGAGGCTGGAGGGAGCCATTTTTCCAGTCCTTTACCCATACCAAGTGCCCTGGTTCAAATTCACGTATGGGGGGAATAACTGCTGAAAGGCTCTGTACTACATCTAATGCTTTCCCTTTCAGCTCACTTAGAACTCGTCCCAGCTGAACTAAGTGTTGGGTTAGGTTTAAGTTCCCAATTCCTCTGCGGTTTCCTTGCAAGACTCTGGTAAGGGGTGGTGGACTTCCATATACTAGTTCAAAGGGGGAAAAACCTATTTTCTTTGTTGGGGCAGATTTAATTCTAAATAGAGCTGTAGGCAGTGCCTGTATCCAGGTCAGTTTTGTTTCTTGGCAGATTTTTTTTCAAACATCCCTTTGGAACTTGATTCACTGGTTCTACCTTTCCACTGCTTTGAGGCTGATAGGCAGTGTGGAGCTTCCAAGTTATCTGCAAGGCTTTTGCTAGCTTTTGGAGGGTCTCGGCGACAAAAGCAGGGCTGTTTTTGGGGCCGTTGTCAGAGCCAATGGTGAGTGGCATTCCATCCCAAGGAATGATGTCTTTTAGAAGGGCTTGTGCCATCTCCTGGGTGATTTCCAAGTGGGTGGGGTATGCTTCTATCCAATCTGAGAAGGTGCAGACAAATACCAGGAGATAGCGATACCCCTGGGCCCACAGCAGCTCTGTGAAGTCGACCCGTAAATCTTTGAACAGACTTAGACCTACTAACTGATTGTTCAGACCTCCCATCCTGGCAGTGGGCTGCTTGGCATTGTTTCTCTGGCAGGTGACATATCTCTTACATGCTAGCTTCACCCAGGAGGGGAGTTTGAGTATGTAGAGGTGAGTGCCCAAACTAGCAGTGAGGGGCTTCTCCCCAAAATGAGTCTGAATGTAAACATTTCAACTAGGGGCCAGGCTAGGCTTTCAGGGATGATGCTATGTCCGTCCTGCAGGACCCACCACCGATCATGGCATTCTTCCCCTTCCCTCACTAGCCAGTCGCCCTCTGACTTGGAATAGCTCAGCTTCTCTCTCCACTGCTGTAACGGGTGGGGGAGGAGGGAAACAAAGAAAAGTTCGTGCTCTGGAGGGAACACCAGCTGTCCCAGTGCCACTTGTTTGGCAGTCGAGCCTGCCTTGTGGGTTGTCTTTTGCAGTTAAGGAGTCTCCCTTCTGGTGGCCGTGGCAATGGGTGACAGCCACGGTGGAGGGGCCCAGACTGCCTCCAGCAAGGCCAGGATTTCTGGCCCATGCTTGATGTGCTTCCTTCCTGCCACTATTAGCCCTCGCTCTTCCTATAACGCCCCGTGCACATGTAGGGTTGTGAACACATACTTTGAGTGGGTGTAAGTATTGGCTTCTTGTCCTGCCGCCAACTGCAGACCCCGAGTGAGTGCTAGGAGCTCGGCCATTTGGGCAAATGTCCCTGAGGGTAGGGCCTCTGCCTCTAGTATATCTACTAGGGTGACAACTGCATACCCATCTTTTACCATGCTGCTTCCATTGGTGAACAGTTCAATGCTGGGGCATTTTAATGATTGGTCTTTCAGGTCTGGGAGCCTGGGGTAGACTTCGTCCACAGTCTCTATGCAGTCATGTTTTGGGGTCCCTGACTTGACAGGCAGCAGGGTGGTAGGATTCAGGGTTTGGCAGATGCCAAGGTGCAAGTTTGGGGTTTCACATAAGGTAGCCTGGTACTTGGTGAGTCTTGCATTTGACAACCAGAGGTGTCCCTTTTGCTCTGTAGACTGGTGACTGAATGGGGAACCAGCACAGTCAGTTCCTGCTCAGATGAGTTTCTGGCCTCATGGACTAGGAGGGCGGTGGCAATGATGGCTCTTAGGCAGGAAGGCCATCCTAGTGCTATGTTTCCAATTGCTTAGAGAGGTAAGCTAGAGGCCTTTTCCATGATCCAAGGGTCTGGGCTAAGACCCCAGTGGCTGTCCCTTCCCACTCATAGATGAACAAAGTGAAGGGTTTTTCTAAGTCTGGAAGGCCTAGACTCAGGTCTTGTGTGAGTACTGTCTTTAGATGTTGGAAATGTGCTCTTGCTCAGTCCCCCACCGGCATGGGACCTTGTCCCCCTTTATGACTTTGTAGAGGGGTCTCACTAGGAGATCATAGTTTGGGATCCAGACTCTGCAGAACCCGGTTGCCCCTAGAAACTCCCTGACTTATTTTCTGGAAGTTGGTATGGGGATGGCACAAACTACTCATTTGCACTCTTGTCCCAGGCTCCAGGTCCTTTGCTGTAGGTAAAAACCCAAGTGTTTGACTTGCTCCTGGCAGATTTGGGTCTTCTCCTGGGACACACGGTACCCTGCTGGTCCAGGTGATGGAGAAGGCACTCTGTCCCTTGCTTGCCCTCACTGAGGGATTTGGCAGCAATCAGGAGTTCACCTACATATTGTAGGACAGTGCAGTTGTAATCTTTGGCTGGGAATGATTGCAGGTCCCTCCCTAGCGCTTGCCCAAAAACAGTGGGGGAATTTTTAAACCCCTGAGGCAACCGAGTCCAAGTATACTGTCTTCTGGTTCCCACGGAGGGCCTTTCCCACTTGAAGGTGAATATTTCCTGGCTGGCTGGGGCTACCCAGATGCAGAAGAAGGCATCCTTTGAGTACAAACATGAGGACCATCTGGCTCTCCCTGGGACCAGGCTGAGGAGGGTATATGGGTTAAGGAACCACTGTGGATGGTTTCTATGGCTGTGCTGACTGCTCGCAGGTCTTGGACTGGGAGAAGTTCCCGTTTGAACTTTCTTCATGGGTAGCAGCGGGGTGCTCCACAGGGAGTTGCAGGGCTGGATAATCTGGTGGGATTCCAGCTACGCCAATGGCCTTGAATTCCCTCGAGGGCCTTCTGAAGGATCGGGCACTGTCGCATTGCCACAGGACATGCCATGGACTTCAGGGCAGTTACCACTGGAGGGCAGTGTTTGGCTAGGCCTGGTGGGTTACGCTCAGCCCATACACTTGGAATGTCCAGAAATGGCAAGCTAGGGCAGACCTCCTCTCCCGCTTTAGGTTCTTCGTGCAGCTGCCACTCTTGGCCCCCTGGTGTGGTCAAAGAGACTTCTCCTTTGGGGCCAAAAGTAATCTGGACATGCAGTTTTCTGAGGAGGTCCCGACCCCAGTGGCAGCGGGCACTCAGGCATGTACAGGAAGTGGTGTGACACAGAGTGGCCCCCAATGTTGCACTTTCTGGCCTTCAGGAACAGCTTCCTCTGCGCTATACCAGTGGCACCCACTATGTCTATTGTTCAGCTGGAAAATGCATGAACATCCCCCTAGGGCTGGGTTATCACTGAGTGTTTGGCACTGGTATCCACCATGAAGTCCTTTGTTTGGGCCCCAATTCTACTTTGACCATGGGTTCCCGGGGACCTAAAAATATGGAACCTGGTCTGTCCTAGTCAGAGAGCTCATCGACAGCCAAGGTGATGGCATCGGAAGCTGGACGTGGCCTGGGGCTGCTGTCCTGTCTTCCCCTGCCTGTTAACAGGACAGCCTTACTGGGACACTCGTTATTCCAATGCCCCTCCTCCTTGCAGGAAGCACACTGGTTTCACCCCAGGGGTGCTCGGACCTGCCAGGTCATCTTTGGCTGGGGTCCTTGGTCCTGCTTTTCAAAGGCAGCAGCAATTATCTGAGCCTTCTCTCTTCTTAGAAGTCTCCCTGGGCATTGACATAGGGTGGCTTTTGGGTCTCTCTCAGGGGCATCACGGGTGTGGCCACAGGTGGAGCCGTCGCACCTGGCCAGGGCCACAGCTGCAGCTGCCATCGTTCACAGAGTTCAGGGATTGCCGGGCTCAGCGGGGCCTCAGGTGATGTCTCTGGGCTGCCGGAGGTCTGGGCTTGCTGTGAGGGGCTCTTCCACCACTTGGGTGAGAAGCACCTGGCACTGTCCATTCAAACAAGCCTTTACCCACCCTGGCTTCTTTGTGACTTCCAGTCAGGTGGCAATGTAGGGGAACGGATCTGGGTGTCCAGCTCTCCCTGACACTACACTATAAACTGCCTTCATCTTTTCTAACCCAGAAGTTCCTACAGACAGCCAATCTCCCCCAGAGGTGGTCCATTTTAGTTCACGCAGCTTCCCAAGTTGCCCAGGGGTCAGCTTGACTCCCCCATCATTAGTAAAAGCTTTTTTAAAGTTAGGCATCATGCACCGTAATGGTGTCTTACTGACTTCCTCTCCAGTATTGGCAGCATCAACGACTGGGACAGGGCTCACAGATAAACAACAAAGGGTTTTGAACAAACTGTTGCTTCATTTGGTCTGGCGTGGCCCTTAACAGGGATGCAGGAACTGCAGGGATCAAACCCAATCACGTCCTGGTACACAGCTCCTACAGCCCAGGACTTCCTCTCACTCACAGTCACACACACTCAACCAACACCGCCCTCTCCGGAACGGGACTTGAAGACTTCCGTTTCTCTTGGTCGTCCGAGTGGAGACCAAGGGTACTTGGGTAGTCTTGGGAGGTGATCAGGCTCTCCTTCCACTCAGAATCCCCAAACCTTTTACAAGTGGGCTGATACCTAATGCACCTGGGTTCTTACCAGTCAGACGAGCGGTTCTCCCAGGAACCTGGTCCAGAAACTGTCCCAGATTCATCGCTGCTCCGGTGATTCTGAAAGACGGGGAAGGTCCCCATTGTAGGCGCTGGATTCCACTGGGTCTCTGGTCTGGGCAATGCCGCCGCCATGGGGGAAGGAGGTAGGACTATCACCGGCCTCTCAACCCCGGACAAGCCCCCAGAAATATAACGCGAAAGCAGGGTTGAGGCTGCAAACCTCCAGGAATGTTATGCAAAACACTGGAAGAACCAGGATTGAGGCTCCGAAGTTTCAGGAAGCAAGCTTTATTAGTCTGGGTGCACAGGGTTCAGCCAAGTCACCTCTGAAAGCCTGAGCCCTGAACAGGGACTGGCACAAGATCTTATAGACAGAATGGTTCACTTGGGACAGGATTTTCCTAATATGGTAACTAACAATGCTCAAGGGAAATGATTGGCTATGTGCCAATGAGGAAGGTTGCAAAGCTGAGTTTATAAAAGCAGATGAGTGGTCTCAGGGGAGGGGTTTTACCAGGGCTTCTCTTATCCTGTCTACGTGTAGTTTTGACCATCCTTGGGGCCTGGAGACTTTTCAAAAAGCAAACGGCCCGAGTGAACAGGGGTCTGCTTGTGGCAATAGGATGTGGCTTGGACAAACAGGAGCTGCCTGCTACAAAAGCAAGCATGAACATTAAATTAAACTATTTTAATTTTGTCTTAATTGATAATTCAGGTACAGATAGATCTGAGGATGAGGTAACTTGTGAGTAGGCAGAATGGAAATTTGAAAACCAAATAACATGCAAATTTGGCAAAGTACAGATAATAGAAAAGATAAAAATATTAAAATTAAAAAAAAACAAACCTAAATCTTCCAATCCAAAAGATGTGAGAAAATCATCATGGAAACACAAGTTAGCTTTGGGAGAGAAAAGGACATGTTTTATAAATAACAATGTGTGAATCCCAGGACAATTTCTTGAGCTTGCTTCTTTTTAAAGGTACCCCATCACCTATATGAATTGAAAGGATATAGTATCTTTATTGAAACTCTCCTCAACACAAATGTTACAGAAAAAAAAAGAATAAAACATAAAAATAGATGAGAGAAGGGAGTTTTTTTGGAGAAACAAATAGTTCTAGTGGTAGAGGTCAACAAGCTTGTGAAAGAAAATCATTTTGGACTCTGAATACATGCCAAGAATTTGGTTCAAACCTATTCCTTTTATGTGTATAAGGCTCACCTTCTTACTGTTTATAGTCTATAGAAATAGAAAACAAATTACTTCTTTCTTTCAGAAATATTTGATCGGAAAGTAAAAACAGAAAATGCTCTCTTGAAGAAGTCTATGAGCAAACTATATAAATGTCACATAGCTTAATTGACTCTGTAAATAGTTTAACCAAATGTCCTCAAATACCCTGTCCAATTCTAGATTCCTATAATTCCGATCTGCTCTATAATTATGATTTTATAATAAGTATACTGGAAAACTTATTAAAGTATGGTTTAACCCAAATAATGAAAGTAGTGAAGGAAAAATGTACACAGAAAATTTTTAATTCACTGATTTTATTTCCGGGGTAAAACATACTTTATTAAGTTATTGCATTATTCTTATTCTATTAAGACTCTCTATATCATTTTTTCCAAAGGACAGAGCATTATTTCCCCAGTAGTCTATCTACTAAGTAAGATGCCTACTGACTGCTTATAAAAAATGGCCCAGAAGTCATTGTCATTGTGATGCTTAGTTTTATGTGTCACCTTGGCCAGCCCATGGTCCCAGTTATCTAATCAAAAGCTAACTTGTGGGTTGCAGGGAAGGTATTTTGTAGATATCTCTCATATTTATAATCAGTTGACTTTAAGTAAAAGCGATTATCCTTGATGATGTGGGGGAACCTCATCCAGTCAATGGCAAGGCTTGAAGAACAAAACTGAAGTTTCCCTGAGGAAGAAGAAATTCTACTTGTGGACCACAGCTGCGGCCCCTGCCTGAGAGTTTTCAGCCTGCCAACCTCTTCCTCCAGATTTCAGCCTTGCCGGTACCCACAATCACAAGTCAACTCCTTAAAATAAACACGTTGTATACATATTACTGTCTCTGTTTCTCCAGTGGAACCCTGACTGATACAGTCATGGAATTCTCAGTCTTCCATAATCTAACAGCTTTCTGTCATGAATGACATTTATTTTTTATTAATGTATATTATATATTCATACACTGTGTAATCATCCAAAGTGTGCAATTAGTGGTTCATGATATCATCATATAGCTGTGCATTTATCATCACAATTGACTTTTCTTTTCTTGTGAAAAATAACATATATACAAAAAAGCAAAAAATTTCAAAGTACATTGCAACAATTAGTTGTAGAACAGATTTCAGAGTTTGGTATGGGTTACAATTCCACAGTTATAGGTTTTTTACTTCTAGCTGCTCTAAGATACTGGAGACTAAAAGAAATATCACTATAATGATCCATGCTTTCCATCCACCACCCTTTGTCCCCTTCTTTCCATACCCATTTTTCCTTATCACTGTGATGCTCAGTGTCTTTGCTCCATTACACCATTCACAGACATGTGTTTTCCCCATATCTCCTCCTATTAAAATCCACCTGTCCTTAGTCCTTGCTCAAATTCAGAGGCCTCTGTGCTATTATCTCAGGGTAATCCTTTCTTCCATGTTTTTGTTTCCATACCTCTTTACCCTAATATGACAGCATTTAAAGTGCTCTTTTTGTAGTATAGTTAAATATGTGCAAGCCTGTTTCCACTAGTAGAATGCGTACTGCTTGAGCGTAGGAAAAGTCATTTATTTTATTCTCTCCGAGCACTTAGCCTTCACTATAGGAGATGGTCAGTAAATGAATAAATTGTTGTATATAGTTATTCAACTACTAAAAATTAAGGGTTTAGAAAATTAATTTCCTTAATATATAATTGGTGGCTTGCTTTGACACCTTTCTCTAATGGAAACGTCTTCATCTGTGGTTGTTTTGGATGAAGGGAGAGGAATCTCAAAATAGTTATTTTAGCTATTTAGATGCACCAGTGAAATATTTGCTTAGAGGTTAGATTTGAGAGATTTTGCGATGAAAAATGGTTTTGATTATCTATAAATTACATATATCTCTTTCTAAAGAGAGCATATCTGAACTGCCCATATATCTTATGAGATTTTATCTTTTATTCGTACTGTTCTTTGCTCATAGCTTTTATTTATCACTTACGATCTTGCGCTACAATTTTTCTGTTGAAAAAACATTCATACCACTAAACTATCCCCTTAATGCAAAAGACTGTTTCTTACTCATTTCCATAAAGTGCCTTCCTCAAAGTAGGTGAACAATAAGTGTTTACTGAATGAGAGAATACATAAATATTTAGAATGATACAATTTTAATGTATTTTACTCAAGATTGTTACATCCAGCCTCTATCATTATCACAGGATGCTGAATTCTTGTGGATTTTACTCTCAACATGCCGTCTTTTAGACTGATACAGTCATTTCATATAGTAACTTTAGAACACTACTATAGGCCATTTCCTAGAACTGCTGAAACAATTGGGTGACCTAAAACAGTAATTGTGCATTTTCTCATGGCCCTTAAGGCCAGAAGTTCAAAATCAAGGTGTCGACAAGACTATACTCCCGCTGGAGGATCTAAGGAATCCTTCTTTGCCTCTTCCTAGCTTCTGGTGATGGCCATCCATCCATGGTCCATGGCTTATGGCAGCATAACTTCAATCTCTGCCTCCATGTTAACATGACCAACTTCCTTCTGCATCCATGACTCCCTCTTATCTTCTTATAAGGACACCACTCATATTAGATTGTCTCACCCTAATTCAATATGACCTCATCTTAACTTGCTTATATTTGCAAAATACCATTTGCAAATAAGGTCACAATCACAGGTACCAGAGGTCAGGACTTCAATGTACCATGATTTAACCCATAATAACTACTCTAGAATTAACAAGTATCATTGTCTTAGTCTTCTTGTTAGTGATAAATACCATACAGTGGTCCAGCTTAAACAAGGGGAGTTTATTGGCTCACAAGGGGAATTTATTGGCTAGAAGAAGTACAAAATCAAGATTTCAGCAAGGCTGATTTCAGCATTCTGGTCCTGGGTGCCAGTTATATCAGAGTTCCTTGGCTTCTACATCTGTCTCCCATCACATGGTGTCATCCTTTCCTTTCTTGTCTCAGTGACCTCCAAATTCTTTCCATAAGACCTCCAATAAGCCCACTTAAGACTCAAATCCATTCAGTTGGGCCACATCTCACCTAAAAACAATATCTTCAAGAGATCCTATTAACATCCACGGGGCTGCAGGTTAAGATTAAGAACATGAGTTTTTGGGTACATCATTCAACCACCACAGCCATCTTTTATTTAAGAGAACCCTGAAGTTGGAGTCAGAATAATTGGTAATATATCAAACGCTGTTATTTAACTGTGTAGCCCTGAAGAAGTCATTTCAAAGAGAGGAGTTAGGCTATAGTTTCCTATCTTTTTTTAGAAATGGTTGAAAGATCTAAATACTCAATTGAATTTTTCCCAAATTACCAAGACATTAAGTAGAATATATATATGTATGCAGTATTTCAAATGCATTTACATGTATAGATATACATATGTAAAGATTTGGCAGGTATAAATTTATACAAAAAATGTTTTCTCATTGTTGTAAGCACTGTGTTGTGGATAGATAATTGGTTAAATATTTAGTAGATCTGATAAAAAGTGAGTAGGCGTATCATTATATTCTCATGACTTCTTGAGAAGGTATGAAATTTTAGGGACTGTTTATTAAGAACAAGTTTTAATTCATTTTAACTGCAGATAAATTATACATCCTAGCCATGTAAATTACCAGATATATTAGGAGTCACAAACCTACTTTCTTTTCACATGGAATATAATGCCTTTTCACTTATTCACTTGCTATTCATGCAGTTATTTATATATATGGGCAGCTATGAGGCCACAGGTGTCATGCTAGTTGCTGAAGTGGCACAGATGAATTAGATAGTCTTTATCTTCAGGAAGTTAACAAGTTGCAGCTCAGTGTGCTGACTGTTATTAAGCTTAGATACACAAGTGATAGCTTGTACACATGCAAATGACTCTGCTTTAGAATTTGCAGTCTATTGTGAGTATTTTTTAAGGAAGAATGAGAGAAAATGTACAGAAAAACAAAACAGAACTCTCATTGCAAGACCCAGAGTTAAAATTTCTTTAAGTTTGCCAAAATCTTGAGTTGTCAGCACAAATCCAAAATAAGGATCATATTACCTATGAGACGAGATGAAAAGGAAAGTGTGTGACTTATGTGTGTATAACATATGAGAATAGCTCTCCAAAAGCCCTCAAGTAAAGTGAAATGAATTAAACTAATTCACGAGCTGACTCTTAGACCCCGAGTGTGAACTACAGTACAGGTAAGTTTCCATAGATGTAAGCAAATGCAAGAGCAAAAAGAGCCCAAATGAAGTGGGTTTGAGAGAGTAGAACAGCCTGAGAGGCTGTGTGGGAGGGCAACCAATAGAAAAATCCATTTTTCTGTTCGCCTGGGGCCTGCCCTGGAACTGGCACCAATCTGTACAGCTGGGAAAGTGAATGACACACACAAAATGCATGAGTGTGAGATTTTAATAGCATTAGATTTTTTTCACATTCTCTCTTGGAGATTCTTAGATTCCCATTTCTAAAACAAATGCAATTATCTGTTATATTCATATCTCTGCCAATATGCGTGACTAAAATTCTTTTAAAGCATAGTCAATAGTGATGCTCATTTTATAGTATTATAATTTTGTGAGTCAAAATTCTTTATATAATAAATTCTTTACATAATAAAATGAGTTTATTGACAATTCTGCAGTCATAACATTCTGAACTGAAACAGAAATACATATAAAGAGTTTTTTTAATGTTTATGTCATTTAAAAGAATTTGGCTGAGTGGTATTTGAATAATCCTGAAGTCAAATGTTTGCAAGTTATAAAGTCATTTGAAAATTAACCAAAAAAAGAAGAAGAAAGCAAAGAATAAATATAAAATGTAAATAAATGATAACTAGATAATCAGACATTTGTAGGGCTTCATGAAAATTTTTAAATTATTATTAAAACTTGCACAAATTTAACTAGGTTAATGAAACTATATTAACATAAAAAGGTGACAAAAGAAGATGTCTTCTTTTGTTTCATTTAATATGTATTATGGGATTGTAAATAGCATTATGTGCTTTGGTTTAGAAAATGCTAAAGGGGTAAACATTCACTTTTTTCCTAGGAAAAAAGGATCGTCACTTATTTCACCAAGAATCAGCCATCTGCAACTGATTAGGAGTTGAAGTTATTTTTTAACTAAAGCCTGGAATATTGATTACCACATGAGAGAAAATAATAGGCATGTCTTATGTGCCTTCACTGAACCTAATAGTTAGAAGCAGCTTGACTTGGAGATAGCATATTTTATATTGACCACACATAAATATAAATGGCATACAAAGTATTATGAAACCCACTGGTCCTTTTCTTCATCAAAAAGAAAGTTTAGTCCGTTGCTTTTAAAGAAAATTTATTTTACAAATTTGGCATAATGAAAAGTACCCTTGTAATAATTATTTTCATCTAAATCCAGGATACGCAATTCATTTTATTAATTTTGTTTTTTTGTTTGGACTAGTTAAATAAAGAAAACAAAACTTTGTATAGTCATTAAATTGAATTTTTTTATCCTAAAAATAAAAAAAATTGTGAAAAACTGAGGAGGGGACTTGATTTATATTATTTTTTTGTTGCTACATGCCAAATTTCTTTCTAAAACATGTCCTTTTCTATCTCAATATGTATTTAGTATTACTTAAAAATCTCGATTTGGAGAAAAGTCGAAGTTGAAATGTCTGTCCTCTGCTTAAGCAGATAGCAATAGTTAAACTGAGTCTTCACCTATAAAAAGCCTCCCTGACAACTTTACTGTGAGAAACACAAAAGATAAATGAATGGAAAACAGTCAAGAAACTTTTAATGAATGAAATGTTATTCAAAATAATTTCAAATAATTCAAATTTTTATAGCCCATAACTTCTCAAAATGTGATTTGATTTTTTTTTTTCAGTAAAGGCACATAGGCAATATAAAACAATCTGAAATCAGTAACAATTCTAAGCATGTAGAGGGAAAAGTAAATGCACTCACTATCTAGAATAATATTTTTCTGAGCTTCCTGGAAGTTAAAAAGATATGGAAGTTTTCGTGAATTTCTTCACAGAACACTGTTTTTCGATGTCTTTAAGCCTATTTCTTTACAGAAAATGCAGAAACATTTAGCCACTCCTTCTTAGAGGCATAACATTAAAAATACTATGCAGTGAAAGAGTTTCTGTCGGAATCAAGCCGATGAACTCCAAACTGGCAACATTTTCCATTTAACTTGATAGAAAGACGTAACACAGTCACTTGTCTGCCCTCAGTGAACAAACCTGGACTATTTCTTCTCTTAGCTAGCACTAGGATAAGAATTGTCTCTTAAATAATTAAAGTTTATTCTCTCTGCTGAGCCCCCAGTGTCCTGGAATAGCTTCATAATTTACAATGCTTTTAATGTTCCTTCCTGCCTGCCATTTGGCTAGTAAAAAGTAGAATAAATAAGAAATACAATAAATAGCTAAAAGAGCATGATAGAAAAGTAAAATGAGAAGATACTAGCAGCCAAAGTACAAACTCTGAGTCGTCAGGGTCTCCTACATTGAGGTCATTATGAACAGCTATCAGATTTCCTGCACAAAAGGATGGGGAGGATGTGGTTTAAGTGCCGAGTCAGAGCCGCCCAGGTCGCCAGCCCTTACCCTTTTCCTCACGAAGAGCCCTGACCTGAGCCATTCCTGTGCGTGTTTAATACCCACAGGGAAGTGGCGTCTAAGCAGCTTAGCCATGTCCTGCTGGTCTTCCTCAGTCGCTCCACTCATTCCAGAAGGCTATGCCTTTCAGATTGAGCAAGACGCTGCCAAGGGCAGAGGCAAAGTTATTTTTTTTTTTTTCTAGTTTTTGTCATTGTTTTGACAAAAAATTGTGGGGAAAACTTCAAGGTAGCCTGGGATAAGCTATTATGGTCAAAAACAGATTATTTGGAAAAGAAGATTGTGGGAAATCAGAATGTGTGAAAAGTATAACAGTCTGAGCAGAGATACACTGCAGAATATGTCTTTCTATGCTTGTAGAATTTGGAATGTGCCCATCTGTGCAGGGGAAAAGGACGAAGGAGGACATCTCCGTGTGATGTGCAAATATTTGTAAGTTATAAACAACCTACCTCATTACCCTGACCACATTCCCACTTAGGACTTCTAATCCACTCCTTGGTGATGGCTCTTTGAAATAGAAGCAGAAAGCTGCTCTTTCTCTTGCTAGTAAGTAACAGATTCTGCTGGGATAGAGCAGGACAAAAGCTGGCCAGTGACTGCACCCTCCTGAATTGGGGCTGAGGGATGGAACAGAAAAGCTGCCAAGGAGTCAAGGTTGAGGAGTTTTTCAATCCTTGCTTAAATTTCCAACACACTGTTTCCAGGCTGTTCTGCGAAGCCCCCAGTCAGAGCAGAGGAGAGGGAAGTAGAGTTCTCTAGGAAATCCAGACTGCCAACACACCCATCTTGGCATACTTCTGAGGACCAACTTTATATACATTCCCTAGTTTTCTAAGGTAACAGTTTTGATAACTTTCCCCTCCCTGGTGCCTGTTTTCAAGCACTTGCTCATTTTGAACAAAGGCAAACTCTGGCCTGGGTGGAATGACAATAGATTGTCATTCCCAATCTATTACCCAGTTATTGAAATAAATAAAAATTATGAGATGAACAAAAATAAAAGCATCCTTAGTTATCGTATTTGTAAGTGGGAGCACTCTAAAGCGTGGGGCACAGGACAGAGCCCTTCTTGTCCCAATCTAAGGTCAATGCTGTCGCAGCAAAGCATTCATCTTTACTTGCATTTTGCTTTTCTGTCCTGTTGTATAATGCTGATTTATTTCCAAGAAACCTTGTCATGAAAATGAAGAATGCATTTACTCCTTGAAAAAAAGTGGTTTTATTCCACAGATTCTCTCACAGGGAAAGCCTGCAGATTTGATGCCCTTGTTTTTTGTTACTCTACGTCAACAAGTAATAACAAAAAGAAAGTGAATCTAAGCAAAGTCAAATTGTTATTAAATCCTAATCCAAGGTCAGCATTTGAAGATCTCAGATAATCTGTGGTAACAGAAAGGAAATGGTCCATTTACAATAGTGTCTATTCTAAGTGCAGAAATTTAATATTGCTTCTTTTTGCTCTTCTATCTACTGGTATTAGAGAAAGGCTCATAAGGAGGAAATATTGGTGGCTGCCTACCTTAGTTTTAGTAATAAGTTACAATTAGAGCTTTTAACATTATTTTCTAACAGGATATCTTTCTATAAAATTCATAGTATTTAGTAGCAATATAAGAGAAAAAATTTGAGTAGAATGCTCTCTCTTGTGCTTCCTATTCTTAAATTGTCTTGATTTATGGTGAACTTCACTGTATGTTAAATTTCAAAATTTTAAATAAGTGAACATACCATCTTTCTGGGATTTACCAACATCAAGAGTGTCTGCAGAATTTCACACTGAATGTTGAACTATAGAGGGAATAGAATAGCACTTAGTTTAAAAGAAATTATTACAAGGTCAACCCATTATTTTTCAAAATACCAGCTTCTATGTTTCCCAAAGGTGTGATAAAGCAAAATGGTGGGCCTTACAAATCCATAGTCTTTAAAAAAGCTGTTATTTTCATAGTAAGCTTGTGTTCATTTTAAGACCCAGATATTCCTCAGGGGTAATGAATAAATGGGGAGGTTCTGCATCATAGATTGGGTTATTTTAATGGTTTATAGCTACATTAATCTATAAATTGAGCTCTAAATTTAGTCATTTGCAAGTAAATGCTCTCTACAGAGATCATCAAAAAGTAACTGCAATTATTTAAAAGTGAATACTGTTTTCTGAACTAATGAAGCAATGGTTCATTTTAGGCAACCTAAAAATTTTAGGCTATTTCCTGTTTACCTGTTGAGGCATTTGAATGATTGCATCATAACCTGAGAAACAGAGATTTTTCAACTTAAATTTATGACATCGTGAAATATCAAAATGAACTTAATTAGTATTGTAAGTTAATATTTCTACAAACGAGCATTAGTCACATTTTCCTCATTTCCTTATTTGAAATTATACATGTATCATCTCTCTTGCTAAAAATGATTCAATTTCTTCCGAGGGCTATTTGCCAATCTTAGAACTTTAGTATTTGTATTTTTAAGCAAACTAGTTTAGGTGATCCTAAAACTAACTTAACTAACTTAAGTGTTTTAGTTTCCTAGGCTGCTAAAAGCAAATACCATGAAATGGTTCAGCTTGAACAATGGGGATGTATTAGCTTATAGTTTTGAGGCTGTGAAAATGCCCAAATCAAGGAATCATCAAGATGAATGCTTTCTTCCCGAAGACTGGGTCCTCTGCACATGGCAAAGCACATGGTGGGATCTTCTGTTCTCTCCTTTCTCTGCTGGGTTTTGCTGTTTTCAGATTCTTTTTTTCAGGGCTCTGTTTTTTTCTTTCTCTCTCTGCATTCATTTCATTTATAAAGGATTCCAGTAACAGGATTAAATCCCATCCTGAATGAGCAGGTCATACCTTAACTGAAGTAGCCTCATAAAAAAATCCCACTTACAATAGGTTTATACCCACAGGAATGTATTACCTTTAAGAACACATCTTTCTGGGGTACATACAGCTTCAAAACACCAAAATAAGAATACAAGTAAGTAAACTCTAGGAACAGGAATTTTTTTCTCCAAATATGTACCAAATCTGGGAGACGATTCCATCAAGTCCAAAATACTTGCCTATTGTAAACACTGCTCTTCTTTTGGAGTCCCACTCCTCTGCCTTTTTATTTTCAATTTCAGATCTTAACATTTTTGTATTTTTATAATTTGGGACATAGAATATCTTTAGTATTTTGTTACAATTTTACCTGTTAATTTTATTTTTCTGACAATGACTTGATTCTTTTCATTTTTTACTGATAAGAATTTATATTTCTTAAGACCCAGTTAGTGAAATATCATTAGCTTTCCCCTAAATTTTGAAATTTTTTGTGAAGTGTTCAAAAGTCACTAACATATTAAGCATGCTTTTTCAAATTTATTTTGTCTTAATGATATAAGAAATCCATTTAAATGTTACTGTCTTGCTATCACCTTCAGCCATAATATTCTACTTAGAGTCTTTCTAGATTTCTTTCTTATTTTTTAAAAATTTTGTCCAAAATTTTCACTAAGATCTTCAGATTTCTCCATCAAAATTACACCCTTATGCTCAATATAGTTTTCATAATTTCAATGAAAAGTGACACCTATTGAAGGAAATATAAACTGAACCATCACCATTATGTCTCAATGGTTCTTTGTGTGAGCCACAACTTTGTCTCATAGGAATGCTGTAGGTTCCAAAATAATAAATAAGGAAAGAAATACACTGGTCATGGTTGATTCTTTATTTTCCCCTCATCTTTATTTTCCTAGGATTTGGGTTATCTATTTGGAGACACTGGTGGCTTTTCAGCTTCTTCCTGATATGATATATGGAATTTGTCACAGCCATTTTACCCATCTATTTTAATTCCACTTTACTGTTGCAAATTGATCAGTAATGCATGCTTTAGAATTCTCTGTTGGTTTTGATTAAAAAGATAAACACATCCGCTGTGACAGAAATTAAATTGCAAGACTTGAAATTTTCTCTTTTCCATTTTCATCATATAAAATGTAGTAGTATGTAGAGTGGAAAAAACAAGAAAGTTCAGAAATTGGGCTTAACATAGTGATTGAAATGAAGAGCCATGTAAAATCTCTGAGGATTTGTTCTTTTAAGAAACTCAGAGAATTGTGGTGGAACTTTACATGATGGGGCATATAAGTAGGGCCCTGGAGGTCCAAATTGGAAAGCAAACTGCTGGAATTAAGTACTTGGCTGAAAATTGCTTTTTATCATCTAAGCTCGAAGTAATCAGAAACCAACCATGAAGGATTGAAGCAAAATATTTTTAGGTGTATACTTGGCTTCTCAGAGTTGGAAAGTTTTGCATTCCACTCCCTCCCCTCTTTTAATGCCCAGGATAACAACCGACTCTCTTCACAATGTACAGAATGAAAGTGTTCCCCATGATAATTCATTTTAAAAAGTCAGGAAAAGGGGTGTATCTATAATAAATCTGTCTGTAGTACATGTTGGGCTGTTGTAGAATATAATGTGATGCTGCACATTTTCCCCCTGAAGAATCATATCCCTAAATGGACCTACTAGGGACATTTGGCTCCAAACTGTCATTTGGTACAAGAAAAAGAAGACTGGAAAAAGGAAATTTACAAGCTCCATATCAAAAGCTAATCCCTCGTTGACTTTAATCCTGTGGCCAGAACTATTTAGATAGCATCATAAGGGGAGAAGCACAAAAACACTAGATCAGGTGATGCTTGTCCGAGAATAATAACACATACCCTGATAGAGGCCACAGCTATGACAGCAACATAGTTCTCTAGTCAATTCTAACTTCAGAAATTTGTTCCTGTTATTGTGATTTTTAGTTTGAAGAATGAGTCACTGTACTCTTGAATAACCCTGACCAGATGTATTTGATTTAGCTAATACTGCTTTCTTTATACAAATTTCCACCTTTTCCTATTGCCGTCAATTTTTTAAGAATCTGTTTTCCTTGAAGGGGAAGTTGAAATTCATCCACTTAATTTGTCATTGTATATATTACACTGTCCAAAGATGTCTGTCTTTAGGCTATACTAATAATAGGTACTAACAAGTGGGCAATAAGTCTATGAAGAGCATTTTGCTAACATTTTCTGATTTATTACAACAATCCTGTGATATAAGCATCATCTTACCCAATTTACTGATGAAGATACTGAGGTTTAGGAGATGATGCAATTTTTCTATACTCACCCAGGATTGATAGAGCTCTCTCACTTTTGGAAAGCCCAGAATCCTTTTCTTTTGGGAAGGCTTCTCTCCTATTCCATGTGAGATGGATGAGACTGCCATTTATGTGGTCCAGATTTCTCATTGTGGAGATGGGCCCATGACTCTACCTGGACCATGGAGTCTTCTGGGAAGAAGCGGTGTGGATACCAGATAAGGAAGGTCTATCCCATTCTGAGATTGCCATCTGTGAGAACCACACAAGCCACGGGGTTTACTGGGGGTACATCTATCCTACCATGTGGCTTGAGAAGAAAAACAGCCCATTGGGAAGAAGGCAGAGTCAAGAAAGGTAGAAAAAGAAATAAAATCTGGATAAGAGCATTTGAAGCCTTGGCATAAAGCCCATTCGGTCCTGGGTCATCACAGTCTTATGAGAACCAAAGCCATCATCGCTATCACCCACTTCACCACCACCATCCAGTGGAATACGTGCTTTAAGGAGGCAAGATATTTATTCACTGATAAATCCCCAGAATCTGGTATATTGCCTGGCATATAGCAAGTGTTCCATAAATATTTTTTGAGTTGATGCATGAGATTCAGGAAATTTGACTTTGATTGGGAGCACCAAAATAGCTGGGAAAGTGTTACTGTCATTCACAATTTAAAGACTCCTGACTAATGGCCAGGCTTAATGGTGGATTCAGGATTCAGACAGATCTGTTTGACCATAAGATTATGTTATTCTGTACCACTGCCAAACATTTTTAAGGATGGCATTTTTACATCAAAGTGAACAAATTGGGGCCACTAAGAATACTAAAAAGGATTATATATTTAGTATTGCTTATAAGAGAAAGATGTCCATATGTCATACATAGTCACCATACAGATTCATAACTATTTAATCAATCCACATTATCTGTAATGTTCATATTTTTTATTGACTGCAAATGTGGCTGACAAAATGGTTGCTTGAAAATACAGAAATCATTTTCCAAAGCAGGCTCTCCTTGACAGTTCTAAGCAAAGGATAAACAGACTTACTTCTATATACAATATTTGTCAGTTTAAGAACTTTGGTTCAAATAACAAATTGTGGGTTGTTTTAAAAATATTTAGGCAGAGAAGAAACAAAGTTCTGATGAAAAGAAAAGCAGTATGAAGGCTAACTAATAAAAATTATTTTCATTGTAGCCTTGGAACCTTAAAAGCTGATGGGAAGGAAGCAAATCCAGAGGTTAGAACCATCTTCAATGAATCAAGAGGAGAGAAGAAACATGGAAATGCAGAAGAGGAGCTTAGAAATTCTAGGATGAAATTGCTTGGCAGTAACAGGCTCAAGGTTACAAAGCTGAGGTCTTGGGAGAAGATGGACAAAGTTTCTATGAAACTTCCTGCTTTTAATTTAGCTATCTTGACATCTGAAGACATAGTAGGACTGCAACTGGAGAGATGGACTTGTGAGGAGGTCCCAGGTAACAGGATAACAGAGAGCCTAGAGTCAACAATTGAAAAAAAATACATAATGTTGGTATTAACCATTAATTTGCTTTTTTCTTTCTTTAAATATTATTGAATATAAAAAATTATAAAAAGTAAAAAATATAAATTTTCCTATTTTTGTCCATTCCCATTTACTTTATATTGTCTTATGTTATTTAAAAGATAAAAGCAGGGCGGGCCACGGTGCCTTGCAGGCAGAGTTCTCATGTGCCATGCCAGAGGACCCGGGTTCGATTCCTGGTGCCTGCCCATGTGAAAAAGAAAAAAAAAGATAAAAGCAACTCAGGGTAGCTTAGGGGGACAAAAGGTTATGCCATAGAGTTCTATAATACAGAATCTAAAGGTAGGAATTTACCCAGGGTCCATAAAGCCTTGGTGAGAACAGCTGGGAAGCAATCAGGAATTCAGGCATAGGTCAGATTTCTGCTTCTCCCCATCTACTGCTGCATGGTTTTATTTCCAACACATCTGCTTTTTCTGTTTTGCCGCCTTCATGATAGAATTGTGCCGTCTCACAGCTCCCTAAACTACATAAACACACATTAACATTCTAGCCATGTGCAGAGACTAATCACCTCTTCTAAAACACTGTTCCAAACTTGATAGATGTATTTTAATCATCTTTAGTTGGAGAAGTGGTGTTACAAAATATACCAGTAGCAAGTAGCTCAACTCTGAGGGTGTGGGAAATTCTGGGCAAAAAAGTTTGGGTAGACTTCTTAAAATGTTCCATCCCAAAAGTTCTCAATGTACTCTCTTCAACAGGGCTTTGCATGATTGGGGAGTTCTACTAGAGCAGTCTTCCTTTATGCTGACATTTGTATATTTCTTGAACTATTAATTTATTTAGAAAATTAGCTTTGGAGCAAAGTTCAAGACATTAGTGAAATGTGTTTCAAAGGAATCAACATACAATTTCAAATCATAGAATGAATACAGGAAAAAAAAAAACTGATCAATCCTGAAATTTTATTTAAGCAATTGATCTTGAAAATATAAAATAAACTATATTTTTAACAATGGTAACTCTATTAAATATAGGTAACTTGCCTTCATTTTACATGATATTCTTCTGACCTTACATACTAGGATCTCAGTTAAAGTTTGTTAAATGAATTAAGTGCAAATGTGTGTGTTTTATTAACTAGTACTTGAAGTATTTATTACTAATATTGGCTATTTATGCCAGTATGTTGAATTGAAAATGAATGTAAATTCTCAACTCATATTTCCAAATCTATTTCCATCTCTAGCTATGGGAGGAAAATTTACCAGATGCAAAGGACCTTTTCAATATTGTTTTAATTTAAAATTATCCATAGGTGATATGCATCAAGCCACCATTTCCATACTCAAATACTGATTACAACTTTACATCACCAATGCATACATCAGCAGCCAGTTCAACTTAGGTTTTATGTGTCTCAAACCTATGGTCCTTTTTTTTTTAAATTAGAAAACAAAACCTATGAGTCTTCATAAAGTAGTTTGTTTTGCCAAGATAAATCTTAACTTTAGAACTACTCCATATTGATGATAATGTATATGCGAAAGGCTCCTGGTTTCCTCAAAGAAAATTATGT
The DNA here is from genome assembly GCF_023851605.1 of Tamandua tetradactyla. NCBI lineage: Eukaryota > Metazoa > Chordata > Mammalia > Pilosa > Myrmecophagidae > Tamandua > Tamandua tetradactyla. The sequence continues at coordinate 181,667,568 of NC_135331.1, read as the reverse complement.
TTAAAATTAAATATTGGACTTCCGGAGAAGATGGCAGCTTAGTAAGACGCGCGGATCTTAGTTCCTCCTCCAGAACAGCTACTAGGGGAGTAGAAACGATACAGAACAGCTCCCAGAGCCACGACAGAGATCAAAAAGACAGCGTACCCCATCCTGGAATGGCTGACTGGCTGAGAGAACCCACTCCAGTGAGATCGCCAAGGGGTGCGGGCTTTCCTGGGGGGGCGGCAAGCAGCCGGAGTCCCTCCCCTCCTCCTTCCCGGGCCAGCAGGCAGAATTGGGCAGGCGGTCCACTCGGGCCGTGGCAGCTGGCGCCCCCACCACGCGAGGCCCCCCGGACCAACTGAGAGAGATGGACCGGGGGGTCCCTTCCAAACACGTGACTCCCCGGTCCGGCTGGGAACAGTGCACTCTCCCAGGCTGCGGTGGCTGGTGCCCTCCCTCCACGCTTGGCACTCTGGGCCGACTAGGAAATTCGGACAGGCACTCTCCCGGGCTGCAGCGGCCGGTGACCCTGCCCGCGTTCGGACCCTGGGCCGGCTGGCACTCTTCCAAGCCGCTTCGGCTGGTGAACCTTCCTGACGGCGAGAGTTTTCCAAAGTTAAAGGACCCACAGCACCTTTTACTGGTGGGACCCGCAGACAAACATGTGCCACGAGTGCCACCTACTGGGCAGGATAAGAAAAACAGATCCCAGAGATTTCACAGAAAAATCTTCCAAATTGTTGGGTCCAGCACCCAGGGAAATCTGACTAAATGCCCAGACGTCAGCAGAAGATAACGGATCACACTCAAAAAATTGAAAATATGGCCCAGTCAAAGGAACAAACCAATAGTTCAAATGAGATACAGGAGCTGAGACAACTAATGCTGACTATACGAACAGAAATGGAAAACCTCTTCAAAAACGAAATCGATAAATTGAGGGAGGACATGAAGAAGACATGGGCTGAACAAAAAGAAGAAATAGAAAAACTGAAAAAACAAATCACAGAACTTATGGAAGTGAAGGATAAAGTAGAAAAGATGGAAAAAACAATGGATACCTACAATGATAGATTTAAAGAGACAGAAGATAGAATTAGTGATTTGGAGGATGGAACATCTGAATTCCAAAAAGAAACAGAAACTATCGGGAAAAGAATGGAAAAATTTGAACAGGGTATCAGGGAACTCAAGGACAATATAAACCGCACAAATATACGTGTTGTGGGTGTCCCAGAAGGAGAAGAGAAGGGAAAAGGAGGAGAAAAACTAATGGAAGAAATTATCACTGAAAATTTCCCAACTCTTATAAAAGACTTAAAATTACAGATCCAAGAAGTGCAGCGCACCCCAAAGAGATTAGACCCAAATAGGCGTTCTCCAAGACACTTACTAGTTAGAATGTCAGAGGTCAAAGAGAAAGAGAGGATCTTGAAAGCAGCAAGAGAAAAACAATCCATCACATACAAGGGAAACCCAATAAGACTATGTGTAGATTTCTCAGCAGAAACCATGGAGGCTAGAAGACAGTGGGATGATATATTTAAATTACTAAAAGAGAAAAACTGCCAACCAAGACTCCTATATCCAGCAAAATTATCCTTCAAAAATGAGGGAGAAATTAAAACATTCTCAGACAAAAAGTCACTGAGAGAATTTGTGACCAAGAGACCAGCTCCTCAAGAAATACTAAAGGGAGCACTAGGGTCAGATACAAAAAGACAGAAGAGAGAGGTATGTAGAAGAGTGTAGAAAGAAGGAAAGTCAGATATGATATATATAATACAAAAGGCAAAATGTTAGAGGAAAATATTATCCAAACAGTAATAACACTAAATGTTAATGGACTGAGTTCCCCAATCAAAAGACATAGACTGGCAGAATGGATTTAAAAACAGGATCCTTCTATATGCTGTCTACAGGAAACACATCTTAGACCCAAAGATAAACATAGGTTGAAAGTGAAAGGTTGGGAAAAGATATTTCATGCAAATAACAACCAGAAAAGAGCAGGAGTGGCTATATTAATATCCAACAAATTAGACTTCAAATTTAAAACAGTTAAAAGAGATAAAGAAGGACACTATCTACTAATAAAAGGAACAATTCAACAAGAAGACATAACAATCATAAATATTTACGCGCCAAACCAGAATGCCCCAAAATACGTGAGGAATACACTGCAAACACTGAAAAGGGAAATAGACACATATACCATAATAGTTGGAGACTTCAATTCCCCACTCTCATCAATGGACAGAACATCTAGACAGAGGATCAATAAAGAACTAGAGAATCTGAATATTACTATAAAGGAGCTAGACTTAACAGACATTTATAGGACATTACATCCCACAACAGCAGGATACACCTTTTTCTCAAGTGCTCATGGATCATTCTCAAAGATAGACCATATGCTGGGTCACAAAGCAAGTCTTAACAAATTTTAAAAGATTGAAATCATACACAACACTTTCTCGGATCATAAAGGAATGAAGTTGGAAATCAATAATAGGCAGAGTGCCAGAAAATCCACAAATATGTGGAGGCTAAACAACACACTCTTAAACAACGAGTGGGTCAAAGAAGAAATTGCAAGAGAAATTAGTAAATACCTCGAGGCGAATGAAAATGAAAACACAACATATCAAAACTTATGGGATGAAGCAAAGGCAGTGCTAAGAGGGAAATTTATTGCCCTAAATGCCTATATCAGAAAAGAAGAAAAGGCAAAAATTCAGGAATCAACTGTCCACTTGGAAGAACTGGAGAAAGAACAGCAAACTAATCCCAAAGCAAGCAAAAGGAAAGAAATAACAAAGAAAAGAAATAAATGAAATTGAAAACATGAAAACAATAGAGAAAATCAATAAGACCAGAAGTTGGTTCTATGAGAAAATCAATAAGATTGATGGGCCCTTAGCAAGATTGACAAAAAGAAGAGAGAGGATGCAAATAAATAAGATCAGAAATGGAAGAGGAGACATAACTACTGACCTCACAGAAATAAAGGAGGTAATAACAGGATACTATGAACAACTTCACGTTAATAAATATAACAATTTAGATGAAATGGACGGGTTCCTGGAAAGACATGAACAACCAACTTTGACTCAAGAAGACATAGATGACCTCAACAAACCAATCACAAGTAAAGAAATTGAATTAGTCATCCAAAAGCTTCCTAAAAAGAAAAGTCCAGGACCAGACGGCTTCACATGTGAATTCTACCAAACATTCCAGAAAGAATTAGTACCAACTCTCCTCAAACTCTTCAAAAAAATTGAAGTGGAGGGAAAACTACCTAATTCATTCTATGAAGCCAACATCACCCTCATACCAAAACCAAGCAAAGATATTACAAAAAAAGAAAACTATAGACCAATCTCTCTAATGAATATAGATGCAAAAATCCTCAATAAAATTCTAGCAAATCATATCCAACAACACATTAAAAGAATTATACATCATGACCAAGTAGGATTCATCCCAGGTATGCAAGGATGGTTCAACATAAGAAAATCAATTAATGTAATACACCATATCAACAAATCAAAGCAGAAAAATCACATGATCATCTCAATTGATGCAGAGAAGGCATTTGACAAGATTCAACATCCTTTCCTGTTGAAAACACTTCAAAAGATAAGAATACAAGGGAACTTCCTTAAAATGATAGAGGGAATATATGAAAAACCCACAGCTAATATCATCCTCAATGGGGAAAAATTGAAAACTTTCCCCCTAAGATCAGGAACAAGACAAGGATGTCCACTATCACCACTATTATTCAACATTGTGTTGGAGGTTCTAGCCAGAGCAATTAGACAAGAAAAAGAAATACAAGGCATCAAAATTGGAAAGGAAGAAGCAAAACTATCACTGTTTGCAGACGATATGATACTATACTTCGAAAACCCGGAAAAATCCACAACAAAACTACTAGAGCTAATAAATGAGTACAGCAAAGTAGCAGGTTACAACATCAACATTCAGAAATCTGTAGCATTTCTATACACTAGTAATGAACAAGCTGAGGGGGAAATCAAGAAACGAATCCCATTTACAATTGCAACTAAAAGAATAAAATACCTAGGAATAAATTTAACTAAAGAGACAAAAAAACCTATATAAAGAAAACTACAAAAAACTGTTAAAAGAAATCACAGAAGACCTAAATAGATGGAAGGGCATACCGTGTTCATGGATTGGAAGACTAAATATAATTAAGATGTCAATCCTACCTAAATTGATTTACAGATTCAATGCAATACCAATCAAAATCCCAACAACTTATTTTTCAGAAATAAAAAAACCAATAAGCAAATTTATCTGGAAGGGCAGGGTGCCCCGAATTGCTAAAAACATCTTGAGGAAAAAAAACGAAGCTGGAGGTCTCGCACTGCCTGACTTTAAGGCATATTATGAAGCCACAGTGGTCAAAACAGCATGGTATTGGCATAAAGATAGATATATCGACCAATGGAATCGAATAGAGTGCTCAGATATAGACCCTCTCATCTATGGACATTTGATCTTTGATAAGGCAGTCATCCAACTCACCTGGGACAGAACAGTCTCTTCAATAAATGGTGCCTAGAGAACTGGATATCCATATGCAAAAGAATGAAAGAGGATCCATATCTCACACCCTATACAAAAGTTAACTCAAAATGGATTAAAGATTTAAACATTAGGTCTAAGACCATAAAACAGTTAGAGGAAAATGTTGGGAGATATCTTATGAAACTTACAATTGGAGGCGGTTTTATGGACCTTAAACCTAAAGCAAGAGCACTGAAGAAGGAAATAAATAAATGGGAGCTCCTCAAAATTAAACACTTTTGCGCATCAAAGAACTTCATCAAGAAAGTAGAAAGACAGCCTACACAATGGGAGATAATATTTGGAAATGACATATCAGATAAAGGTCTAGTATCCAGAATTTATAAAGAGATTGTTCAATTCAACAACAAAAAGACACCCAACCCAATTACAAAATGGGAAAAAGACTTGAACAGACACCTATCAGAAGAGGAAATACAAATGGCCAAAAGGCACATGAAGAGATGCTCAATGTCCCTGGCCATTAGAGAAATGCAAATCAAAACCACAATGAGATATCATCTCACACCCACCAGAATGGCCATTATCAACAAAACAGAAAATGACAAATGCTGGAGAGGATGCGGAGAAAGAGGCACACTTATCCACTGTTGGTGGGAATGTCAAATGGTGCAACCACTGTGGAAAGCAGTTTGGCGGTTCCTCAAAAAGCTGAATATAGAATTGCCATACGACCCAGCAATACCATTGCTGGGAATCTACTCAAAGGACTTCAGGGCAAAGACACAAACGGACATTTGCACACCAATGTTTATAGCAGCGTTATTTACAATTGCAAAGAGATGGAAACAGCTAAAATGTCCATCAAAAGACGAGTGGCTAAACAAACTGTGGTATATACATACGATGGAATATTATGCAGCTTTAAGATAGGATAAACTTACGAAGCATGTAATAACATGGATGGACCTAGAGAACATTATGCTGAGTGAGTCTAGCCAAAAACTAAAAGACAAATACTGTATGGTCCCACTGATGTGAATGGACATTCGAGAATAAACTTGGAATATGTCATTGGTAACAGAGTCCAGCAGGAGTTAGAAACAGGGTAAGATAATGGGTAATTGGAGCTGAAGGGATACAGACTGTGCAACAGGACTAGATACAAAAACTCTAAAATGGACAACACAATAATACCTAATTGTAAAGTAATCATGTTAAAACACTGAATGAAGCTGCATCTGAGCTATAGGTTTTTTTTTTTTTGTTGTTGTTGTTGTTTTGTTTTTTGTTTGTTTTTGTCTGTCTGGTTGTTTTTGTTTGTTTGTTTGTTTTTACTATTATCATTACTTTTATTTGTTTCTCTATATTAACATTCTATATCTGTTTCTTTTGTGTTGCTAGTTCTTCTAAACCGATGCAAATGTACTAAGAAACGATGATCATACATCTATGTGATGATCTTAAGAATTACTGATTGCATATGTAGGATGGTATGATTTCTAAATGTTGGGTTAATTTCTTTTTTTCTTTTTTCCATTAATTAAAAAAATAAATAAAAAAATAAAAATAAATTAAATATTATTTATGCTTCATTAGATCTTAAAATGATTTTATTTAAATATTGAGGATCTTTAAAGAATATTAAAATGGCAATTTCCCCATGATTAAAAATGCTATCTCCATTCTTAAAATTTAATTTCAGTCATTATCATGCCATTTTCTCTTCTCTCTTCAGGGAACAGCACCAAGTTTATGAACAACTTCTCACATAGAGCTCTGAATCCATCAAGCCAAGGTGTGGAATGGTCCTGCTTTACTGAATCTTCATAATTTCCAGTATTTTCCACAGAAATGAAGGCATGTCTGTATATAATAGCACAAGGACCTCATTAATTCCACCAATGGATATGTGCATAAAGAGGTGACCCAATTTTGACATACGGGTTTATTTGTAAATCACATGAATAATTTCATTCTGACTCCAGGGCAGTATTTCTTTATAATGCTGATGATGACCAAAGGGAGCTTTGGCGATCAGCATGAGATATAGTAAATGTATATTTCTCATGTTTGCATCTCATTTCCTCCAGTTATTTGGAGAGAGCAAGAGTCTTTATTTTTTTTCTTATTTTTCTAAAAATAGAATTATTTTTCATCAATTTGCTTCTCAAGCACCTCTGCATTTTCTTGAGGGCTCCCACACTAGTGCAATCCTGATTATGTGCTCTTGTGCACTTAAGGAGGGCTGGGAAAGATGAAATCCTCTTTCAGACTAAGTAGGTGCTTGGTTGCTTAAGCAAATACCTTGAAATGGTTTGGATTAACAATGATAATTTATTTGCTCATGGTTTTGAGGTCAAGAAAATATCCAAATCAAAGCATCATCAAGGTGATGTGCTGTCCCCAAAGACTGTGGCATTCTGGGCTGGCTGCTGGTGATCCTTGATTCCTCTGTTACATGCAGCGTACACAGTGGGGTCTCCTGGGCTCTTCCTTCTTTCCAGGTTCCATTTCAGCTTATTGATTCCTCTGGTTTTCTTTCTCTCTGTCTGAATTTCATTCTCTTATAAAGTACTCCAGTAATAGGAGTAAGACCCATTTTGATTGAGGTGGGACGTATCTTCATTGAAGTAACCTCATCAAAATGTCCTACTTGAGTAGATTTGCACTCACAGGAATGGGTTAAATTTAAGAACATCGTTTTTCTGGGGTACATAAAGTAGAATGAAGGCCCAAGAATAGACTATTTCAATCTTCTTGACCACTTCTTTCTAACCCTTGAAATTCCCTTAATGATGGAGGCAGTATTTTATTACACAATTAGATATAGGATTATAAGCAGACCTATCCAGTGAAAGCCAACTCCTGAGCTTAGAGTCACTTGAAGGCAGGCATGATCGATGGCTGGGCTATTTCCTTAGGGGAGGTGTCAGGAACACCACATTTCCCTGGTCAAGACCTGGTATAAGGATAATGCTCCCCATACTCTTTGAAACAGAAGATTTATTCTTTCTACACAAAAACACTGATGTTTAATTTTATTGTTAATGTCTCTCCAGAAAAATCAGAATCACCTCATGGAACATTTGATACGCTTTACTGAATTCACCAAATCTAGGCTACAGAGGTCAAAACTCACCTATTATAAAGGATTCCACTAATAAGATTAAGACCCATCCTGATTAAGGTGGGCCACTCCTTAACTTAATTAAAAAAAGTAGATTTTTTTCTACTTTTATATTTTATTGCCATTTTATCAGAGAATGTGGTGGGTGGACCTTGTAAAGGGAGGTGTTTACATGTAAACATATATGTTAGTTCACTATTTTGAATCAAAGAGTTTGATTACATTTTATTGGCAAAGAATCTAGGACTCGAAGGGATTGTGAAAGGCCTGAAATGAAATAGTTATAATAAGTGATGGAACCACAACACAAATCCCCAAATTATTGGCTATAAAAGCCAAGTCCTTTCCATTATACTACCTCATTTGTTTTCATTTTCTAAAAATCTAGGGAAATGATTGTTGCTTAGATTAATAATAATTTAATAACTTAAAAAGGAGAAGGGTCATACTAGAGAGAATATTTTAACAAAAAATATAAAGTAATTGATTATTTTATATTTTCAGATACAGGATAATAGAAGTATCCAGCCTTCACAAAGTGCCTACTATGTGTCCAGGACTGTCCTGAACTCATTACAAGTATTGCTTCATTTAATCCTCATAACTGCTCTATGAAGTTGTGCTATTATTATCCCATCTTACAGATAAGGAAATAAGACAAGAAGAGATCATTAGCCCAAATTCACATAGCTGATAAAATGACAGAGAAGAAATTAAACCCTAGGGAATCTGGTTCCAGAATTGGTACTCACCTCCCTTCTGCTAAGTATATCATTTGTTATAAGATTTAAACTGAAATGACTGTTATTTATATGAAATCTATAACATAGATTTGGGTTCATTAGCAGCCATTTATTTCTTTCAGTCTCTAGGAATTCTTATATTTATTTGCAGATGAGATGTCTCTTGCAGGGTATTGAGTGTTAATTATCAGCTGGAGAAGCTCTGGAGAGCAGAGTTTACAAGCATTCACCCCAGAAGTTATCCATACACTCAAAAATTCCTCCTTCCTCACCAGAGGAAAGGAGGCACGAGGATATCAGAGACATGGGTAACTGAATAAAAGTCATTTTTTGATTTTACCTTTTCAAAAACATCACCCCCATAACCTTGGCATTAGGGTAACTGACACCACAAAGAGCAATGGGGATGGACTACAATGAGATTGAGTTTGTGTTTCAAACTGCACTTAACACTTAGCCATTAGAGTACTTTAGTTATGTTTTGAAAGGTCATTAAATTACTCAACCCAAAAAAGTATTTGACTTTTTCTCTGCTACTTCAAGGCTTTCATCAGGAGAAAGATAGCAGAAAACTCAAACCTGGTCAGTAGTGTTTGGAGTACTGTCCCTGTGGGGCGATCCTTCAGCAAGCACCAATTACCCTCACTCTGTCTTGGATAACCGGAGAGAACTGTAGCCTTCTCAGCTAGTATGTTCACAGCTGAATTCCTAGACAGACAAACTGGGGCTGAATATTTTAAGATTTGTGGACTTCTTATGGACAGTAACTAGAAAGCAGCATTATAAAACAATTGTTCCGTTTGTTCCTATTCTTTTATTCCATGTTTTTCTTTTCCTCCTTCTGGCCTTATCTTTTCTTTATCCTCCTCATCTTGTGATTCTTCTATAAATATCTGACCATTTAAGTGTCAATTGGGCCCATAGGACACCCCACCATAGCTACCAGGTTATTTTCTCTGAGCCATTTCGGGTATTGACATAAATGACTAAGTTTCCAACATGTAACTTGCTCAATGCCTCAAAAGACAGCCTGCAACTCCTATATATACTGTCCCACCTCCATCTCTTCTTAACATAATGACTTCTATATAGAAAGGACAAAAAAAGATAAAATTTTATATATATATATATATTTTACATGTTTTTTATATATATATAGACTCTAGTAGGGTTTTATGAATTAATTCACTGCCTTCTATTAATTAATTAATAATTAATTATTAATTAATGATACAGCTGTCATGAAGTCAAAGAAAATATAATTCATTAACTTCTATGAATTTTTGTAAAATTAAATAGATACATTAAAATTCAACTTTTTCTTGGTCTTTAAGGATTAATCACTTAAAGAAACCCTAGGAGAGCCTCCTTTCTAATGCTCTCAGAAGGTGTTTGATATCACAGAATGACATAAGAGGAGAAATAACTCTTCTCCTTTTCCTACACTGGGGTACTTCCCAGGATCTGCTAGGGATACACCTTGTCATTTTCCCTAAGCATTTCACAGATTTCCTTTGTATTTTTGTTTCTTCTGCGTGGACTGGTTTCCCCCTATGTGTTAAACTTCTCATTCTTCAATAACAAAATAGACATTTATCTAAATTTCCAACACGAGGTGATAAGAAAATCCTTTTAAATGCCGCACAGTATTTTCACGCTACTTAAATGGAAGCTTCTCACTGAATTACAGCTATTACTGTACATAGTATTCACTTACAGCTCAAGCTTCTCATGAGATGATGGAAAGTCTATAGGAGAAGGAATATATGAATAATAGTAATAGAATATTCATGCACAAGGTATAGATTACTATTGTTCTCTAAGTCACTTATGTTGGGAAACTTATTTAGGAAATACTTATTACAACCTGTGCTTAATTCAAATGTCCTGAGTCTAAAATCCCTGAAAATGAAAAGTTGTTGGTTTTTATGGAATTTATTTGAGCAGTTTCATTGAGGTATAATTCATATCTTAAAATTCACTCTTTTACAGTGTAAAATTGAGTGATTAAGTTTATTCATAATATTTCACAATCATCATCAATATCTAATTCCAGCACATTTTAATCATCCCCCAAAGAAACTATGTCCATTAGGTGTCGCTACATTTCTCCCTCTTCTCAGCCCAAGCAACCACTAACTTTCTGTATTTATGGATTGGCCGATTCTGGATATATCATATGAATGGACTCATCTAAGATATATCCTTCTATACCTTGTTCCTTTCACTTAAAGTATTTTCTGCGTTCATCTATGCTGTAATATGTGTCAGTACTCCATTCCAGTCTATGGCTTGACAATGTTCCAAAGAATGTATATGCCACATTTTGTTTATCCACTTATCAGTTAATGGACATATGGAGTATTTTCATCTTTTGGCTATCATGAATAATGCTGCTGTGAACATTCGTGTATAAGTTTTTGTGCAGATGGATGTTTTTATTCCTCATGGGTATATATCTTTCAGTGGATTTCATGGGGACTTAATCTTAATAATAAAAAAAGATATAGCATGACATCTGGTACTTTTGTACATGTTTGTAAAAATATCTAATCCTAGATATAAAAATACCTAATCCTACAAAAATGATAAAAAACAGAAGTAAGTTGATCTTAATTGAACTTTACTGCTACGGAGGTTTCAAAAACATAAACATATAAGGTTTCTACATACTATGCAATTTGAGAAAAATATGTTAATTTTCCCTAGTCACATGTAAAAAAGTGGAACACTAAAAGACATACTTAAAAATCTATATAGAGACTAAAACTATAAGAAAAACAATGACTTTTTCAACATAATAGGCTTCTTTGTTGGAATAAATTAGCATGTATTCATTCAAGCATTTATTGATTTCATTTTATTCATAAAGTATATGTTAAGTGGAGAGTAATTACAGATTAATCAGACACTATCTTCATTCTCGGGGAACTTAAAATCTAAGTGGGAATAAATCATTAACACAATGAGTAGATGTATGTGGTACAACATATGTAAACACAAAGCTATAGGAATTCAGAAGGGGGAGAGAAATACTCAAGCTGGGGTGAGTGAAGTTTGTGTGGGATTTTCAGTGGGGCTGAGTGAAGGTTGAGTGGGAAGTACCAAGCACAAGGCAGTTAGGAACATCCAGTAGCTACACAGAACACGGATCAGGGTCAGAGTCACATATAATAGTCAATTTTGCATAAAAATGAGAGTCATAGTGGATGAGATATTCAAGGAAGGGGATGGAGAAGGAAAAGAGCAAAAAAAAAATAGAATAAAAGAGCAAAAACATAAAAAGACGAAGCTTGTGTGATACCTACAAATAGAGCATGAAAAGAGAAGAAGGATAGAAAACAGAAGAATCTGTCTAGAAAGAATATAATATAAAAGGACCATGATCTAGTAGCAAGGATGGAGGTTTGAATTTTAAGACAAACACAGGCACACGCATACTTACACACGTCCGTGATCATGCACACTTTCTTTCTAAAATATATTGAGCCTCCTGTGAGCCCATTATGTTCAAGGCATGAGGGAAATGCAAGGAGAAATGAAGTAGGGTATCCATGGTAGAGAAGTTTACAATTTAGACAAGGACACATACGAAACACATTACAAATTACCTTATATAGCTACAAGCACTGCAGAAGAAAATTAATGAGGATTGGTATACTTAGAGAAAGAATATTAGCTAGGATTGCTTTCTTCAGTGTCTTATAGGAAACTGATAAGCCCTTATCATAAAACAATTACAGAAATATTTATCCTAACAACAAGTCTAGTTTAGCAGGCCAGGGCTTGATAAGTGGCCTTAGAGATGCAGGACTCTTAATAAACATCTTTAAATTGTCTTGTTCATTTTCTTATGGTCACAAGATGGCTGAAACAAAATGTATTCAGGTAGTCCCACACCATCATTCCATGAAGAAAGGAAAGGCACAGACTAAATGCATATTGCAGTTAGATGGAGAGAGAAATCTTCCAGGAGGTTATCAGGGACTCCTACCTCATTGGCCATGTTGTCTGACACCCCTAGGTGCAAAGGAGCCTGTGGTGGTGAATTTATTACCAAGGGCAATGGCATTTGTCAGTCAGAAGAGAAAGCAGAAAGATGTCAACTTACACCAATACAGGTGTTGGGGTGGTCAGCAAATTGTGACTCAACAGGCACTGGAGGGGACAATGCTTACTTACATAGAGAAGAGATGGAGCAAGATCAGCGTCACTGGTGGGGGTGGTTCCACATGGACAGCAGGTCTCCTGGAAGCCCACACTGGGAGATGATCTACACACACCCTCTTGGGCTTGTGCAATAGTGGAAGGATGCATCCACTACAGGTATATATGCAGTAGTTGGGGTGGGCCAGGTACTATAAACTTTACATATTTAGTCTGGGAATGTTCATACATGCTCAGAGCAAAATGGGAAGGAAAGAATGGGCCAACCACTATCTGAGGCAGCCTGTATTTTATATAAGGCACCCCAAGGAGGGAGTCATCCCACATGGTCATCTCATCCTAGAAGCCAGGTTAATACATCTAACCCCAAGCACAAGGTTTCTTTATGAACCACTGTGCTGGTTTGAATCTGTTATGCCCCCCCAAAAAAGCCATGCTCTTTAATCCTCATTCAATATTGCTGGGTGGGATCTTTTGGATTGTTTCCATGGAGATGTGACCCACCCAATTATGGGGGAATAACTTGTGATTAGATGGTTTCCATGGAGATGTGTTTCCACCCATTCAAGGTGGGGTTGCTTACTGGAACCCTTTAAGAAGGAACCATTTTGGGAAAAGCTTGAGTGCCTCCAGAGCCCATACAACCAGAGACCCTTGGAGTTGCTGAAGGAAAACGCCCCAGGGAAGCCTTATGAAATGAGAAGAGAAAGCTAGCAGATGTTGACATGTGCCTTACCAGCTGAGAGAGGTGTTCTGGACCCACTGGCCTTTCTTTAATCAAGGTATGTATCTTTCTCTGGATGCTTTAGTTTGGACATTTTCAAGGCCTTAGAACTGTAAACTTGCAACTTAATAAATTCCCTTTTTAAAAGCTGTTCTATTTCTGGTACATTGCATTCCAACAGCTTTAACAAACTAAAGCAGGCACAGAGAAAGGTGTCAGGCTGCACTTAACTTCTACAGATTGTCATGTTTGGTTTAAAGCATGATCCATTCTCGGAGAATTCAAGAAGGCTTGATTCTCCCAGAGATTAAGGAGTCTCTGGGAGATAAAAGGAGGGTTCTATTAGTGGGGAAAAATGGTAGGCTTTGGAGTAGCTGTGAATGGTGCTTGCAGTAGGAAGCTTAACAGAATTGTGGGACTTGGGAATGTGTCAAGTGAAAGGAGAATATCCTAGATAAATGTATAACCTAGTCAAAAACCTAAACTATACATGCCACTGAGACCAATAAAACTTCTATCAGGATGATTTCCTGCTATTCTTTCTATTAACTTTGGTTCATTGAAGACATAGGAGGCAGCAATAGAATTACAACTCCTGCCAGCTCAGCTATGCTAAGGTAATTATTGACACTATAGAGAGGAAGAAGAGAGGGAAATGTAGTTGCTGAAGAAAAAAGGGAAGGAACTAATTTAATATTATTGTTTTAACCTCTTTCTCTTTATAGCTACTCACTACTCTAAAATAAAAAAATCAAAATGATATCATTAGTTAAAGGTGAGTGACATGGGGTGGAAAACGACAGCAATGTGTCAGTTTTCCTGGGAGGGAATAAATAAGCCCAGAACATCTGTTTTCTGCACTATCAGGCACTTATTTTCTGTCTCATAACAACAACAACAAAAAATTGGATTATAAAACTTTGTGTAGATACCAATCCATTCTCATAACAATTTCCTGCTGAAGTGCATCTGAAAACAAAAGTTCAGATTGAAAAATTAGATTTAGATCGAGGACAAAAGACTGCTTTAGGGCAGCTTGTTAAATTAGAACATCGAAAACAGATTATATAACCATATTCCTAGGATGGACATACCCTAGATAAAACTAACAACCAAAATATTTCGGAGACAGAGGAATATGTCTAAGTAGGTACCGTTTATTTCTGGGAACATTTGTAATATTTCATTAGTTTTACTCATTACGAACCAGGGCATAAGCCACCAGGGATTGCTCTGTTTGTAGGAGCAAAACAGAGATATTTGGATAGGAAGACAACATATATGAAGGTTTTAGTATAGTTAAAATTGAAAACACTGCTCTGAACTTTACCATCTGGTTCTAAACAGAGCCAAACAGTAATGATAAGGAGCACATATCTTAATTCTCTTTTTGGTAATGCATACATGGAGAATCAACATAATAATAATTTGTAAGTCCTTACCATAGATCTGTTGGACAAAGAGGGGAACTCTTAGCTGAGCCGTGGGAAAGTTGCAGTCCATATGAAAGAGAAAGCATGCCCAATGCCTCGGTGGCCTTTGGGAGAGGAACAATGTCACTGCCAGGACTGTAATGTGGCAGCAGACAACCCAAGGAACTATAACCCCAGCCTCTCTCTTCTCTCTGCTTTGCTCTCCTGCCTGTACCTCCCATTGATTGTACCTGGAAAAGAGTGGAGAAAGAGCAAGGGACCCTGATGATACAATCAGGAGACGTCAGATTTGAGGGTTACAGAACAGGTCAGAGAGGGTGCTGGGTGGATCTGGAGGGGCGTATGAAAAATTGCCAACATATCTGTCAAGGAAAGGTAAGACAAAGGTTTAGGAAAAGTTAATAAGCATAATATTAAAACTTCACATATATATTCTTATATATATTTACAAAACACACATACATGCATGCTAAACATCAATGAAAAAAATGATTATCTGATCAAGCATACATTTTTTCCCCCAACTTTTGAACTTAGTCACATGGGTCTTGTCTAAGTGCAAAGGGCAGGGCTACAGAGCATAGCATGTCCCCATTCAGGGTGTTGAAGAAAATCAGAAATCAGTGAATCCCTGAAGTCTGTGTCACACAAGTTAAAACAGGTCTGTGTGACCATCGAAATGAATGATAGAAAATTTTTATGTTATTTTCCAGTGACCATAATTATCATAACTACTAATCTCATTTGACAAAACTAAAACCAATCAGGTCAGAAAATAATTCAGATAAAGAAAATAAGTTCATAACAACAGACTAATGGAAGTGTTTCAAGAAATTAAGACTGGAATTGAAGAATTAATTTCTTGCCTTTTAAAATAAGGACTGAAGAAATAGAATATTTTAAATAGTTTATTATGACTTTTCAGCAAAGATTCAAATAAGCTGGTATCATTATTTCTTATTTTGTTTCCATTATTCAGTTCAGTGGATATATACTTGGCATCTCATGGAATATTTTAAAATAGTTAAAGTCCATTCTTTGTTCACATTTCCTTAGTTCTCACCGAGTGCCCTTTTTCTATTTTAATGTCACATCCAGGATGCTCCATTACATTTAGTTGTCATGTCCCTTTAAGCTCCTCTTGACACCTTCTCAGACTTTCTTTGGTTTTAATTACATGGACAGTTTTGAGGAGAATTGACCATGTATTTTGTAGAATGTCCCTTGAAGGAATTTTTCTAATGTTTTTCTCATGATTAGACTGGGCTGATAGGTTTTGGGGAAGACATAAAGGTGTCTTTACCACAGAGATAAATTGTCATTCTCATCACATTGTATCTGCAGTGCATTCTATCAAGGTGATTTATCACTTTTGATGTGAACCCTGATCACTTGCCTGAGGTATTATCTGTCAGTTTCCTCCACTGTAAAGTTACTCTCTTTCTCTTCCTGCCATTCTGTGCTCTTTGGAGAAAGCCACTCCGCACAGCTCCCACTTAAGGAGAGGGAGTGCCCTCAATGAGGACAGGTTCTGTACAAAAGTTACTTGAAAGTCTTTCCCACAGGATATTTGTCTCTCCCATTCATTTATTCATTTAATCATTTCTATTTTGGATTATAATGCAATAATGACTTATTTCATTGAATGTTCAAATAATTGCAGCTTTGACCATTGAGCAGTTTATAAGTACAACCACTGAGCAACACAGGGGTCATTTTTCCTTTCTGCCTGATAAATCTTTTCACATTGCTTGCAGGGCCTACGTGTTGGTGACAAATTCCTTGTTTCTGTTTTTCTTGTTTTTTTGGATGACAAAGCGTGTGTTCTTCATTTTTGAAGGAAAATTTCACAGGATACGGAATTCTAGGTTTATGCTTTATTCTTTTACCACTTTAGAAATCTCGCTATATTCTCCTTTGGTTTGCATGATTTCTTATGAGAAGTGTGCTGTAATTCTTGTCCTTTTTAATAGCTAAGCTGCCCCCTTGGGTGAGGCAGGAAGTCTAGAGATTCAGGAGAAGGAGGAATTTCCTTCTTGCTGAGATAAAGCTCTGGCAAAGTCCTTTCTGTGGACAGTAGGCCTTAATTATTCTTTCCCCGCCCCATCCCCCTCTAAACGACAAAATGATCTTTCTCAGATCTTCACTATGAGAACTTGGTAGGGTTGCTGGAGGTGAAGCCCACCAAAGTGTGGAGCCCCTGTAAGTCTATGGACCCCACGAGTTTCTCATTTCATAGTAGTCAGCACTCGTCCTCTAACAATCTGTCAAAATTACAACTCAAGGTTTCCTATCAGTTTATAACTCCAGAAGCATTGCTCCAGGTAAGCAGGTTTGGACTGTGAATTTCTGGAAGCACCCATCAGTCCAGATTTCATGGTTACACTTTGTCCTGGAACCTAATTTCTCTAAGGGTCCAAGAGAAGTCCTTGAGTTTCACACAGTTCTTTTTTTTATTTTTGTAAGGGTGGGAGTGCTGACTTCCAAACTGTTTACATGTTAGAGCTGAAACCAGAACCAGAAAGAAATTTGAGCCTAGTTAAAAAAATCCCATGCCATACAGTACATGACATACAGGTCTAAACACAAACATTATTTTCATTTATTTTAGATTATGTATGAAAATAATTTTAAATATAGTTACATGCTTATGAGTGTACAGAAATATAAATGTGTGTATTAATAAATATTAATATATAAGTAGGTATGTACTTTTGTGTTCATTATATGTAATATATACACACACATGTACGTATTCAGATAAACGCAAAATGCCTAGCAGTGTATGCCAATATTAATGATGCATCCATCAATTATTGTATACCAGTGTCTTTTCCAAGCTTATTTTGTAATTTATCTATATACTAACAATAAAAAGTTTATTTAAATGAAGTGATATGTCATATAGTGGCTTCAACTATATTCTAAAACAAATCTATGTTGTTTGGAATGCACATCATTTAAATCTGTTCTTCTATTGG
Source organism: Tamandua tetradactyla (assembly GCF_023851605.1). NCBI lineage: Eukaryota > Metazoa > Chordata > Mammalia > Pilosa > Myrmecophagidae > Tamandua > Tamandua tetradactyla. The sequence goes on along the minus strand of NC_135331.1, from coordinate 181,649,839 downwards.
GCAGGTCCTATACACCATCTTGTCTTAAACCAGGAAAGGCTCTGAGGGCATTTAAAAGTGTAACTCCTGATAAATCATGAAGTTCTTTTTTTTTTTTATAATTAACTTTTAAAACTAACCACTGGGTATAAAACACACTAATCTCTCTCTTTTAATTTTTGCCTTCTCACTCCTATTTACATTTAAATTTCCTGAGCCCTGAAGCATTACCATGCATCATCAGATCTAGAATTCTTGATCTAATTTAGATAGGCTGAGATTATATTCAACAGGTAACGAACAGAATGTATTTGGAACGAAAAAGATGTGAGGCCATCAGGAAAAAGTCATCTCTGCAAAAAGCAGATGATATCATTCTGGATTAGGCAGATTTTAAAAGGATATTAACCAAACCCAGTAATTATATAGAAACAATGCCGGTGCTTATCCGTGGCTTCACCCCAGATGTACAGAATCATAGTTTTCATGGATTGTATTCCATCATTTGTATTTTCAAAAGGCCACAAACTGGATGAGAACAACTGGTTGAAGCTTAATTTTTTTTCTCTATTCCTCTAATTTTTCTTCCCTTTTTCTCTTGTAAATCAGTGCAATCGACATGGTCAAATCAGTTGTCTAAATCAGCAGTACTCAATGTTTGTGCATATCTAAGAGTTTTTACATCCATGCACACATTCTTAATATATACAATTAAAAACCACACACAAATCTGGAAATTTCAAGAGATAAATAAAAGTAAATATAAATGTAGATTTTTTTTCCATAGCCCAGCATCTAACTCTTCCCCCCTAGTGTGCATACATCCACTGGAGTCATTGGTCTAAACGGTTCAATATCACCACATAGATAACACACTCTTAGATTACCCAAGTGATTTCTTTGAGTTTTCAGTGACACTGGTTTACACATTTAATATTTCATTTACTACCTTTGATTACCGGCATGATTGTTTAATCACTTTGCTAGATCACACATTTCTTTGGTGTAGTCACTGAAAACAGCTATATCCTGCTCCCCAAATCTTCTTCCACCCTTCTCTATTTTATATTGAAACACAATTATTTATTTTCTTGGCTATTTCCTTATTAGCCAGCAAGCTCTTTGAGGATGGGAACTATATTACTTTATCTATATATCCTCTACCCCTAACTTATCTTGGCTGCCCACAAGAATCATCTGCAGAGCTTTGAAAAAAAAAAAAACAGTGATCCCGAGGTTCACTCAACACAATGAAATCAGAATCTAAGGTAATTTCCTGTATACTATAAGCTGCTAATCATGCCTGAAAAATGAGTGAAAGAACAAAACAATGGGTGGGTTAGAACCAACTTTCTCACCCTTTCTTGAGTAATGCTTATTTTTCCAATAATTTCAATTATGGTCTCTGAAAAATGAGTGGAAAATTATTAATATAGGACAACTTTTGACATGGTGTTCAGCACACAGTTTTAAGAGTTAACATATATTAAAATTCCTCTTCATACCTATTTTGCAGATTTTGTGAGTTATAAGCTGAATTTATGCAGTTTATTTCTTAGAAACACTGCAAAATTTTGCTTTGAATCAGATAAAATAAATATACCATGTAAAAGTAACATCCTTATAAACAAAGAATACAAAAATAAATAAGTATAATATTTGAAACCGTTTTTTAGAGAAATAGCAAGGAAACTGGTGAATTCATAGAAGTACAACATGTATGTTAAGAAATTGCCTGCTTAGAATACAAGCTGCTGATAAGTAAATGCATTAATTCTGCATTATGACATATGGACAAATTACATTTTGATTATTTTTATATGATGCTGTAGCATGTATAGAAAATGAAACCATAGACTTTTTTTTTTCTCATGAGTGCATATGTTCATCCTGCTAAGAAATCACTTTGGCTATTGCTTCCATTTTAAAAGCCATAATTTTATCCTTTTTTCCTGTTGGACCCTATTAAAAAAAGGACTAGAATTTTAACAAGAATCTCTTGGTATTTATTCAACACAGTAACACCCACACATTTTATTCAGTATTTGCAAACCAGAACCAGAATATATGGTGATGGTAAATTTCATAAAACATAAATGGGACTCTTTGAAGAGATGAACATCTACTTAAAATAAAACTCCAAAGGATTTTAGTCCTGCAAAATAGAATGATCAATTCAAATTTGATTTGTAAATTAAACAAAGTTGAAAAGTAAATTTTTTATTGAAATAAACTAAAGCTGCCAATGATACAGTTTTCCCAATAGACAAAATTAAGCAAAAACAAGATGCCAATCAAAAAATGGCTTTAACTTAACTGAATTAAAATATGGTGCATATAAAGAAAATCTTCAGTAATTCAAAGTAAATGAAAATAAACCAATAGCAATTATGTTATTAATTCTCTGGCAATGTTTAATAAATATTTATCTCTAGTGACTTTTGTAATAAAAGACAGGAGCCAAATATTTTCGCAGGCTTTGTTTTTGCTTTTTTACTGTCTCCTGTTTTGGCAAATCTATTATTTGCTGAAAGACTAGCACTACATTTATTATTAATTGTCTTCATAGCTCAGGGAGTAAGTCTGTAGAGACTGGAACTAAGTCTGGATAGAGAACAATAAATAATAAATAACAATAATAATATTTTGCATTTCTCCAACATCTTCCAGATGTGGAAGAAGTAGTACACAAATATTAATGAAACTTCACAAGATTCAAGTGAGGGAGGCAAATAATGTTGTCCAGATAGGAAAAATAAAGAACATAAATGCTAAGTAACTAGGTGAAGGTCACATAAGTTAATAGCAGATTCAGGAATATTCTCTGTAGTTTCTGGCTTCTAAATCCTCTTTCCAGCATTTGTGACTTCTGATTGTATCTGTTAATTTTTTTCAAATATCATTAAGATTCTCACTTTAAGGAGAAAAATTTCTCTCAACCTCTTTGGCGGTTCAAATCACTAAGCTAAAAAATTTTGTGACTTATCATACTTGAAATTGTATTTTGTATATAATGTGCTATGTATCAGTTTCCATGGTTACTGAGCATAGCAATTGTGAAGATGCTGAGACTGACAGGAACAAAGTTAACCCTTTAAAAAGCCAAGGAGACACTTAATAACCTCGATATTCATGTATCTGATGACTCTACCAATGCATCAAGTGGCAGAAAATATTTCATGTTTCATGTTCAGTTACCAATCTTCTGAGCTGGTCAAGTACAAATGAAATACTCAAAAATAAGTAATTCATTCATATTTTTTAGAATACCACTTATTTGGGGACAAAGCCTTAGTTTAGATGACAACTTAAAGAGAAATCCTTCTATTTTGGGTGTTGGAATTGATTAGCAGTTGGCATACTTAGCATTCTTAAGAAACTGAAGTCTGGAAAGTAGGAAATGAGGATATATTCCATTTTGCAATTTGCTCCTTACTGATAACATTCTGCAATATCAAATAATAGCATGAATATCATGAGAAACGCTAGAATTCCCACATATATTTTTGTGATGTATGTGAGTCGTGTAGTTCAGTGTTTTACAGTCTAAGCTAGTGAGCTAACTTTATTAAAGCATGGTTGCTGAATGGGCTGATGCATTTATCATGAAAAATGACTCCATCCTAGAACCCTTGCAATCACCATAAGCCCAGCCACTCCCATGAGGCTTTTGGTGACCAGAAAACCTGAGTCAGCCTGGCCATCTTCGTATTTGTCTCTATTTTCTTCAGGGCAGAAAATCATGATCATAAATAAAGAGAAAATATATGTGTAAGGTTTTCTCCAAGGTGGTAGAATTAGGTGGGATTGGGGAAAATGGATGATGTTTTTTTTTTTTTTTTTAATCAAGGGCAGGAGCAAGGGGACGCCAAATCAAGGGCAGTAAAATGGGTGACTGGAACAGCAGATAGTCAAAATAACGAAAGTAGAGAAAGTCAGCAAAATGTGAGAAGTTAGGGAAAGAGTTCAAATCAGATCCCACACATCCGTATCTATTCCAATAGGCTTCAGATCTTTTGGCAATGATGAATTCTTAGGGTAAATTTCAGAGGGAAAACAGCTCCTGAGACATAAGTCACTTTTTTTCTTCTACTATATACTAAAGAAATATAAACTAATTTAGATTTAAAAAGAAAATATAGAGTTACAAATGTCGTAAGTTGCTCTAAAATTTTGATTGGCTTCTCATTCTCATGTTCTATCTCATTTTTTTAGTCAATGACAGTAAATACAAAACAGGATGCTCCAGACACTTTCCCTAATCCTAAACAAAGAAACAAAGAACAATATTCTCACTCATGCTCACACATACACACAAATATCCTCACAGTTTCAGCCATTAATAGATGCCTAATTTAAGAAGAATTGAATTAAGAAGTCAAATACTTCTCAAATGAGGTCGTGCAATATTTATAATTACATTTTACATTACTCTAAAAGATGTCATAGTATTTTCCTAATGGGTTTTAGCTAACATGCCTAATATTGCCCAGAAAATAAATGTCTAATTTCTGAGACAATTTAAATAGGTTACTTCTTATTAAGTGATAGCATTTGTTTATTAACCATCGTTCTAACTTAGACTTTCATTTGAAAGCTATGCCATGCTTACCTTAGTGTGAACTTTGACATACCTTTCAGCAATGAAAACCTTTGAATTAGAGTGCATTTAATGTCGCCCATGTACTTAGTCAGGAAATGCTGCAAGATGAAGCACGTTTTATAAATGTATTTGCAAAATTTGTAGATAGGTAGATACTTATATCAACTAGAAGGAACAGTAGCATATATTTATATAATAAGAATACAGATTTGCTGTAAAGAAAAAGGGGTAGGTAGCTGGATGAAGTCAGAAGCACTAAAATTTAGAGTCTGGAAGATATTCCTATCTGTTTAATGCAGATAAAACATTAAGTGCAACGCTATTTTTCATCTAAAATTTTCATGATGCTCCTCAGAAATCTGTGATTGTACATCTCTTCACTGAGCTAGCTCATTTAATTGATTTCATTTCTCTTTCTCTTTTTATGCCTCAAACTCTGAACATTAGAAGACCCTCTAAAAAGCACGTCTTCACCCATGGACACAGTGGTCTCACATCACTCACCACAGCACCTGTTCTCTGATGGGACCAGCCATCATTGTCCAATTAACAGCACCATAAGCCTGTCAATTTTCACTCTGGGGTAGCCTCCTGGCAAACAATTCTCTTTTTTTAATCATATACAATTTGGAATCCAATTGTCTTAAATAGTTTCACATTATCTTTGAAGAAAATCACTGAGTTCTTTTCCTGGATGTATATAAATCAACATGTCATCTAGTTTTAAAAACCAAAGACTCTGTACCACGGAAAACATTCAGTGACTTCCTCAGGTAACTTGAGATGTCATGGAATTATCATCGGAATCACAAAAAGCTGCTCATTTTTAGGTTCTGTTTCAACAACTGAAGAACGTTTTGCCTCCTTAAAACACAAATTTCTGCCCTCTGTGTTTACGGTTTATATTATTAATGCATTGTTCTGTTGCCTGTTGATGCAAGATATAATTAAGTTTTTTAAAATAGTTCTTACTATTTGCAATGCAACTTTATCGAGTCAGTCGACAAACATGGACTGATTTGTGTCTATTCCCACTGAAGCACAACTCCGACTCCCATGGCAGGGCTTAGTCTGCTTCTCCCCAGGTTATAACTCCTTGAGAGCAGGCAGTACTTATTTGAAAAACTGTGCTGACCCCAGAGATGATGGCCGGGAATCAAATTTTCATGTCAAGTGAAATTAGAAATAAGTAAATAGATCTGCTTCTAGTGTACAGACTTAACATCTTATTAAACAGAGAGGAAAGAAGAGTTTGTAATAAATACAGAACAACTGAACAGACAGCTGACTTCAAAATAGCAAGCATAATGATATAATAAATCATTAGTATTGCTTATTTCTTTCATCATTTTAGCCATTGCTGAGGGGAAACCAGAGGTATATTAGTATCATGTTTTGGTTTTAATTTTCATTTTCCTTCAGTGATCAGATTTTCATGAACTTATTGGTCATTTGGATATTCTCTGTTGTAAAGTCCTTCATCAAGTAATTTACCCATTTTTCTATTGGTTTGTTTGCTCTTTTCTTATCAATTGCTGGAGTTCTTTATATATTCTGAATATTTGACTTTTGTTGGATATATTTGTTGAAAACATCTTCTCCCATTCCAGTGTTTGTATTTAATGAGCAGAAGTCCCTAATTTCAAGGTAGTCCAGTTAAGCAATTTTTCTGCTTAACAACTTGTCCAGTAAACCTAAGAATTCACAGAATTCCTGGAGAGAAAAACTAAAAATGGTAGGCTTTCTGCTTTTTTTCCTTGTTCTCATTGGGATCTTGGTCCTTCAGGTTCTGGTTTTTTTGGCAGCCCTGAACTTACCTTTTCAAGCTGGTCAGATTGTCAAATGTATTCTGGAATTTCCCATGGTGAAACTCAGCTTCTAGCTAAGTGGTGAAAGTTGTCAAATTCCCAGGGGAAAAGCAACTTGGAGTCTGTAGGCTAAGCTTTTAGTGGTTCTCTTTTCAGAGGAACTTTAGATGCTCAAGTCCTCCCAGATTTCACTGCTCTCCAAGGCTTCAAACAGATTTCTTTTCTTTTGTATTTTGTCTTTTCCAGTTATTTGAAAACAAAGCTTGGGCTTTGATTTTGATCATGTTGATGGAATGTAGAAATAGCTTGGTGCCCAGGGATGATCTTGTCTGCTGCTGGATAAGATTTAAGTTTCATTCTTCCAGTTGGCTGCGGTGCACAATCAAACCAAGGTCATTTCAATCCGATTTATGAAACTAAAGTATTTTTGCATCTGAACTGTGGTTCCTTTGAGGGATCGTCAACCCTACTTTGTCCTTACTTCTAAGATAAAGTCCTTTGCAATCGCCAAATGATAATTTCCACAGTTTTTACAGCATTGCTTGGCTCTGTATTCCAATATCTTTAATCACAGGTAGCACTGTAATCTGGTAAAAGTGCTGCTACACACTCTGTTTATTCGATTTCTGAGCTAATGTGGGTTCCAAGAAGGTAAGTGCTGGTCATATGTCGCCTGTAACTAGAGCCGTGTCTGGTACAGAGAAGATTTCAAATATTGACTGATTAAATGAATAAATGAATTAATGAATGAGTAACTAACTACTAAAAAAAAAAAAAAAACAACCAGAAAAGTATTGCTAACCACGTCAGGCTTTTTGCCACCTTCAGCTGAATTGGCAAAGGCCTTGTGGAAATAATCTACGCCACTCATATCTCACTTTAAAATTCCTCACTTAATTCAGAAAAATTTCTAAATAACACTTCGTCAGCTTTTCTGCGACAGAATAGTTGGTCTGAATTTCTCAGTTTGTCATTACTACTAGTGAATTTCAGAGTATGTGTATGAATTTCTACTTAGTTAAAATTTGTTTCATTAACTTTTTTTATCCTAATGTGGTATATAAAATCTCTAACTTTCAAAATTTGTTAAGGTTTACTTCATGAATTTCACAACGAATTTTCTTTTTCTTTTCTGTCACAATGAATTTTTTACTAGTGTTCCATTGGCCATTAAAAAATAAAATCTGTCTTTTTTCCACCAAGGGAAATGACAATATTCACATTATTTGTTACAAGAAATTTTTATTGCTTATAATATTGATTGTAAGAGAATGGATGTATGTATTGTTTCAAGGGAAGTAAAATAATATTATTGATTGTAAGAATAATTGCATGATTATTTTACTAATATATTTATAAATAGTAAAAAAGTATAAATATATTGTTTACTCTATCCATAATTAATACCAGTATTTTTCAACTCTGAGAGATTTATCAAAATCATCAATTATGATTTTTAATCAACTTATTTTATATTTCTAATTAAAAACATTTAGAATCTATGTCTTTTCAAGCATACGGGTGTATAGCTGTGTTATACTCTTCATAAATGGTTCCATCTCTATCCAAGTTACTGCTTTTAGTCTTAATTTCTACTATCTCTGATATTAACATTGGTATATATCATAAAAGAAGTTCCTATCTTTTATCAGTTCTTCTTTGTTCAACCCTGTATTTGAAATCTTTTCATGTCATTTTATTTTCAGTCTGTGTATCCCATTAACAATATAGTCAATAATTAATAAATTCATTAATTTTAATTGAAACTGGTATTCTCTTTAATGTTAACAAAATAAATGGCATAGTTTAATGCAATATTACTGATTTTACATTGTTATCCCTCGTTTGCGTTCTTTTTTTCTTTCTTTGATAAAGTTGTCCTTATTTCTTCTTTAATTGTTTATTTGGAAAATTGTTAACTTGTTTCCAAACTGTTAATTGGGAAAATATACTGTTCTTTTTATTCCAATAAGTTACTTTGCACTTCATTTATCATGGAATGGTTTCTACTATTAAGTGACATAAAGAAGGGGGCAGGAGACAAAGAGAGATGACTCTATTGAAGAACTGCCCACATATAATTAATTGGATTACTGGGTAATTTTCAGTAACAAAGAGATCCCCCAAAACTGACTTAATTGAAATATGATTTTCTTTCTCTCTCACCTTATAATCTAATCATCAACATGATTGATTTAGCACTACCATTATAACACATGCTTTCTGTTCTGGGTGCCCCTTTTCTTGTTTTATACTTTCCTACCTTCTTTTGGATCGTTTGAAGTTTTTTGGAATTTTATTTTATTTATTGTTTTTTTTCAGCTGTATAGCTTTTTTTCATTTTCTTCCTTTCCTTTTTATATTAAAATGGTCAGTCTAGGAATTCCAATCGCATCTTTAACTTCTCATTTTCTACTTAAAGTTAATAATACCCAGATATTTAAATATGCTTTTTTTTTTAAATTAGAGGTTGTGAATTTACAGAACCATTATGAATAAAATATGGGATTCCCATATACCACCCCATCACCTATACCAGAAATTGGTGCGGAATATTTATTACAATAGATGAAAGCAAACCAGGGGTCTCTGGTGTGGCAGGCGAGAATTCTACCACTGAGCTACCGGTGCACCACCCATAAATTAATAATTTTACTATTAATTTAAGTGCATGGTTTAACTTAGGGTTTGCTGTTTGTGTAGTGTAGTTCTATGTATTTTTAAACATTTTTTATTCTGTTACCATATATATACAATCTAACATTTCCCTTTTTAATTAAATTAAGATAGATATTTTCAATGTTTCCCGGTAGACTGACCTCCCTCTCTCAGGTGTTTGAAACCTGCAAGGCTTTGGCCCATGCTAATCACATCTATGGTTCCTTATACTCCTCTCATTTCTCAAGCTGCCTTTACCTCGAAGGCAACTTCTGAGATGAGGGGCACTCTGGAGAGGACTTTCCCAGTCAAAGTAGGACCAGGGACCCAAGAAGGGGCATCAAGAGCATCTTTCATGGCTCCCCAGAGCTGAGCTTTCTCCACCTGCCCAGCAAATCCTGCCCTTCAATTAACTGTCCCCCACAGCCCAGAGGAAGTGTGGGGGGTTTCAGTCACTCTGCCACAGCCTTCATCTGGGCAGGTTGGAGGAAGGGCTGCCCTGAGTACCAGGCCCTCAGCAGTCCGATGTCATTTGTCAAAAACCATGATGGATGGTCAGCCCAGCCCAGCCCTGGGATTGGGGAAGAGGCATTTCACATCCCTCTCTGTCACCAGTGAGCTAGCCAGGGGTGGACCCTGGGATGGCCCATCAGTGATCTTAGGGATGGGTCTCGATAGCCACCCCACAGAGAGAGCAATCTATCAATCTTTGTTATGATTTAACAGCCTTTTCTTCCAACTCTTCCCTGGATGCTGTACAGTGTTCTTCTGGCTCCCAAAGTTTCAAAATAGTTGTTCAGGTTTGTTCTCACCTTTTTAATAGCTGCTCTGGCAGCAGGACTGAGCCCTGGAGTTCCCCACTCGGCCATCTTTCCACGATTCTCTCATCCTACATTTATTTCTTTCAATCTTTTTTTCTCTCTCTTTCTATAATTGGATGATTTCCATTGTTTTATCTTTAATTTCACTCACGCTTTTCTCTGTTATTTACAGTCTGCTATTAAGTCCACCCAGTTGCTTTTTAAAAATTTAGTTATTGCATGCATAATTTGACTCAAAAAGTATCTTAAACCTAAATTTTTATTAAAATATTAACTTATAAGCTCTTGTGCTGGTGATGGTTTGCATCAACTGGCTAAATTGCATGCATCAACTGGAATTATGATGACCAGGTTTTTTTGGTCAAACACTGCCTAACTTTTACTGCAGAGTTATTTAATCAATGGTATTAATCGATTAATTTGATCAAAAAAACCTGGTCTGAGCCCATACCCTCCACTCTTTCCTGAGTTTCTAGCCTAAGAAATTTGGACTCAAGTCTTCATCATCACCTTCACCAGAATTTCCAGCCTATTCTATCAATTCTGAATTACCAGCCTCTACAATCACATAAACTACTTCCTTGTAATAAAACTCTACATATAGAGGTTTATTTATATTCACTTATATTGAGATGTTTATTTATATTAGTATACATATTTTACATTTATTTACATTAAGAACCATGTAAAATGTAAATATATTCTGTTGGTTCTGTTTCTCTAGAGAACCCCGACTGCTAAAAATAAAAAATTATAGATCAGAAAAAAAAGAATCTCTGCAAATATGAGTAGGCAATAGTGTCTTATATAAGACATTAAAAACATCTCATGAAAGAACCAGGAGACCCTAGTTGGGCCAAGGCTCCTCTTCCTAGGTCATTTGGTCAGAAAGACTCCATCTTTTTACATTAGAATTTAGCAATTGGTGCTTCCACTGCCGTAACTGCAATTTCTCTCAAAGCAAAGCTGCAAAATAGCTAGGGCCTCACTCTGTGCTTCAGTGCTTGTTTCGATTTTTGTCTCCCATCAAATCCTCTCTGCTTTGGTTCAGTCGCTAGTCTCATAGAGTTGATTTTAGAATTTTGTCCAGAGTTTATGGTTCTTATTTTCAGGAAATACCCAATCCAAAGTCAGTCAGTTTGGAAGCTATGTTCATTGTATTTGTTTCCCACAGGCTATCAGTCAATTTGGCATTTATTTGGTGGTGTTTGGGAAATTTGCTTAAATTTTAGCTTCTGCCCTCCAAATCACTTGGTACTACTCTGACCACCCTCCTTCCACACCCATCGGAGAAGTGTACTCTGATGCCTCAGTCTCAGTTTCTCTCAAGGTTAAAGGTCCTTTTTAATTTAAAGTTCATCACTCCAGGTACTGCGGGAGATGAGAAAACAGTATATTCTCTACATGGATACAGATAATACTTTAGAAATTGGAGATATGCAGCTTAATTATTCAGTCTCTTTCCTGGATTAAATTTAGATAGTTATTGGGTATTATCTAAAAAATATAAATGTAACATTTAAAAATGTTATTGTTATGAAATATTCTGCCCCTCTACCTTCCTCAGTCTTTCCAGTTTTCAGTAGACATTTCTTGGGCATCATCATCCCTACTTCCACCTATATTTTGCCTGTTATTCTCCTGTGAAGGGGAGTATATTTGCTTCTGTAGTAATGTAATCTCACTTCTTATTTGAATTAGTTCAGTGAGGTCTACAGCTGGCTGAAATTTCCCATTCTTTTTAGAGAAAATAACGTTATATCAAACACACTTCTTCCCTTGAAAATGTATGTTCCATCCAACCCTATTTCCCTGGCAATGATTAATAACACTTTTGTAATATTTATTTTGAAATATTCAGTCTGGGGAAAATTATTTTGAAATATTATACTCTTCAATGTGTAATTTTCTTCTCCAGCTCCTCTTATGAAGTTTCAGCATAAAATTTTCATCCTTAGGTTACAACTCACCTCTGCCTTACTTTCTCCTTTTCCATTCTTCTCATATATCTTCTGCTTTAAATACGTATCAGCTCAATCTTGTTTCTCCTAAATTTCTAGCCAATCAAAATCCAATCTTTTACTGATATATCACCATTTGTAAGCAGCATGCATAAGAGAGCTGCTGTCTAAAGAAATGAGAATTTATAGCAATTGGAATTTTTTTTCCATTGAGAGAACAACAAAAGTGCTCTTTATCCACTTGGTAGGCAAGTCTTGATTGGAGTTAGACAGCAGTTCCAAAACATTTGAATATATAGTACTCTTGTCCTAGATATTATTGTCAAACAAATGCTAGGCTAGCAACAGAGACCTTTACATCAGAATACTAAGATTTTCTTTCATTAGTACCTGGACTTTTTCAGATCTATGCTTTTGCAAAATCATGCTTAAAAATATTGAGGTTACATCATGACAATCATCTCAGCATTGCAATTTTCAATGAACTATGAAATGCTTGCCTACACTCCCACAGTAGCTACTCTTTACAGTGGAACAATAGAGTCTAATGAATTTTAGTCCCGATTCACTGGAACACCAAATTATCATCAAGCAAAATAATAAAGGAAAATATAGGATTTCAAAAATAAAAATAATTTTTAAACAACCAAGGTGATGTTCAGACACAGTTAGTGAATGAATGAAGAAAGTCAGTATTTATCTCAGGCAACCAATCTCTCAACTAATTTTTTCAGAAGTGTGGCTGCCTTGTTTGGATTAGTATCAAACCGCATAGTCAAGCATACTAAAGATACAATAAAAACTCTAAATATCATCTAACTGAATAGAGATTGAAAATGAGCATTTGATATTAATGGTACTTACCAGGAAAATTTTCCATCAACAATATCATGTATCTAAGTTGTCTGCTTATTACCCACTTAAGTTGAATATCCAATATGAGAATGAGAAATAATGATCTTATAATATTTAAATCACATAAAACAAATAGAACTTTGTCTTCTGAGTTACAAGTCTTACTATTATCTCTTAGAGCCTGTGCCATTATAGTGATTTAAGTTAGTGAGAGAATATTCAAGCTATAACAAACTATTCTTTGTACTTTTTCTTTTCACAAATACACAGTAAAATAAATTACCAAGTATTGTCAACCTCTCACCATTCTCATTTTACTTCTCTAGTTGTGAGATTCTTTCAAGGAGCTTCTTTTCAGGCTTGCCTCTGAAATGCTGATATTATCTGGAATTCTTTCTTGTCTCTATTTTCTCTCTTCTGTATTAATCTCTCTATCCAATCCAGCCATGGAAAAGGCTTCAATTACTGCCAACGTATCTGTCTTTCTCGGCCCCTCTTCTGAGTAACACAATTAATTTTTTGTTGCTGCTAGGATTTTCTACCTTCCTGGCCTATAGATACTTCAAAGTTTCCAAGTCTCAATTTCACCTCATTTTTTTCTGACCCTATATAACCTAAACCAATGCCTAATCCTCTTGGTTATCCAGTTTCAGTGAATGCCACTAATATTCACCCAATCACTTCCTTATCAAGCTGGAAGTCATCCCTGATTCCTTCTCTCATACCCATATCCAATTGGTAACAAATTCTGACATTTTATTTCTTAGGTGTCTCTGAATCATCTCTTCTTCCTCCTATATATCTACCACCATTGTCTTGCTTTAATTCTATCTCCTCCGTTACCTGGATGACTGCAAGTGAATGGAAGCTATGACTGTGTCAGTTCATTCATTTATATACCAAGTATTAACTGAACACCAACTGTGTTTCAGGCTCTGAACTAAGGACTGTGGATAAAATAATGACGTTAACCCAGTACCTATTATGAAGACTGGGGTTTAATAAGTTTAAAACAGTAAAGAGGAATTACCGCCCACTCAATATAGGCCAGACACTTTACATTTAGTATCACTAATCATCTCAACAATTTACAAATTAGGCATAATTGTTATTCCTTTTCTAAGGAGAGATTAAATAACTTTCTTTGTTTCAGAGATAACATTCAATTCTTTGCTTGGCTCGAACACTGTTTGGTTTTTCCACATAGCTCTCAGTCTCAATTTGCAACCCTTTCCTATGCCTTTGTACAATTGAATAAACCATCCAGGCAGCCTGGAATACTTTTCATCATGCTGGGCATCTGAGGAACTCTGATTTATCCGTCAAAGCTTGGCCTATTGTTAGGTGTTCTAATTAGCCTTCCATAATTGCCCAGGCAAATTTACATGCATTCTTCAAAGCAAGCCCTAGCAGCCTGAATTTATACCTAGAACATAACATATAACATCACATTACAATTATATTCTTGTTTTTTCTCATTCTCAGTACTGTGAACTCTGGGAAGGCAGAGGCACTGACTCATTTAACTCTGTATTTTTAGCTGCTAGTATGGAGTATACTCTTAATAAATTCTTTTCAATAGAGTGTGAGCCAAGGAAAGCTTTTGTTAAAGGCACATGATATGCTTTCTGCCCATTGCATTATGTTTTTTAGATCTTTACTTCTACTCCACATTGTTCAGCTCATCCAGTCCAGTTAAGTAAGCCTTCTTACTCTTCTCCTGCCTCACTCATGGCCACATCACTGGCTTTCATCACTGACAAGGCTATCCATTCCCATTTGTTTTGTTTTGATGATTTCCTTTATCACTTCATTCACCTTTATTCACACGTTATCTTATCACAATCATACCTACATCTTCCACTCTTATCTTGCTGTAACTTCGTTCCTAGAGCTTATTTTCATTTGGTATCTTTATCTTTAGTGTTTGACTTATTCTCTGCTTTTCCAATGAGTAATCCCCATGAGGTAGTAACATTGCTTCTTTGGTAAACTGCTCATATCCAGAATCTAGACTAGAGCCTGACAAAATAGTAGACCCACCGTAATACCTGTTCAATGAATATTGAGTAAACATACACGAAACCCTGTCAGTGAAAATGCATTATGCCACATGAAGTTTATAATGAGGGCACCACTGATTTCATCTGTGTCATTTCAGTGCCCCTTTATGCTTATCCAGGGCATATGATATTTCCATATTTGCTCTCCATGCTTATCCACCTATTCCTCTTAGAGATAATTATGTAGATGTAAGACCCAGGAAAGCTTTGCTATAAGACCAACCTGTGAATCCTATCTGGAGCTATAATAGCAGTATTTCATTCAAATGATTGACTCAGAAGGAATTCCAGAGCAGATGAAACATTAACCAGGGCTAGTAAAGAAACAGCTGAAGACAGAAGAAGCTACAAATCTTCCTTGGATTCACTAGAAATCACACAGGTTGTGGCTTTAACCTGAGAGAGAGGAGACATGGAAGATCCTTGAGCCTAACAGTTGCCTTCTGAGCCTTACTAATCTGTCTATGAAATGTTGATCTCAGATTATATGATTCTAAAATCATTATAGAAGTTAACTGTCCAGCATTCAGTGTAGAGTAGTGGTACTTTTTTTCATGTGCATGTATAACTGGGGCTTTGACATCTCCTTTAAAGAAAAAAGAAACTGTACCTCTAAATAAAGCAACTGTTACTGTCTGTGGAGTGAGTTGCTATATGGCCCATAATGGGAACCTAGGCACAGGTACAACAAACTTCTAGGAAATGACCAAACAGACCAAACGGTTCATAAGACCATGGGAAAATGTCATATTATGGTGAGTCAACTGCTCAGGTCAGGGTTTGTGGTTGGCAGCGCCACATGCCTCACTTTGATCAGAGATGAGGGACCTGTGAAGTCTAAATTGGGTTTTTAAACACCCCAGGGTTCTAGGCACTATTGTCAATGAACATTTTTGCAGAGTTTTCACCCTGATAAGATGCTGAGGCTGCTTGTCTCAAATGGGCACATAGTGAATACCTTCATACAAACAAGCAAGGGGAAAAGAGGAGGGGCTTAGGCAAGAAATGGGAGATGGCCACTGACTTGTCCTAGACTTCCCAGCAGTCTATCCTTTGGCCTACTGACCATGCCTATCCTACTTCTCTTCTGTATTAATCATAAGTCTATCTCCCACCTCAGAAATGAAGGCAGAGGTGGTTTGGCCAACTGGCCTGTGGCTTCCAACAATGTTGGCAATAAAAGTTTGGGAACACCAGTGGCTATAGCATATTAGGAGAGCTTTGATGATTCCTAAGCATATTATTACTCCAATAAAGGTGATCAGACCTGTCTTGAATAATGATCACATCCATACCCTGTAAAATTCCCCTTGCATGAAGAGCCAGCTAAAGAGACCCCACACAGATTATTTTTGTACATTTTGTACATTTTATAGCCAGTGAGTTTGCCATTGGATCTTAGTCACTTCCTGCTCCACCTCCCCTTATAGCAGGAGGTGTTAGAAATAACACATCCACCTCCTTGTTGGTCTAGGAGGAAGTAATTTTCAAGAGGACAGTCAGAAACCTTAAGGTTCATTGTCTTGTCATTCTCCAATGACCTATGCAGGGAGTGGCTCAATTGGTGAAAGGTTTTGTTTACTCTTCAGAAGACGATAAACCACAGTGAGGTGTAGCCCACTCCTAGAGAGGCACTGGTCATTTCAGAGATGGTAGTGGAAAGATGATTGACCCACTTATCAATTTCATTATATTGAGATTTTTTTCATCTGGATAGGTTGTCCAGGGGTGTGGTGTAGAAGAGTACACAGCCAACTGTGGTGGATTATCTTTGTCACAGGATGTAAAACAAAGGATTTCCTGATGTAAGTACAAACGTGAGGACACGGAAATCAGATCTTTGAGTGGCAATCAGATCTGGACTTGATAAAGAAGGGAGAGGAAGCAAGGGATCAGATGGTTGATTGAACAGTCATTTAGTTCCCTGCTGCTGTGATGGTCTGGGTCAGCTGGATGTAGTCATTTCTTTCCAGGTTGCCACAGAACCAAATCTGTAGGAAATAGGAGGGGAAGCAATAACTAATCCTGACGTGCAATCACTTCCTGTGGGAGATACTTTTCTCAGCCTACTTGCAATAACATATTTTTCCTCAAAGGCCATGCAGTAGGTCTGCCCCATGCCTTGAGCTAAAACCCCATCCCTGTGCCATTGATCTGAGGGCCTTAGCCATATCCTTGGGTCTATTTTCACCCCTTCCTAAGAGATGGAGTTGTAAGTACTCCTTAAAGTATCCCATGGCTGTTCTCAAGGGCACTCATATCTCAACCTTGAGTGGATGTCATCCAGTAGCCTCCAGTGTACACGTGTCAGGCCACAGGGGTCTGGCTTAGTAGACTGTCATTCAAAGTGTGTTAATCACTTCTAGATGTGCTTCTATCAGTCAATCACTCTGTCTGGCTGCCCTAACCTGCCACCATCTTGGGAATCATGTGGAAAGTATAATATGATAAAAAGCAGGATGATCCTTTGACAGACATTAAAAAAGAGAGTCACAAGTGATGTGTCCTTTGTCCCCCTTCCAGGGCCAGTCATTATCTTGATGGGTATAAGGATGGATATGCAGCAAATCTTGGATTCCTTCTCCACCCTTTTCCTATCCTTATTCTAGGAAGCAGAATAAGGCTGTGCTTCCCTTCTTGGGAACTGCTGAGTTCAGCTTCAGTAGGCCCAAGTAAGGCAGATAATTTCTTTAGTAAGAGAGAAGGCAGATAATTCCTTCAGTAAGAGAGTTTAGGGTATAGATATCAAAGCTTCTTTTACAGGTGGCCATTAAAGTTCTCCCAAATGCCACCTTCCTGTGTGTGATGGGTAATGGGGAAGGTCCATCTAATTCCATGATGTTTGGCCAATTGTTGAGTGGATTGTGCAAAGTGTGATGATTGGTCAAAAAAGATGTTGTCTTTAGGTGCCCTAAGGGGTCACAGAGCTGCTTTTCCAAGGTACCCCATGTATGTGTACCACGTCTGCACAATGAATTTGAAAAGGAAACTCTATAGCCAGAATTGGGGTCTACTGTGTCCAAGACATAAGACAAACCTTGGGATGGCTGATGTAGTCCCCTTGTTATGAGTGTGGCCCCTCTGGAAATAGCCCCTCAATGCCTTTTTCTGACTCTGGCTTATGTTGACATCTCTCACATTACGTGTATATCTCACATGTAAATGTTAGACTGGCCGTCTTTTAACAAGCAGGGCACACAATGTTCCTGGGCCCATAATTTCATGAAGTTGATATTTCTGTGTCCAGTTCATCAGTGGATCCACCCAACAGCAGAAGTGGCCAAGGGAATTTTAAACATTTCACGGATGTCATCGAGGGTAAGTTCATTGTCTACATCCTCCAGAAAGAGCTCATTACCTGCCTCTTTCTCAGGAGGATTTCTGGCCTCAAAGGTGTTAAAAACAGATTTGTGCATCTTTTGTCAGCTAAGTCTTTCAAATGATGTTCATTGTGATATGGGTACTTGCAATACGCATCCACATGGATAATATAAAGATGGGGCCTTTCCATGTCCCCAGTTGTTTCCAAAGATTCTTCGAAAGATTCCAAAGTTCTTCACCACACTGGAGAACTTTTGATTCTCCAGTTCTGTTCCTTTCTTGAATCTTACCATACTGCTAAGCCATTGGTGATGGGCCATAATTCCATAAATGTATATTTGGGGATGATTATGTCTGAGGACTGCTCACAATTCAGCCCAGTGGACACTTTTTCAGGTGTAAGAGAGGATATATAGACTCTCCAAGGCAAGGGAACCAGCAATTGCTGTCCAGTGGACACTGATGGCTTCAGCTTGCTTGTGAGTCAATGAAACAGCACTGAGCATCTGTTCAGGCATCCTTGAGTCTGGGGCCCAAAATGTCAATGCAGGGAAGGAAAGGCCCTCATCTAGTACTGCAACAGGATCACTGTTAAAAGGAACCTCTTCTATCTAATCTTGCAGGTGTGTCACTCCCCATGGTCTTAAGCAAGTGCAATCCTGAATGTACCACTTCCATTTGATGATACTTTTTGTCGGGCACTGCCTGAGTGAGTATGACAAGGACTCAAAACATGGTGAGGATTTCAAATTTTCCATGCACTGTGGCTTATGGCCTTCATTCTCTAAGGTGAAAATGGAGACCTTGGGTCACCAGTAGGCCATTTTCAATGTAGTCAAGTCACGGTAAAGAGGTCCTTCCCAGGGGCCAGACTCCTCAATTAGAGCTGAAATGAGAGGCAGGAGAGCTTCAGGATCCTCTTCCTCTTTTACCACCTGTATTAGTTAGGGTTCTCTAGAGAAACAGAACCAACAGGGAACACTTGCAAATATAAAATTTATGAAAGTGTCTCACGTGACCGTAGGAACGCAGAGTCCAAAATCCACAGGGAAGGCTGCGAAGCCGACGACTCCCATGGATGGCCTGGATGAACTCCACAGGAGAGGCTCACCAGCCAAAGCAGGAATGGAACCTGTCTCCTCTGAGTCCTCCTTAAAAGGCTTCCCATGATTACATTTAGCATCACTAATTGCAGAAGACACTCCCCTTTGGCTGATTACAAATGGAATCAGCTGTGGATGTAGCTGACGTGATCATGACCTAATCCTATGAAATGTCCTCATTGCAACAGACAGGCCAGTGCTTGCCCAATCAGATAAACAGGTACCACAACTTGGCCAAGCTGACATCAGTCCCTAACCATGACACCACCCATTTCTGGGATTTAGGGGATGGATTCAGGCAGGGACAGATTTTCATGTCAAGCCTATGGGCTTCCTTCTAGTTTATATTTATCACAAAGTTCTCCATGGAAGATCCCATCTATGGCAATCTTCAGGAACCCTTGCTCTAGTAGCCAAAAGAACATAGCCCAGTGAATAGGGGCCCCAGGAGGAAGGGTGGCCACTGACCCATCTTGCATGTCTCAGAATTTGTTGGCTTAGCAGGTGAGCACATACCACCTGCTGGCCTAGATGCTCAGTTAGTTACCATGGTGAACACTCACCTAATACTCTTTGCCCCAAGGTACAATAAACCTCCTGGATCACATCTCCAAGAGGAAGCCCTGGAGTAAAGAGGAAAACTAGCCTGTTGAACCACTCAGGAGGTCCCTTTCTAATGTCTGTGCTGGTTTGAAAGGATGTATGGACCCTAGAAAAGCCATGTTTTAATCAAAATCCTATTTTGTAAAGGCAGAATAATCCCTATTCAATACTGTATGTTTGAATCTGTAATTAGATCTTCTCCCTGAAGATGTAACCCAATCAAGAGTGGTTGTTAAGCAGGATTAGGGGAGATATGTCTCCACCATTTGTGTGGGTCTTGATTAGTTTATGAAGTCCTATAAAAGAGGAAACATTTTGGAGAATGAGAGAGATTCAGAGAGAGTAAAGAATGCTGCAGCATCACGAAGCAGAGAGTCCACAATCCAGTGACCTTTGGAGATGAAGAAGAAAAATGCCTCCCAGGGAGCTTCATGAAACCAGAAGCCAGGAGAGAAAGCTAGCAGATGATGCTGTGCTCGCTGTGTGCCCTTCCAGCTGAGTGAGAAACCCTGACTGTGTTCGCCATGTGCCTTCTCACTTCAAAGAAACCCTGAACTTCATCAACCTTCTTGAACCAAAATGTCTTTCTCTGGATGCCTTAGATTGGACATTTCTATAGACTTGTTTTAATTGGGACATTTTCTCGACCTTAGAACTGTAAACTAGTAACTTATTTTAAACTTATTTTTAAAAGGGGACTTTTTAAAAGCCATTCTGCTCCTAGTATACTGTGTTCTGGCAGCTAGTAAATTAGAACAATGTCCCACTGTGAAATGGGACTCTGGTGAGGGGTTAAATCTCTCCAACAGGAGTTGAACATCCATATACCAACACCTAGTTGTTGCAGCATGACCACTGCTTCCTACTCATTATTCCAAGGCTTAGTTGGAATTCTGAGGAAGTCACCCAGAGTGGGATATGCTTATATGACTCCGTGAAGGATTCAACCAAGCATGAATGGCTACCTTGTCAGTCACTTGATGTAACTCTACCATCAAGGTGATGCTTTCTTCCTGAAAACTGGCTGCTGGCAATCCTTGACTCCACAAAGCCCGTGCTGGCACTGCTGGTCTTCCTTTCTTTTCTGAATTTCATTGCTTTCAGCTTTTTGCTTCCATGGATTTCTCTCTCATTCTCTTTTTCATTCTGTTTATGAAGGACTCTGGCAAGAGAATTAAGACTCATCCTGAATGAGGTGGGTCACAACTTAACTGAAGTTGCCTTGCCAAAGGTCCAACTTAAATGGGCCCACACCCATGGGACTGGATTAAATTTACAGCGTGTCTTTCTGAGGGTACATTCGGCTTCAAGCCACTACAGCAAATAACAAAATGAATGCAAAAGTGATAAAAATTACTGCCAAAGAATGAACTTATTCCATACTTCCCTGTATACCTTGTTCGCTATACCAAAATATGCAAAGCAATTGCTAAAAGGCTTGTCATGGGAACATAGGCTAAGGCACAAAAGAAATTTTCAGCAAATGACTGCTTTATTACTTATACAGCACAAAAGGCCCAAAAGAGCAGGGGAAAGATCCCTTTATGGCCACAGAGGCGAACTGCTCAGGTGAAGGTTGGTGGATGGCAGCTCACATGCTCCATTTTGCCTTGGAGATGAGGGTCTCCTGTGCTGCCCAAGTGTTGGGGCTTTATACACCTCAGTGGGAGGGGACACTACCATCAAGCAACCTTTTTGTAGACTTTCCAAATGGAGACATACATCCTGCATACAAACACACACGAGGGGAAAAGGAGAGGGTGTGAGCGAGGAGCAGGAGATGTTTGCTGAGCAGGGCTGACACTTCTGCAGCACTGTCATTTTACAGCCTTTGTGCTTTTTGTTTTTTTTTAAAATACAACTTATTTTCTTCAACAAATTATAAACTCCATATTGGAAATAATTGCGCCTTAAACCTCTTCAGCAGATGCTCTATACTCCCACAAATACAGAAACACAGGGCCCCATGTATGTGCCCCTAGTTCATTCCTGATTCTGATTTTGGCAGAGGATTTAGGAATACAGCCCCAGCTTGCAAAATGTAAGAGTTCAGGAAAATCCCATAACATTACTGATTATAAAATAAACATTTTATAATAAAGTGTGTATTAATTAATTCAGTCATGGTTCTAGACATATCTCGTATTTGGGCTTACCTCTATCAATCTTCTCTCAGTTGGTTATACATAAAATCAACAATCTATTACTTAGTTAGTGTTATTTATCTAGTCATATAATCATTCAGAGCTGTCAAAACTGGAAGTCACCTGCTCACTGTGCAAAATAGTCAAGCTCTTCAAGGGTCTTCCAAGGGAAAAATGCTTCCTCTGAACCAGCCCCCAAAGTAATAGGAAGTAAATGTCTTCTAGCACAAAAGTATCTCATTTTTGAATAGCATGTCATCTCTGATATGCCTTTATGCACATGCTTTTAATAATCATAGGAATTGATCAATACATTTCTTAATATCTTAGGCAATATTCTCCATTGACTACTGTAACACAAATTGGAAATTAATAATAGAATCTAATAATGCTCCCTTCAACTGGCTTTGTTGGCCTGACTAATGAGATGGGTTATCACTTGGCAATATTATTTTTCCCCCTCCTCTTATTCACTAGAAGACGAAGTTGTTGTTTTTAATGCTGAGTGAGACTAGGGGAGGTTGACGGAGCTTCCCAATAGTTAAACAAGTGCAACACAGCCATCCTATGTAACAGTCACTCCAAAGATGAATAACCCACATCTGTAATTCTATCTCAAATGTATCTCATGGTGCCATGTGGTACCATGATGGAGATACTTCACTTTAGGAGAGAAAAGTGGCAGAGAGTATAGGCCTATTGTCAGTGATAAGTTCCCCTGGAGTTGAGTAACTTTCTTATGAGGACACTTCTCTCTAAAACACAGTGCCACCTATTTGCAGTCAGAGCTGGGGAGTTCTCGCATGCTGGGTTGAAAAGCATTCACGCCGGCTGCTTTCTTTATATTCTTTAAAGTGCTATTCATTCACTCTCTGCACGCAATGAATTCCTTCAACTTGATTTATACAGAAAATGAGAGTGGATAAAAACACACGCATGCTAAGAAAGAACAGATTATAACTAAAGTTGTTTTTCCTGGTTTCAAAAGATCTTTTTTACTTTGCACACACACACAAAAATTTGCATGTGGAAATCTATTTTGTTTGTCAAGGGTGGATGCAGTTTTTAAATGTTTCAGAAAAAAAGTGTAATCATGGAGGCTTGACACTACAAAAGCAAGCCAGGTGGGAGCAATCATCAGTCTTTCCTCTTCCACGTGCCCTTTCCACTGTACGTGCACATCTGGGTACGCTGGGGGAACTGCTAGAGTTTAGAAATAAAGGTCAAACTTGCAAATAACATATGTAAACTGACCTCTCTAATTTCTTACCGCTGTTCAATCTCCACCAATGGATGTAGAAATCAACAGTTTTATGGAATCAGTTTTCTAGTAATTCATTTAGGTAAAAGTGAGGAAATCTGGAAATATGCTCTGACCTTTCCAGGCCTACTCACCATCCCTTACATAATGTTGGATCATTTTGGAAAATATTCTGCATCAAATTGGCTATTTGCTTAATGAATAACATATTATAAAAGTACGTAAAAAATAATATCACAAATGAAACACATTTACAGCAAATAATGTTCTGTAAATAAGAGTTCCACACCAAGGGGGAAGCGGTGGGGTGTGGTCTGCCATAGGAACAAATAATAAAGCCATGGATTCCATATAGAGAATTTAAGAATAATAATGAAACTGAGTAAAAGTCAGAGCTATTTTTTATTCTGAACAATGTCATTGATCAAACGCTCCTACCTCCAAAATTTCTGTTGGAGATGATGGTCTAAGCTCTAAATAATTGCACACCAAGAGTGCACTGCTTCAATATACTACCCAGCTCTTCAAAGACTGATACTAAACCAATATGCAATGAACTCAGTTGTTAAGGTGTTCTAGTTTGTTAGCTGCTGGAATGCAATCTACCAGAAACAGAATGGCTTTTAAAAAGGAAATTTAATAAGTTTCTAGTTTACAGTTCTAAGGCTGAGAAAATGTCTCAATTAAAACAAGTCTATAGAAATGTCCAATCTAAGGCATCCAGGGAAAGATACCTTGATTCAAAAAGGCCGGTGATGTTCAGAGTTTCTCTCTCAAGTTGAAAGACACCCAGTGAACATGGTCAGGGTTTCTGTCTCAGCTGGAAGGGCACATGATGAACATGGCATCATCTGGTAGCTTCCTCTCAGCATCCCGGGAGACATTTCCCTTCTTCATCTTCAAAAGTCGCTGGCTGGTGGACTCTGCTTCGTGCTTCTGTGGCGTTCTCTGTTGTGGTTTTCTCATGGCTCTGTTATTCTTCCCTGCTTTCTCTGAATCTACTGCTTTCTCCAAAATGTTTCCTTTTTTATAGGATTACATTGAACTAATCAGGACCCACCTGGAATGGGTGGAGACATGTCTCCACCTAAGCCAGTTTAACAACCACTCTTGACTGAGTCACATCTCCAGGGAGATGTTCTAATTAAAGTTTCAAACATGTAGTATGGAATAGGGATTAGAAGGAATGGCTGCCTTTGCAAAATGGGATTAGGATTAAAACACGGCTGTTCCAGAGTACATACATTCTTTCAAATCAGCACATAAGGCAACTGAGGATTTTCAGCTTTCAAACTTTGAATGATCTAGATCAGTGCCTTTCAAACATTACTGTGCATACAAATCAACTGTTCATATGTTCATATCAACTGATTCAATTGGTCTGGAATAAGAACAAGAGTCCTAGATGATGCCACATCTGCTGGCCCATGGAACATAGTTTGAACATCCAGGGTGTAGAAAGCATTCACTGATAGCATTAGTCGAACAACTTTTGTTACCAGGGTGAAACATCACCCTTGGATTAGCACTCAGAAATTTCTATCCAGCCTTTTTCTGAACTATGCTTGCTCTCAGAAAGTAACAGGAAGCCGTTCCACTTAACCTTTGTCCGAGCTATGCTGCTTTCAGGAACTAAGTGCACGAGGCCAGTAACCATAAGAACAGCCCAGATATCCACTGCTGAACATCATGTGCAGATGAAAAGCGCAGGAATGCTGACGGCAGATGGAAAGCAAAAGAGTGTTCTGGGAGGCCACTTTTTCTAAAGTGCACTTACCCAAGCCATGCCCCCTCATCCCCCATAAAATAATATCACTCACCTCTTTAGGGAGAAGTTGCCTTTTGGACATAAGTCCACCTTTCCCCATTTTTTGTCGAAGAATGAAGTTCTGCTTTGCTTTACCGAACCTGGATTCATTCTATTGGTGTAAGTGACAGCATTCAGGAGACCGTTTTGGAGGGTCCAGCCCATAGAGGGTTCATAACACTTTCAAACGCCATGAAAGAAATATAGGTCTTAAAATGTTCACAGTTTCTTAACTTTTTGAACAGAAATGTATGGTTTCCTATTCCTAGTCCTTCCAGACCAGTATGATAAAATAACATTTTGCATTGGTTTGTGCTGAGTCATGAGATTTTTCTACCCTTTTTGCCTTTCAAGGCTTATATTTTTATTTTTATGCATTCAATCAATCTCTGTGTGAGCGCTCACCGTGTGCCACCCATTCTTCTCAGCTCTGAGAATACAACAGTGCACAAAACAGGTTATGTTCCCTGCCCTTGTGAAACTTACATTTTCAGAGGATACTGACAGTAAACAAGAACACTCAATAAATATAAAATTATATAGCACTTTGGTAGATAATAAATATTATTAAGATACAAAGACAATTATGGGGCAGTGGTTGCAATTCCATTGTCGGCGTAGCTATAGTGACATTTGAGCAGAAACTTGCAGGCAGTGAAGGAATGGCCATGAGGCCTTCATTGCAGAAGCACTCTAGGAAGGGGGACCTGCCAGCGAAGATGTTCGTGCCTTTTTCAAAAAGCAAAATGAGGAGTTTCCCACACTCAGAGCAGAATGAGCAATGGAGAGAGAGAGAGAATGTGGGATCAGGGAAGTAATAGGAGACATTGTAAGAGTCTTTTAAGATGTCATAAGAATTCTGACATTTGCTCTAATAAAAATGGAGAGTTCATTGGAGGAGTTTTAGTTAAAAAAGTCACAATATGCTGCACATATTTGAACAGGATCACTGCTCTTCAGGATCTGATTGGTGGAAAGCAAGGGTGAAAGCAAACAGATCCAAGAGGAGGTCAAGATAATGCTCAAAGCAAAAGATGACCTCTTAAGAGGGTGCTGACGTTGTTGTGTCTGAGAATATCTTCTCAGTGTATCTATTTTTTCAAGGGCAGAGATAATATTAAGAAGATCTAGGTTTTGGTCATCCAGTGTAAGACATGGAAGTTGAATGACAAATATTCACAGGTCTCACCTCCAATAAAAAAATAAAATTATAATCAGGAATGCTTCTAAAATGAAAGAAACTATATATTGGATTTATTAAAAGAATAACACTGTATTAATAGTCAACTTTAATAAGTAACATTTGCAATAAGTAATGAATGTGTCTCTGACATTAATCAAGAAAGCATTTTGAGCATTCTTTTATAAATTTAAGACATCTATTTGTTTAACAGGGAAAAAATGCAGAAGTAAAATCTGAAGTCTGATTCTTAATCTTTAACTTAGTTATAATGGGTAAAACATGTGTCCTTTTTGTACATTGGTCCCTTGTCCGTCACATAGGGGAAAATGAAATTAGTACTACCTACTGCACAGAAGGGTATTATTTTTATTTTTTTAATCCCTTATTTCCCCTGTGCTGGTTTGAAGCTAGTATGTACTTCAGAAAAGCCATGTCCTTATAATCCTCATTCAATATTGCTGGGTGGGATCTTTTTTATTGTTCCCATGGAGATGTGACCAACCCAATTGTGAGTGGTAACTTTTAAAAAATTTTTATTAATAAAACCACCAACATACAATATGAACGTTCTTTTTTGTTCCCTATCACACAGTTGTATATTCACCATCATGATCATTTCTCAGAAATGTATTATTAACAAGGTATAAACCACTGCAAATTTACTTTGGGAAGGAAGTAAGAAGTATGCAAATGTGAATTAATGATATAGTTAATAAATAATTTATTGCAGTCAATTTAAATGACTGCTCATTCTTCCATTCAGTCAGTCCTTCACCATTTATCAGGCATTTGCTAGATGCCAGCCATTGCATTAAGTGTTTATGGAAAGAAAAGCAAAAATAAAGAATAATTTATCTGCTTCCTTTATAGGACATCTGTTTGTTGTCTATCTTCCCCACCGAAGTAGCTGGCAAAGATAGGCATGGAGCAGATATGCATAATACAGTGCTAAACCCACTGCACTGGGAGAATGTGTCAGCGGTCCTTCATCAAAGTAAAACACTGGGGAAGACTGCTCAGTCTTGCAGATATAGAGGGTCCAGGCAGGAAAATAAATAAGAATGAGATGGAAAGGGTGACCACAAGGACACTCAGGGCTGAGCCAGCAGCATAAGTAAAGGCATGGAGACGTGGGTGGCAGGGCCACACACTGAAATGTAGCTGGAGAGCATTTTGATGAGACAAAGCTAGAGAGGTGGCCAAAGGCAGTTTTAATGGTCTCACACAGTACCATAAGAATCTTTGCTTCCTACTGAAAGCAATCAAGAGCCACTGATGCAGTGGTGGATGACTCGGAGTATGAGATTGTGGGCCAGCAGACCAGGAAGCTCCGTAAGAAATTTCAACAAGCAATTGGGGTAACCTGAACAAAGCATTGCCTTGAAGGTGGAGAATGATGCTGAATTCAAGTGGCAGTAGAACTGTCAGGGTTTGGGGATTGGTTATAGAAAGTGAAGGAAAGAAGTACATCCGATATTCATATTTTCACCTGCAAATAATCGAACTATGACTAACAGTTTCTAAAAGAAACCTGAGCTTCTTTTTCTTACATCATATGCCCAGAGGTAAGCATTACAGAGCCTCCACCACGCCCATGCGGTTAGGGATCCAGTTCTCTCTAGCCTTCTGCTTCACCGTCCCTGCTGTGCCCTCTTTTTGTCCTTGTTCATGGCTATATAGTCACATGCCTACTGAATTCTGGGCCTCACATCCACCTTCCAGGCAGGCAGAAGGAGGAAGGGCACCTTGGAAATCCTTTTATAGTTCATTGACCAGATCTATGTCCCATGGTTACCCCATACTGAAAGGCAGGCTGAGAAATCAGTATTTTAAATGCTTATAGAGTCTTTTAGGATGCAGGTAAGAGAGAGTGGGCAGTTGCTGATATGGAACTGTGGCCCGTTGGGAGGGGATGCTGCGTGAAGCATAGGCAGTGTGATTAGTCCTGACAGGTGAAACATTTCTTCCATCAATGCGGAAGATGGTAATTATAGGTACAAACAATGTAAAACAAAGGAACTGAAGCAACACATTATAATCTCTAAACTATATTGGGTACCTGCATTTTATTGATTATTAGCACTGCTGTTGGTGAGAAAAAGGATCTCATTGCAATGATAATCCCTGCACCCTTATCTTTATTTCTTTTCTTTATCTGTAGTGAAGATTTGCTACCCTTAGCATAGTAAGCTAATACCATTTTTCTTTACCTTCTAATACATAGCTCTTGACTTACATAAAATCAACAGTATGAAAATTGTTCCATTGAGCACATAAAGTGGATTTAGAGATGTGGAAAATTTTTGCATTAGTAAGGAAAACGAACACACAAGAGAGTGCAAGTTGAATGCAGTGAATAATGCCCCCTGTCGATGTGGACTCTAACTCTAACTCTGAGCACAACTCACACAGAGGCAAACCAAAGGTAAATTGACTCTTGCTTTTATTCCAAAAATTTCTGTTGGTTTAGCACATGCACTTTTGGTATTATTTACATCTTCTCCTCCTTTTCTTGCATGTTAATTAAAACTAGAAAGCAAAGGCTATAAATCTGTTCAAAGACAAAAAGAACATATTGTAATCTTAATACAAAGTTAGAGGATTCTCATGGGTTATTCTAAATATTTAGAGTTCACACTGTTTTGTACATAAAAGTAAGTAGTTCCCAGTGCCTGCCCATGCCAAAAGAAGAATGTAAGTAGAGATCTTGTTATTATTAATATGTGTAGAGGAGGCTGAATTTCTGAACTGTGCATCTCTGGGAATGTCTTTCAGTCACTTCACCTGTAACAAAAATTTCTTCCTAGCACCAAAGAATATTTAATTAAATGGATCCTATCCTGGGTGAAGAAGACTTTAACATTTCCAAAAACCTGGAAGTGAATTGCACTACAATGGAATTTTCTTAAGTGTAAACAAAAATTGCTTTTACCTAAAAATATACAACTATGGGGATTTCAGCATAGAAACAGGCAATCACTGGGAAAAAGTATAAGAATATTAAAGGCAATAGAATCATTATTTCTCCATTTTATATATATATACGTATATTCCTGATTTGCCATACATATACTGTTAGACATGTGAATTTCTCCTACTCATAAATACTTACACTTAACTTTGCTGTTGTCACAAGCTTTATTTGCTTATGTATTTTATTTAAAGCTATGTTATAAACTTCGTTTGCACCATTTTTTCATTAAATTTACTTTTGAGCTCTGTGTTGCATCAGGATTCCAAGAAAACAGACACTAAAATGTCTGTTTTATTATTGAGGCTTCATCTTAGGTTCAGTACCTGTTGAGGAAGGAAGATTGGGAAGATTGGCTCTGATGCTGTTAAAGGAAAGGTCTCAGCTGATCTTATGGGGGGCTCTAGAGCTGAGATGACCTTTCAGAGTTGTTCTGAATTAGGGTGAAGGGGAAGGACCTATGCGTATCTCAACCAGCCATTGGTCCAGGATGCCCTGGGAAAGGACACGTGGCCTTGGGTAAGGTGGCTGTGTTCAGGTGAGGGCCAGATCTAGAAAGGAAATAAGCTGAGCTGCCAACACTCCCAGCACCTGGGGAATAAATGACCTCAGTAGCTTAGGGACGCTCCACAGTAGTCACTGCCAGAACCTCATTTGTGCCAGTAACTGTTTTAGGCCCTTAGCGTGGGCAAGTGAACAAAACCAACATAGATCCCTGACCTATGGAGCTTAAATTCTTAAAAAGTTTCACTTCCATTAATATAAATGGTTCTTATTTAGTGCAGTTTGCTTTAACTATTTTTGTGTATTCATATTAACATCACAGCTTGCTTGCTTGGAATATGTATGTATGTATGTATGTACGCATATGTTAATTAAATTTGTAGGGTATGTCTTTTCCATTTATCCGTTTTCATATCTCCTGGAAAATTTTGTTTCAGCTCAGTTTTTTTTTTTTTTGAGTGCTTGATTTTACATAGAGAGTATTGTATTTTAATAGAGTTTTTTAAATTTTCTTTTTGTTTTATATAAGATTGTATTTATTTAATTTTGTTTTCTGCTTTTATTTTTCTTTTTTTGACTTCTGCTTGGCTTATAAAATATTTTGTCTGTGTTTATCATCTGTTAGACTAAGGAGGTGGAAGTCTTGTTCATAATCTATTTGTGACTGTCACTAAGTTTATAAAATTCATATTTAAGCTTATGCTTTTCTCATTATGAAAGTTAAGAGAATGCATCGAGTGATTTCCCATTTTTATGTAAAAATATAGCTTTCCCATCACCCCTGTACTTTCCCTCCATCTTCCAGTCTTTGATAAATTAATATTTGTTGATAAACCCAGACTACTTTTGTACATTAAGAAATAGAAATCTAACAATAGAAATCTAACTTTAAATTGTTCTTGAATTCAATTTTGTAATCATATTGAAAATTATTTAAAGGGTTTTATATATGTCACACCTTTATAAGCACTGCTTAAGTGCCAGGAATTGGGTCCATATTGAAGAAAAATCATACTTGTTTTCAGGGAGTTTGCTATTTAATTAGTCTTAACACTCATTATTGGTCTTTCTAGGTATTCATTTCTGACTTTCTGAATTTGTTGGCCTAGATGGCTGAATATTTATTTGAGTAGTTTCCTTAAACATTTTAATTTTTTAAGGCTCTTATATTTCTGAGAATTCTCCATTGGTTTATATGTCAATGAAAAATAAGCATACAATAAAATTTCTGAATCATTATATTTTTATTTCATAAAGTGCTACAGACCTCATTTTTAAAAATTTTTATGTGCAATTTTTTTGTGATATATTCACATACCACATAACCATTCGAAATACACAATCAATGGCTCACAGTATCATTATATAGTTGTGCATTCATCACCACAATCAATTCTAGAAACTTTTCATTACTCCAAAAATAAAAAAATAAAAATTTAAAAAGAATACTCCAAACATTCCATATCCTTATTCCCCTTTGTTATTTATTTATTTTGTTTATATTTTATTACACATCTGCCCATAAACTGGATAAAAGGAGTGTCAAAAATTTTCTTTAAATAGTTAGATTTGCAATGGAAAATATGTCAGAAAAGCTTGAATTTTGTTTTCGTTTGTAAACTATATAATTTTTCCTTCTAAAACAGTTGTAAAATGTTCTTTTGCACTTAAAAGGACACAAACACATTGTAACAAAATCTTTGAACTTCAAAAAATAAGAAATATTTGTAGCTCAAGCTCATTCTTCAATTAAAAATTTTTTTCAAGTATATCTTTGATTTTTATTTTTGTTTCTATTATGCTAGTTTCTTTCCTTCCCTTTCATGAGAGTAACCTCATTATTTTCATTTTTATTTTGCATTTTGGAATTTTTTTCTCTACATCTCAAATTCAATTTTATGAAAGTTAAGCCTGCCCCTTACTTATTATCTTGAGTACAGGTTTTTATTCCGCTCATCCATTCTAGGTTTTTACAAATCTTTTATTTAAATAAAATATTTATTTTTTATTTTTTGTATTCTAGCCTATTCCCTTAATATGGATCCATATACCTATTTCAGAGGATTGTTTTTTGGAGTTTGTGGTGGATGCATACAGGTGTCTGTTAAAGCTTCACCTGTTTCTTTCAGAAAAATAAATTACAAGAATATGTTCATTCTCTGTGTTTCAATACAGTGTTTTCTTTGCTATATAATAAACACATATTTTGATATTTAAGATTTTGTTTGTTTGTTAGTTTTAGTCGTCTTTGAACAGAAGGAGATTATTAAAATCTGATGGCTTTCAATGTGCAATGCCTGATACTCATTCATCAATTATGCTCAATTACTTTCTGGTAAAAGTAAACTATGAGAGATGCAGTTTATAGTTATCTATGAACAGAAAAGAAAACATCCTTGCATCTATTTTGTTTTCATACAATTCTTTAAGAAATTTGGCATGTCAAGATGTCAGGTTGTAATGCTCGAAGCTGTCATGGATTGAATACACTTATGGTCAAAGAAAAGACTGACCAAAACAGTTCTCATCCTTGCTTACTGAGAAAGACAGAAAGAAGAGCCTGTATATACCATTTAGATTCAGACACTGGGTGGATTACAGTCAGTCCTTTTCTTCTCTAGAATTATTGACTTTGTCCTAAACAAGAATTCATGTATGTAGTAGACATTTTAAATATATAATTCTTCCTGCATCATAATCAATGTGCAGGTAATGGAGATTCTACAAAGACTTTGGCATAAGGTTGTCTTTACTTAACAAGTTATTGTTATTTCCAAGATTTGGCTCTTTATATATCTACACGAGCTTTTACATGTCCAGTTTGGATAAGTAAACAAATCACTTTAGACTGTTATTGCGGAAACCTAAAAGTATAATGAAATTCTTTTTAAAAAAAAGCATATTTTCAAGGAAATACAGTCCCCAAGTTTGCTTTTTGTACAGTTCTATTTTTAGACAAAACATTTCAGTGCTGCAAGATACTCTAAATCATCTTCTACAATTGGCTTATTAAAATAAGTTGATGTAGAAGATGATGTAGAATAGATTAAATGATTTTGTCAGGGCCAGTAAACTAAAAGGTTGTAAGACAGAAAAATGTGTAGCTAGATGTCCTATCTCTGTTAATCTATCTGGTACCGCATACTTCCCATAGAACATGATACATCCATTGAGACATTAAACAGATATTTTTAAACTTTGACAATTCCAGTTATAAATATAAATGTGCCAGACAGTGCTTTTCACATGGCAATTTTAATTAATCTGTGATTTGGAAATATTTGTCATAGGAAACATTTATTTATTTCAGCAGATTTCCAGATGATCCCATTATGTATCCAGCATTTTCAGTTGTAAAGAGCTTAAATCTTTTCTTTCATATGATTTTCATTATAAAAATGTGGTAGAAAGGTCATATTAAATTTAATCCACTTTCATATATGTTTTCTAAATTCCCATATTTCATTTCACTCTCTCTTTTTCCTTTAAATTCCTCCAAACTTTTGATGTGCGATCTTCGTTTTTTCTCTTCCTTTCACAAGGTTTGCTCCGGTGATTACCATTCACCAGGCTTTGTCTCTTCACATATTAACAGGAATCCAGTGAAAGAAAACATGTGCATTATGATGATTTAGATTTCTCTCATCTGGGGAGTGGATACAGTTGAAAGGAGAGAAAAGAGAGAAGTATGATATTTTGACTATGCCACAAATAAAATAGATGTAAATTATGTAACAGAAAAAAGTTCCGATTAACATCTGCTTATTTTCGACTGATAAGCAGCCTTTTATTTATAAGGATGAGATTCCAAAACACATACACAGCAGACTATCTGTAAAGTGGAATGATATAAGTTGAAGTCTCTAAACTGTAGACATGAGAGGGTTTTCGGTTACGTGAACATTGGTGATGATTTCATTTTAGACTATCCAAGTGGTGTCAGGCAATAATGTCAACAGAAATAACACAGTTCTTAGAATTTTTATCTAAAATGTTGAGAGAGGAGGCTAAAGAGCATTTCTAAGGTAAATGTTAAGGGAAGCATGCAAATTGTTTCTTCCTTTATTTAATTTACTTAGTAAACAAAGTGTTTCTCTCATGGACAGATATTTGTATTGATATTAGAGCATCTGTCTGCAGAGAAAGGAATTATTCTGAACAGGCAATGCTTAAGTAATTGTGTTTAATTGATGCCTTTTATATTTTGTAAATAACTGAATAATCACAATATCACCAAATGACACATTCTAAAAACCAAATTATTATGGAAACATTCTAGTATGCATTTACTTAATATTTTGGCCCATGAGATTTCTTAATTATCATTAATCATATCCTAGAATTATGGAAGCGTTCCCATGCAGCGGAGTGGATGATATTAAAATCTGATTATATTTTTGTAATTATAATGATTATGTAGAAGATGTCTTTAGTAACTCTAAGTAGTTGAAAAATAAATATTGTTTATTGTCATTTTCATCCACAACCCAGTATAATCATTCATGAAATTCTGTTCTTTCTTCAAAATATGTTTGTTGTTTGTTTTGTTTTGTTTTAATCTTCTGCTTATTCTCCATTTTACCTGCAACAATTCTTACTCAGGTTCTCATTAACTTCTGTGGACATTTGTCATAACCTCTTACCCTTCTTTCTGACTCTGAATTCTCTCCAAGCAAATTCACTTTTCTAAAGTAATATTTTGATTATATCCTGTCCTACTCAAAAGACTTTGGTGATTCCCTTTCCTTCATATAAATTTAGTTCTCATTGTAATGGAACTCCTTTCTTTCTCTTTTGCTGATCTATTCCTGATGGAGTATTATCTCTTTATCTCTTCCCAATATAAATAATTTGGATTTTTCCCAAAATGATTAATCAAATCATCTATATTCTTCCCTCACTTGGAGGACGTGTTCTTCTTTTTCCCAATGAATGCTAAGCATAACTACCTGAATGTAATCGCTGCTCATTAGAATGTCTTCTAATTATTCCTCTCCTTACAATTTCCCATTCAAATCAACTGACACTCCACCTCTTGCGTGGAACTTTCTTTACCATATATGTGTGAACTGTCCCTTCTTTACTTCAAAAATATGTCATTTCCAATCATCATAAATGTAGTATCATATCATATACTGTATTACATTATAATTAATTGCATGACTTTATTTTCTCATCTAGTGGTGTGAGTTCCTAGCTAATAGAGACTATACATACTATTATTTACATTCCCCAGCATTTAACACTGGATCTTAAATACAGTAATTCCCTCAATAAATGCATACCACATGAAATTGTGTATTAAAGTGCTTCCAAATTTTATTTTATAATTAAATAATATTACTAATTATAATTAAAATATTTAAATAAGTAAACAACTTTAGAAGTAATGCACATCAATGAACAGCATATTTTAAAATTTTCCATTTATTGCTTCTGTATTTGTTAGCATCATGACAGCTACCATAACTAACTTCAAAATTTCAAAAGTCTAACAAAATATACACTTACACCTTGCTTACAAAATGCTCTAACGCAGTTACTCATAATCTGAGATGGACTGAAATGGGGAAAAGCTGTGTTTTGTTTTGTTTTACAGTGACTAGGGTGATAGTTTCCTTTTACAAACAGGACTTCTTGAGTGTTGTGGGGCATTGACTTAGCCAGTGGAAAAGAAAAGAGAATAGACGAGCAAAACTTGGAGATTTTTTTACGGCAGTTTCAGTATGACCACACCTAACTGCAAGGGGGTAAGGGAAATATGTAAGTCCCTTTCTGAGCACTCACCTCCAGAAAAAAGCTCTAACTTTAAGTAAAACTGAGCCAAGATTTTTGGAAGATCCCTCTTTTCTTTGTAATAGAACACACCTGGAATTTATATTTCTAAAAAAATGCACATAACTTCTAGGGAACATGGAGGAGTAGGGAGCTGCAGGGCTCAATCTTCCCACCAAAACAATGATTGAACAGGCAGGAACAGTCTGAAACAGCTATTTTGAACGTCCAGAGGCCAGAAGAACACACTTGTACAGCACCCAGGGAAGAGTGGGAGGAAGAGGCTCATAAATTATGATAAAGAACTGTAAATTTCACTCTCATGCAGTGGCTCCCAGCACCCAGTGCTCACTTTTATGGCAGACAACTATGGGCTTCCATGCCTGGACAGCTCATGGTGACAAAAAGGGGCATAAAAATCCTCTTCCCTAAGAACAGGGGTGGGCAAGGCCAATCGCTGATCACAGTTTGATTACAGAATTTCGATCACTGGGTCCCAGTTCTGAGAGCAGCTGTTGTTTCAATCCATCCCAGAAATAATTAGTGCTAATTATTTCAAATATCCTCAGGCAGGGGTAGAGGTGGAGGAGATTTAAAGATATTGTGCTTTCTCTGAGCCATGGGAGACAGTTAGCTGAAGGGCTTCATTTGCTGGGCAGACCAGAGAAGCTCAGCTTCAGGGAGCCCTCAGAGAAGCTATTGGAGCCCATCCTGGTCAACACCCAGCACACTCTGGGGCAAGATTGTGCCCCTTCATGGTCCCTGGCCTGGTTTGGTTTGGGAAAGACTGACTTGGGAAAGTCCTTCAGTGTGCTGCTCATCTCAAAAGCAGTATGAAACAATGAAAGGAGTATAAGAATCTTCAGAGGCTGGCAGTGTGAGACAAAGCCCTGCCTGCATCAAATACCAGGAGAGGGAAGTCTGTCTTCTGAGAAATAGAGGGGGCAACCAACTCCTGTAAACCCGGGAACTCCACAATAACTAAAAAAGAAAAAGCCCAAGGCAAGACATAGACCCAGAAAGACAGGGAAGCCCTACGTAGCTTATTTATCTTGGGCAGACCTTCCTCATAGGAAGGCTGAAGCTCAAGAAAATCTCCATCATAACTCCCAGCTGGATACACAGCCAAGAAACAGACATCTCAGAGAGTAAACCCTACACTGAACATTTAACATATTAAAAGGTACAAAAAGATTACAAGGCAATCAAAGAAGCAGGAAATAATGGCCCATCCAAAGGTAGAAGATAACCCAGAAAACACTAATGAAGGAGAGTGGACACACCAAACAAAGCCCTATAAATGCTCAAGGAGATGAAGGTCAGTACAGAGGAAGTATTAAATTATATCAGAAAAACACTGAATAAACAATATGAGAGTCTAATTAAATTAAAGACAGCTATGAAACACCATCAAACAATATGAGAGTCTAATTAAATTAAAGACAGCTATGGGACACCATCAGACACACCAATATAGACATTATGGAGGTCTCCTAAGTAAAAGAGAGAAAAGGCCAGGAAGAATAGTCAAAGAAATAGTGACAAAGAACTTCCCAAACCTAGGAACAGATACGAATATGCACGTCAAAGAAGCTCAAAGAATACCCAACAGACTGAACATGAAGAAAAACGCACCCCTTCATGTATTAGTCTCAATATTGAATGCAAAAGACAAGGAGAGCATTCTCAAAGCTGCAAGAGAAAAGCAAAGTGTTACATACAAGGCAGTCCCAATTATATTGAATGATGATTTCTCATCAGAAACTATGGAAAGCAAGAAGGCAGTAGGTTGAAATACTTAAAGTTCTGAAAGAAAATGATTGCCAGCCAAGAATTTTCCATTTGATGGGATTCTGTTTAAAAAATGAGAAGGAGATTAAGATTTTTTAGATAAACAAAAGCTGAGGGAGTTCATCAACACTAGACATGTCATACAAGCAATGCTAAAAGAAGTTCTTCAGACTGAAAGGTAAGGGCACTTGACAGAGGTTCTAAGGTGCATAAAGAAATAAAGATCTGTAGCAAAGTAATTATTTGGTAATATTTATAACATTTATATTGTAAGTTATAGTGTTGTTCTAGTTTGCTAGCTGCCGGAATGCAACACACCAGAGATAGATTGACTTTTAATAAAAGGAGATTTATTTTGTTGGTTCTTCAGAGGAAAGGCAGCTAAGTTTCCACTGAGGTTCTTTCTTACGTGGAAGGCACAGGATGGTCTCTGCTAGTCTTCTCTCCAGGCCCCTGGGTTCCAACAACTTTCCCTGGGGTGACTTCTTTCTGCATCTCCAAAGGCCTGAGCTGAGCTGCTAGTGCTGAGATGAGGAATGCTGAGCTGCTTAGCAGTGCTACGTTTTGCAATCTCTCATTTAAGCACCAGCCAATTAAGTCAAACATCACTCATTGCAGCAGACACGCCTCCTAGCTGACTGCAGATGTAATTGGCAACAGATGAGGTTCACATACCGTTTGCTTATGTCTGCAGCAACAAGACTAGGTATGCTCACCTGGCCAAGTTGACAACTGAATCTAACTAACACAAGTGTTATAAAATCATAATGTTTATATAATTATAAAAAGTAGTTATAATAATTATAAAATAATCATAAATTTCATACCATTATATATTTTTCATATATAACTCCCCTTCTTATGTCCTACAGGTGCTAAAATGCAAATACATAAAAAGGTAATGACAAATGTAGTTTTTTTTATATACAATGTAAAAAGATATATCAAAACAAGTACAAAAAATGGTGGGGGTCAGAGGAGTATAGGAAAAATATATGTGCATTCTGTTGAAGTCAAGTTAGTATCAAAACAAATGTGATTTTTATATATTTAGCTTTTTAAATTTTAATCCCATGGTAACCACATGGAAATAGAGGAAACTCAGAATTGAGAAGACACTCAAGATGGCACAACACAAAAAAACAAATAAATATAAAAGTAGGCTTTAATAGAAGTAAGGGACAGAAAAGGTATAAGACTTACAAAGGCTAAATAGCAAATGGCAAAATAAAATCCTGTATTATCAGTAAAGACTTTAAATTTATATGTATTAAA
The DNA here is from genome assembly GCF_023851605.1 of Tamandua tetradactyla. Classification (NCBI taxonomy): domain Eukaryota; kingdom Metazoa; phylum Chordata; class Mammalia; order Pilosa; family Myrmecophagidae; genus Tamandua; species Tamandua tetradactyla. The sequence goes on along the minus strand of NC_135331.1, from coordinate 181,611,353 downwards.
CTCTCCAGTCAAAAGGCAGAGATTTGTGAAATTGATAAAACATGATGACCCAACTATATGCTATCTGAAAGAGACTCACCTTAAAGTAAAAAATACAAAGGAGTTTGAGGGCAAAAAGAAGGAAAAAATGTATACCATGCAATTAGTAACCAGAAGATAGTAGGGTATCTATACTACTATGGATCAAAAATGTTATGAGGAACAAAGACGGTAATTATATAAGATAAAGGGGACAATTCAATAGGAAGATATAACAATTGTAATTATATATGCATCTAACAATCATTAACAAAGATCAGGGTTAATGGATTACAGTTCAACAGTTTCATGTATTTCCTTCTGGCTACTCTAAAATATTAGACACCAAAAAGAAGTATCTGTATGGTGAGTCAGTAATCACAGTCATTTGTTAAATCCTAATTTTTCAGCCACACATCCTCTCATTTGCTCATTCTCTCAAACTTCAAGGATATCTGGACAATGACCATTTTAACTTCTTCAAGCTGGAAAGGGGTGAACAACAAACTCTTAAGGAATGAATAGGTTAAAGAGGAAATCACAAAAGCAATTAGGAAATATCTCGAGGTAAATGAAAATGAAACTGAAACATACCAAAATTTATGGGATGCAGCAAAGGCAGTGCTGAGAGGGAAATTTATAGCTCTAAATGCTTACATTAAAAAAGAAGAAAGACTTCAAATCTGAGATATAACCTTAAACTGTAAGAATTAGATAAAAAGAGCAAACTAAATGCAAAGTGAGCAGAAGAAAGGAAATAACGATTAGAGTGGAAATAAATGAGATTAAAAAAATAATAGAGTTCCCTAAAATCAGCTTAAGCATTTTCAAGGACAGGATAGGATATCCTTGGCAAGGTTTCATCGTATTAACTACTATTGCAGGTAGGACCCAACTGTGGTAGTTAGATTCCGTTGTCAACTTGGTCAGGTGAACATACCTAGTTCTGTTGCTGGGGACATGAGCCAATGGCATGTGAACCTCATCTGTTGCTGATTACATCTTCAGCTGGCTAGGAGGCATGCCTGCTGTAATGAATGATGTTTGATTTAATTGGCTAGTGCTTAAACAAAAGAGTGCAACATAGCATAGCCCAAGCAGCTCAGCATACCTCATCTCAGCACTCTCAGCTCAGCCCAGGCCTTTGGAGATGGAGAAAGGAATCACCCTGGGGAAAATTGTTGGAACCCAGAGGCCTGGAGAGAATGCCAGCAGAGATCACCCTGTGCCTTCCCACATAAGAAAAAACCTCAGTTGAAAGTTAACTAGCTGCCTTTCCTCTGAAGAACTGATGAAATAAATCCTCTTTTATTAAAAGCCAATCTGTCTCTGGTGTGTTGCATTCCGGCAGCTAACAAACTAGAACACCAACAAATTAGAGTTAGTTTTGCCTCCTTTGATATAAAATAAAGGTAAAGGAACTAACATACCTTTTTTTCATATCCTATATGGAGTTTTGGTCCTCAGTCTTTACTGGGTCATAGACGCTTTTGAGATTATGGTGTAAGATACAGTGCCACTTTTAAGAAATGCATTCAGATACACATGCATGAACTTAAGCATACAATTTCAAGGGTCATTGGCTCATAAAATCTATTAATGGACGTTTTAGTTTCAAATTCTCAATCTAGAGGCTAGTGTAGGGTGAAAAATCATTTTAAGAACTTGAAATACAATCTATTCAAGATCTGAAGAGTTAATGCATCTTTTTTTACATTAAAAGAAATAATAGAGAGAATAAACAAAACCCAAAGTTGGTTATTTAAGAAGATCAATAAAATCCACAAACCTTTGATAGCTGACAAAGAAAAAAAGATACTAATAACAAAAATCAGAAATGAAAAATATGTCAGTATTACCACCCCACTGAAATAAAAAGGACTATGAGGATACTATGAACAACCGTATGCCAATAAATTAGATAACCTAGATGAAATGATCAAATTCTTGGAAACACACAAACTACCTGAAATGACTGAAGAAGAGATAGAAAATCTCAACAAACCAATTATCAGTAAAAAGATTGAATGAGTAATTGAAAAGTTCTCAAGAAAGAAAAGGCCAGGATTGGATGGCTTCACAAGGGAATTCTACCAACTGTTTCAGTAAGACAACTCCATATCTGCTCAAACTCTTCCAAAAAATTAAAAAGAGGGAATATTCCCTAGCTCATTCTATGAGGTTAACATTACCCTCATAGCTAGACAAAAAGAACTACAGGAAAGAAATATTACATATCATATCTCTTATAAATATAGATGTAAAAATCCTGAACAAAATACTACCAAAGTGAATCCAATGGCATATTAAAACAACTATACATCATGATTAAGTGGGATTTATCCTAAGTATGCAACATAAAAAAAACAATAATGTAATATACCACATTAACAGAATAAAGAAGGAAAAGATCAGAAAAGACATTTAACAAAATACAGCACTTTTTCTTGATAGAAACATTTAGAACACTGAATAGAAGGGAATGTCTTCAACGTAGTTAATGGAATATATGAAAAGCCCACAGCTAATATCCTAGTTAATGGTAAAGGACCGAAAGCTTTCCCTGTGAGATCAGGAACAAGACAAGGATGCCCACTATCGGCATTATTATACAACATTGTTCTAGAAGTTCTTTCCAGAGCAATTAGGCAAGGAAAAGAAATGAATGCCATCCAAATTGTAAAAGAAGAAGTAAAGATTCCCTATTTTTAGATGCTATGATCCTATACTCATAAAACCCTGAAAATTCTATAATGACACTCCTTGAGCTAATAAATGAATAAAATAAAGCATCAGCATACAAGATCAAAATATGAAAAGCAGTAGTGTTTCTATACATAAGCAATGAACAATTGGAAGGAACTAAGAAAAAAATTCTATACACAGTAACAACTAAAAGAATCAAATAGCTAGAAATAAATTTAATCAAGGATGTAAAGAACTTGTACACAGAAAACCAAGAAACATTGCTAAAAGACATTAAAGAAGACTTAAATAAATCGAAGTATATTCCATAATCACGGATTAGAAGACAGAAATATCCTAAACATGTCAATAATATCCAAAGAAATTTCTAGACTCAATGCAATTCCAATAAAAATTCTAACAACTTTCTTTACAGAAATGGAAAAGCCAATCATCAAATTTATATGGATACGTAATGGGTTGCAAATAGCTCAAGTCATCTTGAAAGCAAGAATGAAGTTAAAAGTCTCACACTTCTCAGTCTTAAAACTTTTTACAAAGTCACAATAATCAAATCGGCATGATACTGGCACAAGGAGAGGCATCTAGACAAATGGAGTAGAATCGAGTGCTTAGACATCAATTCTCACATTTATGGCCAATAGATCTTTGACAAGGTGGCAAAGACTGCTCAATTGGGAAAGAATAATCTCTTCAATAAATGATGTTGGGAAAACTGGATCTCCATTTGGAAAAAAAAAAAGGACTCATATCATACCATATTTAAAACAAAAATTAAATGAAAATGGATCAAAGACCTTTAATTAGAGCTAGAATGAGCAGACTCCTAGAAGAAAGCATAGAGAAGCATCTTTAGTACCTTTTGTTAGGCATTGGTTTCTTAGACTTTATTCCCAAAGCACAAACAACAGAAGAAAGAAAATAGATAAATGGGTCTTCATCAAAATTAAAAAATTTTTCCTCAAAGGACTTTATCATGAAAGTAAAACAATAACCTACACAATGGGAGAAAACATTTGGAAATCACATATCCAAAAAAAGGTTAGATGTATAAAGAAATCCTTCAACTTAATAACAGAAAGTCAAACAACTCAATCAAAAATGGCAAAAGCCTTGAGTGGAGATTTCTCTAAAGAAGATATACAAATGGCCAGAAAGGACAGGAAAAGATGCACAACATCATTAGCCATAAGAGAAATGCAAATCAAAACCACAAGACACCTCTTCACACACTTTGAATGGCTGCCATTAAAAAAGAAAGAAATAATTGGTATTGAAGAGGATATAGAGAAATACGACCATTTATTCATTGCTGGTGGCAGTATAAAATGGTGCAGCCACTGTGGAAGACAGTTTGGAAACTCCTCAGAAAGTTAAGTTTAGAATTACCATATGACCCACAGTCCCAATACTTGGCGTATATCCAAAAGAATTGAAAGTAGGAATTGAACAGCAATTTATGCACACTGAAGTTCCTCGTGGCATTATTCACAATTGCTAAAAGGTAAAAGCACCCCAAGTGTCCACCAAATGATAAATGGATAAAGACAATGTGATATATGCATGCAGTGGAATATTATTCAACCCTAAAAAGGAATGAAGTCCTGATACATGCAGTGACATGGAAGGATTCTGAAGACATCATGTTGAGCTAAATTATCCAGACACATAAGAACAATTGCATGACCTCACTGGCTTGAAACGTTAGAATAAGCAAACTCATAGAAGCAGAATCTATATTAGAGACTACCAGAGGATGGGCTGGGGATAAGGAATGGGAAGTCAGGTCTTAAAGTGTACAGGCTTCCTATTTGGAATGATGGAAATGTATTGGTACTGGATGGTGGTGATGGTAGAACAACGTTGTGAATGCAATTAATAGCACTGGATTATGTTTTGAATATGATTAAAGGGGAAATGTTAGATCGTATATATGGTAACAGAATAAAAATTTTTAAAAATATGTAGAACTCCAGTACACAGACATTGAATCCTAAGTTAAACCGCATACTTAAATTAATAGTGCAGTTATGATAATGTGCATTATAAATCGTGACATATGTTGCACGTCAATGTAAAGTGTTAATGGTGGGGTGGTATTTGGGAGTCCTGTATTTTATTCATGATTTGGGCTTTGTAAACCCACAACTTCTCTAATTAAAAAAATGCATATTTAAATTATGGGAATAATTAACTATTTCCATGATTAGGATTTCTTTTCAACAATGCCAGAGATGCAAACATATTAACTTTGCATTTAGAAAGGGACATTCTTCCTTTACTGCAATGCAATTACAGAAAACCTATGATCTCTTTGTTTTGCGGCCAGGTTTTCAAATTGCTATATATATATGGTATGTACTTATTAGCATCTTTAAGCTGTTCCACAAATTTAAAATAGGGCATGTGGTTCTGTGGACTTTTGCTAAAATAGATTTATACATAAGTATATTTGGTTATTGAAAGGTATAAAATGCAAATACTCCCAGTTTGGTTGAACACAGCAACCTGCAAAAAAGACTAAATGCTCAAGGAATAGTTATTTTCTACGTGCAGTGGGGTGTCAATCCTTAGCCCCTCAGGAAATTATTTCCATGTCCCACCCTGGCTTCTTAAGTCTTGCTCAACTTAAAATAGTATATGGATTCTTTAGAGAATGAAATTGAAAGTTTAAATGGAAATCACACCTATGGCATTCTTAATTTCTTTTTACAGAGGTGATTTGATATACTGGGCACATAGAGTAAAGTAACTTTTATTTTATTAGGCTTTTGACTAATCAAAGATCACCAAACACACAGCTTTACGCAACAACAAAGAAGTCCTGCTATTTGATATGCAGCAGTGTCCTAAATACAAAGTTAGAGATAACTGAGGAACTATAAAGTCTTCGTATTCACACTTGACAACAAACATAAATGTACCTTATTTGAATCTTTCAAATAGCTGAGATACTCAAATCTTAGAGTGAGACATTTTGAAAAGAAATCTAAATTAAACAGAAGAGGGTTAGGTCAGGCAGGTTGGGCTGGGGTTTTTACAGAATTAGAAGGAAAAAAGATAAGATTTTTTGAGATACTGTTTTACAATTCTTTATATAAAATTAAATGCTGACCCAAAACATGTTAAAATTCTAATTAAGTCAGGGCTTAGTAATAGTAATAACAATGCTAATAATGGCAATTGCACTGTAAATGTCCATCTTTACACAAAAACATGTTTACATTCCCAGCCGCATAGGGTCAGTTATGTTGTTCAAGCCCTGGCTGTAAAATTACAAGTTACGTGTTTTTAGATGAGTTATTTAAGTTCTCTGTGCTTCAGTTTGGAAAATAGGAATAATATTAATATTATCTCACTGGTTTTCTATGTGAGTGAAATGAATTAAGGTACATAGATCGTTTAGATCTGTGTCTTTTCATAGTATACGTTCTAAACGTGTCAGCTAACAGTGGTTCTACTATTAGCTAACGTGTTCAGAGCCCTTAATGTAGGGTACTTTTTATTTCAACGTCTGCAATCGGGAGCTAATGACCCTATCTCTGACTGGAATTTATGTCTTTCTTTCCTTCCTTCCTTCCTTCTTTCTCTCTCCCTCTTTCCCTTCCTCCCTCCCTGCCTCGGTCTCTCTTTCTCTCTCTCTTTTTCCTCAGCTTACAGCTGTAGAACAGCAACAGAGAGGAGAGTAATTTTACACACATTCAATTCTGTTCCCATTTCCGTACTGTGTCCAAGTCCCTTTCTTTGAAATACGTAATCAGAAATAAAAGATTCTAATTTAATTCTCAAATGGTACTTTGAAAGGGAAATAGAAAAATACCAATTGCTAAAGTAAGCTTCTGCCATGGGTACTGATTGAGTACAAGTGAGCCTTCCTGAGAGAGAAGACAGAATTATCTCTTCAAGGAAAAGAGACAAAATGTCCAGGTTCCTAGTTTATATGTGAAGTAAGGTTGCATTTTATTCTTACCCCTCCCTTCCCTACTACCCACCATAATATGACTTCAAGAGCTGGTTCTTATTGTTTTCAAAATAATTCATCTAATTACACTACATGATCTGATTAGGGTGAGACAAATAGGTTAAGTGAAGTTATAGAGGATCTCCACAAAGTACTTAATAACCTCACATATTGTATAATTGTCAAAGAGAGGATTAGCCTTGCAATTTATACTAAACATGAATGTCCTTGGACTTTTTTGTTTGTTTGTTTTCTGTTTCCTTGGCAGTACCTCTGTTAACAATACAATATAAGGAATGCATTTGTGGCATTTTTAGTTGACACAGGATGACTGAGTATTATGTTTTGGCAATGAAGAAGCCAAGTCTTAGCAAATCTGCCACGCCTGGGAGAAAGTGACTTTAATCCACCCTCTGATCACTGAACAATATGGTGGTATGCCTCAGGACTCAAAACAAGGGCTGTGAAATCATAGACTGACTAGTGATGCTCCGCTTGGCAGGTTGTAAGAAGTAAAGGTTTTGAAATGGCATCCACTCTCTCTGGAATTTGCACTAGAAAGTACTAATTTAATTGCTGTAAGCTAAAGGATCCAAAGCTGCAGCTCTAGAGTCATTGCATGTTTAGGCATCTACTGTTTTTCCTGCTCAGTCTCTTGTCCCTTAAAATTAGCCAAGCCCCTCAGAGAGGGAGTTTCTGGCAGCCATATTTCAGTGGGAGGTCCTCCTTGCCTGGACATTTTTGCAAATGGATGCTTTCTCCCAAAATCAAATTAGAGCTGGGAGAAAAGTAGAGCCACATTGCAGAATTCTAAATGTGGGCTTAGGAGCTCTGGGTGGACATATTTCATCCCGCAGACTAGGGAGTAGAGAAAACTGGTCCACAGAGAGGGAAAAGAAAAATCAGATGAGGAATGAGAAGCAGGAAAGAATGTTCAAGAAAAAATTCCTGTTTCACTTCTTGAAAAACAACTGGATATATGCCCTGGATGTGTGTGTGCGGGGGGTAGGGCTACCTGTGTATACTTTAAATATCCATTTTCCTCTTAAAATTGTCATCTTTAGTTGGTTCCTATACATGCACTCAAGAATCCTAACATAAAATCACAGTTTGTAATGCAGAGCGATTATACATAAGGAAGAGCTTGGAGATAAACAGCAGAAGGCGAGTGGGTCACAGTGGCTCAGTGGCAGAGTTTTCACCCACCGGAGACCTGGGTTTGATTCCTGAGGCCTGTCCATGCAAAAAAAAAAAAAAAAAAGCAGAAGGAAAGGGGAAATTATGGGGACCGAGAAGAGAGAGAAGAGAATGGCAAGTTTGCATCCAGAGCAGAGAGACCATGACAAAGACCAGGTAGCCAAAGAGAAAGAAAAACAGTAGCGGGTCCTCAGAGCTGCCTCATTCCTTCCAGTTTTCTATCATAATTTCAGTGCACATGGTTTCTGAAAATCATTGCCACCCTTTTCTTGAGATAATTTTAGTGGGGAACTATTCTACTCCATGAAAAGAACATAACTGAGAAGTTCCCTGCCCCAGAAAGATGGTGCATTTATGCTCTTACAATTGTTTCACTAGGTCCATCTGATTGGATATGTAAACCACAACTGCATGCCTGCCTGATTAGCAACCTTGAAGCAAATATTGTGCTTAGACGTTCTCCGGGCAAAGCGTGTCACAAGGTGTGGAGATGTTCTCAGAAGAGACAGCATTTTCAGATTAAAATAAAAGAAATATATACAATTTGTTACTTCAAATCTGTCTCACTAGTGATTTCATTTTATATAATGGCTTCCCAGTTTCTGCCAAGTTATTGTGAGAAAAATCATACCATCTTCCTTCTGGAGTAAAAAATAAATCCAAAATGGAATTTATCAGAAGAATGCAAATTCCTTTACCGAAAGAGTCCATATTAATAAAAAGTTAAACAGATCGGAATTCTGAATAAATTTTATCTTCCCCCCCATATAAGTTTAGCATTTTAAAATAGCTATCTGACAAGAGAACAATGCTTTTATTTGAGGGCACAGATAATTGCATCTAATTGTATTAAACAGAATTAATTTGATTTCTAATTGTTGTTCTATCTATTTGTCTTTCTCTAGCAAAGTCTATTTTTTCCGCTCCAGTAGCAGTTTAAAGTCTTCCAGGTTGATGTTCTTCATTTGATCCGCTGTAAGTTATATATATATATATATATATATATATATATATATATATATATATATATATATAGGCTGGACTCATCAGGATTCATGACTTTATACAGAATTATTATTATTATTTTAAAAATTTGGTTTAAACTGATGCATAATACACAAACACACACATGCACATATCATCATGGGTGTGCATCGTGATGGATTTTTTATGAACTGAGCACATCTAAGTAACCACAACCTAGATGCCAAACAGAATGTTACCCCCCAAACCCTCCTATTGCCCCTTCAGACACAATTTACCCTACTCTACAGGATTAACCACTACAGATCAGTTTTGCCTGTTTATGTTACTAGATAAATTTAGCCATGCATTCATTACTTCTTTGTGTTCCACTTCTTTCCCTAAATATTATGTTTGCTAGATTTACCTATGCCTTGCATGTAATTGTAGTTTGTTCCTTTCCATTGCACTCTAGGACTCCATTGTGTAAATGCCCCATAATTTATTTATTCATCTACTATTGATGGGCATTTCTTTTATTCAAGCGTTAAATACACATGGCAGTACAGATATGTTTTCATTATTCTTTTTCATAAGTCAAACTTCATGCTTCAACTCTTGCTAGAACTTTTTTCAAGATTCCTGAGTGGCTAAACAATTGATTTCTGTTTGACATCACCTCGTAGAATGCTCCTATGATCTGATACAGAGAAATATCAGTGCACATAGTTTGGGGCTAAAATGGGACAAAAGAATAGCCCATCCTTAATTCAAACTGTTATCTATTTCTTCCTTCTCCTCTCCTAGTGTCCATATAGTCTCAAGGCTTACCTCTCCCATTGCTGCCTCCTTTATTTCTTTCTAAAAAAAATTGGGGGGGGGGGGATTGTAGGCTTGATTTAAAAATGGTCCGCTGTGCATTTTAAAAATCTTGGTTTCCATTCTTAATTAAAAGCTTTGGAATTTCTTCTTTCAAAGAACAACTTCCTTTTGCCTTCTGGGGTTGTTTGGTCTGTCTCAAGCTTCAGTGTCTGGAAGTGCCTGTCTAGCAGTGTGGTTATCTCCGTATTACTTCACGTCTCTCCAAAGGCTGCCCTCCTCAGTGCTGGCTGCTGAGGACTGGTGACCAGGCAGTTTCGAAGCTGGGTCACCTCTGCGGTGGAGCTTGTGAAGGGAAAGTTTGGTTCTGGGCTCCCGTTCTCCTACCGTGCTGTTTTTTTGACAACTCTTCCTATAAATGAAGAAGTTCTCCTTCTTGATAAGTAGGACAATTTCAGAAAAAAATTACGATGTTTGGGAATAAATTTTAATTAGAAGAGGAAAGCCTGTGTTTCAAAATTGTTAGGGAAGGGGGTTCTAAATCAGGCCTGAAACCACCCTCTACATTGTAAGTTCACCCTTCTGTGCCTCAAATTCATTCGGACCACAATTCCAGTTTGCAATGCAGGGCAACTGAAGGTTAGCCCTTCATCATGGAAGCTTTCTCTCCCGGTTGCCTCTGAGCTCTATGGGCCAGTGTGCCAGCTTTCAGCTCCCTATGTTTGTTATGGAAAAGGAAATCTTCAGTTCTCTTCCTGCAAATATCTAACCACGCTAATGCCATAGAAAAATACAACCACTGTCGACTAAACTCTACCTCACCTCTTCCCATAGAAGGGGATCTTCTACTCTGAGTCTATTCATGCACCTTGATATGTTGTCAATTTTGACTCATTCACTGTGAAGCAGCTACCGTTAGATGTCATCTGGAGGGGCAGTAGATGAGTAGCCTCGGGAGCAATGGTGGCTCTTGAGGGACTTAATTGCTGGAAGAAGCACCAGGCAAACTGATTCCTTAACTGGTTGCTGTGTTAAATTAAGCATGCACAATCTCCCAAACAAGTATTTGTCAAGGTTGTTCAGTATAAATCCATCAAAAAGGAATATGTCCTTTTTTAACAAAGTGATTCATACTATCCCTAGTATTTCCTCTTTGTCTAAGGTGCAAGGAATCTCATAGAATAACAGAGACACAGATTCTTCTCATTGAATTTTAAACCACCTTAATATTATTAATAATATCTTATATTAGCCACCATTTCACATTTGATACCTTAGGTATTAATAAAATTTGGAAGATGTGGATCCTCTCATTTGATTTGTTATTTAATAACACCATATATCAGGCAGGTGCTTAATACCCACTAGCTGTGTGACCTATTCAATTTCCTTTCCTCACTAATTCAGTGAACTCACGCCTTAAAATACATGAGGTTCTTTTATTTACATGTTTTTTTAAACCCTGAAAGAATAGTATCAAGCTACCATTAAAATGATGTAAATGGCAAATATTCAATAAATGTTTTTGTGCTAATATTAGCATCACACTTAATTATTGGATGGAACCATTATATGGGCACATGATCTCCTTTCCTGCACTCAATAGTCTCCCTTTTGAATCAAGAAAGAGAAATATTTCCACAGAACATTCTAAGTAACAAATGCTTCCTAAACATGTATTCTGGCTACTGGTATGGTGGTTGCAGAGCTATAGAAAGGTTGAAAAACATGGTTCCTCACCTCAACAACATGAAATGTAGCTGGGGCAAATGATCAGTTTAATTCAGTAGGTGAAACTACATGGTATGATGCCAACTTGGGCAGTACAGCACCTGTATTAGCTAGAGGAATAGAGAAGTTCTCCTAATGTAGGTGGTATTTTACTTGAGAATTGAGGAATGAAGAAAAACTGCCGAAGGAGCTGGTGGGAGAGTGCACCTAAGGCAGAGAAAAGAGAATATATATAGACATAAAGATTTGAGAGAATGATATCCTTAAGGACTAGAGTAAATGCACTAATACTATCCAAGAGAGATGGGACCAAAATGCTCATCATGCAGATTCCTGGGTTTATATATAAAGAGTAGATTCCAAAGAGCCTGTGATGTTCATGTGGCCTCATTCCTAGCATAATCATCCAAGGTAATATTTTGAAAAACATGATTTGGGGTTATAGACTGCTTACATAATTGATTAAAAATAACAGATTCTCATTTGGCTAGCTATACTCGCACTTATTCTCTATCTGTTGGAAACAAAGGGGGAAAAGGTATTATTGGTATTAAATAGGCATCTTGGCCTGGGAACAAAAGAAGCTGGGTTTGGTTTTGGCCCTAGACATAAGAAGTTTGCAAAGGTAGCTGTTAGAGCTCACCCAGCCAACCTGCTGGTGATAACTAAATGGCTCCACCCCCTTCAAAGTCTTAACATGCACATCAGGAAATCAAGAAAAGAGTCTCATGCTCAGGATTGGCACTTCAATGGCAGTGGCTGGAGATGAGGTCATAATATCAAGATTGTGTGAGAACCTAGTATATAACCTCCTGTTACAATGGGTTATATTTTGACAACATATCTAGTCTGAAGCCCCATGTGCTCATCGTTATAAAACCCTAATGTTACTGGTATATTTTAAGTGAACTATCCAATGTATCTTCCGTCTTCCAAACTATGTCTCAATCTTTGGATCCCATGAGATACTGTCTTCCTTATGCATCTTCAAACAAATTTCCAGTCTTTGAAGTTGACTATGTAAGTTCGATTTCTTGCAGAACAAAGAATCTGACACAGTAAATAGAATTTTGTTTCATTTAGAAAAAATTAAGTGGCTGTTTCTATACCTAAAACTTGAGTCAGTACTGAGAGGAAAAGTATAATAAGAATAGGCTAGGAACAGTATGAGTTCCAGATTTGCATCATCTGCTGTATCAGACTCATTTAAGAAGTGAGTCTAGGTTCTAATGAAGTTAAATAACATCCATAAACATTGAAGTGTTTGCTAGTGGGGTGTAAACCTGTTTTCTAGGTTCCTCCATCATTGTGTCATATTCGCTCTCAACTTTCTAGCTCTCATTTCCTGTTATTAATGTTGTTGATTATGTGAGTTTGAATCTATTGTGTACCCCAGAAAAGCCGTGTTCTTTTAATCCTCATTCAATATTGCTGGGTAAGATCTTTTTGATTGTTTCCACAGAAATGTGACTCACCCAATTTTGGGTGGTAAATTTGATTAGATGGTTTCCATGGAGATGTGTCTTCACCAGTTCAAGGTGGGGTTACTTACTGGAGCACTTTAAGAGGGAACCATTTTGGATAAAGCTAGAGAGCCATCAGAACCAACAGAGCCAACAGAACAGTAGAGTGCTGGGGAAGCCATTAAAGCAGCCTGGAGGGAAAGCTAGCAGATGTCGCCCTGTGCCTTTCCAACTGAGAAAGAAACTCCAAACATCATCAGCCTTCTTGAACCAAGGTATCTTTCCCTGGATGCCTTAATTTGGACATATTTATAGCCTTGCCTTAATTTGGACATTTTTACCACCTTAGAACTGTAAACTTGCAACTTAATAAATCCCTCATTTTAAAAACCATTCCAGTTCTGGCATATTGTATTCTGGAAGCGGTTAAGAAACCAAAACATTGAAGTTATGGTTGATTGTTGTTATTATTATTGTTATTTATGGAGCACTTTTCATATGCCAGGTATATTTTATTTGAATTATTAGGAAAAAAAGCACAATGGTTATTAGAATTTTTGGTATTTTAGATTCCATACCACATGCTTGGTAAAGGCAAATTTAAATTTTTATAATTCCAATTTCCTGTTCAAAAACAATTCATTATCATTCTTTTCCACAGATTTCTTTTTAAACTTGATAATTAAATGGTATAATGTTTAAGGAAAATGTCTCCGGTATTGTGGTGATAATTTGCTTACATAGGACATAGGACATTTTGGCAAACATATTTCTTCCTCATTAGACATTCTTGTGAATCATCTTAGGTACCACAAGTAGATAATGGCATCAGTAGTATGGCTTTGATATCCCTTTTCCCACAGGAAATGAAAGTAGTAATCCATCACCTACTCTCATTTGCCAACTCCAGTAACTTAATTTCCCACCCCAACTTAGAATGGTTTAATTTCTTTCTTCATTGATCCCTTGTTCTTAAAGAAAATGGATTTAGCATCACTGGGAGATAGGTTTTGTATATTTCAATTGTTTATTAACTGCTTTCAATTTAAACTTTCTCATTCTGAACTCAACTCAAAATAACCTTTTGTTCTATGTCTTGTGCTTCTTAAAAAACATTCAGAGAATTCACTATATTATTTTATACCTAGTTGAGCCAAAATTTACAACAAATACACACAAACACAATAGCACACATGCAAGTTATGCTATAGTTTTGTCCTGCAACTTGACCTTTATTAAGAGATGCATGTATACCTTTAAGTTGCAACATATTTTATTCTTTTCAATGTATTTATTCAATTTATCAACACTTGACTTTACTTGTCTTCAAGGTTGATCTTTCTAAAGTTATGAGATTTGATTTGGTGCTAACTATTTTACAGTTTTGATTTCTAGATTACTGCATGTCAAATTTAATCATAATGCTGTCAGCTGGTCAAATGGCTCAACTCCATTTTTTCTACTTCACTGACTTTTCTTTCATTCTAGGTTGAGTCATTATTCCCTGTAGGGGGAGTCATTATTCCCTGTAGGGAATAATGGAGTTGACAGACTAATTCCAGAAGTAACCATATTCCTGAGCCAATATTTCTGTCAGTTCCATGATATGCCACAAATAGTTTTAAATTAATACATAAACAGTTTTTATTAGTCATATTTTTGTGTTTATATTTTTGCTTGCTCAAATTGTATAAAATTTTTGGAAGAATTGAAAATTCTTCAGAAAATATAATACATTTTAAATCCCCATTTGCCACATTGGTGTTATGGAAGTAATTTGGGGAGTCACTGGAGAAAAGTTTGTGAAGGTGAAACATTATCATGTGTTTTTGTAAATCTGTGTATTTTTTGAATGGTATTTTCAAATAATATTTGAAATTTATGGAGCACTTTTCATAGGTCAGTTCAAATGCTACTGAATTATAAATAAATTTCCCAACAAAAGGACAGTGAGGGCTGTCATTTGTCCCTCATAAAATCATCTCTAGATCTTTGAAACTGAAAGAAGGAAACTTCCCATTTATTGGCTTTTTGCAATTCATGTGTGTGTGTGCACATGTTTATGGTGCCCATGATGAATTGCATTCCAACATAATACCGAAGCTGAAGGGAGACTGATAACTCTAAGCACCCTAGTAAATAGAGCACCCTGGTAAATAGAGCACAACGGAATGCTTGATGTCCTCAGATGTTCAGTAGACTGTATGCCCTTGCCTGGAGGATTATAGAGAAAGGTGGTAAGAGTCTTCAATATATCAGTGACAATAGAGGTGAGAGTGAAGTAGCCTAGCACCTTTGTCCTGTGCTGAAGCTGCCCTTGGAGGTGGCTTTAAAACTAATATGGTCTTGGGGCATTATCTGGTCCATTCTAAGCTGCTCAGCACCTTGGAACTAGTGACCATTTTCTCTTAATTTTTTGTTAGTTCTGTGAGCAACCAATGCCTTCCCTTTCCACTTCTGTTAACTGGGTTGGTTTTGGCTATTTTCTAATTTAAAAAAAAAGAAGAGAAAAAAAAAAAAAAAAAAAAACTGTGACTAGTAACCCCAGTACTCTACTCTCTGCATTTGTAAATAACTTTCTGAAGGTTCACCTTTTTCCTGCAATGGATGGCCTGCCCACTTCACTTCTATCTTTGTCTTTTTGTTTTAACTGTCTGGCAGATGCTATAATTATAAACCATGTCTCTTTTTTCCTTCTCTCTCTTAGTTGCAGAAGCATAATGTTTCCACTGGGTGCACGGACATCCATAATAGATACCACCTTTCTCAGGCTCCATTGCAGCTAAGAGGAAGGGCTACTTTTCTCTTTCCCTATTCCCCTTTTCCCACTTGTTGGAATGCTTGTATAGCATGACGGTTTGGAAGTCTTATGGACTGCAAAAAAAGATTTTGTTCCTAAAGCTAATCCATTCCTGTGGGTATAAACCTATTATGGGTGGGACCTCTTGATTGGGTTATCTCAGTTGGGGCATGCCCAGGTGGATTGTAGTCCTCTTATTGGAGTTACAAGAGGATGAAATTCAGAGAAGGACACAAGCTAAAAGAGACGGAAGACAGAGATAAGCACACAGAAGCTGAGAGAGGACACAAAAGACAGAGAAAAAGACACAGAAGCTCAGGGAAAAATTCACAGATGGCATAGTCAGAAGCTGAAAGCAATGAAACCCAGGAGAGAAGGATGAGCAGAGGCTACCATGTGCTTGTCATGTGACAGAGGAGTCCAGAATCTCCAGATCGCCTGTTGATGCCTTGATTTGGACATTATCACAGCCTCAGAACTGTAGGCTTGTAAACTAATAAAACCCCATTGTTAAAATCCAGC
The DNA here is from genome assembly GCF_023851605.1 of Tamandua tetradactyla. Taxonomy (NCBI): domain Eukaryota; kingdom Metazoa; phylum Chordata; class Mammalia; order Pilosa; family Myrmecophagidae; genus Tamandua; species Tamandua tetradactyla. The sequence goes on along the minus strand of NC_135331.1, from coordinate 181,595,173 downwards.
CCATTTCTGGTTTATTGCAATTTAGTAGCTTTAGTGAACTAAAACATATGGTAGTGAGTCATCTTGGAAGTGTGTATGAGCCCAGCACACCAGGCATGTTACAGCAACAATTTCAGCAAGCCTGGGCCTTGTCAACTTAGTAGAGCAGAGTTACAATCTGTACTCAACCTTTGAAATGATGGAATAATCTTTTTCAGTTAGAAGGATACAAAATAAATGACACAGCAGTTCACCAAATTTCTCATCACCAATACTCACCTGTGATAAAGACTTTTAACCTTGCTCTCCAGATTTTAGATCAGTAGAGAGGTAGTTCCATTTCTTATTGAAATCAAGACAATCATTTCCTAATATTATATCCTTCATCATTTTGTGAATCTTCATTCTAGTCCTGTTACCTTTATCAATGTGCCTATGCATTTCCAAATGGCAGTTTCCCAACACCCTCTGATTCTGCTCCCTCACTGTATATTTTTCTTATCAGCTGCCTTCCACCTCTGGAGAAATGTTTCACACTGGGTTTATTTTGGTAATTTCTCTGTTCTCCAAATACTTTCTGCCATAGCTATGCACCACATTTCATATCCATTTCTTTTGCAGTTTTCCACATATACTTCCTTACCTCCTTGACATTATCACACACTTTTCTATACATTTCTGTTTGGTACTAATAGCATTGTCCTTTTAGAGGATGAGCCTCTAAATAGAATGGCTCTATGATTTGTACCGTGTCAATAACGGCATTAGAGCTTAAAGAGTTCTGACAAACACCCATGCATATGTAATATTATATACTTCCACTGATGTTAAATATATATCAAAAGATATTCAAAGTATTTTATTTCCTGGGATAAGCAGCAGAATAACTACAATAGGTGTCCTCTAAATTTTTTGCAAGAAGGAGATGTGGACACACCAATGATCCTAGCCGGTTCCTTATGGCTAAGAAAACAGTGAGATTTTCTTCTTTAAATTGGTAGCAAATAATTTCCCCAAATAGAGTCTGCTCTGTCTTTAGATTTGGCTAGGTTATTGATGTAAACCATTGAGAGACTGAAAAGACTTTAATGGTTAATCATAAAAGTTGCTGGTCATACATTGTGGGAGCACAAGCTCAGGTACAACTGAAAGATTCAGCAAATGCCCACTTTATACACAGCATAAAGGGTTCAAAAGAGCAGGACAAGAAATTCCATTGTGTCCAGTCTCCCAGGGAGGCCATACTGCTCGGGTCAGGTCAGTGGGGGGTGGTTCTGCTACCCACCACACTTCACCTCTGAAGGAGAGACAAATGGTGCTACCAGAGGGCAAGGTATTTATGTAACCCAGGAGGAGGCAGGCCTGCCACTGAGCAAAAAGCACGCATCCAGCAACCTTTGTGCACAGTTCCTGCCCTGCTCAAAGCAGCTGGGGCTGCTTGTTCCAGGTTTGGGTTCAAGGTACGGTCAGACTGCTTCATTAAAACTAAGGTCTTCCCCATGCTGGGAAATGGAAACACAATGAAACAGCTGCGCATAAAGAAAAGGAGGCAAGTAAGCGAGGGCTGGAAAGTGGCCACTAAGCATGCTGGTAATTTTCCTAGCATCCATTCATAACTATAATCTGGTGCTGGTGAATGTAGAATATTATGAATATAAATTTTGATGGTTCTGGTTACATGCAGGCAAAATGGAAGGGACAGTATTCCCAAATACATGTGTTCCATTGAGATGAAAAGTCTCTTTTTAATAATAAAGCAATCGTATTCAATTCAGGTAAGAAGATTTCTTGAATATTTAAGGATCATTATCTAATGAACATTTAAAACTGAAAAGCTCTGACAGTTTAAAAAGATTCACAGTTATTTTGGTGACAGTTTCTGATGAAGTGTGAATGTGGCAGAGAAGTTTAATTTTTCAGGATAATGGTTGGCATAGATAATTCATAATAAATTTAACAATTCAGGGATCAAAGCTGTTAAATAATTGCAACAGGATTGCCAATTGGCTTTACGCGAATCTAAAGGGTCTTTTAATGTACTTAATATTTTGCTGAAACATAATTCAGTCTCAATGACTTTGAAAGGGACATTAATAGTTTTCTGAAAATATAACCTTGAAAATTAAATCCATCATATATTTACAAGATTATGGATGAAAGTACTCTGTGAAGTAAGTCATTACATTATCATAATATGGTGTGAGGGGCGATATAAGTGAGAAATAGCAAGGGAAGGGTACTTTGGACCACAATTTGCCTACATTTAACCAAAATGACCTTTAAAAGGAGAGCTGAAGGGTCAGGTTTATCATCATTTTTTCAGCCTTCAAGTAATATATTCTTATTTAGCAGAACAATTTGCTGAAAATTGCTGCGGTAAGAATTATGCTTGGTCCATCTCGCTACCTGCACTGCACAGGGAAGAAACCTTCCAGAAAAGCGGTTTGCCAGCTATCACTTCCCTAAAGCAAAATACTTGAACTGTCCATTGCTGTCACTTCTCTCCAAAGGCAAGCAAATTATAAAGCAGACAAATCATTAAAAACTTATTTTGGAACATACGTATGAGAAAAAAAAGAGCAGCAAAATTTTAAAATTCTAAAAGAAGCAGCATGCTGTGAATATGTCTACTAAATTTCTACTGGGAAATGTCAGATTGCCTCTTCCCCAGCTTTGAATGTGAAATGTAAGTTTTTGTACAAAGAAGAGGATGCACACAAAGTCACATGAAACCTATGTGGTTAGAGTAATAGACTGAAGCTAGCAAGCTGCATTTCTTGATTCTCTTGTATTCAAACAAGTGATTTTTTTTTAATCTCCCCTAACTGACCTGATATTGTTTGACTTGAGAAATTCTCATCAGTTCAAAGAGAGCCGAGGTAGAGAATGTCCAGCCATGTGTCTGAGCCACAGAGCCATCGGTAAATATTTGTTGGGTGAATATTGAATGTATGTGTCCTGATTAGCTTTGAAAGCAGGTTTTCGTGCTCACATGTGGCATTGGTGAAAGAAATGATTGACACAATAGTCTTGGGCAATAATTTAAAGTTCCTTTTAAGATTCTTCATTTTATAAGAATGATGTTTGGAGTGCCTTTTTCCCTTGTTAGCCAGCTCTGGTGTGCCATGCTTGTCAAAACTTCAATTACTTTGCTGTATCAGTGACTTTTAAAAGAGGACACAACTGAAACTGATTCAGCACATGGTAATGGTATTGATGATAGGGATTAAAGAGATCCAGCCAGTGAAGCTGTCCTCCTTGGTCTTACGTGGCATTGTTTTGTTTTTTCCATTCAGAGGCAGTCACTACGTGAAGCAATATCATCGAAGTCCACCAAGAACTCATTCAGAGTCTGCAGGACCGCTAAGTTCACAGACGCATTGTGCCAACATAGGGTCACATACTTATTTAATTTGCTTGATATTGAAAATTGGTCCCGAGCAGGTAAATTCAATGAGATAAATGAAAATTTTAAAAATACAATATAAATTGGGTGAGTACCCAAGTAACTCAGGAACTAATTGATGTATAATTCAAAGGAGTTGTCACTAGATGCCACTCTTTTCACTAGGCTGTGTCGTTCAACATTCTGAACGGCTTCAGGTAAATAGGATATAATAAAGTCAGAGTTATAACTCCATAAACTATAAAGTGCTACTGTTTATATAAATACTGCAAACAAAAGTGATAAATGAAATAATACAAAAAATAAGGTTATAAAATTTTATGAGCACTTTTAATGCACCATCTATCTTTCAGTGTCACTTAGCTGCATCATCATATTCCATTATGGATTTGACCAAATGATATTTTATAACTTACAGTTATTGAACAATGTAATGTTTTTATTTAATTTTCAAAAACCATAGACTAATTTTAAGGTTGTTCATATAATAATCTCACTTGCATTCATGCACATTTTCATGAACTTCCTTGAATGGAAGAGGAAGAGAGAGAGAACAAAAGATTGCATATCACCTTGTATTCCTTTTTTTCTTAGTTTGACCAATGATCTAATTTTGATTCAAATCATTAACTAAAAAAAGCTTTGGAGATGTAACATTTTATATTTTTAAAAATACAATTTTAAAGTCAGTTAAATAGTCAACATTGACGATACAATTATTTGCTTTGCTGGTGATAACAAATGATGTCATACAGCAACAGGGTAAAAACACACCATTACTAAAGTAAGAAATTAGAAAGCAGAAATATAATTGGAGTTGTTTGTAGTGAACAGATAATTTATAAATGAGTCTTAAGAAGCTGTGATATACCTTCAATTGAAGTAAAAGATGCAGCTATCAAAATTTACAGATATTTTCACATATAACAAGTTAGGAGAAGAATTGAACTAACCATTGTGACAACACTAACAGAGATTACAAAAAGAACTTGTCAGTGTAGTGTGTACTTCCCCACTCTGCAGCCCAACATGGGTGAGACTTTAAAAATATTTGGCCTTCAAAAAAGTACTAAGTGATTTTCTATGATTTCGGATTTTTTCGTATGTGTGTAAATGGTTCTTCTAAATTTTGATTGCATTTTGCTTGAAATCTGTTGAAGACCTTTAACTAAATTATTCAACAAACAGCTAACTCAAAATCTTCCTTTGAACCTTTTAGTAAAATACTGCAATTATTGAAAACAAGATTGCTAACAGAAAGAATATTGAAATTTGGCCCTACAAAAAAAGGGGGGGGGGAATGGAACAAATGTAATGATGTCTTTGCAAATAGTACATGAGAGTAATTTAGGAATTTTTAGATTGTTCCTTGGAATATCTCATTTGTTCCTTTTTAAAAGCATATTTTTATTGTGAAATATAACATATATACAAAAGGGCAGTAAATTTCAAAGTACATTCTAACAAGTAGTTATAAAACAAATTTCAATGTATGGTATGGATTGATGTCCCACAATTTCAGGTATTTCCTTCTAGCTGCTCTAAGTCATTGGAGACTAAAAAGAAACAACAATATAATGATTCAGTAGCCATACTCATTTGTTAAATCCTATCTTCTCTATTACAACTCTTCCTTTTCCTTTGATTATTCTCCCAATCTTTAGGGATATTTGGGTAATGACCATTCTAACTTCCTCATATTGAAAAGGGGGTTGAATGGGGTAGTGGGATGCAACTGCTTGATGCTTTTGGAGAGACTGGTAACTCTGGATTTCAGGGTTTATCTGGCCTAGGAACCATCTGAAGGTTTTAGGCTTTTGAAAAATAAACTTAGTGAGTGAAACTTTTATAGAGTCTCAGAGCCCTGGATATTCTGAGGGTTTATAGGAATACTGTTGGTTGGAGCTTGGCATACCATGGCCAATTAGCAATATCTAGTTGAAGCTTGCAATAAGAGTAATTTCCAGAATAGCCACTGATTGGCTCTACTTGAACTCTTTTAACCACTGATATCTTATTTTGTTACATTTCTTTCCCCCTTTTGGTGAGGATTGTATTATTGATCCCACAGTGCCAGGGCCAGGCTCACCCGTGGGAGTCATGTTTCACATTACCAGGGAGACTTACCCCCTTGGATGTCATGTCCCACAGAGCGGGGAGGTTAATGATTTTACTTGCAGAGTTGGGTTTCAAAAAAGAGGCCACATCTGAGAAACAAAAGAGGTTCTCTGAAAGTAACTCTGAGGCATAGTTATAGGTAGGCTTAGCTTCTCTGTTACAGAAATAAGTTTCCTAAGAGCAAGGCTCAAGATCAAGAGCTTAGCCTACTAACTTTGGAGTCCCTAATGTTTGTGAAAGTGTCAGGGATTTCCCAGGTGGAAAAGTTTAATAGTTTCATATATTTCTCTAATCCCTCAAGGGACTTTGTCAATACTTTTAATTATCTGCCCAACATACTCCGGAATGTATCCAGGTATTATTTTAAGCTATGCAGAACTTCAAGACCTCAGTCCCAATTCGAGGCTCCACGTGTTTAGATGTTTAACTTAAATGGCCAGACAGTTTAAATTAAACTGCATGCTACAGAAAATTTAGATTTTGAATAAAGAAAACCTCTCTTTCTTTCATATCAAACAGTAGGTGAAGTTCTAAAATACAGACAATATCATTCTTTAGCCTACATTCTCATTTACCTTAGTCCCAATGAAATTGGCTTAGTTCTAATCTCTATCTTGAAGCCTGATCTCTTTTTTCAGCTTCTTTAATAGTTGCTGTATGTAGCAATGCTTATTTTCAGAGCTGCAGAACTCCAACTCTGAGTCTTAGGTGTCACAACAGTGGTCTTTTCTAACTTCTTCAATAATTTGTAATCTGGGTCCATTTCTTGTAATTCACAGGACCATATTGTTTACACAGGGCCATATATTTGTTATATGTGTTGTGGTACAAAACCATTTTGAGGACTTCATGATGCTTTACATATGCATTTTCTCAATCTGTTTTGCAAACTCAAGAAGTGGTTAGTGTCAGTTAAATTTGGAACTCTCCAGCAAGTCACAGTAGGGTCTAACAGCTTCTGTAGCTCAGTTACTTTTTGCACCTTTTATCAATTCCTTTCCTTTTGAATCCTGCAGGTTGCTTCAGGATGGGCCAGTTGTTAGCCTGAATCCACATGATCATAACTCTCATTATAACAGTTTCAATAAAATAAAAGCATTATTTAGGTAAAAAAAAAAAAAAGAAAAAATGAAATAACCTATTTTTTTTTTAATTATTTGCTCTGTTCTGGAATCTGTACTAGTACTTGCAGCTATTTTTAAAATCAGCTTAATAATCAGATGAGGTAGCTAATACTATAGTTATCGAAATAGCTTCTTGATTGAAGAATCTATAAAGGATTTATCAAAGATCCCCAAACTATTAAAAACAGTCTTGGGCTGAAATTCAATTCTATATGGATTATGAAGTCCAGGCTCTTTTCAGCAAACTACAATGCTAGGAGCAAAGTTTCCTTTGAACTTTTCTTTTTGAGTACTTCTCTGAAAAAAAAAAAAAGCCTGACTACTGATCATTTTGTGTCTGTCAAGAAAAATTGAAAACATTCAGAAATTTGGGGACTACCCATCTGTCTCCTTGTGTCCCTTCTCTTCTCAACATATGTCAGCTCTCCTATAACTTCCTGCTTCATCTGAAAAACCCAGGGTACTTTATACATATCGGGGACTCAACCATTAAAAAAAAATCTAGTAGAAAGCATTGGATTTTACATTTTAGATTGGCTGCAATTGATATCAACTAATTAAACTATCAGCTGGAAATGATTTATACAACTTAAATATAAAACAATACAACTAATACAACTATTAAATACAGAAATGTTTAATTTTAATTTTTCTCTCTCTTTATAAAACCCACACATAATACATTGAACATTAGTTCTTTTTAGTTCGTGTATAAGAGCAATTTAAAATAAAAAGCTGCTTTGCCAAGTTATTTTATTTAGCTGTTATTTTTCACTTACAAACTATTATTTTACCTAACAACCTAGATTTGGGATGAAATAAAATAAAGTAGGTTCATGAATTTTGAAAGATCTACATACAGAACTAAAATTATATATCTACTAACTCCTCCAGAGATATTAAATTGATCCAATGTTATACCTGCAATAATTCTAAGAAGAAATAGTTTTCTAGGAATCTAGAAAAAAATCACAGAAATCTACAGAAACTTGTAAAAGAATTATATATCATTTATAAAATATATCCTACAGATGCATATGTGCTGGTTTGAAAGAATGTATATCCCCTAAAAAAGCCTTGTTTTAATCTAAATCCCATTTCATCAAGGCAGAATAATCCCTATCCAGTACTGTATGTTTGAAACTGTTATCAGATCATCTCCCTGGAGATGTGATTTAATCAAGAGTGGTTGTTAAACTGGATTAGGTGACGACATGTCTCCACCCATTTGGCTGGGTCTTGAGAAGTTTCTGAAGTCCTATAAAAGAGGAAACATTTTGGATAATGAGAGATTCAAGTGTGTAGAGAATGCTGCAACACCACGAAGCAGAGTCCACCAGCCAGCGACCTTTGGAGATGAAGAAGAAAAACACCTCCCGAGGAGCTTCATGAAACAGGAAGCCAGGAGAAGAAGCTAGCAGATGATGCCAGTGTTTGGCATGTGCCCTTCCAGCCAAGAGAAAAGCCCTGACTGTGTTCACCATGTGCCTTCTCACTTGAGAGAGAAACCCTGAACTTCATCAGCCTTCTTGAACCAAGGTATCTTTCCCTGGATGCCTTTGATTGGACATTTCTATAGACTTGTTTTTCACTGGGACAATTTCTCAGCCTTAGAACTGTAAACTAGCAACTCATTAAATTCCCATTTTAAAAGCCATTCTGATTCTGGTATATTGCATTCCAGCAGCTAGCAAACTAGAACAGCATACTTATTATATTCTATTTCTTATTTTGGAGGAATATGAAAACAAAAGGAAATTTATAGTCAGGAAAATAAATCTAAGCAAATTCTGAAGAAACTGTAATTAGTGTACTTGAAAATATTTTCTGTTTTATAAAACTGGAGACCATTCAAATAAAATTTGAACAATTGAAGTGAACATTGTAAGAACTTGCTTGAATTTTTCAATAGTTTGTTGAGTGAATTTCAATAAATTTTAAACTTTTGTTCATATATGGATATGTCTACTTGAATTGTTCAATTCTGTCTTAATTTTAGGCACTACACCTGATCACTCAATCTCCAAAGCTAAATTTGAATTCTTTTTTTTCAATAAAAAAATTTAAATATTATAAGAAATGTAAATTAAATTTTAAGAATGCTTTTCTTATGACATAACTTCAATCAATGCATTAACCTTAATAGAAGTAATAAAAAAGGTATGTGCTCTGACTATAATGGAATTAAACAAGAATAAATAATGAGAGGTAACGGGAAAATGGGTAAGACCTTGAAAAGTAATCAATAATCTTCTAAATTACCCATGGGGTCAAAGAGGAAATTTCAAGGGAAATAAGTAATTTGAATTAACCAAAAATGAAATTGCAGCATATCAAAATCTGTGGAATGTGCCTAAAACCATAGAGGGACATATATATCAATAAATGCTTATATTTAAGAAGAAGAAACATTTAAAATCTAAGCTGAGAAGCTTAGATTAAATAAGAAAAGAAGCAAACAATTACAAATTAAGCAGAATAAAAGAAATGATAGAAATAAGAACAGAAACCAGTGAAATTTAAAACAGTAAAAAAAAACAGTGGAACCCAATAGCTGCTTATTTGAAAAGATCAATACAACTGACAAAACTTTAAAAAGACTAATAAGAGAAAAGATGAAAAGACCCAAATTTTCACTATCAGCAAGGAAAGAGTAGATAAGACTGTAGATTGTTCAGACCTTGAAAGGATAATAAGAGAACACGCATAATTTTAGCCAAATGCATTTGGCAACTTAGATGAACCAGATCAATTTCTTCTCAAGTACAAACTATCCAAACTCACCCAAAATGAAATAAAAATTCTACAAATATTGTGGAAATTTAATTTGTAAAATCTTCCAAAAAAGAAATCACTAACCCAGATGATTTGACTGGCAAAATACACCAGACATTTAAAGAAGATCTAACACCATTTCTATACGGCAACATTATTCATTAGGGAATCGCAAATTAAAAACCAGGAGGTGATATCACTACACACCTATTAGAATGATGAAAATAAAAGGTAGGAAACCTACCAAATACTGGAAAGAATTATGAGCAAACAGATGAATCATATAGTGCTGGTGGAAATGCAAAATGATACTGCCAGGCTGAAAATTTCACTACTACCTTTGACCTAGTGATCTTACTACTAGCTATTAACTTCATGGAAATAAAAGATTATTTTCACCTACAAATCTGTAAATAAGTGTCCATAGGAGCTTTTTTCATAATTGCCCCAATAACAACCTGGCTATCTCTCAGTGGGTGAACGGTTAACCAAATATGATGCATCTGTATAAGGGGATACAACTCAGCAATTAAAGAAAATGATTCTGAAGCATGCACCATCTAATTGAATATCAAAGGCATTATGCTGATTGAAAGAAACTAATCTCAAAAAGGTATAGTGAATTATTTTAACATATGAAATTATTGAAAAGATATAACTATAGTAATAGTGAACTGATCAGTGGGTTAAGGGTGGAGTGGTAGTATTTCTTTGGATTTTGGAACTGTAGAGTGTACTAATTTTGGAGAAAGTTATACAAATCTGTAGATGTTTAAAAGCTTTGGAACTGAATACCAAAAAAGAGTCAATTTTACTGAATAATAGCTAAAAAAATGAAATTAAAAGAAAATCTTTGCCCATAGCATAGTCCATAATGGACCCACATTTTCTTTTATTTTTTTAAAAATATTTTTATTATAAACAATGAGAAAACATACAAACATGCTTGACATGATTACAATCAGTGGCTCACAATATTACACACAGTTGTGTGTTCATCACCATGATCATTTTTTTGAGCATATGCATCTCTCCAGCAAAAGAAAGAAAAACGAAAAAAACTCATACATGCCATACCCCTTACTACTCCCTTTCATTAACTACTAGTATTTCAATCTACTCAATTTGTTTTAACCTTTGTTCCCCCATCATTTATTTATTTCTTATCCACATTTTTTACTCATCTGTATATACTACAGATAAAAGGAGCATCAGAAACAAGGTTTCCACAATCACACAGTCACATCACGAAAGCTGTATCATTATGCAATCATCTTCAAGAAACGTGGCTACTGAAACACAGCTCTATAGTTTCAGGCACTTTCCTCTAACCACTCTAATACAACATAAACTAAAAAGGGGATTTCTATATAATGTGCAAGAATAGCCTCCAGGATAACCTCTTGACTCTGAAATCTCTCAGCCACTGACATTTTATTTTGTCTCATTTCTCCCTTCCCGCTTTTGGTAGAGAAGGTTTTCTCAAAACTTTGATGCTGAATTCCAGATCATTCTAGAATTTCTGTCCCATGTTTCCAGGGAGTTTACTCCCCTGGGAGTTGTGTCCTATGTAGAGAGGGGGAGAGCAGTGAGTTCACTTGCCATGCTGGCTGGGAGAGAGAGAGAGAGAGAGAGAGGCCACATCTGAGCAACAAAAGAGGTTCTCTGAGGGTGACTCTTAGGCCTAACTTTAAGTAGGCTTAGTCTATCCTTTGCCAGGGTAAGTTTCATATGAACAAACCCCAAGACTGAGGGCTTGGCCTATTAATTTGATTGTCCCCACTGCTTTCAAGAATATCAGGAATTCTCCAAATGGGAAGAATTCCCCTTTCTCCCCATTCCCTTAAGGGGACTTTGCAAATACTTCTGTATTCACTGTTCAGATCATCTTGGGGTTTTATTAGGGCATCACACTAACCTGGACAAACCAATAAACTCTCATGCCCTATTCAAGGTTCCATGTACTTATAATGTTCAATGAAACTGCCCAGATAAGTTAAATTAGGAAATGCACTAGTCAAAATATAAATTTTGTACCAAATAAACATTTCTTGCTCTAGTCTCACATCGAAGTTGAAGTGGTAAAATATGAATGACCATCTATTTTCAACACTCTGCAATATCGACATTCCTTTATTCTTTTTCATCAAAAACATTTTTTAATTTGTACACTTAGTCACTATCATTATACACTCTAGGCATTCCTAGATTACACCATCTCAGTCTTTATCGTCTATCTTTCCTTCTGGTTTCCTATGTAGCCCCAGCCCTCCTCCCTCTATCATTCTCACATCCAACTTCATTCAATGTACATACATTATTGTGCTACAATCAGGTAATATTGTGCTATCCATTTCTGAATTTTTACAATCAGTCCTGTTGCACAATCTATATACCTTCAGCTCCAATTACTTGATCTCTATCCTTTTTCTATATCCTGATAGCCCCTGCTCTTAACTGAAATTCTCCACTTTCATTTACTAATGTCAGTTCATATCAGTAAGACCATACAGCATTTGCCCTTTTGTTTCTCGCTAATCTCACTCAGCATAATATTCTCAAGGTCCATCTATGATGTTACATACTTCATGACTTTATTCTGTTTTACAGCTGCATAATATTCCATTGTATGTATATACCATACATCGTATATAAAAACAAATTACTTGTTTAGCCACTCATCTGTTGATGTATATTTGGGCTGTTTACATCTATTGGCAATTATAAATAATGCTGCTATAAACACTGGTGTGCAAATGTCCTTTTGTGTCCTTGCATTCATGTCCTCCGAATAGATATCTAGCAATGATATTGTTGGATCATATGGCAATTTTATACTTAGCTTCCTGAGGAGCCACCAAACCGCCTCTTACAGTGGTTGTACCATTTGACATTCCCACCAACAATGGATGAGTGTGCCTCTTTCTCTATATCCTTTCCAGCACTTGTTGTTTTGGGTGTTTTGTTTTTTTTTTTGGATAATGGCCATTCTGGTGCCTGTGAGATGATACCTCATTGTGCTTTTGATTTGCATTTCCCTAACAGCCAGGGAAGTTGAGCATCTCTTCACATGCCTTTCAGCATTTGTGTTTCCTCTTCCAAGAAGTGTTTAAGTGGACCCACATTTTTGAAAAAAAAAAAAGTTTTAAAGTTATTTTAGACTTATTAATGGTTCGTATTTATTTTCCACCTAAGCATATCACACATACTACATGAGATAATTGTTATTGTAGAAATCACTGCAGATAAATCTCAATGTGGCATTAGAACATTAATGCCAATATTTCACCAGTCCTAGAGAAAGAAGATTCTGGATTGCTGTATTTTTCAATAACTTTCTTCCCTTTTCCCTCCTTATATGCCTGAATCCAATTTATAAATGTACTATCAGTGGGTTTCACAATTTGGTTCTACGTCTTTTGTAGCCTGAGACTATTCCTTTCCAAGACAGGGAGCACATTCATAGGATATTTTTCAAAAGGATGAGCACTAAATAAGCATCATTTAAGAGAGGGTATGTAAGAATTGCAAAACATGTGATAGTTTATTTTCTTTGCATTATATTGATTACTCAATGTGAAACTTTTCATTTGTCTCTCTTGGTCCCTATTTTAATTTTCAGTAACTTGTAAACAGTAACAATGCATTTTATTTCAATTTTCCAAACATAGTTATATGCCCTGTAGACAGGAATAAATGTACTGAAAGTAAATAAAGATAAATGAATTTTTTCCTAAGATGCTTGAGAGGAATTCAGTATGTTTCTTATGAAGCCATCTCTAAATTGTAGAATTTCTGGCATTAGGGATCTGTGCAGCTGATTCTTATTCACATTGCTGTAACACTTGACACAAAGACAAAATGTCACCTGAGCTCATCGTTTTTATGAGTATCATAGCAAGGAATTACAAAGTGGATAAAAATTCCAACCTGGTTCTTTGGTATGGGGCCAAATTATCTTACTCCAATATCTCTAAGTAAGAATGTATAACTAATATGCCAGAGAGCTAAAAATGAAATGGCTGTCTCTGTTTATAATGATCAGAGGACATCAGTATCTGTCAGGTGAAGAAAAAAGATAATAACCTAATTTTTAATGTAATTATTTCATTCAAACACAGAGAAGAACAAACTTTTTATGGTTTTCCATCAAAAAGACTTCTATTTCTTGAAACTATTTTCATCTTGGCAGAATTCTGTTTTTCTAGACTTTTATTTAATAAGTCTCAAAAATGCTAATGAAAAAGTATAGGGTCCAATTTCAAAGATAAATTCATAATGTGTTTGTACTTGTTTTTCTCATTTTTCCCCATGCATCAATTTGACATCTTTACCTGCCTTCCTTCTAGGCCAGAAGTCTTACCTCTAAAGCTACCTTTTCTTCATGCTTCCTACCTGGTCCAGGCAATGGCAGTGCTGTATCAAAGGGAGAAAGGAAAGAGAGCTTGGGTCCTTCTTCCCTCACTCTTCCAGGGATGGGGTTCTTCAGCTGCTGCATTCCTTTATTTGCAGCCTTTGCTTCTGCCATGATGCCCCCCTTGCATGGCTACAGCTTTTGCCCAGTCTGGTTCCATTATCTCTTCCCTATCCCCCCTCCCACCACGAGGCCCCCCACCTCATCATAGGCCTATAAAGCAAGAGGGGCTGGAGGTTTGCCACTGCTCTGAGTCACTGTGTGCTGCACAGCACCACGTAGGCTCTCTTAATCCTTATCACACTTGGAAAATAGTTCTTCTGTGACATTCTTATCAATCTATACTTTGAGTGTGCAGCTTCCTACCTGAATCTAGATGCATACAGACTGGCTGGGTGGGAGGTGAATGCCTTCTACCTCATTTAATGGTTTTCCTCTTCAAATTTCAAAATAATGTTACTTACAGTAAAATGCATTTTAACATCAAAACAGACGACCGCTGATTCTGAAGATCATCCCTACCCTATACTATTATTTAGCATTTCAGAACGATTTGATGGGACAATTATTGCAACAGCTCTTGAAGTTACTTCTCAGCAGCAAAAAGTGACTTTACACGAATTGCCAGCAGTTTCTTTTGCACTGGAATAAAGCTGACCTTTCCCAGACCTTGCTCTAATGGATGACATTATGAAGAAAGGCATTTTCAGCCTCAAAGGGCATGGTTTGGTCGGGTCTTCATTTGGAGAGCACAGATTCCAAGATGAAAGTAAACCTGGCACTTTTACCTGAGTCAACTGAGGGAAGATGCCATTTAATCTACTGGATAATAATGGGGAAAAGGCCCAGAGTTCTTTCGTAGAATTAATGAGAAAATGGCATGAGGGCACAACAAGTCCCTTTCTTCTTTACATTGCTTAATTGGCACGCATGTTTGTTTGGGGGACTTTACAAAGAAAGTTGGCAATAGATCTGTTATCACATCAAGAAATTGGAGTTTGGATTGCTTTCTCTTCCATGAGAGTGAAAGCTGGTAAAAGGATTAAGTTTATTTTATTCCAATAGTTTGAAACCAACAAAGAAAGTGAACCTTCCTATTTTTCCTGTTTTGTGTTTTCCCCTGCTAAAAAGACTCAAAGATTATTATAACTCAGGGTAATAACATAAATGTTTAAATTAAGCTATTAATTTAATGGCTTAAGTAACATTTGAATTCTGTTTTGTTTTGTTTTTTTACTCTAACTGGCACCCATGTACTAAGGAAACAATATAACATGCTATTGATGCTTAGCTCTTCAGCAGAAATCAGGTGTAAATTTGCAGAGAAATATGATATGTATACATATATATACATATATATTAATATTCTTGCTACATATATCTGCACAAATAGCCAAGGTGGGTTTTATTAAAATTAGAAGCCTTATTTAAGTATGAGAATATTCAGTTGTCTTGTTAAAAATAGCCAAGAATTTAAATAACCAACTACCAATTCTCTAATGGCCTAAGTTTCTCTGCTATACATCTACCAAGCTAATTAAACCCATAAATATGAGGCTGGAATAGTAATATCACTGGATGAGTTCACTGCCAATGTGATTAAAAGGTTCTGTCAGAGACTAACCTTCAGATATTAAACTGGGGACAGCTTTTCAAAGAAATGATAGTGATAACGCTTCAAGAAAGAGACAACACTAGAGTAAAAGTTCAACATGCCCCAAAGGATTCTGACAGGGCATGATGGCTGGAGGCCTAAAAGCTAATAAAAGATAAACCTTCTAGTGAACTGCTATCAAAAAAAAAAAAAAAGAAAGAAAGAAAAGGTATAAAGTAGATGTCCCCAAGAAGGGAAGCCTGAGGAAGCTCTCTTTTTACAACAAAACAGAGAAGAGATTAGGATGAAGATATCTTAAACTATTATACAATTTTCTGCCTTTTACAGTGCATTTCTTAGAGTTGACCTTTACAAAGTTTATTTCTCATTTCTGGTAAAGTGATTGAATGAGAGATCACTGATAAAGCTTTTAATCCTTCATTCTTTTGTGAAGGAGGAAATAATGAGCACAATTTTTTTATGGTATATTTGGAAAACAAATTTTCATAAAGCTGTATGGAAAGATAAGAGGAAGAGTCAGCAGAGGTTGGAGTTTTCTTTCTTTCAGCATCTACTGGACAAGCCAGATGTGAGACAAGGGAAAAAATTGGCTGCTGGTCCATCTCATCCATATCCACGGAATAGGAGCAGTCAAAGTCGAGCTTGGTGAGCAGAGACTTGGATGGAACGGAGAATATTTCTGTGATCTCAAGTATTAGAATTATCATTTCCATAAAGAAGAGCTTGTGTGCTGTACTAATGGAATGGAGGAACAGTTAGGAGCTCAGGAAAAGTTATGTGAGTGAGTGATTGTGGAGAGCCGCCTCCCGGGTCAGGCCTAGTGGACGCGCTGCAGCCTGCTCTAGAGTTCCCCCCGCCCATCGAGTGAGCCAGGATGGCGCCCACATCCTGCTTCCGCGTATGACGCACGCGCCCACCAACCCTATCTTCCAATCACCTCTGTATACGTGGCACTAACCTATTGGGTTTGGGCACAGTATATAAGAGGTTACCCGGACAGGGTGGGTGGAGACGACCCACAGGGAGCCGTACCTGACGGCCGCATAGAGGTTGTTCCCCCGCGGGGTATCCTGTCCCGCGCGGAACCTGTAACAGAGAATGCAAGCTTAACTCCAGTAAAGGTCTGTGCTTACAACTGCTACGTGTCTTGGATCTGTGTTTCTCACCAGCGCGGATTTGTCTGCGTCTCTCTGTCTCTCCTCATTGTCTCACCCGCCGGCCGGGGGCTTGACGCTGAGCGAGAAGTCGCGGACAAGTGATGTTGGTCTGCCACCCTTGTATGAGTGAAATCAGACATTAAGAGATAGTGGAGGAGACAGGCTGGCTTCACAAGGGTGCATCCTGTTCACTGGCACAGGTCCTGTGCTCAGAAGGGTCCCATTCTGGCTTAATGCTCTGCTGTCATTGTCTTGGAATTTGTAATCATTTTTGACAAAGGGACATTGCCTTTCCAATGTGTACTTGGCCCTACAGAGTGTGAAACAGGTCCTGTAGAGAAGGATACAAACTCTGGTCAGTTCAGCATATCCTCAGCACCCCTAACATTTTGAGAGGACTCTCTTTCCTTCTGTCAATCCCAAATTGTTCTTGACTCCAGAAAATTAGGAGAAGGTGGCCACAAAAGCATGCCCTTATTCCTTCTTCCTTCACACTTGCCTGGGAGCTCCAGCACCTAACTAGTGCTGTGTTGGGCAGCAGTGCTCTGGAAGCTCTAATCTTTAAGCACTTACAACTAATTCACAGGCTCTAGAAGCCATTTGCCTTGTCTCTGTCACATTTCAGACGGCCCATGATGAGACTGATAAATCACAACATTCTTAGTGGAAAGTCACAATGCTTTGATAACAAAATGAGAGAAGAGGCAGTCGATAAGAAATTATTGATTCCCATTGGCTGTTCAGTAGTATAGTAAATGCTATCTTTGACTATTTATATCCCCGTTTACTATAGTGCTTTGCCCATGAATGTTTTATAATTCCATAAAAAGCCCAACAGGCAAGAAGGAAGTAGAGCATATTGGGAATGAGGATGAGCTCTTAAGCTAGATGGTTTGAGTACAATTTTAACCGTGTGACCTTGAAGAACATACAGGCATGCCTCAGAGAAATTGTGGGTTCCATTCCATGCCACTACAATAAAGAGAATATCACAATAAAACAAGTCACACAGATGCTTGGTTTCCCAGTGCATGCAAAAGTTATGTTTAAACTATACTGTAGTTTATTAAGTGTGCAATAGCATGATGTCTAAAAATGTACATATTTTAATGAAAATGTGACACAGACACAAAGTGAGCACATGCTGTTGGAAAAATGGTGTAGTTAGACTTGCTCAACACAGGGATCTTCAAACCTTTAATGCCTAAAAAACAAAATATCTGCAAAACACAATAAAGTGAAGTGCAACAACACGAGGTATCCCTGTGCTTTCTTCTCTGTGCCTCAGTTTCCTCAAGTATTAAAGAAGGCAAATACTAGTATCTACTTCATAAGTTTATTGTGAGAATTAAATGTATTATTACATAAGGTATATTTTAAAAGCTGTATTTTTTGTGTTACTTGATGTGCTGGTTTGAATTTGTGGACCCCAGAAAAGTGATGTCCTTTAATCCTCAATCAATATTGCTGGGTGGGATCCTTTTGATTGTTTCAATTGAGATGTGACCCACCCAATTGTGGGTGGTAACTTTTGATTAGATGGTTTCCATGGAGATGTGTCACTGCCCATTCAAGATGAGGTTGCTTACTGGAGCCCTTTAAGAGGGAACCATTTTGGAAAGAGCTACAGAGCCTACACAGCCAGAGACCTTTGGGGATGAAGAAGGAAAATGCTCCCAGGGGAGCTTCATGAAACAAGAAACCTGGAGAGGAAGCTAGTAGACACTGCCATGTTTACCATGTGCCTTTTCAATTGAGAGAGGAACCCTGGACTTCATCGGCCTTTCTTAAGTGAAGGTAACCTCTTAATGGTGCCTCAATTTGGACATTTTTATAGACTTGCTCTAATTTGAACATTTTCATGGCCTTAGAACTGTAAACTTGCAACTTAGCAAATTCCACTTTTTAAGAAGTTGTTCTGTTTCTGGTATATTGCATTCTGGCAGCTAGCCAACTAGAACACCTGATTTTATTATCTCTGATATGATAACTTGAAACAGGAGCGTTTTTTTTTTATTCTCTGTCTCTCTCTCGAAGTTTTTATTACGGTAGCACTTAGTACAACATCAAATTTCCCATTTTTGCCACTTTCAAGTATACAATTCAGGGCCACTGATTACAATCACAATGTGTGCTACCACCACCACCATCCATTTCCAAACATTTCCATCATCCCAAACAGAAACTCAGCACCCGTTAAGTCTTAACTTTTTACCATTGTCAAAAAACCAATTGTCCATAGATTGTGGATTTATTTCTGAATTCTCAAGTCTACTCCATTGGTCTATATGTCTGTCCTTGTGCCAGTACCACACTGTTTTGATAACTATGCTTTGCAATAAGTTTTGAGTTCTCTAATTTTGTTCTTTTTCAAAATGGTTTTGGCTATCAAGGTGTCTTGCTCTTCCATATGAATTTGATGATTAGCTTTCCCATTTCTGTAAAACTGTTGGAATTTTGTTTGGGATTGCATTGAATTGGTAAATTGCTCTCAGTACTATTGACATCTTAATGATATTAAGTCTTCCAATTCAAAAGCATGGAATATCCATTCATTTATTAAGAACTTTAATTTCCCTCAGTAATGATTTTTGCTTTTTCATGTATGAGTCATTTATATTTTTGGTTAAGTTTATTTCTACATATTTTATTCTTTTAGTTGCTATTGTAAATGCAATTGTTTTCTTAGTTTCCTTTTTTTTCTCTTTTTAATCGTTTTTAAAAAAATATAACAACAAACACAAACATTCATAACATATGATCATTCCATTCTACGTATATAATCAGTAATTCACAATATCATCACATACTTGCATGTTCATCATCATGATCATTTCTTAGAACATTTGCATCAATTCAGAAAAAGAAATAAAAGGACAACAGAAAAAAATTCATATATAACATACCCCTTACTCACCCTTTCATTGATCACTAGCATTTCAATCTAAATTTATTTTAACATTTGTTCCCCCTATCATTTATTTATGTTTTACTCATCTGTTGATAAGGTAGATAAAAGGAGCATCAGACACAAGTTTTACACCATCACACAGTCACATTGTGAAAGCTGTATCATTATACAATTATCTTCACGAAATGTGGCTACTAGAACACAGCTCTACATTTTCAGGCAGTTCCCTCCAAGTTCTCTGTTACATCTTCACTAACAAGGTGATATCTATTTGATGCATAAGAATAACCTCCAGGGTAACCTCTCAACTCTGTTTGGAATCTCTCAGCCATTGCCACTTTATTTTGTCTCATTTCACTCTTCCTCCTTTTGATTGAGAAGGTTTTCTCAATCCCTTAATGCTGAGTCCCAGCTCATTATAGGATTTCTGTTCCAAGTTGCCAGGAAGGTTTACACCCTTGGGAGTCATGTCCCACCATAGACAGGGCAAGGACGGTGAGTTTGCTTGTTGTGTTGGCTGGAGAGAGAGGCCACATCTAAGTAACAAAAGAGGTTCTCTTGGGGGTGACTCTTAGGCCTAATTTTAAATACGCTTGACCTATCCTTTGTAGGGTTAAGTTTTATATGAACAAACCCCAAGATTGGGGACTCAGCCTATTGCTGAGTGGGGTTGTCCCCACTGCTTGTGAGAATATCAAGAATTCTCCACTTGTAGAAGTTGAATTTTCCCCCTTTCTCACCATTCTCCCAACGGGACTTTGCAAATACTTTTTTACTCACTGTTCAAATCACTCTGGGATTTATTGGGGTATCAGTCCTGACAACCAAGAATATGCAAAAATATGCAGATTCATCAAAAATTACCTCAAATGATTTTGATTAGGGTTAGGAGTTAGCATTTTATTATACCAATACAGGCGACAATATAATTAGAACATTTTAGTAGCTTCAGATCCCAATATTGAAGAGTTCAACTGCAAAGTTAATTCATAGGCATCTGCAAAAGAAAAAAAAAAATTTGTCTCTTTTCACCACTCTGTGGCCTATAATTGATTGTAATTACCAGATTGCACAAGGCAATGCTGGTTGGAAGGTCAAAATTTGCAAAGGACTTTCCCAATATTCAGTAGTTAATGGGACACAACTATAAAGGAAAAAAAAACCCAGCATAATTAAACTTTAGTCTCTTGTTCCTTTCTTTAAGCAGCATAGCTACCATTTTCACATCACCAACGAACTAGAGAAGAAACCTTCCATATGCTGTAGGGAGAAAGCAACATGAAATCTATGTATAAAGGAATCTTATTCATTGTAGACACTCAGAATGGACTCTCCCATTTTTGGATTGATTACAGTCTGAATTTACCTAAGGAAAAAGTACCTATGAAAAAGATAAAGAAGGGAAGAAAAACATTGGTATTACTACTGATTCTCCCTTTTCTTCACAGTTCAACATGTAAATTGCACTTTGTTTCCACATTTTTTTGATTTACAGATAATCACTTCCTGCCTTTTGGTAAGATCAGGTATAATATCAGAATGATGGGTAAAAATTTATATATGTGTTAGTTTCTAAGTGTTTTTTCTTATTCTTTTTTTTTTAACTTATATAGCTTTGTTCATATGATGGAAATAACTTCTTTAAAATAATGTGTCATTTTCTTCCATTAATTATACATTAAATTGCCTATATTCAAATAAGCAAATTATATAATTCTCCAGCTATCATTCTAGTTATATCTTATCTTCATAACCAAACATGAGCTTACAAAACAAATCAGTTCATATTGAAATATTGTTATTTCTTACAGTTGGCACCTTGAAAACAAATATCTTCTCTGCAATCAAACATAGCTTTTATTATTGTTTATTTTAAAACTTTTTATGTGTGATTTTAAGAGTAAAATATATTCATTGTAGTACATTAAGAAGTTCTCTGCCCTTATTTCAAAGAAGAGAAAGATAAGAAAAACATTTGTAATTTTCCAACCCACATGAAACTGCTTTATTGTTGGATATATTTTCCCACCTACACACACAAACACACATACATGCACACTTACAGACAAGATTTAGATATGTATGAAACAAATATATTGCAAAAGAACTGTGATATTATTATATATCCTGTTCTGATAATTATAGTTTTTACTGATCGTGATATATTGCATGAAAGTATAGTAACAAAGAAACACCGCATTTGTCTCTATGAAATTATGCAAATAGAAATAGGAGTTATATAATTTTTCAGTGCTGGAATAGAACACTATGAACTGTTCATTCATTCTCAGTAGAACTTTCATCAGCATGAACATTCTCACTTTGCAGGTCTCAGGGGACCAAGACTGCTTCTAATGTGTGTGAAACTGAAAATGTGTGTGAAGGTGAAATGGCTTTTGTAAAATTTGTCACCTAATATTCTGGTTTAGTCCTTTGTTTTTGCTTTACAACTCAACTCTACTCTCCATTTCTTAGGAACACAGGGTTTTATTCTATTACTGGCATCCCCAAAGTCCCAATAGTATCATCCTTGATTTTTCACGAAGCTTTGCCTTTTTTGATGCTGTACATCTACCACTGCCCTTTCTACCTCAAAATTTACATGATAAATGCATTTATATGAAAATTACGTGCCAGAATTTAGCGTTGGTTTGGCAAATGGTGGTGTGAGGAAGTTTCCATGAAAGGCAAGCTATTTCCTTTAGCTGTATCTGCAAAAAGCCAAACAAGCCACGACATTTAAATCTGAGCTTCAGGATTTTTTAAAAATAAAAGAAAGGAGATAGAGAAGGGGAAAATCTGTTTTCAGTACTTAATACTATAGTACAAATTAGTGCAAAATATCAAGGCTCATTCTGTGGTGGATACAAATATGAATAATCGCAATCTCCCAGCCACTCCCTTGCCTTTGGGAGCGTCTAATGCCCATTTGACTCTGGGCATTACCTTTATTACCCTTTCCCTTATGTCTCCACAACTCCTGAAGTCACTTAAGTCAATCTTAATAAGACTAAACCAGTTACCACTCTGCCTTGCTGCATTGCTCGTTGAGTCACGGTTAATGTGTCCTCATTCTTATTGGCTCCTGGTCACTGCTATTCTCTTCAGTCATAATGCTTTCCTAATTCTTAATGATTAGTATTCGTGGGGTGATAGATCCAGGACTCCAGGCCCTCATTCCTTTAATCTTGTCTCCTCCTGTGAACATGTCCTCCACCTTCCCTCAACCACTTACTCCATGGTAGACCCTTAAATGTCATCCTTTCCAATAACTACAAACTGTTCATAATTTCGATTCTCAGCTTCTAGCTCTTCCTCCACCACCTAAAATTCTTTAGCTCATGCCCTATTGTACTCCCAGTTCTGCAATACTTTTCCCTCACTGCTTCTACCTGTCCTTGTTCCAGTCACTACCTTCACCTCTTCAGTCCTGGATTCCCTCCTTACTCTACTACCCCAACTTAAATTCCATGGTTTTTCATTGTAATCAACCCCCATCCCTTGTCCCTCACTCACTTCCTTATACTTGCTGAAAAAGACACAATGGTGTCAAAAGAAACCTTCATCCTACTCGGTAGTGAAATCTAGAAGCTTAGTTTAGATAGGTAAAAACAAACAGCTATGCTCACTGATCTCATTCTAAACTCATTGCTGTTCACCTCAATGGGCCGTTAACATTAGCTAGCTTTAGAATACATTTCCTTACTTGATTCATTTTCCCTCGTCCCTTATTACATATGCTCTACTTACTCATCAAGTATCAAATTCCCACTCTCCTGTAAGATGTTTGCCTTTAAATTGAAGAAAATATAGAATAGGCTATCCATAAGCTTTAGGGGCGACCATATCTATTCTCCCTACCTAAATCTCTGCTCCTAAACTCAGCTTTCACTCTTGTTACTATAAATTAAATGTCTGTGGTCCAAGTCATGGGTAAACCCTTCACTCATTTACAAGATCCAATTTCTTCTCTCTTATTCAAGGACATTGTTCCATTCATTTTTCCCTTTCTCTCTACATAACCAAATTTTACCATTAAGTAGGCAAACATATTATTTCCTTATGTTAAAAAAACAAACAATAATTAAAAACTTCTGAAGACTCCTTATATTTTCCTCCTTTTTTTTTTGACAGCGTAACTCCTAAAAACTTGCCTACATAATCCTCAATTCTCCAATTGTGTGTTCATTCTACTAAAATCAGGTTCTAGACCCCACTAATTCATCAAAATGGTTTAATAAAGTTACTGGCTACCTGCACATTGATAAATCTAGTAGTTACTGACCTGCCTGCATCTTGTTCTATCAGCAGCCTTTGCCTTAGATCAACACTTCCTTTTCATCTACACACTCAATCTCTTAGAAATCTCATCCAGTCTATGGCTTTGAATATCATCTACACAATCATGTCTCCCAAATTCATATCTCTGGCCTTGACCTCTGCCCTGGACTTTATTTTAATTGCCTAATTTATACCATGTCTATTAAGGATCTCAAATGCACCATATTCACAATTGAGCTCCAGATATCTCCCCTCATACTTGTTCAGCTCATGGTCTTCTCAGCTTAATTAAGGGAAACTGCATCCTTCTATTTGTTTAGATGAAATTCTCAACCTTCACTCTTTTCTTTATTTCACAAGCCATAGCCAGTATGAAGAAAACTTGTTCTATTTAGCTTCGAAATATGACCAGTTCTTAAAAACTCTGTGATCTGTGGCAACATTATCTCTCAGCTGGATTACTGAAATAGCCTCCTAACTTCTCTCCCATCTGTCCTTGCCCTCATAGGTTAATTATCAGGACAGCAGCCAGAATGACCTTATTAGAACATAAGTAAGATGGTGTCATTCTTCTCCACAAAACCCTCCAAAGGCTTTCTATTTCATTTGGAGAAAAAGCAAATTCCTTACAATGTCCTTCAAGGTCTGGTATTATATGTATCTATTTCTCTGACCTCATTTCCTAACATCTATCTTTGTGCTCAATTTATCTCAAACCTCAAACACAGAACGTTTTCCAATTTGTACTAACTCTTCCTGATATATTCCTCTCCTGGGTAAAAATATGGCTCACTTCCTCACATATCTCAAAGTTTTATTCAAATGCCGTTCAATGCAACATGTTTTCCTTATCATTATAATTAAAATTGCAACCATTCCCTCTCTTTTCCCCTTCCCTTCTTTATGTTCCCTGATGGTAATCAATACCATCTAACATACTACAGTGAAAGGGAATTATTCAAGCAAACATTTATATATAAAGGAAGAAAAAGTATATTTTACAGCTATGTCTGACTTGAGTCTAGAATGAATACACTGAAAAGGGTTGGGCATGGTAGATGGACATAAACTGGAGAAGGGGTATTATCTTAGATTAAGGAAAGCTAAAATAAGTTTTATTTTATTTAGTATTCAATAGGGCATAATTATTTGGGGAGACAAAGAAGGAAGGAAGGAAACCTTTATGAATATGACTATGACACTTTAAGAATATAAATATTTATCCCCACTAATATACCAAGAGCTACAAAATGATACAGAATGACATTCTTCCAGAAGTAACTTGCAGTAAACATCAAGAAATGGACTAATGAAAATATTTGAGCTATTTCTATAAGCTGGTGACAAAGTTTGAGATGCAGACTTTCTGATATCCTTCACGTTACACCCTAGATGAAGAAAATGACAGAATAATTTAATTCCGATTGTGACAACAGAAAGATGAGGCTATTCATCTCATGATGTAGAATGTTCCCAAACAATCATGTACAGTTAAGCTTTGAACTTAGTCCTTTACACAGGAGTTATACAAAACTGTTTAATTGATCAGACTCTACTCCCTGGTGAAGAAGAATGCAGACTACAAATTTCACAAGCACAGTATCATGCTTTGTACCACTCATCATTAATGGGATTTGTTCTGCAGAAGTAAGTAGAACTGATTTTCAGGACTTACACATATATTGCTTTACATTTATGCAGAAAGACAGGTTTCTCATTCTTACCAGTGTGTCTCTGTTATTTTGCTGAATTGTAGTCATGACTTCTGCAAAGTGTGAACCACCTCTGAGTATCTTACATGCATACACCTGTGCCTTCACCTTGCTAAAGTGAAGCTCAGGAAACAGTAGGTAACTGAGGCTCTTATGGTTAATGTCCTGCCCTGGAACTTAGACTTTATGTCAGTCACTCAGCCAGGTCTTAACAAAGATCACAACACAAGTACATAATCATCATAGAATACGAGAATTGAAGGTATTTTGCATATCAGCCTTATTGGAATATCACTTGAGGTCCAGAGATGTGGAATGATGTCAAAGTCAGTAACGATTTGGGTTCTTACAAGGCAGAACTGAAAACAATGGTTTATTTCCATGGAGGTCCCTTGTTTTGTTCCCTTTTCTCTGATTCTAACAGATTTGTCTTTGAAATTCCAAAGCCTTTTCTGGAAAGTCCTGGTATAATTTTGTTGTGTCAGAACATGGAGTGCAGTGTAAAAGATTCAGAAATAAGGGAATGGGTATTGATTGTTATTGTCATGAGCTTGTAGATCAGGTGGGGCATATCTACTGAAGGATGTGGTCCAGTGTGGCTTTGGACCAGATGCTCGCATGTTCTCAGTGTCTCTTCATTCTCTTTAGACCAGAAGCCATTGGACACATGCCCCTTTCACGGCAAATGGCAGGAGCACAAAGGCAAGGATGGAACAGGTATTGCCTCTGAAGGGTTTTGTTCAGAACTAGCAGAATGATACCTCTGTCCACCCTTTATTGGACAAAATAAGTAATATCATCAAGGGAAGTGACATATATATTTGCCTCATAAAAATCCAAACTTTCATAATCTGTTTGCTGTTTTGGATGAAATTAACTTTGCTATCTTACATAATAATTTGAGTACTTTTTTTTCTATAGATTTCACAACTGTTGCTATTCTGTTTACCACTACTTCATTCACATTTTTCTTTCTTTCCTTTTCTATGTAGTTTAAGTTGACTTTATATCTTATTTTAGAGTAATTTTAGTAAAGGTATGTCTAATGTGCTGTCCATTGAAAGAATGGTGATCTGGCTTAAATTTTAGAAAATCCACAAAATTTCATATCACTTTGATTGAATATTTGGATTTTCTAATGAATGGGTTTTTTGCTCAATATATGCCAAGAAATAGTTTCTATTCTCTAAGACCTTGTTTTTTTCTAATTCAATTACTTTATTTACATTTTTTCTCCCAAAGAAACCTACACCTGCTTTGCCTACCCTCATCCTTCGTCTAGTTTTCTCAGAAAGTCAGTTATTAGATGAGTTATTGCATAGAATAAATGGGGTCATAATATGTATTTAAGCCATTACCTTGAAGGAAAAAAATCTATTGCACAGCAGCGGTTGCATACCTAGATGTAGATCTTTGCCCTAATCATCTATGCATTTGCTTATGAATCATGAGTGGTTTAATCTTAATACAAATCCATCAGAACAAGCAGAAGAGCACATGCTCTATGGACAATAGATTAGAACTGTCACCTCTGGAACCAACTGACAGCATATTTATTACTCCTATGATCAACCCTTTCAACTTGTAATGGAAACTTACTTCACTGTGAATGCAGGAGTAATTTTCCACATGAACCATGAAGCATAACAATAAGAGTTCTGTGGCAGATATTGTCACTTATCTGCAGATATTCCCTTGAATCCTTTGAACATGTTTATATGCAACGGTTCTCAGGATACTTTCATTTTATAAGCCATTATTAGTGTTCCTCAGCCAGATTGCTAGAAACCGCTTTCCCTTTTCCCACAAAGAACCAAAATTACCTGGAAGTTTGAATCTCCCTGGGGCAGCTCTTAACCAGTGACTGGGGGCACAGGATTATAAATAAACTGTATCTTTTCTATCTCTCATGGGGTATTTTGGACGTGAGATGACCTACACTGTCTCCAGAATGACTCTCAAACTGAGCCAAAGTTAACCTTGGTGGGATTTGATTGATAACAGAGTCTTACTTGCTACCTTTCCTTCCTAGTCCTTCGTCCCCACGTTCCTGTGAAAAAAACACTCTCAAGATCTGTTTTCAGGTATGCTGTCCTATTCTTTCCATTCACCGGGTCCTATAGTATTTTCAGTCAGTAATTCCTTTTTTCCTTTTTCAACTCCTCTCCCTCAATTGGTCTGGCTGAAACTTGATCTAGCTATTGAATGAATATCAGGAGGGGTAGATGAGAGATCTTATGGAAGGGGATTTATCCTGTAAAGTAATTGCCACAGTTGAGTCTTCTATATGGTTCTCAGACATGGGAGGATGACATCTTATAGTTTACCACTCCAGCAGGCAGAGAGGGTTCAGGAGAATATGGGATTCCAAGTGCTCTTTAGTGAATCTACCCAGTTATTCCTGGATAGATTGAATATTCCCAGATATTCTATCATAAGACTCTGAGTCCTACTCCTTCCTTATCTGGGCCTTGACTTTAGCATAAGACACTCACTGAGGTTGTAAATTTATTCATCATTTTAGTTCAGCTATTCTTACTACCAAGCTTGAGGACATGAATCTAGTCATGATGTGCTATTAGAATGACTCTTCGAAGTTTGGAATTAAAAAAAAAAGATGGTTCATATTAAATGAAGCACTTTTACCAGAAATGTCCTAGCAGAGCTTTGCTGAATGGATAAAAGACGGCTTAAGAGAAATGGTTATTCTTGATGGATCAATAATGAAAGACCCATTAACCTCAACCACCTGCCCCAGTTGTCTTTTTTTCTCTAGGCAGGCTCAGAAGACATTGTCTCCACTAAGATTATTCCTTATAACTTTATGCCCTTATGATTGAGACAATTGAGGCTTGTTTATGTAGCTGGGCTCCCTAGTGATAATGAGCAAGACAAGATTCCAGATATGAAAGGCTAAGCGGCAGCATTAAATCCTAAAAGAAAGGGACTTATAATTACACCAATGTAACCATGAGGCACTTACTTCTAGGTAGTTTCAAGAAATGGAATCCATATATTACGGGGTCTATGAATGTGTATAAGGAAGGATTCTATACCACAGTGATAAATGTTTACAGCAGTAAGTCCCCCAATCATTCCCCAAAGGGTTCTATGATCATTTACTCACTCTGCTGTTTCAGAAATGCTGTCTTTAGGAAAACAGATCAACCCAACCCCTGGCACTTAGTATGCAAATTGAACTAGCAAATGTGTAATTTTTTTTAAATTAAGAATGAGAATCAGAAGTAGTTTGAATTCAATGTGAAATGAACAACTACACACTTTTATAGACTTCGCTTGATTATGAACTCTTATTTGGCCTCATAACCTTCCCGGTCCAAATCCCCCTCTTTTCTATTGCTTTTTCTAAAGAGAATTTTCCAATATATCATTTTCACATGAATATTCATCTCAATATCTGTTTCTGAGGAACTGAATTTAAGAAATATTTCACTCCTTTTGGATACTTTTATAATTTGACTTAACTCACTTTTGGAGGAAGTTGGACAATACTGAATAAGTGAAAAATAAAAGAGAACAAAAATTTCCTCCTATAATGTAGAGTTTCTCTGCTTATACAAAATGCATTCCATGTGGTCTTTTTTCATGGGAAACACCCTACTTTGGTTTTTCTTCTACTACACAAAAAGTCTCTAAATATAGTGTCCCTAAGTCCCAAGAAAGTATCTGCTAAGTCTATACTTTAAAGTTGATGGGGGAATTCTTTTCTTTCATGTTTGCAAGCAAACAAACAAAAATTTAAGTCATTTGTGAGTTCTTTTATGGAACTCCTTAATTTAAAAGAGAGGCCACAATTATGTAATGAACGCATCTAAAATCATTCCTTGACTACTGAAAGGCTCCTCTGACTTTACTTGTCAGTGTAGATATCTCTCAGAGGGTGGTCAATTCTAAGGTCAAAAACAAAAGGGAAAAATTCAGAGGGGACATTGGCACAGCATCCCTCTGGCCCCAAACCATCATTACTTTATTTGAGCAGGGCAGTTAATTAGAAATCAGCATAGTCTGCAGAGAGGCAGCTGGAACACCTGCAGCAGACTCCTGAGAAAAGGCTGCTGGCGTGCCAGGGCTCAGAGCCCAGCCAATGTGCCATCCTTTATGTCTCCTTATTTCCTTCTTTTGCATTGCCTTCATCCATCTCCAGAGAGACCCTACTGCTTTTCATTTGATCTAGCAAAGAAATCCCAAAGGAAGAGAAAGGGTTAACAGATGGGTTTGCTGAGGAAAAATATTTGTAGCCTTATTTAGAGGCATTATTAGAAGATTATACAGGACTTTTCACGTACAAAGTTTCACTTATTTCAGAAATTTCTCCCCCTTCTCCTTAAAATGTTAATATTCTGCATGTTATAGCCTGGATTAACTGACATCATGTAAGTGGGTGGCTGGTTAAGTGTTAAGGAAGAAGTTTTTCTGCTTTCTGGAAATTTCAAGAACAAAACGGAATTGCAGTCATTTGCCTGAATGTACTCTTAGTATTTTGTAACGACTGTTGCTAGAATCCAAAGAATGCTTTTCATAAAAGGAAAATTTATTTCTTTTGCTTTTGCTTTATAGCTTCTTAGGAATCTGCAGATCCAGAATAGATATACTGTACCTTTTTATCCTTGTTCATAGTATTTGTGGCATACATTTCTACTGAAACAGACCTCAAGCTTGAATAAAAGAACTCACTTTTACGTCTATGACTTCGTGGCTTCTTTTTAGTTCAAAACAACTATGTGAAGATTTGTCTAGGTCAGTAATGGTAATAAAAAGTCCACATTAACACTGTTTCATCCTTTCTCTTAGAAAGAATCATTTTCTCACAGAAAAGAAAATCCAAGTGTATTACCAGCATTGACACACAAATGAATTTGGGTCACACTTCACATTTACTCAGAAGTATTTGTTCAGAAATATGAAATCCTGGTAATTGGGTGTGTGGTTTTCCTTGACAAGAGTAATTCTAGCTTCCAGGGAACTATTTGTTACTATTTCATTCTACCATAAACTTAGAAATGAGAGAGTTTCATGGTTTTGTCTATTAGATTTGAGAGTAATGACCAACCGAGGAAAAGTAAAATAAAAATAAAAATAATAACTCTTGACGAGTTGCTGCTGCAACTTCAGCTGCTGCCTTTGTCTGATTAAATATTTATTCTGTCAGAGCACAAGAAATAGAAAGAAACCTCTAATGTTTAGTTAAGAGATATTAAAGCATCCAGATGCAATATTTATGCAATATTAGTCATGCAATATTTATATTGAGACTTTGTTTTGCTTAAAATATCCCTTTGCATTCATTACCTTATTCTCACAACCTTGTACGGAAAATAGTCACATTCATCTATCAGAAGAGTTTGTGAGAAGCATGCCAATCAGCCATGAAACACCTATAAGGGAAAGGTCATGTGATGCCCGAAGCATTCCTCTTCCCAAAGCAATATTCTCCCTCATATGGAGTACAGCACCTGCATCCGCAACCAAATGAGGAAAAAAAATAGCCAAGTAAAAACTCAACTTTGTTTTCCTTGTAGATTGCACAATTTATCTCCAATAACACATACACATTCATCGTCACCAAATCTCAGTGGAATAATTATGAATATTTACTGAATAGACTGTGCAAAGCCATATGCTGCTGGTGGAAAGAATGTGGAAGAGATACTGAAAACTGGCACAAAGAATAAGATTGCAAAATCAGCCACTTACAGTTAGGCAGCATTTGAAAATCACTATGCAAGGAGAGTGGTCTATAGTTATAAATAGAGTCCTGGATTTCCATGAGGTAAAACTAGTTTGATGGGAGAGAGTAGGAACTCCAGAAATTTCTGTTACAAGTCATAGAATTTTTTAAAAGAAGTTATTAAAGTGAAATGTTAATATAAGCGATGGCATTTTTTTATACATACCACTGTAACTCCTTTAATCTGCAATGCAAAAAAATGTAAAAGAAAGTAGTAAGTGTAGGGTGGGAAAAAGCAAAATGAATCCTATTCAACTGCATTAGTGTTAAGCCACTGCCTGCCTAGGTGACAGAGTGAACCTTAAAATTTTCTTATATTTGCATTGCATTTTGCAGTTTATGGAAACACTTTTCTACCTGGGTTCTCATTTGATTCTTTCAATGGCTGTTATGGGATATAACAGTGTTTGAATGATTTGTCCAAATCATGCTTCTTTGCCAATGGCTAACTCATAATTAATTCTAATAATTTAATTTGCATTGTATGTTCCATTCCCATGACCTACTCTTAGCAAAGTATTTGCTTCATTGTGGCATATTCCATATCTTTTCATACCTTTAATCTCATTATTCAATCCAGCCTAAAATCCATTTCCACACCAATAGAATGCTCTTTCAATCAACCAACTCCATTTTCATTAACCACTATTAACTACTGAATCTTATCATATGCGTTATGATTTGGAGAGGATAATATGCCACACCCTATTTCCCTGCCTACACAGACATCCTGAAAAGCTTCCTGACTTAGCAACATATGGATACATAATTTTATCAGAAGCAGGATGACTAGGGGAAGATTCAGTATAAATAGATTCTTTTGCTCTCCACTTTCATGATTCTAATGGAAATACATAGAGCTTTTAGTAGTGTTGTTCACTCCATGTAGGGACTTATCAGAAGTGAAAATTTCAATTATGCCATGACAGCACAAAGCTTACAACAGGATTTAAGGGTTCGTTTTGTTCTTGAATTAAAATCAGTGCCAGCAAGGCCAAATCCATGGGATTTTCCTAGATTTCTGAATAATATATCTGCCTTCAGTTTTCTTACTTTGTGGACATTATATTTTCCTGAATTTCAGTTCTTAACTCTGCCATAATGTCCTATTTGAATGGTTCATATGCTGAATCCTTTCCCAATAGATCCATTTCCACAATACCTGTCCCCTTGAACCATAGTAAGTCATAGAAATAACTTACTCAGTAAATTGATTGACCAAGTAACCACATTCTTTTTCTTAGAAATTTCAAATATAAGCTGAATGGGCAAAGAAAGGATTTTGAGAAAATCTAAATAAATAATAATTTGATTGAAGTAAGTAAGTAATACTAACTTACCTATCTAACTTCTTGGTTAAATAACATGGACGTGCATTCTGTTTTAGGTATTTTGGCATATTAGCTATTTCCTGTCACCCCTTTAAAAACAAACAACAAACAAAACAGCTCTCTGGTAAAACACCCAATTTTTGTTCAAAAATAAATCAACCTTTAATTATATAATCACATTTTTCATTAACTTCCTTAATGAACTGTAACATGCTAGCTTGACAGGAAAGAAAAGAAAATCTTTAAAGACCAAAGAGTGATAATAAAGCAAAACTATAAAGCAATAAATGGAGTTTAAAGCCCTCCATTTAGTCCCAGTAGCTTTTGGGACTGTGTCCATTCCTGGGAGCTTATGGTTGAGGTCTTCAAACTGCATATACGTTCCAAACTTATACCAGTCTTTCTCCTGCGTGTGGGCACAGACAACAGTTTTAAGGAAATCAATTTCCACATTAATTCCAATCTGCATATTTTTCTAAAACCTGCCTGAGAATATTCTTGTCAAACTTCCTAGCAGTGTTAGCCATTCTTCTTTTCTCTCCTACTGTTTCCCAATATAATTCCCCCATTCTCATACACAGAATTCCTAAAATCTTGGAATCTCCCAAAATTCCAAGATTTAACATGCCTAAATTGCTTGTCATTATATTTTTCAAGAGGGTAAGCAAAACTTCTTAGGTGTTAAAAAAGAAGGAAAGAAAAGAGAAGAAAGAAAAAAAGAAACAAAAGACCTAAAGCTAAGCAAATATTTGAAAAAGGACAATTCCAAAATAATCCGTGCTACATGGGCTCTATAATCAGAGAACTACCTCAGCTACTTAGTTTTAAGATGTCAGATAGGGAAAGGTAAAACTTTCCAGTTTTTTTTCCGACATACAAAAATTATATCTTTGAATAAAATAATATATCAGAGATAAATGAGCTTAAACATTTATGCAAGCTCATAAAAGGATCATTTTCATTAAAATTTGCTAATAGATGATTGGATATTGAAAAATTTTTATTCATTCTTTACTTGGGTGCAAGTCTGCTCAATGTCAATAGTAAACTAATTGCTCAATTGTTTTTACATTTCATGTACTTATATGGTTTATATTAACACAATCAAAATAAGCTAAGGATTCTATTGTAAATAATGTACTTAAAACAATCATTAATTCATCTTTTATAAGCCCTGAATTTATTGATGGTATATATACTTTTCCTCTATTTGCTGCTAATTTCCATTGAATCTTACTTTATTCTAGCAATGTCATATTCATTAATGAGCACATTAATTAATTTTTTAAAAGACCTATCTATCTCATTAGGAAAGACATTTCCAGTAAAATTTTTTTCTTCATGCTGAATCAATTGTGTTCTTTTAATAATTCTATAATAATTCAATACAAAAGAATGTTTTAACATTTAGAGCATTATAGAAATTGAAAAATCAATTTCAATTTATGAATATAATTTAGTTGAAGAGAAGTATGATAGAGTGATCCTCAAAAAGTGTTCAAGAACAAAATATAGCATAAAGGGTAAAATTCTGTTTAGGAAATGCCATGAAAATATGAGTTGGTGAAGGAAGAAACAGTGCTAAATGAAAATGCCCCAATGTATTTAGACAGGATTGTTTAGATTATTAGCTAAGGGAAATTCTTCCCTTCTCCTTTTCTCAGCAGGAGACATTATACTGTCCGCAGCCGTCTCGTTCGGCTTCTGATCCCCGGCCGGCGAAGGGAACAGGAGGGGAGAAAGAGACAGGCGCAGGCAAACCGACTCGAGTGATAAACACGGGTTCGAGGCACGCAACGGTTGTGAGCACAGACCTTTACTGGAGTTAAGCTTGCATTCTCTGTTACAGGTTCCACGCGGGACAAGATACCCCGCGGGGAGACAACCTCTGTGCGGCCGTCAGGTACGGCTCCCTGTGGGTCGTCTCCACCCACCCTGTCCGGGTAACCTCTTATATACTGTGCCCAAACCCAATAGGTTAGTGCCACGTATACAGAGGTGATTGGAAGATAGGGTTGGTGGGCGCGTACGTCATACGCGGAAACAGGATGCGGGCGCCATCTTGACTCACTCGATGGGCGGGGGGAACTCTAGAGCAGGCTGCAGCGCGACCACTAGGCCCAACCCGGGAGGCGGCTCTCCACATCTCCCCCTTTTTTATTATTTTTGGTCCGTAGACCCTTTCTTAGACCCAGTGTTTCCATTGATGAGTGAGCTCCCGTGAGCCTGATTAGCCCACTACTTGTTTTGGTGCTTTGGGGAGTCTGGACTAGGCTTGCTAGGCACCAACCAGAATGCCACCTCATATAGAGACCGGAGAGCCCGTGAGCTGGAAACCACGTGACTCTCCCTGCAGTGCTTCGCCTCGCAACTGGGCTAAGCGGGGCTCAGGAGAGCGGCAACCAGAGTCGAGAGTGTCACTAGATGTCTCTGTGCAATGGCCGGAGTCTAGTCTGGCCAGGACCGTGACTCTGCCTTAGAGATCATCCTTTAGACAAAAATTATGACTTCTGGTGCCGCCTTTTATACCCGGGACACAGCCATGGGCCTTGCCGCTGACCTTGCTTTCGAGCGTCCCGCCCTGAGTGGCCGGGATGGGTCATACGGTGAAATGGGGGACTGGGCAGCAGGGCGGTCGTTGTCAGGAGCACCAGGGGCGAGTGACATAGCCAACATGGTAGTAACACGCAATTGCTGCTGTGTCTGGAACAAGCGTTCTAACAAGCATTTAACAGTGACTAATCCCACTAATAGTCCCACCGCTACGAGAATCCAAGTAGTCAAATTGGGCCAAGAGAACCAAGAGGTGACTCGGTTCCACAGACTTTGTACAGTCTCGCCCAGTTTGGAAAGGTCGAAGGCAACGGGGGTTATTAAAACTGGTCCCCCTTCTAAACAATCGAAGGGTGACCGGCGTTTTCGTTGCCATCTCGTCAGTCGCCGCCGTCATCAGCAGAGTTGGAGACCGGATCTGGTGGTTCAGGTTGAAGGCTTGTTGGTTTTTTGTGCAACAGCTCCGTGGCCTCCTCGGGCGATGTCACGGTTCTCACCAGTCTTTCTGGAACCCACACTGGCTGACGTCCTGGCTCCTGGGGAAAAACACAAACAGAGCCTCTGGCCCAGCTGAGCACTGGGTCAGGGCCTTGCCATTGTCCCGACAGGACATCCTTCCAACGGACTGTAATAATGACTTGTAATTCAACCCACTGAGGTTTTTGTGGTTGAAAAAATACTGTTTTGGGAGTGTCCCCTTCCACACAATACGCCCCTGTACCGGAGCTGGAGCCATCCGTGTACACGGTGAGGGCGCCCACTAGTGGCTTAGGCGAAGTTACTTTAGGAAAAATTACTGGGTGTCGAGTAACAAACTGCAAAAGGGGGGCTTTTGGGAATTGATTGTTAATGCTTCCTAGAAATGTACACCGGAGGATGGCCCATTGATCTATGCACCCAGTGAGTATCTCAAGTTGCTGGGAAGAGTAAGGTACTCTGAGGTTTTCAGGTTGCTGGCCGAAATGTTGTATGGCCCTTTTAATTGATTCTAAGGCCAGATCTGCAACAGCTGTAGGATAGTGCTCTAGGACCTTTTTTGGGGAAACTCCAGGGTGAACCCAGAGTAATGGTTCTTGCTGCCATAGCACTGCCGTGGGCTGTAACTCTGTCGGCAGCACGCAGGCTTCAAAAGGCTCACTGGGGTTTATTCTTTTCAGAGTAGCGCTGCTGAGCGCCTGCTCCACTCGGGCGGGGGGCACGGCCGTAACTGCCCCTCCCTAGACCAGCCTGTAGGGGGTTCCGGGTCTCGCAAAGGAGGGCTAACGTAATTACCTAATTCGGCCACCAGAGGGAGCCCGTGGTGAGGGTTTTTGGCGAGATCACCAAAACCATTCACCGGAAGCCACCGCGCCCCTGCAGCAGGCGCTGGCGGGGCGGAAGGCTGCGTGGGTGAGACAGGGGGCCTCCCCCAATTGATCAGCGGAGGCGCGTCTGCACCCTCGGTCTCGTCACCATCTGACTCTGAGTCAGAGGTGTCTGAACTATCGCTTGACTCTGGCGGCTTGCCTTTACGGGAGCCGTCCGCAGACGAAACCGACCGAGTTTCCTGAAGCGCGTGCCGTGCCTCTAGCAGGGCAGGGAACGGACTGAGGCCCGTAGCAGCTTCTGCCTCAAGACAAGCACGGACGGTTTCCCAGATGGGGACTAGGATCGGGTCCATGCATAGGCCCGTCCGGCGCGCCCGATTTATGTCGTTACCAAGTTTTATCCAAGAAGGCAAGCTGAGGCTACCGGAATGGGCGAACCAAAGGGCAAAGGTAACAACATCGTCAAGGAACCGCAGGAGGGAACTCTTCTTAACTGAGATGCCCCGCTGCTTCAAAAGGGTCTTTAAGGGAGGTAACAAGGGTGAACTTCCTGACTGCCCCATGCTTGCAGTCGGCACTGTACTTTAATCACTCGGGGAACTCTCCCGAGTCACCGGGGCTACCTGAAAGCCCGCGGCCCTTAACTCTCACGTAATAAGAAGTACTCACCTTCTCGCGGTGATCAGGCGCGGGAAGTCCGCTGCGAACTCAAGAAGC
Organism: Tamandua tetradactyla; assembly: GCF_023851605.1. Taxonomy (NCBI): domain Eukaryota; kingdom Metazoa; phylum Chordata; class Mammalia; order Pilosa; family Myrmecophagidae; genus Tamandua; species Tamandua tetradactyla. The sequence goes on along the minus strand of NC_135331.1, from coordinate 181,558,024 downwards.
ACGTCCTCACCAGCTCGGGGAAAGGCAGCAGAAGAAGGGTCCCCGTACGGGCCACCACTTGTCCGCAGCCGTCTCGTTCGGCTTCTGATCCCCGGCCGGCGAAGGGAACAGGAGGGGAGAAAGAGACAGGCGCAGGCAAACCGACTCGAGTGATAAACACGGGTTCGAGGCACGCAACGGTTGTGAGCACAGACCTTTACTGGAGTTAAGCTTGCATTCTCTGTTACAGGTTCCACGCGGGACAAGATACCCCGCGGGGAGACAACCTCTGTGCGGCCGTCAGGTACGGCTCCCTGTGGGTCGTCTCCACCCACCCTGTCCGGGTAACCTCTTATATACTGTGCCCAAACCCAATAGGTTAGTGCCACGTATACAGAGGTGATTGGAAGATAGGGTTGGTGGGCGCGTACGTCATACGCGGAAACAGGATGCGGGCGCCATCTTGACTCACTCGATGGGCGGGGGGAACTCTAGAGCAGGCTGCAGCGCGACCACTAGGCCCAACCCGGGAGGCGGCTCTCCACATTATACCCAAAACAAGTTTCTAATGGGGCCAGTGGTTTCTTCGCTCAGTTCTGAGTTCTACAATTTCTCATTGATTTGAAATATCCGGGTGATCTTATTCCAGACATTTTCCACAAAATGCTGGCATTAAAATCCAGATATACAATTGTGCAAGTTATTTATGTGTGTTTTCATGGATAAGGTTGCAGTTACATATCCCTATAAGAAAGGAGAAAAAGTGTTAAGTGTGTGGGGGGTTGGGGTGGGGGTGGGGATTGTCCAGCCACTGGAATGTTCAAAAGAACACGTTGTCTCTTTCAATTAGAAACCCATGGTTTGTCTGTTGCCCCACAAAAATCTATTCCTAGCCCACACCATGGGTTGTGAACTCTTTGCACAACACGTGGGGAGAACAAATAGAACCATATTTAGGACCAATAGAGGAACCAATATAGGAAAAAGATGTAAATTTTCTGTACATTAAACAGAATATTTCAAAACAGCTTTAGTTGGAAAATACTGGATAATAAAATATTATTTCTCTTAGAGTCTATTGAGCACAATTAAAAGAGTGAAGTAAGAGTTCTATTATGAAATTTCAATATGAAGACACAAAGTGACCATATTTTTTGCAACCATTTAAGATTGGGGTAGAAAAAATATAGATATTATAGATTGACAACTTATCAAAATTATTTTAGGGGATTTGCAGGCAAAAACTAAAACTCAACTAAGAATCCAGAGACTTGATTTTAGATGACCACACAAAGCAGAATGCATGAATGTGTACATTTATAAATCCTGCAGAAGCCAGGATCTATGAAGGAGCATATGCTCAGAGAAGGGATGACTCAGAACAAAACAGGTACCAAAAAATAAGATACTAAGGTTACTTGCATGAATTTGTTTGTTGCTGGGTGTAGAGAGTGTATCTTCTCTCAGAATTTGTAGCCATAGGCTACTCATCATTTATTTCGGGGTGGAAATCAGGCTATCAAGATAATCTCAAAATATCCAACTTGAGAATATCCTTTAAAGTGGTGCCAGACTGGTAGTACTCCAGGAGTCCCACAAAAGCAAAATGAAACACTCTCTAAAGACGTACCTTTTAAAACCAGCCTCAGTGAATTTTCACATACAAATCTCCAAAGAATCAGGCTTTCAGTATGAGAACACAAGATACCAAGACTCAATAGCAACAACCTAATATGGAGTCATTTTATAAAACGTGTTATTAAACATCAGATATAAAATAAACATATTTAATGTGATTAAAGAAAGGGGTATTGAAAATACAAGAACAAGTAAGTATAAAATTAAAAATGAATACTTGAAAATTAATGAAATATCATTACTGGATAGGGACCACATATTAATTGAAATTAGAAACACAAAGAATGGACTAAAAAAAGATTGGCTGCATATATCAGAAGAAATGATCAGAATTAAGCACAGAGAGAAAAACATATGGAAAATATGAGCTATAATTAATAGTGTAATTATAAAAATGTGCCTTTATCAATTGTAACAAATGTAGTACACCAAAGCAAGAAAAGGATGGCATATTGGAATTTTGTATTTTATTCATGATTGTTCTGTAAACTCAGAATTTCACAAACTGAGAAAAGAATAATATGGAAAATATGAAAGAACAGTTAGGAAATATAAGTAAGATTTAAATCTCCTGTTTTATTCTTATAATTAGGCTTCCAGAAAGAGACAAAAGTAGAGTCAAGGGAGAGGCAAAATTCAGAGAGAGATGATTGCTGTGAATCTCCCAGAACAAGAGACATATATGCTCAAATTAAGAAAGCCCAACAGTTCCTAAGCAGAATTTAAACAAAAAAGGAAAGAAAGAAAGAAAGAAAAAATTCACCTAACAACATCACTGTGAAATTGAAGAATACCAAAGAAATATAGAAGATATTATAAACCAGAGAGAGAAGAAACAAACATACAAAGAAATAACTATTAGACTAACTGCTGACTTACTAATAGCAAAGTCGGACATCAAAGACTAGGGTAAAACCTTCAAAGTGTGATCGAAGTTAAACTATTTACTAATAAGTCTATAATCAATTAAACTATACTTTAGGATGAAGTGTAAAAAATTAAGAACATTGTCTACAAACAGAACCTCTAATGCATGTAATGCGTGGGAGAGGAAAGTGATGCCGTAAGGAAGGTCTGTACTGAAGGAAGGCCTGGTGAGCAAAGAAAATAATATGCATGTGGACAAATTGAAACATACATTGACTGACAAAAACAATTATTTCTGGGGCTAAAAATAACAATAGCATCAAACTGAAATAAGGGTTTGTCTTTGGTTGGGTTCTCTCAGAAAAAATGGGGTACTATTGGAATAAAAATAGTTTGGGAGGCAATCTCAGGCACTTCTGTCAACTGAATGGGGAAGTGAGATGGGGAGTTGTATAAAGTCAATACCCTGTGAATTAACATGCAAGAACACCTGTGATAACTGTGGTCCTGTCCCAGTGGGAACCACTGGGAGACTCCAGAAAGCATGACTCAACTCCTGTGCCCTTGAGTTGTAAGCGCTCAGGTAAACAGTCGTATACATGTTTGCAGGGAGCATCTCCAGGTTGGTGTGTACAGGAATGATGACTGCTGAGTGTGTATAGTAAGATACCAAAAGCACCACAAGACCACAATCCAGTAAAAAAAAAGGAGCAAATAAGGTAAACACTGAAATTGTTTCAACTTTCTATAAAGAGACCAAGACAGCTAGAGTGCACAGGGAAGAACACAGGAAAGGAGAGAGCTATACAGAGAGAAGACTCCAGAGATTTTCAGAGGGTCTCCCCCAAGTATTCAGCTAGACAGTGATCAGTGCATGTGTGTGAGGAGATCCCTGAGGCTGGGGAAGAAATACCTACAAGCTCATTATTTACAAAGCATTTAGTAGAGAACCAAGAGGGGCTGGATTCAGTCATGGGGAATAGATAGTCCTAGAATGAAAACTACCCTCATTCTGCCTAACAAATCTTACAAATAAGACCCCAAAGGAACAAACTGCTTACTAAGTAACAACAGCATCTCAAAAAACATTCTCAAGTATATATACGTTATATAACGCAGCAAACAAGAAATATCGCACAATTGTCTGCCTTTCAGACTGTATTAGTTATCTATGTCCTCATAATAAAACTACCACAAATTTAGCAGTTTAAAAGAGCTTCTATGGACCAGGAATCTGGGCATGGCTTGGCTAAGTCCTCAACTTTTAGGACTCCCACAAGCTGCAATCAAGGGGTCTGCTAAACTCCAGTTACATAAGGCTCAACTGGAGAACAATTCAAGCTCACAGGGTTGTTAGCAGGATTTGGTTCCTTACAGGCTGCTATACTGTAAACCCCATTTGCTCACTATCTGTGCTGGTTTGAAACTGTCGTGCCCCCTAGAAAAGCCGTGTTCTTTAACCCCGATTCAGTATTGCCAGGTGGGATCTTTTGATTAAGTTGTTTCCAGAGATGAGTCTCCACACATTCAAGATGGGATTGCTTACTAGAGTCCTTGAAGAGGGAACAACTTTGGAGAAAGCATTAGAGCTTACATAGCCAGAGACTTTTGGAGATGAAGAAGGAAAATGCCCCTTGGGAAGCTTTATGAAACAAGCCAGGAGAGAAAGCTAGCAAACTTCACCACGTACCTTTCCAGCTAACAGAGGTGTTCCGGACAACATCAGCCTTTCTTGAGTGAAGGTAACCTCTTGCTGGTGCTTTAATTTGGATATTTTCATGAGCTTAGAATGGTAAGCTTGCAATTTAATAAATTCTCTTTTTAAAAGCCATTCTATTTCTGGTATATTGCATTTTGGCAGCTTTAACAAACCAAAACAGATTTTGTTACCAGAGAAGTAGGGTGCTGCTGTGTTTGGTATTTGGCAAATACCAAACATGTTAGAATGCTTTTTTAAATGGTAAAGGAAAAATTGTGGAAGTGTTGTGAGAAGTTTGATAGAGAAGGCTTAGAATGCTTTAAGAGACTGTTGGTAGAAATGTATACTCAAAAGATACCTCTGATAAGGCATTAGTGTTAGTGCAAACTGGAAGGAAGGTAATCCTTGTGTAAAAGTGGCAAAGAACATGGCAAAATTGACTGCAAGTTTTGGATGGAAGACAGATTTTAAAAGCCATGAGCTGGGATACTTACCTGAAGAGATTTCCAAATCTAATGTGGAAAGTGAAGCCTGATTTCTCCTTGCAGCTTATAGTGAAATGTAACAGGAAAGAGATAAGCTGAGACCTGAATGCTTGGTACAAAGAAACCAGAAATTGATGGTCTGGAAAATACTGGGATTCCAGAAAGGGAGACCCCAGAGAATAAATTCCCTTTTTAAAATCCATTTCACTTCTGATATGTTGCATTCCAGCAGCTTTAACAAACCAAAACACTCTCTGTTAACCAGAAGCTTCCCTCAGTTCCTTGCTATGAGGGCCTCATCAAACCATGCAGGCTAAGAAGGCATCAGAGAGTCTGCTAGCAAATGGAAGTTGCACCCTGTTGCTACCTAATCACAGAAGTGAAATCCTTTCACCTTTGCAACATTCTGATGGTTAGAAGCGAATGATTAGGTCAACAATATTTTAGGGGAAATGAAATGGCATGCATAATGGAAGTAGAGATATTTGAGAGCTATTTTAAGGTCTTCCTCATGTATCAGATGCATAATGGTGATGTGACTTGAAGGGAGAAGAGAACTCAATCAGAACAGAACTAGGATAGACACAATAGCAGAGAAGGAAGCTAAACAGTTATTACATTGTAATATATATATTCAGAAACTTAAATAAAAGGATAAAAGGTAAAAAAAGACTCAAATTTAACTTCAAAGGAAGAAAACAACAAAGTCTGAGATGAAAAGATACATTGGATGAGATTAATGATACAGAACACATTGTAAAAGAAAAGATTTGTGACTTTGAAAATGTAGCAATAAGTAATAACCAAAATGAAAGAGACACAAAAAAGAATCTGAAAAAAAAGGACAGTTCCTCAATGACCCATAAAACTAAACAAAGAATTGAAAATATAATGGATGGAAATTTTTCGAATGTGACAAAATCTTTATAACCAAAGGTCCTAGAATCTTAACAAACCCTGAGCAGAAGAAATATTTAAAAAGTTACAGTAAGATACATCATAACCAAATTGTTTAAAAATAGTGATAGAGAGTTCATCTTCCCAGCAGCCAGAGATGAAAAGACATCTATGTACAGAATGAAACAATGAAAAGGATGACAGCAGATATCTTATAAAAAAAAAAGCAAGCAAAAAGACAGTAGAACAATATCTTTAAATTACTGAAAAATAAAACCTATCAACCTAGAATTATATATCCAGCACAAATCTTTCAGAAATTATTCTAAAATAAAGATTTTTATAGACATAACAAAACCAGGCTTTACAACATACATAATAGTAAAACATATGGCAAAAATATCATAAAGGTTTTTATTATGTGTGAAGTGGCAGAGTTTCACTTGAAGATGTACCATAATCCAGGTGTCTGCAAGCCTAAGCCATTAGGATCTATCCATCCTACTACCTGTTTTTATGATTAAAGTTTAATCATAACACAGCCATTCACTTTACTCTTTATCTAAGGCTGCTTTCATTCTATAACAGTATGGTGAAGTAGTTGCAACAGAGACTGTATGGCTCGAAACCAGAATATATTTGCTATTTGACCCGTTACAGAAAAACACGTTTGCTGACCTTTGCTATAAACTTTAAATCAATCCCTAAAATAACAGAAGAATTACATCTAATTAATCAACAGAAGAGATGAAATGGGATTATTATAAGGGCACTCATTTAATCCAAAAAGGAGACAGAAAAATATTTTAAAAGGAAACAACAGATTGGACAAGTAGAAAACAAAGAGCTAGATAATAGACTTAAATAGTAATAATCCTAATAAACACAAATGTTCTAGATTAGAATGTCCAACAAAGATGAAAAAGAGACAACAATTATGAACCATTGGATTGCGAAACAATGGGTATGAAAGGACAATCATCCTTAATGACAAGAAATAAGAGGTTAATTTTTTGATTGCTGTGACTTACTGCCCTGAGAGTTTTCTGAACACAGCCCAGGGATCAAAACTAATGCAGAGCCTGCTATACTACAGAGGTGTTTGTCTGGGGAGACCAGAAAGAAAAAAGTTGGCAGGACAGAGTTTTAACTCTCCAAATTGATTGAGTTTAGCAAGGATGCAAGGATACAAGGTCAATATACATAAATCCATTGTATTTCTATATTCTAGCAATGAACAAATGGAAATTAAAGTTTTAAAAATACCATTTATAGAACCCTAAAAATATGAAATATATAGGAATAAATCTAACAAAAGCAGAAAAACACTGAGCACTATAGACATTGCATAGAGAAATAGGATCTAAACAAAGCAGGAGATGTACGGTGTTCATAGGTCAAAAGATCCAACATTGTTAGGATATTAATTCTCCCAAAATCAATCCATGCATTCAATGAAATGCCAAAACAAAGTCAAACCAGGTTTTTAAAATAAAAATTGGCAAGCTGATTCTGAAATTTATATGGAAATGCAAAGATTCTGTAACAGTAAATGGCCCGTTAAAAAAAGCCGAATAATGTTGGATGCTTTTAGGATTTATTATAATAGCTAAGATAATAAAGAAAGTGTGATTCACAGTTACAATTGAGAAGTCAATCAGTGGAATAGAATAGGGAGTACAGAAATAGATCTATTTTGATAAAGGTGCCAAATTGATTCACTGAGAAAGAAAATCTAATCAACAAATAATGTTGGAATATGTTGAAAGAAAGAAAGAAAACAAGGAAGGAAGGAAGAAAGAAAAGAAGGAAGGAAGGGAGGGAGGAAAAGCGGGAAGAAGGAGAAAAGGAAGGAAAGAAGGAAGGAAAAGAAAGAGAGAAAAGAAAAGAGCACGTCAACCCTTGTTTCACATGATGTACAGAAATGGACTCAAAATGAATTATAGAAATAAATGTAAGACCAGAATCTATATAATTCTAGAATAAGTTATAAAAGCAAATTTAGAAACCTTGGTTTTGGAAAAGATTTCTTAAATAAAACACAAAAAAATATGAATTTGAAAAGAAAATTTTCATAGCTTTCATCAAAATTAAAACTTTTTGTTCATGAGACTATTAAGAAAATGAAAAGGCATACTAGAAGAAAATATTTGAAAAACACATATCTGACAAAGGACTTGTGTTTAGAATGTATGAAGAACTCTCAAAACTGAGTTTTTAGAAAACAAAAAAGAGAGTATATATAACTGAGCAAAAAAATTGAATAGAAACTTCACCAAAGAAGATACATATATATATATATATATAGGCAAATAGAGACATGAAGACTTGCTTAACATTACTAGTCATTAAGAGAATGAAAACTAAAACCAAAATGAGAAATCAATATGCACACTGGATTGGCTGAAATTAAAAAAGGCTGATGAAAAGAATAGATCACAAGGTTATAGACTAACTGGAATGCTCATGTATTGCTATTACTAGAAAAAATGCAACAAATCAGTTTGGCAATCACTTAGAATGTTAAATATACATCTACCATATGAACCAACCATTCCTCTTTTCGTATGTACTCAGTAAAAATGAAAGGTTATGTCCTCACAAACACTTAGACATGATTGTTCACAGCAGCTTTATATGTAATGGGAAAAAGTTGAGAACAGCCCAAATTTCATTGACCAGGGAAGGGGTAAACTCATTTTGGCATATGCATAATTAGAATACTACTCAATGTCAAAAATGAACAAACTATCTATACATGAGACAGCAATGATGGATCTCAAAGTAATTATATGGGAGAAAGAAAATGTAAAAAAGGGTACACATAACCAAAAAAAAGCATGTATGTTAAATCCAGTTTAAATTCAAGTTTAAGAAATGCAAACTAATCTATAGTGACAAAAAAAACAATTCAGTGGTGATATGGGAGAGTGACAAGAAAGAATAGTAAAGAGAGATAAGAAGGGCATAAGAAAATTTGGGGGTGATGTGATGTTAACTTCAGTGATGTATACATACGTTTAATTTTATCAAAATTTGTAATGTAAATATGTCCAGTTAATTTTATGTCAATTATACCTTAATTAAATGGTAAAAATAAAAACCAAAGTAAACAAAAGAGGACAAAAATGAAAGTTTGAACCTGATAAGAGTCAACCCAACAAGAAGATGCAATAATTATAAATATATATATGCACCCAATAACAAGAGAATGCACTTTATTCTTGAGAGTACATGGCTTATACTATGTGTACAGTACATGATACACAGTACGCAGTACAGACCATATTGTAGGTCAAAAAACAAGTCAATAAATTCAAAATATTGAGGTCATACAATATATCTTCTCTGAGCACAAGAAAATGAAGGTAGAAATAAATAACTGAGGGAAAATGAAAAAATGTACAAATACGTGGAAATTAAACGTTATACTCTAACAACCAATGGCTTAAAGAGGAAATCAGGAGGGGAAATTAGGAACTATCCTGAGGTAATGAAAATGAAAATAGAAAAACAAACCAAAAACTTATGGGGCTCAGTAAAGACAATGCTCAGAGGGAAATCTATAGCTCTAAATGCCTACATTAAAGAAGAAGAAAGATCTCAAGTCAGAGATCTTTTTTCAAAACTACAGAATCTAGGAAAAGAAGACCAAACTGAACCTAAAGCAAACAGAAGTAAGGAATTAACAACAATTAGAGTGGAGATAAATGAAATAGAGAATGAAAAAATAAAGAGAATAATCAAAACCAAAGCTAGTTCTTTGAAACAATCAATAAAATTAAAATCATTTAAGAAGACTGATGAAGACAAAAAGAGAAAGGACAAACACTAAAATCAGAAATAAAAAAGAACATTACTACTGACCCCATGAAAGAAAAAGGACTAGAAAAGTATACTATGAACAACTGTACATCAGCAAATTAAGTAACGTGGACGAAATGGACAAATTTTTAGAAACACACAAACTACCTGCAGTGACTCAAGAGAAGCTGAAGATCTCAGCAAGCTGATAACAAGAAAAGAGATTAAATCAATAATCAAAATCCTCTCAACAAAGAAAAGCTCAGGAATTGATGGCCTCACAAGAGAATTCACCAAACATTCCAGGAAACATTGACACCAATCCTGTGCAAACTCTTCCAAAAAATTGATGAGGTGGGTACACTCCCTAATTCATTCTATGAAGCCCATATCACCTTCATACCAAAGCTAGATAAAGATACAACAAAAATTAAAATTACAGACCAATATGTCTTTTTTTTCCATACCCCTTACCCCTCGCTTTCATTTATCACTAACATTTCAAACTAAATTTATTTCAACATTTGTTCCCCCTATTATTTATTTTTATTCCGTATGTTCTACTCTTCTGTTGATATGGTAGATAAAAGGAGCATCAGACACAAGGTTTTCACAATCATAGAGTCACATTGTGAAAGCTATATCATTGTTTAATCATCATCAAGAAACATGGCTACTGGAACACAGCTCTACATTTTCAGGCAGTTCCCTCCAGCCTCTCCACTACATCTTGAACAACAAGGTGATATCTACTTAATGTGTAAGAATAACCTCCAGGATAACCTCTCGACTCTGTTTGGAGTCTCATTTCACTCTTCCCCCTTTTGGTCTAGAAGGTTCTCTCAATCCCTTGATGTTAATTCTCAGCTCATTCTAGGGTTTTTCTCAGTCCCTTGATGCTGAGTCTCAGCTCATTCCAGGATCTCTGTCTTACATTGCCAGAAAGGTTCACACTTCTGGGAGTCATGTCCCACACAGAGAGGGGGAGGGTGGTGAGACTGCTCGTTGTGTTGGCTGGAGAGAGAGGCCACATCTGAGCAACAAAAAGAGGCTCTCTTGGGGGTGACTCTTAGGCCTAAATTTTAAGTAGACTTGACCTATCCTTTGCGGGGTTAAATTTCATATGAACAAACCCCAATACTGGGGGCTCAGCCTATAGCTTTGGTTGTCCACACTGCTTGTGAGAATATCAAGAATTCAACTTGGGGAAGTTGAATATCTCCCTGCTCTCACCATTCCCTGAAGGGGGCTCTGCAAATACTTTTCCACTCACTGAGAGAATCACGCTGAGATTCATCGGGGCATCACTCTGGACAAACCAACAAAATCTCATGTCCAACCTGAGAGAACCTTCTCCTTTTATGTACCATATCAACAGAAGAGTAGAACATATGGAATAAAAATTAGGTAGATTGTAATTCCAATCCCATGATAATATTTTTGAACTTCAACATGTTGCTTTTTGCTGTTTGAATTCCAGTTTATTACTGCACATTCCTCCAACATGACCTATATCCTTTAGTCTTTTTAAATAAATCAAACTGACAAGCCCCTGGATACCATGTTGAAGACAGATATTTCACCAATCTTAATTTTTTAGAATAATGATATTTTCATTAAAAAAAATTATGTTCTTACTATAAAGAATTGAAGACAGTTTGAGTGATTCTGAAAACTTCCACCCAGACGTCTCTAGGATATTTCTAGCTAGGAAGCAAGGTAGAATAACTTTTATTAGAATGGGACCATAGAATTATGCTATTTTAAAAATAAAAGTACTAAATCTCATTTTAGGTTAATTAAAAAAAAAAGATGCAAATAAACATGGTGGAGAAAGGAGACAGGTAGATGAGATCTAGGAGGTCACTGCTGAGTGTTTCTGTGACTTCTCCAGTAGAGAAACTTCCTTTTTACCTTCCCGAGAACCCATAGAACTGAATGGAATTCAGGCAGAATGCCGCAGAGAGAGCAGCCAGATGCTGACATCAATGGACCCTGGAGGAGAAGGAGTGGTCACCATGCTCATTGCCCTGTGACACAGAAGCCCAGAACCAAGAATTATGGGCAACCAACCACAGAATGCTAGTCTTTGGGAAGAAAGTATCACCTTGATGATGAGTTGAAAAGGACTTCCCTAGCCTCAAGACCATGACCCAATAAATCCCCACAGTTTAAGCCAAAAAAAAAAAAAAAATCCAGCACTCTTGTGATAGAAACACTTAGAAAAACTGGTAATAGAAGGAAACTTTCTCAACAGGCTAGAGGACATACATGAAAAACACATAGCTAATATCGTTCTCAATAGTGAAAACTGACAGCTTTCCCCCAAAGAACAGGAACAAGATAAGGATGCCCACTGTTACCTCTGTAATTTGACATTGTAATGGAAGTTCTTTCCAGAGAAATCAGGCAGGAAAAAGAAATGAAAGGTATATAAATTGAGTACGAGGAAGTAAATCTCTTTCTCTTTGCAGATTATATCTATGTACATAAAATCCTGAAAAATCCCCAACCAAGTTGCTAGAGCTAAGAAATTAATTCTGCAAAGTAGTAGGGCACATGATCAATATCCAAATATCAGTTACATTTCTATACACTAGCAATGAACCATCAAAAGAAGAAATAATGAAAAACATTCCGTTTACAATAATGACCAAAAGAAGCAAATATCTAGGAATAAATCTAACCAAGGACATAGAGGACTTGTACACAGAAAGAAGAAAACATTGTTAAAAGAAAGTGAGGAGGATTTAATATAAAAAAGGACAATCCATGTTCATTGATTGGAAGAATAAATATCTTTAAGATGTCAGTTCTATCTGAAGCAATTTACAGATTCAATGCAACCTGAGGCAAAATTCCAACAATCTTCTCTTCAGAAATGGAGAGCCAATCATCAAATTTATATGACTAGCCAAAGTTATCTTGAAAAAGTACAAATTTAGAAGAATTATGCTTTCAAATCTTAAAACTTATTATGAAACCATAGCTATTAAAACAGTATGGTACTGGCACAAGAACAGATATACAGAAAAATGGAACTAAATTGAAAGCTCAGAAATCAGCCCTAAAATTTCTGACCAACTGATTTTTGACAAGGTGGCAGAAACCATTCAGTTGGGACAGGATAGTGCCTCCTGCAAATGGATTCTGTGAAAACTGGATTTCCATTTGTAAGAGAATGAAAATGAATCCCTGACTCACACTACATAAAAAAATCAATTCAGAACATATAAAAAAAACCTAAATATAAGAGCCAGAACAATAAAACTCCTAGAAAGAAAAACATAAGGAAGCATCTGCAGGATATCTTTAAAATGCTTGCTCAGACTTTACACCCAAAGCATAAACCACAAAGGTAAAAATAGATGGATGGAATCTCATCAAAACTTTTGCACATCAAAGGACTTTGTCATGAAAATAAAATGACAAGCTACACAATGGGAGAAAATATTTGAAAACCACATACCTAATAAGGGTTTAATATCCAGAGTATATAAAGAAATCCTTCAACTTAAGAACAGATAGACAAACAACCTAATTTAAAAATAGACAAAAAGCACTTCTTCGCCAAAGAAGATATAAAAATCACCAAAAAGCACATGAAAAGATGCTGAGCATTATTAGCCATCAGGGAAGTGCAAATCAAAACCACAATGAGATAGTATTTTACACCTATATGAATGATGACCAGTTAAAAAAAAAAACTGAAAAAAACAAATGTAGAGATAATGTGAAGAAATAAGAACACTCAATTCATTGCTGGTGGGAATGTAAAATTGTGCAGCCACTGTGGAAGACACTTTGGTGGTTCCTTAGAAAGTCAAGTATAGATAGAAATACCATACCTTTATTTTTTTGCATGGGCAGGCACCGGTAATCGAACCCGGGTCTCGGCCATGGCAGGTGAGAATTCTGCCTGCTGAGCCACCATGGCCCACCCTAGAACTGCCATATAACCTAGCAATCCCAGCACCATCTACATACCCCAACAATTGAAAGAAGGGACTCTAACAGATATTAGCACACCAGTGCTGATAGTGATGTTATTCACGATTGCCAAAAGATGGAAGCAACCTACGTTCCATCAACCAATGAAGAAAATGTGGTATATGCACACAATAGAATATTATTTAACACTAAAAAGGGATGAAGTCCTGATGCATGTGACAACATGGATGAACCTTGAAGACCTTGTGCTGTGTGAAGTGAGCCAGACACGGAGGACAAATATTTTATTATTTACTTATGTGAAACAATTAGAATCAACAAACTCTCAGAGTCAGAATCTAGAATATAGGTTATGAGCTGACAGGGTTGGACTAGGGAATAAAGAGTTAAGACTTGAAATGTAGAGATTCTCTTTGAGACAATGGAAAAGTTTTGGTAATGGATGGTGATGATGGTAGCACAAGATTGTGAACACAAATAGTGGCACTGAATCCTATATTTGAATTTGGTTAGTAGGTGGGAATTTTAGGTTTATATATGGTACTAGAAAAACCATTAAAAAAATAGTACATAGAACTGCACCACACAGTGAGCCCTAAATTAAACTGACGACTATTGTTAATAGTATAATTATAGAAAAGGTGGCATCACCAATTATAACAAATGTACCACACCAATGAAAGGTGTTACTAATAGGGTGGTATGTGGGAACGTTGTGTTTTATGCATGATTTTTCTGTAAAGCCACAACTTGTCTAATAAAAAAGAAATTTAAAAATATACAAAAAATCTAAATCCCATTACCCAGGATTAATCTGCAATAACATTTTTGGAAAATTGTTCCAGAGATTGCTCCATATATCATTTAAATAAATATGCATTTGAAAGCTTTCATTAATTGAGCTCTTACTATGTGCAAGATTCTGAAAGCTGGTTAATATTTATTATCTTTCTTAATCTCATAACAAGTCCTATGTATAGGTACTATTATTATCCATATTTTATTAGCAAAGATATTGAAATATACTATGAAGGATACTTTAATTAGCCAGAGATTACACAGTTTATATGTGACATTCTAAGCAATGCTAGATACACTCCACAAATTGTACTATTAAATGCTTTATAGTATTCTATACTACCAGTTTGCAAACTGTGGTACCTGGGTTAATAATCTCAGTAAACAAGGGAATCTGTTTTAACTCAAATAAAAGGTCAGGCCCCACTCTGACCTCCTGAAACAGAAATTTTAGATTTGGGCACAGTAATCTATTTTTAGCAAGCTGGTGAGGTGATTTGGATGCACAGAAAAGTTTTAGAACCACTGTTGTACATGATAGCAAGGAGCATAATTAGAAAAAATGAGAATGCATAAATGGAATCACAATTTCTAATTTAAAAACCCTAATTTGAAATTGTAAAATGAATTTGAATATATATATAGTTGAACCTGAAGTAACTGCTGAACTTAATTTTAAAATGTCTTGTTACATTGTTTCCTAAAATCTCTCTAAATTAATGAGAAATTTTTAAACATATTGAATAATTAAAACACTGATTAAATATGCAAATATATCTGTTTCTACTATAAAAGATGAGATATTCAGCATAACTGCATTTCTTCTTCTCTCCATCTCCTAAGTTTTGTTAGCTACATTATTATTGCATAGCTATGATTTATAATATTTTCCAAAATTGTCAAACTTCATTCCCACAGATATTCTGAGTTCTGTATTTCATGGTTCTTTCACTCATCACATATCCTTAAATGATAGCATCTGCTATAACAAAGTATTCACTTTCATTCCCCTCATTTTATCCGGTAGTTTTTTGTTTTATTTTAAGAACTTCCCTTTGGCACTCTATTTTTTGGGGCATGGGCAGGCACCAGGAATCAAACCTGGGTCTACAGCATGGCAGGCAAGAATTCTGCCACTAGGCCACCATCACACCATCTGGTATTTTGAATTACAAAATCATGGAGAGGGCTACTCTTCTTTGGTATTAAAAATGTAACTACTTTGGTCATAGTTTCTTTTCTTCAGATGTATCCTTTTAGTATTAATTACACTGTGAGAAAGACTTACCCAACCTACTTAATATTTCTCGATCTTACATGATTTGCTTGTTCTGCAATATGACTCTTTATTTAAACTGGAAATACAGATTATGCCAACAATAAATTTGGCATTAAACATTTTGTATTGATTTTTTCCTGAGATCTGATATAACCTTTCAATTTCTAGATTCAAATATTTATTTCAGGAAAGATTGCTTTACTAAAAATTTGAGTATCTTCTCTGAAATAATCAGTTTCTTGTCTTCAAAAGCATTACTGAACACGTTTTTCCTGTAAGCTACTTAATGTCTTTGTCATTTTTCATTTCCGCATATGTGGTTTTCTTAAGCCTCTTCATTCTATCTGCCCTGTGTTTCCAGAGCACTTTATTCTGATTTTTATCATAGTTCAGGTTAGTCTTATCTTTGCAGTTTGTTGTTTCTCTCCTCTTAATTTGTGACCCTTCACGTAGTGATTTACGTGTCATCTTTCTCATATATTATTTGAGTCTGGTCTTCTGAAAGATTGTTTTCTTTATTTTCTTTACAACAGTGGAGAAATATTTAGCTGGGAATTCTTCCTCATTTCCCTTGGTTGTCTTTTGTTGTTGTTATTTGTTACGTATGTTCATCATGTATTTGCTTATGTGGTTTTTTACTCGGTGGGGTGTTGGGGACTGCATTTATGTTTTACACATGGACTCTTCAATATTTTTTTAATTTAATGAGCAAACTATTAGTTGAATAGTGTGGGGAAGGAAGCTGGTTAACCACGGGTGAAATTCAGATTTGTTGTTTTAATTTAATATTGTATTCATTATTTAATAATTTATTTCTCAATAATTAATCTCTTTATTCTAGAAGCATGAATGTTTCAGCTGTCGACTTTCAAGATATCAATGTAACACAGAAAAATGTTACATTATAGGATCCGTGTGTTACAATTTCACCTGGTTTCTACTTCTACAGTATTTCCATGGGCGTGTGTGTCTATGTATGTGTTGTGGAGTTTGAGGTGTTAGGATAATAGGTTGTAAGTAAAAATGAATTAAAAATCCATTGCCAGCCTCAGACTATAAACTCAACTTCTACTGCTATTCTGAAAATGGAACTGGTTTCCTCAGTTCATGCTACTGAAAGTTTGGTTCTTGAACAAACAACATCAGCAGCCCATGGAACTTGTCAGAAATTCATCCTGGGCCTATTGAATGAGGATCTGCATTTTAACAGGACCTTCAGGAGATTCTTTTGCATGATGTTGTTTGAAAACATTGTCCTAAGTGGTCCCTCAGTTGATCCCTTCTTTGCGAGAAAATACATTTTTAAAGCTGTTGCTGGAAATCATTTCACACTGTGATACTTATTTCAAGGAAATTATTTTTCTCTGCTTTGTGTCTGAGGCTATTTCTGCTTTTGTCAAGTATGCTCCAAGGGTTGTGACTTGTGTTTCCCCACTGTTGCTTTTTCCTTTTTTCATAGTTTTTGGTCATTTTGATGGAGGGAAATAGAGTAAATGTTTGTATTCTGCTAAAAATGTTTAAATGTTTATGCTACCTCTCATTATCTCCTTTTTGCGAGAATGCCTGTAAAATGTTAGCGTTTAGGGTAGTGTTTCAACACAAAACAGAGTTTTTGCATTTTCTGGGACTCCCTGCCCCGTATTAACATTGGTTTGCAACTTTATCAACAATGTTTTTATCAGCTGAGTTAACCACCAGTTTCTCCTTGTAAATTAATCAGACAACAAATAGGGAAATTTCTAGAATGATTATGAGTTTAGTAAGCAAAGAAACCTATCATACTTGCAGAAAGTACCAAAGCTTGGTCTTACTCTGTCTCCTTGTTGTACCTACTACTAATTCTCTAAAGCAGGGGGCAAATATGTTTTATTCATGTAAATGAACAGCAGCAGATATGGTTTATCCAGAGGAACTGAGAATAGCTGATGGGTATTTGTGAAAAGAGAGAGCAACATCCTGTGTTGAGGGTTCCCATAATGACCCCCAGGCAAAAATTGCAAATGACTTTCTAAGGACAGAGCTCAGAACAAAGAACTTGAGAAATCATGATTTAATTAGCAAATTGTACTCACCAAGGCAGGTGTTTCAGTTTCTTAGGCTGTTCCAGCAAATACCATGAAATGAGTTGGCTTAAACAATGGGAATTACATTTTGAGGTCATGAAAACATCCAAAATCAAGACATCATCAAGACGATGCTTTCTTCTGAAGGCTGGCTGCAGGTGATCTCTGCCACATGACGAGGCATACGGGGTGTCTGCTGGGCTCTGCCTTTTATTCCAGGTTCCATTTCAGCTTCTTGCTTCCTGAGGCTTTCTCTCTCTGCCTATTCATTCTATCTATGAAGGGCTCTAGTAATAGGATTGAGACCCATGCTGAATGAAGTGGGTCACACCCCAACTGAAGTAGTTTCATAAAAAGGTCCTACTATGCAAAAAAAAAGGTCCTACTTACAGTGGTTTACACCCACAGGAATGATTAGATTCATGAACATGTTTTTCTTTTTATGGGGTACATACAGCTTCAAACCACTGCAACATGCATTTACTAATGAGAGTCTAATTAACACAATTTATTTATTTGATAAAATTTTGACTTCAAGCATATTTATTTACTATCATAATTTTCCATATTTAACATTTTACTCTTAACACCAGCGGAGAAGTCAGAGGTAAAGGCAAATTAAAATGGCAGATATTTAAAAATGCATTTATCTTTTGATGGGACTGTAGTGTTATTTTTTTTCAATTATATTGGGTATTTTATTTTAGTTCTACAATTTATAGTTTCCAACAAAATTAGATATCTCCAAAGAGTTCTGACAGACAAATTTTGGTAGATCTTCAGTATCTATCCAAAACTTTTTAGCAACTTTCTTATAGAGGAGATTGCTCATTTTTGAAATATGAGGCAACTTTTATGCTGACCTAAGATTGTATACTTCTTAAATTATTTTTGTGCATTATTTTATCGTTGTTATTATTATTACTTTAATGTTTATGATTATTATTTCCCTATGTGGGAGTGGTTACTATCATTTTTATTTGAGTCTACTAAATTCCATGCTTTGTGGGAAAATTGACACAAGCTGTCATCAATGAGGAACCTGGTCATTTGAGTTAACTGAGTTATATATAAAACATTTACTGGAAAAATGGAGAGTTTACTATAAATAAATAACAACTTAGAAATCCAAACTTGATACTGTCATGATTTCTACTTTTTCAAAAAGGCAAAGATAAAAGGATCAATTTGAAGGATATGTATAGGTAATTTAGTTCATGGGAGAAAAAAATCCTCTTATAGGTTCCTTTTCTTTTTTTTTTGCATGGGCAGGCACCAGAAATCTAACCCAGGTCTCTAGCATGGCAGGTGAGAATTCTGCCACTGAGCCACCATTGTTCGACTCTAAATGTTCTTTTGAATATCTATTGAAGTAAAAGCTCACTAAATGTGAATTTAAATGATGCAAAGTTAATCTTATTTAGAAATTCCTGGTGGTGATTTCCAATATCTAAGTAGCAAATGAGTCATGTTATCCAATCATGCCTCACACTAACATGGGAGGTGGGAAATCCTGATTTTTCTCCTTATATTAGTAGATAGAACTATGACAAACTCAAGAGAAAGACAGTCTGAAGTACGGTATGAAATGAAAAACTTTCAAGGTATAGAATTATCAATTGATAAGCATGGCAAATTAGATTGGATATCTTTTGATCACTATAAATTCTTCAGAAAAACACAAATAAGAATCTAATAAATGTATATATTTAGGAAAAACTGAAAAATTATCATAATAGATATAGTAAAACATATTAAATTTTTAAGAATCATATTGAAAATCATTAGTAAGGTTTATTGAGTGTCAACAAGGTATTTAGGTAAGTTCATTTTCAAAAATAAAACTTAGTCTCCAAACATGTTACTAAACCAAAAACAAAAATCCACAGATTTACACATTAAAAAAATGCTCAGTTGCATTTAATGGTTTATCTGATTTTCCAAAGGGGTTTTTGTGGATCTGAATTTAGCACCTTCAGAGCCACAAAAGATCCACAGAAGGTGAATGAGAACCTTCAAGTGTTGTTTTTCCAGAATGACTAGGTTTTCCTAATCAAACTAATTTCTGAAGTTTCAATATAGTCCCCCTCCCCAATGGTGTTAACCACCCAAATGAAGATTATTTTCATTTTTCTCCCCCGAACTATGCTCATAAGAAACCTTAGAACTCTTAAATGGGCTCACATGCAGTTCAGTCTCTTCTTCCAGTCCAGATAATTATAACTTTACCTTCAATTTGAAAAATGGTAAAGTTTATGGTATATTTCAGATAAGTACTTTGTGGGGAGAAGCAATTGCTTTCAAAGTGCTAGGTAATAATAAAGAAGCAGAGTGTGTATCAGTCATTTAACAATCATCATTGTACTTTAGAAAATTCCCATAGATAATAAAAGAAGGGGAAAGATGAGCATGTTAGAATAAATGGAAAATGTAAATTATTTAGAAGCAATTGAGTAATTGAGTACTATGCATGTGAGTCATAATGGAATTCAATAAAATGACATTTCTTTACACAGTTGCTAAGTATATGAGTACTAGAATTAGGTGGCTGTTGAGCAGCCACATGGAAGGATGTACTTTGTTTAAGCTCTTATTGAGGTTATTATTTTGAGAAATTTTTGCAGGCAGAGATCTATAATCTCTCAAATTAGGGACTTATTGATAGTATGTCAACTCAAAGTTATTTATTCTCTGTCATTAATTAGTTTGGAGATGGCCACAGACCATTCAAATAGTCACATTTTAAATCCCTAGTAAGCTTCCTAATTACCTCTGTTCTCTTAATTGTTGCACTTTTAGAGCATGTTGAAGTCTCTTTGCTTTTACAGTGCTGTCATAAAACAATGTGTCCATATCTAAAATGAAGTAATAAGGGGGTGGATTTATTATGTTTCAGCTGAGCTAGAGATGTTATTTTAAAATTGCTTGAACCTATCACATAATTTCTAAGTTACTTTAAACATATTTCCAGAAAACGTTGTGCCATGAGACTAATTTGTCTTTCTAACTTAACACAAATGGTAGGTTGAATGCTAAATGAGAAAAACTTCCAGTAGCCATAGTAGTTTAGACTTCACTAAAATTTATAGTCAAGCAATTATTAGCCATTTGAATCAAGGATTTTGAATGAATCCTAAATTATCTTATTATATGGTTCCAAATAATGTGTCAGGCTATTATTTGACTCAATAAATTGTTGGCAATTATGACCAACCCACAAGGTTAGAATGAAGCCAGAAATAGAAATATCTAATAAACAAAGGCTACTGCTAATGAATACAACTCTGTAGTTTTGGGGCCACCAAAAACCCAAGGACTAGAAGTACAGGCTCTGATGCTTGGTAAGTAAGAAGTTCATCATAAAAGCTGTCATTTTGTTATTGCATGTGGAGGCTCAAGCCGATTTTTTCAATGACAATATCTCTATGTAATATGAAATGTTGTATAATAAAAATAATAAATTACTCTGCTGTCTTTGTTATCACTGGGTCACTTAGGAAAAAATAAAATCAGAAAAGCTTAAGTAAAGAATTGAAACAGGCTGTACCAAAGGTCAGTGTAGTCTCCTTCATTCTCTTAAAATTTCCCACGTAAAAAATTAAAGTTGATTTATAGTCAAAACTTCCTTTAAAGAAGAGATTGAAGCTATTCCTGTGGATTCTTGTTAGAGCATCGGTAATGCTTTGCAAAATATATAGCTATTCTATTTCTTGATTGAATTCACATTTTTCTGCCATATGTATGGTAGGTTTTCTCTTTCTGAAGATGGCTCTGAAAAGTCAGGAAACTACAAAATCTGTTATCTACTGTCATTATTAATTTCTCAAAATCATTTTGAAGTGTTATTAGTCATTTACAGAAAAGATTTTAAAGTCTAAATACCATTCATTTCAAATTTCCTAAGGATATATTACATAACATGAATACATGGTGTAAAAATATGTGCTCATTTTCAATGATGGTAAAGCAAATGAACAGAATAAATAATAAACATAATAAATATAACGCCTTTGCCCACATTAGTCTAAGTTTTATTAATGCAGAAGAACAATGTGCCTTATTCCCCACAAAAGCCTATATGAAATTTTTTGACACTGTCTATTAGTAATGTGCCTTTAATCAATATTTATTGAACTAATGAATGAAAAAAATAGTTACCATTCATTGAAGTTCCCTTGTGAGTAAGCTGTGACAGGCTTTGAAATAGATTAACTCTAATTCTTATCACATGCTTGAAGGCAGGCCCCATGTCTCACAGCTGGTAATTGTGGATATAAAAGCCAAATTCTATTATTTTTCAACATAATTGTCATTTTAGAGAGTTTCTCCTGGACCACACAGGGTCCAGCTCTTCACCTAATATAGCCAGGGAACTGGCCTGATCTGAACCAGCCAATTTTATATTGAACTCACATGACATGTCACTGTTGACCAGGCTGTGGTTTTTGTCTGACCGAAAAGAATTGAAACTATGAGTATTCATTATCCAGGTAAATAACAAGCATAGCAGTAGCCAGCATGTCCATAGCAGTTTAAAAATTCCTACTGCTGGTGCTGTTTGCCATCACCTTGTCCACTGCAGAGGGATGGTATAACTCTATTACATTGTGGGCCAGGAACTCAGAGTCTCCCACTGCTTCCGTGCAAAAAAGAGAATGCTTTCTCCACTTGCCTGTCTCTTCTCACCAGAACTTTATAGGAATGGTTCACAAGTTTTTCCATTCCTATTTCCTAGGTATTTTGCAACATTTTTCATGAATGTTCTCCAAAAAGAACAGGAATGATATTAAGCTAGTAGTTGACTAATTTTAAGATGAAACCTTTGATCCCAAAGCATACTAAGGAAATATGGGATATGGGAAATGTATTGATTTGAAGCATAAGAGAACATTACACGGGTAGAAATCATCGGTACCATTTTCTTATCAGCTGTTATGAAAGCATAGACATATACACACTTACTCGATAAAAATGCAGATACATCCTCCTCGATAAAAATAATATTTACTCAAAGCTGCAATTAGTAGAAAAAGTATGAATTTTGGATTAAGATAGATGACAAAGATCTTCTTAATTTAGTGCCCTTAGTATGTGAACTTGGCTTATATTCTTGGAACTCAGTTTCCTTGTTGATAAAATGAACATAATAATAGCTATCTTATAAGCACATTGGTAGGATAGAATTAAATATAAAAAACACAACAAAGCTCTATACGTAAGTTAAAGCATTCAGCTGTCATAAAAACCCTAAATATATGACGGTATGATTTAAAGTAGGTTTCCAAGAGCCCTATCAAGAACAATGCATATGAGTGATTGAGGAAGGCAGGTTTGGGTAGAGAGAGGGGTGGACTGTATTGTGATTTCAACAGCATATTCAGTGCATTCTACATGAGACTCTGCTTTTGAGTTGTGATATTTCGTAGGACTAGTTGATCCCATCCTCATAGGAGCAATTTGTACCCATTTGCTATAAAACAAGTGTTTGCTCCTATGATCCGAGATGGTGTTTTGTGATACCCTGTTTCTGTGAATCAACTACTCCGTAAATTCTCAAATAGTGGTGTCAACTCAACAGTCTTGAAATTATTTTTCAATTAAATTTGGCTTGAGTTTCTATTCCTTTCCAAAGTCTGCAGTCACAAATTTAGATGATCTTTTGCTTTTCTTCTGCTGGTAATCTTACTCATAGCTTGTAGGTCTTAATTGTTTAACTCCAAGAAAAAGAATTTAATTTCCTATTTATAAATATACAAAGTTTCCTATTGGAATGTCCCTTTTGGGGGGACATTTTCAGACTTAATGAGAAAGTTTCATATGGTAATAATGACCAGTCTTTATCAACAGACAGCATTTAAATACTGCTACAATTTCTTCATAAGTATTGAGATGAATGTGATATAAATTTTGATTTGTGCTGCATTAAACATAAGCTGTGCCCACACTCTCCAGCCCACATCAAACTCCCCGCCTCCCTCATTTAGCAGTGGCCACACTGTAATCACCAAGCAGGGCACTATGCCACAGCCTCTGCACTTGCAATGCCTCCAATAGGAATGTTATTTCCCCACTATTTGCCTGACTCGGTCCCTCCTGTCATTCAGGTGTCTGTATTAGAGAGATCTTCCATAAAGCCTTGGCTACAACAGCACATCACTACCATTCACCAACCCCTTACATTGCTCAATATTTGTTATTATTGACATTATGTTTTAAGGGTTTCCCATGACCACCTCCTTATTCGGTTGTTTGCTAAAAGCATTGTAACATGCCTGGTTACACTTTATTACAGAAAAAGTATACAGGGTGGGATTGACAAGCAACGATGCATCAGATGGAGTCTTGAACAGCCTGGTGGCACAGTGTCCTGCAGTCTTTCCCTGCGGGGGTCACACAGGGTATGCTTCTCCTTCCAGTGATGAGATGCTGGAGCATGTGTGAGGTGCTTCCTCCCAGGGAAGCCAGCTGGAGGATCAAAGCCCAGGCCTGTATCGAGGGCTGCGTATGTAGATTCATAGCACCTGCACCGCAGGCACGATGACTGAAACCCCAGACCCAGAAGGAAAGCAGGTATCCACCATGCATCATATCATCTGCACAAATAGTCCAGACAATCTTGTCCAGTAGGATTCAGTGTCACAGGCATAGAAAACCTTACCAATCAATCACAAAGGGCATATTCCAAAAGCTAAGTTCCCAGAATCCAGGTAAGGGTCATCCATACATGAAAACCCTCCTGAAGATGAAAAAGAGAGGTGAGCAACATCTGGGGCTGCTGTTAACTCTTTCTTACAAACTTTATCACCACTTGACCTATTTATTACTCCTGTACTAGTTATGTCTAGTACAGGGTTAATGTCTGTCTCTCCCACTAAACTGCAAACTCCATGAGGGAAGGACTCTGTCCTGTTCATTGTGCCATATCTCTTCAGCTTAGTGCAGTTACTGCACCAGAAAAAGTTCTTTCAAAACTTTTGTTAAATGAAACGAGGATGAACACCCAGTGCACCATCTATTCTTGGTAGGTGTAACACATACATTTCCAATATCTCCCAACTCTTCCAACATTGTCAGCAGCTATGCACACTCCTGTTGTCCTAGCACTGTGCTTTCATTACGCTGCCTCAAGGCTAACTTTGCCCGAAGTTAAGCCCAGAGGGACATGCATTAAGAAACAGCTTTGTCAGCAATTATGTACAAGCATTCTCTTGGCTCCATGCCTTCTCTGTCCATTCCCACCATAAAACTCCGCCTTCTCCTCAAGTCAATGCCGACCATCATGGGAAGGGGCTGCTGTCTCTCTCTCACCATGGAGGACAAGGACCCCACGTAAGTCCCCAGTAAACACTGTATCTTACTCACCAAGGCTGACCTGTATGAGTCGTTCCTTTGTGTGTGGCAGCCACTGTTCGGTGGAAGGCTGCCTGAAAGCACAGCCCCTTGCCTCGCTCACAAAAGAAGGGCTGAAGATCCTAAGGGTAAAACGATAGAAAAGAGACAAGAGAGGAGAACAAGAAGGGGAAGTTGGAAGTGCTGTTTTATAGGTGATTGAGACATATGAGTACTTGTACCTTATTTTGTTCAAGAAAAAAAAGTAAGAATTTAATGCCAAGAAAGTAACTTAAACAGAATGGGTGACAATAACGAAAGGTAAGGTGACTATATGAAAGCAGAACAGCTGTTTGCCATATTTTCTGAAATGTGAAAATGGACTTCAATTGTGAGCTAAATTGATATATGACATGAGAAAGACAGTTAAATCATGTCAGGCAGCGAAAGTACTTACTGTGAAAGGCTTTAAAATCTTTATAGAAACCATTAAAAAAATAAAAGATTACTTTTTACCCTAAGTACTTTAGCTTGGGTTCTACCGCATTACGAAGTAGACCAACCAATTTTTTTCAAGGCCTCTTCAGGTCAGAGGATTATTACTAAGATATTCACATTTCATATTCTAACAGTAGCTTCATATATTGTAAATATGATTCTGTAATCTAAAAGGCATCAGGATGTATGATACTGCATATTTTCTCCTAGTTTGAGATGAAAAACTGAAATTTAAAGTGTTGCATAGTTATCTCTCTGCTGTTTCAAGCTCTTAAGTTAATTTGACCTTACTGACCATGATATTATGATGTCTTTGCTGGATTCTGGATTAAAAGATTGTGCGGTATAAGTGATAGAATAAACTGAATGATGCAGAATAACAATGGGATTTAAAGTAAGGAAAAGGCACATGCATCTCCCAAAGAATCATTTCACTTTACAAAAATCATTTAAGAAATATCAAATTGCCAATGTTGGATGAAGAAGGAAAAGAGTAAACATTATTAATTAATTAGGGTGGTTAAAAAAAAGATATGTAATATCAAATGGATGATTTATATGTGCTGAACAACATTAATTGATATTACTACATATTTTTTAATCTGCAAAAATGATCTCAATTAAATTTTACCAAAATGATCTGAAATAGCTCACCCTTAAAAAATTAAAAAGCACCTTGCAAATCATCTAAAGAGTGTGGAGATTTTTTCTGCCTCTCTAAGTTCTTCTAAAAGTTACCTAAAACAAAAACAAAATATTCTATAGATTTTTGACTAAAGTGTGAGTTAAAAGTGATAAAAAGCAAAGATTCCTAAGCTATTTTGAAGACATTTCTAATCTCTAAACACAATGAAGCAGAACAAATGAACTTTCAGCCTTCCCTTGCATAACATGAATGATCAGTGATAAGCTACATTCCACAGAAAACACCTAAATAAACGAGCAAATAATGCAAGTCTAGGCCCTAAAATGTTCAGTCCTCAGCATGCCTCATCTATTATCCTGGTGGCTTCACTTGCTTTGGTCACAAACACAATTTAAACTCTTTTACCTTAAAAACAGACCAGGCTCTAGAAACACACAAAGAGAATAATTACAAATATCTCACATTAGCAAAATGGAACCTCCCCTTTGATATAGCCCCAAGTTATGTATATTATAGAGACAGTGGGGATTAGAATTTGTGCTGTTGCATTTCATTGGGGCAGCTGTCTTTTTTTTGGGGGGGGGGGGGGGCGGTGCTTGGTCCAGGAATCGAACCCAGATCTCCTGTGTGGAAAGCAAGCATTCTACCACAAGGCTGTCTTTTAAACGTCAAACTGAATGAAATTGCCAATTTAAAAATACACAAAAAGGACAGGCCATGGTGGCTCAGCAGGCAGAGTTCTCACCTGCCATGCTAGAGAATGGGGCTCGATTCCCGGTGCCTGCCCGTGCAAAAAAATAAAAACAAGGTATGGTCAATTAAATTACACAATGTGGTCAAGAAAAATAACTTAGACAAAATTCTTGCATTTACACAGTCCTGGGGCAGAGGATGCTTTTCTAGGGAAGAGGTCATACAGATGATGAGAAAATCTCAAATTCACTTCATTGTGGTTGTTGAAAATAAAATCAAGTGGGTAGTTAGTGTTATTTATGTGTTTCCACAATTAAAAAAAGAGAGAGACAATGGAAAGCAAATACAATATGGACTCCTGGATGGGATCTTATCATGAAGAAGAAAAAAACTAAAAGGTGTTATTGAGCCCTATGAAAAAATTGGAATAGTCTATAAACTTTATATCTATGTTAAATTTCTTGAAATTGTTAACTGTACTTAAGATGATTATGTAAGTTAATATCCTTGTTCTTAGATACTGTATGAGGAAATATTAACTGTTCAAGAAGCACAGTGTAAACAGCCTACTGTCAAAGGTTTAGAAATAGGTCGATTAGATAGATGCAGATATGAACAGGCAAATTGACAGATGGGTAGATGGAATGGAATGGCAAATATGAAATGTTAAATGTTGGGAATCTGGGGGAAGAAGTGTGTTGGAATTCTCTGTATGGGTTTCATATTGTATTTACAACTCTCCTGTTAAGCCTGAAATTGTTTCAAAATAAGAAGTTAAAAGAAAGAAAAAAAAAAAGCTATCATGCTTCTCATGAGAAAAGTGTTTGCCTCCTGGCCTGATTCTAATGAGCATAATTAAATTCTGCCTACCTACAATTCCCTCTCTGGTTTCATCAGAAGTTATTTATTTTCTATCAAGTATTACTGTTGTAGACTCTGAAACTGTAGCTGTCGCTCATCCCAGAGATAATTGCATTGCCCCGGTAGGCAAAGCATAATACTTCATATACTATATAGTGAAATGCTTTCATGTATGAATTTTATCAGAAATTTTCATTATTAATATGGATATTTTATTCTCTTTTCTGTACTCTGGATATATTTAAAAATAGTATGTATTTACTATAGATAGCATAACAATACTGTAAATATCTTATTCCTGTCATATATGTATTTGACATGTTTAAATTAAGTTATATGGATGACAACATGAAATAATCATTTCCCTAAGAATTTAGTATATTAATCTATTTTATTACATTAATTTTTCAATAGGAGTGTTTAATCTCAGCATCTGATACTCAAAGGCCTGAATCTTTCTAGGAAATCATTGGTATCGAATCCTGATCTCAAAGGCTTGGATCTATATATTTTCTTCCCTTATTCAAACTAAGACTTATTTCAAGAGAGAAGCAGGTTTCCTCTCTCAGCAGGCCTCTCTCTCTTTTCTGTTTAAACCAGCAACTATCATTCTCTGCAAAATTAAAGCAAACAAGCAGGCAGAAGAGTCTTGAAAGGCTGTGTGTCTGTATTTGTGCAAAGCAGTTGTTATCCCTGACTTGTCTGCCATTGCGCCTCCTGTTTGCGTATGCCAGTAACAAGTTACGATGTTCTCCTGCCTGGAATCTTTGATATTTGGGGGGAAAGCAGCTGATGGTGGTGCATGTCCTGTTTTTGCTCAATTAATTGACCAGGTGCATCTCATTAGGGTAATTGGCAGGTGCTCGAGGAAGCTTTGGGAGTTTCTGTGGTGACTGGAAGACTGGCACACCAAACAACCCAGCAAGATCTCTTCTTTTCCCAGTGTCGCCATGCCACCCAGGAAGTGCAGTAAACGTGTCACTGACATGCCTGCCTCCCTACCGAGGAAATAGTGACTATCCAGGCCTAGACTATCAATGAAAAAAAGTAGGTAAAGTTTGGCTATTCATATAAATGTAATTAAATGAAAGCTTTGTGATTATATTTGCTCTTCAACCCATGAGTATTACTCCATGATATTGCCAGTCTGATAACATCACTGCTGCATTAAATTGTACCACGTTCTTAATTTCACCAATGTATGAATTGTCTACTTCCAATTCCACGATGCTTTGAATTTCAGTTTCATCTAAATTATAGGTTAAAGAGAATATTCAAAAGTGGTTTATTATATTTCTATGTTTCCAACAAGGTTAATGAAGTTCAGCACTTCAGCTGACTCTGAAAATGAAGGGAAAAGAATGGTTATTGTAGTTTAATATTGAAACCATCGAGTAGAATCTGGCAAAATCATTTTAACACCCAGATTCTATGAATAAGCACATGGTCATTATGTGAAATTCCTTCTTCTTCAAGAAATTTCAGTATGCTTTTATTTAGTGCCTACTATCTAGGGCAAAACAGTCTCAAATATAAATCCCTGTAGATAGGATCTATGTTTACAACGCATTTATTCAGAACAGCAAGTGATTGTCCTCTACTACTTTTCTTCAAATCACTTTATAATGGATTCTCTGGGGATATCAATTTCCACTATTTATGGAAAAGAATATATTTGCACTTAGTGTAATCATAATTTAAAAAAAATAATTAGGCAATTCATGTGCCATAGCTAATGCGTTACAGTATGAGTACTGAACAGCTTATGCTCAAGCTTCACCAATTTTTTTATGGAAAACTTGGTAAAAGTAAATTCATTAAAACTATCCATCACATTCAGAATCCTTGTGTTGGATTACACTGCACTAATCTTGGGAGCAAATACATCCCAGAGGGGATATACCACATCACATGCTCTAGTTATTAGCTTGCTAAGGACCTAAAAATGATTTTGTCACTAAGGCACAAGCAGGTATTCTCCTTCTATCCTGGGTTCTGTTCTTGGTCATCTGGAGATCACTAGTTTATTGCAACTTTCTTTATGGAGATACTGTAAATGAGCCAGAACTTGAAATAATAATCCTGAACTTATTTTTGCAAGTTCTACCCAAGATGGCACCAAAATGAAAAATACCCTATTTCGTTATTGCTGTATGAGAAATAATGAAACAGGAGTCCAGAGGTTTTGAAAAACAGTACTGCACTTGAGTAATTTCAGATGCCCTCTATTTTTTTTTAAATTTAGTGGTTTATCAGATAAAATATTGGTGGATCAATTTTGTTCATGTGACTAGGTGGCAAGATTCTTATTTTTGCTGGGGCATGTTATCATTTTATTTTCCTAAAAATAACTCTAATATAATCTAACATATGTACAGACTATAGGATGTTTGGGATTAGCTTCAAAATAATATGGGGTGGGGGAAGTGGATGGCCAGTAAGTTTAGCATCAGCTTGCTGTTTGAGCACAGAGAAGTTCTTTATACTGATCTTCCCAGTTTTATGTGTATTGGAAATTCTTCATACTTAAAATGTTTAGATAATCTTCTACGTTAGGGGTTGCAGTAATGATCTGCAGGCTAGAGCCAGTTGGCCAACATACGTACAGTGTTTGGAAACTAGGAAAGTGCACATTTTAATATGGGTTTTCAGGTTTCCTTGCAAAATCGGACAATGTGGAAACATTGATTCATAAACTTCATATTAACCACTTGGGGGGTGCTGAGTGGTCATTGCTTCCTGTGAACAGGTCTTGCATTTGCTATGGCTCCTGAGCTCTCCAATGTGCTACATGTGGTTGACCTCACTCATTGGCTCTACCTCTCAGGATCTTGTACCCATCTGTGTTGTTTAAGTTGAAATGCAATATTCTTTTTTCGATTTGGGGATTTCTGGTAGATGGAATGCATTGGGGAAAGGTTTTTGCCTGATTGAATGATGCAGCTGTCAGCACCAACTGAGGGCTTATTATGAAGAAGTACGGCTTCAAGATTTCAAAATCTTGATTGTTCAAGAAAATCTGAAAATTTAGATTATTATGTGACCTTTTGCAATTTTCTGTTTTTAAACATTTTATGCATCAAATATGGGTCCATCAAGTGCCTCATATATCAGAATATTGTTCAACATCCTGATATGTGTAACAAAATTGGTTTGGTTGTCTCATTAAAGTGCTAAAAAAAATAAATACAGTGGAGAATACCAAGAAGATAATTTAGGTCCTGAAATACAAGAATAAAACCTGTCTCTTTTCCATCCACGATTTATACTAGGGGCATGTGAGCTTTTATATCAGCTATTTATTCATTCTAAATTTGTGGTAATTGAAGTGTTTTATTCCTGAGCTCAAATGTTAATCTTGCTTTACTTCAGCCAAAATTTAATCAGCTTCTCTGATTACAATGATATAATCATGCACATACACACATAACACACACATACCTCACTGCATATTAAACTATATTTCCATTTCAAGAAATTGTAAATCAAGGACATAAATGTGAAAGGAGAAGAAAGAAACACAACAGTGCTGTAGTGAACAGAAGTATAAGAAGAAAAATGAATCAGGAATGCCGTTATCTATCATTTCATTTGTGTTGAAAAGACCTTTGTAATATGAATATTGAATTTAAGAAGTCTTTTTCAAAAATCAGCTATCATTAGAGAGAGATTTATCTTGTTGTTTCTGTGATATCATAACTCATTGCTTTATGAGGAGAAAAAAGATAAATAGCAGAATTCATTAAAAACTTATATATTACTGTCTAGAAAAAGACAACTGATTGAAAACTGCTAAACCATCAGATAGTCAATTCTTCCACATGGAAATACTTTATTGAGTCTTAATATTTTAATGGAATAGGTTTTTTCAGATGCAGTCACAAAAGATAAAACGATGTATGTCAGGTTAGCACTTTGTTATAATTCATACCAGAAAAATTTGGGGGGCAGGGGAGATAAAAATTTTATTTCTTAGCATTCGTTGGTGGAGGATTTATCCCATCTCAGCTAACAAGGGCTCCTACCACTGTGGAATTATATCCAATACAGGGACTTTCAGCACCAACACTGGACCCCTTCCTTACTGTAAGCTCACATTTTGGGTTAGGTCTAATAATAGCATATTTTAAAACTTATTCTCTGGCCCTTTGGAATCATGGAAATCCATTAATATCTTGATGGTAAGGGAGAGTGAAAAAGCTGCAAGGTAGGTTTCTCTGTATTCATTCAAAGAAATGGATGAAATGCCAACGGTAACAACTTCCTCTTTCAGTTTATATAGTACAAATGGTATTTATGGTATCCATATCCTACAGAGATTTATTTTCAAAACCAGCCATTCATTTCCTGAAATTTCCCTCTCCGAGACCTTTAAAGAAAATTCAAAATTGACTTAGACTAAAATGTAAATGATGTTCTTATTTTCAGTTAGAACTAAATCAGTAATACATGTGTGTCATGACTACCTTTGCCCCCTGCTGAAATCTAGGGATTTGGAAGAGACAAGTAGATATGTGCCTTCTAGTGTTAAATTAATGAAAGATTGCTTTGTAATGCAGCCCAGAATATAAACAGTGGCTTGCTCTTCTACCCGATCAGGTCAAAGTTACTTTAGTGAGAATTATGCAAACCCATTAGGTACACACTCTGAGAGCAGTGGCGAGCATCTAACTTCAGAATGATATAATTCCAACCCCCTACCCCCGCTACTTTGAGCCAATTGAAACAACAACAGACAATATAAAAGAGAACCACAAGTTCAATTCCACTTCTGTGTTTTTTTTCCGTCTGTGTGATTTTAGAACTCATATTTTCATTTCTCTACAACTCAATAGTGGAAATAGCAGGGAGGAAAAATGTTCTAAGATGTAAAAAGCATCTTGGTACTTTTTAACTGCTGGGAGCATTAGCCAGTTTGAAGGATCAAGGGCAGGGAGAGAAGATAATATAAATAATAGAGAGGATGGGAGCTTTATCATGAAGTCATCTCAAAGTCTGATCAAAAATCTCCAAAGATGAGTACAAAAGAATGAGTGAGCTTAAGCCAGAAAGTTCAAAGTCAGTCGTTTAATTTTTGTTTGTTTTTGTTTGTTTGTTTGTTTGTCTTAGAAGCTTTTTCCTTCTTTTATATCCACTCTGACCCTTACACTTTGCAGATGGTATTTTTATCATCAGAATAATTAAATAATGGAGATGCTACTTGACTTTTCTTAATGATTCCTTATGAGTTTTCTCAGTAGAGAAAAGCAAGCAGTATCTCCTATTCCAGCCAATATCAGGTACCAGCATCTTCAGTTGGTATCAGGATCTTCAGACATATACACACTGATCAAACTAACTAGAGACATAATGGATTTGATTCTCTGCACTCCCTCCTCTATCCTTAAAGAGCAGCAGACAATCTCAATGAACTAAAGATAATGATCTCATTACCCAATGGAAGAATAATAATAACATTTTCTGTATCTTTGTTTCACAAGTTTGTTTAAAATAATGGTTTTGAATTTTTTTGGCTTCTTCACTTATAGAAGATGTTGATTGAAGTGAAGTTTTTTTTTTTTAATTCAGAGGTAATGATATCAAAGACAGTTGCCTTGATGGGCAGCTCCAAGCACTGAGCTGAGCAGACACTAGTGCTGTCATTTAATACAGTTAAAATGGACCAGCAACTTCATCACTGAGTGCTTGGTGCGTTTAGAGCACTACATATGTCTTCAGCACTGAAAGATCCCATCTACTCCTATGATTTATTAATTAGAGCATCTTTTGATGACTTAGAAAGTTTTCTGCCCACTTTTAGCACCTGAACTTCCCCTTTCCTACCCCTATGCATTTGCCCTTCAAATCTTTCCAACCCCAGTGCCTGTAAACCTCCAAGCCCTGGTTTCCATAACAAGTCCTTCCATACCCTCACTTCCCATATGATATTTCTTTAAATTAAGAAATTATTTCAAATTAAAAAAAATATGTGTGGAACAAACTACTGCTATATGGCTTCACATCTCTACCATCAGTCCCTTAACCTTCACAGAGATTTAAAACATGCAAACATTTGTTTATGGATAGGAATGTTGGATTAGATAATAGGAAATACGCTTAGAAATATAAAATTTATCTACAGATAATGTTCAAAAGAAACTCTTCTTCTTTGTTGAACCACCTTCAACATTGACTGCCATTTCTCAGACATTTCTATTTGGGCATCTGATGGTGCAAGTTCAGCATAATCAAGATAGAATGATGGTTTACTTCATTGCATGAAGCAGTGATTTTCTCATGTTTTATCTTCATCACCTATGCCAATTCAGGGCACATGGTAGACATTAATTAAACGTGGGCTGAATGGATGACTATGGGAACAAATGTGTGAATGAATTGTAGTCAATGAATTATCAAGTGCTGTTAAGATTGTTGACTGAAGCAAAAAGTTGAAACACCTGTAAAAACCATGAAAAACTGATTGCCCAAGTTTCAATGGTTCACTTAAAAAAATCATATTTTATGATTTATGTTGAGGACATGCTTCTTATTAAGAAAGTCACTCTTATTCCCATGTACTCTACTTGCTCTTGAGATAAAGAGAAAGGATTACAGTTACAGCTGGTAAAGGATGACCATCTGTGTGTCGTGCAAGTTCATCTTCTATACTGAGTATCTCAGTGCAAATATCAATAGTCCATGTCCACCAGTTGGGCTCTTAGACCTTGTGCTGGTTTCAAATGATGTATGTATCCTAGAAAAGCCATGTTTTAATCCTGATGGCATTTTGTAAAAACAGCCATTTCTTCTAATCCCTATTCAGTACTGTATGTTTGAAACTTTAATTAGATCATCTCCCTGGAGATGTGACTCAATCAAGAGTGGTTGTTAAACTGGATTAGGTGGAGATGTGTCTCCACCATTCCAGGTAGGTCTTGATTACTTTATTGGAATACTATAAAAGAGAAAACATTTTGGAGAAAGGAAGAGATTCAGAGAGAGCAGAGAATGCTGCAGTACCATGAAGCAGAGAGTCCATCAGCCAGCAACCTTTGGAGATGCAGAAGGAAAACACCTTCCAGTGAGCTTCATGAAATAGGAAGCCAGGAGAGAAAGCTAGCAGATGACACCGTGTTCACCACATGCCTTTTCAGTGGAGAGAGAAACCCTGGCTGTATTTGCCATGTGCCTTTTCACTTGAGAGCAAAGTGAAGGCACTGCATCAGCCTTCTTGAATTAAGGTATCTATCCCCGGATGCCTTAGATTGGACATTTCTATAGACTTGCTTCAACTGGGACATTTCCACAGCCTATAACTGTTAACTAGCAACTTATTTAATTTCCCTTTTAAAAAGCCGCTCCATTTTTGGTATATTGCATTCTGGCAGCTAGCAAACTAGAACAGACCTATTAATTCTTCCAGCCTATAACAATCGACAGGACAGTGACTCAGAGAGGTAACTTAACATAGGGGAGAAGAGGAAATAAAGGGAGAGAAGGAAAAGGAGTCCCTGCATGTGGGTGCCAGAAACACTCCTGTGTCTCACACTTGCATGCCATTACTCAAGAACTTTCCCTTCTATATTAGTTTGCTAGCTGACGGAATGCAACACACCAGAGACAGATTGGCTTTTAATAAAAGGGGATTTATTTTGTTGGTTCTTCAGAGGAAAGGCAGCTAACTTTCCACTGAGTTTCTTTCTTACGTGGGAAGGCATAGGATGGTCTCTGCTGGCCTTCTCTCCAGGTCCCTGGGTTCCAACAACTTTCCCCAGGGTGACTTCTTTCTGCATCTCCAAAGGCCTGGGCTGAGCTGCAAGTGCTGAGATGAGGTATGCTGAGCTGCTTAGGCTGTGCTATGTTGTGCTATCTCATTTAAGCGCCAGCCAGTTAAGTCAAATATCATTCATTGCAGCAGGCGCGCCTCCTAACCAACTACAGATGTAATTAGCAACAGATGAGGTTCACGTACCATTGGCTCATGTCCACAGCAACAGAACTAGATGCCTTCACCTTACCAAGTATACAACTGAATCTAACTACCACACCTTCCATCCCGTCTGGCAAAGCAGAGCAGTTAAGGATATCATTTTAATGATATAAAATGGCTCAGCTGGTGAGCCATATTTTTCTTTCTTATTATCTGGGTGAATATCAAGGCAGTAATGATACACAAATCACTTAAGTCTGAAATTCTCTCTCTCTCTTGCTTCATTTTCTTTAGCTTGGTTTAACTTTTACTCCTTCCAGTCTCACCTTAAATGCTATTTCCTTCAGCAAGCTTTCCCAGACAATAGTCCCTCAATAATGGACAGCTGGACATAGTTGGAGGCATGTTGCTCACACATGGCACAGAGTAGTCATTCAAGCAATATGAATTGAATGAAAATGACTGGATTATTTAAAAATAGAGAGGCTGGAAATACTTTCGTGTGGTAAGGATTATGCTTATCTATCATTTTCAAAAAGTTAAGGTCTTCATAGAACATGAAAAAAATTCACATTTACATTAAACTAAACTATAATTTTAGTAGTTACTTCCTGTCATATAACTTTTAACTAAATAGGGATGTAATTTTATTGTGATCATTCAACATTAAGTTTAATTTCAGGTGGAAGAAATTTCATTGGTGGGGGTACAAGGATTACTCTAAAATATCTCATAGAAATAAATCAGGAAATGTGGAGAAAATGTTGCCTGAAAACCAGAAATAAAAAAATTATTGATGTTTGTGATTGCAGCTGAAGTGGAATTCCTGGAAATCTTATTTGAGTATTGCAGCTTGAAGAGTCACATTCCTAAATCATAATCAAACCACACTGTGTACCCACTAAGTCCTTGTCATCAAAATAAATAATATTCACATATTCTGAAACCATATTAGAACCTGCATTTACTAGATGACCAGTCAAGACCGGCAATCACATACTTAAAAAGTCCTCAGTCTTTCAAGCAGCACATATCATGCTGCTGCTATTTTAATTCTCACATAACCTTTTGAAAGATTGAGGCACAGGCCTCAATCTTTGACAGTTTCTGGACTGACAGTAGTGCTTCGAATCCAAAGCACTCATAGTCCCTTTCATGTGTTCTTTCTCTCATAATTGTGTAATACCTATACACACTCTACTAATACACAGCAACCGTGCATCCTAAGATCTCTGCCACATGGGACAAACCAGCTATCTTATTCAGAAGAAATTAGAAAATGTGCGTATTTTTGTGGGACTAAGAAGCAATCTTTAATTCCTAATTCCTCTTGAATATGTACACTTCCCTCTATCTTTGGCTGCCACCCAAGTCTAAGCTATCATAATTTCTCAATTGAATTTCTATACTAAACTTCTACCTGATATTCCTGCTTCTATTTTTTACCCTAACACACCCACCTTCTGCATCAATCCCATTGAGTTTTCACAAGGCCAGTGTGCTTTCCAAAATCAAAATTTGATCATGTGAATGTCTTGCTTCAGACTTTTAAAATACTTCCCAATTTTTGGTAATACCAATCAGTATAACCTGATGTTCAGTGCATGAAAAATTCCATAGACACTCACAATAAACTTGCCTTCCAGAAAGATCAGTTGGTTCAATCACAGTATCTCTAGATCCCTCAAAATGGCAAGCTTGGTCCTTGTAATTCTAGATTAGTTTTCTTCTACCTGAAATGCTTTTGCCTTGCCTGTTTCTTGTATCTTCTTCATCTAATAAGCTTAATTTTTTTTCATCTGATGTGATGCTTAATTTTATGTGGCAACTTGGCTAAGCTTTGGTATTCAGTTGTTTGGTCAAACACTGGCCTAGGTGTTGCTGTGAAGGATTTCTGAAGATGGGATTAGCATCTATAGTCAGATGACTAAAAGGTGTGTACCCTTGAAAATGTGGGTGGCCCCATTTAATCAGCTGAAGTTCTTCAGAGCAAGAACTGTGGTGTCCAGAAGAAGACATTCTTTCTCAAGACTGAATTCTCTACTCCTCCCTGAGTTTCCAGCTACCTGGCCTCCCGTATGGAATTTAGAAATGTGACTTCAATCTCATTCTTACTGGAACTTCAGCCTGTAGCCTACTCTACAGGATTCAGATTTGCCAGTCCACATACCTGTGTGAGCCGTTTCCTTAAAATAAACTTCTTTCTCTAACTCCATCATTTCTATTTCTATCTCCTTCTCTCCTTCTCTCCCTCCCTCTCTCTCTCTCTTTCTCTCATTCTCTCTCTCTCTGAGAGATAGACAGACAGACAAATAGATAGTTAGATAGAAAATTGAGCATAACTGTTGGTTCTGTTTATCTGGAGAACTCTGAAATATACTTCTGGTCTCATTTAAAGGTTATTTTGCAGAAACATTTACCCTTCTCCTTGAAGATTTAGATTAGGTCCCTCATATTTTTTATTGTGGTACTTATTATTGTCATCATAAGTCTATTTTTATTTATGAGATCATTTAAAGTCTGTCACCATTAGGAGACTGTGAGCTCCCTGAGGGCAAGCCCCAGTCTGTTTTCTTCACTCACATTCTCCCAGTATCTTGCAGGTGCCAGACTGAATACATGTGCATTGAATCAAAAGTGAAAAATGAATGCAACATGACTACTTGGTGGTCTTCATCCAACATTTAGTCTAAACCATTATTTCCTGAAGACATATCGATCTGAGAATCATCTGCATCAAAATTAGTAGATACACGAGTTAAATATAAATATAAATTTCCAAGTTTATATGTTGGTTAGTTTCCCAGCACAGACTCCCTGGACACAGGGCACTGCATCTAGGAGGCAATCCTGACATGCTGCTAAGTTTGCGGAATCAATCAGCTGAACAATATTTCTGACAGTTCCAACATGCAGAACATAAAAGCTACAAATTTGATGTATTGCAGAAGAGTAATTAAGTGCTGAGTTATCAAAGTAGTCTCTATAAAGGTATGGGAAATCATTAGGCTAAGTTTACATGGCACAAAGATGAATACAGTATTACTGTTTTTCTTGAGAAGATCACAGCCAAGTAAATTAAACTAATAATCAGATGTATTACAATACATTGAAATACATTTTTCAGCCTGAGATATGATCTTTGGCCTTGATTATAAAGGATGAGGTAAGCAATATGAAGTTTTTGTACTCCAGCTTAAGTTGACTCAATAGATGAACAG
This sequence comes from Tamandua tetradactyla, assembly GCF_023851605.1. Classification (NCBI taxonomy): domain Eukaryota; kingdom Metazoa; phylum Chordata; class Mammalia; order Pilosa; family Myrmecophagidae; genus Tamandua; species Tamandua tetradactyla. Next base: position 181,519,407 of record NC_135331.1, on the reverse strand, counting down.
GGGTAGCAGAAGGAAATTTCCAAGCAGATTAAATTGCTCAGGCATGTGGTCGTGCAAAGGCATGACTTCTCCAGGAATTTGAGAGATTCAGAGAGCATAGGGGAGTGTGTAAAATGCATTATAAGCCTAGCCAAAGAATTTGGATATAAAAGTTTTAATGAATAAAGTCACATTTACAAAGATGAACTGCCTTTTGGGACTTCTTGATGAACAAAATGATCTCTTAACATCTCTGAGAAGCTTAGTGATTTTCCTTGTCAACAACTAAGCGAATTACTATGTAAATTGAAAAAACGTAATGACAAATGATTCATCAAAAAGATTTTATTAATATGTAAAGAAAATGGAAAATTCCAGTCTTCTAAATTATTTGTGTAATACCTCATGTCAGAATTTAAACCAATGTTAGAGATCCATAAAAAAGCATGCCTTGTATAATAAAAAAATTATATTTTTTATTAAATGGGCTGCTATCTAGGCATAGAAAAGGTAATCATTAACCTAGAAATGTATCACAATTGTTAACCGGAAAAGATTCCATAAACTATGAAATGGACAGCCACTAAATCAATAGTTCTCAACCCTAGCTGCATCTCAGAACGCCTAGAAAGCTTTTTAACTGATTAATAGTAGGCATTTAGTAAATGTTTCTTCTTTTGATTTGGCATATCTTTATTAGTTTAAGATACTACCAATAAATAAAAAAATTCTGCTAACTATGATAATCTACTAACATGGGAGAAAAAAAGATTTCACAAAGGAAATCCATACATTTTCTGAAACCTAAGGTTTCTCTAAAAGTAGACTCCTTGTACATTTTTAGCCAGCCCCTTTTAGCTGAATAAAGATGCTGAAGGCATCTCCATGACAATGTTTGAATTTCTGGTCTTTATCATTCAGGGGGAAATATTTGCAATTATTTCAAGGATTGTAAAGGAAATTATTTTGTGTATCATATTTTTCAATGCCTCTAGCTCTTGTCAAATGACATTAATTGCTGGATTAACTTTCAATATTTTTCCTTTTCTTTGTATTTTGATGCAGAAATGTTGCCATATAGTAATAGGAAAATAAAGAAGAGGTTTGATAAGATTTCATTTCTGTGAGAACCTCGCTAGCGGCTCTGCCTTGATGTGATTTGTGAGCAGATTACTATGCCCTAGATTAATATTCCCTCATGGAAAGCACAGTCTAGAGAAGCTTTCCTATCGAACTGCCCTGCATTCTAAAAGCAATTTTAACTTACAGTTAATCCTTTGTGTTTTCTCACCCTCGACAATCACAAGCAGTTTTTCTGCGTCTGATAGTGTTTAGGAATTTTAATTAGCATATTTAAAAAATACCGTTTTAATGGCAGACACATATTCCTGGTTTAGAAAGCATTGCATGAATCAGGGAATTTGTTTATAAGTGATAGTAAATAGCTGCACTTCCCTGCACATTTCTCCTCTTGGTTTTCCTTTCCTGCCTAATGGGGATGATAACTCTTGCCTTATTTAATTCAGAGAACTACGGTGAGAATACAGGACTATACACTTACACATAAATATTAAATGATATGGTAGCTTCAGCCACCATGTCACAATTCACTTGGCACTCACACATTCAATAATGAGCACACCTTCCCTTGGCCCTGTGCTGCCTCCGAGCTATGAGCCGTCCTTCAGCTCGTGCTCCCGTGGTTAACACAACTTCAAAGCCCTCTATGCCTCCATTTGTCAAGAACCAATCCATGCCTTTGGATCAAGAGCAAGTATAACATACATGGCTCTGAAAACCTTTCAACCTGGAAATGACTCCAATTTCTAAATATAAGGAAATTATCACTTCCTACCCAGCATTGTGAATATTATGTAGATGTACAAAGTTCACTGTGATATTAAGGTCCATAAGGGTAAGAAATATTTTATCCATCTTTTGCTCATTCACATTGCTTAGCATGGTGTGGCGGAAAGATTTGGAGGCCAGTGAATGTGGACTAATCCAGCATATACTTTAGGAAGTAAAGGTGGAAAGAAGGATTGAACTAAGTCACAGAACACTTTCAATGCCCAAGTAATCAATTCTATTAGAAGGGAAAGTTATTGGGCAGGGGACATTTTGGGCAATGAAATGAAACAAACCTTTCTAGTGACCTTTATGTATTCCTTTATTCAATTTTTAACAAATTTATAACTTTTTTATCTTTATTCAACAAGCTTTTAGTTGGATAACTTTGTTCTGCCAGACCATGTTCTAAATGCTATAAAGGACATAAAGCTTTAAAAGGTCAACAGAAACATAAGGATATAAGTCAATTTTTGTTTGCTTCTGGAATTTAAAATTCATTTGTAAATAGCTACAAGATGTTTAAGAACAGTTGGTGTCTGTAAGTTGCTATCACACATCAGACAGCTTGAGCTAATCCCTAGTTTCTTCCTGTAATATAGAAAGATTTAATGCAGACTCCTTGGAGATTGCAGGCTGGGACATGCATTCAATTCAGAGTCTAGGTGAAAATATTGTTGCTTTAAAAAGAAATACATGTGTGTATTAAACAATTACTAAAAATATATATTTTTTACTTCTGTAAACCTATCTGAAAATGAAAAATAAGTAATTTTCAATTTTTATATAGTGAGAATTTATTCAGTGCTGGTTCATATAATTTATCTCAACTGATGATGATGGCAAAGTTTCAAAGCCTAATAAATCTCTCTCTTCCTTTAGCTCCAGTTTTGTCTCTTCTCCACCCTGCAGTGGAACTTTTTATCCTTTGCATCCATCTTTTTTTAATTTTAATTATATGCAGAATAATTTTAAGTCAAGTAACTGCCACCACACTCAAGATACAAGACAGTTTCATACCCTCCCCCCCAATAATTGATTCATGCTGAACTCTGTTAGTCAAACCCTCCCTGTATCCCTAACTGCCAAAAGCCATTTGTCTGTTCTTCTTATCCATAGTTTTGTCTTTTATCTCATACAGATGGATTCATGCAATATGTAGACTTTTCGGTCTGGTTTCTTTCAGTTATTATGTACTTGAGATTCATATACGCTGTTTCATGTATCAGCAAGTGATTCATTTTTATTGCTTGGTAGCATTTCACAGTATGAATGTAACAAGTTCACTTATCTATCCATTTATCAGTTGAAGTGCATTTTAGACTATTTCCAGTTTGGGGTGATCACGAATAAATTTACTCTACTTATTTGCATAAAGGAATCCTTGTAAGCATACATTTCATTTATCTTGGGTAAATATCTAGGGGTGCAACTGCTGACTCAGATCATGAGTATATGTTCAACATGATAAGAAACTGCCAAACTGTTTTCCAAATTTGCTGTACAATTTTGCATTACCACCAGCATCAATTGAGAGCTAAAATTGTTCCATATCCTTGTCAGCATTTTTCATTGCCTTTAAAAAGTATATTTAAGCCATTTCAACAAGTATATGGTAGTATCTCAATGTGATTTTAAATCTTAAATTCTCACATGACTGATGATATTGAGAATCTTTCATGTGGTAATTTGAAATCTGTTTATTTCTTTAGTTCAATAGCTGCTAAAATAGTTTACAAAGATTTTACTGGGTTATTTGTTTGTCTCATTTTAAGAGTTATTTACAAATTCTGATTCTTTATCATTTGACAGACTTTCAGATAGTGTCTCAAAATCTGTGGTTTGCTTTGTACATTCTCCCTACAGGGTCCTTCACAGCACAAAATGTTGAAGTCCAGTATGCCCATTTTTCTTTTTCTGATTTTAGAATTATGAAAATATTAATATAAAAATAGAATTTTCTGAAGGAAAAATTGAAAATTCAACTATAATAAATGTACAAGTTAAAAACAAATTATTAACCAGTTTTCATGGGGTGCAAACTCACACCTACACAAGATATAAGTTTATAACTATCCATAACTATATAGAAGCTGAGTATCTTGCAATTTTTATGTAATAGACAAATTTGTAACTTTGTAACAGATTTAAGGATCTTAGCAACAAATTCTGCATTTGCAGGTAAGGACTGTTGAAGTCTATCGGGGCATCGGTAATATGTATAAAACCAATTTGTCCAATTTTACTGCTCTTTCCAAAAAAATATGTACCTTCTGTTTTACAAGAAAAAAAAAAAGAAAAGAAAATCAGACCCTTATAATATTTGTATGTCTAATTTCCTTAAAACATATTTTAATAGTTTTATAGAAGTTAATCTTTTAGCAATAAAATTCTACTTGCCTCAGGCTTTTTGCCAAATGGTTAATCATAGGCAAATGCTTATGCTTTTTAAATAATCTTGAGAAATCTTTCATAATGAAAATAATAAAACATAATGTACTTATATTATAAAGTTCATATTTTATGAGTTAGATTGAAGTAATCTCTCTGTATTTAGAACTAAGCAAATGCTAAACACTGGCTGTATCTCCTCGGCAAAGGCTTTACTAAATGACATTAATCTAGGACTCATGAAAATACTTCCAAAAACTTATAGCATTTTTCACCTTTAAGACTCTTTGAGAACATTAATTAAAGTATAAGTTGCCCTTTGGAGAAAGAGCTGCGTGAGCATTCATGATTTGAACTTCATGAGGCAAGATTATGCAGGGCTGATGTGAGAGGAGCTGTGTGCGTGAAGGTATACTTTGGCTCAGACTCATAATGAAACACCACTTAGGATGTGACAATTTTTTTCCATATAAATCATGCAATTCCCAGTGCTATCCTTCAGGTGGATGGCACTGCTCAGTTGGATTATCACTCATGCAGCTATCTGCCAAAAGAAGATTGGTTCTTGAGAGTTGCAAAGTTCAAGAGGCTGAACAAAATGTAAAGGAAGAAGAGGACAGAAGGGAGAAAAGCTTTAGAGAAACTGTGAAGCCCTCTCTCTGTTGCTGAGACATAGTCAGGATGAGAACCATGATTTCTTTGTTACTGGTACAAGATGAGGAAGTCTTTCCTAGCAGCCACTAGAAAATGTGTGCTGAGGTAGAGTGAAGTGTTTTTCAGTCATACTGTGATTGCTAATTCAATTCCTTGGTTTGTATAGAGCTATTTTTTTTATTTTACAACATTAAAAATAAGCTGTTGAATTACCTTCGTATCAAAAAAGGTAAGGAATAGAATCCCTGGTTGAAATCTTTAGAATCTGGTAAAAGTTCAAAATAACTGCATAAAAGCACAATTGCTAGGAGATTATCATTATTTAAATACATTATCAGGCTGGTAAATGTTAAAATTTATTGATTTATTAGGACACAAGTCTTGATGTTTTTTGTTTGCTTGCTTGCTTTTAATATTTTTATTTAAAATCAAAAGCTGTCTAGGCAAAGGAAAAGATTGAAGCATTAGAAACCATCAATGAGAACTAGCCTGGGTATATTAGACAAAGACTTGTTAAAATGGTTCAAAATATGCTCAAAGAGCTAATGATAAACATAGACGAAGAACTAAAGGAAGTCTGGAAAACAGAACAGAAAGACAATATCAGGAGAGAGATGGAAATTTTGAGATGGAGCCAAACAGAGCTGAAGTCCACAAATAACAGAAATTTAAAATTCCCTAGGGGGGGTTCAACAGCAGATTGGAGCCAGCAATATTTTGCTTTCCACACTTTAAATACGTCATTGCACTGTCTCCGTGGTTCCTTATGAGAAATTGGCACTGCATCTTATTGAGGCTCCCTTGCATGTGATATGTTGCTTTTCTCTTGCAGCTTATCTTTGGTATTATAACGTCATGCTGTGTTTGTATTTGGGTTTATCCTCTTGGAATTTATGGAATTTCTTGAATGTGTATATTCATGTCTTTCATTAAATTCAGGAAATTCCCATAATGCATACATGGATATACTTGATGGTGTCTCTCAGATTTCCCAAGCTCTGTTCACTTTTCTTCATTTTTTCTTCTCTCTTCTTCTCAGACTGAATTATTTCAACAGTTTTATCTTCAAGTACTCTGATTCTTACTTCTGCCAGTTTCAATCTGCTGTTAAACCCCTCTAGTGAATTTTTAATTTCTGTTACTGAGGTCTTCAGCTCTGTTTGTTTCCTTATCACAATTTCCATCTCTCTACTGTCATTCTCTTTGAGTACTAAAATATGGTATTAATATAGAACATACATGCATATAATATGCAATAAAGAAGTATTTCAGGATTTAATGATTGTTCTTTAATTTGCATAAACCGTATATTATGTAATATATTCAGTGTGTTATGGAATGGTGGCCTATAATCCAACCCATTAATGTGTGTGTTCCCTCATTTGAGAAAAATGAAAAGTTTGGTAGTAAAGCATTGATAGTGCTTCTCAGGAAGTTTCCTAGAGCATTTAATATATGCCACTAATTAGGATGCTATTCTAGAATATTCCAGACTTACTTTCTACACATTTTAGAAAGAAGTTTCAGTAGAAATCATAGAAAAAGGGTGTTTATAATATAAAGCTTAATTAACTAGAAAATACATTAATATAAAGTTGATATCCCTAAAGATATTAGAATTGTATTATTGGGTACTTTAATCCTTTTACTTCCTGAATAAAGGAACTCTACTCAGAGTTGACAAGTTGCAAATCACTTTAAACCATGATCTTCAGGTTATTCAGGAATGGAAACCAGAGAAAAGAATGATAAATAAACTCTGTTATAATTGACTTTAAAAATGTATACCATTGAGAAAGGAAATATTTTTAAATGTTAATAAAAAGCATTCCATCCTGACCAAAAAGAGAGAAAAGAAGTGTAACTACTAAAGTGTCAGTGGCAGAGAATGTTCAAATAGAGTCGAGAGGCTACTCTAGAGGTTGCTCTTATACAAGCTTCAGTTAGACCTTGCTACCTATCATAACCTGCCAACCCCCAACCAGAAACATTCAAGCCAATCTTAAAGAACACCCAGGGCAATAAGATTCCACAAGAGTTCTATGCACTAGAGTAAACTTTCCAGAAAGCTGTAACCTCCGGATGGGCCCCTGGTCCGGACAAGTCCTGAAACCTAGAAGGCCCAGCCTCTCCAGAACATCAGATAGTTCCATCTCCCTACCCTATATTAGGGACAGACCCTTCCAAAATGCAAAATTTAGAGTGGTCATAGGCCAAATACCCCTAACGAAAGGATGGGAAGATCAAAGGTGATGGTGGAATTATACAGTGAAGATAGGATTAACAAATGAATATGAATGCTAAATCATTCAATTAGTATCTCTTTTAGTCTCCAGTGTCTAGAGCAGCTAGAAGTAAAAATCTAAAATTGTGGAACTGTAACCCATGTCAGACTCTGAAATATGTTCTACAACTAATTGTGGCCCTGTGCTTTGAAATTTATTGCTTTTTTGTATGTATGTTATTTTTTACAAAAAAAAAAAAAAAGAAGGAAAGAAGTCAATTGTGATCATAAAAAAGCATTTAAGCCTTTTAGCCTCCTATATTCTGGAGCAGCTAAAAGGAAAAAAAATCTGAGAAGATTGTATGGGAGCCCATGACAAACTCTGGGATCTGTCCTATAACTACTTGTTGAAGAGTGGTTTGAAAACTACTGGTTTTTTATTCCTTTGCTTTGCATGCATTTTATACTATACAATAAAAATTTTTTTTTAAAAAAAAGCATTTAGGAACATCAAGACAAATGTCCTGCTCAACTTGGAGACATGTTTAACTTATTTTTTTCCCCTTTCCACAGGAAGTTAAAATAAATCTATTAATTGGGAGAACAAACCTTGTTCCTAGGTTCAGAGCTCTGTGTCCATGAAGGGAAAGTTTCCTTCCTAAGCCGTACCCCATCTTGCAAAGCCTATCTAGTAGCCAAATGACACAGAAGTAGATAACACTTACTGACCTTTTCTAAGAGCCTATTTGAACATTTATTGTCAAATGTGTTTCAACTATGCAGTTTGCTACTATATGAATACAATACCGGGAACCCTTTTATAATGTGCTGGGTAATGGGAGAACATTGCTGAGAAAAATAGAGGTGCAGCCATAACTACTCTACTTGGATTAGACACCCAGGGCCATGATTAGATCAGAATCCAAAGTTCTTATCCGTCACAGAGAACTCACTGTCAATGTTTAAAGACATACAAGATTCACTAATTCAGAGCGCACCAGAGTCAAGACAAGGAGAGTTCATGGTTTCATGAAGATTGTGAGCAACTAAACCCAGGCTTCAGATTATGTTGATTTTTATAAAACCAGGGCACATTAATATTGGTTAACTGAATGAATGAATATATAAATGACTGAATCAAAGAAGAAAATCATGCTTTATGTAGTAACAACTTATTTCTTCCTGATTCATATTCAGAAGTTTTTAACAGAACTTTGAAATTTGTCTTTCTCTGATTTTATCTCATTAGTTGCCAATGATCTTAACGCCACTTTTAATATAAGCATACATACATATATATATATATATGTTCTCTATATTTATGTTCTATACACATATGTTCTAGTTTGCTAGCTGCCAGAATGCAATATACCAGAAACAGAATGGCTTTTAAAAAGGGGAATTTAATAAGTTGCTAGCTTATAGTTCTAAGGCCGAGAAAATGTCTCAATTAAAACAAGTCTATAGAAATGTCCAATCAAAGGCATCCAGGGAAAGATACCTTGGTTCAAGAAGGCCGATGAAGTTCAGGATTTCTCTCTCAAATGAGAAGGCACATGGCGAACACAGACAGGGCTTCTCTCTCATCTGGAAGAGCACATGGTGAACATGGCATCATCTGCTAACTTTCTCTCCTGACTTCTGCTTTCATGAAGCTTCCCGGGAGGCGTTTTCCTTCTTCATCTCCAAAGGTCACTAGCTCGTGGACTCTCTGCTTCGTGATGCTGCAGCATTCTCTGCTCTCTCCGAATCTCTCTCTCTCATTCTCCAAAATGTTTTCTCTTTTACAGGACTCCAAAAACTTATCAAGACCCACCCAAATGGGTGGAGACATAGGTAGTCACCTAATCCAGTTTAACAACCACTCTTGATTAAATCACATCTCCAGGGAGATGATCTGATTACAGTTTCAAACATACAGTATTGAGTAGGTATTATTCTGCCTTTATGAATTGGGATTTAGATTAAAGCATGGCTTTTTTAGGGGACATACATCCTTTCAAACCAGCACAACATACATACATATGTATCTGTTTATTATTGGCATTCTTCCTATAACTTTTCTCTATACATGCATTTGCCCATTTTTTTATTGTTCAGTATAGCCAGATGAAAGTGAAAATTCATTCTGAATGTTCAAAAATGCCAAATGTTTTCCTCTGCCTGGATGCCTCAAGAGTATTAAAATTTGGGACTGAAAACTTGACCTAGACTTCTGTATTTGATATCTTTTGCTCAGCCGACTGTATAACAAGTTCTTGGGTATGTTGTGTGACTAGTTTCTGAGGCCAACTATGAACACATATTTGCACTGACATTGACACTTTCACACTTGGCATTTTCCAAATGTCTAAAATTTGGCTGATAGTGATAAAGAAAAAAAAGAGTGCAATAAGTAAAAACATCTGTTTATGTGATCCATCCTGATATTCAGTTGGAACTTTTATGAGCGCTCTTGTTAAGGTAGATGGATCTAAGGGTTCCTATTCCTAGTTCATAACACAAAACTGCAATTCAGATCCATGAGGATTAAATGAAATAAAAAAAAAAATCAATGGGAACCCTAATCTCAACTGGTGTGTGACTGTTAGTTTAAGTAGTTGGATGTTCATATATTTTACCACACAATATTAATGTGTTTGATTAGAGTCCACTGTCCCATTGTACTGCACTCACTTGATGAAATCGTAGCAGTTTTCATGCCAGGCATTGTTATAAGAGTTTTACAAATATTATCATATTTAATATTCATGACACTACTTTATAGAAGGTAGTAGTATACCTGAATGAGAGAACTAAAGAATAGAGAGGTTAAGTAATTTGCCCAAATTACAGCACCACGCCAAGATCAAAGCCAACATTTCAGATCCAGAATCTGCACTTAGTCATTACACTATAATAACTTTTGTTTTCAGGATGTAATGAACAATATGATAGCCACTTTGCCGCACCCCAAAATAATTACTGCTCTATCTATTCCTGGAAACATGGTAGAATTGCATTTCCTGGCTCTTTTGAAAGAATTTGGAACCCTTCATATAATTCTGGTAAATGATTTCTGTTTGTGCTACATTCAGGCTAAACATCTAATCACCTGCGCACTCTAAGTTTGACATGATCGTAATCTTACCCACATCCCTGTGGGTGTGGGCCGTCTGCAATTAGGACCTCCTGAAATTGCTAAAATTCTTAGTTAAGGTGTGTCCCAACCAAATGAAGGTGGGTCTTAATCCAGATTGCTGGTGGCTTTATAAAGAGAGAGCCACAGGGAGGGACACGAAGCTGGAAGTCAATGACAATCCCAAAGAGGATGGAGAGGGCATCACAGTACTATGGGAAAGCCAAGGAACTCCAAGGATAGCTAGGCTGCCTGAATGTTAGTGACTCAGGGCAGAAGCGAGTTGTTCAGCCTCCAAAATTGAGAGACATTAAATGCTTGTTGTTTAAGCCAAAACATTGTCATAGCAGCCTGGAAAACCAAGACAAGTAGCACACTCAAAACAGCAGGTAATCAGTGGCCACGTTTCTGAAACTACAAAGAGCAGAGGCTCCTCTCAGTCTGTGTAGAAAATATTCTTGAACAGGAATTTAAATTGTATTGCTTTAACCCATAAATGTTTGGGAATTCTTGGTTGAAACAGCATAATTTAACATATTACATGCCTTTGATAAGAGCATATAAAAAAACTTTAAACAAAATTTGGTAAGCAATGAATATCATTCATGATAAAACTTTTATCAAAATTAATATACAACATAAATATTTTTATCATGTATCGCTTGATATTTGTTTCATAATTTCATGTGTCTTTGTACCTTGCTAGCCAAAAAAAAAAAAATGATTTCCTGCTTCCATCAGCATTGCTGAAGGAAAAATTAAAATGTATGATGGCAAAGACTAACAACATAGAATGGGTAAATGGTTTATGGTCAGAGGAACAGCTCACTTAAAACAAGACAAAGTTTTATACTGAAATGATATAATCCAACCCACCAATAAGTATGCACTAGAGCCCTTCTAGTATGTAACCATCCATTTATGCTGGTCTAAGAATTAGAATATATTAAAAATAGTATTTTAGAAAAATAGTCAGGTATCCATAGATTTGAAAATTATATTTACAAACAAATATCACATACAGTGCATCTATATTGGAACAATAGTTTAACAATTTCTGGAACCAAGAAACCCATCATTATTAACTCAGTTATGTCCTTGTTTTTTGAAACTTTCTGTTTTATTTTCCCAGCAACCAAAATAAATATCATAAATTGGATTGGCTTAAACAATGGGGATTTATTCGGTCATCATTTTGAGGCTAAGAGAAGACCAATAGTGACCACCAATAGGCAATGCTTGCTTCCTGAAGACTGTGGCATTCTGTGACTGGTTGCCAGCAATTCTCAGTCCTTGTTTTTTCACGTGATATCTAGTTTCCTAGTGCTGCTGGAATGCATTATGCCAGAAGTAGGTTGACGTTTATAAAGTGAATTTCTTAAGTTACAAGTTTACAGTTCTAAGGCCATCAAAATTAACTAAGCCATCCAGAGAAAGATACCTTGACACAAGAAAGGCACATGGCTGGTATCTGTTGGTCCTTGTTCCCAGTTCCATCATTTCCAGCTTCTGATTCTACTGTTTCCTCTCTAAGCATCTGTGGGCTTTCACTTAACTTCTCCAGGGTAAAACTCTGAGTTCTGGCTTGCTTAGCATCTCATGGAAAGGCACATGGTGACATCTGCTAGGCTCTGCATCTCCAAATCTCCGTGTCTAAGTGTTCTACTCTCTCTGTTGTCACTCTAAGCGTCTCCAAATGTCTGCATCTATGTTGGCTCTGAAGCAACTGTTTATTTTCCAAAATGTCTTCCCTCTTAAAGGACTCCAGGAAACTAGTCAACACCCAACTCAAATGGGCAGAGTCACATCTCCATCTAATCAAATGGCTGCACCCACAATTAGGCATGCCACATTTTCATGGAAGTACGCTAATCAAAAGGTCACAACCACATTTGAGTGAATCAGTATCTATGGAAACAATCTAACCAAAGGTTTCCACCCTACAATACTGAATCAGGATTAAAGGACATGGCTTTTTTGGGATACACAACAGTTTCAAACCAGCACACATGGTAATACACATAGTGGCTTTTCTCTTTCTCTCCTGAGTTCTGTCGACTTTCAGCTTCTGGCCGCTCCTTTGTTTTTCTCCTCTGAGACTTGCTTTCTAAGGTCTCCAATATAGGGTTAAAGGCCCTCCTTATTCAATTGGTTAACTGAAGTTACCTCAATGGGTCCTGTATATAACAGTTCACAACAGGGATGGATTAAGTTTAAGAGCATGTATTTTTCTGCAAGTTCCAAGCCACCACACCTTCTATGATATACTGGTTCTGAGTAATTTAAAAATGCAATATGAATTAATTTATTTCTAAAATTTTATCATTATATACACTATAGAACACACTATTTTTTTATAATGAAACCAAAGTTATGGATTTTTTTCCCTAGAAGGAATGTGATTCACAAATGCCTAATTTTTACCATTTCTCAGGACCAATAACCAGAAACAGCTCAACAATTTCTTTAGCTACTTGATGCTTATTTCATGGGGAAATAGTTACATGGCATTTTTAATATTCTTGAAAACAGATAAATTTCATCATAACATACACTTTATGTAAAGATGTATTTATTAGCTTCTGTGTTTTTCTGTTAGATAATAGATTTTATGGATAGAGATCATTCCTTTCGTGCCACTGCTAAAATTCTGGATAATGTATTCAATTCAAACTAATTCAGTTCATTCCGGATAAGGTATTCAGTTTTGTTTTCCAAGGAGAAACTTGGTAGATGCACATTATTTTAATCAGGGTTTCAACTCCCACAGGGAAAATAAGTAATGTGTTCACTGTGCAAACAAGAATACCTCTCCAGTTCTCCCACAGCTCTTGTTGTCATCTGGAATCAAGAGCTTCATTGTTGCTACCACTGCCTTTTCTTAAATTCTTTTACAATATTTCCTCTTATGCACAATGAAATGTGTTTTAATTTTGACTTTTCTTAGATGGGAACATATGGTAACGAGCTGGTCAAATGCTGCAGCTATTAAGAAACACTGCTGGAATAACTAGAATTCAAGGGGACAGGATGTTTACTTGAATTAGATTGTAGGAATACAAATATTGAGCATCTCAATTAGTGGAAGTTACAGCCACATAAACGTATTTATTTATTAGATACACTATGGAGAGGGAAAGTATTTATGAGCAAGATTATAAGATGAAGCTTAAAAGAGATAAAACAGTCTCCAAAGGCCTCTATTTTTTGAAAGACTTTACTTTTATTCTCTTTCTTAATAGTAAATGAAAACCATCATTTACCTTATTAACTAGTCTCTTCCTCCATTTAATTTATTTTTTGCTCATAGACAGATTAGGGAAAACAGAAGAGAGGGTGGAAGATTCATTCCTGAATTGTAAATAGACATTGTTTAGCACAAAAATGGAAGGAAGAATGTCATTCTACTACCTTTCCTCCTCCTTAATCCTGAAGAAATGTTTATCTTAAAAATTTCTATTTGTGCATGGATGTGCTCTTCTGTCACTTAAACTTTCACAGTGATTGTTTTTTAAAGAGCAATTTTTATATTATAAAATGAAAATTCAACAATAAGTCAGTCATAGCCTGCCTGCTTTCCAGCTGCACTTATGGGGAATATAGGGGAAGGACCCTCATTTCTGGCATAGAGGAGAGTCAGTGGTTTTGATGAAATAAAATACCCAAGATGTTACCATCCAATAACTCAAATGGGTTGCTCCCTGAAAGCCATGTAGCCAACCCATTATCATGTCGTCTTAGATGGCTTGTTTTCTTGGTTTACTCTGTCACTGTTTCAATCTAACTTTCAGATGGTGTAGTGTACTGATCAAAGTATAGAGTTTCAGGGTCACAGAGACCTCCCTGCAAGAATCAGCAATACCATTGCCAGGCAACTTGTCTCTGAATTGTCATTATAATGAAAGTGCCTACTTCATCTTTAGAGTTCTTTAGACTCAAGTATGATAATAATTGTAAAAATGTTTAGCTCATAGTAAACATGCAAGTAAATATTAACTTCTGTTATTATAATTAATAATAGGGTGACTCTCTTTTATTTACTCTCAGACTTGATAATCTTGTACTGTGTTCAGAAGAAAGTATCATGTGAAAATGCGTAATGGTTCAGACTTTGTTCTTTAGGTCAAAAATGATTTCTCAAAGCACAATTACTTGTCCACTTTCAGTTTTCTTTTGCCAAAGATAAGAAGCCACTTGAGCAATGGTGCCCACGTCAGATACACCCATCTTTGGAAATCCAATACTTCCCATTTGTTTCCCTTTTTTCTGGCTTCTAGATTTAGGGGTCTCTGCTAACAGGAAATGAATTGGCTTGAAATAGTCCCAGTCATGTTTATTCCTTTGTGCTATGCTCATTTTAGATTCTTCAGAGGGTCTTACTTAGTATTTATAGGACATCCAAGCCATAAGTCAGGTATTTTTTTAAGCAACACTTAATTGAATCTTTATTTGCAGATAGATTATCTTTGTATAAATGAAACAGCACATCAGAACTAAAAATGTTTTACTACATTAAATTTAATGGAAAATCTGGAAATTTGTGTACTAAGATTATCTGGAAAGTGCTCATGTTTAGATATTTTGGTGAAAATTCTACTTGTGCCAAATGGTTGGCTTTTAACATATCAGATATAAAAATTTAAATTAGAAATTTGGCACTAGAAATTAGTTCACAATAGATAAAAACAAATGTGAAAATATAGAAAAGCCAAGATTCATGGATTAAATTAAAATATTTATGTATTTGTAAAATGGCAACAGTAATTTTCTTCTGGAAAAAAATAGGTCTCTTTTATATAATAACAAATATTTTTATATTCGAAAAACTTTTGGAGCTGGATTAGGAAGAACTTCAATGGCAAGCTAGTTAAATTCCCTGAATTTTGTGATATAATAGCTAACCTCCAGAGAGTTCCAATTTTGTGTCATTCTCATTATGCAATATTCAAAATGGGAAGACAAAGATGGATGTTTCAGGAAGGACAGTGCTGCTAATATAGTTTCATGGTACTCAGTCATCAATCTCACTTGTTACCAAATTTTCAGGGGAGTTGATATTATAGAAGAAGGATTTAAACTCAGAAGAGTCAACTCTAATCCACAATTATTTCTCAGAAAGAATGGAAGTAGACAGCACTCCCTATATCACACAGCAATTATCTAAGACTATTTTAAGATAATTACAATGTTACCAGAACATTCTCTGGGTTACCAGAAAAGCCTGAGATCCAAGTAATCCAAGCTTTTGGTTTGTCATTTAAGTTATCATTTTTTTTCTTGAGATATTTACCTGAAATAACTGAACCTATCAATATAATAGAAAAATGGTACACACTAGTTATGTGCTTTAAGTGGGACATTTCTTATATTCATTATCTTACAAAATGAAAATTGAGATATTTGTTTTCTTTTTTGGTGCAAAATATGACTTATTGTTTCTTACTTTTTCTGGAGGAGCTATTTTGTGTGACTTTATAAAGAATACTTATGGGATATTCTCATTTTTAATTAATTTAAGTTGGTAAAATCTGATTTTTTCATCAGTCAAGTACTGTTCTTTTATAATCCTTATTGTGCAGCACATTATACTATTAATTTAACACATTATATTTATTAATACCATTAATTTTAAACATTTTCTTCATGAGAGTATTTATGGAGAATTTGGCTATCTATTCCTCAGTCAGCTTTTCTGAGCATGTATACATATGTAAGCCTACTTTTTGCTATAAATTGTGGATATGCAATTTCTCAAATTAGCTTTTTTTTTTGACGTGGGCAGCCTCCGGGAATCGAACCCGACAGGTCTCCAGCCTGGCAGGAGAGAATTTTGCCGATAAACCACTGTTGCACCACCTTCAAACTATCTTTAAGAAACACTTCCTAATACAAAAGCGGGAAAGGGCAACAAAGATTGCCTGAAAGTTGATTCATATATGAAGAGGCCAAATAATTCAAACAGTAATAGAGAAATGAGAAATAGCCCCAACTGAAGAGAATGAATAAAAGAGAGAAATACCAACTACATCTCGGATGTAAGAGAGTATTTGCAAATCAGAAAAAAAAAAAAACACCTAAGATTTCAAACACTTTTGCAATTCAGAACAGATGGTTTTCAATCCTCTTTTCATATTTTTATCAATAGGAGACATTTAAAAAATGATTTATAATGTTTACTGATCTCTATTACACAGAAATATGTTTTTTATTATTAACCTAAATTACTTGTATTTATGGACTTTTATTCCTTTTTTGTCACTTCATTGAAAATCTAATCACATTACTCATATGGTAAAAGAGTTTAATGATTTTTCTTATAATCAACTTGTCTAGAATAAAGAAAACTTTATTAATCCTAATTTATCTCAAATGCACCAAATGTGGTTGTCTTTACAGGGATGCTTTGCATTTATTGTGACTAAGAAAATGTTACTACAACTCATTAGATCCAAGTGTTTTTTTTTTAATCTCATGGTATTGAAATGTTAATTTTCAGAAACAGCAAACATGCAGGTAAGAGTGCCTGTGATGGCTGGAAATAATCAGAGACCTTTATCTGGGTTCATCCGCTCACTCCTTTATTGAAAAAAATGTTTACTGAGAGTCTACTATTCATGGAACACTGTAGAAACATGGAAGATGAAATATAGATAAGATGTGGTTTTTATGTACATCATACTAACTATTTAAGAAAATAATTAGGATGTATACAGAGAAATGAAGTTAAATGTGATTACAGAATGAAAATCAATTCTTCCTGGGATGATTAGGTGAGTATTTTAAATTAAGTGGAAGACTAGAAAGGATTTCAAAAGTGAAAGTGAAGTGTCCAGGAATATTAAAGGAAAAATGTGAGGATAAACATATAGACAAGAATGATATAAACTTTATATAGTTTATAGAAACTACAAGTTGTAGGTATGGAGACAAGTCTTCTTTATTAGATTTTTTTTATACGCATTGCTGGGCCTTCATTACTATGATTTGTCTGGATGTAAATTTTTGTCTTGTGCTATTTTAATCCTGCTTAGTTTCAATGAATTTTATTTCAATGTGAATATTTAGACTTTTTTCAATTCTTAGAAAATTTCAAGCATTATTTCTGAATATTTCCTTTCCCCAATTATCTACAGTCAGTCCTTCTCAGATTCCTGTCTTCACACTTTTCACGTGCTGATACATATTTGTCATGGGTTGATCTCTTCCTTCTATGTTCTTTGGCACTTGTTCAGTTATAAATTTAAGTAATTGAATTTTCAGCAATATTTCAAATACTGGTACCTTTTTTTCCCCTGCATTTTTTTTTCATTTCTACATTTTCCAGGAAGAAAAGACTGTATGTGCTTTGTCTCTACTGACTTGACTGAGATGTTTCTATTGATGTTTAAAATAAAACTGTAATTTAGAGTGCAGCTATACCTGTTTAGTCATTTCAAATCCTGGGAAAGTCATTTGGTTTGTCAAGTTCACTAGGAATTATTGCCCTGTCTCCTAATTTATCACAAACATCTTCTACGTTAGTTCCATTTATATATTGATAAACAATGTTTTTATTTCAATTTATGAGAAACATAATAATATAGGTTGAGCTGATTTCGTTAAGATATTCAACATGTTCCTGCCATGCTGAAGCTGACATTTTAACAGGCATTATGTACATGACTTTATTGAGTTTATGTGCAAATTAAATAAGAAAAGAGAAAAAAAATCCAGACATCCTAGAGACATTTCTTGTTCTCCAAAAATATTAAATAATTGAACAACGACACTGACCTTACAAGCAGAGTTTAAAGAAAATGGCATTCTATAAAACTTGCTTCAGTACAATCATATTTAGTGACTTGCAATGTGCCATTTAACCTCTGCTCTTAAAAGCAAGCCCTTAGAAGGTCATCACAACTTCAAATGATGCTGATTTTCTCAAGATGATACTGTAACTTGACAGGAGCCAGAAAAAGGCCACATTGTAAATTATATACCTTGATTACTAACTTCCTTTCTGCCAGCTCTCAGACAACTCTTGACAAACTCTAAGACCAGATAATGCTTTCTTACTCCACTAAAAGATACTCTGAAAATCATACCCTCAGTGCTACCAAAGTACATTCCAAAATTGTTTTTTTCTTTAAAAAATTCATATCTTGAAAAAAGAAGCTATAGAGCATCTTCTTTACTGTTCTTTTAGTGTGTGTGTGTGACAGACACGCCCACACACAGGGAAAGGGAGAGGGTAAGAAAGGGAGAGAGTATGAGAGTGCTAATAACAAGGTAAGAATTTTTTGTTGTTGATGGGTTTTCCTTGTTCGCTTGTTTGTTTTTACTTATGTAATTTAAGTGAATGCAAATATATCAGAGAATAGCTGGGTATGCTTTTCCCCTTAAAATAAATATTTAGCATGAAAAATACCACGAAAGTTGAAATTTCTTTTGGAGTGTGAAAACCAACTAAAATCACTGACATATAATTCACCAGAATATATTAATGTCAGATTAATCAGGTGCCCTTATTCATGTTGCATATTGACCTAATTATTCACAGATGTTAACAGTTAAGCACACAGACCTTAAAAAATCAAAATAGGAAACAATAACTGATTTTTAAAATAAATGAATAATGAAAAGGTCCTTAAGAGAAAAAGTCCCTTACCTTCTAAGTTAACAGGATGCATCTTTGAGCAGTTTTTGCATGATATCAAAGTGATGTTATATGAGAATTAATATTATTCAACAGCACAAGCTTTTATAGTGTCTTCAGCCTTAAATACGTAAAATTTTTGATGGAATAATATTCTCATTCATTTTGTGTGCTTAGAAGAGGGCTAGGCATGGTTGTTGCAAAAGAATTGTTCTTTGATGAATTGAATGAAGGAAATAAGTTGCTTTCTACTACCTTATTCACATATAATAAGTAGTATTTCATACTATGTCTTAAGAAAAAGTAAAAGAAAATATGTCTGTTAATTTTAGGAAGGAATTAAGAATCCAATAATAAAATTAATTTCCAATGAACAAGTTACAAGGTGAGTTTTCAAGAAGGAATAATTAATTCATAGAAAGCTTGGAGACATTTTAAAAGAACATGGTGCACAAAATGCATCTCATAGAATTATAAAATGTAATGGTGTTTTAGAGACAAATAAGCCTATAAGAAATTTTAGATATATTCTAGTCCTGTTTCAAGCACCTGGGAGATCTATCTTTAATTTGAATTGGTACATAAATTGAGCATTGCTGAGACGTCAAATTATACTTTGGTAGAGAAGTAAAGAGTGATGAATAATAACGATGATTGCTTTGTACATTTATGTAACAATATATGTCATTTAATCTCCTTTTATATCTATAGCTGTAGAGGGAATGCAAAGGTTTTGTAATGTCAAAATTATGATCCAGCTTTATGTCCCATCCACCCTACCAGGCAGCTTACAAGCCTGCCATACTAAGGATCTATCATTTTCCTGGGAATGCTAGAGCCTTACAATACTAAAATTAGTTCATGACTCAAAAATCAGATATATAGTTGTAGACAGTATTATTTTTATAACTAAAATTATTCCTCAATATAAGTAGTGAACTTCAGTTTGAAGTAGAAATATTTGTACAGATTTTATAATGATGGAAAATTAAAATAATACCAGTCAAACAAATGGAATTTGCATCAAGTACTTGAAAAAATTGCATTTCCTGATGTCGGCCTAAATGTATATATGATAACATAAGATAATATTTTGAGGACTTGCTCTAACACTGGAAATAGTACAGTGAATATTTGCTTTAGTTTACTAATGCTGCCAGAATGCAATATACCAGAAATGGACTGGCTTTTATAAAGGAGATTTGTTACATTACAAGTTTATAGTTCTAAGGTCATAAAATGTCCAAACTAAGGCATCCAGAGAAAGACACCTTGACTCCAAAAAAGGACCACTAGTCCTTGTTCCTTGTCTCTGCTGGATCTTTTTCCTGGTTCTGTTGCTTCCAGCTTCGGATTCCAGCAGCTTCCTCTCTAAGTGACTGTGGATCGTCACTTAGTTTTTCTGGGGCAAAACTCTGGATTCTGGCTTGCTTACCATCTCATGGGAAGGCACATATCAACCTCTGGGCTCTTCTCCCAGTTTCTGGTTTCAAATGCTCTCACAGATCAGGTGGATCCTTCAAGCATTTTCCTCTGCATCTCCAAACATCTGCACCTGTGTTGGCTCTAGCTTTTGCTGGCTTTCTCAGCTCCTGGGAATATCCTAGGGCTAAAGCATTTCCAAATATTGCTGCTTTTAGAGAACTCCAGTAAAGTAATCAAGATTCACCTTGAATGGGCAAAGTCACATCTCTATCTAATCAAGATTTCACACTCACAATTATGTATGTCACATCTCCATGGAAATAATCTAGAGGCCACACCCATAATTGAGTGCCTCAATCTCCAAGGAAACAATCTAATTAAAGTTTCTACCCTAAACAATAGTGTCTAGTCCACAAGATTGGATCAGGATTGAAAGAACAGGGCTTTACTTGAGTATATAACAGTTTCAAACTAGCACATTATTTGAAAGCCTGTTTGTTTCTGCCTACTCATTGTTATTATTCAAGCAATGTCTGCATCACCACTATTCTGGATAATATGATAAGAAATTCTGATAGTAAAAGGATGGCAGATAGAAAAACTAATAGCTATACAGTACTATCCAAATCCAATAATTTATAATTTCAGTATTTGACTTTGCTAATAGGTAGAAACTGTTCCACATTCATCACTATACATAACATTTATGATTACAATCTATCTATTAGATATTTATTTGTTTTCATTAAGGATTTCATATCAAATGATATCAAGAACTTGAATACAAGTTTATACCCATATACAAAGACTTCATGAAGTTATTTTCAAAATTGATAAAACATGATCAACTTACAGTAACAGCAAGGTAACTCAGATGTTGGAATTATCTGACAATGACTTTGAAACAGCTATAATAAAATTGTATCAGATTGCATGTCAAGGATTTTAAAGCAGCCATAATAAAAATGTTTCAACATTAACTATAGATATTCTTAAAGCAAATGAAAAATATTTTTAAAAAACTCAGAAAAGCTATAAGCTATAAAAAAGGATCCAATAGAAATTTAGAACTAAAAACTATTATAACAAATAAAAACCTTATAAACATTGCATTTTAAAAAGGTTATATTAATATCTAACAAAACAGACTTTAAAGCAAAGAACATCACTAAGAAAAAAGAAAGAAATTATGTAATGATTAAAGGATCAATCAAGAGAAGGGATAAGGTCTCTAAACGTGTGCACCAAACAACAACAAAATACCAAATAAATGAATTAAAATCTGACAGCACTGTAAGAAAAATAGGCAAGTCTGTAACTATAGTTTTCAATACAAACACTTTGCTCTCAGAAACTGATAGACGTACTAGACCCTAAATATGCAGGAACCTAGAACATCTGAACAACAAAATCAAGAGAACAATTGACATATCTGTGTAAAATCCACCAAACAATAGCAGCATACACATTTTTTTTCAAGCACCCAGAGAATATTTATCAAGGTAGGCCATATTCTGGACAACAAAATAAATCACAACAAATCTAAAAGCATGGAAATTATGTAGAGTGTATCCTCTGATCATACAAGATTCACACTAGAAACAAGACAAGAAAAAAGACAAGAGAAAAAATCTCTAAGCAAAAGAAAATTTAAAAACACATTTCCAAATCATCAATAGTATGAAAAGTCTCAAAAATATTAAAAATAACTAGAACTGAATGAAAAATAAAACACATCATATCAAAATATGAGGGTTGCTGCTAAAGCAGTATTGAGAAGGAAATTTATAGCACTAAATCCTTATTTTAGAAATGAGCAAGACTTTTAAATCTATAAGTTCATACCTCAAAAAATTAGAAATAATCAAAGTAAACAGAAATCAACCAGAAAAATATAATAAAAATATCAGCAGAGATTGATGAATTTTAAACAGGAAAACTATAGACAAAAATCATTTAACAAAATCTAGGTATTTGAATTTATTTAAAAGTGATCAGACTCTAGCAAGACACAAAAATTGAGTGAATCCATAAATCTCTGAATCAGGAATTAAACATAGGTTGTCCAGTACAGAACCTGCAGCCGTATGAAGGATAAGGGAATACTGCCAACAGTTTTATGCTCATGAGTTTGATTATGTAAAAGAAACTCAATAACTTCTCAAATCCTCAAGCTGAAAATCTAAACATGATAAAATAGATAACCTGAATAGTGCTATAACAAATATAGAAATTCAATGCATAATTAAAATCTCTTGAAAAAAGAAATTTCCAGGCTTAGATGACATCACTGGAGAATTCTACAAAACATTTAGAATTAACATCAATTTTATACAGTCACTTCTAGAAAAGGTAAGATGGCTCCCCAATTTGTTTAATGAGGTTATTAGTACTCTGATAAAATAGCTAGGCAGAGACAGCATAAAAATAATGCTATCTACCAATACTGGTAATGAACAATGGCACAATATCCTCAACAGAAATCCAATCCAAACTGTCACTCAATCATGTATAAAAAGAATGTTATTAAGACCAACTGGAATTTATTCCAGGTATGATATATGGGTCAATTCTACAAGAATACATGATAATCCTTGATGTATATACACCAACCAAAGCTCAAAACACCTTATGGTAGTTCAAAGCTATATTCAGTGCAGAATAACTTGTTCTTAAACTTAATCCATTCCTGTGAGTAAGAACGCATTATAAGTAAGAACTTTTAAGGAAGTTACATCAGTTAAGATGTGTCCCACCTCACAATCAGGTTGGGTCTTAATCCTACTGGTGGAGTCCTTTATAAGAGAATGAAATTCAAGCAGAAAGAGAGAAAGCCACAGAAGCAAGAAGCTGAAATTGATGAAACTTGAAAGAGACAAAGAGATCAACAGACCTGCCATGTGCCTTGCCATGTGACAGATGAGCCAAGGATTGCCAGCAGCCAGTCTTTGGGGAAAGCATCACCTTGATTATCACTTGATTTGGACATTTTCACAATCTCAAAACTGTGAGCAAATAAATTCTCATTGTATAACCCGACTCATTTCATGGTATTTTCTTTGAGCAACCTGGGAAAATAAAGCAGAATCCATATATAAATTTCTTAGCTCTGATCATTAAGACAACCAAGAACTAATGACACCTCAGGAGCAAAAAAAAGCAGTCTTGGTTTCTAAATACTTTTCTCAAATCAAAGGAAGTAGCATTCCTTAAGTAAATGGATGAATCTAAGGCAGGTTCAGGGAAAACGCAAGATGTGCTTGGAGCATTTTATAGTTCCAAAAAGTGAGAAAGTACTCAAAAGGGAATTTATATATCAAAGAAAGACAAGAATCAATCTGAAATACCTAAGTGACCAATATAGAACAGTTTCAGCAATACTCGATTGAATTAAAACCCAGGTAATAAAATAAATATACAGAGTCAAGGTAGGTACAAATACATAAGTAAATAAATAAGTGTAGGAGAAGGAAGCTATTTTTCCTTACAGAAGATTTTCATTTAAATGTACCCACATTTCCAGGAAGCTAAGCTTTATTCACCTTCCCTTAGGTATGGGGGTTTGGTCTGAGAAATTTCTTTCCAAAAATAGAGGATGTACTATGAAAAGAAGCCAATTTACATCAGAATAACTTGACAAATGTTATCTTAACCTTGTGGTTAAAATTAACATCTACAGTAGGTCATGTTGATATCTTGATGTGGTGAGAGGACTCTCGACCTTTGCAGTATTCTTCCTAGAACTCATAACCCCAGTCTAATTATGGAAAAACATAATAAACAAGTACAAATTAAGAGACATTCTTAAAATTACCTGAGCAGTCTAATTCAAAGCAGTCAAGGACATAAAAAAATGAGTGAAGGCTATACAGGGACTTTGTCCTATCTTTGTGACTTTCTCTAAATCTAAAATTATTCCAAAATGAAAAACTTACTTAAGAAAATGAGGCAAAAAACAAGCTACAGTCATTTGCAAAATACCTTAGCAAGTAACATATCTGAGAAAGGGCTTATCAGAACTCCACCCTAAGAAAACAAACACCCAGTTAAGAAATGGGAGCTTCTGGTTGAGCAAGATGGCAGCAGGATGATGATCCGGCATAACATTCTACCAGAGAATCTTTGAAAAACTAGCAAAAACTGGCAGAGATAACTTCTCCAAAACTCCAGAAAACAGTTAAAGGAGTTGTAGTAATTAGGAAAGTGCCGAATGGAAAATTCACATCTTCTAAAATGGTAGGAGAAGTTTTGTGGTGGGAAGCCAACTGTCTCCTATTGTGGGCCCCTAGCCCCGTTCTGGAGAAGGGTAAGTAATCCATTCAAGCATGCTGCAGTGCTGCATGCTGGTGCCAATCTATTCGGTGGCAGCCTGAAGGACTTGCATCAGGAGACTCATCACCTACTTGCCTTCTCAGAACTTGCTCTGCAGGTTCCCAGAAGCAACTTACAGACAGCTAAATCAGTGTAAGAAACAATTAACTCAAAGAAACCTGGGGAAAGGATCATTGGCCTCTAAAAATACAATAGAGAATCTGGAAGGGGTGAAGTCTATTTAATAGGGAGTACAGGGAACTTTCCTTTTTTCCCCGTAAAGAGGGAATTTTGAAGTCCAGGAAATTTCAAAGGTCACTAGCAAGCTCCAACCCAGGACAAGAAACTCAGAAAGTGCCCCGTACTTTGTTTTCACTTTGGATTGATCTTTTAAATAGGAGGGTTCAGCTCTGGAGGAGAGCACCGACCAACTCAGAGCAAGTAGCAAAACTGTGAAAGATGTATTTTGCATTGTTTTGTTTGCTTTTTGCCAGTTCCTGGCACTCAGGTAGTCTATGTTGCATGCACTATTTAAGGGACAGACAACTCAGGGATTAAATCACAGAGTTAACAAGATAAACACACAAAAATAGGCAGTTTGCAACAAAGTATTATAGGACAGAAATGATGGTCTATCCAAAAGAGCAAGATAAAAATTCATAAAGCATCAATGAAGAGGACCAGACATTGCACATTACAAGACTTGTTAAAAATGATCCTTATAAGCTAAAGGAAACATGGAGAAAGAACTAAGGGATATCAGGAAAACAATATGAAAAATATGAGAATCTCCATGAAGATATGGGAATTTTGAAAAGGAACAAACAGAAACACTGGAGTCGAAGACCACAATAACCGAAATGAAAAATTTCCTAGGGTTTTTTCATAGCAGAAAGGAGATGGCAAAAGAAAGAATTAGGGAACTCAAAGATAAGACTTTTGAAATGATGCAGACTGAAGAGCAGATAGAAAAAGAATAAATAAAACCTAACAGAACTTATGAGAACTGTGGGACACCATCATGCTTAACACCATATGCGTTCTGGGAATCCCAGAAGGAAAAGAAAGGGAGAAGGAGGCAGAAGGAATATACAAATAAATAATGCCAGAACACTTCCCAAATTTAATGAAAGACATGAACATACACATTCAAGAATCCCTTCTAAACCCCAAGCAGAATAAACTTGAAGAGAGCCAGTCCTAGACTCACAGTAGACCAACAGTCAAATGCTAAGGACAAAGAGACAGTTCTGAAGGTTGCAAGGAAAAAGCAATATGCTATGTACAAAGGAGTCCCAATAAAATTAAGTGCTAATTTCTCATTATAAATTTGGAGGCAAGAAATATTTACTTTTTTTTTCTTTTTTTCTAGAGGCAAGAAATATTTAAAGTGCTGAAGGAAAACCATTGTCAACTGGGAATTTTATGTGTTGAGACTGTCTTCCAAAAATGAGGGCAAAATTAAGATATTCTTAGAAGAACAAAAGCTAATGGCGTTCAGTACTTCTAGATCTGCCCTACAAGCAATGCTGAAGGGAGTTCTTCAGACTGAAAGGAAAGGGCATGAGACAGTGGATCAAAGTGGCATGAAAAAATAAAGACCTCCCACTAAAAGTAAGCATATGGTTAATTATAAATATTTGTACTATTGCATTGAATTCTTCAGTATATAACTCCACTTTTTTACCTCTCACAGATTCTAAATGCAAATGCATAAGATTTATGATAAATGCATAGTTTGAGACATGTATTATATAAAGATATCATTTGTAATTGTACACACAAATGGTCAGGGAACAGAGGGATATAGAAACAGAGTACACACATGCAAATGAAATTAGATTGATAACAAATCAGAAGTGATTGTTATGGATTTTGATACTAAACTCAAACCCCATGGCAACAAAAAAGAAAATATCTGAAAAATATATACATTAGTAAATAAGAAGGGACTCAAAATATTATACTACAGTATACCAAATAAATATGAATGTAAGCATTAGTGGAAGAATGGAGGAAGAAAAAAGGTACACGACAGATGGAGACCAAATAGCAAAATGGAAGAAATAAGTGTTGCCTTATTAGAAGTTGCTTTAAATGTAAATGAAGTAAACTCTCCAGTCAAAAGGTTAAGTTTGGAAGAATGGATAAAATAAGCATAACCCAACTCTGTGCTCTTTACAAGACACTTTCCTTAAATTAAAAGACACAAGTAGGTTACAAATGAAAGGATGAGAAAATGTATGCCTTGCCACAACTCTCACTTAACATAATTCATTCCTTTTCTTTAAAAATCTCCTTGGATTGTTACTAATCTTTATTTAGTTCCCAGTCCTGAAAATGTTGATTTTAACAATTTTTGCCACCGTTTCCATCACATTAATGGATGAGTGTATTTTCTGAGGTTCTTATTTTTATGCTCAGGAAATCCTGCTCCTCATGTATGTATTTTAAATGCCTGAAGATATATTAAAGAGCTAAGAGCAGAATCAGGACTTTATCAACTTATTGGTTAAAAAAAAATCTCAGAACAGGGTGCTATTCTGAGCATCAGACCCTCTATGTTGGGTAGTTTTCCTTCATAAAATTTAAACTTCTATGGGGACTGTTCTATCAGAATATCCAAATCCATATGATTAGAAAAATGGATGCATAGAAAGGGATATGTCACAGAAATTTTCTATACATACATATGTTCACCTTTGCCAAGGTTGTCACAGCTACTTGCAAGAAGACTGGACATTTTAACGTCAATTCTTTCAACGTGACTCCCATAAAATCTAGTTTATGAGAAATGATATTGCTATTTCCAAGGACAAACACACTATTTGTAAAATGTGTCTTTCCTTCACGTGGCTTATCCCTGTTGTTTATTTTAATGTTTAGTTCATTCTAAATTACCCCATTTCACTCTTTACCTTAAAAAAAAAAAGTGATGTACAGAGAGAAGAGGTAGAAAGATAGAGAGACCATAAAACTTTTGAAAAATAATTTGCTTCTTTTATTTTCCAGTTTGGTACCTAATTTTTCAAAAAAAAAAGTTAAAAGAGAAGAGTCAGGTGTTGGTATAGTATTCTGTTGTGAATGATTTGTTTACTCAATTCTTGTGTTAATTTATAAAACGCATATTATTTTCATCAATTTTGTTGGAAAAAAATCCCCTACACATTTCAAATAAAAGCATCAAGTTTTTCCAGCTTATTTATTTATCCATCTTAAGGGCAAAACACTCATGGTGGAGACTGTCTGGAATTCTTTATCTAATTTCAAACTAAATCCAGGAAGCATTAAGGAGGAAAAAAAACTGTGAATGGTCATATTGCAAAAAGGCAAAGAGAAAAGAGGAATTCTCTGAGAATTACCCTCCGAAGACATCCACTGAAAGTTTATTGTGGGCAGTGCCAAGCATAATTGTTCCCAAATCTCAACTGTACCTATTTCCATTGAAATCCCATTCAAGTTCATTTAATGTATTCACAGGTAAACAAAATGCCCTTCATTCCATTGCATGTGGTTTTGACAGATGGTTTTTAGCATTCTGTCCAGGTGTAAAAAGACAAAGATAAATGAATCTGTTCTTTTAAATTCACAGACTTTATGACTTTCATCTCCACCTGAAAGCTTCCTTTGGTTGTCTGTTTACTTCATGTTCCCAAATAGTGACACCTCTTTTTCTAGCTGGAGCTTGCTTTGTTGTACTTCTAAAGACAAGCTAAACCTGCTTGAAATAATAGGTTTGGGAGCACCCCAATCTAACTAACCATACCAAAATTTAAAAGCTATAATTTTTATTGTTTAGTTTATTAGAATTTTCCTATATGTAATAAACCCTTAGATTTATGTGTACACAAGTTATCCATAGCTAATTTAGGGAGGTGAAAGTTTTAAGATGTCCATTATTTTGGACTCTTAATAAATATCCATCATCCAACCTGAAGCAAAATTAATGTTAGCTAAAGAACTCAGAACTCAATTTCTTTTCTTCCTTTTATATTTCTTGTTATAACTTTAAGTTTTGAAAAGCTGACATACTGAACTTAAACTCAAATAGCACCAAGTGTTTCATTGCTTATAATTCTCCAAAATGTTTTATACTTCTGCTCTTTCAAAGAATTCAGTATGAAGTATTTTAATACTGATTAAGAATACTGTGTTTGTTTTAATCCTGGGTCTGCCACTGCCAATTTAGATAATCTTGGGCAAATTGTTTAACTGCTCCACCTGGGCTTCCTCCTGCTTATATCTGAGAATGAGATTTGTACCAACAACTACCTGCCTAGCTCAGAGGAAGTTCTATGTAAAAAGTTATTGTAAGATCAATTAAGAATTTTCAGTTATTGTAAACTAGAACTGACTTTGATCTCACCCAGAGACAGTGAATATCTGATGGATAAAAATTGATTTGTTTTTATTAGGGGCAATGTTATGGTACTCCTGTCTGTTTAGATTATATTTCAAATTAGAAAACACATGTTCGTATGGTGCCATTTTAAATTATGAACGATATTTCATACATCAAATGTGGGAGCAGGCTGATGCAATTGAAGCTGCCTGTGGATTAGAAGTCAATTGTGATTTACCCAGTAATAACTGCTTAAAGTCATGAACTTTACTTTCCTCATCTGTGAAATACGGGGATTTGACTAGATGACCTCTGGGGTTCTTTAAATCTCTTCACTCATTCCTAGGAATAGTTTCCATATTTAAAGTGCCTGATTTAAATTGCTCCTTCTTCCCACTTAATGTCAGAGTCATGTAAGCCATATCTTTTCCTTTGTTATCCTAAATGCTGTCAGATGTCTGTCAAAAATAAGGGAAGATGCAAGAACTGTCATTTACTAATGAATTACTTTACTGATGCAGAGTCCTACATTCATGCAATACCTGAATGCTCTTCATCTTAATTCATTAGAACATTTATAGCTGAATGTTTTTAACAGCCTTAATCAGGCAAAATATGTCCTCAGGATGGGTAGCAGTCTCAGTAGGTTGCCATCAGTGTTCTGAACCTCAAATCCATATTTGCACATCAGAATTTTAATGGAGAGTTTGCTATCATTCTCTATTTAACGCCTTATAAATAACAGCTAAAAATTAAAGCTCAATGCTTCTGTGACCACTTAAAATAACAACCAAATAGAAGTCACCAGTGGGAAAGTAATTGAGCTAAATGATTAGTTCATTAATGAAGCTTATTTGTCATTTTCTAACCAACGAAGTTTTGTTGGCATCCGGAAATCAAGACTAGGCCAGATAATGAAAATCTAAACTACGTTCTAGTTTAGAGTTTAATTCCTTCCAGCTGCAAAACTCCAAGTGCCCATTTAAAAATTCTCCTTTATTCTTTGGGAGAATTGATTGCAGGATCATTATTTATGCAAATATTTCAGTATGATTCCATATTTCTGTTTGCTTTTCTTCTGATTCTCACTTATATTGCCTTGACTCTTTCTGTGCTTAAATATCTTTTACTATGAGAGTCAAATTGTCCTTGAAAGATTGTTTATGGGAATTCCTTAAGGTTAGGCTTATGGTGCCATTCTCCAGAGTGGTTTTCTTTTCTTTGAATGGCAACCTGTGATTTCACCATCTAAGGGACGGCTTTTCTTTTCTTAATGCTTACTGGTCTATTCAATCTCCTCTCAGTCTAATGGGAAAGGTGATATGGTTGGTTTTATTTCTGGTTATTATTACCTTGTGAGTGGAGCAAACTGTCGTACACAATAATGTGGTGCTGAATTTTATTCTTCTCCATTCAAGTTCAACATAATCACACTTCAATTTCACCACTTGATTCAATCAAGAGAAAACACTATTCTGTTTTGTTTACATGTATGAATTTTTTTCTCTCTTTTATTTTGGCCTATTAATTTTTCTTTCAGATTTTAAAATTAATTTTGAAAGGTGTCTTTTCATATTGTATCTGGGATTTTTAAATATATATTGATATATAGATATATATATCACTAGAGTATGCTTCTATGTAATCTAGCCCACATTTATTGAAAATCGCAATTCATGTTTTCAAAATATTTGTAGAGTATGAAGCTGTTTTTAAATGTTCCCATTGCTTTTCCATCTAATCTCATATAAACATATGAGCCGCCTTCCACAATTAGATTCAGTTATACCGTTCTCTTTACCAAGTACCCAACACCACCATGTTCCCTCCACTAAATGATTTTGCATATGCTTGGGATTGCCTTTTCTCTCCCAGTTGCATAACTATTTCTCCCTTGTCCTGTAGTATGAAACTCAGATTTGTGAAGACTTTTTTTTTTAACTGCAAGGAAGGCTAAATACTTCTTTTATCACCTAGAATGTCATGTATCTCTATTTTATAGCACTTATCGAAATTGCTCATTTCTGTTCACTTGTTTGACTAGAAAGAAAGTTACATGCACAGAAAGCCTGTCTGATTTTCGTCTCTACACAGTACTCAGATCTTAGCACCAAATCGAGAATAGATGGTCATAAAGTATGTATTAAATAAGTGATTAAATTAAATGAATAAATAAAAATTGAAACTGTAAGAATATTTACTATAGGTATGTAATTCTAAAATTCTGCCCACTACTAGTTATTACATAATCTATATTTGTTCATTTTTTTCCTGTACAATTTATGCCCTGTATATTTTTCTTGATATTTAACTTGGCATAATCTATCTAGGCCTTATTTGCCCCATTTAACTTGTCTCTTAGAGTGAATCCTGTTTTTTGAGTGTTTAGGTTATAAAAGTTCATTTTTGCCCATCAGAATTCTTAGAGGAAGAAGATGCAGTATCATTGCATATGAGCAATTGCATTCAGGGTCCTTGTTTCCATTTGTTTCTCTGTATACTAAAAGCAAATCTCCTCAGGTTTTCTGCATGTGTAGCTTATACTTTTCCAACAACTCATACCACATTAAAGTTTTTTGTTTATTTTACTTTTGTACCATGTCCCCGGTTTAGAGTGAACTAGGTACATTGGATTAAAAGTCGTGTATTTACTCTGTGGATGAGAGTATATTTTTCCGCCTTTGCATTTCTGCTTGGCAAGTGCTCCAAAATGATAAAGCTGGGTCAATAGGTCATTCCATGACTCTCCTTCCATAGTCACTCATCCCCACCTTTCAATTCTCCAGGGAGGAAGAGGCAGAAAAATATGGCTAAGTGTAATTGTACAGTCTTCTTTATCCTTAGTGACAATGCTGATCTACTCTATGGGAATAGGGAGTATATGTCTTTTTCCCCATATTCTTTTGTCTGTCCCCAGATAATCATTCCTCACTACAAAAAGATATTAATGAGTCCTTTAGAATATTACACACACATGCTTTATAACACAATGCATCCTTATTTGTGTAAGGAAATTAACAACTCAATTTACTTTTTTCCAAAGAGATTTTAATTTGATGGCATATGAAAGGTATTCCTCGAAGTTTATAAGTAATACTGCATTTATTTGCTATTTTTAATAGTGATGAAGTGTATATCTCTCCATTTTTGCTTCCTTCCACTCATTTCATTGCATATCTTAGAAAGACATTTAAACTTGCATCTGCAATCGAATCTACTTTTGAAACTCCAATAGTAAAAAATAAAGATGGTTCAATAGTAAGAACTTATTACATATGTAATTCAAATTTTGAGTAAGCAATTTGAAAACAGATAATTAACATATTGAAGGGAACTATATGAAGAACTTACTTTTACACATTGTGTTAGATTTTGACATTTGAGTGACCTCCTGTGGGAAGTGCATGGATACTCATAGCTAGATGCTGTCTTTTTAACTACCCAAATCATCCAACTAGATATTTGATGAATACACATAACTTTAAACAGCTGAGAATTTTATAAAAATAGATTTTGAGTAGTGGTGAAAGCTAAATAGTTATGAAGATTACCATGACTTTCCAGTTGTTTCTCAACTATTAAATTAACCTTTATGGAACGAAATAGTTTTCATTCTACTTTGTAGAGAAAGAGTTGGTGAATATAGAGATTTTGATTGATTGAGCATTCCTTTTAAGCAAATTTAAAGTAAACCCTGACTATTATGTAGAATTAGTACTTTGCACTAATTGGTCTAAACTTCTTATTTGCCAATCTATAGTTTCTTCAAATAAACGCTGACAGTTTTTGTAGTAAAATAAGCCCAAGGTGAATCACATATTTTCACATGACAAGCATATTAAAATGATTCAATAAGTATACTTGGAGATTTTTTCAATTTTTTTTCCCTTTTATAGCACCAGTTTATTTGTTTCAGATGCTTGTCTTGCTGTTTGCAGCAATGGGCTCCCATCCATGTGCCTTCCCACACGAAGTCAAAACCAAGGTCTCCATACTGGACTTTATAAGTGATTATCACCCACAGCACAATACTGACTTCAAAAGAGCTCCATCTAAGCCCTGAAATATAGAGGTAACAGTCTTTCCAAGAGCATCAACCAGTTTCATTCCTCTACCCCATAAGGTTAACATCAATTTCCAGCACAAAGGAGTTAAAATGATCATTGTCCAGGTATCCCTGAAGATTGAGAGAATGATCAAAAGAGAGCGATTTAACAAATGATTATGACTACAACCTCATTATACAGATATTTCTTTTAAGTTCCTAGTGTATTAGAAGTTAGAAGGAAATACCTGAAATTGTTGAATAATCAGGAACCTTGATCTTTAATAATGATTGTATAACTATAGAGCTTTTATCATATGACCACAAGATTGTAAAAACCTTGCAACTGATACTCCCTTGTATGGGTAGATGAGTAATAAAATAAAGACCAAAAAAAAAAAAAAAAACAGTAATAATGGAGGAGGGAGAAAGAGTATGGGATATTTTGAATTATCTTTTTTATTTTTATTTCTTTTATGAAGTAATGAAAATTTTCTAAAATTGATTGTTATGATGAATGCACAACTATATGTTGATACTGTGACCCATTGATAACATACTTTGGATGGATTATATGGTATGTGAATATATCTCAATAAAATTGCATTGAAAGATTTTTTTCAAAAGCTTCATGGCTAAATGGCTAAAAAGAACAAAAGATATATTTTTCCTAAGTGAACACAATAAAAATTGACAAAGATAATATTTGAGAATCCCTATTAGAATCTCACTAAAACAAAGTTACATGTTTTTCAAGCTTGAATTATTCCCACAATGTGAAAGAAGACAACCACAATATTTTGACTGCTCTTTGACATCCTACCAATCTTATCCATGAGAAATCTGATTAAAAATAAGATGGAGGTCAATCATGAGACAAAAATGAACGTAAAATAGTATATACACTACAATTTGCAATGTTATTTATATACAATGGGCCAAGAAATATTTAAAGTATTTATGAATTCTTATGGGGTTACTTTATTCTTTAGTCTTTAAAACAACTTCTTCTCCAGAATGAGTAAGACATAATTGTTCGGCTCCTTTTTCCCTTTAAAGTATATTTTACAGATTTCCATGTATAATGGTTAATTTCATGTGTAAATTTGGCTAGTTATTTTGGTCAAGTAACCTATGGCCTAATTGTTACTGTGAATGTATATTACAGAAACAATCAAATCTCTTGTCAGTTGGATGTATCTATGACTGATTTCATCTATAATCAACAAAGGAGATTGCCTTCGGCAATGAGATAAGTCTCATTTAACTGTTGGAGGCCTTAAAATGAGAACTGATGTTCTCTTCTAATATGAAAGAAGGACTTCTATCTTGATTTTCAGCCAGCCAGCTTTACCTGGAGACCTCAGTGAAACCTTCATCGGAGTTCCCAACCTGCGGCCTACCCTACAGAATTTGGACTTGCCAATCCCTAAATTTGCACGATTCAATTCTATAATAATGGTCTTAATATTTACACAACACACACATGTACACACACACATCCTGTTGGTTCTGTTTCTCTGGAGAACTCTGACTAATATACAATGTCACCATAACAGTCAAGAAAAAGAAGACAACTTTGTGCTCATTGACAATTTTGGAAAATACAGCATTAGATGAATGCTATCACATTAAGCAATTAGTACTTACTGACCCTCATGAATTATTTCTACATTCTAATGTGCACATGCATGCAAACACATATGTTCTTGTATAAAAGTTGCTTTTATACTCCAAAGGTTTAATATATTTACAGCTTATAGAAATTTTGTTGTAATAATACAAATCAAATTGCCTCATCACTTTCTCTGCTTTAGCTGGAAGAGTGGCACCAAATAGGTGATAATATTGGCTACTTTATGTTAAAAGTAGTGGTCAGATATCATTCATGCAACATCATAGGTATCTTTTACCTAACAAGCAAAGGAATTATGCTATACAAATTCCTCACAAAGAAATATGCATCTGATGCTGAGCATATCCATTTTTAACCCAGATAGATTCACTTTGTTAAAACATTGGAGGCTCACCAAGCACTTACTTCAAGTTTTTCAGCTTATCTATATATTGAAAATAAATTTTTATATAGCAAAATGATAAATGCTTAGGAAAGCATAATTCAAATTATCTTGTAACATTTCCTAAATTCACCTTATAGATAAATTTTAAATAGTTATAATGTTCATTTTAGGAAATGGAACAATGATTTCTATCTTGAAGATTAATCTTCTTTGAGAAATAAACCCACCTGTGATTTTGATTTTGACATCTGCTTAAAGATATTCAGAGATCACAAGAGGTTCTTAATGTTCTCTATCTTAGGTTAGATATAACTAAACTACCTATGAGCTATAAGGAAATTAGGGAGTCTCAGATAATCAAGAAACCCTTGCAGGGTAACATGATGGATTGACATTTTTAAATAGCAGATAGTAGTAGATTACAAGTGGTGTTTAAGAAAATTGAAAGCATATATTGATAATTATGTATATTTAAAGACTTTGAAAAGATAAATATTGCTAAAGAAGAAAATAAATTCCATTCATCTGCCTTAAATTATTGGGGGTTGGTAATGGAAAAGAATAGGATTATAAAAGTAGATAGAGAAATAAAAAGTGACTGTAATCAGTCATCCTTATTTTGAAAACATATCATGAGTTATATGGTCAGCTAAAATGGTGGCAAAGATGTTCCAAGGTGCCACTCCCCCAAGGAAATTTCAAGCAACTAGCAAAAACTGGCAAAGTTATCTTCTTCAGAATTCTGGAAAATATTTAAAGGGAGATAGTATCTGGATGACTGCCGAATCAAGAAAATGAACGTTTAGTAAATTTGCTGGCCTCCTTGCTGGCCTCCTCAAACCCCCTTCCTATCACAGTTTGGAGCCAAACTGTACTTCCATTGTGGAGTCCATGCCTTATAACAGAGGAAGCAGAGTAAAACCTATGCACATTCTTGGTTATCTGTATATTCATATCAGTCTCCTGGGTGGAGCTTAAATGATTGAAATGTAAATGCAACTTAGACTCATCTTCCCAGAATTTGTTCTGCAGGCAGGAATAGGTTGTGGACATGTGAAGCAATGTGAGAAACAATTAAATTGAAGCAACCTAGAACAAAGGATTGCTTTCCTTAAATAATATGATAGATCACCTAGGAAGGAGAGAGAGTCTATTTCAGTTGGAGAAGAGGAAGCTTTTGAATTAATGTAAATGTGGGGATTTGTAAGGCTATGAGCATGAGCATGTCCAGGCAAGACAGAGGCAACAAAGACAGAGAGGATCTTGCATTTTGTATTTGCCTTGCACTAATATTCTTAATAAAGGGGCTAAAATCTGAGGGGGAGAAACAACCAATGAAGAGTCAATGCTCAAAGACTATGAAAGGTCTTTTTAATGTTAGTTTATTTTCATTAGTTTCTGGCACTCAAAGAAATCTCCACCATATCATTAGCTGGATATAAACATAAAGAACAGACACCTCAGGGACTAAAGACCAAAGTTAACACTTTAAAATATTAAAATGTACAGTGATCAACAAAGATTACAATACAGGCAAAGAAATTGGAAATAATGGCTCATCCAAAGGAACAAGATAAACATCCAGAAACCATTAACAAAAAGACCAAATTTTGGCCAAGACAAAGACTTTAAAATAAGTGATCTATTGTATGCTAAAGTATATAAAGGGAAACACAGAAATAAACTAAATGATATGAGAAAAATAATCAATGAAACATATAAGTATCTCAACAAAGAGATGAAAATTTTTAAAAAGAACAAAAACTAATACTAGAGTTGAAGACCACAACAGGAGATTAGAGCTGTCAAAAGGAAGAATCAGTGAATTTAAAGACAAGGCAATTGAAATGATTCAAGCTGAGAGGCAGAAAGTAAAATAATTCAAAAAAATTAGCAGAATCTAAGAAGTTTGTGTGGCACCACCAAGCACATTAATATATGCATTATGGGAGTTTCAAGAGGAGACTAAAGAGAGAAAGAGGCAAAAGGAATATTCATAGAAATAATGGCACAAAATTTCCCCAATATAATGACACTAATGAAGATGCACCTTTGAGAATCCCAATGAACCCCAAGCAGGATAAATTCAAATAGAGCCATGTATAGATGTGGAGTAGTCAAACTGTCAGATGCCAAGAACCAGATGAGTCCTGAATGCTGAAAGAGAAAAGCAGTTTTATGTACCAGGGAGTCCCAATAAGATGAATTAAGATTAAGGCAATGAGACAAAATAAGTATAGTGCTGAAAGAAAACAATTACTCCAACCAAGAATTTTATCTGGGTAAAATTCAAAAATGAGGGAGAGATTAAGACATTCTCACATAAACAAAAGCTGAGGGAGTTCACTGCTAGATCTACCCTGCAATCAATGCTAAAAGGAGTTCTACAGACTGAAATTGAGGGATAATGTTTTGAAGCAACATAAAGAAAAAAATACCTCTGGAAAGGTAACCTAATAGGGTAATTATAAATGCCAGTACTATTGTATTGTATTTTTTTGATATGGAACTCCACTTTTCCCTTCTTACAGGTTTTAAATGCATGTGCATAAAATGTAATGATGCATCTGTGGTTTTGGACATAGAATATACAAAGATATAATTAGGAACAATTACAACAAAAAGTTAAGGGGACAGAGGGTTGTAAAAATAAAATATGTTTATGCAATTGAATATCAAATCAATATCCAATCAAAATGATTGTTATAGATTTAGGAAGTCATATTTAAGCTCATGGTAAACACAAGGAAGATATCTGAAAAATGTATACAGAAGGAAATGAGAAGGGTCTCAAAATGTTACATATAAAAAATCAAATAAATATGAAGCTGGGCATTAATAGAAGAATTGGGGACAAAAGTATTTAAGAATTACAAAGGAAAAATAGCATATTGGCAGAAGAAATTCCTTTATGATCAATAGTTACTTTAAAATATAAAAGGATTAGACTTTCAAGTGAAAAGGCAGAGATTGGCATACTGGATTAAAAAGCATGAACCAACTATGTGTTATTTACAAGCACTTCAACTTAAATTCAAACACATGAGTAGGTTGAAAGAGGAAGGATAAAAAATATATACCATTTAAATAGTTAATAAAGGAGAGCTGCTGCATCCACCCTAATATCAGATAATATAGACTTTAAGTCAAAAACTATTATGAGGGTCAAAGAAGGTCATTATATCCTGAAAAATGGTCATTTTCACAAGAAAATATCATTAAGAATATCTAATATAATAATTAGAAACAATTAATGATATAATAATTAAAAATATATATGCGCTTATGGCAGAGCTCAAAAATATATGAAGTAAATATTGACAGATTTGACAGGAGAAATAGGCAGTGCCATTACCGCAGAATGTTCACCAATGCTTTTCCCAATCAATCCTCACTCTCATTCTTACCCCAGAAGCAACCACTGTTCATATTTTTCTCCAAATAAAGTAGATGTGCTTGTTTCAAAATATCAGAAAATGGAATCATACAACATGTCCTCATGTGTAAGAATCTTTATATTCTATATAATATTTTTTGTGCATGGATATATTACAGTTGGCTTTATATTTTTACTATTGAATTGGCCATTATGAACAAAGATGCTATAAGTATTCTTGTATAAGACTGTTTGTGAACATATATTTGCATTTCTCTTGAGTAAATGAAATTGCTAAATAATGTGCTAGGCGTATATTAATTACAAAAGAAACTGCAAGAAATTGTTCTAAAATCATTTTATCATTTTACACATCCACCAATAATGTATAAGGTTCTCTATGATTCTGTATCCTTGTTGTCATTTAGTGATATCAGCTTTTTTTACTATGAAGTTTATAATGATTTGCTAAAGCTTCTGGAAAGCAATATACCAAAAATGTTACAGCTTTAGTAAAGAGAATTTATTAAGTTGCAAATTTACAGTTCTAAAGCTATAAAAATGTCCAAGCTCAGGCATCCAGAGAAAGATACCTTGACTCAAGAAAGGCCAATGGGTCCAGAACAGATCTCTCAGCTGGGAAGGCACATTGCTGGCATCTACTGGTCCTCTGGCGTCTCCTTTCAGAAAGCTTCCCTGGGGCATTATATTCCTTCCTCTCCAAATGTCTGGGTCTCCTGCTGGCTCTGTCAGTTCTAAACTCTCTCCAAATCCTCCTCCTTTAAAGGACTCCAGTAAACAAATCAAGACACACCTTAAATCCCATAGCTCCATGTAATCAAAAAGTCACAATTACAATTGAGTGGATTATATCTCTGTGGAAACAATCCAATCAAAGAGTTCCACCCAAAACAATATTGAATTAGAATTAAGAGAACATGGGGCTTTTCTTGGAGTACATCACATTTTCAAAGAAGCACGTTCCACCCTCTGGGACCCCAAAAGATATGTTCTTTCCTTATACAAAATATGTTCATTGTGTTACAGCATCACAAAACCCTTAAACCATTTCAGTAACAACACCAATACAATACAAAGTCAGAAGCAATATAAAATTTCATCAAAGTTATTATGGGCATGGACTGTTCTAAGGCAAAAAATTCTCCTCTGGCTCTCAACCTGCAAAACTCAGAACAAATTGCCTGCTTCCAATATACAAATAAGGAACAATCATAGGACACATGCTCCCGTTGCCATAGAAGGAAATTGAAAGGAAAACAGGGATTATCAGACCAAAACAATTCTGAAAATCTGCAGGGCAAACTCCATTGGATTCTAAAGTCTGCAAGTTATTCATCCTCGGGGCTTTAGAAAGTGGCAGTCCCACCTTTTCCAAGGGCCTATGCATGGTCCTGCCTCTGCAAATGCTGGAGTGAGGGTTGCAAAACTGGGGATCATTGGGAGGAACACCTTTCCCTTGGCTCCACCCTCTCCAAGTCTTGGGGCAGCACCCAGGATCTCTGCCATCTCCAGGGCACATGCTCAACCTCTCCAACACAACGGGTTGGCAGCCAGGCTGCCCCCAATTTCTGGCTTATGCACTCCACCCTCTCCAAGGCTTGGGGAAGAAAAACTCTTTCTGAGCAATGAAGTGAAAGGTTCACCCTATGCTACTGGGACAAACTCACCCTCTTCACATGTATTGGTTGGGTCTGCTCTCCTGGCCCAAGACTTCCTGATTACAGACATTAGCTTCCAATGATGCTGCCTTTGAAACAATTTTCCTTTAATTTGCCTGTTTTCTGTCCCTTTTACTTCAGGCTGGCAGTGGTTTTGTTTATACAGATCCCACAACCCTCTTTTTGGTTTTCAAGGCAGTATGCAGGGATCATAACCATCCAACAATAAAACTTTCCACAAATCCTTTCCAGATAACTGCATCTCCAGTCCTCACTTGTCCTGTAATGGCTGACTGCTTTCATGTTTGGTAAACTCCTCATGTGGGACTCTGTTATCTGGGGCTTCACTTTCTGGAAGCCTAGAATTTTCTAGAATACCGATTTCTGTTCGCTTTGTACCCAGGAGTTCAGTTCTCAACCTATCTCCTCTCTGTTGCATTTTATTATGGGTTGTGAGGAGCTGCCAGGCCACATTTTCCACGTTTAGTTTGGAAGTTTCCTCAGCTAAGTATCCTGGGTCCTTGTCTTTAAATTCTAACTTCCAAACAACAGCAGTACTCAACTTGGCCAAATTGTCTGCCGTTTTAAAACAAGGGTTCTCTTTCTTCCAGTTTGCAATAATACATTCCTCATTCCTGTCTAAAGCCTTGTCAGAAGTATTTTTAGCATCTGCATTTTTACCAACAGTCTCTTTAAAGCATTCTATGTCTTCTCTATCAAGATCCTCATAACTCCTCCAGAATCTTCCCCTTATCCATTTAAAAAGCCATTCCGACATGCTTCATATTTGCAAAATACAGTACTCCACTTCTCTTGTGCCAAAATCTGTTTTGGTTTGTTAAAGCTTCCAGAATGCGATTTACCAGAAATGGAATGCTTTTAAAAAGGGTATTTATTATGCTACAAGTTTCCAGTTCTAAGGCCATTAAAATGTCCAAACTAAGGCATTCAGAGAAGGATAACTTTTCTCATGAAAGACCAAAGTTAAGAAGGCACATAGCTGGTGTCTGCTGGAGTCTTTTGATTTCTGGTTTCAAACAGCTTCCCCAGTGGCATTTTCTTCCTGCATCCCCAAAGGTCTGGTTCTCATGTTGGTTCTGTTGGTTCCAGTGGCTCTCAAGCTTTTTCCAAAATGTTTCCCTCTTAAAGAGCTCCAGTAAGTGACCCATCTCAAATGGGTGGGGTTACATCTCCTTGGAAACAGCTTAATAAACAAGATCTCAGTAATAGTGAATCAGTATTAAAGAACATGGTTTTCTGGGGTACATGACAGTTTCAATCTAGCACAAAGTTAGAGAAGCTTTTTATGGAGTCAGTATACCAATTCTTTGTAAGAAAAATATGAGTATTTTCTCTCTGTGACTCACCTATTCTTTTCAATAATGATATCTCTTTATCAGTAGAATATTTATATTTAGATGATGTCTATCATTTTTCCTTTCATAGCTATTGCTTTTATCATCTGTATAAGAAACTATTTCGTATTCCAAACTCATGAAGATATTTTCTTTGCTTTTCCTTTAAAAGTCTAATGGCTTTAGCTTTTATATTGATGCATATAGTTCACCTTTAGGTAATTTTTGCATGATATGAAGTAGAAGTTCAGATCTATTATTTTTTCATGTATATATATATATATATATATATAATATATATATATATATATAATATATGTATCATTATTCCAGCACCTACGCTTGAAAATATTCCCCTTTTCTTATTTGATAGCTTTAGCATTATACTGGTTGATTTTTCAATGCTATGCCAGTAACAGATTTTAGTAACTGTGATAGCTTTATAATAAAACTTAAAGTCAGAAGGGTTAGGTATTCCAAAACTGTTCTTCTTTTCCAAACTTACTTTGGATACTTTTCTTGCTTAGCTTTCCCATACAAATGACTCAAGATCCTAAGTATTTTGTTCAGTATTCAGAGTTTAAATACCAATTCAAAAAACTGTTAGGATAGTTTATTATGTGTGAATTCAATTTTATGAATTCCAGAAGACTCTTATTAAATTTAGCAATGTTATTGAATTTATGATATATGTAATCTGTGTGTGTATTTTTATGAAAAATTTATGAAGAATACTTTGTACAATCTCAGGGTCTTTTTAATTTTATTATTCTTACATCAATAAGAATGAGCTAGTTAGCCTAGATACGACATAAGTAAAATATACATAAATATCTCTTACAGTAATGGATGAAAATTTCCATTGTGAGCTGATCAGATATCATGCTAAACAAAGAGGCAGCATCAAAAGAAGTTCAAAGTTGAAAAATATTTTGCAGAAATTTTCCTGATTTTTATGCATTGGAAAAATTTTCTACAGCTTGAAAGATTGATTAATTAAATACAATATCTAACTATATCAACAGCCCTATTGTATTTACAGGAAATGTACAATGAATCATGATTAATTATTCAAACAACATTCTATAATTGCTGCAAAATGTAAATTCTGACCAAATTTAAAGTTTTCCCACTTCATCAACTTACAGAAGGCTGAGGAAAAACTTTCCTTGAGTCTTTGCACTATTTGTATGTTGCATTTAATTTTATGAATCAAAATATATTGCCCATATATAGTTTATTTATCATAATAAATTAGATTTTATTGGCATTAACAATGGCATGATTTTAATTAAGATTCATAAAAGAGACAAAATAAAAATACCTGCTAAATCCATTTTTAATAATCCAAGACTTGGAGAGAAATTTGTAAGTGGCATCACTGTGATGTAAGTTTAGTAAAATCATACATTCTTAGAGAGGACAACTACATAGACTAAAACTGGATCATTGAGTTTTACACA
Organism: Tamandua tetradactyla; assembly: GCF_023851605.1. Classification (NCBI taxonomy): domain Eukaryota; kingdom Metazoa; phylum Chordata; class Mammalia; order Pilosa; family Myrmecophagidae; genus Tamandua; species Tamandua tetradactyla. Next base: position 181,476,541 of record NC_135331.1, on the reverse strand, counting down.
CAGCATCTCTAAAGCCTCTGGAAATGGCTGGCACTAATTTCAACTTAGAATGGCCTCTAAATTAAACAGCTATAAAATGGAGACAATAAAAATATAACTGTTAGGATGTTAGCAGATTTCTAATTTTTCAGGACCTGAGTATAATTTTAAAGTTTTTAAAATAAATGAGTGTAATGCTGTAGCTTATTGGGCTGCAAACCATTTTGTAAAGATATATCCTACATTTTTTGATGATTAAAAGAATTATCATTTTATAAGGAACAAGAACCAAAATCCCTTTCCTTTCTAAAGTTTGTAGATGAACCAAAAAATGAGCTGGTTCATTTTGTCCTGCCTTTTGTACTTAGTGGTTGTTAGCATGTATTTGCATAGAGAGAATGGTATTATATTTTTATGTTTTGAGTTAGTTTTAGGACATATTATAGCATTTAGAAAGATGATTAATTTCTTTGTCTACTGAAATGCATGCTTTAAACAGCATATTTAGAAGTTTAATAAATCAGATTTATTTTTTTAATGATCAATTTTTCTTCATGTCTTTCTTGCTTGTATATTAGATTGATTGCAATAATATGATTTCTTGTACTAGTATATTTTTTTGAATTATTTCTAAACAAAGACAAAATTAGTGTCTTATTTATTCTGAAGTAACTTTTTAATACAATGTGATATATAATCTTCAGTTACAGTAAACATTTAATTAAACTGTATTTGCTTAGTGAGCTATGTTTTTGAGCATCAATAAAACATTTTGAAGTCCCTTTTGATGCCAGAGATCAATAAGCTTGACTTTCTTATATGTTGAAACAACTTCTATTTTTGTTGCCAAGTTTTACTTAAATGAAAAGTGCTTTTCACTAACTCCTAATATACTATTAAAATACATGACAGCAATTTAAAAACTAAAGTTTTAAAAACCACTGCATGCATGATTTTATTATTTTGTCTTCAAGACTAACTTTACTTAATCATTACATTTTTGCTACTTATTTTGAGAGTTAATGATTCTGTACTTTATGTGTGTGCTGGTTTGAAAGGATGTATGCACCCTTGAAAAGCCAAAGGCAGCCATTTCTTATGTGATTTAATCAATAGGGGTTGTTAAACTGGATTAGATGGAGGCGTGTCTCCACCCATTTGGGTGGGTCTTGATTGGTTTACTGGAGTCCTATAAAAGAGGAAACATTTTGGAGAATGAGAGATTAGAGAAAGCAGAGAAGAACGACGTAGCCACAAGAAGCAGAGAGCCGATAAACCAGCAACCTTTGGAGACGAAGAAAGAAATTGTCTCCCCGGGAGCTTCATGAAACATGAAACCAGGAGAGAAAGCTAGCAGATGATGTCGTGCTTGCCATGTGCCCTTCCAACCGAGAGAGAAGCCCTCTGTTTGCCATGTGCCTTCTCACTTGAGAGACAAACCCTGAACTTCATCGGCCTTCTTGAACAGAGGTATCTTTCCCTGGATGCCTTTCATTGGACATTTTACATACTTGTAATAGGGATATTTTCTTGGACTTTGAACTGTAAACTAGCAACTTACTAAATTCCCCTTTTTAAAAGCCATTCCATTTCTGGTATATTGCATTCCGGCAGCTAGCAAACTAGAACAATGTGACAAAAATATCAGAAACCAATGTCCCAACAAAGCCTAATTTAAGATAAAGATAAAATAAAGACCCATTTTCAACTGCATAAAGCATATTGATCAAATTTGGAAAATCAGGTATTATGCAGACCAGGTTGCAACTAAGATAATAATAATAAAATAATATAATAATAATAAAAGCAAATTAAAATACAAAAATTATATGTGTTCATATTTCTACTTCATTTCATTATCAAGATGAATTCACCATTCATTAGGCGTGAATTTTTTATATGCTCATTACCTGTGCTGGGATGAGTTCTGGTGATAGACAGGGAAGCAGATTAAAAAGAAGAATCGTAAAGCATATTTTGAATGGCCCAATTGTACTTTGGGTATATGCGGTGTATATGTAAAGTGTTCAATAAAAACATTAGTTGCAAGAGTGAAGAATATAACCAATAATCATGTTAAGAAATCTTGAAACAGAGATATGATTAAGCCAGTGATATTTTACAGCTAATCAGGTTAAAAATATTAAGGCATGAATCTGAGAAAAAAACTCACATATTTACTTAAAATTTATATGGCAATATTTGCTGCTCAACAAATCTTGATCACCAGGAAGAATATAAACTTTTTTTTTGTCTGTCTCTACTTTATCCATTGCTTTCCTATCCTTCTCCATACACTCACCTCCAAACTTCTTCTCTTGGTTCCTTCTGCTTTTGCACGCTCATATACCTCTACATTGGGAATAAGCAAAATAATTTTAAGAAAAATACAAGGTTGTTCTAGATAACAGATTCCCATGTGGTGAGAGCTGGCTTGTGGGCTCTGGACACTCTGGAGATTCTTAGTCCTCATGGGAAAGCAACAGCAGCACAAAGAAAGAAAGAGTAGATAACAGAGAAGGAAATAGTAAAACCTATTTGGATGATAAACTCAGACCCAGACATCCTGTTGCAACCTCTTTTCTCCTTGAGTCATTAGTTTGCAACAGCAGCAAAAAAGCTATCCAAACAGAGGTCCAGAAGCAAATAACCCTCTTAGTCTTGATTAGTCAATGCCTGTAATCATTGTCTGGAGAGATGCCATCAACAGAGGGATCTCTAAGGAAAGCAAACATTTGGAAAGCATATGAATAAACATCAATTTGTGGAAAAGAAAGGATGACCATCCGTGTAAAATAGCTAGGTGTTCTAGTTTGCTAGCTGCTGGAATGCAACACACCAGAGATGGATTGGCTTTCAATAAAAGGAGATTTATTTAGTTAATGTATAGTTCCTCCGAGGAAAGGCAACTAACTTTTGACTGAGGCACTTTCTTACATGGGAAGGCACAAGGCAATCTCTGCTGGCCTTCTCTCCAGACCTCTGGGTTCCAACGTCTTTCTCTGGTGTGATTCCTTTCTGCATCTCCAAAGGCCTGGACTGAGCTGTGAGCACCAAAATGAGGTATGCTGAGCTGCTTTTGCCATGCTGCATTGAGCTCTCTCATTTAAGCACCAGCCAATTAACTCAAACATCATTCATTACAGCAGGCATGCCTCCTGGCCGACTGCAGAAGTAATGAGCAACAGATGAGATTCACTTACCATTGGCTCATGTCCACAGCAACAGAACTAGGCACGTTCACCTGGCCAAATTGACAACTGAATCTAACTAGAAGAATAAAATAAACTATGGGGGATATGGGTGGAAGAAATGGCAGCAGTGAGAACAAAAATTTAAAAATTGGGAAGAATCAAAACGTGTAGAGTCCCTGTTAAAGAATCAACATACAAAAAATCACTAAATTCATCCTTTTCCCCTATGTAGTAATATTGTTCTATTATTTGAAGTTACTGTTGCCAGAGCCAGAAAATTAGTACCTTATACTACCTAGAAATGACCTAATAATGTCCAAGGTGTTTTCCATTACATCAAGTCATAATTATGGTTCCCCTACTATCAAGTACTTCACCAAATATCAAACTTAGGACTGGAAAACCAGAAAAAGATCAGAAATATTCTATTTCTAATCTCCAAACTTCATATAATGATTTAATTCTCCTTACTAATGATTCTGAAATGTGTGAGTTTGAAGAAAATCAAGAAACTATGATTATCCCCATGTTAATACAGTTCTAAATATCTATAAAAGTTGCTTTTTCAAAAGTTTGTTGATAAGGGTATTATGATGTTTGGAGCGCGTGTACCCCAGGAAAAGCATGTTCTTAAATGTAGCCCCTTCCTGTGGGTGTGAACCCATGCAGCTAGGACCTTTTGATAGGTTACTTCAGTTAAGATGTGACTCAGCACGGACCTTAATCCTATTACTGGAGTCTTTTATAAGCAGAATGTAACTCAGAGAAAGAAGAAGCCACAGAAAGGCAAAAACTTGAAATTTAGCAGATCCCAGAAGAGAATGAAGAGGCCACAATGTGCTTTGCCATGTGACCCAGTAGTCCAGGACTGAGGATCATCGGTAGCCAGTCTTTGGAAAGAAAGCAATGCCTTGATTTGGAATTCTCTTAGTCTCAAAGCATAGTTAGTAAATTCTCATTGTTTAAGCTGCCCCATTGCATGGTATTTGTTTGAGCAGCCAAGGAAATCAAAACAGGTATACTGCAGTTTGTCTTTGCCCATTCTACTAATAATTTGATTCTCAAATAGAGACCTCTTGACCTAACAGGTGAAAAGAACAAGGGAATTTTTTTTCTACCAATCTTGAAAAAATGGGGGATATGTCAACAAGCAGGATTAGTAATATCCCTTGAAATGTTGCCTAGCTATTGCCTAACTTCCATTTAACAGAATGATATGAGGAAGGGATTATTATTATTGTTGTTATTTTGTAGGTTGTATGGCAGGGGTGACATATCACTCTTTTTGCATGTGTTTATCCATTGTTACAGCACCATTTGTTGTATTTTTGTTAATTGTTTGTTTTTTTCCTTTGTTTTGGGGAAGTGGATGGACCAGGAATCAAACCCAGGTCTCCTGCATTGCAGGCGAGAATTCTACCAGTGAACTACCCTCGTACCCCTGAAGAAGGGTATTATTTTTAGTTTTTTTTCTGGTTTTCTATGAAAAGTTCACTTTACATACATGCATCAAGAGGTACTTTCTATTCTGAAGTTTTCCATTCAGTAAGAAGACTGTGTGAAACAAGAAAGATTACTTGTTTCTATTTATTCCCATATGAGGTGTATGGATTTCATGTCACAGGGTAAGTGAATAAACAGTTCTCTTCAAGCAGTGAGGATGAGCCAAATGGAAGCAAATGAATAGTGCAGTTACTGAAGACCTCTTTATGTTGACCCTGCATAAAAATCTTTATTATGCAATGATATTATTTTGAATCTAGATAGCTGAGAACCATATAAAAAGTATTTAACAAGGAGGAAAAAAGAACATGAGACGGTCTTTTCTACTTCCTTCAAACTACCAATGACTAATGATTTATTTTTACTTCACTAAAAAGTTTGCCTTCCCCATTGTATTTTAAAGCAAATACTGAAGCATGAAGCAAGATTGGATAATTCATTTCACTTATAAAATTGGCAGGCACTTATTGTCTATTTACATAAAAGTATGTTTTGGCTCCATTCTGAAAGGTTAAAATGAGAGGAAACTATCTTTTGTAAGTCACAGAGCCAGTAGAGCATCAAATCATCTACATTCTCCTAAACTCACTGTATAGGCCTTTTAAAAAACGATGGACTATTCAAATCTTGCCTTTCAAGTAAATGACAACTAAGGAGGTCCATGCAAGTATAATTTTCAGATAGTAATTAGAAAAAGTTAAGTGCATGCAAAATCTCCCATTCTCAATGCAGTCATGCATATTCATGATAATACTTTCATTTTAACTGTCTGGCACCAGGGTAAAGAGCTCTGAATTAGCATGCTTGATAGAGGACAGTACATTACTAGAGTGAATGCTGGACTTCTATAACCTTTATAAAATCTGGTTTTGAGTTCCTGTTAATTCTTTTTGCCCCTCAATAATGACACCAGGTCCCTAGATGCAATCAAAAGACCAAGAAAATTTTATCTGCAAATACAAATGATCAACAGAATGATTGCCAGGAAAAGCCAGGAGAATTTTCTAAAGTTTTATCAAACTATATTCCTGGGATAAATTTCACAGGGTGCCAAAAAATGTAAAGCAACTGTAACATAGAATTTCCTTCATATGAAATGATTTCAAACATGTAAAATTATTCTTCAACTTGTAGGAAGAATTTTAAAACTCTGACCAGTAGGAAAATTCTACAGTTTTTCTGGAAAAAATAAATGTAAAGAATGAGTAAAATAAAGAATAAGGGAGAGGAGAGAAAAACTCTATTTTAGTTTTTAAAAGGACAGTTCAGTTATATCCAATTTAACTAATTGTCATTGAGTGTATCTTGGAACAATCTCCTGTAACTGATGAGTACAAGCAAATAACCATAAATAGGTATTGAATATTTTGTGAAATTATATCAGCCTTAAGAAATAAAAGACTAACCATGCTTCTTTAGAACTCACTGCATTCGAAGTTTGCTAAAGTGGTCTTAAAACTTTGTATAAAGTGATAGAAACTATTTGGTATATTTTATTTTTCTTATAAGGCAAATATATATTTTACTCAGAAAAAAGAATAATATAAACTTAGGGGAAAATCTTTTGTTTTTGAAAACTTGAACCTTCATTATTCCTTCAAAATTTGTTTTTGAATTTATTTTTTATTTTTTGCTTCAAAACTTCAAGGACTGCATATTCATAAACTCTTTTGTATGTTTAAAGGAATAAATAGTAGGGAAGGACAGACAGTTGGAACAACTTTATTCATAGGAAAGTGAGTGGGTTTTAGCTGTGATGCAGATATAATATAGTCTGGGAGTTTTTCTCAGAGTCTTGGAAAGCAGTGATACGGTATCCTGAAAAACGTATGAAAAACTTGTTGGTGAAACATAAGGTACGTGAGAGAAATAAAGAATATTCTCAGAAAACAGATATATGTAAAGGAAAAAGATCTTTAGATCTTCTAGCCCTGCTCATCACTCCCCTATCTGAAGAAGAATAGAAATAGAAAATGCAGTGTGCTAAAAAGAAAAAAAGAAGTTAATACAACCTTAAGAGTAGGTTTCAAAGCAAACTTGCTACCATAGTAGTTCCTAGCAGCAAGGAAACGTGATTGTCTATGATGAAGGACATTAAAATGCCAAAATTGTGGTGGCAGATGGTACAGTTATGTGTAAATGGCTCAGAGAAGTGGTCATGCCAGAGTTTATATATAATGTAAGCCCAGAAAATCTCCAAATGTCTGTGAGCCAAGGTAAGGCCGAACTGAAACATTTACCAAAGATGTAAGGACTGTTTAGTGAAGGGGCTCCAGCATCACTAGAAAATTCAGCAATGGATTTCCTCTCAGGCATTTCAGGCCATGTCTGATAGCAAGAAGGACCACTTAGAACTTAGCTCACTGATAGCAGTGGGCATGATAGGGCAGGTGGCAGAACTTCACCATCAGAAATGTGAGAGTATAAGCCCTGGGGAACTGACTTGCAGAGAATTATGAAGATTTGTATTAGAACATGATATTCCAAGGAGAAAAATATTGAAAATTGCCAAAAAGACTATCGCTCAGCTTGTACAAGCAGAATAAATCAAAGATAGATAACAAGTATTCTGAAGCTAAGTATCTCAATAAAAAACTCATGACCCCTTGCCGATTTCTGGAAGTAAGCTAATTTTTAGACCTGGAACCTATTTGACAAAAGAGGTGCCTGTAACTCAACAGCAGTTTTATATGATAACGATTGTCCCACTCCTTCTCCCCAAAAGGGGCTTATGACTTTTGCAGTGCACTGGAGAAAGGGAAACATCCAGACATTTGTTGAGCAAGGTTCTGAGTAGACATTGACTCCTGGAGATCATTGCTCACCTGTTAGAATTGAGCATATGATGCCAGATAATGAAGAGAAACAGGGCAAGGTTGACGATAACGTGGTCCACTAACTCTGCAGATGTACCTGGTGGTCATTTTTTCTGGTCCCCAAGTTCATCATTTGGATCGACAGACTTAACACTTTGTTCAGCCTCCGCAAGGGATCCTTAGAGTGTGATGTTTCCATACTGAGGAAAGTTGAGGATAAGTCTCTGAAACTATCCCCCCAACCCCACCATGTTAGTAAATCATGCAGTACAACATCTTGTATGTGTGCTGGGGAGGACCTAAAGGATGCCAGTTTTGGTATCTAAAGGATACCCACCTTACATTTCTGTTTAATTTACCAGCCTGGCCCTTGAAGAAACCATATGGATCCTGAAGGATGACTGTACACCACTGAAACTTCAAACAACTAGTGGCTCCAACCACAGCTGCTATGCCAGATGCACTGGCTTTGCAAAACTAAATTTATATGGTGAATGTACATAGAATGTAGCTATGCATTTGGCAAATGTGTTCTTTCTATAGCAAGCCACAAAAAGAGGATAAAGCAGCTTGCTTTTATACAGAACATGGAAAAGACAATATACATTTATAATTTTACACCAAAGCTATAATAACTCTTCTGCCTTCTGTTATAATATGTCTGAAGAAATATGTATCATCCCTGTTCATGGTACATCATATTGATCAATTTGCATTGATGATGTTATGTCAATTAGGCCAGAAAATCAGGAGATGGTAACAAGTCAGATGTCTTCCTGAGATTTGCATGTGCACTCGAATGCAGGAGAGGTAAAACTTTCCAAAGTTCATAAGCTGATATATCTGCGAAAATTTTATGTATTCAGTAGTCAGGAGTGTGCCATGAAATTCCATTCAGAGAAAACATCAAATTATTTCATCCTAACACTTCCTACCACACAAACATACAAAGGCTACCACAACATCTGGTGGATTTCCTCTGTTTGTAGAGATAGCAGAGTTCACATCTGTGGATAATCCCTATTTCAGGTGACTCACAAATCTACAAGTCTGCTCCAGGGTCCAGACTAAGAAAGGGCCCAGTAGCATGCCCAGACTTTGTTAAATGGATCCCTGCCTCTTGTTCCATATCATCTTGCAGACCCTGTGTTATTGTAGGTGTCAGTGGTAGGAGAAGAAGCTCGGTGGATTTTGTGGCAGGCTGCAGTGGGAGAATTATACTGCAAGATCCTGGGCTTCTGGAGGAAGGCCATGACCTCTACAGTAGAGAATTATCTTTCTTTTGACCTTTTTGCTTGGACATTGCTAGAGATGAAATGTGTGATCATGAAACACTAAGTTACCATGGAGTTGAATCTGCCCATCACAAGCTAAAACCTATTGAGTCCATAATATCACTCAGGCCCAGCAGCAAACCTTCATAAGTCAACCATGAGCATGAAAGCATAAAGAAAGTACCTGAGCAGAAGACCAAGACATCCATGTTTTCCACTGCTATTGCACTAGTAGTCCTTCCTCAGTCATATCTGTAGCTATATAAGAATGCTGTGTGATCAGCTGAAGGAGGAATTAAAAGCTCAATTTGGGGGATGTGTCAACTCAGTATGTGAGTGCAAGCTGAAAATGGGTGGCAACTGTGTTATATACAGGGGTGATCTTGAGAGATGCTAGTGAGGGAAAATCCTCTCAAATGGTAGAGCTGCAAGCATTACATCTGGTCATCCACTCTGTGTAAAAAAAAGAAGTGATTAGAATATATAGAACATGGGCAATAGTGAATCGTCTTTCCAGCTCATTGGGAAATTGGAAATAAGAGTATTGGAAGGTTAAGGAAGAAGTTCTTAGATAGAAGCATATGCTTGGACATAAAGGAGTGGGCACAAAGTGTGAAAATTGTTGTATCAAATGTTAACACTAACTAGAGTGCATTTACCACAGAAGAGGCACTACAAATCCAAGTAGACAAAGTGACCCTACCAAATGGCATGCCAATATAGGCAACACTGTATTTCCACTCTGAGGACATAAAGTGGCCACAGGATAAAGCATGGAGGCTCTTCTTGGGCCCAAAAACATAGCCTCCCACTTACTCATCAATCTGGCTTCAGCCACAGTTCACTGTAAAAACTAGCAGTAATAGAGAAAAACTGTGAGCTCTCAATATCACCATTTCTTAAGAAGAACAACTACCCATGTAGTGACAAGCTGATTACTTAGGATTTCTTTCATCCTGTAAGAGTCAGCAGTACATTGTGACTGCTGAGATGAGACATAGATGTCTTGATGGTAAAAGACATTTATTCTGAGTTAGCTTTTCTGCCCATGAGGTCTCATTCAGTACTACTAAGTGCTATATTCAACAACAAGACATCTCACAAGATATTGCATTAAAACTCCTTACAGCAAAGTAGATACGTGGAGTAGGCCTATGGCCATGGGTTGTGCTGGTCATTTCATGTACTGTATCACCCGAAACTGCTGGCCTGATAGATCAATAGAATGACCTGCTAAATGCATAGCTGAAGTCCCAGCTTGAAGAGCATTCTGTTGAGATAGAGTATCATCATTAAGGATGCAGAATATGCATTGAATCAAAGACTATAATATGGCTCTGGGTCTCCAAAAGGAAGAATAGATGAGTTCCAGCACTAAGGGGTAAAAGCAAGGGTGGTCCCACTAACCATCCCTCCCAATAATCCACTTAGGGCCTTTGTCCCATCCCTGAAACTCTGATCTGTGTAGGGTTACGATCTTGGTTCCCAAAGGGGGCACATTTTCATCAGGGGTCATGGAATTTTAAGTTACAACCTGCTATCTGGGTACTTCAGTATCTTTTGTACAGCTTCCAGGAGGTAGGAAGAAGAGTCAAAGTCTTAGCAGAGATTATAGAACACGATCATCAGAGGGAGGTAGGCAGCTGTTACACAATGCATAGTGGTAGGAGCACCTGTGGAGGCAGGTGATCTCCCTGGGTGATTCTTAGTACTCACTTGACCAACTGTGACTGTGAATGGATAGATACACCTGCCTGAGAAGAGCAGGTTAACCAGAGCCTCAGGACCCTTAGGAATGATGTTAGTGTGAGGGGACTCTGAATGGATCCTAGAGGAGGTATCTAGCAATTACGTGCCCAAGACAACCCATAGAAGCAGAAGATGTAGTACATCCCACTGATCCCTTTTCTAAGATTCCCCTCTGGAAAGAGTCCCACTAAAATCTGGAATAGTACTTCCCTGAATGAATGTGGAGAAGTAGGTCTAAATGACATGAGGCATGGTTTGTGGTCAGCAAGGAAATGTGCTGCTCAGACTCCACTCCAAGAAGGGACTTGCTGTCAAGTTGCAGAAAATGCAGTCAGCACACAGCTTCTGGATATCAGCTTTTTTAGCATCTGCCTCAGTTGCAAAGAACTGTCTGAAGCCAAACCTTTTTTGGTGAGCCTGCATCCTTCTACCGAGCAGCTAGGTGTGGTAGAAGGGACAAGCCATATTGTCCCAATGCAGGACAATTCTAAGGGGCCATATTTGTTTCAAATCTCTGTGCCAGGTAGACTAAAGCTTTTCAGGCCTTTTCTCTTCCCAGTCATGCTTCCGCCCCATTTCTTATCATAAAACAAAAAACATAAAACTTGATCATAAAAGCAAAAAACTTTCTCTTGCACTTCAACCTCCATCTAGGGTCAGCTTCATGGGGCATGTGTATTGCCTCCTATTTATGACAAATTAGCAATCAGCATAGTACTCTATTTCTTTCCCAGTTTTTGTCCTTTTTATAGAGGCAGAGATGATAAAAATTATATTCTTTAAATCTTTCGAACATTTTGGAATCACTACCTTTTAAGTGAATTGTATTGGGTGTAAATAAGATTGTTTTTAATCTTAGTTCTTTTTTGGAATATATACAAGGTCAACAGCCTACAGATACGCTCCTCTCTTGCAATCAGTCCCTTTACAAAGTTCTCATGGTAACCCTGGTGTCTGAATTCTGTGTCCTTCCTAATTCACGGTCAAATTGGTTAGATAAAAAAGTCATTCTTCTTTCTTAGAGGTCATTGTGAATGTCATTCCTCTTTTACAGAAGACGAATTGAAGAGGATTTGAAATCAGTGTGAATTCCTGCCACTCCGTCCGCCAATAATTTTGCTTTCCTGCATTTTTTTTTTTTATATTCTTGTCCTTTGAAAATGCTGTAACTACACAAGGCAATGTTTGGTTGTTTATATTTGTTCTTATATTTTCCCTGTTATTGGGGAGCATGGTGTGGGTTTTGAATATTGAGGCTTTCATTTTCTATTTTTGAGATTTGATGTATTATATTTTAAAATATTTTTTCCATTGTTTTGTTTTTCATATTCCATGGTCCTACTTATGTGTAGGTGGTATTTTTTGGACTGTCTTCTACACAGATAATTTCCATTTAATTTTTTTAAGCTCTTTAGCTTTTCCTTTTCTTTCTCTTCCTCCATTTATTTTGCATGTCCCTCCTTGTGATTGTGCAGTGCATATTCTGAATTTTATTTGTTAAAATATTTTCTTCATTTCTGTGATGTTTATTTTTATGCTTCAACGTATTGACAGTTTTCTTTCAACTTGCATATTACCTCTCCTTTTATTTCTCCTTTTATTTACCTTTCCTTTTATTCCTATTTATTTCCTTATTCCTGTGATCTTATATTTCTAAATTATAAGCTTTCCTATAGAGGCAGTCATTAAAACAAACATATTACTAAACGTTCAGTCACAACGTATAACTTTTCAATGAAGTACTACACAGGGTTCATACACACACGTATGCATACACATGACTATATAATAAGAAAACAATAACTCTGATTTTTGAAAAAACAAAGTCATCCATATAATGTGCAGACAGATCAAGAAACCAGGCTTTGATAGCAGCCTCCCCAGCTTGCCATTTACTGTCATTACATCCCCCAGTCTCACCATTACTCTGACTTCCAACAACTTAGATTCCCCTGGCCTGGTTTTGAAACTTAATTGAGGGAATCATGTATTTTTTAATCTGCTTGTTTCATTCAACGTTATTATCTATAAGAGGTTCATATTATTGCCTTTTTCTGCATACTATTCATTCTCACCCATATATAACACTCTATTATGTAAACATACCATAATCCATTTTTCCGTTCTGTTGGTTATGGTCATATGTGCATTTTCCAAGCTGGGAATGTTACAAATTTTGTGACTATAAACATTCTGGTATATATGAACTTTGGTAAACATACGGTCACATTCATGTTGGGTATAATCTTGGGAGTGAAATTTCTGAGTTATAAATTATGAGCATGTTCAGCCAAAGTTGTTACTCTTTGATCAGAATTTTCATCTGTCATAAAGCTACAATGTCTTTGTGAAAGATTTTATTAAATAGAATGACTAATATTTCTTCCATTTTTCGAATTATCTTTATATAATTGCTGTGCTAATTGACATTTATCTTTGAATGCGCTGGTTCCTGGACCAACAAACTATTTGCAAGTTTCTTACTAGGGCAAGATGGTTGGGAAGAGGTTATGGGCTTGTTCCCAAATAACTACGTTCAGGTGGGCTACAGTAACTCAGCAGGCAGAATTCCTGCCTGCCATGCCAGAGACCCAGGTTCAATTCCAAGTGCCTGCCCCTGCAAAAAAATCCAAAGAGCTGTTTTTCAAAACTCAGGGATTCTTTCCAATATTGCTGTTAGTCTTATTTCATAAGGCTTTGTCAAGGTAATTTGATATATATTTTGTACCCCTTTCTTTCTAAAAAAATTATTTCAACAGTCACAAGCATAGATTATAAACTTTTTCACTTAAACATGTTCAACTAAAGATAATTTCAGGCAATGTACTCTTGTTGGTATTCTCTGCTTACCTATTGTTCCTGTGTCCTCTTATTCCTGAGATTTTTTTTAATGTTTTTCTGTACTATCCTCAACCTGCCTTTAGCAACTTTTCCGTATATTTTCTAGTCTGGGTTTTATATTTGTCTTTTACTTTCACAGAATTTGGGGTTTGGGGGCAATTTTTGTTTGTCTGTTTCTCAATAACCTCCCTGTTGCTTTTTAAACTATTTCTAGAAGAAGAAAGAGACAATCCTAATTTATGCAGCCATGTCCATGCAGAAAACTAAGACATTGTTTCAATATTATTATTCCTTTTATTTACATTAATTCCCATTAGTTATGTTTCATTGGCAGCCATTTGATTTTTCCCATACTACCCTTCCCCTCTCCATCTGCTTACTGACATCATATATCAGGTGACTTTTCATTGTCTTCTCATATTTACAAATGAAGATCAAAATTGGTCATTATTGAGACCTGGTAGGTGGTAAGGGGAGTGTAAATTTCAAATGTAAAATTTCACAAAGTATGAATTTCACAATGATCTGTGGTGTGCATATCAGGGATAGTCTTTTTTTCAGGATAAAAGATAAGGGTCAGCAGTAAAAGATGCAGTGATACCTGTTCTCTTATCATCCAAAGGAGAGGTGTTCTGATGCCAAGGCACTACTCTTGAATGTAATCCCTGAGAGGAATATCCACTGTTGTTTTCCCTTTTTGAGGAGTGGGTGTTAGAGAATAAACAATCAAGCTCAGATCACTGTTAGGGGAGGAAATGGTAGCTGCTCAATATCTAGGCACCTTGGAATTCTGAAGGGTGGATAAGTTAATGCTATCTCAAGAAATTTAGTTCAGGTACAATACCTGTACAACAGAGAGTTTTTTTTTGCTACTTTCCTACTCCCAGGTGGGTCAAAGAAAGCTTCTAAGTATTTTCAGACAATACTATTTGGCATTTTTTGGAGGCTCATTTATTGCCTGGGTAGATCTTTGAGCTCCCCTTAGTGACCCAGCCCACAAGCTTGGTGGGATATTCTGGATAGTTAAACATGGAAAGCTCTGGTTATCTTTGTCCTCTATATGTCATATAGAACAGAGAAAGGATGGCAAGCAACTTTCTTTTCAAGTATATGAGCCAGGAGCATACCGGCTTCCTGAAGTCTCACCCATAATACTTCCCTGAGTGAGGAGACCTACAGGGTTCAAAGCTGCAGTGTCTCAGATCACTTAGCTTGGTAGAGTAGAGCATGGAAGGAAAAGCAGTAGCTTGTCGCTCTTTGCAGATTTCCTAAAATCCCTTGTTTACCTCTCCACAAGATATTAAATGTTTATGAACTAAGCAACCCCTTTTTGAGGCCTTCTCCTTTTTCCTCTCTTATCAATATTAATAGTCAAAATTAGAGAGAATTGAATGGTCCATATGGAATGGCAGAGTGAGAACCTTTTAAATCTGCTACCCAAAAAAGCAATGAAAACACAAGCAAAAATCAACTTTTTTCAGAGTTCTAGTTATTTGGAAATGTTTGTAAAAATATGAAGAGTCTTTTAAGTAAAGTCTTATGTGAAGAAAATTTTAAAAATTTAAAATTCTGCAGCTCAGTAAGAATAATGGGCTTTGTGGTATTTTCACTTGGCTAGTCCACCCCTTTCTCCCTCTAGCTATTCCATAGGCTTGTAAACCAGCAGCCTCAAAAGCATCGCTCCTCAGAGAACCAAGAGCTTTGCAGTCATGAAAGAGGCAAGCCTGGGTTTGGAACCCCCTCATAAAACCCCAGACCCAGCTCATTGTCACTATTTGAACTGCCTCACAGCTCACTAGAAAAGCCCTGTATTCGGGGTGATGTTGTTATATAACTGACTTGTATCTTGGTGGGTAAAAATGGCCTTGAATCCAATACATTTGTCAAAAATAATCAGCTGTAATTGTGAAGCAGTGCAGCTGCCTCAGGCTGAGGTAACAATTGCAGAAAAAAAAAGCCCAATTAAAAAATTTAAAGGGAAACCTGGGAAAAAAGATTTCCATGAGGGCTTTGAAAGGATACAACATATTCCTGGAGACTAAGAAGACTATGTACATGCCCCGAAAAGAGTTGGGAGGGCCCCAGTATTTCACTTCTGGTTGACCTTGAGGGCTAGCACCAACAAGAAGGAAAGGCTAAGGCAGCCTTACAAAATGCTGAAACATTAAGTATGTGCCCCAAACCACAAACAGAGTCCATCAGCAAAGTTACTGGTTCAAGATACTTAAGGAAATTTCTGTCCATAATTTTTCTGACTGCTAAGTTAACTGAGCAGAGACTTCAGTGGTCACATGCTGCAGGAAATGCACACTTTAAAAATTAGTCCAGAGGAGTCATTAAACAAAAACCAGAAACAACAATAATATACAAAAATGGCAAACACCAAAAAAAAAAAAAACCCAGCAACAACAGCAAAAAAAACAAACAAACAAACAAAAAACCCCAGCAACAGCAATAATGACAGACTCAGTGGAGGGAGGAAGAATTCAGTTTTCAATAACAGAAAAATATGCAGCATCCAATTAAACAGAAAAATGCTGCCCTAATAAAAGAAAAATAAGCAGTCAGTAGAAACTATTGCTTAGAAGTCCAGATTTTTGACCGAACAGACAAAAACTTTAAATCACTTATAGTAAGTATGTTCAACAAACTAAAGTAAATTTTGTCCATAGAATTAAGGAAATTATAAGATTGCCAATAGAGAATATCAATAAAGTGATCCACTCTATATAAAAGTCCAAATAGAAATTCTATGATTGAAATATACAATAAATGAAATGAGAAATTTACTTGAGGGGCTTAACATCATATTTGAGATGGCAGAAGAAAGAATCAGTGGAATGGAACATAGATCAATTGGGGATATTCAATTAAGGAATGGAGAGGAAAAGGAATGAAGAAAAATCAGCACCACGTCAGTGACTTGTACGATGAAGTATACCAACATATGCATAATGATAGTGTCAGAAAAAGAAGAAATATAGAACACATCAGAAGGAATCTTTGAAGAGATAATGGACAAACTCTTCACATTTGATTAATTAAAAAAAAACAAACATTAAACTATACACTCCAGACCAACTAAAGGAGATCTATACTTAGACCCATCCTAGTCAAACTCTCAAAAAGCAAAACAAAATGTCAGAATCTTGAAAGCAATGAGAGAAATAAAAAATCTGAATAGGCCTATAACAAGTAAAGATAATGAATTAATAATTTTAAATCTTCTAGCAAAGAAAATACCAGACCAAGATAGATTTACTGATGAATTCTAGCATTCAGATAGAGAAGAATTAATATAAAACTTTTTTAGAAATAGAAGGGAATATTGCATAATTTATTCTATGAGTCCAATATTACCCTGATACCAAAACCAGATATATATATCACAGGAAAGGCAATTTACAGACAAACATTCCTTAAGATTATACACCCCCAAATACTCAACAAAATATGAGCAACTAAACTAGGTTGATGTAAGAATAAAAAATCCTAGCCAAGTCAGAAATTTCCAAGGAATGAAGCATTAGTTTAAAATCCAAAGACCAATTCATGCTTTATATCATCTTAGTAGAATAAAGGACAATAAATGCAAAGTTTATCTCAATAAACACCAAAATGGCATTTGACAAAATCCAACAATCTTTCATTATAAAAATATTTAACAAAATCAGAAAAAGATTGATACTTCCTTAAGATCATTAAGGGCATCTTCTGAAAATCCACAGTTAGCACATAGTTAATGGGTAAAGACTGAAAGATGTCCCCTTAAAATCAGGAACAAGCAAAATCAGGAACATACTTAAAAAGAGATGTAGACGTGTAAGCGCTCATATAAAATGAAATATCTCAAATCTCTAGCCTAACCTTCAGCTTTAATTAACTGTAAAAAGTATGATTAAACTAATAACAACACAAGCATGGTAAAGGTTATAATAAAGGTAAGAGTGGAAGTAACTGAAATAGAGAAGTTATTGTTGATCTCCTATTCAACACTGGATGGAGATTTTAGCCAGGGAAATTAGTCAAGAATATGAAATAAAAGACATAGTAAGTAAAAAAGAAATAGTAAAACCATCTTTATCCATAGTTGGCATGGCTTTGTTTACAGAAAATCCTTATAAATATATTGAAAACCCTTATAACTAATAAATTAATTCAGCAAGTTTGCAGTAAACAAGGTCAATATACAAAATTCGATTGCATTTCTGTACACAAGGAATGCAAGATACAAAAATGAAATTGAGGAAATGATTCTGTTTAGAATAACATTAAAGGAATAAAGTACTTAAGAATGAATTTAGCAAAAGAAGTTCTTGACTTGTACTCTGGAAACTATAAAGCATTGTTGAAATAAATTAAAGATTTATGTAAATGGAAAGACATCTCGTGCATGTAGGAAAGACTTAATATTGATTAAGAGAGCAATATTCTTCCAATTGATCTACAAATGCAATGCAATCTTTATTAAAATCCAACCTGCCCTTTTTTTCCCCCAGAAATTGACATGTTAACTCTAAAATAATATGAAAATACAAAATAGCCCAGGCAATCTTGAGAAATAAGAGCAAAGTAGAGGGCGTCATGACTCCTGATTTCAGAATTTACTACAAAGCTAGAGTAATCACGACAGTATGGTACTGGCCTAAGTATAAATTATAGACCACTTGAATGGAATTGATGGTCTAGAAATAACCCCCTACTTTTATGGCCAATTGATTTTCAATAAGGGTGTCAAGTCCATTCAATGAGGAAAGAATAGGCTCTGGGTCAACTGGAAATCCACGTGTAAAAATGTAGTTGAACATGGTGAGGGGGTGTGCTGGATGTTAAAAGCATTTAATTGTACACTTTAAATGCAGGAACTTTGTTACTTTATTGCATGTGAATTATATATCAATAAAGCTGTTACAACTTAATTACTACTAAATATAAGTTACTACTCTAGACACTACACCGGAAACTTAGAAGCATTGTCTTTAAGCATTATAAGCGTCTTGAAAGTTACATTGTCCGCAAGTAACAGATGATATAAAGCACATATGAGTTTAGTGAGTCCCCAAAGGCCACAGATATAACACAATGGAGAAAGAGATTCACAAGCAAGTGTCCTTGACTTCAAACCAGTTTTCATCACATGGTATTGCCCTTCAGGGTAATAATGTTCTTTAAGATAATGGGTGTTGAAAACGGCTTTGCATACCACAAACTCCCAAGCAAGTATAAATCATTATTTCTAATCAGCCTTGTTGAGGAAACAAACTTTCTTCTTTAATCTTATCAAATTTAGCCTTACACATGTCCTTTGTATAATGTGCTTCTAGGTACTATGGGATACCAAATTCTTAACATTAAGAATCACATTTACTTTGACCAGCAACAATGTGGCCACACAAAGGCTTTTTATACACAGATATATGTACAGACACACACATCTATGCAAAATAGAAGGGGCATAAGACACACATATAAACATATAAGCACAGGGGAAAGCAGTTTCCTGTACATGGTATTGCCCCTTCAGGGTAATAGTGTTCTTTAAAGTAATGGATATGGAAAAGGTTTTGCATACCACAAGCTCCCAAGCAAGTATAAATCATCATTTCTAATCAGTCTTGTTGAGGAAACAAACTTTCTTCTTTAATCTTGTTAAAGTTAGCCTTACGCATGTCCTATGTATGATGTGCTGCTAGGTACTATGGGATACCGAATTCTCGACTTCAAGAATCACATTTACTTTGACCAGCAACGGTGTGGTCACATAAAGACTTTCTATACACAGACATGTGCATACACACACACATCTATGCAAAATAGAAGGACATAGGACACACATATGGACACATAAGCACAAGGGAAGCAAGGTATATATCCCATCCTCACCCAGAATGCTATATGTGAAAGAGTACATAATGATCATTTTCAAAAAAAATCATTTTCAGGCTCTATTTTAGCATGTCCAAGAGCTCAAATATATAGTCTTTATCAGAGGAGTTAAAAAATAAAGTGTTTTCAAAATGACACACCATTTCTTTTTGGGGGGGGGAAGGAATGGAAATCCATTTCTTTTAGGCTAGATAAGGGGTTAGAAGTTTTAATTGAGAATAAAACTGGATTTGAACAAATATCTAGGCGCTATCTGAATCTCTCTATGCTTTAAATTTCTTAGCGCTGTCATACAGAAGTAGACTCTTGTAAGGAAGTATTTCATTAAGTGGTGCTTAGATGCTAATTAACTTCACCCAGATTCTGAAATATCTTTCAAACACATTTCCATAATACTCTGGCTAACTGGTTACATAGCTTAAAAAGCCCCATTTTGCCAATCTACATTGATATTCTGTTAAATTAATTTTAGGATATATTACTTAATTGTTTTAATAACAGTGAACATGTTAAGTGAATTTCATAAGGATGGACTCATTAAATGCACCTACTTTGTGCAAAGTGAAGGGCAATTTGTAAAGCTGACCATCTCAGATTCAGATACCAAGAACTGCATTTTATTTTCTTTAAGCAAGCAATTGTTTTATCTTCAAGCTTGTCTGGTGTGGAGATTTTCTTTATAATTTTGTTGCACAAATTTAAAAAAAAGATGTAATTGAGAAACAAGGATTTAAGGGATGACTTTGATTACTGAACCATTATGTAGATATTCCTTTTTGCTTTCTGTTACATTGGAGTAGACAGAAGCAAATACTTTGAAACCCCTAAACTATAATTCAACCACTCTGATATCTGAAATGATTGTAAAAGCTTATCTTGTGCCTTCGTGATTGTAAGAGCTATTACTCCCTTTATCCCAGTCATTTTCTTAAAGTAATTTATAAGGCAAAGGCCCTAATGCTAATGAAGAATTTTAAGTCAGCCATTAACTAGTTCCAGCCCCTTACATTTGTAAATCATATTGGCTAAACTGTGCTATTGAAAAGATAACCAACTCCTTTCCTTTTGGTTTACACCTTTAGTATTGAAATGATAACTCTGCCTCCCCTCCTTCATGCTTACTTCTGTTTCCATCACTGCTTAGAACTTGCTATTTGAAATTGTAATGACCTCATTTCCCCTTGCTAAAATCCATAAAAACCTTGAACCCCCTAACCTCAGAAAGACAGATTTGGGGCCCATAGACCATCTGTTTTCCCACTGCACGCCTAGCGATAAACTTTTTCTATCTTTGAGACCCTAGTGTGTGAAGAATTGGTCATTTGAGTTCATCAGGCAAAAGCATACACTGCCTTTGTCTGGTAACAATTTGGCGAAGCTACTATAGATAGAATGGAAGCCCAACGCATCCCCAGCAGAGCGGCCAAGCCAGGTTAACAGCCTTCGTGGCCGCTGAACTGCATTTAGCCTAGAGGTTGGGCAGCTGGAGTTTCTCTGTTCTGCAGGCACTCCAGAGGCTTTTGGCACGTTAAAACTTCAAAGAAAGAAACTGTTTCCAATTCCATGTCTGGGCAACTGACTGGGTGAATGAGCCAACAAGGAGTCAAAGTGGATCCAGGAATAAATAGAGCAGTTGGAGTCCCTCTGGATTGGCTTTAAGGCGTGGTTCTGCTTCCAGAATGATCCCCTTAGCTCTGATCTTTGCACCTGTTTTCTGGGTACCTTGCTGTATGGGGTTTGAAGCCCTGACCTAAATTTATCTGTTGAGAATAATCCTAAAAAATGATCAATTCAACAATTATTTGGTATTTAATGAGATTAAGTAGGTCTGTGTAAGTGTTAGCTGGTGTGTTAGTTAAGTTAGTAACAGTTTAGTGCTTGTTTCATTGTTAGTTGGCATTTTGAGCATTTAATGCCTGTTTAATTGTTAGTTGGTATATTTGGTCTAGTTATGAAGTAGATGTATTACTTAAATATAAGTGCTGTGTCTGTTTGAATTTGTCAGCTGATATGTTCCTCCATTTGTATCGGTCAAATCTTCCTAATTGGCTATTGATTATGGAAATTCTTTAGGAAGGTAATCTTTGGCATGTATTGAAAAATTTTAAAAAGTTTAGTTATGAGTTCATTTAAAAAGCTTTATTTCTAAAACACAATCTGGCCTCAAATGATTTAAAATGAAAATACTTCCATTACCTTTTAAATTAAACATACTACAGTTAAAATTGCTCTGCAAAAAGGTAGAAATGGAATGAGATAACATTCAATCCTTTATTTGTCCCTCTCAAAAATATTTCTGTGTTTCTGTTTCATTCTATTTGTGTCTGTCTGCCTATTTCAATGTATAATAGCAAATTAACAAGAGAAGTCTTAAAGAGTTCAATTTGAACAGTTTAGAAACAATTAGGTGCCTTATCTAAATATATAAATTGGTACTTCTGAAATTAAAAAAAAAAAAGGAAAACTCTCTGAGCAGCCAGATTCAAAGGCATTCCTTTTATAAATTACTGTAAACAAACCTGGACAGTAGAAAGAAAACACCCTGGAATTTCCCTAAAGCTGCAAAAGTTTTCTGGAGAGTTGCCTCTGGGAAAGGCAAAAACCTTTTCCAATTTTTCCAGGCACAGCTGTTAACAAAACAGATCTAAGCATTGGAAATAATAAAGGAAGGGCATAGAAACTCTAAAATTCCATGGTCCTCACCTAAAACTTTCAAATCCAAGCTCAACAAGCCAGATTTCTTTCTGTGCAACCTATCCCTGCCCCAAGGCCTGCTACCTAAAGCAGTTATGGGGGGAGGGCTAGGCACAGAAAGATGAGGGAGGGTGGTTTGAATTCTTTTACTGGATCTGGAGATTAGAAACGGTAAGCATAAAAATGCTGCAGAATAGGTTATGTTTGCAAATATTATTTTTTCCAGTAATACCTTTGCAATGGCAACTATAGTAATCAGATTATTATTAAAACATATAGTCTTGGGATAGGAGTACTGAATAAAATCTAATTACCAAATTTCAGTAAGTAAAATTAAAGGTCCTTGAGAGATATGGAAAGATTTTCCTGGATTTAGGCCTGGGACAGGTTAAACAATGGAAGTATATTTTCCAGAGGTTGATAGTCAATCTACTTTTAAAATTGTTTGTAATTTTAAGATATTATGAAAACAAAAAGATTTTTTCAACCTCTGATGAAGGAAATTTTATGAGAAAATTTTGAATTGAACAGGTGCAATTTTATTCTGCTTAGGTATGTTCATCCTAAATTTATACAAGCTTACTGATAAAATAAGCTAGTAATATACGTACATTCTCAAAATTCTTCTTGAAACTTGCCTAACTGGGCAGATTAGGTTACATGAACTGAGCAACGTATCTGCTGATGATGACACATAAAATACGGTAAAATAAGAACATGTTGATGCCTCAAAGTTATCCTATTTAAAATCAGTTAAGTTTAGTAAGAAATATAAACAGATTTTTTAATGATCTTGAATACCTGAATGTTGAAGAATCTGGCTTTCTGGTCACTTGGACATTTGTTACCTCAGTATGTGGAAGAATTTGAATTTGTAGTGGCTTAATGTTAATCAGTATATTTTTATTAGTAAATTCTGTCAAAAATAGAGAAAACTTAATTCTTAGCTTCAAAGAGTTTGTATTCTAGCAAGAATATACATGTACTAAGGCATAGTATAAGATTGTAATAATAAAGGAATAAAAGTGCTGGAAAAACTTAAAAAGCAGATAAGTAAAGAATAACCTAAAAAGACCTCATGGAAGAGATGACACTTGTAAGATGTTTAAATAAGAAAGTAGCATTTAAATAAATAGATTTCTGAACTAGTTTTTCTTAAAAGCCATACTCTAATATTGTGAACTATCACAATCCTGGTGTTACTTAGCATTTGTGAATAATGTTAAGAAAAACTTGAGTTTTTTTCTGGATATAAATCCCTTATATATTGAAAAGCTGATTATACATTAAACTTGGGGCTTTCTGGCCTTTGAAGGTAGTGCTGGAATAACAGACATTTCAAGCATATTTTAAAGTAATCATTTGTGTGTTGTGAGTATGGAGTACATAGATGTGTGGCTGTGTTACTAAGTCAAGCAAAGATGCCTTCCTGCTCCCCTTATTTTGTAGTATCTCGATCTCCTCTCCCTTCATGAATACTGTTATTGGTATGAGATACACATGTTCAAAAACTTTGTTAATTTATTACCAAATATATTCCTGATTATGTGATATAAGCCCTGAATGAATACAGAGAGTTGTAAAAATGGAGTTTATAAAAGTGAATTCTGCCCGTCATAGTCAATGCTGGGCCAATTTTAATGTCTGTTTATCATATATTTTTTAAAAAAGAAAGTTTTGTGTTAAACCATGTACTCATACAAAACTAAATTTTAGTGTTCTCCCTGTTAAAATAACATGGATTATTAGTCTGCTCTTAATGCAAGGTTTTTTAAAAGCTTTACTTAATCATCTAAGTACTCTGGAACCCCAAGATTTTATATCAGAATAATATCCTTATTAATGTTTATGTATAAGTAATGTTTACTTATCATCCTTTATTTCAGAAGACGTCTTCTCAATATTAAGGGAAAGCTGTTACAAATCATTTGTTTTTTCACCTTGTAAAAATAAGATGTTAAAATAATTTAACATATTTCACAGGAGATTTCGGAAGTATTACCCTGCTTAAAAAGGATTTTCTATCCTGTTGCTGGTTAAATAATTATAGGTAAAATATTATTCTTATATTTGGAGATTGTATAAAATTCCTAAAAATTTAACAATTAGTATTACATCCTAATATTGATCTGAATCATGTTAAACAATGGTACCATATTTTTAATCATAGTTTAAGTTATTTAAAAAAAATCATATTAACAGTCAAATTTACTTGTCAGATTTCACTGCTCTAACAAGCTCCATCTTTAACAAGGAAAGGCTTTAAAAGAGAGGCAGAAGAAATATATAAATTATATTAGATCTGTTAATTGACATAACTCTGGTAGATGTGTAAAAAGTGAAACAGACCAAATCTCTGCTATGGTGTGTTAAAATATAAAACAACTGTCTAATGTTTTTATTCCTGAAAGTAGCTTCATTTTTAAATACTTATAAAAATTAAAGCTTAGATTCTGTAGCACACTATCTAATTTAATCTGCTGAATCAGCTTATTTAAACAACCTAATCATTTTTATTTGATATAGAACCTAGGGTAAGGAATGGAATCTTAATATTCTATATAAGTTAATGTTATAGCATGATACATTTCAGAGTATTTTGGGCATGAAATGAAAAATATTTGCAAAGACCCTTGAGGGACTGGGAAAACTAGATCTATTGAACTTCCCCACCTGGGGAATTCGTAAGAGAGGAGATCCCAATTAATAAGCCAATGCCTCAATCTTGAAACTTGCCCTTATGAAACTTATTTCTGTAATAGCAAACTGAACTTACTTACAATTAATGCCTAAGAGTCATCTCCAGAGAGCTTCTATTCTTACTCAAACATGTACTCTCTCTAAGCCAAACTCTGACCTTTCCCCTTATGTAGGATGTAATTTCCAGAGGCATAAGCCTGACCCTGGCATCATGGAACTGGCCCTGGCAATGTGGGACATAAGTGGCCCTGGCGTTGTAGGACATAAGTCCCAAGGATAAGCCTGGCCCTGGTGTCATGGATTAATTGATGAAGAAGGGAAAAAGAAATAAAGTTTCAATGGCTAAGAGAATTGAAATCGAGTCTAGAGGTCATTCTGAAGGTTCCACTTATGCAGATTTCAGCCAGATATTGCAGATGCTCCTACAATAGAGCAATCCACAATCAACAGTATTTCTGGAAACACTGAAAGATATCCTGGGCTCTATAAAATTTTACTAATTAAGTTTGTTTTCCAGAGACCTAAAGCCTCCAGATTTTTCCAATACCAGAGAATCTCTGAAACCCAGAAATACTGGGCTCTCCAAGAACAACAACCAGTTCCATTGTTTCATCCCTCTGCCCGTAATGACAATGCCCCTTTTCAGCCTTGAAGCAGTTAGAATCATTGTCCACATATCCCTCAAGATTGAGAGATAAGTATCAAAAGAGAGGGAGGAATTGTAACCAAGCAATTAGGCTTTGAGTGATGATTTTGATTTTTGAATCATTATATAGATATTCCTTTTGCTTTCTGGCACACTGGAATAGATATAGGGAATATCTGAAGTCGCTAACTATAATTCAGCTGCCCTGATATCTGAAATGATTGTAAAAAAAAAAAACCCTTATCTTGTGCCTTTATGATTGTGAGAGCTGTTGCTCCCTTTATCCCAGTCATTTTCTGAAAGTAATTTGTAAGGCAAGAGCCTTAAGATTAATGAAGAATTTTACATCAGCCATTAACAAGTTCCAGCCCCTTGCATTTGTACCTTGTATTGACTAAACTCCGCTATTGAAAAGATAACTGTCTCCCTTCCTTTCACCTTACATCTTTAGTACTGAAATGATAACTCTGCTTTCCTTCCTTTCTGCTTACGTTTTTCTATTGAAATGATAACTGTCTCCTTTACTGCTTAGAATTTGTGATGTGAAATTGCAATGATCTCATCTTTCCTTTATTTAATCCATAAAAACCTTGAATCCTCTTAACTCACGGAGACAGATTTTGGGCCAAAAGGCCATCTGCAGTCCTGCCATTTGCCCAGTAAGAAACCCTCTGTCTCTTTGAAATCATTATATCTCAGAAATTGGTCCTTTTAGCACATCAGGCAAAAAAATACACTACCTTTGTTCTGTAACAGAGATATATTGCAGACATAGATATACCAAAGAATCCTAGTAGTTTTACTGATAATGATTCAATTTCTTTCCATAGAGCAGGAAATTGCTTTATATTTTAGAGGCAATTTAGAAAACTCCAACTTTGCATATCATAAGATTTCCCAAGGAGAGCACAAGGGAAAGAAGATTTTTATATTTAAGAGGCCTGTAGGAGCAGCATAGGTAGCAGCAGAGAGGGGCTGGAATCATGGTGTACAGAAAACAAGAACTGAAGGGACCAAGAGCCAAGCACCTGCAGTTGTACAGAGATCATCAGTTGTTAGAGGCTTAAACTTTCTTAGCCTCACAGTGAAGTAGAGAAATTACAAATTCAAACGCACACAGGGGTCAGGTAAGGGACATCAATCACCAAAGCAGTCCACATTTAAGGGAAATCAATTGGCAGAAATATAATCAGCATTGCCTTAAATAATGAAATATTTCAAATGTGCATATTAGCTGTCTTTATCAGTCTTGGCATGTTTGATTCAGTCATTGTGCTTTTCTTAATAAAACATTGCAGATGCAGGTGCAGTTTCGTCTCTAATGTTCATTTTATTCTCCTTCTTTCATAAGCTGTAAGCACCATCCCATATTTGCTATTTATCATTTCTGTGCATGTTTTAGATACTCAATTTTTATTATAATGAATAATAACAAATGACATGCATCATCCTACAACCTGCTTTACCGTTTGCATTAGGTTTTTTGTATCTATCCATGTTGCTACATGCAATATGTTAATTCACTTTCAGTAATATTTATCATTTCATCATAAATATAAACCACCTTTATTAATCTATTTTCCTTTTGATGGACAGGTCATTTCAAAGATTATTACCACCAAAAAAAAAAGCTGCAGTGAGCAAACTTATAAATGTACCAAATTTTATTTAAAAGTATGTATGTATTTTATATGTATGTATATATATATATGGTTGTATACTATGCCTCAATCATTTCATAAGTAATATATAAATGATTGAAGCATGGAATACATGCAACTTCAGTCTAACTAGCTGTCCCCAAATTATTGGTTTTGCTATGCATATTAATATAACCGTATATCAACAATTCTGGATAATGTATAAAAATTAAATGAGATACATGAAATTGAAAACATGTCCAATACAAAAATTAAGAGAGAGTGTTATCATAACCTTAGGGGAGGCTCTGACCCCTACCTCCAACGATATTTCCATTTCTTTCTCAGGTAATTATTATTTTAATTTTTATTATAATCAGTTTCTGCCCTTTGTAAAAACTAGTTTATTTTATATTTTTAATTGCCATACAGTTGGCATTTTTCTCACATTCTACAGTTCTATCACTTTTAACATACGGGTAGATTTCAGTAGCCGCCACAACCACCATGAAGATACAGGGCCGCTCCATAGTCCCCAAGCTCTTCCTCTTATAGTGACACCAACTCCCCAATCTATAACCCCTGATATCCACCGATGTGTTTTCCATTACTTTAGTTTTATCTTTTGAAGAATGTCAAATAAATGGAATCATACAGTATGCAGCCTTTTTGATGGGCATCTCTCACTCAGCACAATGTCTTTGAGATTTGTCCAAGTTGTTGTCACACCAGTAGTTTGCTCCTTTTACTCCTGTGTAGTATTACATTGTGTAGTGTTATACTGTGTGCATTGCCGTGTCATAGTCTGTTCATCCATTTGCTTGTTGAAGACCATTTCAGTAAGTTCAAGCTCTTAGCTATCACCAATAAAGCTGGTATGGATATTTTTGTACAGGTTTTTTGTGCATGTAAATTTTGTTTCTTTGGGGTATATGCCATTTGCTGGGTCAAGCGGTAAGTATGAGTTTAATTTTATACGAAATTGCCGAACTTGTTTCCAGTGTGCCTGTGCTGTTTTGAATTCCCAGAGCAGTGTATGAGAATTCCAGGTGCACTCTGTTCTTGCCAGCAGTTGATATTGTTACTATTTTTTTTAAAACATTCAAACATGTGTGTAGAGGTATTTCATCATGGTTTTAATTTGCCTCTTCCCGACCTCTAATGATTTTGGGCACCTTTCATGTACTTACATGACATCCTTCTGGTGGAGTGTCTGCTTAATTTATTTGTCTAACTATTTTTAGAATGCTTATATCTATATCTCTCACCTCCTTTTTAAAAATACTTTTGTGTTAAAAAAGTTGTGCATTTACAGAACATGTAGAACAATCACTAACACTTCCAATTTTCCCTATTATTACTATTTTGCATTGGTGTTGTAACTTCATTACAATTGGTGAAAAAATATTTACACTCTCTTATTAACCATAGTCTATAGTTCTATATTCTTGATATTCTGGATATTAATCCCATATCAGAAATATGAGTCATAAATATTTTCTCTCATTCCATAGGTTGTCTTTTTACTTTCTTGGTAAGTTTCTTTGGTGGACAAAAGTTTTGAATCATAAATATTTTATTAGAGCAGCTGGAGGTTTTTGGAAAAATCATGCAGAAAGAACAGGATTTCAATTAGCCCCCCACCTAGACACATTTTTCCCATTATTAATATTTTGCATTATTGTGGCATTTTTGCTGCAATCGGTAAAACAATATTATTATAATTACATTATTAATTAAAGTTCATAATTTACATTCAAATTCACTCTTAAAATGATCATTGTTGTAGGTTTTCTGAAAAATGCATAAAATACAAAGTTCCTGGATACCACCCTATTTTTAGCATGTTGTATTAATGTGGCATATTGCTAAAATTCATCAAAGAATATTTTTATAATTGTACAATTAACTATTTTGCATCATTACAATAAGATTCACTCTGTGCTTGTGCTTACAGTTCTGTTTCTTTTTAGTTTTTATTATGGTAACATACATATCATCCACAATTTCCTCTTTTAGCTACTTTCAAGTATAAAACTGAAAGATATTGATTGCATTCACAATGTGATGCTAACATCACCACCATAATGTACCTATCACCCCAAGCATAATCTCTGTACCTATTAAACACTAATTGTTCATGCCCTACCTACACCCAGGCAACCTTGCTAATCTGTATTCTAGCTTCTGTCTCTATGTGTTTTCTTATTCTGATATTTTCACATCAGAGACATGGTGCAATATTTGTCTTTTTGTGCCTGATTTATTTCACTCAAAATGCCATCTTCAACGTTCATCCATTGTCCCATGTATTGAAATTCCATTCCATTTTACAACTGAGAAATATTCCATTGTATGTATGCACCACATTTTGCTTATCAATTCATCTGTTGATGGGCCCTTGGGTAGCTTCCATCTTTTGGCAATTGTGAATAACACTAGTTGTCCTACAGGTTTCTTAGTCTCTGTTCAATTTTCTTCATTCTTCATTCTGCCCCTGAGACTGAATCATTTCAATTGAATTATCTTTGAGTTCATTTCTCTTTCTTCTGCAAGTTATATTCTCCTATTGATTACCTCTAGGGAATTTTTAAATCCAGATATTGTAATCCTCAATTCCAGTATTTCTGTCTGGTTTCTTTTAATAATTTCTATCTTTATTAAATTTCATTTTGTTCATATTTTATTTTCCTGTTATCTTTTGGTTATTTCTCAATATTTTCCTCTAAGTTATATATACATATATAGATTCAATTTTTAAAATTAGTTATACATAATTATTAAGATAATTTGCAATACCTTATTTTGATAAGATGGCTCCAATGATACTGTAAGAAAAACATTATTTAATTACCATACATGCTACTCTATATTTCCCCCACTATATTTCTCATAGGAAGTTCATCTGCCTGGATTCATATGTTCTTGGCTCTCTCATCTGATCATTATGATCACAGAGTAAAAGAGTTAATGTGATTTTTATGGGCTCAAACTATGATTGTTATTTAGTTTTCCACACTGTACTTATGCACTATGAGGATAAACTTTGTAAAATTGCTACATTAACCTCTGCAACCTCTGTATTGCAGGGTTTATAAGCCTATTTAACCTTAGTCTTCACTAAATTCTTTGAGGAATCAGCTGCTTCAAAATTAAAACCTAAATTGTTTATTAGGATGTGCTGGTTTGAAAGGATGTATATCCCCTAGAAAAGCCACATTTTAATCAAAATTCCATTTCGTAAAGGCAGAATAATCCCTCTTCAATACTGTATGTTTGAAACTGTAATCGGATCATCTCCCTGGAGATGTGATTTAATCAAGAGTGCTTGTTAAGCTGGATTAGGTGATGACATGTCTCCATCTATTTGGTGGGTCTTGATAAGTTTCTGGAGTCCTATAAAAGAGGAAACATTTTGAGAATGAAAGATTCAGAGAGAGCAGAGCAGAATGACATAGCCACGAGAAGCAGAGTCCACCACCCAGAGACCTTTGGAGATGAAAAAGGAAAATGCCTCCCGGGGAGCTTCATGAAACAGGAAGCCAGGAGAAGAAGCTAGCAGATGATGCTGTGTTCACCATGTGCCCTTCCAGATGAAAGAGAAACCCTGAACTTCATCAACCTTCTTGAACCAAGGTATCTTTCCCTGGGTGCCTTAGATTGGACATTTCTATAGACTTGTTTTAATTGGGACATTTTCTTGGCCTTAGAACTATAAACTAGTACCTATTGAATTCCCCTTTTTAAAAGCCATCCCATTTCTGGTATATTGCATTCCGGCAGCTAGCAGACTAGAACAAGGGAAAATCAAGTTTTAATTTTAGAAGTAAAAAAACTATAGAGGAAAAAAATGAATAGAAATTCTTGAATAAAACAGAACAAGAGTATCAATCAGACAAAAAAGAGTTGATTGAAAACATGTGGTAAGAAAATTTAAAAATAAAATTTAAAATAATTAAAAACATCATATTTTCCTTAGAAATATATTTTTGGGCATATAGTTGTCTTACAATAGAGAACAAACAAATCTGCTATTAAAATTACTAGGAGAATTAATGTTTAACTAAGCTTTAAATTGTTAAAATCATTTATGTATGTGGTGGTTTGGCACTGTATATATCCCAGAAAAAAACATATACTTTAATATAATCCATTCTTGTGAGTGTGGACCCATTCTAAGTAGGATTTTTCAATGAGGCTACTTCAGTTAAGATGAGTGCCAGTTTGAAATTATTATTACCCTAAAAAGCCATGTTCTAAGCATGATCCAATCTTGTGGGAACAATCATTTCTTTTAATCCTGATTCAATACCATAGATTGGAAATTTTGATTAGTTTATCTTCATGGAGATGTGACACACCCAATTGTGGGTATGACCTTTTGATTAAAGGGAGATGTGACTCCACCCATTCCATGTGGGTCTTGATTAGATTACTGTAATCCTTTTAAAAAGGAGACATTTTGGAGAGAAGCAGAAATGACAGAGCTGGCAGAAACTTCAGAGCCAACAGAGAGAGAGAGAGAGAGCTGACACTTGGAAAACAGAGACATAGATGTTTGAAGATGCTTGGAGCCCAGCAGATGTCATCATGAGATGTTAAATAAGCCAAAACCTGGAGAGATCCAAGGGAAGAGAAGCATTGAAAGTGAGCCCTGGAGAAGCAAAGTGAGGAAGCCCCACAGGAACAAGAGGCTGAAAGCAATGGAGCCCAGGAGCAAGGGAACAGCAGATGCCAGCCATGTGACTTCCCAGGTGACAGAGGAGTTCCTGACCCATTAACCTTCCTAGAATTAAGGCATCTTTTCCTGTATGCCTTTCATAGGGACATTTTCATAGGCTTAGAACTGTAAACTTGTAACTTATTAAACTTCCTTTTTAAAAACCATTCCAGTTCTAGTATATCACATTCCAGCAGCTGGCAAACTAGCACAAAGTGTGACCCACCTTAAACAGAATGGGTCTGAATCCTATTGGAGACTTTTATAAATGGAATGAATACAGAGAGAGAGAGAAAACCATAGAAGAAAGAAGCTGAAAGCAATGAAAACGCACAGAAAAGGGAGAGACCAGCAGATGCCGCAGTGTGCCTTGTCATGTGACAGAGGAGCCAAGGATCAGTAGCAGCCAGTCTTTGGAAAGAAGGTATTGCTTTGATGATGCCTCAATTTGGACATTGTTTAAGCCAACCCACTTCATGGTATTTGCTTTAAGCAGCCTAGGAAACAAAAACGGATTTTGGACCAGGAGAGTGGGGTACTATTATTGAAAATACCCAAAATATGGAAATGTCCTTAATTGGACAATGGTGGAAGCTGAAGGAATTGCGAGGCATTTGATAGGAAAGGTATTGATTGTTTCGAAGAGACTGTTTATAGAAATATGGATGCTAAATACACTTCTTTTATTTATTGATTATATTATAAATTCACATAACATATAATCATCCAAAATATGGTTCACATTACCACCACATAGCTGTGCATTCATCATTACAATAAATTTTTTAACATTTCATTACTCCCCCCAAAATAAAAGTAAGGCTAAAAATAGAAGTACAAAAGAATAATCAGAATATCTCATCTTCCCATCCCCTCTATTGTTTATTTTTTGTATTTTTTTCTTACTCATCTGTCTATACACTGGATAAAGAGAGTGTCAGTCACAAGGTTTTCACAATGACATGGACACCCCTTAAAAGTTCTATAGTTATTCAATCATCTTCAATAATCAAGGCTATTGGATTATAGTTCAACAGTTTCAGGTGTTTCCCTTTAGCTACTGAACACACCAAAAACTGAAAAGTGTTAGTATTTACTCCAAAAGGATGACCTCCATAATTACCTCAACTCTGTTTGAAATCTCTCAGCCACTGAAACTTTATTTTGTTTCATTTTTCTTCTCCCTTTTGGCCAAGAATGCCTTCTCAATCCCATATTGACAGGTCCAGATTCATCCCCCAGGGTCATGTCCCATGTTGCCAGGGAAATTTATACCCTGAGAGTCATGTCCCATATAGGGGATAGGAGAGTGAGTTCACCTGTGGAGCTGGTGTAGGGAGAGAGGCCACATCTGAGCAACAAAAGAGGTTCTCTGGGGGTTGTTTTAGGCACAATCATAAGAAGGCTTGGTTTTTCCTCTACAGGAGTTAAGTTTCATAAGGGCAAGCTCCAAGATCAAGGACCTGGCCCATCAAATTGGCAGTCCCCAATGCTTGAGAGAATATCCCCAAGTGGGGAAGTTTAATATTCTCAACTTTTTCCCCAGTCCCTCAAAGGGACTTTACAAATATTATTTTATCTTCTACCCTGATTACTCTGTGTCTACCTGATTATTACTGGTGTGTCAGGGTATCACACCAACATGTACAAACTAGCAGTATCTCATCCCATGTTCAAGTTGCTTGTAATTTTGTTGTTCAAATAAACTGGCCATATAAGTTAAATTAGATAGTGTACTGCAGAAAATATGCATTTTGCACCAAATAAAAATCTCTTCCTTTGGTCTCACATAGAAGTTGAATTTTTTAAATACAGTCAATCTCATTCTTTATCCTGTAGTCTGATTTATCTTAGTCCTACTCAGATTAGTTTCATTCATATCTCTAATTGAAATCTGATTATTTTTATTTAAACTTTTTATTGTATAGTACAATATATACACAAAACAAAGAAAGAAAAAAGCAATAGTTTTCAAAACACTCTTCAACAAGTAGTTACAGGGCAGACCCCAGAGTTTGTCATTGGTTACCATACGATCCTCTCAGATTTTTTCCTTCCAGCTGCTCCAGAATATAGGAGACTAGAAGGCTTAAATATATTTTTTAGCACCACAGCCGAATTTTTTTCTTTCTTTTTTGGTGAAAAAATAGCATATATATGAAAAAAGCAATAAATTTCAAAGCACAGCACCACAATTAGTTGTAGAACATATTTCAGAGTTTGTTATGGATTACAATTCCACAATTTAAGGTTTTTACTTCTAGCCACTCTAAAATGGAGACTAAAAGAGATATCACTTTAATGATTCAGCAATCATATTCGTTTGTTAAATCCTGTCTTCTCTGTATAACCCCAACTTCACCTTTGATCTTTCTATCCCTCTCTTTAAGGGGATTTGGTCTAAGGCCATTCTAACTTTTTCATGTTGGAAGGATCTGTCGCTAATATGGGGGAGGGAAATGAAACTATCCACTATCCACTACCCTAGAGGCTGGGCCTTCTAGGTGAAATCTGATTACTTTTATAGTGTTTTTAACAGTAGCTGTATGGGGTAATGCTGCGTTTATAACTACAGAAATCTAGTTCTGAGTCCAAGTGTCACACACATACCAGAATTTCCAGGGAATGACTAGATTATCCACAAAGAGCTCAGCATTTCAGAATTTAGAAATAACCATTGCAATGTGGAATAGATATGGCTGCTGTAAAAGCATACAATCTAGGAACCTTTCCAATAAGCCTTCACCTGATAATCTATGCTCTCAAATTCAATTCTCAGAGTGTGTACATTGTAGTTAATGCATATTAGTGAGGCATTATAATATTTCTCTCTTTGGTCCTGGCTTATTTAATTCAACATACTCTCCTCAAGTTTCATTCACTTAGTTGCATGACTCACACCTTTATTTCTTTTTGCACCCACTCAACTGTCCATTGTTTGTGTACACCACAGTTCCCACGTCCATTACTCATTCAATGTACCCTCAAGTGGTCACGCCATCTGTTGCAAATGGTGAACATTGCCTCCATAAACACTAATGTGTAAATGCCCATTCATGTCCCCACTCTTAGTTTCTCCAAGTATACACTTAACTAGTGGTTGCAAGGTGTTTTGGCAATCCCACCCATAGCCTCCTGTGAAACCACCACACTGCCCTCCAGAGTGGCTGCAGCACTCTATTTCCTTACCAGCAGTGAATAGGTACATCTCTTCTCCACCTTTTCTCCAGCATTTTTATCTCTCTGTTTATTTTTAAACAGTTTTATTCTCACATCATACAATTCTAAGTGCTTTAGTTTGTTGATGCTGCCAGAAGCGCAGTATCCTAGAAATGAGTTGGCTTTTATAAAGGGAATTTATTAAGTTACAAGTTTACAGTTCTAAGGCCATAAAAATGTCAGCACTAAGGCATCTAGAGAACAATACCTTGACTCCAGAAAAGACTGATGACATTTGGGAGTCAATACCTTGACTCCAGAAAAGACTGATGACATTTGGGAGTCAATACCTTGACTCCAGAAAAGACTGATGACATAGCTGGGAAGGCACATGCTAACTTTCTGTGTTGGCTTCTCTTTTCATTTCAACAGCTTCCCCATGGGTGCTTTCTTTCTGTATCACCAAATGTCTCTATGTGTGCTGTTTCTGAAACTTTTTCCAAAAAGATTCCTTCTTAAAGGACTCCAGTAAATGATCCACCTTGAAGGGGTGGACACACATCTTCATTGAAACAACTTAATCAAAAAGATCCTACTCAATAATATTGAATATGGATTAAAGAACATGGCTTCTCTGGTGTGTACAACAGTTTCAAACTGGCACACTGAATGAGCAAAAAATCTAAGTAAAATGTCAGTGGTTCCCAGTATAATCACATAGCCATGGCTTTACCAGCACAGTCTATATGAGGACATTTCCATTTCTTCCACAAAGAATCCCATACCCCTCCCCCATGCTCCCTACTTGTTGACATTTAACTTTGGCATATTGCCTTTGTTACATTCAATGGAAGCATATTATGGTGTTATTGTTAACTATAGACCCCAATTTGCATTGAAATACAATTTGCATTGTATTCTTCCCATATATCATCCCTTTTTCAAAACTTTACAATGTTGACATTCATTTGTTCTTCCTCATGCAGAAACATTCTTATATTTGTACATTTAATCACCATAATTGTTCACCCTAGGCATTGCTAAATTGCATCATACCAGACTTTATCCTCTAGCTTTCCTGACAAAAACCTTTAATGCAGAAAAGTGTTAATTTGGAGGGGATCCCATTATCTATTTCTTTTTTCATTGCTCATGCTTTTGGTGTAAGTTCTAGGAAACCACTTCCTATAACAAGATCTATAAGATATTTCCCTACATTTTTTCTTCTTAACGTTTGTTGGTCTTAGCTCTAATATTTAGATCTGTGACCCATTCTGAGTTAATTTTTGTATAAGGTGTGAGATATGGATCCTCTTTTGTTCTTTTGGTTATGAATATCCAGTTCTGCAAGCACCATTTGTTGAAGAGGATACTCTGTCCCAGATGGGTTGGTTTTACCACCTTATTAAAGATCATTGATCATTTGTCTATAGATGAGAGGGTTTATTTTGCCCATTCAATTTGATTCCATTGGTAAGTATATCAATTTTATGCCAGTACTATGCAGTTTTGATCGTTATAGTTTTGTAATGTGGTTTAATGTCAGGTAGTATGAGACTCCCACTTCATTTCCTCCTTCTCAAAATATTTTTAACTATTCAGGGCACCTGCCTTTCCATGTACATTTTGTTACTGGTTTTTCTATTTCTGCAAAGTAAGTTGTAGGAATTTTAATTGGCATTGCATTGAATCTATAAACCAGTTTGGATAGAATTGACACCTTAACTATATTTATTCTTAAAATCCATAAATATGGTATGTCCTCCCATTTAGTTAGGTCTACTTAGATTTCTTTTAGGAATTTCTCATAGTTTTCTTTGCATAGGTCTTTTGTGGACCTTTGTTAAATTTATTCCTAAATTTCTTTTGCTTGCTATTGTAAATGGATTTTTTTCTTGATTTCCTCCTCAGAATGCTCATTACTAGTATATAGAAACACTAATGATTTTAGAGTGTTGATCTTGTACCCTGCCACTTTGCTGTACTCATTTATTAGCTACTAGAAACTTTGCTAGAGATTTTTCAGGGTTTTCTACAGATAGTATCATGTCATGTGCAAACAATAGAAGTTTTACTTCTTCCTTTCCAATTTGGATGCCTTTTATTTCTTTTTCTTGCCTAATTGCTCTGGTTAGAACAATGTTGACTAACAATGGTGACAGTTGACATCCTTATTTTTTTCCTGCTCTTAGAGGGAAAGCTTTGAGTCTTTCTCCATTGACTATGATGTTAGCTGTAGGTTTTTCATATTTTACCTTTATCATGTTGAGGAAGTTCCCTTCTGTTCCTATGCTTTGAAATGTTTTAATCAAGAAAGGATGTTGAATTTTGTCAAATGCCTTTTCTGCATAAATCAAGATGATCACATGGTTTTTCAACTTTGATGTGGTATATTATATTAATTTATTTTCTTGTGTGGAATCAGCCTTGCATAGTTGGAATAAATCCCATTTGTTTGTGGTATAGTATTCTTTTAATGTGCTGCAGGATTCAATTTGTGAGTATTTTGTTGAGGGTTTTTGCATCTAGATTCATTAAAGAGATTGGTCTGTAAATTCCCATAGTTTAAGTTGACCCACCTGTAGTATTTGTCACAGCAGCTAGAAAACTAAGACAATGCTATTTGACTTCAACAAAAGACATAAAACTCATTGATGTCAACCAAGGAATGCAGATATATTGCTCTATTATGGATAGAGTTCTGATTATTGGTCAATTAAAGAAAGAAGGAAAGACAAGAATGTGGGGAAGGAAGAACAAAGAAAGGAAGGAAGGAAGGAAGGATGGAAGGAAGGAAGGAAGGAAAGAAATGAGAGAGAAAGGGAGGGAGGAAGAGAAAGACAACAGGAAACACCAAGTTTTATTAATTCGTGCTAAATACTCACTTTGTTTCTTTCCATAATAGAATATTATGAGTAAGTCAACTGTGCTACAATGTTTTCTTTTCATAGGGATAAGAAGAAAAAACATCTGTAAACATTGAAATGTTCACACTGTACAGTATTATTTTGGCAATTTGAAATTGTTTTTGTTTTCTTCAAAAGGTTCCTTGTCTCTTTCAACATATTTTTTCATAGTACAGTAGTAAAAATAGAATTTATCTATTAAACAAAATAAATTATCCCATTTTTAACAACCACGTCCAAAGCAAAGGGTTATAGTAAGTAAATGGGAAAAACAAACCACAAACTCAAGATGTTGTGAGATGAAGTCTTGTTGTCTTTCTCCCAAGTCTTGAAATCTCCCTTTTGCATTTTTTGTAGTCCAGACCAGCTGGTGAATTCACCCATTTTTTTTAACCTAAAAAGATTTTCATTTCACCCACCTACAGACTTGTGGTACAACCCCATGTCAATTTCCATATACACCTTTATTGGAAGACACAACAGGAGCTCGGTATTCAGACCTCAAACTTATTAACTCAGCACAATTATTGATCCATTTGGATCCATGTTCCTCTGTCACAAATGAAAAGTATCCCTTAGTTTTCTGTCTCTCATGGGTTACAGCTCTTTTCACCTCCTTGTTTAGTGTCGAAAAACATTGCCTTATATACCTTTTTTTTTTTGCATGGGCAGGCACCGGGAATTGAACCAGATTTCTGGCATGGCAGGCTAGAACTCTGCCTACTGAACCACTTTGGCCTGCCCTCACCACCCCCTCCCCTTTTATTTTTTTTTTTGGCATATGGTCCAGGAATCGAACCTGGGTCTCCCACATGAAAGGCGAGCATTCTAGCACTGAACCACCTATACTTTATGCACTTTTATAGGTATTTTTGAAAACAGAGTCTGGTACCAATTATTCTTCCATGTTCAGAAGCAAATAGTCAATTTTTGTTTTTTTAATGACAATAACAACTATATAAATGGGTTCTCATTGTTGAAGTTGAATTATACAAGATATTTGGATTGGCTAGAGTATTATAGAGAATTTCCTTACTCCTCCCAGCACCTCCTGTACCTTGGTATTACCTAAAGAGGATATAAATATCTATTATGCCTTGATATGGTTCCCCTTAGATAGAGTAACCTAGTCTCAACCTTTAAGTAGTCCTTTGTCTCCTGTGGGTTCTTGAACGCCTGGCTTTGATATTTGGCTAAGACATTTCTTTCTTTGAGATATAAGGTGTTCTCAGAGAACTGTAAAAGAACAGGGAGTAAGCCAGGACTTTATCAAGGACATACAGACCTGTGACTATTGCATTATTTTATCTAAAACATTTATTATTTCATTATAACATATTAAAGACTATGTGTGAAAAAACTGTCCCTCACTTTTACCTATTGGAGGTTTTGCAAGATCTATAAAAATAATCTAACTCTAATAATCTAATTTGTGCAAGCCCAAATATATGATTTAACCACATCCTAGTGTGATAAAGAGGCAAGGGGCTGTAGGTCATGTTCTTGATCAAGTTTTCATTTTCATTAAGAATTTTTTAAAATAAAGCTCGAATGGGCTGTGAATTCAGAAGATACTCTAAAAGCAACTGAAGGCTTTTAAAATTAGATATCTCAGGTGGAATACAAGAATAAAGAATATATGAAGAGGTTGAGAAAAAGAAGTCTATTTTTAGGAGAATATAGAAACTATTTCAAGTTAGTGCCATATTTTAATCCTGATCCATCTGATGGAGCAGCCACTTCTTTTAATCCCTATTCAGTACTATAGGTTGAAAACTTGATTAGATTATCTCCACAGAGATGTGATGTGACCAATTGTGGGAATTAATCTTTGATTAGAGGGAGATGTGACTCCACCCAATCCAGGTGAGCCTTGATTAGTTTACTGGAATCCTTTAAAAGAGGAAACATTTTGGATAAAGCTTGAGAGCCATGAGAACCATGAGAGCCCACACAGCCAGAGATGAAGAAGGAAAGTACCCTGGAGGAGCTTCATGAAACAAGAAGCCTGGAGAGAAAGCTAACAGATGTCACCATGTTTACCTTGACCTT
Organism: Tamandua tetradactyla; assembly: GCF_023851605.1. Classification (NCBI taxonomy): domain Eukaryota; kingdom Metazoa; phylum Chordata; class Mammalia; order Pilosa; family Myrmecophagidae; genus Tamandua; species Tamandua tetradactyla. The sequence goes on along the minus strand of NC_135331.1, from coordinate 181,436,782 downwards.
TCCAGTTGAGAGAGAAACCCTGAACTTCATCGGACTTTCTTGAGTGAGGGTAACCTCTTGTTGGTGTCTTAGATTGGACATTTCTATATCCTTGCTTTAATTTGGACATTTCCATAGCTTTAGAACTGTAAACCTTAACTTAGTAAATTCTCCTTTTTAAAAGCCATTCTGTTTCTGGTATATCACATTCTAACAACTAGCAAACTAGAACAGTGCCCACAGTCCATTATCTCTATTTGTGAGGAAAGTGCTTACACTGAAGTATGTGAATTATAAAATAACATGTTTCCCGACAAGTTGAGATTAAATGAGAGTGAATTAGCAAAACTTATTGTGCATTTTCTTGATTTGAAATTCATTTAAAAAGGCCTTGCCGTGGGGAAGAGATGGGATGTGTAAGTCTAACAGAAGGAAAGTGGGTGGACTAAATTTTCCATCTTGTAACACTGGAAAGCAAATAGGATGCTAATATCAAAGCAGCAATATAAGGAGTTTCCTAAATTTGGAAACGCCAGGCAGGCTTAATTACCATCCCTAGCCTCAGGACCTTTGTTTCACGGCTCATTTGAAAGAATGAACCATTACAGGGACTTTCATGCAGGCTGAGGCGTGATTACATGCAGTTTGCTCCTATGAATTCATCAACCATCAAATAATGCAGTGGTAGAGTATGGAGAATTATTAGAAGAAGTAAGTATTTCTATTGTGCTGGGTTTTGCTTTGTGGTAAAGCAGTGAAAAGGAAGATGTAGCTAGGAAACCCTTTCTCTTTCTGGTATGCTCTCCAGGTCTTTCTAGAATATATCATCTCCTTAGTCTTTCACCCATCAAGATTTTGGAAACCATTCTCATTACACATACCTTTCTTATCACACCCTTGGCAGGAAGACCTTTCTCTTTACCTTTTGGATTCCCAAAGATTATAGCCTTTAATGTTCCTTTGGGGTGTAGTTTTCAAAAGAATTAAAAAGTGCTCCATGCCAGCAACGTCTCTCTTACATATGTGGTTGGACAGGTTAAATGGAATGGAAAGTTCAGCCATCATTCTTTTTCTCTTTGCACCCCTTCTCATATAGAATAGAGGAGCTCAGGGCTACTGTACTTGTCCTGGACATCATGGGATGATCAGCTTAAACTTAGACCAAATCTAAGCACTAGGCTTTCTCTCTGGCCCTGTTTCTTGCTCTTTATTTTCTATTTGTACTCACCTTTTTCCAATTGTAAGTATGGTGTTATTCCATCTTGCCATAGGCATAAGAGTATAATTAATAGATTAGAGAAGATTAGAAAAGAGCTGACCTTTTTCTTATAGATCGTTTTAATATATTTGGCTTAGGCAAAAGACTTCTTTGCAAGCTTTATCCCACCTTGTTAAGAGTTCTACATTGTTTTTGAGATTAAAGGCCCAGCTTAAAATGAAGTATTACTTTGCCATCACCTTGTCACATAGCTCTCTCTGGAATCTTATGCAAAGGATGGTTGTTTATTTTAGGTTGATTTTGCAATGTATGCAGCTGTGGAAATCAGGTCTTTGGCATGGCAGGCAATAATTATGCCACTGAGCCACTGTTGCACCACCCCAGAATGATTTTTAAAAAGGTGAATTTTACAGTTCTAAGTTTACAGTTCTAAGGCTGAGAAAATGCCCCAATTAAAGCAAGTCTATAAAAATGTCCAAATTAAGGCACCAAAAAAGAGTTTACTTTCACTCAAGAAAGGCCAATGAAGTTCAGGGTTTCTCCCTCAACTGGAAAAGCACATGGTCTACGACCTTCCTCTCCAGGCCCCTTGCTTCATGAAGCTGTCCTAGGGGCAGACTCCTTTTTCATCTCCAAAGGTCTCTGGTTGCATAAGCTGTGGCTCTCAGCATTCTCATGACTCTGCTGTGTTGTTCTCCCATCATTCTGTACCTTTTCCAAAATGCTTCCTCTTTTAAAACATTCCAATAAACTAATTAAGACCCACCTGGAATGGGTGGAGTCACATATCCCTCTATTCAAAAGTTAATAACCACAATTGGGTGAGTCACATCCCCATGAAGATAACCTAATCAAGTTTCTAACCTATAGTACTAAATAAGGTTTAGAAGTAAAGATTGATTAAAATTAAGACATGGCTTTTCTAAGGTGCATAAATCCTATCAAACCGGCATAGGTACCAAGTCTGCTGAGTAGAGGGACCTGCTGACAATTGGAGGGAAATACAACTTAATCCTTTTTTCATTTCAAAACTAGCACAATTTAAGAAGATGAACAGTCATTTTGGATATTGCTTAATTGTTGGATGATAAGTTCTCAGCTTCTTTCATGTATTATCCTCACCTTAGCTCCTCTCAGGGAGAGGTGGCATCATTGGACATCATAATGGCAAAATAAATGAATTGTTTTTACACAAGATGTTCTCTAAGCACTCTAGTCCAGGTTGCATAGTGGTTAGTTTGGGTGCCTTTTGCGTGGCTTCCTTCCATTGCTGGGCATCCTGAAGTTGCTACTGCTGGCATTTGTGGTAAGTGTTGAGGTGGATCAGAGCTTAAAAAAACAATCTGTTCTAGTTTCCTAGCTGATAAAATAAATACCAGGCAATGGGCTGGCTTAAACAATGTGAATGCATTGGCTCACTGTGGTCAGCAAAGCAATGCTTTCTTCCAGAAGACCGCAACATTCTGGGGCTGGCTGCTGGTGATCCTTGGCTTTCTGTCACGTGACAATGCACATGGTAGCCTCTCCTGGCTTCTCTTCAGGATTCTGTTTACTTCCGGATTCTGGCAGCCCCCTGTAGCTTCTCCATCTGATATTCACTCTGCCTATAAAGGACTCCAGTGATCTGGATTAAAGCCTAAACTTATTCAGTAGGGCCACACCTTAACTGAAGTCACATTTTAAGAGCTCCTGTTTATAGTGGGTCCATACCCACCAGAATACAAAGCAAGACAAAGCACATGTCCAAACTGGGCACACAGTTCAATCCATCACATGATCCCTGCTGCCTGCTGATAGTTTCCTTTGTCAAGTCTCTGTCTTAGCCTTCTTATGGCTCTACATTCAGATACTGTATGCACAGCCCCTGTTTAGATATCATTTCCTCCTGTTGAGACAGATCCAGGCAACTTGTTAGTTCCCAACTCAACATCAGTGTTTTACTGGAGAAGTATTTGGAATACAACCTCATTCTCTCTGCCATACCACACTTGGTCTTCTTAACTGTGTTGCTAACACACCTGAGTCTCTTTCCCCATAAGGACCCAAACACAAGCTCTGAGAGGAGCCAGGTATAAAGCAAGTATAACAAGATTGAATGGCCATCTCAAACAAAAAGCATTATGCAAAGAACCTGTGAAAATTTGCAGCTGGGACTAAGTTTTTTGAATTGGGATCATTAAAATTGTTTTTGTTTTCCTGAAGTTCTGAGTTACTAATGGAGTAAATATTTTACTCCTAATGTACTTGCAATTGTTGCTCACTTTGCCAAAACTTCAAAGTGGTCCTGCTTTTGTAAACATATATGATAGTTATTTTTTGGGTCTAAGTAGCAGACTCAAAGACAAATAGTGAATTTTTTTTAGCATCAAGATAAGCATAGATGGTACTCAATAGTCATCTATTGATTAATTCTATTACCTATATATTCAAACAGTGATATTAAAATTAGAGCTGCCACCAAAACAAGAAGACTCTAATAGCAGTGCTATAGATTTTATGTTAAATAACATTTACCATGGAAAATTAACCCTCCTTGGAGTAAACCAGTTGTTTAGTCTCACCATTATTAAACTGGAAGAAACAAATAGCTTGTAAATCTGTGCCACCAAGGCTAGCTCTGTAAGCATCACTATCTCCAATGATCTTAGCAGCAATTTACAAGGTAAATTTTCTGCCAGTTCTGTAAAATTACATTTATTAGAATGAATAAAGCTGCATTTGCAAATATTTGAATGAGATGTATAAATTGTGTTGTTTAAAAACATAATTTCCCCTAAAAAATAAAACAGAATTATTTTTAAAAATGTAATTTGTATTTAGATTAATCTTGTCTTCTAACAGATGACTACGAATGAACAGATTATAGAAACCTGTCCCCAGTATGGAATCTCCATGGAAACTCTTAAAGTAACAAGTGCTGAGTTGCTCAATAAATGCTAATTACCAAAGATGATAATGATATGTTAACTCAATTCCCAGAGGGCCTGCTTATTCTGTTGGTTTCCCTATCCATCTGCTTTAGAATAGCAAAAGACAAGAAAAGTCAGTCCTAGCAAGAATTATAAAATCTTTCACAGAAACTTTTCATTATAAAGTTTAATTAGATATTTTTCCTCATAGTAGTTAGTTTAAAATTATCAACTTTGGAAATCTGTCCCCTCTTTGAATCATAGCAGACATTTCAGAGCTTACATGACTGAGCAAAAATGGAGAAGGGGCCTGATGATCTGTTACCAGCATGGCATGATTATTTGCATCTTCCACGCTGATGATATTTAGAGCTGGCCTGAGCCATAGGATGCTATTGCTTCGGGTAGCAGCAGTTACATAAAGGAAGCCACGAAAACGTCATTGACAGGAGTAGGGGCTGAATCTTCCTTCATGTTTGGTTCTGTTCACTTTTGTCTTCAGAATTATTGTCTCTCTGGTACAGGTTTGCAGGATTTTCCCTCATCTTCTCATTGTCAATATGAAAAATCGAAAGAATGACAAGGGGGCATGCGATGGTGGCTCAGTGGCAGAATTTTCACCTGCCATGCAGGAGACCCAGGTTTGATTCCAGGAGCCTACCCATACAAAAATAAATAAATAAATAATGGCAAGGTGTCCCTGTATCCATTGGCAGTATAAGAGGGAGGAAGGAAGGCTGGAGAAGTACATGTCTTCCTACTGACATCCATTACCAGGTAGGTACCTCCTTCTTTTTCTATGTTGGGATTATCTGGGGTGAAAGAAAAAGCAGATATTGCCTTGGTGTTCTAGTTTGCTAGCTGCCAGAATGCAATATGCCAGAAATAGAATGGCTTTCAATAAAAGGAGATTTGTTTAGTTAATGCATAGTTCTTCAGAGGAAAGGCAGCTAACTTTCAACTAAGATTCTTTCTTATGTGGGAAGGCGCAAGGCGACCTCTGCTGGCCTTCTCTCCAGGCCTCTGGGTTCCAACAACTTTCCCTGGAATGATTCCTTTCTGCATCTCCGAAGGCCTGGCTGAGCTGCGAGTGCCAGGATGAGGTATGCTGAGCTGCTTTGGCTGTGCTACATTAAGCACTCTCATTTAAGCACCAGCCAATTAAATCAAACATCATTCATTGCAGCAGGCACGTCTCCTAGCCAACTGCAGATGAATTCAGCAACAGATGAGGTTCACATGCCATTGGTACATGTCCACAGCAATAGAACTAAGCACCTTCACCTCGCCAAATTGACACCTGAACCTAACTACCACACTTGGCTTAATCTTTTATAGAGCTTAAGCATTTGATTTCCTGCCTTCTCTTTTCCCCCAGGTTGGTCCCCCTCTATACACACATGCATACCCCCATATACAAGCACACACACACATATACATAGGTTAAATGAATTGTTTGCATGTCAGGATATCGGAGTCCATTTGCTTAGTTAAATGATTATTGTGTTCATGGATTATGGGTTAGGGGATATGTTCATGTGAAGCTCCTGAACGCAGCTACTTGGCAAAACAACCCCAGGTTCCTCATAAGTAACATATAACCAATGTAAGTGTTTAGACCTCTGTCGGAGATTGGCTGATATACCCTACAAAAGACATGTTCAAGTCTTACTCACATTCCTCTGTGTTGGACTCGGTTATAAACAGATCTTTGAAGATGTTATTATTAGTTAAGGTATGGACTCATTTGTGAGTAGTATCCTTGAAGATGTATTTTAGATAAGGCCAAAGTGAATCAGGTTGGCCCTTAATCCATATTACTGCAGACCTTATAAAGAGAGGAAATTCAAACACAGACTGTCAGTAGATGCCAGAAGTCAGTAGAAACCAGAAGTAAGGTAACCCTAACAAGAGACCAAGGAAAGAGATTGTCGTGTGGCAGAGGCAGAAATAAAGCCAAGGAACCCTGAGGATTGTGGCAAGCCAATGCCATAATGCTAGACTTTGGGAGAAAACTCGCTTGAGTTACAGTAAATTAGCTATATATTTTTCAAGGTGAATATAAGGATATTTTTCTTAAGGTCACAGTATTTGAAAACTGAGCTATTAATATTAATGTGAATTATCCAAAGGTTTGCTTCAATTTTTCTACATGCCAGGGTCCCTATTAAGCATACCCTATAGGGCCATATCTATTGCAGCATCTTTTTTCTGTAAACCACTTAATTATGTCTCCACATCATCCAAATGGTTCATTATCTAGTTTTCCCTCTGAAATAAAAATTCTCCTGTCATATTGTATGAGAAGCCTATGTGGTTATTTACATTTTTATGTGCTTCGAGGAATAGAAATAAATTCTCTACAAATTTCCTTCATTTCTACCTCCATCACCCACTGTCATGAAATCCCCAAAAGTCCATTTGCCTACTTTACCATGAATTCTGAAGTCATTGTCATAGTTTGATGCATACTGAGATTGCAAAAATTGTCCTAGGAGTAGTCATGTGCCAGATTACTGCTACAAATCAGCCCTAGGATTAGTCATGTGCCACATAACTACTGCAAGGGGAACATGTGTTCATTCATGTGTTTACTCGTAAACGGCATAGTCTTTTCTTTAATGGGGACTATAGTTTATTTTGCTACACTTAGAGAAAGCAGATGTATTTCCTCAGGCAACTACTCACTTTTTCTGAAATTGCAGAGTGTGGGTAATAATTCTGACATGTTATGCTTAGGTGCAGGACCCTAATAGGTTAATGCTTCTGTAGCAAGTACTTCAGTGATATTTGCACACACTTAGGTAATGATTTCAGGGCCATGACTTGTTTATTTCATACCTCTAATAATGTGGTAGTCAGAAGTATTACTATGCTATTATCCCGATGTATCAATTAAAGCAAAAAATAATAACACAAAACCTTGATGGGTGAATACATGAAATAGCCATTTTTAAAACTGATGAATTATATCACTCCAAAATCATCTGAGTGCATTAATTTTACTTGCTAGGCACAAAGGAAGGAGGGATGGATGGATGGAGTGCACTGTCCAGTAACTGCATGACTTCTCAGCAGTAATTTAAATATAATTACCTTTTAAGGGCTTTGAAATATCTCTGGGACAAAGAAAAACAATATAACTTTGGGGAAAACTTAAAGTTACAACTTTTTGAACTAAATGCACAATATGCTCCAATTAAAATCAGTATCACAGTCCACTTAATTCTTTGATTATCATGAACTACTCATGCAACAATTTATCTTTGTGCCAAATAAAACTGGGGTCTATATCAGAGGATCAGCTAGTGGTGGGACTGCTGTAACAAAGCACCACAAATTATTTGGTATAAACAATAGAAACACATTATTTCATGGTTCTAAAATCAAGATGTCAGCAAAGAGATGCTTGTTCCATGTCTCTCTCCAGGCTTCTGGGTGCGAGAGAATCCATGACATGCCTTGGCTTGTGGCAGCTCAGCTCACTCTGCCTGTCAGCTGGCTATCTTTCTCTCTCTGTCTCTATGTCTCTGCCCAAATTTGCTCTCCTTATAAGGACACTGGTCATTTTGGGTTAGGGCCCATTCTTATTTATTGTGCCCTTATTTTAACTAATAACATCTTTGAAGATCTTATTTAAAAATAATTCATATTCACAGAACCAGGGCTTAGGACATAAACATGTCATTTTGAGGGACACCATTCAATGCATAACATCTCAAAATGCTAAAATATCTGCGTGAACATCAGAGGACATTTGAATGCTAGAAAAGAAATGGCAGGATTCTGAAGGTCATTGTCAGAAGACGTTTTAGAGTCAGAGGAGACAAAGTTAATATCTTGGCTACAGAGAATATAATGGCCCACCAAGGTCATCATTATGTGAAGAATGAATATCAAAATGAAAGAGAAAGATAAATAAACACAGTTTCTGGGCTTGGAGGAAGCAGACAATAGTACCTGGAAAGCTCTAATTAACATACTCATAAATTTAAGCTGACATTGCACATGCAAAATATATATGGCATGATATGAATAAGAAATATTTAGAAAAAAGAATAATTGGAAAACAAAATGAATGATAATAATTCCTTTATGAGAAAGAAAGAAAGAAAGAAAGAAAGAAAGAAAGAAAGAAAGAAAGAAAGAAAGAAAGAAAGAAAGAAAGAAAGAAAGAAAGAAAGAAAGAAAGAAAGAAAGAAAGAAAGAGAAAGAAAAGAAAGGAGGGAGGGAGGGAGGGAGGGAGGGAGGGAAGAAGGAAGGAAAGAGAGTTAGATAAATTTTTCCTTAATTTTTGCTTCTTCAAAATATTAACATGGACCCCAAACCCTAAGAGACTGTGTATTAAAGGAAAACTAAATTTTTGTAGACACCAGAACTGTGTTTCTTCAAGTGTTATCTGTGAACGATTCCATCAGGAGCAACACTCTCCTGGGCCCCATAAGACCTACCGAATCAGAATTTCTTTACTATAGAATGAGGCTTGCTGGGTGATTTTAAGTTTACTAAAATTTGAGAAATTCTGTATTAAAATCATTTGATGCATTGAAAAATTTTTAAAGAACTTTCAGCTTATTTTTAATACTTCTTTTTAACCCTTTCTGAATTTCAGAAGCTATCTTGCCATTTTGAAGGAAAGTTTCTTGTGGCCCCATATCATCATTTTACATTTAATCTCTATAAAAATATTTGTCATATTTGGATTATTTGCTTGCCTTCCTTCTTCACTAGGTTCTTAAATTCAAGAACCTTCTTTAGTAAGGAATTAGCGTAAGGCATGGCAAATAGTGTTCTCATTACATGTTTCTGGACTTAAGTGGCTGTAGTACACAGTCTACTACAGTAGACACTGGCCATGGGTGACTATTTTGCTCTTGAAATGGGTCTAATTGGAATTTCCAAGACATACAAAGAATCAAAGTGTAAAATATCTCATTAATAAATAGTATTAATATTTATTAACTCTTATTACTTATGAAAATGAGTTGTTTAAGTCTGGCAAACCAAGATTATAAACAACAAAAACTATTTTAGGATGCTACTTCTTTTAGTATTGTTAGCAAACTTTTCTCATTCTCTCTAAACTACCTTTAAAAGTTTATTAGAATCTACTCCAACAGTTGTAGATTATATGTAATTGTTTTCTAATCAGATAAGCATTCTCATTAAACATTAAGTCCCTTGGGTTTTAAGCAACAGATTGCCAAAAGAGGCATTTGAAATGATTAGGGAGTGAGAAGCCTCTAAATGTTTACCTTTGCATTTACCCTTCCTTGTCTCAAAAGTGCAAACAATGAGAAGAGAATCTATTAAGGTTTTAATTAATTCCTATTTCTAACCAAGTGAACTGTGACCAGGCTTCCTGCCTAATGGTTTCTTGTTTGTCTGTTTTCAGAACTAGGTAAAATGAGAATGTATTGGAGCGGCATTCTCACATGAGAGCAATCAGTATTTTTAAATTACTTTAAGTAAAAGGAAGAAGTATGATTTGCACAGGGAAGGCACATAAGGGAAAATATGTATGCCATTGTTACTATGTACTTATTTGTCCTTTTAATACAAATATAAATGTTGATATTTTTTAAATATAAAATTTTATGTTATAGATTGCTGCATATATTCAAAAACTGCCTCCTCTTATTTGCCCTGACATGCCCTGACACGTCCAAACATCTCTCGATCTTGCAAGCCCTGCTAATCTGACCCTCTGCCTAGCAACTCCTGAGCATATATCACCCCACCTTTTCACCTCCTTTTCATTGGACCATGTACACACCCCCTTAACCAATCCACATACTCCATACTAGCCGTCCGTCAAAGTTTCCCCGCCTATGTTACCTCCCCTTCACCAACCCTATATATTCTCTGTGTTTCCCCATCTCGGGAGCCTAGCCTGTAAGCCTTGCCAGCCAGCTAGGTTCCGCGAGCTACCCCTGCAATAAACTGCTGCAAATATTCTTTGCTCTTGGTTTATTGTGCTCGCGCGCCCTCCAGACCTTCGAGCCCCGTGGTTTCGGCTGACGCCGCTCTCCAGCCGAACCGCACCCGAGGACGAGACCCCAGTGCGGTCGGCAAGGCAAGCCCCACGCCGCAATAGATGAAAAACACTAAAGTAATTTTTCAATTAATGGCATAGTATCTTAATTAATTATTCTTGTCTTTCCTCCCTTTAAGCTTACCAATTCTATTGGATTTAGTTTACTGTAATTGAAATCAATACTCTGAATATATAAGTATTACCATGCTTTACATCAAGTGTGAATGAACAAATATGATTTTCATATCAAAAACTCAGATTGAATTTGACATATTTATAATGGCATTGGTTGTCTTCATATATCAGGATAGGAAAGACGGGTCTAGAAGTAATCTCCTGACCCTTCAAAATCAGACACCCATATGGTCACAGGTCACTTGGAGTCATCCTTTTAATGGACAGGAATATATCACTATGCAGCTGAATGAATTTTTTTTTCTGCAGCAGTTGTACCACTTTTGAAACTTGATATGAGAAAATAATTTGATTGTATAGTCTATCTTCTCCCTCTCTTTTTCTGCTTTTTCCTTTGAAATATGAATATTTGTGCATTCGTTTGTTTTTAACCAATTACTTTTCTTCTTCCTTAAGTAATTTCTGCTCTGTAGGCTCTTTCATCACGTATTTCTGCTTCAGTATCTTTTTTTGGAGGAAAAATCATGTCTATTTAAATAGCTTATTAGATAATTTAAATATTATTACATAATTAATTACCATGAGAAAATTTGCTACTCAAAAAAGAAAAATCAAGTCCCTATGATATCACTGGTAAATTCAATAAAATCTTAGCAAAGGAAAAGGACCATCCTATGCATTTGGTTTTATAAGACTGATAGAACCCTAATACTAAACTTGATAAAAATATTATGAAAATTACAGGCTAAGATCCTCCATGAACCCAGGAACAAAAAGTATAAAATATTAGAAAAATGAGTTCTACAGTACATACAAAAGTTAACATATTACAACCAAATTCATTTAAAAGTTCATTGAGCATACAGGAATCATTCAATATATTTCAAAACATTAATTGAATTATCAAGTTGTCCTATGATAATCTGAATAGGTGCAAAAATAAGTATTTGGCAAAAACTCTCATTGTCTTAGCAAACTATGATAGACGGAAATTATCCAGTCTGGTAAATGGCTTCTATGAAGAACCTACAGCTATCATTGCTCTTAACAGAGAAACATTGAATGCTTTGCCCTTAAGGCTGAAAACAAGGCACAGGCATTCTTTTCCCAAATGCAAAGTAATTCATTAGTCATTTATATATTATTAGGCAATATTTGCATTTAGATAATTTCTGGTGACTACTGATTATTTTCTGTATTTCTGAGTGTGTGTAAGAAGGACAGTTTAGTTTTCAAGTCACCAATATGGTAAGTTTAATTTTCTTAAAAGAAGTTCTAATTGAATATCCAATTTTACTTTCTCTTTTCTATTAGAGAATTGAATAACTTCTCCACGTTCCAAAGTATAAGCAAACAAAATCTAGTTTACTGCTTATGAAAATAGAAGTCATGAACCTAATGGAGAACAAATTAGAGAATAACAGGATATTTTGACAAAAGGCCCACATCCATTCTACAGAGAAGGTACTCAATTTCATAATTCATTTTTGCTTTTCTAACCTCTCAATCCCAGACAAATCATATTACATTTATTTTCCAAACAATTGTATAAATGCATCTTATGCTCAACAGATCAGATCAATGTAATCGCCAATGAAAGCCTTACAGTTGGTGAGCATAATCCTTATGTATTAGATATGTTTGAAGAATTAATCACAGACTTTTTGAGCCCGGCACTATATTATTTACCTAATTGGCTTTCCATTTGCCTGGAAGAGTTATTCACAATTATTACATAAATAATTCCTTCTCCCCACAGAAGAGCACTCTAAAAAGAGTTGCCTATGTTAGAAGTAGCTGAGTCAGAAACCAATGATGGTAGTTCAGAGCATTTGCATCTTTATCTTTGATTTGAGGGTTATATTTGAAGCCACTGATTTTGTCCCCTATCCACACAATCTTCATATATATGACATCTTTTCTAATGACAACGTGTGGTGGTTTGAAACTATACATGCCTTAAAAAATCATGTTCCTTAAGCTAATCCTTTTTTGTGGGTATAAAACCAATTTAAGTAGGATCTTTTGATTAGGCTACTTCAGTTAGGGTATGGCTCACTTCTTCACAGTACAATGGAACTTTATCCTGCTAGTAGAGTCCTTTATAAAGGGAATGAATACAGAGTGAGAGGGAGCAAGCAGGAAGCAAGAAGTTGAAAGCAAGGAAACCCAGAAAAAAGAGGGACCAGCAGAGTCCTCTCCATGTGACAGAGGAGCCAAGGACCACTGACTTTCCCAGGTCTTTGGGAAGAAAGCATCACCTTGATAATATCTTGATGTGGACATCTTCACTGCCTCAAAAATGTTAAAACCCAAACCATTTCATGTTATTTGCTGGAAGAGCCTAGAAAACTAAACCACAGGGGATTTTAATGATACATTAGCTTTAATACATCTAGGTGAAGATTGTCTGCTTCATTAATCTGCATATACTTTGTTATGTACAGGTCTTCTTCCTTTCACCAATTTATTAAACCTAACTTTGTTGAGCACCTACTTTGTTCCAGACTGGAAATTCTGTGTTGGACAATTCTTATTTCCAAGAAGATTATACTACAGGGTGGGAGAGAGAGAAAATAAATAAACATGAAGGTGCCGTAAATATGTTATCTAGAAAATAAAACAAGATTGTGTGGTAGAGAGGAACCGAGAAACCATTTTATAAAATATGGCAAAGTTAAGAGCAGGTTTGGGTAGAAACTCGGGAGGTCCCTTTGTCCTTGGAAAGTATGAAATGCTATTTAATATCTCAGTGGACATGTCAAATAGGCAATAGAATGCACATGTATTGAATTCAGAGGAAAGTTCAGAGCTGATGGTAAAAATTTTGGAGTAGAAAACGCAGAGACGGTATTTAAAATGTCTTATTCCTAGATGAAAATGTCGAGGAGAGAATATAGAAATTTTTCAAAAACCAAGATTTTCCAAAACCAAGCCTTAAACAGCATCAAATGTAGAGGTTTAGGAGAGAAAGGGAATCAGGCAAAAAAAAAAAAAGCATGTATAGGAAGAAAATCAGAAAAGTAGATCAAGTTAGACCATATGAAATAGATTCTGAAAGTGCATATGGCAAATTTTGTGTGCCATAATAACTAACAGAAATTTTATATTAATCATCTAGCTAAACACTAAAATAACACTTCAAGAACTTGAAAGATTTGCCATCTATTGGAAACAGGAGAATAATTTCATTCTTAGAAAATATCTCACATGATTATTTTGGATGAATCCTAACAGTTTTTCTACATCCAATAAAGTTTTCTTAACACAATGTTCTTGCTTTTGACTTTCTTGTGACTCCAGAACTAGGGGTCAAGAAAGTTCTCATCATGACAGTTATGCATATTCAAAATGCTCATGCATATTCAAACGTTCCCAATCCTTTTGCTTACACTAACGAATTTTCAGAATGATAAATATTGATCTTTCTCAATTCACCTTCTTTGAATGTCACTTAGTTCGGGTTATGCTTATGTAAACCCTTCGAGTTATATAATAAAAATACAAAGCATATTAATCACAGGCCAATTATGACAGTTTTTATAACTGAGAATATACAAATAAATCTTCCATTCATATTGCTGAGCAATATGTGTTAGGAGAGAAAAGATATTTAATGGGGTTTAGTTCTGCATTATGACTTTTTCTTGATTTTTAAGATGCTTTGTTTTATTCTTTCAGAACTCATCTGTTATTTTCTGCCATATTGTATTTTCAATTTCAGACTGTAGAAGAAAAGCTGTGAAAGAGAAAGTTAATGCTCTCCTATGGCCACTATATAATCAGATATTTCAAATCTGCACACTTTCCATAGAAGGTTTCTGTAAAGCTTTCCCCAGTACAGTCTCTTTTCCAGATACTACATTTATCAAATCTGGTTTTGTATGACAGTATTTGCTGAGAAGAATTTATGGTGGCCAATGACTGGGGTCAAGTATGTCACTGTATAGGAGAAGCAGATGCTTTATTTATTTCAGTATTTTCCTACCAAGTTCTCTCTCATCTCTAAAGTCAAACTTTGAAACTCTATTGAAATAATATTTTAATTAAAAAAATGAATACTGTTTTATGAGTATTTGTGTGTATGTTTTACCGATGCCAGCCTCTTGCGTATTTATTCATTTTTGTTTTATGCTTTTGAAATAGCTATGTGGTATCAACATAAATAAGTGATGTTCTTTTCTATGAATCTTGTGTATTTGGTTAAAATTGTTTTATTCAGTCATATAATTCATTTTATTTAGTAGATTAGTAGATTATGATGGTTTTTAGAAATTTCAAAAGAAATTAAATTTGTTTTGCTTTTTTTTTTTTCCTTGGAGTCAGAGAAAGGAGAGATGAAAAGAATTGCCCTAGAGACCAGTGCATCATTCGGGAGGATGCACAGGATGATTAATCTGATTATAGTGACTAGTTAGCAAGGAGTGCCACAACAATTAAATGTCATCATTATATTGGAGGAAACAAGGATGTGCTACTAATACCAAAGCCAAAGACTCCACAAAAAAGCAAAATTACAGACTGATCTCTTCAATGAACATAGATGCAAAAGTCTTAACTGAAAGGCTCACAAATTGAATCCAGTTACGTTCATCCTAAAGGGTCTAATCCCCACCAGCGAGTCACATGTTGGGGCATCTTCAGGTCTGAAAGGTGAGTTGGGCAATCCTCTTTCAGAATACATCTTTTATGACAAAGATCCAATCAATGACTCATTTGTTCAGTAATTATTCTTTTGATACCAGGTTTCAGACACTTTTCTGAACACGAGAGATGTAAAACCCAGAACATAATTTAGACCCAGTCTTACCCTCAAATAGTTCATAGGCTAGTGGAAAAGGCAGACAGTTTATTATAACAAAATATAATAGAAACAAGCAGAAGAATTATGGGGATATAGAGCAACAAGTAAGAAAAAATGTGAAAGGCGATTCCTGAAGGAATGGATACTATAATTGTGTTTAGGGATAAGCAGTTAAATCCAGTATAAGGAATTGGAATGCTATCAATAGAATAATCTTGATATTGAAGAAACAGAGGCATCTGATGAACTACAAATATTACTGGGTCACCAGTTATCTATGGAAGGAGAGTTATGTGAAGAAACTTCACATATATAAAAGAATCAAATTATGAACATCCTTAAGTGCCAAAATGGGAAAGGTCATGGAGAACCATGGAATGATTTTTATAAGAATACTGCTATGACAAGATCTTTATTTTTTACAGACCACTTAGACACCACTCTAGAAAGGAGATGTTGGCAAATAGGTGCAAAACAGCGTCTTTCCCTGAAAGGAGTATGTACAAAAGAAAGAATTTGGATGATGGGTGTTTTATTACTAGCTGCCATAACAAATGCCATGCAATGGATGGCTTAAACAATGGAAATTTAATGACCTGTGGTTTTGAGGCCAGGAGAAATCCAAACCAAATCCAAATCAAGGCCTAATGAAGCTGATGCTTTCTTCTCAAAGACTGTCATTCTGGGACTAGCTGCCAGTGCTCCTCGGTCCCGGGCTCCCCTAACAAATAACACTACATGTGGCAGACTCTCCTGGTCTCTCCCTTTTTTCTGGGTTCCATTGACCTTCAACTTCTTGCTTGTCACGGCTTATAAAGGACTCCAATAATAGAATTAAGACCTGTTTGGAGGCTTTATGGACTGCAGAAGACCAGGTTCTTAAAGCTAATCCATTCCTATGGATATAAACTTAGTGTAAGTAGGACCTTTTGATCAAGTTATTTTAGTTGAGGCATGCCCCAGGTGGTCTTAATCCTCTTTTACTGGAGTCCTTTATAAGAAGTTAAAATTCAGAAAAACAGACAGAAGAGAGAGAAAGACACAGAAACTGAGAAAGAAAGCCACTGATGAAGTAGACAGAATCTGAAACCAAAGAAATCTGGGGGAGAAGGAAGAGAGCAGCAGACACTGCAATGGGCTTTGCCATGAGACAGAGAAGTCCAAGATCACTGGTAGCTGGTCTTCAAGAAGAAAGTTTTGCCTATTGATGCCTTGACTTGGACGTTTTCATGGCCTCAGAACTGTAGGCTTGTAAGTAAATCAATACCTACTGTAAAAGCCAACCAAGTTCAGATATATTATATTTCAGCAGCTTTAGCAAACTAAAACAAACCCATCCTGCTTGAGTTGAGCCACACCTTAACTAAAGTAGCCTTATCAAAATGTCCTACTTACAATGGGTTCACACTTACAGGAATGGATTAAGTTTAAGAATATGTTTTTAAGTACCTAGCTCTAAACTACCACAGTGGGGCTTAAGAGGTATTCATGTTTGATTGTTTTGTTGTTGTTCACTTATCTGCCTTTGAGAAGCTCAGGCTACAACCAAGTGAAAATTTTCAGCTGGCCCTGAATAAATATTGGGAGCTAAGCAAAAATCTGTGTTTATAGTCATTAAGAAAGGGGAGTAGTAGTGGATCCTATTCTATGAAGGGAGGGCTACAAGGGGAAAGTGTTATGAAGGCTGCTAACCTTTGGTGAAGCCCTTTACACAGAGGGATGTAATGGGTAGAAACCAAAGTAGAGGTCAGTCTTCCAGACATAACCAAGGAAAGGTTATGGAAAAGTTTGATTGAGTTGTGGAGATTCTGCTATTTGGGACAACAGAAATGACTGGAGTTATGTCCTTGGAGATATCAGTTCCCAATCTTATAGGAGAACAGGTCAGAGTTATTATTTAGATTAATAGAATATGGTAGGAGACCAAGAAGTTTATTTTCCATTTACCACTTCTGAGACACTCTTTCCTTTCTTTGCCTGGCTCTCAGCAATGAGGCTGAACCATATTCATGCTTTACTTGGAATCTCTTTCTTTGTTTCTATTTGGTTTCAGATAATGCAAAACCCTAGCAGGAGATTGGCATGTGAGAAGAGAGAGTGTGGGGGAATTATTTTCTTAGCTACTGCTCCACAGGGTTCTAGTATGATTACTGCTCCACAGGGTTCTAGTATGATCACCTATCTTCAGCTCCTTTCCACCCACCCTCTCCCAAAGCTGAAGTTCTCTCCAGATTTCATTTACCACTTTCATTCCCCTTTTAAGCATATGAACAACAAAAGTTTCCCATTATTTCTATTTACATAATCTTCCTGTGTTGGTTAACCATGCCAACAACTTCACATATAGACTCTTTATTAAACTTTCTTTATTTTTCACTGTGAGTGAGCCATCTATTCCCTTCTGAGGCCTGAAATAATGAAATAATTAGTGGGTCCAGGAAAAGGACTCTAAAATGAAATTTTGAATTTGGTAGTTCATTCACATCTTTGATTAATTCATGGATAGTATGCTTACTGGAGAAAAATGGAGCAGGAATAATCCATGGCAGGCAGAGATGAAGGGTAAGGCATTGAGGAATGGCATGGTTGTTGAATTTAGATATATGGCATTAATCATCAGTAATTACAAAGATTATGGGGTGATATGGCAGCTTCTGCTGTCCCAAAGACCATATGCAAGCAAACACACACAGCTAAAACCTTAAACTGACAAACCTTAAAATGGAAAATTAGAAAGCCTCTTCGACAATTGTAAAGTCATCTCTTATTTGATGGAGCCATATAGCAGATGTGGCTAAGGGTTAAGGGAAGAATTGGAATGCAATGCTTGTAGAGTTGAAATGCCAAATAAATACAAAGCCCTGCTAAATATTTTCTAGTCAAAGAAACAGCAGTGATAGGGAAAGTTTGGGAGCTATTCCCACCTCATGGGACACAAGTAGATACGGATTCCTTTGATAGCATTGAACCCCAGATCTCTCAGGAGCTTTCTTGATAATAGAAACAAGTCTCCCCAACCCTGCCCCATAAACATCAGGAAGAATATTCTTCTCAGGCACCCAACACTTCTAGCACTTTACTTGAGTCATCACCTCATGAAGTGATGCATATCTTCCTTAGCATAGTTCACTACTCTCATTACCTACAAAGCCATAAGGATTGCTTAATCTCTGTATACTCCTATATCAGAACTAATATGAGAGGAGGTAGTCTAGGCACAAAGGAATGTTAGGATTTGCCAACTTTAACCAGTAGGAATCTGAAGAGCATGGATGGAATAGTTTTTAAGGGCAAAAGAAAAAGATTGATTAGACCAAATTTATCAATGTGAGTATATTCCCTCAGAACTCAGATTTTTTTTTATGTAGCATTGGTTGTGTGGCCATCACAGTCTCTGGAACTCTATGAAAGAAAGACAATATATAAGTTTAAAACCAACGCTAAAAAGAGAGTATACTCATGCTTAATGAGCTTATAATCACCTTTAATTAAAACACGTCATCATAGAGCTAAGTTAAATCTCTATGTGATTATGTAAGGAACATGTACACAAGTTCATTATTCAAATTAACCCCAAGGGATCATAAAGCTTTCCAAATCATATTATAATATTTTAGTATACATTGAAATCAGTCATATCCTAAATTAAATGTTCTAATTGAATTAATGTCATGGTGAAAGGAAAGGGATGTACACTTTAAATTTCATGATTCCTCAGGCACAAATGTGTCAACTTTTCTCTTTAATTATAACTATAACTTACAATAGGTACTTTGGATTGGAGTGATATTTAATTCTTTGAAATTAAGCAAGGAGCTGAAAAATCCAGAAAACTGGAAACCTATGGTCAAGGCAAGAGTCTGTTATTCTCCTGCTTCATTATTAACTACATTAAAACAATATAAAACAAAAGATTGAAAACTTTTTATTATTGTCACAGGTTTTACAAGCCTTTGTGTGTGTGTGTGCAAATCTGGACTTCCTATATTTTATGGAGTTGAAATGATTTATAACATCTTCTGGTGGAGATATAATTAGCATTGATGACAGCCAGAATAACTCTATTTACCTCATTCAAGGTGAAATCAATGGATACATCTTTCTTCAGACAATGTAAGCAATATTATATTAACAAGTCCAATCACAACAATTTTGGACCAAGTTTTCTCAATTGGAGATTTTGCAAGCAATGCATCTTTTATTTTTATAACAATATAAATAAAATGCATCCTTTATTTTTAATAATAATATTATATATTATATTACAATGCATAATAAATATATAAAATATATTTATTTTATAATATATAAAACAATAATTTTATATACTATAAAATTTTATTTTATAATATAAAAATAATATTGTTATATTATTATAAATCTGGTATTTTATAATAGAAAAATTAAATTTTTTAATTTTATAATAAAATATAAATTATTTTATAATAATTTATAATAATATAAATTACAGATTACTATCTGTAATGGTTAAATTCATTTGTCCACTAGGCTAAGCTATGGTGTCCAGGATTTCGAAAACCAAGCAAAGACATCATTGCTACTCTGAGAATATTTCATGGTTTTAAATCTTTAGCTAGTTAATTGCCTCTATGACTGAATACATCTATACTCAACAAAGGCTATTGACTTCAACAATGAGAGACGTCTCATCCAATCAGCTGAAGGTCTTAGAACAAAAACTATTAATTTCAACTGTTAAAAGGTGGAATTTCTATCTTAACTTCAATCAACCAAGTTCGTTCAATGAATTGGAGAATTCGTTGAAATTGTCACTGAAGTTCCCCAACTTGCAGCCTGCCCTATAGAATTTGGACTTGCTAATCCTCATGGTCTTGTGAGCAAATGCCTACAATAAATGTCTTATATCTCATCTCCCATCTCTCTTGCGCGCTCTCTTTCTCCTGCTCCCTCCCTCTCTAAATACATAAATACACATTTTTAATATTTAAGTAATTTATTAAAGCATCTTATGAGGAAGATGGAAACATACAAATTAGAAAACACAACCATCATTTCCCATAGTCAAGTCCAAATATTAGCTATTTTCCTGTTTTCATAACTGAAAACATCAGTTCTAATAACCAGCTCACTCACCCTGAAAATTTAATTCATTCTTCCTGAAAGTATCCAGGGTAAAATAACCAAAATACAAACTATTATATAAAGAAAAAAGCCAAGTTAACTATCAGTTCTGTTTTTCTAGAAAATCTGACCAATACCTCTTTCTGGTTAAGGGGAACATACATCTTGTTGGAACTCCCATGAACACAATAATCAACACTTAACACTTATTTCCATATTTTCACCTACAAATAACATTGATAATACATAAATTGTCTCTTAAAAATGATATGCATGAAATGCAAATAAAAATACAACGTGTATGAATTAATTTGATGTTTCATTAAATCAAATAAATGATATACCATTCACCAAAGCATAACTAATGCTTCTCTAAACTCTAGATGTTATTCTTTCCTATAAGTTAACAGTGAAAGATAAATATGTCACAAATAAAGCCTGAGTTGTTCACCAGGAGCCCGGATGCTTTTCCTGTGTCCCTTTGTCACACTGCCTCAAGGAGCGATGTGTTGGGTTAATTTGTACAGGTCCTTCTTTCTTTTTGGGGTCCTCCTATCAGGCACTACAATACCTGGAGGACAGTGATGTTAATGTTGCCCATTGCCTTGGGTAATTCTTGTTTGAATCCCTCTCCTTTGTTTCCCGTCTGGTTTCCCTGTTCTCATTTTCAACCTGATTTGGCTGCTTGCTCTGGCATCTCTCCTTCAGTGCCGCTGAGATTTAAGGAAGGCCGAAGAGGGCCACTACCCATCCCCTCTTCAACAAAAGAGTAGCCTGTTTGTTAGGTGGGAAGAAAATGGGAAAAAATGGGAAGTTCTGTTCCTTCCCAACTGCCTTCCTCTTTCACCCTGAATACTCCCTGGAGTCCTCTTCATTCCCCTCTATTAATATTTTCCCCTTTTAGTCTTTTTTCCACTTTTAAAAACCATGCTACCTAATTATGAGAATAAAGAATAATTAGGGTGCAAGGGTGGTTCAGTGGTAGGATGCTCGCCTTCCATGCAGAGAGCCAGGTTCGATTCCTGGATCATGCGCCCCCCCCCCAAAAAAAAAGAAAAAATAATTAGAGGATATATACTGTACTGAGTAGAATCCTCTTCAACTCTGTATGCAAATTATATTACAGTAGACCTCTGTTATTTTCATGTGACAAATCCAGGACCTTCCAAACTCCCCAAATTCATAACCATCTTTGGCATCTAGCCACTTTCCAACAACTGCTCCAAGTATTGAGATGGAGATGTTTTCAGCTCCACCACAGCAGTTTATGTTGTGAGCTCTTGATTGCTCACCAATACCAAAGGTTTGCTGCAGTAAAAAACAAAACAAAACTGATTCCTAATGTAATATTTTAAACTTTTCATTTGTAACTGCAGTCTTTAAAATAAAGAAAGCATCTGCATTTCTAATAAAAGTCACAAATAAAAGTGACAAATTAATGCAAAATGAGTAAAACATCTGTACATCAGAATATTTTGGAAATCACTATTTTTATTGAACATATTAAGTATTTTCTCACCTGGGTATTTATTACTCCAAATCCCATCCACTTTGTTGAACATCCAAAATTTTATTTATATCTTCAGATAGTGGCAGACACTTCAAAGGCATTGGGCTCATGATTTTAAGGAAAACAATGGACCCCAGACAGGGATGCGTGTGGATAGCAGGTGTTAAACCTGAGACCAAGGTGAGAACGATTAACCCAAAAAGCCACAGTGATGTTGACCAGAACACTTACTTCTGCTGGGGTCTGTGAGGGTGGCTAACTCCTTTCAGGCTCCCAAAGTGTTAAACACATGAACAGTCTATAAAGGGTCTACAGGAACCATGTAAATGGAAGAATTCTAGGTCTACTGGTTAGAAACAGTATTTAAGAGGGATAAAAGTTTGTAAACCCAGTTTCCAGATGTAAACAAGTTGTAGATCCAGAGGCCCCTCTTAGAAAGACCTCTGTAGCAGGAGGAAACTACAAAAGAGTTTGCAAGGACCAAAAAGATTACTGTGTATTCTTTCAGTGGAAGGCTAGACATTGTCAAGATCTTGAGAGTTATTTCAGAGTTATGAGGTTATTACAGGAGTATTAATCTTTTTATTAAGATTCTTAATTTTTTATTGCCTTTCACTATTTTGCAACTTTGTAAAGAAAGAAGTTACTTGTAGGGCAAAAGTTTCCATTTCAAAGGAATACAAAGGTACATTTTCCAGTGAAGATGCAATTGATGACCAGCCTGTGGAAGAGGATAGTTTTGTTTTTAGATGCAAATTATTTTCAGTTTTTCTGTATACCTGTACGTCTGTGTTCTGGATGTTCTTTGAACTGACATTTACATCTTTCTGGTTCCCTCTTAATTAATGGAACAAACAAAATTTGCAACATCTTCAATATAAAATTAATACAATAATTTAAAAAAATTATGTATACTTCAATTACATTACCTTAAAATATTGTTCTAACAATTTCAGAGTTCACTACTAAGATGCCCCAGAGATTCACCTGACAGTGGCAAACCACAATTACAGGAGAAGTGCCACTCATGGCGGTGTAAGCCTTGGGAACATTTTTCCTTTGTTTTGATAGAGAATCCCAAGCAGCAAGAGAATTTTCACTTTTCTAACTCTGTTTCTGTAGGTTCCCCCTGCCCTTTACTGATTTTATGTGGCATTTTGATTTACATTTGGATCCATGCCTGGGTGAAAAGGTCTTCCCCTGGGTGGTAACAGGGAGTTTGGTTTTATGGTCTGAGTATTTGGTGAACTCTGAAGATGGGTGCTGATGATTTAGTCACCGTGTTACAGGTCAGAGGTGGTGGATTCTTTTGGCTAATGGACTCAATAAGCAATTTCTGAGACCCTGGGGTTTCGAAGAGGCAAAGAGTTTATTAATAGGCACGTAGTAGGAGAGCAGATGGCCTATTAACCCCAAATCTGTCTCCCCAAACTGCAGTAATTCAGATAGTTTTATTAGTGAAAAGATGGGCAGGGATTAGGATAATGAGCACAGTGGCCACAGATGGTATAATTAGGGGTGATCTAATTATTGAGCATGCACAGACTGATTACATGCTTAGTCACAGAATGAATGAAAGAACATGATGGAATGAAGTATAGGTGACCTGTAGGTTAAAGTCTGAGCTACAACACTTATCAGGTGTGCCCACTTAGGTTAAATCCAGTCTCAGTCATCAACATAAATTTGGACATGGGGTGGGTTAGTTCTGGGCTGACACAAGACCCTTCATGAATAAACATTGGGGACTGTCTTAAGTGATTACGAGACTCTGAAGTTGAAAACATGAATAACTGGGTGCAATGAAGGTTAGTCATAAGGTTTTATAATCACAGGGGCAGAAGATAAGGGCTACACAGTCATTATCAGAGATCAAGGCAGCTGGGTTACAATTTAGAAATTTCAGGAATTTCCCTTTGTCTATTCCAATATCCCAGAAAGCAAAAAGAAATATGATTTCAGTAATCAAAATCATCCCTTAAATCCTAATTTCTCAGTTACATCTGTTGGTGAGAGATGATAGAGAGCTAGTTTTTGTGTCCTGTGTGTTTGTCTGTTTGAAACCAAAATCAATTTGGATTTTTTTTGTATACTGGGAAGGAGAAAGATTTTGACATCTGAACTGGTAAATATTTGTGTTTCTGTTTTTACTCTTGACTGAAATTGTAAAATTGAAGCTATAAGCTGTGTATCTATATGTCTATAATTCAGAGAGGTTTTTATTTCTTGTTTTTTAAGTATTAAATGTTCTCCCATCTCCAGAGAGTGTTAATAAATTAGAATATAATGTCTCTTAAATTAAAGGGGGTCTATTATAATTGGTTTATAAAGGTAATTAAGAATTTATATCAATAAACTATTCCAAAAATAAGGAAATTGAATTTCCGATACTTAAAATGTGCTAGACTAAAAGCAAAATCCTTTTTACAGTAAATGCTAGCTCAGAAACATTTTAAGAATCTAAGTTCACAAAATTAAAGTAAGTCTTTGGCAAATGAAATTAATGTGAGTTCAGGTGCTTTGGTTGTCTGCTTGATCACATAGACAAACATCTCAGCTATCCGTGTTCCAGTTTTCTTGGTGAAACAGAAATCAGTTACTTTGAGAAAAATTTGTAATTAATATAAATGGTAGTGACTTCACTGGCAGTAGTAGAGACAGAGAAGTTAAACGATGTTTGTGTGTGTGTGATTTTTAAGGTCAAAGAATAATTTTACACTAAAGAAGGTAATCTCAAACTTTTTAGTCCCAGAACATGTTATATTCTTAAAAATCACTGAGTATACAAATAGACATTAGTATTTTACTACATGAGAAATGAAAACTGAGAGATATTTAAAGCAGTATTTACTGATTCATTTAAGAAAAGCAATGACCAATCTGTTATATGCTAATAAAAATAATTTAATTTTATGAAAATGTTAAGTATATCTTTCCAAAATTAATGTGAAGGGTAGCATTGTTTCACAATTTTGCAGTTATCTTTAGTTCCTGGTTTAACAGAGGATGGCTGGATTTTTTTTGTCTGTCTCTGCACATTCAATTTGATGTGATATCCACACCATTTGGTCTCTGGAAAAAATGTACACTTGTGAGGGGAATGAAAATATAAATGGAAAGTAATATTTTAGCATTATTATGAAAGAAGTTTTGTCTTCATTGACTACTTATTGACTCCTTGAAAGGGTCTTGGGGACCCCAAGGATCCCTGAAGGACACTTTTATATCTTGGAAAATACTGAAAATTCCTTTAAGGCAGGAATTTTTAAAGTGTCATTCAGGGATTCTTGGGGGTTCAAATGATCTCCTCTCTATTTTGAGTGGCTTACTATAACTTTGATTAAATAAGTAACACATTAGTTTTTCTCAGGAACCCATGCTTCTGTCTTGATCAAATGTCATCTCAGGATTGGGCTCTAAATTTAGAAAAAAATATATGTTAAGAATATCCTTATACATACAACCTTTGAGATTTCCCAGAAGATCACTGGAAAAATCATAAAGATCTGTTTGTTCACATATGACAGGAGAAACGCTAGAACTATTTAGGTTTTTTTGCTGTTTTACTATTATAAGAATTGCATGGAAGGAACTGTCAAATCAGTAGAGATGCTCAGCCTTCCCTTGGTTATGTTTATGTACATAAAATGCTATTAAAATGAATATTTCAGAAATCATATGCTTTGTGGGAAATCCCTAAAGCTTTGTCAATAGCCTTACTGCTCATAACGTATTTTTACCCTCAGGAAAAACCCAAATCAAAATTTTTATGAAATCATTACGGGCTGGATCCCAATAAAAAAGTTTATTCGCTCCAGTGTGATATGATTAGTTACAGCAATAAATTAAGCACCTCTTGGTCATGATACATTACTCTTTTATGGCATGATAGAATGAATTTCTTATGTTTTCTGGCACATTTTGAATTTTCACTTGTGAGAAAGATGGGCCTGTTAATTTCCCTTTTTCAATACCTTTGTCACATTTTTTAGTAAGATTTGCTTGTGGCAAATAAAACTAATTGGAAGTGGACTTCCGTCATAATGGAAGAATAAGAGAGGTTGAGTTCATCCCAGCTCTGTAAAACAATGGGAGATGTGATTAAAAATGACCAGGGTGGTGGTTCCAGGTGTGAGTGATTATAGAGGGTCTTCTACCCCACGTACAGAAGAAGCACCAGAGAAAAACCGGCGAAATTGAAATGGAGACAACAGGGTGAATGTACTCAGTCATGACTCTGCCTACTGCTGCAGCTGGCTTGGGAAGATTTTCCCTTTGGCTCTGTAGTGGGAGTTCCCACGGCAAACTTGGTAGCAAATAGATGTGCTTTTCCTGCAGAGACTCCATTAGTCAATGTGTAGTGCCTGAGACATGCTGCTGTGTGCACCTTTTTTTTTTTTTTTTTGGCAAAGACTGGGGAAAGGGCAAGACATAGAGTGGTACTTCTCTGATATCCAACAAGTGAAGGAGACAGTTTGGGTCCTGGTGCTGCTCCCCATTTCCCATGGAGGCCCAGAGACCACAAAAGTGTGCAGATGGAGAGGTGAGGTCAAGGAAGCTGGTCAAGCTGAGCACCATGACTGGCCACTAGACAGGGACAGGTGGGCCTAAGGGGATGAGAAGACTCAAGAGCACTACTTGCTGGGGAAAAGTGTTGCCTTTCTGTCTTGCTCTCAATGAAGCCCTAAGTAGAACTGCAATCACTCCCTGAGACTGGGGACTTGGTTTCAAGGGGAAGGACTGACAAACCAAACACAAAAGGAGATCTTCAAAGGTAATACAAGTAGATTCAAAATCTTAGATGAAGGAAGGAAATAAATCTGCAAAATAACCTTAATGAGACATTAAAATGCCCCATTTGCAACAGAAGATCATAAAGCATGTGAGAATCCAGCTAGATATGTCTCAGCTAAATGAGCAAATTAAATTACCTGAGGGAGCACAAACTTTGGAACAACTAATTAAACTTGTCCATAATGACATAAAAGATATCAAGAAGACACCGGAGGAGAATGAAGAAGAATTCGAAAGTATAAAATAGAAAAATATCAGATACCACAGAGATAAGAGATACTGCCAATCAAATTAAAAGTGTATTAGAGACCCCTAACAGTAGACCTCAAAAGGCAGAAGAAAGAATATGTGAATTAGAAACTAGGGCAATTGAACTTGAATGTTCAAAAGAACAAATGGCAAGAAAAATGGAAAAAATGCAACTTTATCTAAAGGAAATGACAGACATTTTATGAAGCATACAAATATAAGAATTATTGATGTCCCAGAAGGAGAAGAGAAGAGTAAAGGGATAGGAAGGCTAGCTGAAGATATAATGGGGAAATTTCCAACCCTTAAAAAAGTAATAAACACCTAAATCAAACAAGCCCAATGAATCGCAAATAGAATAAATCCAAGTAGGTTTACTCCAAGGTATATACTTATCAGAATGTCAAATCTTGAAGAGAAGCAAAAAGTCATTAAATT
The DNA here is from genome assembly GCF_023851605.1 of Tamandua tetradactyla. NCBI lineage: Eukaryota > Metazoa > Chordata > Mammalia > Pilosa > Myrmecophagidae > Tamandua > Tamandua tetradactyla. Next base: position 181,409,605 of record NC_135331.1, on the reverse strand, counting down.
AGCAAGAGAAAAGAGATTTATTATATAAAAGGGGAAACATCTAAGACTGAGCTCAGACTACTCAACAGGCACCATGGAGGTGAGAAGCAGTGGTGTGACATATTTAAGACTTTGAATGATAAAGACTTCCAACCAAGAATTCTTTATCCTGCCATGTTGTCCTGTAAAATTGAGGGAGAGATTAAAATCTTGACTGATAAACAATAGCTGCAAGAATTTGCCAAGAAGAGACCTGTCCTACAAGACATATTAAAAGGAGATCTGGTGACTGAGAAAAGACAGAGAGGGAATTCTGGAGGAGGGTACAGAATTGAAGAGTATTAGCAAGGTTAAGTTAAAGATAAAAAGTGAACAGAATAAAAGAGAAAAGAATATATAGATCTGGCAAATAAAAAGCTATAGTGGCTATAGTAATATTAGATAAAATAGATTCCTGAAATTAAAAATTTGAAAATGTTTAGTAACATAGGTCATTACTATAACCCATACATGATACTTAAAAAAAAATGTACACAGAATGTGTTGCTCTTTTGGTGTCTTATTTAATTATTTCAATAGCTCTGAAAGAGCTCATCCATTACCTTTATGGAAACCGTCTTTTCTCTATTGTCAGATGAGAAATACGTTAGACCTCACTCTTATTGCCTCAGATAAGAAATGCATTAGACCTCGTTGTATTAGTCAAAGTTCTTTAGAGAAACAGAACCAACAAGAGATATCTCTAAATATGAGATTCATGAGAGTGACTCATGCAACTATGGGGACATAACAGTCCAAAATCTGTAGGGTAGGCCATGAGCTGGCAGCTCCAATGAAGGTCCTCAATGAACTCCCCAGGAAAGGCTGGCTAGCTGAAGCAGAAAGAGAGATTCTCTCTTCTGAATTCTCTTACAAGACAGATGATTAGGTTAAGTGTCACTCATTGCCAAAGACAAAGCGTCACCCTTAGTCAACTGCAAATGTAATCAACCATGGAGGCAACTAATGTGCTCATGATTTAAGTCCATGAAATATCTTCATAGCAATAGATAGGCTGATGTTGCTTGACCAGACAATGGTGTCCAAGTTGACACATAAACCTAGCCATCATACTCATTCTTTCATCATGGACCGTAATTCTTCTGTTATGTTTCTCTCATTTTGCCTCTCTTTACTTCATTCTGGACAATTTCTTCAGAAGTGTTTTTGCAGTTTATTAGTTCTCTTCATTTGGTGTAAACTTCAGTTTAATCATATTTAATTATAATTTGATTGGTATATATTATTTCATTTCTGGATCTTCTATTTTATTATTTTCCCAGTGGAGTTGGCTTTTCATTACAGCTCACTATTACTACATGATGTCTTTTGGACTCTCATGAACCATATCAAACACAGCTATTTTATAGTTCCAATCTGGTGATATCAGCATCTGTATTTTTTTTTATGTCTATTTCCTTTTTTCTGATTTATAATATTAGTTATCATTCATTTTGCCTTATTTCATTTACATTTGTCTTATAATTTTTGTTTGAATTTATATCCATAAATTTAGTAACTGGCAGCTGAAGACTAGTTTACGCCACCCATACACAGGAAAAGTTGCTTGGAGGCCTTATCAATCTTAATTTAAATTTTAAAATCTATTCTTGGGTCTTTTCAAATGACAAAATTGGAATGGATTTAGATTACAAATCTATGGGATGACTAGACTGTAGTTACATATACTCAGGGGTAATTTTCCTTTTCTCCTTTATCTAGTTTCAAGGTAAATGGGCAAGGTTCATTTCCACCTTCGGCAATGCAGGTATTTACACTTGACCCTACTGCTTTAGGATTCCTAGTATTAACCAAAGGGTACTATTGAGCAGAAGGTACTATTTGACTCTCAGGTGGAATTAAGATTTATCACTTGTCCTCAGCAATTCATGTGGTTGTTGAAATTGAAAATCATGGTTAATAGGTTTCTGGTGATGTCTTCAGGGGAGAACGGATTTCAGAGCATACTTAATTTCCAGGTTACCTGTTTTATTCTTTCTCATGCTTTTAAAATTATCTTCTATCTATATCCAGTTTATTCATGCCCCTAAATATAATTTAGCTCTTAAAAAATAAATGTCTATCTAAGCATGCACATGCAAAATCTAGGTTATTTTTGTTTGTTTCTTTTTCTCAAGAGGATCATGTAGAATTCTTAGCTATGCTGATGCATTTAAATACTTAAAAAATTAAATACTTCTTAAAATTAAAATAAATATTTAAATGTAGTTTTAAAAATATCTTCTTTGCTTCTATAATCCTTAAAATGTCTAAGAATGACATATACTGATTAGTAAACATGCAAGATAATTACAATAATTTGGCAAGTTATTGAATTTCCCACTTATTTTTGGCATTTTTACTCTCTATTTTTCACACTGTGTTTTTTTTTTTCCTTTTCCCTTTCTTTCTCTTTTTCTCTTTTCTCATCTCTCCTCTTTTCTTTAACGTCAATCTCTTTTTCATTTCTCAAGATGAAAAATATATTTGATAATTTACATCAGCTCTTATTAATAAGCTTATACTCTGGAGTTTAAATTGCAATGGTTTGGATCAAAAATTGGGAAACTATGACCGATGGGCCAAATCTGACCTGGAATTTTTTTCTTTTCTTTTTGTTTTGTTAGTTTTGTTCTGCTTTTGATTAACCTTTTAACTTGAGATAATTGTAGATTCACAATAAAAAAGATCCCAAGTACATCTCATCCAACCTTTTTTCCCCAGTGGTAACATCTTGCAAAATTATAGTAACATATCATAATCAGGATAATCACATTGATAGAGTCCAGGCATAGAATGTTTGGCTCACTCATATTATACTTTTGTAGCCACACCAACCTCCCTCACCTGTAAAATAATGTGTTTAAATTAGTACTAGTATAAGAATAAATAAATAAATACATGAGGGAAAAAAAAAGAAATCTTAGAGCAATGTCTGACATATCATAAGCCCTAAATAAATGTACACATTTATCGTCATGTTATTGGACAAAAGAACATTAGAAACATGCCTGCTCAGAATGACCTTACTATGCACTATTCTCAGAATAATCTAGTGGTCATGACAATCAAATTCTCTTACATTAAAAAAACTATCACTGTTTGCAGACGATATGATACTATACGTCGAAAACCCGGAAAAATCCACAACAAAACTACTAGAGCTAATAAATGAGTACAACAAAGTAGCAGGTTACAAGATCAACATTCAAAAATCTGTAGCATTTCTATACACTAGCAATGAACAAGCTGAGGGGGAAATCAAGAAACGAATTCCATTTACAATTGCAACTAAAAGAATAAAATACCTAGGAATAAATTTAACTAAAGAGACAAAAAACCTATACAAAGAAAACTATAAAAAACTGTTAAAAGAAATCACAGAAGACCTAAATAGATGGAAGGGCATACCGTGTTCATGGATTGGAAGACTAAATATAGTTAAGATGTCAATCCTACCTAAATTGATTTACAGATTCAATGCAATACCAATCAAAATCCCAACAACTTATTTTTCAGAAATAAAAAAACCAATAAGCAAATTTATCTGGAAGGGCAGGGTGCCCCGAATTGCTTAAAGTATCTTGACGAAAAAAAACGAAGCTGGAGGTCTCATGCTGCCGGACTTTAAGGCATATTATGAAGCCACAGTGGTCAAAACAACATGGTATTGGCATAAAGATAGATATATCGACCAATGGAATCGAATAGAGTGCTCAGATATAGACCCTCTCATCTATGGACATTTGATCTTTGATAAGGCAGTCAAGCCAACTCACCTGGGACAGAACAGTCTCTTCAATAAGTGGTGCCTAGAGAACTGGATATCCATATGCAAAAGAATGAAAGAGGACCTGTATCTCACACCCTATACAAAAGTTAATTCAAAATGGATCGAAGATCTAAACATAAGGTCTAAGACCATAAAACAGTTAGAGGAAAATGTAGGGAGATATCTTATGAAACTTACAATTGGAGGTGGTTTTATGGACCTTAAACCTAAAGCAAGAGCACTGAAGAAATAAATAAATAAATGGGAGCTCCTCAAAATTAAACACTTTTGTGCATCAAAGAACTTCATCAAGAAAGTAGAAAGACAGCCTACACAATGGGAGACAATATTTGGAAATGACATATCAGATAAAGGTCTAGTATCCAGAATTTATAAAGAGATTGTTCAACTCAACAACAAAAAGACAGCCAACCCAATTACAAAATGGGAAAAAGACTTGAACAGACACCTCTCAGAAGAGGAACTACAAATGGCCAAAAGGCACATGAAGAGATGCTCAATGTCCCTGGCCATTAGAGAAATGCAAATCAAAACCACAATGAGATATCATCTCACACCCACCAGAATGGCCATTATCAACAAAACAGAAAATGACAAGTGCTGGAGAGGATGCGGAGAAAGAGGCACACTTATCCACTGTTGGTGGGAATGTCAAATGGTGCAACCACTGTGGAAGGCAGTTTGGCGGTTCCTCAAAAAACTGAATATAGAATTGCCATACGACCCAGCAATACCATTGCTAAGTATCTACTCAAAGGACTTAAGGGCAAAGACACAAACAAACATTTGCACACCACTGTTTATAGCAGCATTATTTACAATTGCAAAGAGATGGAAACAGCCAAAATGTCCATCAACAGAGGAGTGGCTAAACAAACTGTGGTATATACATACGATGGAATATTATGCAGCTTTAAGACAGAATAAACTTATGACGCATGTAATAACATGGATGGGCCTAGAGAACATTATGCTGAGTGAGTCTAGCCAAAAACTAAAGGACAAATACTGTATGGTCCCACTGATGTGAACCGACATTCAAGAATAAACTTGGAATATGTCATTGGTAACAGAGACCAGCAGGAGTTAGAAACAGGGTAAGATAATGGGTAATTGGAGCTGAAGGGATACAGACTGTGCAACAGGACTAGATACAAAAACTCAAAAATGGACAGCACAATACTACCTAATTGTAATGTAATTATGTTAAAACACTGAATGAAGCTGCATCTGAGCTATAGTTTTGTTTGTTTGTTTGTTTGTTTGTGTTTTTTGTTTTTCTTTTCTTTTTCCTTTTTTATATATATGTTTATTTATTATTATTATTATTATTTTTATTTTTTTCTCTATATCTTTTTCTGTTGTTTTGCTAGTTCTTTTCCTAAATCGATGCAAATGTACTAAGAAATGATGATCATACATCTATGTGATGATATTAAGAATTACTGATTGCATATGTAGAATGGAATGATTTCTAAATGTTGTGTTAATTTTTTTATTAATAAAAAAAATTACATTAGTGGTTATCTCTGTTAATCTGTAGTACACAGGATCACCAAAATTTCTAGATCAGTTTTTCTTTTATTTAACAAGAAAATGAATTCGCAAGTGTCTAAACCAGGGATAAAGTGTTGCTAACTTTCATGGCAAAAGGTGAGAAACAGCATGCAGCTCAATTTACAAGTGACGTGTAAATCACCCTGTGGAATATAGCATTTGATTCATGGTTCAGTTCTCTCTGGTCTCTATTCCCTTCCTAAAAAGATGGAAAAAGTTGATTGTAGTACTCTTTTTTAAGATGTGCTCATTTTAAAATATTGATTTTATAAACTGAATCATTCTGTACTACATGGATTTTCAATTAATTTATCAAGACAACATTGTTACAGAAAATTGTCACCTGTCAAGTATAAAGTAACCAGATGCTCTAAATTAGTTCCCATACTGGGTTTCACACACTGCACAGCTCTAAATAGAGTGCTATGGTTGCATATATTTGAAACAATTTAAAGATTTGCCAGTCTTCCATCTTAAAAGTTTTTCAGAAGAAACCATGGATACCAGAATCAAGAGGAAGTAGAGAAAATCATGGGAAAATATTTTTTTTAATTTTATAAAATATTATTTAAGTAATACACACAGGTGACTTAAAAATTAAGCAGTGTAAAAGGTAATTGCTAGATCTTAAACTACATCTGTTCCCATAACTTGCATGTCCTCGCTCATAGAGCAAACCACTTTGGTTCCCATTTCTTCATGCAAATAATATAGGAACAGATAGTTTTATTTTCCCTATTCCTTACATAAAATATTGCATACTATATACAGAGAAGAGTATGTTTTGAAGGTTTTTCATTTGTTTGATTTTTAATAATATATCCAGGAGACATTTCTACATCAGTTTATATGGCTTATTCTGAATCAGAATTCTAATCCTCAGGGAAAGATGCTGAAATCTTGGTCATGAAATGGACCCAAGAAGACTCTAAGGGGTACCTCAAGAAAATATGTCGGATGAAAAGATTTAACATGTGTATAGACTGTTTGGTTTTCCTATGTGAAATAGTTTACCTTGTATGACAGTAGGTTTTGAAGTTTAGTTTTAGTTTAGTTTCGGCTGTTATCTTAGTTTATTTTAATAGTAAAACATTTACATTTTATTACTTTGTTCTCTTACAATACCATTCTTAGACGATCTGTAGTTATATTTCACTCTATTCTTGACTGTTCCTCAAATTATGAAAATAGAAAGATTGATTTATATGATAGAAAGCTTATGTCAAACATGTTTACAACATTTAAGTTTTCATGGGGAAATTGACAAATAAAGAAGCACAGAGGAAAATTAGAAATTGCAAGGCCCATTTGACCTTAAATATATTGGTTTGTATTTAAGGCTGATAAATGGAAAGACTAACCAAAGAAATAATAGTTATCCTAAAAAGTCATAAAGTTAAACCACAGGTAATACCATTTCATCATCATTCCCAAATTGTATTTAAGGGAGATATGTTACATTTTTTAAAAGATACTCTTGAAATCTTCAATTTGTTTAAGTGGTATTTGTCATTAGATTCCTTCACATCAATCAAAATCTACCTCCTCCCTTCCTCAACTTCCATAGTCTCTATTCTGCTATTAAGATTACCTAAGGATCATAGAAAAGCAAATTATTTAGAATTAATTCTCTGTAATTACTTAATTACTGTGAGGATAATTGGGAGGTAAAAAAACTAATAGAAACTTTTTTAGTCTTCTTCAATTCTTTTCTTTAAAACTGCTATGTCATTTAAAATATATACATTAATTCATCTGACATATATTTGCTGAACACCTACCATGTTTTAGGAATCTTCTAGGATCTGGGAATAGAGTAATGAACACAACAAAAAAATTATTTCCCTCGTGGAATTCTCATATTGGAAAGGGGGTATAGAAAAAAGTAAAGTAAAGAAAGCATGATAAAATATGTGGGGAGCTTCATAGAGTGAGAAAAGATTATTCTAGGGCCTGAAATTTGAGCAGAAGATAAGGCATTGACTCATACAGTTGCATTGGTGAAGGAGCTCCAGGAAAAGCAAATAGCTACTAGGAAGTCTCTGAAGTCAGACAAAGCTTAGTGACTTAAAATAAGTAGGGGGTCATTGTGATGGGAACAGATGGATGAGGAGAAGAATATCAAGAGGATTAACTAAGAATTAGCATTTCAGGCTCTGTTGGCCATTAAATAGTCTTGAATTTGAATGAAATTAGAGTTACTGGTTGGTTTGTGCTGATAAATACATGATCTGTCTCATCGTTGTGGGTTCCTCTGGCTGGTGTAGGGGACCAGGAGATAAGAACCAAGATAGGTTAAAAGATATCGCAGAAAGAGAAAGAGGTTAACTTGGAAGAGTGTGGTACAGCAGTGAAATGAGACAGAGGGATGTATTTTGAAGAGAGCACTTATAATATTTGCTGATGACTTAGAAGGGGTGTTGGAGTGGAAGTGCCCCTGGGAGAATGAAGTTGCCACTTACTGAGAGGTAATTAATGTGGAAGTTTATTTGAGTAGAGAATTAGGAGTTCAATTTTGGATGTATTAATTTTATGATGCTTATTCAAGTGTGCAGAGAGGTCAAATACCTAGTGATAAAAGTGCTCAATTCATCAGGTCGGAATATGCATGTTGTTTTCCACAGGCAGTCTCTTACTTTTTCTGTTCTACACCAAAAGTGCCAAGGAATTTGTTCTGAACTGTATATTACTTCTGAGGTTCAGTCTAAAATCCCTAGAAAAAAATTATTTTGAATTTAAATTATTGCTATGCTAAAAGTATAGTTTACTTTTTGAGTACATAAAAAATTGTTCAGGTTAAATCCCACCTTTATACAAAGAGAGAGATGTTAATGGCAGAGGATAGAAGATACAGAATAAAATAGGGACTACTAAATAAATAAAATAGGAACAATTATACCTGAATTACCAATATGTCTTCCTTAAAATAATTCGGATGCATTTATTCAGCACTTACTGAATCATACACTATGTTAAGTATTTAAGAAAAATTCCTACTTAAAAAAATTGTGAGCTGCTGTTGAATGAAACAAAAGCAATCTTGCATCACAATGATTCACAGCTATAATTCTGGTTAAATTTATAACTCATTATTTTCCTTCCAATAAAGAAATTCACTAGGGTTTATAACTTCATGAGAGGCCATCATCGTTGTTCAACTTTCTGGATGGATCGACTATAGTTGGAGGTAAAAATGTGAAGGGAAGCAAATGAAAATAATTGGGAGGTTTGGTGGGACAAAGGGACAGAAAAATTAGTTTCTAGGTAGATATTTCATTACATTCAAATATTGAACTAGTGGAATATTTAAAATATTATTTAAGGATTTCATTTATTCATTTTTCCCAGTAAATTCTTTGTCTATTATCCAAATAAATTGGGAAAAAATATGGTAATGATACTAAAATGAACAGTGCTGCAATTTTCCCCAAGGGTTCATAAATGTTGCCAGTGCTAGTGCTCAGTCCTGAAAGAGCTCTTGGTACCTCTCACATTGAGTTGGAAAATCCACGTTTTAACTTTAAAAGGAGAAGATGAAACTCCCATACTTGTACTGAGCTTTCAATTTCATTCTCTCACAAGCCAAAATAAAGCAAATAATATTTTAGAATTTAGAATTAAATTCTGTGCTCATGTGCATGTGTACATAGGAATTTACCCATGGTGTATCACATTCAGAAAGGAGGAATTTCAAATGGGACCTATTAATTAGTCAAAAATAGACATAACATAAGAAATATTTTCCCCTCTGTGAAGTAAGCTTACTGAATGCCTGAAATATATCAGTAATATATTTAATGATATGTAAAATATCTGCATAAAAAGCTAAGCTTCTTCTAATCCTAAGAAATGTGCTGCATATGTGTATGAAAATATCTCTGCTATATAAAGATGTTAAAATAAGCAACATATTATGCATAAGATAAAATCTTTTTATAAAAATTTCTAAGATATTAATTAATTTCATAATTAAAAAATAAAATTATTTACTTCAAGATGAATGCAAAATCACTGACAAGATTTACCCATTCAAGAAGAAATTTTTGTTTCATCACAACTATTTTGGATTATAATTATATGTTTAATAGGGTAGCAATTAACTTCTGTCTCTTCCGCAGGATAATACTAGTAAATGGTGAAGGCATGAAAGAACATAATCTCAAGGGATATAGTCAGTTAATTATGTGAATTCTGCCATAGAATTTGCGATATGAATGCCATTACATATGTTTTATCAAGACATTTCACCAGTTTTCTCTTGGAACAGTTCAGTGCCATTAATGGTAATTTAAACTTGATTCCCACAATTTCATTATTAGAATGCACTTTTAAATTAAAATGAAAACCAAAGGACAATATAACTAATCACTTCCTAATTACTCTTACTTTTGTCTTTTATATATGTCACTTTTATTTTGTAAGAGGCTGGGAGAAAGGTAATCCAGTACTCTAAGACACACTTTTGTGTTGTAAGTAGTACCCAGAAAACTAGTTTCAATGCACTGAAGACTTAAGGAGAAATAAGTAACAGGCTATCCAGAGGGAGGGGAGAATTGCTGAGTGGGGGGCACAGTGGAATACTGCTGGGTTCATGGTGGGAACACAGGCTCAGTCACGTGCAGCAAACAGCTGCTGTCTAACTAACACAGCACAAAGGGTTCAAAAGAGCAGGGGAAAGTGATCCCATTTTGGCTGGTCTCGGGGTTCAGGGTTGATGGATGGCAGCTCTGCAAGACACCTTCTTGTGAGGAGAAGGAGACAACTCTGTGCTGTCTAGGGGTGGTGGTGGTGGTAGTTTTTGGGGTAGGGAGGGGGTTATTTATACACCCCAATGGGTAGTGTCCTTGCATTGAGAGTTCCCACCCTGATAGGCAGCTGGGTCTGCTTGCTCCTGGTTCCTGGATTTAAGGCACAGTCTGGTATTTTCATTAGACCAATACTCTGCCCCCCTGCAGTACCAAAACCTATTGAAACATCTGTGCACAATGGAAAAAAAGGGGGTCAGGAGTGAGGACAGTGGCAGTAGCAAGCAGCTGCTAGGTGTGTCCACTCTAATGTCTCAATTGAGCCTCTTAAAAATAATCTAGCAAAGTTAGCATCGTGTTGATTGGGTCATTACTGAAGCATATTTTTATAATAGAAAAGTTTTCTTTTTTTCTAAATATAAAAAATTGTTAGTTACCAACTAAAGGATATTAAAGATTCACTTAAAAATATATAACATAAATATATATATATATATCTAAACCCTACCCCAAAACTCATTTTTATGAATAAAGGTAATTACTTAAAATTATATTAAAATTATTTGGCCTGTACTAATTGTGTTGAATGCTTAAAGCCTAATTAATTATGCACATGTTTTGTCTGATCATGGTCTAAAATATGATTTCATTTCTTGTTTGTTGATTCTATATCAGGGTAATGTGTAATTAAAACCTAAAGAAAAAAATTAGTTCAAACATTATATTATTTCTCAACAATAAATACATATAATCAAAGTTGATCACATATGAAGTCCTGAATCTTCAAGGAGTTAATAAACCTTACAATCAAATAGTAATATTGAAGTAAAATATGTAATTACTTCCTGTGCTCCCACCTTCCTTCACTTATTAACTCCTTATCACTGACATGCATTATGTCTAATATTCCTGTCAAGTCAGGTTCAAGTTTTTAAATTAGGAAACTCTAAACCTTGAATGTTGTCCGCACTCTATATTGAGAACATTAGACAAGAAGTCTAGGTGTCAAATACCATGTAGATGAATAAACATGCAAACACATGTGTCATTTATGACAAATATTGAAAATAAATAATTGCTCAGATGTGCCATGGGACTTTATGAATGGGGCTTCCAGTTCCTTCATCCATGTAAAAGAATTAAAGAGATCATACTTAGCTCATTCTCCTTTAAAAAGAAAATTGTGGAGAGCCGCCTCCCGGGTCAGGCCTAGTGGACGCGCTGCAGCCTGCTCTAGAGTTCCCCCCGCCCATCGAGTGAGCCAGGATGGCGCCCACATCCTGCTTCCGCTTATGACACATACACCCGCCAACCCAATCCTCCAATCACCCTTGTAGACGTGGCGATAGCCTATTGGGCTTGAATCATGTATATAAGATGTTACCCGGAAGGAGCGGGGGGAGACGACCCACAGGGAGCCGTACCTGACGGCCGCATAGAGGTTGTTCCCCCGCGGGGTATCTTGTCCCGCGCGGAACCTGTAACAGAGAATGCAAGCTTAACTCCAGTAAAGGTCTGTGCTTACAACTGCTACGTGTCTTGGATCTGTGTTTCTCACCAGCGCGGATTTGTCTGCGTCTCTCTGTCTCTCCTCATTGTCTCACCCGCCGGCCGGGGGCTTGACGCTGAGCGAGAAGTCGCGGACAAGTGGTGGCCCGTACGGGGAACCCTTCTGCTGCCTTTCCCCGAGCTGGTGAGGACGTGCTTCTTGAGTTCGCAGCGGACTTCCCGCGCCTGATCACCGCGAGAAGGTGAGTACTTCTTATTACGTGAGAGTTAAGGCCCGCGGGCTTTCAGGTAGCCCCGGGGACTCGGAAGAGCTCTCCGAGTGATTAAAGTACAGTGCCGACTGCAAACATGGGGCAGTCCGGAAGTTTACCTTTGTTAGCTCCCTTAAAGACCCTTTTAGCGGACGGCTCCTGTGAAAATGAGCCGCCCACTTGTAAGCCGCCAGAGTCTGGCGCTAGTTCAGACACCTCTGACTCAGAGTCAGATGGTGATGAGACCGAGGGTGCAGACGCGCCTCCGCTGATCGATTGGGGGAGGCCCCCTGTCTCACCCACGCAGCCTTCCGCCCCGCCAGCGCCTGCTGCAGGGACGCGGCGGCTTCCGGTGAATGGTTTTGGTGATCTCGCCAAAAACCCTCACCACGGGCTCCCTCTGGTGGCCGAATCAGGTAATTACAGTGGCCCTCCTTTGCGAGACCCGGAACCCCTTACAGGCTGGTCGGGGGAGGGGCAGTTACTGCCGTGCCCCCCGCCCGAGTACACAGGCCCTCAGAACTCTTCGTCATCAGGTAACAGAGGGAGACATTTCTGGAAGTGGACCCCTTTCTCAACATTTAGACCTTTTGGCATGCTGGGTGGTTACCAACCACTTGAGCCACAGCCAGCCTCAGAAATGTACCCAGTTATTATCAATCCCCAAGGTAACAATCAGCATGAGCCATATGATTACAAAATTTTAAAGGAATTGAGGCAGGCCGTCCATCAGTATGGCCCCAATGCCCCTTTTACCCTGAATATGGTTGAAAACCTTTCCGCCCTGAATCATACACCCGCAGATATTTTTCAGCTGGCCCGTGCTTGTTTACCACAGGGCCGATATATAGATTGGAAAGCATGGTTTGAGGAGCTAGCTGAGGAACAAGCTGCAAAAAATGCAGCGGGGAGACGTGGCGGGTGGAATGCAGATATGCTATTGGGGAAAGGTGCCCACTCCCAGAATCAAACAGGGTTCCCTCAAGAAGTCTACGCCCAGATTTTCCGTTGTTTCGTAGGAGCCTGGAAAAAGCTGACAGGTGAGGGAGAGGCTCAAGCCTCACTCAGCAACATACATCAGGGCCCCACAGAACCCTTCGTGGATTTTGTAGCCAAAATGCAAACTGCGGCTGAGAGAATTTTCTCAGATCCAGGAGTGGCAGAGACTGTAGTTAAACAAATGATATTTGAGCAGTGCAACAAGGAATGTAAAGTTATCCTAGCACAAAACAGAGGAAAAAACCTGACGGAATGGGTTCGGCTCTGCAGAGATGCTGGTAGCCCGTTAACTAATGCAGGTCTAGCTGCCATGCTAGCCAGCTCCTTACAAGTAGCTGCAAAGAAATCCAAAGACCTAGGAACAAAGCCAAGAGGATGTTATCATTGTGGCCAGTTGGGACACATTAAGAGAAACTGTCCCAATAAAGGCCAACCACCTGCCACTCAACAGTTTGGTAGACCATATGCGGCAACCAGGCTATGTGGCCGTTGCCACAAGGGACCCCATCGCGCAGAAGACTGTAGGTCAGCCTTCAATGCGCAGGGTGTGCGCCTTTCTGGCCGTCCTGAACAGGACCCAAAAAACGGGCAGAGGGGGTCCACCCTTTCGGTGGACCCCCCTGCATGCCATCCGGCGACACAACACCCGTCCAAATTCGCGCATCCCCTGGATCAGCAGGACTGGACCTCTGTGCCACCTCCAGGCTTGTACTGACCCCCTCCATGGGAGTCCAATTGGTGGGGACCTCCTTTAAAGGGCCCTTACCAACGAAGACTGTTGGGCTCATATTAGGGAGAGCATCCACAGCCCTGAAAGGACTAACAGTTATACCAGGCATTGTAGATTCGGATTTCACAGGCTTTGCCCAGGTTATGGTTCAGTCTCAGCAAGGCGGAGGAAACCATTAGAGGAATAGGCCACGGCCTGTCCCCGAAGGCTCAACTGTCTGTAGCCTTATTTACATATAATTTTTTAAATGAAAATTCACTAGGAATGACACCTGCTCTTCAGCATACTACTCCGAGTCCTCCACATAGAGGTCTAGTCCATTGGAAGGATGTCCTGTCAGGACAATGGCAAGGCCCTGACCCAGTGCTCAGCTGGGCCAGAGGCTCTGTTTGTGTTTTTCCCCAGGAGCCAGGACGTCAACCAGTGTGGGTTCCGGAAAGACTGGTGAGAACCGTGACGTCGCCCGAGGACGCCAAGGAACTGTTGCCCAGAAAATTGATAAGCCTCCAACCAGAGCCACCAGATCCGGTCTCCAACTCTGCTGATGATGGCGACGAACGACAAGATGACAACAGGAGCGCTAGTCACCCTTCTATCGTATAGAAAGGGGACCAGCTTTAAAACCTCCCTACCTTTACTAACCTCTCCCAACAGGTGGATTCAGACCTTCGAGTGCTTGGGGATATCAAGTTGACCCCCGTTGCCTTCGACCTTTCCAAACTGGGCGAGACTGTACAAAGTCTGTGGAACCGAGTCACCTCTTGGTTCTCTTGGCCCAATTTGACTACTTGGATCCTCGTGGCAGTGGGACTATTAGTGGGTTTAGTCACTGTTAAATGTTTGTTAGAACGCTTGTTCCAGACACAGCAGCAATTACGTGTCACTACCATGTTGGCTATGTCACTCGCCCCTGATGCTCCTGGCAACGACCGTCCCGCTGCCCGGTCCTCCCCCTCACCGGACGGTCCATCCCGGCCACTCATGGCGGGGCGCTCGAAAACAGGATCTGCTGCAAAGCCCATGGCCGTGTCCCGGGTGTAAAAGGCGGCACCAGAAGTCATAATTTTTGTCTAAAGGATGATCTCTAAGGCAGAGTCACGGTCCTGGCCAGACTAGACTCCGGCCATTGCACAGAGACATCTAGTGACACTCTCGACTCTGGTTGCCGCTCTCCTGAGCCCCGCTTAGCCCAGTTGCGAGGCGAAGCACTGCAGGGAGAGTCACGTGGTTTCCAGTTCACGGGCTCTCCGGTCTCTATATGAGGAGGCATTCTGGTTGGTGCCTAGCAAGCCTAGTCCAGACTCCCCAAAGCACCAAAACAAGTAGTGGGCTAATCAAGCTCACGGGAGCTCACTCATCAATGGAGACACTGGGTCTAAGAAAGGGTCTACGGACCAAAAATAATAAAAAAGGGGGAGATGTGGAGAGCCGCCTCCCGGGTCAGGCCTAGTGGACGCGCTGCAGCCTGCTCTAGAGTTCCCCCCGCCCATCGAGTGAGCCAGGATGGCGCCCACATCCTGCTTCCGCTTATGACACATACACCCGCCAACCCAATCCTCCAATCACCCTTGTAGACGTGGCGATAGCCTATTGGGCTTGAATCATGTATATAAGATGTTACCCGGAAGGAGCGGGGGGAGACGACCCACAGGGAGCCGTACCTGACGGCCGCATAGAGGTTGTTCCCCCGCGGGGTATCTTGTCCCGCGCGGAACCTGTAACAGAGAATGCAAGCTTAACTCCAGTAAAGGTCTGTGCTTACAACTGCTACGTGTCTTGGATCTGTGTTTCTCACCAGCGCGGATTTGTCTGCGTCTCTCTGTCTCTCCTCATTGTCTCACCCGCCGGCCGGGGGCTTGACGCTGAGCGAGAAGTCGCGGACAGAAAATACTGTTACCAAAAACTTAAGCCTCATTTCATGGAAAGAAACATTGGTAGCCAAAGAAAATAAACCAAAAACCTGGTTCAATGCATTACGATGCAAATTGGTCATTTCTTTTGAACTTTCCAAGTCAGGCAGTTACCATAAGTATCAATGGTCAATGAGCAAGAAATTGGTAATTTCAGCAAACTAGGTCCACTGAAGGTTTTAATTTTAGAGATTAGACTCAGTTCAAGTTACCACATAGAATTAACAGTTTTTTAAAAACCTCGGAATAATAGGGGAAATAAAGACAAAATAAGCCAGTGTCTAATAAATTTTATTATGCTGTATCATGAGAATAAGACATCAGTATTATTTTGAGGAAAAAGCAAAATTAGTCATGAGAAAGGAAAGCATGTCTGACAGGTCCGAGATAAGATATCTTTAAATTTCTGAGGCAATTGTCAAAGGCTACCTAACCTTAAGAAGAACAGGTCCAACTGTAAAGTGGACTCAGGAGAATCACTTGGGGAGGCATTCCAGCCTCGGGTAGTAAATTGTGACTCTTCAAACATGGGCCAAACCTCAGAGCCTCTTAGAGGTTAACCCTGCTTTAGTAGGCTAGCTGTGTAAAACTCTGTCTCAGGGAAGAAACAAGAACAGAAGAACAAAATTAAAGGAAAAAATAATAAGAAAGAGTAAAAACCAATAAGGAGATAATATTAAAACAATTTGTATCCCTGAATAGCATTTTGAACTTATTTTAGTGTAATTCTACTGTTTTGTGATCCTGATTTTTTTCCTGTTTTTTAAAGCTTATGCAAAACTAACCCTAGTTCATTAGACTTATAAAGAGTAATTAATTTAATAAATTAGGCATTGGACAAAATACTCATAATAGTGAACCTTCATTTCGTGATGAAAAGATCCTCAGATTCTAGAGAATTATCAGAACTCAGAGCTTATCCATTTGTGCATTATATTAATACATTCATTAATTATTCAAAATATTCAGTGAAAATTTTCTGTGCACTATTTATCATAATACAGATTGAAGAAATTGATAATACTCTAAAGACACCAAAGTCTGGTAAATAAACAGCAAATAAACAATTCAGATACCATACTGTGTATTGTATTAGAGTCTATGATGGAGATAGGCAAAGATCAACCTGATTTAGTTATTTTCCCCAAATCATTTTCCATAGAGATGACCTAAGTTTAAATTGTAACCAGCACTGGGAATTTTGGATTTATTGATGTTGAATCATAATATGCTATGGGAATCTTTCAAAATGCAGGTTCTTAGCTTACACATTATCCAAAATAAAATTACAGATAGAAGGAGGAGTTACATGTTTAAAAAATGAAACCATGCAAATAAGGAGAAAATCAGTGTGAATAATATTATAATATCAAGGCGAGGTCGATTTCTCTAAATTTTTTCTCTAAATTTAGAGAATTTAGAGAAACTCTGTATTTATTGTGTATAGCTAAAGGGAATATACACAAAGAACAAGATCATAAAGGAGATTATGAATGTATTTACAAAAACAATAGAAAAGGCACCATGTGAAAAATTTCAAAATTTACTAAAACCAACTAAATGCAAATTAAGTTGAAATGTGTTTTTAACTCATTGTTTTTATTTCTTTTTTTAAGATGATAAGCTCACATAGACATAAATTTTCATAAATGACCCATATTTTAAACTTTTAGTGGAATAGTAAATTGGTACAAAATTCCTAGAAGGTAATTTGGCAAACTATAACCAAAGACAGGGTGTTGAGAGACTTATTTCATTCAACATGATGTCTTCAAGATTCATGCATGTTGTCACGTGCTTCAGGACTTTATTACTTCTTATAGCTAAGTAATAGCTGTATATACCACATTTTGTTTATCCACTCATCAGCTGAAGGACGCTTGGATTGTTTCCATCTTTTGGCAACTGTGAATAATGCCACTATGAATGTTGGTGTACAAATGTCTGTTTGTGTCCCTGCTTTCAGTTCTTCTGGGTATGTACTGAATAGCAGAATTACTGGGTCATAGAGCAACTCTATACTTAGATTTTTGAGGAGACATCAAACTGTCTTCCAACAGTAGCTATGCCATTTCACATTCCCACCAGAAATGACTAAATGTTCCTATTTCTCCACATGCTCTCCAGAAGTTGTAGTTTCCTGTTTGTTTAATAGTGGCCGTTCTAATCAGGTGTAAATAGGTATCATTTAATAGGTGAAATCTCACTGTGGTTTTGATTTGCATTTCTCTTATAGCTAAGCATTTTTTCCTGTGCTTTTAGCCATTAATATTTTGTCACTGAATTGTCTATTCAGCTCTTCTGCCAATTGAATCCAATTGAAAAATTGGATTGTCTGTCTTTTTATTGTTGAGTTGTAGGATCTCTTTGCATATTCTAGATATCAAACTCTTATCAGATATGTGGCTTGCAAATATTTTCTCCCATTGAATCAGCTGCCTTTTTTTTTACTCTTTTGACAAAATCCTTTGACAATTTTGAAGAGGTCTCAGTTATCTTTTTTTTTCTTTTGTTGCTTGTGCTTTAGGAGTAAAGTCTAGAAAACTATCGCTTATCACTAGATATAGAAAATGTTTCCCTGCATTTTCTTCTAGGAGTTTTATGATTCTTTCTCTTATACTGAGGTCTTTGAGCCATTTTGAGTTAATTTTTGTAAAGGGATTGAGATAGGGGTCCTCTTTTGGATAGCTAGTCTTCCCAGAACCATTTATTGAAGAGACTATTATTTCCTAGTTGAGTGGACATGGGAACCTTGCCCAAAGTTCCTGATTTTAGAGGGAAGACATTATTTCTCACCATTGAGTATGATGTTACTTGTGAGTTTTTCATGGATATTAGTTGTGAGTTTTTCATACATGTCCTTTATCACGTTGAGACATTTTCCTGCTATTCTTATCTTTTGAAGTGTTATCGAGAAAGAATGCTGAATTTTGTTAAATGCCTTTTCTGTGTCAATCAAGATGATCATGTAGTTTTTCCCTTTTGATTTTTTAATGTGCTATATTTCATTCATTGATTTTCTTGTGTTGAACCACTTTTGCATAGCTAGGATAAAACCTGCTTGGTCATAGTGTATAACTCTTTCAATGTGCTGCTCCACAACATGTCAAAACTTATGGGGTGAAGTGAAGGCAGTGCTGAGAGGAAAATTTATAGCTCTAAATGCCTACATTAAAAAAGAATAAAGAGCAAAAGTCAAAGACCTAACTGCATACCTGGAGGAAATAGAAACAAAACCAGAAAACTGATTGCAAAGCAAGCAGCAGAAGAGAAACAACCAAATTTAGATCATAAATAAATAAAATTGAAAATAGAGAAACAATAAAGAAAATTAACAAGACCAAAACTTAGTTCTTTCAAAGGATCAATAAAGGTTACAAACCCTGAACTAGACTGACAAAGACAATAAAGAGGGAGAGAATGTAAATAAACATAAGCAGAAATGAGAGTGGGGATATTACTACTGATCTGACAGAATAAAAAAAAAGATAATAAGAAGATACTCCAAACTGTAGGCTAACAAATTAGACAATCTAGATGAAATGGACAACTTCCTAGAAGCACACAAAGAAATTACAGTGCCTCAAGAAGAAATAGAAGACATCAATAGACCAATTACAAACAAAGGGATTGTATCACTCATCATAAACCTCTCCAAATATAAAAACTCAGGACTAGATGGTTGCATGGGTGAATACTAAGCATTCCAGGAAGAATTAGTACCAATCCTACTCAAACTCTTCAAAAAATTGAAGAGGAGGGAACCTCCCTAGCTCATTCTGATGAAGTTAGGATCACCCTAATACCAAAGCCAAATAAAGATACTATAAGAAAAAGCATTTCAGTCCAATTTCTCTAATAATACAGGTGCAAAAATCCTCAATAAAATGCTTTCAAATTGAAATCAGCAGCACATTAAAAGAATTATACACAATGATCAAATGGGTTTCACCAAAATAGGCAAGGGTAGTTCAATAAAAGAAAATCAATTAATGTAATACACCACATTAACAAATGGAAGAGAAAAAAATCACATGATATCTCTATTCTCATAGAAAAGGCATTTGACAGAGTACAGCATCTTTTCTTGATAAAAACACTTCAAAAGCTAGGATACAAGGAAATGTCCATTATATAATAAAGTATGCATGAAAACCGTATTTAATACTGTGCTCAAAGGTGACAGACTGAAAGCTTTCCCTGTGAAATCAGGAACAAGACAAGGTGTCCACTGATGACCACTGTCATGTACGGTCACGGAAGTCTCTGTTTGATATGCTTCGTGTCAGATAATTAATGGACAGTTATTCCTTGTACAAATAAGTCACTCATTTTGACATAAGTGTGTGTGTGTAAGTGTGTCTTTATTTCCCTGAAGTTTACAACTACACCTTAGCCATAATTACTTGCACATGCCCTCAGGATCAGCCACAGGTGGGAGTTTAGGGTCTTCTTAAGTCTGAGCATGGTATGTTGTACTCTATATTCCTAAGAATGTGTTGTAGTTTTTCAAAACTCCTCATTGACATTTTATTCCCCATATTTCCTTAAGTTTTTTGACGATGGTCTTTTTTCCCTCTACTGTTATTCCCTTGGACAGCTATCATGACAATTTTCACTTACCATTTTCAGCAAATGTCTTGGAGTGAGGGCTTTTATCACTGAGTTCTGAGTCAGGTCAAATAACAACAAACCCTGTAAATGGAGTTTCCTGGCAAACAGTGAGTCCTCAGTTCTCTGTGGATGGTGTTTTAGAGGAGCTATAAACTCAGTCTGCCAAACAGTGGATATAATGATACTAGTTTCCTCAACAAACTTATTTACAAGGTTTCTGGTTTTCAAAACTGGGGAGTGAGGGATGGTAAGGTGAATGTCAATACTCATTGTTCCTACCAAAATCAGAGTTTATCTTGAATAAATTCTCCTTCCATTATTGCTTGACTTTGGTTAACTTCCACATATTTAAAAAAGGTGATTTTGTCAATGCTTTTAAATTTTCTTCATGATTTATGTAGATGTGAGTTTTCAAAGGTCCTTACAACACCTCTATGGAAGGGTCCGATATAATGTTTTGAAATTTAGATGAAAATGTACAAATTACTAAAGAAGGAAAAAACTTAGCAAAACTGTCTCCAGATAAAAAAAAAAAAAAAGAATATCTGTATGCATTGTCAACATTCTCCAGAGAAACAGAACTGACAGGATATATATGTGTGTGAAATGTATATTTATAAATAGATTTGTTATAGGAAGTATTTCACATGAGTGTGGAAATTTGCAAGTCCAAATTCTATAATGCAGTCCGTAAGTTGGAAACTGCAATGGAAATGAAGTTGAATTCTCCAGGAGAAAATGTCTGGTTTAAGTAAAGGCAAATATTCTTCTTTCTGACTTCCAAAATCTTAAATTCTGGCTTTTAAGATCTCCAACTGATTGGTGAGGAGAATGCCTACATTGCTGAGAGCAATAATCATTTGTTGGTTGTAGATTCAATCAAGACAGCAATCTTTTTTTTTTTTTTAGAAAAATTAATCAATGGAATCAGACCCAAAGATGATATAGATGATGGAATTAATAGACCAGGATTCAACACAAAGCTATTTTAATATATTCTGAACTATCAAGATGGCAAAGTAAAACAGGACCATATAAATTAAATATATGGAAGACGGCAATCTTTTGTTAATTAGAGATGCAATTAGCTATACATGCAATCATCTGATAATAGATATGAATCCCATTAAGATATACCCTCATAGTAACTATCAGGGCGGTGCTTGCTTGACCAAACAACTGGACATTATACCTAGCTATGTTGACATGTAAACGTAACCACCACACACTATATTTTATGTTAATTTATTTATTTGAGTCGGTGTCGTAAATCTTCTCCTGAAGAAAACTCAGATCCAGATGATTTTATAAGTGAATCTTTCAAAATCAGTTTTTAAAAGTTGTCCCAATTTTATCCTAATTCTCCCAGAAAAAAAAAGTAACTTTTAACACAGGCACAGTATTGTGAAGTTACCATGACCTTACATCAATATCTGGCAAGGACAATTCTGAAAGAGGAATTTTTAGAGTCCAATCTCACTCAGGTACATAAATGCAAAATATCCTAGTATATCCCAGGAATGCAAAATTAGTATAGAATGAGAAATTCAATGAGAGAAATTTGCCAAAATCAGTGTTGAAAAAAATCATGTGATCATCTTGACATACATTACAAACTAATAACATTCAACATCTATTCGTAATTAAACAAGAACTCATAGTAAAGTAATTTACTGATAAATTCAGTAAATTATTCTGATAAAGTGTATCTACTATAAAACCTGCAGCAGACATACTTTAATCAAAATTTTGAAAATAGCTTCCTTGACATACGGAACAAGACAAAGTTTCTTTTGATCATACATGCTTCGTTGTGAAGCCCATCAACAATGAATATATAGTCACAAAGACAAATAAACATATATGGATTGGAAAGAAAAGCGTACAACCTGCTATTATTTGGAGAATTATGACTGTATATAAAAATATCTAATACATATTAAAATTAATATGAACTTAAAAAATGAACGTACAAAATTGATTTGTAATTCTAGATGTCTCACAAACAAAAATGTAAACATTTTATAATCATAAAAATTATCTTGTGGTTAAAAATAAATCTAATACCATATACTCAAGTTTTCTATAAAAGGAAAATGGAAAAGTTTATTGGGAGTTATTTTGAAATTATGTACATAAATGAAGGGGCATAATATTTTTGTGGACTGAAATTATTGATATCATACATATATCACTACCAAAGGTGGTAACAGATTCACTTTTATTTCAATCAAAATCCCAGTACTCTTCATGAAAATTTTCAAGCTAATTTGAAATTTATATGGAACTGCAAATGTCAAGAATAACTGTAACACTTTAAGAAAAGAAGAAAAAAAATGGGAGAATTTGCTCTATAAATAACATGAAATTTTATTTTTATAATAAATAGTAATAGTAATAGTAGATAGTAATAGGAAACATTAATGTCTTGGTTCATAGATGGACAATTAAACCAATGAAACAGGGAGCAGAGTTCTTATAAAAAACCTACACAAGGTTAGATACTTGGTATATAACAGAGGTCTTACTATACAGCCATGGGAAAAAGACACCCTTTTTAATATGTAGTGCTGGAAAAATTAGACAGTCATCTGAAAAAATAAAATGGACTCATAAAAATCAATAAGAAATAGACAAAACAAATGTACAGTATCAACAAATGTATGCATTTTACAAGAGAGGCATCCAACATACCATGTTAATAAAAAAAGTTCAATCCCATCGGTTATTAGCGAAATACAATTTAAAACCACAATGTAAAATGGTTTGCACTAAGAGAGGTAAAATTTTAAATTCTTACATTAGCAATTGTTGGCAAGTATGTGGAGCAGCTAAAATTCTTATATACTACTGCTCAGAATCTGAATCGTGCAAACCCTTTGAAAAACAGCTTGGCATTATCTAATGAAATAGGTAAACCACTCTATGAGCAATTCTACTCCTATGTGTGTATCCATAAATTCTCTAGGACACATGGGCAAAAATATTCTCACTGCACAGGTTGGGGCAGCCCCAAGACCCAAAATATGCCAGGTACATTTTTTTGGACTTCAATTTTAATTAGGACTTACAAACAGGAGAAGATATCTTCCTCATGGTGGCTCATTGGAAAATGGAAATCAGTGCACCACAAAGAGGGTTATAAGGCTTTAGGACAAGGGTGTGAGAACAGAGTTTCAGCAGGATCTCATGGAGGTTTGCCATCAACAGTGATCAGGGAGGGGAGTTTCAATGCTTCATTTATGATACCATCTTTAATTTCTGTCCTTTAACTTCTGTCATTGTAGGTGGCTATGTATAGTAAATTATTTTCTGTATGGGGGGGAGGGGTCCAGGCCCTGTGTCTCCACTATCCACCCCCATGCAGCAGATTATGTTGACTATAGGAGAGACATTGCATCCATAATCCGCAGCACTATAAGAAACAATAGACCACTAGGAGTCCCCCACACAGAGATAACCCCACAAAGAGATGCTGCCATGGCCCAAGAAAGGGAATTCAATCTTTTTGAAAAGGGGTCTGCTGATAATTGATTAATATTTTGTATGTGCTCTTACATATGATTTAAAACTTGTTAAACATTGTGTGAATGATCAGGAATATATACATGCAGCATTGTACATTAATTGAGGCAGGGTGCTGTTTTGTACTACAATGAGGTATTTAACACCACTGTATTTTATAAAGCTACTTTTCTAAGCTGTGTGGTTTCTTCATTGAGCTAGGATATTGCTATATTGGAATTGTTGAGTGCTTGGCCAGTGTGATTGGCTTAAGTTGACACATGCTTTTCAGTAACTATTGTAGTTTCACCTGGTGTAAGAATGACTAATGGATAATACCACCAGGGAGTGCATTTTATTCTATATTTAGCTTTAACCATTTCCCAGGTTCTAGGAGTATAGGGTAAAAAAGTCATATAAGGTAGCCGCGACATGGGGCTGTCCCCATGTAAAACATCCTGTCCAGTTATTATGTAGAAGGTCATTCATACTGCCCACAAGTCCATAGCCATTCATTTGGGGAAATATATAACCCACATTGGTTGGAGATATATTGCCTGTGGAAAAAAACTATCGCTTTGTAGCATAACAGCAAAAGTACACAATTCAGGGGTAGCCACCCCACATTACGAATTCCATTAAGTCATTCCATACAGGGGCAACATGGTCTACTGTTGCAGCTTCTGCCGTTAGCCTCCCTAAACCATCATATACAGCATACCCTCTTATAAGCCAGGGCTTGTTCACCTGTTGCGATACTGGGGAGGAGATGCAAGCCCTGGTCTTGTTATAGAATGATAGTTGGATTTCAGTTTTAAATGAAGATTTTTTTTGCAGATTTTCCAATGTGTTGAATTTTGCTAGGCTATCAGGTATTCCGAACAGTCCAATTCGCAGGCATCACAGTCCAAGGAAGGGTGGTATTTCCTGAAGATGGCAAGTTCATGCAAATCCAACATGGGGTTTGATTGTGGACATGAGTTACTCTGAAGCCCACTATAGGAAGGTGTCTGCTACAGCACTATGGACAAAAGGAAAGATGTTTATGGGAAATAACAAGGGATAATTCCTGCTGATCTGACAATACATATGCTAGAGTTCTAGTGGTGGAGAACAAGGTACCAGGCAGAGGAACATTATGGGAAGATTTTACATGCCAGATATTTTCCCCTTGCAAATGTTTGAGTGTTCTACCATAACATCAATCATTTAATTTAGGTATTAGAAGGGTTTATATAGCTATACATAAGGTTGCCAGAGGAATATGAAGCCCCAGATTTGTGCTAAAATTTTTAACAGGCATTTTTTTTTTAAATGATGCTATTCCCCATGGGTTTAAGATTTCCAAAAAGTGTGATTGCATAGGCCAACACTAAGGCCAAAGGACCTTATTTTCCCCCATTTGTATGGTCTGAGACCTAGGCAATAAAAAGTTATCATTCCCCATTTTAGGCTGTAAAGAAGCTGGCCATTTTATTTGCATTCTAAAACCTGCAATGGCCCTTCATTAGCATTTCAAAAGGATCTGTTTATACATTGCATTTAAGTGAGTTAAGACCTGATAGAGTTTCTTAGTCCACTGTTGCAAGGACCTCTTACCATCTTTTAGCTGTTCTTTTAACAAACCCTTCATTCTTTCAATTAGGACTGTATTTGTGGGACTGTAGAGCAGATGGGAAATCCACATGGCGTCCTGAACCATGGCCCAGAATTAGGCTGTCTGCCCAGTGAAAGGGGTTCCCAGATCACTGTTCATTTGTGTAGGCACTCCATACAGAGCACTCACTTTCTCCAAACATTGGCCCATAGCCTGTTGGTTAGCCTTCCCCACCGAGAAAGCGAACAACAGTCTTGTAGCCATCAGCAGTAATACCATGCCTTGCTTCTCTGACAGCAGAAGGGCACCAATATGATCAGCTTGCTACTGGGTCACCAGGATTTGTGACCAGTCAGTGTGCTCCATTTGGTGTGGTAGCCTGTGTGGTCAATGCAGGGAACATGAAGGGCACTCTGTAGTGATGTCCATTAGCTGCTGGTGTGTAATTGGCAGCTGGAATTACTGGGCCAGATGCCACAGGGTTTGATACTTTCAGAGTCCATTTTCCAATGAAGACTTTCCACCACTTCCCTGGTTTCAGCTGTGCTGCTGAACCCATATGAGTGCATCTACTTCCACATTCCCGGGTAACACGTTGTGAATGTGGGCCAGGACATGATAGTTACCTTCCATCTTTGACAGGCATTCCAGATGTTCTTCCACAGTTCTTATCTCCAGAGGGAGTGACCTTTGACTGTCCATCCTCCTGCTTTCAGGTTGCCATCTAGTCATAGGGTCTTTTTATTAACTGCTTAGCTGCTGTACAGAGTTAGCATGCTTTCTGGTTCATGCACTATTACTATCCATACTGCTCTTAATTCAGCCCATTGACTGTTTTGCATAGTGTCAGTCATCCAACATATATTGTCAGTTCTGGGTTGTACTGCCACAGCTGTCCATGTAGGAGGCTGCCCACCAGCAGATCCATCAGTGTACCAAGCAGACTTGGGAAGGGTACCCATGCCTTCTATAGTGGGCATTTCCATAGAGATTTCAGGTGCAAGGACTTTAGCTGTTGAATCTTCTATACAGGACACTGGTATCAGAATCTTGTGCATTTCTGCACTCAGAAGACTGGTATTGGAAATGCCCCTATACCATGTAGGCTTTCCATTTGGTCAATGGGCTCGGTTGGGCATTGCTAGAGCATGGCTTAGAAACCATGTCAGTTATCCACCTCTGAATAGGGATGGCCATATTCTAGGTGACTTGGTATTTTTGCATCAGTTGCTTTACTTGCAATAAGCCATTATACGTGGCACATAATTGCTTTTTCAGGGACTCTATCTCAGTTCTGTGCCTTTCCATAATTGTGACCAAAAGCCAAGGGGCAACCCAAGAAAGCCGTTTATTTGTTTTGATGTATGCAACATAGGAAAACATTGTACTTTATTAATTATTGCAGAAGAAATAATTTTTGTCTTACCCAACCATACAAAACCTAAGAATTTCAAAGGGCAGCCAAGCATTGCAGTTTGTAGAGATTAATTGCCCATCCCCAACTCTCAAGGTGAATAACAATGTTATCTTCTGTTAGTTCTGAAAAAGAGTTACTGGTTAACATGACATCACTGATAGAGTGAAATAGAGTTACACTTACGGGACCTTTTCATTTAGCCAAATCCTTTGCTATAAGTCTGTGGCAGATAATCAGACTTTGCAAATAAAGGCAAAAACAGGTTGACTGGCCTTATTTGAGGGACTACTAAAGAAAGCATTAGTTAAATTTAAAGAAAGTGATAACATAATTGAATGCTAATTCCTTAAAGAGACAACCTTTGGAACCACAATGCATACAGGGTTGGCTTTACTTTTACCCTCTGCTTCCCTAACCTTTTCTTTTTCCTTTTCATCATCAGTTGAAGAATCCATGGGATAACAAGCATTTGGGTCACATCCTGAATTAGTTAATATTTTCTGGACTTGAGCCCAAGACAATTTATGGCCTCTGACTCGGGCATATCTGCATTCCAGAGTTTCTAACTGGTTGTCTTTCATTTCTGCCTGGGAAAGGTTCATATCTTCTTTTGTTTCTAATTCCTCCTCTAAACAGCACACAGTAGTTTTTGTTGTTTGATTTGCCTCAGTAGCCCTCTGCTAGGCTCCTAACAAGAGCCATGCTGGGGCTGCTAGCTATTTGTTGTTTCCTTTCTGTTACACAAATTTAGTTATCCTGCTATCTATAGCAAAACAATTAACAAACCTATTGGAGTTTTCAGGGTGTCCCCATCAATTTGTGATAGTCCCTGTTTATCTAGGAGGGCAGCCACCCTCCCTACATGGATGATAGGGGCCAATTTGTGATTTTCTCCCACTGTACTGGTTTGAAATTATTATGTACCCTAGAAAAGCCATGTTTTAATCCTGATCCAATCTTGTGGGAGTAGCTCATTTATTTAATCCGGATGCAATATTGTATGCAGAAGATTTTGATTAGATTATCTCTATGGAGGTGTGACTCCCAATTGTGGGTGTGACCTTTGATTAGGTGACATGTGACTCCACCCATTCCAGATGGGTCTTGATTAGTTGATTGGAATCCTTTAAAAGAGGAAACATTTTGGAGAGAGTTAGAAATGACAGAGAGAGAGCCGCCAGAACCGACTGAGCCAGTAGAACTGACAAAGCCCCAGGGAAGCCATTGAAGAGGCCTGGAGAAAAAGCTAGCAGATGTTGTCTTGTCATGTGCCTTTCCAGCTGAGAGAGGAACCATGAACATCATTGGCCTTCTTGAACCAAGGTATCTTTCCCTTGATGCCTTAATTTGGACATTTTCATGGTCTTAGAACAGTAAACTTGAAACTTAATAAATTTTCCTTTTTAAAAGCAATTCCAGTTCTGGATTCTGGTATATCACAAACTAATACACCCACACATAGTTGTACTCATATCTGTTGTAAAACAGTTAGCAACCCCACTGGAGTTTTCAGGGAGTCCCCATACTTTAGCCGTATCCTCATTTGTCTGGGAGAGCAGCCACACCTTCCCACATGGATGGGGAGGCCAATTTGGAATTTCTTCCGTGGCTTCTCCCTTCCCAAGACTTATGTCTGCTTTGGCCAGCAGCTCTTTTGTCTCCTAGCTGGCTCGCCAACTGTTCTAATCCAGCTCTTGAAGAGCATGGATTTGGTCAGGGCAGCCCAAGACCAAAGAATGTACCAGGCATGGAGATAGACATAAATTTTAATTAGGACTTGTAAATCAAAGAGGATTCTTTCCAATGGTGGCTCATCAGGAAATGGAAGTTAGCACACTGCAAAGGTGGTGTGCAAAGGCTTAAACAGATTTAGGCTGAGGGTATGAGAAGACAGTTTCAGCAGGGTCTCATGACGCAGGGGTCTGGAGGTGATCAAGGGAGGGGAGTTTTAATGCTCTGATTATGACACCATCTTTAACTTCTATCCCAGTCATTGTAGGTGGTTATGTGCAGTAACTTATTTTCAACATGGGGGGCACTGGGTCTCCATACTACATAATTTGTGATAGTTTAAAATAAGAAATAACCTAAATTTCCATCAAGATTAATTCAATACAGTGTAAAATAACCATGCAATAGAATACAAGTGAAGAAAGAACTGCAGTGATATGCCTTAACTTAGATGATTTTTACAAACAAAATTGAATAAAAGAAGCATATCATGAAAATATATGCTACATGATTTCATTTTATATATATTTTTCAAACTAGAAAAATGTATATACACTCTCACATGTACCTCTCTACCTATCACATCATTTATCTGCTTGTTTATCTACATATTATTTATATGATAATCTGTCATCTCTCTTTCGTCTATCTAGCTATATCTATCTGTAACTGTATACTTTTTAAAAATTCATTCGTCAGGTCCACACTTTAAAAAATTTAGTAATTGTTACCATACAAGACAAGATAGTGGTTATCTCTAGAGTAGGAATGGAGGCATTTGTGAATAAGAAAAAACAGAAGGAGTGCTTGGGGATTGTATTAATTTACTAAGCTGCTAAAAAGCAATATATCAGAAATGGATGTGTTTTAAAAAAGGAAATTTAAGAAGTTACAAGTATACAGTTCTAGTGCCAAGAAAATATCCAAACTAAAGCACCAACAAGAGGTTACTTTCCCTCAAAAAAGGCTGATACCATCTAGAATACCACTGTCTGCTGGCAAGGCATGAAAGCAACAGGCTCCATTGCTTTCCATTTCTTTCCATGTGGGAGTTTCTCACTTGGCATCTGTGGACCTTCACTTAGTCCTCCAGGATACAACTTTGGGTTCTAGCTTGCTTAACATTCCATGATGATGTCTGCTGGGCCTTGAATCTTCAAACATCTGGGTCTCATGTTGGCTCTGTCATCTCTGAAAAAATTAGTCTCCAAACATCTACATCAGCTCTGAGTCAGCTTTGAGCTTTCTCTAAATTTTTTTCTGTTTTAAAGGATGCCAATAAACTAATCAAGACACTGAATGGATGGATTCACATCACCGTCTAATCAAAAGGTCACACCAATGATTGGGCATGCTACGCCTCTGTGAAGATAATATAATCAAAAGTTTCTGCCCTACAGTATTGAATCAGGATTAAAAGAAAGAGTTACACCCACAAGATTAGATCAGGATTAAAACATGGCTTTTCTGGGGTACATAATAGCTTCAAACTGGCACAGGGGTAGCTACTAGTGTTCTATTTTTTAGCAATTTGGTGGTTCCATGGAGAATCATTTATGTCTATTCGTTAATCTGTAGGTATATCTTTTATGCTTTTGTGTTTTTTCTGTGTCTGCTGAATTTCAACATAAGAACATTAAACAATGAAGAGGAAAATAAAATATGTTTAGAAAATTAGCTGGCTTACAATCAAATAGAATAAAATGAAAGTGTGCATAATATCTTGTGAAGGGAAAAGAGAATGAGTAGTGACAGTAGCTAATTCGGGGTGGTTAAAAGCTGGTAACCAGAGATATTTTTTACAGAATAGGGTTCGCTTCCACTACTTTCTAAACTGTTAGCTGCTCCCTGATCCTGTACCATTTACTGCTGTCTTTTGTCTCTCAGCATTTCTTACCCACAACTTCTAGCTTGCTCTATCTCACTCACCTTTGACTTCATCTTTTTTCACCTGTGGAGTGTTATTTCACACTCTTTCACTTTCCCCTTTCTAATCAACCTCTCATTTTCTTTCTTTCTACAGTTGAGCATTTCCAGTGATCCTTAAAATCTTTTCACATGATTTATTTATCCTTTCCACAGTTTGTTCTCCTTTTGTTTTCCTTCCAATTCTAAATATTTAGACAACATGTTCTTTTCTTTCTATCTATATTTACTTTTTCACTGGGATCACTCTAATTGGGGTTGTCTAAGGCCACACATGAAACAGTGTCCCATGACCATTTCAAGAGTACTTCCAACCCCTCTTCTTAAACTGTCTTAACATTTGTAGTGCAAACAGCATAGTGAGCCAGTCTTCCCAATTTTTAGCCCTTCTCCCCAGGTTCAGTATTTACTCACCTTCCTTTATGAACTGTTTTTGTGTTTTGTTTCAATAACTTCTCCTCTGTATTTTTTAATTTTAATGTAGAAACTCACCAGGTCTCTAAATTAAAATCTCAGCTCTCCTCTTTGAATAATGCTCTCATATCTAGTTAATCTACCTCTGAATTTCAACTGTGTATGATTGATCTGCTTATTTGTTTTTCTCTATTACACTTATAGGAAACATATCCTTCTTGTCCTGCTTAAAAATTGAAAAGTATTTTGCATTTTGTACTGGATTTGCTTCATTTATACTTCATACACAAGCAGTAGCTGAATTCTCTACTTATTTTACCATAAGCACTACTTAATTATAGCCTGATTAAGCCATCAAATGGCTAAACTGGGGATATACCATTCAGAATTTAGGATAACCATCTTACATTATTCAGGACAGGATGCAATATGCTTCAGCAACAACCTCCAGACCTCAATTACTTGATTTATTTCTTGCTCCCGTAGTATACATCCATCATGGATTGGATAATGACCTTCTCCATATTGTCTTTATTGCAGAACCTAAAATGACAGAAAAACTTCCATCTGGAATTTTCTCATTCTTGTGACACAGAAAAAGTGACAGGATGGACAGTAAGGTGGTCTTCAAGAATTCTTCCTAAAAGGCAACCACCTTTCATTAGCCAGAGCAAGTCATCAGGCCAAGACTATGAAAATGGAATTAAAATCCAAATCAGTGCAACAAAGTAACTAAAACAAATTACCTTAGAGAAAAAGAGGCTTTTTTCACACATTCCTACTTAAGCATTCCATGTATATGGGGTGGCTCTGTAACTCATGGTTTATTAGGGTCCCAGGCTCATTCCATTTGGTTGCCTAAAAAGGAAATTGTCATCATTTGAATGATTGAACTGTCTTACTATGTCCATTTTCCTGACAGTGGGAAGAGGAAAATGGGCTCAGAGGAACACATTCTTAAGATCCAATACTGGAAATGATTATATTATCATTATTTAAATTTCATTGGCATGAAATTAGTCACCAAATTTTCATTAAAAATTATTGGAATTTTTATTGTTATTGCATGGATCTACACATACATTTTTGTAAAGATAATATATTTATGATATTGTCTTCCAAACCATAAATATGGTATATATCTCCAAGTATTATATAATTTTAAATAATTCCGAATCAAGCTGAGCCACAACTAAACCCCAAAGATGATGGGAAAATGTCATTTCGCTGAGTTTGAAGAAAACAATGAATTTTTAAAACATTTAGTATCCCACATTAGTGATTCAATGACAAAATTAGGGCAAAAAAGAGGCAAGTTTTATTTCATTCGAATGTACAGTTTCAGAACCTATAGTCTCTTATATCAAACTTCCCACATTATATACCATGGAACCTGAATATTTTTAAGTAAATAAAATATTGAGATGTTATATCCAACTCATCATTTTAATCTATATTCCCAGATTTTGTAATTAAATATAACATAGTTTCAGTATATATGTTCTTTCTCTAATTCCTTTAAAAATACGTTAGCCTATTTCATCCATCAAAAAGGATGAAATATTAAATAGATATTTACCTCTATTCACTCTTTTCCAAATTTTGTACTTTGTTTTAATATTTGAATAATAAAAACAGATTTATAATGAAAAAATGAATAGATTCCACTAGAAACTAAATATTAACTATGTGATTAAATCCATTATCTTTTCTTCTAATTTTCATTTCAAGGACAGACAATGTGAAAGTACTATGTAGAGATGATGACTTAAATTTCAGTTTTTTCCTCTTACTACTTTTGCTATTACCCTCATATTTTTCATAATTTTCTACCTTGTACTTTATACTTTGCATTTATGGCTTTCTGTACACTTGAAATATTTGCTTCTTCCAGGATGTTAAATCTACCCTTTCAAGTTAATTTATTAGTATTTGAGACATATCAATATTAACATTAAAATATATTTATTATATTCTTCTTTGAGCCTTTCAAAAGAAAAAGTTAGAAATATTCTTTAACTGCATTTATCATTCTACCTATACCTACAAATGTGGAAATTGTTGTTGGTGTTCGTTTCTAAAATGCTACATAAATTCACAATAGAAATATTGTTGTCAGCTCTATTGTATCATTAATCGAAAAATTGTAACAAATAATTAATAAAATGAGACCACTTATTTTCCACCACAGAATGTTGCTCATTAGTGACAGATGTCCAACAAAGCTAATATTTTGATACTCCCATTAGTGTTTTTATAGCTACTGATAGGGTTTCCAGAGAGTTCAGGGTTGCCTATGTAATAAAATTCTAAGCTAGAGCAAAAGTCAGCATAAACACAGCTAGGTTTTTTCATAAAAATACTTAATAGCACGTTAATTGCAAATAGCCATTCCTCTAGCTATAGTTCTGTGAAGAGATGAAGATGGCAGGGAATATTATCCAAAGCCTTTTGTCCCCTCCATACTCATTATGATGAGAACAAATCACAAAGTGATGATATTAAGGCAGCTTTTCTATATTTAACAAGAATAAAAGGCCCATTGAAAGTAATAAACCTTTGTAATTTTCTAATCTAACTGCCATCAATGTGTGGAATTATTCTAAAAGGGAAAATGATATTTAAAGGTTTACATGTAGCTGAGAAGGACAATGATAACAGTCAAAAAATTCTGGAACAGCTCTCATGGTGGATATTTTGGGGATTACTCTCATTTTATAAAACAAGACTGGATGCTCTGTGGAAGCATCTAAATTCTGGAGAGTTCAGAATCATAGATGTGGCTTTTTGTTAAAAAGTAGTAAAATTCATGAATAGTTAATAAGCATCCACTTTTTATGGCTTCTAGAGAAGGCAGAAAGGGTAGAATGAATAAAGGATAGAATGAAGATAATAAAGGAGAACAAGATATACTATTCTCTACCATCTCCAAATGGTACCATCTCTGAACCAAATACATCATATGTGTTTGGTTCAACATATGAGAAAGCCTGAAGTCAAAGGAATATATTAAACATTGGATGTTATTATATGAGCAGGATACAAATGGTGACTAACTACATTTTCCCTTCAATCCCATTTAGGTGGATTTTTCTTGGCATGAGGCTCTTAACAGATTCCACTAATTTGAAAATGAGCTCTAACATAGAATGCCTGAAGCCTTATCCCACGTAAATGGGAAATATCTTGTGTAATATGTAAAATAAATGCTGACAATTAAAAAAAATACTCCCTACCAAAGTCTAAATGTTGGTTTCAAAGATGCTAAGAATAGAATGTTGATAAAACTGATGTTTTCCTTTAAAGGCAGCAAGACTTTTTCATGTTGTTTTGCTTTGAGCCTTACATAGCTGCTGCTGGGACCCTAAGTAGGAAAACTCTGGAATGACAACAATAAATTTATATAATTTCTACTCAATGATTTAACTATTTTTTTAGTCCTTTTAGATAAGCTTCATAGAGACTTTGCTATTCTGTTCAAGTATCATAATGCCATCTCAATGCCATGGGCATCATGCAAGTATCTCATGTTCTCTTTGGATTAATGGGTCAGTGACCTCTGCTTCAAGAGTCAATGAATCTAGCCTAGGAAGACACTACAATTTAGTGAGTGGTTTCTTTATATTTTAATTCTAGTAAGAACATTACACAATAGAACATTTTCAATCATTCCTGTTGCTTTCTATGATAGATGACCTTCTCATTCCTCAACCTTTCATATTTTATCAGAACCTGGTAATATGTGATACATTTTTCCATCTTCAGGTAGAACCAAGATGGCACTAAATGTTGTCTGTAAATTTAATAGAAACTATGAAGAGTGTACATCATTCCCAGATTTTGTGAATGTCATCCAATAAAGCAAATGAGTTTAGAGCATACCAGAAAAGTTAAATGGCCATATTTCTAATGATTGTTTCCTGATGATGTACATGCTAAAACTCAAAAAATAAATCCCTCTGATAAAAACATTACCAAGAGACATGCTGTTAAACAAATCTAAGAATAATCATTCTTAGCAATGTAAATAGATCAAAAATATTCATATCATTTGAAATGATCACCTTTTGTAGGATGCATTGGGCATTTGACTTTATACCACCAAACTAGTCTGTATTATTCCGGTAATGTACCGTTTGTCAAAGTCAGCCCTCTTCCATGTGAGAGGGAACTACACAATTACATATATAAATATTTACTAGGACCTGGGGCTCATTGAGGCTAGATGTCAGAGTCTTCACTCTAGTCCTAACGATTGTATTTCCTCTCTATCAGAAGTCCTGTAAATTAAAAAAAACAAAACAAAAAAAACAAGTTAACCCTCCCCCTACAAACCCAACATAAAATGATAGGCTAGTCATAAGATGACCACTAAAGATACTCCTGATATAAAAGAGGGAAAAAAGAAGGCACATGGAAAGCACTGGCCCTTAGACATTATGGACATGTCGACGGTTTCTTAATTAGTATTCAAGGCTTGGAAATGATTTTCCACGGCTCTTGGCTCTGCCTTATGAGTAGTTTGTTCTCCCATTTGAATTAGTTTTTTTTTTCTATTAAAGGTAACTCATGTTTGAAGCTTAAGAGTTGACTTATGTTGTTTCCTCGTTGTGAAAGTTTGGGTGGACAATTTTTTTTTCTCATTTTGTGAAGTTTCCCTCACTTTCAGTCCAAATTGCTATTTTCTCTGCAAGCTGAATCTTCTTGGAAACTTTGTATTTCTCTTATGAAATCTCAGAGCTTATTCCATAATACAAAAGCAGCACCCACAAATATTGCCAAAATAACCCTTTTAAACCTTTGCTTCTACTTGGTCCACTGATGGATAAATCTCTTAAGCTTTTTAGATGACCTAATATTTGACTGACGTGTTCTCTGAGACCTTACCTTGGAGCTTTCTGTGGTCTTGACAAAGCATTTGATAGCCATGCTCTCCAGTTTATTTTATTCATTGTTCCTTATTAGGTGTTGTGGATTTTTTCTTTGTACTGAGGCTGTTTATTAATTTTAGCATAATTTTCCACGTGGGTGTTCTGGAAATTTTCAAAACCATTAATTCCTGTTTCCTTTATATTAACTTATCTCTATATTTTAACTTAATGTCTCTCTGTTCACATTTCAGCATAAATAACAATAAAAAAGTAATACCTGCAAACTCCCTAGAAATCTTTTTGATTATATCACCTTATTCATTAGTTGTATGTTTTTACTTTTCACATAATTGCAGTTGATGTTACTAAACTGTTTTCCTGGTACTACTTTGAAAGGATAGAATATACTCCAGTTTCTGATCAAAGTTTTCTCACATGTCTTTGAACTTTCACTGAATGTCTCCCAAATGAGCATTCCGCTTCTTCTTACAGTATCTTCAAGGACTCTTTAGCCTACTGTTAAGACTCTCTTCAAGGCCCTTCCAACCCTTATCCACTTTCACATAGCTGGTCTCAATGCACTTTCCCAATTTTAGGATTTTGCTTTGGAAGCACCCGATTCCTAGGTATGAAAATTTGTAAATTCCCTATTGTGCATTACTATTACAACATTTTTGTGGTTTAAAAGAACAATAAACAGTTATCTTCCACACTTCCTATGGGTCAGGAATTCAGATGCAATTTGCGGTCTGGCTCTGACTTGGACACTCTTGTGAGCTTGCAGTGAAGATGCTGGCCAAGACTCCAGTCTTCTGAAGGCTGGAAGGAGCAGGAGGATCCTACTACAAGGAGGCTCATTCATACTGCAGTAATGTTGGTACTGTTTGTTGGTAGGACACTTCTGTTCCTTTTCACATGGATAGCTACACAAGGTGGTTTGATGGTCCTCATAACATGGCAGCTGACCTCTTCCAAATAAAGCAATTCAAGGAATCTAAATAGAGTCTTCAATGTCTTCTATGACTTAGCTTAGGATATTGAACACTGTCACTTCCTCAATATCCTGTTTGTTACACAGACCATTTCACATTCAGGGTGCCAGGAAGCTATATTGGTGAATGATTACTAGAAGATGAGATTGTGAGAGACTGTCATGGAGGGTGGCTAGCACACGCACAAGCTGTGTTTCTCTGTATGTTTATAGTTATGTGTAATATCAAATTACATGTTATTTAATATGATGTATCATGTCATATCATGTAATTTTTCCAACTTGTCAGTTCTCTTTTAACTTCAGTTATGCCGTCTTTGTAATATACAATATAAAAAATATATATCTGATACAGCATAATAAATATGTATTTTCATTGTTTTATAAATTTCCTTTTACTTATAATACTTAAATCATGCAGACCTTATTGGGATTATGGTATGAAATAGGGATTTATTTTTTCACTACATATAAAAGCTACCTAGCCTATTGTATGATAAATTTAAATAGTATGGGTTTGTTATTGATTGCTTTCTTCTGTTTAATTCCCACAATTCCATGCAGTTTAATTTACCATACCTCTTTGTTAATATCCACTTTGGAAAACTAATAAAGGGAGTTAACCCATTCCCTCTGTATTAGAGTTTCCTAGGGAAACAGAACAACAGAAGATATCTGTGAATATGAGATTTTATAAAGGTGTCTCATGCAACTGTGGGCATGCACAAGTCCAAATCTGTAGAGCAGGCCATAAGCTGACAGCTCCAGTGAAGGTCTTAATGAATCTCCCAGGAGCGGGTGGCTGGATGAAGGAGAAAGAAGGACTCTGTGACTTCTCCTTTAAAGCCTTCAGCTGATTTGATTAAACATGGCTAATTGCAGAAGACATTCCCTTTGGCCGACAGCATATGTAATCAGCCATGGATGCAATTAATGTGTTGATGATTTAACAAAGCAAACTTCTGGTCTATTAACTAGTCACAAAATATCCTTGCTATAACACGCCAGTGCTTGCTTGATGAGACAAATGGACACCATCACCTGGCCAAGTTGACACATGAGCCTAGACCATAATACAACTCTTATTTGTTATCTATAGAATTATCCTGACCATTTGTGTAACATTATAAGAATTTAAGAAATAGCTTTTTTGTTTTATGAAAAGTTCCAATGGCATCAGTAAACTTTATAGAGTTTCAGATAAAATAATATGCACTGACTTTAAGTGTACATTGAAAAATTTTAACAACTATATACACTTGTGGAACAATCACCACCAAAATCAAGACATAGAATGCTTTTTCTCACATGCAAATTTCCCTTATACTTCTTGCCAACCAATCGTTCCATCTTCCCCCAGGCAACCACTTACAAAACTGTTTGTCAATAGAGATTAGATTATTTTTTATAATTTTCTGTAAATGAGTTCAAACAATACATTCCCCTGTTTATTAGCTTCTTCCTCTCTGCATAATTTTGTCAAGGTTCATCCATTCTCTTGAAGGCATCAGTTCATTTATTTTAATCTTATATAATGGATATACAACAATTTATTTATTAGTTTGTCTTTTGGTATGCGTTTGGGTTGTTCCTAGATTTTGGCTATTGTGAATAAGGATGCTATATACATTATAGAATAACTTTGTGGACATATATTTTAATTTCTAGAGGTCTCAGGACCTCTTCATATAGCCCTAATTGACTCCTTAGAATTTTCTTCATACTCGATTATGCTCTCTTTGCAAAAGAAGTTTTATATCTTCTTTTCCATTCCCTATGATTTTAATTTTCTCTTGCCTTATAGCACTGGCTAGAACCTTTAGTAAAATGTTTAATAGAAGTAATGAAGGCAAACATCCTTGCCTTGTTACTGATTCAAAACACACTTATTCTTTCATAGTTAAGTGAAATTTAGCTGTAGCTTTTTGTTTTTATTCTTGGTTGTTTGCACCTGCCCAAGCTGGCATGATTTCATTCTATTCCTATTGTGATGAAAGATTTTATCATGGATGAGTGTTAAATTTTAAGAGGACATTTTTTTTCTGCATCCATTCAAACAATCTTTCATTTTGGTCTCCTTTATTCTCTCTCTCTCTCTCTCTTTTGGTGTGGGCAGGCTCCTGGAAACAAACCTGGGTCTCCGGAAAGGCAGGCAAATACCCTGCCACTGAGCCACTGTTGCTGCTCTCTCCTTTTTCTTTTTATATTATAAATGCACAATTGAATTTTAAATGTCAAACTACTCTAATATTCTTGGAATAAATCTACTTGTTCATGATCCATTATCCTTTTTATATTTTAATGAACTCTTTTAATATTTTTAGAGGACATTTTAAACCTAAGTTCATGTAGGATATTGGTGTGTAGGTTTTATATGTTGATTTACCTTGTCACTGTAGTAAAATCAATTAACCGTATTTTTTTGGTTTTCTTCTGGATTCCCCATTGTTCCATTGATCTACATATCAATATTCTGTATCAGTGCTTACACAATATGTCGATAATACTGTATGTCAATACTGTTTATTAATACTAATACATTATATCAATACTAATGGTATAATCAATATATATCAATGCCATTTATGTTACACACTGAATTACTGAAGCTTTATAGCAACTTTTGATATCATTTAAAATCCCCCAACTTTGTTTTTTTATCAAGTTGCTTTTGCCTAGTCTA
Organism: Tamandua tetradactyla; assembly: GCF_023851605.1. Lineage (NCBI taxonomy): Eukaryota > Metazoa > Chordata > Mammalia > Pilosa > Myrmecophagidae > Tamandua > Tamandua tetradactyla. The sequence goes on along the minus strand of NC_135331.1, from coordinate 181,370,345 downwards.
GTCCTTCTTTTATTTATGAAATTTGAAGACCAGCTTGTTAGTTCCTACAAAAAAAAATTAGCCTGCTGACATTCTTATAAGGAATTCATTCAATCTATGGATCAACATAGAATAAGTTGTCATCTTTAAAACCTTGAGTCTTCCAATCCAAGAACACCATTTAGTTAGATCTTTTAAAACTTTTCTTAGAAATGCTTTTAAGTTTTCATTATACTTTTTTGTTAAATGCAATTCTCAGCAATTTGTTGTTTTTGATGCTTACGAATGGAATCATTTTTGTAATTTCATTTTAACTTGTTTGTTGCTAGTTTATAGAAATACAATTGATTATGTATATAGAGAGGGTATACTTCAACTTTTGCTAATCTCTCTTGTTCCAATATATCTGGTGGATTTTTTTTGGGTGGGGGGAAGATTATTTAAGGATTTTCAGGACCATGTTGCTTGCAAATAAAGACAATTACACTTCTTACTTTCCTAAATCTGTACCCTTATTTTTCTTGCTTCATTGAACTGGTAAGGAATTCCAATATAATGTTGAATAGAAGTGGTGAGCATGCATCCTTGCCTTGTTTCCAATTGTGGGGAATGACATTTAGTTTTTCAATATTATTATATATTTCTTTCATATTCCTTCATATTGGTACTTTCAGCTTTTCTCAAAGGTTTTAGATGTACATTTTGGAAAGAACAGAGTTTCAATTTTTAGAAAATCCAGTCTGACAATCATTCTTTTTTCATAACGTACTCTAATTATGTTCATTTTTATTGCTATCATATGCTATTGATATGCATTGATTGGTATTTTTTCTAATTTCTTGGTTTCTTTTGGATTATGTGAGTAAATTTCTCATTACTTAAAAATTATTTTTGTTATTTTGAAAGTTATATAGTGTTCTTGTAACCTTTAGTAATACCTACGGTATTTAGCATACTTTCTTTTAACCACTTGCAGTTTCTGTGTTCTTATTAATATAGATTTTAAGTTTCTTTTTTTGTATCTGTGAATTCATGTGACATTATTTTTCTTGTTTCATTCCATTGAGTCGTCCAGAAAATTAATTTTGTTTGTTTATTGGTAATAGTTATATAGGTACTTGTTGGTACTTTAACCTAACAAATTATCAGAAACAAAAAAACTCTCTCTTCTCTTTGTATTTTTAAATGCTTAAGTGAAACTAATGCATGTGTATTTGTCAGTGTTCTCTAGGGAAACAGAGCCTACAGGAAATCTAAATATTATGATATATTTATGAATTGTCTCATGTAATTCATAATTAGGGATAGGCAATTGCAAATTCTGCAGGATAGGCCACAAGTTGGTGACTCTACTGAAAGTTTTCAATGAAGTTCCCAGGAGAAGCTGGCTGGTTGAAGCAGAGATGCAAATTTTCTTTTCTGATTGCTGAAATAATCAGTTCTCCCTTTAAGAACTTCAACAGATTGGATGAAGCTTCTTTCTTTGTTGAAGGCAATCTTCTCAGTTGATTGTAGAGGCAATTATCATAGACGCAATGAATCAACTTATTGATTATTTATGTTCATGAGATATCTTCACATTAACAATCAAGCCAGTGCATCGCTTGACCAAACAACTGGACACCTTCACCTGGCCAAGGTGACACCTGAACTTAACCATCACAATGTGCATAGTGTCAAGTTCACAGGGTACCACAGAATGTATGCTATTCAGAACACGAAACAAATCTCAGCAGTCTTACCCCTAACTTCTCCCCAGCTCTTAACTCCACTTCCAGAATAAAATATCTTCAAATATTTTATTTCTTTCTTCTGGTATTGCCCATCAAGTTTCTAAACAATAATATTATATTTTTATATCTTGATTCTTTTTTAATTTTCTAAAGAAGAACAGTATTCATATTCTTATAGTTTTACTTAAAGTATGATTTCCCTCTTCTCATATTCTCAATTTTATATTCACCTTTTGCCACTGCCATCTCCTCTCCTCTCCTCTCTTTGTCCTAGGGATTTATATAATTATATATTTTTTTTTTTTAAAGGAAAGACAGAGAGAAGGAAGGAAGGATAGAAGGAAGGAAAGGAGGAAGAAAGGGAAACATCTTTTAAACATTTTTCTTGTTTTATTGTATTTTGTTTCTCCGTTTTTGTTACATGGGCTGGGGCCGGGAATCGAACCGAGGTCCTCCGGCATAGCAGGCAAGCACTTTGCCCGCTGAGCCACCGCGGCCCGCCCCTAATTATATTTTTTATCAATTTTTAAATCTAGTTGCAGAAAAATATGGATGTCTCTTATTTAAAAGCTTTGTCTTTTTTAGTTTATGTCTTTGCCATTTTCTCTATGCCTTTATCAGGTTACAAGCCAATAAAATATCTTGTCCAAAGTCAAGAAAATTGCATAACACAGAACATTTGGTTGACTTGAAACAGTTAGATTGAGATTAGTGAGGTGAGAAGCTGAAGAGGGTCCCTGAAGTCAAATTGTATACAGCCTTAGGTATCATTTAAAAGGCCTTATAATTTAAAATGTAAGCAATAAAAGGGCCATGAAAGATTGTGAGTAGCCATAATCTTGTTTGCATTTAGAAATATCAGTGCATCAGCAGGTATCTGGAAAAGACAGGAGAAAATGTGTAGATGCAAAAGGACCATTTAGGAAATTTTATAGCAATCAAGGGGAGGAATTGTGGAAATGTGAACAGCAATGGCAGTGAGTATAAAGGAAAAACAAATTTGATAATACGTGGAAGCTATATAACTGAAAATTTTAATAGAAGTTGATAAATTAAATATAGGAGTTAAGGAAGATGGAAAAATTAAAAACGATTAAATCAGAAGTCTGCAATTTCTTTTTTAAAGGGTCACAGTTTAAGAACTGTTTTAAATGAATTATGGCTCTATTACATGAGATGGGATACTAACAATCAGTTTTGGATATATCCCATACAAACTGACAATGTTTCTTAGTTCCAACACTCTCATCCTAGAATTTAATGTAGATTCAAAAGAGGGTATTAATGGGAAAAAGGGATACTCTCCACACAGATGCCCAGGCTTTGATTGCCAACGTAAAGTGCATAATGTATGCTCATTATAGGGACAGTACAAATTGTTTGCATTTCAAGAAAACAAACCATAAGAGCATTTACTTTGTTGGCACTTAGTTAAATGGAAGTAGGAGTTTTCAAAAGGTTCCTTTAAAGAAGCAGTAACAGAAACATCTTCCAGATCTAGTAATAGAAGGTAGTTTCAGAAACATTATACCCAAAGTACAAACAACAAAAGAAAAAAGAGATAAATGGGTGTCCTCAAAATCAAATGTTTCTGCACCTCAAAAGACTTTGTCAAAAAGGCAAAGAGGCAACCAACTCAATGGCTGATATCCTGTATACATAAAGAAATCATGCAACTCGGCAACAAAAGAACAAACAACACAATTATAAAACAGGCTAAAGATACGAGTTGGCATTTTCTGAAGAGGAAATACAGATGGCTCAAAAGCACATGAAGAGATGTTTATTTTCATTGGCTATAAGGGAAATGCAGATCAAGATTATGATGTGGTACCACCTCATATCTATAAGAATGGCTGCTATTAAACAAGCAGGAAACTATAAATGTTGGAGAGGATGTGGACAAATTGGAAACATGCACTGCTGGTGGGAATGTATAATGGTACAGCCACCATGGAAGACAGTTTGGTGGTTCCTAAGGAAAATAAATGTCAAGTTGCCCTATGATCCAGCAATAGCACTATTTGGTATACACTCAGGAGAACTGAAAGCAATGTCGCAAACAGATATTTGCACACTGATGTTCACAGCAGCATTATTCACAATCGCCAAAAGATGGAAACATTCCAAATGCCCATCAACAGATAAGTGGATTAGCAAAATGTGGTAAATACATACAATGGGATATTATGCAGCAGTAAAATGAAATGATTTCTTGAAGCACATGACAAGATGGATGAGCCTTGAGGACATAATGTTGAGTGAAATTAGCCAGACGCAAAAGGATAGATACTGTATGACTCCACTTTTATGATGATGGTAAAGGTAAAATCAGGGTTATAATAGAGAATATTGGGGATTTAGAGGTACATAGAAGCCAGAGATGGGTGATGGTTAGCTAAGGAGGTGGAACTCAAATGTAAGGAAATAGATAGAAGTGAAGGCAGTTCCCTAGTGGGTCTATAAGTAATAACATATTGAACAAGATTGGAAAAGGTTGTATAGACCTGTGTATCTCACTGATTAACTCTAGAAATATAAATCAATTCTTGTGAGAACTACTTCAAAATTATGATTCATGTACAAAGAGTGTTTAAGTCCAGGGTACAGGGGAAAACTGCTATTGCATGCTATGGGCTATGTTTAACAGAAAAACATAGAGTACTACCACTGCAATAGCAGGAGTAAATGATGGGGGGAGGGTCAAGAGTTAAGGGGAGGCTTAGACTTCCTATTTGGCGAGGGTATGATTATTGGTTATCTTTCTCTGAGGAACAATGAAATCATCTAAAATTGAGAGTGTTGATTGACTGTGAACTTTAGGCATTATAAATAATGCCTAATGAATGCAGGTGGCTGAAGGATGCACTGACAGAAAAGTACATTGGCGAACAATAGTGTATACTTATGATCGAATATTGTGCTGCTACAAAAAGGAATGACTTCGTTTTTGCAACAATGTGAATGAACCTGTAGAACATCTGGTGAGGTAAAATAAGCCAAAAATGAAAAAACAATTATTGTATGGTCTCCTTCAGAAAATGCTGATTAGAAGACAGGGGCCTAGACTATAAGCTCTTATAGCAGATACATTTAGACCAGAGTGATAATTATTATTTCTGGATTTTGAGAGGCTGTTTTATATATCTGTAACCTGGTATTTAGAAATAAGAATGAAGCTGATCAGGTCGGAATGAAAGTAATTCAGAACACAGGGGTAAGGAAGACACTGTTCATATTTTAAGAACCACACTACCCTTTGAAACCAAAGGAAAAAAAAGTTTCTATTGTCCAGAACCTAATTTTTCTGTAGGACATAATGTAACTCAACCTGTCTGGGTAGCTCATTTGAATGACTGAAACAAAGGGAGCCCAGAAAAAGAATGAGGGCCTTTAAGCCTGTATAGCTAGATGTAATGCCTGGATCTATCCTAGAATATATTAAGCAGATAAGTAAAAAGTATTGGCAACTTCCCTTGAGGGATAGGAGAAAAATATGGAACTATTAAACTTGACCATCGAGGAAACCCCCGATACTGTATCAAACATTAGAGACACCCAAATCAATGGCCCTAGCCCTCGATCTTGGGGCGGGGGGGGGTCACCCCATGAAACTGATTTCTGCAAAGAATAGGCTAAGCCTACTTAAAATTAGGCTTGAGCCACCCCCAGAGAACCGTATTTGTTGCTCAGATGTGGTCTCTCTCTCTAAGCCCATATGGCAAGTAAACTCACTGCCCTCCGCCTCTACGTGGGACATGACTCCCAGGCCAGGGGTGTAAACCTCTCTGGCAACATGGGACAGAAATCGTAGGTTGAAACAGGACCTGGGATCAAGGAATTGAGAAAATCTTCTTGACCAAAAAGGGGAAGAGAGAAATGAGACAAAATAAAGTGTCAATGTTTGAGAAATTACAAATAGAGTCAAGAGGCTATCCTGGAGGTTATTCTTACTCATTATATAGATATCCCTTTTTAGTTTATGGTGTATTGGAGTGTCTGGAGGGAAGTACCTGAACTGTAGAGCTGTGTTCCAGTAGCCTTGACTGTATAATGATATAGCTTTTTCAATGTAACTATGTGATTGTGTAAACCTTGTGTCTGATGTTCCCTTTAACTAGGGTATGGGCAAGTGAGTAAAAAATTTGGATAAAAAATGGACAAATAATAAGGGGAACAAAGGTTAAAATGAATTAAGTAGATGGAAATACTGGTGGTCAATAAGAGGGAGGTGTGAGGGAGCATGGCATGTATGAATTTTTCCTTTTTTCTTTCTTTTTCTGGAGTGATGCAAATGTATAAAAAATTGATCATGGTGATGAATACACAACTATGTGACAGTATTGTGAACCACTGATTGTATACCATGTATGGAATGTTTGTGTGTTAAGAATGTTTGGACGTTGTTTTATCAATAAAAATATTAAAAAAAGGAAATAAGGGTGAAACAAGAATATATAACTTTCAAAAGCACAGATCCCCTTTAGGTTTTATTTATTACAAAATTAATGCCCAACCAAAAGCTCATTTCCTTATTTCTTGTCCATTTATGTGCAATGGTGTCAAAGTAGCAACTTTTAGATATTAATCCTTTCTTTATATTTCCTAGTACTAGGTAAATATATTTAACCTTCCAGGTAAGGAGATTTGGTTTGTGATTTCCAAAATGCTTAAGGGTTTGGGAATCAGCCATACTGAATATTCATATTATATTCATCTTGTCGCAGACTAATAATTTTTAATTAATTTATTTTTTTGTAGCTAAAATATTTGCAGGTTTCAAAACCAAATCTTAGTGTACTCACCAATTGCGTGGTAGATTTGATTTAAAAAATCCCCTACCACTGAAAAACAATCAAATCTTGAAAAAAATACTCTTTTTATTCCTTGTTATAGAGTAAACTGATACTCCAGGGTAGTGAGTAAGTAATAGGTGATCAATATCCTTTAGATAAAGGCAATTCTGACTGTATCAGGAGGCAATGTCCTGGGACTTTGGCCTGGTGGGAAAACTGAACTTGATATTCTCTGATTAACCAAGATGATGTTGGCAAGGAGGCACATCAAACAAACGTCCAGAGAAGAGCAAAGTATCTGCTATGTATACTTTCAGAATCCCCACAGGATAGACAGCAAAAATTGAATAAATAAAACCAGTTTGGGATTACAAAAGTGTGTTTGTAGTTTTAGGCTACCAAGATTCCCGGGAAAAGATATATGCTATATTATAGGTTCTATTTATAGGTTTACTTATACAAATAACATCACCATGATTTCTTGTTTAAAGGTATTCCTTAATGTTCTGGAAGTGAATTGTGGGAGGAGCATATTTTCTTTTAAGCTGATAAAGCAATTTCCAATATTGTCTACTATTTCTCCTATCAGATCCAAACAACAAAAGGCTTAGTAAGAACAATATTGAGTACCATTGAGTCCCTTATCTTTCCATTGGTTATCTTAGGTGTTCACTTTAGCATGTCAGTCTGGAAACAAGGCACTGCACAAAACCAGCTATTTGGTTCACTCTGTTATCCTATAACATAATATTCTGCTTATAGTTCTATCCAATAACATGGGATAAATAATGTTGAAAATATACATTTTATACACTTTGATTGTCTGGAATTTATTAATAAGATTATCCAAACACGCATAATGTATGGAGGAATAGTTTGGCAATCCTCATCCTCTGATATGAGTTTTGTTTTAAGTATGAGCAGCCAAACTGATTTACAGTTTAAAATGTTATAGGGTATTTTCATGAAAGTATAATGACATATCATAACATCAATGCTTTCAAATTTAGAGTTGTTCATTTTTTATAGTATAAAAATTCCTATCCTCTTTTTCTGTTTAGCTTGTCCAAAGACATCATACTATGAAATCCATAATTTAACCATCCATTTTAAGTTTTTCTTTTCCAACTTGCCATGGTTTTGCTTGATTAAAACAACATCAACAACACAACATCATGCAATAACAACCTTAGAATTCTGTGTAGATGATTGAATCATGTCCCCCATAAAAAGTAGTTCAGGCCCCAACCCTGGTCTTGTGGGCATAAATTCATTTGTAAATAGAATCTGATGATTTATGCCCCAGGATTGGGGCACAAATAGATGATATTATTAGCTACGGGGTACCCAAGCTGAAGCTGAGAGTCAATGAAGCCTGGAAGAGAAAGGAGGAAATGTTGCCAAGCAGTTTATTACCATGTAGTGGAAAAGCCAAGGACCAAGGATCGCTGACAGTCCCCAAATGTCCCTGTTTTGGGAAGAAAGCTTTCCTTTCATCTCTTCAATTTTGGACATCTCCTAGCCTCAAAACCATGAGCCAATAACCCTCCTGGTATTTAAGTCAATCATTGTATGGTATTTTTTTTCAGCAACTGAGAAACTAAAACAAGATAGTATAAAACTTCTGTGTGTTAAAAATCACATCACAATCATATTTGTATATCTTATGACTACCTTAAAATGCTCAATGAATGTTTAATAAATAAGTAAATGACTTATTAGAATATTGCATTAATTGCATCAACATGTGATCATTTATATCTATTATCTTGTCCCTGAGATATAACATACTAAATGGAAGCTTAAGCTTAAGCCACCTCAGTGGCTAATTTGAAATGGGATCTTAAAAAATATAAGAACACAGTAATATTTGTTTCATATTTTAATATTTAAAATACCCATAAAACTAAACTAGGAAAACAAATTTCATTCTATTTTCTATAGAGCCTCTGCAATGATAGATGAAGGGAATACCATTTATATATATGGATTGCAAAAATGTATTTATATAGATACCACAATATAAAATGAGCAAAATAGAATTGTGTGGTAGATAAAGGTGTAATTATTTATCCTACAGATAATTACTGAATACGTCATATGTATTACGCTCTTAGCTTGCACTAGATATGAGGGTAATTTTTAAAAAAAATTGCATGGTGATGTATAGCGAGAATCAAGAAGATCCTGAGATTCTTATCATGGGAGAACCTAAACAGTAGTGAGATAGGGGACACAGGGAAAAGAGCATTTTGTGGAAAAGTGTTGAATTTCCTGAGTCTGAGGTATTGTATATCATGTAGGTGATAGGTCACATTGTTTAGGGGTAAGGAGTTGTGATGGTCAGTTTTTGTGTCAACTTGCCTAGGGTCCTTTGACACAAGTCACTATATGGAGCATCATGGGAACACAAGCCCAGAGACTGTGGAGGCCCCCAGAAAATAAGTTCTTTATTGCTTTCACAGCACAAAGGGACCAGAAGAGCAGGGGAAAAGAGCCAGGTGTTCTGAGGAGGCCAGCTGCTCAAGTCAGAGTCAATGGATGGCAGCTGCCTGCCTCTCTTTACATTGGAGATAAGCCCCAGGGAGGCCAACTGCTCCGCAGCTCTGCAGGCTTCCCTACAGAGATGGGGCACACCTACACAGGGTCCTGCCAATGACCAACTGTTGTACCCTGGCAAGCAGCTGGGACTGGTTAAGATTTAACATCCTACCCCCAGCTCACCAGCCTGTGGTCGCTTGTGAAATAGATAAATACAAAACACCTGCATGCAAATTAGCACAAAGGGAAACACAGCAAACACCTGCACATAACCAAGCAAGCGGGGAAAAGGAAGGGAAAGGTGAGGGTGGACAGAGGCCACTGGATGTGTCACTGACGACCCCAATAGCTACATTTCCCAGCTATTTCATCAACCATTCATCTTGATGTTGCTGTGAAAGTATTTTGTAGAAATGATTAAAGCCCACAGTCAGCTGAATTTAAGAGAGAATGTGGACGATTCAATCAATTGAGCGGCCTTAAGAGCAGAGCTGAGGCTTTTCAGAAGATGAAATTCTACCTATCAATAGCAGCTTCAGTTCATGCCAGAGTTCTAGCCTGCCCTTCTTGAGAGCTTGCTCCACAGATTTCAGATTTGCCAAGCCAGCCCCCATAATCACACAAGCCTATTTTTTGCATTAGTTCTGTTACATATCTCCTACTCGTTTTTTTCTCTGGTTGCACGTTGGAGAAAATATGATTATGAAATTGTAAATAATAGGAAAACTTGAGAACTATAATATAAATAGCAGAAAAATTACCATGCTTTGGGGATGTACCAGATACTACCGGTGCTTGTTCAAAGTCCCTGCACTCTCTGTTGTACCACACCCAACTTTTAATTGCCAGTGTCTGCATTTTTATGCCTTAATATTTTGTTTCTGCAACTCCAGAAGGTCATCCTGCCCATGTGCTCCTGACAATCTGAAGTCAGTAGAGTTAATGCCCATGTCCTCACCCAGCAGCATCACCCAATAAATCTCTGGGGTTGCTGCATTAATCTCCAGTTGCCTTGCCATTGTGAGGGATAATTCTGAACTTTATTTTTGCATTGATTCCCAGAGTTTCACCATGGGATTATGCTCCACTCAACCACTGTTACAGCTGTATTGATAATACATACTGACTTACACACTGTCTCATTTATCCCTTCCAGTGCTTCTTGTACCTTTCAGGTAATCTATTTGCACATGAATACTTGACCCATGGTGAGTTTCTGCATAAACAAAAGCTAAGACAGGGCACTCAAAATTTAGCTGAACTGAGAGGTCAAAAGTCTTTGTTATTCCAACTCTTGTGGAATTTAGGAAAAAATGAAAAATGAATGTGGACGCAGCCTTGCTGTCATTTCATAGGTGAAGAATAGTCTTATGTCACTTTGTATAGCCAAAGGATAGGCCAAAATTAGATCCCTGATGGTCTTATTTATAATATAGAGGAGTATCTGATATCTTGGGCTCTCTTACCCAGTGGTTATTCTTCTAATTCATAAAGTTCCAAAATCGTGCACTGGAGAGGGCAGTCTCACCATTGCATGAGACAGAGAAGAAGATTGCACAAAGCACTGGAGGAAATTTGAGAGCTGGAGAAAGATGAAATGTCAGAGTCAAATATATTATGAAGAAACCTAAGCACTTAAAACTGTGATTGATGCAATGTCACCTTGGAAATTGAGTTGAAGCTAATTGCTCTCATTATATTTTAAGATAGGAACTAAATTTAAATAAGTCAAATTTAAGGAATTTTGAGTTATCAGTAAGAAAAACAACTAAAGAATCTATATGAACTATTTTACACGAAAATGTACCTTGCCTTAATGACTACACTCCGGATGATGGAAAGCATTTATATTGACCTAAGAAAAATAGTTTTTAATGATTTCATTTATTTTTTTATTTTAATAACTCTGTGAAATTGTCTGGTAAAAATCTCAAAGAGATACTCCTGCGTATGGTGTTGAGAAGCAATTTCAGCACCTATTATAGAACTTCACAATATAACATAACCTGTTGTGTCTCACTGGTTAATCACATAATAGCATTTAGAAATTGTTCACACAGCCAGGCAAAATGTCTTGCCATAATGCTATTTATGCAACAGGTATTTTATTGTGCTTTTATGACATAAAAAAACCACATCAAAGCACTCTAGAAACATCTTAAGTGAATAACAAGAGCAGAATCACAAAGCAGAGCAAAAGCTTTATGTACAAAGAGAATTAATAAGAATTACCTTTTCACACAGCATTGCCGTTGTAAAACATACACACTCTTAAGCTCTTTTAAAACTGTGTTATGGAAACATTATTACTGAAGCAAGACCAGTGAGACCACTTAGTATCACATCATTGTATAATTTCAAATAGAGGAATAAATTGATAACTTATTTTCTTTTGTCCAAAATATAAATAGCAATTATTTCATATCCTGTTATGAAAGCTGTAAAATATGACAGAATATTTATGGCAAATTGCCTATCTTAATATGTTATGTACATTTCATATCTTTGATTAACTATAAAATGAAGTTGTAAACAAGTTCCTATTACTGTATAAACAATCTACCACTTCCCCTTTTAATCACATTCGCTGCATATTTCAGGAGTGTTAATTATGAAAACAAAATCCATGGGACTGCACTAAACACACAGTGAACTCTAAGTTAAAACATGGAATATAGGGCGGCTCGATGGTGGCTCAGGGGCAGAGTTCTCACCTGCCATGCTAGAGGCCCGGGTTCGATTCCCCGTGCCTGTCCCTGAAAAAAATAATGATAATAAAAAAGAAAAGACAAACAAGGATGGACTACAGTTAAATAGTACAATCATAAAAAATGAGCTTTCATCAATTATTAACACCAGTGCAAGGTGTTAATAATAGGGTGGTACAGGGGAACGCTATATTTCATGCACAATTGTCCTGTACACCCACAATTTCTCTAATAAAAAAGATAAAGATATTTTAAAAATTCCTATAATATTTAAACAACAAAATTAAAGGTTGCTATAGTGTAATATAAAATGTTTCATGACTTCATTTCCGGGGATAACATGGACCTGTACAAATCTATACATAAACAATGTGTTGAAGTAACTGTCAAATATTTGTGTTTTAGCTTAACAAAACACATTGAGAGTAAATTTTACTTTTAGGATATTTGAGAAATATTTTTACCTCAATATTGTCAGAACAGTGCATGAGAATGCTATCTTTCTTTAGGATTGACTGCATTTGGAAAACTTCCGGGGCAACTCAAGTCAAGATATGAGGTAAGTGGTGCTTGCCTTTGGTCTCTTTTATTTCCTGCACCAGAACTTTTCAACTTTGCAATGCAATACTTTCTCAGCAACCATGGAAGATATATTCCCAAAGAAATTTGTTTCATGTAATTTCAAAAAAGAAAAAAAAAAAGGCCACTAATGAAATAAGTCCTTTTCATCAATCCAGTCTTAAATATTTATTCACAGGGGTATCTGTATTTTCAAACCTGGGGTAAAAGGACACTTTATTTAAAAATCCTCAAAATGACAGGGATCACCCCAGAATTCCAAACCAGGAAAATTAGGTGGAAGCTATGGTAATGCATATTTTCCTGGAATTTAGGAAGACAACTTTAAAATCAGAACTATCTGACAAATAAAATGTCATTGGAAATATTCAGGCTAAGTCAGAGCAGTTAGACATAAAGAGAGAAGATCTTAGAACTGTGTTCTAATTATGCTAAACTTTACTTAGTTGAAATCTTAACATTTTGGGGGAGGAGTTGTCAGAAAGATGAAAGAGCTAAACACTTACAGTTAAAATATTCTAAGCGGTGCATTTCGGGAAATTATACCTTGTCTCACCAACCGGCCATTGTTTTCTTCCTGTTGTAAGAGAAGATGATAGGGCTTTTGGTTCTTTCCTAAAGTTCTTATTCGTATTTCTCTTTTATCTCAGCACTGAGCTATCAGCATGCCATTCTGATATGGGGGCATACCATGCCCACTTCATTACTTGTCTTGGCTCATACAAATTTTGATTAATAGAATATACTACGGTGTGTATATATTCCCAATAAATTGTTTTGAGAAGGGTCTTTATGTGGTACACTTTCTGAAATTTCCCTTCTGGAGTGCTTGCTGACCAGCCCTGTTATTCTTTCCACTTCATGATTTCCCCATCATCGCCGTTTTGATATATCACAGGTGGGCATAAGAAATTAACTGGGAATTTGGGGGGAGTATTGTGGAAGCCCCAGATGATGTGCAAAAGTCAGCAGATGACACTTAAAGGCTAGAAATGCACAAGGTTGTTTCAGAAAAGGCATCCTGGTAGCCTCCAGGATCATATAAGAAAAGGCTAAGTCCTTATTTGATTCGTTAAAGGAAATGAAGATGCAAGGTCTACCCTACAGATTTTCAGGCCAGCAGAGAGACTGGTTGGAAATTTTATTTTAAGTGGTATAGCCAATGCAATGTAAAAGTAACAGGAGAGGCAGCATCAGCTGCTCAAGAGGCAGCTAGGGAGTTCCCTGAAATCCTGAAAAAAAATTGTACATGGATTTCCCTGTTCATCTGGTCACTAGGCCTCTAACCCTGCAATGTGGAAGGGATAACTGTAATAGCATTCTTATGTAAAAGCATTTTCTTTCAGCTTTTTAATAACATTGCGCTATTGTCTTCTCATGTCCACTGTTACTAATATGCGGATTTCTGCTTGCATTTTCCTATGCCTTCTGAGGTGATCTTTTAAAGATCATAAGATAGCAGATGGAAATATGGATTTACACAAAGGAAAAAAGAGGACTGGAAGTGGTTACTACATGAGCAAGCATATAATATTCAAAAATGTATTTAAATCTCTAAGACAACATTGATTATTTATACAAAAATAATAATAGGGTTTTCTGTGGCATATAATATATGAAGAAGTAGTAAATGTTGCAGTAATAGTATAAAGTCAAAAAGGGAAGAAATGGAAGTATCCTATTGTGAACTTCTTATATTATACCTTAAGTGGTATAATATTCCTTAATCTTCATTTCTGTAGATATAAACCCATTGTAAAGAGGACCTCTGGAGATGCTATTTTTGGTTGAGGTGTGGCCCAATTTAAGAAGGCAGTTCTTAATCTGGATTACTGGAGGCTTTTAAATTGCCATAAACCACAAGTCAGCAGAAAACAGAAGAGCAGAAGAATGGAGAGGACAGTTCCTCATGATGGGAAAAGCCAAGGAATTCCGAAGATCACTGGCAGGCAGCGCCAGAATGCTACACAGCCTTCGGGGAGAAAGCAAGCCTTGCCAACATCTTGATTTTCAACTTCTAGCCTCAAAAAAACATGAGCTAATAAATGCTTGTTGTTTAAGCCAACCCACTGTTTGGTATTTGTCATGCCACCTGGCAAATTAAGATAGAAGCAAATTAGATTTAAACCTACGCATATCAGTAATAACATTATATCTAAATTATTTTAAAAGACCCATTTAAAGACAAAGAAAAACAGATCAGATAATAAAAGCAAGACACAATTATATGCTGCCTATGTCAAATTCACATTTAATACAAAGATAATAATAGGTTTAATGTAAAAAGATGGAAAAGATAAACTTGATTTGTAATTGCGAATCCTCCCACAAAGAAAACTCCAGTCCCATATGGCTTCACTGGAGAATTTCAGCAAACCTTTAAGGTATTTATTATACAAATTTTCCACCAACTCTTACAGAAAATTCAAAAATGAATACTTTCCCCTTGTATTATGGGATTCGTCATTATCCTGATGCCAAAGCCATAAAAAACATTACAAGAAAAGTATAGATAGTATTCCTTATGCACACCATTGCAAACTTTCTCAATGAAATTTTAGCAATTTGAATCCAACAATATGGAAAAAGATGTGATAATACATCATTCCAAATAAGATTTATCTCAGGAATGTAAGATTGGTTTACTATTTGAAAAACAATCCACATAAATGTGCTGAATTGAGGTTGTTATGTACCCCAGAAAAGCCATGTTCTTTTAATCCAATCTTTGGGGGCCGACATGTTGTGGGTGGGAACTTTTGCTTAAATCATTTCCACGGAGATGTGAACCACTAATTTAAGGAGGGTGTCTTAATCTGCTTACTGGAAGAAAAAAAAAGACAGAAAACAGAGAGTCCATAAAGGCAATACAGAGAGCAGAGAAATGAACCCAGAGATATCAAGAGAGAAAGAGAATGTCCCAGGAGAACCCAGAAGGACACACAAGATCTGAGAGCCATTTTAAACCACCCTAGGAGAGAAGAACAGCAGATGGTACCATGTCACAGAGAAACCCAGGCCCCCATAGGCTTTCCTGAGTGAAGAAATCACGTTGATGCCTTAATTTGGACGCTTTAATGGCCTTAGAACTGTTAATTTGCAACTTAATAAATTCCCTTTGTAAAAGCCTATTCGTTTCTGGTATATTATACTCCAGCAGCATTAGCAAACCAAAGCAATAATTTACCATATTAAAAAAGTAAACAAAAAATCATATGGTAACCTCCAGATGTGAAGAAAAAATAATTCTTTACAATCCAACATTGATTCCTAATTTTTAAAAATACATTATCTCAGCAAACTATGAATAGAAACAAATTTATCCAACTTGATAAAGGACATCTATATAAAACCCTAACGGTTCATATGATGCTTAATGGTGATATAGTGAATGCTTCCCCAATAAGCATAGAAATAGGGAGAGGATGCTTACTGTCACCACTCGTATTTAAGACTTTACTGGAAGATCTTGTCAGGGCATTACAGCATGCAAAAGAAGTGCAAGTCCTTCCTGATTGGAAAGGATAAATTAAAACACCCTTTGTTTACAGAGACATGATCCTTTCTGCAGAAAATATGAAGAAATCCAAAAAATAACTATGGAAAATAACAAGGAGGTTAGAAATGTTGCAGTATACAAAACTGAAATGCACTTAACATACAAAACAAAATATTCATGCAATACTCCATTTCAAAAGAACAGAGGATAAAATATCACAAGGTTATCTAATAAATGCAGAAACAGAATTCGACAAAATCAAATGCCCTTTCATGGTGTAAACACTGACCAAACTATGAATAGAAGACAACTTCCTCAACCTAAAAAAGAGCATCTACAAAAGATCCATAGCTAATGTCATATTTAATGGTAGGAGACCAAGAGTTTTCACCTTAAGAACAGGAAGAAGGTAAGGGTGTCCTCTCTCACAACTTCTATTCGACATTATACTGTTTATTCCAGCCAAAGTCATTAAGCAAGAAAAATAAAGTATCCATATCGAAAAGGAAGAAGTAAAACTCTCTCTGTTTGTATATTATATGATCTTGAATAAATAAAATCCTATGGAATGCACATACACACATATGCACACTCATACACACATGCAAAACTATTAGAGCTAATAAGCAAGTTCAGCAAAGTTTCAATATACAAGGTCAATATCCAGAAATAAGTTATTTTTCTATACACTAGAAATGAACAATTTGAAAATTAAATTGAGATCTATTCAATATGCAATATCATCAAAAAGAATATCATACTTAGAAATAAATTTAACAAAATAAGTGTAAGACTTGTACACATAAAAAATTTTAAAACAACATTGGAAGTAGTTTTAAAAGACCTAAATAAGTGTAAAACATCATGTGTTCATTGACCAAAATACTTAATATTGTAAAGATGGTGCAGCTCCCCAAATTGATCTAAACATTAAACACAATTTCTGTGAAATACCATTTGTTTTTTGACATAGTTGAGAAGCTAATCATAAAATTCACATGGAATTGTATGGGACCCAGAATAGTCAAAACAATATTAGAAAAGAATAAAAGAAGTTGGAGGATTCATACCTCCCATTTCAAAACTTATAATCCTACCGTAATCAAGAAATTGTGTTACTGGCTTAAGAAAAAACATACAGAGCAGTAGATAATAGGGAGAACCCAGAAGTAAACCCCTACATTTACGGTCAATGGATTTCACATTAAGAAAATTCGCTGGGGAAAAGAACAATCTTTTCAACAAATGGTTCTGAGATAAATTGATAACCATATGCAATGTAAAAATGTTGGACCCCTTCGTCACATTATATATGAAAATCCATTCAGAAGGATCAAAGACTCAAAATTAGAGCTAAAAGTATAAAAATTATTTGAAGAAAACTTACATGTAAATCTTTGTGACCATCTATCAATCCATATTTTTTTAGATAGACACCTAAACACAACCAACCCAAGGAAAACAAAATAAATTGGAGTTCATCAAAATTAACTTTCATACCTTAATGGAAACTATCAAGAGAGTAAAGATGACACATAGAATGGGAAAAATGTTTGCAAGTTATGTATCTGGCAAGGGTCTAATATCCAGAATATATAAAGAACTCTCACAACTGAACAACAGAAAGAAAAGTGATCCAATTAATAAATGAGCAATGCATTGATTAGACATATCACCAAAAAAAATGCAATAATGACACATGGCCAATACGTATTAGTGATTCTCAACATCATGAGTTATTGGGAAATGCAAATCAAAACCGCAATAAGATACTACTTCATCTCCACTAGAATAACTATAATAAAAAGAAGGAAATGAACACGTTTGTGAGGTTATAAAGAAATTAGAACTCTTATAAATTGCATATGAGAATGTAAAGTGGTGGAGCCACTTTGTAAAACAGTTCAGCATCCCCAAAAGCTAAACAGAGAATTACCATAAACTATTGCATTCCCAGTTATACATCAAGATAAGTGAAAAATAGGTTCACACAAAAACTTGTATATGAATGCTCATTGCAACATTATTCAAGGTAGCAAAAAATGGAAACAAACCACATCCGTGATTGATGAGTGGATAAACAACATGTGGTATATATATTAAAAAATTAGAATATTATTTGTCCACAAAAATAAATGAAATATTGATACATGCTACAAGGTAGATGAAACATAATATATATTGATATATTATACTAGATGAAAGTAGACAAACAAAATAAACCACGTTAATACCAATTCCACATCTAAGAAATGTATAAAATAGGCAAATCCATAGAGACAGAAAGTAGATCAGCGGTTCCCAGGGGCTGAGGAGAGTGGGGAGTATGGAATAACTGCTAATGGATATGGAATTTCTTTTGGGGGGAATAAAAATGTTGTGGAATTAGATAGAAAGTGATGATTGCACAACTTTGTGAATATACTAATAACCACTGAACTGTATACTTTAAAGGGGCCAATTTTATTGCATGTGAGTTATATCACAGTAGAAAGATTACTACACAAAGATTGATTTTATTTCCATATACTATACATAATCCAAAATTGAAATTTTTAAAACTTTCATTTACAGTAGCATTAAAATAAGAGATAATTGGAGATAAACCTGACAAAAGATGTGCAAGACCTACAGACTGGAAACTATAAAACATTGCTGAGAAATTAAAGTTCTAAATAAATGGATATATACAGTTTGTTAATAGGTTGGAAGACGTAATTTTAAAATGACAGTTGTCCACAAATTGATTCATAGATTTAATGCAATCCCATTAGAAACCCCAGCAGAATTTTTATAAAAATTGAGAATCTGAGTCTAAAATTTATATGGAAATGCAGAGTACTGAGAATAATTAATGTAATTTGAAAAAATATGAATAACATTGCAAGATGAACATTACTTGATTTCAAGCTTTATTATGAGGTTATCATAATCAACCAGTATACTATTTCAGTATATAATTATTAGAAACTAAATACATAATTAATAACTGAAATTTAGGGAGAAGTATCAAAAAAATATTAGGTATAAAATATTACAGATGACCAGGAGTGACTCTTTCCAAACTACTTAGAAAATAAGTGTTTTGAAGTTTAAATCAGTGTGAGATTGTGTGGGAAAGGGTAAGGAGTTTTCTTTTCACTAAAATAATCAGTGTAGAAATAGATGATTTAATTAGTAATACAGTCGTGTGTCAGCTGAATTTTGAATTAAATATAAATGTTTCTTACAAAGTAATTTCTAAAAGCATTTTGGAATTATATCTCATGAATGCTGATCCATTTGGTAAAGTTTTACTTCAGGTAAGTCAATTTTGTTTTGTTTTTAACTAATTTTGTTTTGTTTTTAACTCAAACTGTTGACTAGCCTTAGATGCTTTTCATGTATCATCATGATTTACTTCCTGATTGGTTCAGGTCAAAATAGCATAAATTAAATTTTCTCATTCATTTTATTACCTGTAGAACTTAGGAGACACAAAATCAATGGAAAAAAATAATATGGATTTGTCAAAGTTTCGTAGATTCTTCCAAGGTCAGAGTTCCTTCTTGGCAAATTAGACTTCCTTCACAAATTGTAGATGAATCACTATCTAATAAATACTTAAGGGATTGCAGCAGTACAGTGTTTTCATTAAATTGCTATTTGCGATGGACACTTGAGATCTGTGATCATAATAATGTCTATCAATTCAGAAAAGCTAAAGGTTCTAAACACAGCAAAAAATAGCTAAAGAAATTTGCTGAGTAGGACTACAGCATGCTGAAATAGGCATTTAAATGATCCTTATAACAGTGGCCACAAATATAGTTACAAATACTCTTTAAATACATGCTTGAAACTATTAGTAAACAAGAGACTAGCTTCTAGCTTCTAAGAACATGGCCCAAGAGCTTTTATATGCTAACTCATTTATTCTTCCTCACAATCATTATCAACTATAATCACCATTATGGGGGGGTGGGGGGTGGGATTGAGGAATAGAAAAATGACCTTTCCCAAATTTATACAACGGGTGTACTGTGATTATGTAAAAATGCAAAAGCAGCCTAACCTATCTTGGCTAACTTTCTAGTGTGACTGGAGAGGATATCAAAAAGGACCATCTTCAACTCATATATCTGTAATAAGTATAACCAGTTTCTTTAGCTTAAGATACAAACAGAACTACTTCTCCATTAATCCTGGAAAGAATTACATCTTTGAGCCCTTACCTACCAGATTAGTAAATTCACATTTACCTGGGTTTTCTTCTCTCAACTTCCTGGAGTATCCACCCTTTTCCATGGACATTTATCCGTGTGTTTTAGAGTTAGTTCTGCTTGCCTTTGCTGAGTGCTGTTGTTTCCAGAACTCCGAGAACTTTACTACCACTGGCTCGGAACCAGTTGTTCAGAGGTTGCTACAACCATAAGATTCGCTAAAGATTTGCATGTCTGCACCTTGTGCAATAAACATTATTTACCCCTGAAACTCAGCTAAAGGATAATGGAGGCAGACAATCTGTACAATGCTTGGTTAAAGAAAGGAAAATCTGTACTTGGCTAAGTTAAAGAAGAAAGGAAGAAAGGAAACCACCTCTCAAGTTCACCTCCTTCTCACACTCTCTCAGCCCCTGCTACACATAAAATCTTTAGGAAATTTTGCCTGATTAATATAATTTTCCTTTTAATTGTTCTGTTTCCAAAAAGACTCAGTGTATCTCTAATAGTCCACTCTGGTACCAGACTAAATTTGAATAAAGCAAAGCACATATACAGACTCCCCTGATTAAAAGCAAGTTATGAAGCTACCATGGCTTATGGGATGCATACCAAATTCCTTAGAATTATATTTATGGCTCGTTATAGTTCTCCACTACCTATCTCTCCAACCTCATTCCCTACAAGCTCCCTTTGTGGAGGGTATGGTGTGTTGAGATGCACCACCAAATGCTCGTCGACTGTTGCATATTCCTTCACAATGAATGCCCTGCCTTTGCACGTGTTCACCCAGCTCTACCTTTCGCTTAAACACCAGTCATTTCCTTCTTTAATCTAGGATTTCTACTCATCTTTTAGGACTCAAATGAACCATTCTCTCCTCTGAGAAGCATTCCATTGTTACCACCCCACCCAGCTGTTCACCAGGCATCTGTACATGCACATTAGAATGCACCATACTCCAATACACTTGCCACCCTAAGCAGTGAACTGGATGCTCCCCACCTGCAGGGCCTGACTTTTATCCCCTTATTTCAAGTACTCTGGTGTTATGGCTTTAATTTTGTCTCCTATAAAATGCGTTCAAGGTCTAAACGCTGCACCAGTGAATGTGATGTTATTTGGAAATAAGCTGTTTGAAGAAGATGTGGTTAGCCACATGAAGCCAAAGGGGATTAAGGTGAGCCCTAATCCAATATGACTGGTGTCCTTAAAAGAATAGAAAAATTTGGACACAGAAACAGACATGGAAGAGAGCATCATGTGACAACAGAGGCAGAAATTAAGGTGCTGAAGTTATAAGCAGAGGAAAGCCAGGGATTGTCAGCAAGCAACCAGAAGTTAGAAGAGAAAAGAAAGGTTTCAGAGGGAACGTGGCCCTGCCAACACCTTAAGTTTGGACTTCTAGCCCCCAGGACTGTGAAACAATACACTTTGGTTATTTTAAACTACCTACTTTGTGGTATGTTGTAACAGTAACCTGAGAAAATGAAGACATCTAGATATAATGTGATATTTAGGAATGTTTTTTGAACAAATAGAGATGTTATAAATAGCAACTGAAAGTCTTGGGATATTAGTATGAGTAGTGATCTGAGAAATTATTTTGCTTATTGTTTTCGTTTTATAGAAAATAAAATTGACACCCTCATTGACATCAAAGAAGATGAGTTATTTGGAAGCGTTTGTGTGGGGGAGTGGGGGTGGAGTGGGGATCCTGGTCCCTGCTAATATGTTTTCAATATTTTTAGCTCTATCCTAACAACAAAATGTGGATGCCTTTCTAAATGGCAGCAAACTCAACTGTTTAGACAGATCTTGTTGGTTAAACACACATCACATTTATTCTTTACAGATCTCAGGCCTTCATTTTGCTGCTACGGGGGCCCATTTAATAGTTATTCTATCTGAGGAATTATTTTCTACGGAAAAACACTAGTTTTCATGAACTAGCTGTGACAATTAAAGGATAATCTGAAATACATTTTATCTTTCAGTTTGGTATTTGTGATGAACCCCAACTGATGAGGTAATATTGCCCAAATATGAAGGGATAGCTGGGACCTGGTAGGAGAGACACAGACACGGCCATAGGACAAAGCTACTTGGGGTCAGAAAAGTTGAGCATCCTCAAAGAGAAGAATATCTGAATTCAATAGCTCATGCTGTAGTTTTCCTGATTCCCAAACACAAATTTATAGCCTGAGGAATATATGTCATGTGTGGAGCTAAAAGGTTTTGAAAATATGATGAGCTGAGATGAAGGCAGGATTTTCAAATGTAGCGTGGCATCCTTTAGGAGCCTTTAATAAAGGATATACCTTTGAGGAATTCCTCAGGACTGTGAGGGTCAATTCAGAGGGATTTTTCTCTTTTTTATGGTGTGATAATTTTGCTTGAAGTGGGTGGAGAGGAGAAAAAATCAAGGGGTAGCCAGCTGTCCTATAGAGCTATAGAGAAAAACAGGGCCATGCTTTATGCAATTGAAACTAGTTCTGCCATTTTCCTTTATTTTCTTTCTAAATAAAATTCAATTAAGCAATACTCATTTAACACACACACATGTTCTGGACTTTTAAGAATGATGCAAAATGGTGTCGAAATATCTAACCAGAAGACGCTTGGAATCTACTAGAAGGAAGGTGTGGATTGTAGGTGGAATAGATGCCACAACCCTTAGCAATGTCTTTCTCTGCCTCTCTCAGTCATTATACCTTATGCTCATGTAGCCTCCAGTCCATGCCTCCTACCATAGAACATGGAATGTTGCTCATATCTAGTGGTTCTAAGTTTGTTTCCCCTCACTTGTCTGTGAACTTCTTAGAGCCACCCCTGCTGTACAGAGCTCTCACACATCTTTATGCTGTTCCCCTCCCCAGCTCTTAAGACAGTGTTTTATATGTTCTTGGTGATTAAAACTCTAGTGCATAGAAATAAAAAGCAAAATGTTTATGAATTCCAGAACAAAAACATATACGATCATTGAGGAAAATGGTAAGAAATTTAAAGCTAAAAGGTCATTGCTCAGTTTAATATATGGGAGATTTGATTTTAAGCTACAAAAGTTGGCAATGCTTATGGGTTGCCACACTTCATTGCATCATGCTATAGAATTGCTTAGAAAGCTGTCTCACCTTTGACTCTCTGCAGTGACTAGGTACATTATTTGTGTAATAAGCAAAGATATTTTCCTGCTTCTGTCTTCTCACATCTCTAAGTAGGAATGCTCTGAAGGCATGTGCAATAGACTTCTCTAAGGTCACAGTCTTTGTCACTCCAGGCTGACATGCTCTCAAAGATTCTCAAAGAATCTTATTAATTTTTCACCTCCATTACTATTCCTCATCACTGAAACATTTATTAAGCTCTAAAGTACACTCGTTTGGATACATAGTTGATTTTGGCTCTTTAAGCTATTTAATGAGAAAAAGTACAAACTGTGTTGTTGGAGAAATATTGACCAGTAACTGATGCTATTCTAAGCCAAATAGAATTTTTGGAAGTTTATGTTTTGCCTGACAAGTTGAATAGCTGGAATGCAAGAAAGAATTATAAAAGCTGTATAATATAATTAAAGTCATAACATACAGACTTCTTTAATAAGGAAAATAGAAAACTAGAGTAACTAATATAAACATTTAACTCTAAATTCCACCTCTACTGTGGCAGAAAATCCATTTTATTATGGTTATACCCAAGGAGATATATAATCTAGTAAGTTTATATTATTTGATTCTCAATAAAAATCAAACAAGGGTATTTACAGATAATTATAAAATGACAAAAGTTATGTCAGTTAGATTTCAGTTTCTCAATCCCTAAGTTACGAATAAAATATAATAATATATGGAAAGAGAGTACATTACTATTCTTGGAAAGTAGATAGATAGATAGATAGATAGATAGATAGATAGATAGATAGATAGATAGATAGATAGATAGACAGACAAATGATAGGCAGACAACACAAAAATAGCTCCGACCATACAATTTATATCATATCAATTATTCTGCCTGGTACCTGAGAGGTATCAGAGTGATGGGGAAGAGGGAGATGATTTGCGGTTCTACAGCTTTGTGTCTCTTTCCCAGTTATGTGACCATGGAAAAGCCACTTATGGTTGCTCATTCACAATTTAATTATAGATAAAATATAGCTATAGAAAAGCATTCAGCAAATAGAATGCCATAAAGAAGATTCACAATCAATGTTTGGTCTTCTTTTTCTCCCCCCCCTAACTTAAGTTATTTTCTTTTTCAATCAGTCAAATGAGAGGGATTTGAACTTTTCTCTATCCTGCCCTACAAAAACATATAATGCACAAGCATAGGATTGAAGAGATAACGAAAGACTTATAATAAAAAGTCTGAATCCACTTTTTTGTGTGTGTATGTGTGCATGGGCAGGCACCAGGAAATGAACCCCGGTCTCTGGTATGGCAGGCAAGAATTCTGGCACTGAGCCACCATGGCCTGCCCCTGAATCCACTTTTTATATTTGCTAACAGTTTTCAAGCCCATCTTCCAATTTCCCTTCTGTCCCTCATCTAGGCAAACTGATAGGAAAGCCTGGTCTGATGATGGGGGCAGGTGACACCACATAAGCCTCGGTCTGCACTTCTGGGAACCCTTAGCCCAGTGTTGCTGTCTAACCACTATACAAACTCAAGCCATTTTGGGGATAGCTTGGGTGACTACTCTGTTCTCCTCAAGAAGCCTGAGTATGTGATTGACAAACATTTTCACACCCTCTTATAAGTGTGGCATCATCAGTTTATACATCCAAACCAAATTTTAGATGGGTGTGTGGGGGTCTACAACAACTGGCACAGAGAGCAGGGTGCTTATGTGTTTGCACACCCACTTAGGGGTCTTTCTCCCCTGGTGTTGGCTGGCTAAATGATTCTATGGTTTGCTGATTTAACATGTACTTTGAGCTGCTGCCTCCTGGTAAGCAGCGCTTCTTACTGTGCTTCTTTGTGCTACACGTGCTGACTCCTCTCAAGCCCCTGTTATGGATTAAAGCAGCCCAAGTAAAAATTTAAAGCATTTAAGAAAAAGAAAATGGTTGGGTCCTTCCTTAAGGTAGCTTTGGGCCATATGTCTCAGTCTGAACTTTTCTGGGTATCTCAAATTGAATTGTATCTCTTGATTTAGCATAAGTCATAACTTACACTAGACTCATGGAAACACCTCTTACCTTGCAACCATTGATCATGTGTCTCAACCAAGCTTTAGTCCCCATTCTATGGCATGCTCAGGAGGGAGATTGATACCTTGTACAACTATGGCTCACTAGATGGTTACTCATGGGTAGGAAAAGCAGCTACCATGTGGCTCTCTATGGTCACTTAAAAGTAGACGGTTCATGGACCCCTACAAATGCTCTTGCTACTGCTGTTACCTGTGTCTCTAATGCAACAAGCATCCATATACAGGTATGCAAGGTTACAGAGACAAAATACCCACATACCCCTATGGCACAGCCAAGGGGTTAATTTACAGTCAATTTAAACTGTAGATCTTTAAACCCAATAAAACTCAATAAAGCAGTCACTACTTGAAGGAATATCTTAGGCCTAAAGATGCTGTTTTGTGACTCTCTGGAGCAAGAAACTTCTAGATATGAGCATGGAAAGAGGATAACACATCCCAACACCCTAAGCCTGTCCAGAAACCACCAAAGGGAAAAAGAAAGGTATCTGGACATGGGAAGTAAACAAGAAACAAAACAAAGTTTTACAATTTCACCCAGTTGGAAATATAATACTAAAGGAATTTCTTTAACAAAATGATAACAGGACATGGATTGGATTTTATATCTCTCCTAAATATTTTCTGAATTAATCTTGAAATCCACTGAGATATACCAACTGGCATTCCTCCTTGGCCATAATCAATACCAGGGCTCAATTTATGGTTACACTTGGAGATGCCACTAAATTTAAACAAGATGTCCTTTATATTCCCAGTTGAATTACCAAATATAGAATAAAGGGTAAATAGACACGCTTCATCTTATGCATCTGAACTATTATTTTGCCTAAATTCCCCACGATGCTAGCATCCATTGCTCTAAAATATCTGATAGTTGGCACGAATGCACTGGCTCAGCAAGTAATAAATAAAAATTAAATCAAGTCTTTGGTACTTACAATCAGCTTGACCAAAAGAAATCAATGGTTCTTCCTATCTCCCACCCTCGTTCTTGATTAAAATCATCAATCTATTAGAGAAAGGGTGATAAACCTGTCTTTTTCTACATTTAACGGCAAATTTGTCCTATTCTTCCTTTTGGAAAGAATGAATGACATCTCATGATAACTCCCATGAGGTCCTGCCCATTAAGGCCGTTTTACAAATATTATTGAAATGATGGATTCCATCTAATCAGCAACTGGTAAATATTTTGCTATTATAGATGTTGCTAATATGGTCTATTAAGTGTCTATTTCAACAGTCTCTCAGTGGCAGTTTGATTTTGCTTTTGAATAGATAAAATACTTTCACCTGGTTACCTATGGGTTACCTCAACCCTGCCATTGCAAACAACTTCTTCAGGCAAGAGCTGAACCACATCCAACTTTCTCCAGGGGTGCAGATATGACACTATATCATCCTCTGGGGAGATTCATTTGAAACATTCATTCAGGACATATAATTACTAAGCAGCTCCCAGAAAGGCAATGGCCATTACCCCACATAGCTAAGATTCTGAAAATTATTTTATAAGCTGAGGGCCATATCATCCCTGACACTGCCAAGAGAGAGCTGTTGATCCTCTTAGTACTCATGATGTTAAAGCAAGTCCAACATCTTTTAGGTCTTTTTACATTCTGAAGGCAATGGATTTTAAGTCCAATTATACATTTACTTACAAATTAGCCCACCTTGAATGGGAACACTTACACATATGATTCCTGAATCTTTCCAAATTTCTTTAGAACAGGCACTCACATTAGTGGTCCCTAGAAACACCTCTACTGTACAATCTTTGGCAACTTCCTGTCATGCCTCCTGGAATCTCTGGCACACCCATAATGTCCATCTGTTGTACATAGTTTTCTGATACAATAATTTGCCCTTCATGGTACAATTCCTTCCATTATAGCAGGAATTGCAATTGCTGGTTCTCCTGGATATAGTGGCTCCAGAGATCCTAGGCTAGAAACTGTTCATGCTCAGCTGCCCATTATGAAGCAGCACCCTAAAGCTTGGCACTATCAATGAGGCCCCATGTGGCTAAAACAGAAATTGTACCTACAAAATAACTGTAGACCATCTGACATATCCCATCTGCTGAGGGGGTGGCCTCTGCTGTTCTCAGTCTCTTGTTATAGCCACAATGTTGGAAGAGGTCACCCCTCTCCCAGAGCTCTTAGCTACCTGGGGAACCCCTTAGGATCAACTGAGTGAACAACTAGGAGGGCTCATACACTACATGGATGGCAACACCGTCTACACATAGCAGAGCTCACTGGAGAGCTTCTGCTGTCCATTCCTTAACCAGAAAACCCCTGAGAAAACCCAGGACCCATGTGTCAGCACAGTTAACCAAACTTTAGGCAAACGCTTTTAGTACTGGATGGCACTGGCACAATTTTACAAATCCAGGTCATCTTCTTAGAGTCTGACCATGTGGTCCAGTTAATGGCAGCAACAGCGAATTTTCTGTCCAGTGTCACTAGCTTTGTGGTGAAGAATGCTGGCAATCTCTCACCTCACAAAAACATCAGTTTTGCATATAATGAAGCCACAATGTAAGGTCTTACCTAGCCACTCTTTATCCCTTTCAAAGATACAGTCATTCTTGATGGTGACGAAGCCACTCGTTCCATCCCTCAAAATACACAATGCTGGGCTCTTGAAAAAGGCAATTAATGGAACTTTCATCTCCTGTACTATATTAGTCAGGGATCTCCAGGGAAACAGAATTGATGTTACATAAATTGGCAAATATTAACATAATTATTATAGAAGCCAATTTGTCTTTTTGTCCGTATGACCATGGGAATTGGCTAGTCCTAAATTCTGCAAGGCAAGTCACAAGTTGGAAACTCTGGTGAAGGTGAGTTTGAATTCTCCAGAAGATGGCTGATGAAATAGAGGAAGGAATTATTCTTCCTGACTTCTGAAATCCTGAGTTCTGTCTTTAAGATTTCCAACTGATGGCTGAGGATATTCTCCTTTGTTGATTGTATAGGGAATCAGCCATAGATGCAATCACCTGACTTTAGAGGCTAATCTACCTATCTACTCTCAAAGCAGCCAGTGCTTGCTCTACCAAACAACTAGGCACCATAACCTGGCCAAGTGTACACATAAAATTAATCAACACACTTACTGACCTCAGATCACAGGTCTCATAAAATGCCATAATGACTTACTTAAGCAAGTTCAAAATAAATCAAATAAAACTTGGCAAATTTCAGTCATTAAGGAAACTTCAGGAGTGAATTTTAGTAAGGAATCTGACTGTATTTTGATGCTTGACTTTTGACTGCCTTCAATGTCACCATTTCCCCTTCACTTTCTGGAAAAGCTGATAAGAAAGCCTGGGTGCTCTCTTTGGCATCTTATCTCTTCACCACCATAAAACCTCAAGCTGTTCATCCTTCCCTGATCTTTCTCTCAAGCCAGGGCCAGGTTTGGGATCTGCCCTGTTCTCCCTTGAATGCCTGTGAGAGCTATAAACCTTTACACAACCACTTTGTCTGTGTGTAGTGTCGTCTCTCTCAATATGGGGACATAATTTGGGGTATAGATTCCATTCCACCATTGCATCATGATCACAAGTGGTTAAATATATTGTTTCCATGTAGTGTACTTGGTTGAAAAAAGGATCTTCCTTTACTTAATTATCTTTCTCTTCTTCTTCTTTTTATTCTCCTAATTCAGGAAGACATTGTCTTCTCTGTTTTCCACCCCTCCCCACTTTTGATCCCACCGTGGAAAGGCCCAGCAAAATAATATTTGAAGTAAGATTCAGCAACATCAGCAACACTTGGGAAATTTTTAGAAATGCAATTTCTTGGGCTTTGCCCCCAGACTTATTGAATCAGAAACTCTTAACAGTGGAGTCTAATAACGTGTTTTAACAAGTATACGAGTGATGGTGTTACACAAAAATTTCAGAAATACTGGCCTCACAGCACAAGACAGAGTTCAGGAGAAAGGAGATAATGAGTAAGTGGCATAGGCTGTTTGTCTTCCAGTTTCTTTTGGTGCTTTTATTTCCGTGTCTGCTCTAGAGGTGTCCAGAGTAAAATCTTGAGGATAGCCTTGTGCTCTGGGTTGAATCATGTCTCCCCAAAATATATTCAAGTACTAATTCCCAGGCCTGGGAATGTGACCTTATTTGGAAATATGGTATTTGAAGATCTGATTTGTTAAAGTGAAGCCAAACTGGACTTCCAGCCTCAAAACATGTGAGACAACAAATGTCTTTCATTTTAAGCCACTGAGTTTGTGGTACTTTGTTGCACAGCCCCTTGAAACAAAGATACTTTGTTTAGGTGGGAATCTTAAGCTAGGAAAACAAAAGCAGTCCCAATGAAAATGATATATTAACCAACCAAAACTTGATTGGACATCAAAACTGGGATGCTTGAGAAAATGAAGCCAAAGTCTTGACTTTCAATGTAGAATTCATTGGCCTGGACTGTCCTCAGTGTGTGGTTTGCCCCTCTACACATAAAACCATATGCACTTACACACACAATATATATATACCTTGGGGAATAATTGCCAAGAAGCAGCTGGTAGATGATTTGTAGTCCTGCAAAATCTCTTTCCATCAGAGACATAATCAACAAACTAGATGGAACAAATGATCTCTAATATTCTCTCTGCTTTCAACATTTTAGGGCTTATTGATAGTGTTGAAGTGTATAAACCAGGGAGAAGAAGTCTCGATCCTGTCTGCTTTTCCACTTTTCTGGAAGTCAGAATTTCTGTCGCAGTTCTTTCTTTGAATAAAATACCTTGCCCATACGCGTGTGTGTGCATGTGTGTTTATGCATTCCTTTTGAAAATCTCCATGGCAGTGGCACAATTGGAATTTTCCTACTACTTTCTTTAATTGTACTCTTCTTACAGGAAGACCTACATTATCATGGAATGATGAATCTGGTGGTTATCAGAAGACACTTTTTTTTTTTTTTTTTTTTTTTTTTTTTTTTTAAAGGAAAGACAGAGAGAAGGAAGGAAGGATAGAAGGAAGGAAGGAAGGAAGAAAGGGAAACATCTTTTTAAACATTTTCTTGTTTTATTGTATTCTGTTTCTCCGTTTTTTTGTTACATGGGCTGGGGCCGGGAATCGAACCGAGGTCCTCCGGCATAGCAGGCAAGCACTTTGCCCGCTGAGCCACCGCGGCCCGCCCAGAAGACACTTTTTAATGTGAACAAAAATGTTGACTTTTCTTTTTCTATAACCCTATATTTTCATGATAGTTTTTGGTTGCTTTCTGCCAATATTATTTGAAGATAAATTCATTAAGGTAATACTCAATTATTTTATCATTCTCACTTGCTTTTTCATGCTTCTGAAGATACAGAGAAAATTATTCATACCTTAGGCGCTATATGAGAAATAGACATCATTTGCAAAAAAATGAATATTTTAAGCTTCAAATTTAAGAAAACCAGTCATATATTTTCCAATATGCGTTCTTTTTTAAATTTTTCTTTCTGTGGAGGTCTATAACATTATAACAGTTTTAATAAGTAAAAATTAATTAAGCCTTTGAGAAACTTTGTGTGTGCAGATGCACTCAGGTATAAGCATATCATGTTTCATAGGAAATTAAAGGAAGAGTTTAGTGCCTAATTTATCTGATGGCCCTTAATTTTAATGGATTTTTTTTGGTTAGTTGACACGATTTTCTCTTTAATGATTTTTCCCCAATTTTGGAGGCTTGCGTACATTTTCTTATTTTATCTACTTATTGCTTTTCTTAATGACAAGTGCAGGAAAGTTAAGGAGGCATTTCTTTCCTCGATAATATCTCAATTATCTTTCTATTTCTAGAAACTCAAATTCTGCAAACTGCAGAGTTGCTCACTTGTTTATTATGGAATTCTTTCAGGCTATCATACCAGTATGGTGGGATGGGAGAGTATTTTCTCAGCCTGTGAAACAATGTCTCCACTCATTCTGGAAGTCATTCTCCCTTACTAAAAAGCCTTTAATGTTTTCAATAACCAAGCTTTAAATTCCTGGGATGGGAGTCAGATTTTTTAGTTTTTATCTTAACTCTGTGTGAAAATGAAATTAATACCACAGAGTCTCATTAAGCAGAACTCATATATTATATGCTCCAAGAGTAGTGAGGAAATTTACGCTGCATTATTTTTTAATCTCACTGGAACGGTTCTTAACTCACAGGAATCGAGCCAAGCTAAGTATTCATCATGGGGATTACATCTTATCAAAGCAAGTCCCATCCTCCAGGCTAACGTGCAGCAGACCTAGAGGCTGGCTCAGATTGGGCCACCTGGAATTAATTAGTTTTGAGCCACATTCAATTTTAAGACCCTGTTTTGGACTAGCTATCTTTAACTTGTCATTCAGAAGATTTAAAAAGTACCCTCTGATTTTTAAAACATTTTTTTAAATAAATGATCTCTTAATTCAGGTTACTTCTACATATGGTTAATTGAATTTTGTGTTGGTTATTAGCTTCACTCACTGTAAATTACAAGAAAAGGGCATGAATTGAGGTACTAACTGCATTATGTGCTGAAGAATAGCTAATATAAAATTAAAACCACAGTCCTTGCCCTCAAGGGGTTTACTTGTTAAAAATTCGCCTGTGAAAAAGAGCTATATTTGGGTTTCGTTTGCCCTTAGTACTGGATAAAACTTCTTTTCTCTACCTGTTTCTATTTTGCAAAAGCTCTTCCTCCATACTCTTTCAGACTTAGGTTCTGTACTCTCCTGATCTTGTTCTTTTTGATTGATGGACAGGGTATTGACTTCCAAGTGATGCTTTCCCTATATTTACTATATGACTGTATTTTTATTATGAACATTATATGTGTACACACATGTATGTGCTTATGTGTGTGCACATGTATATATGTTTACATCTTCTAAAACACCCTCATCTAAGATAATTTTCGTTTGGAAAAGAGGAAAGCTTTTAATAATGACCACATTCTCTATTCTCTAGCTTTCACCTTCACTTCACAAGTTCGTAGCCATGTGACAAAAACCCAAGAGCCAAGAATTGCTAGCAGTCAGTCCCCAGAATGTCTTTTTTTCAGGCAGAAAGCATAGCTTTACTAACAACTTAATTTATTACTTCTCTTAGCCTTGTAACTATGAGTTAATCACTTTCCATCCCTCAGGCCAATCCATTGTATTGGATTTGTTTTAGCAGCTGGGAAACTAAAACAGAGACCATGTCTGTTGTCTTCAAAATTTTGCCTCAAACTTCACATCCAGGACTTTTTACACTGAAAGTAATTAGTCATTGAATTGATTCAGTTTGTCCATAGTTCATTTACAACTAAATGCAGTCTATTTTTATCCCTATAACTCCTTTAAAACTATTGTTGCATTTGCCATTTTGCTAAATCCCACAGAAAGTTTAAGGGTCTAACATAACTTAATTTTTATAATAGTTTGAAACCATTGAGCATGCGTTCCTTGAAATTTTAACCTATTAAGTTACATGATAATACTTTGATTTCCCTTTCCAATTTGGCAGCAATTCTCTATCTCTTTCACCTCTTTCTCTGAACATATTAATCATATTATCATTTTACAGAGTTTCAATTTCCAAACACTTGTCATTTAATCTGGCCAAGAAGATGCCAAAATTTTAATTCTCATCTACATGGTGATGATTCTCAAGACAGTAATCTCCAGCCTAATATTTCAAAACCATATATCCAATTACATCTCCTACAGCAGATAATCCAGCAGATAATCCATAAAACCCTCAACTTCAATATACATTGAAATGAACTCTTTATCTCTACTAATAATTTTCTCCATGCTCATCCTGCTTTATTTCTGTACCATTGAACTCAGCTATTCTCCAGTCCCCGCAGCTGGCAATGCCATTGAATGGGGAACCATCATTTGGTTCTTTTTTTATTCATGTAACCAATTACCAAATACTGACTTAACCTATTTAAAACCTTTAATCGTGCCCAATCTGACCAATTCTTTTTACTTCCTCCACAGTATGAAATACTATCATCTTTAAGTTGAATTGATTATTAAAACAACCTCCTAACCAGTCCAATATTTCAAGCCCTCACTCCCTTCAAGCTATTATTTGCATTGCTGCAAAAGTAAATATGTCTAAAAATTTGATTGTGCCACTCCCATTTAAAATTCTTTAACTGTTTCTCATTACTTATATAAAACATACAGACCACTTAACAAAGCTCTCAGACTGCTCGCTATACAATGACTGGTTTCCTATATGCTTTAACTCATCACTCTGTTCCTCTTTGCCACAGTGTCAGGCTAAGAACAATTCCAAGTCCCAGAAAAAATATGAGTCCCATTTTTTAATTTTCCCAATTACAGAAATAAATACAATACACTGGGTAGGTTGAAATGATGAGAATTTATTGGTTCATGATATTGAGGCCAAGTGAACGTCAACATTTGAGGCATCAGAAAGGCAATGTTTTCTTCCGTAAGACAGTGACATCTTGGGGCTGACTGCTGGCAACCTTGGTCCTTGGCTTCTCTTTCACATGGCAATGTACTTAGTGGCCTCTTCTTTTTTTAAAAAAAAAACTTTTTTATTATATAACATATATATAAAGCAAAGAAAGAAAAAGCAATAATTTTCAAAGCACACTTCAGTAAGTAGTTGTAGAAAGGATCTCAGAGTTTGTCATGGGCTACCATTCCACCATTTCTTAGTTTTCCTTCTGGCTGCTCCAAAATATTGGAGACTAGAAAGAGTATTAATATAGTGATTCAGCAGTTGTACTCATTCGTTAAATCCTATTTTTTCTGTTATACCGCCTTCTTCTACTTTAACCTTTCTCCCAATCAAAAGAAATCTTTAGACAAATGCCCATTCTGACTTTTTCATGTTGAGGAAGGGTGTTAACACTAAAGGATAGGGGAATGTAATTAATTAATAATCTTGGAAAGAGTGGTCCCTCTGGGTTTTGGGATTTATTAAACCTAAGAATCTCCTGGGAATTATAAGTTCCAGGAAAGTAAACTTAGTGCATGTAACTTTCACAGAGTCTTATTTCGAGCCCTAGATATTCTTAAGAGTCAGCAGGAGTGATGTTGGTTTGGGTTTAGCATCCATGGCATTACTCACATAAGAGTAGCTTCTGGAATAGCCTCTTGACTCTATCTGATCTCTCTTGGCCACTAATGCCTTATTTTACTACATTTCTTTTCTCCTTTTTTGTCTGGAAGGTATTGTTGATTCCATGGTGCCAGGGCCAGCCTCAAACCTGGGAGTCATGTCTCATGTAGTGGGGAGGATAAAGATTTTCCTTGATAAATTGAGCTTAGAAAGAGAGAGTCCATGTCTGAGCTGCAAAAGAGGTTTCCTGGAAACAACTCTTAGTTCTCATTATAGGTAGTCTTAACTTCTCCCCTATGGAAATAAGCTTCATCAGGGTAAGCCTCAAAATCAAGGGTTTCATTGATTTTTTTGGGAATCCCCAATCACTGAGAGGGTTCCAAGGTCTCTGGTGGGAAATTTTAATAGTTCCATATATATATATTTTTTCCTTTGGACCTTCAATGGGCTTTACCAATACCTTTTAATTATCAGCCTACCATAATCTGAGATGTATCCTGGTATTACATTAAGCTATACAGAATTACTAGACCTCATTCTTGTTCTGGACTCCAGGAGTTTGAGTTGTTTAAATGAACTATCTAGACATGTTGATTTAGAATATGTGTTTACAGAAAATTTAGGTTCTAGGCATAATAGACCTCTCTGATTTTGGTCTTATATAGTAGGTGAAGGTCTAGAGTACATACACTATCACCTTTTAGTCCTTTCTTAAAAGGACTAAAATTATTTATTTATCTTTTTAAAATAAATATTTATTATTAAATAAAAATATTTATTTATCTTTTTAAAAAATATTTTGTTGAGATATCTACACACACACAAGTACATTAAAGTATACAACTAGTGGCTCACAACATCATCACATATTTGTTTATTTATGTCCATGATCATTTTTAGAAAGTTTATATCACTCCAGAAAAAGAAATTGTTTTAGTTTGCTAAAGCTGCCAAAATGAAACACACCAGAGATGGACTGGTTTTTATTAAGGGAATTTATTTATTTAAAATTTTATGGTACTTCAAAGGAAAGGCAGCTAGCTTTCATCTGAGTTTCTCTGTCACATGGAAAGGCACACATCAATCCTTGCTGGCCTTCTCTCCTGGCTTCTGAGTTCCAACAGCTTTCCCCAGGGTGATTCCTTTCTGCATCTCCAAACATCTGCGCTGAGCTGCAAGTGCTGAGATGAGGTATGATGAGCTGCTGAGTTCTCTTCTGACCTCTCTCTTTTAAGCTGCCAGCTTATTAAATTAAATTTCACTCATTGTGGAAGGTATTCCCATTAGCTCACAGCAAAAGGAATCAGCCATAGATGAATTTCATATACTGATGACTTAAATCCACAGAAACAGAAAAACAAGGCATCATCACCTGGCGAAGTCAACACCTGAACCTAACTACCACAGAAATAAAAAGAAATAAAAAGAAAAAACACATTCATTCTAGACCCTTTACCCCTCCCTCTCATTGACCGTTAGTATTTTCAATCTACCCATTTTTTTTTTTACCCCTTATCCCCCTCTATTATTCATTTATTTTTTGTCCTTAGTTTTATTAATCTGGATAAAAGGAGCATCAGACACAAGGTTTGCACGATCACACTGTCACATTGTAAAAGTTTTATCTTTATACAATCATCTTCAAGAATCGAAGCCACTGGAACACGGCTCACCAGTTTCAGGTACTTCCCATAGCCACTCAAATACACCATAAATAAAAAGGGTATCTATATAATGCCTAAGAATAACCTGCAGGATAACCTTTCACTCTTTTTGAAATTTCTCAGCCACTGGAACTTTATTTTGTCTCATTTCTCTCTTTACTCTTTTGGTCAAGGCATTCTCAATTCCTTGATGCCAGGCCCTGGCTCATCCCCAGGAGTCAGGTCTCATGTTGCTGGGGAGATTTACACCCCTAGCAGTCATGCCTCATGTAGCAAGTATGGCTGTGAGTTAACCTGCCAAACTGGCTTAAAGAGAGAGGCTACATTTAAGCAACAAAAGAGGTTCGCTGGAAATGACTCTTAAGCATAATAAGTAGGCTTAGATTCTCCTTTGCAGGTATAAATTTCATAGAGGCAAAACCAAAGATTAAGTCTTGGACTATTGAATTGGTTGTCAGCACTGCTTGAGGGATGTGTCAGTTTGAATCTGTGGCAGACCCCAGAAAAGTTATGTCCTTTAATTCTTATTCAATGTTACTGGCTGGGAGCTTTTTGATTGTTTCCATGGAGACGTGACTCACCCATTTGTTGGTATGAACTTTGTTTTTTTATTTTTATTTTTTGCATGGGCAGGCACTGGGACTTGAACCTGGGTCTCTGGCACAGCAGGTGAGAATTCTGCCTGCTGAGCCACCATCGCACCACCCAGGTATTAACTTTTGATTAGAGGGAGATATGACTCCACCCATTCCAGGCAGTCCTTGACTGGAATCCTTTAAAAGAGGGAATGTTTTAGAGAGAGTCCCTTTTAGATCCATGACAGAGACATGGGAACTGCAGAACCCATGCAGCCAGTGATCTTTGGAGATGAAGAAGGAAAATGCCCCTGGAGGAGCTTAATGAAACAAGAAGCCAGGAGAGAAAGCTAGCAGACACTGCCATGTTCACCATGTGCCTTTCCAGTTGAGAGAGAAACCCTGAATGTCATTAGCCTTCTTGAAAAAAGGTATCTTTCCCTGGATGCTTTAGATTGGACATTTCTATATCCTTGCTTTAATTTGGACATTTTCAGAGCTTTAGAACATAAACTAGCAACTTATTAAATTTCCTTTTTTAAAATGCCATTTTGTTTCTGGTATATTGCATTCTGGCAGCTAGCAAACTAGAACAAAGGAATATCAGGAATTCCCCTGATGTGGGTGTTGAATATTTCCTCCTTTCCCTCCAGTCACCCAAGGGGACTTTGCAAATACTATTCTTATTTTCTGACAAAATTACTTTGGCATGTATTGGGGCATCACACTAACCTGTACAAACCAACAAGATCTCACACCCTATCCAAGATTCCATGTAATTATGGTGTTCAAATAATCTGACCATATAAGTTAAATTTGATAGTGTGCTGCCCAAAATATAAATTTCACACCAAATAAACATCTTTTCCTTCTGTCCCACAGAAATTGAGGTTTTAAATTATGAGTGATATCATCCTTAACCCTGTAGCCTTCTCTGGTTTAGTCCTATCCAGATCAGCTTCATTCATACCTCTAATCAAAATCTGTTCACTCTTTCAACTCTTTAAATAATTACTCTGCGGGGTAATGCTGACTTTCCTAGCTTAAGAGTTCTAACTCTGAATCTCAGGCATCACATAAATACCCAAATTTTCAGGGAACAATTAGGTTATACACAAATAACTCAACATCTTAGAATTCAGAAATAATAGTTTCAGCTCCAGAATAGATGTGACTGCTGTAAGAGCTTGCAGTCTAGGACCCTTTACAATAGGCTCCAACCTGATAACCCATGCTTTCTTGACTTCAGTTCACTGAGCTTTTATATTACAAGTTAGTCCATATGATTGAGGCATGATAATATTTGTCTTTTTGTTTCTGACCTTTCATTCAACACACAGTCCTTAAGGTTTATTCACCTGGTTGCATGCCTTCTTGCAGCCACTCAGCTATCTGTTGTATGTATACACCAGAGTTCCCCCTTCCATTCCTCAGTTGTTGTACCCTTAGGCCACAGGCCTTTCTTTCTCTTCCAGGTTCTGCTGACTTCCAGCTTCAAGAAGCTCCCAACGACTTCTCTCAGTGACCAATTTCTTTTGATTAAAAGGACTTCAGCTGTATTGGATTAAGGCCCATCTTCACTCAGCTCAAGCACACCTTAACTACATCTTCCAAGGTCCTATTTACAAATGGTCTCACACTCACATGATCAGAGGTCTGGACCTGAGCATGCCTTTTGTGGGGGAGAGGATTCAATCCCCAACACCCATCTTTTCTACAGATTTTGTATGAGCTTCTTCCCTCTCCATGGATGACTCTATTGATCTCCCGGACATCAAGCATTACCAACTCCATGAATTTCCTCTAAGGCAGTGCTACTTCCAGAAATGTGTCTTTGGGAAACCCTTTATATATTCCGACATCACCTGTGGTTCTATCATAGAAATTATTACCCCGTATTGTCATTTTCTTTCTGTTTCCATGACCCTTTCTCACAGTCCCTTATATTGAAATTACCTGAAGACAAAAATGATACATCATTTGTGCAAAACAATGCTTGATACAATTCAATTCTATTAATGCCTTCAACGAGTGAAATCTGATTGTGAATCCCACTAGGTCTTTTTTGTCAGGAAGCATATTCTGTTTTCTTATTATCATATCAAACATTAATGTCTCTGATTCTTATTGTTGAAAGTTTATACCTTTTGTTCCATTTGGGTATTTATTTTAGCATGCGCTTTCTTTGGGTATAAGGTAGAATGGAATAATTTGTTGACTTTTCCAAACTCATCTTCCTTTTTTGTATGGTGCCGTGACCTTTCATTAAGTGACTCCCTTTTCTCTGATGGTATTTAGGTTCCTGCATATATATTCCTCACACTTTGTCTAGTAGTTGTATTTAATGTAATAAATTCTGAAATCCATTTAATCAGTTTGAAAAAAAGCTGGAGGAGATGAAGTCAATGCTCTAATTCAGTTCCTTTTCAGAATATTTGGCCATACGGAAAAGTCTGATAATTCAGACCTCAATGTCCTTCCTGACCATGTGGTAGGCCAGATTTCTGAAAGTTAAATGCAAAGTTAGGAAAAAGATGGACATAGTTAGAGGTTGAGCTTTAGATTCAGAAATTGGAATCTATGACTTTTTAAAATTGTGACTCATTAAGGTTGAGATTTCTATCAGCCCCCTTTTTAAAATTTCTATCAGCTTGCCAGGACTACTGTAACAAAGTACCATGGACTAGTTTATTTAAACACCAGGAATTTATTGTCTCAGTTTTTGGGAGCTAGAGGTCCACAATCAAGTTGTGAGCAGGGTCAGGTCTGCTTTGCCCTAATTTCCTCTGCTTATATGGACTCCAGTCCTATTGGACTAAAAGCTCACCTTAGCACAGTTTGGCCTCATCTTAACTAAGTTCCCTTTATGAACAATCCCTTTACAGATAGTGGATTCAAGACCTGGGGTTAGAACTTCAATATGCCTTTGCGGGGCACATGATTCAATGTGCAATAGGGCACTTTCAATTTGGCAAATTATTGCAGGGCAATGCGTGTTATATTACACCTGTCAATTCCCTGCAGCACGGAGCATTGCTATAACTACATTGTCTTCATACACAAAGTCACTTATTACTTTGCATAATGTTACTCCCCAAGACTACTGAAAGCCATGGTGGATGCAGCTATAGAGGTGATGTCTGGGCACAAATAATGAGAATAGTTTAGGAGCACTGGTTTTCTTATTAGATGATATTAAAATAAAATAGATACAAGAAGAAAATAAGGCATTTATCTAAGTGATTTTGTTTCTTGAGGCACAATGAAAATCTGTGATTAATTATGATTCTTGTATTAACTTTACATAAGGCTTTCCCTTTGGGTTTTCCAGACTCCAGAAAGCACTATTTAGCCTTTACCAGAAACTTTGTCTTGATTCCAAGAATAATTTTGATGAATTATTGTTTCTGTTTTTTTTTTCTTTTAAGTTTTACCTACAACTTTTCCATGCTTTATTTCAAAGTACTATCTGCATTTATTCCTCCTTGGAATTAAATCTATCTATTTCTAAACCATTTGCTCTGGTTAATTCATTTTGTGGGTGCTGAAAATTGTTCTGTAAATGTTAACTAGTGTAAGAAAAGAACTTTTAACATATGCTAGCAAAGTCCTTGAACATCAGTAGCAGAAAGAATCCCAACTAAAGCCTCCTACTAGAGACAATTTGATCATAAACCTCTCAAGCAGAAAATTGGCAATCACTGTAGAAACAATTCCTCAGGAAAGTATTCAACTTTCAAATCACCCTGAAACAAAGCTAGCCAATGACATTTGCCTTTCAGAGAGGAAGACTTACTGGTCCTTTAGTGTCAGAGTTTTTCGGAAAGCAAGCCTGGCATAAAACAGGGAGGACAGAGCCATTGGGAATTGTGAGCTCTTGTGATACACAGCAGGTAAAAATATGAAGTCTTTCTTCCCTGAACACTAAAAGAGAACCCATTAGCTCCAATGCCTTTGGAAAATGGTACAGATTTGAATGGCATAGTTTATCATGGCAAACATGTACACCAGATTCATTTCACTACTCGGTGAATTGAAACATGTCCAAAGCCTTTTATTTTAATTGTTCAAATCGATCAGTTATAGCCTAGAATGATTCAGAACATAATAAAGAAATAGTGATGAATGCACTGTTGTGTTTTTTCATATATATACACACACACACACACACACATATGTTATATATACCTACACATATAAGTATGTGTAAGTGTGTATTTATGTTCATATATGTATACACACACACACAGAGCTATATACATAATTTCAAATAGTAATAATTTCCAGTTTTCCAGAATGAATATGAATTCAGCTTTGGCAAAGCCAAAGGAATTACAGAAAATCTATTCTAATGTTTGGCTTAAGCCAATAATTATGTGTAATCCATGGAATTCTGTGGCTATGAAAAAAGTGGAGCCATAAATGTTTCATGACAACAGTTCACTAAAAATCACTAATATGATTATTCTAACATACCCCAAACTTCAAGTCTTCTAATGTT
This sequence comes from Tamandua tetradactyla, assembly GCF_023851605.1. Taxonomy (NCBI): domain Eukaryota; kingdom Metazoa; phylum Chordata; class Mammalia; order Pilosa; family Myrmecophagidae; genus Tamandua; species Tamandua tetradactyla. The sequence continues at coordinate 181,329,271 of NC_135331.1, read as the reverse complement.
CATGTTCCAAATAAAAATTAGAGTAGGAAAAATTCTTATTCCCTCTTGCAACTCCTATTTCCTCTACTTACTTTATACTCAAAGACAAAATGTTAACCTAGCTTGCAATTTCTAACCTATAATTTGTAGCAAAAAAGATATTCTAGGCTACAATATTAAATGCAACCCAACATAAGAAATGATACCAAAGTAAAAGACAATCGTGAAGATCGAAATGATCTCAAGAACTCAAAAAGAATAGCATGTTCATAGGGACAGGAGATTCTATGAGCCTCCACAGTACCTGTAGACTAATCCGTTAGAGCCAGGAAGGAAATCAGGCAGATATTGTGGACTTCTGGATCTTATAGCCTCTTACGTCTTCCAGTTCCTTTGTGAAGGTAATTCTCTCACTAAGTCTCAGTACACCCTTTTTCAAAATGAGAGGGCTGAATTAGATTAAATCACTTTAATCTCTGAAAGTCAATGGCTATGGGCTTGATTCTTCAGAAAACAGTTTAAAACATGTTTACTCTCCTGTTTAAGGAGAAAGTGTCATTTGTAAAGAATTCTAGAAAAAATATATTAAGAATTGGTTAAGTAGAAAAAGCATCAATGATTAAAATGGTTTAGCTCCAATTATTTGAAAACGTGTATATCTGTATGATCATTTATTTTTAAAACAATGAGCAAACTAGGAGTCACTGCATTTCAACCAAAATTTTAAAAAAGATTTTGCTAATTTAAGAGTAGAAGGGCTTTTTGTGCCAATTCACATACTTAATATAAAATATTTTTATATTCTTAAAAAGCAGGTTATTTAATCTAATTAAATATGTACTCTACAATCCCAACTCACTCATAAATTGGAAACTAGTATTCGATTAAATATGCTAACCCAGAATACAAGTGCTTTGTTAGAAAATGTAAGGTGACAATAAATTTTCTAGAAAGCTTAGCATATTATAAAAGAACAGTTTTGTTGATTGATTAATTCCAATTTAGATATGTTAGGTATGCAATTTTCATGATAAAATGGGTAGCAAGCAATTCAGAAACAGAAGCAGTTGCCAATTTGACATGTTTATTTTTTTTTTAAATCTGTTGAGTAGATGTTTGATCACCAATAAATCCTGTGGCACACAACATGTTTTTATTTTGTTTTGTTTTTGTTTATCTGCATCAGGATTAAAAGCATATTGGTGTGGTGTTAAGACACCTGAGTTCTACTTCTGGCACTACCTTTAATTGGCCTGGTGGTTTGGAGCAATTGAGTATGCTAAATCAGAGATTTTAACTATGATATCCACTGTTAGAGCTTTTCAATCTCCAAAATAGTATGATTTGCCTGTGAAGGGTATGTTCGACGACATGGCTAGTGGGATTGTCTGGGATAATTTCTTTTCAACAATGAGTGTTCTTGCTTTCCTTCATATCTAAATGTTCCCTGGTCTATCCTATCCACTTATCCAATAACTTTAGATTTTTAATTCTCTACTATCATTTCACAAATAAGCTCTCATTTCTTCTCTCAATCCCCCAAATACTCAAAACTCACTAATCCTCCCATTGGACTCCATCTCTTTATGAAATGTCTTATGATAGTCATTGCATCTTGCTCCTTTACATATTTTTCTGTGCTTTTTTTTTAAGCTGAGGAATATACATATTGGAGTGGGAGTAGCACAATTATAAATGGGCTACTTATATATTTAACAAAACTCTTAGGAAACATATTTAATGTGTAAATATTTGCATACATATTGATATGGTGACTCTGAGTGTTATAACCTGGATGATGTGACTAATGTTTGCTATTTAATGAGAATATTGTTAGGGTATAGATATGACAAAATTGATCATTTAATTAATGTTCTGGTGTGTATAGTTCATGACTCTATGTATACTTATTTGACTTGACCTGATATTTTAATCCTGTATACTTATTGATCTTCTAGAAACTATTGTGGCTTTGTAATTGTGTTTATAGTTGAAAAATATCCTTTGCCAGTTGCAAAATTTTCTTTATGTAAGCTTCATGGAAATCCAAGTATTTAGGGCTCTCAAGGTTTCAGATATTGTATTACAGTATCATCATCATCATCATCACCATCACTTTATTGTAACAAACGAATGATGTTGCAGTAAAGAACTTGAGACACATCATTTTATATTGAATTTTTTAAAGGTAGTCACCATTTGTGACTAACACATGGAGTGAGCTCTGACCTACATAGGTGATTTGAAGTGTACAAGGAATATCCCCTTTAAAAAAGTATCTTCTAATGTTGTGCACGTCCTGTGAGTTCTTATAGAATAGTGAATCCAAAGGAATCTACAGCCATGAGAGGGAAATCTACTATCTTTTCAGTTATCAATTTATACTGACAATAAGCTTGAATTTTCAAATATGGGAAAGATTTCAACTCTATAACCTACAGGATGAGACAAAGAAAGAAAAAGCATTTCTAAATGAATTGACTATCTAGGAACTTGTTAAGGGAGACTGAGCCACTATGTAGGCAATGCAGGTTAGATACTGTAAAGCTCAGGACAGCATGGGGAGAAAGAGGAAATAAAAATGGAAAAGGAAAAACAGACATCAGTGGAAGATGTAAGGGCAATATCCTGACTTTCAAGTGCTGAAAATGTTAAGATTTCATGGGCATTTCATAAATATTTTGTATATATAAATTTTCTCCTTCAAATTTGGTAGTAAACATTGCAGAACAAATTTTGTTATATAGGGTTCTACTGATAAATTTTATTAGGTTTTTTTTTTCAGGAAGGAGCACCAAGCTGTTTTTTAAGAAGAGTTCTAGCTTTTCTTACAGGAATTTCTGTGCACAGGTAGAGAAGATGTACATTCTTGTAATACTCCATTCTTGCAAGAAGACTTTTTGAACATTTAAATTTTCATTAATGACAGACATTCTATCTCCCTTTATTATATAGTAATTATTTCTGGCCCTGATTTAAATGACCAAATCAGAACTACCTACCATTTAGCTCTTGTCAAAGGTGAACTGATATCTGGGGAAAATTCTTACACTTGTGCAATTTGTGCTACTCAAATATACCTTCGGATCAAAAGATACAATATGAAATATTACTTCCAATATAAAAATACTTGAAATAGCTTCAATTTCAAAATCTACTACATCAGGTGAGGTTATACTGAAGTAACAACTCCCAATCTCAGAGGCTTTAGTACATATGTTTTTTGTTTTGTTTTTCTTGCATGGGCAGGCACTGGGAATCGAACCTGGGTCTCCAGCATGGCAGGCAAGGACTCTACCTGCTGAGCCGCCATGGCCTACCCATACATGTCTTTTATTTCTTGTTCATGCTTCATGTTCATTGTGACTCTCCAGTGGTTCTGAACTGCACCATATTCACCCTGGAATACATTGTCATTGTACTTGGGCAGAAGGCAAAGATGCTGGAGAGGTCTCAGAGACATTTACTAACACATGGCATTTACACTTAACAACTACTAATTAAACTCTTCATGTGGTTCAACAACCACAGTGGGCAAAGAAGTGCAGTAATTACCTGTGTCTAGAAGAAGAAGAAATGGAAATATTCAGAGAATAGAATGTATGACCACCACACATCTAAAGAGTTCAAAGATTAAGAATATATGTTTAAAAAGAGCCACACGTTCTTTTCTTTTTCTGCTATATTCACTATATATGTATATAAGAACATTTTTATAAAAATTATTTTTATATAACAAATATTTTTATAAAAATTAGAATCTATTATAAATGGTCTATTTTATTTTGTTTCATTAAAATAAATAAAATGAAATTTTATTATAAATTACACTACTAAGGAAAGATTTCTTTTTGTTTTCTTTTAATGCTGAGTTATATTCCCTTTCTGATAAGATGCAATATATAATTGACAATATTTGTCATCGATGCCAGGAAACCTAAGGTAAATTTAAAACTCCATGATAGCAACTTTGTTGAGCTTTAGGACTATAAGTCTTGTTTTGCTTTGTTTTGGTTTTCCCAGTTTATATTTATACTTTTATTTCTAATTTATTTCCTGCATCATTTGTTGTCAAAAACCTAACATTTCTGTAGAATAAAAAAGGATAGGCAGGACAGAGAATTCCAGGAAGATGGAGTGATAAGGAGAGGCAACACTCACTCCTACACCAAATCACCTAAAGGACAGGTAGAAACTGTCCAAAGCAGTGGTCCCAGGGCTTGGGAGACCAGGGAAGGACCATTGTAACATACAAGAAAGAGCTGGATGCAGAAATTGAGAAATTGATGGAGAAATTGCAGTGAATGACTGAATTCAAACACAGCTCCTGGCACCCATCCTCTGCCCCTGTGGCCAGCAACTGCAGGTCAGCCTGATTCTGCCCAGGTGGCTACTCTGGGCTGGAAGAGACAGGGTGGCCCTTCCCCAGTGAACAAGAGTGGGAGCAGCTGTTGGTCAGTGAAGTTAACCCTTTGGGTCCTGCAGCTTCAAACTTTCCCAGGCAGAAGCCTGTGACACACATAGCTCCATTAAAACTGCAGTGAGTGGCTGAACTTGACTTCAGCTCTTGGTTTCATCCTCCACCCTCAAGGCTGGAAGCTTTGGGGCAGTCTGGTTCTTGCCCAGCTAATGCTGTCTGGGAGAGACACAAGGAGACCCTTTCCCAGGAAAGAGGGGAATGCAGCATAGTTCTGATCCAATTGTTGGTCAATCAAATTGTAGAGTCCTACAGCTTTGGTCCTTTCTGGACCGATACCTAGAGCATTGCAGTGCCATTATTTCCATCCACCTCAGAAACGGAGGACAGAGGGCCAAATAATAACATACCTTTATAGGACTGAGGGGATAGGTTGCTGTAGGGCATCATCTGCTGGAAAGACTGGGAAAGTGCAGTCTTGGGAAGCTGCTTTCCTGATCCTCTCCCCAGGGCCTGTGGAACTGGTCTGCACCTGCTGTGTGGGAGCCTGGTTGTGTTTTGGCTGGGAAATACTGATGAACCAAGTGCCAAAGAAGATCTTTAGCATGAACACAATCAACAATAAAATCTTAGACAAGAGAGGGAAACCTGCTTTCAAAATAATATTATCAAGATAATCAGATGCCCACATACCAGCAAAAAATTGTAGGACATTCTAAGACACAAGAAGATATGGCCAAGCCAAAAAATCAAATTAAAAAATTGGAGGAAGTACAGAATTTAGAGCAACTGATCAAAGAATTCAAACAAATCTGAATGATTTCAATGAAATGGCAACCAGATAAAGTAACTAGTTAAATGAAAGGAGTTAATTCCCTAAAGGGTGAATCTTTCCTAAGAAAATGGGGGCAGGACCCAGCTCAAGTTAGGCTTCCTTCAAGGAATTCAGGCCTCAAGGGCTGGAAAATAGCAGCAAACAAAGCTTATCTGTAACTGCAGCCTCTGTCTCAGCCATAACCCCAGCAGGGAGAATCTGCTGAAATTAAAGGCACCACATCACTTTAAGCTGGTGGGAAGCCATGGGCAGACAAGTGCCACATGCTGGGCAGGATAGAAAAGGAACAGAGTCTAGAGGCTTCTTAAGAAAGTCTGACAACCTGCTGGGTCTCTTTCTCAGGGAAAACTGATGCAGGCTACTCTCTCCTCCTGAGTCCTGGGCCTGTTTGATGTGGGAAAGTCTGACTGGGATCTATAATATCTGAGGAGACCTTCTTCTTCTTCAAAAAAAAGCTCCATATAGGCAGTGCAAGAAACAGAAAAACAAGAACTGAAAAATTCTGATCAGTTAAAGAACCTATGCTAGAGGTCTAGAATAAGTTGAACTGAATGCCAAAGAACAAATAGAGAACAAAGTCATCCAGCAAGAAAACCCTAGGTAAAAGAGTAAAACATTTAAGGAAATCAAATGTCTAGATGCCAGCAAAAAGTACTGATTAACATAGTAATACCATTGAATGTTAATAGATTAGACTAATCAGAAGACACAGATTGGCATAATGGATTATAAATGTGATTAATCTATATGCTGCTATAACAGATTCATTTTAGACCCAAAGATACAAATAGGTTGAAAATGAAAGGATGAAAAAAAGATATTCCATGAAGCTGTAAACAAAGCAAAAAAAAAGTTGGGATAGCTATACTAATATCAGAAAAAATAGACTTACACTGGAAAAAAATGTTATAAGGGACAAAGAAAGACATTATCTTTTAATAAAATGGGCAATTCTCTAAGAAAAAATAACAATCATAAATATTTACGCACCTGATCAAAATGCACCAAAATACATGAGGCAAACGCTGGCAAACCTGAAGGGAGCAATAGACATCTCCACAATAATAATGGGAGAACTCAAACCACACTCTCTTCAATAGAGAGAATGTCTAAACAGTAGATCAGTAAGGAAGCAGAGAACCTAAATAATATGATAAATGAACTGGACCTAACACACATATATTGAACATTACACCCCATCAGGCTATATCCTTCTCAAGTACCCATGGAACATTCCCCAGGAAAGACTACATGTTAGTGCACAAAACAGGCCTTATTAATTTTTAAAAGATTGAAATTATGCAAAATACTTTCCTTGATCATAATGGAATGAAGCTAGGAATCAGTAACAGCCAAAAAACTGCAAAATTCACAAATAAATGGAGGTGAAACAACACATTGTTAAACAATCAATGGGTCAAAGAAGAAATTGGAAAAGAAATCAGTAAATATCTTAAAATGAATGAAAACAAAATACAACATATCAAAACATAATGGAATGCAGCAAAGACAGTGCTGAGAGGGGAAATGTGTATCCTTAAACACTTACATTAAAAAAGAGGAAAGGGGGAAAAAAAGAAGCTGAAATCAACAACCCAACTGAGCACCCAGAGAAACTGTAGGAAGAACAGCAAACAAAGCAAGCAGAAGGAAAGAAACAAAAATTAGAGCAGAAATAAATGAAATGGAGAACAACAACAACAAACGGAGAATATAAATAAAACCAATAATTGGCTCTTTGAGAATATCAATAAACTTGGCAAACCCTTAAATATATTGATAAGGGCAAAAAGAGAGGAGGACAAATGAATAAAAGCAGAAGTGAGAGAGGAGTCATTACTATGGACCCTGAAGAGATAAAGAAGATAATAAAAGGATACTATGAACAACTATATACCAACAAACTAGACAATTTATATGAAAGGGACATCCTAGAATCACATGAACAACCTATGCTGACCCAAGAAGAAATAAAAGACCTCAACATATCAATCACAAGTGAAGAGATTGAATCAGTCATCAAAAACCTTCCAAAAAGTAAAGCTCAGGACCAGATGGTTTCACAGGTGTGTTTACCAAGCATTCCAGGAAGAATTAATACCAATTCTGCTCAAACTCTTCCAACATTTGAAGTTTTTTCCTTCCTGTAGTTTCTCTGGGTGTTCTAACTCATTTTTTAAGTCAAATAAATACTGAAGCCTGCTAAAGATACTACAAAAAAAAAAAAAAAACTAGATACCAATCTCTCTAATGACTATAGACGGAAAAATCTTCAACATAATATTTGCAAATTGAATACAGTTCTTGTTTTCATTTATCAAAGAAATGTAGTGATTTCTCCTTTAATTTCTTCTTTGACCCATTGATTGTTTAGAGTGTGTTGTTTAGCCTCAATACATTTGTAAATTTTATGGTTCTCTGCCTATTATTTATTTTCAGCTTCATTCCATTAAAATCAGAGAAAGTGTTTTGTATAATTTCAATCTTTTCAAGTTTTGAGACTTGTTTTGTGATCTAACATGGGTTTATCCTGCAGAATGAGTCATTAAACATAAGAAGAATGTATAATCTTCTGTTTTAGAGTGTAGTATTCTGTATAAGTCCATTAGGTCTAGCTGATTTATCATATTCAAGTTCTGTTTTCTTATTGACCCTCCACCTAGATGTTCTGTCTATTGATGACAGTGGTGTATTGAAGTCTCCAATTATTACTGTAATGACATCTTTTGCTTTCTTCAGTTTTGCCAGTGTTTGCTTCATGTATTTCTCAGCACCTTGATTAGTAGAATAAATATTTGTTATTTTTATTTTTTCTTGGTGCATTACCCCTTTTATCAAGACAGAGGGTCTTTCTTTGTTTTTTATAACAGTTTAACATTTAAGGTCTATTTTTTTCCGATATTAGTATAGTTTCAACTGTTCTTTTTTTTCATTAATATTTGCCTGTGATATCTTTTTCTAACCTTTTACCTTCAACCTAATTGTGTTCTTGGGTCTAAGGTGATTTTTTGTAGACAGCATATAAATGGATCATGCTGTTTTATCCATTCTGCCAATCTGTGTCTTTTGATTGGGCAGCTTAATCCTTTAACATTCAATGCTGTTACTCTAAACGCAGTACTTACTTCAACCAGTTTATTCTTTCATTTTCATATATCATAACTTATTTTAGTTTCTTTTCATTCTTTTAGTTACCCTTACTGCTAATACTCATTCCTACACTATCCATCAAGACTCTCTTTTCTGTCTTTTCCTTACAGCCTGCAGAAGTCTCTTTAACATTTCTTGTATGGTTTGTCTCTTGTTAACAAAATTGTTTAGTTTTGTTATCTGTGAATATCTTATACTTGCCTTCACTTTTTTTTTTGCAGGATGAGGAGCATGGACAGGCACCAGGAATCAAACCTGGGTCTCCCGCATGGCAGGCAAGAACTCTGCCACTGTGCCACCATGGCCCACCCTACTTGCCTTCACTTTTGAAGGACAACTTTTCCAGGTAAGTTTGTCTTGGCTGGTGTTTTTTCTCTTTCAGTCTTTTAAAAATGTCATACCACTCTCTTCTCATCTCCATGACTTCTGATGAGAAATCAGTTCTTAATTTGAATGTACTTCCCTGTATGTGCCAAATCACTTTTCTCTTGCCATTTTCAGGGTTTTCTTTCTATCTTTGGCATTTGACATGCTAATTAGAATGTGTCTTGTAGCAGGTCTATTATTATTCATTCTGTTTGGAGAACATTGTTTCTTGGACATGTATGTTAAGATCTTTCATGAGAGTTGGGGAACTTTCAGCCATTATTTCCTCAGCTATTCTTCCTGCTTGTTTTTCCTTCTCTTCTCACTCTGGAACACCCATGGCACATGTTGTGCATTTCATACTGTCATTCAGTTCCTTGACACCCTGCTCAGTTTTTTTTCCATTCTTTTCTCTATCTGCTCTTCAATATGTAAGATTTTGATCTTCTTATTTTCTAGTCCACTGATTCTTTCTTCTGCCTATTCAAATCTGTTATTACATGCCTCTAGTGTATTTGCAATATTTTCTATTGTAACTTTAATTCCCTTAAGTTCTGGTTATGTTTCTTTTCATTTTCTCAAACTCTACTTTATACTCAGCCAGGTCTTCTTAACACCCTTTATTTCTTTAGCTATATTTTCCTACAGTCCTTGAATTCACTTAGATTTGTCTGAACATCTTTGAATAGTTGTTATAAATTATGATTCTCCTCTGAGCTTTTTCTTAGTGTAATTTATTTTTATTACCATATGTTACTTGTTTAATCTCCCCATCTGTCAGGTTCACTTATTGCCTCATACTGCAGTCCTTCACTCACCAAGAAAACAATCTAATCCAGCATGCATTTAAGTGCATGCCTAATTTCCAGCTGTATTATGTACCAAACCTGTTCATTAAATCCCAAACAGTGGTAGTTTGCTTTCTTGTATTTTTGTGTATCTTGTGATCTGAGGAGCTTGGCCAGTCAGTGGAGCTGCTTGTAAGAAATGTCTTCTTGCCCTGGGGATTTGTCCAAATCCAAACTACTGAGCATGCACCACAACTGTCTTTTAGGTCAGCACAAATCCCCCCTTATTGCACACTATCTTGGCATCTCAGTCAGTGTCATACTGCTTCAGGTTTCTTTTTAAAAAGAGGGAGAAAGGAGGAGGGGCTGTTGGGGGGGCCCTTAGGGATGGGAAAACCATGAAGGCTGTGTTAGGAAGTTCCTGCGAAGAAGTGGCTGGGCAGCTTTCTAGGTCAGATGTTGGGCTACCAGCCCAGGTATACAGGGCCTCCCTGGCCTTGTTGGGAGAGGTGACAGAAGGGGCATTATCAACCTCCGATTTGGGCCAAACAAAGCGAAACCTTTCACAAACATGCCGTGTCATTTAAACCTTTTTCAGGGTTCTTATCCTCATTTTCCAGATGAAATAAATGGGGCTCAAAAGTTTTGCATCACCTCCAAGTAAACACAGCAGATCATCCTTCAGGCTGGTGTCTGAGTGACCCCAAACACCTCTTTCTGTACGTGGTGCTCACTCACTAAGCAGTGTCTGCACTTTCATCCACCTTCCCTCATCCCAGAATGCTCAGCTCAGCTCTGAGAGGTCCCTCACCACTAATAATATTCTTCTGGGGGAGGAATTATGGAGTTAGGCTGAGAACCAAAACATAAAGTGCAGGCAGCACTCCATGCCAAATCTGGGGATGAGAAATTTGGTCCAACTCTGTGATAGAAGTTTCCAAAACAGCCTGTACCCTTTTTGGGCCAAATAAAAGAATTTCTCTAAAATCTTTGTCCTTGCAGAGGCCCCTGGTTTGTTGCTGTGGATGTCTAGTGTGCATGAGGGTGGCAAGTAAGGCATGGTGCTACTGAGCTCCAACTATCCAGTAATCTCAGGGTCCTCACTGGTGCTTCAGGGCTCCACAGACAGGTAACCCAGGTGCCTAGGCCCCAACCATTGGTTCTGTGGGCTCAGACTCCAGCCCCAGGACTTTGAACTCTTTTGGTGATTTGAGCAGTCCTTATCTCAGATCTTTGCTTTGGGAATTGTCAGTCCAGAGGAGAAGTATCCTTTGGGTCTCTCTCCTTCCTTGTTTGAGAACCTGCATTTATGCTACTCCATGTCCAGCCAGTATGCTCCCATACAATTCTCTGAAGTTTTAATTTGTTCCTTTGATTGGGCCATATCTTCCTGTTTCTTAGTATGGCTTTTAAGTTTTTACTGGTGTCCAGGCATCTGATTTTCTTGATTAGTTTATTCTGAAGGTCAGTTTCTCTCCTTTTCTTAGGGTTTTATTGATGACTGGATTTGTATTAAGGCTGTTCTTTGATACATGGTGTTCTAGTTTGCATGTTACCAGAAAAATATGTTATATTAGAAACAGAACAACTTTTAAAAAGGAGGATTAATTAAATTGCAAATTTACATGTTCTAAAGCCATGAAAATGTCCAAATTAAAGTAGTGTTATAGAAATGTCCAACCTAAGGTATCCAGGGAAACATACCTTGGTTCAAAAAGATCAGTGATGTTCAGGGTTTCTATCTCAACTGAAAGGGCACATGGAAACATGGTGATGTCTGCTAGTTTTCTCTTTAAGTTTCTTGTTTCATAAAGTTCCCCCAGGGGCATTTTCCTTCTTTATCTCCTAAGGTCTCTGGCTGTGTGGGCTCTCACAGCTTTAAAGCTTTTTCCAAAAATAGTTCCCTCTTAAAGAAAATGGTTCCTTCCAGTAAGCAACCCCACCTTGAATGGATGGAGACATATCTCCATGGGAACCATCTAATAAAAATTATCACCCACAATTGCAAGGGTCACATTTCCATGGGAACAATCAAAAGCTCCATCCAGCAATATTGTATGAGGTTTAAAGGACATGGGTTTTCTGGGGTACACAACAGATTCAAACTGGCACACATAGTTCAACTAATTCTAGTCCTTTAGGATTGCTCATGTTTAACTGTGCTGGTTTGAAAGTGTTGTATAAATATGAGATTTTATAAAGGAGTCTTATGCAACTCTGAAATATACAAATACAAATTCTGCAGGGTAGGTTGCAAGCTGAAAGATCCAATGATGGTCTCAGTGAATCCCTCAGGAGAGACTGGCTGGCTGAGGGGGAAAGGGCTATTCTCTCTTTTGACTTGATTAGATTAATTGCCACTAATTGTAGAAGACACTCCACTTGGCCAACTACAGATATTTAAGACATGGATGCAATCAGCATGCTGATGATTTAATATACAGCCTGTTTTATTATCCAGCCACAAAATATCTCTGCTGTAACAATTAGGTCAGTGTGTGTTTGACCAGACAAGAGGGCCCATCACCTAGCCAGGTAGTCTGTACTCCAACAATTAGGGAACCAATGTGGGAATTCTTCAAGTTGCAAGTATGTCTATTCCAATTATGCATTCTGGAATTGGATAAATAACCACAGAAAGGGTCCAGAGTACACTGTACCACTGTGAGATGAGCCTGATCTAAACCTCTATGGATCACCTGACCTCCGTAATCCCCTACCTTTATTGGTGGACCAGTTTTGGGGCTCCTGGAATTAATGTAACTTCTGAGTCAGTGTATAATAATCCCTGAAATATCTCATCATTTCCTCAACTACCTTGGTAAAAAAACTACAGATATCTTTGGGGAAGGAATGGAAGAAGATTACCAGTATACATTTTTGGCAGTGTAACAGGGTCCTTCCCCAAGGGTACCTGGACTTCCTCTCATTCAAGGGGCTTTGGGTCTATGAACTCTGTAATGTCTGGGAATTGATTAAGGGGCCATGACTCTGTTTTTGTAATTTAGGTTAAACTTTTGTTCATGGAACTTCTTCTAGTTATACAAATAAAACAAGAATTTAATAGACTGTCCATCTATTTTACTTCTAGATAACCCATGATCTACTAGCCAATGCCATAAGTCTCTGCAAGTCAGATTATTTTGATTGCTGCTGTGTGACTGCTGTCCACACCTACTTGCCTTTGGTGATAAAGCACTATCACTCGGCTTCTGACAACTTGGGACCTGATCATGCCCATGTGTTCAAGAATTCCAGCTCAGTGACAACAACCCCCTCAGTAATATTTGATCTACAGAGAAGGGCAACTACAGAACACTTCAAGGATAATGGAGCTAATCTCACGAATCTATTCCTCACAGTCCTGGTGAAGGGCATGTTCTCTGGACATTCCTGGGGTGTGTGAGCATTACTTCCATGATAAATCCACTCTGGCATTCTAATCTCTCTAGGATTTTGGATCCCATCATCTTTTAGACCAGAGCAGTTTTGGCATTTTGATCTCAGGTAATGTCAGCCACCTTTTGATCCACATTTCAGCCAATCACCCAAACAAACTGTTACTGTCCTTTCTAACCCCTTAATCTATAATATTGAATGCATAGTCTCTGCTTAGTTGACCCATATCAATAAATTCAGCCTGATCCAATTTTAAATTCCTTCCACTGTTATCCCACACCCTTAATATTGATTACCACACACATTCCTCTGATTTCTGTCAATATCTGTCAGAAAATTTGTGCAGTTCTTTTGGAGTATAGCATACTTCATCATGGGTCACACTTTGGACCTCACCTCTCAGGGCCTGTTGAGATTTTAGTTTAGTTATAAGTCTTGAAGAAAAGAGGTAAGGTCAGTCAAGAAAAGAACTAGAAGTGTCCTTCAGACCAATTACTTCAGGGAATTCCATTGCAGTTTCAGCTGGTAAAACAGGATTAATCTCTCCAGACAGAGGGCTAAGAGCTGTTTCTCCAGGGGAGGTGGTTACAGGTTTAGCAGGCACTAAAGGATTAATATCTTTAGGTGGAGGTTGGATGGAAGACTCCTCAGGGCAGACTGGAGGTCAGAAAGCTATTTCTTCAGAGCAGACCATCAGGGGTTTATCTAGCAAAGACTCAGCAGAACTGAGGTTTCCAATATCCCCACTGCCATCATTATTAACCCATATGTCCTTATTTCAATTTTCAGCATCTCATTCTTTCCCAATCAATGCTTTTGTTTTAACAGCAGACACCTTGTAAGGTTGAGATTTTAGTTTATATTGCAAAATTGCTACTTGTACAATGAGACTCTATGTCTGATATTCAGAGATCTCAAATCTGCCACAATGGGAAATAAGAAATTCTTTCATGGCACACCTAGAATCATTTACACCTTTCATATGGCATTTAAGTTGCAAATTTAAAACTATCAGATCATTCCTTTCTCTTGTAACTGCATCCAACATATCTAAGAACAATCAGCCAACATCATTATGCCTCTTAACTCCACAAAACTCCTTTGATGTATCAAAAACACTGTCACCCAGAACCTGGCTGTGAATACGCAGACAATTAGTAGAATTAAAAGATGATAATTCACGTATCATTGTAGCCAACTCACGCCATGGACTGTCAGTGACATCTTGATTATTGGAAATAGAGTCTTTAGTGTCTTTTAATCTAATTAGAGTAGAAAGCCAATGAACCCATTTTTTTTAACATTTTTTATTGTATAGTATAGCATATATACAAAGCAAAGACATAAAAAAAGCAATAGTTTTCAAAGCACTCTTCAAAAATGGCTACAGAGTAGATTCCAGAGTTTGTCATGAGTTACTGTACAATCCTCTCATATTTTTCCTTCTAGCTGCTCCAGAATATAGGAAGCTAGAGGGCTTAAATACGTTTTTACATAACAATTGACTTTTTTCCTTCTTTTTTTGTAAACAATAACATATATAAAAAAAAAGCTATAAATTTCAAAGCACAACACCACAATTAGTTGTAGAACATATTTCAGACTTTGACATGGGTTACAATTTTACCATTTTAGGTTTTTACTTCTAGCGGCTCTAAAATACTGGAAACTAAAAGAGATATCAATTTAATCATTCAGCATTCATATTCATTAAGTCCTGTCTTCTATGAATAATTCCACCATTACCTTTGATCTTTCCATACCTGTCTTTGGGGTTTTTTGGTCTATGGCAATTCTACATTTTTTATATTGGAAGGGTATGTCATTAATATGGGGTAGGGAGATGGAAATGGATGTTCTAGAGAGGCTGGGCTAGGTTTCAGGACTTATCTGGACCAAGAAACCATCTGGAGGTTTTAGGTTTCTGGAAAGTTACTCTAGTGCCTGAAACCCTTGTGGAATCTTATATATTGCCCTAGGTGTTCTTTAGGATTGGCTGGAATGGTCCTGGTTGGGGGTTGGCAGGTTATGATAGGTAACAAGGTCTGCCTGAAGCTTGCGTAAGAGCCACCTCCAGAGTAGCTTCTCGACTCTATTTTAATTCTCTCTGCCACTGATACTTTATTAATTACACTTTTTCCCCCCCTTTTGGTCAGGACAGAACTGTTGATCCCACTGTGCCAGGTCTGGATTCATCCTTGGGAGTCCTCTCCCACATTACCTGGGCGACTTTCACCCCTGGATGTCATGTCCCACGTAGTGGGGAGGGCAATGATTTCACTTGCAGAAGTGGTCTTAGAAAGACTAAGGCCACATCTTAGCAACAAAGGAGGTCCTCCAGAAGTAACTCTCAGGCATACCTATAGATAGTCTAAGCTTCTCCGCTACCTACATAAGTTTCACAAGAGTAAGCCACATGATCGAGGGCATGGCTTATTGATTTAGGTGTCCCTAAAATTTGACACAGTATCAGGGGATTCCCTGATGGTAGGTTTAATAGTTCCATAGTCTTTCTCCCATCCCTCAGGGGACTTTGCCAATACTTTCTGATTATCTGCTTAATATACTCTAGGATGTTTCCAGGCATTATAATAATAATCTATGCAGGATTAAAGAACCTCTTTCTTATTCTGTGCTTTCTGTGTTTCAGTTGTTCAAATGAGCTATCCAGATAGGTTGAATTAGATTATGCACTACAGAAAATTTCAGTTCCAGATCAAATAAACCTTTCTTTCATTGGTCTCAAAGAGTATGTGTGGTTCTAAAATATAGACCTTGTCTTCCTTACCCTTGTCTGAATTACTTTAACCCCAACTGTTCAGCTTCGTTCTTATCTCTAAATATCAGGTTATATATATAAAATAGCCTCTCAAAATCCAGAAATAATAATCACCACTCCGGACATAATGTGTCTGCTCTAAAAGCTTATAATCTAGGCCCCTCGTTTCATTTTATTATTTTTGTTTTGTTTTGCACTCTTTTTTTTTGTTAATTAAAAAAAAGTTACTAACAAAACATTTAGAAATCATTCCATTCTACATATACAATCAGTAATTCTTAAAATCATCACATAGTTGCATATTCATCATTTCTTAGTACTTTTGCATCGATTTAGAAAAAGAAATAAAAAGACAACAGAAAAAGAAATAAAACGATAATAGGGAGAAAAAAAAAAACTATACATACCATACCCCTTACCCCTTGCCTTCACCTACCACTATTTCAAACTGAATTTATTTTAACATCTGTTCCCCCTGTTATTTATTTTTATTCCATATGCAATGAACCCATTTTAAGATTCCTCTTCTCAAAAATAACTCTCAGTAACAAGCTGTACTAGTCACAGTTCTATAGAGAAACACAATCAATAGGAGATATCCATGAATATGAGATTTTAAAGATGTCCCACATACTGTGGGTATGTATAAGTCCAAGTTCCATTAGGGAGGCTGAAAGCTGACAGTTTTGATGAAGTTCTTAATGAATCACCCAGGAAAGGCTGGCTGGCTGAAGCAGAGAGAAAGATTCTCTCTTTTGACTACTTTAAAGTCTTCAGCTGATTAGATGAAATATCACTAATTATGGAAGACACCATCCTTGGCCATCTGCAAATGTAATCAGTCATGGATGCAATCAGCATGCTGGTTAGTTAAACAACCAGACTTCTGGTTTATCAGCCAGCCACAAAATGTCTTTGCAGTAACAGTTAGACAAGGGCTTGCTTAGCCAAACAACTGGGCACTATCACCTGGCCAAGTCGACACATGACTCCAACAATAACAGCATTCTTCAGCAAATTCTTCCTAGGGAGGCACTGTGTCTTTAAACCTTTTCCACCTTTGCCACTGTCAAGGATGGAGTTGAAACAATGGTTGAGGGAGTCCCTGTTCAGTACTGGCTAAAACAGTGGTTCAGAGCTGGGGCTCACAGATCTAAACTCACTAATCAAAAGCCATGAAGAGTGCTCAGCAGTGCCTCCCTGCCAGTTCGTGGGGAACAGCACTTCCACGTTCCTCACTATCCACGGCAGCTAGCCAGTGACCAGCCCTGAGGTGGCTCATCTCAAGAGTGGGGGAAGGATTCTGGCAGCTGCTGCATAAGAAGTTACTCACAGTTTTTACTGCAGTCTCTCAGTCTCTTCATTCTGCTCTTCTCTGGATGCTATAAGGTGCTTCCCTGGCCTTCAGAGCCCAGAACAGTTGTTTCAGGCAGTTTCTGCCTGTCTACCAACTGTTTTCGTAGTGAGTCCTGTGGTTCCTACTTGGACATCTCCCCTGGATGTTCACAACATATTCATAAAGAACATTAGCATAGATTTAAAAATCAAGCTGGACATATTCTTGAATGAATCTCTTCTCTTATGTAGTGAGTCCCTTGATATAACAGTAGGTCATATTGTAGGTTATTGAGGCTGTACATAGTAGAAATACTACCAGCTTGGCTTCATAGCTCAGTCAGGTGAAATGGTGGTATCCATTCTTCTCATTAATTGATTTTGCAGCTGATGTGCAGATAAAGGCAGGTATTGCAGGAGAAGTAGTGTCAGTGCATCCTCCCCTGTGCCCAGCTCTTATGCTCAAGAACAATTTTTTTCTGCTGTTATGTTATCTCATTATTTTATCTTTTTATTTCATTAAATTCTACTCATCTTTATTATTTCATTCCTTTGACCATCTCTATTGCTATTTTCACTATAATTTTTATATATTTTTTATTTTTATCCCATTAATTTCATTCTTTTCCAATGTGTGCATTGAAGCTATACATTTCCAAGTTCTTTTCTACCAGCTTCCCATAAGTTTTACAATGAATTTTCTGTTTAAAATATGTTCTAACATCTTTTAGCATTTTTGATGTTTGATTTCTTGATAACTCTACCTTTAAATACCAATTATAGATACTTCTTGCTATAATTTGGACTTGTGTTCTAGCTTATGGAATTGTCAGGGAACATATCTGACATTTTTTAAAGGTTTGAGGTGTGGAGATATTTGCTTTATTGCCCTTTATGTTAAATGATATTTTTGTATATGTTCCACATGTTCTTAAAAAGAATTTGTATTTTATGGCGTTTAGTGTTTTATGGAGTTCAGTGTTTAGATATGTCACTTAAACAGACTTTGTTGAATATCTTATATTATCAGCCTATATTTATGCATTTTTCCTTGTAGTTTGGAGGTTTAAAAAAATACTCTGAGGCAATATTACTAAGAATCTAAAAATATAAAATTTATATATTTTTATGTATTGAAACAGGTATCATTACAATATAATCCTTTTTATCATTTAGTAACATTTTTGCCTTATATTTATTTTAATTTAGAATGTCTAATAATTAATCTACCCTCTAGCTTTCGATGGATTACTGTTCTTTTGAATTTTATCTGCGTTAGTTTCCTTGGGCTGCTATAACAAATCACCACCTAAGTTGGTAGCTTAAATCAATAGATACTCATTTCCTTGTTTGGAGGCCAGAAATCTGAACTCAAAGTGTTGGCAGGACCATGATTTCTTAGAAATAACACTGCAGTCTCTGCCTCTTTATTCACATGGCCTTCTCCTCTCTGAGTATCTGTATCAAATCTCCCTCTGCATCCATATTTTAAGAATACACGTGCTGGCATGTAGACCCACCTGGATAATTCAGGATAAGCTCCTTTCAAAATCATTAACTTTATCAAGTATTTTTCCCATGAGATAATCTTTACTCTTTTGCTATGTGAGGTAATATTCACAGGATCTGGGGATTAGGAAGTGAATGTGTCTTTGGGTGACAGTGTTTATGCTTAACACACTCTGTCTTCTGGCCCCCAAATATTTACATGCATCCTACAAGAAAAATACATTTACTTCATTTGTAAGCCTCGGAAGTCACAATCATTTATATCATTTCTCATCTAAATAGTGTATAGATGATACTGTGTAATCCATCATGGATTAAAATTCTTCTCCATCTCTGGACCTGTGAAATTAGAAAATATGTCATCTGTTTCCAAAATACAATAGTGGAACAGGCATAGAAATAACAATTACAGACATTCCCATTCCAAAGGAAGATTTAATGGGATCAATGGTTCCAAGCAAGTTTGAAATTCATCAGGGTAAATTTCATTATATATTAGATCCCTTGGCTTCACTCTGGAACATACTTTCCTAACAGTGAATCAAATTTTAGCATATTTTACTGTCTGGATTGGATTATAATTTCCCAAATCATGAAGTTCTTGTTCTGTTTTACATAACAGTTCTTTCTTTATCTCTTTCCTTTCACATTTTGCTATACATAGCAAAAAGAAACCATGCCACACCTCTTAAAAGTTTTCCTCAAAATCTCAACTAAATATCTAAGTTACTTGCTTACAAGTTCTGATTTCTACACAAGTGTAGGGAACACAGTTCAGCCAAGTTTTCTGCCACTATATCACAGGTACTCCTTTCCTCCAGCATCAGCCAAGTTTTCTGCCACTGTATCACAGCATCTCCTTTCCTCCAGCATCCAATCAATTGTTCCTTGGTTCATTCTAAGCCCTCATCAGAACTGTCTTTAACATTCCTATTTCTACCAGCATTCTGTTCACGATGATACAGGTGTTCTCTAAGATGAAAGGGTTTTTCGCTATTCTGCTCTACACTTCCTTCTAGTGTAGGAAGCACCTTTAATGTCCAAATATCTACCAACAGTCTCCTCAAAATAGACCAGGCTTTTTCTTTAATACTGCTCAAAATCTTCCAGTCTCTACTCATTATCTAGTTGGAAGCAAGTTCCATCATTTTAAGGTAGTTTTTAGAGCAGCACCTCAATTCCTAGTACCCAAATCTGTATTAATTTCCCTGGCCTGCTGTCACAAATCAATGCAAACTCGGAGGCTCAAACCAATGGAAATTGAGTCTCTCTGTTGTGAAGACCAGGAATCTGAAATAAGAGTATCAAGAGGGCCCCACTCCCTCCAGAAGCTCTCTCTCCAGAAGAGATTCCATTCCTTACCTCTTCCACCTTGTAGCTCTTGGCATTCCTTGGCTTGTGGCTGTGTCAGTCCAACCTCTACTTGCATATTCTCATGTCTTTTGCTCTACATGTGTCTCTGTCACTGCATCTCTTTTATAAGGATACATGTGATGGCATGTAGGCCCACTGGGATCATGCAGGATAAGCTACTCCTTTCGATATTCTTAACTTTATCCAATCTTTCCATTTGAAAGAGTAGATAACATCTAATCTTTTGCCAAATAAGGCAATACTCACAGGTTCTAGGGATTAGGAGCTGAATATGTCTTTGGAGGAACTCTTTTCTGCCTACAACAGTATTTTTGTACACGAATGTTTTTAAATTTAGAGTTTGTATGGGATATAATTTACATGTTTGCCTCCATTTGTTTAAACCTTTATCCTCAAGTTGAATGTCTTCCAGTCCTTCTTAGAGGGACTCCTACCCATTTTTAAGGACAATTAAGTCTACAAATTTCATAAATTCAACTCTACTGTTGTAAAGTCAGTCTCATCATCTATTAGATGTGTGAGTTTTATTGTCTATATCAATTGTTTCAATATTTCTTTTTCAGTCAAAAATTTTGCTCATGCAAAATTCTAGGTGGTGATAAAAATGAAGAAAGTGACAGTTGATATATTTGATATAATGTAGAGGAAAGACATGCAAATTTGGTCATCCTTGAGGTTTCATAAAAACCTTGATATAAGGTGGCTCTTGAGATGCTGTTTGTAACTCTAGAGCTCTGAAAAATGTTCCTATTTTATTGCACATCAATGATTTTATAGGGTTTTATATAAAGCAGAGTGTATGTAATTGAAGAAGCTATAACTTTCATTGACAACAGATACTCCTAAGAAAAATTCAGCTATTTTTTTCTGAACTTTATTTCATGAGATCCCATTCTTCTGTCTTGAGGTAAGAAATGTAACCGCAATCAATACAAGCTAAATTTAGTTAATTTGATGAGGTGATAGTGACAGAAGAAAATGCAATTAAAACAAATACAGAGATGTCCATCTCTCAATATGATAGTGTATCTGGTATAACACTACCCTTCCTACTCTAAACAACAAAAATCGGGTTTTGCAAAATAGGCTATGAAAGATTGTGATCACTAAAAGTAGGAAAATTTGAAAGGGAGCTCCATGAGCACCTTGACCATTGCATGGAGACAATTTCCTGACTGTGGTATAGAAAGATGTTCTCTGAGCAGAACAGAGTAGTCAAGCTGAGCTAAGGATACAGATATCAGTGTACAGGTTAACTGAAGCATCTGAAATCTGTGACAGGGCAATGAATTGGAAGGATTTATTCAGAAAGAGAACTCCAGAAGTTTATATAGGGCCCTCTAAGAGTCCTTGGCTGAGACACGAACTTCACATGTACAGGGAAAACTAAATTAAGCTTACCAGAGTGTGGTTTCTAGGAGGTTGTGTGCAGAAAATTAGATATTAATACACAAGGATCAATAAGTAAAAAAATAAAAAAGTTAGCTAATACCATGGCATCCAGCTGAGACAGCCGAAAGTCTGCTATTTATAAAGAAGGCTCACATTCTAGAGTAATATATACTCTAGATATGCTGTAACAAAATTCAAGACCAAGCTCAGACAAGAATCAACAGAGAAGACAGAGTTTAGAATTTGAGTCCCAACAAGGTAGAGAGGCTTGCGAAACACCTTGGGTTTTCCACAAGATCAAGCTTATCAGGCAATAATTAAAGTGCTTCTTAAAAAAATTAACACTCTTTAAGGGAATATAACAGAAAGCATATAACCACAATGACTGATAGAAAATTACAGGGTGTGGACTTTCAGCCTCTACTTGAAATACAGAGAGCTAGAAAGAGCACTACTTGCAACCTGCAACAAGGAAGTATACAAACTATGACAAATTACCAGTCCATGGATTTTCTTGAATTTATCAGAAAACTGAAGGCAGGGTAACCAATTAACCTGAAATCTAGGGAGAGACAGACATATGCAGGTAGAGAGGAGATGAGCATTCACTTAATTAAAGCAGATACAGGCAGACATTAGTTAGAATGATTCAATTAGAATTGTAAAATAATTGGTGGAGATCAAGTGTGCACTAGGAAGATCATGCAGAAGCTCTGTGGGCTCTTCTCTGTAGACCCCATCAGTCCACAGTGGGTACTCCCAAGCAAGATTGGTAAGATTTCTGTTAGAACATTCTTCATGATGCAGGCCTAAGAAGAGAACAGCAACTCTGAAAGAGGACCTAATATCATAGACAGCCCTGGAAATCCATTTTCCTTTTCTTGAAGCTTATCTTCTGGGCCTCCTGGAATGACCATGAAATACCATTCTGGCCGGTGAGATGGAAAGAAAGTATACTAGAAGCTTTCTAGGAAATTTTTCTTCTCATAAAAAAAGACAGAAACTTGAAGAAATGCTGTTTACTTCCCTGTCTTGGACTTCTTGTAACATGAGATAATTAGACAATTTTATTATTCAGGCCAGGGTCATTGAAAATATTTATAAACGATAAAATGATGCCCTCTCCTAAACTTTATCGAAATATTACTATGTTAAAAACCCATCAATAATAACAATGATTTATTTAATCATTAGAAAATAATAATTGGACAACTACTTTGCATGACAAATGCTTCTTCCAAGACTGGACACTTTGGAGAAGAGATTCAGTCCCTGACCTATCGCAACTAAGGGTGGTGATGCTCATGAATCATCATGAAGATGAGGAAACAGATGATCCTGAGGACATCATCAAAGACAGCACCAGCCTAGGTGATGAGAAAGTGCCTGGGATTGTTTGTGATACATCCTTCAGAGTAGAAAATGAGAAATCTACTCCTTATACATCAATTATTGAAAAATAAATACGCAATTCTAAGGGGAAAAATAAACCTTTGCAAACTCAGTGCAAAGCTTGTCTTTAGCTTTCTTTTTCTCTTTAATCTTGAGTAGTTTCACTTTTGTGAAACACTTTTCAGAACTATTTCTGTCAGCAAAACTTATAATGCAGAATTAAAATGGAAATCAGTACCTAATTATCCTATATTCATGCAGCCAAAGTAAAAACAGCAGAGTAAGGAACTCAGCCCACCCATACCTTTGTATTCAATCCAAACTCATGTCTTCATTTTAAGAATGTGCTTAGCTTTACTGCATTACAATTAAAATGAAACTTGGATGGATAAAACAATTGTGCATATGTGCCTTTCAAAATAAATGTAAAACAAAAGTAAAGACCCTTGGTCTATGACTCAGTATACGCAAAATTTTCTAAATAGCTGCAATGAATATTCTTTGCTTAATTTTAGAAAAGTGTAGTTCCAACTAGAAAAGTATACATTTTTTAAGCCAGAAATACTGCTATTTTCTTTTCCATATTTGAATGAAAACTTATCAGTGAATATTTGGGTGACATTCATGCTCCCACACGAATTAAAACAAAACTTCTTAGAAGACCTTATTTTCCGTTGTGCCAGATTAAATCTGTATTCATATATAATTCATGTGGATAAGTTTCATCAGCATCCAACCTTATTTGTAAATTTGGCTCTTTTGGTCCCACTGAGTTCTGACAAAATACAGTATTCTGTAGCGATGTTTGAAGGGATCCTATTCATTGTGATCTATTTTTTCCCCTCTAAGATCTAAAACAGTTAAGAAGAAAGAGTAAGCAGTCAGGGGCCAAACTATCACATTTATTACTGATAAAACTTATTTGTACAATAAGCTTCATAATCTGTCAGAGTGATCTTCTTAATTCTGAAGCTCTGAATTAAACCAAGCAGGTCCTGTCCCCATAAAGTTAAGACAAAAATACATGAGGAATAATGCTTGCTTTCTGAAGACTGCTCACTTGCATAAGAAAAAAAGTTTTGAGTGACTCTTAATTGGTTTCCTTTCCAAAGTCATTAATCAAATAAAGTTACTTTTCTGATTTAGGAAGAAGTGGCTACAGGTACAGAGAGAAACTGGGAGTTAAACTATTCTGTGGTGCTGGTGGAGTATATCAGATACACGGAATAAGTGGTCTGCTCACATTCCCCAGATTTTATTGAATATGCCCTTGTGCTTATCCATTAAGCTTATGGTCGATACAGGTAGAGTTATCCTTTAGATAAAATCATCTGCAGTCTACCAGGATTATCTTTTTTCCATATTCATGAGGCTGCCCACACAATTATGAATTTATTCTTTTGGGTATCTTTCTATATTTATGGGAGAAGTCTATGGATTTTGATCCAGGAGGCTCTGAAATTAGAGGAAAACTTTAATTGCTCCCCAGTGACCTCTTATCCCAAGGCTGACAATTCAATATTTCTTCTATTTTCCATTTTAAATCACTCCTGGTGATGCTGTCT
The DNA here is from genome assembly GCF_023851605.1 of Tamandua tetradactyla. Taxonomy (NCBI): domain Eukaryota; kingdom Metazoa; phylum Chordata; class Mammalia; order Pilosa; family Myrmecophagidae; genus Tamandua; species Tamandua tetradactyla. The sequence continues at coordinate 181,304,991 of NC_135331.1, read as the reverse complement.
AATAAAGATGAAAAACAAAGCTGGAATGAAAATATAGAGTTCAAATACATTCATATATTGAAGTTTCTGTTATGATAAGAGTGGTGTTTAAATTTTGGAGAATATGATAGGAGAGTGCTTATCCATTTGGAAGAAAAAAAAGTAAAGATTCCTACTTCACACTGTATAAAAATTTCAGATATTTTAAAAATATAATAATAATAGGGCAGGCCACAGTAGCTCAGCAGGCAGAGTTCTCAACTGCCATGCTGGAGACCCAGGTTTGATTCCCAGTGCCTGCCCATGCAAAAAAAATAATAAAAAGAGATAATAGTGATAATAATATGTGGCAGACAGAGAGATGTGTCATTCAAATGCCCCTTTAATGGAGGATTTCCTGCTGAGCTGCAATGAAGGGAATCAGCTGAGTGTTTCCAGCTCTTAGCTCCTTCAGAGTTCACTTATACCACCAAGGTAAGATATGTTCTTTTGAAGGGTAGGATACAGTCACTTTCTGAATGAGACAATATCAGACAAGGTCTTATTTGAATGGTCCTCAGACAGTGACAGAACAAGGCAATAGTACCATAACCTAGTCAATTCAAATCTACATTGACCTCATAGAGCAGGCATTATTTGCTCTAGAAGTCCGCATTAAGCATTCAGATGGCCTTTCCTTCTCAGTCCTACTTCCCCTCCTTTTCGTCCACAGGTATCAATAACCAGGAAACTTTTTTCTCACCTAATTCTATCTCACCTGCTAACTGGAGAATGCAACCAACACATTTGATAGCCAAAGTGGGCCAAGGAATTAAATGGTAAAATGGAATTTGGAGTCTGGATCAACTCCTAATGAGACCCAACAGATTAGACATTTGGACTTTATGGGGATAAATAATATATAATGATAATTGAATTGGAATTGATTGTTAATGAGTTGAATTGATAACTTACAGACATAACAGAAAGCATAAGGCAATTAACAAGCAATTGGAAGCTGAATTTAAATGTTAGTGTATCACTTTGGAAACTTAGAAATAAGCCCTAATCTCTTGTAGTGGTGAGTAGAAAAAACTGAAGACTAACCTCAGGATTTATGTAATGAGATTGATTAAACTTTGAAGAATGGTTGAAAGTTTGATTTTGTTAAAGTCAGGAACTTATTTGGGAAATTCAGGATCAAGTACATGGGAAGGCAACATCTAGGTAGGTGGTCTTGTTGATTTTGACTCCTCACACATTTCTACACTTTCTGAATCTACAGAAGTAGTATACATCTCCACAATTAATATTTAATAATTCACCACGTGGGAAGATTACACAGAAGTTTTTTCCTCATACATGGTAATGATTGCTTCCCTTAGGAACAGACCCATTTCATTTCCTGCTGCCAAGGATAATTAACTGTAAGCATAAGCTAGCCAGGTAGATGCTGGGCATGAAAAAAGAGTGTAATAGTTAAGGTTATCTGGGTAAATAGATACAACAGGAGATATCTCTGAATATTATGAGATCTTTATAAGAATTGTCTCACATGATTGTGGGGATGCACAAGTCCAGATTCCATACAGCAGGCTGCAAGCTGGGAACTCCAGTGAAAGTTCTCAATGAATTTCCCAGGAGGAGGTAGCCAACTGGGTAAAAGAAAGAAATTCTCTCTTCTGACGACTGAGATCATCAGTTCTTCTTTCAAACTTTTCAACTAATTGGACAAGACTTCTTTCATTGTGGAAAACAATTTCCTCAGTTAATGGTAGATGTTATCAAACATAGATGCAATCAAACTACTGATGATTTAAGTCCATAAAATGTCCTCACAGTAAAAATCAGGCCAGTGTTTGCTTGACCAAACAACTGGGCACCCACTATAAACTGGCCAACTTGACACATGGACTTAACTATCACAGTCCACCTCTTGTCAACTTGGCAGCCATATACATACCCCCGTACTTAATCTTGAAATAAAAACAATAGCAGTCATATTTTCATCTAACAATACTCAACAATTTTATGTACCACCCAAAATGCACTAACACTCCTCAGAAATGGGTGCAAGTCCTTGGGTAATATTTACTCTTAAATTTGATATTCTATAGCTTAAATTCAATGACATGAAGCTAATACAACTTATGTCACATGATAAGGGATAAAATAGGGACGAGAACAAAGATTTTTTTTTATGTTTTTTTTTTTTTTTTTTTTTGCATGGGCAGGCACTGGGAATTGAACCCAGGTCTTTGGCATGGCAGATGCAAACTCCACCTGCTAAGCTACTGTGGCCCACCAACTATTTTTTTATATACATATAGAAACATAAACTTAACAAAACAAGGAAGAAATATTCATAGCCATTGCAGTTCTCATTTCTGTAATTGGTCATGTGCTGTAACTCATATTTGTAACTTACTTCTTAAAATACTCATTCCTTTACCCTCAGTGATCATGTCAACTGGCCATGTCTTTTTGCCTGGTGGGTTGATCCAAACTTTCATCCAATGGTGTTGGACCATTGATAATACTGTCTGGATTAGGTTACTGCAGTTTTATTATGACTTTTAATCACAGCATATGGTATTACTAAGAGACACCCTAGGGGATCCCCTGCATTGCAGTTATATTTCTCTTTGAAAGTCAGCTAGTATCCCAGCTTGTACAGTCATTCTATTATTTTCCTGTTGATTCAGAGGCATGAGGAGCCAGGTGACAGTCTTAACTTCCAGTTTAATACAGTAATTGTTGTGTTTCCTGGTTGGAATTAAGGCTTATAGATCAGCAGAGCTTAACACTGAAGAGACAGGAGACAAATTTTTTTTTCTTCTGGCTCATTAGGGTTAATAGTGAATTATGTCATTCCCACTTTCCACCTCCTGATTCCTGGAACTGTGAATTGTAGCTATGGGAGAAAGAGCACCATAGAGTGCATTGAGCACATACACAGCATCCAGGAGAACATCATGTCAGTCCTGCAAGGTATTGCCACCTATTTGGCAGCATAATTGAATCTCAAAAGGCCATTCCACCATTCTATCAATCTAGCTGCATCAATACGATGGGGAACATATTAAGGCCAGTGAATTCCATGAGCATGTGCCCATTTTCACACTCCATTTGTAGTGAAATGGGTTCCATGACCAGAAGCAATGCTGTGTGAAATACCAGGATGGTGGATAAGGCATTCTATAAGTCCAAAGATGGTACTTTTGGCAAAAAAATCATGTGCAGAAAATGAAACTCATACTTGAAGTATGTGTCTATTTCAGTTAGAACAAAATGCTGCCCATTCAATGATGAAAGTGGTTCAATGTAATCAATCAGCCACCAGAGAGCAGGCTGATCACCTTGGGGAATGGTGCCGTATTAGGGACTGAATGTTGGTCTATGCTGCTAGTAGATTCAGCACTCAGAAGTATCCATAGCCAGGTCAACCATGGTGAGCAGAAGTCCATTTTTTTGATCTTATATATAACCTCCATCCCTACTACCATGGCCACTTTTTTAATGAACCCATTGGGCAGTGTCAGGAGTGACAGGAGACAGAATCTGACTGGTATCCACAGAATAAGCCATCTTATCCACTGTGCTGATTTGAAAGTATTATGCACCCCAGAAAGGCCATGTTTAATCCTAATTCAATACTGTAAATTGGAGACTTTGATTGGATTGCCTCCATGGAGATGTCATACACCCAATTGTGGGTGTGACATTTGCTTTGATATAAATGTGACTCCACCCATTCCAGATGGGTCTTGGTTAGTTTGCTGGAATCCTTTGGAAGAGGAAGCATTTTGGAGATGGCCAAAACCAACAGAAGCTTCAAAGCTGACAGAAACTTTACTGTCAAGCTGACACAGATCTGGACACATGGAGACACACTTGTTTGGAGATATTTGGAGCCCAGCAGATGTTGCTATGAGATGTTAAGCAAGCCAGAAACTGCAGAGAGTCAAGGGAAGCCAAGAGATGAAAACCAGCCTCAGAGAAGCAAAGTGAACAGAGACTGAAAGCAACAGAGCCCAGGAACAAGGGATCAGCAGATGCCAGCACATGACTTCCCAGCTGACAGAGGGAGTTCCTGACCTTCTTGAGTGACGGTAGCCTCTTGTTAGTACCTTAATTTGGACACTTTTACTTCCTTATAACTGTAAACTTGTAACTTATTAAATCCCCCTTTTAAAAGCCATCTGACTTCTGGTACATCGCATTCCGGCAGCTTACAAACTAACGCATCCACTTTATTAATATGATCTTCCTCTGTGGAAATCACCCTCTGGTGAGCATTCATGTGGGACACAAATATCTTCTCTTTCCTTCTTTTTTGCTCATTACAAAAAGTTCTATCCACATATTATTTCTGCAGTCCTCTGGATTACCAATTTTCTGATCTTGTTCCTTCCAAATCCCTGATCATTGAATTAAACCATAGGAGACAACCCTATTGGTCATTATGCAAATGTACCTCCAGCTTTTTCTCCTTCAAACCAAAATGAACATCCATGTGCACTGCATGAATCTCCACCTACTTGGAGGGTTTCGCTTTACCACTATCCTTCACAGACATTTCAGAAAGGGTCTGTATTCATGCAGACCATTTCAGGTGGTACCTATATAGCAGGCAGAACCATAATAAAATGGGCCTTAATATTCTCTTCCTCAGTCAACTTATTGTAAGAAAATCCCCAAGACCCCATAGCTTTGGGTTCAGAAGGAGAAGGTAATATGGCAGGTTTGGGAGCCATGGGTATTTGGGAAACTTCCTCATGTAACTTGGGCCAGGAGAACCTGCTTGAGCCCTATTTCATATATTCCACTTCCATTTTATGATGGAATGCTGCTGTGTATGCCCAACTTTATGGCTTGGTGGATCAGACAGCATCCAGTTCATGATAGGCAACTTAGGTCTATGTTAACTTGTTTGCCCATGGTTAAGTATTCAGTCTCTACTAAATTCCAGTAGCAGGCAAAAAACTATCTCTGAAAAGGAGAGTAGTTATCTTTAGAAGATGACAAGGCTTTGTTCTAAAATTCTAATGGTCTGCATTGTGATTCTCCTGTAGGGGCCTGTCAAAGACTCCTGACAGAGTCTCTTTTTGCCACTGACACTTCCAGCACCATTGGATCTGATGGATCATATATGGCCCAAGTGGCAGAGCAGCTTGCACAGCAGTCTGGACCTGTTGCAAATCCTCCTTTTGTTTGAGTCCCCACTCAAAACTAGCAGCTTTTTGGGTCACTAGATAAATGGGCTGGATTAGTGCCACCTTAATGAAGAATGTGCTATTTCCAAAATCCAAAGAGGCCAAGTAGGCATTGTGTCTCTTTTTTTGGTTAAAGAAGGGGCCAGATGCAGCATCTTATTCTTCATCTTAGAAGGGATATCTCAATATGTCCCACATCACTGGACATTTAGATGTTTCACTGAGGTGAAGGCACATGAATTTTTGTAGGATTTGTCTCCCACCCTTTGACATGAAATGCCTAACTGATAGATCTCAAGTAGTTGCTACTTCCAGCTTAGTAGGTTGAATCAGCATGATATCATCACTATAATGGACTAGTGTGATGTCTCATGGGAGAGAGAGATGATCAAGGTCCTTGTGGACTAGATTAAGACATAGGGCTAGTAAGTTGATATACTCCTGAGGTACAGGAGTGAAGGTGGCATTGCTGGCCTTGTCAGCTGAAAGCAAACTTTTTTGGTGGTTATTACCAACAGCAATTGAGAAAAAAATTATCTTGTCCATCAATAGCTGTATACAAGCTCTGGGGGATGTGTTGATTTGCACAAGCAATGTTACCACATCTGGAATAGCAGCAGCAATTGGAGTCACTACGTTGCTAAGTTTATGATAATCCATGATCCATCTGTTTTCTGCACAAGCCAAATAGGTGTGTTGAGTGGGGATGTGATAGGAATCACCATCTCTGCATCCTTCAAGTCCTTGATGGTGGCATTAATCTCTCCAATCCCTCCAGGAACCTGTATTACTTTTGATTTCCTATTTTGCCAGGTTGAGGCAGTTCTAGTGGCTTCTACTGGGCCTTTTCTATCATAATACTCCTCACTCCACAAATCAAGGAACCAGTATGGTAATTCTGTCCCATTGATAAGTATGTATATTCTAATTGCTCATTCTAGAACTGGGGAAGTAAACACAGAATGGTGCCTGGGACACACTGAACCCATTGTGAGATGGACCTGAGCTAAAAGTCCATTATAACCTGACCTCCATAAGCCCCTACTTTTACTGGTAGATCACAGTGATATTTTGGGTCTCTTGGAATTAATGTCACTCTGAGCCAGTGTCTAATAGTCTCTAAATATCTAATCATTTCCCTTTCCTGGGTGCACAGTTACCCTGATAAAAGGCTGTAGGTTTCTTTGGGGGAAGGATGGGAGAAAGTTTAATGGCATACATTTTTGATAGTGTAACAGGGTCCTTCCCCAAGGAAACCTGGCTTTCACTTAATTCAAGAGGCTCTCGGTTTGTAAATTAACTGTCTGAAGTCTGGGAATTGATTAAAGCATTGTTACTTTCTGTCTTTGTAATTCAAGTTAGACTTTTGGTCACTTGACCTAAAACACTTCTGCTTATGCAGATTAAGTAAGAATTTCATAGACTGCCTATCTAGTTTACTTCTAGATACCCCTTGATCTAGCCATAGGTCTATGTGAGTCGAACTATTTTGTTAGCACTTTTGAACCTGCTGTTCATTATGGTAGCCACACCCACCTTGTCTTTGGTGACTAAGTGCTGCCACTTGGCTTTTGTAAACCCAGGATCCAATCATCTTCATTGTGTTTAAGGAGCCCAGGTCAATAACATCATTTACCACAGGAATATCTGACCACAGAGCTCTTCAAGAAAGATGGAGTTAGTCATCTTCACAGACCTTCTGAAAGATGTGTCTTCTGGACATTCCTTGGGTGGTTGAGCACATTTTACTTAATAAATCCACTCTAACATTACAACCACTTTAAGCCTTTGGATCCTCTCACCTACATTAATACAGGGCAGTTCTTGCATTTATACCTCAGGTAATGTTGGCCACCTTTTGGTCCATATTTCAGCTAACATGTGAACAAACCATTAGAGCCCCTTCTAAATTCTTAAGCTGAAACACCAAGCACAGAATTTCTGCTTAATGGGCCCATGTCAATATATTTATTCTGATCCAACTTTATAATCCTTCCAACATTATCCCACACAATATCTATTCCTACACATATTCCTATGAATTCTGTTCATGTAAATTGGAAAAATCATGCAGTTCTTTTGGAGTTTAGCATACCTCCCATTGGTCACACTTTATACTTCACCTTTTGGGGCCTGTTGAAACTTAAGTCTAGTTATAAGTCTGGAAGAAAAGAAAGATGGTGGGGCTGGGTCATAAGAAGAATTGAAAGTGTCTTGTAAACCTCAGACATTCCATTGCAGTTTCATCTGTTAAAGGAAGATAAATCTGTGTAGATAGAGGAGAGAAGGCTGTTTGCTCAGGGGAGATGGTTACAGGTTTATTAGGTAAAGTAGAGTTAATCTTTTCAGGTGGAGTTTGATGCAAGATTTGTCAGGGAAGACTGGAGGTTGGGATGCTAGTTCCTTAGAGACACTGGAGATTGGGAGGCTGGTTCTTCAGGGAAGTTCATAACAGGCTTGTCAGGGAAAGACTCAGCAGAAAAGTAGAATCCAGGGTTTCAATGCTCCCACTGCATCATTATCAACCCTTATGTCCTCATGCCAGTTCTCAGGATCCCATTCCTTTTGAATCAATGTTGCCACTTAACAGACACATAGCAAGGTTGGGAATTTATTGTACATTGTAATTCAGCCACTCACACAATGAGACTCAGGGACTGTTTTTTAGAAATCCTAAGTCTGCAGCTACAAAAATAATGTTTTCTTTCAGAACACACATAGAAACATTTACATCATTCATATGGCATTTAAATTGCAAATTTGAAGCCTTGAGCTCATACCTTTCTTTTATAATTTTAGCCAACATATTTAGGAACATCATTATACCTTTAACTCCACGAAACTCTGTTAAGATGCCAAAAACATTCTCACTCAGAGCTTTGCACTTATAAACGTTCAACAGTTGTATCCAGAGATATTTTGCATAACTCTATTGCCAACTCATACCACAGACAATCAGTGTCATCTTAATTACTGGAAATATAATCATTCATGCTTTTGAATCTAATCAAATTAGAGAACCAGTTCCAAAACCCCAGAACCAATTAAGAAATCTCATCCTTAAAATTCTGTTTCTGTTTCTGAAAAACCACTTCCAGTGCCAAAGCTCTATTAGTCAGAAAAAGAACTGATAGTTGATGTCTATAAATGTTATGAAATTTTTAAAAGAATTGTGTCACATAACTGTGAGAATGTACAAGTCCAAATTCCATAGGGCAGGCTGCAAGCTGGAAACTCTGATGAAAGTTTTCAATGAATTCACCAGGATAGGCTGACTTGTTGAAGTAAAAATAGAGATTCTCTCTTCTGGCTGCTGAAATCACCACTTCTCCTTCTAAACTGTTTGGATAACTTCCCTCATTATTGAAGACAATCTCCTCAGTTGATTGTATATGTAACCAGAAATAGATGCAATCAACTTACTGATGATTTAAGTCCATGAAATGTCTTCATAGTAAAAAGCAGGGGGCAGTGCTTGCTTGACCCAACAACTGGACACCAAAACCTGGCCAAGTTGACATATGGAAGTAACTATCAGAGAGAGGAAGTAGGTGATACCTGCTAACAGCTGCAAAGACTAATCCCCATGTACCAAAACAGGTGATGAGGGACCACCCAGATTCTGAAGGATTATGAGGATGCTCAAAGTGATTGGATCATAATATTTTCAGAGGAGCATTTATTGACCTGCAGACTTTCTATTTGGTGCAGAATTTATCAGCTTTAAGAATTTCAGGTGTTGGTGCAAACTTCTTACTAGACGCTGAATACTCAACTAAGATCTGTTATATTAAAGTTAATGCCCTATTTGGGAAACCCAGGCCTCTGGCACATGGGATGCCTACTAGGATTTCCTGTAAGTGGGAAAAAAGTGATGGCACAGTCTGAGAGACACTGAACAACTTTGAATTGCCTAGCAGATCGTAGAAGAATGGAATGAAAGGCTCAGAGAAATGGGCAAACTGGAACGTTTATATTATGTGAGATCAAACACCCAGTAGAGATGTATATTCTTTGGAAAGAATCAAACAAAACACAATTCATCTCAGCCGTTAGGAATGTGCTGGTGAAACGAGCACCAGCACCACTGCAGAATTCTGTGGTGGTTCTCCTCTTTGGGACAGGAGGGATGCCAGGAAAGGTAGCCACAGAATTTTATATATGGATAGTTTCAAGGCCAACAAAGGCCCAAAAAGAATAAATGCCAAGTGATAGAGGTTAGTTGCCATAAGCCAAGAAGTTGTAATTTTCATAATGCCTGGCAAAGTCAGACTGGCAGCCCGGGGAATATGACATGGAGAATTATGCAATAAAGAGATGACTAATAAGACATATTTAGTATAACATTCCAAGAGGGAAAAAACAGATAGGGAAACAATGAGGTTACTTTTTTTTTTTTTGAGGTTACTTCTTAATGGATATAATCAAAACAGAGCAAGAATGGATAAACAAGGTACGGAGGACAGTCATTTAGATAAAACACCACAGCTTGTCTCCCAGTTTCCACACTTTATCCTGTGTTCAGACTCAGAATTCATTAACAAAAGATGTGTCCATGTTTCCAAGGTTCAGGACCCTCTAAAAACATGCCAACCTTTCATCTCATCAATTTATGCAATCCTTCTCTGAATAGAACTACAGCCATTTATTTAAGTGCCCTCTGGGGAAAAGTAAATAGCCAGATATTTTAAGAACGCTTGCTAATTTCTTGCCGATCTGCATCTATAGTTGAACAAGTGCAGCACCTCCAACTGGAGGAGGGCATGGCTACTAGGGGTCCAGATTACTCACGGACAAAGGTTTGAGTTTACGTGTGGGTAGGATGAAAGCAGTGCCTGCCAAATAAATACAAAGTTTCTTGGTCAATAAGAAGACAGTTGCACTATTGACAATAGCTTTGGAGGTAGGATGGATTTTAATCTATAAAATCTTCAAACACAGGAACAATTCACTGCATTTAAAAAACTTCCTTACTCCATTAAATCCAATTTTGATGAGTAAAGAGAAGTGAATATGAGAGAGAAAAAAACAGAAAGAACTCATTGAATGCAAATATAGTACAAAGGCCATCCCTCCCTTGCAGACCCAAACTCTAGTAAAAAAGATTAATCCTTAAGTAGGTATTTCAGTGGCTACAGTAGGTACAGGATCTCAGGAGGGAGGTGAATGAGATAAACAGATGTGCCCCCAATAATTGTAAAGCTGCAATGTAGTCTCTGGTCAAGGTGGCAAAATGTAAATTATGAGTTTCTTGCATTAGCCATCGGATTTATGAAAGAATTCCTAATCTATAAATAACAAAATGCAGAAAAATTTTTATTATATAATAAAAAATTGTACATATGAAAATATTGAGTATATATATTCAAAGGGAACAAATCAATCTATCATAAAAAATCAACAAACTTTGAATAATTCAAGTATTGGAATTACCAGAAAAGGACTTTAAAATAACTTTTAATTATGCATAGGAATGTTCAAGAAAAAAATTAAAGAATGGATGAATGGATACGAAATATTCATAAGGAAATGGAAACTATAAAAAGGAGCTAAATAGAATTCTTAAATCTGAAATTATATGTACACACACAGATACATATATATGTGTGCATATGTGTGTGTTTATGAATTAAGAGCAGAATGAACACTGCTTAGAAAAGAATCAATGGACTTTATGAGAGGCAAAAATAAATGTGCGAAATGAATCACAGAGAGAAAAAAACTAAGCCAACAATCAGTGACTTGTAGGACAATGTCTTGAGGTCAAACACAGGTTTACTAGATATGAATGGAAGATATGAAGAATAGAATAAAAGAATGGAAGAAGTATTGGCTGAAGTTTTCCAAATTTGATTAAAAAATATAAACCTTAAATACGAAAGTTCATTACCCTCCAGAAAGGTTAAACAAACACATGCAAACATAGTCCTTTTATGGTCAAAATACTTGAAGTAGAGCATCATCAAGCATGATTGCTTACTTTTAACCATAAATAATGCAATTTGGCAGACAATAGACCATCTTAAAAGTTCAAAAACAAAACAAACAAAAGAATCTGTTGAAATATTTTTAATCCTATTGAAAACATTCTTCAAAATGAAGAGAAATTAAAGTAATTCACACATAAGAAGACTATGAAAATTCCCTACTAGCAGATCCATAATATAAAAACTGTTAAAAACACCTATAGATGAGGATAAATGAACTAGTTGGAAATTCAAATATTTAGGAAGGATTTAAGACTGCACAGAAGGGTAAATATTTGGATGAATATTCACTTATTCAAAGAGATGACTCTCTTTCTTAGAAAATATTTGTCTTTTTCTTTTAGTGCAAAATAGTGTAATGAGTTTATAACAAATGTAATAGTAAATATATGTATGTCAATGACACAAAGGAAGGGAGAGAGTTAAATAATGATATACTTTTGTAATCATCTGATATGACATGTAAATTTCTATAAGAAAAATATGCATATGATAACGTAGAGAAAACAGAAAAAAAGAAATCAGTGTGAATAAGAAGCAATAAGAAATACGCAAATAGGTTAATTTGAAGGAAGCCAGGGAAGGGATATTAGAAAAACAAATGAAAAAGGAACTAATAGAAAACAAATAGCATAACAGACTTACAATAAAAGCCACTGAACAGAGATGATCTAAATTGATTAAAGAACAAGAAAGACCTATCTGCAATTTATAAAAGATCACATTTAATAAAAAGGAGCTATTAATAGAAGTTATTTCTATATATACATGCATGTATCATAGAAGTAATAATCATAAGAAAAGTGGAATTATATTAGGCAAGGGAGACTTCAATATAAGAAATGTTATTAGAGAAAAAGGGAACATTTCATTATGATAAAAGCATCAATATTTCAAGATGACTTAACAGAGGCTGAAATGTATGAAATAAAAATTGACAGAAGTAAAACAAAATGTAAATCACAAAGGTGACTTTAAAATCATTTATAAATTATCACGTGGTGATTGTAACACCCCTCTCTCAGTAAGTAATAGAACAAATAAGCAAAAATCAATAATTATTTAGGAGATATGAATTATAGTATAACCAACTTAATAAATATTTGTAGATGTATCTATAAATGAAGAATTCACATGCAATATTCATGAAAATAGACAATACAACCTGGCTAAAAGTAAGTCTCAATGCATTCTTTTAAATTACAGTTTGCAATAAACATATACTCTAATCACAAAAGAATTAAATCAGAAGTCATAATGAGAATACACCTGCTAAAATCATGAAATGTTTTTAAATTAAGGTAAAAAGGTATGAATTGTATTAGTCAAGGTTCTCCAGAGAACCAGAGCCAATAGGATTTATATATATATAATATATATATATATCCAATGCAACCAGGGGGATTTGCAATTCTGAATTCTGTAGAGCACTCTGGCACTCTGCAAGTTGGGAATTCTGATGAAGGTTTCAATGAATTCCTCAGGACAAACTGGCTGGCTGAGTTAGACACAAAATTCTTAAGGTCTTCAACTAATTGAATGAGGCTTCTCTTATTGCTGAAGGCAATCTCCATTGTTAACTGTCAATGCAGTCAGTCAAAGATGAAATCAACTGACTAATGATTTAAATCCAGGAAATGCCCTCACAATAACAATCAAGTCAGTACTTGCTTGACCAAACAAATGGACACCATAACCTAGCCAAGCTGACACATGAGCTTAACGACTGACCACATGAGCCCCAAAACAAATTACAAGGGAAAATACAAAATATTTTAAACTAAACAATTATGAAAGCACAATATATCAGAACTTGTGGGATGCAGTTAAAGTGGTGCTGAGAGGGGAACTTATAGGTTTAAAAGCTTATAAGATAGAAATGATCTATATCAATTATATGAGCTTTCAACATAAGAAGCTATAAAAATAAGAGCAAATTAAATACAAAATAATAGGATGGAAATATTAAAAATAAATCAGAAATCAATGAGGTTGATAATAACAAGCAGTAGAGATGATCAACAATTTCAAAAGTAAATTCATAGTAAAATTAATGAAATTGATGTCATTAGTAAAACTGACCAAACGAGTGAGACAGAGAGAGAGAGAGAGGAGTGAGAGGACACATTTACAATAAAAAATGAGAGGATATTGCATATATATTACATAGGTATCAAAATAGTAATAATTGAGGAACATAAAGAAAAATTCCACTCCAATATATTTGATATTTTAGAGAAATTCACTGAAAATCACAACTTAGAAAATGTGACACTGAAATAAATGTACAACCTGAGAAAACTTCTGTCTTTAAATATTTTGAAATCATATTTAAAAATTTTCCCAACAGGGGACTCTTGACCCAAGCAGTTTCATTTGTAAATTAATTTAAAGAAGAAATAATACCAACTTACAGAAGCTATTTCCGAAAATACATGATGAGTGAACACCTTCTTATTCATTATAGGAAGTTGGCAAAATATTAATATCAAAACTGGAAAGGGACATTGCATGAAAGAAAATTATAAGCAAATAAAACTTATGAATAGAGAATTAAACACTTTTAAATATTGCCAAATCAAATGCAGCAGTAAATAAAAATATAAAACATCATGATAAAGTGAGTTTTAGTTTAACATTCAAAAATTAACCAATATAATTCATAACATTAGCAGAATAAAGAAGAAAAATCATATGGTCATATTAACAGTTGCAGAAAAGACTTTAGCAAAATTAAGCAAACACACATGATAGAAATAAATATTAGCAATAATAAAAATAATAAATAATAAAAATAAAATTAACTGAGGAAGTTTCTCAATCTGAAAAAAGGATGTGACCAAAAAACCCTGCAGCTAACATCACAAATAATGATGACATACTGAATGAATTTTTCATAAGATTGGGAAAAAGGTAAGAATATCCACTTTCCCTATTTAGATTCAACATTTTACTGGCACTCCTAGCCAGCTCAATAAACTAAGAAAATATAAGTAAAAAACATCATGATTAGGGAAAATTAATTGATCTGTTTTCACAAATGACATGACTACTGCTTCAGGAATTCCTGATGAAATGATTACGTTTTTTTTATTTATAAAAAACTTTTTGTTTATAAAAAGTGAATTTATTGAAGGTCAAATGCAAGGGACAATTTATATATTAAATGCTAAACTCCTATTTATTAGAGTTTCAAAAATCAAAATACCCGGTGATAAATTTAACAAGAGTCACAGAAAATATTTTTATTCTTCTACATGTTTACCTCTTTCATTCTTGGACTATCTAAACTTTTGAAGAGTGGTTTTCTGAGGCACACAGGATGTACATGGGAACTCAGAATCTACTATTTGGGCACAATTCTACATGATTTATATTCAAAAATCCACATTAGACGTAGTTTCCTACTTTGGCTTCTATACTCCCAACCACCCTACAGGGAGCCTCCATTCTTTGGAGTTTCTTGAATGATGAACAATAGTATTTAATCCCCACTTGACTTATTGTCTATGTTAGCCATCAGAGAGAGAAAGAGAGTTGAGTAATTGACATTTCTGACCTTCATTCTGAGAGAATTGAAATGGGGAACTGATATAGCCCCCTTTTGATGAAAATTATTAAAATTGTATTTTAAACATAAGTTTGTGCATTATAATACTGGATTTTCCCAATATTACTCAGCAAAATACTCCTTGTTCTGCCCGTCATAAAATTGGCCTGGCCACTTAACAACTACTCACAGAACATAGATGCTTGTTTCCTTATATTATGAAACACTCAGACCACCTAAACATTCCAAAATAAAAATAAATATTTAGTAATCAAAGCCATACGTAGTATAATCTATTTGGTCTCAATATTATCAGAGTTCACAAGCAATGGTTTAAGAGCTTTGGGCTTAGATGGCATTGAAGTCCAATATTTTATGAACTCTCTAAAATTTGGTAACTACAAAAAAGCTCTTGAAACTGAAAACACATGTGCAAATGATTATGTTAGTTGTACGAAAATCTAATTCTATGTCTTTGTCAAGTTGTTGCTTCAATTAGGGCAAGTCTCTTAACTTCAAGTTATTTCAGCTGCAAATGGAGACTGGGTTGTGTTATATAACTAAGGATAATTATGAGAGATGGTGAAAAGCTAGATATTAAAACACTAAGTAGTCATTAAAACTTGTGTGAATTTATAGCATGTTATTTGCTATTAGGCAAGAGTCTCCCTTACAAACAACAGTTCACTGTGTGTAAAATATCAATCTCAGCAGGAAATGCTGACTGATTATGATTTTCTTATGGTTAAGATTTTCTTTGCTATGTCAATATCAAATTTTCAGAAAAAGGAGTTAAGAAGATCATTCCGATTTCCCAACTGAAATATTTCCAAGAAAAATAAAGTAACCTTAATATAAAATCAACCCATAGAAGAGAACTATCATACTTTGACTTCAACCTGCTGTGTCAAACTTGAATAAGGTCTTTTATGCAAGTAGCCTATCATAAGTAAACTTTGTGCCTCTAGTTATTATAACTCCTGTAATGATGAAAGAGGACTTGAGCTCCTTTTCAATTAGGGAATTTAATATGCACTCTATTATTGAATACAGAGCATAGATAAGAAGTAGGGGACACTAATCATATTCTGTAAGAATTATAAGTTAAAAAGTATAAATAATCCATTTTAATGGGTAGTACTGGAAATTCTAGGAAATCTTGGATGGGAAATTGAGGACCCACTGCTATGGATTGCTGGTTTGAAATGGCTGTATACCCCAAACAAGTTATTTTCTTCTAATCCAATCTTGTGAGGGAAGACCTATTGTTAGGCAGGACCTTCTGATTAGATTCTTTCCATGAAGATGTGAGCCATCCAACTGTGGGTGAGAGCTTTTGATTAAGTTGTTTCCATGAACATGTGACCCTGACCATTCAAGATGGGTCTTAATTCGCTTACTGGAGTCCTTTAATACGGAGATCTTTTGGAGAAAGCACAGATGCTTGGAGAAAAAATTGTCCCAGGAGATTCTAAGAAAGGACCCACAGAACCTGAAAGTCCCAGAATCTGGAGAGAGCAAAGAAAAGCTGAGATGAAATGCAGAGTTTGCCCTGGAGAAGCTAAGAGAGGACCCACGGATGCTTGAATGAGGAAAATGTTCCAAGAGAGGCCACAAAGACCCACAGTTGCTGAAAGAGTCATTTTGGACATCAACCCAGGAGAGAAGGGCCAGCAGACATTGCCATGTGCCTTCCAGTGTGCCAGAGAAGCCCCTGATGTGATCAGTCTTTCCTGAGTGAAGGTATCCTCTTATTAATGCCTTGTTTTGGATATTTTCATGGTCATGTCACTGTAATTTTATAACCTAATAATTCCTTTCTGTAAAAGGCAGTCCATTGTATTTTATAATCTGGGAGCTTTAACAAATTAAAACACACCCTCTTTAATTTCTCCAGAAAGAGTTACTCTGAATTAAGGACATATAGTGAAATATATGATAATGAAATATAATGTAGTCTTTATATTGACATTCTATTTTACGTCCTTAGAAGTCATCTTCTTTTGCTTGACAGGTTTATGGAATTTTGAAGGAGAAATGCCATGCTATTTAAAAAGTTAAAAATTCAGAAACTATTACTTGAATGATATAGATTATATATAGAACTCAGCTTACTAGAACAAGATGTGATGCTCCATATAAGGAAGATATTGTTAACAATATAAATGATTCAAGCAGCATAAAAGATTCACAAATAAAAGAATCTTACTATTCTCTGTCCTTTTACTGAGATCAGAAGACATAGCTATTTCATCCTACTGTAGATTAGATTTTAGCCATCTCGTGGCATCAGGTTCTACTCTAGGGATTTTTCCAGAAACTGACTCAGAATTTGTATTCCCTATAAGTTCTGTATCTTTTAAAAATTAAATCTAGAAAAAAGTGTACAGAACAAAGTTCTAGTGGGAAAAAAATCCTGTGATGACTTTGTCCTGCTTCTTTCTTTCACCTAGATCAAGCTATATAAAATTATGAGAAGTTTTAATATGAGAGCAAAAGATGGGGATATATTGAAACCACTCTCATTCTAAATTGATAGAACTACATACCTGGGTATGAAACAAGAGCATCCTGTCTTTCTAATGCTTGGATAATACAGGAGCTTCTACATTTGCACAGTAACCTGAAGAAGACAGTCTTGTGAAATTCATAGGGACATAATACAGCAAATTCCAAAATCATCAATCAACTTTTTCTTTTTTTTCTCATAGCTATTCATCCATTTTTAACACTTGATTGCTACTCAGTTTCTCTCCTGCTTGCCCTCAGTATTAGGATGTTTTTGGAAGTATCAGAAATCCTAATCAGTTTGGCTTTAAAATAATATTAAACAACTCCCATAACAGATACAACCAGATGAGGGACAGGGAAATCAGAGCTCTGGTTGCAATATTACCCTGAAAGAATGTTGCCTATTCTTTTTATTCTACTCACTTTGTCTGCAAGTTGGCTTTATCTTTAGCCCAGCTCCTCTCAGAAAACAAGACACCTTCAGTCTTATTGGGCAACTTCCATCATGTGCCCATGCGTAGACCAATTGTGTACTATTTTGCTTTCCTCTAATTTCTTAGAATAATCACTGGTGAAAATGTAGGATTTGATTATGATCAGCTTTGACTAACTTATACCCACTCAAGAGCTGATTATGATAGCAGGTTCCTATAAGCCATGCAGTACATGGTTGAAGCATAAACTCCTGAAAATTATTTCTTTGTTTTTAGGATGAAGGAAGGAAGGGAATGAGTATCAGTAGGAAACCAACTATGACCACTCTATTCCAGGCTGATGAATCATGTGATCATTTTCCAAAATATTTATTCAACTTTCTTTTCTAACTTGGTGTTACACTACAGCACCATAGGCAATCTTGAAAAAAGATTGTCAGGTTCTATAATAAGTTCCAACTCAAGCTCTAGAAGGAAAAAAACAGTTACTTTGGAAAACTTTCCAGTCTCATAGCAGAAGAAAGTCTTTTGCTTTTGTTAATTTAACATGTGGTGTATATCTGTTTTAATTTGTTAAGCTGCCAGGATGCAATATAACATAAATGGGATGGCTTTTAAAAAGGGAATGTATTAAGTTGCAAGTTTACAGTTCAAAGGCTATGAAAATAACCAAATTAAGGCACCCGTAAGAGGTTACGTTCATTCAAGAAAGGCTGATGCCATCAAGAACACCTATCAGCTGGGAATGCACATGGCTGTTGTCTGCTGAAGTCTCTGGCTTCTGGACACCTCTCTCAGCTAGAATGGCACATGGTGACATCTGCTAACATTTTCTCTTCATTTCAAAAGGCTTCTCTGGGGTTGTTTTCCTTCTGCATCCACAAAGATCTCTGGCTGTGTGGGCTCTGTTGGCACTAAAGCTTTTTCCCAAATGGTTCCCTCTTAAAGGGCTCCAGTAAGTACCGCCACCTTGAATGGGTGGAGACTCATTTCCATGGAAACCATCTAATCAAAAGTTACCACCCACAATTGGATGGGTCATATCTTCATGGAAACAGTAAAAAGGATCCCACCCAGTAACACTGAGTGAGGATTAAAGAGCATGGATTTTCAGGGATACACAACAGTTCCAAACTTGCACAATATCCAAGAACAAATTACAGTTAGGAGCTCCACTTCTAAAGCAACTTGATCAATTTTTTTTTACTTCTAACTAACCGTCTTAATTTTTTTAACCCTATTTCTGCTACATTTTACAAGAGTGAAGGAAGCGAGTACAGGGTTATGAAGCACTAAGAGTTAAGTCGGTTCATTGCATATTTAATCCAGAAGAACATCAATCAACATTATTAGGATTTTATTTAATAATAATGTTAAACACCAGAGGTGCTGTGCAAAAGCAACTTGCTCTTGGTAACACTGTTGTATTTTTCTTTTGAATATATTATCTATTTTTAATAACTAAATTTATTTATTTGGTTTCAAAGAAGAATTAGTTGTAAATAAGTAGATTTTCTTTAGCAGGAAAAAACTGCTTGTCCCAAGGAAAGAATTATCTCAAAAAAAAAAAAATACCTTAGAAGGAAATAGAGATCTTTAAAAAATAGTTATACTATTACACAGTAAGCACAGATTGCATATGCTACTATCCTCAAGGTTTAGCTACTGAACCTTGAAAGTTGCAAATTTTGTTTTCAGTATAAGGCAACAAAGATTCCTAAACGCTATTAATCACACAGAATCACAAAGTACTCTACAGGATTTATATTCTAAGCTTCAATTTCAGTATTAATACTTGCTTCATCTTATTTAGGATAAAGATTAGGATCACATTTCTTTTTAGAAAAGTCCATTATTTTTTACCGTGTAAATGATTGCCTTGGAAGGTGTAACACATTTCAGGATAATACTAAAACATTGTTAAAGTATATTACCCCTCACTGGTTCAAAATAAATTCAAATTATATATAATATAGAAATACATTGAGCTAGATAATATTATGCAAGAATTTGCATTAAAATAAAAGTTTGCCAAAGAAGACTTCATATAGAAAATATGCTCTGTGCAGAAAGTACATAAATGCCTATATAAGAAATTCATTCTAAATATCCTCACATGCAAGGTCATTTGCAAGTCAGCATGTGAGGCTTAACACATAATAAACAAAACAGTGATGAATAATTTATATTCTAAAGAATATTATAAGTTAAGCTGAAAAATAAAAGCATAAATATATTAAATAAATAAGAAAGGTAAACAACAAATATAAAAAGCAATGAGTAATTAGATGAATTCAATCAAATGTTATGATGCTGTAAGCTGGTATATTCTTGTAGTGCTCCATGACAGAGGAAACTTTATATTTAAACTCACAAAAATGTAAACATATTTATGTCCAGGTCATACTAGGGATAACAGGTTGGCTTAAATGGAGGATTTTTGTATTTTTATTTCAGTTTTTAGTTTAGTTTCATTCTGTTTTTAGGTTATGATGTGGAAGGCTGGTGCGAAATTTGAGTTATTTGAATGGCAATGCTAATTTCTCGGCTGTTAGCAATCAGAGTTATTTAGCAATTGATGATGCACTGACTCCTGACTGTCTCATATGTATTGAACCTAAATCCTTAAATGATTGTTAGTCTATTTTTCTTAATAGCAATATTAATGATGGCTGTTTTCTCATCTAAAACTGTGGAGGCCAGAGTACAACAGAGTTGTTAAAATGTTGAGCATGGGGGGGGGGGGGGGCGGAGGGTGGGATGGGGGGTTGTCAATGAATAATTCTTTATTTAAAAAATATTCTTTAACTATAAAAATTAAGATAGCTTTAGATACATGAGAGTTGTAGAGCTTTTCATCACAAGGCTTGCATTGCAAATTATATTAATGGAAGTTATTCATGCTTATGCAAAATTATACTAGATGGAAACCCAGATTTGTAGGAAGTAATGAACAGTACAATTTATGACAAATATGTTTGGAAATATAAAAGAATGTATATGTTTCTTATCGTAAATTCTTGAAAAAGTGTATGATTTTACATTTTCAAATATGTGGTTGCTTAAAGTAAAATAACTTAAGGAGAAACAATATAACATTAGAACAATGGATAAGGAGAGTAACTGAAATTATATGGTTTTGATTTTATTTGAACTGGTACAATACTAATTTTAATCAGATAGTGATAACAATGTATATAGTGATGCCTAGAACAAATACTAAAAAAAATTATGTAAAATGTAGAGCTAAAGAAATAAGAAAAAAAGAGTTGGCTAAAAGCTACGCTGTGCTCAATACCTTAATAAATACCTGAAAGAAGAAAAAATAAAAGTATAGCTGAAAATCCAATAGAGGAAGGAAAGAAAATAGAGTAATAAAAACATTAATTAATCGAAAACAAAAGCAAGAAAGTAGAAATAAAACCAAAAACTAATCAAAACGAAATACTTTCTCTTGACTGGTATATGGTTATGCAACTGCAAGCATTTATAAAAACTCACCAAATTATGATCATGTGATAAGTGCATTTCAATGTAATTTTTACCTTAAAATAACTAAATTTAATTATTAAAAGTATATTACATGTGCAATATATTTATACTCAGTAACATTATTTCTGTCATTTGGTATTCTTATCTCACTATTATTTTATCTGTATTTATGCATATATTTAGAGTTCTCCAGAGAAACAGAAGCAACAGTGTATGTGTGCATGTATGTGAGTGTGTATGTGTATATGTGTGTGATTTACTATAAGCAGTTAGCTCATGCAACCATGGGAGCTGGGAAATCTAAACTCCAAACTCTGCAGGGTATTCTGCAAACTGGAAACACCAATAAATGTCATGCTAAGGCTCTTGGAATTCCCTGGCAGAAGCTGGCTGGTTGGCTAGCTTGAAATCTCAGCAAGCGCCAATGCAGATGTCGAATCTGAATGCCTTCTCTGACCTCCTAAAATCCTAAATTCTGACTTTTAAAACTTCCAACTGATGGATGAGGAGAACTTCCCACATTGCTGAGTGCAATCTCCTTTACTGCTTATAGATGCAATCAACTGACTATAGACAAAATCAACTGATTATAGATGCAAATCCTATCTCAAGATAACCTTACATTAAAGCAGGCCACTGCTTGACCAAACAACACCATAACCTAACTGAATCAACAAAAGAAATTAACCATTACAGTGCCTAAAGGAATATATGGAATGATCTCCACCTAAGGTAAATTTTATTTTTCTGCATGAAAGAATTTTCAAAAATTCATTTCTCACCTAAATTCTTTAAAAGAGGCAATGATTTTAGTAACCAAGGAATGGAATTTTTGAAAATATAATAATTATCTGATTTTAAAGTATTTACCAGAGTAGTTAACAAATATCATGAAAGAAAAAGAAATTAATGGCTACATTTCTACTGGTTGTAAAGCCACAATAAATATCAAAATCTAGTATCAGCAAAAAAAAATATTTAATAAAAAAATCAATGGACAGACAAATCAATCAGAAAAGGAACCTCAAAGTTGATGCACATAAGAATTTAATATATGACAAATAAATATTAAAATGGACAAATGTCAAATAATCCAATAAATTGGTTTAACAAGACTATTTGGGGAGAAGAATTAGATCCTTACCTCAGAGTCTGCAATAAAGCAAATATCACATGGATTGAAGAAATTATTTACGATAAAGTATTAAAATAAGTAGATATAAATATAGATAAATATTTAACATACTTCCATATAACAATGATTTTTGAATTAGCAACAGCATAAATATTAACGTACTTAAATATACAGATATTGGTACTCCAAATATATTATAAATATGCTGATACAAATGGCAGGTTTGGAAAATAATTATAATAAATAAAGAAAAATTAATTTCCCTAGTATATAAGTATGTTAATAAATTTAAAAATATAAGAGCAAAAACCATATGAAAAGGACAGAATATGCACAAGATTTCAAAGAAGTAGGTATAGGATCGCTAGCAACACCTGAAAGCATGCATAATGTCACCCACAGTCAACAAAATGCAAAGATCAGAGAAACATTTCTCACCTATCAAATTAGAGATTTCTTTCAAATTCTAACAATCAAAATTCTCCCGAACATGCGAAGTTAATAATTTTCAAATATGAATCCTCAGAATATGAATTAATATTTTTTAATGTGAAACAATCTCCATTATGTTTCAAGAACTGCAAAAGGATCCATGGCTTTGACCCAGTCATTTCAACTCAAATAATATAACTTAATAAATAATCTTGCTAAAAAAAATTGATAATAGGTATACCCAGTACTATATTTTATATTACACAAAATTGCCAAAGGCTAAATATCCAACAGTCTGGAAACTGCTGTAACAAAAATGTTGCATTCATGTGATTGGATATAATTTAAAATATTAAAAATCTTCATGTCTTAATGTTATATGAATAATAAATTTAAAAAATAAAACTATTCATAAACCTCCATTGGTTGAAAATGGTATATGTGCATATGCATACATATATTCCTGGATATATATGCACACACCAAGTTGTAAGAATGACTAACACTGAATGAGGTCATAATGGACAATTTCAATCCTGTATTTGCTCTGGTTGATATTTTTAGATATAAAAAAATTAATAAATATTACCTCATTTAAAATATCATTCAAAAATCTTTATTGGAAAATTGGGGGTGGTATGAGCATAGCTCAGTGGTAGAATTCTCATCTGACATGCACGAGACCCGGGTTCAATTCCTGGCCCATGCACTTCCTAAACAAGCAAAGAAACCAACAAAATCAAACAAAATATTCAACACATGGTGCAGCAATAATGGGATACTCATATGGAAAAATAATGAATGTGAGCCCACCATACAGCTTAGCAAAATAAATCTATATTGTAAAGCTGAATATTTGTAAAATGAACAGAAACTGAATCATCTGAAATGACAAAAATGTAATGGGATGATTGAAACAACAATGAAAACATAAAGGAAAGTTTGAGTCGAGACTCTAGATACATACTGCGTTACTATAATTTAGAAATTATGTTTTCAGAGATTACCGGCAATTAAGGAAAAATAGAAATTTTAATTAACCAGTTCTCATTTCCAGGGGAAAATGCTTTTTCCAAAATGCTAAAGAATTGTGTAGCATTGCTTTCTTGTAAAGGATATTTTGCAATTTTCTTCAGTAACAATTACATAAAGAATAAGAATTGGTTTTATGTGGTCATTTCTTGCATTAAATTGTCAATAATATCTGTGGATATACAGTTGTATCATATTGGTATAGAAGCATATCTCCTTGGAGTTAAAGAGATATGGTCAAGATACACATAAGTTTTTTGACACATGGTGGAGACAGAGAATAGAGAGGCTTAGTGGGACAGATCAGCAGAGTCCACTATAACACGCCCTAGAAAACACTATTGAAATGACTCTTTCTTTAGAACTGAGCAGGTATTTGGCAATTTATGTCTCTTATATAATACTATGAAACATTTATTGTTCTGAGGTTTGAAAGATATGCTTTATATCCTCAAGATATAAGAAGTACAGTTTTTAAGTTTCCCAGTTTACTAAATGAAGGCTTTCCCAGCCTTGCATAAAGGCAAACTGAAAGAGATGGTGATAATGAAAAATGCTTGTAGGCAACAATTAGCATTAACCTTCCTACACAATTATGGAACTTTAGTATGTTTCTGTAGAATACTATTTTTTGAGGCTTTCCTTAACTTGATATCTGAAAAAGGTGAATTTTTAATGACACTAAAAAAAAGCCCTAAATAAATTAACATTTTGAATAATTGTCATTAATACAGTCAGAATCTTGAAAAATAACTGATTAAAAAGATGGTTTTTTCTTGGATATTTATCTTTTTACTTAAAAGGGCAGTAGGAGAGGCATTCTATTTCAAAGTTCATTACATTATTAACCAATGTCCTACCACACACAGTAAATTTGAATTATATTTGGAAATTTGTCACTGACTCACTCCCACAATTAAAACATTGATAAATGAATATATGACTTGAAAAGTTAGTTTTATTGTTATTTTTCATATATATAAAATAAATTATATCAACAATCAGTATCATATGCCTAAACTCCCTAATATAAGATTGACTTCATGACTTTGATTTGGTGAACAGAAAACCAGTATGGTGATTTATGATAATAAAAGATGTACTTTAGCTAGAATAGAAAGGCAATTATAAACTATTTTACTAAATGTTGAGCATGAGCTTTCCAAGGGTCTGATTTAATTAGTTGAGCTGAAACCACTTTGACAAGCAAACCAAATATGAACTACATCAAACAAAGTAGAATTCTTGCTCATGGACGTGGTCCAGTTGGATGTGCGGATTGGCTCCTGACTTCCCTGTGGTGATTTAGGGACCATGGTTCCTTTCATCTACCATCCCTCATAGTTCTGTTACCGCTGCCTTAGTGTCTTTCCTCTGGATGGCAACCCAGAATGAGGCTAATTCTAGCCTAGAATGAGGTCTTGCTACCTGCTAACAGACCACTCTTGAAAAGCCCATTTGCTTGCTTCTATAGCCTTGTGTTTCTATTGCCCACTGCAGGCCTCTGCCTGCTTGTGGTTAACCACATCTCACGCTCGACTTTTAATAGATTTACCAATATCAGCGTCCAGCTTCTAACCTGACAGCACTCAGATACTGTGTTCTATAGCTTTCTTGGGCTTCTTTCCATCCTGCCACGGGTTGGGTGGGGGGTGCTGGCCCAGAGTTCTCACTTGATCTGAAGATGAGTCTGTACATAGGTCCCCAAACCACCTTGTTTCCTCTTAAGTCCTAGCTTCATCTCAGCAGGATAGGGCAGAAACTGAATTCACTCACATTACAAACAGGTACTCTGATTTAAAATCCAGAATAGGTTTTACCACACAATAATAAATTCAAATGAGGGACAATGGAAAGGGCATAATCAGAGATGAGTCTGAGATTTGGTGAGAATTTAGTGAGCTCATCTCTATAACATAATATGACTTATGAAAGACAAGGTGATGAGTTTCTAATTTCAGACTTGTCATTTAAATCCAAATTTTGGTCTGGTTTATAATTTTTTTCCACTGTATCTTTTAAATCTTAATAGACATATGGAAAGTAGATTAAAATTCTTGAGGCTCACTTGAGCTTTAAACTAAGCAGATAAAACTTGTCATAGAATGTCAAAATACATTCAGATGGCTCTTGATATTATTTTTATAACCTTGAACTACATGACACTGAAACTTACTTTGAAACACTTCACACAGGATTTCAAAAACTATTCATGATGTGACTCCTAGCCATTTATTAGCCCATAGGCTTCCTATCCATATGGAACCAAAGTGAAGTAGTACAAAAATGTACAGATATTTACTCAAGATTAAAATCTTCCCTAAATATACTCATGAGCTGGGAGCCAGTACCATACATTATGTGACTAGGTAAACTTCCAAGGCTCCAGGGGCCTAAATATGATATTGATTAACTAATAGACATCAATGAATTTTGGCAGTTTTAAAATTGGCCAGAGATATCTGAAAGACATTTCTGCAACAGCACTACAAACAGAATGACTTGTGAGCCATTGCTTCATATTTAATGTCTCTTTTCAGTCCCAAGGTACTCATCTAAGAGTTTAGAAAGGGTGTTTCCAGAATCAATAGCAGATGATTTTGATGTGTTTTGTTTGTTTGCTTGTTTTAATATTCAATGAGTTTGTTTTGGCCTAAGTCTAGTAAAACTTTAGGGAGCAGTTTGTAGTCTATGGTCAGGGAGAGTTTCTCCATGGATCCTCTTCAATATCAGAAACTGCCTGGGCCTCTTTTGATGCATACGTAACTGCTGCAAGAAATACTTTGTGACATCTGTTTACTGTTGGCTTTCTTATTTGTCTCAGTTTGCCAGGGCTGCTATGACAAATACCACATAATGGGTTGACTGAATTAACAATAATTTGGGGCTCATATCATAGTTTTAGCAACTACAAGTCCAAAATCATGGTCTCCACATGCCATGCTTTCGCTTATGTTCTGTAGGTTCCTGGAGTGGACTTGCTATTAATCCTTCGGGTTCCTTGTCTGTAGATGCATCTCTGCTTCCATAAAACAGTGATGAATAATTTATATTCTAAAAAATATTATAAGTTAAGCTGAAAAATAAAAGCATAAATATATTAAATAAATAAGAAAGGTAAACAACAAATATAAAAAGCAATGAGTAATTAGATGAATTCAATCAAATGTTATGATGCTGTAAGCTGGTATATTCCTGGTAATCTGCCTCATTTCAGTTTCTTCTGGCTGTTTTTTTTTTAATTAAAGAAGTTGTGTTTTATAGAACAATCATGCATAAAATGCAAGAATATCATACACTACCCCACCACCAACATGCTGCAATTGATGGAGAATATTTCTTTAAAATCAGTGAATGCACATTTTAAGAATTGTACTATTAACAAAAGTCCATGGTTTAACTTAGGGCTCAATGTTTCTACAGTGTAGGCCCATGGACTTTTTTTTTTTTTAACTTTTTTTATTAATTAAAAAAAATTAACAAACAAATCATTTAGAAATCATTCCATTCTACATATATAATCAGTAATTCTTAATATCATCACATAGTTGCGTATTCATCATTTCTTAGTACATTTGCATCGATTTAGAAAAAGAAATATTTCTACAGTGTAGGCCCATGGACTTTTTAGAAAAAAAATTATTGTGTTATAAAACATACAATCTTACATGCCCCTTTTGAGTCATATTCAGATGTGTATTTCAGTGCTGTTAACTGCATTCACAGTGTTGTGCTAGCATCACCACCATCCACACCAAAACACTTCCAACATTCCAAACAGGAAACCTGTACATTTTAAGTGATAACTTTCCTTTCCCTATCCCTGCCTCATCCTCAGTAAATCAACATTTTAAATTGTAACTTTATGAGTTTGCTTATAACAATTTTTTCAAAACAATGAGATCATACACTATATGTCACTTTGTGTCCGGCTTATTTCATTCAGCATGGTGTCTTATGGTTCATCCATGTTGTCACATGCATCATGGCTTCATTCCTTTTGATAGCAGAATAATATTCCATTGCATATATTAGTTATCTACTCGTTGGTTGATGGACACTTGGATCATTTCAATCTTTTAGAAATTGTGAACAATGCCACTATGAACATCAATTGTGAAAATTATTTGTTCAAGTCCCTGCTTTCAATTATTTAGGGTATATACCTACTAGTGGGATTACCTGGTCATATGGTATTTCTATATTCAGCTTTCTGAGGAACTGCCAAACTGGTCTTCCAGAGTGGCTACACCAGTTTGCCTTGCCACCAGCTATGAATGACTATTTTTATTTATCTTCATCCTCATAGTTATTTTCTTTTTCTTTAATAATTGTGGTCATTGTAATGGGTGTGAAATGGTATCTTATTGTGGTTTTGATTTGCATTTCCTGATGGCTATTGTTATTATGAATGTTTCATATGTTTTCTGGCTAATTGTTTATCTTCCTTAGAGAGATGTCCATTCAAATTTGTTGCCCATTTTTAAATTGGATTGTTCATTTTTTTGTTGTTAAGTTGAAGGGTCTCTTTATATATTCTGGATATTAAACCTTTATCAGATATGTGGTTTCCCAATATTTTCTCCCATTATGTAGGCTGTTGTTTTACTTTAATAATAAAATCCTTTAAAGAACAATTTTTTTTTATTTTGATGAAGTTCTAATGTTCTATTTTTTTCTTTCACTGATTGTGCTTTGGGTGTAAGTCTAAGAAACCATTGCCTACTATAAGGTGTTGAAGATGCTTCTCTGTACTATGTTTTAGGAGTTTTACATCGTGGCTCTCATATTTAGGTCTTTGATCCACTTAAAGTTACTTTTTGTATAAGGCATGAAATAGAGGTCCTCTTTCATTCTTTTGCACATGGAGATCTAATTTTCCTAGTACTATTTTTTGAAGACAATTCCTTCCCAACTTAGTAGTCTTAGTAGTCTTTCCCAACTTAGTGTCAAAAATCAATTGGTCATGAATATGTGGGTTAATTTCTGAGCTCTCAATTCTATTCCATTGGCCTGTATGTCTGTCCTTGTGCCAGTACCAGGCTATAAATTTCCCCCTCAACATTGCCTTCACTGCATCTCATAAGTTTTGGTATGTTGTATTTTCATTTTCATTCACCTCAAAATATTTCCTAATTTCACTTCTGATTTACTCTTTAACCTGTTGGTTGTTTGAGCATATTTGTTTAATTTCCACAAATTTGTGAATTTTCCATTTCTTTCTCTGTGATTGATTTCTGGCTTCCTTCTGTCGTGGTCAGAAATTATACATAGTGTGCTTTCAATACTTCCAATTTCTTGAGACTTATTTTGTGACTCTTCATATGGTCTATCCTGGAGAATGATTCATGTGCATTCCATGAGTATATCATTCAAGTCTTATACTTCTTTATTGATCTTCTGACTAGATGGTCTATCCATTATTGAGAGTGATTTGTTATAAAGTCTCCTATCCTTATTGTAAGGCTATTGACTTCTCCATTCAACTCTATCAGTATTTGCTTCATATATTTTGGGGCTATGCTGTTAGGTACATATATATTTATAATTATTATGTCTTCTCTTAAAATATCTTCTTATCAGCTTATAATGACCACCCTTGTCCCTTGTAACTGTTATTTTTTTGCATACATTTAAAACATATTTTTATTTAAGAAAACTAACAATACACTTAGAACCACCAAAAATGGATAATTTAGTTAGTTTAATCATAGGCATATTTAAATAAAGTATCCAAATAATCATTGCAAAACCTGCCTCTGTACAGTAAGTTTCATAAACCAATATAAAATTAAGGCAACAAGGAAAAAATCTACAAATTCAGATAGCACAGTTTCTTAAATTCTAAATATTAAACACTAACAAATACCATTTGATCAGCTGTCAAAACTGTGAATGTTCTCAAAATATAAAGCAGAAAGTTATGACAAATCTCTACACTGCTATAGTAATGACCTATCTTACCAAACATTTTCCTGATTTCATGAAAATATGAAGATACAAATATTTTTACAATTAACATATGAACATCTTAACCATCTAAAATGGATACCTTACTTAGCTTATCCTTAGGCATATTTTAATAAAATATTTAAATAAGCATTGTGAAGCTCTGATTTCTCATTAGATCACCATACATTTTTTTTTTTTTTTTTGCATGGGCAGGCACCGGGAATCGAACCCGGGTCCTTGGGCATGGCAGGCAAGCACTCTTACCTGCTGAGCCACTGTGGCCCACCAGTAAATCACTATACATTTTTTCCTTGTAACTGTTTTTGATTTAGAGTCTATTTTATGTGATATTGGCATAGTCACCCCAGCTCTCTTTTGGTTACTTTTTGCATGTTATATTTTCCCCCCTTTCATAGTCAATTTACTTGTATCTTTGACTTTAAGGTGAGTCTCTTACAGAGATACTATAATTGGGTCATACTTTTTTTAGCCATTCTGCACTCTATGCCTTTTGATTGTGGAGTTTAGTCCATTTACATTTAAAGTCACTACGGATAGTATAGGATTTTCTTCTGCCATTTTGCTATTTATTTCTATAAATCTTATACCTTTTTATCCCTCACTTCAGTTAAATTCTACTTTTATATTTATTTTTTGCATTTTACCATGTGGAGTTCCTTTTCTTTTCTATCTGGATATATTTTTCATGTTTTCCTTGTGGTTACAATTGGGTTAAAATTTAACATCCTAAATATGTAATAATCATATTTGGTTTGGTACCAACTTGACTTCAATAGCATGCACATATACTTTTACTATGCACCTCTGACAATGTACCATCTTTTTGGTACCACTTACCACTTATTTCTTTGCATATTGTATGTCCAAAAACATAGATTTATCATTAATTTTTGTGCATTTGTTTTTTTAGTACCTGCAGAAAATATAAAGTGGATTTACATACAAAACAATACAATACAATAATACTGGCATTTATAATTACTGAAATGGTTACCTTTACTATATGTCTTTATTTCTTTATGCTTCTTTAAATCACTCTCTAGTGTCCTTTCTTTTCAGTTCAAAGAAATTTAGCATTGCTCATAGAGCAGGTCTACTGGTGATGAACTTCCTCAGCTTTTATTTATCTGAGAATGTTTTGATCTCTCCCTCAGTTTTTGAAAGAGAGTCTCATTGAATATAAAATTCTTAACTGTCATTTGTTTTTCTTCAGCACTTTAAAGTATTCAACATTCTGCTTTCTTGCCTTCATGGTTTCTGAGGGAAAATACATAATTGGAATTCCCTTGTATGTAACAGGTTGTTTTTTGCTTGCAGCTTTCAGAAGTCTCTTCTTGTCCTTAGCATTTGATAATGTGATCAACATATAACTGGGTGTATTTTTCTTCATGTTTACCCTGTTTGATTTTCTCTGAGCTTTTTGAATGTGCATATTCACATCTTTGATAAGTTTGGGAAGCTCTCTGTCATTATTTCTTTGACTATTCCAACACCTCTTACTTCCTGTCTTCTCCTTCTGGGACTCCTATAATGTATATATGGTTGCACTAGTTGGTGTCGCAGAGGTGTCTTAGGCTATTTTTGCTTGTAATATTTCTTTTTATCTTTCTATGCCTCAGTCTGATTAATTTCAAGTTTCCTGTCTTCAAGTTCACTGATTCTTTCTTCTGCCAGCTCCAGTCTGCTTGTGAAACCCTCCTGGGCATTTTTCATTTTAGTTATTGTGGTCTTCAATTCCAGGAGTTTGCTTTGGTTCCTTTTAAACATTTCTATCTCTTTACTTAGACTATCATGTCATTCCTTCATTGTTTTCTAATATCCTTTAATGATTTCTCTGAACTTTCCTTGAAATCCTTTAATATTTTTAAGATTAAAAAAAATCTTAAAATTTGTATTTCTTCTTTGGCATTTTCTGTATTTTTATCATCTCCCTTTGCAAGGATCATCATTTTCTGTTTCTTTGTTTGTCTTACACTCTTTTGTTACACACTGTACATATTAATATTTTAAAGTGTTAACTTTGAGATTTGCTTGTTGAGATGTCTTTTTCTTGGTTTTGTAACCATCTGGTGATAAGGCAGAGATTTTCTTGCACTTCAGCTCTCATATCAACAAGGTCTGTCCAAGGTGAATGCAGTGTGTAGGTTTTCCTTGTCTTTTTTTCTGGGTCTCTGTCTTGTCCTAGGTTTTTGCTTTGTTAGTTTCCTTAGAGTTCCTCTGTTTACAGGAGTTTAATTGTCCTCTCTGCTTGCCAGGAGACGGACCTCCCTACACCAGTATGTGAAGTTGGCAGTCTTTGGCCCAGACTCTCTGCCACTATAGTTTTGACATTCCTTTTGTTATTTCAAGTTGCTTTTATCTGGAGGATAAATTTTGGGAGGAGGGTCCTCCCAGAAAGGATTTTCCCAAGTTGGTCCTTCCTAGACAATACAGAGCCAGGGACCCACAAAGGGGGCATAGGCTGACTCCAAAGTGTTTGTGGAGGAGATCAGGAAAGGAACCCAAATATTCCCTGATAGCTCGCCAAAACTGAACTTTCCTGGTGTGCACAGTAAATGCAGCCCTTCAGCTAACTGTACCCTGCAGCCCGGAGGAAGCACTCCATCTTTAAATCTCCACCTCCTCTGCTCCTGTCCAGGGAGAGCTGAAACAATGGCTGTTGCTGCCCTTGTTGAGGCAGGAATGAAACATGGCTGCCACCGCTCTGTGGGTTAAAATAATACCTGCTCTCAGAACTGGAAATCAGCAATTCAAATTTGCTAAACAAATTCACTAATCAAAAGCCATGATCAGTGATCAGCCATGCCCGCCTTTGTTCTTGGGAAAGAGGACTTTCATGTCCTTTTATGACCCTGGCAACCAATCAGGGACTAGACCCCACGAAGCTCCCCTTTAAGAGTGGGGGATGGGACTGGTAGCTGCCATGCAGGGAAGTAATTTACAGTTTTTTACTGCAATTTATCAGTCTCTTCCACTCTTCTCTAGATAGTCTGCAGTGTTCTTCTGGCTTCTGGAGTTGCAAAATCATTGTTTCAGACCTTTCTTACTTGTTCAATGGTTGTTTTAGTGGGAAATCCTAGTCCTGGAGCTCCCTGCTCTGCCATCTTCTGCAGAAATCCCTTCTGACTTCTTGATTCTACTAACTGACTTGCTTCTACAAGTTAACTGCATTCCTTTGCTTATAAGGATATCATGCCCCATGCAGTTGTCCTACTAACTAATAAACAACTTAACAAAAACTGAGAGTCGGGAATGTGACAAATGTGGCATTCTGGAAT
Source organism: Tamandua tetradactyla (assembly GCF_023851605.1). Taxonomy (NCBI): domain Eukaryota; kingdom Metazoa; phylum Chordata; class Mammalia; order Pilosa; family Myrmecophagidae; genus Tamandua; species Tamandua tetradactyla. The sequence goes on along the minus strand of NC_135331.1, from coordinate 181,271,993 downwards.
AGTTATGAGTTACTATTTTGTGGACAATATTTTCCAGAAAGATTAGGAGATTATAGTTATTTATGTCCTGGGAATGAAGATAATCTTTACAAAGGGGGAAGATACCAAGTAGAGGAGTTGAAATAATAATGCAAAATTATGCATGTTCATAATTCTTTACCCTCCCAGTCTTATAGGATGAGATTTAAAAGTTAAAAAAAATTAGATGGGACTATAAAAATAGAGAACATTATATATTATGTAGAATATATGTCTCTATTAGATAATATATCAACCAATTTATGTTATGGAGAGGGTAGAAACTAATAAAAGTCACAGAGTGAATAAGATAATAAATTTAAAGTTGCTTTGAACTATCCAGGGAAAGATACTACCTAAATCAAAAGTACCATTTTATTTATGTTATAAGACCAACACCACAAAAGAAGCATGTGCGTACAGACCCTTCATTCCTGTTCTTAACTCCTTCATTTAACATTTATAAATTGATATCACATTCATTCTTCACACTACCTGATCATTTGAGCACATGCAGTCATTATTGTCTTCAGATAAAGCTCCTTTTAACGAGGATGTAGACAAGAGCAGTGAGATCATAACTGTCTCTGACAGTGAATCCAATTGACAAACAGATCAAATAATACTTTGAATGACTACAAAAAACCCTTGCCAGGAGTGCTGTGAAGATGAAGTGTAATATTGTAATTGAATGTGGCGGCAAATGTTAAATAATACTAACATAAACCTAAAAACACAAAGAAAATCCCTGATGAAGAGTATACCATGAACACTAAGATTTAAAGTTTATATCACATATTTGCCTCATAGTATAAAGTTCTTAAAATGTTCAGACCTCATACATATTGGTAGAAGTTAAAGTAAATAAAGCTATCATCAATGATTGCCATGCTTCAGAAATGGGCTAAGGCTGAAGAGTACTCTGAGTGACACACAGATAACCATGAATATGAGTTATGAGACTATTCTAAAAGCATAATATAGAATAGGGGAAAAATATAGTAAACATAAGGGAGAGCCAAGGAGTAGCTAAGAAAAAATATAGCTATAGGATTCCTTCTCTGCCTGTCTAGTTTATGAAACAATTTGCAAGCAATAAAAATAGATAGAATAAACCATTCCTAGCCTACCAACTAACTAGAAGCACACAAAATATTTTGCTGTTATTCTCCAGTTTCTCATTACAAAAAACCTATTTTAAAAACTGTTTATATGAGGCAGTTTAATATATGTATAACCTGGTATTTAGAGATAAGAAAGAAGCTGATCAAGTCAGTATTATGGTAATTCAGAGCATGGGGTAAGGAAGACATTGTCTATATTTTAGAACCTCACCTACTCTTTGACATTGAAGGAAAAAAGGTTTATTTTGTTCAGAACCTAAATTTTCTGCAACATATATTCTATCTCAACCTGTCCTGATAGTTCATTTAAACCATTGAAACACAGGAACCCAGAATAATAATGAGGGTCTTTAATCCTGTATAGCTTAATGTAATTCCTGGATGCATCACAGAATATATTAAACAGATGATCAGAAAGTAGTGGCAAAGTCTTTTGAGGAATGGGAGAAACAATAGGGAGCTATTAAACTTTACCACCAGGAAAACCCCTGATACTGTGTCAAACATTAGGAACACTCAAATCAATAGGCCAGGCCCTTGAGCTTGAGGCTTGCTCTTGTGAAACTTATACAGGTAGTGGAGAAGCTTAGCCTACCTATAGATATGCCTAAGAATTACTTCTGGAGATCCTCTTTTGTTGCTCAAATGTGGCCTCACTCTCTCCAAGCCCAACTCTGCAAGTGAAATCATTGCCCTTCCCCCTACATGAGACATGGTATCTAGTCATGAAATCTCCCTGGCTCCGTGGGAGATGACTACCAGGGATGAGTCTGACCCTGGCACATGGGATGAACATTGCCATCCTGACCAAAAGGGGGGAAAGTGTAACAAATAAAGTATCAGTGGTTGAGTGAGTTCAAATAGAGTCACAAGGCTACTCTGGAGGTCACTCTGACGCAAGCTTCAGTTAGACATTGCTACCTATCATAACTTGCCAAACCCCAATCAAAACCATTCCAACCAATCTTAGAGAACATGTAGGGCAATATATAAGATTCTACAAGGGTCCCATACACTAGGGCAACTTTTCGTAAACCTACAACCTCCAGATGGGTCCCTGGACCAAGTAAATTCTGAATCCTAGAGAAGCCAGCTTCTTCAGAACATCAGCTAATTTCATCTCCCCATCCTATATTACTAACAGCCCCTTCCAACATGAAAAACTTAGAACGGGCATAGTCCAAATACCCCTAAAGAATGGGAGAAAATACAAAGGTGATGGTGAAGCTACCCAGAGAAGGTAGGGTTTAACAAATGAGTATGAGTGCTGAATCATTATATTGATATTTCTTTTAGTCTCCAGTATCATAGAGCAACTAGAAGTAAAAACCTAAAATTGTGGAATTGTAACCCATACAAAACTCTGAAAGTTGTTCCACAACTAATTGTAAATTGAAATTTACTGTTTTGATATATATGTTATTTTTTTCACAAAAAAGAAAAAAGTTGATTGTGATGATAAAAATTATGTATTTCTTCTAGCCTCCAAGTTCTGGAGCAGCTCGAAGGAAAAATCTGAGAGGATTGTATGGTAGCCCATAAAAAAATCTAAGATCTGCCCTGTAACTACTTGTTAAGAGTGCTTTGAAAATTATTTTTTTCTTGGCTTTGTATATATGTTATACAATTTTAAAAGTTAAAAAAAAACTTTTTATATGAACTTATACAGCAAATACAATGGAAACCACTTGGTGTTTTTCAATAGGCTTTGCTTGAAATACCTGCAAAATAAAGCTAGCATAACAGAAAATAAACTTCAAAATATGCACTGTCATAGTTTAAAAATGTATTCAACCAGGAAATTCCTGGTAAACAACATAATGTACACAATTTCAGATATTATCAATTAGAAGTTCCATTTATAATTCAGTAAAATAATTTAACCTATCTCAGTGGTTGCAGTCGTCCCTCTCCGTGAAGGGCCACGCTTGGGGGCAACTTCCCTGCTGCTATGGTCGACGAAGAGCTCTTTTGGTGGGGTCTAAGGTGGCGCCGAGACTCAGTGCAAAGGCAACTGAGGGACCCAAGGACTTGAGCCGGAGACTAATTAGGAGCACAAAGCTTTTTATTGTTACATGATACCAGCTAACGTGCTCGGGGGCTCAAGCGCCAGAGAGGACCCCGAAGCTCAGTGAGCTCGGGTTATATACAGTTTGGAGGAGGGGTGGAGTCGGGGCATGTACGTCAGAGGAGGGTAGCCAATCACACAAGCTAAGAAGCAGTTGCTAGGCTTAGGGCAGAAGTTAGGAATAGGGAAGTGTAGAACATAACCGGAAGGGTTGCGGTTTGGTGGTGGGCTACGGAAATGGGCGGTCCACGACAGGAGGGGGAGAGACTGCAAGTAAGAAGAATAGGGAGCGAGATTAAAAATTTTTAAGGGCTGCTAGGCTCCAATCCCAAATAATACGCCACAAGTGGTAATGCATTTAACACTGGGAATGCATCATCATACAATTTTGGTAGTTTTGATCAGATTTGTCATCTCAGACATATAGTAGTTTTTATATTGATTCATGCATCAATCAGAGGCATTTTGATTTCAGAATTCACATGGCAAAACTGCTCTGTTATAATACTAATATGCTTTATAAACAACTAAATTGTTTTATTACTGCTAACCAGCAGCAACGACTCGTTAAAAAAAAAATGATGGTGATGCCAAACTTTACATCCTTAGTTGCTTTAATTTCAAGATGTCTAATCTATACCTACAGATTTAAAGGAGGAAAAACATCTTCATCTTTACTTGCTGACAAAAAAAAAAAATGCCCAGGTTTCAAATCTCTAATGAACTTTTGATTTCCCACCAATCTGACCGTGGTTTTAGTAACTATGAGAAAACTAAAAGGACCATTTAACATCTTGATAAAAATATATGCAATTAGTGAGGCCATAAATTTGCCTTAAAGATAAGGAAATGTAAAAATTTGACTATTGTATTTCTAATCCTCTTTTAGTTTTGCTGACTATGGTATGCAATAGAGAAAAATCATGTGATATAGTTTTCTAATTTCATTACTGGAAGAAGCTAATTGGCTGAAAAGAAGAACAAACTTTTGTTCATCTCTGTGAATGCAATTAAGTAAACTTTTTGCTTAGCAACTTTCCACAGCTAACAGTTAGGATTTTGCATTAGTATTCATCCTCGAAAGATTCCAGCTCCTAACCCTTAGGGGTTTATACAGCAAATGTCACATTTTCTACGTAAAGATAAATTCATAAATCAATTTGTACAGCTCCTATTGCCTGAATCTTTATTACAAATTTTAATCAGCTAAACACATAGAAATTTTGCCGCACTCCATATACCGCTATGATGAGATCAGAATTTAGCAGATGTAGCTGCATGACAAAGAAACATTGCGATTAATGACAGGCAGATTCTGGGTAAAACATCTTATTAAAATGTGGCTAACATTTCACTCCAATAATTCAATCATGTTCTCATAGTATAAAATAGAATGGGAAAATAATTTTGATCTTCATACCGGAATAGTTACAGGTATAATAAATAGATATTTCAGAAAGCTTCCGCAAAGTCCTATTGCTTTGGGGAGCCAAGAGGAGATGCCTATTCAAGTCATGGGAATGGAAGAAGAGAAGAGAAGGCAGGAGATAGGCTATTGTATACTTCATGTTGTCTTGTGACTAAGAATATATTCTTGGTTGTCTCTTTTGAATACTAGAAATAGTTGATAAAATGCTCTGAACTTGTCAGGGTTCTGTATAAAACAAAAATTAGAAAATTGCTGAGAAGGCAGTCTAGGACAGAAGTACGAAGGTGAATATCTGAGAATGGGCACCGGGTGGAAAGATAACTTTGCTTGTCTATAAGAAGCCAACACTGAGTCCTGCATGCACAGGTCCATGTGTGAAGGAATGGGTAGCAACATGCCCCGGTGGCATCCTGATGACGGCAGGCTGAGGGCATAAAATGACAACTATCTTGGAGGAGATAGGGATTGTAGTCATGGAATAGGTAAATAGGTAAATAATTAGGATGTGAATTTGCCTTTTTTGCCTCTTTTGCCTCAGGGCTTAGGCTATCATCACTATTTGTGGACTTACAATATACTTTGGTCTTCATTACACAAAGAATATATTTTACAGTGAACGTAAATATGTGGGTGCGGACTCCAGGGATTCATTTGCCTTACTATGTGCTGTTTCACTTTCATGCACCCAGCTTGATAATATGATGTGATAGACTGGACAAGGCTCAAATGCCCCATATAATGAGAGAAAACATCTTACAAAACTGGAGAGTTGTGCTATTGGTCAATATGTGATTCTAATTCCCACATAGCCAGACTACACAGATACAGTGACCGAGAGGGAAGGTAGGACTGGCCCCTTCATAATTATAGCTAATAATACACCTAACAATACTTTTCTTCTTTCTCACAATCCTGGAATCAATACACTTGAAACTTGAGTGCCTAACAGATAAATGCTTCTATCTGGGTGTACTATATTGGTTCTAAATCATTGAAAGTCAAGGGAGCACCCTGGCAATTTTTTGGATTCTAATAGCACTGAACCAAAGAGAAGTGAGTGATTCTAATTACCACTCACTGATACGAGGTAGGCACAAGCAGAGATCACATCAACAATCAGAGTATTGGCCGCAGTTCCACTTAATATTCCATGCGTGATGATAATAGCAATGGGAAACCATGGAAATTCAACAAAGACATGACTGCTAAGGACTTTCATTTCCATATATTGAGGATACAGCTTTCTTCGATTAAATTAAGGCCTAGAATGGTTGCTAAGACACAAAGTTGAGTATTACACTGTCTATTTTCTTTTGAACTTCTAGATCTACTCTCGATCCTTCACTGCCCTTTTCTTTGCACAAGAACTACCTCCAGAGATCCCATTTAAGTTCAACTAATGAGGTCTTCTGTCAGGAGAGAGAGAGGTTGGGTGTTTATTCATTTATTCCTTTTACTTTCTGCTTTTTAGTGTACAATCTGTAGTCGATGGGTTCTGCCTCTGACAGCCATAACTCCTGTAATGAGCCCCTACTCCAAGGTACTAGTTCCCACTGAGTTCAAGCAAGTTTCCTCTCCCTTGCCCTTTCAGTTCTAGAGGTGACCATTTTCCATTTTTTTTGCTGGGTCCTGGAGGTTTCTCCATCTTTTCATTTTTCCCTGAATTTTACCTATATCTGTGCCTCTGTAAGCCCTCTTTAATCAACCTTCTTCAAATCCCTCTTTGAGTGTGACATCTGTTTCCAGTCAGGTCCCTGATCAATACATCATCATAGTAAAAATCCAAGAGATATTGTATTGCATTTTAAATAGCAGTTCAAGAAAATCGGAGGAAAACCTGGAAGGGAGGAATATTGAGAGAGGAGTCACAGGACTAAATAATGAGGAGTCTAATAAACCAAGAAGGACTTTGAAAAGCTAAGGTATTTATAAAACTCTGATTTTAAACATCAATGGCATCATTAAATACAAAGCATTAAACAGCATCAAATAATGATATTTTAGAATAATTGTTCTGATTGGACATGAATTATCTGCTATTGTATCTTATTCAATCCACCTTGTGGTTACTTTTCTGTCTTTAACTGGCAAACTGGTAAAGGTCAAATCAACAAATGCAGACTTTTAGTGAGCTCAGTTCTAAATTTTGGAGTTCTCAACAATTTGGAATAATTCTGTTCTTGAAGGGATCATTAGAGATGGAATATTTGATTGCAAAAAGTAACTGTCACTGCCTAGTTTTCCAGACTACACTGTGCCTTAAGATAATTATTCCAACTCTCTCAGAACATACTTTTTAAAATATGTATATACACTGCAGCCTCCACTTAACCAGAATATTCAGCTATACAAAATTCTCTCACCCTCAGATTTCAGAGTATGAAGCTTGAGTTTTTTTTAGATGTAACATACCCTTAGAAGAAATTCCCTTGCTGTTATTGCATGAAATGAAGTACACATGTAGCTCATTGCTTTTCTTGCTACTGCTCCCTCCCCACCCATGTTCTCCTCTATAGCAATTCCTTATTGGTCTCTGTGGATCAATGCTACCTACCTCCTGCAGTCTCTTTTCTACTTGCTATTGGCTCTCCTCGTGCAAAGAACTTGAAAGTTGAATTGAAAATGCTATTTTAATACTTCTTTTGAAAGGTCATAAAATGCCGTGTGTGAGAGGCATATGGGCAAAGTACTGACCATATTTATGAAGACAGTAGGCTTTTTCAGAAAAGAACAGTAAAATAGTCTCAAGAAGCCAGGAACTATATTTCATAAACTGAATGGTACATTAGAACTTTTTTACAGGATTGGCCCCATGGATAGACCTGGCTGTGCTGAACCTGGCTGGGCTAGGGAACACAGCCATTGCACAGGCTCGGCTTGCAGTCCTTGCTTCCCATAACCATTTTAAAGTTGGTATTTTCAAGAACATAGGCTGACTGCATTTATGCTTCCTAACTGAGGTACTTCCTCCTGGGTTAATTTCTGGGTTTCTCACAGCCAGGTTTTGGCTCATACTAGCTTCTGCCATTGGGGTCTGTCTTAATTTCCCACACATACCATATAATGGGTTGGCTTAAACAATATGAATTTATTGACTCAAGGTTTCAAGGCTGGGAGAAGTTCAAATTTAAAGTGACAGAAAGGTGATGTTTTCTCCCAGAAAACTGTGGTATTATGAGCTGGCTACCGATTATCCTTGGGTCCTTGGCTTTTCTGATTCTCTACATGGCAATGCGTATGGTGACATCTTCTCCTTTCTTGATCAGGTTCTCCTGACTTTTAACTTCTGAGTCTCCCCATGGCTTTGTCTTAATAAAGCCTCCTGTAAAGAAGCCCAACCTCCTTCAGTTAGACCACAACTTAACTAGAAATAACATCTCCAGAATGTCCTATTTACAATGGGTTCACACACACACAGCAATGAATCAAGATTAGCAACATGTCTTTTTCTTGGGTACATAATTCCAGCTACCATAGAGTCCCAAATTTTGAAGTTTACATTGCTTAAAAGCATACAATGTGTTGGTTAAGAGCACAGGCTTTGACAAAAAAGAATTCTGTGTGAAGATACTGTTGCTGCCACTTAACCAGAATTGTGGCTTTGGACAAATTACATGACCTACTGAGCCTCAATTTCAGGGAATCCTATCACTGTCCTGGTCACAGAATTGTTGTGAGTTTAAAGAAATAATGCACACACTGCCTAATACATAGTAAACGATAACCAATAACCGTCATTATTGTTATGAATTAATATTATCATTGACACTTATGTGTATGTAATTATGTATCTAAAAGTAACAATAGGTTTGTTGAAAACACCAAAGAACACACCTTTTGCTAGTTTCCCTGATCAAAGCGCCTGGAACCTGAACATTTTATAAATAACAACTGTAACAGCAAGTAGGCTAAGGTAGCAATGAAACAGTAAATTAGGGTCCTTTTTGACATTAAGGGTATCAGGTATCACCAGGCCAGAACCACAGTAATAGGGAATATTTCCTTATAGAATGAATACAGAATTTCAAATTATTTTAAGTTCAAACAGAATGTTGGAGACATTCATTGTTGATTCTAAGAGTTTTTATTTACAACTTTAAAATTGAAATATAAATTAAAATTGCATGTTTACACTGCACTGCTAGATAAATGAGTTCACAACTCTATTTTAGTGTTTAATCAAGACATAATTTACATTCAATTAAATTCATTTCAGGCATGCAAACTCTAAAGCTTTGCAGAAACATATAGCTACCAACACCGTGTTCACGATAAGGATTAGGTCTATCAGATTGAAATTTCCTTTAATTCCTAATTTGCAATGTATTCTTTTAAGAATGATGTTGAATATTGTCAAGCAATTTTTCTGCATGTATCAATATAACTTTTTCATTTTTATTTGATAAATTTGGTGATTTGCATGTATCAATTTTCAATTGAACTAGAATTACATTCCTGGATAAATCTAACCTGATCTTGATGTACTATCCTTTTGTTTTCATATTATAAGACTCTACTTACTAAAAATTCTGTTAAGGAATTTCTATCTGCGTACATGAGAGATTTTGGTTTATAGTTTTCTTTGTTTATAATATATTTGATTGTTGTGCCAGATAAAAGTTCAGATTAGTGATTTGAAACTTTTGGTGATCTATATTGGTTCATTTGAAATGAGTTTTTTGCAAATGGCCATGATTGTTTTGTTCTGTTTTGCTTCATTTTCCCATTCTGACAATGCTTATCTTTTAGTTTGGGTTGACAGTTTGCTTCTTTAAGCACTTAAAAAATGCTGTGCCGCTTCCTTCTTTTTTTCATGGCTTCCAGTAATGAATCTACTGTCACTCAAATTATAGTACCCCCGTAGGTGATGCATTATTATTCTCTGCTGTTTTAAAGATTTTATCTTTATCCTTCATTTTCATCAGTTGGTTATGATGTCTTTGGGTATGAATTTCTTGAAGATTATCTTGTTCAGAGGTCACATAGATTCTTAATTCAGTGGATTTTTATGTCTTTAAATTTGGTAAAGTTGCAAACATCATTTCTTCAAAATAATCCATTTGTCATTGCAATCTTTCTCCTCTCTTTGTGGAACCAATGACATGTGTCATAAAGATTCCAAAATTTTGTTTATTTTAAGTTTAATCTCTTTCTCTGTTTTGTAAATATGATTGTCTATTGATCTATATTCAAATTGACTAATTCTTTCACTTTTCACTTCAATTATGCTATTCAGTCAATCCAGAATTTTTTCGCTTAATTATTTTGTCATATCTAAAATTATAATTTTATTCTTCTATTTCTTTGCTGAGACTTGTATTTTTCCATTCATGTCAAAAGTACTCGAGGGTGTGTATGCATTCAATGGACTATTGGGCAGCTGCAAGAAGGAATGAAAATGTGAGGCATATAATGAGGTGAATGAAACTTGAGGACAGTCTGTTGAATGAAACAAGTCAGAAAAAAAAAGACAAATATTATAATGCCTCACTAATATGGACTAATTATACCGTGCAAACTCTGAGGATTGAATTTGAGAGCCTAGGTTATCAGGTGAAGGACTACTGTAAACTCTTACAGCAGTTATATCAATTCTGGAGTTGTAAATGTAAATGGTAAATTGTGAGATGCTAAACTTTTTGCATATAATCTGGTCATTCCCTGGAACTTTGGGTATTTGTGTGACACCTGAGACTCAGAGATAGACTTCTGCAGCTGCAAAAGTCAGCATTACCCCCATACAACAACTGTTATAAACACTAGAAAAGTAATCAGATTTTAATTAGAACTTTGGATGAAGCTGATCTGGATGGTACTAAGGTAAATCAGTCTAAAGGGTAAAGGATGATACTGACTGTATATCAAAACTTCATCTTCCGCGGGAGACCAAAGGAAGATATATTTATTTGGTGTGAAATTTATATTTTTGTAGCACACTATATAATTTAACTTGTGTGGTCAGCTTATTTAAACACCCTAATTACATGGAAATTGGAATAGGGATTTAGACCCTGATGGTTTGTACCAGATAATGTGAGGCCCCTATACATCCCAGGATAATCTAGGCAGAAGACTAAAAGACATTTACAAAGACTACTTAAGGGACTGGGGGAAAAGGTGGAAATATTAAACTTCCCCACCTGGGGAAGACCTGATATTCTGGCAAGCACTGGGAACTGCCAATTTGATGCATCAGGCCCTTAATCTTGGGGCTTGCTTTTATGAAATTTATTTGTGCAGAGGAAAAGCTAAGCTTACTTATGATTAGGCCTAATAGTCACTTCCAGAGAACCTCTTTTGTGGTTCAGATGTGGCCTCTTTCTCTAAACCAACTCTGCAGATGAACTCTTCCCCCACCCCCATGTGGGATATGACTCCCTGGGGTGTAAATCTCCCTGATAACATGGACATCACTCCTGGTGACGAGTCTGCCTTGGCATCATGGTAGTTAGACAGTCTTCTTGACCAGAAGAGGGAAGAAAAATGAAATAAACTATAGTTTCAGTAGCTGAGAGATTTCAAATAGAGTTGAGATATCATTCTGAAGGTTATATTTATGTAATATATTGATATTCCTCTTCAGTTTTTGGTATATTGGAGTAGCTTGAGGGAAATACCTGAAACTGTTGAACTGTAATTCAATAGTCTTGATTCTTGAAAATGATTGAATAACTATAGAGCTTTTATGGTCTGTCCATATGATTGTGAAAACCTTGTTACTGACACTCCCTTTATCAAGTGTAATAACAGATGAAGGAAAAAAAAAGACAAAAAATAAACAATATGGGGGAGGTAATGGGGATGGGATGTTTGAGTGCTTTTTTTACTTTTATTGTTATTTTCTTTAAAAAAATGAACAGAGCTCCTATTTACAATAATAGAAGTATTTTGGTAATGGATGTCGGTGATGTTAGCATGACACTGTGAACATGATTGACAACACTGAAATATATTTCTGAATGTGGTTAAAAGGGGAAATGGTATATTATAAATATGATAACAGGATTAAAATTTTTAAAAATCCATGAAACTATACTATTCAAACAATGAACCCTAAGTTAAACCATGAACTGTAGTTAAAATTGCAATTATAAAAATGTGCTTTCACCAATTGTAGCAAATGTACTGTACCGATGCATGGTGTTACTGGTAGAGTAGAACATGAGAGTCTTGTATTTTATGCATGATCTTTCTGTAAACACACAAATTCTCTAATTAAAATCTTAAAAAGTGTTTGATGTGGAAAGACAGTATTGTAAGGAACTCCAAGAACCAGTCTTTCCCTCAGAACAACTATTAAACAGCAGGAACTGTCTGGAACAACTATTTTGAAATTCCAGAGACCAGAAGAACACTGTAAAGCATCCAGAGAAAAGCAGAAGGAAGAGGCTAATAAATTATGGCGCCAAAATGCAAATGCATGAAATCTAATGATAAATATATGGTTTTGGATGCACAATGTGCAAAGATGTAAGTGATAACAAGTAGAGAAAGAGAAAAAAAGAGGGAAGAGAGGGGTATAAAAATGGATGTATAAGCTACTAAAGTTAAGTTGGTATCAAAGCAAATATGATTGTTATATATTAGGGATGCTAAATTTTAACCCCATGGTTATCACAAGAAGAGATAAAAAATATATCCAGATAAAAGAAGAAGGCACTTAATCTGGTACAGCATAAAAATTAAATAAATATGAATATAAGAATTAATGGAAGAAGTAAGGGACAATAAGGTCTAAGACTTACAAAGGTTAAATAACAAAATGGGAGCAGAAAGTCTTGTATTATTAGTAATGACTTTAAATGTAAATGGATTAAACACTCCAGCCAAATGGAAAGGATTGGCAGAATGGATAAAAAAGCTTGACCCAACTATATGCTGTCTTCAAGAGACTCACCTTAAAGTCAAAGATACAAGTAGGCTGAAGGTAAAAAGAGGGAAAAAATATATATCATGCAAGCAGTAACCAATGGAGAGCTTCAGTAGCTATACTAATATCAGATAAAATGGACTTTAACTGAAAAGTGGTCATGAGACACAAAAACAGGCATTATATATTGCTAAAGGGGACAATCCAACAAGACAATTTAAAAATTATGAATATCCATGCATCTGCCAGCAAAACCCCAAAATAAATGAAGGAAATACTATATATTTGAAAGGAGAAATTGACAGTTCTACATTAATAGCACACTTTATTATACCACTTTCCATAACGAATTAAACATCTAGTCAGAAGATCAAAAAGGAAATAGAATACCTGAATGATACTCTAAAACAACTAGACATCTATAGAGCATGTCACTCAACCAAAATAGAGTACAAATTGTTTTCAAGTCCACATGGATCATTCTCTAGGATAGACCATATATTAAGTCACAAAACAAGTCTCAAGAAATTCAAACATATTAAAATCATATAATATCTGTCATCTGACCATAATGGAATGATGCAGGAAATCAATGACAGAAGAAAAACAGAAAATTCACACACATATGGAAATTAAAATACTTATTCTCAAACAACTGATGGTTTAAAGAGGAAGTCAGAAGTGAAATTAGGAAATATCATAAGGTGAGTAAAAATGAAAATAGAACATAGCAAAACTTATGAGATGCAATGAAGGCAGTGCCAAGACAAGAGTAAAATTTATACCTTTAAATGTTCACATTAAAAAAGAAGAAATATTTCTAAACAAGACCTAAGATCAAAACTGGAAGAACTAGAAAAAAGATCAAACTAAGTCCAAAATGAGCAGAAGGAAGGAAATACCAAAAATCGGAGTTGAGATAGATGGAATAGAAAACAAAAACAACAATGACAAAAAATAGAATCAACAAAGCCAAAAGTTGTTTCTTTGAAAAGATCAATAAAATTGACAAACCTTTAGCTAGACAGACAAAGAAAAAAAAGAGTGAGGATACAAATAATGAAAGTCAGAAATGAAAAGAGGACATTATAATGATCCTTATGAACATAGATGCAAAAATTTTCAACAAAATACAAGCAAACAAAATCCAACAGCATATTAAAATAATTATACACCATGATCAAGTGGTATTTATTCCCAGTATGCAAGGTTGGTTCAACATAAGAAAATTAATTAATATGATGCCCCGCACCAACAGAATGAAGGAAAAACCACACGATCATCTCAATTGAAAAGGCATTTGACAAAATACAACACCCTTTCTTGATAAAATCACTTGGAACATGAGAAATATAAGGAAAATTCCTCAACATGAATAGAGGCATATATGAAAAGCCTACGCTAACATCCTATTTAATGCTGAAAGACTGAAAGCTTTCCCTCTAAGATAATGAACAAGACAAGGATACTCACTGTCACCCATTGTTATTCAACATTGTACTGGCAATTCTTGCTTGAGCAATTAGGCAAGAAAAATAAACAAATGACATTCAAATTGGAAAAGAAGAAGTAAAGCTTTCCTTATTTGCAGATGATATGATCTTATACACAGAAAATCCTGAAAAATCCACAGCACAGCTCCTAGAGCTAATGAGTGAATTCAGCAAATGATGGGGTACAAGATTAACAGCCCCAAAGCAGTAGTGTTTTTACGCACAAGCAATGGACAATGAGAAGAAGAAATGCAGAAAAAATCCATCTACAATAGCAACTAAAAGAATCAAATATCTATGAAAAATATCTAACCAAAGATGTAACAGATCTGTTCACAGAAAACTACAAAGCACTGCTAAAAGAAATCAAAGAAGACCTAAATAAATGGAAAAATATTCTGTGTTCATGGATTGGAAGACTAAACGTCATTAAGATATCAATACTACTGAAAACAATTTCTAGATTCAATGCAACCCCAATCTAAATTCCAACAGCCTTCTTTGCAGCAATGGAACGGCCAATCATCAAATTTATATGGAAGGGTAAGTGTCCCCAAATAGCCAAAACCATTTTTCAAAAGAAAAATGAAGTTGGGAGGTCCACACATCCCAACTGTAAAACTTTATAAACCCACATTAATTTAAAAAGTGTGGTATTGAAATAAGACAGGCATATAGACCAATGGAATAGAACTGAGAGCTCAGAAATCAACCCTCACAATTACAGCCAACTAATTTTTGAGAAGATGGCAAAAACTACTCAACTGGAAAAGAATAGTCTCTTCAATCAATGGTGCTGAGGAAACTGGATCACATTTGCAAAAAAGGTGGAGGATCCCTACCTCACACCATATAAAAATCAAATCAAGATGGATCAGTACCTGAATATAATAGGTAGAACTTTCAAACTCTTAGAAGAAAATGAAGGAAAGCATCTTCAGGACTTCATGTTAGCCAATGGTTTCTTAAGAACTTGACACCCAAAGTACAAGCAACAAAAGACAAACATAGATAAATGGGACTTCATCAAAGTCACAAACTATTGTACCTCAAACGATTTTATCATGAAATTTAAAACAACAATCTACACCATGGGTGAAAATATTTAGAAACCATATATCTGATAAAGATTTAATATCCAATATATATAAAAAAATCCTTCAACCTAATAACAAAAAGACAACCAATTTTAAAATAGGCAAAAGACTTGTACAGATATCTCTACAAAAAAGGCATTCAAATGGCCAGAAAACACATGAAAAGACATTCAACATCATTAGACATCAGAGAAATGCTAATCAAAACCACAATGAGATGTCATTTAACAGCAATTTGAGTTGCCACTATTTAAAAACAATGGGGGGGGGCCGCGGTGGCTCAGCGGGCAAAGTGCTTGCCTGCTATGCCGGAGGACCTCGGTTCGATTCCCGGCCCCAGCCCATGTAACAAAAACAAAGAAACAAAATACAATAAAAAACAAGAAAATGTTAAAAGATGTTTCCCTTCCTTCCTTCCTTCCTTCCTTCTATCCTTCCTTCCTTCTCTCTGTCTTTCCTTTAAAAAAAAAAAAAATAAAAAAATAAAAATAAAAACAATGGAAAAGTAAGTGCTGGAGAAGATGCAAAAAATGAGAACATTCCTGGTGGCAATGTGAAATGGTGCAGTCGCTGTGGAAGACAATTTGGTGGTACCTCAGAATACTATGTATATATTAGTATATGACCAAACAACCCCACTACTAGGAATATGCCCAAAATAATCGAAAGAAATTCAAACAGACATTTGTACACTGATATCTTAGCATTATTAGTCACAATTGCCAACAGAGGGAAGCAACTCAAGTGTTCATCAACTGATAAATGTATAAATAATATGATATGCACATACAATGGAATATTTTTAGTTGTAACAAGGAGTGAAGTCCTGATACATGTCACAACAAGGTGAGTCATGAAGATATTTTGAGTTAAATTCAGATTCAAAATGACAAACATTGTATGATTTCACTGATTTGAAATGAATAGGATAAACAAATTCATAAAGTTAGAATCTAGAAGACAGGTTACCAGGGCACTGGGTGGATTTAGAGAATGGAAAGTTAAGGCTCAAAATGTATAGGATTTCTATTTGGAAATGATTTAAAAAATGGATGATGGTGATGATAGGACAAATTTGTGAATATAATTAACAGCACTGTATACGTATATCTGAATGTGATTAATAGAGGAAATGTTAGATTGTATATATGGTAACAGAATAAAGAAATTTTTAAAATCCATGGAACTATCCTACACAGACAGCAAACCCTAAATTAAACCACAGACTATAGATAATAGTACAATTATAAAAATCTGTTGATCAGCAGTTGTAACAACTTTTGCACACCAACACATGCCATTTATAATAGGGCAGTATATTGGTATCCTGTATTTTATGCATAATTATTCTATAAACACATGGCTTCTCTAATAAAGGGGGAAAATAGGGCATTTGGGATTGATTTTTGGTGAATTTTTAAAACTTTTGCCAGATAATTTCAACATCTACATCATCTTTCCGTAGTATCTGTTGATTGTCTTTTCTGAGGTAAATTGATATTTTCTTAATTTTATGTATGCTGAGTAATTTTGTATGGTATCCTGAACATTTTAAATATTCCATGCTCTTTGTCTTGTTCAAATTCTATGAAAAAATATTGATTTTTTTAATTTTATTAGGTTATCAACCAGGTTGGTTTTAGACAGTAAGTTCTGTCTAGGCTTCTCCATGTTATGGTTCACATACTAGTTTGGTTTTCAAAGCCTTTGCATTGTTATTTATGTCTATCCTATGCATGCATCAACCATTATATAGTCTGGGAAATCAAGCATTTTTATGTTTTGTTCATTTATCTAAATCTTCGCATGCTATTTAGCATCCCATGCATGCCTGCAGAGGTTGGGGTGAATCTTGAAGTTCATGAGCAATCTTAAGATGTGGTTTCCCCAAGTCCTCCTTCTCTTTATCTCGCTTTTACATTCCAGTTACCTGGAGCTTTCCCATTCAGTCTCATGGCCAGAGACTTGCAACAACCGCTATCCCACTCTGACATGCCCTTTCCATGACTGGCCATCATCTAGAGAAAAGCATTGGCAAAACAGAAAAACATTAACCAGGGTTTGTCTCAACCTCTTGCTACCAATCAGAAATGAAGCTTCCCCTCCCCAGAGCTTTTATTCCTAGGTGGTACTGTTGCTGTTGCTGTGACTATTGGTCCAGGATTGCTTGGTGGCTTGACCTGAGAAGAGTGAAGAGAAGTAAGGGCAAGAAAAGAAAGAAAACCAGAGATACTCCAAGCCCAAAGGATTAAGAGTTCCTTTCCTATTCCTCAAGTCAGAAATTGAGGTCTTCTCCTGAGGCTAATTCAATCCTCACCCTGGGCACAAATCTGGATTTCAAGCAGCAATGACTTCAGGCTTGGGGGAAAGGAGAAAAAAATAATGATAGACTAACCAACGTTTCAGTGCTTTCAAATCTGATCTGCTCCCCAATTCACCTGCTACCTTATAATTTTTAGAATCTTCAAAGAACTGCTAAATGCATTCTGGCTACATTTGCTTGAAGCATTCAGTGGGAAAGACAATATTGTATGTGCTTACTTCACCTTACTCAGAACTGAAAGCTAATTCTAAGATAAGATTTTTAAAAACAGCGTTAAACGTACAAGAAACTACACATATTTTAGTGTATGCTTGATAAACTTTTGAATTATGTTTATACCTGCCAAATAAACAAGTTATCTATACATTGCAATTAAGGTAGTGAAAATATTTATCATCCCCCTAAATTTTCTTGTGCCCCCACCACTGCCCTTCACCACTCCTTATACCCAAGCAGCAACTGATATGCCTTCTGTCACTAGAAATTTGTTTATAATCTCTAGAATTTTGTATGCATTGTACATATATATATATATACACATAGTATGTGTCCACTCCTTTCTGACTTCTTTCACTTCTTATTACATTGAGATTCATCCCTGATGCTGCATAAATTAACAGTTGATTCTTTCTTCTGCTGAGGTGCATTCCATTTTATGGATAAACCACAATTGATTTATCCATTTCCTGCTGATGGGTGGTTTCCAATTTTTGGCTATTACATTAAAGCTACTATCAATATTTGTAGACAGTCTTGGATTCATGTATATGGCTGGGATAACTGGAACATATGGTAGGTGTATATTTGATTGTTTAAGAAACTGACAGACTATTTATAAAGGTATTTACAGCCCCATCAGTAGTGGATGAGCATTCTAATTCTTTCATATCCTCACCAATAATTGTTAGGTTCTGATTTCATAATTTATCTATTCTAATGGGTGTGCAGTGGTATGTCATTGTATTTAAAAATTCCATTTTCCTAATGATTAATGATGTTGAGAATCTTTTCATATTCTGATTTGACATCGTTTGTCTTATTTTGTAAAATGTCTATTCAAATATCTTGCCCACTTTAAGAGGGCTATTTGTTTCCTTTGGCTGACCTTAGAGTTTTTACACATTTTGAATAGAAGCTCTTTATCAGATATATGCTTTGCAAAATTTTTCTTCTAGAGTGTGGCTTGTCTCGACCTGCTCTAAGCTGTGTCCTTTGGAGAGCAGTTTTAATCATAATGAAGTCCTATTTATCAATATGTTCTTTCATGGCTTGTGCTTGATTACAGCAGACTTATGGTAAATTTTGACATCAAGTATTGTAAATCATTCTTATGTTTCTAAATTGTTTGCCTATTCAAAATCCTTTGTGTTTCCACATGCTTCATTTTATATTTGGGTTATACACAATAAATCTTGCTTGTGAAATTATGTGGAACATGATGCTGTATATTGCTGGGATGTGCATGGGAATTCAAAATGTTTGGGGAATAAGTCTCATAGTATCTATTACAAATTTTTAAAAACGTACATTTTGATGCAGTAAGCGCTGTTTTTGGAATTTGTTCTTTCTTAGTATTTTCATATTCATTTACCACATCCCATCTACTACTTGCCAGGCATTAGGTAGGCGTTGGTGATTCAATAATAATTCATTCAATAATGATGCTGGCACATGCTATGCAATTTCTAGTTAAGGAACCAGAATATAACCAATTAAAGAGTCTCACCTCATGGAGGATAACAAAGGGCATAACCAAATCTCCCATCAAGAACAGCTTTCTAGGATCCCACCCCAGCCCATGGTTTGCAGCTGTCCAGATTGCCAACAAAAGCACAATTTACTTAGGCACTGGATGAAATATTTAGTCACACAAAGAAGAGACAGAGCAAGGTCAGCTTTGTTGGTGGGTGTCAGTCCCTCATGGCCAGTGGAACTCCATCTGTGATATGCAAATGGTCTAGCCACTCCTTGTGCTCTACGGTAGTGGAAGGACCCTGCTCCCTCCCCAGCAGGAACAGATTTATCAGCCTGCAGTGAACCAAGTTCCAAAACATGTTCACAGTGTAGCTATACTGCCTCCAGTGAATGTGTACATATGCTCGGGACTAGAGGGGAAGGAATGTGCTAGCAGGCCACTGTCTGCTGGGAGATGAGCTGTTGCTCAAGGCACTGCCCAGAAGGGACCCAGCCCACATTTGCCAGCCTGTCCTAGGGTCCAAGGGGACACATCTAGTCCTGAGCACAGGGCTCATTTCTGAGTCACAGGGAAAGAGAGCAGATTGCACTCAGACTACCTCCTACCACAAGTTCTATGAAGAAAATAAATAGGACCATAAAAGAAAATAATTGTGGGGATATTTAATGGTGGAACAGTGGTGAAATTATGGATACGGAATATAAAAAAATGCAGTTATCCATAAGAACATTTGATTTAGATGTTAACCTGAAGGAATGTTAATGATACACTATGTAAGAAAAATCTGCTAAATGTGAAAACAGAAAACTTTAAAAAATGTATATGTTTATGTTTCTACAAGTATTGAAAAGTGTTGGGAAGAATGTATACCATGTTTTAATACTGCTTTCCTTGGAGGAAAAGGCTAACAATTAAAATTTTTAGATTTCATCGTTACTCATATTATATTACTTGGTACAATTTAAAAAAACAAATCAATAAAAAATGTAAGCATTAAAATAAAATGAAAATATAAGTGATAAACCAGAAGATTGGAAGAATATTTGCCAAATACATGGCACAAATATTTAACAACAAGCCAGTATATAAAGTAGTCAGATCCAAAAAGATCATTTAAAACTTGACGAAGAAGAATTATAAATAATATTTAAAAAACAATGTTCATTACTTCAACCACTGTTAATAAAGTATCTAATATATATCTAATATATATCAGGCAAAGTACTATGGTTCAGACATATGAATTTAATAGCAAACTATATTTAAAACAAGACACTACATTTTGCACCTATTTACAAAATAGTGCAAATTTCTAGGAAGCTAATGAAACTATATATCAAGAATATTAACATAATCATATTTTGGAAACGCTTTTTCATTTCTTAGGAATTCGTCTTATGGCAATAATCAGGACAGAGGTTATTACTTATAAACAAACTTAGACTTCCTAACATTATACATGAAAACAAAATTTCCAACCATATAAGAAGTTCAGTAACAGGGAGCTAGTTAGGTCAGGTAACCAGTTAGTATCAAGGCAAACACTTAAAAACAACGAGTAGAGCTTTATGCTCAAATATTTATTGAGTGTGCAAAATATACATGTGACATGATGCTAAGCCCTTTTGGGGTCATTGAAACAGAAAAATAGAGTCCCTTGCCCTTAGCATCTAAGGAGACAGACAGTACAAATAAGTGTAGAACTTTAATAAAATATTATTATGGAAATATGAGATCTTAAAAATAATGAACTATTTGGACATTTTTTAAACAATTGGATCTTAAGTGTATGAAGAAATTCAGATAAAAATTTATAATTCATATATAATATTTTGATTTTTATTTTGTTTTATTTTGTCTATTCTGTATCACATCACTTGGTTCCAAAAAAATAATGAATACTGCCTTCACTATCCAACGTCTGAAGACTGTTGCAAATGCTAAGTGTAAGTGCCATGTATGGTTTTATTTGTCTCCTGCTGATTTGTGAAATGAAAGATTACTAGCCACATTTTTAGGTAAAGTGATTCACAGAAATGTTTATTTCTGTCATTTATTTATTTTTGTCATTATTTATATTATAATTAATATCATAAATGTCTGTTCCATGGCTCATGCCTAGTAAGACACAGGAAACACAGCTAAGAAAGTCATTCATGTGTTTTGAACAGAGAAAACAAATAACAAGGAAAATAGAAGTTGTTTGTTACTCTTTTTACCCTCTTAAATGGTCTTCACACAGGCAGGCCATTGTCTGTGAGGGGCTCCACCTCTCCCGTGGTCCCACCTAGCCATCTGTTCTCCCATTTTTGGCTTTGCTTTTCAAAGACCCCTTTTATCTGAAACAATTG
The DNA here is from genome assembly GCF_023851605.1 of Tamandua tetradactyla. Classification (NCBI taxonomy): domain Eukaryota; kingdom Metazoa; phylum Chordata; class Mammalia; order Pilosa; family Myrmecophagidae; genus Tamandua; species Tamandua tetradactyla. The sequence continues at coordinate 181,250,524 of NC_135331.1, read as the reverse complement.
CTAGAGCAGAATCCTAGCCACTGTATGTTCATTTAATACAAAAAGTCAGGAGAAAAGCAAAAAAGACACACTTTAGTTTTCTTCCTATTTTGAGGAACTTTCTGTTCTGTTCTCCAAATAATTTCAACTTACATCATTAGCCAGAATCTCTTTAAATGAACAGTTGGTTACAAGAGAGGCAAGGAACAGACTACAATGGGAGTCTTGTGTGTTTTTATTGCTATTAAAAAAAATGGAGACAATACTGAAACTCCAACCAGAAGAGCCTGCTATACTAATTGCATTGATTTCAAGTGCCTGGCCACTGAAACAAGTCTAGGGTACTTTCTAACACTGAATTTTCCAACCTATGGTTAGGTCACATTGAAGACATATTTAGAGAGGATAAGCATCACATATATTCTTCTTAAACTTACCACCAGAAATTTTAAAGAATTATCTATTAGCGTTCACAGGTAAAAACAGAAAAGAAAATCTCTATTTTAAATTAGGCTACTCTGGAATCAAATCAATGAGGAGCAAAATATTTTATTCAGATAACATGTGTCATAACCTAATTCAAAGGGCTCTTTTTGATTATTTACTTTTCCTTATAAAAGCCTGAATTAATTTAGAAAGGACAATATACAAAATCTTGGCATTCTCCAACATTCCAGAGTATTACTGCAAACAATTTTGATAATACATTGTGCAGGTGCTGCTGGCACATTACAAGCCCTTTTCTTTCTTCCTAATGGACTCTCCATTGCATGTGGCCTTAGAGAGACATAAACTTTAAGAAATATGGATACTGGCTACTTCTAAACTTGAGGAGACAAATCCTGATTAACATAAGGCTGCCATGGTGATATTAATGCCAATCTACTTTCTGGTGATTTGGTTAAAATGTATTAGGTGACACAATTCCTGGCCAAGTAACTTGTGGAATATCGGTTAGGAACATTCTTGAAAAAAAACAGTTATTCTTAACAAAGGAGAGGAGTAATTGTTGTTCTCTATTCCTGTTCGACTTTTTCATCCCCCCAAATTACAGAGCTCCAAGCCTCATGATGCCAAACTGTGACAATGAGGGGACAAATTTGAGGACAATCTTCAACAGGTTAAGGATGGAAAGGTGAAAAGAGAGAAAAATCTGGAACACCAGTGATGTTGTTGAGCCACTGAAATAGAGAACACGGAAGGCAACCTATTTTGGACTTCTATTTAAAAGTCTTTTTTACATTGTCACTCTCCATTAGGTTTTTTGTTAAAAGCAGGTGAAAGTGTATGATTTGATACAGGCATCACATATTCACAGAATTGGGTTTCGACTTCAAGTGGTTACCCTCCAACAATGCAAGTACCCAAGCAATGATAGCATTTGATTCAGAAAATAATGTGTACTTTTCTGCTCTCAAAATTATCATGGTCATTTCTTGATACTTAAATTATCGAGCCATGTTTAGATTTTCTTAAACGCTGTGCCTGTTCTTTGATTTCTCAACTTTGTTAAACACAGAAACCATAGTGCAAAGTTTGCTTTGGGAATTAAATGGCAAACTCTCTGAATTTTCCCATCAACTTGGTTGAAGAGTGAAGTGCAGACAGTGCTTCAAGAAAAACTGTTTTTCTAATCTATATTATAAAGAGATAAAAAGCAAAAGTAGTACAAATCTATCACAGTTTCAAAGAAGACTCATTTATTATTCTGAAATGTGCTACAAGAGATTTTTTTCCCACAGATTCTAATTTTGAATTCAACAGTTTTTAACATTTAATAGATGTCACCTACTGAGTTTCCTTCTCATTTGGAAAACAGGTATGGGTCACCTTGTACACCTTTAAGTCCATGATCTAAGAAAAGAAAATTAATTCTCCTAGTTTTTACAGTTGGGTTATCATGGATTCACTATTTTTCCATTTTTTATTTTTTATCGCTATTTTTTAATTTGGATTCACCATTTTATAGTTCAATTAGACAACCAGTCATTTTTAAAATAGACAAAAATACATCAATGACTTAAATCGCAAAACTAAAGATTATTTAATGCAAATGTTTACAAAATCTTACAGCTACTTAAAATTATCCTTATGAGACTTATGTCAGGATTTTAGTTGCCATTTTTTCTAGTTGTCATTAGAACAAGAAACGTTTTGTGCTTCCATTCGTAATATGCATTATTTATCTGTGAAATTTTAGAAAACCTTTCTGAATAGGTGTCTAATAATTTCATATAGTTTAATGTTTCCCCTTTCTTGTTGTTAGTGGAATTTGTACATGAAAATGAAGCATTAATGATCTTTATTTTATATAATGAAATATTGCAAAATATTCTGTAATATTTCTGCAATATTTCTGACTAGGTCATTTCTTCTGTAGGTAGTGATTGTATCACATTGTGATTAAGATTATCCCAAATTCTGATGACCTAGCTTCTCAAAACTTGTTTCCTTTTCTTGTGTAGGGTAAGCAATCATAGCTGCTATAATAAATATATCTCCAAATATTCAGTGACATTTATTTATATACTTCATTTTATTCATGAAAATTTACCTCTAACTTACCTAGGCACCCACTGCAGGTTGACGGTGTGTGTGTGTGTGTGTGTGTGTGTGTGTGTGTGTGTCAGTGTGTGTGTGCGTGGTGGGGAGAGACTCAGATGCAGGCATTCTGTCTCTGTAATCATTCAGAGGCTCAGGTTCTATTGAATTTTAAGCATATGGCTTCAAAGTTTTCCTACATTTTCCAGTAACAAGACGGAACAGAGTAAGGGTAAAGAAGGTACCAGTTTTCTGGCTTGTCTCCATCTACCCTTAAACAAAAAAATAGTCTGGGGGAATCTGGCACGTTAGACTACCAGTTCATTTACTTTCTCATTCTCAGGGAGCTGTTCCTCCACACAGGGCTTCAGTGCTTCCTGACAATAGCCAACAATTGAAACTTGAACCACCTGCAAAATGTTAAATTCAGACATCCTACACTGTCCACACCCATTCTCCTTTCAACTTTCTTACCCAAGTTATTTTCACTGCACCAATTTTTTTTCTCTTCCCTCCTCCTCTTTCTTCTTCATTTAATAGGAGTAGAATCTCGACTCGCTTGACTTGTTCCCTCGTGAAGCAAGCTGTTTGTCCTCGATTTCCTCCCGTAGACGTTAATGGCCCACCACTTAAACCACCCTTTGGCCAAAATCTTCTACTTGTTCCCCATTGGCTTCCTGTCTCGTTTTCTGAAATAGCGCCATGCTGCGTCTATCTCAACGCCCATCTTCTCTGAACCCACATGCCAGCTGCTGAACAGTGCTGGAGAGGGTCACTCCACCATATGGATCATCAAGATTCCATGTTTTATACTAAAGGGATTCCTCCATGCTGTCTGAAAATATTTCCCTGCTTTCCCTTTAAGGTGTTTCATTCATCCTTTGCAAAGTTCCTCCAAATGAGATCCACTCTCCTCAAACATAAATCCAACTGCACATTTTCTTTCTAAATATCTATACTTTTACAGAAATAATCGAACATAGAGAAGTTCCTCAATTTCCTGCCAACAGACCTGTGTTATATCCATCCTAATTCTTCTATTTTAATTTTCTAATTGTAATTCTCATCCTGCACTATATACTAATCCTGCCCACCGTTATCAGATACCATTTTCTAATAAGTATCTTTTCTCACCAACCTTTTCTCTTAGCTCCTTTCTGTTAGTATTTAAATGTGCCCTTTTGCCCTCTATAACAGAATAAGTTAAAAGAATGTTATCATTTGACCCCATGTCTTCCACTATTTATTTTTTTGTACTTTTTTTCATAGTCAAAATTCATTACAGATTTGTCTACATCACTTTCTCCATCTCTTCAACTAACAAGGACCTTCTTGTTATTACATATAAGGGATTGCTCTCAATCTCATCTTTAACTATCAGTAATATTTCATATGCTTAATCTCTCTCTTTTCTTGAAAATCTGCTTCTTTGATTTCTATGAACAGCTACTATTCTGCCTTCCACCTCTCAAATTTTTTTCAGGCTCCACTCACATCAGCTTACCGCTCAAGAAGATTCTCTCCTCTTTTTTGTTAGTAGCATCTTCTTGGACCCCTACTGGATTTTTATCTCTCATCGTTTATCTAAATGTCTAGTCAATCTTAACATGTGCAACTCCACCAATCATCACAATATCATCTCCTTTATCTTCATTATTCCATTTTTTTTGACACAAAATTAGCCAAAATGATTTTGATATTTTTGAATAAATACTTTTCTGATGACAATGATGTTGAGAAATGTAAATTGTGAAAAAAGACCAGAAGTGAATATAAGCACTGAAACTGCCAATGGAGGTTAAAATATGGTTGTTCATTTAAGGACACCAAGGAAGAAAGAACATTCAAGATTAACAGCAAAGAGATTACTAATGTTCCTAAAGACAGATGAACGTTTCCAGAAATTTGTACCTACCCGATAGAGTTAGAGAAGATAACAGCTGAAAAATAGGGGCCACACTTAAACTAATAGAAGCATGCCTCTCTTCTTCCAGGCCAATCCTTATTTTCAGTTTTAGATTGGGTAAATTCTCTATTCCTAGCCTGTTTGAATATATGCCAGAGACCAATTTACTGAGATCAGGTATTGCACACAAATCTCATTTATGCTCATACATAATATGCTGTAGTTCAGCATATGCTGATGTGAAAGTATGATCCCACCCATCTGTCTTAGCTCCCAGTGAAACAGAAATGGCCTCAGTCAAGGACATTTGTGAATTCTATGCAGTATGCAAGCATACCTTGTAGATACGGTGGGTTTGGTTCCAGACCACTGCGTAAAGCAAATATCTCAATAAAGCAAATCTATTAAGTGGGAAACAGCATTATGTCCTAAAAACAATGTACATACCTTCATTTAAAATACTTTATTGCTAAAACAATGCTAACCATCATCTGACCTTCAGTGAGTCATAATATTTTTGCAGGTGAAGAGTCTTGTCTCAGTGTTGATGGCTGCTGACTGATCAGGGGCATAGTTGCTGAAAGCTGGGGTGGCCGTGGCAATTTGTTAAAATAAGACAACAATGAAGTTGGCCGTATTGATTGGCTCTTTGTTTCACAAAAGAGTTCTCTGCAGTATGTGATGTTATTTAATAGCATTTTACCCACAGAAGAACTTCTTTCAAAACTCAAGTCAATCCCCTCAAACCCTGCCATTGTTTTATCAACCAAGTTGTTGAAATATTCTAAATCCTTTGTTGTCATTTCAACAATGTTCACAGCATCTTCACCAGGAGTAGATGCCATCTCAAGAAACCACTTTCTTTGCTCATCCAGAAGAAGCAACCCATCGTCTGTTAAAGTTTTATCATGAGATGGCAGCAATTCAGTCACATCTTCTGGCTCCACTTCTAATTCTAGTTATCTTGCTATGTCTACCACATCTCCAGGTATTTCCTCCCCTGAAGTCTTGAACCCCCTCTAAGTCATCCATGAGGGTTGGAATCAACTTCTTCCAAACACCTGTTAATACTGATGTTTTGAACTCCTCCCATGAATCATGAATGTTCTTAATGTCATCTAGAATGGTGAATCCTATACAAGAGGTTTGCAATTTACTTTACCCAGATCCCTCAGAGGTATCACTATCCATGCAGTTATAACCTTACAAAATGTGTTTCTTAAATAACAAGACTTTAAAGTGGAAGTTACTTTTGGATCCCTGGGCTGAAGAATGGACGTTGTGTTAGCAGACATGAAAATAACAATCTCATTGCACATCTCCATCAGAACTCTTGGATGACCAGACACATTGTCAAGGAGCAGTAATATTTTGAAAAGAATCTTTTTTTTTTCTGATCAGTAGGTCTCAACAGTTGACTTAAAATAGTCAGTAAACCATATTGCAAACACATGTGATGTCATCCAGGTTTTGTTGTTCCATTTATAGGGCACAGGCAGAATAAATTTAGCATCTACTTTGAATGAAATGGAGAGCTAGTACAGGATTTCTACAGAAAGGTAACCTAATCAGTCTTATATTTGAAAAGTATCATGTTGACCACTGTTTGAGAATAGATGTTGTGTTGGCATCACTTTATTTCAAACTTGAAGATGGGGTACTTGTCAGCTAATGCAATGACCCATATGACTTCACTTGGATCAAGGTAGTAGCACTGGATATAGTGGGTAATGATGAGATTATGGACTTTTTTTTTTTTTTTGCATGGGCAGGCACTGGAAAACAAACCCTATGAACATATTTTGATGGTAGAGTCAATAGCATTTTCTTATGAGTTAGATGTAGGTTGAAAAATAAAGAGTCAATAGACAACAAGGGTTTTTGGTGACATAACCGAATGATGTAGTTGTCATCACTGGCTGAGGAAGGTTGCATGTTAAGAAGAATTGGATGGTATGAGAAATTTATATTTGTTCATTGCAAGTGTGAGGTGCCTCAGGCATCCAAGTGATATGATTGAATCCAAAATTGTATGTATTATTTTGGATTACAGGACCAAGCTCTGGGCTGGGATTTAGACACATAAATATTATTTCAAGCTATGAGGCCAAATGAAATCATCAAGGTAGTATGTGTTTATACAGAAGATAAGAGGAACAAGGAAGGAGAACAAGAACCTGAAAGGAAATGGAAAAGAGGCAAATAGTATGCTAGAAAATAGGGTAAGGTGTCTAGAATCCAGCTGAAAAAATTTATCAAGAAGGAAGGAAGGGTAAATAGTGTAAAATGTTACACATTCTGAAGTCAAAATTCAAGCATTATACTTGGCAGTGTTGAGCCATTGTGATTTTGGCAAAAGTTTTAGTGGAATGATACGGTGAAAACCCGATTAAAGTGCATTCAAGAGAGAATGGTAGGAGAGGAATTAGATGTAATTGAGACGAATCACAGGTATGGATAAGTTATAGGGTACCACTTGACTAAAACACTGCAAGTCTAGTCACATATATATGAAAATTTCTCCTAAATTGCACTGTTATTATTGACACAGTTACAACCATCTAATTTATCATATTATGAGAGACAATTTTGAAGTAACAGCAATGTACCTTTTTAGAGCAGCTCTGATACATTAAGTTATTTCTTGTCATAACAAATTAATGTTTATCTCATCTACCTCATTATAGTCTATGAGTCTTCAGCTCTCTTCTACTTACATAAAATATATTTTGTCAATATGATTTCACACACAAGTTATGATGCATTACAGAATAAGTAAATTTATATGGTTAGCAGTTTCAAGTGACAAGTCCAATTAAGAATGTTTATTCTTGTATGTTATATTTACCACTCAGTCTGTTTTCATTCAAGCTAATTTTCCATGTAAAATATTACCAAAAAAGGAAATCCATCCAAACACTGCATGAGGCTATTATAAAGTGTACTCTTGTATTCTTTGCCTTATTAAACTTATGACAGAAAGCATTCAACACATTTAGTATGATTGTACAATTACAGATTGACAAAGAATCATAATTTTAAATAAATGCCTTCTAGGAATACTTGCTATAATTAAGATAAAAACATTTGGTGCACAATACATATATGCTATACTGTGAAGTCTTATTGATAAAAGATATTAAATTAATTTTAAAATATTTACTTTCTGGATAAAATAGTGATGACTCCAACTTTTATGCAATTTTGTTTCTAAATTAATTTTCCATCTCATCTACTAAAGAAATGACTCGTGAAAATGGTTCTTAATTTCTGTGACCACATTAAGCAGATAGTACACATTCAGATTGGTTTCACTGATAAAATTACTCCAAGGTGAAATTTGTCTGCCTCTCCAGAAGGATGTGAGTATAAAAATACAGCATAAATGATGTTTTATTTTTTCCTTGAATAAATAAGCAGTTAACCCAATGAACTATAATTAAACATTTTTATTTTCTTTATCTTGTGCTTTTCTAAACTCACTCCCCAGGGAGTGATGCATGCTGAGCCACCACTGAAATTTACTTCGGTTATAACCTTCTTTGAATTTGAATTTAGACTATTATCTAGTTGTCTTCTTTCTCTCTGGAAAATTGTCCCAAAATATATTTTCATTTTACTTGTATTTCTAGATAAAATATATTTTTCAACTAGCTATTTAAAAGTTAAAATAATGAACCTGAGATGATAACATTAAAACAAGTCATTTAATTACTTGCACTTAACATACTAGCAACATTGATGAATTATTGTGAATGTTCTTGGAGCCAAGAATTTTTTATTCTTTAATTTTGTGGCCTATTTGTTCTTAATTCCCTTAAATTCCCTATTGTCAAGATATGATGTATTGTTTATTTATATACTGCGAGCCTAAACAAACAATAAAATATATGGAAGAAAAAAGTAATTTTTATCCTTGTTTGAATTTAAACCACATTATCTGTCAATTAGAATATATTTGTGCTATAAGAAGAAAGGCAGATTGTTTATCCCATTAAACAATCCAATTTACTTTTATGGAAAATTATACTTGATATGTTTTAAAAGTATATATTAATTCTTAAATACATCCATCAAACCTTTAATGTTTTAATGTTTCATGTTTCTGAGTATTTTTTTCCAGGACTTATCTATGCAGCTTCTTTTTCTTGGCTGTATCATACAGGAAATTAGACAAAAACATTTTACAAAAGGAAAAATAAATCACTAAACTTTGCTCCTCGGGGATATGAATAGAATAAGTTGAGATAACTGAAAAAAAAAGAAAGACTGGAGTCATCCAAATGCAAAAACGCACTGGAAACCCATGGACAGATGAAAAAAATATCCAAATATCTTTGAAGTTTTCATGAGAAAACAGTGTACAATGTTAATTCTAGCCTATTGTACTCTACCAAAAATTCTCAGCAAACACAAGTGGACTGAATTAAATATCCTTGCATTCTGCTACATTAAAATGATTTACTTACCCCTCTTTGTGTGTAAGCAACATGAGTTTTCTTATTAAGAAATATCCATTGAAAACACACTCAGAACAAGGTATTATGCTAATTTTCAATAAACCAAGGATGCAAAGACCTTGACCAATGTGCTTTCTGTTTGCTAATTGTCACATCTATAGCGAGTTTCCTGAAAGCTTTAGAGAACCAGTTGAATTTACATCTAACAGTGGTTTATAAATGCCCAGGCCTGTCTGACAGATGTTCATAGAACTGGGCTGAACTAATGGGGTTGAATATCCCTGGGAAAAAGGTAGCTCCAGTCAGTATGACTTTTGCTGATGATCCTTTAACTTTCTCTTCTTTTCCTTGCCGCCTGTGTAGTAAGAGATGAATCAGGTCAACTTCTATGGGCGTTTGGGTCTGCTTAGCACCCCTTAGTCTTATAGATAGCTTAGGTCTGCTTGTAGACAATTCCTATGGGGTCTTCTCTGTGATCCAGCCCAGGTCATCAAGAGGCTTCAGTGGTTTTTGAAACATAAAGGTCATTTATTTTCCTGCCCTGTCCTCTAGTTTTATATTTTCCTTAAGAGCTTTTGATAAGGACAGATTGTGGAATGAGTGGACAAGGGCAGGGATCATAGGTCCTAAGCAAATAATTTTCAAAAATAACCTAAAGGAGCTGGGGCACTATTCCCTTTGTGCCAGGAGCAGAAAAGAAAGCATATAAGATGCTTCTAAAATCCTAAAGAGGTGAAACAGAAACAAAGGTAGTAGAATAGTACACATTTTTAGTCCATATTCTGTTGAAGGAAGAGAAAGAGCTACAGGGAGAGAAAAAAGGACAAAGGGAGAAGAAAACAATACTAATTAAGTAATGAGAATATTGCCTTTCAGACTAAATGTACACAAAAAAAACAAAATAAAATCAGAATTGAAAAATCCATAGGTGATCCTATCTTTCAGTCTTCCTTATATAAGGAAGTCTCAATGAAGGAATGTTTCCAACAACTTCCAATCTACTTCCAGATTGAACTGCAAATTGCTGCTTAAGCCTTTCTCAGGCTGCTTAAAGTTTGAATTTCTGTCAGAGCTGCCAAGGAAAGTTGACACTTGAACAGACCAAATCAGCACTGTCAGTTCACTGTGGCCTTGCTATGAGGAATTAGCAGTAATGAGGAATGGCTTCCTGAAGGCGGGGGTTCCAGATGGAGGAGCAGAGAGCTCCTGAGCGTGCCTTGAAAGAGAGCTTCCTGCTGAGTTGTCTATGAAGTAGGGTTTTTAAAAGTCAAATATGGCAGAGGATATAAAGTGTAAGAGTGCACAGGGTCCTTGACATTTACTGACAGATGATTACATTTAATCTAAATGATAACAACTTGCCATTGATGGAATTTCAGGAAGAAAAATAATTGGGCCCAAACAGTGAGTATAGAAGATAATTGTGAAGAGAATTAAGGACAAACTCCAGACAGAAATGGCTAGACAAGGGGAATTTTGAGAGCTAATTAGGTAAATGTAATGATACTCCCTTGAGTGCTCTACTGATGTTAAGAAAAGGGAAAGTTAAGAAATGCAGAGTGAGTTACAAACAATGAGATGTTAGTATAGAAAAAGAGCGGTTTTGATTAAAATAGTAAAATGGCAAGCTAATGAGCATACTGATAAGGATAAAATTAGGATAAAATTTCAGGAAAGAAGATCAGGAGATGCAACTTTCAAGACAGAAGTTGCTCTTCACGTATTATCTGCACCATTCCAAGAACTTTAATTTTTATAGTAGAAATTTACCTCACAGTATTGATATCAGATTCGAGAATTACAATGTGGATAGTTTTGCGTTAATCCGTCTTCTTTCTTCGAAAGAGTACATCGCTTTCTTCCATGTGTTCACACCTTCCTTTGTGTATACCTGTCACATTTTTTCCCTGGAATTTGTCTCCCTACTATGCGATAGACTTCTGTGCACCCTAACTCTCACTTGGAATAATGCTCACAATATCCTAGGATGCTTCTGTTAAATAAAACCTGGTTAGGTAAGCATGGCAGGGTACGACACTTGCACTTAATCTGCAATCACTATGGGAGTTAAAATTTACCTAGGCTAGACCTAGAAAGCTGGTTAAAGTTTGAGGAGTCTTCTAAGATGACACCTCCTATTCTAAAAGATCAAGGAATCTGCAGACAATGTTGGCCTAATAAGAATCACATTAAGGAAGGCAGAATCTCTTGCTGTTTTCCTGTTCTGCTCCAATCACAGCAACCACTGATTTTGCTCCCATTGACAACAGATTAATTTTTGCCCTTGTAGCATATACAGAAAAGTACTTTTTGCCCCTGGCTTTTTTCACTCAGAAAATTGTTCCCTACATCAGTAGCCTGTTCTTTTTATGGTTGATTGCTGCGTATCCTCTCTTTCCCTCCCCCTCCCCCTCCCCTCTCTCCCCACCTGTAATGGAAATTCAAGTTGTTTTCCTTTTTTTTTTTTCTCATGAATAAACTGGCTATGAATATTTGTGTAAAAGTCTTTTTGGTTCACCTATTTTTATTTATTTATTTATTTATTTATTTATTTATTTATTTATTTATTTATTCACATGGGCAGGCACCGGGAATCGAACCCGGGTCCTCGGGCTTGGCAGGCAAGCAATCTTACCTGCTGAGCCACCGTGGCCCGCCCCACCTATTTTTTTTTTTTACAAACTTTCTTGGATAACTACGTAAGAGTGGAGTTGCTGGGTCATATCATAAGTACATATTTAAGATTATTTGATACAGTCAAATTGTTTTCCAAACCAGTTGTACCATTTTACAATCACATTTAGTATTGTCTATCTTTTAAATTTTACTCATCCTATGGGGGTATGGGGTATCTCATTGTGGTTTAAATTTGCATCTCCCTAATGATTCATGATAAATAACATCTTTTCATATGACTTTTCTGTCTTGTGTTTACTTCTTTGGTGAAGTGTCTGTTCAGATCTTTTATCAATTTTTTTGTTAGTTTGTTTGTGGGGATGTTTGCTTTCTTGATATTAAGTTTTAAGTGTTATTTATATACTCTGGATCCGATTATGTTATGAGATCGGTAATCTATGAATATTTTCTCCCTGTCTAAGGCATATCTCTTTATTCTCTTAACAGTCTCATTCACAGAGCAAATAGTATTAATTTTGATAAAGCCCAATTTACTAATATTTGTGTTTGTTTTGTGCTGTTTTCATCCTGTCTAACACATCTTTTCCTGCCCAAAGCTAAATTAATTTCTCATATTTTTTTTCAAAAAGTTTTATGATTTAGGTCTATGTTCCATTTAAAGTTCATGTTTTAGTATGTTGTGAGATATGCAACCAGTTTTATTTTTTTGCGTGACTATCCATTTGTTCCTACACCACTCATTGAAAAGGTTATTCTTTCTTCCTTAAAGTACCTTGATGATTTGCAAAAAAATAGTGGTTTACACATGTCAGTATTGGCCTTGATATTCTCTTCTTTAATCTGTATGTCCAGATTTACCCCAGTACCATTGTCTTGATTACTGTAGCTTTATAGTTTGTCTTGAAATTAGATAGCATGAGTCCTCTAATTTTATTCTTTTTTATTTTTTCAAAATTTTTCTGGCTATTCTGGAAATATTTTGCATTTCTGTATGTACTTTATCATGTCAGTTGCCACAGAAAGTTTGCTGGGATTTTGATTGAAATTGCATATGCTACGTAGAACAATTTGATGAAAACTTACATTCTAAGAACAAATTGTTATCTAATCCATTAGCATAGTGTATTTCTACATTTATTTTTAGGGCTTTTTACATTTTCTCAATATTGATTTATAATTGTATACAGGTTTTTCACATATATTTTTACAATTAATAACTGAGTAGTACATGTTTTATTGCTGTAGTTCACTAATGTAAACCAAATAAATGCTTTACAATTCAGTTTCCAGTTGTTTGTTGCTAATATATAGAACACATTTTGATTGTTTTGTGTATTGGCCACATATTCTGAGTCTCTGTTAAATTCTCTTTTTAGTTTTAATTGCATCATATGCCTTTAGACAAAACATGAGCTGCCTATCTTCTTTTGAAATGTGTAGGTTTAGTCTTCTCTGAAATCTAAATTGTTTACTCCACTTTTCTCCCTGTCCTTGATATTAGTCCCTTGGCCTAACCTGCAAGTTATGGTGAAAAAATTGCAAGAAAATTCACTTTAGAATTGCATAGGCTACATCACAAATCGTCATAATTTACACAGTGTATTATTTCCACCAGTGTATATTAAAGTCTCCAAATTTATAAAACACATACATCATGGCCCATACACAATGCACATACGTGTTTTAGATCAGTCTGTAAACTTGAAGCAGCAATTTTTATGAGTCTTAAAATCTTCCACCTCTGGAGCAGAGGTGGGGCACTCCTATGATAATGACAAAAATAAAAATGTCCTAATGACATTGTTAAGATATGAGGTGATTTTGTATCACCCTTTAAACAAACAGAAGAATACATGTCCCTTTAGGTAATTATGTAAGCCCCTTATCAAACGAAGAGAACAGGTGGTTTTGATAGGATTTTATGAAACCTATCCATAGGCATTATGAACTGCACAAAATCTAAAAGAGTTCATCTGTGTTTAAAATGGTACTAATGAAAAGAAGGTGGTGAATCCTAGACTTGATGTAATAATTTGAAATGTTAAAACCATATTTATCAAATATAATCTTGATATGACTGACATATCATTTATCCCAAAGAAGGATTTTTAAAATAATTAACATTTTATTTAAAATATTACTATATAATTGGACACCTGCTAATGAAATCATTTCAGTCCGTGATTTGATAAGAAGAATGGTATCTCATAATAAGAAATTTGATCATCAATGTACATGCTTTTCCTGGTCTTAGCATAAGATAGCAGCAAACAAAATGAGATCCAAGTAACACAAATTATCATCATTGTCCCTAAATAGTGCAAATCCTCCTTAAAAGCAGCATTAAATTACTTTACATTTTCAATCACTTTTTCCTCATAACATTCCTCTTATCCCCACTCCCCTCCTGTTTCACAAAAAGACCCTGAAATACTCCCTGATGACACAGGGCAGGCATGAGTCTTCTGCACCCATAGCATGGAGGGGGGTACCTACCAGGTTCAGGAAAAACAAATGCCAATAGAAGAGGCGGCACTCAGTGAGAATAACCAGCTATCTACTTGCTGTGTCCAAGGGAGTACAATGGCCAATGTCCACCAGACATTAGACCTATCACAGGGACCTGAGCAGTATAATATGATCCCATTCCCTTTGCTAGTTCTAGGGTCAGAAATGGGCATATGACCAGTTCTAATAAGACCTACGAAGGGAAGAATGCTGGAGCAGATCCTAAGAAAATGTGTCTTTCTCTAACAGGCTACTAGCATTAAGAGATGTAGCTTCACTTTCTAGCTGCCTGTGTCTGCATGTGACATCTGAAAGTGTGACACCCTTTTTATCAGTCTGATGATGAAACACATGATGAGGGAAGCAGAGTGGAGAGATGGGAAGGGCCTGTGTCCTTGTAAATATCACTGTCCTTGACTCAACACCGAAGTTTGTCCTATCTCTGGATTTATTGATAGATAAAGTAACAAATGTCCTTTTCATTTAAGATAGCTTGAATCATAGTTATTATTCTTGTGACTGAAGCATCATAACTGATGCAAGTGGAAATCAGAGCCTGAGATTAGGGTAAATTATCAGACACACTGTTCTCCAAAACTATAGCTCACCTCTGGCAAGACAGTAACCTCTAGAACTGATTAAAGAGACACGGAGGGAGCAGCAGAATATTTCCAGACATTCCCTGAGATGGGATTTCCTAATATATAAAAACATATAGTTAGGTCAAACTCTCATTTATCCAGGGAATGGGTGAAGCCAGAGCTTTACCATCCATAGCTGAGCAGGACTGGGTAGACAGGAGCTAGCTGATTCCCTGGGCATTTAACTCTTATTTCTAGTCTCAGTTTTTATCAGATATTTTTCATTAACCCCTCCCTCAGAGATGATTTGCAGTTTGCAGAGTACAATACTAAAGCTCACAGCAGCTGCTCTACCCTGCTCTGAGGTGCCTTGATTTCCCATCTCTCGGTTGCTCAAACTTCCAGGAGAAAACTAACAAACAACAGGAAAAGTAGAAAAACTCCAACAGTAGTCATATCTTGGAGAATAGAGACTCTCAGGAGAATAGAGAAGCATAGAAATTACTTCCCACATGATAAGGTAATTTGGCCTATTGATGGGAAAATCCAGAAATATGTGCCTCTGATCCCTCTCACTCATGAGTTCTACACAATACCTATAGCAATTCAATTAACAAAGGATGCAAGAAAAAAGGCAGTATTGTTAAACTATATAATACAGCATTAAGTGCATTTAAAAAGCACTATTATAAATTATTTCAAATAGTTTAGACATACACTACACTTTTATGGTGCACATGGAACTGTGGCACTTTACTTTTCAGTGTCATTTAATATAAACTAGGAGATGAAATTTTCTAATCAAATAATGACTTTATGTATATATATATCTGTGTGTGTATGTGTACAGAACAACAGAAAATCCTAGGGGCACATTCTCACTTGTTTCAGAACTAACTTATAGCTGGTATAAATATGAAAAGTAGTCTGTCCTACTATTTGATATTTCAGATCCCAAAGTTCTGAAGACAATTATTTTAAACCTATCAATGATGGATACATTTACAGGAAGGGAAAGAATTCTGAAGCAGATGACGAAAAGATTCATCACTTAAAAAAATTCAGTTCTATTGTTTTTTAATGTTTTGTCTTAGAAAGATCAAAGAATAATTTTTTTAAATGTCTAAATGATTGGTCATTTTCAGTGAATTCTTTCGGGAGTGAGTAAAATTGAGGGAAGAATTACTGAATAATTAAAAGCATCCCCACATCCAGCTTCTAGGATATTTTTTCACTTTTTGTTTCTCCTTAATAATGCAAATTAAGATATAGTTTTAAAAAGCATATGCTTATTACTTTTTCCAATTATTTCCATATCATGTGACATTACTGATATCTACTCATATTTGTGCACTAAATTTGTAAGAAACACAGGAAAATAGTAATTGGGTCCTTGCAAAAATCACATAACTCAGCCATGGTGCATCATGGTCTGTTTGAAATAGGAAAGTGTGAATTCTTCTCACAGTGCAACTAGTGACAGCACACTCACAAGAGATTCAGAGAAACTCATAAATAAGGTATTACCAGTTTAGGAATACCAGTAAATAATACCATCGCAATTTCTTGGATGTTTGCTCATGCTGTCCCAAGAAGTGTTAAGAAATATATATGTATTATCCTGTGGAATTTTTATAAAGCAACATAACAAGACAGGTTTTACTTATATATGAGGAAACTCAGGTTTATAGCAGTTAAGTAAACACTCATGGGCACCTTGCTTATAAGTTTTGGAGCTGGGATTTAAACTTGGTTTTCTAGAACTTGAACTTGTGCACTGAGCCAAAGAACTACTTGCCTCTATCAATAAATGAAAATACATATTTAGAAATCTATTAAGTTAAATAATAGGAGGCATTGGAAAAGTAGATTCAGTTATCAACTTTAAAATCTATTAAAAGTGAGAATTAGTGATGCACAAATATCTGCTACTTATGGGAAAATAACGTATTTATAAGAAAGCAAGAAGGGAATAATGTTGAAATATTTGGAGTTGTTAATCATAATGGAGGATATGTATCAAATCAAATACTCAGGGATAGAATTAAGAAGCACCTTAAATTTTTAACATAATCACATATACTTCAAGAGCATGTTAGTTTAAAATAAAGAAAACAAACTATAACTGTTCATATAAACACCAATAAACAAAAATAAATATATCGTATCCTCAATGGTTGCAGAAAATAAGTGATCAAGTATAAACCATTTTACAGATTGAATTCAATACAGATTGAATTGAGGTAAACATTGCAGTGAAGATATACAGAAAATGTACATAGATAGCATAATATAGCCTGATCCAATCAAAAAAGAAGCTGAAAGTTAAAGGATAGATACAAATAATCTGTGTGAATGCTAGGCATAGAAACCAGCACTTCCAAAGGAACTGAAGTGATACAAATATGCTATATTCAAGGAATCAAAAAAGTTCAGTGTGTTTGGATAATAAGGAGGAGAATGAAGAGTGTGACAGGGAAGTTAACAAGAGACTTAATTAATACCTTTATCCTAAGGACAATGGAAGGTCATTTGAAATTTTTAATTGGGGGATGTTTTCACTCATTTAGTATTTCATCCAGTTATTAAAAAATTGTCATTGAGCCTCTACTATGGACCCGACTGTTCTAGATATTGGGTTATGGTAGCAAACACAAAATAGGCTCTGTACAATAAGCTTATATTCTTTTAGAGGAAGATGTTCTATAAACAAAATTACAAATTAATATATACAATACAAGGAAGTCATATTTACAGCAAGAAAGTAAAATGGTAAGGGGATAGAGTAATTCTACTTAAACTTGAATGCTCACAAAAATCATCCAGGGATCTTCTTAAAATACAGATTCTGATTATTTTGTTCTAAAGTGGGGGTTGAGATTCCCATTTCTAAAAGCCTCCCAAGTGATGCCAGTGTGCTCACCATATTTTGAGTATGGTCAGAGTACAGGGTAGCTTGTTCAGGGAAGGCTCCCCTAATGAATTATATTTAAATTAATTTGTAAACAGGGACCTAAATGAAACGAAAGAATGAGTATTATAAATCCCTGTGGTTAAATAATCTAGGCAATTATAATAGGTAATACAAAAACACAAAGGCAAGGTAATTCTTGGTGCCCTCAATAGCAAATTCCCCTATGATTTCAGTGGACTGAGAAGGCAGCAAAAGGTAAGAGATGAGATTGGAAAGAAGACTTTTGAAGGACTTTGAGTTGAGGGATAATGATCTGCTAATTCTGGATATATGGAGAAACAAAAACCAGAGGAAATAGGAAACAAAGGAAAGCTGGGACACTGTGTAATAAACAATAGGAGAGAAAATGTAGATTGCTCTGAAGGGTCAATCTCCTATGTCTAATTTACCTTAACAAAAACCTAGTCAAGGGAAGAAGAAGGATGGACTCTCTTTCAGGTAAGATTAATCACTAAGTTGAGAAGCTTTATTATAACATAGGTACATAGATAATTCTTCCCCACTTTTATATACATATATTCATATAAATTACAGGAGTGGGTTCTTCTATTGGACCCCTTTCTATGGGACTTCATTTCACATGTCTATGTGATGATAAATGCCTAAGGAATTTTGTGTACTCTCTTTATTCTCTGCTTGAAGAGAAGTAAGCCCTAGCTTATATTTATACTGCATTATACTATTGCTATGCATATTTTGTCCCCTTGTTTAAAATTGGTGACCATGAAAGGGTACTCTGCACTCTTGCAATTGCTGTGTGTGTTTGGAGAATAGGAATGATGTCGAGATTGATAATACAAAATTGGAAGTTGTCATCCCTTAGAATTTGTCAAATTCATGGATTATTTTGAAAATTTAGTGTTGAGGAAGATGTGATGGTCCCTATAAATGATCTATGAAGAACGCATGAGAAGGAAGTAATTTAAAAAATGAAATAAAATGAGAGGGTGGTTTAGAAGCCAAGTGTAAAGGGTGGAAATAAGTAATTTTTACTCAATAGATCAGAAGCAACAAGGTCAAAAAACTAAGCATATAAGATAATCAAAGTCATGGGGACAAATGACAGGCTGGGATGGGTTCACAAGAAATAATTTGAAAGCAATTATCATGGAAACTTTATGAACTCTTTTTCTGTAAAAAGAGAAAGAAAATCAGACTACAGCTAAATGATGTATCTAGGGGGATATTTTAAGGTATAAAACTTCATAATAAATTTATCTGTGATGGAAATATTCCAGTAGAAAAGTTAAAATTGATGATGGAGAGGATTACAGAAACAAATTTCTTGAGTAAGCAAAAGACATGGGATCAGTGCACGAACACTTATCCAAGGTAAAGGTAACACTTAAGACAAACAAAAGCTGAGAGATTTAATTGACATCAGAACATCATTACAATAAGGGAACTTAGGAAATATATTAAACTACACAAAACTGAAAACATGACATATCATTATTATAGGATAGAGAAAAATCAGTGCTTAGATGGAGATTTATTTTAAATGTTTATATTTAAAAAGAGAAAAAACTTAATGTCAAGTAAGTTTGAAATTTTAAAAAATATAAATAAAACAAGAAAAAATTGAAAGTTAAGAGAAAGGAGAAATTGTATATATAATAAGAGATTTCCATGAAATAGCAAGTAGAAAAACAACAAAGAAAATCAATGAAACAAAAAATTCATTCCTAGAAAAGTTACAAGAAACCTACAAACCTCTAATTAGACTGAAAGAGTAAAAGGCAGTGATAGAGAGAGAAGATGCAAAATACCACCTCAGAATTTTAAAAGAGGACATTACTATAGTTTCTATGAATGTTAAAAAGTTAATAAGGAAATATTATGAAAATGATGAAATTTGAAAATTTGTATGAATTGGACAACTTTCTTGTAAGAGAGTTTCAAAAACTGACTCAAAAAGAAATAGAAAACCTGACTTTACTTATTTATTTAAGTATTTATAAGGATTTTTATTTAAGATATTAAACATATTATTACCGACTTCCATAGGAAGAAAAGTTCAGGTAAAAATGGCTTTACAAAGGAATTCTTTAACAATTTTTACAAAAAATAATACCAATCATGAGCAAATTCTTTCATAAAATAGAGGGCAGACAATACACAACTCATTTCTTGAGGCTTGCATTACCCAGACAACAAAATTAAGCAACCAAAAAAAGAAAAAAAAATACTTACAGACCAATATTCCTCATATATGTAGGGGGAAAAATAATTAACACATATTTGGAGTTTAAACCCAGCTGTATATGTAAAGGATAACATCTAATGATGACCATATAAGGTCTATCCCAAGATTACAAAGTTGGTTTAATATTTGATCAAAGCAACTCATTGTGTAAAGGAAAAAAGACATACTTATGATTTTAGTAGATATTAAAAAACATTGATGAAATTCAATATGGCTCGATTCCTGGTCCATGCACTTCCCAAAAAACAAGCAAATAAGCAAAACAAACAAATGAAAAACAAACAAACAAAATTTCAACAAATGGTGTTGTAGTAACTGGCTACTCACTTAGAAAAATAATGAAATGTGACCCCACCATACAGCATACAAAAAAAAGAAATTCAATATGAATTCATAATAAAAACTTATAAGAAAAATCAGAATAGAAGTAAAACTCCTCTGTCTGAAAAGGGACACCTGTAAAAAACTATCAGGATATTAGTAACTCTCTGTCCTTTCACTAAATTAAAAAAAAAAAAAACACTGATAAACTTTCTCACCATTGTACTGGAGGGCCTAGCAAGTAGATGAGGCAAGAGAAAGAAATAAAATTCATAAAGAGTATGTATGTAGAAATACTAAGGAATTACATGAAAAAAGAGATATCAGAAGTTAATCAAGGTCATACAATACAAGATCAATATACAAAGTTAATTGTATTTATTATTGAATTGAAGAACATTTTGAAATATAACTCCACATAATAGCATTAATAAATGAAACATTTAGGGATATATTTGAAAAAAATAAGTGCAAGGCCTAAATACTGAATATCACAAAATATTTCTGGGAAAAATTAAAGAGAATATAAGTAAATAAATAGCATTTTGATTGATTGGAAGACATAATGTTATTAAAGGTGAGTTATTTGAAAATTTATCCATAGGTTCAGTGTATTGTCATTAGTCTTTTTTTTTTGGTAGAAGCTGGCAAATAAATTATAAAATGCCTATTGAATTGCAAAGGCCTTATAATAAACAGCACAAATTTGGAAAAGGTGAATAAATTTGGAGGAATTACTCTACTTGATTTCAAGATTTACTATAAAGCTGGACAAAGCAATACCCTTTCTTATTAGCAAAAGGATAAATATATAAATTAATAGAATAGAATAGTCAAGAAAAAGGAAATACAGATATGAGGTCAATTGATTTGAATAAAGGCATAAGGAAATTCAATGAAAAAGACATTCATTTCAATAAATCACACTGAGACAGCTAGAAATTCATATAGAAAAGAATAAGCCATACCCCTTGCCTCATAGCATACACAAAAATTCTATGAAGCTCTATATAAATTCTAGAAGAAAACACATTCAAACATATTTGTAATCCTGGGGTAAAAAGAGATTTCTTAGATGGTTGAAAAAAAGGACATATCATAAAATAAACAAAATAATAATAAATTTCATAAAAACCAAAAATCTGTCTTCAGAGAAAACTGTTATCAATTACAATGTAAGCTGCAAACTGGTAGAAAATTAGTAGTAATAAATATATCTGACAAAGTTTTCTTTTTCCAGAATATAAATATGTTTCAAGAACTCATAAACCTCCACAATAATGAAACAAATAACCCAAATAAAAATGGGCAAAAATTTGAATACATACTTTAAAAAGAAGATATATAAATGTGCAATAAGTGCATAAGATTTCACACATTAGAGAAAAGAACATAAAAATTACCGTGAGGTCCCACAACACAATTGCCAGAATGGTTAAATTTAAAAGGCCAACAGTACCAAGTACCTTCCAAGTATCGGGAAAATTTGGAACAACTAGAACTCTCCTATAATGCTAATTAGAATGTAAAACAATGCAACCACATTGTAAAAGTTTGTCATTTTCTTACAAATTTAAATGTAACTAGATATTTACCCTACTAGGTAATAAAATATATGTTCCCAAACATAAATGCTCATAGCAGCACTATTAATAGTATCACCATACTGAGAACAGAAAAAAAAAAACCACTAATAGATGAGAGATTATCATATCATGATATATCCATCTATTGGAATACTAATCAGTAATGAAATTAACAGAGTACTGATATATGCAATGACATGAAAGAATCCTCAAGCCATTGTTCTGAATGAAAGGATTGACACAAAGAGTTCATATGAAATGATTTTATTCAGGTGGAATTCTAGAAGGAAAATGGAATCTACAGTATCAGTAGCCAATAGGTGGTGGTCTGGACCCAAGGTTGGGAACATATTTCAAAAGGGCAAAAGGGAACATTTTGAGGGGGAAATGGATGGGCAATAGAATTATTTTATATTTTAATTATAGCTGTGGCTACCTTGGGGTGTAATTTTGTCAAAACTAATCTAATTGTTCATTTATAATGGATGCATTTTATTGTATGCAAATTGGAAATCAATGAAGGTTATTTTAAAAAGCAATAGATTCGAATGAGCAATATGGCAGCTTAGTGAGGTATGGAATTTAACTCGTCTTCCAGAGCAGCTAGTAAATAGCCAGAAACAGTACAGAAAACTGCTTGGGCTGTGTCAGTGACCAGACACACAGTCTGGACAAGCTAGACTTGCTGTGATCCCACACAGAACTGGAAGTCCCCAAAGTCGTGAAGTCCCCCTCCCCCACTGGCCTGGCAGCCTGGTTCCCCAAGGGGAAAGGAGACAGACTTTACTAGCAGCAGGGACTTAGCTCAGACAAGCTCCACTTGGGGAATTAACAAATTTTGACTACTGAAAATAGGCCCCCGGCAAAAATAATCCTAGAATAAGTGCTAAAGGTACTAGGAATTTTGCCCTGCCAGAGAGGGGCTGGGACTGATGGAAAAAGAAAAACAAAAACAAAAATGGAGGCTTTTTTGAATTAGCACAAAATACTGGAAAATGACTGGATCCTAAAAAAAACATAAATAAATCAATAAAAGAGGGGCATATAAGGCCTCAAGACACATGGAGCCATGTACCAACTTCAACTCGTGATTGACAAATCCTAGAAGTGGGGTCCTGCTCCTGAAAAGGATTCCTCCCCCACCCCCTGCTTTGTTTCTATAAAGCCCATTAGATAGACCTGGAAGCCTTCTCAGGCACCAGCTCTGCCCCAGGCATCCTCAGAATTAAGCTCCTCTGAGAAACAAAGTAACTAGGCAGGTGAAAAGAGTTATTTTCATAAAGGCTGTACCTTTAAGGAGGGACCCAGCTCAAGTAGAATCCCTCCCCCAAAGAATTCAGGCCCAAGGGACTAGAAAACTGAAGCATTTAAGGCCAAAAGACAACCTCACCTCCATCTCAACCATGCCCCTCAGCAGGGAGAGTCTGCTGAAGTTAGAGGCACCACACCACTTTACACTGGCGGGAAACCATGTGCAGACAAGTGCTAACATGCTGGGCAGGATAGGCAAAGCACAGAGTCTAGAGACTTCATAGGAAAGTATGACAATCTACTGGGTATCACCCTCAGGGAAAACTGATGCCGGTGACTTTTTCTTCCTGAGAGGGGGCCAGTCTGGTCTGGGAAAATCTGAGTGGGGTCAATAATATCTGAGATGACATTCCTAAAAAAAAAAAAAAGCTCCATATAGGCAGGGGAAGACACAGAAAAACAAGAACTGAAAAATTTTGATCAGTTGAAGAGAACCTATGTTAGCAGTCTAGAATAAGTTGAACTGAATGTCAAAGAACAAACAGAGAACAAAGCCATCTAGCAAGAAAATCCTAGGTAAAAAGTGAGAACAACCTCCAAAATAAACTAATTAAAGAACTCAAATGCTCAGAAATCAGCAAAAAATAATGAATCATACTAGTAAAATTGAAGATATGACTAGTCAAAGAAACAAATCAACAATTCAAATGAGATATAGAAGTTGAAAAAATTAATTCAGGATGTTTGAACAAACATGGAAAATCTCATCAAAAATCAAGTCAGGTGGGCAACTGAATTGAGAGAGGATATAAAGAAAGCATTGAATGAACAAAAAGAAGAAATTAAAAGTTTAAAAATACAAATCACAGAACTTATGGGAATGAAAGGCATAGCAGAAGAGACGAGAAAAAAAAAGGATTAGTGAACTAAACGACTGGAAATCTGAAATCCAACACACAAAAGAAAACATAGGGAAAAGAATGAAAAAATATATATGAGCAGGGTCTCAGGGTGCTAAATGACAATATGAAGCACACTAATATATGTGTTTGTGGGTGGCCCAGAATGAGAAGAGAAGGGAAAAGGAGGAGAAAGAATAATGCAGGAAGTAGTCACTGAAAATTTCCCATCCCTTATGAAAGACATAAAATTACAGATCCAAGCAATGCAGTGTTCTCCAAACAGAATAGATCCAAACAGACATATTCAAAGACTCATACTAATCAGACTGTCAGATGTCAAAGAGAAAGAGAATTCTCAAAACAGCAAGAGAAAACCAACCCATCGCATACAAGGGAAGCCCAATAAGACTACATGTGAATTTCTAAGCAGAAACAATGGAGGCAAGAAGGCACTGGTATGATATATTTAAGATTCTGAACGAGAAGAACTGCCAGCCAAAAATTCTATGTACAGTAAAACTGTCCTTCAAAAATTTGGGGGAGATGGGTAGTGCAACAGTGGCTCAGTGGCAGATTTCTCACCTGCCATGCCAGACACCCAGGTTCAATTACCAGTGCCTGCCCATGTTAATTAAAAAAAAAAAAGAGGGTAAAATTAAAATATTTTCAGACAAACAATCACTGAGAGAATTTGTGACCAAGAGACTGACTCTGAAAGAAATACTAAAGGGAGCACTACAGGTAGATAGGAAAAGGCAGGAGAGAGAGGTCTAGAGAAGAGTGTAGAAATGAAGAATATCAGTAAAGGTGAAAACACACACACACACACACACAAAACTAGATATGACATATAAAATTCAAAGGCAAAATAGTAGAAGAAAATATTGCTTTTATAGTAATAACAGTAAATGTTAATGGATTAAACACCCCAAGCAAAAGACATAGACTGGCAGAATGGATTGAAAAACAGGACCAATCTATATATTTCCTACAGGAGACTCATTTTAGACCCAAGGGCAAAAATAGGTTGAAAGTGAGAGGTTGGGAAAAGTTATTTCATGTAAACAACAATCAGAAAAGCGAAGGAGTAGCTATACTAATAACTGATAAATTAGACTTCAAATGGAAAACAATTAAAAGAGAGAAAGAAGGACAAAAAAGAGACAAACCACGACACTATGTATTACTATAAGGAACAATTCAACAAGAAGATATAAAAATTATAAATATTTATGCACCATGCCAAAGTGCTCCAAAGTACCTGTGGCAAACACTGACAACCCTGAAGGGAAAAATAGACACCTCCACTATAATAGTTGGAGGCTTCAATTCCCCACTCTCATCAGTGGATAGAACATCTAGACAGAGGATCAATAAAGAAGCAGAGAATTTGAATAATACAATAAATGAACAAGACTTAACAGACACCTATTGAACATTACACCCCATAACAGCAGGATACACATTTTTCTCAAGTGCTCATGGATCATTCTCAATGATAGACCATATGCTGGGTCATGAAGCAAGCCTCAATAAATTAAAAAAGATTGAAATAATACATAATACTTTCAAGGATAATAAAGGAATGAAGTTGGATATCAATGATAGGCAGAGGGCCAAAAAATATTTACAAATATATGGAAGCTAAACAGCACACTCTTAAACAACCAGTAGGTTAAGGAAGAAATTACAAAAGAAGTCAGTAAATATCTCAAGGCAAATGAAAATGAAAACACAGCATATCAAAATTTATGGAATGCAGCAAAGGCAGTTTTAAGAGGGAAATTCATTGCCTTAAGTGCCTATATTAAAAAAGAAGAAAGAGCAGAAATTGAGGAATTAACTGTTTACTTGGAAAACCTAGATAAAGAATAGCAAACTAACCCAAAAGCAAGCAAAAGGAAAGAAATAATGAAGATTAGAGCAGAAATAAATGAAGTTGAGATATGAAAACCATTGAGAAAAAAAAAAAAAAACAGAAGTTGGTTCTTTGAGAAAATCAGTAAAATTGATGGACCCTTAGCTAGGTTGACAAGAAGAAGAAAGAGAAGATGCAAATAAATAAAATCAGAAATGGAAAAGGAGACATAGCTATTGACCCCACAGAAATAAAAGAGGTAATGAGAGGATACTATTAATTATATACTAATAAACTAGACAATGTAGATGAAATGGACAACTCCCTAGAAAGGCATAAACAACCAACATTGACTCAAGAAGAAATAGATGACCTCAGCAAAGCAATCACAAGTAAAATGATTAAATCAGTCATCAAGAAGCTTCTCAAAAAGAAAAGTCCAGGAACAGATGGCTTCACATGTGAATTCTACTGAGCATCAAGAATTAGTACCTATCCTATTCAAACTCTTCAAGAAAATTGAAGAGGAAGGAAAGTTATCTAACTCATTCTATGAAGCCAACATCACCCTCATACCAAAGCCAGACAAAGTTACTACAAGAATAGAAAATTACAGACCAATTTATCTAACGAGCAGAGATGTACAAAATCCTCAACAAAATACTTGCAAATCACAGCCAACAGCACAGTATAGGAATTATACACCACGACTAAGTGGGATTTATTCCAGGTGTGAAAGGATGGTTCAACATAAGAAAATCAGTTAATGTAATACACCATATAAACAAATCAAAGCAGTAAAAACCACATGATCTTCTCAATTGATGCAGAAAAAGGCATTTGAAAAGATTCAACATCCTTTCTTGATGAAACACTTCAAAGGACTGGAATAAAAGGGAACTTCCTCAACATGATAGAGGGAATATATGAAAAACCCACAGCTAACATCTCCAAAATGGGAAAAGACTGAAAGCTTTCCCCCGAAGATCAGGAACAAGAAAAGGATGTCCACTGTCACTATTGTTATTCAACATTGTGCTGGAAGTTCTAGCCAGAGTAATCAGAAAAAAAAAATAATAAAAA
Organism: Tamandua tetradactyla; assembly: GCF_023851605.1. NCBI lineage: Eukaryota > Metazoa > Chordata > Mammalia > Pilosa > Myrmecophagidae > Tamandua > Tamandua tetradactyla. The sequence continues at coordinate 181,223,731 of NC_135331.1, read as the reverse complement.
TAAAGAAATAAAAGGCATCCAAATTGGAAAGGAAGAAGTAAAACTCACATTGTTTGCAGAGGATATGATACTGCACATTGAAAATCCTGAAAAATCCACAGCAAAATTATTAGAATTAATAAATGAGTATAGCAAAGTGGCAGGATACAAGATCAACACACAAAAGTCAGTAGTGTTTCTATACGCTAGTACTGAACAATCTGAGGAGGAAATCAAGAAAGAAATTCTATTCACAATAGCAAACAAAAGAACCAAATATTTAGGAATAAATTTTACTAAGGATACAAAAGACCTATACACAGAAAACTACAAGAAATTGCTAAAAGAAATCATGGGAGACCTAAATAAATAAATGGAAGGGCATACTGTGTTCATGGATTGGAAGGCTAAATATAGGTAGATGTCAATTCCACCCAAACTGATTTATAGATTCAATGCAATACCAATTAAAATCCCCAAAACTTACTTCAGAAATAGAAAAACCAATAACCAAATTTATTTGGAAGGGTAAGGTGCCCCAAATAGTTAAAAATATCTTGAGAAAGAAAAATCAAGTGGAAGGTCTCACACTACCTGACTTTAAAGAATATTATGAAGTTACAGCGGTCAAAACAGCAGGGTATTGGCATAAAGATAGATATATTGACCAATGGAAGTGAATAGAGTGTTCAGATACAGACCCTCTCATCTATGGGCAATTCATCTTTGATAAGGTGGTCAATTCAACTCACTGGGACAGAATAGTCTCTTCAATAAATGGTGCTTGAAGAAGTGGATATACATATGCAAAAGAATGAAAAAGGATCTATATCGCACATCTTATACAAACATTAACTCAAAATGGATCAAAGACCTAAACATTAGAGCTAAGACCATAAAACTTTTAGGAAAAAATGTAGGGAAATATTTTATAAAATTTGTAATAGAAAGTGGTTTCCTAGATCTTACACCCAAAGCACGAACATTGAAGAAATAAATAGATAAATGGAACTCCTCAAAATTAAACACTTTCTTTCTTTTTCTTTTTTGCATGGTCAGTCACTGGGAATTGAACCTGGGTCTCTAGCATGACAGGTGAGAACTCTCCCTGCTGAGCCACCATGGCCTGCCCAAAATTAAACACTTTTGTACATCAAAAAACTCTCTCAAGAAAGAAAAAGGCCACCTATGCAATGGGAGACAATATTTAGAAACTATATATCAGGTAAGGTTTAGTATCCAAAATATGTAAAGAGATTCTTCAACTCAACAACAAAATGACAAGCAAGGTAATAAAAAAATAGGCAAAAGACATGAACAAACACTTCTCAGAAGAGGAAATACAAATGGCTAAAAGGCACATGAAAAAATGTTCAACTTCACTGGCTATTAGGGAAATGCAAATCAAAACCACAATGAGATTTATCATCTGACACTCACTAGAATGGCCATTATAAAAAAAAAAAAAAAAGCAGAAAAAAACAAGTGCTGGAGAGGATGTGGAGAAAGAGGCACACTTATCCACAGTTGGTGGGAATGTAAAGTGGTACAACCACTGTGGAAGGTAGTTTGGTGGTTCCTGAGGAAGCTAAGTATAGAATTGCCGTGATCCAGCAATACCATCCCTAGGTGTCTATTCAGAGGACAAGAGTGCAAGGACACAAAAAGACATTTGAATACCAGTGTTTATAGCAGCATTATTTGCAATTGCCAAGAGATAGAAACAGCCCAAATGTCCATCAACAGATGAGTGCTAAACAAGCTGTGGTATATACATAAAATAGAATATCAAGCAGCTGTAAGACAGAATAAAGTCAAGAAGCATGGAATAACATGATGGACCTTGAGGACATTATGCTGAATGAAATTAGCCAGAAACAAAAGGACAAATACTGTATGGTCTCACCAATATGAACTAACATTAATGAGTGAACTTGGAGAATTGAAGTTAAGAACACAGGTTATCAGGAGATAGAAACAGGATAGAGATTAAGCAATTGGTGTTGAGGGAATACAGATTGTACAACAGGACTGATTAATCGAAATTCAGAAATGCATAACACAATGCTACCTGATTCTAGCACAATAACATTAGTAACCTGAATGAAGCTGAATGTGAGTATGATAGAGGAATAAGGCTGGGAGCACACATGGAACCAGAAACGAAGACAGAGGACAAAGATGACATGGTATAATGCAGGAAAGCCTAGAACGTACAATGATGGTGATTAAATACACCATCACAAATTACACAAATTAAAAAAAATGTTTTTGCATGAGAGAGAACAAAAGAATGTCAGTATTGTAGGGTGTTGAAAATAGCATATGGGAAAAAGTACAATCAGCATAAGCTAGGGTCTAGTGTCATCAGTAACTTCTTCCACTGAATTTAGCAAAGGCATTATGCCAAAGCTGAATGTCAACAGGAGGGGGATTGGTAAAGGGGTATGGATTCCATATGGAAGAAAAGGAAATGTCTTCAGCTACAGTATGGTAGCAAAGGCATGCCTATACAATTAGGCTAGGTTGTATGATGTGTGAATAAAACTGTTTCAAAATAAACAGGAAGAAACAAGTGCTAGAGAAAATGCAGAGAAAGAGTGGTAAATTAGTACTATAAATATTGGGATTGTACCTACTGTTGGTAGGGAAATGAGAGGTCTAGCCCTTTGGAAGCAGTGTGATGGTTCCACAAGGTGCTAGGGGAAGGATTGCCATTTGATCCTGAAACCCAGTTGCTCAATGAATACCTAGAGTAACTGAGTGTGAGAACATGAATGGGACATTAGCACAATGGTGTTTCCGGTGGCAGTGTTCATTGCACACAATGAATTGAGGTGACTTAAGGGTACAATGACTGAGAAATGAAACAGGGAACTATGGTTTATACATACAACGGACTACTTAGTGGTCACAAGAAGAAATGAAGTTGTGATGCATGCAACTAGATGAATGAACCTTAAGAGCTGCATGTTGAATGAAAGGGTCCTAGACTGTAAGCTCTTACAGCAGTCACATATATTCAGGATGTGTAACTGTTAATTCTTAATTCTGAGATACTGAGTTGTTTGTATATAACATGATATTTCCCAGTAACTCTGGGTATTTATGTGACATCTGAGACTCAGAGTCAGAGCTGTAAAGCTACGAAAGTCAGCACTACTCCATACAGGAACTGTTTAAAAGGTTGAAAAAGTGATCAGACATCACGTAGAGACATGAATGAAGCTGATCTGGGTAGGACTAAGGTTTAGCAGAAGACTGGATAAAGAATGTTATCATCCATGTTTTAAAACTTCAACTTTTGTGTGAGACTAAAAGGAGAGATGTTTTTGGTGCAAAATTTATATTTTTGGTAGTGCATTTCATAATTTAACATGTATGGTCAGTTTAGTTAACACCATAAGTACATGGAATCTTGAATAGGGCGAGGTTTTGTTGGTTTGTCAGGTTAGTGTGATGCCCCAGTAAATCCAGCGAGATTTGGACAGTAAATAAAGAAATATTTGCAATGATCCCTTGGGGAATGGGGAGAAAGGAGACAATACTCAACTTCCCCATGACAACCAAATCAACAGGCCAAGCTCTTGATCTTGGGAGTTGCCCCTATGAAACTTATTCCTGCAAAAGATAGGCTAAGCCTACTTAAAATTAGGCCTGAGAGTCATTCCAAGAGAACCTCTTTTGTTGCTCAGATGTGGCCTTTCTCTCTAAGCTGACACAGTAAGTGAATTCACTGCCCTCCTCCTTTATATGGGACATGACTTCCAGGGGTACAAATCTCCCTGGTAACATGGGACAGAAATCCTGGGATGAGACACAACCTGGCATCAAGGGATTGAGAAAACCTTATTGACCAAAAGAGGGAAGAGAGAAATGAGATAAAGTATCAGTGGCTGAGAGATTTCAAACAGTCAAGAGGTTATCCTGGAGGTTATTCTTACGTGTTATATAGATATCCCCTCTTTAGTTTATGGCATTTTATCTTATAGTTTAGTTTGTGGCTAAAGTGAAGTACCTGAACTGTAGAGCTCTGTTCCAATAGCCTTGTTTCTTTAAGATGACTGTATAATGATATAGCTTTTACAGTGTGTGACTGTGTGATTACGAAAACCTTGTCTGATGCTCCTTCTAACTAGGATATGACAGATGAGTAAAAAATATGGATAAAAATAAACAAATAATAAGGGGAACAAAGGTTACAATTAATTGGGTAGAAGGAAATACTGTGGTCAATGAGAGGGAAGGGTGAGGGGTATGGTATGTATGAGTTTTTTTTTTCTTTTTTACTTCTTTTTCTGGAGTGATACAAAGGTTCAAAAAAATGATCATGGCAATGAATACACAACTATGTGATGATATTGTGAGCCACTGATTGTATATCATGTATGGTATAAGTTAAGAATGTGTGTTTATATCATGTTTTATTAATAAAACTATTTTTAAAAAATCAATAGAGCTGTTGAAAGATATGATGGGAAAAATGGCTATTATTTTTGACCAAATATGCAAAAATAGAAAATGTGAGCAAAAAAGATGAGAGAAATATGGGCTGTGCTGGTTTGAAACTATTATATACCCACAGAAAAGTCATGTTCTTCTAATCCACTCTTGTGCAGTCAGACCTATTGTACTTTTGATTGGGTTGTTTCCATGGAAATGTGACCCTGTTGTCAATGGGACTGTATTTTTTTGGGGTGGGGGTGCATGGTCTGGGAAATGAATGGTTTCATTCATTCAAAATGAATGGACCTTTTGATTAGATTGTTTCCATGGAGATGTGAACCCACCCAATCAAGGTGAGCCTTCATCCTTTTACTGGAGTCCTTTAAGGCAGAGATATTTTGGAGAAGGCACACATGCTTGAAGAACTGACAGAGACAAAACCAAGTGATAGAAGTTCAGAGATGCAAAAGAAAATGCCCCATGAGATGCCAGAAGCTGAGAGAACCCTTTGAAACCAGAAGCTGGAAAGGACAGCAGAAGTCACCACCTAACTTCCCACATGACAGAGAAACCCTGGACATGATCAGCCTTTCTTGAGTGAAGGTATCCTCTTGTAGATACCTTAATTTGGACATTTTCATGGCCTTAGGACTGCTAATTTATAATCTAAAAGATACCCTTAGTAAAAGTCAATCCATTTCTGGTATATCGCCTGCCAGGGGCTTTAACAAACTGAGACAGGGGCCTAATTCCACAAGCCCATTGTCTAACTTAGAACAAATATTAGAGAGAATTTTAAAAAATCAGGGAAGGATATTAACAAATAACCAAAGAGAATTCTGCCTGATGAAGTCACTCCAAAAATATGAGAACCAATCTGGCATCATTCTTTTCATCTACAATACTTGATTCTTGAAGATATCCTTCCAGCACACCAAGGAAATTAAATGTATAGCCAGCAACCCCAAAAACCAAATAGATACATATCTTTCAGGTAAAGAAATACTCTTATTTTATTTTCACTGATCTATTAAGAAGAATTTATATGAGGACATTAAGCAAAATCAAAGTGAAAAGTCACATGAAACAGTTAAATGTAGACTATAAAAGAGTAGAATTTAAAATATATTAGGATGACAGTTATATGAATGGTTGAGAAAGTGATTCCTTTCTTTAAAAAAATTCCTGGGTATTCTGTAAACCCACAACTTCTCTTATAAGGAGAAAAAAAAATTGTGGCATTACAAGAAAAGCAAAACTACCCAAGAAGATGTATGGGATGAATCACAAGCACTAGATACAATGAAGACTAGGATTTAAGAATCAAGCATAAGATGAAATAGTAATTTACTTCTATCAACATAAAACTAAAAGAAAGTTATTTAGAAACTTCAGGAAAAATGTTGAGATCCATATAAGATGCAAACCAAGTGGAATGTTTTTGAGCAAATTATAGAGCTTAAATGAAGATAATACATATATTCTGCCAAGTTTTGTTCAAGTGGAACAAGTATTGTGATTCTAGGATTACGAAGAAAGAAACATCATTGTTAGTTAGTTCTGCAGTAAACAATAATATAATAAAATAAATGAGACATGGTTTTCAGTTATAATGAACCCAAGACCCATGGAACCATGGTAAATTTTGTTTTAAAAGAGCTTGAGAGATAACATAAATGTGACAACCTATGACGGTGTGAAAGTTTTAGAGGGAGGCAGCAACAGAATTGGTGGGAGGTAGAATGGCTAGAGAGATTGACATATTTGTATTATAGCATGAAGATGCATGAAAGTGCATGTCTGTAGTTTAAGGGAAAAAAGAAGTTGAGATATTAATGTATAAATATAACCAGTAAGAGAACTAAAAATAAAAATATAGCTTCAAATTAGTTTGAATGAAGGAAGAAGTGTGACACAATAATGCCTAAGTAAGCTTACACTTATCTTTCTAGCAGGTATTAAAATATTAAATTTCCCCCCCAAAAGTGGCAAAAGTAAAAAAAAAAAGGTGAAAGCATATCATTTAGGGCTATGAATCCAAACACCAAATTAAATAAAAGCAGACATGATTAGTAAGAGCTGCTTCTACATAGATAGCCTAGGGCTGCAGATAGATGGGGCAGAGAACAACTGATTATCATTATCATCTCTTTATGCTACTGTTTTTTCTTCCCACCCAAAGATAAATGGGTTTAGAAAATGAAAAGAAAAAATAATGGAAAAGTTTTTCACTAAGCAAAAGAAGAAAGCTATCTCAAGATAGCATGCATTTATATTTAAAGCTCCTGTAGTAAACAGGTTGTCCGAAATTTCTCCATGCAGAGGGCAGGTGGCCAGACAGTGCCCAGAATGGGCAGCCCTATATCATGTCGAAGGTTTGTAAGACTTGTGCCTGCAATCAGGAAGTTTAAGCATTTCCCTTTTTCACAGGCCAGACGCTCTCTTGTAATTCCTGGAGTTACTAGGTTTCACATCTTAATTTCTTCTTTTCACTCTGGAAATTCATCTCATGCCCTTCAACAGCACCAGTTTCGACCTTCACATAGACGGTCACCAAATCACTGATGACTACACCACATCCTAAAGTTTAAGACGACTCCACTTGGATATTCCTTATATATCTCAATTACTACATTTTACACATGCGATTTACAATTTTCCCCACTCCATATATCAGTGATACTTCTAGCATCAATCCACTTGTGCAAATCAGTGTCCCAGGTGTAATATTTGATTGATCTTTCTCCTTTCCTTCACTCATCTAATCCAGCACAAAATTCTATGCACTATTTTTCTGAAGTGGACCAGGTATATATGAACTTTAACCTCTATAATTCTAATTCTAGCTACATGGATTACAGCCCTGTACTCCCAACTGGTCTTCTCTCTCCTTGTTTTTTTTTTTTATCTCCTTTAATCCTTTTTCCATAACAAACAAGAGCCACCCTCTAATACGTTAGTCTTATCACATTTCTCTTCTGCTTAAAACATTTCAATAGTTCATGATTTCTCCTCAGAATAAAGTCTAAATTTCTTAAAATGGCTGCTGAAACAATCTGGCCCCTGCTTTTTGACTTTGGCATTATTTCTCAATACACCCTTTATAATTAGGAATTCAATCACTCTGAGTTTCTTTCAATCCCTTGCAAACACCCCGTCAATTTACTCCTGGGTTTTGCAGTGCTGCTTCCTATGGCTGTGACGCTCTTCCCCACATACTGCATTAACAAAGTAATTTCTATTCATTGTTCATGTCTCAGTGAAAATACTGTTTCCTTTTCCCTGTAAAACTGAATTTGACCTTTATTATATCTCTGCCGCCTATCCTACTTTCCTTCCTATATTATAGTTGTATTTTCCCACTAGATTATAAACTCTCCATGGCAAAGGTATGTCTATTTTGTCCATTCTTGTCTGCCTAGAACAACATCAAACTCAGCACTCAACTTTCATTCCTACTTTACAGAGATTTAATTTTCTCAAATTCTCTAGTTTTAGTTATAAAAATCTATATCTATAGTGGTCAATCCTCTGTCATTTTTAATCATTCTCAAAAAGATGATTATACTTTTTACTTTACAGTCTAATTCAATTATGTGTATACTTGTTCCACATGGTCTTTTGAAAGTACGTTGGCTGTTCAGTTTTTTCAATTATTTTCAACCTTTTTCCTTTCACGTATATACTATATAGGAGAATATAAATGTTCAATTTCCCTTGTTTACTAAAAATAACTTTCCTTGCACATCTATTTTCTTTGAGGCACTGCCATTAAATTTCCATCACCAAGACCTCCAATGAAATCTTTAAAACTGTTGACTCCACTTCCTTACTTTCTACTCTGTGTTAGAAGAAAATAAAATTTACTAAAGCAAGTCTTCTAAGCAAGGAAGACAATGGCTGATGCTTGTTTTAGTAAATTTATTTTCTTCTAACATTGCATTGCCTCAAATAAAATATTTTATAGTAAAACATAAAAAAGCTTTATGTTTTATGCTCTTCTGCTGCTTAATCATGACCCATCTCATGTGCTAGTTTCCTTCAAGAGGCAAAAATTCCCCAATAAGTCACTTGCACCAAAGTAAATTCCTAATAACCTCATTGTTTCCTCTTACTGATCCTGGAATTCAAGGCAATAGCTCTAGATAGCTGTTGGTGAAGCACAACTCAAAGTCTGATTGGTTACACATTTGTAAATTTCAGTTCTTAGGTATATGAGATTCAGTCCAGTTTCTTCATAGAGTCAGTGGGTCCCCTCTATTGTGCAGTTATCTGAGTTACAGGATATTTTTTTTTATTTCATTTGGAGTTGCTCATAGTCAATAAGGTCTTAGCAATTGTAATCAAAGGTATTGAGACTACCTGGGGTCCCAATTAATATTTATTCTTGCTTTATAAATGAGTCTCCTAACGCAGGTATTTCACCTTAAAAGGGTTTCAGTGAAATAATAGGAAACAATGCCCTAAAACAAGAAAATTAATTTCCATCAGTTCCTGTGCTCTTTTTTCAGTCACTGCTGTCAAGAACCTGGCCACACGTAGAGGCAAAAATGATGTTCAGCTATTGTGTTAATTCTCCTCTGTTAGGGGAGCCCTTATTTGTCAAATCTGGGCTGACATTTGTTTCAGTTGCTGGAGGACCTCAGGAATCAGCTAAGACTCATAAATTCATTTCACTTCCATGGCCTACTGGGAAGGCCACTGGCTCCATTCAGCTATAAGGTCATGACTTACCAATTTCTTTGCTTGTAGATGTTCCTATATCTTTCAATTTCCAGTAAAAACATGTGCATCTTTACACATATACACATATTCTCTCTCATAAATCAATGAGAACCACACAGCCAATCATTTCATTATCTGTCTCTGCAGAAATTGTGTTACCTTAATTTGCATTCAAAAGAGAAGTCAGTACAATTCCCATTGAAATGAAAACGTCTAGTTTTGCCGGTTCAGTAAAGCAGAACAGTGAGCGAAGACACTGATTTTAATTTTTTTTTTTTTTTTTTTTTTTACAATATCTCTACTTCTGAAGGTTACTGGACTTTTGTAAGAAAAAAAACACAAAAATCTCTTGGTGATATTTTAGTTTGGAGACTCAAAGCTGAAAAAACATGAAAACTTTGCAAATAGGGAGACTTTTACTCTGTCAGGTATGACAGAGTAAAAAGGTCACTGTTCATGCTTCAGCCTCTTCTACAAACACAAAGACCTCTAGAGTACACTTTAGGAAAATCCTGTCAAGAGAAACAGCACCAGAAGCAATCCTTGATCAGAGCTGTAACTGTAATCACAATAATTGGACTACTAAAGCTAATGAAAAATTATGTTGGAATTCATGCTTGAAACATTTATGGCAAAGCACATATTCCCACCACCAGCCCCCCTTACTTTTAGTCATTAGATTCTGAAAAAGTACTGTGGGGGTAATATTCAATTTAACTCCTTTTTCACTCCATGTATCTGCTAAGTTAATAAATAGGGAAAAAGATCTATACACAACAACTGCATAGATGGGCAAATGGAAGAAAAAAGAGAGAAAACAAGTCTGTCTGATGAAAGAGATATTTCAGACATATGCTATTCTAATGCAAATGCTACATTTCCTTGAATTTTTTCTTTAAAGGAGGAACTATGTTATCACTATTGTCAGTGTAAGCCAAGTATTGGTGCACTGGACATCTTGAATTCCCAAGTTCGTTCCCACTTTGAAGCAGACTTTCCCAAGGAACTTCTCCATTTGACACCCTACCTGTATCTCCAGAGAAGACAGTCCTTTAGCTGGTACACCATACATGTCAGACTCCAGGCAGACCTGTGAGAAGATGCTCCCCTTTCAGGTGAAAATATCTTTCAAGTAACAGGCAGATGGCAAAGACAAGGCTGACAGCAGAAAGTTGGAGACTTCAAAAAATTGAGAATAAACATAATCATCTCAATCTGGTTCATAGTGAGATGTACTTTCTCATTGAGTTTTGGTGTCAAAGAACTCTAAATAAGTTAAAGTTGGCACGATGATTTATATGTCATGTCTAGCACAGTCAATGGCATACTGAAAATTTAACATGCTGCTCATATTGGGAAGTTTTTCTGTCATTATCATTAGTAGCTATAGAAAGCTTTACACTGATTCCATCACCTCTATTTCACCCTTTCCGCAGAAGGGGCAGGATTTTCTTCACATCAAAGTTGATTTGCCTGTTGTGCCTTCTATGAAGATTTTGTACAGTAAATAGTTAATTTTTACTGGACAATGATGGTAGATTGTTTTGCCTGATGTGCTCAAATGACCAATTCCTGAGACACTGAAGTTTCAAAAAGAGAAAAAGGTTATTATTGAGCATGTAGCAAGAGAGCAGATGGCCTATCAGTTCAAAATCTGCCTCCCTGAATTGCAGTAATTCTCATGGTTTTATAGAATTAAAAGATGGGCAGGCTTTAGGCTAATGAGTACAGTGGCCCCAACTGATGTAACTAGAGGTGATGTAATTATTGAGCATGCACAGATTGATCTCAGGCTCAGTTCAGAACATAAGAAAATGGCGGCCTTGATAGGATGATGGGCATGATTTTTAGTATTATAATGGGGTCTAAGTAACATGTTGGTTAAAGTTTAAGCTACTCTGCCTGTCAGGTGGCCCCACTTTGGTTAGATCCAGTCTCGGTTATAACTTTGAACTCAGGATGGGTTCGGTTTGGACTGACTCAAGACTCTTCATTAATAAAATTAGGGTCTGACTTTAGTGAGTACAAGACTCTAACATTGAAAAACTGGATAAAGGGGTACAAATGAAGATTAGTCACAGGCTTTTATAATCACAGGACAAAAGATAAAGGTATACAATCATTATCAGAGATCAGGGCAGCTGGATTACAATTTAGAGATTTCCCTCTGTCTGCTTCAATATACCAGAAAGCAAAAAGAAATATCTATGCAATGATTCAGTAATCAAAATCTTTCCTTAAATAATAAGTTCTTGGTTACACATTGACCAAGAAAGTAGATAATTAAGCTTTCAAACAAAGCTTAATTATCGAAGTGACCTGAATTTTTCATCAGAAGAATAAATAGCAAAGTATTACAAATGGGTGAAATCATCAGCAATTGTTTTTCAGAATAGTCTTCTGAAACATATTGGGAGCTGTTTATCATTATGGAAAATTACCTTCCTAGAAGTAAAAATCATCTTTTCTCAGTTTCTGACCTATTTATACTCTGTATTTCACTGTGTCGTTTGGCAATTCATATTCTGTTTTCTACAATCTTTCACTGCACTTTTGTTTTTAATTCTTATTCCTTTCATTTTGCATGCTTGTGAGAAAAAGAAACTTCTCCTAGTTCCAGTGGGTGATTCCTAATGTTATCTCTTTAGTCTTCTTCAGCTAGAGGATGGATTGATTTCCAGAATTCTAAACTGTCTTTCTCAAGGGCTTCTCTCATTGTCATTTGAGGTCATATTGAAGCTGCAGAAAGCATTCTGCTCAGGAAGCAAAAGGCTTCCTACAGATTTCCTCAGAATCCTCATTCCAGACCATCATCCTAAAGGACTTATATTGAAGATCAATATGATTTCTTGGCCTTACAGTGCCTGGCTCTTTCGATCATTCTATTTAGAAAGCCTTCAGCATCTCTTATGTGTCAAGCATTGTGTTAAGCCCTTTGAAAGAAAGGCAAGTAATCCAAGGTAACTAATCTCAAGATTCCCAATGTATAGGAAACTTAGATGCTCTCTTATTCCTCCTGTGTCCTTCCCATTCCAGGGCAGAATGACCTGGCTTACACAGGTCAGCACACACATTTATTCTCCGCCTTTCCCACAGAAAGCCAGAGGTACTAGAGAATACATGCACCCAAGGAGTAGCACTCAACAGAGACTGGCAGTGTCAGTATGCCAGCTCCCTTGTCCTTTGGATGAGGTGACATTGAGACTCCTGGTCTCCACTGTCTATCATAATTTCCCAGAGGAATTAAGCTCTCATTGCTTATAGTGGTGACTTGCTTGTTAGCATCCCTTTTATTGGCAATTTTCCTTCATTTTCTCATTTCCTGTCTTAGTTTAGGATCCCCCTGGAGCAGAAATCAAGACAAGAATTCAAACTCAAGTCTTTTATTTGGTGATGCAGGCAACATTGGTAGGGGGATGGGAGTGTCACACAGGGAAGGAACCAAGCTCCAATCACAGAGGTTGACTGGAGCTTAAAGCCAAAGGGGAAAGAAAACGTCATGCCTTGAGTCAACCGTAGGAAACAAAACTGGGATTATTCAGGAATTCTGTATATATATATATATAGCAATACTCTGGAGGGAAAGGCAGGGAGAGAAACAGAAAACGTCTTTTGGAGGAGATAAAGGTGAAGGTAAAATTTTTAGTACTGGTAGGATTTAGATAGATGAAGAAAGGGAGAAGGAGGCAGGTGCCAAGAACATTTCATAAAGGGCAGTAATACACCAAGGGCAGGCCAGTGGGAATTCTCTGGCCCAAGTGCAGGTAGTAAGCTTGTACATTTGCTCATAAAGAATTAAATGGTAATAATAATACCAACTAGAAATTGGTGCAATTTTATCATAAACACTCCCAGTTCTTAAAAGTATCAGTTATATATAATCCTCTATGAAAAATATAGTATCTACATTCTAAACTATTGCTACAGTTACATAATACAAATACATTCTACAATGCACACTTTTACTATTTATTTTTAAGAGACGTACTTTACACAGGAATTAACTGGAAGAACTCATGTTATATAATTGCCCTGAAGCACACATTCTCAGTTACATATGCTTGTTTCAGGAATTTGTAATAGAGTGGTTTGAACCTTCTAGTGTAGTTTGTGTATCCAAGCCATGTAGTGCCTTACATTCCTGTCTTTAATGAAGATGCTGGTCTTCTTTGCCAGAAAAAGTCAAATTGGCCATGTTCAAATGCCTTTACCATTTTCATCATGAACTGGACACTATAGCAAATGATGTCATTTTGCTGTCACTTAGGCTTTATTTTTTTAAGCAGAAAAAAGAAAGCCATTGTAAGTTTTTTAGCAAACATGTCAGAAATTTTGGAAAATTTTGTGATGATATTTAGTGGAAGTCTTTTGACTAGTGATATATTTGGAGCCTTTGGAATGGAACCACAGGCATGGAGATTATTGTACATTTTGTAATTTATTGTGATATTGAATAGCTATAAATCTCTTCCAAACTCAGGTTTAAAATGAGTTTTCCTGTCAACAACTTATACAAACACACACACCCCTCTTCATATGAAAGGAACTTTTTTTATTTTAAGCTGTATACGAAGTGTTCTTTGATCCAATAAGAAGAAAGATGGCTTGATATGATAATCTGGCTATATTGTCTATTCAACTTGAGTATACGAAGACGTCTATATATGTTTATTTAACACACAGTAAAAATGACATTTTTGATGTTCAGTTCCATGAATTTTAATATATGTGCAGATTCATATCACCACCACTACAAACTGGATACAGAACAGGGTCAACAGCCCCACCCCTTCCGAAACTCCCTCATGCCATTCATTTGTGCTCTCACCTTTCTAACCACTCCCAAACCCTGGCAAACATTTTTTTATAAAGCATATAAATCTTTGTATTTTGGAGAATGTCACATAAGTGGAATCAACCAATATGCAAGCTTTTGTGACCAGCTTCTTTCACTCAAGGAATGCTTTCTAGATCCATCCAAGTTGTTGCAAGCATCAACAGTTTGTCCCTTTTATTGCTTAATAGCATGATATTATATAAATGTATCACAGGCTGTTTATGAACTTGCAATTTGCAGCCATTTTTTTTCTGTGTTTGTTGATTATGGAAAGAGTTCCTATAAATAGTCATGAGTAGGTTTCTTTGTGAATACAAGTTTTCATTTCTCTAGAATAAATGACTGGGAGTGGTGTTTCAGGGTCATATGGTAAGTGTTAAGAAACTTTGTTAGAATTGGTTGTACCATTTTCCGCATATACCAGCAATGTGGGAGACTTCCATGTGCTTCACATGCTTGCAACTACTTGGTACTGTCTCTATTTTTTATACTGGTCATTCTAACCGTGCAGTAGAATCTCATAGTGGTTTTAATTTTCACATCCCCAAAGTCTAATGATAGACCTTTTTATATATCATTATATTCGATCAAAGAAAATATAAATTATTTTTGATTAATCGTCCACATTTGCCTATTTTTAAATTGAGTTATTTTCCTATTATTGAATTTTAAGAGTTCTTAATAAATTCTGGATTTAATCCTATTGTCAAATGTATGATTTGCAAATACATTCTTTCATATTTGTTCTCTGTATCTTAGCCTCAGAAGAGTGTCTTTTGGAAAACAAATATTTTAATTAGGATGAAGTCGAATTTATCCATTTTTTAGTGGATTGTACACTTGTATGTGCTAAGAACTCTGCCTAATCTCATAACGAAGATTTTCTCCTTTGTTTTCTTCTTTAGTTTTCTAATGTTGTTGCTTCACATTTAGATATGAGCTGTTCAGAGTTCATTTTTGTAGGATCTGAGGGGTAGAATGAGGGTTTTGTTTCTGTTTTTGTTGTGGCGGTGGGGTATTTTGGCATATGAATTCTATTTGTTCCAACACTCTTTGCTGAAATGATCATTCTTCCTCCCTTGAACTGTCTTTTCACCTTTGTCCTCTGAGTGTTGATCTGTTTCTGTAGACCTACTGGGTCCCACTTATCTATGTGCCTCGTCAACCTAGAACTGCCCTCATCAATCTAGCATTGTCTTGATTACTGTATTTTTATGGCAATTTTTAAAACTGGGTAATTTGATTCCTCTAAAATTAGTATTTCCTTTTCAAAATTATTGAGTCTATTCTAATTCCTCTGGTTTTCCATATCAATTTTAAAATCAGCCTGTCTAGTCTCAAAAATCCACTTGGGATTTAAATTGGAATGATGTTAGATAAATCAGTTTGGAGAATATTGACTTTACTATGGTGATTCTTCTAATTAATAACCACAGTGTGTCTCTCCATTTACTTAGTTATTTTATCTCTCAAGAGCATTTTATGGGTTTTAGCACACAAATCCTGTAAGTGTATCATCATATTTGAATCTAAATAATTTTTGGAGCTATTGTAAATGGTATCTAAATTTTTTTAAATACCAATTGTTCATTCAAAGCGTATAAAAGTTTGATTAAAATATGTGTGTTGGAATTATATCCTAGATACTATTCTGGGAGTTTTTTGTGTTTGTTCTGCTTTGTTTTGTTTTGTTTTGTTTTGGGGGGGATATTTCCTTGGTATTTTCTACAAAGAAACTCCTATCATCTGTGAATAGGGAAAATTGCATATTTTTCTTTCCAATTCATATGGCTTTTATATTGTGTCTTTTCTTACTGCTCTGGTTTGTACTTCTGGTGTTATGATGAATAAGAGTGGAAAGAGTAGATATTCTTGCCTTCTTCCACATCTTAGGGAAAATATTTATTATTTCACTGTTAAATGTCATGTTATCCTTAAATTTAATGTAGGGACCTTTAATCATTTTGAGGAAATCCCTTGTATTCCTAGTTTGCCAAGAGTTTTTTCATGAATTGTTGAATTCTGTCAAATGACTTTTCTGCATCAATTGATATTATCATGTGCTTTTGCTCCTTTTCTGTTAATACAGTAGATTATATTGATCCATTTTCAAGTTTTGGTCCAGTACAGTATTCCCAGGATAAACTTCACTTGGACATAGTATATTGCTCTCTCTCTCTCTCTCTCTCTCTCTCTCTCTCTCTCTCTATATATATATATATATATATATATATATATATATACATATATATATATATAAACTTTCCTGGATTTAATTTCCTAAATTTTTTGAGAATGTTTCAGTCTATGTCATGAGGGATCATGGCCTCTAGTTTTTATTTCCTTGTACTGTCCTTGTTTAGTTTAGTTATCAGGAAATATTAATTTCCTTTTACTGCATAACTTATTACCACAGACTCAGTGACTTAAAACCACAGCTATTTATTCTCTCATAGCTTCTTTGGCCAAAAGACAGGGCACAGTATAATTGGGTTCTCTCCTCAGGGTCTCACCAGAGTAAACTCATCATATTCATGTGGAGCTTGGGCTCCACTTCCAAGCTCAAGTGACAGATGGCAGAATTAATCTCCTTTTGGCGTGGAATGAATGAACCTTCACCTCCAAGGAATGTAAGAGGGTGTCTTCTTAACAAAGCTTTTAATTGCTCTTTATTGTACACTTTACTTTTTGACATTACAAAAAAATTGTAACTATTGTAAAGCTTGTGTGTGTATAGTAAGTTACATAAGCCAATTTTAAATAAAGGTGAAAAAGGTTAACAAATCTACAGATACAGATATCAGCATTTCTTACATTCTGAATATTAACCACTAGCTTAAAAACCATTTGATTAGCTATGATAAGTATATACAGTCTCAAAATATTAAGTAGAAAGCTGTTAGAAACATCAACTTTGCAATAGTAATAACCTACGTTACTAAACATTCTCAAGTTTTTGATTTCAAGAACATATAAAGATACTAATGTTTTTACAAATAACATGGAAATCCTAACTCTTATGATATCATAACATTTAAAATCTAATTTACCTGATATTATTATAGCTACTTATGCTTTCTTTTGGTTACAGCTTACATAGAACATCCATTTTCAGCTTTTCACTTTCAATCTGTTTGTATCCTTGGGTCCAAGATAACTTTCTTGTGAGCAGCATATAAAAAGATCATGTAATTTAATTCATTTTGTCAACCTGTGTCTTTTTTTAGTGTGTTTAGTCCATTAACATTCAAAATTACAACTGTAAAAGCAATTCTTGTGTTTTGCATCCTATTCTATACCTATAAATACAAATATCAGAGTTTCTTAAATTCTAAATATTAAATGTTAATATAAACACCATTTGATTAGCTTTCAAAACTCTGAAGGTTCTCAAAATATCAAATAGAAAGTTATTACAAATATCAATTTTGTATGGTAATTACCTCAGTTATTGAACAGTTTCAAGTTTTTTATTTCAGGAAAATGTAAAGATACAAATGTTTTACAATTAACATATGAAAATCTTAACCTCTAAAAATGGATATCTTGGTTAACTTATTCATACTCAAGTCAAATAAAATATAATCATTGTAAAGCCTATGTTTGTACTATAAGTTTTGCAAATCAATTTAAAATTAAGGTAAACCAGAAAAAAATTGAGATACATGTATCAGAGTACATGTATCTCTAGGGTCTAAATATTAAACCCTATCTTATTAGCATTTGATTAGCAATCAAAACTGTGTGTATTCTCAAAACATCATGTAGAAAGTTATTTAAAAACATCATTTGCTATAGTATTAACCTATGCTACTGAATGTTTTCAAGTTTTTGATTTCAAGAAAATATAAAATACATTTTTTTTACAATTAACATGAAAATCTTATGACATCATAACATTTAAAATCTGTTTTATCTGATATTACTATAGCTACTTGTGCTTTCTTTTAATTACAACTCACATGAAACACATATTTCCATCCTTACACTTTCACTCTGTTTGTAACCTTGAGTCTAAGATAAATCTCTTATGGGCAGCATTTAGATAGATCATATTATTTAATCCATTCTGTCAATCTGTCTTTTAATTAGAGAGTCTAGTCTATTAACATTCAATTTACTACTGTAAAAGCAAATCTTGGGTCTAACATCTTATCCTATATTTTTATTTATCAAATCTATATTTTCTTTCCCCTCTCTCACTTTCTATCCTTTAAGTTACCCTTGTTCTCCAATTCTGTACTCACCTCCAGACCTTCCTCTCTAGCCTTTTTTCAGTCAACAGAGCTCCCTTTAATATTTCTTGTAGGGCAAATCGCTTATTGGCAAATTCTTGCAGCCGTTGTTTATCAGTGAAGATTTTAATCTCTCCCTCAGTCTTGCCGGACAACTTGGCAGGATAAAGAATTCTTGGCTAGAAATCTTTCTCATTCAGAATCTTAAATATATCATACCACTGTCTTCTTGCTTCCATGGTGCCTGTTGAGTAGTCTGAGTTCAGTGTTATATAGTTTCCCTTGCATGTTGTAAATCTCTTTTCTATTGCAGCTTTCATGACTTTTCGCTTCTCTTCAAGATTTGACATTCTGATAAGTACATGTCTTAGAGTAAGCCTATTTGGATTTATTCCATTTGGGTTTTATTGGGTTTGTTTGGTTTGAATGTTTATGTATTTTAGAAGGGTTGGGAAGTTTTCCCCCATTATATCTTCAACTAGCCCTCCTATCCTTTTACTGTGCTTTTCTCACTCTAGGACTCCAATAATTTCTATGCTTCATATTATCTATCATTTCCCTGAAATCAAGTTGCATTTTTTCCATCTTTCTTGTCATTTGTTCTTTTGAAGATACACGTTCATTTATCCTATCTTCTAATTTGCTCATTCTTTTTTTCTATCTTTGGAAATCTACTATTGTGAGTTCCTAATATGTTTGTGATTTGGTCTACACTATCTTTCATCTTCATGATTTCTGATATTTTTCTATCAAATTCTTCTTTATGCTCCTCTAGTAATCTCTTGATATTGTTCATCTCAATATGGACAACCTTAATTAGTTGTTCTGAATTCTGAGTCCCCTTGGATAATTTAACTTGATCGTTTGTTTAAGCCATATCTTCCTCTTCTTTGTGCTTCCCCCAGTATCTTCAGGATGCCCTTAATTTCTTTCTGGGTAATCCTAAAGCAGCTGTTCCATTTTCTGTGTCTCCTCAGGTGATTTAACTTAGTCATTTGGCTGGGCCATGACCACCTGGACCTTAACTTGCTTTATATCTCTCTTCTGTGGAAGGGGCATGTTAATGTCTTAATAAGGTTAATTGGTAAATTCATTTCTCTTCCACATCCAAGACCTGGAATCCTGACTCTGGTCAAAGCAGCTGACCCCACACACTGATATCTGCCCACCCTGGGACTGGGGAGGCACAACCGGCACCCCAATGGCAACTCCTGCTTTGTGGCTGATGGTCCTAGTGGCCTCCAGACTCCCCCTTCCCCCACCCCATCAATACCAGGCCCCAGGACCTGGCATTTCAGTGTCACACACCTATGGGCTTCAGGCCTCTGTGGGGGGAGGGGGGCAGCACCAAGGCCCAAACAGTTGGATGTCAGAGCGCACACTCCACTCCTCCACCCCTCCCCGGGAAGGACCACCCCAGTCTTCGCAAAGAAAAGACCCCACAGCAGCTACAATGGGGGGAGCAGGCACTTCATTCTGACCAAGTGGAGCCCATGCACAGGAAAAGCTTGTTTGCTATCTGTCAAGTTTACAGTGGACACTCCCAGCTACAAAGTAAAGGGAAAAGCATCCTAAGCCTACCTGCGGCACTAGATGGAGTCATGATGGAGCACATTCCCCACGTTCTCATCATCATAATTTCTCAGTACTTCTCCCAGGGCCTCCCTACGCAGGGCAGAAGACCCTCCCTGACCGCTCAAACCCAGGAGCCACTGGCCTGGTCATTTTCCAATCATGTCTCTGTTGCATGGAGACAGGACAACTCCAGCCGCCTTTCTGCCATTTTATCAGAACTCAACACCTTATTTTAAAGGTGTATCTGCTTAGATCAAACCCACTTAGAAGAATCTTCCTTTTGATTAATTCAAAGTTAAGAGATTAATATCATAGGAGTGATATTGCATCATACTCACAGGCCATTCTCACAATCAAGGGACGGGGATTATATGGGCAAAATTGGGGCATATACACTAGGTGACAGGATATTAGCACAACAATGTGTATGTTTTTTACCTTTTAAAATACATTAATCAATTAAAATCATTAATAAATAATTTTATGTTCTTGTATTACATGTTTATTTTTATATATATTTCTCTTTTTTTTTACTGGCATAATTATACATACATATTTAAAGAAAAAATCATTGTTTTTTTCTTTTCTGATCATTACAATTTATCATTCCATTTCATAACTATGAATGAAAATGATTTTGTCAAATAGATGAGAGAGAATAACAAATAAATCTCCTTGAAGTTTCAACTATTCAAATGTTGATATACCAGAGGGGCCAGCATTGCAAATGTCAAGGAGGAATGACACAATGTGAAAATTCTTAGAATTATAAAGAATTCAGTATTTCTAAGTGAAGAGTGAAGAATGTGCGGGAGATAAGGAGATGAGGCAGCAAATATACCTGGAATAGTGGCAAAATACTTGGGAAAACTGTCCCTGTACTATATACTAGTGAACATGAAATTTTAGAAGTGATTAGATAACAGGACATTAATGTAAATTACTAGTTGTATTGACTGCACTTGGCACCTTATTAAAAAAAAAAGCCATGTGCTAAGGAGGCATTGTCCAATGTGTAAGCAGAAATGAACAGGACTAGAATGAGTTCAAAGTTCAGAATTTTCAAGATTGGAAGAGAAAACTGTTTCTAAATCCCAAATAGTAAGAGAAAGGAATTCTAAGACTATGACAAAGGCCCAGTAAAGCTTTACAATTGAAGAGTTCAAAAGAGTAGCCCAGGGAAAAGATTAGATTAAGATTATTGCTTTCCTACCAACTGTGCAAGATGGCCTTAGTTAGCCTTAAGTAGGACACAGTTAAGTTAAGGAGGAGAAAAAAAAAAAAAAAACTCAAGGGGGGTTTGATAGCAAAGAAATAAAGCAGATTTATTAGAACTATGTCAAGAAATAAAACCAGGTATGGTTTCTTGCACATGGAACAGAATAAAACAAATAGATCAGAAGCCTCTGAAGTTTCTGAGGGAATTTCATTGCCAAATAAAACATGAGCCTAGACTTAAAAAAAAAATATTATTTGATTATTTAAGCCATAAGACAACCTTGGGCAAGACATAGTTATGAAAGTTGGTTACCCTCATGGAGGTATGTCCCTCAACCTTGGCTTCAAATGTGGTCAAGGAAGGTGATGAACAAGAAAGAATTTATCACAGAGTGGAGCCAAGAACCACAAAAGATAAGAGATGAATGGATTTCTCTCCTAGAGTAGATGCCATGCTAACAAAGAAGCAAGCCATCTTTAGAGTAAGAATAAAATGGATATTGGATGACCAGAAAGGTAGACTATAGCATAGTTACTGCTATATACCCATTCAATCATTTTATTTTGGTTTTCCTGGGAAGTTAAGAATACTTCCTGACCCTTTTGTTGTTAAGAGGGGCACATAACTGAGGTATGACCAATGAAACACAAGCAAACATGGCATATAGCACATGCACCCCCTCCCTGGATCCTAAAATCTCATTCAAAATACCTTGCTTGTTCTTTTGTCTCATCTCTTTTCTGATAAGCTCCCCAAAGCAGCATCATATGATAGAAGACGAAGGTATTGTGGAGTCACCATCAAAAGTATAGATACTGGCTATTAAGGAAATGCAAATCAAACCACAATGGGTTATCATTTGGCACCCACTGGAATGGACATTATCAAATAAAAAAAAAAAGGATAGGCTAAGTCTACTTAAAATTATGCCTAAGAATCACCCCCAGAGAACCTCTTTTGTTGCTCAGATGTGCAATTCAGTACACGAACACACTGTCGTTCCTCCAAAGTGCAACATGACTCCCAGGTGTATAAATTTCCCTGGTAATGTGGGACAGAATTCCTGGGATTTTCCAGGACTTAGCATCATGGGATTGAGGAAGTCTTCTTCACCAAAAGGGGGAAGAGAGAAATGAGACAAAATAAAGTTTCAGTAGCTGAGGGATTTCAAACCATGATGAGAGATTATGCTGGAGGTTATACGTATGCATTAGACAGATACCCGTTTTTAGTTAAGGTGTATTGGAGTGGCTGGAGAAAAGTACCTGAAATTGTTGAGCTGTTTTCCAGTAGCCTTGATTCTTGAAGATGATTATATAACAATAAAACTTTTACAACGTGACTGCATGATTGTGAGAACCTTTTGTCTGATGCCCCTTTTATCCAGTGTATGGGCAGATGAGTAAAAAATTATGAATAAAAATAGATAAATAAGAGGGAGGATAAGGGATAAAATAAATTGGGTATATGGAAATACCAGAAGTCAATGAGAGGGAGGGATAAGAGTTATGGGATATATGAGTTTTTTCTTTTTATTTCGTTGTCTGGAGGGATGCAAATGTTCTAAAAAAATATTATGGTGATGAATACACAACTATGTGATCATATTATGAGTCATTAATTGTGCACCATGTATGGACTGTATGGTTGTGAAGATTTGTCAATAAAAATATTTTTGAAAAATACAGATTCCATGTGGAACACCTGGGTTTGATTTCCAGTCCATGCATTTCCCCCCCCCCCAAAGAAAAACAAACAAGCAAAAACAAACAAACAAAAAATTCAACAAATGGTGCTGCAATAACAGAATACTCACATGGAAAAATAATGAAATGTGATCCTTCCATACAGCATACAAAAAAATAGTGTATTAGTTAGGGTTCTCTATAGAAACAGAATCAACAAGGAACACTCACAAATATAAAATTTATAAAAATATCTCACGTGACCATGGAAACGCAGAGTCCAAAATCCGCAGGGCAAGTTGTGAAGCCAACGACTCCGATGGACAGTCTGGATGAACATCACAAGAGAGGCTCACTAGCCGAAGCAGGAATAGGAATCTGTCTCTTCTGACTCCTCCTTAAAAGGCTTCCAGTGATTAGAGTAAGCATCACTCATTGCAGAAGACACTTCCCTTTGGCTGATTACAAATGGGATCAGCTGTGGATGTAGCAGACGTGATCATGATTTAATTCTATGAAATGTCCTCATTGCAACAGATAGGCCAGCACTTGCCGAACCAGACAAACAGGTACCACAACTTGGCCAAGTTGGCACGTGAACCTGACCATGACAGTCCATCCCTTGTCAACTTGGCACCTATATATATATATATATCACCTTAGACCATACTTAATTTCCAAATGAAAACAAATAAGCACACAGCTATATATATCACCTTAAACCATACCCAATTTCCAAATAAAAACAATAAAACACATTTCTTCTTTTACCTGACAATACTCAACTGTCCTGCATATAACTGGAAACACATTAAATCTCTCCAGAATAGGGCACAAATCCTTGGGCAACATTCATTCTTAAACTTGATATCTTACAACTTAAATAGTATAATGTGAACAAAACAGAATTACAGTCCTCGTTTCTGTAACTGATCACGTGATCGAAGTTCACATTTATCACTACCTTCTTCCACTACCCATTCCATGTTCTCTTTACCGTCAGCAAGCACTTCAGCTGGACGTGGTTCTTGGCCTTGTGGGGTGACCCAAACCTTCATTCCTGAAGTTTCAGAGCCTTTGGAGTCCTGCCTGGATTGGGTTGTTGCAGTTTTCCATTGATTTTAATCACAGGGCATGGTAGTACTAAAATATGCCCTAGGGGGTCTCCTATAGTCCAAGAAAACTTTTCTTTACCTCCATTATGTAATTGCAGTACTACTTCCCCCTGATAGTCAGGGTCAATCACTCTAGACAATAATCACCTTCTTGGCTTGTTGATCCAGTGGCATAAGTAGCCCAAGGTGACCAGGTGGTAGTCTTAGATTCCAGCTCGATGTAATCATTGTTCTTTCTCCTGGTGGAAGCACTCCCCATTTTGGAACTAAAACCTGTACACCAGCAGAGCTCAGGGTCACAGGGACAGGAAATAAAAATTTTCCTAGTGGATCACTGGGGGTAACAGTGAGTGGTACCACTCCCATTTCCACCCCTTGGTTCCTGGACCAATGGATCCTGGCTATGGGAGAAACAGCACCATACAGCAGATGCTGATTCAGAGCATATACAGCTTCTTGGAGAACATTACCCCATCCTTTCAAGGTATTGACACCTAGTTGACACAGTAATTGAGTTTTCAAAAGGCCATTCCATCGTTCTATCAATCCAGCTGCTTCTGGATGATGGGGAACATGATAAGACCAGAGAATTCCATGAGCATGTGCCTATTCCCGCACTTCATTTGCTGTAAAGTGTGTTCCTTGATCAGAAGCAATGCTATGTGGAATACCATGATGATGGATAAGGCATTCTGTAAGCCCATGGATGGCAGTTTTGGCAGAAGCACTGTGTGCAGGGAAAGCAAACCCATATTCAGAGTATATGTCTATTCCAATTAGAACAAATCACTACCCCTTCCATGAAGGGAGTGGTCCAATGTAATCAACCTGCCACCATGTAGTTGGCTGGTCATCTTGGGGAATGGTGCCATTTCAGGGGCTGAATATAGGCTCTGCTGCTGGCAGATTGGGCACTCAGCAGTGGCTGTAGCCAAGTCAGTCTTGGTGAGTGGAAGTCCATGTTGCTGAGCCCATGCATAACCTCCATCCTTACCAATATGACCACTTTGTTCATGAGCCCATTGGGCAATGACAGGAGTTACTGGGGAAAGAGGCTGACTGGTATCCACAGAATGGGTCATCTTATCCACTTGATTATTAAAACCTATCTCTGCTGAAGTCACCCTCTGGTGTGTATTCACATGGGACACAAATATGTTCATGTTTTTAGCCCACTCAGAAAGGTCTATCCACATACTTCTTCCCCAGACCTCTTTGTCACCAATTTTCCAATTATGGTCTTTCCAAGTCCCTGGCCATCCAGCCAAACCATTGGCAACAGCCCAGGAGTCAGTATACAAACACACCTCTGGCCAGTTTACCTTCCAAGCAAAATGAACAACCAGGTGCAGTGCCTGAAGTTCTTCCCACTGGGAGTATTTCCCCTCACCACTGTCCTTCAAGGACAACCCAGAAAGGGGTTGTAATGCTGCAGTTGTCCACTTTAGGGTGGTACCTGCATACCATGCTGAACTTATGGTGTTCAGTTAAGCTGTCTACATAAGTTATATTAAGAAATGCACTAGTCAAAATACAAATTGTGTACCAAATAAACATTTTTTGCTTTATTTTCACACATAAGGTGTATTAGTTAGAGTTTTCTAGAGAAACAGAATCAACAGGGAACACTCGCAAATATAAAATTTATAAAAAGTGTCTCATGTGACCGCGGGAACACAGAGTCCAAAATCCTCAGGGCAAGCTGTGAAGCCAACGACTCTGATGAAAGGTCTGGACGAACTCCACAAGAGAGACTCTCCAGTGGAAGCAGGAATAGGAAACTGTCTCTTCTGAATCCTCCTTTAAAGGCTTCCCATGATTAGATTAGGCATCACTCCTTGCAGAAGACACTCCCCTTTGGCTGATTACAAATGGAATAAGCCGACGTGATCATGATCTAATTCTATGAAATGTCCTCATTGCAACAGACGGGTCACAGCACTTGCCCAACCAGACAAACAGGTACCACAACTTGGCCAAGTTGACACAAGAACCTGACCACGACAGATAGATGATAGATAGATAGATAGATAGATAGATAGATAGATAGATAGATAGATAGATAGATAGATAGATAGGAACATTTGCTTGAAAAAATGAAGGAATAAATATATAAAATTGTGTTGTATTAAACAGCTATTATGCATTCAGGTTCATAGAACAGCTAGACTTGATTGTTCTGACTAATTCAACTGTGTTGGAATTACAGGTGAAGAGAAGGTTTGAATGTGTGAAGTAGGTAAATACATGAGAAATAGAGCTATGTTCTCCTACTTCACCATACCTAAGCATGAAAAATCAAGAAGGAACACTATATTTTCTCTTTAAGTATATCAAAATCAAAATCAAAATACATATAAAAAATTTAAAAGGCAATTGTCTGTGAGTGCTGCCATGGAGGTTGTAGAAATGGTGGTTGGAGAAGTGATGGATTTTTTTTTAACTGTGGATATATATAACCTAATAAGTATACAAAATATGTCAAAAAAGGAAACTAGATAATAGAGGTCCTTTTACTCATTAAAATGTTTTAAATCCATACCAAAGTAAGGTATGGTGGTTTGATGTGCATTAAAATCTCTTGAGTAGACAGTGATATGTTCTAAATTTTGTATAGAAGTTATCCTTCTGGGAGCATTATGAAAGATGTGTTTGGGGAATAAAAGGAAATCTGATCCTAGGCTTTTCCAGCCAGATGAGAAATGATGAAAACCTGTTCTAATGTATCAGCAATGGTAAGAAAATGGACTTCAGAAATATATGAAACTAGAAATTATTTGAAGTGCTAAATAAGTGTGCCCTGGGTATACAGGGAAGAGAATATTTGTGATACTATAAACCATAACTATATTTCTAGAGTTCCACCATTGTGTTCTTGATGGATGGCTTGGTAAGAACTGCCATGCTATATTTGAAAGGTGAAACAATGTGTTCTAGATTATTCTTTCAGGTACCTTAACATTGAAAAAATAGGAAAACCATAGAATGCACCAGAATCAGAGATCAGGGTCATTTTTGTTCTTCCCTCCCTTCTTTCCCTCTTTCCTTCCTTCCCTTCCTTCCCTCTACTCCTTCCTTTCTCTTTCATGTTTCCTTACTACTTTCTTTTGTTACCATAGAAGTGTTTAGAACAGGTTTATGTGCTTATCTACTGAAGGAACCATAGAAGAAGAGGTAGAAGTTGTAGAAGAAGGAGGAATGATTGATAAAATTGTGCCTGAGGAGACTTCACAGGAGAGATGGAAACAATAGTCTCAATAAGAAGGAGAAAACACTAATCTTCTGAGAAGGGAGAAAATCTAGTGTTGCTGACTTCACCATCACTTCACTTCTCTCCAGCTTGGCTGATCTTAACCATCCTCAAAATATAAAATGCTGAGATTCTTCTTTTGGATTGCAACCATCTCTCCCATTTCTCAATTCACTTCCCCTTCATCATTAACAACTGCCAAAACCTCATTTTCTCTGAACCCTTTAATCACAAGATTAAAATATAAATAAATAAATAAACAAATAAATAAATAGATAATAGATAAATAAATAAATGTTAAAGCCCACCTTCTTTAATAAAATCGCCTGTCTCCTGACGTTCTACTATTCTTAACTAGTTAATTCAGCACTCTTGTTTACTTTCTATCTTCTAAGTATTGCTGAATACAAATTAAAATTTTTGCCAATTGGATTCAATACAATGTCATGTCACTTAATTTAATCTATGATATCACTTGATTTCAGAGATTTGTTTGTGTCTTTATTGTGTATTGCGAATTTCTGGTGCCTATGGCAATTTCAGCATTCACTTTTGTTTCTAGTGCTTCTTCCTTCCTTCTATACAAACTTGATTTAATCTCATCACTTCCTTACAACTGCTCTAATGTTCCCAGTAATTTTGTGACTAAATCTTTGGACTTTCTTTTGCCTCCAGACTCCCTGGTCTCTGCAGGATTTCATTATATTTACCATGTCTTTCTTGCAAGAACTCCATCTCTTGCTTTATTACTCATTATTTTTCTCTGCGGTTTCAAACTTCAAAGATCGCTCAAAATGCCCCTCAAAGTTTGCTTTGTTTTCTCAAAGTCTATATTTTCTTTTGTACTCACAGTCACACATGGGAACTGTGCAGAAAAAAATAATGGCTTTTTTTGGCCTAAACCTAACTAGGCTTTAGATGTAATATTGTTCAAAGATGTTATTTTCACTAGCTGGCTTAGGACATTTTGAGACATTTGTAAATAATATTATAGCAAGCATTATGTCAAAATAAAAAAGAATATACTGTTTTGATATATAATGAGGGAAATATAACTGGTTGATCATCTAAGGCTCAAAGTTGACAACATCTGCACCTGGGGCTGAAATTAAAGGACACGTAAATCACAGGTTATTAGTATCAACAAAAAGTAAACACTTGACTGAATTGGAGCTATATCAAACTTAGGAAGCAAGGAGATTGACAATAATCTTTTTTATACATAAAAGCCTTCTTATAACAGCTTTAATAAAGAATAGACCAAGTTTAAATCACAAAGCAAGGATTCAGGCTAGAAAACAAAATTTCCTCCTCCTTTATAAAAGTTACTAAACACTGGGGAGAATTAATACAGAATTTTTTTATAAAGAAGACTTATTTCTTAAAGGTATTCAATAGAATTAATCTATATTATGTGTCATAAGCACAGGGCAAGGAGTTGGACTAAACAGGTTCTTGAGAAATATATAACATTACATGCAAAGTTTCTGTAGGTTAGGGTAGCCTAAGAAAATAAGAAGAATAACTGGAACAGTTATTAGAGCATTGTTGAAAGGAAGCTAATTGCTTTCTTTTTATTTTTTAGCTATGTAGAAAGCTCATGAAAACTTCTCCACAGATGTTTGGGATTCTAAAATTCCTCAGTTTTCTATTGGTGAGATTATACAATTGGAAAGCAAGTTGTTTACTTAAATATCCTTTATAACTGAAGAGACAGTTTCAGAGTGTGTTTGCGGGTGGTTGTGTATGCGTTTTGTGTGCATGTATGTGTGTGTATGTAGTGTGGTTCAGGGCATGGATTTTTGTTGCTAGTTTATAATTTTCCTTCAGTAATATTTACGTTTGTCTACTGGGAAAAATACAGAGAAATTCTCCTTGCAGTCTTCCATAATAGCTTGAAAGAGAATCAAGTCTCTGGCCTATAGGTGAAAAAGTCTGCCTCATATTTGCTTAAACCTTTGATCTATCCATCAAACTCAAGAATCCTGTCTTTGACAGAGATCAATGAATTTCAGATCTGATCTCTATAAACCATTTATAGGTATAAGCAATCCTCACAGGTGGCCTTATCCTGTATTTATGAATCCTTCTGGGACAGATTTCTTACCGTATCTCCATTTCATGAGAATGGAAGGGAGACTGAATATAAATGTCTTTCAAAAATTTTTGTCCCTAAACACATGTAACTACATTCAAAAAAGAATTTGCTTGAAAAACAAAACTAATTCACAATCAATTGCTCCTTTTCTACCCAGCAAATTCATTTGGGACTGCACTGGATATTTGTAGGATGAGACAGAAAATGCGCTGGCTGAATATTTTGGAATTTAGCCTGAATAATTACTTCTTAGAGAATACAAAGGACTAGGACTCTAAGAAACACAATGCTATGAATAAATTTTGGAGAATTTTATAAGGAGGAGAACATGTCCTATATTGAAGGGCAGCTGCTTTTGTTTTTCTCATCCTCAGAATCCAGTAACCTTAACAGTAAGGTTTGCTTCCAGGATAAAACATTCTTGCTGATGAAATAATGGCTCTCATAGCTCAAGGCTGGAGTCCAAGGAGAATGGGGAGGGAAATCACAATGGCCTCCAGCAATTAGTGCTATGCTTTTATCACTGATTCTTTCATTTAATCACAGGTATGCTTTTACAGAAACTTGAAGCAGAGTCAAAGATCTCTGGCCTGATCAGAAAGGAAACAATTCTCTTGCTGAGAATTACTATAATAATCACATTATTATTTCTAACCTTAGGGATGAAGTTCCAGTTTAAAGGGTGTAACTTCAAATATTGTGTCTGAAGTATAAGTGATTGTCTTCAACATTTGCCCTCCATCCAAATTGTCATTTAAATTTTTATGCTAATAATGATCAAAACTCTCAAAAAGGAGTCATCATATGTAAAACTGTCTTAGAGTTCGACAATTAGAACAAATCATCACCTGAAAGGATTTCAAAAAATTTAGCAGGAAAGGATATTAAGAAAAATGAATGAATAATAGGATAGAATTACAATGAAGTAAAATTTAGAGAATGTCAAAGCAGTGCTCAGAAAAAGTGCAGCTTCACCTCCAGCAGTAATTTAATTGTATGCTTTTAATGATGCTATAGTTTCTCCTATGTATGAAGACATACTATTTTTTTTGCATCCCAGCAAAAATCTAACTTGAATCACTTCATGTTTCAAGTATCTGTAGTACTGTATCAATGCGTTTATACAATTCTGTTGTATGTAGGCCATCGTTCTAGGTACTGCTAATAGAACAAAAATGAAAATTTTATTCTTCACTGTGGGGAGCTCATTCACATTCACTGTGGATTTTCTAAAATTGTCTCTTTTGTTCCTGTTCCTGATATTATGGTTGCTAATTTGCTTTTATATGCTTATTAATATTCATAAGTTAGAGCTTTAGTTTGTGATTTTCTAGAGTTTTTTCTAACTCACATATTTAAGAATTAGTCATCTAAAGTGAATGAGGCATAAGCATTGCCCAGCAGCTGAAATATAGTGGTTCATAAGACAGGCAAGATTTCTTCTCTGGGGAAGTTTCTATTCTTATAGAGATTCATCAAGAATTCCTGAAAACTCACTAATTTTTAGTATAATTTATAATGAATGTTATCTAGTGTTACTGTATTAATTGGGGTTCTCTAGAGAAACAGAATCAACAGGGAACACTCGCAAATATAAAATTTATAAAAATGTCTCATGTGACTGCAGAAACGCAGAGTCCAAAATCTACATGGCAGGCTGTGAAGCCAGTGATTCCGATGGAGGGTCTGGACAAACTCCACAGGAGAGGCTCACCAGCCCAAGCAGGAAGAGAGCCTGTCTCTTCTGAATTCTCCTTAAAAGGCTTCCAGTGATTAGATTGAGCATCACTCATCACAGAAGACACTCCCCTTGGCTGATTACAAATGGAATCAGCTGTGAATGCAGCTGACATGATCATGATTTAATTCTATGAAATGTCCTCATTGCAACAGACAGGCCGGCACTTGCCCAACCAGACAAACAGGTATGACCACTTGGCCAAGTTGACACATGAACCTGACCATGACAGTTATTAACTGGTTATACCAAAAGTTTCTAAGTAAAACTAATGGTATTTCTAGCTTGAGCAGTTCTATTTCATACGGGTATTTAATGATTGGAAAGCTCTCACCTAAAATTTAGCATACATGTGGAACTAAGAGTATGTAAAAATTGTTCTATTAATTCATTCTTTCTTTAACTTATTCAATTTAAATATCTCTTATACATATAAGAAGCATTTAGGACAGTTTAAGAAGAGGCTCAGCCATTATAATTGCAATTTGTATTGTTAATAGAATAAAACCCAAAAGAAATAACCAAATGCAAAAATAACTGTTTTTCCCTATTAAAAGTTAAATTTGTAATCTAAGCTTGCCCAAGAAATCACATTTTAAGCTGTTTTATGAAGTAGTTCCATTTCTAATTCACATTCTGCTTCCTAACTACTGCTACTCGCCCTAATTGAAGGCTTTATTATTTCTCATTAGGACCATGCTAATAGCTTCCAAACAGATTTCTTTTACTTCCAGACTCTGCCATCTTAAATCCAGATTATGCACTTTTTAATGGCATGAAATAAATTGTATTTGGTGCTTGTGATCTTGCCCAGATTAGACATAGATTCCTCTTTTGCACAGCCACCCAGTTAGCCCTGCCCTGGGTGTAACCACAGCTAGTAAGGCCTGTGCCTCCCTATGGTTCGGATGAAAAAACCCACCCACTGCCTCCTTAAATAGCCATTGCCACTTCTGCCCTTTGTGTGGCATAATTTGCTAGCAGGGCATGTGCTTCCATATGACTTATCATCTGCCCTTATCATCTCCAAACAGCCCTTGCTGCTTATGATTTTGCATCAAATAATTTAAAGATGCCAACCACAACCATAGGAGAGCCCTACTGCTCCCCTCTGGGTTACAAAAAGGCAATGGCCCAGGATCTTTCTTTTCTCCTTTCCCACACTCCACTGAGGCTCATGGGAGCCTCACTTAGGTAAGCCCTGGGCCCTTCTGCCCTTCCTACACTCCCCTCTCTCCCTTCAGGGCCTTTGATATAACAAACTGCTCTATTGTGCATTCTCAGCTGGTGCTATCTATGTTTGCATCTCATCACCCAAAATACTTCCACAGAACATTCTAAACAAACCTATCTGAATATGTAATTCTCCTGTTCAAAAATTTTTTGATTTTATATCATGTACAGAATAAACTTCAAGTATCAAACAACCCAATAAAAACATTGACAAAATACTTGAATAGATGTTTTTCCAAAGAAAAATTGCAAATGGCTAAAAAGCACATGAAAAGATGTTCAACATTATTAGCTATTAGGGAATTATAAATCAAAACCACAATAAGGTATTATTTCACCCCTACTGGAATGGCCACTATTAAACAAACAGAAAACTATAAGTGTTGGAGAGGGTGTGGAGAAATGGGGACACTTATTGACTGGTGGTTGGAATGTAAAATGGTACAGCTGCTGTGGAAGACAGTTTGGTAGTCCCTCTGGAAGTTAAGTATAGAATTGCCATATGACCTGGCAATCTCACTACTAGCTATATACTCAGAAAACCTGAAAGCAGGGGTAGTGGCATTATTCACAATTGCCAAAAGATGGAAGCAACTCAAGTGTCCATCAACTGATGAATGGATAAACAAAATGTGATATATACATACAATGAAATATTACTCAGATATAAGAAGAAATGATGCCCTGATGCATGCAACAACGTGAATGAACCTTTAGGACATTATGCTGTGTGACATAAGCCAGACACAAAAGGACAAATATTTTATGATCTCACTAACATGAAATAATTACATTGAGCAGAATCTTGGAATTAATATCTAGAATATTTGTTACCAGGAGATAGAATGAGAGTACAGAATGGGGAGCTGATGCTTAATTTGTGCAGAATTTTTATTAAGGTTGATGGTAAATGTTTGGAAATGGAGAGAGATGATATAACAAATCATTGTGAATGAAATCAACAGCTCTATAATGTGCATGTGATTACAGCTGAAAAAGGAAGTTTAAGGTCACACATGTCACAAAAAGGAAAGCTAGAAGATGAAACATGGGACTATAAAATAGAGAACCCCATTTTGGATGATGAGGGTAGTTAATAGTTCAAATACAAGATCATTCTTCAATGAACTAAAACAAATGTATGTTACTATAACAAGGGCTTAATAATATGATGATATATGGAGAAAATACACCTAATGCAATCTATGGACTAAGTTAACTGTAATATTGTAATATTAGCAAAGGTAGCATACCAATACAAGTGTCAACAATATGGGGATATAAGGTGTAAGAACCAGGACCCAAGCCACATCCGCTGCTCCATTGTGAGAGCAAGACACTGCACACAGTGGCCCACATGACTGGGGACAGATGTTAAAGCTTAAATAAGCTCTGCCCCCTAATCACTGTTGGTAACCAAATTTCATGAGAATCTGCTGAAACCCCCTTGTAACCAAATCTTATGGGACTCTATTAAACTTCATAAGCCACCCTCTTGACAAGACCCTTCCCTTGTGGTTTTTGGTGTGGAGTGCTAACCTTCATGTCCCCACCAACTGCTACTGGAAGATTTTCCTTTTGCTAGTAAGTCCCAAATTAAACTCATGGAGAAATTTTCACCAAATGTGCTCTTTGTTTTCAGGGTTGAGGTGGGCTGGAGTATTTGGTGAGTCAGCCAGGAGACCAAAGAGCTGTTGGCAAAATCCCAAGATGGTCTGCAATATCCATGTGGGGAGGGGTGGCAACCCTCGTGGACAACTGGGGACCACCGATGGAGTATAGAGATGATTATAATTCCCCAGCTGGGCTAATAGCCCTTCAGCAACAGACTGCAGAACAATTGGGATTTCATAAGAAAAAAGAAAGCTGCCAAGCTGCTGCAGCTGTTGCCTGGCCTCTTTTCGAGGCCATGTGATCAGCTATGGAAGAGGGCTTATTGGCCAAAGTGATTCATCTGAAAGAAGAATTAAGCTGAAAAGTGATATGTGGGTGTCCAGGCGGAGTTGAAAGGTGCTTTAAATGAGAGGCTGCATTGGATGGATGAGAATTTGGAAATATTAGCATGCTGTTACAGTAGGACGAGGGGACAGAATTTACCTAAAGCTCAAATAGCATGTATTCTAGCTTTCCACAATTGAGATCATAAAGTCTGGGACCCAATGGAGTTTTCTTCAGGTGATGAGGATCCCAAGTCTGGTGGGGAGAAAGAGGATGAAGGGTATAAATTTGCTCACCTACTGGTCCAACATAAGAGTAAGTCAGAGCATGTCCTAGCCCAACCATGCCTCCAGGCAGACAGGTGCCACTGATGTGGCCCCAGCAACATCTGCCAAGTAAAATATTCATGTTACAATGTGAGATTTCACTGCCTCTGAATTACATGAGATTGGGACACAATATAGGCAAAAACCCAAAGAATTTTTATCAAATTGGCTACTGCAATTGTGGGCTACTTGTGCAGATGGTATACTGCTTTCAGGGTATGATATGAGTAAATTGTCCTCTCTCACCAGTCAATCCTTCATGGTGTCAATGCAAATATTCACTAGTCCGCTAAATGGAAACAAATTCCCTGCTTAATCGCCTCATATTCCAGTGTTAGGAGGTATGGCCTAATAAGGGGGATTTGCCCCATTAACCCCCTATTGTAAAACCACTGATTAAGGAGGCTAGGGATAATGTATGTGATTTACATGTCAAATGCTGCTGGACCAGATAATGTAACTTCCACTATAGGAATTAATGAGACAAACCTACATACTGCTCCCAATCAGTGGTATGGGACTTTGGTATGCATTCTCAGCCTACTTATAGGACAGCCCATCTCAAAGGTTACCCAAATGATTGCAGACCTGAGAGAAGCACATCACCTGAAGCATGTTACTGATCTCTCAATCAGAGCTATGAGTCATAATCCAAGGGGACATTATGGGCTGAACTGGGTGTCACACAAATGTAGGCAGACTTAATAGCTGCTAGAACTAAAACTGAGCATATCGATGGGCAGCCAAACATAGTATTAGTTAAACTATAGAGTAAGCTTCCCAAGGAGCAGAGGCTTACTAGGTCTGAAACTAGGTTACTAGAGGGGAATGTGGATTCTAACCAAAAGACATGGCCAACACCATGCAAAGAGCCCTCTGCCCCCCCAGCTGAGGACATCTTCGAGGGCTCCTTCCCTCTGGCATATGAGATATGTTGAAATCCCCAAATAAGAACAGGATGTAGGGACACTGGGGATCGGAGGCCACATATAGAACTAATTATCTTTTGGTTCCCCACTACTGAACGTAGGGTTTTGGTCTTAGTAGTCACTGGAGCAGAATGTACCTGAATATATGGAAAATGGCCACAAGCTGGAGGCCCCAAGCTAACCATTGATGGATACTAGGGCCAAGGCATTAAAGTGACATACCGGCATGTATTAATGCAAACTGGACAATTGATACCTCAAACATATATGCTATCTGTATCTCCCATCTTGGAATGTACACTAAGAATTGATATCTTGCAAAATATTATCTTGCAAACTACCACAGGTGAATTCTGTCTCTAGTACTGAGTGGTTAAAGCTGTCCTGAAAGGACATGCTAACCTTTCATCACTGATGAAAGTACTTTCCCCCAGACACACTGTGACAATGTATCAGTATAAGTTTCCCAGGGGGCATCAAGAAATCACTGCCACTATTAAGGAATTAGAAAGAGTGAGCGTATCATTCCACTAATAGTCCTTTTAAAAGCCCTGTCGGACCAGTAAAGAAACTTGATGGAAGTTGGCCAATGGTGATTGAATAAGGAGAACTGAATAAAGTAACTCCTCCTTTATTTGTAGCTATGCCTAACATTGCTACTTTGTTACAAGATATAAGTACTCATTTAAACCCATTTCATTTTGTATTAGATCTTGCTAATGCCTTCTTCAGTATTTCTTTAGTTCCCTCCAGACAGCCTGCATTTGCTTTCACAAGGGAAGGACAACAATGGATATTTACCCTGTTGCCCCAAGAGCATCTTCATAGACCCACTATTTGTTATGGTTTAGGTGCTCAAGATCTGGAAACATGGACACCACCAAAAAATATATATTTCTTTCCCATCATATTGATGATGTTATGCTAATCAGTAACTCTGTTTCAGAACTGGGAATTGCCATTAACACAGAGGTGATCTACCTTGAAAGTTGGGGATGGGTTATAAATTGTGACAAATTATAGGGGCCTAGATGCTCCGTCAAATGTCTGGGTGTTGTCTGGTCAAGTAAGACTAAAGCTATTCCTTCTGCTGTCATTGACAGTATACAGAACTATCCCACTCCATACACCCCTAAGCAGTTAATGGCTTTTCTTGTTTTGGGGGAGTGCTATTGAAGACCATTTGTACCCCATTTGGCACAATTTTTAAAACCTTTGTATAATCCTGTTTGCAAGGGGAAGATTTAGGAGTGGGATACCCTATAGCAGGCTGCTCTTGAAAAGTCCAAATGAACTATAGCACAAGCACAAGCTTTAAGGGGATAGACCCAGTCATGCCTTGTGAATTGGATATGGCCAGTATTGCTATTGGCTTGGGGTGAGGTTTATAGTAAAGGCAACAGGCAAAACATGTACATATTGGCTTCAGGTCTCAGCTATGGAAAGGGGCAAATGTAAGATACAGCCCTCTAGAAAAGTAGTTCTGTGTAACCTATAATGACCTGTTATAAGTTGAAGGGCTGACTCAGGAGTGTCCTGTGATTTTATAAATGGCCATCCCCATCACACACATACAGCAGTGTGTAACACTGCTAAGAAGTTCCACTTGGGAAGTGCTCAACTTAGCATGCTGACAAAGGGGAAAGTTTACCTCCAGCAACACAGCATCATCAATAACCATCCTCTAAGTGCAGTAATGTATGACATTTTAGAGCCAGTTTATTACGTGGAAGAAAAATGTTTGCTCTTCCCTATTGATCCTCATGAGGTGGCTACCCCTATGCCACTGTTGATGGATGTGAAAGTGCCTGTCTCCATAAGGTATACTGATGGATCAGCACATGGACAACCCACTACTTGGACAGCCGTGATCATCCAACCTAGCATTGACACCATCTGGTGGGAAACTGGAACTATGCACAGCAGTCTGAATTAAGGGCTCTATGGATGGTCATTGTTCATGAACCAGGAGATGCATTAACTATTTGTATTGACAATCTGGCAGTGTACCTGGACCTTGACCAGTGTGGGTGGCCATGTGGAAGCAGGAGCAATCCCCTGTTGCTGGGGAAAGGAAATATGGGAGGAAGTCTGGACTGCTTGTCACAAGTGAAAAGTAAGTATGTTTCATGTCTCTGCCTGCAACATTGATTCTTTACCTGGCAATATTGAAGCAGATGCTTTAACAAAAATTTGTAGCAACAGTAGCAACATCACAGAAGGCTACTGTGTTGCATAGAATGGTTGTAGAAAGACAGGATAGGACATCAAACGTACCGGACTCTGTGGAGACTGGCACAGCAATTCCAGCTGCTCAACACCAGACAAGAATGGAAAGATGTCATGGATGCCTGACCCTGCTTTCACTGTAATACCCAAAGATGCTTCCTCATCAACTTGATCACATCGTCCATGAGTAGATTTTGGTTGTCAAGTGGCAGGTAAATTATATTGGGCCCCGTCCCTTATCTGAAGGTGCAAAATACACCTTTACAGCCATAGATATGGCCACTGGACTGTTGCTGGCCTTCCCAGTAGGGAAAGCTTACCACAGAACTCCAACACATAGCTAAAGAAAGTTAAGTACATTTTACAGGGTCCCCGCACATGTGGACAGTGATGGGGAGCCACATTTACCAGAAAACTAACCCAAGCCTGGGCTACCGAATATGACATCTTATGGACATTTCATTTGCCTTACAACCCCACAATGGCAGGGTTAACTGAAAGGATGAATGGGCTTTTAAAAGAGCAGTTAAAAGGTGATAAGCAATCTCTGCAGCAGTGGGCACAAAGGTTGTATCCAGCCTTCATCATCCTCAATTTATGGACCTGAGCATCTTCTCTTGCCCCTATTGACCTGGTAACAGTGGGTTCTGAGCAGGTGCTACAAATTCAGGTAAAAGCACCTGAAAGCTACGACCTCAATGAGGTAAAGAAAATAACTTTCTCTTGTGTTTGCCATAAGCATTAGAAATTGAGGGAAATAAGGTCAGTTGGCCAAGGACCTGGCCAATGCAGCCACAGTGGTTGGGAATCCTAAATCCATGGGGTATCAGGGTCACCCAAAATTTGAGTATTGGACCACAGTTTATACACAAAATGCAAAAGTTGTATATGTAACCAACCCAGGCTACCTCCCCATGCCTCAAGGCACAGTACGTATGACTCTGTGGGTACTTATTGTGGCCAGACTAACTGCGGAGTTGACTCCAAAAGGCTCCCTGCAAATGCAGGGGAGAAAGTTGTGGTATCTAAAACCCCCTCACAGCACTCCTTATCTTGCCTACTAGTGGAAATTTAGCTTGTATTCTATTAAATAAACCAGATTTGTCTCTCCCAATTTCCCACAAACATCTTTCTTTCTACCCTTAGCATCATAGCAAATACTTTTCTCCAATAGGTCTTTGTCATTGTCGGGTGCCACCAGCCTGCTTTGGTTGTGACGCTTGTGAATTGGACTGGGCAGAACACCTTCCTGGCCTAGCAGAATTCAGCACATTGGAAAGTCTGTAAAGGAATCTTCTCATTTAGAACTGAAATCGCAGGTTTAAAATGGTTCCCTTTCCTTTCTTGGCCATGGCAGCCTCATTTTGTTGAGTGGCTAGCTCTGGGTGGGGAACTCCTTATGTTCTATTGTCTCTCACACTGTTAATGAATGCAATGCCCGTCCAATCGTCAATTTAGACTGCTGTGTGTTCGTGGATTGTGAGGGCCCAGAGCCGGGTCCCCACCCCATCCTCCACTGTGAGAGCAAGTCACCGCACACAGCTGCCTACAGCACCGAAGATAGGCATTAAAGATAAAACAAAAAATGTAAACACCCCTCCCCTCATCACAGTTGGTAACCAAATTTCACCAGGACCTGTTGAAACCCCATCTCAACCAAAACTTGCAGGACTCTGTTAAGCTTTATAAGCCACCCTGTTGACATGCCTCTTTGCTTTTAGTTTTTGGCGTGGGGCACTTTTTGCCTGATGTGTTCTTTCATCTTTCATTGGAACAATGAAAATGTTCTAAACTTAATCATGGTGATTAAAGCACAGCTCTGTGATCATGTTGAGAGCCATTGATTGTACAAGTTGGATGGACTATATGATGTGTTAATAAAACTGCTTTAAAAGAGAAAAAATGTAGTGATTTTATATTACATACAGAATAAAACTCAGATATCTCTGCTCACAATCTGAGCTCTTCACAACATTCTCAACTAACTCTCCAGTCTCAGACTAACTTAATTTTATATCCTCTGTATCTTTTGTCCTTTGTAGTCTTACTTCTAAAGTTATGGATAAATTTACATTAAATTATAGCCTGTATTCTATCCTTTATTTATCTTTTTCAAATTCCTGGAAATGCCTACTAGTCAGAACGCTCTATGTCCTTCAAGATATGGTTCAAATTTTACTCTTTCAAAAAGCTTTCCTTTCTTCTTTGAATCAATTATTTTGTTTCTTGTACACATGAAGTGCTATTATAGCATCCATCAGTCCGCCTTGTATTAGAACTATTATATACTTGTCTTTCTTCCCAACTACAAGAAGAATCATGTTCCATTTATTTTGTGTACTTTCTAACACATCATAGAAGAAAGAATTTTTGATAACTATTTGTGAAGTCAAGTTTCTGTCATAAATGCTTTCAAGAAAAGAGTTATCTTTAAGGATGAAGTCAATCAAATGTATGGGGTTGAATAGCAAAGTTTTCAAAAGAGATACCTGAAATTTTCATTCCTCTCACTAAGTAAGTATAAGTTGGAAATATATTCTGAAGTATGACATCTAAATTAAGAAAATCAACTTGTAGTACCAGAAAGTATCCTTCTATGGAAGTTCCCAAGAAATCTAGTTATTTCTCAGACCCAAAAGGCATGAAGCATGAATAGAGCAATTAAAGCTTGCATAGAAAATGAAAGTATGACTGAATCAATGTTATTAGGCATCTAAAGAAAGAATGTCTCAACAAAAGAGGCAGATGAGGGTTGAAGTAGAATGCAAATAAAACTAGAGAAAGGTCCTTGTGCCAGTTTAAAAGGTTGTATGTACCCTAGAAAAGCCATGTTTTAATCCTAATTCCATTTTGTAAAGGCAGCTATTTCTTCTAATCTCTATTCAGTACTGTATTTTTGAATCTGAAATTAGATCATCTCCCGGGAGATGTGACTCAATCAAGAGTGGTTGTGAAGCTGGATTAGGTGTAGACATGTCTCCACCCATTTGGGTAGGGTCTTGATTAGTTTACTGGAACC
Organism: Tamandua tetradactyla; assembly: GCF_023851605.1. Taxonomy (NCBI): domain Eukaryota; kingdom Metazoa; phylum Chordata; class Mammalia; order Pilosa; family Myrmecophagidae; genus Tamandua; species Tamandua tetradactyla. The sequence continues at coordinate 181,183,155 of NC_135331.1, read as the reverse complement.
CTATAAAAGAGGAAACATTTTGGAGAAAGCGAGAGATCCTGAGAGAGCAGAATGATGTAGCCACAAGAAGCAGAATCCACCAGCCAGCAACCATTGGAGATGAAGAAGGAAAATGCCTCCCAGGGAGCTTCATAAGGCAGGAAGCCAAGAGAGAAAGCTAGCAGATGATGCCTTGTTTATCACATGCCTTTCCAGATGAGAGAGAAACCCTGACTGTGATCACCATGTGCCTTCTCACTTGAGAGAGAAACCCTGTACTTCACTGGCATTCTTGAACCAAGGTATATTCCCCTGGATGCCTTTGATTGGACATTTTAATTGGGACATTTTTGGGACCTTAGAACTGTAAACTAGCAACTTATTATTCCCCATATTAAAAGCCATTCCATTTTTTGTATATTGCATTCTGGCAGCTAGCAAGCTAGAACAGTCCTTGACCAAAACAACATCAGATTCTGGGTATTTGTTTTGTGAAGGACTGTGAATGGTATTATATGTTAATTCATTATATATATAAATATGAAACATGAGACACCTGGGTATAGGAAGGGTTCTTTCCTGACAACATAGTGGCATAACATTGTAGGTTCAGTTGCCTGCTGAATGTGTTCTCATACAAGAGAGAGGTCACTGCTTTGCCCTTTCTTCCTGAAAGAACAGAGAAAAACTTGTTTCTTGGAGATATGATATACAGAATCCTAGGTTCTTATCCTAACAATATGGAAATGAATAGACATCTCTAAAGGTCAAATAAGCCCCAGTGTCTTCAGCTTTAATACACACAGAGATGTCTCCAAGTTCTGGGTTTCATACCTTTGCCGTGTCAATACCTAGGGAAATAGTGCATCAGACTTCTTGGCACCATTAAAGCTTAATTTAGGGGCTTACTCTAGACTAGGTGCATGGAAGTTTTATTACCCTTTTGAATCAGTGCAATTAACTAAATAAATGGCTGCAGCTCTTATTTTCCTGGCATGTATGGAGGAAAAAAATGTTCCTAGAAGTGAAAGCAAACATTCGTTACCTTTGCATTGTATATGTTTCCATGTCTACACAGGGCTTTCTATAGGAGTGTAGCCGAGAAGTTAGGATGTAGGGGTGATTATGATCACTGAATCATTATATAGCTATTCCATTTTTACTTTCTGGTATATTAGAGTAGACAGAAGAAATACCTGAAATCTATGAACTGTAATCCAGGTGTCTTGATCTCTGAAAATGATTGAATAGCCTTTTTTTTTTTTTGGTTCTTGTGATTGTAAAATGTCTTCACTTATACCCCCTAATTTGTTGTTGTTTTAATTTGAGAGTCCTATAATCACAAAGGCAACCCTACAATGTTAATGGAGGAATTTGAATCAGCTCCAAACTAACCATTGATTTGTTCTTGTTATGTTTAGCTTTGTTCTAGCATAGCTCCAGTCCTTTACATTGGTCAATTATTTCTGCTTATACTTGCTATTGAGATGGTAATGTCATCCCCCCTCATTAACACTTTGAACTCCTTAGACTCAGGAAGACAGATTTTTTAGGCCAGTATGCTGCCTGAACTCCTGCTTCATGCTTAGCAATAAACTCTTTCTCTTTTTGAAACCCTGGTGTCTGCACACTAGGCAGAGAACCCATCAATTTTGCCCAGTATCAGGAGCACTGAGAATTTTCCCCACTAGGTATATTCTGTTTTAGTGCTAGAAAAGCACATTGTGCTTCACCATGGCCTGCATAAAATATGTATTAAGGTATAGTCAGGCAAAGTCTGGTCATAATTTGGCTTTTCAAAACCATAGGAAAATATGCATTTACAAGAAAACATTATTTTTTTCAGTCTCCTTGAAAGTTATGTTATCCAATTAATGAATAAATTGCCATTCCCTTTCTTTCTCCTGATTAAATCTAGCATATAGGGCTACCCATCTAAAACCTAAGTGTCAAAACTTGCATTTTTTCCCATGATAAAAATGGAAAAACTTTAACCCTGAAGTTTAGTTGTCTAAAATGTTTGCATTTTCCTTTAAAATGGTTCATGAACTTTCAGAATGGGTAGAAATTTTGCAAAAGCTCTTTCTGTCTTTCTTGTTCACACAATCTCCCTCACCTTACCTTAATTAAAGGGCATCTAGACCTATATTGAGAACCAAGGTCAGCTCTGACCAAAATTATTTTTTAAATGCCCACTCTAAGTATTTTGACTCCATCCTGAAACATATCTCTTTCTTCTTATAGAAACCACCCCACTAGTGTCATTCCTTGTAATTGCAGTGGACTCTTTGGCCCATGAGCTCAAATAATCAATTGCTGAGACCTTTGGGCTTCAAAGAGAGAAAGAATTAATTACTAGATATGAGGATGGAGATCAGATGACCTATCAGTCCCCAAATCTTTCCCTCTGAGTTTAGGGGGTTCAAGACTTTTGTGGCATTTAACAAGAGAAGATGAAGTTATTACAATTCCAAATAATCAAGTCAAAGCAGAAAGGGAGATGAGTTATCTTTTCAGAAGTGCAAGCTGAAAGAAGGGAAGGCAGCATTATTATTTCAATGGCAGAGTCTAGTGGATACAACTGACAAATGTAAAGGGCAGGCTCAAGTTCTTCCTTAGCATTTGGGCCTTTGCCCTTACAATTTACTTTAAGAAAAAGACCAGATAAAGGGATAAAAACTCTTACACTCACAAAGAGACAAGATAAGGACTTTTACAATCATTATTAGATATCAAGACAGCTGAATTATAGTCCAGGAATTTCAGGTATTTCCTGCTGTCTAATTTTATAAACCAGAAAGCAAAAAGGAATATCTGGAGATGCAAGGGTAGTTCAGTGGTAGAATTCTCACCTGCTATTCAGGAGACCCAGGTTAGATTCCTGGCCCATGCGCTCCGCAAACAAACAAGCAAGCAAACAAATAAAGAAATTCACAAATGGTGCTTCAATAAGGGGATAGTCACATGGAAAAAATAATGAAATGTGACCCCCATCACACAGCATACGAAAAAAAAGGAATATCTATATAATTATTCAGCAATCATAATCATTCCTTAAATACTAACTTCCTGGTTACAATGTCCAGGTTTTATACAGCACATGACTACTTAGCACTTCTATTTTCTGTAGAACTATCTACCTATAGCTTTCTCATTCTATTTGACTTCTTCTCAAAATTTTTTTTTGTGTATGTCTTTTCTTATCAGATTTATCTACTGGTCCCTGTAGAAAAAACTTGGCAGATAAATTCATGGTTATCTGATAATGGATGCTCACCCACTCATCAAAAGAACAAATGTTTAGCCTGTGTACCTAGCATACACAAAGTAATGTGACTATAATGGTGAATGTGTTGTACGTGGTTCCTGATCTTATGTATTTAGCATAACAACCCATATATGTTAAAACATATGTGTTTTAACAGAAGACTCTTAACCCTTAACTACAGAGATATCAAGAATATAAAGAAAGCACTGTTACTAGACAAAGGAAGTGGATTCTGTTGTCAGAAGTGCTTCAATGACTGATTCCTGAGATACTGGGGTTTCAAAGAGAGAAAAGGTTTATCACTAAGTGCATTTTCACTTCCTTAGAACCTGTCAACTTGTAACTTATTAAATTCTCCTTTATAAAAGCTGCTCCAGTTCTGGTAGACAGCATTCCAGCAACTTGCAAACTAACATATAGGACAAACTGCCTTCCTAAAATCTGGATATGCAGATGAATCCAGAGTATCAGAGTTTACTTAGAACAGAAGCTTCTGGAGCCATAAAATAGTAGGAACACTACAATGTTAATTTTGATAAATTACTGGTGGCTGAGTGTGGAATATATATTTCTCATGAAATACATAGCTACAGCAAACAGTAAGCAAAGCCCAACTGCTAGCCAGATTAATGTAAATCCTTACATTAAGGGCCTATTTACCTCAGTTCCTATTACGTGAAGTAGTATGAACAACTTTCCACACAAAAAAAAATCATGACACATCAAAAGTCAAGGAAAACACAGTCTAAGAGGCCAAAGTAAGCATCATAAACATACTCATAGGACACAGATAGTGGAATTATCAGAGAGGAAATTGAAAATAACTGATTAATATATAAAGAACTCTGATGAAATAGTAGACAACATTCAAGAGAAAGTGAAAAAGTAAGCAAGTAGGTGGGGAATCAAAAGGAAATGCTGGAAATCAAGAAAACTTTAACAGAAGTGAAGAATGTCGTCAGTAGGCTCATTAGAAGACTTGACACGGTTGAGATTAGAATCTAAGCTTGAAGGTAGATCAATAGAAACATCCTATACCAAGATGCAATTTTCAGTGACTTTTTATAAGCTACTATAAAAAAATTCAAGCATATAAAAGGTAAACCCCACACACCCATGTTTTGTTTTGCTAAAGTTGCTGGAAAGTAATATATCAGAAATGGAATAGCTTTTAAAATGGGAATTTATTAAGTTGCAAGTTTACAGTTCTAAGGCTATAAAAATGCCCAAGCTAAGGCATCCAGAGAAAGATACTTTGACTCAAGAAAGCCAAGGTGTCAGCTGGGAAGACACATGGCTGGAGTCCATTGGTCCTTTGGCTTCTCATTTCAAACAGCTTCCCCAGTGGTGTTTTCTTTCTGCATTTCCAAACGTCTGGGTCTAGTGTTGGCTCTGTCAGTTCTGTTAGTAATGTCAGCTCTGAAGCTTTTTCCAAAACGATTCTCCCATAAAGGACTCCAGTAAACAACCCCAACTTGAATGGGTAGAGGCACATCTCTATGAAAACCACCTAATCAAAATGTCCCATCCGCAATTGGGTAGGACACATCTTCTTGGAAACAACTTAATCTAAAAGATCCCACCCCTCAATATTGAATCAGGATTAAAGATAATGGCTTGTCTGGGGTACACAACAGCCTCAAACCAGCACAACCCATCATCAGTGTTCCAAAAATATTAACATTTTCTCATTTACATCATTTATACATCTTCCCACAATTATTATTATCATTATTATGTATTTATTTTGAGGGAAATTTACATATATTGAGATGCACAAATCTTCTATTCTTTGTTATTGAATGTGCCATTATTGGCCAGTTTCTTATGTTCCATACTGAAAACAGAGAGCAAACCTGTTATTATTCACAATGTCATAAGTCTCTGGAGATTAGTTGGAATTTTTGGAGCCTGAAATAATACACATCTTTTTGTCTCCAAGATTATTTAGTGCAGGTTACATCTTTATTCATGATGCTGCATTATCCATGGGACCACTCAAGAAAATTGGTTTTCAATGATACTCTCCAAATTCAGTATTGTGCTTCACAGATGATGAGCAGAAAAGCAAGTCTTTCTCAGAGTATGCATAAATATGTAAGCAATTATACATTTTCTAGTCATGTTAAATTTAATGCTTAAGATTTTATAAGAATAAGGTAGAAGGACACATCTTCCGACTGTCTATTCTTCTGAACTCTCAAGGTCATAATCAACGTATTCCCATAATGTGATCCCTTTCATAGTTGACTAAAATTGTCTTCTATACACTGTCACCAGTGAGAAAAATAAGGGAAGGAGCTTCAGATTGAGCAAGAAGAGCCGTCTATTTGCTCAATGAATACCTATTCCTCATTCAGCGTGAGAGCAGGAGGCTCAGAAGCAAGAGCAAATAGTTATCTGAAGGGTTCTTTGACAATGTGGAATAACATATTTGAAAGTCCTTAGAAGAGAAAAGCAAGGCCACCATTGCAAGAATGCCTAACATGTAGCATGAAGACTAGAATAGGTGACAGTAAATGGGAAAACACAGGTAAGGAAACCTCTGATTACAGGTATCCTTCACAGTCTTCAGGTGCTATAGACCAAAGGAGGCATCCTTGTGACAATACAGAAAGGTGAGAGATGGCACATGGGCCCACATTTGTGGCTCAAGTCCAAAGGTTGGCAGAGGATTCTACAGCCCCAAATTTATCCTGTTTGACATGAGAAAGAAACACTACAGATCAGCAGCATTCTGGCAGCATAATCTTGCATGAACCTATGAAAGAAACACACAGTAACCAGTGAAAGGAATCCATGCCCAGGCTGCCAACTTAGAACTGAAGCCAGCCATAGTCTCAGAACAGTTCTTAGTTTCAAGTTCCAGATCGCCACAGGATATGTGGTTGACCCCATGCATTGGAGTAGTTGGTCAGAAAGCACTCCAAAGGAGAAAAATGGAAAGCAGATACGACTTGGAAGGTCCTGGTCCAGGCTCAGGATCCTATTCTCAGATGGCAATAATCTCTCACATTGAAAGCGGGAATTAGAGGAAGCCCCGTGCCAAGGCCTGAGAGTGGTACTGCTTTTCAGCTACACTCACAGCAATGGTGCTTTGGTCCACATATAGCAGTTGGTTCCAGACTCCAAATTACTTTCGCATACTCAGAACCAACCTCGTTAGACCCCTTCAGCACCTGTCAGGCTTGAGCTCCAGCTTTGTAGAGTCCTTCTTTGAGATTATAGATCTGAATAAACTCAATATCCTCCACTCTTTACTCCAAACGTGTGGTATTCCCTCCACCCTAAGCAGATGTTAACCTGAATGCTGAAGCATTATTGGGGATTACCTCAGCATTATACAGTATTACAGTTTCGCCCATTCAGTGCTCCAACACCTATCATTTGTATGAACAATTTACTTCATTAAATTCTACTGAAATAACTAGCATAACTTCTGTTTTCTTGACTGGGCCCTAACTGATATACATATAAATTAGGGATAAAGGAATCATGCACTTATAACAAGTACACTTTGGAAAAATATTGCTGGAGCGTGTTGTGAAACAAATATGGCATAAGCTATTATTTATGGTTTATGTCTAAAAACTGATTTGATTAGGACAGACTCAAACCTGATAAGACTCTATGCATTGATGGTACTATTAGCTAGTTTATGTAGAGTTAGAAAGCAACATGAGAGTGAGATGAAGTAATATGGCACAATTATGTGATGGATTACAATTAAATTAATAACAACAATTTGTTTATATTACTGAATGTTTATTTAAAGTGTTCTAAATATTGTACAATAGTGTTGTGTTATTCTTATTTTTCCCACCACATTACTTCAACCACCAACTATAAAGTGGAGTTTGAATGCCTATTAGCTTCTTGCATTTCTCTTGGTGTTCTTGAATTTTTTAAAGCAGTGAGATAGAAAAAGTGAAAGATAAGACATGGTAATATTCTAAACGTGTGATAATCTAGTGAAGGTGGGTTTTAAATAAAGAGCTTTTTTGTTATGTATAATTCAGCCAAGGTTTTTCTACATGTTATTATCTTCTTTATTGTATGTTGAATTGCCTGAATAAAGAGGGCTAGAAATTAATACTAATGGGATGATATATGCACCACTCCATATCCCCCAGCACATAGGCATTTATTTAAGCACTATACTACAACATCAGTTAAGTTTCCACAAAAAACAGTTAAAGTAATTCCCTTAACTGTTACCTCAGCTATTTAAATGGAGGAATTACATGCAACACTATTGGCAACCCGATTATCGTGGTGAAGAACAGTGATACCTTTTATTGCACTTACTGCAATTTCTCTTTTATAAATTCCAAATAAAAAGCTACAGTTCTACTTCCCCGATGAGAAATTTTATAGACATTACCTCAAAACCTGAAATATTAAAAAAATGGTGTGGTATTTTGTTTCATGTGTCAACTTGGCCAGGTATTGATGCCTCATTGTTCTGCTGCTGTGGACTTAAATCATCAGCATGAGAAATTCATCTATGGTTGATTTTTTTTAGTAAGTGTTTAAAGATCATCACTTAGCATTAAATATCACAAGATACATTTTAGAAATTATTGTTCTTGAGTAATCTCTGAAACATAATTATTCTATTTCTATAAACCAGTTTAAGTTCCTTTTCCAAGAAAAGGAATGGGTCTGAATCAAGAAAGGTGGAAACCTATAGTTTGCATACTTGGAGATTTTTTTAAGTTGAAAGCAGTCGGAAGGTATATGGCATATCTACTTAACCTATTTCTCTGTAGTGCTTTCAGATGTCACCTGTCATTTGTTTCTCTGCAAGGTGGAGAATACAGGAAGGTAACAGAGCAGACTGTCCACACCCTGAGAAATTAAAGCACCACAAAAATCAGTGACTTATTAAATAAATAGCTCTAAAATGTATGTAAAAGTGAAAGCTCAATGAACTGCTTGTCATTTTACTCTCAGAATCAAGGAAAGGACTTGTCATTTTAAATACATTTGAAATACACCTGCAAATTGTAGTTCATATTTTGAGAAAGATTCCTGGCAATCATGTTTAAAGCATTAGGCTATTTAGAGAATCAGAGTAATTTATTGTCTAGAAGTACTAAAAGTCCCTGAGATTATGGGAACCAGTTATGTACTATGCAGGGCATATTTTATTTTTAACAAAAATATGCAATTATTTTATAAATAATAAAGTTCTGTTTATGAATGATGTTTCTTTCAAACGTGAGCAGATTAAAAATGAAACGTATAGTGACATTCCTCTTCCTTGCAATCTGATAGTTTCTTCAGTGAAAGAAAAATGAGTAGAAATAAAGATATTATGCATTGAATTAAATATAGTTTTGAGTTCTATTATAGAAAATATCACACATGTAAACCTTATCATGAAAGCTGTTGCAAAAATGAATAGAAATCTAAGATCAAGTAATTTATTTCAAGACATCCCTACCAAATGCAATTACAAATATTACTCTTTTGAAATCTCTTGATTTCAAATCAAGAAAAGAGATTTTCAAATCTCTTTTAGCACCATAATATTGACAGGATGTGTAGATTATCCTGTGGATTTTTTGTTCCATTGCCATCTCCTTCCTCGTGCCTTCCTGTACCGTGCAATCTGGAAGCTAGAAGTCGTATTTCCCAAACCCCTTCTTTCCAAAGTTATGGGCATGAATTTGGTCTCAAAACTGAATACATTTAGGCAAACATACATATGTGTGTATATATATATATATATATATATATATATATATACACACACATATATATACATATATATGTATAAAATCTGCATATACTTATAAAAGATATTAATGACATCAGCTCATATAACTCTCTTAACGGCACTGTAAGTAGAGAAGGAAAGACGACCTGCTGAATTTAATGTTTTGACTAAATTAGTCAAGAGGCAGTGCTAAAATTTCAGGTTAGGTGATTGGACCTGTGAGTCCTATAGTGTTTCTACTGCATTATGATTAGTCCTGTATATTCAGCATGTGTAATTTATTACATTTTATTCAACTGATATAGAGTCATTAAAAATAAGAAAGAAAAGAGGTACAACCCTCAATGAGAAATTGAAATTCCGTTACTATCTCAGTTCAGCTTTTAAATTAGTTAACTTCTCACATATCGGATAAAATTCATATTCAGAGAACTTTTAATTGATTAAATATATGTAAATGTGTATTATATTACATGACTCTGTATGTATATTTATATGTGCAATTGAAGAATTGTTCCTTCTTGCAAAACTCTCATTCTATTGACAGACTGAATCATATTTCCTGGAAAATTAGAATGTGATTTCAAATAAGAAAGCCAAAATCTAATCAAATTGTGTTGTATATTACCTGTAGAAATACTATATTAATAAAAGAGGAATAGCCACAAAGTAGCTAAGAAATTAGTTAAGAATTGATCATTGTTTCTTGACTCTGACCTACGGAGAGAACACCACAACCAGTGAATGCAGCTATCCAGTCTTGAGGACGCATAGTGAATTTAGAATAAACTGACATAACATGAGAGTCTTAAACTCTGTGTGTGATCATCAAACTCCCTTTTCCTAATCATATTCTCATTTTGTAATTCAAATTTTGCTTTCCATACAGAATGGTGAAATCAGATGCCTGAGTTTGTTTGACTATAGATCTACCATTTACAAAATGTGTGACTCTCAAAAATTTATTCAACTCATGTCTGAATTCCTTCTTGTATAAATGGGACTGGTATTTAATAGATAGCATCAATGACTCTGAATTGTTGTGGATATTCAATGAGTTAATACATGTAAATTTCTTAGAAGACTATTAGCATTTAGAAAGTAGTCAATCAATGTTAGTTACCACTAAATAATACTTGTCATTTATTGAGTTTTTACTATAAATTAGGTACCTAAGTAGGGCTTTATATGCATGATCATAATCTTAAAATTAATTATTGAGGTAGAATCATTTCTTTACATGGTGAAGTTGAACACAAAGAGAATCCCACTGATTATCAGTGACTGCTAATATTCCAAAGGCCTTAGTAGATATAAACATTTCTCACTTAGGTATGAGATTCTTTACAATTGTATCTCCTATGAGATTGTCTACAATGATTCAATTCCTAAGAAAGTAATAAATATTGTTAGATTCAAACTTTTAATTAATTCACGTATCTGCAAAGCTGAAGTGATGCATGGCCATAGAGTCATGTTGTGAGGTTTTATGAGCCCAAATGTTCACTCCATTTTGTCACTATAAAAATTTAAGAAAAACTTTCCTTCAGCCCTTTCTGTGAAGTGATTATGAAATCTTAAATTTAGATTTTGTCACTATAAAAATTTGAGAAAAACTTTCCTTCAGCCCTTTCTGTGAAGTGATTATGAAATCTTAAATTTAGATTTTATAATTTGTCTTGACCTTAATGTTTTGAGGACAGTTCTATCTCTTCTATTTTAATATCAAATCACCTGAGAATATCTAAGAAAAAAATGTCATGAACTATTCAATTAAGTTTAATATCCTGTATTCAATTGTCATATGATTATAAATAGACTAATCCAGAATGTGGAGTGTGGATCTATTTTAAACACATTTACATATGAAAAACTCACACTTACACATGAAGAATTTCTCTTAGAATGACCCCCCTGGTCTTTGCTCTATCTTTTGTTGTTTTTCAAAAGTGTGGTAGATTGAATCATGCCTACCACAAAGGCATGTTCAGTCCTAACCCTCAGTCCTGCAGATGTGAAATATCGGTAAACAGGATCTTTGAGGATGGTGTTTGAGTGACATCAAATTAAATCAGAATAGGTCTTAGGTCATATGAATGGAGATCTCACAAGGAAAGGGAATCTAATCAGAGACACAGACAATGATAGCTGAGTAGAGGAAGTAGAAGCCAGAGAAGGAGAGAGAGATAGCCATGTTGATGGAATCAGAGATACATCTTCAAGGCAGGAACACCAAGGATTGCCAGCACACCCACACAAGAATTCTAGAGTCTGCAAGAAAGCAGAATCTGGTAATATCTTGATGTTGGACTTCTAGTCTCAAAAATTGAAACAATAAATTCTGGTTGTTTAAGCCAACCCATCATGTGGTGTTTGTCACAGCAGCCCTGGCGGACTAAGATGCCAAAGGAGGAAGAATAATATCTGAATGGATATGTGACAGGAGGGTTCCTTCCTTTCTTTTAATCTTCTTCTTTCTCTATGTCCCATCATCATCATCATCATCATCAACCTGATCACCAAGGTGGTGATATTGATCACCACCGTCATTATTATTTTAGTGAGCAGTCCTTTGGGGAGAACATATTCGACTCAGCTCTTAAGTATATAGTTAATTTAGGGAAGCAGATTCTGTTCCCCTGAGGAAGATGCAAGGGGACTGACATTGTCCAGTGCTTTCCTTAACCGGATAGTCAATTCTGTTTTATTCAAGAATGAATTATCAGTGAGCCACTTAGGCCATAGATCTAAAGTCACCTTTTTCAATCACTTTTTTTAGAAATAAAAGTATGGCTGTATTGTGTATCCACTACTTCATTAGTTTTGAATTTTGGAAGGAGTATGATATTAACTATCCCCTAAAACTTTAAATACACAGGACAATAACAAGGACCTTTGTTACTAAGTTATTTCTGACTTGAACATCTTCCCAATCTCTTACCTAGTTTCCCTTAGATACTTCACTACAGAGAAGTAAAGGTGTAGTCACAAGCTGCTTGCCCACAGACTCAAAACTGACTTTCCATTAATGTCAAAATTTCACCAAAATACTATGGAGAGGATTTTTAAATTACATTTGGTAAACAACAAGAGTTGATATAATTTGTTAGGAAACAAAAACATCAAAGCAACCAGTTTTGCTACAAAGAGCAGTCAGAGGGGCATATTGGTACTCAACTCTCAAGTAGCAGAAAGGGTAAAATAATACATCATTCTTGGCTTTTATTTCTGTAAGTGTTTGAACTCATTAAAGGCATTCTGAAGCTCCCTAGAGATATGCACGAAAAATAATTGGCCTAAAACACACTCCATTATATCACAGAAAAACATAAAAGTGTTTTCATATTTTATATCTGCTAAGGCCAATAACTCGGTTTCTAGTTAAAAGTCCCTATATAACTAGGAAATCAGAGGAAATAGGCCAAGAAAGAAAAGAATTAGAAAGATGAGTACAGACCATTTTAAAATATTGTTGTCATACCATCAGTACGTGTGTAATCACCTGCTGAAGGGTGGACTCCTCACCTAACTGGTGCTAATTACTTCTAATTACTAACAGCTAAAAGATAGAAAGATGCTTCCCAGGGGGTTCATCCAAGCAAATCCGAAGGTTAATTCCCAGAACCTTTTTTGTGACAGGATCATCTAAAGCCCAGATCACAGTATATCCAGCTGGAAAGAGTTTTTAAGAATGCAAAGAATTCAATATATTTGTGATATTTTAACAGATAGATTTTATTCATTAGTACCATAGATTAAGATTAAAAGGGCCTAATATGGTTAAGCATATACCAGGATCTCAATACAATTATTCATGGGAAAGATTAGAAGCAAGGAAAGACAGAAAAGAAGGGGCAAAAAAGGCATTCTGTTTCGTCTTTTTCTAAGCAAGACATGTAAAAGCAGGATTCTTATTCATGATTTTGTCTTAATGATGACACAGTGCCTTTCTCTGAAATATCTGAATATATGTTAAGCACAAAGAGAAGAGTATGCTTCTTACTCAACTGATTTAAGGATAGATAATGTAAATAGGTAAACAGCTGTCTTCTTATTTTAAAGGTTTAACAATAAAATATTAACACAGTGATGGAAGAATAATATCAGCATTTTCAGAAGAATGACAAATTACCTGCTGTAAATATGTTAGCAATGACCTTATGCATAAACACATAAATCTAGTGGTTAAAGCGTGTGTGTGCATATGTTAATATTTTCCTCTTCCACGCACCCTTTTTCTTGTATTATTAAGAGATGTAGGTTATCTTTTCTCCTCCACTCAATGGTTTGTTTCTGCTTCAGAATATGCCGGCTTCATTAATTTGATGTTGATAAATGAGGCAACAAAAATCATTTAGCAGATGTCCAGCATTAAGTAGGTGTGGAATATAATGGTGCTATGTAACTTCTTTTATATATTTAAAGTTCCAAATAAATCTTAACATAGAGAATGCACAGGCCTACTATCTTAAGATGAAAACTCTGCTGAGCTTTGGTGGTCTAACTGAAATAAACGTCTACTTCTTTATTTCACTACATCCCCTCTGGTTTCTATTCAAATATTTGATATCTGTTCACTGTTTAAAAATTATAATTGCTAAAGCTCAATACTTGAAAACATCTGTAGTTCTTGCTTGCTGGCAAGGAAAAATTTTATTGTTTAATTTTTAAAATACAATGTCAAATACATAGAAAAGGAAAATAAAGGAAATAACCTGTCTTTAGTTTTACATTGATTTTTCTTTTGTTACATTAATAAAACATATATAAAATATTAAAGTAAATGGCTGTCCATTTTATTTATTTAAAAGCAAGGTACATATTAATTAACTCTTTCTCCTTGTTCCTATGGCAACAGTCCTATCAAATAGATCTGAGATATTTAATAATTTAATTATAGTAATTATAGCTCAATATATCATATTGAAATAATTTCAGTTTTATTAAGAAAATTTTGTACTGGAACAAACTTAAGGGGGACAATATTAACAATTCAACAAAAGCCTATAATTTTTTATGCTAATTACCAAAGCTGCATTTGATTTTAAAATGCAATTAAACTTTCACAATTTTTCCAGCATACATTCTTCTTTATTCTTTTCCCAAACAGAAGCTATTACCTCTCCATTACAAGGTACCCCAGGTACTTATCTTATTGCTTTTTCCTTCTTAATACAGCTCATGATTTTTTAAAAATTTGTCTTAATTAAATTTACTTTGTATTCCTGCCTGAAGACATCAAATCCTAGAAACCATCACATCCATAAAAATGTTTGTCATGCCAGTCTTAATTAACATAAGAGAAATACCTTCATTTAGGCTAATAAAGTTGCTAGAGGATGAATGATCTAGACAGATATTTTTGGGTACCATAATCAAACAACCTCACATAAAATATTCAGTTCTTTTTTTTTTTTTTTTTATTATTTTTTTTTTTTAGAGAGGGAGGAAGGGAAGGAAAGACAGAGAGAAGGAAGGAAGGATGGAAGGAAGGAAGGGAGGAAGAAAGGGAAACATCTTTAAACATTTTCTTGTTTTATTGTATTTTGTTTGTTTGCTTGTGTTTTACATGGGCTGGGGCCGGGAATCGAACCGAGGTCCTCCGGCATGGCAGGCAAGCACTTTGCCCGCTAAGCCACGGCGGCCCGCCCAATTCTTATAAATGAATATCTATATATAATATTAGTTTTATATTCAGCATCTTTCAAGAAAGAGGGTAGAGATATGCAAACCTATAATTCACTTCTTAATTTCCTAGGATGTACCTTACATGCAAGAACAAAATTAGATATACTCCCATAACCATTTGATCAGAACATGTGAACAGACCGACATTCTTTCAGTCATAAGTATATTCTATAATTCCTCAAACTTAAGTATTTGAGATTATTAATGAAATCCACTGATCCACATAATATACATCTGTAAAAGATCTCAAACATGCTCTCCAGAGTTTTTATCAAATAAGATAATGCAGTAGTATGTAAAAAATGTATTCTTAATTTATTAGAAACAGTATTAAATTATAAAAGTTCAATATATTTGAAAAGGTATATGTTGAAAATAGTAGCAAGGCTATTAAAAATAAAAAGACATTTAATGCATTATGATTTCATTTAAATAATTAATTAAACTAAAAACAACACACACTTACACAGATATATGTCTACTGGTAACTACTTTTATGTGACCATGGGGAAATTACTTAATAAGTATGAGACATATTTTCTTTACTCACAGTATGAGAGGCTTGACCCAGATATTCCTAGGTATCAGTCAGATTGAAATACTGTGACTTTATACAAAAATCAGTGCAATATTAACACCACACCATGTAATGTTTCTAAGTATTGAGGAATTGCATGTGACAAAGTTATTAAACTCAGATTTTGAGTACATGTAATACTTAGCAGTGCTATCTTATCTAAAGACTACACATTTAATTTTATGCTTTTGATCCCCCAAATCTCTTATGTATGTTTGTTTGTGGGGGGTAGAAAATAGAAGAGAGGAGCCTGTAATCTACCTATCTTGCTCTCAAATGACATACTCAAATTTGGAATTCATTATCCAAAAAATACTATGCAGATTTTTAAATTAATTTTTCATGCCACTGTATTAAGCTTACTAAATTTAACCTTCA
Source organism: Tamandua tetradactyla (assembly GCF_023851605.1). NCBI lineage: Eukaryota > Metazoa > Chordata > Mammalia > Pilosa > Myrmecophagidae > Tamandua > Tamandua tetradactyla. Next base: position 181,167,540 of record NC_135331.1, on the reverse strand, counting down.
TTATAATATTTCTATTTTAACCAATAATATTTGTTTATTTAAATGGGTAAACATCAGTGGCCTTAACCAATAAAACTAATGATATTTTCAGAGAAACAAACGTAAAAGGATTAAAGAGGGAAAATGTTATTTCATAAATTCTCCTAAAGTTTATATTTCTGTTTTCTGCACTCTTCATGTTCTAGAGATTATTGAAAGCTGGCATTAATTGGCAGTAATTGCTTGTACTTATTTGACAATAGTTGAGTGTTTGTGGAGCCGAGTGAGAACACATGAGGGGTGAATACTATTAATTGCAGTTTTCAAATTTGAGTGTGTTAGAACAAAGCTGAGAAGAAAGTGGCAGTTTGCCAAAACAGTCATTCCAAAAGGGTATCAAAGTTGAATATTAATTTGCTTTCCTTCTTAGAAGTAATCTTTAGCTGTAAACATAATGACGGTAGATCATAATAGATGGTTGATGGATTAGAGTGTGCGTGGTTAACATGTGTGGTAACAACCTTTCTTTGAAGATAACTTAAAGCTTTTATAAAATGTGAATTAGATTGTCATTTTGGATCTATCAGTCATATAAATTTTAATAAAGTGTTTTATCTTTCTGAGTCTGTATTGTTTTATCCATTAAAGAAGGATCATAATAAACATTCAGAAATGTTCATAATATTTACTGTATAGTATTTTTCTTTCAAATTATTAGAGAGAAAAACAGAGCCTAGTATAGAAAAAATATATAAATAAATAAGAATATATGAAGTGCCAGTAGGATAGAAGAGAATGAAGCATAGGATCTGAATCAGTAAACACTTTATTGAATTCAGATTAATATGAAGGAAAGAAAAATCTGGGCAATAGAGATGGATTACTGAGCATGGCTTGGCCCAAAGAAGTCAAAAGTGGAAGATAAATGAAACAATAAAGAAAGAATAGAAGAAACATCTCTGAAAGCCAGAAGAGAAACAACACTTGAACTAAGAGGTGAAGACAAAGAAATGTATGAAAGTGGAAAAAAAGGAAACTTTATACCTCTAGAGAGAAGGTAGATTTAAGAGTTAGGAGAAAGTGAAAAATGAAGGATCTTCAGGCACTGAAATTTCAAGGAATTCTGCAAGTGGCTCAGGAAAAAAATAATTGGAAGACTTTTTAGCAATCTGCTTCTATATCCTTTGTCAGAAGTTATAATAAGACAGAACTATTAGACAAAAATTAGGTTGTAGAAAACTGAAAGTGCAATGCTAGAGAGAAGAATATGATTAAAGCAACTATACGACTAAGTTAAGAAAAATTATTCACCCAGGGTCTAAGGGATCCTATAAATTCAATTACTGACATGCTACTACTCTAGGAGAATTCATGAAGGAAGTACAAAGACTGGGTGTAGGAAAATGAGCTTCTTTTTCTGAAACACAGAAGGTACATACCATAATCCGCAGGCCTGTGAGCATGATAGTGAATTAATTTTAAAAGATTAAAAATAAATCAATAAATAGCTTGATAGATAAAACTTCGGTTGTGTCTACAATAGGAAGAAATAAGCAACAAACTTTGCATGGCCTACTAAAGTCAATGATGTGGAATATATTACTATTCAAATATTTTTTCATTTTAGCATTTTTAAAATGAATGCCCTAAGAGAGTTAACATTTATCAAATTGCACATGGTAAGTGACAAGGCCTAATCTAAAATCTGGTTCTCTTGATTTCAGATTCATACTCTTGCACAATATTCCTTCTGACCTTGGCATATTGAGTCCATAACAATGCAGATAAAGGAACTCACATAGTAGACTATGAATTGGTTGTCTATTACTACACAAGAAGCCAGAATAAAACATAACTCTTTTGAAACAATGACTATTAAGGTTATAATTCTTTGAGTCTGCAGCTTTGGCTGAACTCAGCTACTCAATTTTTCTGGTATTAGCTAGACCAATCATAAATCTGTAGTCAACAAAAAGCCAAGAGGCCAGCCCTATCCCTTTGTATTTGCTGGTTTGGAGCTGAGAAAGCAATGGGGGACCAGATATTTGTGCCATGTATCTCTTAACCTCAGTCTGGCTAGATTAGGCATGATCACATTGCCACCCAATAGGGATTCAAGAGAGAAGGGAACTGTAATTGGCCTATTAAGGATAGCCTTGCAACGACATAATGCCACTTTGCTTGGCATTTGCTTGTTTGCCAAAACAAGTCTCAAGGCCACTGTGGTCATCCAAAGCTGCATGAACCTCAGAAAAACACGTACTTAAATTTAATTTATAACTGTGGGTGTGACCCTATTATATGTAGGTCCTTTTGATCGAGCTACTTCAGATAAACTGCAACCCACCTCAATCAAGATGGGTCTTAACCCTCTTAGAAACATCTTTTATAAAACAATGAAATTCAGACCAAGAGAAAGAAAGCTACAGGAGCAAGAAGCTGAAACCAATGAAACCTGGAAAAGAAGGGAAAGGCAAGCAGATTCTACTATGTACCTTGTCATGTGACAAAGAAGCCAAGGATTACCAGCAGCCAGTCTTTGGGAAGAAAGCATGATCTTGATGATGACTTGATGTGGACATTTGTCCAGCCTCAAAACCTCAAGTGAATAAATTCCCACTGCTTAAACCAACCCATTTCATGGCATTTTCTTTGAGCAGCCTAAGAAATGAATGGATGGAGAAATAAGCTCCACTTCCATAGTGACCGAATACTCTTCATTTAGCTAAACTGGGATTATTTATCCCTAATTCCCTTTCCTGAGAATCTGGGCTAAGATTGCCCACAAAAGAAATGCACACGATATTTGGGAGCTCTAAGTGAAGCAGCAGCCATGTTAATGTTTGGAATGTGGGTATTTGGAAGATGTTCTTGCAGCTCACGCATGTTATCACAGGCCTGCTGGCTCAACTTGAGTCACCTTGTGAGGCCACATCTAGGGCTGCAGCTCTTTCAAATTCCATGGGCTTTTATCAAAAACTGAGAAGGGGCTGATATTTTATGCCACTTGCAAGCCCACAATTTATCCTGCCACACTTTCATGGATTCTTGCAGAAGACATGAACCCTTTGGGTCAGAAACAGAGAATTTTATAGCAGACCAGACATTAAGGAACTTTACATTTGGTTTGGCTCCTGTGACCCTCCAATCTTGTGGAGATGACATAGAATAACTTACATGGAAGCTATGCTTTAGAAGTGAGGAACACTGACCTTAAGAAAGCCTAATTTTGTAAAGTTGCTATAAGCAAACCCAATTTTTGCATCAGAGGAAGATGGTATCTTTATTATATTGACCAGCAAACAAAGATGCCCTTTGCCCCTTTCCCTGGAGGAGACACTATTCTTGCAAGGATCTTCACTATGCAAACACCTGTGAAAAGATCGTCTAGGACTAAAGATATGAGTATCTTTCCTCACAAGATGTAAAAAATACAAGAGACCCAACAATCTCCTCCTTCCCAACAAACTCCTCTATCAGCGTCTCCTACTTCTGGGCCAGGTGAGTGCTTAACTCCCTAATTAAGGGTGCCAACTTCTGTAGGTTACCAGTCTCATTGAAGTTGGATGCTTGGTGGTAGTGAGAGATCAATGTTATTTCCAGTTTGTCCTTGTGGATTCCACACAGTCCTTTCAGGTTTCAGGTTTGTCCTGGTTCTTCCTCAATGCCAGTCTTTCTTTCCAACCACCTGGCCCTAGATGTGAAAGAGACAGGTAAACATATATTGTTTAACCTGCTTCCACAGTTATCTTTAGTCTAATTTTCTTTTTTAAAAATATCATTCTATATTACTCTTTCTGGTTCCACATCTCTGATCAGACCCTGATTGATATAATATCTTAATGTTCTAGCTTGCTAGCTGCCGGAATGCAATATACCAGAAATGAAACAGCTTTTAAAAAGCAGAATTTAATAAATTGCTAGTTTACAGTTATAAGGCAGAGAAAATGTCCCAATTAAAGCAAGTCTATAGAAATGTCCAATCTAAGGCATCTAGGGAATGATACCTTGATTTAAGAAGGCCGATGAAGTTCAGGGTTTCTCTCTCAAGTGGAAAGGCTCATGGCAACGATGGTCAGGGTTTCTCTCTCAGCTGGAAGGGCACATGGTGAACACGGCATCATCTGCTAGTTTCTTCTCCAGCTCCCCATGAGGCATTTTCTTCCTTCTCCAACAGTCGCTAGCTGGTGGACTCTGCTTCGTGGTTCTGTGGTGTTCCCTGTTGTGGCTCTCTCATGGCTCTGCCATTTTTCTCTGCTCTCTCTGAATCTCCTGACTTTTTCTCTTGCTGTTCTCTCGCTTTTCCCAAAGTGCTGCTTCTTTTAAAGGATTCTAGTTAAATCAGTCAAGACCCATCTGGAATGGGTGAAGACACGTCTCCACCTATCAAGTTTAATATCCACATTGATTGAGTCACATGTCCATGGAGATAAGCTAATTGAAGTTTCCAATATACAATACTGAATAGGGATTAGAAGAAACCATTGCTCCCACAATTTAATCCGATTAATCCTTGATTAGGAATAAAACATGGCTTTTTCTGGGGTACATAAACCTTTTCAAACCGGCACACTTAATTGAAGAGAAGTTACAAAGCCATATTGTAAAGCCAGGTTTGCAAAGTTACAAAAGCCATGACACGTGAAGATCAACTTGTTCTTTGTACCTCCAGACCCAGCATTATCTTAGTGGGTTTATGGAGAGACTGAATTTAACCTAACAAATATGAAGGCTTTCTAAAAGTCATAGCCATAGAAAGAAGTAGCTTGCTCTTGGAAACTAGTGAATTCCCTTGTATGTCAAAGTCTTTAAATTTAATTTAGATGGGTACTTGGTAAGGATACTATTAAAAGGAATGAAGCATTTGTTATGCCATGTTCATCAAGAACCAACAAGAGAGACATGGCAGGCAGTGTCAGTAGAATGGTAAATTAGTATCAGTTTAGGGCCAAGAAATAAGAAATAGAGAAATGATATCTGCTTTATTTGACCCTATAGCTCAAGGAGGGGTTGTTCCAAAGGCGAAGTTTTGGAGGTATTAGGTGAAAATAGAATTAATAAAGAGGAATTAGCAAAGCAAGAGGGAAAATGTGACGTAGTGATGAGAAAAGAATATGAAGAAGGGCATGTGCATGTACACAGGAGAAATGCTTTAAAAATGGATGAAATTACAAAAAAAAGTTTATACTATCACCAGAATATATGTTCTCCCTCATAAATTTTTCTATAAAATATATATTAACATAGTTGTTATATATTTTAAATATTAGACTGTTATTCTGTTTATTGATATATCATATATATAAATATTTCCATTTTAAAGTCTTGAATATTTTAGTAGAATGCATAGTTTTATATATGATATAATTGAACACATGCATAGGCATTTATTTTTTAGATCTATATTTTTACTTCCTAATATAAACATAATGCATGCATCATATAAAATATGATGAATACAATATAAATAATGGCATGATAGTCAATTCAATTTTATCTGTTTCCTATTATTTATTTTACTTTGTGAATCAAAGGATGTGAATTATTTAAGAACTCTCAATGCCTGTAGTTAAATTTCCTTTTACATAGGTCATATTTCCTAATAATCCTATATGACAGTTAATATCTTACTAAAAATACCCCCCTAAAATTAATGTTTTATTATAAATTTAAACATTGTTAATATTATAGGGAAATTATGGTGTCTTGTTATGTATTTCATTTAGATTTTTAATTATTCATGAAAATAATTTTTCATGTTTTTGGCATTCATGTTTCTTTTTCTATTAATTACATGTATATGATCTCTAATTGTTTATTAGACTTGGGTGTTTGCTTTTAAATAGAATTAACTCTATAAGTGATAAATATTTTTGAAATATTGGAAAATATTTTCTCATACTGATACATGTCTTATAGTTTTTACTTGTAGTTATTTGGTCAAGTTTGTGTGTAATTTAATCTGAAACTTTATTTTCCCCTCATCTTGAAAAGTAAAATGTTCACTCACATTATTTCAAAGTTTTGGCATATTGTTTTTATTTTACCCTATATTTAACAATTTCATACACTTGGAATATTATGTATTATTGCGACAGTTGCCATCATAAGATCAATATAATTTTAAAGCTTCTGTCCTGACTGATGTATTGATGTATGATGCTGTTTTGGTTTGCTAAAGCTGCCAGAATGAAATATACCAGACATGGAATGGCATTTAAAAAAGGAATTTATTAAGCTGCAAGTTTATAGTTCTAAGGCCAGAGAAATGTCCAAACTAAGGCACCGAGAGAAAGATACCTAAACTCCAAAGAAAGGGTGGCTGAAGTTTGGGATTTCTCTCTTAGCTGGGAAGGCACACGATGATGCCTGTTAGCTTTCTCTCCTCATTTCACAAGGTTTCCTTGGGGGTATTTTTCTTCTGCATCTCCAGAGGTCTCTAGCTGTGTAGTCTCTCATGACTCTAAAGCTTTGTCCAAAATGCTTCTCTCTTAAAGGGCTCCAGTAAGCAACCCCACCTTGAATGGGTGGAGACACATCTCCATGGACACCATCTAATCAAAAGTTACTTCCCACAATTGGGTGGATCACATCTCCATGGAAACAATCAAAAGGATCCCACCTAGCAATATTGAATGAGAATTAAAGGACATGGCTTTTCTGTGGTACATGACAGTTTCAAACTGCCACAGTAACTTAATCATGTAACAATCACATATAATTAGTTCTATTCAATGTTGTGATGCTAAGTGTTTTAAAACCAGTTGTCAAGCAAAAACAGATAATCAAAACTGCTTTCAGTTGTGTAAAGTCTGCCATCATGGCCTTTTGCAGGCTTCTTTCCTGATGCCATGAAAGCAGAGCTGGGAAGATTGTGCCCAGAGAGCACTCAAGAGCTGTCATGAGGGGGCTCCAGCACTCCCTGGTTCTACATCTGGAATATATTTTTCCACTGACTAAGCTGTCAGCTTTTCAATCATTCACATTCTTTTATAATGTTTTAATGTCTACAAAGATATTCAGATTTAATTGATCTCCTTTACCAAAAATTATCTTGTCTCACTATTTTTTTTTACAGAAAATGTAATATTATAATTACTTAAATTTCCATGAGCATTACATTCAGTTTGTAAATTAACTTGGAGGAATGACACCTTGACAATACTCAAAAACTGCTATGAAGGAAAAGAAGTGTTTCTGTTCTGAGTCTTGGTTTATATTCTACAGAACATTTTCCTATTCATTTTTTCCTCTCAGATTCCCTAATACACTTATTATAAAGTACATTGAAGTTTCTGTGTGTGTGTGTAAGTATGTGTTTTTATTCATGGTACTGTGAATGTAAGGAGGATTTCTTATTTACCTATAGGTCTTCCAAATAATTTCTACTAAATGATTACACTATTACTTGGGTTAATATGCTAAGATCTAGAACAACACAGGCTAACTTTGATCTTGGCATTCTAATGTCTTTTCATGTGACTCTGAATATGTTACATAATAACTTGCTTCATCAATTTTCTTGTCAAATTCAAGATGATAATGAAACTTACATAAAATAATTGTCAAGAGAGATCAAACTAATTTTGTAAAAAACTTACAATTCTTGGTGAAAACCTCAAATTGTTTAGCAATTTTTAATATCTTCTACAATTTGCATCTTACTATGTTCATTAACTTCTAACATAGGAAATTCCTTGGTGACAATCCACTAATAACAATCTACTCAGCATTTGTTATCAGAGATATTTTTTTCTCATTCTTCTCTTTTCTTACTTTCTGTTTGAGTGGGTGTGTGTGTTTATGTGTGTGTGTGTGGACCTGTTTGCTTCACTCTCTTTAGGGAGCTTACAAAACGTAAAATAAAGGAGTTAGAAACTCCTAATGATTTTCATTTAGTCAGGCTTCTTATTTTTGTTCAATTTTCATTTATAAGTTACTGCTCTTTAAGAGTGTAGCTTGTGGCAATCTCCGACATTTAATCTTTTAAATTTAAATGTTTCTTATTATTTTATTTTAATGGATAATACTTTATATGGCTCTGTATTGTCAGGGTTCTCTAGGGAAACAGAACCAACAGGAGATATCTACAAATATGAGATTTTATAAAAGTGTCCAGCACAATGGTGGGGATACATGATTCCAAATTCCACAGGGGAGGCCACCATCTGACAGCTCTGAAGAAGGTCTTTGATGAATTCCCCAGGAGAGGTTGGCTCAAGCAGAGAGAGAGATTCTCCCTTCTGACTTCTTCAAAGCTTTCAATTAATTAGATTAAATTTTACTAATTTTGGAAAACACTCCCGTTGGCTGGCTGCAGATGTATCATACATAGATACAATCAATTTGTTAATGAGTTAATAAACCAGCCGCAAAATATCATTACCATAACCATTACGCCAGTTCTTGCTTGACCAGACAACTTGGCACCATCTTATGGCCAAATTGTCACATGAACCTAACCATAACAGTCCATCCCTTGTCAACTTGGCAGCTATAGACACCACTGACCAAGATTAAGCCATACTTAATTTCTAAATGGAACACGACGGTAGACATATTTTTCACATAATAATACTCAACTATTCTGTATACAACCAGAAGCACACTAAATCTCTCCAGAAAATTGTGCAAGTCCTTGGGTAACATTCACTCTTAAATCGATGTCCTATAACTTAAATACTATGACACGAACAATACAACTTATGTCATTTGATAAGGAGATAAGGTAGAAAAGAAAACAAAGATATTTGCTTTATGTATAAAAACAAACATACTCCTAACAAAGCAAGGAAGAAATATTCATGCAATGACAGACCTCGTTTCTGTAACTGGTCACATAGTCATAGTTCACATTTATCACTACCTCCTTCCACTACCCTTTCCATGTTCCTGTTACCTTCAGCAATCATGTCACCTGGCTGTGGCTCTTTGCCTATTGAGGTGACCCAGACCTTCATTTCTGAAGTTTCTAGGCAATTGGTAGTCCTGCCCAGATTGGGTTGTTGCAGTTTTCTGTTGACTTTAATCACAGGGCATGGTAGTACTAAGAGATATCCAACAGAATCTACTGCATTCTAGGAAAACTCTTTACCTCAATTGTGTAGTTACAGTCCTACTTCCCCTTGATAATCAGAATTATTCACCTCAACCAGTATAGTAATCACCTTCCTTGCCTGTTGATTTTCCTTGCCTGTTGATTCAGAGGCATGAGAAGCCCAAACTGGCCAGGTGGCAGTCTTTAACTTCCAGCTCAAAGGAATCATTGTTGGGTCTCCTGGTGGGAACACCCTTCCTTTTGGAACTAAGACCTATAGGTCAGCATAGCTGAAATTTGCAGGAACAGCAAACAAAAATTTTCCCAGTAGATTACTAGGGGTGATTGTGAGTGGTACCTCTCCCATTTCCACACTTTGATTCCTGGACCCACGAATCCTGACTATCAGAGAAACAGCACAGTAGTGTGGACACTGTCTTAGATCATACACAGCCTCCCAGAGAATGTTGCCCCAGCCCTGCAAGGTATTGACACCTAATTGACACCATAATTGAGTCTTCAAAAGCCATTCCACCATTCTATCAAGCCAGCTGTCTCTGTGTGATGGGGAGGAGGGTAAGACCAGAAAATTCCATGACCATGTGCCCCATCCCTCATTTCATTTGCTGTGAAGTGGGTTCCTTGATCAGAAACAATGCTATATGGAATACTCGGACAGTGCGTAAGACATTTTGTAGATCTATGGATGATAGTTTTGGCTGAAGTACTATATACAGGGATTCAAACCCATATCCAGAGTATGTGTCTATTCCATTTAGAACAAATCGCTGCCCCTTCAATGATGTAAGTGGTCCAATGTAATCAGCCTGCCACCAGGTAGCAGGCTGATCACCTTGGTGCCATATCAGGGACTGAGTGTGGGTCTCTACTACTGGCAGATTGGGCACTCAACAGCGTCTATGGCTGCGTCGGCCTTGGTGAGTGGAAGTCCATGTTGCTGAGCCATGCCTAACTTCCACAACTATAATCATGATTTCTTTGTTCATGAGCCCAGTGGGGAAGGGAAAGAGGATGACTGGTATCCATAGAATGGGGCATCTTATTCACTTGATTATTAAAACCTTCCTTTGCCAAAGTCACTCTTTGGTGAACATTCACCTGGGACACAAATATCTTCATATGTTTTGTTCACTCAGAAAGCTCTATCCACTCAACTCTTTCCCAGACCTCTTTGTCACCAATTTTCCAATCATGTACCTTTCAAGCCCCTGACCATCCAGCCAAACCATTAGCAACAGCCCATGAATCAACGTGCAAATGCACCTCTTGCCAATTGTCCTTCCAAGCAAAATGAACTACCAGGTACACTGCTCAAAGTTCCACCCACTGGGAGGATTTCCCTTCAACACTGTCCTTCAGGGACATCCAGGAAGGGGTAACACTGCAGCTGTCCACTTTGGGATAGTACCTGCGTATTGTGCAGAACTATTTGTAAGCCAGGCCCGAGTTTTGTTTTCCTCAGTCATATCCCTAAGGTAGGACAATGAAGTTATATTGCTGACCTGCCAGCTGAAAGCAAACTGTTTCTGGTGGTTCTTACTAATAGCTATTGAGGAAAAGCATTTGCTAGTTCAATAGCTGCATATTAGGTATGAGGAGATGTGTTGATTTGTTCAAGCAATGATGCCACATCTAGAATAGCACCTGCAATTGGTGTCACCACCTGGTTAAATTTATGATAGTCCACTGTCATCTTCTGTGCTGGTTTGAAACTGCTGTGTACTCCAGAAAAGCCACATTCTTTAAACCTCATTCAATATTGTTGGGTGGGGTATTTTTTATCATTTCCAAGTGCATGTGACCCACATGTGGGTGGGAACTGTTGATTAGTTTGTGTCCATGGAGGTGTGTTGCCCACCCATTCAATGTGGACTTGCCTGCTAGAGTCCTATAAAAGACAATGGCTTTTGAAAAACTTCATACCTGACACAGACCAGAATCTTTGGAGGTGCAGAAAGAAAATGCCCCTAGGGAAGCCATTTGAAAGGAGAAGGAAAGTCAGAAGAAAAAGCCAACAGATGTCATCATGTGCCTTCCCAGTTGACAGAGGTGTCCAGAAGCCAAAGACTCCAGCAGCCAAGATTTCCCCTCCTGGATACCTTAGTTTGAACATTTTTATACTCTTAGGACTATAAACTTGCAACTTAATAAATTCCCTTCCATGTCTGGTATATTGCATTCTAGCAGCATTAACAAACCAAATCACCCTCCAAGACCCATCTGTTTCTTGCACAAGCCCCATAGGAGTCTTGCATGTGCATCTGGTGGGAATCATGACCCATGCATCTTCCAAGCCTTAAGAATGGCACTAATCTATGAAATCCTCCCAGGAATTCACTGTTGCTTCTGATTTTCTATTTTTCTAGATAGAGGCAGTTGTAGAGGCTTCCACTTGGTCTTTCCTACCATAATAGCCCTGACTCCATAAGTCAGGGAACCAATATAGGGATTCTTCCTAGTGCTAAGTATGTTTATTCCAATTATGCATTCTGGAACTGGATAAATGACCACAGAATGGGTCCCAGGACCCACTGGACCCACTGTGAGATGAGCCTGACCTAAAATTCCATTGATCACTTGACCTCCATAAGCCCCGACTCTGAACAGTGAAACAGAGGGATGTTTTGGGTCTGCTGGAGGTAATATTACTTCTGAGCCAGTGTCCAATAATCTCTGAAATATATGATCATTTCATTTTCTCCAATGCAGAGTTACCCTGGTAAAAGTTCATAGGTAGGTACCCTTGGGAAAGGTTGAGAGGAAGATTAACAAAAATTTGGGGCAGTGTAATGGAGTCCTTGTGCAAGTTTACCTGGTCTTCCCCTCATTCAAGAGCCTCTGGGTCTGTGTACTTTCTTAAGTCTGAAAATTGATTAGGGGGCCATGACTCTGTTTTATAAGTTAATTCAAACTTTTGTTCATTTGACCTAGAACACTTCTGCTTATACAGATCAAACTAGAATTTATCAGATTGCCCATCTATTTTACTTCTAGCTACCCCATGATCTCTTAACCAATGCCATATGTCTGCAACTCAAATTATCTGGACTGTTTCTTTGAGTCTGCAGTCCATATGGTAACCACCCTCACCTTGCCTTTCATGATTAAGTGCTATTACATGGCTTCTGTGAACTCAGGATCTGACCATTCCCATTGTGTTCAAGGATTCCAGCTCAGTGACAGCAGTTCACAGAGTAATATCTGACCAACAGAGAAGAGTGGCTACAGAACTCTTCAGGGATAATAGAGCTAATCTCATAAATTTCTTTGTAATAGTCCTGGTAAAAGGTGTGTACTCTGGACATACCTGGGGTGTGTCATCCATGATAAATCCATTCTGACATTATAATCTCTCTAAGACTTTGGATCCCCTCATCTACATTATCCCAAGGCAGTTCTGGCATTTCAGGCAGTGTGGGCCACTTTTTGATCCATATTTCATCCAACCACCCAAACACACTGTTAACGTCCTTTCTAACCCCTCAAAAAACAACATTGAATGAAGAATTTCTGTTTAGTGGTCCCATAACATAAATTTAGCTTGATCAAACTTTATATTCCTTCTGCCCTTATCCCTCACCCTTAATATCCATTTCCACACATATTCCTCTGATTTCTGTCTATATACATTAGGAAACTCAAGCAGTTATTTTTAAATATAGTGTACTTCCTCATGGATCACATTTGGACTTCACCTTTTAGGACCAGTTGAAGCTTTAGTCTAGTTACAGGTCTTGAAGAAAGGAAGAGTAGTTGGAGTGGGTAATGAAAAAACTAGAAACGTCTTTCAAGCCAATTCCCTCAGGGCATTTCATAGCAGTTTCAGCTAGTAAAACAGGATTAAACTCTCCAAACAGGAGAAAAGGCTATTTCCCCAGGGGAGGTGGTTACAGGTTTAGCAGGCACAGAAAGGTTAATGGATGGCAGACTCCTTAAGGCAGCCTGGAGATTGGGTGGATCTTTCCTCAGGGCAGGCTGGAGATAAGGCAGCTGTTTCTCAGGACAGACTCTTAGAGGTTCATCTAGCAAAGACTCAACAGAGTGTATGTCCCTACTCACATTATCAACCTATATGTCCCCATCCCAGTTTTCAGGATCCCACTCTTTTCCAATCAGTGCCTTTACTTTAACACTGAAAGGTTAAGATTTCAGTTTATGTTGTAAACCTGCCACTCACACAATTATATTCTGAACCTGTTTCTCAGGTCTGCAACCACAGGAAAAAGGATTTTTTTCCTGGGCACCCCATAGAAACTTTTACATCTTTCAAAAGGCATGTAAGTTGCAAACTTGAAAACTTCAGCTCACTCCTTTCTCTTATAACTCTCTCCAGCCTACCTAAGAATGCCAGCCAATATTACTGTTCATTTTAACTCTACAACTCTGTTAAGGTTTCAGAAACATTGTCACCCAGAGCCTTGCCTCATATAAGCATACAGTTAGCAGGATTAAATGATGTGTATCTGTATTTGCAACTCATGTCAGGGACAATCAGTGCCATTTTGACTACTGGAAATAGAGTCATTAGTGCCTTTGTTTCTAATCAGAGTATAAAACCAATTGCAAAAAAACAAAAGAAAGAAAAAACATTTTAAAAATTCTGTTTCTCAAGAACCCCTCCTGTTACCATGCTATATTAGTCAGGGTTCTCTAGGGAAACCAAAAGAAGAGATCTGTAAATCTGAGATTTTCTGAAAGTGTCTCATGCAACTGTGGGGGGGTGCATGAATCCAAATTCTGTAAGGTAGGCCACAAGCTGATAGCAAGTATGAAGGTCTTCAATGAATCTCCCTGAAGAGGCTGGCTGGCTAGAGCAGAGAGAGAGAGGGAGTCTCTCTTCTGACTTCTCCTTTAAAGCCCTCAACTGATTAGATTAAATGTCATTGATAGCAGAAGACACTCTCCTTGTTGACTGCAGTTGTAATCAGCCATGGATACAATCAATGCATGCTGACGATTAATAAATTAGCCTTCTGGTTCAATAACCAGCCATGAAATGTCATTACAGTAGTGGTTAGGCCAGTGCTTGCTGGACCAGACAATTGGGTGCCATCATGTGGCCAAGTTGACCAATGACCCTAACCATAACAAACTCAAAATTCAAAACTGTAAAAATGTGATAAAACAAAATGTTTCTCTCCTATGTCTAACTTTCAATTATTAGATCCCTTTCCACAGACAAGCAGTATTATCGATGTCTTGTATTTCTGTCCAGGAAAATTTTCTATATATACCAGCAAATATGCATGGGTGTATATGCATGTATATGTTTTTATCCTTTTTATTTTACAAATGGTAGCAGTATTCTGCATGTTACTTCTTTCATTTAAAAGATACCTTAGAAAATATTCTATATTGATAAATAAATAATTCCTCATTAGTTTTTGTTCTTTCCTGCATCGGCAATGTATGGATGTATCATAAATTAACCAACCTTTTTCAAACATATAATTTCCTTCTTTTAAATTATTTGCAAGGACTAATAATGTTATAGTGAGTAATCCTTTACCTGCATCATTCCTTGCATGTGAGTAAATCTGTAAGATAAATTCCTATAAGTGGAATTGCTGGTCAAAGGAGATCAATAATTTATAATGTTGATGAAAACTCCCAATTACCCTCTATACATATCATACCGATTTATACACCCACAAGTATAGCGTAACAGCTTTATTTCTTTAGAGATTTTCCATTAAAAATAGTCAAACTTTTGTCTTTGACAATCTGAAAGAAAAATTGTAAATCTTTTAAGTTTTATCGTACCTGCCTTTCTCATTTTATGAGAGATTACATCTATTTTTGTATGTTTATGAGAGCTTTTTATATCCTTTCATGAACTATATCTTCTTTTCCCATTTCTCCATTGTGCTTTTCGTCATTTTCTCACTAGTTTGTAGTCAGTCTTTATATATCAGGAAAATTAACCTCATGATTAATAAGTTTGGAATATGTATAATGTCTAAAATGATTTCTAAGATATTTTTCTTTCAATATATTTACATATTTAATTCAATTAGAAATTTATCATGGTTTTAAGATGTGAGTTGTGGCATAAACTTCAGTTTTTTTCTATATGACTATCAGGTCCCAGGACAATTGACTCAGTTGTTCACATTTTTCTCCACTGATTAGTATGATACTTTTATAGTATATTATATTTTTATTTGTATTTGAAGTTTATTTGCATTTCTCTTGCATTCATTTCCTTGTTCAGTTTATTTGTTAACCAGTACCAGAGTTTCCATTGTAAGTTTTATTATCTAAGGCAATACCCTCCTTGTGATTTTTCCTTTCAGAATTCTTCTATTTTTGCTAGCTAATCATCTACACAGTTATCAGTTTGACTAATTAAGTAATTTTCTGAATTCAGTTTTCTTGGAATTATCTTAAATTTAGATTATTTAAGGAGAAGTGACATCTTTATTCACAAAATCTTCCCCCCATATTATCCCATTTAATTAAGATGTGCTGTCCCTATAACTATTTCACTATTCTTAGCCTTTGCCCTAGGATTTTGATTTTTGCTATTTTAAATGAGGTATCTTCTTTTATCATACATTTTCAATAATTTTTATTTGTACATATGAAAATGATGTATTATGTATGATTTTTTAAATCCAGATACTTTAATGATTTCTTTAAGTGCCATTATTGTTTTTCCACTACGTATATTGTGATATTCTATGCAGATAGTCATAATATTTGAAGAGAATGATAATTTATGAGCCCTATTCCAATTTTTATACCCCCTAATTAATTTTCCTCTTTCCCCCCTTTGACTATTAGTTAAAAATAAATGTTTATTGATAGTGTTTTAACAGGCATAATTATTAGTTTTTATTGTAATGCTAGTGTTCATATAAATTATCCACTTTATATAATGTCACCCTGGGGCTAAAACAGATGGCTTAACCTGGTATGAGCACATGTAAGTATTTCTACTACATAGCTTTATCATCGAAACAAAGAATAAGTGTAACTTTGTTTTTGTAATGGGTTGGCTGCCAGAACACAGAGGTTGTGAAAACACCACCAAATCTTAAGCCAAAGTGGGGAAGGTAAAGCCTTATATCAACATTATCATTATTGGACATGCAGAGTTGAGAAAGTCCATCACTACTGGCCACCTAATTTTAACCATGTGGTGGAATCAACAAAGAACCATAAAAAAAATCAAAACATAGGCTGTTGAGCTGGGAAGGGGCTCCTTCAAGTATAACTAGGTCTTGGGTAAACTGAAAGCTGAATATGAGTATGGTATCATTGATATCTCCCTGTGGAAATATGAGACCAGTAAGTATTATGTGTCTATCACCAAAGCCAAGGGACAGAGACTTTATCATAAGCATGATTACAGGAGTATCTAAGGCTGACTTGTGGTGTACTAATTGTTGTTGCTAGTTTAGGTGAATTTGAAACTACTATCTCCAAGAATTGGCAGATCTGTAAGCATGCCTTCTGGCTTACACACCTGATGTGAAACAACCAATGTTGGTGTTAAAAATGCATTCCACTGAGTCACCTCACAGCCAGAAGAGATTTGAGGAATTCATTAAGGAAGTCAGCACTTACATTAAGAAAAGTAGATTCATCCTTGACAGTACCATTTGTGCCAGTTTTCGCTTCAAATGGTGGTAGCATTTTAGACCCAAGCTCACATTTTGTTTCAAGGGATGTAAAGTCTCCACAAGAATGGCAATGCCACTGGAACCACACCACCTGAAGCTCTGGATTGCATCCTGCCACCTTTCATCCAACTGGCAAGCCCTTGCATCTGCCCCTTCTAGATGTCTACAGAACAGGTGCTAGTGGTCTTGTCCCATTGGCTGAGTGGAGACTGGTGTTATCACATCCAGGCATAGTGGTCAGCTTTGCTCCAGTTACAACCAAAGTAGTCTGTTGAAATGTACCATGAAGCTTCAAGTGAAGCTCTTCTTGGGAACAATGTGGGCTCCCATGTCAAGAATATTTCTGTAAAAGTTGTTCATCATGGCAACATGGCTGAACTATCTCACCAATGGAAACAGTTGGCTCTTCCTGCTGAGGTAATTATCCTGAAACATACAGGCCAAATCAGTGCTGCATATACAGCTGTGGTGGACTATCACCTGGCTCACACTGCTTTAAATTTGCTGAGATAAGGAAGATTGATTGCCAGTCTGGTAAGTTACTGGAAAATGGCCCCAAATTCTTGAAGTTTGGTGATGCTGCCATCACTGATATGGTTCCTGGCAAGCCTATGTGTGTTGAGACCTTCTTTGAATATCCTTCTCTGGGTAGCTTTGCTATTCTTTTTTTTACATGGGCAGGCACCAGGAATCGAACCCGGGTCCTAGCTTTGCTATTCTTGATGAGACAGACAGTCACTATGGTTGCCATCAAGTCAAGGAACAGAAGGCTGCTGGAGCTGACAAAGTCACCAAGTCTTCCCAGGAACCTCAGAAGCTAAATGAGTGTTACTCATAGCACCTGCCATTCTACTCATAATCAGTGATAGAAGTACAGTCTCAGAACTGTCTCAATTGGCCATTTAAGTAAAAGACTGGTTAATGATAACAATGTATCATAAATCCTTTAGTAAGGAAGGGATGTTTTTGTAAAATTTGTCTTTTCTGTGGCAATTTTAAGTTATTAGATTTAAAATTAGTACTTTTTGTACGGAAAGAATTTGATAAAAAAAAATACGCCACAGAATTTTGAGACTCATTAAAACAAACTTTAACAAGAAAGTTGTGTCTTCTTTTGAAAGGTCAACCCTGAATTGTTTGGCAAAAGGCTTAAAATTGCCCATAATGTATTTCTGGTGTTCAATCTGTTGAAATTTGCTAAGAGTTTGATAGTTCAGAGTTAATCAATTCTCTTTTTAGGATAGGAATTGAGGTGTTTTTGTCTTTGTTTTTCACCTATGGCTAAGAAGAGGGAGCATCGCTTAAGCTGACTTTAGTACTTAGTAAAAAGTTAAGAGGAGTAGTTTGTTGGTTACAACACTTGATTAGGACAAAAAGTCATACTAACTTGTGATGTTCATAAACTACATTTCAAAAATGCCAAGATCTGTAATAAAAGTCTTGGGTCACATACAGATTTTAGTTTTATGTAATTATATCAGTATTGAGTAAATTTGAGAGATAATTGTATCTAGGTCCTCAGAAAAGTAAAGTACTAAACGTTGAAAACAGAGGTGAAGAATTCTATCAAAAACATCACTTAATCTTGTGATCATGCTTTATTGGTCTTTTTGGATTCATTAATATGTTGAACTGTACTTTTCCAAATAGCAAACCATCTTTGCAGTCCCATAAATCTTCACTTAAAAACGTTGTATCATATATTCTGCTTAATAACAATTTATTTAGGACTTGCATTGATATTTATAGTAGTTTTGAAAGAAACACTATTTTTTTTACTATAGTCCTCTTGAGGTTAGAGCCTAATATAATGTTCACTTCCTAAAATTGACTTGTTCTTTTCCCTTCTTTTGGTATACTCATTTTGCTTTTTCTTGAATTAGCCAATGAATGTAATAGGTATAATTTTTATTTTGGGGAATATATGGAACAGTCATTGGGTTAAGTCTGGAACTCTGAAGGGCCTGTGATTTGGCCTTTCTTGTAGACTAAAATGTGAGCCTAACACAGGCTGTCTGTATCAGAGATTTCACTTTTGTTTACTCCTAGCAATTACAGCAGCCAGAGTAAAATCAGAGCACTGGTTCACCATGCTCGATTCCCCACTGGGCAATATGGTGAGGGCAAGATGTGCACCTCTGGGTGTAGGGTTTGTACCAGAGGCGAGCAACTTTGAAATTATGGAAGTCAGGTGCTTCTAGCCCAGATGTTCATCCTCCTTCCTTGAGATAAATGAGAGCAAGAGAAAGAGCAAGAAGGAGATGGAAAGAGGCATTAGCTTTTACCTGGAATGTAAGCAATTGATTCCAGGGAGGTTTTTTAAAAAAGCTTAATCAAACTTTGAATGGAAGCATATGGTTTCTGGGAAGAAGGAGAAGCATCTCTGGGTCCCTCACCTTTAGAAGGAGAGCAAATGGGTTCGTGGAAGGGGATACATTTCTGTCTTTATGGCATGTCAATTTCAATTGCTCAGAAAGCTGTGACTATACAAGGATAAGAAATATAGGAAGGGAGGCTTATTTCTCAACATTTTGAACAAAATTTTCTTTTCTACAGTAAGTTTTTTGTAGGTTTTGTAAATATTTTGGTATGAGTTCTAGTTGATTATATTTTCCTAGAACAGTATTCATTTCACTCAAGTTTATAAATGCATTTGAAAAAACTTGAACAAATCACTGGAGTTTTATTTCATTTTTCTCTGTTTTGGTGGTTATTCCATATTTATTTTGAATACCATTATTTTATTCCTTTTATCTTAATATGACTAGTTAATTTTTCTTCTTTTCTTTTTTAGAGGATGAGCTATTAGGCTTTTTTCAGTTGCTCCTTTGTTTTCTAAGTAACTAATTCTGCTTCTAACCTAATAATTCTTCCCTTATATTGTTGTTTTTTATCTAACATCTTGACTTTTGGTGACATTTCTTTTATAAATGTTGTTTCATTTAATGTAAATACTTTAATATATGAATTTCCCTCATATTTTACATGGACATAATATGATATCGCTGTGGCTTTTTTATATCTGCCTTTCATTTATTTTAAATTTTCAAGGTGAAATATCCAGAGGAAAACAAAGAAGTAGTCCAAAAATCCACCATTCACATATACCTGGTGATATCTTTTTAAATTAAAATAATTTATGTACATGATGTAGAAATTCTAGCAGTGCAGAAGATAGTAAAATTGAAATTAAAGTTTTTTTTTACCCTACACACCTTCAAAAGTTAACATTCTATTTTTATTATTGCTTATAAAAATTTCCATATGCTACTATATATGCATCTCTGGATATATACCATATTAAAATGTTCAGAAGGATTGTACTTTAATTGTATAGATAATATCTCTTAGAGAATTTTACATACCAGTGCCTAGAGCTCTATTACATTCTCTTGAGTAGATGCACACTAACATACAGTTTTTGAACATTAGGCATTTGTTAAAAGGAACAGTACTGTGCTTTGTAAGAATAAAGGCAGAATTATTTGGCACTCATTATTTGAGGAAATGATTAGATTGGATTCAAAACCAACCCTTGATAAAGTGCTTGCTTTTTCAGAAGGAGAATACAGACAAAACCTAAAGGAGGGTAACTAAATCCCATAGGGTATCATATATTTTCTAGATATTCTGGAGTTTACATTTGAAGTCCAACTTTGGGCAAAGCATTGTTTGAGGAAGAGTTTTTCTTCATTAAGTTTCATGTAAAAGAGCACATTGCTTTATTTTTTAATTATTTTTTGTGCTATCAAGCTTCAGTTAAAGTTATCTATGTATTTATGCACTATCTGGCCATATTTAAAGGCTTTGGTTCTCTCTGATATATGATCAATTCCTATAAAAATTCCATGGGTGAGTTCTCGATCAGAGTGTAAGATGCTTCAGGATTCCCTTCCCCCACAGAATCTTTGAACGTCTAGTAAAGACCAGCAAAGCCATGTTCCTCAAAACTCCAGAAAATAGTTAAAAGGCTTCAGTGACTGGATGAGTGCTGAATCAAGAAAAAAAACAACTTAAAACGTTTGGAGAAGTTCAGTTCCTGTCACCTGGCTGGCCCTCCCAGGCACCCCCTGGGATGTGAAGTGCTTTGCATACTTCTTGTGGGTCTCTGGTCCTGTTCTGGAATGAACAAGTAACCTCTATGTGCATATGGGGTCCCAGGATATTGGTGAAAATTATTGGATGGCAGCCTGAAAGACTGAACCAGGACACTGGCTCACTCTCCCTGAACTTGGCCCCCAGGCAGAAGCAGCTTGCAGACAGCTAAAGCAGGGTAATAAACAATGAAATCAAAGCAGCCTGGTGCAAAGGATGACTATTTTTGAGAAATACAATAAAGCACCTAAGAGGGTATGTTAAGTAAAATAAATTAGTTGCCTCCATTGATGTTCCCAGGAGCAACTTCTTTTCTAAGATGTAACAGGGACTTTCTAAAGAGTTAAAAAATAAAAATGAGGGTTTTCTAGAAAACAAACAAACAGGATATACCCTGTAACAGTTGCAGTTTAAGCAACAATTAGAAATAAGCTGGTTTGGGTCCAATGAAATGCCAACCAGAAATAGATAAATATACTGTAATAACCAATTTATGACCATTCCCTACTGTGTAAGACTCTTCTTTATAATAAGGAATCTAAATGTTGACCAATTATTGTAACTTCCTCTGTGGAATCCCCTAATTGCATTATGAGCAGATGTAATTTGCTTACTATGTTGAGACTCTTAATTCAACTTGCTATTCCTGCTCGAGCAGTTTCTATTTCAATAAATATATTATATTGGTCATTATTAGAGATTCAGTTTCTTTTGACAAGGGGGAAAGTATTTCATAGGAAATGGAGGTGGCGTTCAGATGAATGTAAGTAGAGGAATTCCTAAATCCACAAACACAAGCCCTGGAAAAGATGCAGCCTTAGAAAAAAACAGAGAGGACACTGCACTTTAACCTTGGGCTGATCTTCTTGATAGAAAGCTAAACACTGAAGGAGAACAACTGTTACAGCCTATTTGCAAAGACATTAAAGGGTTGTTGTTGCTGGTTTTTTTTGTTTGTTTTTTGTTTTTTTTGGCATTTGTTTGCATTTGTTAGCTCCTGGCACTCAAGGAATTTGTCATATCACTAGCTGAATATACAATTAAGGTAGCACAGCTCAGGGACTAAATCCCAGAGTTAACACAAACATATTAAAATGTACACTGTGCAGCAAAAGAATACAAAACAAATAAAAAATCAGGAAATGGCCCATTCAGAGAAACAGGATAAAACTTCAGAAGCCATCATTGTAGAAAGCCAGACTTTGGACATACAAGACAGAGACTTTTAAAACATGGTCTATTATATGTTTAAAGAGATAAGGAAAAATATGAAGAAAAAAATCTAAAGGATATCAGGAAAAGTATGAATGAACAGTATAAGAATGTCAATAAAGAAAGAAAATTTTTAAAAGGAGCCAAGCAAAAGTAACTGAAATAAATAATTCCCTAAAAAGTCTCAACAGAAAACTGGAGCTAAAAAAAAAAAAAAGAATAAGTGAATTTGAAGATAGCAAAATTGAAATAATATAGGCTGAAGGCAGAAACAAAGAAAACAAGTGAACAGAACCAAAGAACCCTGTGGGACATGATTGTGGTGGTCCCACAAAAAAGAAGAAAGAGAGAAAGGGACAGAAGGAATATTCAAAGAGATAATGGCAGAAAAGTTTCCAAGTTTAAGGAAAAACGATATGCACCCTCAAGAACCCAACAAATCCCAATCAGGAAAAACTGGAAGAGAAAAAGCCCAGATACATTGAAATCAAGCTATCAAATGCCAAGGACAAGACAAAGTTCTGACATCTGCAAGAAAAAGAAATGTTATGTATAAGGGAGCCCAATAAAATTAAGTTCCAATTTGTCATCAGAAACCACGCAGGCAAGAGGACAATGGAACAAAATATTTAAAGTACTAAATGAAAATAAATGCCAACCAGAATGTTATATCTGGTAAGATTGTCTTTCCAAATGACGGAAAGATGAATACATTCCCAGAAAATCAAAAGCTGATGGAGTTCATCACCACTATTTCTACCCTACAGGCAACACTTAAAGGAATTCTTCAGACTGAAAGGAAAGAACATTTGATTAGTGGATTGAAGCTGAATAAACAATAAAGACCTCTGGTAAAGTTAACTATATAGGTAATTATAAATGCCAGAAATATGGTATTGTACTTTTGTAACTCCATTATTTAATTCCTACATGTCTTAAAACTCAAATGCATAAAAATAATGATGTGTACGCTTCTGGTAGACAAGGTATAAAGTTATATTTGGGAACAAGTACAATATAAAGATGGGAATGGAGAGAAATAGAAACTGTGTTTGTATATGTGATTGAAGTTAAGTTGGTATCAAATCAAACATGATATAGAACATGAAATTTAAGTCCCATTGTAAACACAAAGAATATATCTGAAAAATGTATACAGAACAAAATAAGAAGGGACTCAAATTGATACAACAACAACAAAAAATCAAATTAATATGAAAGAAGGCATTAGTGGAAGAATTAAAGAGCAAAATGGTATGAGATATACAAGAACCAAATAACAAAATGGTAGAAGAAAATCCTGCATTGCCAACAGCTACTTTAAACATAAATGAATTAAATCCCCCTGTCAAAAAGCAAAGATTAGCAGAAAGGATAATAACGCATGACTGTACTATATGCTGCTTATAGGAGACTCACTTTAGTTAAAGGCACAAATCAGTTCAAAGTGAAAGGATGGAAAAAATATAAACCATACCAATAGTAATCAAAAGAGAGCTGGAGTACATATATCAATATCATATAGAATAGACTATTAGTCAAAACCGTTATAAGGGACAAAGTAGGTCACTAAATACAGATAAAGGTGTAAATTCAACAAGAAGATATTAAAATTACAAAAATATATATAATGTCAGAGCCCCAAAATATATGAACCAAATATTAACAGAGATGAAGGGAGAAATGCACAAATTCATACTAATAATAGGAAACTTCAATATACTACTTTCAATAATTGAACATACAGACAGAAGATAAATTAAAAAATTAAAGGCTTGAATGATACTGTTAAACAACTAGCCCTAACAGATATATATATGTAGAACACTTCATTCAATACAGCAAAATACTCATTCTTCTGTAGTGGACATGTATCATTCTCTAAGATAGGCCATATATTATGCCAAAACAAGTTGCAATAAATTTACAAAATTAATTCATAAAATATATCTCCAGGAAGCTAGGAATCAGTAACAGAGGGAGAACCAAAATTCACAAAAATTTGAAAATTCAACAACTCTTAACCATCTACGTGGTTAAGGAAGAACTCACAAGGGAAATTAGGAAATACCTTCAGGAAAATGGAAATGAAATGCAACATACCAAAACTTATGGGATGCAGCAAAGGCAATGCTGAGAGCTAAATTTATAGCTGTAAATGTTCACATTTAAAAAGAAAGGAAATCTCAAATCTAAAAAAAATAGATAAATGGGACTTCATCAAATTAAAACCTTTTGTGCATCAGAGAACTTCCTAATGAAAATAAAATACAATATACAGAACAGGAGAAGATGGCCTTTGGGGCATATTTATTTAGAGTTATTTTTCCTAAGATGTGAGTTTCTCACAGGGGGTATTGGGGTAACAGAGTTAATTGATGGGCTGTGCCTAAACCTGGAGCAGCCCTTTCTATGTTGAAGCAAATAACATCCACAAAATTTCATGGACCTACTTCAATAGATCTGCTTCATACAGATCATTCTTAGGTATTTAGCACTTTTGTATCATGGAAATAAAATGCAAACTGCATTTCCTAAATATAAAAATTAAATAAAATTTAATGGGAAAAAATAAGGGTTTAATTTCTAGAATATACAAAGAAATCACACAACTCAACAACAATAAAAACAAACAACCATTTTTTAAAAATGAACAAAAGACTTGAATAGACATTTTATCCAAGAAGTTATTCAAATGGCCGAAAAAACACATGAAATGATGCTCAACATCATTTGACATTAGAGAATTGTGAATCAAAGCCACTGTGAGATATCATTTCTCACCCACCAGAATGGTCACTATTAAAAATGAAAAATAACAAGTGTTGAAGAGGATATGGAGAAATAGGAACACTCCTTCATTATTGGTAGGAAAAGAATATATAGCACGTCTGATTCTTCCCAAATACTTTATGGAGGCTGGACATCTTGTTCCATCCACATTTTAGACTCAGCCTTCTATCGCAGTGAATGACCATGTCCTGACCCACATTTGATATTTTGCCATTAATTTCCCTTGTCTATTTTCTGTAGGTGTTTTTACCTAACCTTCATCTAAGTCCTCTCTTCCCCTCAACTCCTTTTCATATAATGTTTCGGAGGGAGTTTTGATGGGATTTGATTTACTTTACCTATTTAAGGTAATTTCAGGAAATTTGAATGATATGGTGTTCTCTGACTCCTAGTAATGAGATTATATGGGTGCTGTGCTCTTTTATTTTTTGTGGCATTGCCTGAAAAGATGAAGAAGAAATTCAGAATTAGGCAACTCTGTATAGTTTAGCATTTTTAAACATTTTATATATGCATATGTAAGAAAACTATTGGTTCTCTGCAGAAAAGTTGAAGGAGAGGAAATATATACCTCCATTCTCCATTTCCTCTCTTCTCCCTAAGTTTTAGTTTAGATTACTTATTTTCTTTCCAATGATTGAACAACCTATTCATTAGTTATACTTCCCACAATTATTCAGTTTTATTTGTATATGTAGAAAAATATTTTCTGTTTGGCATTTGTTTTTATTCATATGTTGTCCTAAGTATCATTGGATACTTAACTTTTATTATTTTCTTAGATTTCTAGAATTTTGTGTCAAGTTTTCCTTGTCAGAATGTGCTAATGGGTGCTAGAAGTTTTTGTGCACTTGAAAATGTCTCATTTGAAAAATAAAATAAAAAATAATTGGGTCATTTGTAAATTCACTAAAGAATGACTATACCTTTATCCATCACCTTTTAGCTTTAAATACTGCTTTTTTTTTTAGGACAGACTGGCATTTTTTATTTAATGATTATGTCATTTCTTTGCTAAGGGCCTATAAGAATAGTTTTCCCATTTAATACCATTAATTTTATGGTTGTATCCGATTTATGATAGTTTCCAGCAATTTATTTTTTCCTGAGCATTTGCCTTTGAATTATACATTGAAATTGCTATAGCTGTGAGTTTGTGTTGTATTATATGTTTTTATTATGTGTGTGTTTGTGTGTGTGTTATCTTCTTAACGCTCCCAATTATGTTTCTGTTGGATTTCCTGGGTCTCCTTTTAATATATATAATCTTTCAAATCATTTTATTGTTTTTTATTTTCCATTTTCTTTCAAATGATTTCACCAAATTTTGCCATTTGATTTCTTTTATTTTATTTCTTCTCAGATCTATATTCTGTTGATTTTGTCTTTCATTTATAAATGTTTTCTTTCAATTACTTGTAAAGCTCCTACTGTTTAGTATAGATTATTTTAATAATTGTTTTATTAATTAGTATCTCTCTTACATATCTTGTGTTACCTTTCTCCATTAACTCCTTTTTTTTTTTGGTATCACTCTGAAATTTTGGTGCAGTTTTTGTCTAATCTCCTGAGGAGCTTTTTTAGGCAACTCCTTTGTGAAACACGTTGGTTGTCTACATTCCAAGTATTTTCCTTTCCATTGTTTTGTTTGTAAACTTTTGCTACATGATGATTAACTTCTGATCATTGTTCATCTTTGAAAGGTATCACCTTAGTAGGAAAAAGATGAAAAGAAAGAACTAGAGAAAACTTTAATTTTTTTTTGTATTAACTTTCTCAAGTATCTGCTCCACAAATGATCATTGCCTCAGAAGGAATTTTCTCCCTAGTTTTCAGTGATCATAAAGTTAGTGTGACTGCTGAAGGGACTCAGGTTATGACTATTTGATGCTTGCTGTTACTTTTGTTTTCATTTTGCCTCACCATAACAATCTCACTCATGTAAATGGCTACAGCGTGGACCACTCCTCTTTTAATGTATCAATGTTTTACTGATTCTCTACAGGCATACCCACCTACATACAAACCCCTTGCCCCCACCCCCACATACACACACATTTCTATGTTCTATCCCTGCCCCCAGATATGCTCACTGTAATAAAAATGGAATAATCGAGTCTCCAAGGTGTGACACCTACTTCCAGGAAAATGTGTACCCACGTGAGGTTTATTGACTTATGTGTTACCAATATTCTTTTCCATACAGACCCAAACACATGGTACCTGGATGATTTTCCTTTAGAGTTTGTAGTTTGGTATTACCTGCTTTATTTAAGGCAGACTTCTGTGCTTATTTATCATTATTTTGTTGGTTTTAGAAAGTTTCAAGTGTAGAAGAGGAGAATGTGTTTGGCCTCATGATATCATATTTATCAAGCTGCTTTACAAATATTTTTAATGGCTTTAGTGAATGATTATTAGATGCCTGAGCATTCCAAAGATTGCCTTAGGACTTCTAGGATGAAATCAGTGACCCACATATAAGAAAACAGCTTTATTTCACTCTCATTTGTTGGAACCTATCTATAATCAGATATTTGGTAAGTTTTACAAAATTGACAAAGGGTATCTTTAGCCATTTTACATTTTATAATTTGATTTTAAAAAATTACTGCTAATTGTTTAGCCAGTGGTTATTAACAATTATTCCAAATTCAAAAAGACTGCAATTTACCCCCTCAACTGTTGTGATAGAACATTATCACTGAGCATATTTCTATACAAAATTTCATACTAGGTTTTAATTAGTGCTATTAGAATGACTTTGAAAATGAAAGAAAAAATATATTGTTGCTGAGAAAAATTTTTAAAAGATCACAGATAATACAGTAGGAAAAATTAAAGAAATTTATTGTTGTATTTCAACAATATTATAATCAAATAGTTAAATTTGAAGGGGTGTAGTTAAAATTTCTTGTAGTAGTATTTCATAATACATTTTAAGCACATGAATTGTCTATTTAAAATTACTTATCCTTATCTGCAAGAGCATTACAAATAAATGTTTTGTTTTATCTTTGTCTACCTCAAAATGTTCCTTAAATTGCCTGTTTTGCAATTTGAAGGAAGAAAATCTACTTATAGTATCCACTTTAAAACAAAATTTAATAAGACCCTTGTCACCACAGCAAGAAAAAGGAACAAACACTTAAGCAACCATGTTAAAAAGTCATTTATTTAAGCATTCATTTCCTTAGATGTACAGGAAATGAAATGCAAACAAACTAAATATAGGTTTTTAATCTAAGCCCCAGCAGTCTGTATCGTCAGAATAAAAATGTTACAGCTACTACAGAGAGTAAAACAACAAAGTGAATTTATGAATAAAGTAATTGTGTTAATATGGTGAAACTCTTCATTATATTATTTAGCATAAAATGTAATATAAAAAATTTGTACCCTGGCCCAAACTATTATACATAAAAGGTCCTAGAACTGCAGAAGAAATATTGAGAAGAAATTCTATTTCTTCACTGACTCCATGGCTTACTGTGATTAGTTCAATTACTGTGAAATTAGATTATTTCTAAAGTATTGCTATTTTATCTTTCACTAAATTTCACATTTTATTTGACAGGAACCGTTACATGAGCACAGATGATAATCAAAATAATTCTGTTCCTTGTATCCAGAATTAAGACTGTAACTATGGAATATTCTTAGAAATCAGGTAATAAGTTATGTTTCATTATTCCTTTTCTCATTGTATTGAATTTTTCTAATACTTATTTAGGAATGAATATCTTCCATGTTCTTCCTCTCTATCTTCTTTTCCTTTTTGCTTATTTTAGTCAGTTAATTTAGATGAGGAGTTAATTTAGGTGAGCTTTTAAAAGGTCCAGATGTACAATCATATTTTTAAAGATTATTCGCAAATATGTTAGATTGCATTTGCAGATTCTCAGTATTCATAGCTAAATATGCTCTGTGCATGTGTGCATGTGAATGTCCATGTGCATGGGTAATTATAAGATGCTGCATGCACTTCTGAAAAGTATGTTTACTAAGCCCTCCAACAATAAGGCATCAAAACATAAGTATAAACAATAGATGTTAAAACAACACATTCAAGAATTTCTAGAAAAAATACAAATAAGGAAGGGATTTATTAAATGATCATTAATTTATGAAATATTCATTTAGCATTTACCTGGCAAATATAGTGATTTGGGATCCATTTCAAATCAGGTTTAGGATCTTTGGAATTGGTCTCTAAATTTGAATATTAAAAATAATAGAGTACACTATGCTGTGCATGGTTATTCCCTATCATGATTGGGAATATTATGAAGACTATATTAGAAACAATTCCTACAGGAATGGAATAGAATTTCAACAGATAGAGAAAAACCAGTGTTGTCCCAAGATGACAAAATAGCAACAGTAAAAGGATTTTGGAACAATAAAGACTGGAAATTACATAAAGGACTGAAGGTTATAGGGCCCCAAATTCTAACTGCAAAAAAAAAAAAAAACAGGTTGGAGATTGGGGTTAAGACCAAAGCATAGGCCCTAGAGTTGAGGTGACCAGAAAGATTGTGAGACTGTTTACTAAAATGGAACATGGAGTTTGATTCAAAAGTAAGTAAAAGTTTGTTTTCCAAAATGTTCTGTTTGAGATGCCAGTAGATCATATACTTCAAGATGTCCAGAAATTTAATAAGCAACTCAAAACTGGAACTGAAAAAAGAACAAAAGCTATTTGCTTCTATTTTATCGTAAGCATGGCTCTCTATAAATTGACCCTATCTATAACTCTATTTAATCATTCTTAATACTGAAAAATAGATTTTATAGGAGTCTTCATGAAAATTATTCTTTTTGACTGTCAAACTGGTGAAACAGACAAAACTGTAGATCAGTAATTTATTGTGTAAGGCAGATAAGTCTTAAGGAAAGCTTCCAATCAGGAGGCATAGATGTAGTCATTAGAGATGGAGAGAATTGAGCGTGGGTGTTGTTGTGGGGTTACTGTGAGAATGCAATATCTACCAGGGTGAAATCAAATGCTGTAGAGACATCATTGAAGAAGATTGAAATGGCAGACAAGAAACCATCAGTGTTCTATCAGATGGAGACATGTGAGATGAAGGAATGAAGTTAATGAGTTTACTTCTTTCATTAAGTTTTGAAATAAAAATGGCAGTTCTAAGATGAAATTCCTCAGAGGAGGGAGCATCAGTAAAAATGTTGTTAGTGAAAATATGAGTAATGATAAACCATCTGGCCTCTTCATCTTAGTTTGGCAGGGCATAATTGACTTTAAATCCTCTCCACTGCAGCCACCCATTCCAATGGCCACAAACTCTACTTCACTGTCATTCAGAAAAGCTCCATTTCTTAAATTTTAAATTCAAACTCCTACTCTTTGCCTAAATCTTCCTATATTTCTTTTCATTTTTGTTTCACTTATTCTTTGAATTCAAACAACCTGGTTGTATCTAGTTCCACTCTATATACCAGAATCTTCCAGTTCTCACTTTTAATTCCAAAGATCTTAGATTTCCAAGTTAACACATTATACAAAATTGTGACACACACACGCAAAATCCTTGACTTCATTCTCCCATCTTTTATTCTACTCACTTTTCAAAGTGCAGTACTGGATTAAGCTGACTCTTCTCTATACTTTTAAGCAAGCAACTATAGAAGAAAGTGATATAATAGTAAAATTTGACGCCATGATAAATAAAATCAGGACTTCCAAAACCAACTTCAACTGCCTCACAATGTTTCTATATTTCCCTAGTCATAATTTTCCACTTTTACAGCAATAGCTTTAAACCATACCCATGTATTCAACATATTCTCTTAAATGTTTGTCCCAATTCTATTACTACTGTAGCACTCCAATCCTCTTTCCAACCAAAATTATTGAAAAAGGAGTCTAACACTTGCCAACACTTTTTCTTTGCTTCTTAATCCCCATACAACATTCTATGATTTTTCTTATAACTCCATTGAAATTTTCTCACATATTTGCAAAATTGTTTTTGATGCTAAATCAAGAAGACAAATCTCAAATCTATTATTAAGCTTTTTTTGTTTTAGCAACTACTCGCACTGTTAACTATTGGCTCTTTAAATATAGCCTTCTATGACAAACTTTTTGGGATATTCTCCTCATAGTTCCACTGTCTTCACAAGCTACTTTGGTAATTCCTCTTCTTCTACTTCTGTCTTAAATGAAATTAATCTTCAGAATCTGTCTCAGATTCCCCTTTCCTTAACTCCTCTCTGGTGGGCTCCTCCACCATCAGGATTCAGTCAGTACTTAAAATCACGCTGCACTGCACCAAATCTATGGCTTCTCACCACTTCTTTTTTCTTAGATCAGATGCAAATTAAATTACTAACTACATATTTCCACTTAAATACTCACTTAGACACTTCAAATTCATCATTTCCAGCACTAAAATTATTGCCTTTAAGATCTGTCTTTCATTCTGATTTAGCAATCTCAGTGAAAGTTACCTAATGTTTTATAGACTTGTTCATGTAAAGACCTTCCTATTGTCTTAAAAATGGCTTTACTGTACCCCTTACTTCATTCCATGCATCATCAAATTTGGTCCCTTCTGAGTCTTAAATTTTAACTGCATCTGTTTTTCTTTATCAACATTGGTCGGCATTATCCAGATATCTCCAACCTATAGATAGATGATCAGATAGCTAGATGGATAGATAGATAGATAAATAGATAGATAGATAGATAGATAGATAGATAGATAGATAGATAGATAGATAGACAGACAGATAGATAGATACAGAGATAGATGATAGATATAATTTCTACAAGTCTGCCTTCCCCCATGTTTTCCATCTTCCAATTCATTCCCCACACTGAAGTCAAAAGAAATTATTTGAAGCCACAAATTTACTTCCTTACCTTTCAGAATCATCTCACTTTATTTTAGAATTAAAATTGCCTATCATGGCTCACAAGTTCCTGCATTATTTGGCCCCTGCTTAACTTCTGAAAATTGTATCTTGCTCACACTCTCGAATGAAACATATTATACCTCAATTGTTTTGAATATGACATGTCATATCTAACCTCTGAACTTCCCTCCACTTATAACACCCATTTTCCCTCCTTATTTTTCAACTTCAAAAATCCCTCAAGTTTCAGAGTAATTGTTTCTTATTGGAAAATTCCTAACCCTCCTGACCAATGGTGCTGTTCTGTGCTACACAGTACTTAGGCCAATTTGCTATGATCTCCTTTTTACTAATCTCTGTCCTTTATTAGACTCTAAACTACATGAGGTCAAGAGCATGTTTTATGTGTCATAGTACTTATGCCAGTGCTATAACATCAACTGACTCATCCACTAAAAAAATATTAAGACAGAAAGAAGTCTGAAAGGAGGGGAAGGGAATAAATCATACAAATAGAAAGAATTATTTTTCTCCAAGAATCCTAATGAATACATCCTGTTCCTACACTTAATTAAGGCTCATTCGACAGTGAATTTCAAATGGAACTGCAAGTGCCATGTAGTTGACTCAATTGGGTTTGTGGGTCAGGGCGTATGTTTCTGCCTTTCTGTGGCAATATTTCTTGAGGGTGGGTGATTTTATCCCTGCAACATACATTTGGCAATGACAAGAGACATTTTTATTGGTCCAACTCAGGTGTATGGCTACTGGCATGAAGTTAATGGAGGTCAAATCCTACAATGTATAGCACACTACCACAAAGATTTATGCAACCCCAAATATCAATAATGGCATGGTGAGAATTCCTGGAATTTTATGGAAGTTCACCTCCATTTCTTTCTGAGAATTTTTAGATTGGATGACAGATTCTTGAAAATGCTTTTCTCAATGCTTCTTCTCTTGATGTTTCAACATGAGTCTAGAGATGTGGGTTGTTTCTAGGATAGAACTCAATATTTTTTCAAAAGTGACTTTGGATAATTCAACTGTCTCTCTTGGATTATTTTCCCTCAGAGTTGTAAGCAACTCATTAGAGAAATAAGCCTGAACAGATTACCTTTCTAAAAGAAGGTATCAACATTTGGTCTGCCCTCTGTGGGCATTAGAATATTGTTTGCAGAAGTCAGATAATGTCCACTCAACCTAGATAACCATTTGCAGAACTGGTGTGGCAGATTCACAATGACTTGTGTATTGGGTTAAAATCACCCCAATATCCATGTCCACCCAGAACCTGTGAATGTGGTTTATTTGGGTCTCATAATAAGTTAAGATGATGTCTTATTGAATTAAGGTGAAATCTAATACAATATGCCTAGTATCCTTATAAGAAGAGGGAAATGTGGATACAGAAACATAGATACACAGAGAGAATGTCATGTGAAGATGAAGACAGACATCAAAGTGATACATATATAAGCCAAAGAATACTAAGGATTGTTGCAACCAGTAGAAGCTAGAAGTGGTAAGGGAGGAGTATTTCCTTGAGCCTTCTGCCTGTGCCATAATTTCATGTTTCTAACCTCCAAAACTATGAGAGAACAAATTTCTATTGGTTTTAAGAACTGATGTTAGGTTATTTAGTTATGGAGGTCCTGGGAATATAATATAGATAGCCTATAACCACATTGAACTATATAAAGTAATGGGGTATTGTAAAAAGAAAAAAGATTCATTTCTAGTAAATATTCTTTTATAATTTTTATTTTACTGAAGATATTGTATAGTTGTGGGGAAGATGATTTACACTGAACGACATCAGCAATATCCAGCTAAATTTAGAGTAATATTATTATCATCAATTTTCTAGGACATAGTTAAGAATGTAAAAGGTGAAATATCATTAAAAAATGGTAGAAATATATTGAAGGTGTGACTGTGTATGTTAAATGTTACAATATTTAAAATATTTACTATTGTTCCATTTTTTTACATATTTGGCAAATGATTTTTCATCATTAATTATTGATGCCGGCCAGATTAAGTTTTGCAGAACATATTTCAGAAATGTTCGTGAAGTTCTGTAAAAAGAAACCCATGGTAAATTAAGTTTGGAAAATGCTAAATTCTTTTGTCCCCTCCTTAAAATTCACAATGCTCCTGAAAATTTTTTGAATGTTATTTTTTTAAGAATTCACAAACCTATTTCATTAGAGAACATTTTTTGTAGACTAACTTTTAACACAAATGTTGTATGGAATGAAGTTTGGGAAATGGCATTTTAGTTGATTTTTGAATTATTATTGCTGTGCTTTTCCCCTATATGATTAAACAATGAGTTGGCTTAACATCAGGAACTTTTGGGCTCACAGTTTCAGAGGCTAGGTTTGCTCTATCCCAGGACCATTCTTATAGGTGGCCAACAATCTTTTGGGTTCCTTGGCTTTTCTGTCACATGGCCGTGTACATAATAATGCTTCTCCTTTTTCTTTTGGGTTCCATTGACTTCCAACTTCTATCTGCTCCCCCGTCTTCTCTTTCCATGTCTAATTTTCTTTGCTTATAGGGACTTCAGCCATATTGGATTAAGACTAACTCACATTCAATTTGGGCACATGTTAACTAATACCATCTTCAAAGGTCCTATTTACAAATGAGGTCACCCCACTGGACCAGGAGTTGGGACCTGAAAATATCTTTTGTGGGGAACATGATTAAATCTCCAACATAATATATGGTTGTGTCATATATACAGGTATGAATGTGTTTTATATATGGTTTTATTTTTACAGAAAATGTTTTAAATATGGTAATATGAGAATAGACATATGAAATATTTGGAAAATATTTATGTACTTATTTATTTGGTAACCCAGGTGTGTTCAATAAAGGACTGGAGGATGCTTACAAAAATTATGCACATACTATAATAAAAATAGGATTAAAGAATCAGAAACAGCTCAGCAGGCAGAGTTCTCGCCTGCCATGCCAGAGACCAGGGTTCGATTCCTGGTGCCTGCCCATGCAAAAAAATAATAATAATAGAAAAAAAAGTGTTATAATAAATATATAAGCATATGTATGCTTTGGGATAGAGTTTACTTTTTCTGCCCAAATTTGGTTAGGGAGAACTTTTATATCTTTGACAACTGTAGATACCTATTATTCAAATTTTAAATGTCAATATATTCATGTTCATTTCCTCATATCCATAAATATTATTTAAAATCCTGATTTTTAGGTGTGTGCAACTGTTTATTTGTGAATATATCATGGTGGCAAATTTTGATGATTTTTCTTAGCTTTCAGTCTGTACAAGAACCACATTATTGCTTAAATCGCATGAACACTTTATTGACATTTTGCCAATATTTAAAATTAAAATTATATCTCAATGCCACTGTGACAGTCAAGATTGATTTGGAACATTCTTCTAAAAGATTGTATCATAAGTGAGCAAATTTAAAACAAGCTATACTCTGATCACATCTATATCTTAATGATATGCAATTACTAGTAAATGATTTATTGGTATTTTTCTTTTACTGGTGTCAAAGGTAATGTGGGAATGGAATTATCAGAAATGTAATTCATGTAGCCACAGAGATTACTTCAAATGACCAAAAGTTGCAGGGATTTTTCCTGAGTTCCTTGATATTTCTCTCAATAATCTAGAAAAGATTGGCATTCAGTTTATACTGGCAAAACAAAATTTTCTTTGGCAATCTTTATTAAGTCAAATTTTCATTGATCTTAATTCAAGCAGTTGCTCAAAAGTCATTTTTTCTTATAACTTTGTCTGATGCACACCATCTAAAAGAGTATAAATCCTCCACCCCTTCGTTCTTTCCCCTTATTCTGCCTAATCACTCTTCCTAACTCTTTCATTCAATTAATGAATGACATGGTATGATATAATACTAGCTCATATTTGTTATCTCCCCAACTAGAATTCAAGATCTAGGAAGGCAGGTACTTTTTCTTGTTAACATCTTAATTCTAGTTCCTAGAATAAGACCTTTCATCATGGACTAATAAAATTCTTTCACCTACTAGAAAAGAGATAGGAAACCCTCCCACCCCAGGGCTGGACATAATAAAAAAACATTTCTTCTGGAAGAGATAGAAGCAAAATCCCCATCTCCATGCAGCAAGCAAAGATCTGTTTATGGAGAAAAAGTAGAAAAAAATCCCCTATACATGGGAGGAAATAAGCAAGAAACTCACTTGGCCCACAGTATAGCACCAAAAAAAATGGAGCCTTATCTATTACTATTAAGCAAGACAGGGAAAGATGGGAACACAATTCTTTCCCTCCCAATAGCTACCAAACTTACAATTTATAGTTTTATTACTCCAAGTAGTATGTACAAGAATTCTGATAAAGGTCTATCTGCAAAAAGTATAGATTCTGCATATGACTACAGCTGAACCAAGGAAATTGAGGATCCTTTCTGTACTTACCATAAGGTAGTTGGTAATAAACAACAGCAATTTACCAATGGGGAAGGGGCATGGCACGGAGAGAAGTCTCTCCTATGGCACAGATGTGCAAGGATGGCTGAAGGATGAGCCTGAAAACATCCTTTAGTATCCCAGCCCAATTCTAAGCACACAACAGCAGCCTACAACAGAATTTCAATCCTGTAGTCAGCTGAACATAATAATGGCAGCAACAAAACCCAAACTCAGTCCTGGAAAGACTGTCTTAATTTCACCCAATAAAGGGCTGACACAAGAAAAGTCATACTCATTTCTGGGTATACATTTTATTTAACAAAGCTCTACTATTGTTCTTCACAAAATCTCTGG
This sequence comes from Tamandua tetradactyla, assembly GCF_023851605.1. Taxonomy (NCBI): domain Eukaryota; kingdom Metazoa; phylum Chordata; class Mammalia; order Pilosa; family Myrmecophagidae; genus Tamandua; species Tamandua tetradactyla. Next base: position 181,131,081 of record NC_135331.1, on the reverse strand, counting down.
CATTCAATTAAAATTGTGGCACATAGAAGGGTGAGAAAATATTCTAACACATTATAAAGAGATGAGGTCATCAATAGACTCAGAGATGATCCAGAGTTTGAAAGTATCAGGTCAGGACTTGAAAATACTCTTTACTATGCTATTAATAAAGAGCATGCATGAACAGATGGTTAATTTGAGCAGAGGGATGGTATCTATTAAAAAAAAAGACAGTAGAAATTCTTGAAGTAAAAAGTACAGTATCAGAAAGGAAGAATTCCTTTGACAGGCTCATCAGTAGTTTGGCCATAAGAGGGGAAGTATCAGTGATATTAAAGAGAGCTGAATGAAAATTACCCAAAATGAAGCACAAGGAGAAGTAGGGTGGATAAAAGAAAAACAGAAGAGCATTCAAGAGCTGTATAGCAAAATCAATCAGCACACCATACACGTAATTCCCTTCTCAGGAAGATAAAAGAGATAGAATGGGCAGAAGAAATTCTAAAGAATGATTGCCTAAAAATATCCAAAATTAATGGAAGACAACAAACTTAAGATTCAAGTAGGGTAGAAAAGCCCAACAGGAAAACACAAAATAAAAAAGGCAAACATTCACACAACCTCATACTGAGATACATTATCTTCAAACTGCTAAAAGCCGAAGCTAAACAGAGTAAATCTTAAAGTCAACTGGAAGAAGAAAAACATTTACAAGGCATTCAGAGCAGCAAATGTAAAAATTACACCAGATTATTTGTTAGAAGTTGTGTAAGCCAGAAAATAATGGAGTGACTTCCTTAAAGGACAATAAAATAAAATAAAATAAGATAAAATGAAGATCAACACAGAATTCAATCCCCAGTGAAATTATATTTAAAAATTAAATTGTAATTAAAGACTTTTTCAGACAATCACAAGATGAGATATTTCATTGCTAACAGACATGCACTAAAATAAATATTAAAGGAAATGTTTCAAGAATAAAATAATGTGACATCAGATATAACTTTGGATCTACACAGAAAAGATAACAGAAATTGTAAACATGAATGCAAAGGAAAACTAATTGATTTTTTTTTTGCATAAACCAACACTTTTAAATTTTATAATTCAAATATGCGTAGTTTATTGTATATCAATTTTATCCTAAATAAAACTGTTTAAATATGAAAGATATTTATTTTCCAAGAGAAAAACAGTGACAAAATGTCATGAGATTTGTAAAATGTGGATAAATATAAAGTAAGACAAAAATAACACAAAAGATAGGAAGAAAAAATGGAAACACATGATTGAAAGTTTTTACACAATTGGTAAAAGGGAATAATGTTATTTGAAGGCAGAGTGGGATAATTTCAAGAAGTATATTGTAAATACCAGAGCAACTATAAAAGAAATAAAAATATAAATTATGAGCTAATAGTAGGACTGAAACTTTTTTAAAAAGCACTAAGTACTCAATTTATACAAAATAGTACAGAATTTAAAAATAAGAAAAAAAGGAGATAATAGAAAAAATAGCAGTTGTTAGATTTAAAGCCAACTATATAAATAATTACATTAAATGTTAATGGGGTAAATAATTAATTTAAAAGCAGTAATTGTTAGATAGAAAAAATAGCAAAACCCAATTGCATATGTTCTTTTTAAAAAACACTTATAAACATAAAGATAAAATAAATAAAAAGTAAAATGACAGAAAAACATATATACAATTGTGGCAACTTTTTGGGATGGTAATAGACTAGGAGCTCCAGGACTCAGTCCTTCCACAAAAAACCTATTAAAAGGCAGAAACTGTTCTGAAACACCTATTTTAAAACTCTGGAAACCAGAAGAACTTTATACAGTCCACAGAAGAGTGGGAGAAAGAGGCTGATAAACTATTGGCTAGAACAGTCAATTGCTTTCTCTACACAGAGACTATGTGTGCCCATCCCCCACTCTCTGGGCAAGCCACCTTGGGAATAGCCCCTGTTTGATACAGAAAGGGATATAAAAATTCTCTTTCCCAAGAACAGGGGTGAGTATGGCCAATCACCGATTAAAGCTTTTGAGTAATGAATGTGGATCACTGGGGGCCTGGCTCCGAGGGCAGCTGTTGTTTCAACCTGCCCTGGATAAGTGCAGCAGGAGCTGTGTTTCAGTCTTCCCTGCATGGGGTGGAGGTGCAAGAAATTTAAAGACACAGTACTTGCTCAGGGCTGGAGAAGACAGCTGAAAAGGTGCATTTCCTGAGCAGGCCAGGAAAGCTCAGCTTTTGGGAACCATCAGGGAATCTTTTTGTGCCCATCTTGATCCCCTTCCCAGGGCATTTTGGAGGTAGCCTATGTCCTGTTTATGAGTCCCTGGACCTGTTCTGTTTGGAAAAGACTGACTTAGGAAAAAACTCATCAGGTGACTCCTCTCCCAGAATTTTCCCTAGAGGCAAAAGCAGATAGAGACAATGAAAGGCATGTATAGAACTATAGAGGCAGTCTGGGACAAAGTCCTGTCAGCTTCAGACACCTGGGAGGGAGGTGTATCTCCTGGCAAACAGAAGGCACAGCCAAACTACTATAAATTGGGGAACTCCAAAACAACTAACAAGCAAAGGCCCAGGACAAGACACCACCCAGAAAGACAGAAAAATTCTGTGTACTGCATTTGGCCTGGTTGAATTTTCCTGATATGAGGGCAGAAGTTCAAGAAAATCTCTGTCTTATCACTAGCTGGTTACAAAGCCAAGAAACAGATATCTGAGGGAATAAATTCCAAGTTCACATATTTTAATATTAAAATTTGCAGTGTACAAAAGAGTAGAAGACAATCAAAGAAATAAGAAATGATGGCTCATCCAAATGTAGGGGATGAAAATACAGAAAACACCAAAGAAGAAATGTGGACATACAAAACTTTCTTTATATTCATCCATATTTTACAAATTTCAACAAACCAAACAAAGCCTCTTAAAAAGTGATTTAAAAAATGCTCAAGGATATGAAGGAAAATACATAGAATGAACTAAAAGATACCAGGAAAACAATGAATGAGCAATGTAAGAGTATAAGTATAGAGATAGAAAATTTGAAAAGGAATCAAACAGAAGAGGTATTGGAGTTCATAATTGCTGAAATGAAAAATGCCCAGGATGGTTTCAAGAGCACAGTGAGCCAGCAGAAACAAAAAATCAGTGAACTTGAAAATAAAAATTTGAAATGAGTCAGGATAAGGAAGAGAAGGAGGAAAGAAATATTTAAGGTGAAAATAGACTAAGACAACTGTGGGACACCATCAAGCACACCAGAGTCATAGATGGAGAAGAAAGAGTGAAAGTAGCAAAAGGAATAGTCAAGAAATAATAACGGAGAACTCCCTGAATTTAGCAAAAGAGATGCACATCCAAGAAGCATAGAGCACACCAAACAAGATAAACAAGGAAAAAAGAACATACATCCTATATTGATTACACTATCAAATGCAAAGGAGAAGAAAAGAATTCTGAAAGTTGCAAGATATGAGCGATGTGTTAAGTACAAAGGAATCCCAACTAGATTCAGAGTGAATTTCTCATCAGAAAGCATGGAGCCAAGAAGGCCATGTGGTGAAATATTTAAAGTGCTTAAAGTAAACAACTGTCAGTCAAGACTTTTATATCTATCAAGACTGTCTTTGAAAACTTAAAGGGGATATTATTCCTGTCATGATTAGGGACATGTGTCAACTTGGCCAAGTTGTGGTACCTGTTTATCTGATTGGGCAAGCGCTGGCCTGTCTGTTGCAATGAGGACATTTCATAGGATTAAGTCATGATCACGTCAGCTGCATCCACAGCTGATTCCATTTGTAATCAGCCAAAGGGGAGTGTCTTCTGCAATTAGTGATGCTAAATCTAATCATGGGAAGCCTTTTAAGGAGGACTCAGAGGAGACAGGTCCCATTTCTGCTTTGGCTGGTGAGCCTCTCCTGTGGAGTACATCCAGGCCATCTATCGGAGTCGCCGGCTTCGCAGCCTGCTCTGTGGATTTTGGACTCTGCATTCCTGCAGTCACGTGAGACACTTTTATAAATTTTATATTTGCAAGTGTTCCCTGTTGATTCTGTTTCTCTAGAGAACCCTAACTAATACAATTCCCAAATAAATAAAAGCTGAGAGAGTTCATCATCATTAGACCAGAATTACAAACAATGTTAAATGGAGTTCTTCATGCTGAAAGGAAAGGACGCTAGATAGTGGTTTAAAGCAGTATAAAGATATAAAAACCTGTGGAAAAGGTAACCTTTTGGATACTTATAAACGCCAGTATTTTTGTATTGTATTGTTTGGTATGTAACTCCACTTCTTACTTACAGGTGCTAAAATGCTAAATGCAAATGAATAAAAAGTAATGATATATCTATGTGTTTGGACATATAATCAATAGAGACATAGATGGTAGCAAGTACAAAAATTGGTGTGGGGACAATAGACTATAGGGAAAGTATAACTATGCTATTGAAATTAAGTTCGTATCAATCCAAATGTGATTGTTATATATTTAGAACAGCAAGTTTTAACCCTATGGTGTCCAAAAGTAAAATAGATGAGACTATATCCATATAGAAGTGAGAAGACATTCAATATGGTACAAAACACACACAAAAACAAATAAATATAAAAGTAGGCACTAATGGAATTGAGAGAGAAAAAAGTGTAAGACTTATAAAAGCTAAATAAGAAGATGGCAGAAGAAAGTTCAGCATTATCAATAGAGGCTTTAAATAGATTAAACTCTTCAGTCAAAAGGTATAGATTAAAAAAAAAAAAAAAAGTATGGCCCAACTCTATGCTGTCTGCAAGAGACTCTCCTTAAACACAACAATACAAGTAAGTGGAGGGTAAAAGAACTGAAAAAAATGTTACTATAAAAGTAGGAACCAAAAGAGGGCTGAGCAGCTATACTAATATCAGATAAAATAAACTTAAAGTAAAAAACAGTTACAAGGGACAAGGATGGTCATTATATACTGATAAAAAGAACAAACAGCAGGAGCATTTAACAACTGTAAATATATATACGCACTTAAGAGAAAGCCCCCAAAATATATGAAACAAATATGGACAGATTGAAGGGAGAAATGGATAGTTCTACATTAATATTAGTCTTTAACACTCTCAATAATGGATAGAACATCTGGTCAGAAGATCGATAAGGAAGTATAGGATTTGATTGATACATTAAACCAATTAGACCTAACATATATATGTATACATATGTATATATAATAGTATTATGTATAATATTTTATCCAACAAAATCAGAATACGCATTTCTCTTGATCACACATGGTTCATTCTTCAGCATATGTGTTGGGTCACAAGTATCAATAAATTAAAAAGGATTGAAATCATACAATGTATATTATCTGACTGCAACAGTGAAGCTAGAAATCAATAACAGAGGGAGAAATGAAAAATGTGCAAACATGGAAATCAAGCAACCAATTGGTTAAAGAGGAATTCAGAAGCAAAATTAGGAAATATTTCGAGGCAAATGAAAATGAAAATACAACATACCAAAAGTTGTGGGATGGAGTGATGGCAGTCCTGAGAGGGAAAATTATACCTCCCAATGCTTGCATTAAAAAAGAAGAGCAAACTAAACACAAAGTAAGCAGAAGGAAGGAAAAAGCAAAGATTAGAATGGAGACAAATGAATTAGAATACAAAAAATCAAGAGATTGAAGAAAACCAAAAGATGGCTCTTTGAAAAAATAAACAAAATTGACAACTCTTCAGCTAGCCTGACAAAATAAAAAAGGGGGAGAATATAAATAAGGACAATAGGAAATGAAAACAGGAGCATTACTACTGACCCTGTGGAAATAAAAAGGATTATAAGAGGTACTATCAACAACTATATGAAAATAAATTAAATAGCCTTGATGAAATGGAAGAAGTCTTAGGATGACACAAGCTACCTAGAAGAAATAGAAGACCTTCCATTGCATAGGCTGCTGTGAGCTAAATCCGACCCACAGTCTCTTTCAGTTAATAAAATTTGTATGAAACATCCTCATGCTCATTTATTTACAGAGCTAAGTAATTATGACAGAGACAATATTCTGTAGCCCACAGAACCTAATATAGCAAATATTGGGTTCTTAAAATAAAAATTTTGCAAACCCTTTTTCTGCTAAAATGACATATGGCAGTATTCTTTCACTGGTAATGATGTTTATGTACTTTAATATACCTGATAAGATTAGAAAGTAGACAAATTCTGAGTGGAAATGAGAATATAAAGGTGACTAGAAGGAAACTGATTTGTGAAAACTAAGAAATTCATTAGACTAATCATTCAACTGGGGCTCGGTATTAAAGAGGCAATGAATTTAATATGAGCTGAACCTTAGTCAGCTTTCCATTCATTACTTGGCCTTAATATGCCCAGTCTAACAAAAAGGCTATGATGATGTTTTGAGTCTCTATGTTTCAGTATCAACTTTGTCCCTGTTTCCAAAAGTACTTGTAATATTTGATGTTTCCCTTTCCTGAAAGTTCAGTTGCCCAAGTAATTAGTTGTAGGTCCCTCTGGGGAAAGATGATGCTGGAGTCCTTCCTCCTACAGACTGATTTCTTGCTGAGTTGGCAGGGTCAGGGGCTGGAAACTGGGTAAGCACTGATAAGGTTTTATTGAAATGACTGCCTTTAATCTTATGTACTTACTTTTTCTGACAGTGCAAGTTGAATAATTCCTTTGTTGTATTCCTACCTGTTTTGCTCCTAGAAACATCTTATTCAATCAACCATCTCCAAAATTATTTGAGTTACGCCTCTGGGCTATCTCTCTGACCTTGCCAGATATTAAAATTGCATTCATCTGGTTTTGGACATTTAGTCGCCACCACCTGGCTTTTGTTGATTTGGAATTCTGTAATCCCTCTTGCTTTCAGTGTGCTTGCAACTTTCTACATGGCCTCTCCTGACAACCATTGTGGACTACAGAGCAGGACCAGACTCCACTGCTCCGTTCCTCGGTGCCTTTCTTCTGGCTGTGAAAACTGGTGAATCCTCTGGGACTTTTGTAACTCAATCCACATCCAGGTCTTCCAGCCTTGTATATCTGCGGCAGCCTGCCCACTTTCCTCAGCCTTTTAATCCCATCACTCACCACCTGCCAGGGAAGTTAGGGCATTTTTGCCCAATTTAGCATGGAACAATGTTTTCCCCAACCTTCTAGGAACCATCTTAGCAGAAGTTTGCAGCATCATCTGGAAATCTGGTTAGGCATTAAATCCTATATCTCAGGAGAATACTCAGAATTGATAAACTATTTCTTTTGCCTTGCCCTGCTTAAACAAGTTGCTGACAAATTGTTTGGGATTTTTACATTCATGTTAAATAGAAAATCTTCGTACTTTTCCTTACTTTAAGATACTTGTCAGGTTTTTGATATTAAGATTATGATGGAATTTTAGCAATGGGTGCTATTTTTCTAATCACTGAAGAATTTCTATTACAGTTTTGATGATTTCCCTTAAATATTAGTATAACTCAAAAGTGAAAATCATAACTTGGAGTTATCTTTATAGGAGGGGTTTTAATCATAGATTTAATTTCTTTGTTGTTGGACTGCTTAGATTGTCTTTTTCTTTTTGTATAACTTTCTGTAGATTATGTTTTTTGAGAAATGTGTCCATTTATTCATTATGAAAATTTTTGGCATCAAGTATTCATAATATCTACCTATTTTTTTCTACTTTCTGTAAAAGCAGTAAAGATTTCATGTTTATGTTTCTGGTATTAGTACTTTATATTTTCTCTCTCTTTTTCTGAAGTTGGTCTTTCAGTGGTTTACTAACTTTATTAAACTTTTAAAAGATTTTCTTATTGTCCATTTAATTTCTGGCTCCACTGATTTTTGTTATCTTTATTATTCCCGGTGTCTATTTCCCTCAAAGAAAAGTTGTTCCTTTCTTTTTAGAACTTTAAGATGAAACCTTATATCATTACTTTTAAAGTATTCTTCATTTCTAATATAGGATTTAAGAATAAGTAGAGCTAAGCACTGTTTGAGCAGCATCCCATAAGTTTCAGTATATTCTCCTTTTCCTAGAGTAAACAATATTTCTTAATTCCCATTGTTTTTTTTCTTTGAATTGTGCATTATTTAGAATTGTATTGCTTAATTTTAAGTAGCTGAAAATTTTCTAGTTTTCTTCTGGTTATTAATTTCTTATTACTTTCCTCCCTGGAAAGAGAGCAGATATTTCTTTTAATTTTTATTTTGACATAGTCGGAAACTTACAGGACAGATACATAATTATCACAAACCTCACACAGAGAACGTCAATGAACCTCCCCACCCAGATACACCAGTTTTAACATTTTGCCATATCATGCTATCTAGCTGTCTATGGTGCCTGTCTATTCAACAACACATTTTTTAAGACAGCAGATTTTTAATTATTTCAGAGCTTTCAAATTTGTTGTCGTTTCCTTTATAACCCAGGGTAGCATCCATACACATGCTTTCACACTTGCAGGAATCTTTATATGTTCATTTGATCAAATTTGTTAATCTTGTTTTTCAGATATTATAAAACACTTCAGATATGTTTGTGACTGCTTCTTCTTTCACTAGTGAGAGATGTGAGTATAATTTCTTACCATAAGACTCTACTTGCTCTGTTTTCCGTTTTAGTTCTATCAAATTTCCTATGATGAATATTCTTCCTAACTTCCTGAAATGGATATGTACATAACTAAATTTTTCCAGCCATTCTCTCCTAATATATGCATTAAGAGTCTAAATTTTATTTTAAGCAGCTATGGATGCACAAGTCAAAATGTATTCTCATATTTATATTATCATCTAATATGGTGTATTTTTTAATTTCCATTGTGCTTTCTAATTTGACTCATAGGTTGTTTATATATATTTTTTAATTGACAAAAAGTTAGGTTTTTCCTACATGTCATATTGTTCAAGATTTATGGCTTCATTCTGGTATGTATAGAAAACATGCTCTATATTATCTCAGTTTTTCAGCATGATTCCAAGTGAAAGAAAGCAGAAATAAAAGGCCATCCATTGTATGATTCCAGCTGTATAAAATGTCCCTAATAGGCAAATACATAAAGGCAGAATGCAGATTAGTGGTGCTAGGGACTGGGGTGTAGGAGGAAGGGAAAGTGACTGATTAATAGATATGGGTTTTCCTTTTGGGGTGAAGCAAATATTCTGTACTTAGGCAGTGACAGTTGCACAAGATTGTGATTATATTCGATGCCACTGAATTGTACAATTTAAAATGGTTACATCATGAATTTTATGTTATATATTATTTGTTAATTAAAAAATGCTCTCCCAAAGTAGATGGTATTTCATTGTTTTCTTGCTTTTTATTCTTTCCGTTGAAATGATGGTTTCCAATATCATTGTTGCTTCTTTATGTTTAACATTCCCTTTTTCTTTTCCTCTTTCTCAGACTTCCTCTTTGTGTTGGTTTTGCAAGCTCTTATTATTATTTCCATAGTGGGAGTCTTTTTTGATTTCCCTTGTTTGAGGTTTTCAAAGTTTCTTAATTTTGAAGCTTCATGTGTCAACTCTTTTTGGAACATTACTGGTTAGTAACTCTTCAATTATAGCTTCTACACAATTATCTTTCTCTGCCTTCTCCATGGGCTCCAATTATGTTTATTTTGGATCTTTACACTATGTCCCTTATAGCCCAAAATCCTTGTTTTCTCTTTCTATATTTCAGTTTTAGAATTTCCATTTGATTCTTTTTATAAACTACAGATCTAGTTTCCTGGTGAAAAATAAATCCCTATCTTGCCATCTAGTCTCTTCAATTTCATTTTTTTCTTCTTGAACATATTCATCCAATTATTTCTAATACAATGTCTTTTTTCTCTTAGGTTTTAGACATCTATTCTTGTCTTTGAATTTTTTAATGCTGACTATTATAGCTAAATGAGGGTAAATGATCTCTACATGGAATAATCTTCCTTCAGATATGATTCATTTTATTTGCCAGCTGATTAGGATAGGAGTAGTTCATGGTCTAATCAGAGAATGAGATGATTAGGTCATGTTGCCATCTCTGAGAGGAATGATCTGTTTCTGGTATACTTCATTCACTGGGTATCTCAACTGAGGTCCTTTCAGAAGTCTCAGCTGCAAGTAAGTATGAATAGCAGTCCCTCCCATCTGATGGACTCTAACCACTGATTTTTCTCTCTCCAGCTCAAGAAAACTAGCAAAAGGTCTGCTTAGTTTTACATCTTCTTTGTTACAATATTCTGCTAGAGTCTCCAGACCTCTTATTTTCTTCAGCTTAAATATCAACAAATGCCTTGGGGTGGGGGTGGGGGAGTGGGTAGAGAATTGCGTAACATAGTTTACTTCTCTTTAGCTCCTTATTTCCCAGTGTCTTAGTGCCAATTCCTGCCTGCCTGAGTAGCCCTGATATTTGATGCTTTTCTCTCTAGGTGAGAATTCTGGAATCTTTCAGCTGCCACTTTTGTCCCAGTTACTTGGTCCAGCACCACATTGCAATTAATGAATACATTCTGTTTAGAAGCAGAGAATGTGTTTTTCTCCACAATGTTTTTTCCCTTATTTGGGATCTTTTATACCAGATCCTGACTGCTTTGGATGCCCTTTGATACTTTCAAACGACTGGATGTTTGTCTCATATAAACTGGTCCTTGTTAGTCAGAATAAACACCTCTAATGTTTTTTTTCAATATGGAAGATTTTGTGCCCATATAGAGTGCTATATTCCTTTTTTTTTGTATTCCTTTTGAAAGGATTTATACTAGCTTATCATGTGCCCTGATACTATTTTCAGTGATTGTTTTCATCTTGGAATTCCCTGCCCCAAGCAGATGGTATACATGTGAAGTCTAGTCTAAATCTACCTAGCATCTCTGATTTGTTTCTTAGTTTTACCATCATGGTGATTTGCTTAAGAAAAAACAAGAGATATAGTTAGCAAACATAAATGCCACTTTAGCACTTTAGCTTGTTGGGATATGTACAAGGCTCTAAACCATCACCACATAATCCATAGGGACCAACATATGCATGCACATTCACACACACACACTCACATACATGCACATGTCCTGATTTTTAAACTCTGACCAATTCTGTTCAATTCAAAATTTTTACATGTTGTAGGGTAATCTTTGAAGTAAAGCACGTTGCATTCTAAAGTTAACTGCTGAAATTGTGTCTGTAAAAGTGTTTGATTATGCCATCATACTTCTTCTTCTCTTGTGTTTTAACTAACCAATGTCTTGGTTACAAACATTTTTTGCTAATAAAATTCAGATAATTATTTATCATCATGTGCTTGAAAACATGTCATGAATGTAAATTTAAGAAACATAGCCACTCATTTGCCAAAACATTAATAATGCCTTTCCTTGTTCTCATTGCAAATTTAAGAGTAAGGTTAACATTATTTTTCTAATCAGATTTTGAAGTATGTGTATTTGGGTCACTAAAATGCATTCTTTAAAAACACATATTGTCTTTTTCAACTTAATTTTCACTTTCGTTTTTTTCTTTATTATGGAAGTTGTGGGATTTACAGAACAAAGATGCTCAAAATGCAGGATTCCCACATATCAACTATCTACAAACATATTGCATTGTGTTGCATTGCATCCAGTTTTGATAGGAGGGTTATATCAGCCTCATAGAATGAGTTAGGGAGTGTTCCCTCCTTTTCAATTTTTTGGAGAATTTGAGCAGAATTGAAGGTAAGTCTTCTTAGAATGCTTGGAAGAATGCCCCTGTGAAGCCATCTGGTGTTGGGCTTTTCTTTGTTGGAAGGTTTTTGATAAAGGATTCAATCTCTTCACTAGTAATTGGTTGGTTGAGATCTTATGTTTCTTCATGACTCAGTGTAGATAGTTTGGATGTTTTCAATAATTTGTCCATTTCATATAGATTATATGATTTATTAGCATACAATTATTCATGGTGTCTTCTAATAGTTTTTATTTCAGCGGGGTGAGTAGCAGTGTCCCCCTTTTCATATCATATTTTCTTTATTTGCATCTTTTTTCTTTTTTTGTAAAGACCTAGCTAAAGATTTGTCAATTCTATTGATCTTTTCAAGTAATCAACTTTTGGCTTTCCTGATTCTCTCTATTGTTTTTTCATTTTCTATTCCATTTTTCTCTGCTGTAATCTTTGTTACTACCTTTCTTCTGCTTGCTTTAGGTTTAGTTTATGCTTCATTTCCTAGTTTTCCCAGTTTTGAATTAGGTGTCTGATTTGAAGACTTTCTTTATTAACGTAATCATTTAGAGCCATACATTTCCCTGTCAGCATTGCCTTCACTGCATCCCATAAGTTTGGGTATATTGTATTTTCATTTCATTTGATTCAAAATATTTCTGAATTTTGCTTCTGATTTCCTCTTTCGCTGGTTGTTTAAGGCTGTGCTATTTAATTTCTGTATATTTGCGAATTTTCCAATTCTCCTTCTGTTATGGATGTCTAGTTTCTTTCTGATGTGGCTGGAGAATAGATATGCATGATTTTAGTATTTTTGAAGTTTTTGATACTTGTTTGGTGACTCAACACATGGTCTATACTGGAGAATGATCCATATATGCCCCAGAAGAATGTATATTCTGCTTGAATGGATGAAGTGTTCTTTATATGTCTGTATCATTCAACTCCTACACTTCCTTATTGATGTTCTGACAACATTAGGTAAATAGATCTTCTAAAAATATTGAGAGTGGTACGTTAAGGTCTTCTATTCTTAATATATAGAACTGTCAATATCTTCACATTTGTCAGTATTTGCTTCATATATTTCAGGGCTTTGCTATCAGGTACATCTATATTTATAATTGTTGCAACTCCCTGTTGAATTGTTCCCTTTATCAATATAAAATTTTAATCTTTGTCCCTCATAAATGTTTTTGACTTAGCCTGTTTTATCCAGCATTAAGACAGCCACCACAGCTCTCTTTTTAGTTGCTACTCGCATGGTATATGTTTTTCCATCCTTTCACCCTCAACCTCCTTGTGTCTTTGACTTTAAGGTAAGTTTCTTGAAGACAGCATGTAGTTGAATTATGCGTTTTAATCCATTCTGCCAATCTCTACCTTTTTACTGGAGAGTTTAATGCAATTTAAAGTCATTACTGATAATTTAGGATGTTCCTCTGTCATTCTGCTATTAAGGCTTTATATGTTTATGTGTTTTGTCCCTCAGCTCTATTAATGTATACGTGTATATTTATTTTCTTTTTGTGTGTGTTGCTCCGTATTGAGTGCCTTCTCACTTCTGTATAGATATATCTTCATCTGTTTTCCTTGTGGTTGCCATGGTATTAAAACTTGCTGTCTTAAATATATACCAACCATATTTGGTTTGATACTAACTTGACTTCAATAGCATGCATATATATATATTTTCCTACACACCTCTGTCCCTCCCATTTTTTGTACTTGTTACCACTTTGATCATTGCACATTTGTAAGTCAAAAAACCTAGACTATCATTACTTTTCATGCATTTGCATTTTGGTGTCTGTAGGAAGTAAGAAATGAAGTCACATATGAAAAAATTCAATGCAATAATACTGGCATTTATAATTACCCAGATGCTGACCTTTACCACATGTCTTTATTTCTTTATGCTGTTTTGAACCAGTATATAATGTCCTTTCCTTTCAGTCTGAAGAACTCCCTGTAGCATTCCTTGTAGGTCCTAGTGGTGATGAACTCCCTCAGCTGATGTTTGTCTGATAATGTCTTAATCTCTCCCTCACTTCTGAAAGAGAATCTTGTCAGATATAAAATTCTTGGTTGGTATTTGTTTTCCTTCAGCACTTTAAGTATTTCAACCCACTGCTTTCTTGCCCCATGGTTTCTGATGAGACATTAACACTCATTTTAATCGGGACTCCCTTGTACATAACACTTTATATTTCTACTAAGGCTTTCAGAATTGTCCCCTTGTCAGTTCATACCTGTTTACTAGTTATTTTGGTGGAAAGACCAAGTCCTAGACCTCCCTATTTCACCCTTTTCCCCAGGAGTTCCTTGATTGTTACTTTTCGATCCTAACAATTTTGGTCACAACTATTATATAGATTCCCCTAATACATGTGTCTACCATGGAATTTGCAATTTTTTTATTTTCTTGTTTTGTTAATATTATTACAGTTATGCTCAAGTCAAAATTTTATATTTTTAGTGAAACATTTTTTGGGGGGAATGTTCTAATTTGATTTAAAAACTCTAGATGATTATAATTGTCTCATGTACTTTTCACACTTTTATTTCCAAACACACCCAGTGTTTAGTTTTACTCCCAATTACTTAGTAATAAAACCGATATTTTATTGATGAGCTTTTAATTGATTTTTCTGTTCTTTATTATGAAATAGTAAGTTGTAACTGGAGCACTGTTTTTTAAGAAAAATGAGTTTACTATACCAGGTAGAATGTAGTAGTCCATGACTGGCCAATAATTTTTATGCAAATAACTAGAAAATTTTGGGTAAATGTATTTTGATAAGCATCAAAGAACTGGAAAATAACTTGAACCAGACAGACTGAAATGCCAACTGGAGAGAAGCATTTCCAGCATGGAACAGCCATTCCTCCTTCTGGGCTCTGAGAATGGTTTGCTTTGATGGGTTCATGATAGGAAGGGATTTCACTGGAGGAGGTCTCTTTTGCTGGAATTCAGTTTGCAAAATGTTGTTTTTTGATCTGGGTGCCAATTACATGCTTATCTTCATTTTTTTGAAAATTCATTGTGCTTTGCATTTATGATACGTGCTTGTATCTTTGTATGCATTATATACTTCAATTAAATATATTTAAAGTAAATGAAGAATGACAGAAAAATACACCAACTAGAAAATTTTGTAATTTTGTGATATCTGAGAACTCACTGGGTTGAGCAATGGAAGGAGGCATAATTTAATGGTATTTGTAAATAACATATCTGATTTAGTGTAATTGTGTCATGGTTTGAATGCATTCATGAGCATCACTGTTTAATTTTCTGTAATTTTTTTAAATACTTTTTTCACAGTGACAAATTCAGCAATTTATAAATCTAGATGCTTGGACTGCTTTAAATTTACTGATGAATCAAATATTAGAGCTTGTTTAATCCAACAGATCAGAACCTATCTCTAAATATGTGACATTACACAAAGCGGCATCTGCCCTCTTTGTTCCAAATGCACTCCAGTTTTAGCCTCACTAAATCATCTGCTAGAAGAATTTCCTATTTTTTCTTACCGTATTGTGCTT
Source organism: Tamandua tetradactyla (assembly GCF_023851605.1). Classification (NCBI taxonomy): domain Eukaryota; kingdom Metazoa; phylum Chordata; class Mammalia; order Pilosa; family Myrmecophagidae; genus Tamandua; species Tamandua tetradactyla. Next base: position 181,115,827 of record NC_135331.1, on the reverse strand, counting down.
TCTTCACTAGGCCTTCAACAAACAAAACAGATTACAAACACTGATATGGAGATAATGATTTTTTTGTATTCTCTATCTGTATTTTGAAAGACAAGTTAAAGCATTCCAAAGAATATAGTTACTTAGAAAGGATGGCATTATAGCTGAAAAAAAGTATGAAGGAAATCCAGCAGTCCAGTGAGGTCAAGAGAGTATGAGGGGTGTACACAATGTGTCTGACACATTTGGTTTCTAGAATAAATCCTGGTACACAGGGCACCCTTTTTAAATTGAAAAATAAATAAATACAATTTATTTATCTGAATATTTAAGTAAAATTAAACTTCACAAAAATGCTGTCTGTACATCAACAAATGAGATTTAAATTAAATCCATTCATTAAATAGATATATTCCTGCAAATGATATAATGAAGATAAATTTTTCTGGGAAGGGAATGTTTTTAGTTCTTTATATGTTAATGCACTTATACTGTCTAGAAGCATTGCAGCCCAGTAAATAAAAGGCTTAGCTTAAAAAAAGTGGTTGACAGAACTTTCATGTTAGACTCATAACTATTAGTTAGGATCAAGTAAGTAATCTGGAACAAATAAGTGCAATATAAAATATTACTATAATATGTGTTTTAAAGTTGTTGATGGGCATGCATTAGTACTATTTTAAGAAAACAATGCAATATTACAATACTGGAGGTTTTCATTGACATGGAGCATGTTTTTATGATGTTTAATGAAAATTACAGTTTGAAAATTATGTATTAAATGATTTTAACTGCATTATAAAAATACAGAAATAGAACCTGAAAGAAAAGAGAAAATGTTAATTTTCATCCTTTTTTTTTTAAATTACAGAATCATTTAACTTTTTGCCCTCTCTTTTCTTATTTACAGACAAGTACTATATAAATAAATTTAATTATATGAATATCTTGATAATCAATATGTAGCCTTTCCAGAAAAATGTAAATATTGAAACAGTTTGTGACCAGCATATGACTGAGGCAATATAGTGTGAGGGCAGCTCTGACATTGTATTATCTAGTATCAAATCCTAGCTTTCTCATTCTGTAGATGTTTGATTTTTATCTTTTCATGACCTCTTAAGACTAGAGACAAAAAAGGACTACAATTTGAATATGATGAAACTTTTTGAAAACTAATATCCTTCCACTAAAAAATTGAGCTCTCCAATGGGACATGTAGGAGAAAAATATTCTGGGTGATATAAATTATCACCTAAATTATTTTTATCATCCTTCAATTTACAAAGAATCAGAGTTTGATTAAGACTCATATCAAAAGTTAAAATTTTCTTAGACTAGCATCCTTTTCTGCTCAGAAGGGGTTGAAAATAGTCTATTCAAACTCTCTCTTTTTCTTCAGAGTGTAAGCAGTAGTCTCAGAAGCAAGAGCCTCCGATGGGCTCAGGCAGTCCACAGAGTGCCGGAATTCTCCGTCAGACTATGAAGCAACCATCCACAAAGCCTTATCTGATTCATTCAAACAAGAGGGAGTATAATTCCTACATATTCTTGTTCCTCATGATTCATGAAATCCTTAAAAGCCAATATTTAGTTGAGTGTACTTATTCTGTTTCATGCACCACTTTAAACGCTAAGGAAACACTCTGACCTGGTCAACTGAAAAGTAATTACTAATCCAACGAATTAAAGCAAACTAAAGAAAATATTCATATTTAGACTTTGAAGCCAGGAGAAGCTAAAATACTATAAAGTTCTTTACGCAGTCTTATGAAGGAGACATAAGAAGAGAAACATGGAAGGTGGGGTGATAATAATATAGGACCAGATCCAGCAAGGAATCATTTCATCTTACTCCAATGAAATACAATTAAGGGCTCAGAACTACCATATTTCTCACTGAAATCAAGCCAGATGCAATTTATGGGAAGAAAGAATAGAAAATAAATAAAACCTATAACCATTCATTTTCATATATGTTAAAATTTAAAATGCTAATAGGTTGATTCATTAAAGTTGAAATATTTAGATTATCTATGGATTTTCTTTACCTATATCATTCCTCTTTTCCAACAATATAGATAATTTAAATATCTTTCTCTGTTGCCCCCTCCTACCCTTGCCAATTTTTTCCCAAAACTGATCATTTTCAGAGTGAGATAAAGGTCTCTGGTTTCATTTTATGTGGACAGACACCTATGCTTTCTCAGACTTAAGTAAAGGAAGTAGCAAAAGTGATGATAAAAGAACCAATTCACAAAAGCTGTGTTGTTTTAATGCAACCACAAGAATCTGGAGGAAAGCTAATAATTTTTAAGATTTTCACATAATTTATATATATAAAATATTATATATTACATAGTATACACATACTATGTATAATCTAATATATACATAACATAAAATTATATATTATATATAATATATTATATATATATAACATAAATACACAAAATCAAATAAGAAACTGTTCTGCGTTAAATAATTGAAAAATATGATATGGTGATCTGGACCTTGTTTTCAAAGAAAAGTTAGTCCTTAACAACACAAATTTTAATCTTAAAAGTTTGTTTCATTTGGAGAAATTTAATTATCTCCAGGTTAGTCTTCTGAAAGAATTTGACCAGTCCATTAAGGTTCACTGCAATATTGTCATATAACCACTCCTTGCATAAATTGCATGGCTGCTGGTTTATCCTAGGAGGCAATTGTGACAGTGCTAATAAGAAGTGTTAGAAAGAATGAAACTACAATCGAACATTAGCAAGCCTTTATTCAAAGAGTGTTATTCAGGCTCGTTTGGATCTCTGGTGAATAGAAGAAAAAGACCAAGCTGTCCCTTCTAAGAATTCACGTATATGCATATCTTGTACAGTTAAAAACCCATGGGAAGATTTTGTGAATAAAAGCGCTGCTTTGATTTGATGTATATTGTTAGTACATGAGAGAAAAAATTGACATCTGTAAAAATCTGCCTAAACTCATTCTGATTTAATCAGGCCCCAAATGTGCTAATTCAATCATTGGTCTTCATTTACATTCTAATGAGCTGTGGCAATAACTGAAATGTTTAACTACTAATGTAATAGTGGGGTGAATAATTGAAAGTTTCGATTAGGGGAAAGTTATTTTAGGTAATAGGTTATAGGATAATGTCAGCTTCACAAAATGCTCAGGTATATAATTGAATCAGTGTTCATATTTCTTCTGATGTTCCCATTTCCTTTCATTTTAGATCAGAGGTCATAGAAAAAAATGTCTTCAAGAAGAAAAGAATATAACTCAGTGTATTAGTCAGGGTTCTCCAGAGAAATAGTAACAACAGGATATATGTTATAGAAATATGGCTCATGCAGCCATGGAGATTGGCAAGTCTAATGAAGATTTAGATAGATTGCCCAGGAGAAGCTGGCTGGTTGAAATATAGAGTTTTATTTTTTCTGGCTTGAAATATCAGTTCTCTCTTTAAGGCTTTCAACTGACTGGATAAAAATTCACTCATAGCTGAAGGCAGCCTCCTTTGCTGATTGTAGATGCAATCAGCCATAGAAACAATTGACTGACCAATGATTTTTACTTCACTCATAGCTGAAGGCAACCTCCTTTGCTGATTGTAGATGCAATCAGCCATAGAAACAATTGACTGACCAATGATTTAAATCCATAAAATAGTCTCCACAATAACAATCAGGCCAGTGCTTACTTGACCAAACAACTAGGCACCATAATCTCGCCAAGCTGGCACATAAACTTAAACATCACCTTGGGAAAAAATCTTCAAACAGCAACCATAAGCTCTGAAGAGTTTTCAGGGGCTTATAAAATTGAGGGTAAAAAATAAGCAGGAGGAAATTCAGTAATGAATAAAATTAATTCTTCAAAATAGGTCTATTAAGAGAATCATTTCCACTAGGAAGTAATAGACATTTTTTTAATGAAATAACACCCTCATCAAATGTCCTATCTACTTTTTTTCAGACTTTTGTTTTGAAAGTTTCATACTTAAATTGACACCCTCTTGGTTCATTCAGACATATCTTCTTATCAATGAATATATTATGATCTGGGTATTGAGAAAGGTTTTCTATGCTTATGAAACTCCACTTTCCTTGTATTTTTAAAAAACATTTTATTTTGAAATAATTTCAGATTTACAAAAAAATTTGCAAAGATAAAAAAATTCCCATATACATCCTTCACTTTGACCCCAGGTATTATGTTATTTGTTCATTATTTTCTATCCATATATATCATATTTAATGCAATTTTATTGAGATATATTTTCACATACCATATAATCATCCAGATTTTACAATCAGTGGTTCACAGTTTCATCATGTAGCTACACATTTGTCATCATAATCAATTGCTGAACATTTTCATTACTCCAAAAATAAAAATAAAAGTAAAAAGAACATCCAAAACACCACATACCTCCCCATGGTCCTATCATTTATTTATTTTTTGTCTTTTTTTTTTAACTCATCTGCCCATACCCTGGATAAAGGAAATGTCAGTCATAAGGTTTTCGCAGTTACATGGCCACCCTTTGAAAATGCTATCATTATTCAACCATCATCAAGAATCAAGACTACTGGATTACAGTTCAACCATTTCAGATATTTCCCTCCAGTTACTCCCCAATATCACAAAACCTGAAAAGGAGTATCTGTATCCTGCATAAGAAAAACCTCCAGAATGACCCCATGACTCTATTTGAAATCTTTCAGCCACCAAAACTTTATTTTGCTTCATTTCTCATCCCCCTTTGGTCAAGAAGTCTTTCTCAATCCCATGATGACAGGACCAGGCTCATCCCCAGGGGTCATGCCCCACGTTGCCAGGGAAATTTACACCCTTGGAAGTCATGTCCCAAGAAAAGGGAAGTATGTGTTCTTTTTTTTTTTTCCTGTTTTTACTACAAATTTTATTGTAACAATACTTTCATATCAATTAATCCATCCAGAGTATGAAGTTAATGTCTCACAAGGTCACACTTGGTTATGTAATCATCACCACATTCGATTTTAAACCATTTTCATTGCTACAAAAAGAAAAATATCAGACATAAAAAAAGAAAGTTCAAAACACCCCATATCCCTTTTCTCCCCTATTATTGACCCCTAGTATTTATGGGGTACACTCGTTACTGTTAATGAAAGGATATTAAGATATTATTGTTAACTACAGTCAGTAGTTTGCAATAGGTACTTCTTCTTCCCCATATATCATTCTATTATAAACTCTTTGTGCAAGTGCCAAACATTTGTTCTAGTTCATGAATGAATTTATTTATATTTGCAGTATTAATCTTAAATAATTTCCACCTCAAGATCCACTGTGTTACACAATTCTACGTTTAAAACTCTAAAACTCTAGCTTTCCTCCTGGTGATGTACATGACTCTAAACAACCCTTTTCAACCAAATTCACCTACAACTCAACACTATTGGTTATAATTTCAATAACAAGCTATCCTTACCACTATCCCTTCCCAAACATTTAAATTCAAACTTGTAAAAAATTCTGTACTTAACACAGAATTTGCATGTTTATATTGTTACCTTTAGTAGACATTGCGCATACATTTCTGCTATAGAGAATAATCTGATATTCATAAAGCATATATGATACCAAGGATAGTGATCTCTGCTATAAGGTAAAACTCCAAGTTAATTTCAGATAACAAATAATTTTGAAAAGTAAAATGCATCTGTGTACCTCTGCGTTCATTAGCAATAACACCTGCAAGAAATGAGCAGAACTTCTACCTTAATCCATTTACTCTGGACAAATGTGTCAATGCCACATTAAATCGATTTTAGATTCTAAGTCACAGGAACTCAGAAGATCCGTAACACTATGTGAACAAGAGTATGCCTTGGATACTGTTTTTAGAAGCAGAGTCAAGTTCTACATCAGATGGAGCAAGTGTGGGCACAGGAGCCAGAAAAGGAGACTATGTCCTTAATCAGTGGGTAAACCAGCATGTAAATACATGCAAAGCTTTGACAGTCTTTAGAAGTATCTCAAAGACTGACCAGGGATCTCAAATGAGTTTTAAACAGGCTTCTGCTTTTACACTGTTTTCAATAATGCAGTTCACTTCAAGCAGACTGCCATTTAGAATTCCCAAGGACTTCATATACAATATTGACTTCATGGCCTTGTCCATAGAGATTTTCATTTAATTGGCCTGAATTTGGACCGAAGCAATAATATTTTAATAAGCTTTCAAGATAATTCTGATGTGTCCTAAGGACACATCTAATGTCCTATGTCAACATTTGTGCCTTTAAAAGATATAATGTCAAGATTAAATATCTATAAATGTGCTTAAGAAGAAAAACAGCTACCCTTTGTTTCCACCTAGGTATGCCCACTCCGTCTTCTTCAGTTTTTAAGAAGACTACATAATGTGTTTCATATAATTGGATTAGGAGCTTCACTCTACAAAAGGATGGGGTCATTTAAAGTCATCATTAAGAAGAGTCTTCCGACACTACATAAAGTTCAGAGACACCAACTGGCACCTTCCTACCCTCTCCTTTTATATTTTGACTGTAAGATTTAAGTAGCAGAAGTCCACCTTGATTTAGTCCTATAGTCACCACCCGAAGACTAACACTTGTGGAAAAATGAACAATGGGTGGCTACTGACAGGGCCATTTCGGAATATGATTTTGTTTAATTTGCAAGTCTTAGTGTAAGTCTGGATGGTTAGAGTTGAGGTGGCCTGAAAACATTTTCTCCATCCATGGCAACATGATTGGTTATCACTACCTCTCGCAGTAAATTATCATGCAATGTAGGCATAAAGGTCTATGATCCCTGAAGTACAGATTGGGGCGAAGTTTTCAAATGAACTTTCCAGAATCAAGGTTATATTTCCCAAGATTAAGCCTCCAAAAACAAGCTCAAACCCGAATCAAAACTTCTTAGCCATTGTCCTGTAAAGAAAGTGTTTAGGCTGGGAAGCTCACGCTTCACTTTTCAAGGTGTGTATAGAAGCAGAAACTCTTCCAGGCCACCAGAGTCAGACTTTAACCAACAAGTTCACATGAGTCGAATTTGTATTTGGTGCATGTGATATAATTACTATAACATGGTGGTCAGTTATGATTTGCTTTCATCACAGTTTGTCCGTTCTCTAGTCAGAAATAAAGGCACACTGATCTTGGGAAACTATCTTCATACTGGTGAACAGCACTTCAAACAAATATACCTCAAATTATTGCATCTAATGAAATAAACATATTGGAAATCACTTTGTCATTTGTGGTCCTTGAATACATAAAAATTGCCTTCTAAATACAAAATACCAGGACAACTATGAAATTTCTGTAATATCTTCATTCCTGGTGCAATTATGGCTCTCAGATCAACATGTTTTGGAGAATTTTAACAATTGAGAATGAGCAGTCACTCCTATAATTATTTACATACTATAGGGGCACAATGCATAATGACAACGGTAACTATATTTGGGAGTCATCATTTTAAATGGGAAAAGGAAGACAACAGTTTTGTTATTTATTAGTATTCAAAAATTGGAGGAAGAATGCTTTTGACTAATTATTACAAATTTACTCTTTTTTGCTATAATACATCAACCTTTTTTTTGAAGATTTGGTATATCTCTTCAAATAAAGCTTATAAAGTTTGTAAAGCTTAAAGTTACAACTGCCCAATGGATAAACATACAAAGACAGAAACACAGGTTATATTCAATAGCATTGGTTATTTGTCAATGGATGAATAATATTGCTTTACTCCAGTCATAAAAGCTATAACAGAGCTTAAGTAAAGCAAAACAGGGAAACAATTGAAGGGTTCAGTTAGCAGTCCTTGAAAGCTGTAATTAAGACAAAAACATCAAACTCTTTATTTCTTCTATAACTTTCTAAAATCGTGTTAGTCACAGTGTTTCTGCTTTCATTTTCAAGGCTGCTAATACGTGTGAAGATTTTCATAAATTTTAAAAATAAGAATTATATGCGCATGCTTTTATGAAACAGAAGTATTCAACTCTACTATGCTTCAGAAACAAAAGTATTCTACTCTAACCTCCCTTGATTGTTTTTTTTAATCTTCAGAGCTACAAAGGCTGCAGCCACAAGAAACAGGAGGAAATCTTAAACGTATGCATACAGTGTCCTGCCATGTATGTTGTCTGCCACTTGCCTTCACAGATACGGGAGAACACACTGTGGCTTCATAGGAAGTAAAGGAACAGCTGTCGGTGAATTTCTGACTTCCAGAAGTAACAGGCAAATGGGAGGCTGTGGATCCTTGAGGTTGGGTGTGAATAGAGCTGAGATCTGATATCTGAGCCCTGCTGGAACCCAGATGCCTTTGTATTGAGGCAGAAACCTTAAAGGGGCTGAGATTGTTTTGAGAGGGTCCCTTGCTCTGTTGACATTCTGAAGTCAAAGCAATTCTGCCTGGAGGAAAGTGTACAGAACTTAGGGTTTCAGGATTCCTACAGTTAAAGGCCAAATAATGAGCTGCTCAAATACACATTTATCTTTTGATTTGCTTGTCTTTCCTTCCTGTATCACAGACGTTTATTCTGGCATTATTTTTCTTCCTTTTGAAATCTATCCTAGAGAATTACCTTAGTGCAGGTCTCTTTTGATTATGTACAAATATTTTAAGTCACAATTTTTCTTGAAAAGTAATATTTTGAGGAATAAAAGGTAGATTGACAATTTTCTGCAAGAATTTGAAGTTATTATTCTACCGTCTTCTGCTTTCCATTGTTGCCTTTGAGAATTCTATTATTGTCTAATTGTCGTCTTTCATGTGGTTCTCTTTTTCTTCTGGCTGCAGAATTTTTTTTTCTTTTTTCCTTTGTATTCTAAAGTTTTAGTATGGTGTGTTTGAGCATAGATTGATTTTTGTTTATCTGGCTTAGAATACAGTACAAATCCTGTACTTGTGAATTTATATTTTAATTCTAAAAAAATTGTAGCAGTTATCTTTCAATTACAGCTTCTCCAATTTCACTTTCAGTTTTCCAGTTTCAAATACTGTCTCTCTCAATGGTTCTATGTTGATGAATATTAGCCTGTCTCATTCTCTCCTTGAAGCACTTACCTTCTTTTTACACATATATTTTTCTGTCTTTCTGTGCTTCATTTTGAATGATTTCTTTCTATATCTGCTAGCTCAATCCATTACCCATAGTTTAACCTGTCCAATAAGGTTTTTATTCATTAACTATATTTTAAATTTCTATAATATCAATTTTTTTTCTTTCTCAAACTTACTTGTTCATTCCTGGCAATATCCTTATCTATAATTCTCAGGAGTCCTATCTGTGCATCGTATTCTACTCTGATTAAGAACTTTGGTTTTGAATTCAAATAAGTATTGTATTAAAAAGATTTATGGCCATGATGAAATATGAATAATTGCTCTATCATGTCATATTCTCAAGTCATAGTGATTAAAAGTGTATAATTTAGCTGCACTGAACAGATAGATGGATGAGAATAGAGGGCCTAGAAAATGCCCCAGGCCCTTATGTAAAAGGAGCAGTGGAAAGGAATGACAATGAAATAATCCTGGAATGATTGGGTATATTTGTGAAAAAACGTGTTACCTTACACAAAAAGTAATTAGAAATGGATTCATGACTTAAATGTGAAAATCAAAACTTTAGTCATTTAGAAAAATAAAAGAAAAAATTTTGCCCTGGGATAGGAAAGTTTATATTAAACAGGACACACTCAAACACATTAATAAAACTGGCTACATTAAAATATAAGAAATTCTCTTTTTCAAAAGTTATCATAAAGAAGTTGAAAGATAAACCACCAATTGGAAGAAGATATTTGTAACACCTTTAACTTCCAAAAGGTTATGGTAAAAACACATCCTTAGAACTTAGAATTACTTACCTGGGAGGTACAATGAAATTCCTACAATGGACTGGTATCTGTAATGGCTTTTAGAAAAATAATAGAAATTTCAAGGGTAGCATATACATAGTTGATATGCTTGATAAGTTTGCTTGAAGAGTTTAGAAATATTCTGCAATTAGCATATAGTCTAATGGAGAAAGACCCACAGAATTCATCGCTGAAAGTCAAAGATATAATGTCAAGATGATTGATGATGGAGAAGTCTCTGAACTGCACAAAGAACAAACTAGTCCATTTTGGATGACAAGTTGATCAATCTGCCATCTCTGTCCCTCCATGCCCTCTTAATTTTTCATCATAATAATAACAGTAAACCCTGTACTATAATGTCCACATTTAATATACAGTGGTGTGGATCATAGCCATTATTTGCCATTCAATTTCATTGTGGAATTTTACATATTTATATTTGTATTTGTGACAAACTAAATGATTTTAATTGTAGCAGACTATAAGAGCAAAAATAATAATGTATATGCAGGCATACCTTGTTTATTGTGCCTTGCAGATACTGCATTTTTTTTACAAATTGAAGCTTTGTGGCAATGCATCAAATAGGCCCTTCTTTGTCAAAGTTTAATTAAGATAGGCACATTGTTTTTTTAGACATAAAGCTATTGCACACTTAATAGACTGCAGTATAGTGTAACTATAATTTTTAGACTGCAGTATAGTGTAACTATAACTTTATGTACACTAAGAAATAAAAAAAAAGTTGTATGACTTGCCTTACTGCGACATTTGCTTTATTGCAGTCGTCTGGAGTGGAACCTGCAATATTTCCAAGGTATATTGGAATATTGCAATGTTTCCAAGGCATACTATATTCTGTATAGAATCCATTCTACTACGTGAAGACCAAATGTTATTAGAATATAATTTATGAATGAATATTCTGAAATAGTTCGCATAGAGGAAAATGGTAGGAAAACTCAGTTGTCAGATTTAAAATGATAACACACATGTGCCAGACTCACAACTCATGCTAGTGCATGAACACAAGTCACACCACCAAAAACTGATTTCAGCAAAATGTCATCTCTTACGTACAGTTGCTCCTTTTGGTTAGCATGCCATTGATTTTCTAGTCTTGTTTATATTTCATTTACAAATTTGCCTTTTATGGTTCATACTTGTTAACTATTATAGTGTATATTTGTACATATTTAAGAAACATTCCAATAAAAATGATTTAAGCAAAATTTAGGATTTTTTAGGAATAGGTTTGTCTTTAAATGGTATCTATACATTACTCTTGAGAAATATATATTTTTCCTTTCAAAATGTTGACTTCATTTCTAAGAAATTAAAGATATCTAAGTGTGGTAGTTAGATTCAGTTGTCAACTTGGCCAGGTGACGGTACCTAGTTCTTTGTTATGGACATGAGCCAATGGTACGTGAACCTCATCTATCGCTGATTACATCTGCAGTCGGCTAGGAGGCGTGCCTGCTGCAATGAACGATGTTTGAGTAAATTGGCTAGTGCTTAAATGAGAGAGTGCAACGTAGCACAGCCCAAGCAGCTCAGCATACCACATCTCAGCACTCACAGCTCAGCCCAGGCCTTTGGAGATGCAAAAAGGAATCACCCTGGGGAAAGTTGTTGGAACCCAGAGACCTAGAGAGAAGGCCAGCAGAGACCATCCTGTGCCTTCCCACGTAAGCAAGAACCTCAGATGAAAGTTCGCTGCCTTTCCTCTGAAGAACTAATGAAATAAATCCCCTTTTATTAAAAGCCAATCCATCTCTGGTGTGTTGCCTTCCGGCAGCTAGCAAACTAGAACACTCAGACATATGATAACTCCTCTACATATAAGCAAAACTAATAACAAGATAATATCTCTAGGTGTCTTCCTACTTTATGGTTCTGATGCTGATAATGGAGAGTCAAGATGTCTAGTCATCTAAATTGTTAGAAGAAAGCATGGAGGACCAATCTTCTCTAATTTTAATTTATATAAGCGGAATGTTGTATTTCAGACAATTATGCATTTGTCACAGCTTAGAAAGACAAACTTTTATCTGGAACCCCTCTTACAACATGAGACATACAGATATACACAGATACTTTAGGAATCATCTCTCTCTAACAGAATCTGCCTCTAAAACTATAGCACATCATGATTACTGCAGCATCTCTTTTAGAAATATGTTCCCCACTATGGGAATAATTTTCCTTTAGACAAACTTTGAATGAGTTTCTTGAGCCCTTAGGGTAAATTGAAAGATTTACTGACCGCTGGAAGTAAATGGAACCTGAAGTAAATTCACTTTAGTCTAACAGATGATTCTCATTGCTCAAGTCCTTACATTGCCATCAGAAATAGTTGGAAGTTATTTGATTTGGGGATAAATTGTTCAGGTATAAATAGAAATAAGAAAAAATATGTACTGTCTTTCTTTTAAGAAAGCAGCAGCACCTTTTAGTAGAGAATGGAAATTGGTACCTACAAACAAAAATCATCAGGGTATTGTGCAATATCTTATACCATAGCCACTTGCTAGGAATTTAATAGCCATAACAATTTTGTTAAAATGCAAAGATAGAATGATGTTTTCTCTGAATCCACATATTGTCCTTCTTATTTAAAATCAACCTTTGTGCTTTAAAACACTACTCCCAGTTGGAGATAATTATATACTTGCATAGCACTGTCACTTAAATACATGAAAAATTATCTGACTGATGACATGGTATATAATGGAAACAGCTTGAGCTTTAATGTGATACAATCACAGGTTCCAATTTCAGCCCCTGCACTTGTAAAATGTTTAACTTTGCAGTGGTTACAAGCACTCTCTGAACATCAGTTTCCGCATCTATAAAACATAAAATAAACTTTTAATCACAGGTAATTGTAAGAATTAAATGATATAATATATGTTAGGATCCTAGCCTGGGGAAATGCTCAAAGTAATATGGTAAGTACGGCAATTATCGTTTCTATCATGTCCTTAGCTATTCTTCTACAGCTTGGTACAAGTTATCATATCTTATTTACGTTTGAATTTCTAATATAATCCCTGGCATGGGAAAAGTGTTCAAAAATATCTGTTGAATGAATATGCATTATCAAATTATTGCCGAGGCTTTCAATTCTCACTGGCTGCCACAGAGAGGCAAAAGAATTTTGATTACACAGTTGTTTAAACAGACGTTAATTGAGTATTCAATGCTTTACATATAGAGAAATTATACTTGGAAATCTAGTTTTCCATTAAGGAAAGTTGTTACATAGAAATGCATATCAGTTAAATTGATTTAGCTTATATGTTTTAAATCACTTCATAATCCATTACTGTTAAGATATAGCCATAATAACATTTAATAATTATATACATATTTACAGTTTATAAAATGTTTTTATGTAGCATAACTCTGAAGGTTAGGCAAAAGTAATATATTAAACCTTATTGGAAAGAAGGGTAAAAAATAAATTTTACTGTTTATCACAGTTTTCATAGAAATTGTTATTTGGTCCTAAGAACATACAAGTTTCTTAATTGTGTCATAAACTGATATTTTTTGAGTAAATTAATATTATAATACAGCTTCATTAATTGCATCTTCAAATAAAAAGCTTCATAGTCAACTACAACAATAAGTACAATTTAATTCAAATTCAGTTCCATGTGCTTCTGCAAGCATTTGACATTCACGCATATAATACATACAAGCTCTACATTGTAGGAAATATTAGGCAGTATAACCATTAGCTTTAGTCGATATTAGAAAATAAATATTCTTCATGGATTTTACAATTTCAAATGACTACAGTAATTCAAGTGATACACACTTCAGCACTTAATGTCTCTTGAAATCTTTTTTAAAACTTACATTCAGTGGCTTTTTAAAAAATAATTGAGAATAAAATTTCAAGTTGAGAAAAAAAGCAGACTATATACAAAAGAGGATGATTTTGGCAAAAATATAAACAGTAAAGATACAATGTGAGTGTTTACATGCTAAGATATAATTCTAAATTTTTCATTTTAAAAAGAAATTCAAAAGGGAACTGACCACTATATCCATATAGAATTTCATTTATGTAAAGCACAAAGAGAATCACAACAACAACATCCTGCTAAAAATCATGATAGTAGCCACCAATTATAGGCAATAGAAACTGTAAAGGGAAAGGAAAAGGGGTCCCAGGACTTGCTGATTTTCTGGGTTTTTATCTGGATGTTAGCTACATGAGTATGATCAGTTTATAATGTATATCTATCTTTATATATTTGCTATACTTTAATAGAAAACTTTAAAAACATAAAGGTGAAAAGGAACTTTTAAGAAGAGTCAATGGAAAATGAATAATTTAGATGACAAGCAAAGAAGATTCATCATATGCATAATAGGAGAACTTGCAGAAGAAAATCAAAGGAAGAGAAGAGGAAAAAGTGCTGAAAAATATAATTCAAGGACACTTTCCTGATTAAGCAAAAACAATAAAAACAACATGTTAGAAGTGTATATCAAGTACCTGAGAAAATCATCTCAGAATTACCAACATTGAAATATTCTCATAAAATGATTAGAATTAAAATAATAAAATAAAAATTTAAGGCAAGCAAAAAAAAAAAAAAAAAAACCCAAATCATAGATCAAAGGGGGCAGGAAAGAAAATCATCATCAGATTTTCAAGTTCAATACCTTAGGCCAAAAAATATGAGTCAAAATATTTAATATAGCCAAAGGAAGAAAATATGAACTAAAAATATTTTGTATCTGCCAACAAATTTTCAAAAGTAAGGCAAACTGCTATTAAAAGGCAAGAATCCGGAAATGTAGTCCCCATGAGTTCTTTCTGAATATTCTCCTAGAGGAAATACTTCAAAGAACCAAAATCACTGGAAAGACGTAAACATTAAGATTAGTGATAAGCATTAACTATATATATACATAATTGAACAACTAAGACTAAATGTGTACTAGAATGGAAAACATATGGTATTTAATCTCAATGTTGCCAAAAAAACTAGTTGAAGGACTTCCTTTGGCATTTACCAAGGCGATTAATTTGATATCATGTTCACCACAGTTAGATTAGTATACCCCCTCAATTTCCAAAAGACCTTGAAATAACTAATATCTGTCAACAAATTAAGGAAGTATTGATTCTATATTGAGAGGCAGAGCAGTATGGATGTTATCTAATCAAGTAGTTTGAGAACTTTTAATTTAATTGGCAGATACAATAGTGAATTTCATGTTTCTACTTGACTAAGGTATGTTGTCCAGTTGTTTGGTTAAGCACTGTCCTGCTTGTTAAAGTAAGGGTATTCAAAGATGGGATTTACTTCTATAATAAATTGATTACATCTGTAATCAGCAATAAGGAATTCCTTCAGCAATGTGTGCAGTCACTTCATTCAGTAAGTTGAAAGCCTTAAAAGACAGAAATGAGGATTTCAGAGGTAAGAGGACTTCAGCTCTTTCCAGAACTGTCAATCAGCCAGCTTCTCCTGGGGAAATTGAAGTAAAGACTTCAGATTCACTTTTTTTTTTCCAGGAATTCCACTTTTAGAAATTTTATTCAACAACAAATCTATATGTATAAATTTCATTGTACACATACACACACAAATGTGATTGAACAAGGCTGTGTCAATATTACAATGAGAAATATTTCACTCTAAATCATCAATTACCTCTTGAATATTGTGATATATTATACAAACATAAAACATTTTTAAGGAGAAAAAAACTATTCTATATAGCTACATACTTAATGTTAAAATATTTACTGATACTTTTTCTGTAATGGAACTCTCCTCTGACAGTAATTTGTACAAAACAAACACATAGAGAAACATTTTAACTGGAGTGGATGGGAAAACCTCTCTTAAACCCAATTCATAAAAAGCAGCAATAGCAGTCACTTTTTGGCAAACCCAAAGTCCAGAATTCAGAAATTCCCATTTTTACTCTAGAAAGCAGGCAGCTTTGAAAGTGCTTAGGACAGCACAGTAATCATTGGATACAAGTCAATTTAGCTATGGCTTCTCGTCATTTGTTGTTTATGAAAACATTGCCCATCCGAAAAAAGACATGGTAGCATATTCAAAGCAGATCGCTTCTCCTTCCCCATTAGAAGTAATCTTTTCATTAATTTCATATTCTTCTTCACACATTCAGGACACAACATATTATCTTGTACATCTGTGGAAGGGAAAGTGCAGGCTGGTAACAGAAAGAGAGAGCTCATCCTTCTGGGAGTGTCAGGGACTCAGGCCTGCCCTGCATGGAACTGCAGGTGAGCCCAACCCTTTGTGTCTGCAGGGAGAGCTCTGCCATGGACCACACACTGTCTGACACCAGAGGCTTGCAGCAAAAAGGTCTCAGCAGAAGTAGATATGGGACATGAAATCACAGTCTTAGGCTAAGCTGTTCTTGCAGAAAGTCTTGTCCATTATGCCTCCTGAGTAGAAGTTATCACTTCAACTCTATTAGTCATTTCTTCTCTCTCCCTTCTCTTACAACCTTCTGATCATTTTCTGCCTTGGTCATCGACTAGTATTTCTTTGAACATAACTGCATGTTGGCCTCCTTCGGTGTGGGTGATGTGTAGGGAATATCCTGTTTTTGTTCAGGGTAAGCACGTTGATGGAGTCTCAGATAAACATCTATTTTCAGGCCATTAGTACTCAAATTAAAATTCTGGCACCACTTCCACGAAGTGTCCCAGTGGACCTTATTAATTGGAGGCAAAATGGTTGGCAAGGGAAGCGCTGCTATTTTAGGTTTTGAGCAAGCTTTGAGTTGCTCATTTGCTTTAGGAAGATGTGTTATTCTTTTTCCTAGACTTCTTTGGTTTAATTTCTGCAGAAGAATTTGGTTCCATTTGGGGTTCCTCTTTTACTGGAATGAAAGTGGTTATCACATATTCCTCCTCTAACTCCTCCTCAAAGACATTCTTTTCATTGTTATAATTCTAGTATGCCATTTCCAGGACACTCAGGTGGAGGCAATATTCACTTTTATTGGAATCCAAACTCACTTTTATTGGAATCTCCAGACCGCAACCTGCCCTTTGAAGTTTGGACTTACCAACACGCCTGGTTGGTCAGGTCAGCATTTCCATTATTTATCTAAAAGTAGTTCCATAGAGCGCTTGATGAGGGAAACTAATCAAGAAATCAGGTGAACAACATTTTCAACAACTGCAGAAAAATATGAGTTTATAAGTTGTAAGTGCTCTTCAGTTGTCGGAAGAATGAATTTTTATGAAGAGATACCTATACAGCCCTCATACGATTTTAGAAAATCAAGAAAATAAAAATGTATAAAATCTTCTAGAGGCAGAAAAATAAAAGGTATGTTTGCAAAGGAATGAGCATACATTTTCTTTCTTTTTTTTTGGCATGGGCAGGTTCTGGGAATAGAACCCAGGTCTCTGGCATGGCAGGCAAGAATTCTGCTATTGAGCCACCATTGCCCAACATTTTCTTTTTTTCCTTTTTTTTTTTTACATTTGCTGTTGAGCTGACCATATTTAGTACTAGAAAAAGTAAGCAAGAGCTTGCAAATACTAACAATATTTGAACCTAGATTTCAATACAGAAGATAGCATTCAGGCAGGAGGAATACATGACAATTTCCCAGTCATAGAGGGACTTAGAAAGTAGAAATTTATGGAAAATAAAACCATATATAATTTGGCTTTAAAAATACTGGGGAGAGGGTGCACGAGTGATTGAGTGGTAGAATGCTCACCGTCCATGCAGGAGACCCAGGCTCGATTCCCAGACCATGCACCCCCCCAAAAAAAATACTGTGAAGATTCTAGAGTATCATGAAGTTGCAGAGTACATGAAACATCAACCTTTAACACCAAAGTCTTTCAGATTTAACATGCTGTATACTAAACTCAGGTGGTTGCCTGCCAAAATAATTCATTTTAAACCTTCTCAATCTTAATAAATGCCAAGAACACTCATTCAATTGTTCAACCTAAAAAGGCAAAACTAATACTCTAAAAATACGATAAAATTTTTGTTAATATTAATACCAAAGTAATAGCCAGAAAGTAATGCATCCCCTTATGTTTCATTCTTCATATATGCTAGGTAAGTGCTATAATGGGTGGTCTACAAATTATTTGTTACCAATGTGCAATAGGAAAATTATAAGAGTAATATTTGGAAATTCTTATAGTGATTTGACAAAATAATTTATGTCAGTTGAATATAATAATAAAAATGGGATTATGTTTTGAATGTCTTTGTTTTTTTGTCATTACATTTCTTAGTAAAATATCTTTATTTTATTTTACAAAATATTGCTCTTTAACTGTTTGGTGATTTTTAAAAAATAGTCCTTCACTGCAGATATTTTAAAATACACTGTTATAGATAATACCCCGACAATACATTTCAATTTCATCTACTGTACATCATCTCCACTGCCACCATGCTAATAAAAAAAAAAACTCAGAGTTTCATAACTCTTCTCTTTGCTTCCCAGCTCTCCTTCATTTTTTTCTCCAAATAGCTATAAAATTGATCTTCAAGTATATACCAAATTACAAGCAATAGATTACTTCTGTGTTGAAAATTACTTAAAATTCTGGAATTTTAACTTGAAATCATTCATTTAACAACTGTTTTTACACAAACATGAGGGATATTATAGAAATGTTTTCTGAATCTGTATCATTCATTTTCTCCTGTCTATATGCATCATAAGAATTCATTTAATTTTTCATTTCAATCATTTTATTTTGAATACCAAAATATCCATTTAGATACCAAATATTCATTCATACTGTGTACAATAAGAAGGGATATGCAACGAAAGACTACATTTTCTTAGCTTCACTTACAAACTGGTTTGAATATATTGGAGTTAGGTCCAATTTTAGGCAAGCAGAAATTATTAAGTTCCACTTTTAGGAAACTACTTTGATAGTAGACTGAAAAATAAAGAATGATTACCTTAAAACTTAGAGAATGAGCCTTAGAATGACAGCTGATTTTCAAAAGAAGCAATATAGATGGCTGAAGATACAAGAATCTTCAAAGTGCTTTTTTTTTTTTGCATGGGCAGGCACAGAGAATTGAACCCGGGCCTCAGGCATGGCAGGCAAGAACGCTACCTGCTGAGCCACTGTTGCAGAAAGTCCTTTTTACCATACCAGCAAAACTATTTCACAAAAAATGAAAGCAAACATCATACAGGGTATGATATAGTGCTCTGCAGAGGGTGAATGCTCCAGCCAAAACTAGGAAATTGATGATGATGATGATAATGGTGACCATATGATAAACATTTCTAAAAGTCATCAGGTAACTTGTGAAGCAACCAGAAATAAAACAGCAGAGGAAGAATAACTGTGAAGAGATGAGTTGACACTTCGGAGCTGCATTTTCCCTTTGGTATTTTCTCATATTTGATGCACGGCAATAGCATGTAAGAGCTCTCACATGGCTAGCAGAATAAATTTGTGTAAACAGGGATATCAATACAAGGAAAAAAAGAAATAAAATCTTCTGAAGATTGGTAGAAAATTAAAAATCATTGCATTTTCTAGAGAGCGAAACACTGCTCAGGAAAAGAAAAGTCAGATGAGATTTTATGGTCTTTCAGGAATTGTGGAAGAAAAATATGGACATAAGGGCGGTGCAACAGTGGTGCAGTGGCAGAGTTCTTGCCTGTCAGGCTGGAGACCCAGGTTTGGTTTCTGGGGCCTTCCCATGCACACACATACACACACACACACACACACACACAAACACACAAACATATATATACGGACATGAAAGGTCAAGATGGGGATCAAAAGTGATGGCCACAGAGCTGAACTTGAATGAAACTAGTTTTCTACTCAGGACTTAAAGAATTTTTAAGGCACATGAGTAAAGGAGATAAGAGGCTCAAAAGAAAACATCAATGAGCAGAGTAAAGTTTTTGATTGTCTGGATGTGTAAAATAGAAAAGAATTTCAGTTCAGGACATACCAATGAGAAAGATTCCATGATAACTGGGGGTTCAATAATACCCCTGTGTGTTTTGCTCTAGGTATGAGGAAAAAGTAGAGGTAGAGAGAGAGAAATAGAGAATCTGCAAAATAGTTTGACTAACCTAAGTTTATGATTGGATTAAGGCGATAGCCTTCATTCTAGCTCCTTATAGAGGAAAGGGTTACCTTTTTTTAAAGAAAGGAATTATCATCTGAAGCATCTACAATTTTTGTACACAATGTGCACATTTAATCAATAAGTATACATCCCAAAGAAGGGACAACCCATCTGAAAAGTGAAAACCAAGAAAACAGAAAAAAGTAAAAAAGACAAAAGAAGGTACACCACATAATTCAGATATTAGAGCATACCTGCAAAGACTTTTAAATAATTATATTAATACTTTAAATATATAGAGGGAGATGGAGAAAATAGATTAAAAGTTGGAGTATTTCACCAGAAAATGGGAAATGAGAAGAGAGTGAAAATTCTAGAACTGAAAGACTTAAGAACAGAAATAAAGAAAACAACCAGTGGGCATAATAACAGATTAGACAATAGTAGGATTCAGGGTTAGTGAACCATAAGACAATCCAAAATAAAATATACAAAAAAAATGCACAGAGGAAAAAATGAGAATTATGGAAAAAAGAGCAAAACATACCAGACATTAGTGAGAAGTAGTTGTATTCATATGTAGTCTGCTGAAAAAAAAAAAAAAAAGAATGCAACAGAGAGTTGATGAAAGAGTCTAACACCATATTTAAGATGTTCTGTAAATCCTGAGAAGAAAAAACAAATAAAGCAAAGCCAAGGTAATTTAGTAAAATGCCTGAGCCCCAAACACACAGAAAAATCTATAAAGCAACTGAATAAAGAGACGTTACTTTCAATGGAGCAATGACAGAGTAGAACACATTGATGATTTCTCAACAGAAACAGACATCTTTAAAATGCTAAGAAAAGCTTGTCAACCTGGAAAATAAAATATGTTTATACAAATAAAATCTAGAAGAACTCATCACCAGCAGATCTGTCCTAAAAGAGATAATATCTTTAGGCAGAATAATAATTGCAGATGGAAATATAGAAAAGAAGGAAGTTATGAGAGCAGGGGAAAAGTAAACATTTTTAGTGTGTTGTGTTGTGTGTGTGTGTGTGTGTGTGTGTATTTGGTGTACAAGAGACATAGAAAAAACATAATTATGCTATCTTGTGGGCCCTCATATATATATAAAACTAAAATGTATGAAAACAATAAAACAAAAGGCAAGAGTGAAGTACAGGAGAATAAACTGTTGTAAAATACTCAAATTACATTAAAGTACTCAAATTATTAGGGAAAGGATAAAAGTGTCCATTTTATTAAGCTGTAGTAAGTTTAAACTTGCATGTAAATCCTAAGGTAGCCAGTAAAATAATAGTGAAATAATGAAAAAAAAATGAATTGTTAATAAAGGGAAAAATGAAAGGATAAATATACATGACTAATCAAAAAATGCAAGAAAGAATTGATAAACAGAACATAATACAGGTAGTTCAAATATAAAACATTGAAATGTAGATATAACCCAAAATACATGAAAAAATGTTAAGCATGAATGCAATAAAGAACCCTCATGAATATTGATGAAGAAATTCTTAAAACAATGTGTGAAAATCAAATCCAGATAACAAGTCATAGCCAATTATCATCACCAGGTATTATCTTAGGAATGGGTAGTTTAATATTTGAAAATCAATCAACTGAACTGACCATATTAACAAAACACAAGGGAAACGTGCTTGAGAGCAGCATGGTTATCTCAAACACAAAATGATCGGGGTACTTGCTATAAGGGCATCTTAGCTTTTGAAGTTCGTGGAGCTGTCCACTCATATTTACGTACCTTTCCCTGTGTAAGTCATGCTTAAATAAAAAGTTTACTTAAGAAAATGATGGTCGACTTTTGTATAGGGCTGTGGTAAAATATTTGCTTCAGTGAAATCCACCACTGTGAAACAGTGGAGTAGCTAGATAAAATGGAAAAAAAAAAGGTTAAATGCAATGGAGAATTCCCTAAGGAACAGTATCCAAGAAGCCAATGTCCCAAAGAAAAAGGGAAGTACAGGTAAGTGAGCAAATTCCATAAGCTCTTTTTCCTTTGGGCAATTTACTGATTCTTGGCATATATCTTGAAAGATAGCCAGGTAGAGACAATCATGACTAAGGCAGAGAAATCAGCAGACATTTGGTCAATTTCAGTGACTGGAGAAAAAAAATGTGGGGTACAATAACAGTCAGAAATTGGAGGTGGTGGTGTTTGTCTAACTGTGTATTTCTCTCTCTGACCGTGGCACACAGCAGTAAGCCTACCTTTGTACTGGATTTTACCCTGAAGCAATTGCCAAATTCTTGAACTCCACAGGGCAGGAAGTTAAGAACCTAGGAAGAGGTCTCCTAGCCTACATGGTACTGAGAAAACAAAAATTGGAGTTGGAGATCCACCAAAGAGAGGCACTCAGGTAAACACATTGTTAAGTCATTTGGAAACCCTGGAGGGCTGCACCTTAAAAAGTGTCAAAGCAGAAGAATAGCAGAAAAACAAACATTGTTAAAACCATGTACTCAAATATTGACCAGCAATGACAAAGAATGATCCATTGCTACATCAACAATGAGGATGTTTCTGCAAGTACAATGCTGAGCCAGAGAAGCCAGGCAGCACTAGATACTTAGCATGTCATTCCATTTATATGAAGTTCAAAATTAGGCTAAGCTAATCTTTAATATTAGAAATCAGGATAATAGCTACTTTGAAGGGAAGCAGTAAATAAGAGAAGGGGAGATTTCTCGATTGGTGGCATGTTCTATTTATGAAACTGTAAGTATGACTTTACGTTGTGAAAATTCTTCCAACATACATTTATTATTTGGGTATATTTACACATGGATTTCATATTTTGGCAAAAAATTACTTCATAAAAGGAAGTTAAAATCCAGAGAATGTTTTAATACTTTGATCTCTAATATTACAGAAAATAAAACATAAGTTAAAATATCAAATTTACAAGTATTTTATTGAATAAAAAGGACAATTAATAAATAACTTTCAGGCATAAAATGTATTAAGTTGGGAGAAAATTATGCAAGGGAAATGGAATGAAAATATTATTTCAAAGAGAAAAAAGAAAGATATAATGCTTTAGAATGTAAAAAGGAGCATGTGCGTGAATTTTTAAAGTGGAGATCATTGGATATAATTAATTATAGTATTTATATCCCACTGAATTTATTTTACAAAGTGTTGCAATATGTAATAAACTTGTAACAGTTTCCATTATAATGTCAACATTTAAATATATAGAAGCTACAAATTTTGAAAAGTGGAATAAAATTAAATGTGTAAAGAAGATATTTTAATCCTATTGCATTATGGCAAATCTTTATATTTGATAGAGTATACCCCTTCATTAATTTTGTAACTTTAATTTTCATGTTTATTTTTAATCATTTACACCATCACATTTATTTAAAAATTAGCTAATGAAGTTGTCTTAGTTTGCAAGCTACTGGAATATGATATACCAAAACTGGAATGGCTTTTAAAAAAGGGAATTTAATAAGTTACAAGTTTACAGATCTAAGGAAGTGAAAGCGTTCAAATTAAGGAACCAACAAGAAATTACTTTCATTCGAGGAAGGCTGATGCGTCAGGAACTCCTCTGTCAGCTGGGAAGTCAAATGGCTGGCATCTGCTGACCCCTTGCTCCTGGGCTCCATTGCTCTCAGCCTCTGTTCCTGTGGGGGTTCCTCACTTTGCTTCTCTGGGGCTGGCTTTCATATCTTGGCTTCCTTTGGTTCTCTCCAGGTTCTGGCTTACTTAACGTCTCATAGCAACATCTGCTGGGCTCTAAGCATCTTCAGACATCTGTTTCTCTGTTCTCCAAGTGTAGGTTATTTGTGTTAGCTCTGCTCTGAACTTTCTGTCAGCTCTCTCTCTCTGTTGGTTCTGTTGTTTCTGTCGTTTGTGTCCTTTCTGTCATCTGACTTTCTGTAAAATATTTCCTCTTTCAAAGGATTCCAGTAATCTAATCAACAGCCACCCGGAATGGGCAGAGTCATATGTCCACCTAATTAAAGGCCACACCAGCAATTTGGTGTATTGCATCTCCATGGAGATAATTTAATCAAAGTTTTTTCCCTACAGTATTGAATTAGTATTAAATGAAAAGGCTGCTCCCCCAAGATTGGATTAGGATTAAAACATGCCTTTTATGGGGTACATAATACTTTCAAACTAGCACAAGTTCATAAAACATCTGATGGGAATTTGGCAGTAAACATTTCTTGTATTTTTTTAGGTGATAATTTATATGTTTAACAATACTTAATCTTTGGAACAAAGTCCATCCCCCAATAATTATCTGAGAAAAAGTGAATGGGTGTTAAAATTTTTGATACTTTGCATCACTGAAAAGATGTTTTATTCTACACTAATACTTGATTCATAATTTGCCTGGGTATAGACTTCTAAATTGATAATATCTTACCTTCAAAACATTGCAGGTATTTCTCCAAAATCTTTTTAGATCCCAATATTATTTTAATCAACACTTTGTAAGCAATTTGCTTTCCCCTTCTTCTTTCTCTCCCACTCTCTGTGAATATTTAATTGGTAATTTAATAATTATTATCATTATTGCCAAAAATCTGAAAAAAATCAAAGTATTGCGCCTTAATGTGCCTTAGTATAGGGTTCTTAATTGGCACTTTGAATCTAAAAGAACACGTCCTTTAGTTTGGGGAAATGTTCTTATATTACTTCTATCATTCTGCTATTTATATTATTCAGATGCCTCATCCATTAAACTATACTTTTAATTTTCTATTTTTCTTGTTTTCTATCTCTTTGATTTTCATTTCTATTGTTGTTATGATGCTGTTGCTTTGACTAAAAGATTTCTTCAACTTTAGATCTTACATATTCTCTGGTTTATTTAAACTAATATTTTTCTTTGTAAGAGTATGCATTCTTTTATAAATCTTGTTTTTTTTCCATGCATGTATTACCTTTTTATTCTCCAGAGTTATTGAGTAGGTTGCTGTTCACTGCTGTTGTTTAATTCCATTGCCTCTGTTCACTCTGAATTTCTTTTAGGTTTTTTATGTCATAATCCCTTTCTTTCATGTTAAATATGCTCCTCAATATTCTGGTGATATTTGTCTTTCACATTTGAGAGGGGGCACTAAAAGTTTTCTTAGATATTCTGGTTATAGACATAGTCCTTGCCCAAGGCAGAACTTTATTGTAGCTTGATAAGTGGGGGATCCCAATGTATCCATATTATGATATTTTGATCTTTTCTTTGGAACTGATTGGTTCTCCAACCCAGAATGATCCGATCCTTTTCATTACGGAGGGTAAACCCACTTACTGCCATTCATATATACATATATAATCCTTTCCTGGAGGCCTTTATGAGAAAGAATTCACAGTGATGAAGAGACAGAGGGATGAAGCCTCTGTCAGTGATGCACACTGATGTTTGGAAATGCAGAAGGAGGAAACCCTGGGAGAAATTTGAAACCAGAGCTGGAAGAGGATAGTAGATGTTGCTTTCCCATGTGATAGAGAAACCCTAGAAACAGCATTTCTTGAGTGAAGGTATCCATTCTTTTGTAAATTAATGCCTTAATGTGGAGATTTTCATGGACTTAGAACTGTACATTTGCAGCATACCAAATCCCCTTTGTAACAGCCAGGACTTTTTGGTATATTGCATTCCGGCAGCATTAGCAAACTGAAATACCAAATAACCCTACATAAGGATTGAATGAGTTTGTATCAGTTTGCATTCCCAGCAGGAACTGAGTAAAATGTCTGCTTACATCAGTACCCTGTAAAACAGAGAGTACTGTTAAGAGTTTTAATATTTGCTAGTCAGATGTATTTCTGTTTATGTGTGGAAAATATTTTTATATATTTAAAAGCAACTTTCATATCTTAAGTGAATTGCCTGTTTCGGCCTTTCACTCATTTTTTCAACTGTGTTTTTAAGTATTTTTAAATATCTTAGGGATTTCAGCCATTTATTGGGGACGTGTTGCAAATGTTTTCTGGCATCTTGTAATGTGACTTTTATTTGGCTTATTGTATTGTTTTTTGTTTGTGTGTGTGTGAGTGTGTGTGTAGATGAATTTGGTGAATTTGTCAATCTTTTCTTACTACACCTAGAATTTGAGTCATAATTAAAAATCTGTCATATATATTCATTATACAATAATTCACTCAGGTTTTCTCCCAATACCTATAGATCTCTGATTCATTTACAATTAATACCTGTGAAATATGAATTAAATTTTGCCTTTTTTCCAAATGGCATTCATTCAGCCAACAATGTTTATTAAAAAATTCATTTGTGCCCTCATGATTTGACATGCCTGGTTGATTTTGTACTAAATTTCTTTATGTGCTTGAGCATAGTCTAGATTTTCTATTCTACTCACCTACTTGTCCAGCCACCTGTACCAAGAAGTTTTTATTATGAATTTGGTCAGTTCCCTTCTTACATCTTGTTTTGTTTTTTTTCTTTTCAGGTTTCAGTGCTGATATGCAAAGAGCTTAGAAGTGATCACACTCAACTTTTTAACAAGAAAGTAGCTAAACAAACTGAAAATCAATGACTTTTCTTAAACCTATCAAAAATTGAGGTCATAGGCCAAATTGGCAGGGTAAACTCTGGAGCATCAAGTGAAGAAAGAGAATCGATGCCTGGGTCAGTGCGTGGAAGCTGCTGGATCCAGGAACTGGTCAGAACACTTTAATGATAACTTTGATGAATTGTTTAAGGTAGAGTGTAAACAAACTTGAGAGTGGCACACTCATAGGGGCCCAGTCTTAGGGGAGCTTCACACTTTACTGGGTTTTACCCCCAAGAGGTAAAAAACATAAAACTTCTGGAACTAATAAATTATAGCAAAATAATAGGATATGAGGTTAATGTTTGAAAGTCAATTGCTTTCTTATATATCAGCATTGAACAATTAGAATTGAAATGGAAAACAATACCATTTACACTAGCATCAAATATATGAATATTTGTTTATACATATATCAAAAAATATGCATGATCTATTTATAAAAACTATACAACACTGATGAAGGAAATTAAAGCTGTAAATAAATGGAGAACTCTTCCATTTTCATGGATCAGAAGAGTCAACTTTGTTAAGATGTCAAATTTTCCCAAGTTGATCTCTAGATTCAATGAAATCCCAGTTAAAACCTTTCCAAGCTATTTTTGCATATATTGAAAAATTGATTCTAAGATTTACGTGGAAGGCAACTCAAAATAGTCAACACAATTCTGAAAAACAAGAACATTACTTGACCTCAGGACTTACTATAAAGCTATGGTAATCAAGAAAGCGGGCTGTTGGCAAAAAGATATTCATGTAATTGGCATAGATCAATGGAACAAAATAGACAGCTCAAAATAGATATTCACAAATATAGTCAACTGATAGTTGACAAAGGATCAAAAAAAATTCAATGAAGAAAGAGTAGTCAACAAATGGTGCTGGCAAACAGAGACTTAGGTTGTTCATAAAAATTCTCTCAAAATGAATCATAGACTTAAACAGATAAAATGTAAAGATACCGAACTTCTATAGATGTAATGGAAAATCTAGGTTATCTTAGGTTTAGTGATGTTTTATTTACCACACCAAAATCATGATCCAGAGAAAAAGAACTGATAAGTTAGACTTTACATTAGTTAAAAGTTCTGCTTTGTGAAAGACACTGTTAAAAGAATGAAATAGAAGCTGCAAACTAGGAGAATATTATTTGCAAAACACATATTTGATAATGGACATTCAAAATGCACGAGGAATTCTTAAAATGCAACAATAAGAAAATAACCCAATCAATGAAATGGCAAAATAGCTGAACAGACACATCACTATAGAAGATAAACAGTTGGCAAATAAGCAAATGAAATGATCAAAGAATGTGTCATTAAGGAATTGAAAATTAAAATATTGAAATACCATTACATACCTGTTAAAGTAGCTAAAACCCAGAAAAATGGACAGTACCAAATCCTGACAGGAACTCTCATTCATTGCTGGTACAGCTTCTTTGGAAGGCATTTTGGGAGTTTCTCATAAAATTAAATATAGTCTTACCAAATGATCCAGCAGTCACACTTCCAGGTATTTAACAATTGGTTGAAAACTGATTTCCACCAAAAACCTTCATAAAAATATATGTAGAAGTTGTATATAAGCTGGAAAAAGCCAAGATGTTCTATAATGGATGAATGAAAAAATTGTGGTACATTCTTGCAATGGAATATTATTCAGCAATACAGAGATGCGCTATCAAATGATTAAAGATGTGGGGGCACTTTTTAAATACATATTACTAAGCGAAAGAAGTCAGTCTGAAAAGGGTATCTACTATATGATTCCAATCATATGACATTCTGAAAAAGGCAAACTCTAGAAACAGTGAAATGGTCAGTGGTTTCCAAAGTTTTGGGGAGTGTGAAGGAGTGTCAGGGATATTTTTTTAGGAAGGTGAAACTATACTTTATGTTACTGCAATAGTGTATAGATCACATTCTACATATATTTAAAAAACATAGAACTTTACAGTACAATGAGTGAACTTTAATGAATGCAAATGTTAAAAAATCATTTAGGAGGTTAGGGAATCCCAGGAGAGAAAGCAGACTGTGACAAATTCATGAAAAGAAAAAAAAACTTCACTGAACAGGTGGGGAAAATGCACTGCCTAAATAACTTTCAAAATGAATGCACTCTGTATGACTAAAAGCAAAGGGGCCTGCACATAAGCACTATAATCTAGTTGATAAAGTGGTTTCCCACTTTATATAACAGTTATATATAATCAGGACTAACAGTTCTGATACTGCTATATGTGCATAATGCTGTAATTGAATAATTACATAAAAGGGTGGTGGATTATAGGAGTTAGGATCTTCACTGTCAAAATGGCAATTTACATATAAGCAAGGAGAGTAGGCTAGAATGATTCATGGGATTATAGATTATGGAATTGGAGGCATCCATAAGAACTCATGTTTATCTTAACATAAATACAGATGGTTATCAATGGAAATATTTTAACTATGTGTATATACACAGGTTAGTATAAACAAATTTTTTTGCTTTGTCAGCTGACAGAATCTAAAAGAAATGGCACCTCAACAGCCACAAACACATGCAGCATGCTGATTTTGGTTTCTAAGACCTTTCTCCAACGAAAGGAACCAGGGCTTCTTGCTGAAATGGTTGATCATATGGACTGTGGCAGTAAATATATAAGATGAGCCTGTAACATCCTGTATCTACAGAAAGTAAGGAAATACTAAAAAAAAATATGATTATAGTTTGCCAATGGGATGCAGGAGTCAACTGAAAGAGTTCTCAATGGTCAAAGCTAAAACAATGTGAGCAAAAACAAAACAAAATGAAAAAAAAAAGGAAGAATTGTATTATAACTCAAAGTATAAAATAAATGTCCATAGATCCATCCTAATATATATGACTGGGTAAATTAATCAATGAGTGAGAAAACATCAGTCTCCCATGCCACATAATTCCATATAAATGATGCAATGTTCCATGCTAAAATAGGAGGGGCATAATTCCTCAACCTTAAGTGTGGGCTGCATATAGTGACCTCTTCCAAAGAGCACGGTACGGAAAGGAGGGATAAAAATATAACTTCACAGTAACGATGCCTCCTATACTACTTCAGCCAGCTGAACAAGGTCAATTCAGCAATCAGATATCCTGTGATAAAAATGGCACCTTACCTTTGTGATCTTTCTTGGAAATCCATAAAGCTGCCCTAATCATGAGGAAAATATCAAATTCCTGTAATGGAACATCATACGCTGTACATTATCAGTAATTCTAAAAACTTTCAAGGTCATCAAAACAAGGTAAGGTCTGCAAACTCTCAGAGCCAACTGGAACCTAGGGAGACATGAAAACTAAATGTCATGTGGAAACATTGATGGGATCTTGGAGCAGAGAAAGGACATTACATAAAAAGAAAGGAAATCTGAAGACGCTATGGACTTTAATTAATAATAATGTTTTAATATTGGTTCATTAATCATAACAAATACACCATTCTCATGTAAGCTATTATTTATAGGGGGAAATTATATGCAAGGGGCATAAGGTAACCCCCGTCTTATCTGCTCAATTTTTCCATAAATCTAAAAAAAAAGTCTATTAATAAAAAATGCTAAACAGAAGTCTAGTAAGTGGGGCATTTAGGAATGCTATTGTTTACACTGATATTTAGGGAAAATCCTGGAATCCTTTCCCTTCTTGCTTCCAGCAGTATAGATATATTTCTTAAAATGAAACAATCTATTGGTATAGTGAGGAAGAAAATTTATGGTCGGGGAAGAATACAAGAAAAGACTCTGAATTCTTGATGACTTCAAGAAGTAGCTATAATTATGTTATGAATTGCATTGTTTCCTGCCATGAAATGGACTCTATTGTTTTTTTCAAGAAAAAAAAATCCTAATGGCTAATGTCATGTGAAGTAAGATTCTGGAGGCTCTGATGCACATACATTAGTGTAGTACTGGAGCACATCCAAAACAATATTTAAGATTAATTTTGTCTTAATTTGCATCTAGTCCATCAGTTTTCCTACTGGAGGAAGTAGAAGACCCTGCTTTAGGAGACTCCAAATTCTCACGAGAATCTCCTACCCCTTTCCAAATGTCTATGGGATAAATTGTCTGTACTCACAAAATACCTGCATGCTATGTACATTTGTCCTCAACTTCAAATTCATAAAATTATCAGATGAGAGAAATTAAATTTAGAGAATATTGTTTTAAGTACATCAGTTTATAATATAATCTAATTTCATTCGTGATTCAAACTATAACTCAGCAGAGATTTGTCCCTGAACCTCTGGTATTGTTTGCAGGCAAAAATTGCTTTTATTGATTTGCTCTGTGATCTGATGCCTTCAGCCTATAATGAGTATCAATATAAGGCAGAGCCCTGTGCAACTCTTAGTTGCATCTATATTCAAAAAACAATATTGCAATATATCACCTATGAGGATTTCAGCAGAATGGTTGCCTAAGAAGTTCTGTATTGCTCCTGGGTAATTGGATTATTTTTAAGAGCCCTGTAAATTTTGCAATTATGTATGTTTACATTTTTCTGTAAACTGGTAGAATGCCTTCAATCAAAATTTTGAATTAACTCAAGCAAGTACATAAATAGGACACTGAACAATCTGTGAAGCACATTTGCCACCATTCCAGACTTCTGCATCCATAGTTTATATTAAGAATTTGTCACAGAATCTTTCTTGCTGAAGATCTGTCCGTTCTCAGCATCCTTCTCAGCCAAGAGTACCATCAAGCATATCAACCTACTTTGGCCAATTTGCCCTACATGACATGGATCATTATCATATGCATATTTATTGTCCTTATTTCTGGAGGACTTTGTTTCCACAGTTGTTTTCTTTCTCCTTTCATTTTCACTTTTGTGTTAACCCTTCATTGTATGGTAAGATGGGGAGGGGCAAAGAATCTGTTTTGTTTTATTTTATCTGCTTAGATTCTGGGCTCTAGAAAAATATCCCCTACTCTTGAAAAAACTCCTTCCAATCTTGTTTTGAATGAAAGCTCATCTTCCTTTCTAACAGCTGTGAGTGGTCTGAAGAAAGCACAGGAAATAAAATTTCCAATAATTTTTAAATATTAAATATAAAATTAAAGGATAAATAGATACAAAATATTAAATAGTATATGCATTTCTTCACGTCTACAGGGTATTAGCACATTCTTTTCCCAAGTGTCCGTATGAATTTACACCGCACCAGCAATACGGTTGTATTCAATTTGCTTCGTATCATTAGCAACCATTAATGGTATCATAACTACACTTCACTATGTATTTTTATAAAAATTTTATACATTTTCTTTTCACGTTTATGTTTTAATCCAAATGGAATTGATCTTTGTATTTAATGGAAAATGAGGATCAGTACTAATTTTCAATTGCTGCAAAACAGATTACCACAAAAGCAGTAGCTTAAAACAGCACCCTTTCAATATTTCAGTTTCTAGATCAGAAGCCCGGGGCTGGAGTAAATGGCTTTCCGGCTCAGGGTCCGACCAGATGAGACCAAGGTCAGCCAGACTACTTACTCCTCTGGGGCTCAGTTTCTTTCTCCATGCTCACTGGGTGTTGTCAAAATTCTTTTCCTTGTGATTAAATAATAGTTTTCTTGCTAGCTGTTAGCCAGGAATTGATCTTGGCTCCTAAAACCTTTTCCCCAAATCCTTGCTGCATGATCCCCTCTTCTCAACATGACAACTTTCTTCTTTCTGGCAGCAAGAGAGCACCTGCTACTGCTTCTGTCTTTTTAAAGAATCACCTGATTAGCTGTTTCTACCCAGAATAAGTCATCTTTTGATTAACTAAAAGTTAGCTGTTTAGAAATATACATTATATGGGCGAAAATCTCTTTGACCATATAATGTAATAAAATCATATCTCACTGTATTCACAGATCTAGCTGGCAATCAGTGAGAGGAAATTATACAATGATTGTAGTTTATGGGTTAAAGGATGAGAACCTTAAGACCATTTTAGAATTCTGCCTACCACAAGGCCTAATTTCACTTTATCTTTATGGAAAGCCTCATTTTGTTCACTACTCTGCAATGCTTAGGCTTGCATAAATGGGTTTCCATATTATGTGGGTGTCTTTTCTGGATTCCCTATTTAGTTTCATGTTGAAATTACTCTTTATTACACTCCCGTATTAGCTACAGCTTTGTAATAATTCTTGACATCCAACCAGCAAGTTCCTTGATCTTATACATCTGCAGGGCATCTTAAGTATTCGTGGCACCATGCTTTTCCATTTAAATATTAGAATTAGCTAATCAAAAATTTTTTAATCCCATTATGATTTGGGAATAATTTAGGTATTCCTTAATTTCTTAAATTAAATTACATATATCTTCCAAAAAAGTTCTAAGGTTTTCATATCTAGAATATTTTTGTTAGGTTTTTCCTATGTACTTTATCTTTTGATGTGTTTATAAATAATATCTTTAATTAAATTGAATTTATAAACTACTTTTCTGTGGGTACAAGGAGACACAATTGACTCCTGTTTGTTTATTTTTTAATCTTCTACCCTGCTAAGCATTTGGAATAATCTTAAGAATCTATTTATAGGTCCTTTTGTGTTATTTATGTAGATAATTATGTAATCTATTAACTTGTTTGGGTTCTTCCTTTCTTTTGATATATTTTATCTTGCTTTATTATCCATTTAGAACTTTAGTAAAATGGGAATGGGAGTGGTGATAGTTTGTATCCTAGTATTTCAATATTGGATATTTGCCATGTTATTTAATATAGATACTTGATATTCCAGATGTTTATTAATACTCAGTACTATCTTCATCCTTTTTAGAACATCCTTGACACACTGGGATGCAAAGCCTCAAAACTGCATTATCCTCGCTTTCCTGTGAGAAGAGTCCTGTATAGATTTTACCATGGAAAACAATGGGATGAGTTATGAAGGATAGAAGAAAATAAAAATTGACAGCTGTGGATAGGACTGTGTTATTCTCATCAGTTTTGGGGTGTTCTGTTGAGAACTAATCACTCCCTTCTTGATGGAAACTAGACTCATTGTGTTTTCTAAGAATATCCAGGTTTCTGATAAGTAGCTATGCTGAGTTTTGTTCCCCTTGGATTCAAAGGGTTGTGCAAGTTCCTAATTCCCTGTACCAAATGTCATTCTATTCTAAATATTTAGCATATTTTCAGTTTCCATACTGGACAAGGTTAAGTCAGTATTTGTTACCAGAAGTGTTTCTAAATAAGCAACCTCAAATATGACAACGTCGGTCTGGTTAACTGGCCTATTTAGATTTGAAAGTAGTGATGACTGTATTACCAGTAGAAGTAAGATACTTATATGTAGTGACAAAAAAAATTAAATTTCAATGATAATTAAAATAAGTTTTGAAAGACAAAGTGACTGTTACAATAGAATATTCTGGTGGGAATGATGAATATAAGAACTGTCGATATAGAATAGGTGATTCACAGTACAATGGAGAGCTTAAAGTTGGAAATTGTGAGTCAAAAGTCTTTAATTCTCAGGTCAAGATACAGTCTGACAATCAGAGTTCCTAAAACTGTCTGGAATAATGTTATTTCTCTCGCAATTGCAGACCAGTGTTTCTGAAAGCTAAAGACAAATGCTGATTCTGTGGGTTGCTGACTTGCAATGTAAGTTGAATTTACAACCTTTCCTAGTATTAACCTGAATGTTAAGACACTAATTTGAACCAAATGGCTCCATGAGAATTGAAATAAAAACAATTGGCTGGATTCCAGTGAATCAGTGTTCCTTGTATGGCAAGATCCCATTGAGCCTTTCTTGCCAGGAGAAGCATACTTTCCTCCACTGCCTTCCCTTTTTGAAGACCCTACAATGACATCTGAGCAAGCTACCTTGTAAAGAAAGACAATTTCTCTCAGGACCATTTCACCAACTCTCAGTACTTAAAGATCTAAAATTTGAGTCAAATCTTAGCACCTCAACAGATAAAGAAAAGTCTATTCTAAGAGAAGGTACATGTATACCAAACAAATTACAAGAGTTTTCCAACATATCTTGATAGAAATCTTTATAATATTTAGAGGGATAGAGTCTAAGAGTATAATATTGGGTTAGTGCAGTTTATTAAGATAAGGGCACTTTCTAGAGATTCTGATTCAGTATATAAGCTTTCAACGTTGGAAAATTGCTGTCACAACTTGCATGGTTAGTCTATGAATTGTCAGCCTTACTTTAAAATAAATTGATATAACTGAACTTCCTTGATATGATGGAGAGGAGAACTTTTAATGGATCAGATATTTCAGAAGCAAAGATTTGAGTTACCTCATCAAGATAAACAGCCATAACCAGCTTAACATTTGGCCAAGAGAAAAGGAAACATCACATAGGGAATGGAAGAAGGACATTACAGATGACAATTACAACCTTATAACTAGTTGCAGAGACAGGGACTAATAACTATGCATATTTTCTCCCTGCATTTGTCACATAGATTATTTCTCAATATATTCATCAATTGTTTTCGCTCTTATTATATATAACAAATGTTGGCTGTGGTTATCATTTATATTGTCATTCATTTTTAGCGTATAAAATGATTGGGATTGAATTAATAAAGGAAACAGTATCATCGAGAAATTAATAAGGAAGGGAGAAAGACATTCTGTTTCTCTCATTTTCAGAGGAGAAGGAATACTGATCTTTGTTTCTACGAGGAATAGTTGCTTTTGGGAGATGGAAGTGTATCAAATTTTAGCTCTAAATATTGATGGATAGTTATGTTTAGACGCTGAATATTCAAAGATGTGATCTTTCTTGGCATTTTTTGTTGATATTCAATCATGTTCCCACCATTCTAAGCCTACCCTATATTACAGAGGCATAAAATCTGGAAACTATATTTTCTCAATCCCCTTGCTAGTAAGAGTTCACTTACATTCTAACAATGAGGCATATTTGCACAAGATTAGTAGAGCAGAAGAGAAAGATGAGTCACTCTTATCTATATGTCTGTTTTATCAGTTTATGTAGGTAAACTGATATTGCAGAGGGCAGAAATAGATTTGGACAGTAATTTCTGAGCAACTACCCAAGCAGAACCTACTTAGGTGCTGCTGTAGGAAACAAAAATCATACCTCTTAGTATTTCTGTGATTCTGCACCTTCAGGAATTCCTGATTTTCACTTCCTTTGTCATAGCTTTCAAGGGTTTTATAAACCTCTAATTCCTAAATAAAACTTTTTTTTATACTGGTTGCCTGAGGTATCTTTGCCTTCCCCGCCCAGCCCTGAGGTATTTTTACCTTGGGCCAGAGATTGTGGGCATTCTGATGTTTGAGTATCTGGCATTGGGGCAGCCATACTTTCTGCCTATGTGAAAAAATACGTATCTTCAGTTAAAGAAAAATGATATCAACATTCCGATAAAATAAAATATTAACTAGGAAGCTTCCTGAAGATACCAAAACCTCTGATTCCAGCTGTCATTGCCTCACAGCTGCACTGCTGCCCTTACCACAGTTTGGTTATACAAATATATGCATTCGTATTTTTCCCTAAGTTATTTGGAGTCAGATTTCTCTCACTTAGAAACAAGAGTCGTAATACACACAAACATACACACATTGCCATATGCAAGCCAGATGTCTGACATATCTGCAACCTATACATTCCAACACGGATAGAAATAAGGTTAAAATTAAATTAATTAATTTGTATCCGGTTTAAAAAACAGCTGATTCTTAACCCTTGCTATATAAACTATATCATAAATAAGAAGCACCTCTATTAAAAAAAACTAAATTAAACCTCAGGATATTTAAAGTGCAAAAGTTCATAAGGTATGGTGATGTTGCTATGCTCCAGTATAGACATCTTAGAATTTTGTTGGTTTGCGTTAAGGATGTGTGTGTGCATATGTATATATAATTCTAAAATATAATACATGTAATATATGTATTTAATATTTATAAATCCTATCATATATTAAAAAGCATATATTTTTAAATCTTGTCACACACACACACATATTCCTACTAGTTAATTTCTGAAACGTATTTATACATTAGGGAACTATAGGATTCAGTCCATTGATCCATTATCATAAGTAGTCTTAATATGCTTATCAGAAAATACACTTATTTAACAAACCTATACATCATTTGAGATTATAAAATTTCTTTGGAAGCAAAATAGGGAGAAATTTACATATTGCATGTTATTCTGAGCACGTCAGACAGGAACCCAAAAATCTGAGCTCTAAGGCACAGAGGTATTGGTTCAGTTATAACATCTTGTTATCAAATGTAGTTGTGAAAAAAAAGCTTTTGATTATGCTAAATGATTCTTATTTTAACCTATGCAGTAGTCATTTAAGCTCTATATTCATTATCCTAAAAGGGAAAACCAAATAGTTTTACAATTTCTGAGGATGAAAAGTGTGCTTTCAGCATAACTTTAAGGGAAATGAAGCAGCAATTTGCTCTGTTAAAAAACTCATTTTATATGAAAAATAAAGTAATAAGATGAGTAAATAGACTTCCAAATGTCTGAACCTCTTATTTTGGAACGTCTTAAGCTCTAAGGAGCATATACATTTGCATAATTATCATTAATTATGCACTATACGTATAGTAGCCATCTCCATCCAGTTTAGCACCTTTGAACTTACCTTTCCCAGCCAGGGAATGATGAGCAAGGACTGAATTTCAGCAGTGAATATAGCACATCTATATTCAAATGTAAGTTGAAAGCAATTAATTAAGAGTGTTTAACAGTCTCTTTAATTTTGAATCTGCATGTGCTACTAAAAGTAGATTACCTTATTGAGATGCCACAGAAGACCAAATTAGTCTTTCTGGCCATTAGACATTATCTTTAAAATTACAGCCACATTCATTCAGTGCTTTTCCAGTGACCTGAAAAAGTAAATACACCTCGAAATGACTTAATTTGCATTCCATAAATTGGATAAATGGTTATCTCTTTACCACTTTTTAAAAGGCCCCTTTTTACCTGGCTCCTACCTATCTCACCCTCCTTCTCCATCGTGATTGCCCTTATCAAACTCTGTGCTTTTGTTCCTGGAACATCACTTAAAGTTTCCTGCATGAAACTTGCTGCTTTGACTTTTTACATTTTCTTTTCTCAACACTCACCTTTATGCATTTGACCAGTGTACAGAATACAGAATACAGTAAACCTAAAAAAACAACAACAAAAAAAAACATTGAATAGATGTGATGAAAGGAATGATGAAAGGGCTGTGTGATCAGATTTCCTCATACAGCCATTCTTCATATATACAAACTTGTATTAAACACATGCTATGTGGAAAGACATTTTTAGGTCTGTGAGGAATTCAGAGTGAATAATAACACTGCCCTTCAAGGAGTCAAACTCGAATTGAGGAAAGTTCCAACTAACTACAATGTGAGGCAGAATTAAATAAGTGTCATAAAAGAGGCACATAAGTACATGGTATAAGGTGGAAGGGGCAGTAATTCAATAGGAGAATTGGGGAAGACTTCATGGATAAACCATTTAATCTAAACTATGAAGAAAAATAGAGCTTCAATGATTATATAATGGAGGAAATGACATTAAAAATCCCTATTCAGGATAAAAAAAATAGGGCACTTTTCCTCCCCTTTAACATTGATTTTAATCCCAACTTTTCTGGTAGAAAGTGAGATTTTAGATCCAGAACTTTTGTCATTAAATTATTATTTATCTATTTATCTCTCTATATAATCTTTTGGCATGTATAATCAAATTTATAACCACATTTACAACAGTATTTTAACATTTATTCTAGATATCTCTCAAATTTATTTTATTATACATATATAATTGGGATCATTTTACAGCAAATCTACTGCAGCCCCCATAAGGTTCTTCTCTTTCTTAACCATCAAGCAAAATCAGATCTAATAGATACCTTATTTATCAACTGGAGTTTAAATAGTCCTTCAAACTTTTTCCTTCTGTTTGTAAAGTGTTTAGATTTGCTTACCATCTCTGCTAATATAAAACAATTGATGTACAAAGTTCTTAGTACTTTAGCTTTAGTTTTCCCTAGTTGACCTATGCACCTTTATACTTATATTTAGTATAAGATATTTTCAATCAGTGGAATACATGAAAATTTACTATGCTGAGCAGGCACTCCTTCTAAAATTCTTCTTTCTCTTTAGTTTATATTTACCAAAATGTAATGAATCATATATTTCCATCCCAATAATTTTCTAGAAATTGATTTCTCTGGGTGTAGGAAAAAATTGGGTAAAGGAAGCTAGGAAGGCAGA
Source organism: Tamandua tetradactyla (assembly GCF_023851605.1). Taxonomy (NCBI): domain Eukaryota; kingdom Metazoa; phylum Chordata; class Mammalia; order Pilosa; family Myrmecophagidae; genus Tamandua; species Tamandua tetradactyla. Next base: position 181,076,984 of record NC_135331.1, on the reverse strand, counting down.
AGAAATATTCACATAGGGCTTTATAGACAAAACTGTGGGGAGTGGGGCATCTATTCAAGTATCTAGTTGTTACACCTTCCAAGTATCTGAGTTATTTGAAGAAGTGTGATGTGTCTTTCTGCCTTTTTCCAGGTGACATCTTCATAATGGAAAGGAATAGGCTTGCCAAGAAGAAAACATGGCTAGGGTATTCTCTTCCAGACCCAACCCTTATGGAACATTCTGCCTCCCTCCCCTCCTTGATATCAATTATAGTTCCTGAAAAGTAGTTATAAGTTTTTTATACTACATCTAAGAAAAGAGTAGTATAATTAGGATTTAAGAAAACCCAGATTTGGCAGGGTTTTTCCTTAAATTGTCATTGAAGTAGACTTGATGAAGATCGAGTTTCCACTAGATAATTACTTTATTATTCCATTCTGGTCCCTTTTTTTGTTTAGTTTTCTCTGGCACTTGTATATAAGAAATTGTATCATTGCTAAGCTAAAGGTTTCTATTTCTTATTTCATTAAGATAAGAAATTGTAGGATAAGAAGAATATAATTAGGAAAGGACAGAATGGTAAATATGGACAGGAACTTGAAGGACAAAGTCCAACCTGCATGTGAAGATGTTTTTCACCAACTATGTCATGTATGGCAGGAGATGGTAAGTAGAAAATCAAAACCATAGCAGGAAACAAGATTTTTATTTCTAGAAATCTATGTAAATTGTGATTATTGTAATATTTCTTATTATCAGACTTTCTCCATTAATTCATTGGCCCTTCTGTGAATAGTTTCTTAAGACTGGCCAATACATTCAATAATTTTTTTAAATATTTCTGTATTGCAAGGAAATCCGGTGAGTAGATTAGAACCAGTGTTTTGCAAATTCATTTACAAGACAGTAAATTCTAAGTTTGCAGAACAAAAAGAATATCTCTAGGTTTAAGCTATTACAAAACTCACTTGCAACATTGGTAATGCCCATTTACGGGAAACAAGAATCCTAACAACTTGTGTAATTGTACTTGTCAGCAGCACCTATAACTTGAATGTAAGTTTTGAAGGACTAACATTTATTATGTCAGAGGCAAATTAGCAGCTGCTCAACTGGGGATGGTAGAATTTTAATTTAACATCTGCAAAACAGATTTACTTCACTAGAATCAGCTTTCTCTCATACCAAAGAGAATTTAGTGAGTTTCATTGATAAACTGCTCACTCCATATGTCTCATACAGGGTTTCACACTCTCAAAAGTAATAACCATTTTAACTGGTACAGCATGTCATTGAGATTTATTCATGTCCTTTTTCTCCCTCTCCAAACAACCCAAGGTCACTACAGTGTTTCCCTAATTCATAAAACTGCTCTATATTTCCACATTAGTTCTTTATCAGTATAGGTCTAGATTCTTGAACAGTTTATCTAGCTTTCCAAATCTCCATTCAATATGTCTTTAAGTATCATTTTAATCATGTTACATTTTCTTCTCAATGAATTACCCTTGAAATTCTAGGAATGAGGGACCACTAATAGAATGTGTTCAAGTCCTGCCACAAACAAAAACAAAAAAATAAAATGGGAAGATAAAACTTTCATAATAAGGAAACTCTGGCATGGACATAAAATGAGCAAACAGTGATATCCACATGTGTAATCTCATTTTTGTCTTAGATACAGAGAGTGCAGTGATAAACCTATTGAAAGATGTCAGCAAGAGACATAAACCTTAAACTGTGATAACCATTCAAAACTGTGACAAATCATTTTTTTAAAATACTTAAAAGGCCAGAAAGGATATTAAGGAAAACTGGGAATCTAGATCAAAAAAGAGATTGCATCACTTCTCGGCCTTTTGGCTAAGATCAAGTGTAGTATCTGTTCTTATCAGCTTAATATCTGCTACGTCCTCTATCCGAGGACAAAATATTAAACGGATTTTTGGAGCAGGGAGATGGAATAGGAGTCTGCTGCGTCCACTCCACGCATCGACCTGGTATTGCAGTACCTCCAGGAACGGTGCATCCCCTGTGGGGGAAACATCCGTTGGTTCACAAACGTAAGCTTTAAAGTTTGAAAAAAAAAAAGAGATTGCAACTTGGACATAAACCTAAAGAAATCACACAAGCCATGGGCATTTTCTTTTATTTGGATCCTCAAAATGTGACAGGCTCATATCAGAAAAAAATTGGCCTTTTTTTCCTGCATGGAAGGAAAAGCTCCTTAGTTTAGTGAGGAAAAGGCTTGTAGTCAAATTGGCCAATGGTAAAGGTAGGAGATTTCCATTTGCAATAATCATTGCATCAGCAGACCAAAAACAAGCGTTTGGAGTTCTGTGATGCTGGACCAATGTATGTAGCAACAATACACAGAAAATCTGTATACCGTACATATCTTTCCTGACCCTGCTTTCCACAGGCATTGCCCTGTCTCACCTTGACGTGGGAAAGTGCTTTCCTGAATCTGAAGGGCAGCTCTTGCAGAATGGTAGAACATTCCTCTGACTATACAAGGAAAGTATCACAAATATGAAACAGTCCCACTCTGTGAGTTGAGAACAACCCAAACCCTCAGGGAATACAAACCAGTTCTACCAAACAGGATTCCTATGATGTCAAAGAACCATGAAGCAATGTCTACAGTGGTGATTCTCAAACTTCTCCTTCCCTCTGTGATTGAGAATCCTTGCTGTGCTCGTTTGAAGTGATTTATGTACCCTAGAAAAGCCATGTTTTAATCCTAATCCCATTTTGTAAAGGCAGCCATTTCTTCAGTATGTTTGTCTGAAATAGTAATTAGATCATCTCCCTGGAGATGTGACTAGATCAAGAATGGTTGTTAAACTGGATTAGGTGGAGACATGTCTCCACCCATTCAGGTGAGTCTTGATTAGTTTACTAGAATCCTATAAAAGAGGAAACATTTTGGAGAATGAGAGAGATTCAGAGAGAGCACAGAAGAATGACAGCCACAAAAAGCAGAGAGTCCACCAGCCAGTGACCTTTGCAGATGAAGAAAGAAAATGCCTCCCAGGGAGTTTCATGAAACAAGAAGCCAGGAGAGAATGCTAGCAGATGATGCCGTGTTTGCCATGTGCCCTTCCAGAGACAGAGAAACTCTGACTGTGTTCACCATGTGCCTCACACCTGAGAGAGAAACCCTGAACTTTATCGGCCTTCTTGAACCAAAGTATATTTCCCTGGATGCCTTTGATTGGAGAATTTTATAGATTTGTTTTAATTGGGACATTTTCTCAGCCTTGGAACTGTAAACAAGCAATTTATTAAATTCCCCTTTTAAAAAGCCATTCCATTCCTGGTGTATTGTTTTCTGGTAGCTAGCAAACTAGAACAGTTGCATACCACCCTCAATTAAGGATGCCATATTCTTCAGGAGTGCATATTGAAATCTTCCAGAATTATGGTAGGAGTTATAATGAATAGAAAGCTGTGAATCATGCTTCAAAATTGAAATGAATTGAGAGAATGTCTTAGAAATTAACAGAAGATTGTCAAGAAAGGGACAAAAAAGAAGATATAGAGTCTTTGGGCATGACTCCAGTGAAGGAAGTATTTTTCAAATAGATGAAAAATAAATATTTTGGAAGCTGTAACACTTAATTATAAAAATATTAACAGCTCCTGCTACTTCAGATGGAGCTTCTAAAAGAGGATTCAGAAAGTGTGCTGAGTTTTTACTCAGAGCAATAGATCTGAAACCTGGATATATATTTAAACATATGAAGAGAACTAAAAAAAAAATACTTATATAGTGTCTGTATTAATTTGTCAACTGTCAGAATGCCATATACCAAAACTAGAACAGTTTTTATAAAGAGACTTTAATAAGTTACAATTTTACAGTTCTAAGGAAATGAAAATGTCCAAATTAAGGCACCAAAAAGAGGTTACCTTCACTCAAGAAAGGCCGATGGGTCAGGAACGTCACTGTCAGCTGGGAAGTAATGTGGGTGGCATCTGCTGATCCCATACTCTTGGGCTCCATTGCTTTCAACCTCTGCTCCTGTGGGGATCCTCACTGTACTTCTCTTGGGCTGGCTTTCATCTCTTGGCTTCCCCTGGCTCTCTTCAGGTTCTGACTTGCTTAACATCTCATGGCAATATCTGCTGGGCTCCAAGTATCTCTAAACATCTCTGTCTCTGTTCTCCAGGTGTTCACATCTGTGTCAGCTCTGTTGTGAAATTTCTATAGGCTCTAAAGCTTCTGTAGTTTCTGTCTGCTATGTCATTTCTGGTGTTTCTTCAAAATGTTTTGCACTTTTATAGACTCCAGTAATCTAATCAAGGCCCACCTGAAATGGGTGGAGTCACATCTAATCAAAAGTTAATACTCACAATTGGGCATGTCGCATCTCAAGGGAGATAATCTAATCGAAATATTCCAATTTACATTATTGAACCAGGATGAAAAGAAACAGCTGCTCCCACAAGATTGGATCAGGATTAAAACATGGCTTCTCCACAGTACATAATACTTCCAAAACAGCACATTCCACCCTCTGGATCCCAAAAAAGACATGTTTTTTTCCACATACAAAATATATCAACTCCATCACAGTATCACAAAAGCCTTAAACCATTTCAGGAATGATACAAATACAATACAAAGTTAAAATCTGTACAAACAAGTACTCAAAACAAGTTCTCTGCTGCCAATATACAAAGCAGAAGCAGTCATAGGATACATGTTTCCATTTCCATAGGGAGAAATTGGAAGGAAAACAGGAGTCCCTGGGCCCGTACAGTTCTGAAAACTTGCAGGGCAAATGCCATTAGATTTCAAAATCTGAGAGTCATTTATCTTCAGCCTTTACAAATTGGCAGTCCTACCCTTTCTGAGAGTCTACACAGTGGTTTCATTCTCTGCAAATGATGGCATGGAGTTTGCAACCTTGAGGGACATTGAAGAGACCAAGTTTTTCTTGGCTTCACCCTCTCCCAGCTTTGAGGCAGTACTAGGGATCTCTGCCCTCTCCAGACTTCATGCTCAACCCTTTTAGAACAATGGGTGGCAGCCAGGCTCCCCCCAATCCCTTGTTTTACGCACTCTACCCTCTTCAAGGCCTGAGATGGCACAACTTTTCCAGTACAACAAAGCGGAAGGTCCACCTTCTGCTTCTGGGGTAAATTCACCCTTTTGATGTATATGGGTGGATCCTCTGTCTTGGCCCAAGGTTTCCTGGCTCCATACCTTTGCTTCTATGGTTTTGCTTCTAAAGATATTTTTCCTTCACTTTATCCCTCTTTATGTCCTCTTTAGTACAGACTGGCAGTGATTCTGCTTTTACAGATCCCACAATACTCTTATTGGTTTTTTATGTAGTATGCGGGATCACACCCATCAGACAAAAGGACTTACCACAAATCCTTCCTGGATAACACTATCTCACATCCTCACTTGTTCTATAATGACTGGCTACTTTCATGCTTGGATAAATCCTCGCATGAGGCTTTATTCACTGAAGTCTCACTTTCTGGAAGCCCAGAATTTTCCATAACACCAATTTCTTTTCCTTTGTACCCAATAATACAGTTTTCAACATATCTCATATTTTACTATAAGTTGCAAGGAGAAGACAGACTGCATTTTCCACATTTAGTTTGAAAATTTCTTCTACTAAATATCCAAGTTCATCACTCTCAATGATGTGAGTGAAGATCACTTCTGCCTTCCATTTACAAAGAATGACTTCCTTACAGTTGGAACGACATGCCCAGCATTTTGTCTAAAGTCTCATCAGAGGTATCTTTAGAGTCCAGATTTCAATCAACACTTTCTTCAAAGCATTCTAGGTCTTCTCTCTCAAGGTCCTCACAATTCTTCCAAAATCTTCCCCTTATCCATTTAGAAAACTGTTCCAACATGTTTTGTATTTTCACACTGCAGCAGCACTCCACATCTCCAGCCCCAAATCTGTGTTAATTTGCCAGCTGCCAGAATGCACTATACTAGAAGTGAAATGGATTTTATAAACGGAAATTTAATAAGTTACGAGTTTACAGTTCTAAGTGAAACATCTAAATTAAGGCACTGTCATGTCAGGTTCAAAGGTCAACTCGGCCAAGTGGTGGTTCCTGTTTGTCTGGTTGGGCAAGTGCTGGCTTGTCTCTTGTGATGAGGACATTTCACAGAATTAAATCATGATCATGTCAGCTGCATCCACAGCTGATTCCATTTGTAATCAGCCAAAGGGGCATGTCTTCTGCAATGAGTGATGCTTAATCTAATCACTGAAAGCCTTTTAAGGAGGATTCAGAAGAGACAGGCTCTCTTCCTGTTTCAGCTGGTGAGCCTCTCCTGTGGAGTTCATCCAGACCCTCCATTGGAATCATCGGCTGCACAGCCTGCCCTGCGGATTTTGGACTCTGCGTTCCCATAGTCACGTGAGACACTTTTATAAATTTTATATTTGTGAGTGTTCTCTGTTGATTCTGTTTCTCTAGAGAACCCTAACTAACACAGGCACCAAAAAGAGGTTACCTTCATTCAAGAAGGGCTGATGGGTCAGGAACACCTCTGTTAGTTGGTAGTCAAGTGGCTGGCATCTGCTGGTCCCTTGCCTCTGGGTTCAGAGGGTGAAATGTGCTGGTTTGAAAGTATTAAATACCCTAGAAAAGCCAGATCTTAATCCTAGTCCCATCTTGTGGGAGCAGTGGTTACTTTTAATCCTGATTCAATGTTGTATATAAAAGCTTTTGATTAGATTTTCTCTGTAGACATGTGACTCGCTCAATTGTGGGTATGATTTTTGATTAGATGAAGATGTGACTCTACCCATTGCACTAGGTCTTAATTAGATTACATGAATCCTTTAAAAGCGGAAACATTTTGGAGAAATCTGAGAAATAACAGAAGCCTCCGAGCTGACTGAAACTTCAGAGCAGAACTGACACAGAGACATGGACTTTGGGAGATGTTCGGAGGCCAGCAGACATCACCGTGAGATATTAAGCAAGCCAGAACCTAGAGAGAGCCAAGGGAAGCCAACGGATGAAAGCCAGCCCCAGAGAAGCAAAGGGACAGAGGTTGAAAGCAACGGAGCCCAGAAGCAAGGGACCAAGCAGATGCCAGCCACATGACTTCCCAGCTGACAGAGGTGTTCCTGACCCATCGGTCCTTTTTGAATGAAGGTAACCTCTTGTTGGTGCCATAATTTGGACACTTCCACTTCCTTAGAACTGTAAACTTGTAACTTATTGAATCCCCCTTTTGTAAAAGCCATTCCAGTTCGAGTAGATCACATTCCAGCAGCTAGCAAATTAACACAATGCCATATTTAATTAATTAGTTTTTATTCAAACCCAAGCATCAACATTTGAGAACCACTTAAAGAGGTGGAATGTATGGAAGAATCAGAGAAGTTAAATTTTCTGGCACTAGGAGCAAGAATAATAAAGAGGGGTGGGCTACGGTGGCTCAGCAGGCAAGAACGTTTGCCTGGAATGCCAGAGGACCCGGGTTCGATTCCCGGTGCCTGCCCATGTATTAAAAAAAAGAATAATAAAGAGCATGTGGGGAGAGACATGGAAGAAGACCAAAATTGGCAGGAGTAGGAAGGACAGAAATTTTGCAAGAGTGCAGAGCTACAAAAGGAGTGCACTGGTCTTCCATGGCTGTCATATTAAATTACCACCAACTTGATGGCTCAAAACAGTACAAATTTATCATACATTTCTTTAGTTCAGAAGTCCAGCATAGGTCTCACTGGGCTAAAATCAAGATGTTTGCAGGTTGAATTGCTTTCTGGGGGCTCTAGGACAGAATCTCTTCCTTGCCTTTTCTGCTTGTAACCACATTTCTTAGCCCATGGCGCCTATCAATGTGCCTTCAAAGCCAGCAACATGACTCTCTGGTTTTCTCCCCTCTCACACTTTTTCTCTGATTCTTTTCTTCTGCTTCCTTCTACCACTTTAAAGGACATTTGCGATTACATTTGGCCCACCTCATAATACAAGATATCTCCCTATTTGAAGGTCAGCAAACGTAATTCACAAACTTAATTCCACCTATAACCTTAACTCCCCTTTGTCATGTATCCTAACATATTCATAGGTTCTGTGGGTAGAGATGTGGATCTCTTTGTGGGAAAAGCGACCCTATTCCACTACAGAGAGGCGCTTTCAAGGAATGATATGAGATTGTACCTGAGCTTGAGATAGCAGATAGATTTTATTGACCTTGTGCCTTTAGCTTTGAGGTAAAGTGTTGCCATCACTGGCTGAGAGTGCCCAGGAGTGTAGGGCTTAGGTCCTCCAAATGGTGCCTCACAGCATAAGGTGAGCTGGAGAAGTGGTGATTTGGCAATTCATACTGAGTGGTGAGTAACTGCATGGGTAAATGGAGTCACAGGAATGGGTGAAGTTTCCAATCAAATATATGAAGACCAAAGGAGAAAGTGGGGAAAACAACAACTCTGGAAAATGATGGTTATGGAGTTTGAGAAATAAAGTGTATAGAAAGAAGTAAACCAAGAAGTGAAAATCTAGAAAAGAAAAATATTTTTTAATTAACATAGATAATTAGGTAGTTTTCTGTCCTGTTCAATTGTTTTTGGAAAGTTTGAGTAGGAGTGGTATTAACTCTTCTTGTAATGTTTGGTTGACCTCACCTATGAAGCCATCTAGTCTTGGACTTTTTTTGTTGGGAAGTTTTGATGACCGATTTAATCTCTTTCCTTTATTTGGTGTGCTGAGATCTTCTATTTCTTCCAGAGTCAGTGTCAGTTGTTTGTTCATGTGTTTCTAGAAATTTGTCCTTTTAACCTAGCTTGTCTAATTCGTTGGAATGTAGTTGTTTGTAGTATCCTCCTATGATCATTTTTATTTCTGTGGTATCAGTAGTAATTTCCCCAATGTCATTTCAATTTTATTGATTTGCATCATCTTACTTTTTTCTTTGTCAGTCTAGCTAAAGATTTTCAATTTTATTGTTTCTTTCAAGAACCAACTTTTGGTTTTGTTATTGTTTTTTTATATTCTCTTTCATATTTTTCTGCTTTAATATTTGTTATTTCTTTCTTTCTGTCTGCTTTGGGGTTTCTATAGTGTTCTTTTTCTAGTTGCTCCAGGTTTGCAGTTAGGTCTTTGATTTTAGTTCTTTCTTCGTTTTTTAAATATAAGCTTTTAGGGCTATTAAACTTCTTCTCAGCTCTTCCTTCTCTGCACCTTGCAAGTTTGATAAATTGTATTCTCACTTTCATTCATCTCAAGATATTTACTGAATTCCCTTGTAATTTCTTCTTTGACCCATTGGTTGTTTAAAAGTATGCTATTTGACTCCCATTTATTTGTGGATTTTCCAGTTCTCTGTCTGTTATTGATTTTCATCTTCATTCCATTATGGTCAGAACGGATGCTTTGTATAATTTCAATCTTTTAAATTTATTGGGACTTGTTTTTCAATCCAACACATGGTCTCTCCTGGAGAACAAGTTATGTGCACTTGGTAAGAATGTATATCATATCATTCAAGTTCTCTGTTTCCTTATTGATCTTCTGTCTAGATGTTCTATTTATTGATAAGAGTGGCATACAGAAATCTCCAACTATTATTGTAGACCTGTATATTTCTCCCTTAGTTTTGCCTGTGTTTGCCCCATGTATTTTGGTGAACCTTGTTTAGACACATAAATACTGTGATTGTTATTTCTTCTTTATGGCGTCCCTTTTTTTTTTTAATATATAAGGTCCTTTTTTGTCACTTTGAACAAATTTTAACTTAAAATCTGTTTGTCTGATATTAGTATAGCTACTCTAGCTCTTTTTGGTGACTATTTACATGGAATATCTTTCTCTAAGATTTGCAATTTCTAATTGAAAGCAATTGCAACTATTTGTTTCTGTCAGTCTAAAGTGTTGTTCTGGAAACAACACATAGTTGGAGCATGCTTTTTCATCCGTTCTTCAAATCTGCGTCTTTTGATTGAGTTGTTATATCCATTAACATTCAGTGCTATTTCTGTAAAGGCAGTACTTATGTCAACCATTTTTTCCTATGATTTTTAGAGTTCATATCTTATATCTGGCTTTCTTCAGCTTCATTGCAACTTAATTTTGTGCATAGTTGACTGCGATGTATCTGTTGGATCTCTTTTTCATTTCTGTTTCTATATATTTTAAAAATAGATTCTTTGTAGTTACCCTGATTTTATTTTATACAACATAAATCTATAACCTATGAATTTAAAAAGGTACCAATTTAGCTTCAATAACATATACCTTCTCTGCTTCCATAACCCTCTGTTCCTCTGTTCTCCTGCTTTATGTTGTTTTGGTCCTACATTACCTCTTTATATTTTACATGTCCATTTTCACTAAATATGCCTTTTTTGTGTTCATTTGTATTTCCTCATGGGAATTATGGTGGTTTGAGGCTGTTAAGTATTCCAGAAAAAAAGCCATGTTCTTTTAATCCATTCCTGTGGGTGTGACCTACTGTAGATAGGACATTTTTTATTAAATTATTTCAATTGTGATGCAAATTGCTTCACTCAGGGTGGACTTTGATCCTCTTACCACAGTACTTTATAAGAGGAGAAAAACCCCAAAGAAGCTGAGAGATGAGAACACACCCAAAGAAGCTGAGAGAAGCCACTGAGTCCAGAAGCTGGACACACACATGCACAAGAAGGGAAAAAAAAACAGCAGAGAAGGACCAGCAGACATCCGCCATGTATATTCCCATGTGATAGAAGTGTCCCAGATGCCAGCAGCCTGTCTTCAGAGTCCAGGTATAGGCCTGCTGATGCCTTCATCTGGACATTTTCATAATCTTAGAACTATGAATTTCTAAACTAATTATTCCTCATTGTGAAAGCCAATCTGTTTCTGGGTGATGCAAAGGTGGCTCAGTGGCAGAATTCCCGCCTGCCATGCTAGAGACCCGGGTTTGACTCCCGGCACCTGCCCATGCAAAAATAAATAAATAAATAAATAAGGAAGAAGAAAGCCAACCCCTGTCTGATATATTGCATTCTGCCAGCTTTAGCAAACTGAAGCAGGAATAAAAAGTACCACAGTGATGCAAAATGTTAACAGGAAAAATCGTGTTAAAAGGTCAGAGTATATGGAACTCTGTATTTTCTGCATGATTTCTCTGTAAAACTACAATTGCTGTAGTAAGAACAAATAAAACACTGTTCTAGGGGATATAGAAACGAAGGGATCTGGATGTGGACCTTTTCTCAGGGAGCTTATTAATATGTATGGATGATAAGGAGGGAATGATTATTCCAAATACATATTAAAAATCTCATAAATATTTTGTACCATATTTCAGCTTAGGTATGAAAAATCAGCTGCAATAAGAGGTACTGGTGCCATTTCCTTATGCTTTATTTTAGTAATTTGTTGTGGGAAAGACACAATTCAGGTATTTCTTCCTTTACCCATTGTGCTGGTTTGAAAGGAAGTGTGCCCCCTAAGAAAAGCCATGTTTTAATATAAGTCCCATTTCATAAGGTAGAATAATCTCTATTCAACACTGGGTATTTGAAACTGTGATTGGATCATCTCCCTGGTTGATGTGATTTAGTCAAGAGTGGTTGTTAAACTGGATTAGGGGGTGACATGTCTCCACCCATTTGAGTCGGTCTTGATTGGTTTATTGGAGTCCTGTAAAAGAGGAAATATTTTGGAGAAGGAGAGACTCAGAGAGAGCAGAGAATGCTGCAGCACCATGAAGCAGAGCCCACAAGCCAGCAACCTTTGGAGATGAAGAAGGAAAATGCCTCCCGGGGAGCTTCATGAAACAGGAAGCCAGGAGAGAAAGTAGCAGATGACGCTATTTGCCATGTGCCCTTCCAGCCAAGAGAGAAACTGTGACTGTGTTTACCATGTGCCATCTCACTTGAGAGAGAGACCCTGAACTTCATCGGCCATCTTGAACCAAGGTGTCTTTCCCCGGATGCCTTAGATTGGACATTTCTATAGACTTGCTTTCATTGGGACATTTTCTCAGACTTAGAACTGTAAACCAGCAACTCATTAAATTCTCCCTTTTAAAAGCCATTCTGTTCTTGGTATATTGCATTCCGACAGCTAGCAAACTAGAACACCCATGAAGCAATTCGAGGGCATATCTTTAGGAAATGATTCATGCCCTTCTTCAATCTTTGGAAAAATAGTAACAATAATGACAGAAATCACCTTGATTTTTTTTTTTTTTTTTTTAGTTTAAGTCATTATCAAATGCTATGATGAAATTGAAAGCTATAGAATTTGATGATTTTGAAGGACATTTCTGTAGGAAGGTACTTCTGAGTAGCACTTAGTCCCAAAGCATAGGCTGTAGGAAGGGGGTAGACATAAGACTCTCATATGTCTAAAAATAACTTTGTCAGCATTGTGATTCAAGAATAGCAATGGGGACTCCATTATAATCCAGTATAATCAGCTTTGAATTTTTTAATTTAAATGGCACTATTTTGTGTTAGGTCCATCTATTTTCCACATAGAATCACAGGATTAGGGAGTCAGTCCTTTCCCTGGGAGACAGTTCTTACAGATAGTATCCTTAATCTCTTTCTGATACATTTTATTTTTTTGTTATTTCAAATTTTTAGTTAAGTATTTATTTAAGAAAACAAACAATACACTTAGAATCACCAAAATAGATATCTTAGCTTGCCATAGGAGTATTTAAATAAAATATTCAAATAATCATTGTAAAGCTTATGTTCGTACAGTAAGTTTCATAAAACAATTTAAAATTATGGCAAAGAAGGAAAATATCTACAAATATAGATATCAAAATATTAAACACTGACTAAAATAACATTTGATTAGCTGTCAAAACTGTGAACATTCTCAAATATCAAGTAGAAAGTTATTACAAATATCAATGTTGCTATAGTAATGACCTATGTTTTCAATTTCAGAATATAAACATACAAATGCTTTTACAATTAACATATGAAAATCTTTACCACCAAGAATGGATATCTTAGCTTATCCATAGGTGTATTTAAATAAAATACCAAAAAAATCATTGTAAAGCCTGTGCTTGTATAAAATGTTTCATAAACCAGTTTAAGATTGAAGTAAACAAAGAAAATAACTAAAGATACAGATATGAGAGTTTCTTAAATTCCAAATAGTAAAGACCATCTCAAATATCACTTGATTAGCTATCAACACCTTGTATGTTCTCAAAATATCAAGTAGAAAGTTATTATAAATATCACCTTTGCTATAGTAATGATCTATATTACTAAACATTTTCAAATTTCTGATTTCAGGGATCTAATTTTATCTAATATTACTATAGTACCTATAGTTTTTATTTGTCTATATTCCTCTATATTCCTTTCCCTCTCTTACTTTTTCTGATTTAAGTTCCTCTTGCTAATACTCTTTAATTCTGCATCCTCTTCCATACTCGCTCTCTTTTTCAATTGCCAGAGCTCCCTTTAACATTTCTGTAGGACAGGTCTCTTGGTAGCAAATTCTTGCAGCCGAAGTTTATTTGTGAATATTTTAATCTCTCCCTCATTTTTTCAGGACAGCGCCACAGAATAAAGTATTCCTGGCTAGCAGTCTTTCTCATTTAAGATTAATGAATCTTAAATATATCATTCCACTGCTTTCTTGCCTCCATGGGGCCCGTTGAGCAGTTTGAGCTCAGTCTTACATAGCTTCCTTTGCATGTAATAAATCTCTTTTCTCTTGATGCTTTCATGACTTTTTACTTCCTTTCAAGATTTTACCTTCTGATAAGTATTTATCTTGGAGTAAGCCTATTTGGATTTATTCTATTGGTAATTCATTGGGCTTGTTTGGTTTGGATATTTGTGTCTTTTATAAGGGTTTGGAAGATTTCCCCCATTATATCTTCAACTAGATTTCCTATCCCTTTATTCTTCTCTTTTCCTTCTGGGACTCCAATAACTATTATATTTGCATGCTTCATGGTATCTTTCATTTCCCTAAGATAAGTTGCATTTTTTCCATTTTTCATGCTATTTGTTCTTTTAAATGTTCAGCTGTCCTGTCTTTTAATTTGCATATTCTTTTTTCTGCCTCTTGAAGTCCACTGTTAAGAGTCTCTAATATATATATATATATACATATATATATGTATGTATATATATTTTTTGCTTGAGTACACACCAGGAATCAAACCCAGTCTCTGGCACGGCAGGTGAGAATTCTGCCACTGAGCCACCATCGCACCATATATTTTTAATTTGGTCTACAGTATCTTTCATTTCTGTGAGAGCTGATATTTTTCTATTCATTCTTTCACATTCTTCTTTATACTCCTCCAATGTCTTCTTGATATCCTTTATGTCATTGTGAACAACCTTAATTAGTTGTTCCAAATTCTATGTCCTCTCAGGTGGCTTAATTTGGTCATTTGGTTGAGCCATAACTTCCTGGGTCTTCACAGGCTTTATGATCTTCTATTGTAGACAGGGCATTTTAATGTTTTAATAAAGTTGTGCTGCAGATTTATTTCCTTCCATCATCTAAGATTTTGAATCTGCTCTTAATGCCTTTGAAGATCCCTTTTTAGATTTGATTTGCCAGTCCTTCCTCTTGAAACCAAGTCACTAATCTCGAGGGATGAATTGCAATTCTACTTATTCTATTTAGGGCTTTATTTGGAGCTAGGCAGATAGGCAATTTGTCAGACCGCACTTTCCTCTTATCAGCATGTGGCACATTTGAGTCTTTACATCCCCTCAGGCCTACCTGTCCCCGACTGCAGGAACAATGTCTAGCAGCCTGTCCAGTGCTCAGTTTGGCCAGCTTCTTCAGTCTCACCTCTCTGCCTGCCCATACCTACACTCTCTGGGCCCTCCGTGGGAGAAGTACCAGTGTCCAAACAGTCTCTTTTGCTGGCTGCATGTTAGACCATCACCACTGTAAGTCTCCCTCCCTTCCCTAGGGAAGCATCCCCAAGTCTTTGCCAAAAAAAAAAAAAAAAGCAAAACAGGTGAACCCAGCAGCATTTCACAGGGGCAAGGCACTATAACTTGACTAAGTAAAGTCTGTGCACAGGAAAAGCATGTCTATTATCCCCCAAGTTTTCCACAGGAACTCCAAGCTATAGAGCCAAAGGGAAAATCCTACTAAGCCAGCTGCAGGGGGAGGCCGAGTCATGACTGAGTACTATCACCCTGCTTTGTCCATCCCAATTTCTCCAGTTGTTCTTCAAGGGACTCCCTACATAGGGTAGTAGACCTTCCATCTTGCCATAAGTCCCAGTACTTTTGGGTTTTTAATTTATTGAGGGTCTTCATTTCTTTACACTATGCTAAACTACTCTCTACTGTTTTTTCCTTTCCACCTGCAGAACTCCCTTTATTAATTCTCATAAGGCAGATATTTCCTTGGTGAACTATATCAATTGTCTATTTTTGAATATTATAAATCTCCCTCATTTTTGAAAGACAGTTTTTTGGTTAAAGAGTTTTGTGCTGGCAGTTTTTCTCTTTCAGCACCTTAAATATACCATAACCCTGCTTTATCCCCTTCATTGTTTCTGGTGAGAAATCAGCACTTTGTCATATTAATTTGTTCTTGTATGCAACAAATTGCTTTTCTCCTGCTTCTTTCAGGATTCCCTCCTTATCTTTAGTATTTGACATTTGGATTAGTGTGTGTCTTAGAGTAGGCGTATTAGGATTTATTCTGTTTGGAGGATATTGTGCTTCTTGTACATGCATGTATATATCTTTCGTAAGAGTTGGGAAATCAAGCCATTATTTCCTCAAATATTCTTTCTGCCCCTTTCCCTTCTCTCTTTCTGGTCCCAGAAAGAGATCCCACAATGCATATGTTTGTGTGCTCCATGCTGTCACTCAAATCACTGAGACAGGGCTCAATTTGTTCTGTTCTTTTCTCTATCTGTTCTTCTGATATGTGATTTTGATTGTCCTATGTTCTTATTCACTGATTCTTTCTTCTATCTGTTCAAATCTTCCATGGTATGCCTCTAGTGTATTTTTAATCTCTGCCATTATGTCTTTCATCCCCATAACTTCTGTTATGCTTCTTTTTATATTATCAAATTCTTTTTATGCCCACACATTGTCTTCTTAATATTGTTTATCTCCTTATCTATATTTTCCTTCATCTCTTTGAATTAATTTAGGAGATTTGTTTTAATTTCTTTGATTAGTTGTTTCAAATTCTGCATCTCCTCTGAAGTTCTTTCTTTTGACTGAGCTGTATGTTCCTGGGTTTTAGTATAGCTTATAATTTTTTTGCTGATGTCTAAACATCTGATTATCTTGAGGAGTTAACTCTGAAGTCAGTTTCTCCCTCTTGTCTAGGTTTTCATTTTTCATTGTCTTTGTAGTAAAGAAAATTTTGTGCAATTGTCTCATCTCCAGAAGAAAGCTTCCTTTTCTTTGGGAATCTTGATCTGTTGTGCTTTTTACTTTTTTTTTTTGCATGGCCAGGCACTGGGAATTGAACCCAGGTCTCCAGCATGGCAGGTGAGAACTCTGCCTGCTGAGTCACTGTGGCCCCTGTTGTGTAAATTCTCTCCCTCACTCAGTTCCACTTTCCCTCATATCTTTCAGTTCTGGGACCCCTGCTGTCTTACAGGAGTTCAGTTTAAACCCATCTTTTATTCTGTAAGGCTCTCCTGCCTGTGGTTTCTTCCTTACTAGGATACCCCACCCCAGGGGCTCAGATGCAGTCAATCCAGACAGGTGGTTCAATGCAGAAATGTCCATTTTTTGCTTGTAGGTGTTCCAGGAAACAGAGACTGGATTGAGTACATATATGTCTTGCCAACAGTTCTACTGCCGTTTCTCCCTCTCTTCTTTTTTCCCTATGTTATGCAGCATTCCTCAGCCACTTGTGCTCTGCCTGGGTCTCTGCAGACTTGAGTCATTTTGTCTCAATATGTGTGGGTCTCTAACTCACTGCTGTGTGCGGTTCTGTAGTCTTCATCCATGGCAGGAGGGACCCATGCCATCCTGCATGTGTGCAAGTCCCAAGTGAGGGGGAGGAGAGAATGACAGGTGCAGGAAGAGTACTTCCTACCTGATATTGGAGATTAGGTTACATTTATTTTTCTTTGATTCAGCATTTGTTCAGTCTTTATTTAAGTCTCTATAATCCTGTAGAGCTCCAAGCAAGTGAATTTGTCCTTTTATACTTAACTCTTAGGGGAGACTTTTTCAGAAGCTGCCCTATATTGCCATGTTGATAATGTCACTCCTTTAGCAGTGACTTGATCTGCGTTTACATTACAGCAGTGCAGTGGGCAAGTATGTTGTCATTCAATTCAAGTTTCAAGTGGAATGAACATTCCCCTTTTAAGAGGTAAATGAATTCATTTGGTAATTTTTACATTCTGTTGTTAACTTGAGTGACAGTTGTAATATAGCTCTACTTTTAATAAAACCAAATGCCCAAAAAAGTAGGCTCTGTTTGAACGCCATGTTTTTTGTTTGTTTGTTTGTTTGTTTTTTAATTGAGTTAGCCTGATTAAACCTGTGGGAAGGATGTAGGGCCCCAAATCAATTGACTCTCAATTAAGCAAAAGGAAGATTATCCTGAGGAGGCATCGCCTAATTGGGTGAGCTGTTAAAAGGGCCCTTCCTCAAGAAAGAGATTGGAAGTGAGAGTTTTCCTACCAGCCTTGAAGAAATCAGCATCCATGGTGCAAAGTGCCTATGGAGGAGACCATGTGACAAAGGCCTGAGGAGAGCCTCTAAGAGCTGAAAACAGTCCTTATCTAATGGCCAAAATGAAAACAGGGACTTCAGGTCTACAATCACAAGAGCATGATTTATCCAACAACTTATGGAAGTCTGGAAATAGCCCTTTCCCTAGGTGGGCCCACAGCTGGGGACACAGCTGGCTGACACTTGAGGGCCTTGTGAGACCGTGAGCAGAAGATCCAGCTAAAATGTGCTGAACTCCCACAGAATCCATGAAATAAATATAATGATTTGTGTTGTTTTAAGCGTCTCCATTGGGGATGATGTGGTAAAATGCTGTAATAGAAAATTAATACAAAACTAGACAAATAGCTCTTGTGAACATAGATATAAGCAGAACAGAGCCAGTAATATGTAAAAAAGTATAATACGTAATGGCAGGTTGGGGTATGGCAGCCTTAAAAACGAGCTGCTCCAGGTCTCTTACTTTAAGAAATGCTTAATTTTTAACTATCAGCCCTCAGTTTCTCATTATCCTTCCGCAGGGTGTTAACGTAGTTGAACAGTAAGTGGTCATCTCTGCTCTCCTTGAGGGCACCATTTAACCCATGTCTTTAAAATATCTGACTTATCACAATACCCACAAAAACAGGGGTCTTCTACTCCTGGGATGTTTTCTTAGGTCATGGTGAAATCACTCGCTAGTGTGTGGCCACTTTATGGCCATGAAAATCTATGCCCCACATACCTCTCAAGAGGGTATCTTTCCCACTAGGTGATGAGTTAATCTGCCCACAATATCCAAATTTCTAACTATTTTCTAGTATCATTCTCATGACCAATTTTGCTGCTTCAGAAGATACTAAGGTGGGATTAGATATGTGAAAGGTTTATCACGAGAAACACTTATGGGATATAAAGGGGATGGAGTAGGAGAAAGCAGGAAGAGCTTTTCAACATGTTAAGGAGAAGGAAAAGGAAGGAAAATTGGATAGGAAAAGTCAAAGGCTACAGAGAAATTCCAGGAAAGGTTCAGCCAAGATGCTGTAGAGTCTGCAAGTCAAAATCCCTTTTTGAAAGGCTTCCACATCAAGTGGGAATGGACCTACATACTATGTTGGTAGATTAATTCATAACCTGCAACAAAAGACATGTTCTTAATCTTAATCTGTGTTCAGTGAGTGTATATCCATTTGTAAATAGGACCTTTGAAAAATGTTATCATTAGTTAAGATGTGGCCAAAATGAATCAGGGTGGCTCTTACACCATATCACTGGAGACCTTAATAAAGGGGGAAATTTGGATGCAGTCAGCCAATAGAAACCGGAAACCAGAAGAAGCCAGATGAAGTAGAAGCCACAAGTCAGGGAAAGCCATAGAAGGAGACTATGGGACAGTAGCAGAGATGAAAATCAAGGAGCCCCAAAGATTATTGGGAGCCCCAAGCATCCAGAATGCTATAGACTTCTTGGAGAAAACCTGTCAAGACCTGCAAAATTGTGAGACAACAAATGTTTATTGTTTAAGGAAATCCATTGTGTGATATTCGTCATAACAGCTATGGTATACTAAGACACTATGGTCAGTCATTGGCTGGGAGGAGCCGCAGTGGTGGCTCCTGAGGGACAGCAACATGAGCTGAAGCTCTTGTGTACAGGCAGTAGGAAAGGGAAAAACAGGCTGGAATGTCACAGGCACAAACTAAAGCTCATACCAATAATGGAGGCATTCTCTTTTCCCACAGTAAACCTAATTCTTCTTTTAGGGCCTTCTAATTGGTTAAGCCAGGTCCAGCCACTATAATTTCCCTTTTGGTTGATTTAAAGTTACTGTTTTGGAACCTTAATTACCTCTGCAAATCTCTTCTTCTTTGTCACTTAACATAAACTCATCAAGAAGAGTCTGATCAAACTTCCGTGGGGAGAAGGTGATTATGCAATGAATATATACCAGGGGGTGGAATCTTGGTGTCCATCTGAAAATCCTGCTCACCACAATTTTCTTTACTTACAATATTTTTCTAATTTTGTTAACAAGGAATAGCTTCCCAAGGGTGCTGGTTTGAAAGGATGTATGGACCGTAGAAAAGCCATGTTTTCATCAAAATCCCATTTCATAAAGGCAGAATAATCCCTATTTGATACTGAATGTTTGAAACTGTAATCAGATCATCTCCCTGGAGATGTGATTTAATCAAGAGTGGTTGTTAAGCTGGATTAGGTGATGACATGGCTCCACCCATTTGGGTGGGTCTTGATAAATTTCTGGAGTCCTATAAAAGAGGAAATATTTTGGAGAGAGAAGGAGATTCAGAGAGAGCAGAGAACTCTGCAGCACCATGGAGCAGAGAGTCCATGAGCCAGAGACCCTTGGAGATGAAGAAGGAAAACACTGCCTGGGGAGCTTCAGGAAACTGGAAGCCAGGAGAGGAAGCTAGCAGATGATGCCATGTTCGCCATGTGCACTTCAGGATGAGAGAGGAACCCTGACTGTGTTTGCCATGTGCCTTCTCACTTGAGAGAGAGACCCTGAACTTCACCGGCCGTCTTGAACCAAGGTGTCTTTCCCTGAATGCCTTTGATTGGACATTTCTATATACTTGTTGTAATTGGGACATTTTCTCGGCCTTAGAACTATAAACTAGCAACTTATTAAATTCCCTTTTTAAAAGCCATTCTTTTTCTGGTATATTGCATTTCAGCAGCTAGCAAACTAGAACATCCAGTAAAATGAGTGGAGAAATGTTTGTATTTTCTGAGCCATTGCTCCGGGCGGTTTTATTTTTCTGTCTAGGTCACACTTCTTAATATACTATTGTCATTTTATAAACTCACTATCCAGTTAGATTTTTTATAAATATTATCGATTTTTCTTATTGTTATTTTTCTTACATATCTGATTTCTATTATATATCGTTTTTCTTTTATTATGAAAATATTTGGGTTGTGAATTTTATCATTTTACTGTCTGAAATGTCCTGATTGTATTTTTTTGTATTGAAGAACGTTTTCGCTAAATATTCAATTTGAGTTTGAGTTTGTGTTTCTTTCAGCTTTTGAAAATATTTCAGGTTTTTCAGATTTTCATTGTTTCTGTTTAGAAATCATTTGCCTGTACTGTTGGTTCTTTGAATTCCTTGGGTTTTTAACCACTTTTAAAGTTTTTATCAATACTTTTGGGTTCTTCCAGTTTTGCCATGATGTGTACAGGTGTGGGTTTTCTTTCATTTATCATACTTGGGGTTCCTAGTGATTACTGAATCTGTGACTTACAGTATTTATGTGCAGCTAGGAATTTTTCTTTTTTTCCTTGACAAATGTGCAAATTATCTGAAGTTTATGAAAATTACTTTGAAGATCTGTTTATCAATCCTAGAAGATTTATTTGTATTTTTACAAAGTGTCTGAGGAACTAGCTCTCTGGGATCACCTGAATGCAACTCTAGAAGAAGATGACTTGAACTGAGGCAGGTCTATTTCCAGTTCACTTTTATTCATGTGGTACTTAGAGCTCAGAAGCAAGGCATTCTGCTATGGCTGCCTCCTCTTTGCAGTCCCTCAACTCCAATCGAACTTCCAATGTGGGTGAAAATGACACTCAGATTCTCAACTACACATTCTGGAATTAGCAAGAATTCCAAAGGGAAATGTACTTTGAAAAACATCTTAGCCTATTTTTCTTCTCTATTTACTGGCTCTGTAATTTTGAAATATTTTTTAATATTTCATCATGCACTCCAATGAAGTCAAACAGATTTTTTGGTGTTTGTTTGTTTTTATTTTTTTAATTCAGTGTTCTCAGTTGCCTTCAGAAAATGGTTTGTTAGGGCTCCTAGAAAGTTTCCATGCCCCGTGAAAATTCTCTTATACAAGTAAAACCCAGATCTCACTGACCTTTCACCACAAAGTCCATGACCTGCTGGGATCCAATTTCAAAATCCTCCATTATTTTTCCCCCATAAAAACGTGTGAAACTACATCTAGACTCTGATTTTCCATAACCCTAAGCCCCCACAACCTCATATAAAGCCCTCTTCCAGCAGAGCATGGAATATTTCTACCCCATATTCTCCCCCACGCAGTACCAGTTTGCAAAAAAAGATGGAACTCATGTTTTATTCTGAAAACAAAATTTTATTTCGAAAGTTGATCTAAATTTAGGAGCACACCTGTATGCTTTTCACCAAGTATGGATATGTATCTCCTTTAATTACTCTAAGTAAAGGTAAAATGAACCTTTTAAAAAAAAAAGTCTAACTGAAGGCTTGGATGTAGTAGATATAAGACATTCTGATGAAATAAACAAGAAAAAAAATTGTTACTGCATATCCCTGGGTCATGGCTAGCCATATCGTGTCTCTGTCTGGATCTCTTGGCTTCCTTTCCGCAGTTGGCATGCCTTTGCCAGGTTCCTCACAGATAGAGCTTAGGCCTCTCTGTGTACCCTAACTGACCCCCAGGCTTTGGCCCAACTTTTACGCAAAGTGGTGCCCTATGAACTAAAAGTCTGGCAAGGATAAAAATAATATTTTCTGTTATGCAAAGTGGATTATCCCCTCACTGATTTAAACTCTTCTACTAAAAAATATTTTGCCTTTAGTTCTACATAATCAAAAAACAATTAAAACACTTTTCCCAAAATAAAAAATTAGGCTGCCTCCAAAAGTAAATCAGAAAACACCTGTGACCAATTTAAAAGAGTAATTTGTACCCATTTCCACTCATCCAAGTTACAAAATATTAAAATATTTTCATGTATGCATCACTTAAAATTTTGATGTAAACAAATTTGATGTAGCTAGAGAAGTCTCTTTTAGTTTAAAAATTGTGACTAAAATATTGCAAAAATGTCTTAATTACAATGCACCATAATGGATAAAACAAATCCCCATTTATAGAACATAGGTGTGTATCTATCTCTGTAATTTGTATTGCTCCAATAAAATATTTGTGCGTGTAATATTTAATGAGTTTAGCTACATTTGATATGTACCATCAGCTAAAAGATTAGCAGAAATTAGTATTGATAATTAAAACAGTAGTTAAACAAACTTAGGACCTATAATAATTTCAATTATGATTTCTTAATTGCCTCATCTCATCAATTAAATCGTTCCCTCTGTCTTGACATTTTTATCTGCCTTCGGATGATTCTCCTGTTTCTATGGACAGATTTCTTTGCCTTCTCATCTTCACAGATCCAGTTGCCTAGAAATGGAATTAATGTTTCTGGAACAGGCAAGTGACATTAATCTAAAAAGCATGCTAGAAGTTGAAGTCTATAAAAGGGCTGGGCTGTGTTAAGTTGTAAAGTACGTACCCAGACTGCAGGCAAATACAGTCTTCTTAGAGCACAGGATAACCAAGTAAAACATATCTACAGAATGAATTTGACCAAAGGATCTCAACTTGTGCCTACTCTCACTGATCAGTCATTTGCAAATTTTGAGATTTAAAGAATGCTGTGAAATGTAATAAAATATCTTTCTCCATGGATTTTGTGTTTGCTTGTTTTGTACTATCCCTTGGTAGTACATCATCTGAACAAGAGATGTATTTTTTCTTGGTGCTTTAAGATTAACACACAGACATGCACATAGATACATACATACATGTACACATATGTATGCATACATGTAAATGTATATATTATATATAATACATATGCTTCACTTTACTAAAGTAATAAATGCTCATGGGCATTTCAAATCGATGAATACCAAAAGAATTATCCTGAAAATGAACTTCTCTGCACCTACTTCAACCTAGTCATAAGTCCCTCTCCTTTGAAACTACCACTTTGACTTTTATATTCTTAATTTGGCACTATTAGAAAAAGTTTACATTACTAAGTAAAATGATCTAATCTGTACTTTTTATTTATCTTCTGCTATGATGTTTGAGGATCTATTAATCTCAAACATGTTCAACTCTCCATTCATCTTAAAGTATCACATCACTATACTCCATTAAACTAAAAAAGAACATTTATAGTACTATGTTTTTGTATATATGGTGCTCAGCTGGCCATTATTACATTTTATTATTATTACATTTCTCATTACTTTTCTTTTCTTTGAATAGTTTTACTTTTCTTTCTTTCCTTGAGATTACAATTGCCTTTTATTTGCAATGTGCTTTTTTAAATAATTCTATTATATCAGGCTTATTTATCATCATTTTTAGTGTGATTATGAGAGATCATTTGATTTTATGATTGGAAACCAAAATAAATATAAAAATAATGGAATAAAATCTTCCTTGTATCTTGGTCCACCATCTGCTCATGTTGCATAAAAACCGTCCCTATCCATAGACACATAACCATAACTAGTGTTAATAAAATCTTGTGTAACCTTTCAGATTTTGGCAATGAATTCACAAACACAAACATATATTCTTATTCATTCTTTAAAATAAACAGCAGTGTACTATGTATATATTTTCTGAACCTTATGTTTTCAATTAAATTTTTTATTTATATGCAACACATAACTTTTTTGCAACAATTCTTGAGTTTTGAAAAATACATATAGTTTTGTAATCACCACCATAATTGACAAATGAAGAGTTTCCTTGTGCTGCCCATTTCTGGTCCCCACCCACCCTTGGACACCATTGATGCATTTTCTTTCTCTATAATTTCATCTTCCCCAGAATTTCAAACAAATGGAATCAAATAGTATGTAATATTTTATTTCTGGTTTCGTTAACTCAGTATAATCTATTAAGTTCATCCATGTTGTTGCATGTATCATATTTCATTCTTTTCATCACTGAATATATTCCATTGTATGGGGGGACCACTATGTGATTACCCATTCACTAAGCATATTTTGGTTATTTTGTCTCTTTTGTGATTAGTAGTAAATGCTCACTCTCACAAAAAAAAAAAAATTCTTTACATTGTAAGTGAGGCTCACAGCACAAGCAAGAAAAACAATTAAAATTAAGCATTTGGAAAAAATGAAGTAAAATAACTACTATTTGGAAATAATACCCAAGAAAGCTATATTTAGGCTTTGGATAGAAGCATGAGTTGTTTATGTGTGGTAGTCTGAGGAAGACCAACCATGTGAATACAGAGGGATATGTGGATATAGGATATGTGATGGCAGGAATCTATGGTTATTCTGTTATGACTGTTTCCATTTACTCAGTGATGAGGGAAAGTTCCCATCTGAGAATGAAGGGAGAGAGCATATTGAGAGTCCAAGGTAGAAAAGATGTAAGTGGGAGTAGCCTGTGATGACCTGGAAGCATCAAAGGCACATGTGAATATCATGCTCATGCTTGTTAACTGAGAGTGGCAAAAGTCAATGTGGTTAGGAACTTTCATCAATCACCTTCACTTATACGGATGAGGCAGCCATTAATAGTAGCCATTCTAATGGGTGTTAAATAGTATTTCCTGTAGTTTTGATTTGAACTTTTGTAATGACAAAAGTTGTGAGCGCCTTTTCACATGCATTTTGAATATTAGCTTATCTTCTGTGGCAAAAAGTCTGCTCAAGTCTTTTGCCCATTTTATAATTAGAATGTCTTTTCATTGACAGATTGAAGGGCTGCTTTATATAGTCAGCATAATAAATTCTTATCAGATGTGTGGTCTCCAAATATTTCCTTCCATTAAATAGTTTGTTATTTTAATTTCATGATAATTTCCTTTAATATGCAAGGGTTTTATTTTTCATGAGGTTGCGTTTATCTTTTTTTTTCTTTTGTGGCTTGTGATTTGGGTATTAATTCTAAGAATGCATTGCCTAACATAAGGTTCTGAAGATGCTTCCCCAGATTTTCTTCTAGGAGTATTATAGTTCTGGCTCTTTTTTGATCCATTTTGCACTGATTTTTGTAAATGTTTTTTGTATTCCCTGGCATATGGATATCCACTTTTAACAACAACATTTGTTATAATCTCTCCAACAAATGGGTGAAGAGTGGTCTTTTACCCTTTATCAAAAATCAGTTGGCCGTAAGTGAGCTCTCACACAGAGAGATTGAGAGTTACTTCTGAGCTCTCGATTACTTTCCATTGGTCTAAATGTCTGCCCTTGTGGCAGTACCAAGTTTTTTTTATTACTGTGGTTTTATAATGATTTTTAAGAATGGGAAGTGTGAGTTCTCCAACTTCAATCACCTTTTTCAAGATGGTTTTGGGGCCCCTTACCTTCCATATTAATTTGATGATTAGTTTTTCCATTTCTGCAAAGAAAGTTGTTAGAATTTTAGTTAGAAAGGCATTGAATTTGTAAATTGTTTTAGGTAGAATTGACATAATTAATAATATTTAGACTTCCAATTCATGAACCCGGAATGTCTTTCCATTTATTTAAGTCTTCTTTAATATCTTTTAGCAATGTTTTATAGCTTTCTGGGTACAAATTCTTTATATCCTTGGTTACAATTATTCCTGAATATTTAATTCATTTAGTTGTTATTGTAATTGGATTTTTTTTGATGTCTTATTTTGATTGTTCATTAATAGTGTATAGAAATGCTACTAATTTGAGTATGTTATCCTGTACCTTGCCACTTTTCTGAATTCATTTATTTGCTCTAAGAATTTTGATGGGGATTTTTCAAGATTTTCTGTATATAGGATCATATCATTTGCAAATAGGGAAAGTTTTACTTTTTCCATGCCAACTTGAATGCATTTTCTTTCTCTTTTTTTGCCAAACTGCTCTGGGTAGAATTTCCAGTACAATGTGGAATAACAATGGTGACAGTGTGAATCAACGTCTTGCTCCTTATCCTAGAGGGAAAGCTTTCAGTATTTAACCATTAAGTATGATGATAGCTGTGCTATCAAATGACTTTTCCACATCATTTGAGAATGTCATGTTTTTTCATTCATTCTGTTAGTGTGGTTCATTGTGTTAATTGATTTTCTCATGTTAACCACCTTAGCATTCCTGTGATGAATCCCACTTGATTATGGTGTATAATTCTTTTAATGAGCTGTTGGATTAAGCTTGCAAGTATATTGTTGAGGATTTTTGCAGCTATGTTTATCAGAAATATTGGCCTGTAATTTTTTCTTTGTGGTATCCTTATCTGGCTTTGGTATTAGGGTAATATTAGCCTAAGAATGAGTTAGTAGTGTTCTCTCCTGTTCAATTTTTTGGAAGAATTAGAGCAATATTGGTTTTAATTATTGGAACTTTTGGTAAAATTCCTCTGTGAAGCCATCTGGTCCTGGGCTTTTTTGTTGTGGGTTGTTGACTACTGATTCAGCCTCTTTACAAGTTGTTTGTTGTTGTTGCTTTATCTATTTCTTTTTTATTCAGTGTAGGCAATTTGTGCATTTTTAGGAATTTGTCTATTTCATCTATGTTATATAATTTTCTGGGGGTAGAGTTGTTAATAATATTATGTTACTATAATTTTATAATATTAATATTTTAATAAATATCAATTTTATTAATAAATTTAATAAAGAAATAATAATATTTAATTAATGCAATATAATTAATATTATCTGTTTATAATATTATCTTTTTGTTTCGATGGAGTCAGTATGAATGCACCCCACACTTTCAATCCTGATTTCAATTATTTATATCATCTTTTTTTTTCTTCATTAATCTAGCTAAGGGTTTGTCAATTATACTGATGTTTTCAAAGAAATAACTTTTGGTTTTATTGATTCTATAGGTCTTTTTAAATTTTTCTATTTTATTTCACTTCTCTAATATTTGTATTATCCTTTCTTCTACTCACTTTGGTTATAGTCTGCTCTTCTTTTTCTTGTTCTTCTAGTTTTGAGGTTAGGTTTGTGATTTGATATCTTTATGCTTTTTTAATGTAAGTATTGGGAGATATAAATGTCCCTCTCAGCACTGCATTCATAAGTTTGGGGATGTTGTATTTTAATTTTCATTTATCTTAATACATTTCTTAATTTTCTTGTGATTTCCTCTTTGATCCATTGTTAATTTAAGAGTACATTGTCTAATTTTCACATATTTGTGAATTTTCCATTTTCCTCTATGTTATAAATAGTTCTAGCTTCATTCCATTGCTTTCAGAGAAGATACAGTGTATGATTTTAATATTTTTTAATTTATTGAGACTTATTTTGTGACCTGAGATATGGTCTATTCTGAAGAATGATCAATGTACACTCGAGAAGAATGTGTATTCTGCTGCTGCTTGATGTAGTGTTCTATATATGTGTTAGGTTTAGTTGGTTTAGAGTATTTTTCCAGTTCTGTATTTCCTTATTGATTTTCTGTCTAGATGTTCTATCCATGATTGAAAGTGGTGTATTAAAGCCTCCTACTATTAATCTATAATTGTCTATTACTCCCTTCAAATCTCTCAATATGTGTTTGATATATTTTGGAGCTCTGCTGTTAGGTACATATATATTTATAATTGTTTTGAATGTTTGTCGATTTAACCCCTATATCAGTTTATAGTGACCTTCTTTGTCTCTCATAGCAGTTTTTTACTTCAAGTCTATTTTATCTGACATAAGTGTAGTTATAGCCACTCTCTTTTTGTTACTACTTGCATGGTATATTTTTTCCCTGTCCTTTCACTTTCAACCTACTTACATCATTGAATTTAAGGTGAGTCTCATTTAAACAGCATATAGTTTGGTTTTGTTTTTTATCAATTCTACCAATCTCTGCCTTTTGACTGGAGAGTTTAATGCATTTACATTCATTGGTTTGGAGTATAGACAGAATGGAGGTAAAAAGGAAAGAATCAGTGAAGCTAACACTTATCTAATATAAAGTAGAAAGACAAAAGAGATTGATGAAAGAAGCATTAAAAGAGCCCAAGAGACTCTCTTTGCACAAAAACAAATGTTTAGCCTACGTATGTAATTGGAGTTCCAGTAAAAAGATGAAAGTAAGTGGTACAGAAAAAAAAAGGAGCCTATACTGGCTGCAAATGTCCCAAATTTCATCAGTTACATACATTTACAGATTCATTTAGCCCATGAATCAGAAGTAGGACCACTGTGTACATCAGTATCATATTGCCTAGACTTGAAGATAGAGAAAGTCTGAGAATTCTATGCCTAGTGTTTTATTTTCCTAGGCTATTCAAAGAAAATACTATCAAATGTGTTGGGCTAAACAATGGGAGTTTATACCCTAATGGTTTTGAGGCCTGAAAAATGTCCAAATGAAGGAGTCATCAAGGTAAAGCTTTCTTCCTACAGCCAGGCTCTGCTGGTCTTTCCCTTCTCTTCTGAGCTTTGCTGTTTTCAGCTTCTTGGTTTCTTGGCTTTCTCTCTTTTTCTGGATTTCATTCTCCTAGAAAGGACTCCCAAAATAGGATTAAGAACCATACTGATTGCGGTGGGACACACCTTAACTGAAGTAACCTCAGCAAAGGTCCTACTTAAAATGGGTTCACACCCACAGGAATGGATTATATTTAAGAATATGTCTCTCTGGGGTACATAAAACTTCAAATCACCACACCTAACTAAAATGTGCTTAAAGAATTAGAGCAAAATAAGAACATTTTCAATAAAAGAAAATTAAGAGTATTTGTACTCACAAGACATATAAAAATACTAAAGGAATACGAGATGGAAATAGATATCGTCAGGAAGAAATAAAGAACACTGACAATAGTGACTATCTGAGAAATAAAAGATTATTGCTCCTCCTAATTTTTAATAATACACAGATCTGTGTATTATTAAAACAAATTAAAAAAATAAAACATTGCCATGTAGGGTTTGTAATATGTTCAGAGACAATATATGTGAAAATTATTACACAAATGATATGTACAACTGATTACCTCCAACACTACTACTCCATATGATACTGGAGGTACCAGCCATTACAATAAGAATCAGAAAATAAATAAAAGACACTAAAAGGAAGATATAAGATTGCCATTGTAGACATGGTATCATTGTTTACTTAAAAATCCTAAAGAAATAAAAACCTACTAAACCTATTAGGTGAATTAAGCAAGTTCACAGAATACAAGATTAGCATACAAAAGAAAATTCTAGCTTTATGCATTGGCAAAAAAGTTGAACAATAAAATTTTAAAATAGATTTATAATAGGGCCAAAAATAACTTTATTTTGGAATAGGTTTTGTAAAAGATATGCAACACATCAATGCCAAATACTACAAAACTTTGCTGAAAGAACTTAAAGAAGACTTCAATAAATAAAAAGATGTGTTGATGAATGGGAAAAACCAACATTGTTAAAATGTCAATTTTCAAAAAAATAATAATAATGTGGATTTAATGTAATCCTAAACAAAATCCTGGAAAGACATTTTATAGAAACAAACAAACTGATTTCAACATGATTATGAAATATAAATGATAAAGAATATCAAAAACAATATTGGAAAACAAGAAAAAATTTGGAGAAGTTGTATTGTCTGATTGCAAGGCTTATAAGCTCTAGAAATAGATCGATATTTGTATAGTCATTTGATTTGTTTAAAAGTCATTAAACTAAACAAGCAGAGAAAGAAAATTATTTCAATTAATGGTGCTAAAGTAGCTGGATATCTACATGAAGAAAATATGCCTTGAGCTCTACTTCACATATACAGAAATCAATTTAAGATGATTAATAATTCTGAACCTAAGAGCTATCTGATAAAGCTATCAGAAGATAACATAAGATAATATTTTCATAAATCATGCTTAAAAAATCATTGCTTAAGGAAGACTCAGAAAGCAAAAGCTATAAAAGTAAAAATTTGACAAATATACTAAACATAAATAAAAAGCTTCTGTTCATATGGACAAATCATTAATACAATGCATAGTTAAACCACATACTGGGAGAAAATATTCCAAAATATATTTCTGAAAAAAGGCTGGTACCCATCATATGTAAATAGTTCCTACAACTGAAGAAAAAAGATAAACAACCTGATAAAACTTAGCAAAATGGACAAAAAATAACAAATTGTCAATCACAAGAAAAAAATGATCAACATTATTAATTATTAAGGAAATGCAAATTAATAATGAAATACCACTATCTGCCTGCCAGAATGGTTAAGAGTTAAATGACTGATAAAGCTATGTATCAGTGGGATTCCGGAGGAACTAGAACTCACATACATTGTTAGTGGGAATATAAAAAGATACAAATATTTGGAAAGAAGTCTGTCAGTTTCTTGTAAAAACCAAAAAGAACAATGTACCTATCAAATAACCAACAGTTCCGCCAGTAAGAATTAAAAGAATAAAAAGAAGAACATATTTTATATGTTCCAATAAAAAGAAGAACATATTCACACAAAGGCTGGAACAAAAATGTTCAAAGAACTTGTATTCGTAACAGTCCCAAACTGGAAACCACCCAAGCATCCATTGTAGATAAACTCTTGATATATTCCCACAATGGAATATTTCTTAGTAACAAAAAGAAACTAATTACTGATGCACACATCAATATGAATGACTCTATAAAGAGTGAAAGAAACTTGACATAATGGAGTACATAATTTCTTTATGAAACTATAGAACAGGAAAACATAATTGATTACAGAATCAAGCCAGAACAACGATTGCTGCGGGTAGTTATTTGGAGTAGGGAGAGACTAGACAGGAGCATAAGGAGGTGCTCTGGGGTGATGGAAATTTTCTGTGTGCAAATGAGGGTTAGGGTTACACAGATGTATGTATTTGTCAAAATACAGTGAATGCAAACTTAATATTTATGCATGTTGTTCTATGTAAATAATGCTCAAAATGAAAAAAAAAACAGTAAACAAATACTGAAATACAGTTTCAATTTACTTTAAAATGTACCTAAATAAGATGGGTCAATGGATAGAAAAAGAAATGGATATATATATCTATATATATGTAATTAAGCATATATAGTAGAATGTTAATGGTAGAATCTAGTTCATGGGTATATAAATATTCACTGTAAAAGTTTCTCAATTTTGCTGTATATTGGAAAGTTTTCATAGTAAAATATTCAGAAAATATTATCAGGAATTCTCTTTTGTCATTTTGCAGTAACCCCCCTCACCTTCCCCTGTCCCAGGTAACAAAATATCTGATTTCTTCCACAAAACATTTTTTCGGTGTGTGTGACTACTACAGAACCTTGTATAGTTAGTCTCATACACTAATCATTTTATGGTGTTTGGCTCCTATTACCCTGGATGTTGATTTTTCATGGGTCTCTAATATTCCATTTTATGGATATACCACATTCAGATAATCTGTTAAATTACTGACCATTTGCTTTTCTCCAATTTCTTATAATTGTGAATAAAATTCTGACAGGTTAATGGCTTCCCCAGGGTTTTTAATATTCAGGCAGAATTGAGAATCACTGGTCTACATGATTACTATAATTATTTTACATTAAGAAACCTTGATGTTATCACTATCAAGAGAAGAATTAAAGCAAAGATAATCAGCATTAAAGATTTAGCCTTTTGTGACACAGATGGCTCACAATCATTTAATACCTATCTAATTGTGTACACTGTCTAATTAGTACCAATTTAATTCAGCAAGTAAACAGACTTATAAGCCCATATGTATCATATTTTTATAGATCATTAACACATAACTGTTTAAAGTAAATGTAAAATAGTTATGCCTTGTGTAAAGCTAATTAATCACAT
Organism: Tamandua tetradactyla; assembly: GCF_023851605.1. NCBI lineage: Eukaryota > Metazoa > Chordata > Mammalia > Pilosa > Myrmecophagidae > Tamandua > Tamandua tetradactyla. The sequence continues at coordinate 181,044,748 of NC_135331.1, read as the reverse complement.
GAGCTTCAGGCTATAAAGAAGACTCAAATAATCAGAATCTTATTTGTATTAAATAATTAGGTATTCAGGCTACACAAAAAAGAGAAAAGCTTTGGGGCAACATAATTGAAAGATTTGACTGGGAACACTAATATTAATTTTAATTTCAATTCCAGCCAGTTCTATTATTTGAGTAGAAGTAACAAGAAGCAAAATAAAGGTCACTAACTGAGATTGAAAAATCAGGCAAAAATGCTACACCAAATAAAAAAGCAAACTTTATTTTTGATGAAAGTCATCAGTGAGTCTGTGAAATTATAATAACGAACTTTTTTATCAAAGCAGTAAAACGAGCAGCATTTGGAAGCACAGAATAAATTTGCCATAATACAAGATCAATAATAAAAAAAAATGTAAAAAAAATAATGTAGAGACACAAAGAAGACAAAGAATCTTAGGGATATCATAGTAAGTGAAAACACATAACCCCGAAGAATATAAATAATGTGATAATCATTTTTATAAAATTACAAACAACTGAGATCAAAGAATATACTTTTTAAGGAATGTACGTAGATAAAATATCTTTATAAAACAGAAAGCAAAATTTGGAGAGCTGATGGCTTCTAGTAGTTGGAGGCAGACGGATAGAATGGAAGAACATATATGATCAGAGATAACTGTCAAGGTCTAGTTTTCATTTTGGGGAGTGGAATCATAAATGTTTAGTACATTACTAACAATAACTAGGTAAATAAACAAATAGCTATCTAAATAAAAACAGATTATGCATGGATCTATGATGAGAATATGTTGTTAATCAAGAATTAAAAATTTGGGGGGCAACAGTGGCTCAGCGGCAGAGTTCTCGCCTATCACGCAGGAGACCTGGGCTCGATTCCTGGTACCTGCCCATATAAAAAAATAAATAAATACATAATCAGTGTGTGTGCCTAAACCTAAAGACAATAAAAAAAAGAAATTAATTTTTTTCATGATAATTAAAACTCTTGATCAGTGATAATATAGCCAGATATTACTATTTCCTATTTGCATAGGGAAAAAAATGTCCTAAGGCAGGATTTTCGTACTCTGATTTTATGAAGATTGCACAACTCTGAAAAGAATTCAGCAAACACGTATTTATCAAGTGGATTCTTGGCTTTGAGGGTTAAAACTTGCCCAACATATAGTTATCCCTCAAACATGATTACCTACTAATACACAGAAACCTCCTCTTAAAAAACATAGGAAAAAGTCTAACCACTTAAAAGAAAAATGGACAATTCACATAATTAAGAAAATCTCAATTTAAAAATATGATTAGCAAGTATATAATGTGGGAAATGTACAGCATCACTGATAATAACGAAGTAACAGTGAGATTTAATTGTTCATGTCAAAGATTTGAAAGGATTTAAAAGACTGACAATAACCCCTGTCAAAGAGGATATGTAGATGCCAACAAAATAATACTGTCTTGGTGAGAGTGCAAACTAAAGTCAATTTTTTGGGAGGCAACTTGTATATATGAATCCAAAAATAAAATCTGCATATTATTAGGAAAATTGGTCCAATCTGCCGTTTCAATTGACTTTGTATTTTGAAGATGCTAACATATCAACCATGCATATTTCCTCTTTCATATATTTGGCTGTGACTTAATAAACATAGCTCACATGATAATATGCAGTTATTCCAGAAAAGAACTCAGAAAATTCTGTAAAGTAAAGGCTACATCTTTATCAAGAATTACAAGTCTTGTGGACTTGATATGTGACTTACCAATAAATATACCATAGGTTGAGTGAAACACAATAAACAGGCAAACATGTTTCAAGGAAAATCAATGGATTGTTTTTTCCTTAGGCCAGTAGAATCAAGAGTCTCAACAATTTCTGCATATTAGTAAAGATAGCAACCAGTATGATTAGTTGTAAGGGATTTTTTCTGAATGCTTTATGGCGGGGGTCACATTTCATTCCCTTTCCATGTGAGTATCCCATCATTGCAGCACCATTTGTTGATTTTTTTGTTTGTTTGTTCATTCTTTCTTTTGCTTGCTTGTATGTTTGTTTTTAGAAAGTGCATGTGCCAGGAATCGAATCCAGGTCTCTCACACAGTGGGCAAACCCCAGTTGCAAGGTTTTTGTGCAGATGAAAGCAGCTAAATGAAAATATGCCAACAACGCTTCTAGTTGAAATGAGCCCCTTTAATTTGGAGGCCATGAAATGTTTGTCCTGTAAGAATAAAGTTTCCCATTGCAGTACTTAAGTTCAGGTGTCAGTTTGGACAGATGATGGTGCCCAGTGGTTCTGTTCCTGCAGAATTAAATCATCAGCATATGAATTTCATCTATGGCTGATTACATTGGCTGTATGGTAAGGGGAGTGCCATCTGTATGCGTGAGGCTTAAAAGGAGAATTGAGAAGTGAAAGAAATAGCTCAGGAGAGCTCAGCAGTCCAGCCCACCTCCAACTCTCAGCTCAGCTCTCAGAGCTGATATAAACCCAGACATTTGGAGATACAGAGAGGAAACACAGTGAGGAAAGCTGTTTGAACCAGAAGCTGGGAGAAAGAGCCAACAGAAGTCATCATGTTAATTTCCATATGACAGAGAAACCCAAATGAAAGTAAGCTGCATTTCCTCAGAGGAAATGTAAATTTGTTACTAATTAAATCCCCTTTATAAAAGCCAATCCATTTCTGTTGTATTATTGCATTCTGTCAGCTTTAGCAAACTAAAACACTCATGATTTGCCTATTTCATATGACTCAAAGATAAATTCTTAGATGTCTTTCTTTCAGTTGATTAGAATCCAAAGGAGATTAACATCTTTTGCTGAACTTCAAAGAGATAAATGTATTTTGAGCTGATCCAGTGAAAATCAAACAGTTTAGTAAGTCTAAATAGGTGAGCTCAATTAAGCCAAAACAAATCCTTGTCTTTGTTTTGTGATTCTGACATTGCAAAGTGAACTGAAAAATAACTAGCTAGTCTCCAGTTTTTGCTTTTTTCCAAACACATGGTTCCACTGCCCTAATCCTACCCTTTATTCACTTTGGAAATTACAAAAATAACTTTAATCATATGGCTGCGTGATTGAGATTAGAGGTGTTGGTCCCCAGGCATGATGATTAGGTTCAGGTGCCAACTTGGCCAGGTGATGATGCCCAATTGTCTAGGCAAGCATTGGTCTAACCATTACTAAAAGGCTATTTCACGCCTGATTTATTAAATCATCAGGTACTCGACTGCATCTGTGACTGATTACATCCATGATCAACTAATTGGATTCTTCCAAAATAAGAAAATCCAACCAGTTGGATTTAACTCAATCAGTTGAAGATCTTCAAGGAAGAAGAGAGAATTTTCACTTCTGCACCCAAACCAGACTCTCTTTAGAGTCTGTCGAGGAACTTCATGGAAGTTGTCAGCCTCACAGCCTGCACTATAGATTTTAGACACTTGAATCCCCACAGTTACGTGAGACACTTTCATAAATCTCATATATACAGACGTCTCCTGTAGGTTCTGTTTCTCTAGAGAACCCTGACTAATAGAGCTTGATAACAGGAGTGGTTCCTGAGAAATATAATGTTAAAAGTAGGCTTTTGCAATTGGGGTTTTACTCTGATTAGACTCTAAGGCAGTAAAGACTGTTTCTAATAATCAAGAAGGCACTGACAGAGAGCCACCCTCAGTCCCTGACATGATACCTGTCATGGTCAGGTTCATGTGTCAGCTTGGCCAGGTGATGGTGCACAGTCCTCTGGTTGGGCAAGCACTGGCCTGTCTATTGCTATGAGGACATGTCATGGACTTAAATCATGATTATGTAGACTATCCACAGCTGATTGTGTTTGTAATCAGCTAGGTGGAATGTCTTTTGCAATGAGTGACAATCTGATTACTAGAAGGCTTTTGAGGAGGATTCAGAAGAAACAATCACTCTTCCTGCCTCAGCCATCGAGGCTCTTCTTTAGAGTTCATCCAGACCTTCTGCCCTATGGATTTTGAACTCTTCCATTCCCATGGTTGTCCAGCCAGCTTCTCCTGAGAGTTTGTTGAGGAACTTTATCACCTTTATCAGCTTGCAGCCTGCCCTACAGACCTTGGACAGTACATTTCCATGGTTACATGAGGCATTTTTATAAAATTTTTATCTGTGGATATCTCCTGCTGATTCTGTTTCTCTAGAGAACCCTAGCTAACCCAGTACCATTCCCCAGAAAGATCAGTCTGCTACTTAGATTGGACCACTTCCAACATGGAAGGGGCAGTGATTTGTTCTAACTGGAATAGACACGTACTCCAGATATGAGTTTGCATTCCCTGTATGCAATACTTCTGTCAAAACTGCCATCCAGGACTTACAGAATGCCTTATCCACCACCATGCTATTCCCCATAGCATTGCTTCTGATCAAGGAGCACACTTCTTAGCAAATGATGTGTGGGAATGGAACATGCTCATGGAATTTTCTGGTCTTACCATGTTCCCTATCATTCAGAGACAGCTGTATTGGTAAAATGGTGGAATGGCCAATTTAAGACCCAATTTTGGTGCCAACTACGTGGCAATACTTTACAAGCTGGGGCTCTGTCTGCTATGAATCAACATCCACTCCATGATGCTGTTTCTCTCATAGCCAGGATTCACAGGTCCAGGAATCAAAGGGTGGAAATGTGAATGGCATCACTCACTATCAGCCATAGTGATCCACTAGAAAAAAATTTGCTTTCTGTTCCTGCAACCTTAACCTCTGCTGGTACACAGATCTTAGATCCAAAAGGAGGAGTGCTCCCACCAGGAGACAAAATAATGATTCTTTTGAACTGAAAGTTAAGACTGCTACCTGGCCACTTTGGGCTTCCTGTGAGTCTAAATCAACAGGCAAGGAAGGGGATCACTGTACTGACTGGGGTGATTGATTCTAACTATCAGGGAGGAAATAGGACTGCCACTACACTATGAAGGTAAAGAAGAGTTTTCCTGGAATACAGGAGATCTCCTAGGGTGTCTTTTAGTGCTACTATGCCCTGTGATTAAAGTCAATGGAAAACTGCAACAACCCAATCCAAGCAAGACTACTGACAGCCCAGGAACTTCAGGAATAAAGGTTGGGTCACCCTACCATGCAAAGAACCATGGCCAGCTGAAGTGCTTGCTGAGGGTAAAGGGAACATGGGATGGGTAGTGGAAGAAGGTAGTGAGAAATATAAACTATGACCAAGTGACCAGTTACAGAAATGAGGACAGTGATTTTATAAATATTTCTCCTTATCTTGTTATGAGTATATTTGTATTTTTACATAAATTATCTCATCATATGACATAAGTTTTATTTTTATCATATGATACATTATATTTTTAATGTTATAGTATTTAAGTTATAGGATATCAGGATTAAAAGTGAATGCTACCCAAGGACTTGACCCTATTCTGGAGAGATTTAGTGAATTTCCAGGTGTATTTACAACAGTTGAGTATTGTTGGGTGAAACATATGTCTATCTATTAAGTATGGTTTAAGGAGCTGTGTATAGCTGTTAAGTTGACAAAGGGTCAACTGTGATGGTGTTAACTTGGCAAGGTGATGGTGCCCAGTAATCTGGTCAGGTCAGCACTGGCCTAGCCATTACAGTGATGATATTTCTTGGCTGGTTTGTTAAATCGTTTGTCAGTTGATTGCATCTGTGACTGATTACATCTATGCTCAATTAAGGGTGTGTCTTCCACATTGAGAGATTGCTTTGGATTTAATCCAACCAGCTGAAGACTTTTAGGGGGAGAGAGAGAGTTTTCACTTCTTCAGCTAGCCAACCTCTCCTATAGAGTTCATTGAAGAACTTTATCAGAGTTGTCAGCCTCATGAACCTCCATGTGGATTTTGCACTCTTGCATCCCCAAGGTTGCATAAGATACTTTTATGAATCTCATACTTATAGATAACTCCTGTTGATTCTGTTTCTCTAGAGAACCTGAATAATACCCAAGGTAAGAAAGAATCTTTGAAGAAGCAAAATATCCCACTGGAGTTACTGGAATTTTATCTAGAGTTATGGTAAAAAAGAGGATTTTTGGATATATTAGGACAAAAACTCAGTTCGGGTGTCACTGTCCCAGGAAACCTTGCCTGAGTCCTTAGGCCTGCCTAAGTGCCTTTCCCATAAATAGCCATGGGATTCAGAGTTTGTCAAAGTTTGTCCCCACTTTGCCCTGACATCAATTGTGTTTTCTGGTCTAAAACTGAGGACTATTAGAATATTGTTCTGCTTGTGAGTGTCTCAGCACATAGTACCTAGTACTTTGTAGGAGCATTAAATCTTCAAACTTCTGAACTTTAGTAGTAGGGGATGTAGCTGTATTTATTTAGTATAATCCTTTTTGCAAAACCAGAGATATAAAGCCTACAATGAATATACTCATAGTTCCAAATACAATTATAGCTTTAAATCTTGAAAAAAATAAAAAATTATAAGTTCTAATTTTCTTGTCTGTAAAATGGGATAGCTCATTAGACTCTTGTGAGGTTTAAATGATTGCTTTGCAAAATTTCAGAAACATAATAAACATTTAAATATCATTACCATGAGCTTTTGACAATACAGCAAGATGGAGTGCCTTTTCTGGCTATTATTTGGCCTTCTAACACTAGCAAAGATGAAATAAATCCCAATTTCTTCAGTATTCTCCTCTGTCCATGCTAAAACCAAGCCAAAACAAACCAGAAGGAATCATGGAAAAAAGTAGAAAGACAAAGGGGGAAAAATGACACAAAGACTGTGCTCTTTTAAATTGAGTGGGTTTCCCATATTTTTCAATAAATATTTTATTCCCTCATTCAAGTGTGATACAGTGCTATGGTTTCATATTCTTAGGACTCAGTTTGAACACTGCAAGAATCTTATTTGCAACACTTCAAATATATCTTTCCCCTTCAGTGACCATTAGACACAAGTTTTGCAATGGCTGACAAAGACAAGCCATTTCAAAATAATTTTAATGTGCTACTGCAACACAATTTAAACTATCAGAGGGGATCTCAAACATTCCCTGAGTCATAGGAAGCATTTGGTGATAGAGCTTTTCCAAAAACAAAGAAGGTCCATTATAAAGTGAGTCCCTAATGCTGAATTGTAAGAGATTAGCAATCATATGAAAAAATTAATTTACTCATAAAATACTATTCATTTAAAATTCAAAAACCTTATAATTACAAATAGAATAAATTCTAGTTCATTCATTTCTTAGGTGAACTATGTGGCTTTTTGGTGGTTTTGAACTATCTTTTTCCTTGCTTCTATCAACATGAAATACGAAAAGTAGTATAAATTGTTTAAAGCTAAATTATTTTACCAGCTATAAATGTTACCTATACTAACAGAAAAAAAAATTATTTCATCTTTGCTAGTGTTAGAAGGCCAAATAATATCCAGGATAGTATACTCCAATGTTACTCTTCAATGAAATTAAGAGTTGAAATTCTGAATCTCAGAATTAGTAGGAGTGATGCCAAGCACAATAGAATCCAAGGTTCTGGATGAAGTAGAGAAGACCCCTATGGCTGCATATGTGGGAATGAGCCATAAAGATTCTTTTCCCACATGCAGAACCAACATTTCTTATTTGCAAACAATTGAAGGTGGTACTAAGGCCAGGGACAGAAATTTCCCTGGACTTATTTCAGTTCCTAGAAGCAGAAAAAGCAGGCCTAACATGAAATCTCACAGAAAAACCCTATTTGGGGAAGCTACCGTTCTTATGACAGCAGGTTCAGAGGTAAGAGTGACATGAAACTTTGCATTAGGAATGACCTAATAACTATCTACCTCAGTTGGCTGCGGAAAACATAAGGTTCTTAATCCCAGACACAAACTCCGGTAGCTCAGCATATAACCCAGGCATGTCTCTTACAGTAAAGAGGTCATATTAAAAACAAGCAAACAAACAAACGTCCAAAGAAAATTCTAAGTTATTAGCACCATTTGATTTATCTTCACCTCTGTATACAGGGGAACATTCCCTCCTTAAACAGTATCTTTACTTGATCTCCCAGATGCAATCTTCTGCTTCTTCTCATTTCTCGCTGGTTGCTCTTTCTTAGGCTCTTTGGTTGGAGCCATCAAGGTTTGGGATTTGGTCGGCTTTTCATCTCTAGTGACACTCCCTGTGTCCTATTATTCATTCATGTACAATTCTTTGTGTTGTACAGTTATGTGCATTTTGACAAATGCATAATACATAACCACCATGGTAGTATCAAACAGAATAGTTTCACTGCCCTAAAAATGCCCTGCACTCCACCTACCCATACCTCAATCCTTCCCTCAAACCCTCTGCAATCACTGATATTTGTACCATCTCTACAGCTTTGCCTTTTACAGAATGCCATATAGTTTCCATCATGCAATATGTAAGATTTTAAAATTGGTTTCTTTCACTTTCCAGTATGCATTTAAATTCCTCTGTGCCTTTTCATGGCTTGAAAGCATATTCCTTTATTTTTGCTGAATAATTTGCCATTCAGCAAAATGAATATGCCAATTTATTCTTCCATTTACCTATTGAAGGACTTCTTGTTGCTTTAAACTTTTGCAATTATGAATAAAAATAAAGCTGCTATACATGTTTATGTGCAATTTTTGCATGAACATATGTTTTCAACTTCTTTGGCTAAATACCTTGGACTGCAATTCATGGGACATATGCTGAATCTATGTTTAGCTTTTTAAGAAACTGCCAAACTCTCTTCCAAAGTAGCTGTACCATTTTGCAGTCCCACCAGCAATGAATGATGGTTCCTGTTGCTCCAAACTCTCACCAGCATTTGGTGTTGTTAGTATTTTGAATTTTAGCCATTGTAGTAGGTGTTTGGTGGAATGTCATTGCTGTTTTAATTTTCAATTCCCTAGTGATATATTATGATGTTGAGCATTTTTATCATACACTCCCTTACCATCTGTGTATTTTCTTTGGAGAGGTGTCTGTTCTGAACTTTTGCTCATTTTTCATAATTTCATATTTAACATGTCCAAAACAGAATTATCTTTTCTCCCAGTACAGCTTCTCACTCAGTCTTCTTCATCTAAATAAATGGAAACCCCCTCGTTGATGCAGAACTAAACTTAAAAATCACCTTGTCTCATACTTTTCCTTCATATTCCACATACGCACCACAATCATATGGGGCCAACAAGATGATGCCTAGACTTAGAAGAAAGGCCACCAGCACCTGGAGCACCTCTGTCAACCGGGCAGGCATGTGGCTGGCATCTGCTGTGCCTCATTCCCAGGCTTTCGACCTCTGATTCCAGGGTCTTCTTTGAGCTTCTCCAAGGTAAACTCTGGATTTAAACTCTTAGCTTAGCATCTTCCAGGATGTTTCTGCCTCCAAATTTCTACGCTTTTTCCAAAATGTCTCCCTCTTAAAAGATTCCAGTAACTGGATTAAGACCCATCATGAATGTGCAGGGTCACATTGCTATGGAATCAAAAGGTTCCATCCAACATATGTCTGCCCCCACAAGTTTGCATTAAAAGAATATGGCTTTTCTTGGGTACACAAAAATTTCATACCTGCACAGCCACTAAACTGAACTCCCTGTCTACATCCTTTCCCTGTTTTTCTCCATTCTCCAAACTGCAGCCAGAGTCATGCATTAAAACTCTTCTACTCAAAGCTCTTCAATTACATATGAAGAAAGTGCAGTCTTTTTAGCAAATCTATTTAACCTAGGCACGTGTATCTCTCTGATCTCATCTCCCACTCCTTTGTTTTTGGTTTACTCTACTGCAACTGCATTAGGTTGTTACTATTCTTTAAATATATTAAGCCATTGTTCATTCTGCAAGGAATGATTTAACCTCAGATTTCCATGGAGGCCATTCCCTTATCTTCTGTAGATTTTACCTTAAATATCAGCTTATCAGAGAGATCTTACAGGTTATTTAGTCAAAAGAGCATTTTCTATCCACTCACCCTGTTTAACTTCCCTAAACACTTTTCATGATCAATAATATTTTATATCTATTTTTTCTGTTTGGTTTTCTTCTCCATGTCAGTAGAATGTAAGGTCCTCAAAGGCAAAGAATCTTAGTTTGTTCACTGTCATACTACAAGTGACTAGAACAGCACCTAACATTTAGCAGCTGCTCCAGAAAAGGTTTAGTGAGTATTTGCAAATATGATAAAATATTTCAGATGACTATTAAAAAGAATATATATATATGCTTAATATCAAATAAGGATTAATTGGAATATTTGTGGATAAATTAGTACTAGGTACCTGACTGTGATAAGCAAAAAAAGGATAAGGGAACAATCCAAGTTAGCACTGAGTTTGTTATACCAAATAATATATATGCAATTCTCCAGATACTCTCCTAAGTCCTCTACCAATGTATACTAATAAAGTGAGTAAAGAAATGGCAGTTCAGCATTTGCAGCCATGGAAAAATCCAGGGATTATAGAGAGATTATAATAAATTAATGGTTTTTATTTTGAATTCCTTCAGCTAAAACAAATTGATGGCATTCCATGCATGGGACAAATCCTATGCACTCTGATTTGCAGAAGTAAAGATGAGAAAGGGCCATTTATATGCATGCATATATTTCATTACTATTATTTAAAATTGCAGATCTAAATAATGGAAGAATATTTTCCAGTTCAATTGATTAATTAAATGATTAATTAAAGAATAATTATTTGACCCCTATCTATGTCTCCAACACCCAAAGATGAAAAAGTATGCTATTCCCCTTAAACAAACCATAGGAAAATGCTAAATCTGTGTTTTGAAAGAAGCATATTACAGCATCTCAGAGGAGATCCATTTTAGTTTTAAGGGCAGAATATTAAAAGGTAAGAGTTAAGCACATAATAAAGGTGATCCAGGCAGAAAAAGTATACTATGCAAACTATGGAGGGTATGAGAAAGCACAGGAGCTCTAAGATATTGAAGTTGATTTAACAAGAACAAGAAGGGCCTTTTATGCTATGTAAATAAATTGGAGTTAAGCTTGAAGGCATTGGCTGAGTTGATTGTACTACAGTAGTTGGAGATATAAAGAGAAACGTTAAAATTCTGATTACTTTTTCCATAATAGAAACTCTCTTTGGGATGATATCTCCTAAAACAGATTAGGAGAAAGGATGTAAATGTATTCAAGGCAATATCATATACATACTCACAATCACAGAGCCCACCAGTTATCCACCTCTAATTTAACCTGCTAATAATCAGGATAGCAGCAGGATGACAGAATAAGACACTCTGAGCAGACTGTCCCTCTCAATAAAAACAATGAAAGAACAAGTTGAAACAGCCAGAATCAACTTTACCAGAACTCTGAAGAACACTCAAGGGTAAAAGTAGCCTGATACAGATTCAGGACACAGAAAACCCAGAAAGTGTAGGAATTCTGTGAAATGCTTTCACTTGTTCTCCCTCATACCAGCCTTGGCATGGCACTGTTTCCAAAGTAATGCCTTATACTCCCAGTATTGCTTGTCTGTATTCCTAGTATAGATTCCACTTAGTGAGTTTGTATGTCTGCCCAAACCTACTCTGTGAAAGACTGACTCAAGGCCATCATTGGTTCTCCTAATTTGAAAATTATATGAGTTGAATATACAGAGTGAAAAGTGATATGGAACAGTGTCATGGAACAGAGCAAGCTACAGGGACCAGGGACAAAATACTGTGGTGTGAAAATAAAATTTAGCACCTGGGGCCTAGGAAAGGAGACTGAGGAGAGAGTTTTCTGTTTTTTCTTTATTTTTATTTATGTTTAAAGAAGGGTATCTAGAAAACTCAAGAGATTCCATACATACCAGGGAAATTCTGATAGACACTGAGCATATCAAGGGAAAGATGCAAGCTCAGAAAGACCTGCAAAGAACCTTATTATTCACTGTGAGCTGATCTGTGAGCTCAATATAACCTGGAATAAGCATTGAAGGAGAACCTCAACACCAAGTCCATCTATGGTACAGTCTTCAATAATCAAAAAGAAAAAGAAATACCAGAAGAAGGAGAAAATCTGATTTTCAGATTTAACCCATCAGAAATATCAGTCGTCCAGACTTCAACAATAACAAAAATCACAAGGCAAGCAAAGAAAGAGGAAGAGACAGCTTGTTCAAAGGAATAAAATAAAGTGACAGAAACTATTCCCGAGGAACCATATACTGGAATTACTAATCAACTACATTAAGTTAACTTTCTTAAATAACTTAATAAATAAAAACATGGGCAGAGAACTAAAGGAAATCAGGAAAACACTATTTGAACAAAGTGAGAAACTAGAAATCTTAAAAAAGAACCAAAGAGAAATTCAGGAGATGAAGAATTCAATAACTGAAATAAAAAATTCACTAGAGGGGCTCAAGAGCAGATTTGAACAGACATAAGAATTAACAAACTTGAATGTAGGACAATAGAAATCATTTATGCTGAAAAGTACAGGGAAAAATGAATGAAAATAGTGAACAGAACTCATGTGGGAAACCATGAAGCAAACCAATACACACATTATGGGAGCTCCATAAGGCGAAGGAATAGAGAAAGGGGAGAAAAAAAAAATTAATACATAATGGCCAAAAACTTATCAAATTTGACAAAAAACACCATAAACATATACATCCCAGAAACTCAATGAACTCAAAATAGGATAAATTCAAAGAGATCCACATTGAGATGCATTGCAGTTAAATCATCAAAGGCCAAAGACAAAAAGAGAATCCTGTAAGCAGCAAGGAAGTAGCTATTAATCAAGTACAAGTCATCCTCAATAAGATTAATTGTGGGTTTCTCATCAGAAACCCTGGAAGACACATAAAGTTAGATTGACATGATTGAAGCAGTGAAGGAAAAAAGCTGTCAAGAATTCTATATCCAGTAAACTGTCCTTCAAAAATGATAGAAAAATGAAGATATTCTTGGCTGTACAAAAGCTGATGGACTGCATTACCATCAGACATGTCAAACAAGAAATGCTGTAGAGAGTCCTCAGAAAAAGGAAAGGGTATAGATAGGATTTTGAAACCAGATGAAGAAAAAAAGATCCACAATAAAGTTTACTACATAGGTAAATACAAATATCAATATTATCGTATTCTTGGTTTAAAATTTACTTTTTATTTCTTACATGCCCTAAAATACAAAAGCATAAAAATAATCATTTTTTTTGTTATTTGAAAGACAAAGTATAAAGATGCAATCGTGTAATGAAAAAACATAAAAGGGATTGATGGAGGGATAGAAGAGAAAATCAGTGCATGCTATTGAAGCTAAGATGTTATGAATTCGAACTAGATTATTATAAATTTAGAGTGTTAATATATGCCTTATGTTAACTGCAAAGAAAACATTTTTTAAATATTCAAAAAAGAAAATGATAAGGGACTCAAACTGTTTCAGTACAAAAGATCAACTGTATGTAGCAGATTGCAGCAATGAAGGAAATGAGGGATACAAAAGTGTAGGTCTCCTAAAGTACAAATGGCAAAATTTCTGAAGTATGTCCTGCCTTATTAGTTACTGCTTTGAGTGTAAATTAATTAACATTTCCAATCAAAAGGCACAGATTGGAAAAGTGAATTTAAAAGCATTACCCAACTATATGCAATTTATCAGACTCACAATATTATTATGTCATTAGACCCAGTGGCACAAATAGATTGAAAATTAAAGGACAGAAAAAAGTCCATGGAAATAGGAAGCAAAAGGGAGCTTTTGTGGCTATGATAATATTAAATGAAATAGACTTGAAGTAAAAGACTGTTATAAGAGATAAAGGACATATATATTAATCAAAGGGACAATGCACCAAAAAGATACAATAATTATAAAGATTTATGCACCTAATAATAAAGCCCAAAAGTACATGAAATAAACATTGACACAATTGAAGGAAGAAATCTTCAGTTATACAATAATAGTTAGTGATCTCAATACACCACTCTAAAGGCTAGAACATCTAGAAAGAAGAAAATAATTAAGCAAAGAACGTGAAAAATACCATAAATGAACTAACCCTAGCATATATACACAGAACACACCACCCCCCCCAAAAGCAGGATGCACAGCCTTTTTTAGTGCTCATGGATCATCTTCTAGGACAGACCATATTTTAGATCATAAAACAAGTCTCAATAAATTGTAAGCGAGTGTCATGGTTAGGGACAGGTGTCAACTTGGCCAAGTTGTGGTACCTGTTCATCTGATTGGGCAAGCGCTGGCCTGTCTGTTGCGATGAGGACATTTCATAGGATTAGGTCATGATCACGTCAGCTACATCCACAGCTGATTCCATTTGTAATCAGCCAAAGGGGAGTGTCTTCTGCAATTAGTGATGCTAAATCCAATCATAGGAAGCCTTTTAAGGAGGACTCAGAGGAGACAGGTTTCATTCCTGCTTTGGCTGGTGAGCCTCTCCTGTGGAGTTCGTCCAGGCCATCCATTGGAGTCATCGGCTTCGCAGCCTGCCCTGTGGATTTTGGACTCTGCATTCCTACGGTCACATGAGACACTTTCATAAATTTTATATTTGCAAGTGTTCCCTGTTGGTTCTGTTTCTCTAGAGAACCCTAACTAATACATCTTGGTACCGGGAGTGGTTCTTAAGGAACAGAATCTTAAAAATGGGTTTTTATGAATGGTTTTCTACTCTGACTGGGCTCAGAGACACTAAGGACTCTGATTCCCGTAATCAGAATGAAACTCCCAATCCATGGACTGAGTTGGCAAAGGAGATAGTCAAAATATCATCATTCGATTCTCCTAATGCTTCGCTTATACGAAGCCAGACTCTGGGGGATAATGTTTTTGACACCTTTACAGAGTTTTGTAGAAATAAGAGTTATAGAGATGTTGGTTGGTTGTTGTTAGATACACTGTCTACATTAAAGGGTGAAAGGGATGGGCTTAAGGCTTCAAACAAGAAGCTTAAGTGCCGTCTGAAAGATGTAGAGGTTTCTATGAGTATCCTGAAGGAAAATTTTATTTCCTGTAGCCGTAGACTTGAGATCTCTGAAAATCAGACTCAGAATCTTATTGTTAGAGTAGCAACTTTACAATGTAAACTGAAATCTCAGTCTTGCATGGTGTCTGCCGTTAAAGTGAGGGCATTGATTGGAAAGGAGTGGGACCCTGAAAAATGGGATGGTGACATATGGATTGATAATGATGTTGGGGGTGAGGTTGAAACCCTAGACCATGCTGAGCCTTCTTTAGATAACCCTGTAATAGTCTGCCCTGAGGACATAGCCGCCCCACCTCCAGCCTGCCTTGAGGAGTTGGCCACCCAACCTCCTCCTGAAGGGATTAGCCCTAGAGGTATTAATCCTGTTTCACCAGATGAAACTGCAAATGAAAGCCCTGAAGCAAATGGCTTGGAAGATATTTCTAATTCTTTTCATGACCCACCCCACCACCCCTCATTTATTCTAGACCTATAACTAGACTAAAGTCCCAACAGGCCCCTAAAGGTGAGGTACAAAGTATCACACATGAGGAGGTACGTTATACTCCAAAAGAACTGTGTGAGTTTTCCAATTTATATAGACAGAAATCAGGGGAATATGTGTGGCAATGGATTTTAAGAGTGTGGGATAATGGTGGGAGGAACATAAGGCTGGATCAGGCTGAATTTATTGATATGGGCCCACTAAGCAGAGATTCTGCATTCAATGTTATAGCTAGAGCAGTTAGAAAAGGTGTTAACAGCTTGTTTGGGTGGTTGGTTGAAACATGGATCAAAAGGTGGCCAACATTACCTGAGGTTGAAATGCCAGAACTGCCCTGGTATAATGTAGATGAGGGGATCCAGAGGCTTAGAGAGATTGGGATGTTAGAGTGGATTTATCATGCAAAGCCTGCTCTTACACCCCAGGAATGTCCAGAGGATGCACCTTTTACCAGAACAGTGAGAAATAAATGTGTGAGATTAGCACCATCATCCCTCAAGAGCTCTGTGGTTGCACTTCTCTGTAGGTCAGATATTACTGTAGGAACTGCTGTCACTGAGCTGGAATCCTTAAACACAATGGGGATGACAGGATCCTGAGTTGGCAGAAGCCAACTTAATCACCAAAGACAGGGTAGACGCGGGTATTATAATAGACAACAAACACAAAGGAGGCATCAAAATTATATGACACACAGAGATTTGTGGCATTGGCTAGTAAATCATGGGGTGCCTAGAAATACAATAGAAGGGCAGCCTACTAAATTCTTGTTGGAGCTGTATAAACAAAAGAGTTCTAGGTCAAGGGAACAGAAGTCTAACCTGAATTACAAAAACACAGAGTCACGGCCCCTTAACCAATTTCCAGACTTGAAACAGTTTACAGACCCTGAGCCCCTTGAATGAAGGGGAGGCCAGGTCCCTATGGGGAATAAACCTGTTACACTGCCACAAATTTATACTGTTAACCTTCCTCTAGGTCTTCCCCAAGGAGACTGACGGCCTTTTACCAGGGTTACTGTGCATTGGGGAAAAGGAAATGATCAGATATTTCGGGGATTATTAGACACTGGTTCAGAAGTGACATTAATTCCAGGGGACCCAAAACGTCACTCTGGACCACCAGTCAGAGTGGAGGCTTATGGAGGCCAGGTGATCAATGGAGTTTTAGCTCAGATCCGTCTCAGAGTGGGTCCAGTGGACCCCCGGACCCATCCTGTAGTTATTTCCTCAGTTCTGTAATGTATAATTGGCATAGACATACTGAGCAACTGGCAGAATCCCCACGTTGGTTCTCTAACTCGTGCAGTGAGGGCTATTATGGTGGGAAAGGCCAAGTGGAAGCCACTAGAACTGCCCCTATGAAACAAAATAGTAAATCAAAAGCAATACCATATTCCTGGAGGGATTGCAGAGATTACTGCCACTCTTAAGGTCTTGAAAGATGCAGGGGTGGTGATTCCCACCACATCCCTGTTCGACTCTCCTATTTGGCCTGTGTAGAAAACAGATGGGTCTTGGAGAATGACAGTGGATTATCGTAAACTCAACCAGGTGGTAACTCCAATTGCAGCTGCTGTTCCAGATGTAGTATCATTGCTTGAGCAAATCAATACATCCCCTGGTACCTGGTATGCAGCTATTGATCTGGCAAATGCTTTTTTCTCAATAACTATTAGTAAGGACCACCAGAAACAGTTTGCTTTCAGCTGGCAAGGTCAGCAATATACTTTCACTGTCCTACCTCAGGGGTATATCAACTCTCCAGCCCTATGTCATAATCTTGTTCGCAGAGACCTTGATCGTTTCTGCCTCCCACAAGACATCACACTGGTCCATTATATTGATGATATCATGTTGATTGGACCTAGTGAGCAAGAAGTAGCAACTACTCTAGATTTACTGGTAAGGCATTTGCGTGTCAGAGGATGGGAGATAAATCCAACAAAAATACAGGGGCCTTCTACCTCAGTAAAATTTCTAGGTGTCCAGTGGTGTGGGGCATGTCGAGATATCCCTTCTAAGGTGAAGGATAAATTGCTGCATCTGGCCCCTCCCACAACCAAAAAAGAGGCACAACGCCTAGTGGGTCTTTTTGGATTTTGGCGACAACATATTCCTCATTTGGGTGTGCTACTCCGGCCCATTTATCGAGTGACCAGAAAAGCTGCTAATTTTGAGTGGGGACCTGAACAAGAGGAGGCTCTGCGACAGGTCCAGGCTGCTGTGCAAGCTGCTCTGCCACTTGGGCCATATGATCCAGTAGATCCAATGGTGCTGGAAGTGTCAGTGGCAAATAGAGATGCTGTCTGGAGCCTTTGGCAGGCCCCAGTAGGAGAATCACAACGCAGACCCTTAGGATTTTGGAGCAAAGCCTTACCATCTGCTGCAGATAACTACTCTCCTTTTGAGAAACAGCTTTTGGCCTGCTACTGGGCCTTAGTAGAGACTGAACGCTTAACCATGGGCCACCAAGTTACCATGAGACCTGAGTTGCCTATCATGAGTTGGGTGTTGTCTGACCCACCAAGCCATAAAGTTGGGCATGCACAGCAGCACTCTATTGTAAAGTGGAAATGGTATATATGAGATTGAGCCAGAGCAGGTCCTGAAGGCACAAGCAAGTTACATGAAGAAGTGGCACAGATGCCCATGGTTTCCACTCCTGGTGCCACATTACCTTCTCTTTCCCAGACCAGAGCTATGGCCTCTTGGGGAGTTCCTTACAGTGAATTGACTGAGGAAGAGAAAACTCGGGCCTGGTTTACAGATGGTTCAGCACGATATGCAGGTACCACCCGAAAGTGGACAGCTGTAGCATTACAACCCCTTTCTGGGGTGTCCTTGAAGGATAGTGGTGAGGGGAAATCCTCCCAGTGGGCAGAACTTCGAGCAGTGCACCTGGTTGTTCATTTTGCTTGGAAGGAAAACTGGCCAGAGGTGCGTTTGTATACTGACTCATGGGCTGTTGCTAATGGTTTGGCTGGATGGCCAGGGACTTGGAAAGACCTTAATTGGAAAATTGGTGACAAAGAGGTCTGGGGAAGAAGTATGTGGATAGACCTTTCTGAGTGGGCTAAAAACATGAAGATATGTGTGTCCCATGTGAATGCACACCAGAGGGTGACTTCAGCAGAGGAAGATTTTAATAATCAAGTGGATAAGATGACCCGTTCTATGGATACCAGTCAGCCTTTTACCCCAGCAACTCCTGTTATTGCCCAACGGGCTCATGAACAAAGTGGTCATGGTGGTAGGGATGGAGGTTATGCATGGGCTCAGCAACATGGACTTCCACTCACCAAGGTTGACCTGGCTGCAGCCACTGCTGAGTGCCCAATCTGCCAGCAGCAGAGACTCACACTCCGCCCCTGATACGGCACCATTCCCCGAGGTGACCAGCCAGCTACATGGTGGCAGGTTGATTACATTGGACCACTCCCTTCATGGAAGCGGCAGCGATTTGTTCTAACTGGAATATATACATACTCTGGATATGGGTTTGCTTTCCCTGCATGCAATGCTTCTGCCAAAGCTACTATCCGTGGGCTTACAGAATGCCTTATCCATCGTCATGCTATTCCACATAGCATTGCTTTGGATCAAGGAACACACTTCACAGCAAATGAAGTGCAGGAAGGGGCCATGCTCATGAAATTCTCTGGTCTTACCATGTTCCCCATCATCCAGAAGCAGCTGGATTGATAGAACGGTGGAATGACCTTTTGAAAACTCAATTACGGTGCCAACTAGGTGGCAAAAACTTGAAAGGCTGGGGTAATGCTCTCCAGGAGCTGTGTATGCTCTGAATCAGCGTCCGCTGTATGGTGCTGTTTCTCCCATAGCCAGGATCCATGGGTCCAGGAAACAAGGGGTGGAAATGGGTGTGGTGCCACTCACTATTACTTCTAGTGATCCACTAGGAAAATTTTTGCTTCCTGTCCCTGCTACCCTGAATTCTGCTGGTCTACAGGTTTTAGTTCCAAAACGGGGTGTGCTTTCTCCAGGAGAAACAACAGTGATACCACTGAACTGGAAGTTAAGATTGCCACCTGGCCACTTTGGGCTACTTATGCCTCTGGATCAACACACTAAGAAGGGGATTACATTATTGTCTGGGGTAATTGACCCTGACTATCAGAAGGAAGTAGGACTGCAACTACATAATGGAGGTAAAGAAGAGTTTTCTTGGAATATAGGAGATCCCCTGGGGCGTCTATTAGTACTACCATGCCCTGTGATTAAAATCAATGGAAAACTGCAACAACACAATCCAGGCAGGACTACTAATGGCTCTGAAACTTCAGGAATGAAGGTTTGGGTCACCCCACCAGGCAAAGAACCACGGCCAGCTGAAGTGCTTGCTGAGGGGAAAGGGAACATGGAATGGGTAGTGGAAGAAGGTAGTGATAAATATGAACTTCGACCACGTGTTCAGTTACAGAAACGAGGATTGTAATGCTGTTTTGTTTGTGTTATACTATTTAAGTTGTAAGATATCAAGTTTAAGAATGAATGTTGCCCAAGGATTTGCACCCTATTCTGGAGAGATTTAATGTGTTTCCAGTTATATGCAGGACAGTTGAGTATTGTCAGGTAAAAGAAAAAATGTGTGCTTATTTGTTTTCATTTGGAAATTAAGTATGGTCTAAGGTTATATATATATATAAGTGCCAAGTTGACAAGGGGTGGACTGTCATGGTTAGGGACAGGTGTCAACTTGGCCAAGTTGTGGTACCTGTTTATCTGATTGGGCAAGCGCTGGCCTGTCTGTTGCAATGAGGACATTTCATAGGATTAGGTCATGATCACGTCAGCTACATCCACAGCTGATTCCATTTGTAATCAGCCAAAGGGGAGTGTCTTCTGCAATTAGTGATGCTAAATCCAATCATGGGAAGCCTTTTAAGGAGGACTCAGAGGAGACAGGTTCCATTCCTGCTTTGGCTGGTGAGCCTCTCCTGTGGAGTTCATCCAGGCCATCCATTGGAGTCATCGGCTTCGCAGCCTGCCCTGTGGATTTTGGACTCTGCGTTCCTACGGTCACGTGAGACACTTTCATAAATTTTATATTTGCAAGTGTTCCCTGTTGATTCTGTTTCTCTAGAGAACCCTAACTAATACAAAATGTAATTGAAAAGTCATGATGGCAAGGGTTAATTCACCATCTAAAAATGGTTTTTTTCCCTGGGTTACATAAATAAAATATCCAGCTTATTAGCATGGATTCGATTGTTTCAAGGTCTTAGTCATTGACAGAAATAAGAGATTTCCCTCTATTTAAATCAGTAGTAAAAGGGCACTTGGAAAGTGGAGGAATCATTTGATGACCTCGGATAAGAAATTACAGAGATATATACTTGGATGATAAAAAAGCAAAATTCCACAACAGTCTATAGAAGCAAACAAATGACATAATAGAAATAATGCACATTAGAATGCAATGCCTGAAAAAGAAGTTGGGAATCATGATCATCTACAAGGGGCAGCACGCTTTTCACATGGTGATAAAAGTCTTAAAAATTATGAAATTCAGCACAATACATATGAAAAAATTCATTTCCCTGATAAATGGCTGGAGACAGAGAATTTGCACCAAAACTGTAGAGATATGTTACACAGTAACAAGAGAAGATGTATAATAACTGATCAATGGCCAATTTAATACATGTTTTATTATGAAAAGCAGTATAACAAGAATTTTAAGGTAGTATATGGAGTTCAATTTTTTTCCCTTTGTGTTACTAAAATCAATGTGGCAAACCAAAATGTTAACCTCTTCTTAACTCAAACCCATTGTCATCTCACTGAGGCAACCAGTATTATAGTTTATCTAAATTCAAAACACATATTTAAGGTATTTATTACATGCTTTTGTAAAAATGAATACATATATACACAGTTTCACTGTAACTTAAGTAATAAAATGTAATATAGACATCCCTTCAGAATGTGAGAAAATTGGAAAATTCTTTTAAAGTTGCTTAATATGGAAAGATAAGCCATAGGATTTTTTTTGACAGACAAATGGACAATAAAGAATGCTTCCTGGCGGGCCGCGGTGGCTCAGCGGGCAAAGTGCTTGCCTGCTATGCCGGAGGACCTCGGTTCGATTCCCGGCCCCAGCCCATGTAACAAAAACGGAGAAACAAAATACAATAAAACAAGAAAATGTTTAAAAAGATGTTTCCCTTTCTTCCTCCCTTCCTTCCTTCTATCCTTCCTTCCTTCTCTCTGTCTTTCCTTAAAAAAAAAAAAAAAAAAAAAAAAAAAAAAAGAATGCTTCCATAAACATTTTGTATAGTCTTAAATACTTATACCTTTATTTACATAGGTAAATTTCTAAATGTAAATTCTGTCCCCAATAGTATGTGCTCTGAATTTTTACAATTGACCAGGATACTTTTCAAAAGAGTTGTGTGAGTGTGCCTCTCTCCTTGCTAAATGTAAATTCTGTCCCCAATAGTATGTGCTCTGAATTTTTACAATTGACCAGGACACTTTTCAAAAGAGTTGCGTGAGTGTGCCTCTCTCCTTGACACTGATTGCCAATAGAATTTTGTTTTTGGTCAGTCTCATATATAAAATCCTTATAATCTTTATTTTCACTCTTCATGGGGAGGAAACCATGGATATTCTTCAGTGAGTGTTAGTGGCTCTGTCATGTAAACAGCTCTACTGCCTTTTGTTTAGTTTACTCAGGTCCTTATTATCTGTATAATGATGAAATCCTGGAAGGCAGAATCTATACCTATGCAATTCTTTTTCCCTAAGCAGTTATTTTTGTAGATGCCACACAGGCAAACACTTAAACTATGATTCATCATGGTTTAGAGTCTTTAAAGGAGCTCCCTAAAGTCCCAAGAAACTCCAAATCCTCTGTGCATCATTTTTAAAATTCTCTTTTTGCTTTCTTTCTTTCTCTTTTTCTGTTTTTTTTTTCATTTTTCATTGGTAGTACAGAGTGTTTACCAATAGATTACAGAATAAAGTAGAAAATAAATACTAGGAAATATGTGTAAAATTGAAATTTTGAGGCATTTATACTATTGTGCCTTTTACTATTATGTCTTGTATATTTTCTGACTTAAGTGGAGAAATGAAGATTATAGGATCAGTACCTCAGCTAAAGTGAGAAATGCAAACATGAGATATGCCAAGGGAGGGTATAAGGACTCTATGAATAGGGGGATAAAAGGAAGGTAGTAGACCATATCCTTTACCAGAGATTGGCTTTTGAAATCTGGCAGGCCAATAATTAACATTTTTAAGACCGATATTGAAGTCTACTAAAGGGATTCCATATTGTAAACAAAATAAGCAAAATGGGTAAAATTAGGAGAAAAGATTTCTTTTCTAAATAACATCTAATAAGATAAAGTTTTAGGAAACCCACATATAATTTAATATAATTTAGTGAATTTTATGCTTATGTAATATATAATTTAGCAAAATACCATTATACTTCAATGACCAAACAACTGAAATTAAAGTCACTTAATGAAAAAATTCAGTACTTATTCAGAAATTATAATTTATTCAGTAATGAACATTTTGCCTTTTCACCATGTATCCAATTTCCAGTGAAATGAAACACGTTTTACAAAATGGGGATGATAGGGAAATGGATTAGAAGAAGGATATATTTATTAAATCCAAAATATCAACAACCATTTGATCAACATTTGCAGTGTTAGTGGGCTACATTTTAGGCATTATGCTAAGCATTAAAAACAAAGAGAAGGATGCAAAAGTAAATTGGAAATATTTGTACCCAGGTATTCAGAGAACTGAGCAGGTAGATGGATAGATTTTGTGATTTCCACAACAGAATTGCCTCAAAAATGTTTCAGTCATTTATTTGGACAAACTGAGTTAGCCACCATTTCCATTTTTCTAATAAATCTATCATTTCATCGGATTGACAAACAGTTATTTATCTCATTCCACTATTCAACATATGGATGGTAAGTAATCATTTCACTAGTGAGTTATAATAATGATTACCTACTGAGAACATGTAAAACAGGAAAACAGAAACTAAATTATGAACGCATAAAATGCTGTTTTGGTGAGTTGAGGGGATCTGGTGAATGGGAGCTAAGGAAAAGATTTTGGTGAAAAATGTAAAAAGCAAAATAAATAAATAAATCATAAATTATGATTTTATAGTGTTTAAAGGCAAAATTATTGTTTTATTTATTGATTCATCCATCTTTTAAAGCACAACCAATTAGTAGCTTGATGATAAGTGTATGGACTCAAATTCATATAATCTACACAAATTCATACAACCTACTCATGTATCTAAAACCTCTTTACTCCTGTAGAATAAGCTCTGTGAGTATGTTAAATATAGCAAGGGACAAATTTAATAACACTTCAACATATACATATAGGTGCTTGTTTTTTTGTTTTTTTTTTTTTTACTAAAGTACTGGGGTGAAATTTGTTTTTGTTATTTTTTAAATACCATTAAATTAAGCTCTAGATATTCTGTTTGATATTTTTATTACTAGTACTTGAAAAATATATTTTTTTAAATAGGGAGTAGTATAGAATTCTTCTTTCAGATTGAAGATCTCTGGTTGTAAAAAATCTGTTGTCCAAAGAATATTTGCTCTCAAAATTTTTCCAGAATATTCAATAACAATGCTAAAATTAAGACCTATTCTATTCTACATATGAGATTATCACATGTAGAAATTTGAAATATTCTATATTCCCAAAGTTCAGTTTATCTAATTGCAATAGTAATTCATCTCAAATTTTATAATATAAATCTATTAGCGTGGAATAATCTGACTGACACAGACTCCTGACATGTTTCAACATTTATCTTCATATTGACCATATTTTCTTCTAAAATGATTTGGTAACTATTTGCCCAGAAAGGAATACACATCTGAAATCATTTTTGAGGGTGTCTTAGTTCACCAAAGAAGCAGCCATTTTGTTAATTTCATTAGAAACCATAATGTATTACAGTGTAAAAGTGGTCCATTACACCTGTATAAAATGATGTGTGGTGGTTTGGAGCTGCATGTACCCCAGACAAACATGTTCTTCCATCCCAGGAGGTGTGAATCCATTGTAAGTAGGTCATTTGAGGAGGTTACCCAGTTAGGGTGTGGACCACCTCAGTCAGGTTGGTTCTTTTCTATTACTGAAACCCTTTATAAGGGGAATGAAATTCAGACAGAGAAAGCCGCTGAAGGAGCAGCCAAAAGCTGAAATCACTTGGAGCCCACAAGAGAACAGAGAGGCCAGAAGGGGCCACCTTGTACCTTGCCAAGTGACCAGCTATAGACTGGGATTGACAGGAAACACGAAACCACCATAGTTTTGGGAAGAAAGTATCACCACGACGATACACTGACTTGGACTTTTTTCCTAACCTCAAAACTGTGAGTTATTAAGTTTCCATTGTTTAAGCTATTCCTTTGAGGGCACTGGTTTGAGCAACCAAGGCAACTAAAACATGATGCAGAAACAGATTATTTTGAAAACCCATGGTGGTTTTTCCCTTAAAAAATTTTTTTTTGATTTTCTAACCAGCCTCACTGTGAAGTATAATTATCAGCATGACATTCATGTTTATGTGACCATTATTCTCAGGGAAATATATGTTTTCAAAGCCCTTAGAAGCAGAAACTGCCACAGTATCTATTTTATACTATTTTATAGGTTTGAAAACTGAAATTCATAAAATTGAAATGACTTGCTCAAGGGTCACACTGGGAATCAGAGTCTCAAGCTGAAATGCAAGCCTCGTGACCCAAGTTTCAGTGTTCTTCCATGTATCCATCCTTCATTTCATTCATTTGTACGTATCTGATTTTTTTTATTGTGAAATATAACATATATACCAAAAAGCAATACTTTTCCAAGTACATTTTAACAAATAGATATAGAACAGGTTTTAAAGTTTGGCATGGATGACAGTTCCATGATTTTTTGTTTTTTCTTCTAGCTGCTCCAAGACACTGGAGACCAACAGAAATATCAGCATAATGATTCGGCGGCCCTACTCATTTATTAAATCCTATTTTCTCTGTTACACTTCTCCTTCTCTTTAAATAATATATATACATAAATCATTGAACGCTGACTAGAGTCAGGCACTGGGCTGGGAACTGAGCACATGTAATGAATGTGACAGATGTGGTTCCTGCTTACATGGGAGACTGACAGCAGTAAATATATGTTTCTCATACTACATTGAATTGAGAAATTCATATCAACTGCATATTTTATGGTTTTTGTTGTTTTTCTGGCACTATCTTTTGTAGTTATTATTTTTCTTCTTTTTTTCTTTTTCAAACAAACATCCCACCACTATCACCACCTCTCCCTTCCCTGGCAACCTCTAATCTGCCTTCTATCCCTAAGAAATTACTATACCTAGTCATCTCTTATAAATGACATCATACAATTTTTTGTCCTTATTTATCTTCCTTGTTTTATTGAACATAACATTTTCAGGATTTTTCTATGTGGAAGCATGTCTGATAAATTCATTTTTCTTATGACTGAATAATATTCCACTGTGTGTATATATACATTTTGTTTATCGATTTATTTGTTGATGGACACATGGTTTGTTTCCAGGTTTTGGCTATGGTGAATAATGCTACTATAAACATTGATATATAGATATGTTTATCACCCTGCTTTCATTCTCTTTTGCTTATACCTAGAAGTGGGATTGCTAGGTCAAATAAATTCTATTTTTAAGTGGGATTGCTAGGTCAAATAAATTCTATTTTTAACTTTTTAAGGAATCACATATTGCTTTCCCATGATAGTTGCACCATTTTAACAATGTACTATATTCAAAAGTGCACTAGTTTCAATTTCTCCACATCCTGTCCAATACTTGCTATTTTCTGTTTTTACATATAATAGTCATCCTTGAGGATGTGAAGATGTATCTCACTGTGATTTCCACTTGCAGTTCCTCAGTGGCATGTCTGGTATACCTTCTTTAGAGAAATGCCTATTCAAGTCCTTTGGCAATTTTTAAAGTGGATAGTTTGTCTTTTTTTTGCATGGACAGGCACCGGGAATCAAACCCGGGAATCGAACCCGGGTCTCCAGCATAGCAGGCGAGAACTCTGCCACTGAGCCACCATGGCCTGCCCAGTAGTTTTTTTTTTTGTTGCGCATTGCAAAAGTTATTTTTGTATTCTGGATATTAAATTTTTATCTGATGTATGGTTTGAAACTATATTCTCCCATCCTGTAGGTTGTCTTTTTACTTTCTTGATAGTTTCCTTCAACACGCAAAAGATTTTAAGTCTGATAAAATCAAATTTATTTACTGTGTTTTGTTGCTTAATTCTTTGGATGTCATATCAGGAATCCATTGCCAAGTCAAGGTCATGAAAATTTGCCCCATGTTAACTTCTATGAGTTTTTGTTTTAGTTTTTATTTTGTTTGGTGGTCCTTGATCCACTTTGTGCTTTTTATTTTTTTTGTATGCTGCATGGTAGGATCACAGTTCATTCTTTTTCCATGTGAATATCCCATTACTGCAGGATCATTTGTTGAATTTTTGTTCATTTGTTCTCTGTTTGTGTGGCTTTTTTGTTTGTTGTTTGGGAAGTGCATGGGCTGGGAATTGAACCCTGGTCTCCCACAGGGCAGGCAAGGATTCTACTACTAAACTACCCTTGCAACCCACTGTGTTTATCTTTATGTATGATGTCAGGGAGGGTTCTGCCTTCATTCTTCTTCTTGTGAATATTTACTTCTCCCAACAACATTTGTTAGAGAGCCTATTCTTGCCCCATTGCATGTACTTAGCACCCTTGTCACAAACAATTGGCCATATATGAAGGGGTCAATTTCTGGACTATCATTCTATCCCACTGATGTTTGTCTTCATGCCAGTACCAGGCTATTTTGATGACTGTTGCTTTGTAATACAATATGACATTGGTAAGTGTGAATTCTTTAGTCTTTTTTCCCCTTTTTCAAAATTTCTTTAGCTACTTGGAGGGCCCTGGAAATTCCATATAAATTTGGAATCAGTTTTTCCAGTTATGCATAAAGAGCTGTTGGAATTTTAATAAGGATTGCATTAATTTGTATCTTGCTTTGGATAATTTTGTCTTAATAATAATGTTCTAAACCATGAACATAGGATATCTTGCTAATTATTTAGGTCTTCTCAATTTCTTTCAGTCATTTTGTAGTTTTCAGTATCAGAGCTTTCATGTCCTTAGGAAAGCTTTTTCTTAAATATTTTAATCTTTTAAATTCTATTATAAATGGAATCGTTTTATGAATTTCTTCATATTGTTCATTGGTCAAATATAGGAATACAATTGTTCTTTATTAATCTTGTACCCTGCCACTGCTGTATTCACGTATTAGTTTTAATAGCTTTTCTGTGGATTCCTATGGGTTCTCCCTCTATAAGACCATGTCTTCTACAATAGAGAAAATTTTACTTCCTGCTTTCAGATGTGAATACCTTTTATTTCTTCTTCTTGAATAATTGCTCTGGCAATAACTTCTAATACAATGTTGAATACCAATGGTGAAAGTCGGAATCCTTGTCTCCTTCCTGATTTTAGGGGGAAAGCTTTAAGCCTTTCATCATTGAGTATGATGTTAGCTGTGGGTTTTTCATAAATGGTCTTTATCATATTGCTAGATTCCCTTCTCTTCCAACTTTTCTGAGTGCTTTTATCAAGAAAATGTGCTGTATTTTGTCTGATGCTTTTTCTGCATCTATTGAGATAATCATATATTCATTCTTCATTCTGTTAATGTCATGTAATTACATTGCTTGATTGTAGTATGTTGAATTACCCTTGTATTCTTAGGATGAATCCCATTTGATCATTGTATTAGTTTGAAAGCTGCTGCAATGCAATATATCAGAATTGGAATGGCTTTTATAAAGGGAATTTAATAAGTTACATGCTTATAGTTCTAAACCTATGAAAATGTCCAAGCTAAGGCATCCAGGAAAATATATCTTAATTAAGAAAGGCCGATGGGTCTATAATACCTCTGTCAACTGGGAGGTAATGTGGCTGGCATCTGCTAGTCCCTTGTTCCTGGATTCTGTTGTTTTCAGCCTCTGTTCCTATGGGGGTTCCTCACTTTGCTTCCTGGGCCTGGCTTTCATTTTTTGGCTTCCCTTGGCTCTCTCCAGGTTCTGGTTTGCTTAACATCTCATGGTAACATCTGCTGGGCTCCAAGCATCTCCAAGCATCTGTGTCTCTGCTCTCCAAGTGTCAGCATCTCTCTCAGCTCCAGTCTCTGAAATATCTGTCAGCTCCATATTTCTGTGGTTTCTCCAAAATATTTCCTCTTTTAAAGAGTCTAGAAACTAATCAAGACTTATATGGCATGGGGGGAATCACAGCTCTATCTAAATAGGTCACACCCACAGTTGGGTGTGTCACATCTCTGTGGAGATAATCTAATCAGAAGTTTCTAACATACGTATGAAATCAGAATTAAAAGAAAAGGCTGCCCCCATAAGATTCAATCAGGATTATACCAAGGTTTGGGGGGCTACATAATAGATGCAAACCAGCACAATCATGCTATGTAATTCTTTCAAAGTAATATTGAATTCAGTTTGCCAGTATTTTGTTGAAGATTTTTAATCTATATTCATAGGGAAATTTGATCTGTAATTTTCTTTTCTTGTGATGTCTTTATCACAGTTTTGTATAACAGTAATGTTGTCCTTATAGAATTAGTAAAGTGGTCTTTACTTTTTAATTATTTGGTAAAAGTTGAGGAAGTTTGATATTAACTCTTTTATAAAGGTTTGGTAGAATTCACCAGAGACATCATCTGGTCCTGGACTTTTTTGATGGGAAGTTTTTGAGATTTAATCTCTGCACTTCTTTATAAGTTTGTTGATATTTTCTATTTCTTCTTGACCTAATTTGGGTAATTGAGGTATTTTCTAGGGATTTTTCTATTTCTTCAAGGGTATATAGTGTGTTGCTCTAAAATTGTTTATAATAGTCTCTTATAATCCTCATTATTTCTGTAAGGCCAGTAGTGATATCATCATTTTCTTTGTCAATTTTAATTATTTGAATCTTTCCCATTTTTATCTTTGTTAGTCCAGTTAAAGTTTTGTATATTCTTTTTTTAGTTTTTCAAGGAAATGCTTTTTAAGTTCATTCTCTCCATTGTTTTTTTTTTCTCTCTAATTTATTTATCTCTGCTTTAATCATAGTTAGTTCCTTTCTTCTACCAAGTTCAGGTTTACTTTGTACTGGTTTTTCTAGTTCCTGAAAATGTAGAGTTAGGTTATCAATTCAAGATTTTTCTTCATTTATAACGTAGGCATTCATGACTATAAATTTCCCTTTTTGAGCAACTCCTTCACTGTATCCCATAAATTTTGGTATGTTGTATTTTTTTCTCACTTTTTCTATGTATTTTCTAATTTCCCATGTAATTTCTTCTTTAACTTATTGGTTCTTCAAGAGTATGCCATTTAATAGCCACACATTTGTACACATTCCGGTTTTCTTTCTGTTATTGATTTTTCTTTGTTACATTGTGGTTAGAGAGGTTACTTTTTATTATTTTCATATTTTAAGGTTATTTAGACTTCTATTGTGCCCTACCATATGATCTATCCTAGGGAATGATCTACATGCACTTGAAAATAGTGTGCATTCCACTGTTGTTGGGTGACGTGTTCTATGTATTTCAGTTAGATCTAGTTGATTAATAATGTTGTTCAGGTCCTCTATACCCTTATTGAACTTTTCATATATTCTATCCAGTGTAAAGAGTAGGATATTTAAATCTCCAGCAATTATTGTAAAATTGTCTATTTCATACTTCAATTCTATTAGTGTGTGTTTCATATAGTTTGGCACTCTACTGTTTTCAATTATGTTCATAATTGTTAAATCTTCTTGTTGAATTGAGTTTTTTATCATTAAATGATGTCCATCTTTTTCTCTCATAACAGTTTTTTACTTAATGACTATTTTGTCTGATATCAATATAGCCACCCAGTTCTCTTTTGAATATTAGTTAAGTGAAATAAATTTTGTACCTGTTCACAATCAATCTATTATTCCCATGGATTTAAGATGGGTCTATGGTAAACAGCACATAATTGGGTCATATATTTTATCCATTTGGTCAATCTTTTCCTTTTGATTACATTTACAGAAATGACTGATAAGGCAAGATTTACGTGTGCCATTTTTGCGAATTGTTTCTTGCAATTTTTATACCTCTTTTGTATCTCCTTCTGCCTTCCTTTTTGTTTAAAATATCTTTATATTGAGAAATTTTGAATCACTAATTCTTTCATTTTGTCTGGGTTTGTAAAAATTTTTTCTTCCTGGACACCATGGGGGTTACATTTAGCATACTATGCTATTTCTATTTTGCATTGCTTTCAACTTGAATTCAATACTTCACACGTACGCAGTACCCATATCCCTCCATCCCTCCATTTTATCTTTTTCATGTCACAAATCACATCTTTATATGTTATATACCCAGTAACAAAGATTTATACTTGATTTTTAGGAATTTGACTATTCAGCCTGTGTTGGTTTGAAAATATTATGCACACTAGAAAAGCTCTGTTTTAATCCTGATCCAATCTTGTGGGGGCAGCCATTTCTTTTAATCCTGATTCAATATTGTAGGGTAGAAACTCTTGATTAGATTCTATCTACAGGGATGTGGTATGCCCAATTGTGGATGTGACTTTTTGATTAGAAGGAAATGTGGGTCTTGATTAGTATACTGGAGTCCTTTAAAAAAGGACATATTTTGGAGAGAGCTGACACAGATACAGATGCTTGGAGAAAAATTACTTCACAGCTGACAGGCAGAGCCAATGTAGATGTTTGGAGATCGAGGCAGAAATAGCCAGAACCTGAAGAGAAGAAATCTCTAGCCCCAGCAGGTGCTAAGCTAAGAGAAGAAACCCAACGTTTTGTCTTGGAACAGCTAAATGAATGCCCACAGACAAAGAGAAAACCACTGGCATCAAAAGCTGGAGGCAATGGAACTGGAAACAAACACAAGTAGACACCAGCCACATGCATTTCCAGACCACATTCCCTGAGCCAAGGTAACTTTCTCTGGATGCTTTAGTTAAGACATATTTATGGCCTTAGAACTGTAAACTTGAAATTTAATAAATTCTCTTTTTTAAAGCTTTTCTGTTTCTGATAAATTGCATTCTGGAAGCTTAACAAACTAACAGAGCCTTATAAGAAGTAAAAGACAACATTACAACTGAAAAGTGAAATTTTTCCTATCATTACTCATACTGGAAATATGTATATACTACATTTTGCTTATCCATACATCTATTGATGGATTCTTGGATTGTTTCCATTTTTGGCAATTGTGAATAATGCCACTATGAACACCAGTGTGAAAATGTTCATGTCACTGCATTCAGATATTCTGCGTATATAATGAATAGGGAATTGTTGGGTCATAGGGCAACGTAATATTTAGATTTCTAAAGAATCACCAAACTCTCTTCCATGGTGGCTGTACCATTTTACATTCACATCAGTAGTGAATAAATGTCTTATTTCTCCATCTCCTCTCCAATACTTGTAGTTTCCTGTTCATTTAATAGTAGTCATTCTTATAGGTGTGAGATGATATCTCATTGTGTTTTTCATTTGCATTTCACTAATAGCTAATGAAGATGAGCATCTTTTCGTGTGTTTTTTAGCCATTTGTATTTCCTCGTATCTATTTCAAAAGATATGAAAGGTCTACTCATATCTTTTGCCCATTTTATAGTTGGGTTGTTTGTCTTTTTATTGTTGAGTTGTAGGATTTCTTTATATACACTGGATATCAAACCCTTATCAGATATATGGTTGCCAAATATTCTCTCCCATCGAGTTGGCTGCTTTTTCACATTTTTTAAACTTTTTTATTGCATAGTATAACATATATACAAAGCAAAGACATAAAAAAGCAATAGTTTTCAAAGCATTTTTCAACAGATAGTTACAGACAGATCCCAGAGTTTTTCATGGGCTACCATACAATCTTCTCAGATTTTACCTTCTTGTCGCTCCAGAATATAGGAGGCTAGAAGGCTTAAATATTTTTTATCTTCACAATAGACTTTTTTTCTATTTTTGTGAAAAAAAATATACAGAAAAAAACAATAAATTTCAAAACACAGCACCACAATTAGTTGTAGGACATATTTCAGAGTTTAGCATGGGTTACAATTTCACAATTTTAGGTTTTTATTTCTAGCTGCTCTAAGATACTGGAGACTAAAAGAGATAGCAATTTAATGATTCAGCATACATATTCATTTGTTAAATCCCATCTTCACTGTATAACTCCACCATCACTTTTGATCTTTCCATTTCTCTCTTTAGGGATGTTTGAGCTATGGCCATTCTAAATTTTTCATATCAGAAGGGTCTATCACTAATATGGGGGAAGGAGATGAAATTATCTGATGTTTTGGAGAGGCTGGGCCCTCTAGGTTTCAGGACTTACCTGGTCCAGGGACCTATCTGGAGGTTATAGGTTTCTGGAAAGTTACTCTAGTGCATGGAACCCTTGTGAAATGTTATATATTGCCTTAAGTGTTCTTTGGGATTGGCTGGAATGGTCCTGGTTGGGGGTTGGCAGGTTAGGATAGGTAGCAATGTCTGACTGAAGCTTGCATAAGAGCAACCTCCAAAATAGCCTCTCAACTCTATTTGAACTCTCTCTGCCATTGTTACTAATTAGTTCTCTTCCCCCTTTTGGTAAGGATGTGTATTAGTTAGGGTTTTCTAGAGAAACAGAATCAACAGGGAACACTCGCAAATATAAAATTTATAAAAGTATCTCACATGAGCGTGGGAACACAGAGCAGGATGTGAAGCTGACAATTCTGATGGGGAGTCTGGATGAACTCCACAGGAGAGGCTCACCAGTCAAAACAGGAAGAGCCTGCCTCTTTTGAATCCTCCTTAAAGGCTTCCAGTGATCAGATTAAGCATTACTCATTGCAGAAGACACTCCCCTTTGGCTGATTACAAATGGAATCAGCTGTGGATGGAGCTGACATGATCATGATTTAATTCTATGAAATGTCCTCATCGCAGCAAATAGGCCAGCACTTGCCCAACCAGACAAACAGATACCACCACTTAGCCAAGTTGACACATGAACCTGACCGTGACAGGATGGAATTGTTGATCCCACAGTGCCAGAGCTGGATTCATCTCCTACGTTGCCAGGGAGACTTTCACCCATGGATGTCATGTCCCACCTTGTGGGGAGGGCAATGATTTCACTTGCAGAACTGGACTTAGAGAGAGGGAGACCTCATCTAACCAACAGAAGAGATCCTCCAGAAGTAACTCTTAGGCATACCTATAGGTAGTCTAAGCTTCTCTGCTACCTACATGAGCTTCACAAGAGTTAGCCTTAGGATCAAGGGCATGGCCTATTGGTTTGGGTTTCCCTAAAGTTTGACACAGTATCAGGAGGTTCCCTGATGGTAAGATTTAATAGTTTCCTATTCTTTCTATCATCCCTCAAAGGACTTTGCCAATACTTTTTGATTATCTGCTTAATATACTCTAGGATACATTCAAGTATACAATAATCTATACAGGATTAAAGGGCCTCTTTCTTATTCTGAGCTCCCTGTGTTTCAGTTGTTCAAATGAACTATACAAACAATTTGAGTTAGATTATGCACTGCAGAAAATTTCAGTTCCAGACCAAATAAGCCTTTCTTCCTTTGGTCTCAAAGAGTATGTGTGATTCTAAAACATAGACACTCTCTTCCTTACCCCTGTGTTCTGAATTACTTTAACCCCTATCTGATCAGCTTCATTCCTATATTTAATCATCAGGTTATATATATATATTTGTGTGTTTGTGTATATAATAGCCTCTCAAAATCCAGAAATAACAATCACCACTCCAGACTTAATGTGTCTGCTATCAAAGCTAACAATCTAGGCCCCTGTTTTCTTATAAGCATTTTCTAAAGGAGACCATACCATTGTTGTTCTTTTGTTTCAGGCTTATTTTGCCTCACCAAATGTCCCACATGTTCATTCACATCATGAAATGCCTCACGACTTTGCTCCTTTTTGTAGCAGCACAACCATTGTTCATAAGTATACACCATCGTTTGCCAATCTACTTCTCAGTCAGTGCATCCTTCAGCCACCTTTATGCTAGTCATAAAAGTGGAATCATATAGTATCTATCCTTTGGTGTCTGACTTATTTCACTCAGCATTATGTCCTCAAGGCTCATCCAACTTGTCATGTGTTTCAGGACGTCATTTCATTTAGTCTCACTGCTGTTATTGTTTGAGTGTATGTGTATACCACATTTTGTTGATCCTCTCCTCTGTTGATGGGCATTTGGTTTGTTTCCAGCTTTTGGTGATTGTGAATAATGTTGCTTTGTACTTCAGTGTATAAATGTCTGTGTCATTGCTTTCAGCTCTTCTTGATATAAACCAAGTAGTGCTATTGCTGGGTCACAGGGCAACTCAATATTTAGTTTCCTAAGGAACTGCTGAACAGTCTTCCATAGTGGCTGCGTTAAACATTCCCAACAGCAGTGAGAATAAATGTGCCAATTTTCCCACACCCTCTCCAACATTTATAGTTTTCTCTTTGTTTAATAGCAGCCATTCTTATAGGTGTGAAGTGGTATCTCATTGCAGTCTTGATCTGCATTTCCCTTATAGCCAACGAAAATGAGCATCTCTTCATGTGCTTTTGAGCCATCTGTCTTTGCTCTTCAGAAAAATGCCTATTCATATACTTAGCCCATTTTATATTTATATATTTAGCCATTCATATATTTAGCCCAATTATGTTGTTTGTTCTTTTGTTGTTGAGTTGTATGATTTCTTTGTATATACAGGATATCAAACTTTTGTCTGATATATGATTTCCAAATATTTTCTCCCATTGAGTTGGCTGCCTCTTCACCTTTTTGACAGTCTTTTGAGGTGTAGAAGCATTTGATTTTGAGGAGTTCCCATTTATCTATTTTTTATTTTGTCACTTGTGTTTTAGGTGTAAAATTTGGGAAGCTACCTCCTATTATTAGGTCTTGAAGATGTTTCCCTACATTTTCTTCTAGAAGCTTTATGGTGCTAGTTCTTATATTTAGGTGTTTGAGCCACTTTGAGTTAATTTTTGTGTAGGGCATAAGATAGGGATCCTCTTTCATTCTTTCGGCTAGTGATATAGTTCTTCCATGCCCAATTATTGAAAAGACTATTTTGTACCGGTTCAGAGGATTTGGGGGCCTTGTCAAAAATCAATTGACCATAGATTTGGTGGTCTATTTTGGATTCCGCTGGTCAATGCTTCTATCTTTGTGCTAGTAGCATGCTGTTTTGACCACTGTGGCTTTATAATACATTTAAAGTCAGGGAGTGTTAATCCTCACACTTTGTTCTTCTTTTTTAGGATGCTTTTAGCTATTTGGGGTTTCTTTCTCTTCCAGCTGAATGTAGTAATTAGCTTTTCCAAGTCTTCAAAGTAGATTGTTGGAATTTGACTGGTATTGTGTTGAATCTGTAGATCACATTGGGTAGAACTATCATAACTATATTTAGCCTTCCTATCCATGAGCAGGGAATGTCTTTCCACCTATTTAGATCTCCTTCAATTTCTTTTAGCAATGTTCTGTGTTTTCTGTGTACAAGTCCTTATGTCCCTAGTTAAGTTCATTCTTAAGTGCTTGATTCTTTCAGTTGCTATTTTGAATGGAATTTTTTCCTTAACTGACTCCTCAGCTAGGTCATTGCTTGTGTATAGAACCATTATTGATTTTTGCACTTTAATTTTATATCCTACCACCTTGCTGAATTTGTTTATTAGCTCAAGTAACTTTGCTGTAGATTTCTCAGGATCTTCCGCATATAGTATCATGTCATCTGCAAATAATGACAGTTCTACTTTTTCCTTTCCAATTTGTATGCTTTTATTTCTTTGTCCTGCCTGATTGCTCTAGCTAAAACTTCTAGCACAATGTTGAATAACAGTAGTGACAGTGGGCATCCTTGTCTTGTTCCTGACCTTAAGAGGAAAGCTTTCAATCTCTCTCCATTGAGTATGATGCTGGCTATCAGTTTTTCATATATTCCCTTTATCATATTGAGGTAGTTACCTTTGATTCCCATCTTTTGAAGTGTTTTTATAGAAAAAAATGGTGAATTTTGTCGAATGCTTTTTCAGCGTCAATCAAGATGATCACGTAATTTTTCCCTATTGATTTGTTAATGTGCTGTGTTACACTAATTTATTTTCTTGTGTTGAACCATCCTTGCATTCCTGGTATAAAGTCCCCTTGGTCATGATGTATAATTCTTTTAATGTGTTATTGGATTCGATTTGCTAATATTTTGTTGAGAATTTTTGCATCTATATTCACTAGGGAAATTAGTCTGTAGTTTTCCTCTCTTATACATCTTTACCTGGTTTTTGTATTAAAATGATATAGCTTCATAAAATGAGTTAGGTAGAGTTCCTTTTTCCTCAGTATTTTTGGAAAAGTTTGGGCAGGATTGGTATTGGTACTTTTTGGTATGTTTGACAAAACTCCTGTGTGAAGCCATCTGGTCCTGAGCTTTTCTTTGTAGGAAGATTTTTGATGACCAATTGAATCTCTTTACTTGTGATTGGTTTGTTGAGATCTTCTATTTCTTCCCAAGTCAGTGTAGCTTGTTTGTGTGTTTCCAGGAATTTGTCCATTTCATCTCAGTTTCTAGTTTATTGGCATATAGTTGTTCATAGCATCCTCTTATGATTTCTTTTATCAGTTCAGGTTCTATGGTTGCACACCCCTTCTCATTTCTGATTTTGTTTATTTTCATCCTCTCTCTTTTTTTTCTTTGTCAGTCTTGCTGACAAAGAAAAACCCATAATTTTTATTGATTTTCTCAAAGAACCAACTTTTGTTTTATTGATTCTTTCTATTGTTCTTTTGTTCTCCCATTCATTTACCTCTGCTTAATCTTTGTTATTTCTCTTATTATGTTTGCTTTGGGGTTAGTCTGCTGTTCTTTCTCAATTTCCTCCAGGTGAGCTGTTAAACCATCAATATCTGCTTTTTCTTGTTTGTTTTAATATAGGCAGTTGGAGCAATAAATTTCCCTCTTAGCACAGCCTTTGCTACATCCCATTAGTTCTGATAAGTTGTATTCTCATTTTCATTCTTCTCCAGATAGTACTGATTTCTCTAGCAATTTGTTCTTTGACCCACTCATTGTTTGAGTGTGTTATTTAATCTCCCTATATTTGAATGTTCCCATTCTTTGATGGTTATTGAGATCCAGCTACATTCCATTGCAATCAGAGAAAGTGTTTTGAATAATTTCAATGTTTTTAAATTTATAAAGAACTGTTTTGTGCTCCACTATATGATCTACATGAAGAATGTTCCATGAGCACTACAGAAGAATGTATATCCTTGTGTTTTGGGGTGCAATTACCTATATATGTCTGTTAGGCCTAATTCATTATATTTAGTTATCTAACGTCTCCATTTCTTTGTTGATCTTCTGTCTTGTTTTTCTATCTATGGAGGAGAGTGGCGTATTGGAATTTGCTACTATTATTGTTGAAACATCTATAGCTCCCATCAGTTTTGCAAATGTCAGTCTCATGTACCTTGGAGCTCCTTGATTGGGAGCATAAACATTTATGATTGTTACATCTTCTTGGTGAACTGACTCTAATTAATACACAGTGTCCTTCTTTGTCTCTTATGATGTCTTTACATTTAAAGTCTGTTTAGTCCAATATTAGTGTAGTTATTGGTAGTGTAGTAACACAAGTTGGTTCTTGTGTGAAAATCTTTTTCTATCCTTTCACTTTCAATCTATTTGTATCCTTGTGTCTAAGATGAGTCTCTTGTAAGCAGTGTATAGCTGGATAAAATTTCTTAATCTGTTCTATCAATCTGTATTTTTTTAATTGGTAAGTTTAGTCCTTTATCATTCAAAGTTATTACTGAAAAGGTGTTTCTTAATTCAGCCATCTTATCTTTTGGATTTTATTTGTCAGATTTATATATTCTTTTACCTCTTTCTCTTTTTATCCTTTAAGTTATCCTTCCTGGTACTATTCAATTCTGTGCCTTCCTCCAGACCACTCCTGTCTTTTTTTTTTTTCAGCTTACAGATCTCCCTTTAGTATTTCTTGTAGGGCCAGTCTCTTGTTGACAAATTCTTTCAGGACTTGTTTGTCTGTGAAAACGTTAATCTCTCCCTCAGTTTTTAAGGATAATATGACTAGATACAGAATTCTTGGCTGGAAGTCTTTCTCTTTCAGGATCTTAAATATATCATGCCACTGCCTCCTCACCTCCATGGTGCTAGTTGAGTAGTCTGTACTCAGTCTTACATGGTTTCCTTTGTATGTGGTAGATTGTTTTTCCCTTGCTGCTTTGAGAATTTCCTGCTTCTCTTCAACATTTGACAGACCGATTAGTATGTGCCTAGATGAAGGCCTGTTTGGATTTATTCTGTTTGGAGTTTGTTGGGCTTCTTTGACTTGTATATTTATGTCCTTTATAACAGTTGGGAAGTTTTCCCCCATTATATCCTCAACTACTCTTCCTAGACCTTTACTTCTCACTTCTCCTTCTGGGATACCAATGATTTTTATATTTCCACACTTCGTTTTGTCTATCATTTCCCTGAGATCCAATTCAAATTTTTCAATCATTTTTTGCCATTTGCTGTTTTGAGTGTTTGAAGCCAGTTATCCTGTCCTCTATATCACTTTTTTTTCTGTCTCTTCAAATATGGTATTCTGTGCCTCTACTATGTTTTTTTTATTTGCTCCACAGAGTCTTTAATCTCTGTGATATCCACTATTTTTCTATTGATTCTTTCAAATATCTCTTTATGCTCTTCTACTGTCATCTTGATCTCCTTTATGTCATTTGCCATCCCACTTTTTTTATTTCATAGAGCTACATGAACATCTTTGACTAGTTATTCCAATGTCTGTGTCTCCTCTGGTGTTTTGATTTCATCATTTGGCAGAGCTATATCTGTCTGCATTGTGATATGTTTAGTGACCTTCTGCTGTTTTCATCATGTAAATATCTTGATTGATTTACTTTGGGTTTAATTTCTTTCAGTATTCTAAGGCTTTGTGTTTGCAGGATGGATGTGTCACAGGGAGCAGGATACGGGGCATTGCACAATATTGTGGTGATTCATTGCAGCACAGGTATAGGTGCAGGTTGTGGATGTTATGCTGGTGCTTGTGAACATGGGTGCCCAGTGGCCAAGGAGGATGTAGCTGTGTGGGTACACAGTCTGGGGGACGTGATCTTGGTGTGAGCTGGTATAAGGCACATGTGTAGAGCTATACACATTTGTAGAGCTGTGGCAGCAGGTTGGTGTTATGCCTTCATGTGTTAGGGGCAGATATGACCTGGCTGTGCAGGTCAGTACTTTCTCAGAGCTGATAAGCATGACTGAGGGCCGTGCACATGTGCAGGTCTAGGACTGCCATAAACTGATGTTCCCAGAGCTGAAGGACATGATTGGGGGCCTGCATGTGCAGGTCTAAGAGTGCTGTAAACTGAAGTTTCCAGAGCTCAAGGATGTAATTGGGGGCCCATGTGTATGCATGGATCTAGGAATGCTGTAAACTGAAGTTCCCAGAGTTGAACAACATGATTGTGGGCCTGTACACATGTGCATGCAGGTCTAGGAGTGCCATAAACTGAAGTTCCCAGAGCTGAAGGACATGATTGGGGCTCAGGTACATATGTGCGTCTAGGAGTGCCATAAACTGATGCACAGAGCTCAGGGGGTGGGTGGGATGAAGCTGTGCAACACTATGGGCAGGGTGGTAGTAGCCTGGGTATGGAGGTTAGTGCCTGTAGCCTTTATGCACTGGCAACAATCTCCAGGGAACAAGGAGGTAGAGGTGTAGGAGAGGTGAGGGGTGTAGGAGAAGTGGGTTTGGCTGTACTTGGGTTGGGGGTGTGGGGCAGGTACCCATGCTGGAGGCTGGTGGAGCTGGGAGCAGGTGATGGGGTTTGGGTGTGTGGTGTGTGCGGTGAGTCGCGGGTCATGGTGAGGGTAGCGCTGGTGAGGGTAGCGCGTTCAAGGAATGCAGTCTGGCTTGCTTCCTAATCCCAGTCTCCCTTTCCATGCACTCTTGTGGGCTCCATGCACTCCTGTGGGCTCTGCACCTCCATAGCAGAGTCCTCAGTTCCTCAGTCTCTGCAACCAAGGCTGCCTTATGTGGTGGAGAAGACTCCCCCAGGTGGGTTGCACTCTTGCATTGCCATCTCTTCTCTAACTTTTCCATAGAGCAGGACTGAACTCCAGCTAGTCTACTTGGCCATCTTCCCAAAAGTCCCTTTTCACATTTTTGACAAAGACATTTGAAGTGCAGATAAGTTCAATCTTGAGGATTTCTCACTTACCTAGTTTTTCTCTTGTTGTTTTGTTTTGGGTATAAGGGATAAGAAGTTACCTCCTATCACTAGGTCTTGAAGATGTTTCCCTACATTTTCTCCTAGAAGTTTTATAGTATTGGTTCTTATATTTAGGTCTTTGGTCCACTCTGAATTAATTTTTGTATGGAGTGGGAGATAGGGGTCCTTTTTAATTCCTGTGTATATGTGTATCCAGGTCTCCCAGCACCATTTATTTAAGAGACTATTCTGTCCCAGTTCAGCGAATTTGGGGGTCTCAACAAAAGTCAATGACCATAGATCTGAGAGTATATTTCTGTAGTCTCAATTCAATTCCATTGGTCAATATATCTATCTTTGTGCCATTATGATGCTGTTTTGAACACTGTGTTTTATAATAAGATTTGAAGTCAGGAAGTGTAAGTCCTCCTACTTTGTTCCTCGCTTTTAGGACGCTATTGGTTATTTTAGACATTTTTCCCATCCAAATAAAATAGTAACTAATTTTTTGAAGTCTGCAGAGTAGGTTGCTGAAATTTTTATTTGTATTTCATTGACTCTGTAGATCAATTTGATCTAAGATTTAGACCAAGAATTAATAAGGATAAATTTTAATGACATTTATCCTCCTACCCATGAAAATAGAATGTCTTTCCACATATTTAGGTCTTTTTTTAATTTCTTTAAGCAATGTATTGCAGCTTCTGAGTACAGGTCATTTACATACTTGGTTAAGAATATTCC
Source organism: Tamandua tetradactyla (assembly GCF_023851605.1). Lineage (NCBI taxonomy): Eukaryota > Metazoa > Chordata > Mammalia > Pilosa > Myrmecophagidae > Tamandua > Tamandua tetradactyla. The sequence continues at coordinate 181,003,114 of NC_135331.1, read as the reverse complement.
TAGGTATTTGATTCTTTTAATTGTTATTTTGAATGGATTTTTTTTCTTAATTGCCTCTTTGGTAAGTTCATTATGAGGGTATAAAACATTACTAATTTTGTGCATTAACCTTGTATCTTGTCACATTGCTAAGTTTGTTTACTAGCTCAAACAGCTTCGCCATAGATTTCTTGGGATTTTTCCAAATTTAGGATCATGTCATCAGTAAATTCTGAGAATTTTCTTTCTTCCTTTCTGATTTGGATGCCTTTTTTTTCCTTTGCTTGACAAATTGCTCTAGTTACAACTTGTAGCACAATGTTGAATAACTGTGGTAACAGTGGAAATCCTTTTCTCTCCCTTTTCTCATCCCTGATTTTAGGGGGAATAAACATCACTTGGTTGTGGTGTATAATTCTTTTAATGTGCTATTGGATTTGATTTTCAAGTATTTTGTTGAGAATATTTGCATGTATATTCACTGGAGAGACTGATCTGCAGTTTTCCTTTTTTTGTAGTATCTTTATCAGTTTTAGGTATTAGAGTGATGTTTCCTTCATAGAATGAGTTAGGCAGTGTTCCTTTCTCTTCAGTTTTCGAAAGAGTTTCAGCAGAAATGATGTTTGTTCTTCTAGGTACATTTGATAAAATTCCTCTGTGAAACCATCTGACCCAGGCTTTTCTTTGTAAGGAGGTCTTTGATGATTGATAAAATCTGTTTATTTGTGATTGGTTTGTTGAGGTCTTCTATTTCTTCTCAAGTCAGTATAGAATGTTGTTATATTTCCAGGAATGTGTCCATTTCATCTAAGTTGTCTAGTTTATTGGCATATAGCTGCTCATAGTATCCTCTTACAATTTTTTAAAAATTTCCTTTGGGTCTGTGACCCCTCTCCAACTTATGATTTTATTTATTTGCCTCTGTTCTCTTTTTTATTTTGTCGGTATAACTAAGTATTCATCAATCTTCTTGATCATCTCAAAGACACAACTTTTGGTTTTATTGATTCTGTTGATTTTTTTTGTTCTCCAATTCATTCATTTATGTTTTAATCTTTGCTATTTCCTTTCTTTTACTTGTTTTATGATTAGTTTGCTGCTCTTCCTCCAGTTTCTTCAGCTGTTCTTTTAGTTCTCCAGTTTTTACTCTTTCTCCTTCTTAATGTAGGCATTTAGAGCTATGAATTTCCCTCTTTGTTACTCCATTCCTTTATTATCAGATAAAGTGCTTTGAATGATTTCAGTCCTTTTAAGGTTATTAAGACCTGTTTTGTGCCCCATCATATGATCTATTCTGGATCTATTCTGGAGAATAATTCATTAGCACTTGAGAAGAATGTATATACTAGTGTTCTGGGGTGCAACAATCTATATATGTCTTTGAGGTCTAATTCATTCATCATATTATTTAGGTTTTCTAATTCCTTATAGATAATGCGTCTGGATCTTATCTACAGAAGAGAGTAGTGTGTTCATATTTCCTACTATTATTGTGGGAACATCTATTTCTCCCTTCAGTTTTGCCAGTGTTTGCCTCATGTGTTTGGGAGCTCCTAGATCGGGTGCATAAACATTTATGGTTGTTAGTTCTTCTTTGTGTATTGCCTCTTTTATTAATATATAATGTCCTTCTTTGCTTTTTAAGGCCTCATTACAGTTAAAGTTCATTTTTGTCTGCTATCAGTATAGCTACCCCAGGCTTTCTTTGGGTTACTATATGTGTAGAATACCTTTTCATTCTTTAACTTTCAACCTATTTGTATGTTTGGGTCTAAAATGAGTCTCTTGTAAACAGCACATAGATAGAACATATTATTAATACATTCTGCTAATCTGTGTCTTTTTCTTGGGGAGTTTAACCCATTAACATTCAAAGTTATTGCTGTAAAGGCAGTTCTTGATTCCACCATGTTATTCTTTGTTTTTTATTTCTCAGATCTATTTTTTTCTCTTTTTCTCCTTTTATTTACCCTTGATAATACTATTCAATTCTGTACCATCATCCAGACTTCTCTCCTGTCCTTTTTTTCAGCTGACAGAACTCCCTTTAGTATTCTTTGTGGACAGGTCTTTTGTTAATAAATTCTCCAGCCTTTGTTTATCTATGAAAATTTTAAACTCTCCCTCACTTTTGAAGGACAGCTTTACCTGATAAATAATTTTTGGTTGGCAATTTTCCTCTTCCAGAATCTTAAATGTATCATACCACTGCCTACTTTCCTCCAGGGTACCAGAAGAGTATTCAGCATTTAGTCTTATGTTACTTCCCTTGTATGTTATGATTCACTTTTCACTTGATGCTTTCAGGACTCTCTCCTTCTCTTCAGTATTTGACAGTCAGATTAGTATGTGTTTTGGAGTGGGTTTATTTGTTTATTCTATTTGAAGTTCTTTTGGATTCTGTGATTTTCAAATTCATGTTTTATATAAAGGTTTGGTTGTTTTCCCAATTATCTCCTCAAATAATCTTCCTAGGCTTTTACTCTTCTACTTCTGGAACACCAGTGATTCTGAAACTTGTGCACATTTTTGTCTATGATTTCCCTGACATCTGATTCAAATTTTTCCATCTTTTTCACCATTTGTTTTTATTTGCATTCAAATTCCATTGCTCTGTCCTCTAGTTTTCTTATTCATTATCTTGCCTTTTGAAATCTGCTGCTGTGTTTCTCTAGTATATTTATAAGTTGATCCAAAGTTTTGTGCTTCATTGAAACTGTTATGTACCTAGAAAAACCATGTCCTTTAAATCCTAGTCCAATCTTGTCGGAGAAGACCTATTGTTTGGGTGGGATCTTTGATTAGGTTGCTTTCATGGAGATGCAAACCACCTAATTGGGGTTTGGACCTTTGGATTACATGGAGATGTGACCATACTCATTCAAGGTGGGTCTTTAATCATTTTACTGGAGCTCTGTATGAAGAGATTGAAAAGCAGAAAACAGAGAGGCAATTCAGAACTGACACAGAAGGCAATTAGAAGAAACCAGAACACAGATGTTTGGAGATGCCGGAAGAAATTACCCCAACAGAAGCCATAAGGAACCGCATGAGCTGAGAGAGCCATTTGAAATCAGCAGCTGGGAGAGAAGGACAGCAGACATCACCATGTGCCTTTCCATGTTACACAGAAGCCTCAGATGCCAGCTGTCTTTCCTCAGAGAAGGTATGCTCTTGTTGGTGTCTTAGCTTAGATATTTTTTTGGTCTTAGAACTATAAACTTGTAACTTAATAAATCCCTTTATAAAAGCCAATCCATTTCTTATATATTGCATTCCAGCAGCTTTAGCAAACCAAAATAAATATCTTCCACTTTCATAAGATCTGCTGTTTTTGCATTTATTCTTTCAAATCTTCTTTATGCTTTTCTAGTGTCTTCTTGATATCCTTTATGTCTTTAGTCAACCCATTGAATTTATTTAGGAGATTAATTTGAACATCACTGATTAGTTGTCGCCTCTGGCTTTTTTATTTGATCATTAGGCTTGGCCGTGTCTTCTTGCATCTTCATGTGTTTTATGATATTTTTCTTAGTTTCTTGGCATTTGATTATCTTGATATTTTGAAAGTTGATTTCCCTTCCATGACTAAGTTTCTGTAGTTGCTTAAGCTTGGATTGAATGTCTCCTTTGGCACTTGCTGTGTCAGTAATTCTTAGCCCAACCAGGACCAGGGCCTCATACAGCCCTTTACTTTTTGGCAGTCTTTAAGGGCTGTTCAGTCAGAACAGCAGTTTGCCAGATTGCACTTTCCCTGTCATCCCAACAGATGGCACTGTTGAGTCACCTATTCCCTACAACCTTGCCTCTCAACTGTGGCAGCTCACACAGGGCCAGGACCCAAGTAGGCACCAATCAAGTCAAGGCGGTTCTCCATGTGTGCCGGAAGCTGCCATCCTGGGGGCCAGTTGTGTATCTTGGATGAGACCCCAGTTGTGGGCACAATACGTCTCCTGATTCCCAGGCTCCCAGGTGGAAAGGCCTCAGTCTGCAGGACTAAGAGGTCCCACTTCTCCAGCCAACAGCCAGCCCAGGAGTGTCCATTCTGCTTTTCACTGGCCAGCAAGTTCTGGGTTTGTTTTTAGGTCACTACCTGAACAGTTGTGCCACTCACACTTCTCAGCCAAAACAGTGCCAGATTCCTCTGCTGGAGCTTTAGAACAGCTCCAATTGGCCTGGGATCCCCCTGCAGTTTCTGGCCTGCCCAGCAGAAGGTTCTTGTTCAGTGATTTAACCATCCTCAGAAACTGTTTACCTCCTGCAGCCTGGCCCTTCTCTGACTGGGTGGGGCTAAAACTGCAGGGTTCCTGTGCTCTCACTTCAACAGTCAGAATCTGGCTCAATGGGCAGCTGTGTCCTGCACTTTCCTTGCAGTGGAGGATTCCCCCAGCCGCCCCAGTCTTCAGCCATCCCCAGTCAAGGATCAGTTCTCTTGGTGCTGTTTCCCTCAAAGGTGGGGGATGGGTACCAGGGCTGGAAATGCAGTCTCTGTCCATGTTTTCTCAGACTCTTCATCCTTCACTGACCTGGACCTTGAAATCGCCTCCCCTGATCCTCCAGGTCCACAAAAGTTGATTTGGGTATATTTTGCCTTGCTACTTTACTGCTTTTAGAAAAGATTTAGTGGTTCCCTCCCTATTCTTCCATTTTGGAAATTTCTCTTTGCCATCCTTTTTGTGTTCTGCCCTCCCCCACAGCTTAAGTCCTCCTGTGAGTCTCTGTGGGTTTGGGTTCTGTGTCTAGATATAGGTGGGGATTTGGTTCATTACTGTGAGACAATTTATCATCTGCATCCCTGGTGGAAGGTGGAAGGGATCGCTGCTTCTGCCTCTGAGCACTTCCTGAGCTGTGTGGGACCAGTTGAGGGGGAGGGGAATGGATTGGCTGGTCTGGGAGGGAACTTCCTACCTTATAGTCTTCTCTTTCTTTGATTCAGCATTTGTGAGATCCTTCTCTGGTCTATACCTTCCTCCAGAGTTCCCCATAAGTGAGAATTATCTTTTTATTTGCTGAATCTCTGGGAAGAGGTTTTCAGTAGCTGTTTATGTTGCCATGTTGATGACATCACACTCTCCTCATTTTTGAAGGACAGCTTTGTCATGTATATTATTCTCAGGTAACTTCTTTATTTTCTTTTGCACTTTAAATATGTCCTCTCTCTACCTCAGGTCTCCATGATTTCTTTTTAAAAATCGGATACCAGTCGTCCTGAGGATCCCTTGTACATAACATGCCTCTTCTCTCCTGCTACCTTTAAAATTCTATCTTTGTCCTTGACGTGGGACAGTTTGATTATAATGTGTCTTGATATAGATCTGTTTGGAGGACATATTGCTTGGCATTCATTGAACATCCTAGATTTATAAATTCTTATCTTTCTTCCAATTTGTAGCATTTTATGTCTTTATTTCTTCAAATATGTTTTCTAGCTTTTTTTCTGTCTCTTCTGCTTGGATTCCTATGATGCATAAATTGATACACTAAGTAGTGTCAACAGCTTCATCATTCTCAGCTCGTCTTTTTAATTATTTTTTTTCCTTTTTGCGCCACGACCTGGACAATATCAATTGTTTTGTCTTCAAGTTCACTTAGCTTTTATTCTATTTCCTACAATCTGCTCTTGAACTCCTCTATAGAATTTTTTACTTCCATGATTATATTTTTTGAGTCTAAATTTTCATTTAATTTTTTAAAATTTCTATCTCATTAATGAAATTCTCATTGTGTTTTTATATTGTTTTCCTTATTTCCTTTAGCTCTTCATCCATGTTTTCTTTTAGTTCATTTAGGATTTGATCCTACTTATGAGAGTGGTTTTAAGTTGTTTTAAGATCTTTGATTAGAATTTCAGAGACTGTGCTTCCACTGGATTATTTTCTATTGAATTCTTTGCTATCCTATGATTGGGTCATACTTTCTTGTTTTCTTATATGCTTTGTTATTTCTTGTTGAAAACTGTATGTTCTGAATATCATGTTGTGGTCACTCTTGAAATCTAGTTCCCCAAATGTTCAGTTCATCTTACAAAGAATAAGAAGGAAGAAAGTAAAGTAAGGGAAGAAAGAAAGATAGAGGGGACAAAACAAAATAAAAAATACTAACAAAGACAAAAATATCCTCATGCACATACACACACACACACACACACAATGAAAATAATGATATTCACTGCTTCTCCAAGTTTCTTATGTGTTGGTGTGTAGTCATAAGCTACTGCTTTCAAGGACAAAACCTAGGCCAGCATTTCAGCCCACTCCTCAAGGGATCTTCCAGATGAAACAGAGAAAGAAAGAAAGAAAGAAAGAAACAAACAAACAAACAAAAAAGAAGAAAAGAAAAGAGAAAGAGGTACACTGGCTCTTTATGTCATTGTAGATGCTAGTGTGAGGCCAGAAGCCTCTGTTTTTGAGATAAACCAAGGCTACCATCTGCCCTGGACCCTCAGGGATTTTCTAGACTAAACAGGACAAGGAAGAGAAAGAAGAAACCCAATAAATGAAAAATTTAACTGCGTCTTTAAGCATAGATGCTGGTGTGAGGCCAAAAGCCACTGCTGCAGAGAGTGCTGAAACAAAGGTGAGAACTTTATACTGTGTCCTCAGATGTCTGCCAGCAGGCAGACCAGGAAATGTCCACACATACACAGCAGAAAGAAAAAACAACACACTGCTTATTTATGGCCAGGTGGATGGCAGTGGGAGGCTGAGAGAACTATTACCCAGAGGGCTGAAACTAAGACAAGGTTCTGCTTTGCTTCTTCATAGATCCCAGACCATCTCTGACACTCAGCCTCAGTGTTTAGAGGAGGAGGTTACCTCTTCCAGCCCTGACCCCAGCTGCTGTTCCCAGAATATGATGCTGCAGCTGCAGCCATTTCTACAACCACTGTCATGAGGTAAGCAATGGGATCTCGCAGTTCATGCTTTCAAGAATATAAGTTGAATTTTTGGCAGTTTCTTGCTTCCTCTGGCTTGCCTGTAATTGATCTAAATGCCTATTACCAGCTAGTTAATTGCAGTCAATTTTCCAGCTCTTTCATTTTTCCAGTAGAGGGAATGATTTGTGAAACTTCCTACTCTGACATTCAGCACCTGCATTACCCTCCTAAATGTTCTGAAAGTCCCAATAAGACTATTTTCTAATCATACAATATCACATATGCGTAATTCCTTTATTTTACCCTCTATTAAATTTTACCTTAAAATGCCACACTATGGAATATTTTTGTCTTAACTAGTTTTTTAAAGAATCAGTTTTAAAATAGGTAATCAGCATGCTAATCACTATTTGAAGGAATGATTTTCGATAAGAAAACCAAGTCTACAAGATTCGTTTTAATATTCTTGAACTATGTCTCTGAGTTATTGCAAAACACTGAAATACCAGCATATGCATATCACCAATCTCCCGTGTCTTATTTACAAAATAACTTTGTAACCACTTTAAACTTACATGCTGTTTGGCTCACAAAAACAGACCACATCATACAATTTAAAGGTTTTATAAAGTAGCAAGAGTGGAAATAACCCTTTCCTAAATTGTTACGGGAACATGCTTTCCCACAAAAATAACTTCACTCCAAATGCTAGTCATTAGTATTTCAGAATTTCAAGAAGACAGCTGGCAAAACACAAGGACAAACTCACAATACACAATGCAACCTAAAGAGCAAACCATCAAAGACAGACTACAATTACTGCAGGTGAACTAAATGCAGTTTTTAAAGAACAATTTCTACAACTGCTTGACATAGAACATTATCAGCAATCTGGTTACATTCAAATTTTTCAAAGAGACTTCAGAGACTATTAGGATGATTGAATACATATAATTCTACTCAAATAAGATTATTATATAACTCTTAGGTGCATAAATTAGCATTTCCTTTAAACCTGGTTAAATTGGTTAGAACAGTCACTAAATTGGAAGAATTGCATGCATTTTTAAAATATGAAAACGGGGAATTTTATAGATTAGATAAACTGAAAGAGTGATAAGTGAAAGGAATAAGGTGAATAAATCTGACTATAATCTCCATATGTTAAAAATTTCCATCTATGAAGCATGGCAACATGATGTGACAACATGCCCAAGTAAACAATTACGGAATAATACCATGTCTAGCACTCTTTCACACTATTAATAAAGGATATCACCTTGAGACACTTCAATGTAGTCAACTAATCTTTATTCTTCACTTAATCTAATTTACTGAGATAAACATGTAGATAAACACAGCAAACAAAAATGTTTCATGCAAGTCGCCTATTCAATAGAGAATGTCCAAATAAATTTATATTCTGGTGACACAGTGGTCAGTTAAGTTTCCATGGTTATTCTCTTAATGTGAAATTCAGCAATTGAACCTTTTTTTTTTAATTAGAGATCAACTAACCAATAATAAAGAAAGCAAAAGTGCATAATTCAACGAGTGTCCTCTTAAAACACTCATTTTAAAAGATTACTTGTAAAAGAAAAAAAAACCTAAAGCCCCTCTTTAACTAATATCAGAAAAGCATTTTCTATAACTAAATATATAATTGAATTATTTAATGAAAATCATCTTTATTAAGTGCTATTCTATACTATAGAATATACAAAGGCAGCTAAACAGAACAACCCATTATAGTAGTGATCTTATAAGGATAAACATATATATGAAAACCATATGTAAATATCAAAATTTGCTTTAGTACTAGAGTGAATGATCTCTGAGTGGTCTGAAAAAAAGGAATGTGTTGTGAGTTACAAGTTCAGGCAAGATGAAAGGCAATAAGGTTATTTTCAATATCCAAGGAATTATGTGACACTTGAAGATTACTTTTTCACAAGGTGGAAACACTTCAGAGGATGTGTAGGACCCATGGTCCCTCGTGGACATTCTGATTTCAACACCTTGCAATTGTGAGCCCTTTATGGAAACACATATTCAGAGAAAATACCTAAGGCCATGTTAGAATATACTTACCTTATGTGCTGGTTTGAAAGGAAGCATGCCCCCTAAGAAAAGCCATGTTTTAATATAAATCCCATTTCATAAAGGTAGAATAATCTCTATTCAATACAGTATGTTTGAAACTGTAATGAGATCATCTCCCTGATTGATGAGATTTAGTTAAGAATGGTTGTTAAACTGGATTAGGGGATGACATGTCTCCACCCATTTGAGTGGGTCTTGATTAGTTTCTGGAGTCCTATAAAAGAGGAAACATTTTGGAGAATGAGAGACTCAGAGAGGGCAGAGAATGCTGCCGCACCACGAAGCAGAGAGTCCACCAGCCAGTGACCTTTGGAGATGAAGAAGGAAGATGCCTCCTGGGGAGATTCATGAAATAGGAAGCCAGGAGAGAAAGCTAGCAGATGACGCCGTATTTGCCATGTGCCCTTCCAGCTGAGAGAGAAGCCCTGACTGTGTTTGCCATGTGCCATCTCACTTGAGAGAGAAACCCTGAACTTCATCGGCCTTCTTGAACCAGGGTGTCTTTCCCTGGATGCCTTTGATTGGACATTTCTATAGACTTGTTTTAATTGGGACATTTTCTCGGACTTAGAACTGTAAACTAGCAACTCATTAAATTCCCCTTTTTAAAAGCCATTCCATTTCTGGTATATTGCATTCCAGCAGCTAGCAAACTAGAACACCGTATTTCAATCTATAATGTCATTGAAAGGTTAATTTGAAAAATCACATCATTGTAATTGCTTTAGATTTTAGGCTAAATGCATGATTTAGAGAATTTTTCTTAGAACACCTAATTTATGAAAAAAACTTAATTTAAAAACAATGCAAAAATTCTGCTTCTCTTACCTCTTATTTTCATATTTAATATTAAATAGCCAGTCCCCCTCCCCACAGCCATGGTAGGCTGGTTCCCTGAAGAGAAAGGACACAGACTTTATTAGTAGCAGCAGCTTAGTTCAACCAAGCTCCAATTGCAGAATTAACAAATTTTGACTACTGAAGACAGGCCCTGAGGACAGATAAACCAGGAATAAGCACCAATAAACCAAAAGTTTTTGACCCAGAAGATAAGGGTTGGGGCTGATGAAAACAAACAAACAAAAAAAACAACCAGAGACTTTTTTAGTTGGACAGCACAAAATGCCAGAAAAGGGCTGGATCCCAAGAAAGGGGGACATAGAGCCGGGGGATACATAGAACCACATATGAACCCAAGCTCTTGATTGGCAAACCCGGAGAGCAGGGATATGGCTCTGAAAAGGATTCCCCCCTCTTTTTTTTCTTTACATCTTAACAGGTCATCAGAAAGAACCACAAGCACTCTCAGGCTCAAGCACTGCCCCAGGCAAGGGAGGAATGAAGGCATGTCTGACAGACAAAGTCACATGTCAGGTGAAAGATGTTAAGTCCTTGTGCCAGTTTGAAAGAATTATGTACCCTAGAAAAGTCATATTTTAATTCTGATCCATCTTGGGGAGGCAGCCATTCTTTTAATCCCTATTCAGCACTGTAGATTGGAATCTTGACTAGATTATCTTGAGCGAGATGTGACACACCCCATTGTGGGTATTGACCTGTGATTAGAGGGAGATGTGGCTCCACCTTACAGGTGGGTTTGATTAATTACTGGAATCCTTTAAAAGAGGAAGCATTTTGGAGAAAGCTTTAGAATGACAAGAGAGCCATGAGAACCACAAGAACCCACATAGCCAGAGACCTTTGGAGATAAAGAAGAAAAACACCCCTGGGAAAGTTTCATGAAATAAGAAGCCTGGATAGAAAGATAGAAGACAATGCCATGTTTGCCATGTGCTTTTTCAGTTGAGAGTGATACTCTGAATGTCATTGGCCTTCTTAAACCAAGGTATCATTCTCTGGATGCTTTAAATTGGACATTTCTATATCCTTGCTTTAGTTTGTACATTTTCATAGGCTTAGAACTGCAGACTTGCAACTTAATAAATTTTCCTTTTTAAAGTCATTCCATTGCATTTCAGCAGCGAGAAAACTAGAACAGTCCCTAGAGGGTATACTTTCCCAAGAAAAGGAACATGGGGCCCAGCTTGTGGAGGCCATCCTTCAGGGAATTCAGGCCCCAGGGGCTGGGAAAAAAAGAAGCAATAAAAGCCATCCTACTACTGCAGCCTCTGTTTTAATCATGGCCCTGGCAGGGAGAGGCTGCTGAAATAAAAAGCACCATGTCACTTTATGCTGGTAGCAAGCCATGGGCTGACAAGCACCACATGCTTGACAGAATGGGAAAAGCACAGAGTCTAGAGGCTTCATAGAGTCTGACAATCTGCTGCATCTCACCCTCAGGAAAATCTGATGCTGGCTACTCTCTCTTCCTGAGACCTGGCTCTGTCTGATCTTGGAATATCTAACTAAGTGCAATAATATCTGAGGAGACCCTCCTCAAAAAAGGAGGGCGGGGGGACTCCCTATAGGTAAGGCAAGAAACATGAAAACCAGTAATAAAAAATTCTGATCAATTAAACAGAATTTATGCTATAGGGTCTGGAATAAGTTCAACTAAATGTCAAAGAACAGATAGAGAACAAAGCCATCCAGCAAGAAAACCCTAGATAAAAGAGTATAAACAACCTCCAGAATAAACTAATTATTGAAATGAAATGCCTAGATGTCAGCAGAAAATAATGAGTCATACTCAGAAAATCAAAATATGCCCCGAAGGAACAAGCCAAAACTTCAGATGAGATACAGGAGTTGAAACAACAAATCTGGGATGTAAGAACAGACATGAAAAATCTCATCAAAAATAAAAAACAGTTGAGAGGGGATATAAAGAAGATATTGGGTGAACAAAAAGAATTCAGAAGTTTGAGAAACAAATCACAGAACTTACGTGAATAAAAGGTACAATAGAAGAGAATAAAAAAAAGTCAATGGAAACCTACAACAATAGATTTGTAAAGGTGGGAAAAGGATTAGTGAACTAGAGAACTGGGCATCTGAAATCTGACACACAAAACAAAATGTAGGGGAAAAAATGGAAAAATTTGAGCAAGGTCTGTCTCAGGGAATTGAATGACAGCATGAAGCATATGAATATACATGTTCTGGGTGTCCCAGAAAGAGAAGAGAAGGGGAAAGGAGCAGAAAGACTAATGAGGAAAAAAATCACTTAAAATTTCCTATCTCTTATGAAAGACATAAAATTACTGATCCAAGAAGTTCATAGTACCTCACACTGAATAGATCCAAATAGACATACTCCAAGTCACTTACCAAACAGATTGTCAAATGTCAAAGGTAAAGAGAGAATTTTGAAAGGAGCAAGAGAAAATAAATCCATCACATCCAAGGGAAACTGGATGAGACTATGTGTGTATTTCTTAGTAGAAACCATGGAGGTGAGAAAGCAGTGGTATGACATGTTTAAAATTTTGAAAGAGAAAAACTGCTAACCAAGAATTCTATACCCAGCAAAACTGTCCTTCAAAATGAGGAGGAGAATATAATATTTTCAAATAAACAGTCAATGAGAGAGTTTGTGAATAAATGACCAACTCTACAAGAAATGCAGGGGAGCACTACAGGTAGAAAGGAGAAGACAGGAGAAAGAGGTCTGGAGAAGAGTGTAGAAATGAAGACTATCAGTACAGGTAAAAAGAGAAAAAAAATTAGGTATGACATATAAAGTCCAAAAGACAAAACGGTAGAAGAAAGTACTGAATTTACAGTAATAACATTAAATATTAATGGATTAAACTCCCCAATCAAAAGACATAGACTGGCACAGTGGATTAAAAAACAGGACCCATCCATATGCTGTCTACAGGAGACTCATTCTAGACCCAAGGACAAAAATTGGTTGCAAGTGAAAGGTTGAGAAAATATATTTGATGCAGCAGCAATCAGAAAAGAGCAGTGGTAGTGGTACTAATATCCAACAAATTAGACTTCAAATGCAAAACAATCAAAAGAAACAAAGGACACTATATATTAATAAAAGGAACAATTCAACAAGAAGATATAAAAATCATAAATACTTTTGCACCAAGCAAGAGCGTTCCAAAATAAGTGAGATAAACAGTGATAACACTGAAAGTCTCTCTGCCATATAGGTGGAGACTTCAATTTCCTGTTCTCATCATGAATAGAGCATGTAGACAAAGGAACAATAAGGAAACACAGACTTCGAATAATACAGTAAAAGAAGTAGATTTAAGAGACATTTACAAAATATTACACCCCACAATAGCAGGATAGACATTTTTCTCAAGTGCTCATGAATTATTCTCAAGGATAGACCATAGGCTGGGTCACAAATGGAACCTCAATAAATTTAAAAAGATGGGAATCATACAAAACACTTTCTCAGATCATAATGGATTGAAGTTGGAAATCAATAACAGGCAGAGAGACAGAAGAAAAATCACAAATATATTGAGACTAAACACACTCTTAAACAATAAATGGGTCAAAGAAGAAATTACAAGAGAAATCAGTAAATATCTTGAAGCAAATGAAAATGAAAACACAATATATCAAAACTTATGGCAAAAATATAAAAATTTACAGCAACAAGCAGTGTGCAGAGGGAAACCTATTGCCTTAAATGACTGTATTTAAAAAAGAGAATTAAAAACTCAGAGAATTAACTGTTCACTTGGAAGAACTAGAGAAAGAACAGCAAAGAAACCTGAAGCAAGCAAAAGGAAAGAACTAATGAGGATTAGAGCAGAAATAAATGAGATTGAAACATAAAAACAATCAAGAAAATCAACAAAACCAGAAGTTGGTTCTTTGAGAAAATCAATAAAATGGATGGATCTTTACCTAGGTTGACAAAGGAAGAGAGAGAGAGACAGGACATAAATAGATAAAATCAGGAACAGAAGAGAAGATATAACCACTGACCCCACAGAAATAAAGGAGGTAATGAGAGGATACAATAAGCAACTCTATGCTAATAAACTAGACAACATAGATGAAATGGATAATTTCCTAGAATGGCATGAATAACCAGCATTGACTTGAGAAGAAATAGATGACCTCAACAAACCAATCGCAGGTAAAGAGGCTGCATCAGTCTTCAAGAGCTCCCAAAAATAAAAGCCCAGGACCAGGTGGCTTCACATGTGAATTCTACCAAACATTCAAGAAAGAATTAGCACTAATATTGTTCAAATTCTTCAAAAAAAAAAAAATGAAGAGGAGGGAAAGTTACCAAACTCCTTTGAGGAAGCCAACATCACCCGAATACTAAAGCCAGACAAAGATGCTACAGGAAAAGAAAATTACAGACCAAACTCTTTAATTGATATAGATGGAAAAATCCTCATCAAAATGCTTGCAATCAAATCCAGCAGCACATTAAAAGAATTATACAACATGACCAAGTAGGATTTATTCCATGTATGCAAGCTTGGTTCAATGCAAGAAAATCAAGTAATGTAATGCACCATATCAATAAGTCAAAATGGGAAAACCATATGATCATCTCAATCAATGCAGAAATAGCATTTGACAAACTTCAACACTATTTCTTGATGAAAACACTTCAAAGCATAGGAAAAGAAGGGAATTTCCTCAACATGATAAAGGGAATATATGAAAAGCCCACAGATAACATCATCCTCAATGAAGAAAAGCTAAAACTTTCCCTGTGAGATCAGGAACAAAAGAAGGATGTCCACAGTCACCATTGTTATTCAACACTGTGCTGGAAGTTCTAGCAAGAACAATCAGACAAGAAAAAGAAATTAAAGGAATCCAAATTTGAAAGGAACAAGTAAAACTCTCACTGTTTGCAGATAACATGATATCATATGTTGAAAATCCCCAAAAAATCTACAGCAAAGTTACTAGAGCTAATAAAGGCATCAACACTCAAAAATCAGTTGTGTTTCTATACACTAGTGATGAGCAATCTGAGGAGGAAATAAAAAAAAATCCATTTACCATAGTAACCAAAAGAATAAAACACTTAGGAATACATTTAACTAAGGATACAAAAGACCTGCAAACAGAAAACTACCAGAAGTTACTAAAGGAAATCATGGAAGACCTAAATAAATGGAAGGGCATACTGTGTTCAGGGACTGGAAGACTAAATATAATTAAGTTGTCAATTTTACCCATATTGATTTATAGATTCAATGCAATACCAATTAAAATCCCAACAACTTTCTTTGCATAAATAGCAAAACCAATAACCAAATTTATTTGAAAGGCCAGGGTATCCCAAATAGTTAAAAATATATTGAGACAGAAAAATGAAGTGGAGAATCCACACTACCTGACTTTAAAACTTATTACAAAGCTACAGTGGTCAAAACTGGATGATACCAGCACAAAGACAGATATACTGACCAAGGGGATTGAATTGTGTGTTCAGAAATAGACCCTGTCATCTATGGATGATTGGTCTTTGATAAGGTAGTCAAGTGAACCAACCTGGGACAGAGTAGCCTCTTCAATAAATGGTGTTTGGGTAACTGGATATCTATACGCAAAAGAAAGAAAGAGAATCCATATCTCACAGTCTACATAAAAACTAGCTCAAAATGTATCAAAGACTTAAACATTAGCACTAAGACCATAAAACTTTTATAAGAAAATGTAGGGAAACGTCTTATAAATCTTGTAATAGGAGATGGTTTCTTCGACCTTTTATCCTAAGCACAAGTATTAAACAAAGAAATAGAAAAATGGGATCTCCTCAAAATTAAACACTTTTGTGCATCAAAGAACTTCATCAGGAAAGTAAAAAGGCAGCCTATGCAAGAGGACACAATATTTGGAAAGCACATTATCAAATAAGGGTTTATATCCAGAATATATAAAGATATTCTTCAACTCAACAACTAAAAGACAAACAAATTTTAAAATTGGGCTAATGACATGAATAGACAGTCTTCAGAAGAGGAAATCAAGTGACTAAAAGGCGCGTGAAAAGATGCTCAACTTCACTGGCTATTATGGAAATGCAAATCAAAACCACAATGAAATATCATCTTACACCCATTAAAATGGCTGTTATAAGAAAAAATTAAAAAACAACAAGTGCTGAAGAAGATATGGGGAAAGAGGCACACTTATCCACTGTTGGTGGGAATGTAAAATGGTACACCCACTCTGGAAGGCAGTTTGGTGATTCCTCAGGAAGCTAAGTATAGAATTGCAATGTGATCCAGCAATCCCGCTACTAGTTATATATTCAGAGGAACAGAAGGTTAGGACACAAACTGACATTTGTACACTGATCTTTATAGCAGTATTATTTGCAACTGCCAAGAGATGGAAATAGCCCAACTGTCCATCAGCAGACAAGTGGCTGCTGCGGTATATACATATGATGTAATCCTATGCAACTGTAGTACAATAAAGTCATGAAACATAATGGGGTGGATGAACCTTGAGGACATTATGCTGACTGGAATTAGCCCGAAACAAAAGGACAAATACTGAATGGCCTCACTAATATAAACTAACATTAACGCATGAACTTTGAGAGTTAAAGTTAAGAACATAGGTTATCTGGAGATAGAAAGAGGGTAGAGAATAGGCCTTTGGTGCTGAAGGAATACAGATTGTGCAACAGGACTAACAGTAAAAATTCAGAAATGAGCAGCACAATATTACTGATTCTAGCACAATAATATAGGCACACTGAATGTAGCTGAATGTGAGTATGATTGAGGAAGATGGTTTGAGCACGTATGAAACTTGAAGGAAAGACTGAGGATAAAGACTGAGATGGTATATCTTAGATGCCTAGAGTGGACAATGATGGTGATTAAATGTGCAAATATAAAAATGTTTTTGCATGGGGGAGAACAAATGAATGTCAATATTGCAAGGGGTTGAAAATGGATGGCATACAGGAAAAAGTGCAATCAATACAAGCTACTAACATTGTAATATTTTTCCACTGAACGTAACAAAGGCATATGTCGAAACTAAATGTCAGCAAGTGGGGGGTATGGATGTTTTTTGCGGAAGATAAGGAAATGTCTTCACATAGATTATGGTGGCAAAGGCATGTCTATTTGCTTAGGTTGAATTGTATGATGAGTGAATAAAGCTGATTAAAAATAAATGGAGAAAAACAAGCTCCAGATAAAATGTGGAGACAGAGATGTATGTATTCACTGTGGGTAGGGAAACTAAGAGATACACCCCTTGGAGGGCAGTGTGTTGGCTCCACAAGAGGCTAGGGGCAGGATTGCCATGAGTTCTTGCAACCCCACTGCTCAGTATATACCTGGAACTAAGTGTGGGGACACAAATGAAGATTTGCACACTGGTGTCTATGGCAGCAGTGTTCATGATTCACAATGAATGTAGGTGGTGTAAGGGTACAAAGGCTGAGGGATGGAAGTGGGAACTGTGGCGTATACATACAACAGGCAACTGAGCAACTGCAAGAAGGAATGAAGTTGTGAGGCATGCAACTAGGTGAATGAACCTTAAGGACAGTATGTTAAACGAAATGTCAGAAACAAAATGGCAAATATTATCATTTTCTCTCATATGGACTAACTATAAGGTACAAACTCATAGAATGGTATATACATTCAGCAGTTATAACTGTTATTTCTATATTCTGAGATACTGAGCTGTTTGTATATAACTTGGTCACTCCCAGAAACTTCAGGTATTTATGTGACACCTGAGACCCAATATTAGAGCTCTGAAGCTATGAAAGTCAGCAGAACCCCATACAGCAATGTTAAAAAAAAAACTTGAAGAAAAAACCAGACTTCAACTACAGATATGAATGGAACTGATCTGGATAGGACTAAGGTAAAGCCAAATATAGGGCAAAGGATGATAATGGTCCATATTTTAAAATTCAACTTCTATGTGAGACCAAAGTGGGAGATGTTTATTTGGTGCAAAATTTCTATTTTGGGAAGCACATTACCTAATTTAGCTTGTATGGTAAGTTTAATTAAATACCAGTATTTAATTAAATACCATGGAATCTTGAATCAGGCATGAGATCTTGCTGTTTCCTACAGGTTAGTGTGATGCCACAATATATCCCAGAGTAATTTGGGCAGAGAATAAAAATGTATTTGCAAAGTCCCCTTGGGGGACTGGGGAGAAAGGAAGAAATATCCAACTTCCCCATTTGGGTAATTCCTGATATTCTCATAAGCAAGGGGAACAATCGATTCAATTGTCTGAGCCCTTGATCTTGGGGTTTGCCCCTATGAATTTTATTCCTGCAAAGGAGAAACTAAGCCTACTTATAATTACGTTTGAGTAACACACAGAGAACCTCTTTTGTTTTTTATATGTGGCCCCTCTCGCTAAGCCAATACAGCAGGTGAATTCACTGCCCTCCCCCCGCCACTACATGGATGACTCTTGGGGTGACAATCTCCCTGGCAAGATAGGAAAGAACTGATATGAACTGGGACCCAGTATCATGGGATTGAGAAAACCATCTTGACCAAAAGGGGAAGAGAGAAATGAGACAAAATAAGGTTTCAGTGGCTGAGAGTTTTCAAACAGAGATAAGAGGTTATACTGGAGGTTATTATTTTGTATTATATAGATATCCCTTTTTAGTTTATAGGGTATTGGAGTGGCTGGAGGGAACTAATTGAAACTGTTGTGCGGTCTTTCAGCAGCCTTGATTCTTGAAGATGATTGTATAACAATATAGCTTTTACAATGTAACTGTGTGATTGTGAAAATCTTGTGTCTGATATTCCTTGTATCCAGGATATGGACAGATAAGTACAAAAATAAGGATAAAAAATAAATAATAGGGGAGTAGATAAAGAGTAAAAAATTGGGTTGATTGAAATACTAGTGGTCAATGTGAGGTTGGGGCAAGGGGTATGGGATGTATGAGGTTTTTCTGTTTATTTCTTTTTCTGGAGTGATACAAATGCCTTAAAATGATCATGGTGATGAACACACAACTATGTGATGATATTGTGAGCCACTGATTTTATACCACATATAGGGACAGTTTGTATGTGAAGATTTCCCAATAGAAATATTTTTTAAAAAGAAAAGTCAAAGCAAAAATAAAATTAATTCATTTAAAAACATGCCAAACAATTGTTGTATGAGGTAAACTTTAAATATCCTGCTTTACCACTCCCCAATACATCCTACTTCAATTTTGGGGGACAATTTTAAGGTAATTTTAAAGACTCTCAGTACAGGTCTTTTTTCTATAAGGTTATACTTAATTTTACATATACACAAACATGTATTTTTAAAAAACAAAAATGAAGTCATCCTACAGATTTTTGTCATATGCAAAAATTTTTTAAATGTTCTCACGGAACAAGAAATTGTGAATATATTTCCACATTATAACATATCTACTATATCCTTTCTCAAGGATATAGGATATTCCCAGAGTGCAGATGTATCATTATTTGATCAAGCATTCTCCTATGGATAGAATTGTAAGTTGCTTCTGAAAATTCCTGTTAAAATATTTTACCCTACACATCTTTATATAGAAGTAATAGGGCACATGTATAAGCATTTCTGTAGTTTGAATACTTTGAAAAGGAACTTCCAGTCCAAAGGTTACGTGCATTTAACATTTTGATAATTATTCATAAATACACCTCAGAAAGCTTGTCAGTTGATATTCCTGCTAGAAGTGTGTGAAAATATACATTTTTATTCATGACCTTCCAGCATATTATCAATTTTTAATTTTTTTCCCAATATGATGTATAAAAACAGAATTCACAGACATAAAATAATTTGCTTTTCACTGATTTGCTGACCATTTTCAGGTACTAAAGTCTGAACTTTTATCACATCCATATTGACAATTCATGTGACAGACTATATATAGCTTATCCTTTCATATGTTCCTCCCATTTTGCATTTGAATTGTTTGAAAATTTCATATAGATCAATAGAAGGCATTTGTATATAATAGATGATACCTCGAAAAAGGTTTTGCAGATCTTAATTCTCAAGCTGTTTCTTTCTATATTTTATTTATATATTTTTATATTTTATATTTCACTGTGTTGATCTGAAATTTTATACTGCCAAATCCACCAATCTTTTCCTTTATAGTTTCACTATAAAGATTTAAGTATAAGAGCCAAACAAATTACAAAGCTAATTTTTTATATTCCAATCTAGCACTTTCACTTATTTTTTACATTTATGTTATTTGAACATCTGGAATATTTGGCACAGTATCACACAAGATTTTAACATTATTTTTTATCCAAATAGATATGCAATGTTTCAAAAAATCATTTAGTTAATAGCTTATACTTTTTCTTCTTAGCCCCTTTAAAATTTGAATTTTCTGTATCCTGCCTTGAATCGCTCTTACTAATATATTTTTATTTCTTCCTTAATTGCACCCTTACTGGTTCCTAATTTATTTCCCAATCTATCAGAATCAAAAATTTCTTCACAATTAGGTAGCACTTGTAGTGAAGAAAAGACAGGCAGACAGAGATATACAATCCTTATTTCCAATCAATATACCAGATAACATTTCAAGGAATTTATATGACCATAAGAACAAATGTATAGATATGTCAAATTATACAAGCGCAAGATGCATAAACCAATATATAACACGTGCATTCATTGTTGTTCTACAGACCAAATAGAATCTGAAAATTATTATTGATATTTTTCAAAAAACTCAAAGTATTTATATCTTTTAAAACACATTTTAAAAGGAAATGGGGAAAGCAAGCCAGCGATCAATTCTATTTGCTTGTACATCCCACTGCTGTGCAGAGACATTCATCATTCCGCAGCACGAATAAACGCCTCATCCTGCTTCTACCAGGGGGCATTATTGGGCCCCAACAGTGAACATTAAAGGAAAAGTGAATTGCAGACTAAAGAATTAACAAGAGGAAATGAGAGAGAAGGAAAACATCACTCTAATCATTCTTCGAGACCTCATAATTATGAAGCTAAATCATTCCTTGAGGGTTATTATGGTGATAGCCATATAATGGAGAAGGGACAGGCAGATTAGGATGATATGTTGCTTCTAAAGTGCATGGAAAAAGCAAATCTAGAAAAAAAGATATCAAGAGTTTGATTTCTTTCACTCAGAAATATCATTTTGATGGTAATACAGCAATTCAATGGCTATTTATTGAGAGGAAAGTGAGAACTAGAAGCCCTTTGCAAAGCAATAAGGAACATACTATTGTTTTAGTCATTGTTGAAGGGATTGGTCCCTTGATGATGTATTCTCCAGATATTCATTATCATTGTTGTTATTGCTGCTGCTATTATTATTAAAATGAAATGTCTTTGACATTACTCTTTGTAGTTAGCATGGTTCAATCTCACTTTCAAATCCTACAATTCCAGTTTCTAGGACTCGGGGACTATTGCAAAAAGAAACCTACTTCCTGTCAAAAATAAATTTAAGATTGTGTCCAGACTGTATCCACCACACTCCATTCCTTAAACACATTTGCTGAAATAAAAGAATAAATACATCTATCTACTTCTATTTATCAACATTTGTGTTCTTCAGTCCCATGAAGTAGAAGGTAAATTCTACATTTGCTTTCTTTGCTACAATTCTTCAAAGGCCCATTCTGTTCCCTTTATTCTAAGACTAAATAAAAGGCCCTTGCTATGCTATTTTGAGTGATCTTTTACTTCGACTTAGATGGAGGCAAAATGATTCAAAGACCATAATTAGGAAACCTGGGTGTGCTCATATCCCGAGAAAGCACCCAACTAAGGCTTTTTTTTTAGCATGGGCAGGCATCAGGAATCGAACCTGTGTCTCAAGCATGGCAGGTGAGAACTCTGCCAATGAGACACCAGGGCCCATTCCCAACTAAGTCTTTTGAGGCCAATTTAAAAATCGTATACATTGAAAAGGACCTTACCCTTTATGCCCATGTAGTGGAGTGGAGATGTAATTAAAAGGAATTTGAGTCATAAATGAATGGTAACAGCAGCTGAAAGACAACTAATGGCCTTTTATTTTCCTTGATTTTTAGTTGCCCTAAGGCAAACATCACTTCATAGTCAGAGCAGAATATTTTTAAAAAATCAGCTCAAGTCTCCGTCCAGTGTCCCTAGAAAGTGAAAATTGCTTAGATACATGGACCAAGGACAAGTCCTTCTCATATCTTTCTTCCCTATGTACTCTCTTCCTCAAAGATTATATTTAGTGACTATGTATTATCTAGAAAAATTCTGAACTCCAGGTTGACTCCGTGACTACTCTGAAGAAGCAATCATGATTGATTTTGAAAATAACTTTTAGTTGACTTCTTTTTAGTTTCCTTTATTATAAACATAGTTACACTTATAAACCTAGATAGCACTGAACATTTTAGAAGTTTCCATTCATCTATTTTAAAATGATTAAAAATATTTTAAAATAGTCGTCTAGGGAGAAGGAACCATCCTAGGAATTGAAAATCCACAGATGGGCATGATACAGTCCTCTCCCTCAGAAAGTTCACAGTCCAGCAAAGTAGCCAAACATGGTGTGATATCGCACATAAGGAGGGAAGTTTGCGATAAACTTCAGGTGCTATAGGAGAAGAGGAAGAATAAAACCCAGATAGTTTGGACCCATAAAAGTTCTCCAGGAAGAAAGGGTACCAGAGCTAAATCCTAAAGAAAAGGTAAAGTAGGGAAGTGAAACTGAAATTCTCTCTATGAGTGAGATGATTCTCTTACCAAGGATGTTGACATGCTCACTGTCGTTGGCGAGCACAATGCGTATTTCCTGTAGTTTCTAACCTTGGCCGCGAGACTCCCCTTAATGACATTCACAGCACTAAGACATTCAGGGCTGATGAAACCTCAATCCCATCTCTCACATCACAGTCACCTGTCTCACCAAACCTAAACTCATTAATTGATTCGATGAAAGCTTCAAGAATACACAGAGCTCCACCAAAGTCAAATTATATATTTAAAAAGTAACTATTTTGTCAATCATAACATATTACAAATGGATCCAAAATTATGCCTAACCACAGACCCCAAACGCAGTTACATATTAAGATAAAAAACAATTCCATCACCTAGAACTGTTTCTTATGGATAAATATCAAATTTTTGTAGCATCAGTATTATCAATAAAACTCTTTTGTATTCTAATCTTAAAACTACCTAATGCCAATCAAAAAAGAAAAATTGGGGGTGTATAAAATATATTTTTCTGAGAAATTTAGCACTGTCATTGCTTGACCTTGAATTTGGTTCCTATGGTACCTGGCATTCCTTAAAGAAAACTTCGACTTTTCTAGATGGCGTTTTCTACTTATTACTTGACCATGGTTTAATCAGTATGGATGGTCTAGCCACATATCTTACACTCTGAGGGTCGGCATTTCTTTCTCTTAACAGACTAATGGACATTTGTCATGTTAAAAATTCACTATGCTGGGTGGGCCATGGTGGCTTAGCAGGCAGAGTTCTCCCCTTCCATGCTGGAGACCTGGGTTCGATTCCCAGTGCCTGCCCATTCAAAAAAAAAGAAAATTCACTATGCCAGCAAATACACACAAAAATGATCATTTTGCTTCACTCATCTATTGCAAGACCTAACTGTAACTATTAGTACATTTTAGAGTAAATAAAAATTTGTTTCGATCTCATTTTTTAAGACATTTGAGTAATTAATACCTATAACAGCGTTTTCAAAATTCATGTGCATGTGTATTTTGATTTAACTTAAATTAATGCCATAAATTTTTACCTACTACTTGCCCTGCAGCATTGCCAGGAATATAATGTTATTTGTTCCGTGGGAAAACCTCAGAGGCTTTTCTAATCACTATCATAATACACCACAGAGAAAATTCAGAATCCGAACTGATATCTTCCTTGAAAGAAAGATTAACTTCACCCTGAAAACTGAAGCAAACTCATGTTTACAAACTCACATGGTTTACTTTACATATCCCAAGCTGCCTAAAGCAATTAATAAATGTCAAATGAAATTTTAAAACCTGAGATGGAAGATGGGAGAGAATAATGGGAAATTGGACATAGAATATATGATTAATGTATATTTATCCTTTGTCTTGTTTAGAGCCAGAAGACAATCAGTGGATTAGAATAACTATATTCAATAAATTATATAATAAGAGCATAAAGAAGAAGCATAATACTATTTACAAAGATGGATATTTTCCTCAGCAATAAAATGGGAAAAACAGTATCTACTTAATAGTGGTTTTGTGACCATTAAATGAATGATATGGTCAAAGCACTTGGTGTTAGGTGTACACATTATAGGAATTCAATAATTGGAAAATAACTCTTAATTCAATAATTAAGCTATAATTTTTTATAGAAAAAGTATGCCATTAATATAAAAGAAATGTTTAGAATGATGCGTTGACCGCCTCATCAGGGCTTAAAGACCAAGAATAAAATATGAATGATTAAAATGCTATTGACAAAAAAAAAATGCTATTGACAGCAAAGGAATAGACTATGAGAAAAATTTTTATAAATCTAATAAAGTCGAACTACAAGAAGAAGCAGGTGAGTTTTAATAACAGAAAGGAAAAAGTAATGTACTTAGATTTCATGGGAAATAAAATTTTGGTCTTTTGAGGAAAAATTAAGAAGATATCTGTTCTTCCACCTTTGAAGAGATAAATAGTATCTTAATGATAGATGGTTACCTTTTGTTTAAAATGCCAATATAATATACATGGGAGATATTTAAACAACATTGCTAAATTGCTCTTGGTGAAAAGATATCAGGACCATAGGAGTTTCTATTGAAAGTCTGAGGGAAGAACTGGGCTAAGAATAAAGCATGGAAGATGTTCAGTTTCCAGGCTGTTAAAACAAATATCACAAAATAGGTTGACTTAAACAGTGGGAATTTATTGGCTTAT
This sequence comes from Tamandua tetradactyla, assembly GCF_023851605.1. NCBI lineage: Eukaryota > Metazoa > Chordata > Mammalia > Pilosa > Myrmecophagidae > Tamandua > Tamandua tetradactyla. The sequence goes on along the minus strand of NC_135331.1, from coordinate 180,978,334 downwards.
GGTTTCCAGGCTAGGAAGTCCAAAATTAAAGTGTCAGCAAGGAGATGCTTTCTCCCTGAAGACTGGGATTCTGGGCTGCTGTCAGCAATCTTGGGTTCTTGGCTTTTCTGTCACTCGGCAACGCACATGGCGATATCTTCTTCTTTCCCCTCTGCATTCAGATGACCTCCGACTTCTTTCCTGTGGCTTTCTCTCTCCCCCTGTCTTCCTGCCTGAAAGTCATTCAGCATTTAAAGGATTCCAGTAATCCAGATTGAAACCCAAGGTGATTCAGTTGGCCACATCTTAACTGAAAATAACATCTTCCAAAGGTCCTATTCGCAATGGGTTCACATCCATGGGAATGGACTGAGACTAAGAATATGGTTTTTTAGGTAGGTAACTCCAAGCCATCAGAGGAGGAAAAGTCTCTTAGAATAATGTAAGTCCTGGTAGCTGAGAGTAGCAAGTAGAAAGCCTGAGAGCATGGACAACCTATTGTTTGACAGGGATAACCAGGCACCTTTCGGAGAGAGAGACCTGACAACAGTCAAGCATGTGACATTGCCTTAACTGTGCCATGCACTAATGCTCCTCTATAACCTCAGACCCTTGGGAAGAGTCTGCCATACCATACAGTTGTCTCATTGCTGTTACAACAAATTACTACAGATTTAGTGGTTTAAAAAGACACAAATGTATTCTCTTTAAAGTACTGGGGCTAAATTATATGGGACTAAATTAATCTTACATGGGTAAAACCAGTGTGTCAGCAGGGCTGGCTCCTTCTGGAGGTTCTAGAGAGTAATCTAGCCCTTGCCTCTTCCCGCCTCTAGATTCTGTCAGCATTCTTTGGTTTATGGTTGCATCATTCCAATTTCTGCTTGTGTGTTCACATTGCCTTCTCCTATTACTAACTCTGATATCCAGTCTCAGTCTGTTAAGTATTCTTGTGATTAATTTAAAACCTATCTGAATAATCCAGGTCCACAGCTCAAGATCCTTACTCAATCACATCTGCAAAGTCCCTTTTATGGTATAAGGTAATGTATTCATAGTTGCTGGGCATTTGGACATAAAAATATTTGGTGGGGAAGGGAAAGTATTCAGCCTATCACACACACACAAATATCTTTGTGTTAGACAGGTTTTAATGAAAGTAAAGAGAGACAGTATCCAACATGTGAAAAGTAAAAAATGGACAGAATAATAAAAATTTAAAAATAAGGTGTGATTAAGATACAATATTCAAGTGATTCAATAAATTATGATTGGTTGTGATAATGAGAAGCAGACTCCCTTTAAGAAGTCTGAATAGCCTTCAGGACATTTGAAAGGTAGAAGAATGAAAGAAGTAAAAGGCTAGGTTTCTTATGATATATAGGATAGATGACAAAGCAATTTAATATAGATGTTACAAAAATGAGGAACCCTGAAAAATAAATTCCAAGGGATCAGATTTGGGGTATTTTATGGAATGCAAATGCTAAAAATAACTGAAAAATAAATGTTTCCATATTCTCAGTTACAACTCTAGAAAGAAACTTGGGAATTAGTCATAAAAAGTTCTTCCCAAACTTTTTAGCAACAGGACATCCATAGAAACTGCTGATATTTTTATACAACAACTTGGATAAAAAGAGCATAAGCCACAGGTGACAAATTATATATCTCTAGCCACCCCAGGCCTGATAGGATGCCACAAGGATGGCCATAACTGCTTATTTGTCCTCATTCTTGACATAAGTCTGAGTTAGGGCAAATGACTTATAGATGTCTGTGTGAGGAGCTTCTTAAACCCATTACCCACAAAACAACCACAACTGTAGAATTGTTTTTATAGGTGGCCATATAAACTCTCTGGAATTGCCCCAAGGACATATAACAAACAATAAACACTTATTCAAGAAAATTTACTAAATCTCAGAAAAAGACAACAAGAGTCTACAGCATTTGAGCCATTACCCACTCTCTGCAGCTCAGCCTAAAGGACAATCCACTCTTTGCTGGAGTGACCAAGAAAACAAAGCTCTGTTTCCATCCCATCTCCCAGTCAAGGTCTATGTTATCTTCTTGTGATGGGGAGGCTACCAGCATTTCTCACCACCCCCAGCTCTGTTTCAGAGATTAAATGACAGATGAATGCCACTGAGAAGCAGGGGACTCCTCTCCTCCTCTCAGCCCCCAATTGCAAGGTAGAGATTACCCCAGTTGTAGCAGGCTGAGAATACTTGGGCCCTGATTGTCCTTGCCCAGCTCAGTTCCAGGATTGAAGATCCATGTTGGGAGAAACCAGCCAAGAAGCACATGGACTATGTCCTCTTCTCATGATCCTGCCTATAAAGCAGGGGTGGCACTATGCCTCCTCCAGATCTAGAGCAGTGGCTCAGTGATTTTGCTCAGGGGTTTAATCAGTCCATAAGAATGGAATGCTCCAAGCTTCTCCCAAAATAACTGACTGGGGTATTTGAGACACAGCTAGAGGAAGGAAGTTCAAGCCTAAGGGTGCTCTCAAAAACTAACAGTAATTTTGATGTAAATCAATTAAAAAGAGATTGGTGGCTCCAAGAAAATAACAGATTAAAATATAGGCCAGTTATAAGATAAAGGCTGGCCTCAAACAATGCCCCTGCAAAGGGGCCCAAATTTAACTGTATCAAACTGTGAAGCAATTTATGCCCTGGTTATTGTCAAAAGCAATAGAATTAGAGGGACCTAACCTATAGGTGTGATAGAAATAGAGGCAGGCAAATTAAGAGAGAGGTCAGAGAAAGACACATTCAAAGAGAGACATGATAAAACCACTGTCAGGCCAGGTGACTTTGCTCCTGCACAAGACTTCTCTGCTAAGGAGAGTCATCAGAGGCTTCATACTGCAGAAAAATAGAATTCCTTAACATAGACTAGCCAAGTGACTGAGCAAAGAAACAAACAAACAGCTGTGAGAATTCTTGAGGAAGTAGAAGTGGGAATGGGTATCTGGCTACAAATAGTACCTAAAATTTCTAGTTTATAACACACAAAAAAATGAGGCATGCAAAACACAGTATACACACGGGAAAAAATTCATAAATTAGGAACTGACAGAGAGGACCCAGATGACACACTAAACCAAAAAAAAGAGTAGAAAGCGACCATTATAGATATGTTCTTGTTAAAAGATGAAAAGGAAAAAATGTTGACAATACCTCACCAAGTAGAAAATATCAATAAAGAAATATAAATTAAGAAGAGATAGGAAATTTTGGAGTTGAGAACCAAAAAACAAAAAAAGAAAAACTGCACTGAAAATTTCTCTAGAAGAATTCAATAGTAGATTTGAACTGGTAGAAGTAGAAGAAAGAATCAGTGAAATTTAACATGATTTGATAGAGATTATGCAGTCCAAAGAAGAAAAATAAAGAAAAATGAACAAAAACAGAAAAATGAAATATGGAATACCAGTGAGGGCATCAATATATGGATAATGGTATAGCATAAGTTTAAAGAAGGAAAGGGGGAAAAAAAGAGAAAGGAAAAGAAAAAATATGCAAGAACAAATGGCTAAAAATTTCAAAATATAATGAAAAACATTAATTCACACATCATTGAAAATCAAAAAATTCCAAGTAGAATTAACACAAAGAGATCAACATCTAAATGTAATATCTTTAAAATGTTGTCAGATAAAGAGAAAATCCTAATAGCAATAAGAGAAAGTGGCTCTTTACATGCAAGGGAACCACAATAAGATTAATAGCTGGCTTCAAAGTTTTATGGAAATTCAGCCACGCTCACCTATATAACCAATGTGTCAAAGAAGCATTCACAAGGGAAAATAAAAATACTATGAGATAAATAAAAATGATGACACAACAGACCACAATTATGGGATGTGTCTAGAGCATCCCACATGCATCCCATAACAGTTCTGCATGGACTGTTAAAGCAATAAATGCTTTAAAAAATATCTCTATTTATTATTCCAATTTTTCACCATAGACCCTAGAAAAAGAGCAATAAGCTGAATCCAAAGCAAGCTCAGGGAACAAAATAATAAAGATCACAGTACAAATTAACAAAATAGAGAACATAAAAATAATATATGAAATCAAAGAAATAAAAAATTTATTCTACAAAAAGAAGAATAAAATTGATAAAAAATTTTCTGGGTTATCAAACAAAAAGAGAGAGAAGACTCAAATTTCTTAAATCAGGAATGAAAGAGAGGACATTATGAACAGTGTTACAGAAATAAAAATGACTATATAGAAATACTATAAACAATTGAACGATAACAATTTAAATAACCAAGGTGAAATGGACAAAATCCTGGAGAGAAACACAGTGTCAAAAATGACTTAAGAAGAATTAGAAATCTGAACAGTCCTATGACAAATAAAGGGATGAAATTTGTAACCAAAATCTTCCCCCAAATAAAAGTGCTGGCATGGATGTGTGCTGTTTTGACAGTGTTGTGTGCCCCAGAAAAGCCATGTCCTTTAATTCTGATTCAATATTGTAGGGTGGAAAACTTTGATTAGATTGTTTCCATGGACACTCATCCATTCAATTGTGGGTGTGTCCTTTTGATTGGATTGTTTTCATGGAGATGTGATACATCCAATTGTGGGTGTGGCCTTTATAACAGATGGAGATGTGATTCTGTTCATTCAAGGTGGGGCTTGATTAGTTTATTGGAGTCCTTTAAAAGGGGAACTATTTTGGAGAAGCCTCAGATGCAGACACAAACATGGATGCTTGGAGATACAGAGCTCAGCAGACGTCATCATGTGCCTTTCTATGAGATGCTTGCAAGCCAGAACCCAGAGTTGTGTCCCAGAGGAGCTAAGTGAAGGTCTCCAGACACTTAGAGAGGAAAACACTGGCATAAGAAACTGGAAACAATGGAACTGGGAACAAGAACCAGCAGGCACCAGCCATGTGCCTTCCCATATGACAGACATTGACCCCTCTTGAGTCAAGACATCTTTATCTGGATACCTCAGTTTTTTTGGCCTTGGCACTTAAAACTTGAAATTTGATAAATTTCCTTTTTAGAAACCATTCCATTTCTGGTATATTGCATTCCAGCAGCACTGACAAACCAAAACAGATTTTGATACCAGAGAAGTGGGGTGCCATGGTTTGCAACTACCAAACATGTTGGAATGACTTTTGAAATGAATAAGGGGAAAATTCTGGAAGGGTTGTGAGGATCTTGAGAGAGAAGGCCTAAAATGTTTTGATCAGACTGATGGTAGAAATTTGGACTCTAAAGATATGGCTGATGAGGCTTTAGACAGAAATAATGCATGTGCTATTGCAAACTGGAAGGAAGGCAACCCTTGTTTTAAAATGGCAGAGGATTTGGCAAAATCGACTGCCGGTGTTGGATGGGCAGCAGAATTTGAAAGTGGTGAGCTGGGATATTTAGCAGAAAAGATTTCTAAACTAAATGTAGAAAATGCAACCTGGCTGTTCCTTGCGGTATGTAGTAAAATGTGAGAGGAAAGAGCTACATTGAGAACTGAACTTGTGGGTACAAAGAAACCAGAAATTGATAGTCTGGAAAATTCTGGGCTTCCAGAAAGTGAGACTCTAGGGAATATGGTCCCACATGAGGATTTAAAAAACATGGAAGCAGTCAGCCATTACAGCATAAGCCAGGAATGGAGATGAAGTTATCCACAAATGACTTGTGAAGAATCCTATTGTTTGAGGAGTGTGATCCCTGTGTACTACATAGAAAACTGACAGGTTTCATGTGAGATCTGTATAAACAGAGCTGCTATAAGTCTGGACTAAAAGGAATAGATTGAAGGTAAAATTATTTCAAAGGTAGAGCTATGGAAGCTAAATTCTGGAGCCAGGAAATCTCAGGCTAAGAGAATGGACCCATTCATACACATTAAACAGGTGAGTTTGCCTCAGAAGCCTTTTCTGCAGCAATTGAGATGATCATGAGCTGTTTTCCTTCTTTGTCTTATTAATGTGGTATATTATGCTAATTGATTTTCTTATATTGAACCACCCTTGCACACCTTGGGTAAATCTCACTTGATTGTATGGAATTTATTTTATTTTGATATTATGTTAGATCCCATTTGCAATTATACTTTTGCACATGTTTGCAACTATATTCATAAGGGATATTAGTCAGTAATTTTCTTTTCTTGTGGTACATTATCTGGCCTTGGTATTAGGATGATACTGGCCTCAGAGAATGAATAAAGAAGTATATCCTCCTCCTATTCATTTATTTGGTACTTTGAGCAAGTTTGGTGTTAATTTTTCTAAGAATGTTTGGTAAAATTTACCAGCAAAGCCATCTGGTCTTGGGCTTTTTTGTTGTTGAGGTGTTTTGATTACTGAGTCAAATCTTTTAGTTATTATTGGTCTGTTGAGACTTTGAATTTCTGAGTCAGTGTTGGTATTTTGTGTGTTTTTGAAATTCTTTAATTCATCTAGGTTATCTTATTTGTTGGCATACAATTACTCATAGTGTTCTCTCTTTTTTTTGGCATGATCATCATTTCTTAGTATATTTGCATCGATTTAGAAGAAGAACTAGCAAAACAACAGAAAAAGATATAGAATGTTAATATAGAGAAAAAAGATAAAAATAATAATAATAGTACAAAAAAAAAGACAAACAAACAGACAGACCAAAAAAAAAAAAAACCTATAGCTCAGATGCAGCTTCATTCAGTGTTTTAACATGATTACTTTACAATTAGGTATTATTGTGCTGTCCATTTTTGAGTTTTTGTATCTAGTCCTATTGCACAGTCTGTATCCCTTCAGCTCCAATCACCCATTATCTCCCTGTTTCTAACTCCTGCTGGACTCTGTTACCAATGACATATTCCAAGTTTATTCTCAAATGTCGGTTCACATCAGTGGGACCATACAGTATTTGTCCTTTAGTTTTTGGCTAGACTCACTCAGCATAATATTCTCTAGGTCCATCCATGTTATTACATGCTTCATAAGTTTATTCTGTCTTAAAGCTGCATACTATTCCATCGTATGTATATACCACAGTTTGTTTAGCCACTCGTCTGTTGATGGACATAGTGTTCTCTTTTAATCCATTTTATTTCTTTGCTGTAGGTAGTAATGTTCCCTCCTACATTTCTGATTTTAGTTATTTGCATACAATCTTTTTTGTTGTCAGTCTAAATAAAGGTTTATTGATTTTATTGATGTTTTCAAGGAACCAGCTTTTGGTTTCACTGATTCTATTTTTTTATTCTCTATTTCATTTATCTCTAAGTGTTTTTTTTCTTCCTTCTGCTCATAGTACATTTACTTTGCTATTCTTTTTCTAGTTTTCCAGATGTGAGCTTAGGACTTTGACTTGAGATCTTTTTTAATGTATGCATTTAGCGTGATACATTCCCCTTTCATCACTGCCTTTGTTGCATCCTATATGTTTTGGTTTTGTGGTTTCATCTTCATTCATCTCAAGATTTCCTAATTTCCATTTTAATTTCTTCTTTGACCCATTAGCTGTTTAAGAATGTATTGTTTAATTTATACATATTTATGAATTTTCCAGGTCTCCCTGTTATTTATTTCTAGCTTCTATTCCCTTGTGATCAGAGAAGATACATTGTACGAATTCAAAAATTTTAAAGGTATTGCAACTTGTATTTAACTTACTATGTGGTCTGTCCTGGAGAATGATCCATGTGAACTAGAGAAGAATGTGTATTTGGCTGTTGCTGAGTAAATTGTTCTATACATGTTAGTTAAGTCTACCTGGTTTGTGGTGTCATTCAAATCTTCTATTTCTTTTTTTGATCTTCTGTTTAGATGTTATATCCATTATTGAGAATCAGGTATTAAAGTATTCTACTAATATTGTAGAACTCTCTATTTTTCCCTTCAAATCTTTCCATATTTGCTTTATATATTTTGGGACCCTGCTGTTAAGTGCACATATTTTTAATCACTATGTCTTTTTGAATCTATTCCTTTATCTTCTAATAATGTCTGCCTTTAAGCCTCCTAACATTTTTTTTTACTTCAAGTCTATTTTATGTGATGTTAATATAGCTACCCCAGCTCTCTCTCTCTCTCTCTCTTTTGTATGATTTATGGTAGAGGTCACATTTCATTTTTTTGCCATGTGATTTTCCCATTATTGCAGCACCATTTTTTGAAAAAAACTTTTGGGGACAAGTGCACCAGCTGGGAATTGAACCCAGGTCTCCTGCATGGCGGGCAAGAATTCTACCACTGAACTACCCTTGCACCCACCCCCTTTCCCAGTTGTCTTTTAATTGCTATTTGCATGGAATATTTTCCCATCCTTTCATTGTGAAACTTCTTGTGTGTTTGATTTTAAGGTGAGTCTCTTGTCACCTTGTCTCTGGGTCATTCTCTTTTATTCATTCTGCAAATCTCTGTCTTTTGACTGGAGAATTTAATCCATTTAAATTTAAAGTAACATGGCAATGCCAGAGTTTTTCTGACATTTTTTACTTTGTCTTTGGAAGCCTTATCCCTTTTTGGGACAAAATTCTTCCATTAATGCCAACCTCAATATTAATTTTGTTGTATTGTATCATTTTTACTTCCTTTTTATTTTCTACTGTCTATATTTTTCAGATATTTTCTTTGTTCCTACTATAGGGCTTAAATTTAACACCTTAAATCTGGAACAATTATGTTTGATTTTATAACTTAATTTAAATAGTGTATACAAATACAATTACCAGACTTCAGTATCCCCATACCTTTTCATTGTACTTGTTGCAAACTATATCCAATATATTGTGTGTCTGAAATTATAGATTTATCATTATTTTGTATGGATTGGCATTTTAGAACCTGTAGGAAATAAAAGTGGTATTATATACCAAAACATACAATGTAATGGTACAGGTATATATAAATACCCATCAGGTTACCTTTCAATGAGATCTTTATTTCTTCATGTTTCTCCAATCCAATAGAATCTTTTCCTTTTAGTATGAAGAATTCCCTAAAGGGGCATACAGTGCAAGTCTAGCAGAGATGAATGGGAACGTCTTAATCTCTCCCTTATTTTGAGAACAGTCTCACTGGATATAAAATTTTTAGTAGGCAATTATTTTCTTTCAGCACTTTCAATATTTTGCATCACTACCTTCTTGATTCTGTGGTGCTAGATGGGAAATCAACACTTACTCTTATTGAGGCTGTCTTGTACACACCATATTACTTTTCTCTCGCTGCTTGCAGAACTCTTACCTTGCTATTGGTATTTATCAGTTTGACTACCTGTTTGCATTTCATTGTTCTTTTTGAATGTGTATATTCATGCCTTTCTTTAAATTTGGGAAGTTTTTGTCATTATTTCTTTAAATATTCCTTCTGCCTCTTTCTCTCTTTCTTCTTCTGGTTCTCCAATATTGCATATATTGGCACGCTTGATGGTGTCCCACAGGTCTAATAGGCTTTGCTCAAGTTTTCAATACTTTTAGTTCATGATGCTCATCTTGAATCTTTTCAATATTTTTCTCTTCAAGTTCACTAATTCTTTCATCTGCCAGCTCTAACCTTCTGTTGAAACCCTCCAGGAAATTTTTTATTTCCATTATTTTGGTCTTCAACTCCAGTATTTCCGTGTGGTTCCTTTTTAAAATTTCTATCTCTACCGAGATTCTCATATTCATTTATCTTTTCCCTGATATCCTTTATTCCTTTATGCTTTAATTTATCTCTTTGAACACATTAAAGATTATTTTTAAAATATTTGTCTAGTATCCTAAGTCTTATCATTAATGGTTTCTGAAGTTTTATCTTGCTCCTTTGGATGGGCATCATTTCCAGTGTCTCTGTCTTGCAATCTTCTGTTGCATACTGTACATTTTAATATTTTAAGGTGCTAATTCTGGGACTTAGTTCCTGAGCTCTCTTTTCTTTAGATTATATCCATCTAGTGATGTGAGAGAGATTTCTTTGAGTGCCAGGAACTAACAAAACAAACAAACAAATGTAAAAGGAAAACAACCTTTCACAGTCTTTTCAAATTGTTTCTGTGTTGGCTGATGTTCTCCTTCAGAGTTTAGCCCTCCAATCAAGAAGATCAGACCAAGGCAAATGTGAACTGCAGGGTCCTTTCTGCCTTTGCTGAGCCTGTGTCTCCTCTGGAGCTCATACTTGCTTGTGGTCTTAGAAGTTCCCCATTTAAAGGAATCATCTTTACTCCCTATGAAATACACTCTCCTCCTCTTCGGTGCTGCAGGCTGCATCAATTTTATTGCTTTTTATACTGCTTTAGCTGCCTGCAAACTCCTTCTGCCTGCAGGGCAAGGTCTGAGAGGGTAAACCAGAGAAGAATGTCCTGGTTCACTTCAGGCTGTTACTCATTAGATTGACCTGACACATATTCCCTCCTCTATGCACACAGGAGAGCAGAACTCCTCCAGAACAGGATGAGTATAGGTCAGCTCCACACCACACTGCTAAGCGGTTGGGGAGGGACCAGCAAGGGTACCATAAGCTTCTTTTAAGTTGCATTTTTGGTTGCATTTTGCGGACTTGCCACTCACCCAGTTATTATTATCCTTTTATACTTTTCCAAATTTCAGAGGAAGATGGCTCTCCAGTTTCTGGTATTTTTCAAAGATTCTGTGGGAGAATAAAACCCTGGAACATCTTATACGTCCATCTCTGCCAGTCCTAACTCCTTTTCATGCTTCACATGGTTTCTTATTGTGATTATAAAAATATTCTAAAAATGACTCTGGCCACAACTCTTTGAATATACAAAACACCATAGAATGGCATTTTTCAAATGGGTTAATTATGTGGCATCTGAATTATATATCAGTGAAACTGTTTTATAGGTATTTAAAGTGAGTGAGACAGGAGACACCATTGAGAAAGATCGGCTATAGGTTTTTTCTGTTATTTTTCTCCCAGAATCAGCTGAGACCAATCAAAATACAAAATGCTTGACATCACCAAAATAACACAGAAAACAAAAGTGAAGCATATATTTTGTTGTAATTCTTTTGTTAAGCAAAAAGTGTACACATGGAAAAGTACTTGCCACTACTGTCTAAGATTGAAATAATGAATTTATAAAAATATGTATAGAGAAAACCAGAATTATAATTGAGATTGTGGAGGAAGAGTTCTATTGTGAAAGGAGAGACTAGAAAGATCTAAACTTATGCATTTGGACTACAAAAATAGTGTAGCTATTACCGAACTCTATGTATTCTTAAACTGTATTACTAAATTCAACATAAACTTGTACAAACAAAGGGAAAATTTTGCAAATCATTTAAGAAATTTTAAGATAACTATAATGCTATTATTGTAAGAGTTAAATGGAGAGTATTCATTCACTCAAAAGACATGAACAGTAAAAAAAAAAATTAATTCATTCAAAAATAATTAAGACTAACCTAAAGATTATAAATCCTCAGCAGACTTGGGAAAACATAGTGACCTCTAGTATTGATTTTGGCTTGACAACAAAGCTCTCCTCTCTTGATAAAAGTGAGCTGGATAAGTCAGGTTTCAGACTCAGGGAGGTAATTCTGAATTTTAAGTGGAGAGCCAGGTTGGCAATTAGATATACAAATCTGCACTTCAAAGAAGAGTTCTGGACTGAGGGTATAAATTGGGGAGGCAATATACTATAGATGGAATTTAAAACCATGAAAATGAGTTCACAAGGGTGTATTATAGATAGATCAATGCAACGGATAGAGTGAAAATGGATATATGCAGTATATGTGACAAATAATATGATAGATATAATCTATGATGTACTATAAGAATCTGTTTAAAAGGGTAATTTTTACTATATAGTTGATCAGAAATCAAGAAAAATTAATGATATTTGAATTAAAACCCAGATGTGGTTATTGATAGTTTATTAGATGTGAAAAGGAAGGGAGGGGATTGCAATCCAAGATAATATCAATGTAAAGACTCAGACAAGTTAGTCAACTAGTTCACAATTGATACCCTGTAGTCTTTCAGTAAGAGGGATGGGCAAGCTAAAGTTTCCTTGCAATTGTCTACAGCCCAGTACCCAAGTCTTACAACATATCTGCATCATGCCAAGGGAGGGGTTATACTTCCACAGCTCTGAACTCTGATGTGGCAAATCATAACAGTGGTTTCAAATATTTCCCAGCTGAAACTACATGTCATGGGTCTCAGAACCTATATCACACCAGAAGAGGAGCTAAGTGTATGTAACCAAATTGGCACTAGCTTGCAGTGTCACCTAATTGCAAACATAAGGTTTAGATTTCAGCTTCTTGATAATCCCAGGAGAAGAACTGATGTGTCCCCACCCACAAACACTAAACTGAGAGGATGCAGTTGAAATCAACATTCTGCCATATCATATTACTATTACATGCTGAACCCTGATCATGCTAAGAAAGAAACGTAGACATTTTCCCAACCCTTATTGCTTTTACTCCTTATATGCCTGGGAATCTCACCTGCACCACGTGCTAAGATGTGGGCAAGCATTGACCTGGAGCCACTGTTATTTCAGGCTGTTATTGACCTACATGACCGAGGGTACACCGACAACTTTATGCTCCCCTATGTGATACTGCCTTTCCAATCCAAACAGCTTATTTCAAAGCCACATTTCTGGCTCTTCTCATCTCATTGTGAGATTAAATATGTGCAATTCACCAATCACAGGACCACAGATGGGGTGGGAATGTATGATGGTGACATGGGAATTCCTAGGTCTATGCTGAGATCATCCTGGGTACAGGCTAAGTGGGATGGATAATTCCAGAAAATGAAGACTCTCCTCTAGTAGGAAACGAACCACTGAAATCATGGCAGGCAGGAGAAGAGGGCAAACTGACTCTTGCCCTTGGATATTATTCTAAGGTGGTTACTTATGGCATTCCAAATTATTTAGTATTTTTGTCACAGAACTGGCCTCCTTCATTAATTATTTTTTAATTGGCTAACCAATATGAGATATAGCTGAGGGAAAATGGGTAATTTTTCATTGTCATATGTTCTAATTTACTAGCTACTGGAATGCAACATAACAGAAATAGAATGACTTTTAAAGAGGGGGAATTTACTGAGTTGCAAATTTACAATTCTAAGACCATGAAAATACCCCAATTAAAGCAAGTCTATAAAAGTGTCCAAATTAAGGCACCAGAAGAGGTTACCTTCATTCAAGAAGGGCTGATGGAGTTCAGGGTTTCTCTCTCAATTGGAAAGGTACATGGCAAACAGGGCAATGTTTGCCAGCTTTCTCTCCAGGACTCTTGTTTCATGAAGCACCGCTGGGGACATATTCTTTCTTCATCTCCAAAGATCTCTGGTGGCATGAGCTCTCTGCTTCTCATTGTTCTTGAAAAGGACTCGCTCCAAAATACTTCTTCTTTTAAAGGATTCCAGTCCAGGCACACCTGGAATGGGTGGAGTCACATCTCCCTCTAATCAGAACTTAATACCCACCATTTGGTGGGTCACATCTCCATGGAAACAATAAAAAAGCTCCCAGCCAGCAATACTGAATGAGGATTAAAAGATTTTTAATCCTTTAAGCTTTTCTGGGGTCCACCACAGTTTCAAGCAAGCACATCAGCTAACACCACCAATCTTTTCTCATTGTCACCCAGCTTCCTGAAATTTTTTATTAATTTAAATTATCCTGTAACAAACAGGTTTTTGCAGCAGGCAGGCCTCTCCTCCCCCCTTCTTTTTCTTATTCAGCTGCCTTCTCTGTGGAAAATCCCCAGACCCCCTCTCCTGACCTCCAGGAATGGGTGAAACTGCAAGCAGGCAAAATAAGACACATTCTTGGGATGGGGACCCTCCCCTAACAGCTCATCTGCTTCTGTAACCCATTTTGCACCTTAAACCAACCAATTGTTTTTCCTTTAATATTGCCAATTGCCATATTAAGCTTACCTTATCTCTAGCATGTAATACAGTCTATAAAAGCTAAGGTTGTCTTTCTTTCGGGGCTCAGACTTTTGAGGTGACTCAGCTGAGCCTCGTGTGCACGAGCTAATAAATCACTTGCTTCCTGAAACTACTGCCACTTAGTCTCCGCCCATTCTCATTTTGCGGAACCTTCTTGGAGCCTGCCGCCTGGTTCCTGGTTTTTGTGCTACAAGTCAATACCTGCTAACGAAACTTACTACCAGCAGAATTCTACCATGCAGAAGCTTTCTTCCTCCAAATCCCTAAAAAAAAAACTTGGAGGCACTGCTGTAGGTTCTGGATAGTGTTTTATTACACTTTGTGATGCGGCTGTAGGTGGTAGCTTAGTTATACCTGACGTGAATAGTGTGTGCGCCTCTCAGACTGTTCTTAAAATAGTTTTCACTTGGAGCCATGAGTGAACACAATCTGGAGGTGGTAGCCTGGCCATGTCTAAATGTCTTCCCATGTCTCCTACAGTGATATCAGTGACTAATTTTATATCCTTTCCAAGTTGAAATCCTATAGGCTGCTTTTGATGCTTGAGTATGATACTTAGAGATTGCCCCTTGGGTAAAGGAGGGCAGACTGAAAACAAGGAATTAATTCCTCAGGGTTGATTCCCCCTCCTCAAAATTGGTCAACAAAAGAGATTTAGTCCCCTGTAAGACTCTGTGGAAACTGGCTGTGGTCTAGTGCTTAAGACATTCATTTCAGGTCAGTGAAAAAGCTAAGCCTCTATTCACTCAATTACATCAAGAAAATAGCCAAATAATTCCTTAACCATGAATATTAATGGAAAAATATCGCTACTTTCTAGCTATGTCACAGAGCTGGAAATGCAAGGATTGGACCTTCAGTCTCCTAATTCCACCTGGGGAAGAATTGATGTTAACCCAAACACAAAAATTGATGTAGCACTTTCTAATTTAAGCATGCCATATAGTACTGTTACAATTTAAGTTTCAGACTCCAGCACCTGATTATTCGAGGGGAGAAGTGAGTATTTCCCTAATCATGTGACTTAAAGGTCCCAAAAGTCAGAATCTCTCCTGATAGCTAGTCCTTTCAAATTACTGTCTTCTGTCTCAGAAGTTTATTGGGCAATAAAGAACTTCACAACCACTACTACTCCAATTTCTCTGTGTTTTCCCCCAATAAATTGTGCTCTAGCAAGTCTGACATAGGATTTGGTTGCCTATTTGTGCTGTTTGTTTAGAAGAAAAAGAGCCATGGAAAACTATGCATGCTAAAGGATTATTAAGAAGACAGTTATGAGTAACAAACCAGATTTGTAAGGTAGAATGAGGCAGAAAAAAATTAATAAGGAATATGAATAACTTCAAATTCCATAATAAAAAATTTGAATTGTAAGCTTCCTTCAAGGAGGAAACATAAGAGGCTTTTGGAAATGAAAGAGGCATGCTGTGTTCTTTGTATTTAAAAGATCATGCTAGAGAGTGATCGGAGTCAGGGTGTTGGAGGTGAGAGGCAGCCCCAGATCCCTCCAAGTGCACACAAAGCACCTAGAGCTGGGAGCTCAGGCAGCTCCAGTATGGAGTGCAAGAAAGCTTTGGAGTTTCATGTTAGCACCTCTGCCCTCTGCAGTTCTATAAGAGAAGATCTCTGAGATAAATGAAAGCATTACTGGGCACATCTATAAACCAAGCTCAGGGGATGATGAGGATCATGATGATGATTGATTTCCATGCCAGATGTGATTTTCGTTTTGGAACAATGGTTGGTTGAGAGATTGACAACAAGAGATATGAGTCCAGGGGTGAGGACTTCCAGGAAGATGGTGGAATAGGAAAGGCAGAACTCACCCATCCACCATAAAACATCTAGAGAACAGGCAGAAAATGAAGCAGCAGTTCCTGAGTTTGGGTGACCAAGTCTTCTTATATGTATTATATAAAGAAGACTTAGGTGGAAAGTGGAGAAACTAGACTGAGAAATTGGGTGAGTGTACTCAGTCGAGACCAGCGCTAAGGTCCACCACTGTGCAATGGCTGAATTTGGCAGCTGAAAAACCGCATACCCCTACTTTGGAGAGGTGGGGGAGAGACAATCATCCTAGACCCACAGCTTAGTGTTCCCACATGGGTACTCAGGAGCCAGTAGACTCGTTTTACTCACATACAGAGACCCTGCTGTGATGCCTACTGCCCACCCCCCATCCCTGAGGCAGGTCACAGCAGAACCTGAACTTGGCAGAGTCTGGGAAGCCCTCTCCTTGGGAAGGGAGGGGCGAACAGAGCAGAGCCACGCTGACCATTGGCCAGCAAGTCACTCTGGATCTCGCTGTCTCAATCCTTTCTACACAGGGCATTCACCGCAAACACAAGCAGAGAGGTGGGAGTGAGGCAGCTCATTGCAATGCCAGGTGCCTTTCCCCCATCCTGTGATGGTCTTGCTGCCCAGGGTAAAACAGTACATTCCTGGGCTGGCGGCTGGCCAGTAAAGTTGAGCCTCTCAGTCCCACAGCTCAGAATCTATCCACACAGGAGTCTGGGAATAAACAGACCCAATGCACCCAAATGCCAGAGTTTTCATCATGGTGCACAGTACCCATCCTCAGCCCCTGGAGCTAGAGGCTGCCAGTACACCCGGGACCTGTGGCCTTGACTAGATTTTCACCTGATCTGGACCCTGTCCAGCAAGCAAGCTACCAGAGTTGGGGTGAAACAGGGCTGTGGGAAAGAGGTGGCTGAAGAACACCATCTGCTGGGAAGTCTGCTTTCTTGCCTAGCCTGCAAAAGACTTCTGTAAAGGGCTGCACCCCCAGCTACACCATGGCTGTGGTTTGGCTGGGAATTACTGACAAACCAAGTGCCAAAGGACACCTTCGATGCAAACCAAGCAAAAACAAAATATTAGGCAAACAAGGGAAACCACCTTTCAAAATAACCTTATCGAGACAATCACATGCCAAGAAACCAACAAAAAATCACAACCACATGAAGAAGCCAGAAGATACAGCCAGACCAAATGATTAAATTAAAAGGTCAAAGGAGGCACTGAATTTGGAACTAATTAAATATGTTCAAACAAATGTCCTAAATAACTGCATTAGTTGACTAATGAGATAAAGTATATCAAGAAAACACTAGAGGAATATACATAAGAATTTGAAAAAATAAATAGTAAGACAGCGGATCTTACAGAAGTGAAAGATACTATAAATGAACTTTAAAATATACTAGAGATACACAGCAGCAGATTTGAGGAAACAAAAGAAAGAATAAATAAACTAAAGTCAGAGTAGTTGAATTCAAATACCCAAGAAAAAACTGATGAAGAAAAAGATGGGAAAATTGAATTCGATCTCAGAGAAATGATTGACAACACACAAAGTATGCAAATATAAGAAATACTGGTGTTTCAGAAGAAGAGAAGAGTAAAGAGCTAGGAAGATTATTTTAGGTAATAATCCAGGAAAATATCCCAATTTTTATAATTACATAAATATGCAAATCAGAGAAGACCAAAGAATTCCAAATAGATTAAATCCAAATGGACCCACTCCAAGGCATACTAATCAGACTGTCAAATGCTGAAGAGAAGGAGAGAATCCCGATAGCAGCAAGGGAAAAGCAATTCACCACATACAAGGAAAGCCATATAAGTCTAAGCACTGAATTGGGCACCATGGAAGTAAGAAGGCAGTGGTCTGGTATATTTAAGATTTTTGAAAGAGAAAATTTATCAGCCAAGAACACTTTTTCCAGCAAAGCTGTCCTTGAAAAGCGGGGAGAGTTTTAAATTTTCACAGACAAAACAAATGCTGAGAGAATGTGTTAACAAAACACCTGCCCTGAAAGAAATACTAAAGGGAATTTTGTCAGCTGAAATAAACTGGAGCAAGAGTCTTGGAGGAGAGTATATAAACGATGATTAACAGTAGAGGTAACTCAAAGGATAAAAAGAAAAATACTAGATTTGAAAGTAAAAGCAATAGATAAAATGGTTGAAATAAGAGCTTTTATAGTAATAACATAGAATGTTAATGGAGTAAGTGCCCCAATAAAAAGACACAGATTGGTAGAATGGATAAAAATATCTGATCTAGCTATATGCTATTTATAAGAGACTCACTTTAGGCCCAAAGATACAAATAGGTTGAAAGTGATTGGATAAGAAAAGATATTCCATGCACGCAATAACAAAAAAACAGTGAGAATATTTATACTTACAGAAGATAAAACAGACTGTAAATGCAAAGATGTTATAAATGATATCAAAGAACACTATTTATTAATAAAAGGGACAATTCACCAAAAAAGGAAAAAACATTGTAAATACTTATAAACCTAATCAAGGTGCCACAAACTACACAAGGCAAACACTGGTAAAATTGAAGGGTGTAATAGACGTTTCTGCAATAATAGTGGGAGAATTCAACACAGCACTCTCTTTCATAGAGAGAACAACCAGAAAGAGGATTGATAAGGAAACAGGGAAGCTAGAAAACATGAACAATGAATTAGACTTAACAGACTGTACTGGTTGGAAAGTATTATTTATGCCAGAAAAACCATATGTTGTCCCTGATTCAATCTTGTGGGGGCAGCCATTTCTTCTAATCCTAATTCAATACTGTAGGGCTGAAGCTTTTTATTAGATTATCTCCATGGAGATGTGGTACACCTAATTGTGGGTGTTACTTTTGATTAGATGGAGATGTGGCTTCACCCACTCCAGGTGGATCTTGATTAGTTTACTGGAGACCTTTAAAAGAGGAAAAATTTTGGAGAAAGCCAAAGAAAAAAAGATTCCTCAGAGCCAACAGAAACTTCAGAGCAGAGCTGACACAGATGCTGACACTTGGAAAACAGATGCATGGATGTCTGGAGATGCTTGGAGTTCACTGGACATTGCTATGAGATGTTAAGCCAACCAGAACCTGGAGACAGCCAAGGGGAGCCTAGATAAAAGTCAGACCCAGGGGAGCAAAGTGAGAAAACCCCATAGGTACAGAGGCTGAAAGCAACAGAGCCCAGGAGCAAGGGATCAGCATGTGGTATTCTGACAGAGGTATTCTAGGCCATCAGCCTTCCTTGAATTAAGGTATCTTTCCATGGATACCTTAGTTTGGATATTTTTATAGGGTTAGAATTGTAAACTTTTAATTTATTAAATTCCCCTTTTTACCAGCCATTCCAGTTCTGGTATATTTCATTCCAGCAGCTTGCAAATGGAGACACAGACATATATAGATCATTGCATCCCCAAAGAGCAGGATATTCAGCCTTCCCAAGTGCTTATGGAACAATCTTCAGGATAGATCATAGGCTGGGGCACAAAAAAGTTCTTAATAATTTTTAAAAGTCTGAAATTATTTAAACTTTGTTCTCCAATCACAATGGAATGAAATTATAACCACTGAACTTATAACTTATAACCACTGATGTACCAGACGGGACTTTCACAAAAATATGGAAGTTAAATAACATGCTCTTAAACAATCAGGGGTTTAAAGAAATCAGTAAGTAACTGAAGATGAATGAAAATAAGAATACAACACATCAAAACTTATGCAGTGAAGAAGATGCTGAGAGGGAAATTTATAGCTATAAGTGCCTACATTATAAAGGAAGAAAAAGCTAAAACCAAAGGCTTGACAAACTGAACAGCATCCTACACTGACTTAGTGAAGAAATTGAAGACCTCAACAAACTAATATCAAGTAAAGAGATTTAATTAGTCATGAAAAACCTCCCTACAAAGAACAATGTTGTAGGGAGTTGTTGGCACTGTTACTTATAATTCCCAATAACTAGCTACCCTCACCCCATATCTATTTCGAAATATTTTAAGTTCAACCTAGTTATGCATTCTAAACATATTAGGTAACTGTTCCCCCTTCTCCAGTTTCTGTCTATATCTAAGTATATATACTTAGACAGAATATATCTAAGTTCTATCTTAAGAACTTAGACATATTATTTTATGTTTTAAGACTCTGAGTTTACATATTCTAGTTACTTTATATTGGTGAAACTATGCAATATCTGTCCTTTTGTGTCTGACTTATTTCATTCAGCATTATGTCCTCAAGATTAATCCATGTTGGTGCATACTTCAGAACCTCATTTCTTCTTACTGCTGTATAATATTTCATCATATATATGTATACCACATTTTGTTTATTCACTTATTTGTTCATAGGCATTTGTATGCACCAGATGACTTCAGAGGAGAATTTTATCAAACATTCTGAGAAGAATTAACACCATTCCTACTCAAACTCTTCCAAAAAAATTGAAGAAAATGGCACACTACCTAACTCAATATATGAAGCTAGTATCACTAATACCAGTACATAATAAAGATACTACAAGAAAGGAAAATTACAGACCAATCTCCCTAATGAATATAGAAGCAAAACTTCTCAACAAAACATTTACAATTAGAAGCTAATGGTACATTAAACGAATTATACACCTTGATCAAGTGGGCTTTACCCCAGGTATGCGAAAGTGGTTCAACACAAGAAAATCAATCACTGTAATAAAACACATTAATAATTTGAAAGTGAAAAATCACATGATCATCTTGATTGATGCTGAAAAGGCTTTTGACAAATTTAGCAATCTTTCTTGATAAAAACACTTCAAAAGATAGGATCAAAGGAAATTTCTTCAATATGATAAAGGCCATATATGGAAAACTCACAGCAGACATCATCCTCAATGAAGAGAGATGAAAAACTTTCCTCTATGATCGGGAGTGAGACAAGGATGCCCACTGTCACCACTGCTCTTCAATATTCTGCTAGAGGTTCTGGTTAGAGCAATTATACAAACAAACAAACAAACAAAAAACAAAAAAGAAATGAGGCATTCAAACTGGAAAGGAAGTATTAAAACTTTCATTATTTGTAAATAACATTATCCTATGTTAGGAAAATCCTAGGAAATCTACAACACAGCTATTTAAGCTAATAAATTCAGCAAAGTGGTGGGGTACAGGAACAATATGCAAAAGTAACTAGTGTTTCTAAATATTAGTAATGAGTTAACAGTGGAGGCAATTAAGAAAAAAATTCCACTCACAATAGCAACTAAAAAAATCAAGTACCTAGGTATAAACTTAACCAAGGATGCAAAGGACCTGTGCTCAGAAAACTATAAAACATTGCTTAAAGAAATCAAAGAAGACTAAATAGGTGGGAAAACATTCCATGTTCATGGATAGGAAAGCTAAATGTTGTTAATATGGCATTAATGCTGAAATTGATCTACAGATTCAATGCAATATCAATAAAAAATCCAACAACTTATTTTGCAGAATAGGAAAAGTTATTCATCAAATTTATTTGGAAGGGAAATGGATCACAAATATCCAAAAACATCCTGAAAAAGAGGAATGAAGTAGGAGGACTTACATTTCCTGAGTTTAAATCTCATTATAAAGCCACATTTGGTCAAAACAGCATGGCACTGGCACAAAGACATAGATATGTTGACTAATGGAATTGAATTGAGAGCTCAAAAATGGACTCTCACATCTATGGTCATTTGACATTGACAAGACCCCAAATCCACTGAACTGGGACAGAATGGTTTCTTCAAAAAGTGGTGCTGAAGAACTGGATATCCATATCCAAAGAGTGAAAGAGGACCCTGACCTCACACCTTATACAAAAATGAAGTAAAAGTGGACTAAAGACCCAAATATAAGAGCCAGTGCCATAAAACTCTTAGAAGATAATATAGGGAAACATCTTCAAGATTGAAGGATTGAAGATATCATCTTAGACCTTCACCCAAAGCACAAGCAATGAAAGAAAAAAAATAGGTAAGTGGGAAATCCTCAAGATTGAATATGTCTGTGCTTCAAAGGACCTTGTCAAAAGGGTGAAGAGCCAACTCTGTGGGAGAGAATATTTGGTGGCTATATAATTGATAAGGGTTTGGTATCCAGCATATAGGAAGAAATGAATCCTACAACTTC
Source organism: Tamandua tetradactyla (assembly GCF_023851605.1). Lineage (NCBI taxonomy): Eukaryota > Metazoa > Chordata > Mammalia > Pilosa > Myrmecophagidae > Tamandua > Tamandua tetradactyla. The sequence continues at coordinate 180,956,482 of NC_135331.1, read as the reverse complement.
ACAATAAAAGGACAAACAACCCAATATAAAATGGGACAAAACTATGAATAGACATTTCTCCAAAGAGGAAGTATAAATGGATAAAACACCATGAAAAGTTGTTCATAAGCTATTAGTGAAATGCAAGTCAAAACAACAATGAGCTATCTTCACACCTATAAGAAAGGCCACTATTAAACAAATAGGAAAGTACAAGTATTAGAGAGGATGTGGAGAAACAGGAACACTTATTCCCTGATGGTGAGAGTGTAAAATGGTACAGATGCTGTGGAAGACAGTTTTGCAGTTTTTCAGAAAATGAAGTGTTGAGTTGCCTTATGGCTTGGCCTTTCCACTACTTGATATATACCCAGAAGATCTGAAAACAGGGGCACAATAGACATTTGCACAGTGACATTCATAGTGGCATTGTTCACAATTGCCAAAATAAGGAAACAATACAAATGCCCGAACAAATAAGTGAATAAACAAAATGTAGTATACATATATATGATGAAATATTATACAGCAGTAAGAAGAAATGAGGTTCTGAAGTATGCACCAACATGGATTAATCTTGAGGACATAATGCTGAATGAAATGTCAGACACAAAAGGACAGGTATTGTATAGTTTCACCAATATAAGGTAACTAGAATATGTAAACTCAGAGTCTTAAAACATAGAATTTAGGATACTTAGATATAGACAGAAACTGGAGAAGGGGGAACAGTTACTTAATATGTTCAGAATGCATGACTAGGTTGAACTTAAAATATTTCGAAATAGATATGGGGTGAGGGTGGCTTGTTATTGGGAATTCTAAGTAACAGTGCCTATTGTAAGTGAATTTGCTTGAAAGTAGTTATTCAGAGTCGTGTATGTCATCAATCAACATAACAAATTTAAATGAGCTCTTGCATGAAGTAGAACAAATGTACCACACTGGTACAAAAAGTTAATATTAGAGTGGCATATGGTGAAAAAATACCTATTGCAAGTAACAGAGGAGTTAATGGTAATAACTTGGAATTCTTTCATCAACAGTAACTGTTGTACCACCCCAATACTTGGGGTTAGTAATAGAAGGAGATAAGGAAAATGGGTTGTTTGGTGCTTTCTTTTGCTGTGTTTATCTGATCAAATTCAAAAATGAAATTTGTCTAAAATTGGGTGTGAAGATGATTGCACAACTAGATGATGATACTGTGAGACACTGATTGCATACTTTGGATGGAATATATGACATGAATATATCTCAATGGAATCTGCAAAAAAAACACACACAAAAAAAGATCATGCTAGAGGACCCTCCGTTTCTACAAAAATGGTATACTAGATATGTAAAAAATAATCTTCTGCTACAAAACACATACAAATAACCATAAATCCCTTACAAATTCACATATAGGCCCCTAAATAATTTTTCTTACAAAAACCTCATATCAAAAAGCTGAGAGAAAATTTCAAATCAATGTATTTACATTGAATATGTGCCTATCCTCAGATGTATGCCAGTTTCTCTGAAGTTTAGTTAGTTTTATTGCCCTTAGGAGGCATACGGAGATAAGGCCATGGGCCTGTAAGAAGAATTGAGATCACTGCCTAAAGCTGAAATAAAAATGGCTGCAAGCTCAGAAACATGGTGAACTGGAAATATATTTACCCACTGGCAAAATGAGAATCAAGAAAATATGCCAGTTTTCATCTGTATTCTATGAAGAAAAACACTCTCCCGATAATATGGTTTGCTTTACAGTCCTGTGTGGTTAGGGAAATAGCAAGCTGTGATATTTCTTAAATCATTTCCAGGTTAGTGGCAACTAGAAGATGTGGCAGAAGCAAAAATAAATTCCCTCTAAAGAATGCATACTACACCCAGACCTAGCAGAATTCTCACACAGTGAACCCAGAAAAGAGGGAGTTTGTGATCTAAATTACAACATACTACACAAAGAAGCTGCCATTACGATAGTCAGAAAAAAACACAGTAACAACAAATAGCAGAATTAGACCCTAAAATATTCATTCTTTCAACAATTATTTTTTAAGCACTTATTTTACTGAGACTGTGTCAGACTCTGATCTAGGTGATAGAAATTTAGCAGTAAGCAAAACAGATTAAAAAAACCCTGCTTACATTCCAGTTGGTGTGAGATATTGGAATTGTGAGAAATAAAGAAAGAATGTAAATATGCTCAAAATATTTAAAATAAAAATATAATATAATTGAAATATAATTTAAAAAACAGGATCCCATTTTTTTTTAATACTGAAAAGATTGAAAATCAACTGAAATTAACTTCCATAATAGAAAAATTAAAAATAAGACCTCATTGGACAAAATAAACAGAAGAGCAGATCAGATTTGAAAAAATTAGCCAGAATGCATAATAGAAACATAAAGTGACTAAGAGATGTGAAAGCATATTAAAAGACATCAAAAACAGAACAAAAAAACAAAAACTTTAAAATCTAATTTTAGTTATTAAAGAAAATAGGATTATTGAACAAATTCTTGAAAATGTGATGCAATGTCTTCTAATGTTGTAGATTGATAAATCTATAAATTATCCCATTCAAAAGCAAAATAACTTTCAAGAAATATATATATACACACACACACACACACACACATACTTTGTCACAATGAAGTGAAACAGCAAATTACCAAAGAAAAATCTTCTACAGGCTATTTACAAGACAAAATAATTATACAACAGAAGCATTTTTAATAAGAAAAATGGCAGCCAAAAGGCAGTGGAATAATTTCTTCAAAGAGCTGAAAGCAAATAATTCATCTCAGAATTATATACTTAGCTAAACTATCAAGAATAAGTACAAAATGAAGACATTTCTGTCACTGTAACTGAGAGTTTAAGACCCCCCCCCCCCCAAGGGGACTTCTAAAGTATGATCCAGGAAAAGGAAAAAAACGTGATGTCTGAACTCTAGGAAGAATGATGATCAACAAAAAACCAGAGAAATCTAAATTTACATTGACTGCATAGATGAATAGATAGGTGATGATAGATACATGGAAACAAAGAAACAGAGATAGAGATAGAGAGGGAGGTTAGGATGGGAAAAGGGAAAAAATCTTTCCTATCATCTAAGCCATCCTGGAAGTTTCCAGTTTGTCCTTGTTTCTCCCATTCTATGCTCCCCTTTCCTTTCCTTCTGACTTCACAGTCTATCCATCGCCAAACATGGAAGGAAAGATTTACAAAAGCATCTGCTATGCAAAGACACAGATCTAAGCATGCACTGGCCTAGGAGTCAGAGATGCTGAAAGAGGACAGCTGGCAGGAACTAAAGACCTGCAGGATTGGCCTCCACTCTTCCTACAAGGTAAATTTACTATAACTTTTATTCACCGGCATATCAGATTTCCTAGATATGCATCAGTGTTATAAAAGTAAATGAAAATACAGAGATATGAAGTGAAGAAGCAAAGCTGATATTATTCACAGATGATATTTTGAACTACATAGGAAAAGTAACTTTTTAAAAGGTAGCATATACATTTTTAGAAATAAACCTGTCAAAAAGTGTGCAGCATCTTTTTGAAAATTAAGCAAAAAACCACATGGAAAATATACTAAGTAAAAAGACATACATTATATTCATGGACATGAAGCATCAATATTAAAAATATATTAATTCTCCCTAAATTCATCTGTAATTTAAGTCCTAAATTTATTAAAATCTCAAAAGGGTTCCTATGTAAAATGAATTTCTTATTGTGAATTGTATTAAGAAATAATTGAAAATCGCCTCTCTACAAAAACCCCCAGACATGTGCACTAGAAGTCATGTGTAAGAATGTTCATAGCAACACTGATTTTTAAGAGCAAAGCATCGGAAACAGCTAAATGCAGGGATCAAGTGGGGCCGCCAGGAAATGACACTTACCTATATCACTACGTCATCCTTGGTACCACTGCCATGGAGCCAGAAGGACTAATCTCTGGGATTCCTACTCCAATGGTCACATCTGACATTGACATTGCCAATAACTGCAAACCACCCATAATCACACTTGTAAGTGTCACCCTTTCTGACCACCCACACTTCTTATTGTAGGTCAATTCTGCTAGCACCTGGACTCCAACATTAACCCATCAAGACCTAAACTCCATCAATCTTACAAAATTTAACTACCCTTTGTCTCTTCTCGTATCCCTATTTCCTTTCTCATTAAGTTTAGGGTCCATAATTAATCATTATAATCACTCTCTCCATTACATGTTTGGCTTCCTTACTTCTCTCCCTCCTTATCATACTTGCATGGAAAAACTGCAGTCCTAGTTACATCTAGTTGTCCATCAATTCTGTCCCTGTACCCAAGCAGTGGGATAAAATGTCTAACAATACTGTCAGATCTCACTTAAAATTTATGAGCGCTAATTTAAGTGAACCCTTATTGTTGCAAGTAGCTATTAAATTTTTCTAGTCTGTACTCCTTATCTCTCTATCCTAAAAGATAATGCCATTTATTGTTCCCTTTCCTCAAACCTCCAATATATCCTCCTCCATTCTCCCAATTGATGTTCTTGTTTTGCATTTTGCTGAAAATAATAGAAGATATCAAAGAGAACATCCACAAGCTCTAACTACTACATCTATTCTCCTAACAATATCTGTTGTCATGTACATTTTCTTGCCTCTCATTACTATGGAAATTCAATTTGCTCCTATCTACAGTTATTCCTACAACTTGAACATTCTTTCATATCCTCTCTTACCTACTCAAAGACAGTGTTTCTTCACTTGTCCCATCTCTCACTTACATAGTTTTCCCTCTCTAATGTGTCATTACCACCTATATATAAACATGCTATATTTCCCTTTAATTAGAAAAAAAAGTCTCTATATTCCCTTCAGACTGACAGTTCTTTTCTCTACAGTCCTTTAGAGCAAAATTCCTTGAAAGAGTTGTGTATATTCCCTCTTACACATTCCATTCCCGTTCTGTCCTAAACCTACTCAAACCATACTTTCAACCCCAATACTTCAAGACATGTTAGGGGGGCGGTCACCAATTCTCTCCAGCTGTGTTGTTCAACACTATTCCTTTTGTTAAATCTAGTAGTCAATTCTAAAATGTTTTCTTTCAGCAGCATTTTTTATAGTTGATCACTTTTTCTTCCTTTAAATATTTTTTTTTTTACTTACTCTCCAGGAGTCTGCAATTTCTGCTTTCCTCCTGGTTTTGGGGCAACTCCCTCTCAATCTCCTAATTCTAAGTATTTGTCATCTTCCCATCTCTGCCATTGATTTGAAATATTTGAGCCTGATTTGAAAAATGAAATCCTATTTTGTTATTAGATTAATATTCTCCTTGTTGAGCTGACTTTTCTTATTGCTTTGGAAGCTAGGCACCTTTTAAAAAATATAAATGAAGTAAGCAAGAATATAAATGAAACATGTTTTCATGTTTCATATTCCTGGTCCTTTTCACCTGAAAGAATTTTCTAATTACTTATCTCAAGAATCTGCACAATGCTTTAAGCTGGCATTAGAAGTATTTTTTAAAGTTAGTCATAGGGAATTACATTATTCACTATTTTAAACCTGCCTTCTGCGTCTCTGGATACATAACATCTAAATACACAATTAGTGGCTTGGCTGTTTCCTAAAATTTGGAAAATAAAGGTTCATTTTTAGTCAATTTGTTATGAAAGTCTACTGCTTCTAATTCTGGAAGGTAAATAGGCTTGAGATGTGTAAATATTGAAATGCAAAGTCTTTCAGCAAACCGGTGAAGGGAACACACACTAGCTATAGGCAAATTTTCCCAAATGCGAGAAAGGAATATTATTCTACCACTTGGATAGGCCTAGCTATGCAGTACATTGTAATTGAACAGGAATGCATGGTTCCACCAGAGAAGTAACATCGCTGCCCAAAGAAGTCATTTGCTGGTCACCAGCATTGCTTCCCTGATATCCCAAGCAGGCCTGTGAGAAAGCTGGTGCTTAGATGTTAAGTTAACTGAATTTCTGCTAAATCAAGGAATAATGAAGGGTGGTGAGTATGAGTACTGTATTAATGTGAGATCCTAGATTTAATGATAATATAATTAAAGTGCATATTCATTTGCCTCCCACCTTGCATTCTGTTAAATGTGTCACTCATTTTATTTCTGAGTCACTATGATACCTTACAACGTAGGTACCATATTTATGCCCATTCTGTTCTGAAACATGTGGCCAAGTTTCATTTTCCAGAACTGTTCTTAACAAGGTGCCACAAACTGGATGGTATAAAACAGCGGGAATGTGCTTCATCACAGTTCTGGAGACTAGAATTCTAAAATCAAGTTGTCAGCAGGGAATGCATCTTCTGAATTCTATTTCGTGCCTCTCTTCTGGCTTCTGGGAGACCAAAGAGTCCTTTGGCTTGCAGAGGCATCGTCTCTGTCTTCACAAGGCCTTCTTGTCTCTGTGTCTGTCTGCACTGCCTCTCCCCTTCCCATAAGGACACCAGTCATATTGGATTAGGGTCTCCTAATCCAGTTTGCCCTCATCTTAACTAAACACATCTGTGAAGATGTGTTAGATGGGAACACATCTTGTTCCCAAATAAGGTCACGTTCACAGGACCAGGGATTAGGACTTGGCGATGTCTTTGCAGGCACAGAATTCAACCCATGACCATCATGTGACAAGTTGGTGAACAAGTCAGTGGAGTCAGTAATTAAACCCTGATTGGTCTGTCTGACCTCAGAATATATGGTTCTAAATGCTGTTCCAGCTGGTCTCCCAGCAAAGGGGGTCCCTCGGGCTGAGGAAGGCAGGAAGGAACTCTCTAAAGTAGGATACCTTGCTTTGGAATAGCTTTTTTAAATATCCCAATTTTATAGATATACTCAAGGCAAGGAGATATAAATGACATTTTTTCCAGGCAATAGCACAATGACGAGCAGGTCTACACCACAGCTCTTTTAAAGTCAAAATTATTTCTACAAGGTTATACTTCTCACTGATCATAAACTCTAGAGCAGAACAAATAACTATATTATGCCACCTTGGGGTATTAGGTATGTGTTCAGTATAGTGAGGAAATCCAAATGCATGGGACTTTTTTTCCTGCTTCAGTGATCTTTGGCCCTATCTATATCTTCAGCTATGAGCAAATAGCTACATATGAATTTTTATCAGATAATGTATTCATATCCATAAGACATTCCCCAGCACTTTTGCTGACATATCTTGGCCTAATCCACATATTTGCCCAGGAAAAAAAATGCGCATAAATCCCTAAAATAAAATTGTCTAGGAAATAACATTATTTGTAAACACAACTTGACAGCTCCACATTCACATCCCATTAAGGTGTCTGTGGTACAATATATTTTATGATAGCCTTCAGGTTCATCTGAACATTTGCAAAATAAATGAAAATTCTGGGAGTTTACTAATGCAAGAAAGCTGTGAATGTGTAATAGTTCTGTTTCTATGGAATTTTCTCATCAGCCATCTTTGCTTATTCGATTCCTATCTCCTTCATTCCTTGTACTGAGCAAAACACTACCTATGACAGTTGATTGCTGAATTAAAATCTGGGGAAGGAAAGAAATAAATCTGTGTACTGTTTGTACAGCAATATATTCAGCAGTGTACTGTAAGACATTATGACTTAAAATAATGCTGTGGAATGCAAGCAACAAAGAATTTAAAGCAGACTCAGAGGGAATTCATAATCATAAAGTCATCCTTAGACAAGGATAATAAAAACACAGTTACAGTAAACAGACTTAATCCTCAATAATATCAGATAAATCACAAGGTGAAAAATGGAAAAAGCAAACTATAGACATCATTTGAGCAAGGTACAGTGGAATTATCAAACAATGAAGTAATGGAAATGTCACAACACTGGAGCCAATGTTCATTACAACTTCTCTCAGTGCCATTCATTTCCCTTAAAGGTCAAAGAAACTTTGGGAATGATGAAACACTGGCTTCATTTTTTTCTTTAAATTATTTCTGGAAAAGTCCTACCTGAGATGTGCCTTGAAAGTTGTATTTTGTTGAAGAAAACAGCAGACGTTAGTTTGGAGATGAAGGGAAAAATGCGTTCTTTTGAAACTGATGATATTAGTTAAATATACTTAGAAATAATTATATGAGAAAAGAAAAAAGCCCCAATATTCTAATAAATGAGTTCGTAGAAACTCACTGAGGAATTAGCATGAGAATAAATTGTTTCGTAATGTGAAGACAGAAATTCCGGTTGTTATATCCCTTGGAAGATGGTCAAAATGTGCATGTGTATGTGTATGTGTGTGCCTAAGTGTTTGAAGGAACCATGGATAATTTTCCCCAGCTAGTAATAAAATCAGATATTCCTGGCTTTGTCAGAATTTTAAGTTCCTTATTTTAAGAAATGCTTATGTGCTGATCATGTCTATAAGGCTATATAGTAAGAACAACTAATACATCACATGCATGATAATGAAAAGGTCCAGGAAAACTAGATCTGCGGTCAAGAGCATTTTTAAGAGTCAAAAACCCTTCCATGATCAATCTGAATGGAGCAGTTCTTGGTTAAAAGGTGAAAAAACTAATTCAAGCTTTTTTCTTTATCATTAATGAAGTCTGCACTAATGGCAGTTACTGCACGGCCTGGGTTAGGCTGCTAAGAGGCAGATAGACCCAATGGGACAGATCGGAGAGGTCAGGCAGGCACTCAGTTGCAAAGAGCCACTGCTACCAACTCGTGCCATCTAGGTAGACTCTGTCAATTAACTGTTTTTAAGACTCACATGTACACCAGATTCCATGTATGTATATGTATTAGTTATTTATAAGCTGAGGTGCTGTAAAAGACCCCAAAATACTGCAGACCAAACAAAATAATTCTTGTTTTGCTTTGTTTTGTCTTTTACATGCTCAAAATTTTGACGCTAACTGCATCAACATGCCTTATAAGTGGAACCCACATGACATTCCACCAGAGTCAGTTCTGTATATATTCCAGGGATAAGGATAGTGAAGTAGACTTCACATCTAGATAGGCTGGATGCAGGGAGCTCTTGCTTCCCTTACTAGGTGTCATACCACTGTTAACAAGATTGCTTTCTTTACAACAGAATCAGAGAAATAGATTAAGTTCCATAGAAAATTTCTCTATGCCAATTGTGACATTAAAACAAAGCATTTTATTCATATAATAGTAAACTCTAGATTAAAAATGATAATTAGGAATAGAGAACTGTACTTTTGCATGTGTTATGATTCTGTTTTATGCTATAAATGATACAGTCATGACTTTTGAAAATAAATAATTTTAATCAATGTATTATATCATTTATTATTTCAGCTATCTATTAAGTTCATAGAATTACACAAGTGAACCAAGATTGCTTAATGCTAAAGTATTTTTAAAAATTTTAAATCTTAAAATTATAGTCCAGTGCAATCTTACTGAATTCTTTAAAATGGCTTATGGGATTAATTATGGTTCACAATTATCTCCCAGCATAGGAAGATTATGTATCTGTGTTCATTTTCACATGATTTAGCAGCATATAAAGGAATACACATGCACACAAACACACATAGAAATGGATAAATATACTTCCCCATTCATGTACATTAGCTTAGATACATGACTTGTTTTAACCAGCAAACTGTGGGAAGAGTGTCCAGTGTTCAAGTTCAAGAAAAAGTTTTATCACAGATTGTATGTTTTGTTTTTGTTTTGCCAATTTTTTGTCTTTTTCCCTCTGCCTCAACAGTGGCAGTTTTCAGAAAGGGGCTACTCCATCAGCCTGGAAGCTTGAATAAATAAGACATATGCAAAGGAGCAAAGCTGCTGTTGTCCTACAGTTGATATGGAAAATGAACATGAAATTAATTTTGAATGTGTTAAACCATTGAAATATGAACGTCATTTGTAAAAGCTTATTATTAACACAGGTTGATTTATAAGAGTTCTTTATATGTTCTGGACATAAAACCTTTGTCAGAAAAATGTATTGCCAGTACTTCCTCACAGAATATAAATTAAAATATATATTTGCATACAAAGTTTTTAAATTTTTATGAAATCCAATTTTTGTTTTTTTCTATGATTAGTGTTTTTATGTCGAGGAAATCGTTGCTTAAACATCATTATCACAATACATTTACATTAAGTCTACTCTCTTGTCATTTGTTTTCTATTTGTACCCATTTATTGTTTGTTCTTGTTTCTTCCTTTATTGCCATTTTGCAGAGTAACTGTGGGCATTTTTATTTTGTTCTATTGACTTATTATCTATACAACTTTATTTCATTTTTAAATAGTCCTCTAGGGTTACAAGATGCCTCTATCACAGTCTACTTTATTATTATTTTTCTTCACATGTGCTGTGAGACCATTAGAAAAGTAAATCTCCACTTATCCCCTTGTACACTTTGTGATATTATTGGCATACATCTTATTTCCACATATAGTATAAACTCAGAAGTATTTTATTAGTTTTTGTTTGTTTCCTACAGTCAACTATCTTTTTGTGGGATAATTTACATCCAATAAAATTCACTGATTATAAGTGAATAGTCATTTAAATGATATCACCACACACACACACACACACACACACACACACACACACACAAAATTCCTGTGAACAGTTTAGCTGTGTGGTTCTGGCTCATGGTAGCTCAGAGGATGGAAACATGTGTCAATCAGGCCTGTGCTCACATCTGAAAGCTGAGCTGGGGGAGGACCCCCTTCCGAGCTCGCTGGCATTACTGTTAGCTGCATTCCGTTACTCACAGGCTATTGGATGGAGGGCCACACTGGATGTGGGCTGAAGGCCACCCTCCATTCCAGGCCACGTGATCATTTCCGTAGGGCAGCTCACAACATGGCAGTTGATTTCCCTCACAGCTAGTGAATGAGAGAGTGGCTCAGAACAGAATTTATAAGTCTTTCGTAATGCAATAATGAAGTGATATCCCATAATGGCTACCATTTTTTATTCTCTAAAATTGAGACACTAAATCCAATCCAAGAGGAGTGACCCAAGGGCTTGAATGCTAGGAGGTGTATATCATAGAAGTGTCAACCCTCAGTGGCCCGTCTATTATAAGATCTCTTCACTCCGGCTGGTGGGAATAAAACTATTCTGATCCTTGTGTGAACTCCATGAGCTGTTGTGCTTATTGCTTTCCTGTTATTATTCCTCCAGTCTTACTGAGTTACATCTCAGTTGTATACTACTGAGCCAAATATGACCACTCAGAAAAATATGCACGTGAACCCTGCTGCTTATCTCTGGGCCTTTCTCACTGTGCAGCTCCCTTGGTGCTAGTGTCCTTGGCCAACCTCAACTCTGATCTGTGTTTGCATCTAAGCAAGCCTGCTAGATTGGGCTTGGGTTCTTCCTGAGCTGCACCCTGTAAATTGCTCTGGACAGTAAGTTAGGGACAAAGATAAGGATCCTTCATGGTTCCTTTTCTCTTAAGATCAGAATTCAGTGCTATGTTGTACAATGTCTGAAAAATAGTTTTTTTCATCTATTTTATCTAGTTCTCTAGTTGTTAATGAGGGTTGGGAAATTTCATTAACAATGAACATGAGAGGTAATGGAAATCAAGGCTACCATCTTTTATAGAAATTTAAAATGTGAGTGAAATTTGCCCTCACGTTTACCATTTCTGGTACATTTGATCCTCTGCATGTGTCAATTTCCTACTGGTGTGATTTTCACTCAGCTGGAAGAAATTCAACTATGCATGTTTATTGGTGAGGGATTCTCTCAGATTTTTTTGTCTAAAAGTTATTTGTTTTTCCTTGATTTTTTTTTTTCCGCATGGGCAGGCACCAGGAATCAACCCCAGTCTGCAGCATGACAGGCAAGAACCTGCCTGCTGAGCCACCGTGGCCCACCGTATTTTCCCTTGATTTTTTTTTTTTTTTTTTTTAAGGAAAGACAGAGAGAAGGAAGGAAGGATAGAAGGAAGGAAGGAAGGAAGAAAGGGAAACATTTTTAAACATTTTCTTGTTTTATTGTATTCTGTTTCTCCGTTTTTGTTACATGGGCTGGGGCCGGGAATCGAACCGAGGTCCTCCGGCATAGCAGGCAAGCACTTTGCCCGCTGAGCCACCGCGGCCCGCCCTTCCCTTGATTTTTAAGGATTTTTGAAGGATGATTCTAGTTTGGTATTTGATATTACCTTTCAGCTCTTTGAAGATGCTACTTCATGCACTGTTACTGACGAGAGGATTTGCAGTAATTTTGTTTTACCATTGACACCTGAATATAAATAAGTCCTGCAATGTATATTTTTTATCTAGTTGCCTTTAAGATTTTTCTTGTTTTTCCTAAGAGATTGTTGACCTTCTTAAATCTGTAGGCTCATAATTTCTAAATAGTTTTACTGTCCTCTACTTCCGCCTCTCCTTCTGTTACACTGATTATGAATTTGTCAGGCAACTTGATTTTGTGACACTGGTCGTTGATGCGCTGTTCATTTTTCCTCTGATTTCCTTTTGCCTTTTGCTAGCATTTGGATTATCTTCTCTACATTGTGTCATCTGATTTAGCCATCCAGCAAATTTTTCTGGTCTTTAGGTTGCATTTGGGGCTTTTTATATCTTCCATTTCTTTCCTAATTATGCTCATGTTTTCTTTTAAATTGGTTTGCTTCAAGTTCTTTAGCATTTATAGACTCCTGCTTTAATTTTTTTGGCTGCCAATTAGACCATCTATACATGCTTGTCTATTAACTACTTTTTATCCTGAATATGAGTCACATTCCCCTACTTCTTCACAGGCTTCACAGGTTTAATAGCTTTTAATTGCATCTGGGGCATTGTGAATATTGCATCATTGAGAGCTGGATAATCTGTCTTCTTTTAAAATGTGTTAGATGGTTTTCTGGCAGAGGAAACAGCAGATTAGCTTGACTCTCTCGAGGCTTATTTTTAAATTTTGTTAGAGTGAATTTAGAGTAACTTTAACTCTTTTGCTAATTTAATCCAATGATTAGGTTGTGTCCCTTCTGGGATCTGGGCTGAATGCACGAGGGATCAATGAGGTTTTCTACTTTGACTTGTGGGAACTCAAATGTTCCCAGACCTGAAGCTTTGTGAACCACTGAGCCTACCACTCTCCAGTACTTCTTTACCCAACCATGTAATGTTTCTGCCAGCGGATGCATAGCTTAGTATTCAGGAGAGGACTCAAGCAGCACTCTAAGCATTCCTTCAGATCTATTTCGTTTTGGACTTCCCTGCTCTTTTGTTACTCTGTACTGAAAATTCCAGCCCCTTCAAGCTCCTGTACCTCTATCATCTCTCTCCTAAAAACAGCAAAACTTCCATGTTCAGCTTGGTTTTCTCCTTCCTACTCCATGGTCTAGAAAGGGCCTCCAGTCAGAAAATAAATCCTAGATGAATGTATAGCTCGCATCACTTTTTCTCCCTTATTTATTTTAGTTCTAGTTCACCAGTGTCTATAAACAGTAGGTATATCCATTTTGTCCTGTTTCTATTGTTTATGATAAAAGGAAAAGTCTATTACTGTTTCCTGAAAAATGGCTAGAAGTGACAGTTTTTCCTATTTGTGTTTTGATGTTTTTGTTGCTAATAAATTTTGTGCTTTTGAACAATTTTAGATTCACACAAAAGAAATGTTAAAGAGAGTTCAGAGTTCCCATGAACTCCACAGCCATTTTCCTCTATTATTAACAACTTTTGTTAGTATGGTACTTTTGTTAAAATTAAACTAATATTGACACATTATTAATTGAAATTCATGCTTTATTCATATTCCCTCAATGTCTATATAATATCCTTTTTCTCCTCCAGGATGCCATTAATTATACCATATTACATTTAATCATCATGTCTCCTTAGGCTTCTCATGGCAGCGACAGACTTTTCCTGTTTTTGAGGCTCTTGATCATTCTGAGAAGTACTGATGAAGTATTTTATAAAATGACTCTCAATTGGTAGTTGTTTGATGTTTTACTCATGATTATACTGGGATAATGGGCTTTGTGAGGAAGACCACATAAGTAAAAGTGGCATTTGAATCACATAATATCAAGGGGACTTACTATCTACATGACTTGCCACTGTTGGTATTGACCTCAGTGTCCTGGCTGATGTAAGGTTTGGCGGGGTTCTCCACTGTAAATTCACTCTTTATTTCCAAATAAAGACTGCATTATTTGGAAGGAAGTCACTATTCACAGCCCACACTTTAAGAAATGACAACTTATGTTCAACCTCCTTGAAGGCAGAGAATCTACATGTATCATTTGGAATGTTTTGCAAGGAAGATTAGTGTGCTCTTCCCTTTTGTTTGCTTATTTATTTATCCAATCACTTATTTATGCCAGTACGGACCCAAAGGTATTTATTTTATACTGTGGTATATAATCCAATACTGTTTTATTTATTTATTTTTGCTCAAATTGCTCCAGTTTTAGACATTGGGAACTCTTCCAGTTGCCTCCTCTGTCCTTTTGACACCCCCACTTCCCTCCCACCCCTCATCACTGAAGCTTTATGAATGTTTTTTTTCCTTCTTGGAGTACTTCCTTACTTTCTGGCACTGCAAGATGCCCCAAGTTCCTTACATTCTGTTGCTACAAGATGCGACAGGTTCATCTTGTATATTTCCTGCCTACAATCAGCTCTTTCTCAAAAAGCACTTACATTTGTTTTTAAATATAGCATTTGTTTATTTATAGACTTCTGGCCCTACAAGGAAAAATGGAATTTCTGTCCATCCATTTAGAGGCATACCTTGTTTTATTGTGCTCTGCTTTTCTGCTCTTCACAGATATTGTTTTTTTTAACAGATGGAATTTTTTGGCAACCCTATATCAAACAAGTCTATTTGCACCATTTTTCCAAAAGCAAGTGCTGTGCTCACTTTGAGTCTCTCTGTCACATTTTGGTAATCTTTGCAGTAGTTCAAGCTTTTTCATTATTATTATATCTTTTATATTGCTCTGTGATCCACAATCTTTGATGTTGCTATTGTAATTGTTTTGGGGGTACCATAAACCACACCCATACAGTAGAAGCAGCAAACGTAATCACTAAATATGCATGTTCTGACTGCCCACCAACCGGCCATTTCCTATCTCTTTCTCTCTGCTAGAGCATCCCTGTTCCCTGATAAACAACAAGACTGAAATGAGTTCAATTAATAACCTTACAATGGCCTCCAACTGTTCAAGTGAAAGGAAGACTCAAATACATCTTACTTTAAATCAGAAATAAGAAATGATTAAGCTTAGTGGGGAAGGCAGGCCAAAAGCTGAGCTGGGCTGACAGTGAGGCCTCTCACACCAAACAATTAGACAAGTTGTGAATGCAAAGGAAAAGTTCTTGAAGGCAATTAAAAGTGTTACTCCAGTGTACACATAAGTGGTAAATAAACAATGAAGCCTTATTGCTCATATAGAGAAAGTTTTTGTTGCCTGGATAGATCAAACCAGGCACAACATTCCCTTAAACCAAAGCCTAATCCAGAGTAAAATCCTAATTCTCTTCAATTCTTCCAAGTCTGGGAGAGATGAGGAAGTTGCAGAAGAAAAGTTTGAAGGTAGCAGAGGATGATTTACAAAGTTTAAGAAAAGAAGACATCTCTATAACTTAATGGTGTCAGGTGAAGCAGCAAGTGCCAACGTAGAAGCTGCAGCAAGTTACACAGAAGATCTAGTTAAGATAATTAACAAAGATGACTACACTGAAGAACAGATTTTAAATGTAAATGAGACAGTCTTCTTTTGGAAGAAGATGCCATCTAGGATTTTCAGAGCTAGAGGGTAGAAGTCAATACCTGGCTTCAAAGCTTCGAAGGACAATCTGACACTTTTGTTAAGGGGTAATGAAGCTGATGACTTGAAGTTGAGGCCATTGCTCATTTGCCATTCTGAAACTCCTAGAACCCTCAAGAATAATGCTAAATGGATCAACAAAGACTGGATAACAGAACCTAAATTTACAGTATAGTTCACTGAATATTTTAAGCCAACTGTTGAAACCAACTGCTCAGAAATAAGCTTCCTTTCAAAATATTACTGCTCATTGACAAGGCACCTGGAAATCTAAGAGGTCTAATGGAAAAGTACAACAAGATAAGTATTGATTTCAAGGCTGCTAATAAAATATCCATTCTTTACACCAGGTATCAAGGAGTGACTTTCATTGTGTTTAGAAATTCAAAATTCAATATTATGCTTACCTCACATCAACAGAAAATCACAATGTACAAATTAATGAATGAAAATACAATGAATTCCAAAATTAATATTTCTGAAGAAGTGTTATCTATGTGGTATTCCATGGATACAGTCTCTTACACTGTCTCTATATTGTCTGAATATCTGATAACTTGCTTATTTTATTTAGTGCTATCTTCAGTATATTGGCAATTATTGAGTGAGCTTTTATGTCAACAGAGCCAGTAAATGCTAGATTCAGAATCTAAGTAAATACTTCAAATTAAAACTAAGTACTTGAAATTTATCATTAATAAATGGACTATTATGATTTTTACCATGTGTGGCAATCAACAAATATTAAAGTTCATCTACAAAGACTCCAGGAAATAGTGTAATATTTATAGATACAAAAGTTATGAAATACATAGGTCAGAAAACTAAACGAGGTGCCCTATAATTGTCAAGTTACTGTTCAAAATGTGGAGATGCAACTCCTGTGTGTGCTTGCTGAACGATGACTGATATTTATCTTCCATTTGGGAAGGAGTAAAACTCGGGCTTTCTATCCCTACAAGCCTCTCCCCTTTCCATTGCTTTTTAGCTTTTACTCAAATACTTTTCTTCTTTAAAAGGTGGCCATCCTCTTCCAAACCATTGTAGAAGGACACACTTTGCCAAGAAAGATGTTTTACTGAGTCGTTTTCAGTGTAATTTGGCTTCTGCATGAAAAAAGACGGCCTCTTAAGTTTAGATCTGAACCAGATACAAAGCCCTTTCATTCACCTCTACATTACGTATTTGTCCTTGAAAACTAGGCCTTCTCTACTCGCCCCTGACTAGGACTTTCATGAATGTATTTTACTTATGGGAATTCAGACTCTAGGTGAAGCTAGCCTGTCACTCTCTGCTCACACAAAGGCAGCAGGACACATGTTGAACTTCCTTTCTCCATTGGGGAACTGCACGTCTTGCATTAAAACAGAGTCTTCATATCTGTCTTCCCAGCCATGATGAGCATTCAGCAATGGTTCCCCTCTTACTTATGGTATACTTTATACATAAATTTATTTCACAGTGCCTTACTCTTCACTTCAAACACAAATTGTGCTTCCTGCCCCTTTTTATCTGAATGTCAATAGAGTACCGTATCTTAATTGATCCTAACACTCATCATACAAACATGCTTAAAACCCAACATGTGGACAAATGTCAGAACCATGAAATGGAGCTTTTTTTATTTTTTTTGCATGGGCAGGCATCAGGACTCGAACCTGGGTCTCCAGCATGGCAGGCAAGAACTCTGCTTGCTGAGCCACTGTGGCCCGCCCCTGAGTCTTTTTTTTAACAAAATTAATATGTAAATGGTTCAATTCAGTAGCATTGGCACCAGAATTTCCCAGTATTGAAAATGCACTCATGAAATACCTCTCTCAATTTTGGAATATGCATTAAAACTTCCAATAAATCACATAGAAGCAATGTTGTTTATTATGTAATTCAGCAGATTCGGACAGTGTCTTGAAGAGATCCCAAAAGACAACTTGAACATGAGAGGATCTGACAAATGCAGGAAACTATCCCAAGGTAACTGCTCAGTTCCTTTTTCCACTGGATGTAAAATGACCTTCCTACTAGAACTTGTATTCAACCCCATGCCTCTAGGTATTCCCAGTGGAATTCAAACATGGAAAAGTGAGAATTAGTAGTCATGTTCTTATCCAAGACCTACCTTGCCATTTTTAGATTAACAGTAAAAGTGCATAAGAAATCTACCATCCATAATTGTTGATGTATTACAAAACCTCCATACACTTAATAGAATATACCACAATCTACAGTCTAAAATTTTAAAGTCATATAGAAAAATATAAATCTAGAGGAGCTAAAAAAGGAAAGCTATTACACAGTTAGATAATAAGCCTTACAATAGAAAAAAATTTGAATTGCAATTATTTAAGCTAAAGAGTAGGGGGCTGCATGGTGACTTATTGTTGAATGTAGGGTAATGTCAGCCACTTGTTCTGATACAAGAAGAAAAAATTGGAAATGTGTGTAAATCTGTTTTCTTCTTTCATCTTGGCATCTGTTCTCTCACAGCCCCATATTACCCCTCACTCCACCTCGTTCCCATCTTCTCTATATGGAGAAAGTAATTGAAATTATAAATTGGGGCATTATCATTTTAGAGTATGCATATCCAATATTTCCAACGTTTAATGAAATTGTTCTCCCTTTTGAATCCAAGGAATTTACAAAGAAGTAGTAAATTTCTCATAATATATTAAGAAGAGAAAAATCTGGTCATTGTAGTTCTTCATCAAATAAAGTTCTATATTATGAAATGAAAAGAAAATTAACATTTTAAAATACAGCAGTGTTATGAGCTAGAATGCATAAATTATTTTAAACAAGTGAGAGAGAATAAAAGAGTGTGTGAGAGAAGACAGTTGAGAAGCAAATACTTTCTATTCCAAAAATATACAAAGAAACTTCCCTTTAGAATATAACTTTGTTTGGTTTTGATTTTTTACTTACATCTCAAATTGAAACTTCTGACTTTTGCAAAAAGTCGCAAATTTCTCATTGTCAGCCTGTCAACAAATTGCGTTCCCTTCGAATTCTCTCTTTTCGGTGATTAGTTCGTTTAATGCTCTCTGCTTAAATCAAGACCTGTAAACTCATAATTGCACCGCCAGGCTTCCCACACCAGATTACTGTGCTTCTCAAAATCATGTTCTCTGATAGGAGGCAAAATTCTCATACGGCCCCCAAGATTCCCCTCTCCCTTGTGTATAGACCAGTATAATTCCATTATTTATATGGCCAAAGGAATTTTGCAGTCGTAATTAAAATCCAAAATAAGTTATCTGAGTTAATCAAGAGGGTCATTTTGGGGGCATGCTGATTTAATCAAGTGGGAGCCATTAATAAGGAAGAGATTCAAAACAAGAGTGGGCTTCTCCTGCTGGCCTTGAAGAAACAAACTACCATGTTGCAGAGATACCCAAATGTCGGGGTCTGTGGATCTCTCCAGGAGTTGGGTGCATCCCCCAGCCTGCAGCCAGAAAGGCAAATAGGGACCTCAATACTACAACTGGAAGGAACTGAATTGTTTTAAAAACCATGCGAGCTTGGAAGAGGATCTTCAGCTCCAGAGAAGAGCACAGCGTGAATGGCAGAGTGAGTTCAGCCTTGGGAGAGCCTGAGCAGAGGACCCAGCCACTGTGTGTGCAGACATCCGGAACATAGAACTGTGAGATGGTGAGTTGGTCTTGTTTTAAGCCACTAACTTTGTTAAGCTTAGCGGGAGTTTGTCACACAGCGTATTTGTCCAGATGAAACCTAGAAGTATAAAGGTATTTGGGTCCTTCATTTCCTGATATTTGAATTACTCACCAATCACACACACACAAACATTCAATTAATGAATAAACTAAACAACAGACAAGGAGGCCATATTGACATTCCGTTTCTTTACTGCAAAACTTCCTCTTGATACCTCTTGTCAGTTGCCACCTGTATATGAATAGTGCAAATGTCCAAATGAAGAGCTGTTTGGTGATGGAAAGTAAAGGTAGAGTTTAACACTGACAGTGCTTGAAAAGCTTCATAGAACGCTACCTATAGAGTAGCTTTGGAATCAATCACACATGTATAAGCACGGACAGAGAAAAACTTCAGTTGAGTCCAATGTCAGTCATCCTGCCATTTTCATTCCACCACACCCAGATGGAGACACATCCTATTTCAGCAGGCCCTGACAATTCTGCGGATCTTATTGGACATAAACTGTGACCTCTATGGTTAGTCACCTTCAAGATTCAAACTCTATTTCCATTATCTTTGCTACTAAATAGTTATTGACAGGAAGTATGAATAAACAAGATAGCAAAATATACTGCTTATGTCCCGTCCCCATGATGTATTTTTTTCATTTTTTCCTGCATGTTCAGTAACTAATGAGGCTGATTTCACCCTCTGTTCTACTCAATAAAGCACTGCTATAACCAAGAATATTTGTTTTTCTCTTTCAAATGCACCCTGAAAATACATCAAAAAGCTATCTCTAGGGTGGTACAACAGTGGCTCAGTGGCAGAATTCTCACCTGCCATGCTGGAGACCCAGGTTCGATTCCTGGAGCCTGACCATACCAAAAAAAAAAAAAAATTATCTCTAATAAATTCCCCCTTTGACAATGTGAGATTGCCGTTTTCTTCCCACTTGATGCCAGTAATGGATTCACAAAGACCGTAACATCCAATACGAAGGATAACACAACACTATACAAATGGCCGGCTGCATTGAAAGGTGACCAACAAAACTCTGACAAAGATGACACCGAAGGGATGCGTGTTGCCATAAAATTCCTTTCAAAATGTAATTCTCTTAAATTTCTGCCTATGGCTTTTAATGTGCTCCTAACTTTTCTCTTTTAAATTATTTTTCCTGTATCCTAAGCATGAGGATAATGGTCTGGCAGATCACTGACACATTAAGTACCTGCCAACCAGTTGATTCTAATTAATTACCACCGTGCCTGTCAGCAAATATTTGGCCTTAGCTGTGGTAATTATGGGAGCCTATAGTAAAATGTTATCTGGATATAATTTGGCAAGTTTTTCTGCAATCTATTGTTGCATTATTGCCTACACTATGTGAGGTAGGAAAGTGGAGAGAGGATTCCTGATTACATTGTTACAGAAAACTATTAGAAACTGTGTGATAGTCACAAAGAAAGGCCATTGACAGTCCCTGAGTGAATTCCCTGAAAGCATGTCATATTTGTTCAATCCAAAAAGTAGAGGAAAGTCTCATAGCAGCTGAATTTCAAAATAACAGCTTCCATATAAAAGCACTTTGGTACGGAAAAATCCTGCATATATTCATCATGTACTCCTATGCTGTAAAATAAGTATTTTTCTGATTCAAAATGGGTGACAGTCTTGATAGATTTTGGCAGAAATTATTTCTCCCTGTCTATTATAAATGATTTCTGCATTATATCAGTTCTTTTAATGAGGAGTACAGAATGTCAAATGCTGAAAGGAAAAGAAACACATTTGTGTACTGTTAGCTCAGCAATGAATTCAGACATTATGGCAAAAAATATTATAACTTAAACTCATCTTACAAAAGCCAAACCATATTTTCAGAATAGGAATTGAAATATCTGATTGCACATTCACACAAGCAATCAACTAGCCAAAGAAAGAGAGTGAAAAAGACATTTTCTAATGTCCAACAGCATTCTGTGTGTTCCAAAGATGTATTCCAGGTCTTAGGTCTCCCTGACCTTCTATTCCATATCACCTCTTCCCCATTAGAACTTAAGTAAAAAACACACCTGCCTAAATGCCTAAAGCCTAATATTAAATGGCCTGCACAATGCAGTTAAATGGGCTGAATGCAACCCAACATAGAACCTTCCAAGCTTGTGCTTGAAATGCAATGAGAGAAGCATATTTTATGCAAAAAAGAGAGAAAATGTAATTGAAAAGAAAACCTCCAACAAAGGCACAGCCAGATGGTGTCCTTTATTGGGGGCCAGCTCATATTTCAGAGCCTTTCAATACACCACAGCTTATTGCTGCTCAATTCTAGAGTTAGATCCTAAATTGGGGGGAAAAACCTTCCCTTGTGTATATTTTTCTCCCTTTCACATTTGTCCTGTAATTTACCATTTGGGAAATGGTTTCAATTTCTTTTTGTACACATAATACATATTTACCATAGAAAAAAGAGGAAATACGAAAAATTATAAGTGCAAAGATTAAAAGCAAAATCCTACCAAGTATACCATTGTACGTACTTTGCTTTATCAATTTTTACTATGCTTTTCAATAGAGAGTTTACAAAAATAAAGTTAAACTACATAGAGATTTGCAAATTGTTTGTTAAATTGGAAGTTGCATTGTGATCATCTTCCTACATCAAAATATATATGCATTCAAATTATCCTTTTAAAAGATGGGTACTATTCCAATTTATCATGTAATATATTTAACTAGGACAGTATTATAGAGCTTTATTTATTTATTTATTTATTGCTATTGCTAGTAACACTGCTAAAAACAGTCTTGTGCATATAACTTGGTGCTCTTACTACGTTTTGCTTAGAGTAATTTCATAGAAATAGATTCACAGGGTCAAAAGTAAATTTGCAGGTCTAGTAATAATACCTATTACCATTTACCCAGAAATTTTGCATGAATTTAAGATCCATGAGATATAAGGTTTCTCATTTCCACAAAGCTTCAGAAACCTGAGCTATTCTCACATAAGTAAGAAGTGGCAGACTGCTGTTTTTTGTTTATTTAAAAAGTGTAATAAACATGTTCACATATTTTGACTAAAAATATGTATAAAATATGTATATTTCTGTATGTATACATGAACTCTTTATACCCTTTGTTTTTCTCTATTAAAATATTTATAATTTACATATTGACTCTTAAGCACTTATTACTCCCTTGTCTGTCATACATTTTTAATTTGGTCTTATATCTTTCAATTTTCCTTGCAGTAAATTCTACCATACTTTGTATAGTAGATTACATAGGTTTTATTTTGTAGATCTGTTTATAATTTCAAAGCTCTTCCATAAGCCAAATTTATACAATGATAAACTATATTTTTGCCTAAAGATTTTCTTCCAGAATTCATTTCAGCAAATCACTTATACAAATACCCTCTTCCAGTGATTTAAGATGTAATTTTTTTAAGATGTAATTTATTTGGATATATTCTGAGACTTTGGTGTTGATTCTCTAACTTAGTATTTTAATTATTATAGCTTATGGTAATTGTATTAACTGGTTGATTATGACCTCTCTCATTAATCTCATTTTTCAAATTGTCTTCTAGTAATGGAGAAGTCTAGAGATAGGTTTTATTTCCTGCCTCTATTCACATCATATAATATTTGCCTGAACTTTGTATTGCTAAATTTATGCACATATATGTCCAATGTTAGGATCTGACATTGATTTTTCAATATGCATACATAGTACTTTATTCTTTAGTGCTGAACATTTTCATCTACTATATATTAGGCTTTCTCATCTCCTTCATTTGTGTGGGTGTCTGTTTTAGGGAAATGTTACTGTCTCTCTTTTCTATTCATCTTACATGTAATCTTCTTTGTACACTATTTCCCAGGATAATTTCACAGTGCGTATCTAATATTCATGTTTCAACTTTGGGGAGCAGGCTTAGTTTTTATATTGACTGTCTAGTACTGTGTTATTTTTGTTTCCTTGTAGTTCTTTAATCATTTTATTGAGTTTAATTTTATATCATTGCTTGCTGTTACTTCAAGCTATTTTTCTTCTTAAAATTTATGCTCTTAATATTTAGAGGGCCTAAATTATGCACATTAAAGAATGTTGAATAATTTAGTAATAATAAGATCAGAAGTTCATTTTCACAGTTATGTAGCTATGCTTTTCCAGGTGTTCTTCTTTTAGTTTCTTCTACAGTAACCTTGTTTTAAAATTTCCCACTAGTCCTGTTGAAGTATGAATGAGCACTTTATTTTAAACTACAAGAAAAAGTCTCTAAATGATTTCTGAACTCAGTCTACATTTTTACTCCCCCATAAGGAAAATAAATCAGAAATGACACATTTTGCATTTTGGTAATGTTTATTAAAAACAGGTGAAGACAAATTCTAGTCTGCAGATCCATAAGCAAGAAAAGCTACATCCCTACATGAAAAGTTTTGAGATACAGATTTTTTTAAATAGGAAAGGGCAGATAGTTTGACTATTAGGGATTAAAAAAAAAACATCATATTTATGCATTGATCATGATCTCGGACAAATTATAAACAAATACACTTGACTTTGAGAATCAATTTTCTAAGTGTCTAAAAAAAAAGAGGCAAGCAAGTCAGCCAAAAAAATCCATCTTCAGCAGAAAAATGTAAGACAAAGGCCTGCACTTACTAAAGTCCAACTACACATTATACACGTGAACTCAGCTTTGGATTTCCATGTCTGTCAGTCCCCAAGTACATAAACACAATCAAAGCACCCTATCCCTATTTTTTATTTATTTATTTATTTTTTTTTACATGGGCAGGCACCGGGAATCGAACCTGGGTCCTTGGGCATGGCAGGCAAGCACTCTTACCTGCTGAGCCACCATGACCCACCCTATCCCTATTTTTTTAAGTAAACACTTGACATAAAAAGATTCATTCTCTTTAAAATATGAATAATTAAACCAGGCTTGAAACTATTAAAAGCGTCTAGAGCAAAAGAAAAATGTGGCAGAGAAGCATTATTTTTGAAGAGAATCACTCTATCGAAAACGATTTACCAGGGAAATAGATGAGAATTTTTTATATACATATATACTCAAAAAATCAGAAAGTGCTTATAAACCAATATTAAGATATCATAAATAGAGAAGTAGCTCAGATGAATGCAGTTAACTAAGATGAAGGCTAAGAAACAAAAATGAGTTAAGAAAACAATTTTAAGAATGCAAAGTTGTAATAGAATAATATAAAAACCTACCAGAGAAGAATTTAAAGGACATAAAATTAATTTTTTACTATATGATACACATGACCAACTTCAAAATTCTTCCAAATTTCAGAGGAAGAAACACACAGCTGCAAGGTATAGAAATAATAAGAAAATACAATAGAAATAGAGGAAAGAGAAGTTTTCCTCTTAAAATATAGTGATTCCAGTACAAAATTAAATTCCAAGAAATCCTGTGAAACCAGTAATAAGCAAAGTCATGAAAAAGCAAATAAAAAAGTTTTTTTAAGTTTAAAAAGAAACTTTAAAAACAATTAAATATTCATTTCAAAATTAAATTTATGCTCTTAATATTTAGATGGCCTAGATATAAGCATATTAGATATAAGCATATCTTGATAAAATTTAAGGAAAAATGTGCGTATATCATAAAAGTAGTTAATTGTAACAAATATAAAGTTTGATCTCATCTTACAAGTTATACCAACAATAACTGATGAAAAAAATGAACAGCAAAGAGTGTGTTAAAAAACTAAATTTAAAAATCCAATAACTAGGTTTACAATGGCATTCATATATCTTTAAAGCAATTCAGAAAGGAAGAAAATTTAAGGGAAGCAAAGAACAGTGCTCATAAAACTACAAAACAAAAGAAAGAGGAAGAAGATACTTGCAAAAATTAAAAGAAAGAAAAGCATAAATAAAAATGACAGAAGTGAAATGAAGTATGAGTTAATAGTGAATATAAATGAGTTAATGTCTCCAGTTAAAAGTACAGGTTTCCATTCTTTGGGTTACTAATAAAGGATCCTAAAGCTAAGAAAAGAGCTGATTTTCTCTTCAAAACCCAGGTAGAAGATAGGACTGGAACAAAGGTGATCCATTAAATCTATATACAGAAGACCTAACCCACAGCCCCACCTTCAAATCTATGGCATAGAATGTCAACCCTTTTAATTCAATAAGGGATAGGGGATAGGGGTGGCAAGACCTGGAGAGTTTTTCCCAATAAAACTATAAAACCTTTTTGGAAAGACTTAGAAAGGTTTAAAAAGGTAGTATAACCCTGGCACAAAGTCATCCACATTATATAATTTAGGGAGAGCCAATCCTATGCACATTTCCCACCCCTCATTTGAAACAGGAAAACCTAACTCTATGTCTACACAGTAAGGCAGTAATAAATTAAAAGGCTGTGTCATTTTATATGCAAGCCTATTTCAAATTAGAAGTATATATACTGTTAAAGAGGATTTAAATGGTTAATTTAGAATAAAGAGATTTAAAATCTGATTTATTTCTCTGTAGAATGGGAATGCTGGAACCTTTTTCTCTGCCCCAAAATGTCAGTAACAAGATGGATTTTATTGGGACAGAACATGCACAAAAGAATTTGGGTCTAAATTCTTACTTAGGAGCAATATTTTTTATCTTCCGTTATCACTAACCTGAAAAAGTATTTTAAATATTTTAAGGTAATTAATTTTGAAATATTTGTATAATTCTGGTATTCTGATGTTGTCATATTTAGTTTACACTACTATCTTGCACTGCAGTTCCAAACTTCCATTCTTTATTAATTATTGACACTATGAGTTTTAATGGAAAAAGGCGAATTTAACAATGAAAGTTCCATTTCATAATGGTTTAAACCAGAGATCTATTTTTAGACTACAGTGTGCACAAATAGTCACATTTTGGAAAAATAATTTGGGCAATTACATTCTTTTGAGAAAATAAATGTTAGCATAGAAGAGTGAACCAAGTGAGTTTCCCAAATATATGTTTTACTGAGGACAAGCATATCAATACATAAAATTATGTAAATACATGTCCACATATTTGAAGAAAAATAGTATTTTGAAGAATATTTCAACTGTGTGTGGTTATGTTAACCAAAAATTCAGTTACTTAACTCAACATTTGCTGGTGAGCTCAGGTGGAGATTTTGCTCTGGAAGACAAACATATATTCATTTCTTTCAATAGTTCAAAAAATGAATTGGCCTCCACATCCTTACCAAGGCAAATACCTTCTAGACTATCATATTGTGCATCTAGTTAATTAAGAAAAACTTCAAGCTAAAATTTAAGCATGGTTCATTTAATCATCAAAAAATATTTATTTAGAATACTTTGTGCTCCCGACATGCTTCTAAGTGATGGGAATGAGAAGCACAAAGCAAAACAAATAAAAATAAGAACAACCTGGCCTTATAGAGTTTACATGCATATGTGCATGTATGTGTGAGCATGCATGTGTGTGCATGTGTGTATATGTATGTTAGGGAAGGGGAAGGACATAAAATAAAACATACAGTCAAGAATGCATAGCTATGAAAAAAAAAAGAAAGCAGAAAAGTGATATGACATGTATATGTTGAAGGAGGAGGGATGCTACGATAAATACAATGGCCAAGGGAGATGTGCAGACTTGAAAGTGTTGTATACCCCAGAAAAGCCATGTCCTTTAATCCTGATTCAATATTGTAGGGTGGAAACCTTTTAATTAGATTATCTTCAGGGAGAGATGGCACTCCCAATTGTGGATGTGGTTTTTTTGCTATATGGAGATGTAACTCCACTCATTGAGGGTGAGTTCACAATTAGTTTACTGGAGTTCTTTAAAAGAAGAAATATTCTGGAGAAGGCTCGGAGCAGATGCAGACACTTGGAGAACAGTTGCTTCAGAGCTTACAGAGCCAAAAGGAGGCCCAGGCATTTGGAAATGGAGGGTGCAGCAGACATCACTATGTGTCTTCCCATGAGCTGTTAAGCAAGCCAGAACCCAGAGTTGTGTCCCAGGGGAGCTAAGTGAGTGCCCACGGATGCCAATTGAGGAACCCCACAGGAAACAGAGGCTGAAAGCAATGGATCCCAGGAGCAAAGGACAAGCAGATGCCAGCCATGTGCCTTCACAGCTAACAGAGGTGAACCAGACAGCCTCAGCCTTTTTTGAGTGAAGGTAACCTCTTGTTAGTGCCTTAGTTTGGACATTTTCTCAGCACTAGAACTATAAACTTGTAACTTTTATTCCCTTTTAAGCAGTTCCATTACTGGTATCTGGAAGCTTAACAAATTAATCCAGGAGACGTCCCTGAGAAGGCAAAACTTTGGGAAATACCTAAATGAGGTGAAGGAATTACCCTTATAACTATTTATGGGAGAAATTTGCAGGTAGAGAGAAGAGCAGGAAAAGGTTCAAGGCAGAGATACACCTGGCCCCTAACTTCTCTGGAGTGGTTTTAGCAAGAGGGAGGGCATTGAGAGATGCAGCCCAAGGGGTCTGTGAGTGGGGTAAGAATACCAACTGTGAAGCCTGTAGGTTATAGTGGGGTTTTACTCTAAGATGAGAAGACTAGAAAATTTTAAGAAGAGTTTAAGTATAGTATATGCTTTTTTAAAACAAAACTAATCCTTAGCTTTTTTAAAACAAAACTAATTCTGAGTAATAATAGAATTAAAGACATGAGTTTCATATTTCTGTAAAATTTTATCAGCTTGTATTTAATTTTATGAAAAAAATTAGCATTGACCATCACTTAAGCTACATCTTTAAAATTATTTAATCATTTTGATCAACCAAAATAAATTATACTCAAACCTAAAAATTAAATAATTTTGTACCTGCCAGGGGCACCATCTCCAAACATTATTCAGCCAAATTTCAAAAATCTTACTGACAATGAATAAATGCATCCAAATGATTGGCATTATTTATAGCTGTGTACTACCAGCTATAAGGGACAATGCCACAAGTGACATTTTTCCCCCAATCTTGGCCTTAAAATTTTCAGCTATATCTCCAATTTGACTTATTTTTCCAAATGCTAGTTTTTGCTTAAGACATATAAGTTATATTGCCTCCAATAGATACATTTTTGTCAAATCACCATCTGTAATAAAATTACCATCTGGGCAAATTTGTAGCCTAATTCATGGCAATGTATCAAAGCAACATTGCTAATGAGATATACATTCAAAAATTAAGCCTGTGGAAATTTTAGTACATATTTCAGTTCATTAAGTGTTTCATCATTAATCTTTCCCTAGATCTGTGACAATCCATAGTATGATTTTTAAAAATATATTTAATGACAATTTCTGTTGTACTTGTTCATCAGGTATTTTAACACTATAAATATGTAGGAATATTCTTTAATTTCATTAAGAAATTATCTTTATTTTTATAAACAAATTATACTTTTCCTCTTTCTCATACTCACTTGGAAAGGTACAAAAATGGAGAGTATTTCTTTCTAGCTTGAAAAATGGTACAGGTATGATGATGAAAAACAACTAATGCACTATGGTCAGGAAGAAAAAAGGGAGTGGAAATTATACTAGAGATTGTTATAGGTATATCACATCTAAAAGTGGAGGCTATACTGACCTCCTGCCAGTTGCTTTCATTCAATAAAGCAGATTCGGTTTGCCAGATCTTCCAATTTGTTCCACATTCTACCAATCTGGATTTTTATGTGAAATCCACCATTGTTAAAAAATATTTAAATATTTTTTTCCAAAGCATTATGCAGGCTGGACAAATTATTTCTGAAACCTGTAGCTACCCTGCTTGTCACTACATTGTATTAAAAAAAAAAATTCCAAAATCCATTAGACAAGATTTACAGAAGAGGCAATTAGAGAGAATGTGGGAGAAGAAACATTTAAAAAATAACAGAAGAAAATTTCCCATGAACGAAGAAAGATATAACTCATTAATAGAATGGTATGCATTTGAGTAAAATTATGAAAAATAATAGCAACGAAAACAAAGGCCATATCTAAAAACAGGACAAATATGAAGACAAATACCAAAAAAGCTTCCAAAGAGCATGTGGGAATAAAAGATTGCACACAAAAGAATTAGAATCATTGACAATGTTGAAAGTAGGAAAGTAATGAACCAAAGCTTCAAACTTCTAAACGAAAACAGCTTGTAATCTAGAATTGTTTGCCCAGCAAAGGATTATTTTCAGACATGAAGCCTCAGAAATGTTCTCACAAATTGGTTTAGAATTAGCAAAGCGAGTGGACATCTTCCAGCAAGAAAAAAAATGCAAATCATAGAAATGTGGTATAAGAATTTTTTCCTTACCAACAATTTGGTATGAAAGATTTCACTGTTATAAAATTCTTTTAATCACAATCTGGTGCTCAAATTACAAACAAGATCAACATGAGATTAAGAGATTGACAAACTAAAAGTATACAATTCTTTGCTCATTTGGGGACGCATATAATGTCTAATTTTTCATATTATTCTTACAAAAATAAAATTTCACACACTCAGTAAACATTTAAAATTATTGTATAGGTGAAGAAAAATAAAATGCATAAATTCCCCCAAATTAAAGGATAATAATTTTGAATTAGACAAGAAAAAAATTGATACAGTAGAAGAGAACCCTAAATTAAAATACAAGCACAAAAAGATGTCACATCAGTGGAAAATGACAACTTTTAGTAATAGGGTTGAGATAATTGGCTATCAATTCTTTAAAAGTAAAAATTTAATCACTGTATCATACAGACCAGAAAAATGAATCTCAGATTATTGATTTAAAGACCTACATTTAACAAGAAATTGATATACTCTAAAATATACTAGAATATATTATCAGAAAACATGTTTATGAATCTGCAATAGGGAAGAACATCAATTAAGAAACAATGAGCAAAAGTAAACCAATATTTTAATGTGGTTCTGGAATTCATAGCAATGAGAACAAAAATAGTAGTGAGAAGTTAAAATATTCTGGAAAAAAATGCTATATTATACCTCTTTACCAATGATGAGTGTCTAATGTGTAAAAGTAAATGCAGCAATAAACAGTTACTAAAAATAATAAAAGATAGATATATGGTATTTAAAAATAAAAAGTTCAGTAGCTTTCAAATACGAGAAATAAATTCGTTTTTATAAAATAATGAAAAAGAGAGCCAGCTTATCCATTAAAATAGGGCAATTATGTAGTCTGAAACACAGAGCTGCTTCATCAAGAAAACTATAAAAATTTACTGAGTTACATAAAGGAAGACTTACAATTGAATTTTAAGCTGAATTGAATTGAAAATGTTGCATGATTATGGCTGGTAAGACTAGTCATTCAAACATTGCATTCTCTTCCATGTTTATTTACATTTAATGCAATTCAAATAAAAATTCCAATTAATCATGTGTTTATATGACTTCACATGGGAAAAAATGAATCCATGGTAATTCAGCAACAGAAATATCATTTTAGGAAAGAAATAGGGCAATGGGGAAAAAAGACACATATACCAACATCGTAATAGTCATTATAAATACAAGTGAATCAAAAGAGAAAATCCAGATATCAAAATAAAAATAAACAAAAGTATTTATGATGGAATAAATGTGACATTCAAAATCAGTGAGGAAGAATAGATTATTAAAAAAATTATATCAGAAAAACTAACTTTGGCAGGGGTCAGAAGACAAAATAAATCAAACTGTTAACTTGAGCTTTATTTCTCCAAAAGGTTTTTAAATAAATTTAAGAGTTAAATGTAAGAAAATTAAACTACGTGAAAACCAGAAAAATAATTTTAGAAAAAAAATACTATTTCATCTAAAAGAAGAAAATTCTTTCAATTTTGACACCAAAGGCAAGAACCAAAAAGAAATATAATGTTAAAAATAATGAACATAAATATTTAACTTCTGTACTGCAAGAATAAAGTATTATAAGAGATATTACAGAGTTGCTAAATTTTACATATAAAAAATCTTTTCAAATCAATAATGAAAGAAAATACCAGTAAAAAAAGTGAAGAAAAGGTATAAGCTGAACATTTATGAAAGAAACTCATGACCAATAAATACGCAAAATATTCAAATTTATTTGTAATCAAAAATGCAAGGAAAATAAAATCAATGCATGAGGAATTAGCAATCACGTTGTAAGTATATTTTGTATACGTAATAAAGACTGACATCCTCAAAATGTTTGAACTGTTGTAATTATTTAAATGTGGAAATAAGTTTTACCGCTCACAGAAAACTATCCATGATACTACCATCACTTAGGGAATGCATTTTTTATAAAAGAACCATATACATGTGCAAGAATTTGTTTACAAGTGTATTAAGCACACTATGTGGATGTTGGCAAAACCTTGGAAACAAACCTATTGTTCAGCATTTGGAAATTGATTAAATATATTGACAGAATGGCCAAAAATGCAATATTAACAGTCATAGTAAGTCATAGCATCGAATAATTCCTTAAATATAAAGAAATGTTTATGCTCTGAAGGGGGCAACATAGATTGGACAAGGCCATGCACTGTTTCCATAAGAAAAAAGCATTTGGTCCCTGAAAAATTTCCTTCCAGGACTTCTTAAATAGAAAATTCTTCCCTCTTTGCAATAGCTTTATTCCATCATTGCTACTGATTTCACTCCTTCCTTAAAGAGAAGGAATAACTGATATGGTTTGGGGTGTTTCAGGCAGAACCATCCTTTTTTGTCTTTTCAGACCAGCCTACCTGTCCTGTACTCTTTCGGATATGTGGTCCATGTTCTGCCTGTGATTAGGTGTATAAATTAAAATCTGGGTAAAATAGGAAGAAGTTTGGTTCTGTCAGAAGTCCAGACCCAATCTATAATCTAGCTTCAATAATAAACCTGACAACTTTATTTTCATTTTTCAAATTTTTAAATTATTTCACAGTCAGTTCTAAATTCAGAGGGGAGCAGGGATATGATTACTTATTTTTATCATTAAACTTAATGATAAGTATAGAATATTATGAAGAATAGATATAAAATAAGAAATCAAGATTAATAAACAATAAATATTAACACTTCTAGAGTAGAATCAAGAAAGGCTTGTATTTCCTTTTTATGTGATTTTTCTGTAAGTCTATAAATTTTCTAATTAATATATATTGTGTATATTTATTTATAAACAACTTTTACATGGAAGAAAATAGATGTGCATATTTATTAAATCGCTGAATAGAAGAATAACTTTTAAAGGAATGAGAAAAATCAGAAAAGAAAATGCACATGCTTTTAAATTTTTATATATTCTTAAATTTTCTGCATATCAAAAAATATATAAGAATTGGAAACCAATAATAAATTGGCAAAAAAGTAGGTATTACATGTCAGGTTAGAGTGTGTGATATATACGTGTATTATACATGAAAAGTTATTGTGATGGTTAACTTCATGTGTCAACTTGGCCAGGTTATGGTGTCCACCTGTCCAACTACTGGCGTGATTATTACTGTGAGAATATGTCACGGATTTAAATCATCAGTGAGTTGATTGCATCTATGGCTGATTATGTCTACACTCAGTAAAGATGAGAGAACTCTCAGTTGAACATCTTAAAGGGAGAACTGATGATTTCAGCAATCAGAAGGAATTTCTACCTCTATTTTAGTCATCCTGCTTCCACTGGGGAATGCATTGAAACTGTCACTGAAGTTCCCAACTTGCAGCCTTCCTTACAGAATTCAGGGTGGCCAATCTCCACTGCCACATGAGCCAATCCATATAATAAAACCCTAATATTTACATATCAACATATACATCTTGTCAGTTCTGTTTCTCTGGAGAATCCTGATTAATAAAGGCCTATAATGATGAAATGCATAAATATGTTTGTAATAGCATTATAGACTACTTTATAGCAATTGAAACTGGTATCTTAAAATAGTTACTAATAACATTAGGAAATGCCTGTTTTACAATATGGGAAAAAGCTATATAGAAAAAGCATTATCCATTGAAAAATAGGCTAGAAAAATATTTCAAAATATTCTTCATTGTATTCTTCAATATTTGATTTATGGCTGAGTATATTTCTTCTTTTATTTTCTGTATTTCCTGAAATTTATACAAGTGGTACAATACTTTAAAACATCACTACTCTTCAATAAATCATCAGACTTTGCCCAATCCTTTTGTAACACAGATGAGAAAAAAAAGAACTTTCACAGTGTTATGGCTTATGACAGTCAACCTATGCATATTTGAAGGCATAGAAGCAAGTAACAGGCTGAAAGCCTGAGGGAGCAGGGTTCCTGCACCTCAAACTGAATAAAAGCAACAGAGTTCGCATTTTGAGGGTCCCAGTGGTCTGAATATAAATCTCAGCAAGGTTTCTATTGCCCAAGTTTCTTAAACACTACTTTCAAAATGATAACCATAGCAACAATTAAACTACTGGGAGTGACAACAATGGGAGGGAGAAATATACTGGTTTTTAGATTTGATCCTGGGCCTTGCAGAAGGTGCTGGTTCTTGGTTCTGAGCAAGCGAGCGGGATGACTAATTAGATAAAGTTACACCTTGGGTCTGCTGCCCAGGTGGCAGCATGGGCTCGGCCTCAGTGCCATGAGATGTACGAGCACCATCAATAGTGGAGACTTAGACACCCATCTTCCTGGACACCTATCCTGCTCTGGAGTGTGGCTTCCATCGCCAAAAGCCTCCAAGTTGGCCCTTCTTTCAGACAAAGTCTAAACTCACTAAAACGACTTCAACTGCTGGTTATCTTATTTTTTTCTATTACTTTCAAACATTCTTGTTATTCTACATGCTAAGAAAATTAGCCTTCTCAGAATACGTCTCAGAATACTGAAGGAATATGCATAGTTCCTTCCCAGGGTGATGTTTTTGCATAAGCATGTAAATCAAGATGGAACACCTTCTCAAAAATATGGAATATTACCTCACCTTCGAGGCTTAAATGCCATCTGCTCCTCAAAGCCTAGTGGGGCAGTGCACTTGTAAGACTCTTGTCTTGAATGTTTCTCTCAGGTTGTTGGAAGCATTTTGATGGCTTTAGCCTTGGGTATCTCTTTTTCTCACACACACATTCATACATACCCCAAACTACCTATAGCATCCTCCCTTCAAAATCCTTGTTCAGGCCCTTCTTCCATTTAAGTTTTCCTGACAGCGACAAAGTCCCATGCAAAGTTTTCAGTACAGAAATATAATTATTTTACTACCAGCAATGAGATAGATATATGGACATTATAAAGGCATATATATGGGTTAGACAGAGTTTAGCTATACTTTTCATTGATTCATTCATTTATTCAAAAAAACTTATGGAGTCTCTATTATATGTCAAGTACTTTGATACATTAATAGAAATATAGCAATAAATAAAATCAGTGGAAGAAAGACAGTAAATCTGTAGATATATATTTTCAGGTAATAGTGAGTACTGAAAAGAGTAAGAGTTGCAGGAGTTAATTATGAATGAGCAAAGATTTCATATATCAGGCTAGTTTCCTTTATTCAGCTTTCAGGTCCAGGCTATCCTTAGTCAAGTGCTTTGAACTTTCTTTCATTTATTCAGAGGCATTTGCCAATGTCTTCTCTATTTGGTTGTAATATTCAGTATGTGATACTGTGTAGATTTCTTACCATAATGTCCTCAAATCTCCACTAATTCCTGAACCCACACCTCTTACAATGAGTCTTTGTAGCTCTTCTCATTGAAGGAAGTAACTTATTTCCATACTCCTTGAGTCTGCGTCAGTACTGGACTTGTGACTTGCTTTCGCTGACAGATTAGCTTAGTTCCTTAGTATGATTTCATTTAAATGTTCTAATCAAAATCAGATTTATTCTCTCAGCTGCTCAATTTTCTTGAAATAAAAGCTTCTATAAAATCCAATGACCTCTGTAAACTGGATCCCAAGTTTGTTCTATTGTTTTATTCTTTAAATCAAGATTTGCTTAGCATGAAATTTTTGGCATATATTATGATTTCTCTTAAATTTGGAACAGTTAGGGCAGAGCCATGACATGGTCATTGCAAAGCATATACAAAGTCATTATAGTTGTTCATCTTCAGTGAAGGTAACTATTTCATGTTACTGAAGCTGCCAGAATACAATATACCAGAAATAGGTTGATATTTACAAGGAGAATTTATTAGCTTACAAATTTACAGTTCTGAGGCCATGGAAATGTTCACATAAGCCATCAAAAGGAGAATACCTTCTCTGAAGAAAGGCTGCTGGCATCTGGGACATCTCTGGCACATGGAAGGATACGTGGCCAGTACCTGCTGGTTCTTCACTCCTGGGTTTCATTGCTTTCAGCTTCTGGCTTCAGTGGTTTCTTCCAAGGCTTGTTTCTCTGTGTGCTCTGGCCTTTTCTGTCCTTTGTTCTCTCATAAAATACTCTGGTAAAAGGATTAAAACCCACCAGGAATGGGCTGGGTCACATCTCAATAGAAACAAATCCAACCAAAAGGTACTACCCATCATAGGTCTGCACTCACAGGAATGTATCAAAGGAAGGTGATCTTTTCTGGGGTACATAATGGCTCCAAATACCACAGTAGACTAAAAGGGTAAATGCAAAACCCAAAAGTATTGTGTACTCAATATATATTTCTGCTCTTTAATTCCTGTGACTCAGAATGCAATTAAACAAGAAAAAGGTATACTTCCTGATATTGGACATGCAAAATATAAAGGAGTAATGTGAGACAAAAAGAACATAAAGAGGGGAAGCAGATGGACATGAGAACTATGAAAGTATAGGCTATTGAAGCTCAGTTGGTTTCTTTTCAAAATAATAGCTAAAAGATGTAGTTTGTGTGATAAAAATACCAGGGTAACCACAAAGAAAGGTTTTTTGTTTTTTTAAAAATATACAGAAACAAAAATAAAAAGGCATTAGTCAGGTACATTACAAATAATCAACTATACAGAAAAGGAGTTTGCGATAAAGGAAAAGAGAAATAAAAAATATATATGAGGCATACAAACCTAAGGAAAAAGTGGCTGAAGTAAGTACTGCCTTTACAGTAATAATACTCAATACTAATGGATTAATTAGCCAAATCAAAAGTCACAGATTGGCAGAATGGATTAAAAAGCATGATCTAGCATTCTGTTGTTTACAAGAGACCCACATTAGACATAAAGACACAAATAGGTTAAAAGTAAAAGGATGCAAAAATATATTACATACAAATACTAACCAAAAAAAGAGGTGGAATATATATAATAGTATCAGACAAAATAGACTTTAAGGCAAAAATTAATTCATGAGAAAAGAAAACACCATATATTAAAAAAAGGGCAATCCACCAAGAAGAAACAATAATCATAAATATTAATGCACATAAACAAGGTTATCCAAAATACACGAGACAAACACTGGCAAAGCTGAAGAGCATGAAGACATCTCTACAATAATAGTTGGAGATGTCAATTCACCACTTTTATCAATAGGTAGAATGTCTAGACTGAAGATTAATAAGGAAAAAGAGAAGTTAAATAACATGATAAATGAACTAGACCTAACAAACATACAGAATTGCACAAGAATACAGCATGATATACTTTCTTTCAAATGAGCATGGATTATTTTCTAAGATAGGCCACATGTTGGGTAACAAAGCAAGTCAATAAATTTTAAAAGATTTAAATTATACAAATGTAGATTCTCTGAACAAATTGGAAGGAAGCTAGAAATCAATTACAGTCAGAGAATAGGAAAATTCACAAATACATGGAAGCTGAATAACGAATTCTAAAACAATCAGTGGATTGGAGAAAAAATTACAGGGAAACCAGCAAATATCTTGATTCAAATGAAAATGGA
The DNA here is from genome assembly GCF_023851605.1 of Tamandua tetradactyla. NCBI lineage: Eukaryota > Metazoa > Chordata > Mammalia > Pilosa > Myrmecophagidae > Tamandua > Tamandua tetradactyla. The sequence continues at coordinate 180,919,203 of NC_135331.1, read as the reverse complement.
ACACAATGTATCAAAACTTATGAGAAGCAGCAAGGAAATGATGAGAGGGAAATTTATAGGCTTAAATATGCACATTAAAAAACAAGAAAAACTAAAATTAAAGATCTAACTGCACACCTTTGGGAACTAGATGAAGAACAGCTAACTAAACTCAAACAAATAAAAGGAAATAAATAAAGATTAGAGCATAAATAAAAGAAAGTTAATTAAAAAGTAATAGGGCCTTAGCAGAATCAAAATTTGTTCTTTGAGAAGCTCAATAAAATTCACATACCCTTAACTAGAATGACAAGATAAAAAAAGAGTGAAGATGCAAACAAATAAAATCAGAATTAGAGGGGGGACATAACTATTGACTCAACATAAATAAAAAAGGATTATAAGGTGTTGTAAGAGTAGCTCAGTGGTAGAGCCATGAGAGAGACTGGGTTCATTTCCCAACCCATGCACCTCCCCCCTACACACACACAGACACACACACAAAAAAAACAGTTATAAGAAGATACTGTAAAACTCTATGCCACCAACTTAGACAACCTAGGTGAAATGGACAAATTCCTAGAAACATTTGAACTACACTGAAACCAGAGGAAATAAAATGATCTCAATAGACCAATTACAAGTAAAAAGATTGAATAAGTCATCAAAAATTTCCCAGCAAAGAAGAGCCCAAGACTAGATGACTTCACTGATGAATTCTGCCAAACTTTCCAAGAAGAATTAATACCAATTCTACTCAAAGTCTTCCAGAAAATTGAAGGAGATAGGAGGTAACCTCCTAACTCATTCTACCAGGCCAGCATCACCTTAATACCAAAGCCAGATAAAAATACTACAAGAAAAGAAAATTAGAAACCAATTTCTCTTAAAAATATAGATGTAAAAATCATCAACAAAATACTTGAAATTTTAACTCACAGCAGATTAAAATATTATACACCACGATCAAGTGGGTTTTATTCCAGGTATGCAAGGGTGGTTCAAAATACAACGCATTATCATAATGAAGGGGGAAAAAATAACACATGATCATCTCAACTGAGAAAGAAAAGACATTTGACAAAATCCAGTATACTTTTTTGATAAAATCACATAAAACAATAGGAATAGTAGGAAGCTTCTTCAACATGATAAACAGCATATATGAAAAACCCACAGTTAATATCATACTCAATGGTGAAATATTGAAAGCCATCCCTCTAAGATTGGGAACAAGACAAAGATAACCACTGTTGCCACTATTATTTTACATGTGTTGGAGGTTCTAACTAGAGCAGTTAGGCAAGAAGAAGAAATGAAATGCATTCAAATTGGAAATGAAGGAATGAAAGTTTCACTAATTGCAGGTGATATGATCCTGTATACAGAATGTCCCACAAATTCAACAACAAAGCAACAGTACTAGTAAATGGATCAGCAATGTGGTGGGGTAGAAGAGCAATATGCAAAAATTAGTAGCGTTTCACTGTCAATAAATAATTAACATAAAACTACTATCCTGCCCTTTACTTGGAAGCATTTATGTTCTTGAATCTATTGCCTTCACAGTACATTCTATCATTTATCAATATAAAATAATTATATTTGTTCCACTGAATATTCTGGTCCTGAATTCTATTTCATATAATTTTAACGTTGGCACACAAAGATTGCTTTTGGTTGCATTTGGCTCTTATATTTTTTGTTGTTAATTTTCAAACTTTTCCTTCATTTAATTTTCAAATTTTTCTGTAATTTTGTTCGTTTACAAATGTTTTATATATAAATATGTCATTTTGTAAACATCTTGTGGCTAAATTTCATTTTTGAAATATCATTTTTGCCACTCAATTTGAAAATTTCTGTCTTTTGATAAAAAATTTTGTATTATAGAAGTTTTACTTGTTTTTTCTTCTATCAATTTATTTTATAGCTTCTATTTTTAATGTTTCTTTACCATTTTCTTTCTTTATCCTTTCTATAGTGACCAAGTTTGTTTTTCCCCTATTCAGGATCTGGAAGTTATACATTTTTTTTTTCCTACTAAGGTTTACTCATTTTAAAATTCATAAATGTATTTGAACTATATATCTTTATTTCATTAATTTAAAAAATTATATAAGTAAAACATAAATAAAAATTTTAAACACATTTAAACCATTCAAATAAGACCAAAATACATGGAGTGAAAAGTAGATCCCCTTCCTGATGCCCCAGTCTCATTGCCCTCCCCACAGAAAGGCACTGCCCTATGTCTAATGTCTCCTTAACCAGACTTTTTTCTATGCATTTGTATGTGTGTGTGTGTGCAGATTTGTAGTTTTTACAATAAAACCTAAATAGGATTTTAAAAACATCACTCTGCTGTTGTGATCAGGGAGCATGAAGGCTAGTTGGAGGTTACCGCCAAGGTTCTCAAGGTTAAGTGAGAAATATTGGTATTTGAGCTAAGGTGAGAGTGGAGGGAAGCTGGCAGGTGTGGTTAGATAGTGAAAGTGAGTGACAGGATTTGCTGAGCGTGGGTGATGTGTGTGGTGGATAAAGAGAGTCAGGGAGGACTCAAAGGTGTTTATGAGAAGGCTGGAGCTGCCATCCCCTGTGTTGTAGAGAATTCCTGGAGAATCAAGAGTAAGGGGTGGAAATCAGAGGTCATTTGGACACATAAGATTTAAGAAGAGTTTTAAATATCCAAGTGAAGATGTTGACCAAGCAATTGGATACCAAGACTGGGTTCGGGGAAGAGATTCAGGCTGGAAGAATTGTATGTGTCTTCAGAAAGAAATGACATTTAAAGCCAAGAGGCTGAAGGAGATCACCAAGAATTCAGTAAAAAGAAAAGATGAGAATCTGGAATGCTGCAGTGTTTACAGTTGTAAAGAGGAGGAAAGAGAAACAAAAGAAAAAGCAAGGGTATAGATTTAAGGTGACAAAATTACCGAGGAAGTGAGGCACAAGAAAGTGTTTTGAAGAGGAGGGAGTGATCAACCATAAAAAATGCTGTTTAAAGTACAGCAAGATGAGGACCAAAAATCACCAGGAGGTCATCAACGTCCTCAAAAAGAGTAGTTTTTAAGAGCAATTTCTAAGATGATAGGCTAAATCTTTAAAAATACCAAATATCATTAAAACATTGAAATCTTTAAAGCAATTTTAAAAGGTATAGCTTTATAATGCTAATTATCCATTTAAATGTTTGACTAAAAGTCTTAAATGCTATCCAGTTATTCAGCATAGTAAAAATAGAGCCATAATTCAAAAACCTCCCATTGAAATTAACTTTGTCCCTCTCTTGAATAAAGATTTTTTTATTCAATTTCCTTTGAATAGATTTGAATGTCCAAATTTTAGTAATGAATATCTTATGTTCTATATCATTACATTTTGTGAAAATTTTCATTTAAAAATATTTTTAAGACTGCTTTTTAAAGCCTGAATAGAATGTCAGTATAAGAGATTTTCTTTAGTTTTATCATTTTATTAACCCATGTAGTTTTGCTGTTACAAAAAAAAAAGTTGTGCCTTTTATTAGAACTGAAGAGTGAGTCGTGCCTCTTTATCCCTATATTGAACCATTTTACTTTAAAAAACCACTATGCAGAACATATTTCGGTAAAGTGGTCATTAAAGATTTTCTAAACCTCACCAGATGGACATTCTTTCATGTGTTCCATTGTAACTCCTCAGAATAGCTAAGGGTCATTACTCTCCAGTTTGTCCAGGACTGAGGGATTCCCCAGGACCCAGGACTGTCAGTTCTATTGCTGAGATAGTCCAGGCAACCCAGGGTGATCAGACACTCATTCATAAAATCTCACCTCCCCCTAAGAGTCTTTCTCCACGCATTTATTCAACAATGGTTAAGAGTATAGGTTCTAGATTCAGAGAACCTGGATTTAAATACTGGCTTCATCCCTTGCTGTTAAACCCCCTGGGCAAATTACTTTACCTGTAGGATGAAATGAAAGTGATTATAAATGCCTAGCCCTGGGCCTGGTACACAGCAGGTACTCAAGAGCTGTAGCTATTTTTATTATGGGTTACAGCAATATGTGTCCCATAAATTCCTTTTCATAAGGAACTTAAGCTGCTCCTACTCCTAAGTTTAAGCAAATAACAGTGACCAGCCACCAAAAAAATAAAACCTGAAGAATATGGAATTTAAAGTAAATATATGAAAGACATCCTTGTGGTAAAATCTGAAAAAGCTATTAGAAGTTTTAAACTCTCTTTGGAAACCTAGGGGCTAGGAGTGGGAGGATGTTATGGAAAGTGAAGTTTATTTTTTTAAAGATCAAATTTTAAGGTTGAATTGTTCATACTAAGGTGCAATACCTAATTAAGCCTGGAGTTGTAGAAATCAAATTATCTGATAAAACCTCATTTTATACATGTCAAAACTGAAACCTGAGAGACATATTATCTCAAAGGCATCCATCCAGTTAGCAGCAAAGGCAAACTTTGAGCTACCAGAGGCAGATCCAGTCCTGCCTTCTTTATCTCTACTTCCCTGGTGCCTTGAACAGTTCCTGATGCATAACAGGCACGAATAAATATTTGTCGGCTAACTGACTCACTGATGGAGAGAATAAATAAATGACTAGATGGATGGATGAATGCGAACAGGGAGTAATATTGATTCTTAGCTCAGAGTTTCTCTTTTTTATCCATCCTCTGCACCCAAAATTGACCAGGACACTTTCTAAAGATGCTTTTGCCTTATTCCTTATGTCTCTGTAAGTTTCTCTTGAGTCAGTGTATACAGTACAAACACACATACACAAAATAGAGGGTAAATAAACAGTAAGCAGAAAATAGGCTCTTTACTAAGACCGGAGAGCACCACTGAAAAATACAGTCGATAGACTGTTGATGGGTGAAAGAGAAAATTTTCAAATAAATTTGGGTTCCATTGAGAAGAGGGAAGTCCCATTGTGTTGATTTACTTTACCAAATGCCTCATGTAGCTACTGAATTCAGTCCATTTATCTAGTTCTCCATAGCTGTGCTCAACTTAGACTCTCTTGCAAGAAAAAAAAGATTTCTCTATAAACCCTCTGCATGGTTTTCCTGGTGTGAAGAGATATATTAATAGAAAAGGAAATTCTAAAAGCAGTACTCAGCATTGGATACAAGCCTACACTACAAGCCAAAGACAGCTTTATTCCTCAGCATGCCTAAATATACCTATGTGGATTTAAAAAGTTGTCATTGAATTGCTGCTCATGCAGAAGAGAGAAAATTAAATGGGAGACTATTTAAAGAAAATTAAAACTAATAGAAATATCAGATCTACAAAGTCACTGCTTTGCTTCAGAAATCACTTAGTGCCTCAAGTGTGAAAGCACAGATCCCTAATGGATTTGGATGTTTCCGTTCTAATTTGTATTCCTTTGTGACTCTGGGGAGGAGTAGGAAAAAAGCTATCTACAAGAGTGGTTGTGTTCTTCCTTCCTGGGCTTTTCTCCTTATAAATCTTGGTCCTAATATCCATTTTTATAAATCTTTGTAAAAGTACAATACAGGTCCACTGCCATACAAAGAGAAGGTAAGCTTTATACTCAAACATAATATCCTCGAGTAAGAAAATCAATGAGGGAGGTTTAATTTTTCCATTTCATGAGGTATCTTGGGACCCATTAAGTTACTCTGCCACAACTGGTATTTTTCCTATGGAGCGTATACCCTTTTCCTGGAAACATGAATCATTGCAAAGATTAATGCAACTTAATTTTTCTCTGTGCCATAATCCTCAAACCTATTCTCCTCTAATTGAATGGTATTCTACCAAATGGCATGGAAATATTCATGCACAAAAATGCCAAGAACTTTGTGAAACGCCCCCATGGCAGGGACATCTATAGTCAGAACCCTCTGAAGATCAAGTGAGAATCAAACTGGAAATAAAGAATATTTGTTAGAAAAATGATCAGAATTAGGGGAGAAGGCAAGGTGGGTACGTGGGACTGGTGATCTAACATGAAAAGCACTTAATACAGTGATGCCACCTAGTTTACATACCATAAATAGTAGGCATTGTGTCGATGTTAATGTCACAGCTGTTGTTGTTGTACCTAACAGATTTAATTCTTAAAATATATCCTCCATAGCCCTGAGAAATACATCATTTGAAATTCTCAAATTAGGTGGGTTAAGCCCTAATGTCATTTGTCAAACTGTAAGCCTCTTCCAGAATATCTCTGTAGGTTTCTGACTGAAGGACTCTGGACTGGTTCTGATAGGCTCTAACTGAAAAATTACCCAGCCAGAGGGGCAGAAAGGAATTTGAAGGCTATAAAATGCATGAGTCCATCATGTTATCACTGTTAGGTAACAAGTTAGAGTGTATGATGACAGATGGAGAGAAGGGGGGCCAACTGAAAGCAGTCCTGCTAAAACTTTAGCCTAGAGCGTCTCTAAATACAACTACTCATTTCTAGGCCTGTCAAGATCCATTGATTGATTAAATAAACTCACACTAAGAGATTACTATGTTTTAGGCAGTATATTGGGTCCTGAGAACAGACGTTCCTTCTTCTCTAAAATTCTCCCCAACTTGGGAGAATGGTAGAATGAGACCATGACGGCTAGTCTCTTAAGTCTCCTTTAGGACAACTCTGTTTCTCCCTATCTTTGCCTCAGTGCAATGTATGTTTTGAAGAAACTGCATGTATCGTCTTGTAGAATTTCTCATAGTCTAAGTTAGCTGACTGCATCCTAGTGATGCAATCATCATGTGCCTCTCTGTTCTATGTTTTGTGTAAAACAATAGTTGGATCTAGATACTTGATAAGCTTAGGTTACTGCTTCTGCCGCTACTGTTGCTGCTAATCATTATTATTATCAGCCAGACTATGTCACGTGTGGTGCAGTGCTTTTCCTCTGAAGGCACCTGGTGGAGGTTCTTTCTTTGTATAATGTTATATCATTAAAATTTCCTATTTTTATTTATTCATTCTGTGTTGTCAAATGAGGAAACACTAATGCTCTCTTCAGCTGAAGTTCATCTGTGTCAAGCACAACGCTTCTAGGAAGATAAACTTCCTTAATCTACTATCTGGTTACTTAATGGTAGAGTTTTCATAGAGGAAAATAGGATGCTTGATCCTTTCTCTTTAGGCAACATTTTTTAAGAAATTGAATTGATTTATTAGTATTTTCCAAAGTTGATTGCATTTAGTTATGAATATGTTTGTATATGCAAATAAAGCAAACGTCTTTTTCTGTTATATCCCTTTGTTATATAACATAAGTTGTATTAACTTTATATCATAGTATCTAAGTCACAGGATATCAAGAGAAGGGTAAATATCACCAAAGGATTTGCATTCTCTTCTGGAAAATGGGTTAATGCATTTTTGGTCATACAAAGGATATCATATTAGACAGAAGTATGACTTTGTTTTTAACTTGACTTGGAGATTATGTATGGCTTGCAGAAATGTTTATGTGTATCTAGGCATGCACTGTGGTAGTAAAGTTTATGCGTCAACTTGCTGAGTTACGGTGTTCAAGTGTTTGGTCAAATACTGGCCTAGATGTTACTGTGATTATATTTTGTAGATGTAGATAATATATACAATCGGTTAACCATAAGTAAATATGGCTACTTCCCATAATGCAGGTGGCCTCATCCAGCCAGTTAGAAGTCATAACAGCAAGGACTGACGGTTTCAGAGTTGAGAAAAATTTCAGCTACAAGACTTCAACATCAATTCTTACCAGAATTTCCAGCCTGCCAGCTACCCTGAAGGAATTGACACAAGATTTCAATATTATCTTTACTGTAATATCCTACAGAATTTGGATTTGCCTGCTTCAACAACCACTAGAACCAATTCCTTAAAATATGCGTAAGGAAAATGATGTGTATAGTGTTATATATATATATATATATATATATATATATATACTTATTCATCATGATTCCCCAGCACCTAATATAGTACTTGTCTATAAGAAAATATTTATAAAGCTGAATAATTCTATAGCTTTCTTGCATAAATTCAATCTGATTTAATATGTTATAATTTTCTCAATTGGACTGGAAAGATCACAGGCTTTACAAAGGACAATGACAAGAAATAGGGCTATGAAGAAAGTTATCAAGTAAGTAAAAGTTAATAATTTGTCTACAGAAGTGGGAAGAAATCTGTGGGTGAAGGAAACAAGAAACCAACCAACTTTGAAAACAGAACTATTATCTCCTTGTAATTGAAATATGAAATATGAATTATTCTGTATAGAATGCGTATGCTCATTTAGAATGCAAAGCAATACAGAACATGTTAGAACTTCATTCTCACAGGTTGTGTAATTAAAACAAATGAGTTTCCATTCACACAAATCCTACCCAGGTTATTTCAGAAGGCTCTATTTGGAAGAGAAATGGATATGTTAATATTTTGTAACACTAAAAGATATGAAGTGAGCATGCATGCTTTTCCTCAGTGATGATTTTTTTTTTTAAATAGACCAAGGTTAAAGAAAACAAAAGACATAATAAGGCACACTTAAAGAGAAAAAGACAAAAGAACTGGACAAGCAAAGAGTTTCATTTAAAAACTCATTTTATAGTATACTACATTTTCGGCACTATCTTGCAAATGTTAGTTATTTGACTAGTACAAAGAAAAAAAATTCCCGCCCCTCAATCATCAGCTGAGAATACATCATGTTTATTGTTCCCTTTTTGATCAAACTTCTCTTCAGGGCCCAAATATTTCTGAGGGAATCTTTACCAAAACGTAAAAGAAAAGGAGTCCCAGAACGGCCCAAGCCTTCTCAAGAAAGAATACCAAAGAAATGAGCCAAAGGAAATAAAGGCACAGGCCACGAATTCCTAGAGCACCAACCCGATCTCTGAGGAATCAGAAGACACAGGAGATTTATTAAGAGGGTTACTCTAATTGAAATCCAGGTGCCTAGCTCATCATGCATTTCTTTAACTCACCCACCAAGTTAAAAAAAAAAAATTACCTAAACAGCAAGTGATTGCAACTTTCAATGAAAGAACAACCCAAGGATATAGGGATTTGGGGGATACCAAAATTCATGAAATATGAAATATTTCATCACTCCCCAAGGAATTTTACAGTAGAGAAGGCAAAGTACTGGGGAAGTTAGATTGAGATCCTGACCTGATCCATCATGGGAGCTGATGTTATTTTTCATGCACTACACTTCAGAGGCAAGGACTATATTTATCTATAATGCTAATGAATGCAAATGCTGCAAGGCCATAAAATAATGCTTTGCTAAGACATCACAAGATAACTGCTGAAGGAGAAAGCAAATAAAGGAGGTAAATTAATTCCAGTTACAGGGAAACTTGTACTTTAGAGCTTTTTCATTTTTAAGAAATACGAAGCAAGAGGAATACGGTTGACATTGAAGCATAAGGGATTTGGGTTAGACAGTAGGAAAAATTCTAAAGCAATGTAAAACGGGAAAGCAGTAGCCAAATTTTGAAGCTGAAGCTCCTCTCTTGAAGAGGAATATTATTTGTTTACATGTAACAGTCATATTTCATGCATGAGAATGATAAGGTATCATCTGCTTCTTAGAATATTTGTTTTAAAAAAATCTGTAAGCATTTGTTTGGGGTTTTTTGTTTGTTTTTGGTTTTTGTTTTGTTTTGTTTTTATAGTAGAAAAGGTATTTATTTTTAGGACAGAAAATGGAAGGGAGAGTGAAATGATTTCTTTTTTCTAGGAATGGTGGATATACTTTATCTTGGGCAACTGTTGCTGGTGTTATCTATGTTACTTTATTTAAACCACATTACTAACCTCTGAAGTTGGTTTTATTATTTGTAGGTTTATTATCTGTAGATTAAAGATAAGGGAATCGAAGTTTACAAAGTATAAAGTAATGACTCAGAATCACACAGGAAGGGGCAGAATAGGGAGTCAAATCTTGTCCAGTTATCTCTGGAAAGTTCATGCTTTTCCCCCAGTACTTTATTTTTTAATACAGTCCTCAAAGCTGTTTCAAGCGCTAAAAATTTGTATATTTTATTCTAACTGGAGATGTTTATTTCTTTGTTCCTGTAAATCTATGAAACTCATTATTTCCCCTCTGCTTCCTTATAATCAAAGGAAAGAGAAGTACTCATTTCAGAGCTGTCTAGATGAGATGTTCCTCACTCTTGAACTAAGAAAGTAGGATATTAGGGGAAAGAATGGAATGTTTCACAATTAATTGGAAGGAGTCGGTCAGCAGATAAGAACAGTTGATGACGAATACAGAAATAAAGGAGAAAGAATCAGTTCAAGGGAAAGAATGTTTTCATTGTACATGAGCTCCTGATAATGAGGTACCTTGTGATGTAAAAAAGAAAAACTAAATCTATTTGGATGGGATCCAAAATGCTCTTCCTTACAGTTGAGAGGACAGAATGAAATATCAGAGTATTATTTTGTTGGAACAATAAGATCTTCAAGCCAAGCCAAAATATTTGACATTTACAATTTGTTTCTTAAAAACAGCAATATTTCCCGCAGCCTGCCCATGCCAAAAAACCAAACCAAACCAAACAAAAACAGTAATATGTACCACATTTGTAAATACATGGATTATATCCACAGTATTTCACAGAAGATTCCAAGTTAATAAACCCACCATGGTGTTGAAAATGTACCTCCTATGTCCAGAAAAAACTTATTCTGAATATTGGATACTCCCTCTAAGAGAGAAAAAAAACCTGCTGATCATAATAAGGAGGAATTACTACTTGTTCAATTTCTACTAAGAAAGTTCCTTAACTTTTACTTCTTTGCAGCAGCAGAGAGAAGAGACTTCATGTAGCACATCATCTAAATAGGTATTATCCTCAATGATTATACTGCCAAGCTTGTATGAGTTGCAAATTCATCATTTATCCAAGGATGTGATACTTTATTTGTTATATGTGAAATTCTGTGCATTCTATGAATACAATATTATACAATGAAAAGCGATTTTAGGAAAATCTAGGGCACACCTCTGGTTTTACAAATCAGAATAAACCGACTGCTACTCATCGGTAGTACCTTTTCACTATAGACTCAGAAATGAAATTCCCTCAGGGCTTATGATATTTCAGCCCTTTGATGATACATGCCATTAAAATATCTGTGTCTGGTTTCCACACCATCTTTTCTCTCAAATAAATGGTGTACCATTCCTGAATGAAGTGTTCCCATTTTAATTGTGCCCTCCAATGGGGTGATTTTCATCATAAGTGATTCAGATAATGATTTCATAGTTGGAATGCAAAGAAGATGTAAGTCTCTTTTTTCGCCTAACATTTCTCACTTCACTGAAGTGTCATATAGAGCTAGGTTTGATAAAAATACATACGATGGTATTTAAACATTGACATGTAATATCTTGTAGAGTGGGAAAGAAAATATTTCTAAAAACAAAATGGCACTTACAATATTTACCAAATTAGCAAAAGTGGAAGAGAATATATTTTACTCTCAAAAGAAGAGAGTTGTCATAAGAATATGCTTAATAGGTACCAATTAAAGGAGTTGATCAGACCATATACGGAGATGTTTTGTTGTTTCTCCAAATAAGCATATTTCTGAAAGCAGAGTGAGGAAGCAGAGAGGATCTTGCCCTAGAATTTAACACTTTAAAATAGCTCCACTCAAAAAAAGTTGGTGCTCATTTTCCACCCAGACACATCTAGATGTATGGGGAGGAGGGGTGGTTATTCATAAACCTTTTGCACAATGCTTGGTTTCCAAGGAGATAAAAGGCTTTACAGAGTATCAATAAATAGCCTTTTGTAGATTTTTGTTTGCTTGTTTTAGAGTGTGGCTTTTTTCCTCAGGAGCACAAGTCACTTAATGATTATTAAATCTTGAATTCTTTAAACAGACTATAATGAATACTAACTTTGGATCACAAAATTCAAGTTGAGAGTAGTTTATTCCTCTCACTGATGAATTGAAGATCAAGAAACAAAATTGTTGCATATCTTAAACTCTTAGTCCAGTATATAATTGTCAGTGCACTAGAAGTGAAAGCATTTTTCTCCTTATCATGTATCATGGTTTGGGAATTAATGGGAAAATTTTTGTTAACATGCATTCTTATAGCACAGTCGGAAAAAACACAGACCGTAAAATCGGAGGGCCTGATTTAAAATCCCAGCCTTTCCCTTCACTTAGAAACCTTGGATGATTTGTTCAACCACCAAAATACTGCACTCTGTAACTTTCCTTCCTCTATGTTGAAATGGGTTAGTAACAATTCCTGTCTTGTTCAGTTTCCCTGAGGAATGAATAAATGCATATAAAGCATTTCAGATAGTGACTAGTACATAATATATTCCACTTACTACTTTAACCATGAAAATATAGTGTGAACGGTAACAATATATCTTATTTGTTGAACAGTTTTTGTTCCTTTGTTTTTTAATTCTAGGGTTGCTAACTCAAATTCCCCCAGATGTCAAGCAGAGGGAAGTCACTTCTTAGCTCTAGAAATTACTGCCACAGCAGAACATGAGTTCTAGGTCATCTAAGTTTTTCAATAGCCAAAAATCTGAATTTTCAAGTGCAATTCCTAGATATTTAAATGTTTGCAACAGATTCAAAACAGTCAATCGCATATGCCTTGACTCCTGACAATATACAAACTTTACATTATGATTGGCATCTGTTGCAAGTATAACATAGAATGATTTCAATGTTTGTGTTTACATATATTCCTTGAAAAAACTTCCCTTTCTTATGGACTTACTTTATTTTTATGTCCTTGGTTTCCAAGGCGATAAAAGGCTTTACAGAGTTTTCTGAATTGGTTTTTATTTAAATTCCCTATCTCTCTCTCTCTCTCTCTCTCTCTCTCTCTCATTCTCTCTCACACACACACACATATACACACAGACGTACAAATCTTACTGTAAAAATGCAAGTAGCTTTTATCAGATATATTGAAGAGTGTTTGAGTTCGAGTGCATGAGTGCATGTATGGTGTAGAGGTACACATATATTCATATTTTCCCTCAGTACGTTTTTGTATTTTTCCAACTTTTTATAAAAAATTATTCAAATATTCAGAAAAGTTGAAAGAATACAATAAACACCCATTTAACAACCACTAAAATCTTTCTATATTTGCTTTATACATATTTCATTTCTTTTTGTTGGCTCATTTGAAAGGAGTTGTAGACATGTCCCTTCATCCCTACATACTTCAACATGCATTTTCTCAAGATTTTTTTTTAATCTGAGCACTAATTGGACAATAGAGTTCCTTGTTTCCAAAATCATGAATATTATTGTGCTGCTTTTATGTTCTGCTCATTTGTGCATTAATTGTACCTTACTTCATGTAATAAATATTACCAAGGACTTTCAATTTGTCTGATGCTATACTGAGACAAGAGATAAGAGAACTGGTATTGACACTTCCAAATCACAATGTAAAGGCAAAGACAGCCCTTTGTGAAGCAAGATATAAGTGCCATGATAGAGGCAAGAAGGGGGCAGCATAGGATTCTAGGAGATACCAGAAATCAGAAGTAACAAGCAGGGGACAGGATCAGAGCTGAGCACTTGAGGAGTGCTTTGGCTGAGACATAAAGGATGAGATGGTATGGTTCAAACAATTTAGAATAGGATACTCCAGGCCTTGCATGGACGTGTGCCAAGGTGAAAGGAAGCATGATGTGTTCAGGATATAACTATGGAGATCTCTGTGTAGCTAAAGTGCATATTGCATGCCAAGAAGGAACCCCCCCAAAATGGCTAGTCATGTTCAATGTGATCATATTTAGCTTTGAATAACCATCATGATTCCAGAAAGCATTCCAATTATTTTAGACAGAAATGGATTTTAAAAAGGGACTCAAAGACTTGGAAAATATTAGAAAGACTGAAGCACGAAGCCAAGCAGGGGTCTCCAGGAATAGCCCTTAGAATTATACAGAGTTCCGACCTCTGAGGGTGCTTCTGAAACTGAAATCAGCAGCTGCTGCCATGCACCTCAAGGAGCATGACAGATACTAATGTCTAATCTCCTGTCACTTACAACTTGCTCCATGATGGTTTTAACTTTTCTTAACAGTTTGGCGATTTTACATCACCAGCTTCTTTCAGGAAACGAAGATACATTTAATCTAGTTCAGGAAAGCAGAACCCATTTAGACCAACCACGTGCACGTTTACCTTTTCTCCAATAACTTGGCTTCATTCTCCTGTTACCAATAAATGGTCTAGCCTTAGGAGTATGAAGGTTACTCTATTTAACAGAGAAAAGATGGAAACAAACAAATAAGAGTTCTGTATTATGTTTCACTTTTCTTGTATTTTTCACATCTCGTTTCAAACACCAAGCCGAGGCTTGCGTTCCTCTTTTTCTAGCTCAAAATTTAGGGAAATTGCTATTGAATCTCCTTTCCTTTTGAAAGCTAAGATCAACTGAATCTTTTCACAGAACTTGTTGAGATTTGTACTTAAAATCTAAAAGTCAAGACAGACTAACATTTCCACATTCCGTCACATCTAGTATATACTCTAATAGCGGTTAATGGATTTCTCCAGTTCACACAATAATTTACACACAGGCTAAATCCAAAGAAAAGCAATCTGCATCATTTCGTAAAACTTGCAGGTAAACAAATTCTGAATGTGGCAGTCCATCTTTGTATAGAAAAAGGTAACTGGTGGATTGGAGCTGACTGCATTTTGGCCATTTCAGGTTCTCGTAAAAGGGCAGTACATAAAAGTATGGTGATAAAAAGCTAGCAGAATGTTATAGAAGAACAAATTTCTCACAAGACCCCTGCATGTCGTTCAGGTTAAATCTAGTTATCTAAAATCTCAAACTGCATGAAATTCAACAAGCAAATACTATTTTAAACATAAGCATCATAAATGATATTAAAGTAAGAAAATTCCCCTTGTTATCCCATAGCCCAGAGAATAGCTGGGAACTGATCAAAATGACTACCCTTCCCTCTAGGCATTAACAGCCTTGCTAAATGCATAACAGACTTATGCATTTAGAAATAAACAAAAAACACTAAATGATTAAGGGTCTACTTAATGTTGTTCGCCTTGAAACACACACACACACAACACCACATGATTAATGAACCTGAAACTTATAGCTTCACGAAAACAAGTTTGCTAACCCAATTTTTTTTTTTTTTTACCTCAGTCCAAGCAATTGGATGAAAAAGGGTTCTCTACACAATGATAGGCTAGTGAAACTTGATTTTACAATTAAGTAAAAATTTCAGGGTGCTAAAATACAAAAGGTTGCACTCTATTCTAGGAGTTGTATGAAATTACAATGGATACTACAAACAATGTCAAATCTGTCACCTGAAAGTTGAGGTCAATATCTCTGTATACATTTAGGGATGTTACTTCTACCACTGTTTCTATCTACTTAATGTGTAAATAGACTGAACACACCTGGCATAGGTGTGCACTGGTTTCCATTAAGGTGGGATGATTTGTTTTTAGGTAATGAAATTCAGAATATTAAGACAAATTCCATTTAAATTCAAAAGATACTTCATAAATTATTTCTGCAAAATGAAAACCTTGATTCTTGCTTATACATGTTCACTTCGAAAAAATATTCAAAATGTTCAAACCGCAATAGCAGTAGCAAATGCTAATTCATAGATAATAAGAAGTACTCCCAAGAAAATTCAACTCAAGAGAATTATTTCAGCAATTAAAATGTTATATCCCATGTCTTCCTTTTTTAAAAACGCTTTTCTTCATTGTCACTTCTCCCTTTCTGCAACTCAGACCTGCTCCACTTGGGAAACCTTCAGTGGGAAAGGTGGAGATGGCAAGATCTTGTCTCTTTCATTATTCATCTGTTTTTCCAGGACCCATCTCCCTCCTCTGGGACCAGCAGGCTATCCCACGTGCATGTCCTTCTCTTGGCTACTGCAGATGTGCTGGTGTAGGCCCCAAAGCATGAGCCCTTTTCCATCTTTGGTGCTTCACCTGTGGTAACACCCCATTGGCCAAAATGAAGCCACATGGGAAAGCCAATATCAGTGGCCCAGGAAAATTCCCATGGAAGTGAGTAAGAGGAATTAATATTTCTGACCAATTATTCCATCTTCTCTCAATGGGTAGTTGTTGCCTCCTCAGTCTTGGCCTCAGAATGAAAGCACGTGGAGTGGAACTGAGCTAGTGGGAGCCATAGCCCGCCTGACCCCAGCCACCTCTGTCTGTGAGAACAAGACTGCTTATTGTTGTAGGCCACTGATCTTGTGGTTGCTTGTTTTCTTAGTTTCCTAGGGCTATCGTGACAAGTACCACACACCAGGTGGCTTAAAATAAGAGAAACTTACTATGTTATAATTTTTGCAACTTACCTAATTCCCTCTTGTAGTGACCCTATTTCCAAGTAAGATCTCATTCCAAGGCATTAGAGAGTAAGGACTCAGGACGTCTCTTTGATGGGCACGATTGAATTCATGGCTCTTGTTATGCAGCAGTGGGTGCTTGGTAATGGCAAGACCCAAGTCGACCTTTGCCCTAGGCTTGCAACTACAGTTGTGTCCCAAGTGGTCCTCCGCTCTGCTGTCATAAATGCCTCCGCCAGTCTCAGATTTTTTAGAGTTCTCAGGTGTAACACTGTTCCTTGAATTTCTGGTTCACACATCAAGCTTCTGAGCCCTCTTCCTGATGCTATCCTCACAAGTCTTGAAGAGAAGGGAGACCTCCTGCCAGTCCCAGTTGGGGGGGGGGCGGTGCTGGTGGTTCTGGAAACTCAGATGAAGAAGATACTCATTTAAGCGTCACAAAACTGGTTTTAACCTTAACCTTGGTACCTTTAGAGCTCCCTTTGGCCTGTGGGATTATTTGCTGCTATGATCTTGAAAGCTCAGGAAGAAATAACATAGAGGATTTCTCATTTTCTATCCTGTTATGCACAAAAAAACCAAACATGTATACATACATATGTAATGGGGTTATAATTTACAAATGCTTTGTAACTTGCTTTTAATTTTTTTATCATAAAAATTCTTCTAAAACATCATTTTAAATCAGTGTACAAAATACACAACATACAGAACATTTAGAATATTCATTTTTTCTTATTTTTTCTCTAATAATCTCCTCTCTAGTAAGCACATTATATTACAACTTCATATAATTCCTTAATGCAATGCATCAGTGGACAAAAGTCTTAATTCTTACATGCTCATCCCTCTATTGTTGGATTCTTTATTGATTACAGTTTTGTTTATTAATGTTTCCTTACCTCTGGCTTTCCATATATAAGGTTGAGATTGTAATTTTAACTTTATCTACAGATTTTATATCAGTAACAACAGTTAACTAATGATGACAGAGCTCATTCTGTATTCTTACCAAAAGTTTTATTTTTCCTAAGTCATCCCATCTGAGTAAATTGAAAACAATAAAAAATCATTTCACACTGTACTATATTTTTATGAATTGATCGCTGTCCTAGATCTATCTATTCATGAGGTGTTCTGTGGTTACTAAGCGTTGTTTTAGGTCCAGAGAACAGAGAACTGTATGGTCTACAGCCCCAAAGTGCTTACTCTTTGACCTGAGCTACTACACATACAAATAGTAAATAAATAAGAAGGTAGTATATAATCAAAAGCTGCACTTAATTAAGATTAGTGTCTTAGTTGAGGTTCCATTGCATATAGGAAAGAGTGTGACCTTTGGAATGAGAGTCAGATTTGGGATTTGAATCACTGTTTTGCCACTTATAAAGCAGGTGACCTTGGGCAAGGGTCTTAAATATATATATAAATTATATATAATATACATTTAAATCTTAAGTATTTTTAAGATTCAGCATCCTTATGTTTAAAAGAGGGGCAATAATGCTTCTTGCGGGACTCTAGTGAGCATTTGAGACAATGTGCCTCAAAGTATGGATCAAAATAAATCATGGCAATTGCAATTATTTTTGACCAGAGTCAGAAAACCAAATCAGGCCTTTAAGAATGCAGCAAATTGATATTCAATGATATGATATTGTTGCACATTTCCTCGAAATAATGTGTACATAGTAACCTTAAAAATATTAAAAATTTTATACCCATTAGAACTGATTTTGTGTTCAGAACCACAGAGGGTTTTGGATAAATTCTGGGGTAGACAAAGGGTGTGGATAAAGTAATTTTTTGACTCTACCTTATAAGTCTGCTTGTTCTGTGAAATGGTTGTGTGTGTGTGTGTGTTGTGTATATGCAACTATGGGAGGAGAGGCAACAGATAATGATAATTTAATAATAATTTAGCCATTAACAGATTTCATTATTTGTTATTTGTTCAAAAAACATGATTTGGAATTACACAGCTCAAAAATTACCTATATTCCATTTTTTACCCTAACCACAAAATAGTAATAAAAATATGTTCTAATCCTTTTTGTTTGTTTGTTTAATGTTTATTTATTTATTTACATGGGCAGGCAACAGGAATCGAACCCAGGTCTCTGGCATGGCAGGCGAGAACTCTGCCTGCTGAGCCACCGTGGCCTGCCCTCTAATCCTTTTTAAGGTTTTTTTTTTTAATTTGTCTGTGGCTAACTCATAGGGAAAGGACATGACTACATTATGCAAAAGAGTAAAGCCCACAATGGTGGAAATGAAAGTTGAAATGTCACCACATCTTCTGAGGCTCTCAGGGGCTGCTGCTTCTTGAGCCAAGAGCTAGAACAGAGAAAAGGCTGCTGTGACTGTGGCTGAGAAGTCGTTAGCTCTTAACCCAACAAAATTTCTTTTTAGTATGAACTTTACCTACCAATCACATGTCCTATCAACAAGCGAGTGAGATCTATTTAAGTCAAACCCGTGGAGAGTTCATTATACATTACATTAACTTTTATCAAATCATAACAATGACCGCCCCCTATCAGGACTGTGTTCTGGCTAAGGCTGTGAGGGGAAAGAAATGAAATCTTCTCCCACCTTCAGCAAGAAAAACATTCAAGTGAAGAAGATGATCAGAACAGGATTTCTTTCCTTCACTGATATCAGATCAGTCCACGATCTATGTTAAAGGAGTAAGGCCTGCCAGTTGCCACCATCCCCTGGCCAGCAGAGAGCTGGCCACTGTTCATGGGGTTAATGAGCAGTGACTTACATCATCACATTGAAAGGAATTTGGACAGTTGGGCAAAGGCTGCAAAGCCCCAGTCTGGATTCCCAATATAGCTGCTTATGAGAAATATCAAATCCTGCAGCTGGGCATTTTTGTGACTCAGCCTTCCAGTCAGACTTTCTGCAGCTACTTCATGGAGCCTGAGAAGTCATAGATCCAGGTCTTCCTGATGGAAGCTTTCTCCATGGCTAAGTCAAAATAAAATCAAAAAAAAAAAAAAAAAAAGAACTTTGGCCTTCACCAGAATGCTTGTGTTTTAGATTCCTATGCTCCTTAAAGCAGATACCATGAAATGCATTGGCTTTTAACAACGGGAATTTATTAGCTTATAAGCTTAGAGCTTTAAGACTGGGAAAATATCCAAATCAAGGTATTGTCAAGACAATGATTTCTTCCTGGAGACTGGCTGCCTCCGATCCTGGGCTCCCTCCGTCACATGGCAAGGCACATGGCAGTGTCTGCTGGGCTCTCCCTTATCTTCCAGTTTTTGTTCATTTCAGTTTCTTGCATCCATGGCTTTTTTTCTATCACTCTGTATTCATTCCATTCATAAGGCTTCCAGTAAGGTGACTAAGACCCATCCTGACTGAGGCAGGATGCACCTTAACTTAAGCAGCCTCATCAAAAGGTCCTATTTACAATAGGTTGACACCCACAGGAATGGATTAACTTTAAGGACATGATTTTCAGCTTCAAACCACCACAGCCTCTTAAGAACTTAGTCATCTAATAAGGGCCTTCCCAACTGACTGGTACTCAGAGGGCATCCACATAGTATATAGTGGCCACCCAAGGAATTTCCTGACTGAAGCATTTTGAAGATACACTCGCCCAAACACACACAACACAACATATAAACACACACACAAGAAAACACACATGCACACAGTCTCTTTCATTAATTGGTATGGGTTACTTGGAATATCAGAAACTTCATTGCCATTTAAGGGACTAGCAAACTGTAAACAAAGTTAGGAAAATGTGCCTTTTACTGAAACAGACAGAGACAACCTGAAGCTGCTGGGCAAATAATGTATCAAAAAAATAGAGGGTCCATGCTTAAATTTGGTAAATTCATAAATGATATTATTGGGAATACAGAGGAATATGTATCACACCTAATTTTAAGTGATATAAACTATCAATCTATTTTTTTATTTTTTATTTTTTTTCGCATAGGCAGATACTGGGAATCAAACCTGGGTTTTCAGCACACAGGTGAGAATTCTGCCACTGAGTCAGCATTGCCAGCCCACTATCAGTCATTTTTTTTAAAAACAGGATCATTGAATTTCAAAAGATGACAAATAGTCTTCACAAAGTAGATAAGTAGCCTAAATCAAGAGCATACCTGAATCTGGAAACCAGCAAGCCAAAAACCCAGGTAGGATGCCAAGTAGGATTTCCAGGCAGAAAAGCTGGATACAAGGCAAATCTGAAGTTTTCAAGGCCAGGGAAGCAATATACAGAGTTTCTGAGTGTCTTTCCTGACAAAATGGTCAACACTCAAGTGTCTGCTCAGCCACAGGCCACCAAAGGAGTGGACAGGGACACATGGCCAGCAACTAAAGTGGCTCCAAGGACAGAAAAAGGACTCTAGGACATTGACTGCAAAGGAAGGTCCTGAATTTCAAGGCAGTTTTATTTGGCAGTTTGGAATATTTTCATATAAATTTCTGTGAATCGGAAGGCACAAGAGTATGCTTTGCTTTAGAGTTTGGGGACACGTTTTAAACAGTTGATGATGCCAGTAGGAAGTAGGAAACTAAAAGATGGCAAAGTATTTTTCTGACCAATTTCAGTAGTTGTGATGGGTAGTAGAATGTGGATCTCCTCCTTTTCTATGGCAATGTAGAAAGAGGCTTCTTGCCCAACATACGAGATGTCAGAAAGTGATGATGAGGCTGAGGAATTCCAAAGCTATGATGTGATGAGGGAGAAGTGACTAAGGGTATGTCTCAGAGGTGACAATTCTGAGGACTTGGATAGGAATCAATACTAAGAGGTAATATCGCCAGACCAACTGAAACAGTTCAGGGTCATGATATAAGTTGAACTAGAAATAAGGGAGAAAGGCTCTCTTCTATCTCTTCATTTCTTGCTTCTCAATTTTACTCCATCTTCCAGCTCAACTCCCTCTTCATTCTCTATTTCTTCTCAATATTTACTTTGTTCTTTTTCTTTTCCTTTTTTTAAAATTCTTTTTCACCTCTGTTTCTACTATCCTTTTCTTTCTTCCTTCTGTATATTCAAATATACCAAAATAAGGTAGAAATTTTGTATTATTTTTTTGAGCAATCCCAAAGTGACACTGCTATTACAAAATGTAATGCCCAGGATAAATGTAATACTTTGGATGTAAATTGTAGATGACTAATGGAGTAAAAAATGAGACTAGTATTAGTTTGGTCATTCATATAGACTGGCACAAACAACCCTAAACAACAACAACAACAAAAAAAAACATTTAAATCAAGCAAAGTGAATGTCCCAGCATTGAAACATACTATGTGGAAATTTCTTTATGATTGTGTATACCAAACTGAGTTTGGGTTGGAATGAAAATAGTAAAAGCCTGTGCCTAGCCGTCTTAGCCAAAGCTTATAGCCCTCTTACCAAAACACTGATAATACAGGAAGCTCTGCAGCTGTATAACCATATGAGTGTCCAGGCAAATGAAAAATCTAGTGAGACAAATCATTCTCCCATGCAGGGGAAACCCAAATTTGGTGTTTATATCTAGAATAAAGCTCCCATTTGTGAGGTAGCAGGGTTTAAGGGTCTTATATCTGTAAAACAGAGCAATTATCAAGGTGTTTGCCTTGCAGAACATGTCTACTAGTGTGAAGCATGGATGGTTTAAAGCCTTCTAAAACCATCCAGCATCCTTGCAGAGCAGCATTGTACTGAAACCATGTACACTGTCTCCAAATGCGACTTATGAATGTGGTATCTCTACATCTAACCCACCAACTCTCCAGCTACCAAACCAAATGGTCCAGGTGAGGATGGATGTGTCTTACAATTGGCTTGTTAATTATTACTGTCCTTTTGTGCAGTGGTAAAGCACAAAACATAATTCCAAAAACAAAGTACTAATTCAAGTAAACCTTCTAGTCAAACATGCCTCTTTACTGAGGTTTTATTTCACTCACCAAGCACAAGGTCACTTCTTCAACTCTTGAACCTGGCCCAGAAGTGGTCTTTAAAGTCCACTGAAATCTTCAAATTCTGCTGCTTGTAAGATGTACTTATTGAAATATTCAAGGCTGATAGCATCAGCCAAGTTTACCAAAGAGTTTCAGAAGGATTACTGCACCATAAAAACGATAAAAAAAAAAATCAGTGTAGCCTGAAACAAATGTGACAGATCACCAACTAAATGACTTTAAAGATTTAGTTCAGTGTAATATTCATTCCAGCCATTCATACGATGTTATTAGAAATCTAGGGCCAAAGGCTTTTAAGCAAAGAATATATGGGATCATGATGCTATTGATCTATATTCTATATTCCAGATAGAAGTCTGATAATCATGTCTGACTGCATAAGCTGCCTCATAATAACAATAGTACGGATGATAATGAGGTCACTCTTTAAAATTTGCTAGGAACTTTCATACACATTCTCAGCAATTTCTGACTAGGCAGAGCTGTATCACTTTAAAGGTTAGGATTGGAACTTGAAGGAATTGAGGGACTTGCATATATCCAGCAAGTACCAGACAAGGCAGAGCCTAGTTGTTTGATCCATCTTTCCATCTTCTCCAAGCTGTGATCTAGATACTAAAAAAAAACTGCATGTTCAAATGGGCTACCTCTGACTGCACATTGAGATGGGCTTTCTCATACATTTATAATCAAATGCTCTGTGATAGTCAAAAGGCAGTAGTTTCTTATCCAAAGACATGAAAGCTCCAGCTAAGTATTTTAACTGAATTGAATATGTCCCAGACCCTTGGCCAGCATCTTCAAAATGTGGAGGAGCAAGTTGACAAGAAGAGCTGTGTACAAGTTATGTGCAACTGTATGTACAGTCTATGAATATAAACATTCATATATTTTAATTAATGCTTAATTGTATTTTTCATAAAATAAACCTATTTTCTGACAGATTGAGATCCATCATTAAATCTCTTCTTTTCCCTACATAGAAGGAGCCAGAATATCTGTTTGTTTTAAGAGTAATTATAATCCAGCATCAATATAATTGGAAATGTTGCTGTGTTTAGAAAAAAAAGAATTAAACTATACATTTATATGAATACACCTGGCCAAATAATAATGTATTTTGTTTTGTAATGATTGTTTCTATTTTTTAAATTGAAACTGAAATAAGAATCTCTGTATCATGTATCTTGTGGGAGTATTATAATTTTTACATATGCTCTCTTTTTTCTTCCAGTGAAAAATATTTCATTCTTACTCCATTAATGGATAGAAATACTGCTATTATAAGAAGTTCAGTGAGGTGTTCTACCCACACATATACTCAGCGGTATTATAATGTACAGCATGATATCTTCGTAGAAGATAATTTTTAAAAGGAGAGATTATGTTCTAGTGTATGCTAAGTTTTAATAGGCAAACACAATCACTGAATGCTAGAGAAAGAAATTGCTACTTTAAACACATTGGGAAAAACATTTCTCAATAAGTCCCTGCTAGTAGTTCAAGTACTCTGCATGATGTACAAGGAAAAACAGCACAGGGTATTTAACAAACATTGCATTTAATATCTGTTTCCATAGACCAAAGGCTTAGTTGCTTGAGATTTTTATGGTTTACAGTTTCTGTGCTAACTACCTCATGGTCACAAATACACACTGTCCAATTTAATGAAGTCCTAATGAAAATTTTGTCAGAAATGTTCTGTTTCCTACTTATATCAAATCACCAACAGACTTTCTTCTACCCAGTTGTCTCCCATTTCATCCCTTAATGTTTCCATGTGCTTTTCTCTTTATTTAATTAACCCTACTGTGGGCTGTGTCTTACTGCTGCCACCTGAGACAGAAGGTATGCAGAGACAGGCTTTTTCAGTCATTCTTGGCTCAGAACCCTCCTTTCAATTTTAAAACATATGTGCTCTGTTGGTTGCTTAAGATCACATGCTGAAATGGTGAGAAATCTGCAGGAAGTTTGGTCACTTCTTTGTCTGGGGGTTTAAGTGTCATAGAGTGATGGGTGTATATGAACAAACAGCAGGACCTTTGACAACGCCTGTAGGGCCCAAACTCCTCCTAACATGCTGCCCTGCAACACTTGCCAAAATGTATTGGAACAGGAAGCAAAATTATGAGTATTCTTAGCTGCCAGGAAGAGCAATACTACAGGTGCCTTGGAAATTTAGTTAAATCCTGACACTGACTATGCAGGTGAAAATGAACACCTGATGTGGAAAGATGTATTCAAGCCAAAGATCCTCTACGATCACTGTCATTCCTAAAGGGCATCTCTCAGGTGGGAATAGAAACGTGAGCATTTGTGTTTCTCCATCTATGACGGGACAGTGCCATAAGAAATGGATGGTCAAAAGACAGGTCACAATGACTTCTCCTGAAATAATCAACAAAGTGTGTGCAATCCTCTGGATAGTGGGAAATAAGGTCAGAAATTTTGGATATTTCCCATGCATTCAATTAACCATTTACATATGCAAAAACATGAATTAGATACTGTACCATACACAAAGGATAAAATTACAGTCCTTTAAGCCTAACCACAGAGGTGTCTCTTTCACTTCATATTCCTTTCAATAGTCAAGGTAATGACCCACTCCCTCCTTACTTCCAATAGCTTACCAATTCTTTTCTTTTCAACACTAATTGACTTTCTATTGTGAGTTGAGTACTAAACAAGGATCTCTCTCCATACATGTGTATACTCATTTAATCTCCACAGTTGCTCCAAACTTATGGTTATGTTACTCTTTGATGCATGCCTAAGGCTTTTCCAGACTTCATGTTTGTACCATAGTCCTCCAGCAGGATAACAGGCAGGGACCTAAGTATAGAGGTAGCTCGCCAAGATTAGAGATGCTCAGAACAATGCCAGAGGGCACCAAAATGAGAGTCCCATTCTATCAAAATGCCTCTGAAGTATATTGGGTTACTCCATATAGTCTATATGCAAATCTGATTTGCCCCTCTGGGAGGTAAGGAATGGAGGGGCCTGGAACGGAGGCATAAAACCTGAATTCAGTAGTAGTAAGACTGTACTGGATATGGTACTTTTTGTAATTTTAGATTCTATCTTGATGGAAAATATGTGGTACTTAGGCAGTTACAGGAAAAATAGAACAACAAGGGAAGCAACTAAGTTCACATACTTTATGATTCTACCATATTTGCATGGGTCATCTCCCATCTCCAACAATAAATGTATGCAACTCACCAAATATCCTGACAATGGCTCTTCCAACTAGACCACGAGCTCTCAATAAAGGGAAAACAGCTAATAGGACATTTCAGTAACTCAGCTGAGAAAGATGGCAGTCTGACTTAAGGCTGCTAGATGTAGGAATGGAGAGCACTCAATTGATAGACGATATACTACAAAGGTAAAATGAATAAGATATATTTACTCATTTTATTTGGAAGAAAAGAAGAGAAAACGATTTCTAATCTTGGGCAACTAGACATATGTTGATGGCATTAACTGAGGTAGAGATTTCAAAAGAGGGATCAAATATAGCAACATAAATTGCGGTAAGTTCTCTCTTGACCCTATTTAGGTCAAGAAATCTGTGAAACATCCAAATGAAAAAGTCCATTGGCCTGTGCAGTGAGCAAGGCTCCTTTGTCTTGAGAAAAATAAAAATCCTCCCCAGCCAGGCTTTGCCTGGGGTCCCAAGGGTCTCTAAAAGTGCAGAAATACCTGGGCCCTCCTAAGTAACCAGTGAGCAGACCAGAACTTCCAGTTAGGCAGTTTGGAAGGGAGCTGCTACTAAGTCTTGCTCATCTGAGTTCCATGCTGTAATTAAGAGTGGATTTGTGTTTGCAGCAGGTGTTACTTGCTTCCCTGCCAGAGGTCACTATCAAGAGCAGACAGGTGAGAGCATTTCTGTTGTTCACACTGATGCCGGGGCACTATAAAAGACAAGGGGAAAGATTTTTTTTTATGGCAAAACATCTGGCCCTACTTAAAAAGAAGATGCCTGAAGTGCAAAGAAATGATTCCATGGATGTGTGGAGAGTGATTATTAAGCAAGTTGAACAAAAGAGGTATGACCCACAGAATTTTCTTATGGGATCCAGACTACCTCCTTTTCTCTGATGCCTGGTTCAGTCAGAACAAAATATCCTATCCTGGGAAGCTAAAAACACAAGTGCTGGCTCTATATTAGACAGACATGAGGGAGGGAGCACATGCTCCTTGAGGTCCCAGTATATACGATGCCAAAATGTTATCTGGCCAACACAACCCATGGTTTAAGAAGGAGGCAGTGGTTAAGTGTCAAGTACCACAGTGATAATCATTCAAATCTTCCATTTCAGTTTGAGTGTGCTGGATGACTTTAACAAGAGGAGGCCCTGTACCCTCCTGAGGACTGAAAGCAGCCTGCAGCAATGGCCTAGTACAGTGTGGCAGAATCAGGAAGGATGAGAAGCAGCACACAGTAAGGAGCACAGAATGCTGAGCAGGGGAGGAGAAGATGCACGTTTGTGAGGTGGGATGGGGAAGGAGAAACTGGCACAAGATGGGTTTTTGGAGCCCAGGAAATCTGAAGAGGTCCTCTGCACAGCAGGGAGCTTAGCAGAGAGATGTGGGAGCAAGCAGGGAAAGGAGTGGGGACAGCAGCTCAGGTGGGGTGAAAAGGAGTCCATGTGGTGGAGGGGGTGCCTTGCGCAGGATAACACAGCCCTACTCGGGAGGACCTGGTGGTGTAGCCTGGCTAGAGTTGTCAGAGCTTGAATGTCATTTAGGAGGACATCCATATTGGGGCAGAGCAGCCCAACAATAAGCAGGAGAACTGATCAAATAAGTAAAAATATTAAGAATAATGGGAGCCGTTTTCACAGCATCAGAAAAGAGAGTTACAAATATGGGAAGGGAGAAAATTAGAGTAAACCCTGCTGTGTCAGACTGGCATTGGGGGTTTCAATGTGAACTCATGATATTCCAAATATATAGATATACAAATTAATAGCAATACGAAGGAATGTAGGAATGTTCACGTGTGTGTAAGATTCACTCTTATCCTGTCCACTTCCATTCTATTCTGTCATGCCCAATTTGTACCAAATTTTATTATTTTGTTGTTAGTTTCCAGTATTTCTATAGACAAATATGAATATTTTCATTACCCCTCTTTCTTACATAAAAGATAGCTTATCATATATAATACACTGTTCTCCATCTTGCTTTTTTCACTGAACACTTCTTAAAGATCTCTTCATATCAGTGCATAGAGGTCTTCCTCATTCCTTTGTTTAGTAGCTAGCTGGCATTCTGCTGTGTAAATGGCAGTGCCCCTCCAGGGGGGCATTTGGATTGTTTCCACTCTTTTGCCATGATTAAAAATGTTATATTTAAACATTAAAATAAATATATAAGTATTAATAATAAAAGACTTTAACCCGTTAAGCAATAGGAAACCAGAGTCTATACAGATATGAAGAAAGAAATAATCTGAAAGTTTGGTGTGAATTGGGGTATTGACATAGACTCAAAATAACGCCTCACGGATATTCATTAGTATAAAAGGAACAAGAGTAATTTATAATGGAGAACCTGGAAGGTAGCACCAAGTGATCAATGTGCAAATCACCAAAAACGGAAAAACAGTCACGAGCTCCCCGACTGGATGTAATGAGAAGGACACAGAATCACTCTTGTGATAATCCTGCCCAAGATGCATAACCCACGTCAACCCGTGAGGAAACATCAGACATCGTGCAAAGTAATTGGCCTGTATTTTTCAAAAGTGTCAAAGTAACGAAAGTCAAGGAAAGAAGAGGAACAGTTCCAGATAATAGGAGACTAAACCAGCATACAACTGAATTCAATGCATGATGACGAACTGGATTCTTTTGCTTTCAAGGACATTTTGGGGACAAATAGTGAAACTTGAATGGGTCCTGAGAATTAGATGTTAGTAATGCTTCTATTTTAACTTCCTGATTCTGATGATGATATTTTGGTTGTGTAGGAAGAAGGTCTTTGAGAAAAAAACACACTAAAATATTCTTACTTAATGGGCCTTCAGGTTGGCAATTTACTTTCAAATGGCTCAGGAGAAAAAGTTTCCACACTGTTCTTACAACATTTCTTTAAGTTTGATGTTCCCTAAAAATTTGAAAACCAGGGCGGGCCGCGGTGGCTCAGCGGGCAAGAGTGCTTGCCTGCCGTGCCGGAGGACCCCGGTTCGATTCCCGGCCCCAGCCCATGTAAAAAACAAACAAACAAACAAAATATAATAAAACAAGAAAATGTTTAAAAATGTTTCCCTTTCTTCCTCACTTCCTTCCTTCCATCCTTCCTTCTTTCTCTGTCTTTCCTTCCCTTCCTCCCTCTAAAAAAAAAAAAAAAAAAAAAAAAAAAAAAAAAAAATTTGAAAACCAGAAAGGACTGGCAAAAAATAACTGACAGTTGTGGCGTCTCTCTCTCTAAACACAACTTTGCAAGTGAAACCATTGCCCTCCCCTTATCTGGGACATGACATTCAGGGTGAAAGTCTCCCTGGTCACATGGGAGATGACTCCCAGGGGCGAGCCTGGCCCTGGCACTGTGGAATCAACAATGCTATCCTGACCAAAAGTGGGAAAAGAAGTGTAACTAAAGAAGCATCAGTGGCTGAGAGAGTTCAAATTGTGTCGAGAGTCTACTCTGGAGGTTACTCTTATGCAAGCTTCAGTTAGACATTGCTACCTGTGATAACTCACCGAACCCCAACCAAAACCATTTCTTCCAATCAAAAAGAATACCTAGAGCAATATATAAGATTCTACAATGTTTTCACGTACTAGAGTAATTTTCCAAAACCTACAACCTCCAGTTGGGTCCCTGGACCAGATAAGTCCTGAAATGCAGAGGGGCCAGTCTCTCCAGACCACTGGCTATTTCCATTCCCCTATCCCATATTATCTACAGCCCCTTCCAGCATGAAAAATTTAGAATGGGTATAGCCTAAATACCCCTAAAAAGTAGGAAAAAGATCAAAAGTGATGGTGGAGTTATACAGAGAAGGTCGGATTTAACAAGTGAGTAGGAGTGCTGAATCATTATAGTGATACTTCTTTCAGCCTCTAGTACCTTAGAGCAGCTAGAAATAAAGACCTAAAATTATTTTTAGAAATTGTAACCCACACCAAACTCTGACATCTGCTCTACAACTAATTATTGTGATATACTTTGAAATTTATTGCTTTTATGTGCCTATGTTATTTAAAGAGAAGGAGGAGTATAACAGAAAAGATAGGATTTAACAAATGAGTATGACTGCTGAATCATTATATTGATATTTCTGTTGGTCTCCAGTGTCTTGGAGCAGCTAGAAGAAAAAACAAAAAATCGTGGAACTGTAACCCATACAAAACTTTAAAATCTGTCCTATAACTACTTGTGAAAATGTAGTTTTGTATATATTTGCATAAATTGCTGTTTTGTACATATGTTATATTTCACAATAAAAAAGTTAAAAAAAAAGTTAAAAAATATATAATCTACAATGATAGAGATCTGATGAGTGATTGAAGGGAGGAGCAGGAGAGGTATTTACTGAAAAAGGCAGGACAGAACTTCCAGAAGTTGATGGATGACTTCTAATCTTGAAATGAAGAGGTGGTGACTTGGCTGTTGTAAGTCACTGTTCCAGTTTGCTAGCTGCCAGAATGCAATATACCAGAAACAGAATGTTTTTTTTTAAAAGGGGAATTTAATAAATTGCTAGTTCACAGTTCTAAGGCTGAGAAAATGTCCAAATTAAAGCAAGTCTATAGAAATGTCCAATCTAAGGCATCCAGGGAAAGATACCTTGGTTCAAGAAGACTGATGAAGTTCAGGGTTTCTCTCTCAAGTGAGAAGGCACATGGCGAACACAGTCAGGGCTTCTCTCTCAGCTGAAAGGGCACAGGGTGAACACAGCATCATCTGCTAGCTTTCTCTCCTGGCTTCCTGTTTCATGAAGCTCCCCAGGAAACATTTTCCTTCTTCATCTCCAAAGGTCTCTGGTTCATGGACTCTCTGCTTCGTGGTGCGGCAGCATTCTCTGCTCTCTCCAAATCTCGCAGTCTCCAAGATGTTTCTTCTGTTATAGAACTCCAGAAACTTCGCAAGACCCACCCAAATGGGTGGAGACATGTCATCACCTAATCCAGCTTAACAACCACTCTTGAATAAATCACATCTCCAGGGAGATGATCTAACTATAGTTTCAAACATACAGTATTGAATAGGAATTATTCTACCTTTATGAAATGGTATTTTGATTAAATGTGGCTTTTTTTACAAAAAAAGTGGGGGTACACGTATCCTTTAAAACCAGCACAGTCACCAAAACTCATTGAAATATGTATTTAAGATGTGTACATTTTATTATATTATACTTTAATGAAGTAATGAGAATAAAAGGGGAATGGAGACAATGAATTCAGGCAATTTATTAAAACAGCTTCATTTGGAAAAGGTGAAGAAGAGTTAAACATAGCTAGAGGGAAACTTAATCAAAGAAAAGTTTTTCCTTTCAATGGTTTTTCTTTTGTTTTGTTTCTTGATGGGAGGGAAGAACACATGACAGAGAGAGAATGGAACGAAAGGAAAACAAGAAGGTCCAAGACAGAAAAGGGGCATGTACTAGGGAAGAGTCCTGGAGAAGAAAGGAAAATAGTATTTGCTCAAAAATGCACCTCATTGGGCGGGCCACAGTGGCTCAGCAGGCAGAGTTCTTGCCTGCCATGCCAGAGACCTGGGTTCGATTCCTGGTGCCTGCCCATGCAAAAAAAAAAAAAAAAAAAAAAATGCACCTCATTCCTGGGGCCAAATAAAAGTGATGTTAAGGAAAGGAGGGATGAGGTAGCTGAGGAATTTCTTATTAGATATCTGTATTTTCTTTGTGAAAGAAGATTTGGGATTATCTTCTGAGTATGAATGGATTAATACTTATTAAAGGAGATTTAAAATGTGGAGCAAACTTGAAATTGGAATACGGGACTGTATAGGAATCTGACTGGGCATTCTAATTATGTAATGAGGACATCGTGGCTTTACCCACTAATGCAGACTTCAGACTTTCCATCTGTCCTTGGTCTGATTATGCAGCCTCAATAATTTTAATTCCTTAAATCCACCTTACAGAGCAGCAATTTGCTCAAAAAATAAGGGATCTGAATGAAATAAAATAATAGACCTAAAAGAATGTATCATGCCCTGCCCCACTCACCAACCTGCTTAATTTTATGTGATTAAGCTCTAAATATAATATGATGATAGCATGCATTTTGTTCTCCTAGAGTGCAACAGTGTGAGGATGTGTAAATGGTATAGAAAATTATTTTGAAGGGACCAAGGGAGATCATTTTGATAACTATTTATAGATTCCTTATATGTTTTACTAACTAGTGACAAATCTTTGCTTTCAAAGCATTTCTGTTTTTGCAACAAATTTGCCAGGATGTCTTATATTACATATATTTTTATTAACAACTTTGCTAGCTTGATTAGGATTCAGAGTTCAGAACCACTCCTTAAATAGAATGTCCACAGAGAAAATGAGATTTTCCAAGAGGAAATCAAAGATGTGGTTGGGGGCCTCAGTTTTCAGCCCTCCTCTGAATTTGTCACCCCCCACAAGGGCAGTAATACTCACGTTGCTCCTTTTAACTGGGCTTCAGCCACTGGGGCTTCAATACAGGTAGTTCTCATGCTGTCAGACATGGCTTATGTGGTCCATTCTGACCAGCTGGTATAGATTTATGACAGTTCTAGTCAAAATGGCATTTCTTTTTTGAAATGCAACTACAGTGCTATTTCTTTCATTCAAGCAAATATACTTACCCAACAGAAAACAAATAAACAAAAATAAATTGGTGAGTATTTTTAATGCCGTTATTTTTATGAAGGGGATAATAAGAGAGGAGTGCTTTGTTTCTGAAGTGTGTTCAAACAGACTCCTCAATGATATCATTGAAAAAGATGTGTATTAAAGTTGCATTAGAAGCTAATTTAAGTAATAGAAATTAAGACCTTTCTTTTCAGTACAAATTGCCCTAAAGATGCAATTTATGAAATTGCTTTACTTGTGGAGTTTTTCATTTTTGTTACGTGATATGGTCGAGTTGGACAACATGAGGCAATCACTTTTATATAGCCAGCCTGGAAACCAAACATTCCTGTTCCAATCTTTGAAAACACATGGACTTAAGAAAAACAGATTTTTTTTCAACACCATTGGATCGAGAATCTCATAGTGATATTCGTGCTACAACCCTCAAATCATATGTGGCTTACAGAATATCGTATGCTGCTTTCTGCTAAGTTGCTAAGTAGTCAGACAACTTCCTTTGGATTGTGATGTAACAGCTGACCTGGAAAACGGGAGATTTAAAGTAGTCATCTCAACAGACACAGATGGACTCACACCGTGGCAAGTGGGAGGAATTCACGAAGCCAGCTGTCTAGAAATGAGTGGCAGACTCTCCTTGACTGATCTCTCCTTTAACCTAAAATAATACTACTCAGATCATAACCTTTATCTAACTGCTTTGATCAGTTTGTTATTAAATTATCATGAAAAGCTACATTTGTACATTACTATAATTAGGCTAACTTCTTCAGTGGTTTCTCAGGGAAACTGATAATAAACAGCATGGATGGGACAAGATCTTTAGGAAAAAGCAGTATATTATAATAAGCAGAGCAGAAGATTAAGAGCTTGCCATGGGTTCCATTCTCAACTTTGTCACTTACAAGCTCTAGAGTCAAGTTTACTCATTTAAAGCCAGTATGAGTTGTGCAGAGATGCTATTAAGAATCAGTGATGTAATGCACACAAAATAACTGGCATGTAGATGATACCCCCAAATTGGCAATCGTTATTCTTTTATAAATGCCTGACTCATCCTGTTGTCACTTAGTACCTATTACTGGGAACTCAATAAATGAAAGATTAAACCAGTGTGTTTTAGTGAGTCCCTGTTAGTCATCTAAAATAAATTGCTTTCATATTGAAATTATTCAATAAGTGAATCTAAAAATTAAAACTACTGGTTCTAACTTTTTTTTTTAAAAAGTCTTGAACTGGCTCACTCACAAAGAAATGACAGCTCTGAAACATTTTGAATAAAATGTTACAAGTTGTTCTGACAATCTCAGTGCAATTTCAGTCTTATTTAAATGGGCGGAAATTTATGGAAGATAAGCCTTTTCAATTTTCCAATGGCTTCTATTTTGTTTAAGAAGCAGGAATCATAGTCAAAGCGTTTTAAAGCTAGAGATGTGCCTCAAAGATCTCAAATCAACCCCTTCATTTTACAGGTGACTAAACTAAAGCCCAGAGAAGCGAAGTGACTTGCACATGATTGTAACAGGCAGACCCAGAATTAGAAATCAGGTCACGAAGCTCTCAATGCAGCTTTATTTATTCTACATTATCCTGCATAAATCAAACCTAAGGTGCAGTGATATGCCTTTGATACACTAAAAGGAAACTCTGAGTTGAGTTCTTCTGGGGCAAAAGAGATCTTGGATCAATATAATTGAAGGTGAGAGAGGAAGCACACCTCATTCAGTCAATGATTTTAAGAACAATAATAAATTTAACTTAGCCTTTCTTTAGCCTCTTTGTGTAGCATTAGGCACTATTCTCAAATAAATACTAGATTCTTACAAAATTGTTGCTATTAAAAGCATGTTGATCTTTATGAGGTACTAGTAAATGGCCATCTTGAAAGGGATAGAACAACTATTTTTCAAAGTGAGTTTTGCTCCTCTAGAAATTGTTGGTTGGATGGAACATGTAAGTAAGAGGGTGATCTTTGGAGGTTTCTTAATTGATTTGAGCCTAAGTTTGCAATTCTATTCATATCATGGTAATGATAGTAAAGTTCTTAGAATGATAGCATAAAATAAGAATTTAATAAACATTGGCTGCTACTAAAACTGGTGTTATTATCATTATCATTATAATGCATTGTTAAAAATATAATATTCACACATTGCAATATTAGATTCTATCTGTTCTCCTCCTTGTACTTCATGAGTGTGGCTTTGCCATCTTAGTGCCTTCATATCATCTGATAAATAGTGCCATGTGATTTCTTAATCTTAATCAGCCTCTGTGTTCTGCTATAGGAGTTCAAAATTTCAAAAGAAAGTGACAGTTAATGAATATTCAAACCCGCCTTATAAGCTCTATAAAGAGCATAAGCTCATTGAAAGTTCTCTCACTCTTCTTCGTAGCTTCCCATGCCTGCTAAGTTCCTCTTCATTTGAAAATCCAGGTGAACACAAGAAAACTTGTTAGAGATCAGAATTAAATAAGACCTGAAATAAATTTAAGATGTTCTTATGTCTCTGTACAAATATGATTTCATTTGTTTTAAATTATTGCATATAATTTCTTATTTTGTTAGAAGAAGATTAATAGTAAGACTCAGAAAGAGTTTTCTTGTATTCTCCAGCACCTTAGTAAAGGGCCTAGTACAAAGCAGACCTCAGTAAGTTTGTTTTGATTTACTCAGTAAAAGAAACCAAAATATCAAGGTAAATCCACATTGTTAGTCAAATATTTGCGACTGTGTTTTTTCTTGTTGTAGACTTTCTTTCTCTTTTTAACTTATAGCTTTTCATTAGCAAAATCTGAATGGATGAGACTTTTTCTTTACAAAAATTTACAAGATATATATAACTCTTTGTCACCTCTAAAGTGGGTAGTTATTGGATATTCATCAACCACCTGCCTGTAGTTGATTTCTCTGGAGGCTGTGCTAAAGAAAGTTCACTTTTCAATGTACTAACAGCAGATTCAGAGTACTGGACAAACTATTTATTTCTCAAGCACAGTGCCTCCTTCTCCTGATAAAATATATTCCCAAAAGCTAGATCTTTCTTCAAAAAGCCCAAGGTCATGACTGAAATCATATAAAAAAATGGGGTGGCAGAATATACATCATCCTCCATTCTTAATTTTTTCTATTAATTTCACAGCCAACTCTGTACTTCCACACTAAAAGCAGGAGTTAGAGTCAACTCTGTCAGACAAGTGTTCCTAAATTAAATTGACAGACATTTCTTAAAAAAAGACTAGTGAACAGGAAAATTTTAAGGCAAATGCAATTCATCTGAATATCAATTAGGTTTGCAGTAGGATGAGTATGAATTAGATTTGATTCCAGAAAGATCAATTAAAACACGTAAATATTTTGTTAGGCATCAAAAAGTGGGACAAAATGTATTTAAAATATCAGACCTATAAAGTAGGTTAAATAAAACTTACTTTTACAATGTCTATAGAAAAATATTAACTTCTTACTCCTCACTCCCTTCCCCCCACCCCATCACAGCACTGAAGAAGAAATTTTAGACCTCACCTGAAGGAATATCATAGTACTTTTACCAATTCAAATTAAAAGAAATAAGTCTCAAATCATTGCTAAAATACTAATAATCCATTGCCATAAAAATACTTTTTCTGTTAAACTTAGTTAAAGACTAACACCTCCGACACAGTAAAATTCTTGAAGTTTTGTTCAAATCACTTTAGTCTCAGTAGAAAGAATATCAACTTTTCAGGGCTATTGCAAGGATTAATAATGATGATGTGTGTGGCAAAGTAGGTAGAAGATAGTGTATGTATAGTACATACACTACAGGGTCAAAATATTAGTTCTCATGTTCTTATACCCTCCTACCTTGAGGGCTTTTCTTCATTTTTCATGCTGCATGGCAATTTGATCATAGCATGGATTCAACATAAATGTTCACTCAACTAAAATAATAAAGGGATACAAATGTGAAAAACTGAAGTTACACTCATTCCTTGTAAAATTGCAAGGTTATTCTAAGCCAGTCAAAAATTGCCTGACAGGGCGGGCCACGGTGGCTCAGCAGGTAAGAGTGCTTGCCCACCATGCCCGAGGACCCGGGTTCGATTCCCGGTGCCTGCCCATGTTTAAAAAAAAAAAAAGAAATTGCCTGACAACCTTCTGAGAGAAAGCAAAAATGCCAAGTTGTGGCCAGGGCCAGATCATGAGGAAGGAACCATTTGTGATACAACATTCACTTAAGTATCCGGTCACTACCATCACCATGGCCTCAGTGCTATTTAAAATAATTTAATAGTTTATCCTGAAACTGTTTTCAAATTTGGTGATCAAATCTCTACAATCCATTGGCAATGACAGATCAAATTAAAGGTAGTCAGCTCAATTTCAAGGCATGAGGATTCTCTAGGTCAAACAATTTTTACCAATAACATAACAGAAGGAAGTGGTCATGTTGTTAGTCCTCTCACATCTCCAACGTGGGAAAAGAGAATGGTGTGTTGGTTAATTAATTGCTGCTGGAATGCAATATACCAGAAATAGAATGGTTTTTAAAAAGAGAATTTATTAAGTCCACACTAAGGATTCCAGAGAAGGATACTTTAACTGAAGAAAGGCCAGTGTCCATCATGTGGGAAGGCACATATGGCTGGCGTCTGCTGGTCCTTGTTCCGGTTTCCGTTCCTTCCAGCTTCTGATGCCACTGGTTTCTTCTCTAAGCATGTGCGGGCCTTCACTTAGCTCCTCCAGGACACAACTCTGGACTCTGGCTGGTTTAGCATCTCATGGGAAGGCACCTGGCAACGTCTGCTGGGTTCTGACTCTCCAAATGTCCATGTTTAGACACCTGCTCTCCCAGTCAGCACTCCAAGCTTTTCCAAATGTGTTTCTGTCAGCTCCAAAGCAATGTTCTCCAAGTCTGTATCTGAGGTTTCTCCAAAATGTTTCCCCTTTAAAGGACTCTAGTAAACTAATCAAGACCCACCTTGAATGGGCAAAATCACATTTTCATCTAATCAAAAGGCCATACACACAATTGAGTGGGTCAGTCTCCATGGAAGCAATATAATCAAAGGTTTTCACCTTACAATATTGAATCAGTTTTAAAGGGCATGGCTTTCCTGGGGTACACAACACTTTCAAACCAGCACATGTAGTTCTCAGGCAATCCAAAATAAAAGGAAACATAATCAGAGCTGAATTTGTCACTTCTAAATAAAACTGTTCCATAGCTATTACTTTATCATCAAAACAATAATATGTTTTCTATTCAGCAAGGAATAGGCAAAGATTTAATTGGTCTATGTAAGGTAAACAAAGCACATGTCTTTTCAAAGAGGTCAATATAAGATATAGATTAATTATATTGAAATTCACAACAATGAATTGTAAAACTGTATGTTTCAGAGTCTTTGATAATTTAGTTAAAATAGGGGGATATTTCTTTCTTGATAATGTATGTCATAAGTGAGATATAAGTTCATTTTGATAGAGTGCTGATGACACCCAAACCCTGACACTGACCATGGACACTGTTCTCTGCTCCAAAACACTCAGTCCAGAAAATCTGCTGGTTGGTGTGCACCTGTGAAATTGAGTGTGCCCTAATTCAACCTCTAGACAGAATGAAATACAGCAAATATGAGAGTGATGTGAATTTGTACAAAATACACGTATGCTGTTGGAGTCTAATGGAAATATTTTAACCACTGGTCTGAATCCAATCTGCACAGTAATTTAATAGACTATCAACCACAAATGCAATCCATAAGACAAGTAAATGGTACCAAAGGCAAGAGGTAATTTTTCTGGGAATGGGATTGGTAGAATCAAACTAATCTATGTGGAAAAGGAAGCTGCCTGGCATCATGATATATTTGAAATCTTTAATAAGAAAGTATAATCAATAAAACCCTTATATTGCTTTGAAAGAAATGTGATCAACACCACAGGACATGAGAAATCTAAAAAAAAAAGATTTTTAATCACCAAGGGTTTCTTATTTCAAGCATATTTTATTTCGTTCACTGTATAAATATTCTATGGGAGCAGAGCTTAAAGCCAGCGTTTTTTTAAGAATGATATAAGCATATGTGTTTAAATGATGATTTATTTTTTCTTTAGAGAAATTTATTGCAACTGGTATCTCTTTAGAGAAATTTATTGCAACTGGTATCACTTAGACTACTATTTTGGAATTTCACTTTGGCAAACTATTTTCAGTCATTTAAGAATTCACATACAAAAAATAATCCTATGATTTTATAATCTAATTCAGAGTAGACAAATTCAGATTCATGATTAGCTCCATTTAAATTCTATTAAATAGAAAACTTAGGTTAAGTGTGAAAAATAGTTCTATAAGAGAAAAACACAGGAAAAAATGTTATAGAGGAAAGCCAGGTTGTTTTCCCTTTTCATGGAAAGACTAGAAGCCACATGAATTACCTTATCAAGACAGTTTGGAATTGTCTAAAGGGATAAGTGTAATGAAATGATTTGAATGACCCTTCCAACTGAGGATGACATTCTAATATACCACATAGTATATAAAGAATTATAGCCCACCAGGATGTCATCAAGATAGTGACATAAAACATCCCTGGGAAGGTTTCTCATCAAGGACAACTCAATAAGAGGAAGAATTCCACTTGCTTGGAACTCTGGAGGACAACTGAAACTGGAGTAAGACTCCATAAACACTGAATCAATGAGAAGGAAAAAGAGTGTAGGAGATCTGTGATCTAAACCTTCAGTTTGAGCCCCAGCCCTACACTTAGACCCATGTAGCTTAAGAGTCACATGGTCAGATAGTTCAATGGGAGAATACTTATCTGCCATGTGGGAGACCCGGGTTCAATTCCTGGCCCATGCATGTGAAAGAATAAAAAAGAGTCACAGTGGCAGTAGCACTCTGGCGCAGGCACCTCTGGTCATAGTTGTGGCCCACAGAGCCACTCACAGCAGCAACTTAGATCCCCATGCACATTCAGGGATCAGGCCCAGGGATCCAAGGCCACATAGACCACCATAGTGGTCAGGAGCATGGACAAACAAACCAGCCCCAGGGAACAAAAGAGAACTGCAATGGAACTGTTGGCAATCAGTGCACACACCCAGGTGGCCTCTAATTGCTGGACCACCTAGACAAACAAGCATCATCTGTCTCCCTGGGGCAGGATAGTCTATGTGGAAGATACTGGAGGCATAAAAATTGCTTTAGACAAAGGGAAAACTGAACTTCTATCAGGCAGGGAGGACCCCAACACTGACAATGGAGCACTGAATGTAGGAGAGAAGTTGAACAGTTCATCACCACTGGGAAGGAAAATTTGCATGTGCGCACACACACACACACACACATGCACACAAACAAACAAATAAACAGGATTCCTGGAGAAGGAACAGTGGAAAGAAAAGCTTGAGGAAGTGAAGCCATTACACATAATTAGGGCACTATTAAGAGTTGTACCTCTTGTCCAAGGAGCGAAACAGGTACAGAATATCTGAGAAATCTGAACAGTTAAACATGGGCTGCTCTAAAGGGTCTGTACAAGCTGAATCAAGCATTGAAATGGAACCTTAACACACAGTCAATCTACCTCAGGCCAGAGAGAGAAACTGACTCTCAGAGTTATTCAAATGCCCAGACATCAGCAAAATAAATCATACTAAGAAACAGAAACATATTGCTCATTCACAGAAGCAAACTCAACCTCAGAGAAAATACAGATATTGGAAAACTAACCAAAGAAGTTCGAACAGATCTCCTAAATCAATTTAAGGAGTTGAAGGGAAATATGGATAGAAATAAACTAAATATGTACATATAGCTAAAGGATAGTAAGAAGACAATATGTGAATAAAAGAAGAGTTAAAATGCTTAAAAAGAAACATAACAGAACTTGTGTGTATGAAAAGCACAATAAAAATGGAAATTAAAACTATACTAGAGTCAATAACAGTGATTTGAACAAGCAGAACAAATAAATAATGAACTAGAAGACAGAACAATCAAGACTATACAGTCAAAAGAACAAAGAACAGAACAAAGTAGGCAGAGCCAAAGGGGCCTGAGGGACAGCATGAAGGATACCAACATATGTATCATGGGGGTCCAGAAAGGGAAAAGAATGAAAAAGGGGAAGAAAGACCATTTGAAGAAATAACGTTTAAAATATCTCAATTCTTAGAAAAGACATAAATACACATGTCCAAGAAGTGTAACATACTCCAAACAGGATAAACCCTAATAGATTTACTTCAAAGATATGTACTCATCAAAATGTCAAATGCCAAAGATCAAGAGAAAATTTTGAAAGAAGTAAGAGAAAAGCAATTCATCAAATACAAGGGATTCTCAATAAGATCAACTGCCAATTTCTCATCAGAAACCATGGAGGCAAGAAGACAGTGGAATGACATATTTTAGGTACTGAAAGAGAAAAACAGATAGTCAAAAATTCTTTATCTTTCACAAAAGAAGGGGATTTAAGACATTCATTAATAAACAAAAACTGAGAGGAGTTCATCACAAAAAAGTCCTGCCCTATAAGAAATTATGCAGGGAGTTCTTCATGTTGAAAAGAAAGCACAGGAGAAAGTGGCTTGCAATATTATGAAAAAGTAAAGATATTCAATAAAGGTAACTACATAGATGAATGCAAAACCCAATAGTACTGCATCCTCAATATATTACTACTTTGGTTTGCCAGAGCTGCCAGAATGCAACATACCAGAAATGGACTTGTTTTTACAAAGATAATTTATTAACTTATAAGTTTTAATTCTAAGGCTATGGAAATATCCAAAGTAAGACATTAACAAGAGGATTCCTTCACTGAAGAGAGGCCGATTGTATCAGGGTTCCTCTGTCACATGGGAAGGCACATGGTGACGTCTGCTGGCCCTTCTCTCCTGAGTTGGTTTCAAATGGCTCTCTCAGCTCCTGTGGGTTCTTCTGGCTTCTGCTAGGACATTTTCTTTCTTAGCATCTCTAAACTCTCTTGGAACTGCCTTAAAGGACTCCCCAAACAGATTAAGACCCACCTTGAATGGAAGGGATCACATCTCCATGGAAACAACGTAACCAAAGGTCCCACCCAACAATGGGTCTACCCAACCAAGATTGGATTAAAAGAACATAGGCTTTTCTGAGAGAAATAACTGATTCAAACCAGCACAATAACTCTATCCATTATTTTTTATGAGAGTTAGAATACAATTCAATGAGAGATAATCATATCTCCTTGTAATGGACACAAGCACTTAAAAAGGTAATGTGTGACAAAAACAAAATAAAGAAGGGAAACTGAGGGATATGGGAGCAGAGGATGTGTTTGCTATTGAAATTAAGTCTGTGTCTTTTCAAACTAATAGGGTTAAGATTTAATTTGTTTAATACATACTCCAGTGTAACCACAAATAAAGTATTTAAAAAATATATACAGAAATGGAAATGGAAAAGGGATCAATCAGCTGCACCACAAAAGATTAACTATCTATAAAAGATCAGCTGTCCACAAATGAAGTTGTAATAAAGGAAAAGAGAAACAGAAAAAATATGACATCTAAAAACCACAAAACAAAATGGCTGAAATAAGTCCTGCCTTACCAGTAATAACACTGCATATTGATGGATTAAATCACCTAATCAAATGTAAACTCCATCACAGCCATATCGCTAACTAAACTGTTTTTTATATTTTTGAGTGAGGTGAAGTAAAAATGGCTTCAGCTGAAAAGGGCTTATTTTCCATAACATTGGTGTTTTAAAACAAAGTTTGACATCTTCACATAAAATATAATACTTTTGCTTATTATACTCTGAGTATCTTTAGTCTCTGTAGCTAAAAATTTGAATGTCTTATTCATAATTGCTCATTGTTTTCTTTAAATAAGCATTATGGTAATAAACATAATATGTAATTTAGTAACTATATGTATTTATATGACATTTTGATTCTTGCCTTTAGATTTAAAATGTAAATCATATTTATGTACACATGCATAGGTACATGGTAAAATGGTATAAATCATTAATAAACACAAATGATTAGTTAATAGTCTAAAAGATATTCCATGTTTATAAAACATAGCTTAGTAAAAATTCTTTTTAACACTGTAAAAAGGATGGAGGGCCACTATCTCATACCATATACAAAAATTAACTCAAAATGGATCAATGACCTAAATATAAGAACTAGGATTTTAAAATTCCTAGAAGAAAGCAGAGGGTAGCATCTTCAGGATCTTGTGTTAGGCAATGCTTTCTTAGACTTTAAACCAAAAGCATGGGAAATAAAAGAAGAAATTAGATAAATGGGACCTAATCAAAATTTAAACTTTTATGCATTGTTTTGGTTTGCTAAAACTGAAAATAATGCAATATACCAGAAATAGGTTGGCTTTTAATAAATGAGGATTTATTAACTTACAAATTTATACTTCTTAGGCCATGAAAATGTCTCCAATTCAGGCATCAATGGAAAGAAAGGCTGCTGGCACATGGAGACAGCTGCTGGCTCTTCGCTCAAGTTTCATTGCTTTCAGATTCTGGTTTCTTTCATCTGAGGCTTTTTTTCTCAGCTTTGGTGTCTTTTCTTTGTGGTTCTCAGAATTTCACCTCTTAGTTTCTCTGTGGATTTAATTATCTTATAAGAGACTCCATGAGAGGATTAAGACCCACCCTGGGGTACTCCTCAACTGAAATGACCTAATTAAAATCTCCCACCTACAATTGGTCTCCACCCACAGGATCATATTAGCTGCTCTTTTCTGAACATGCTGTTTTTGGGGGTGCATACTTCAAACTATCATAATCCTTCTTCTGGACCTCAGAAAGACATGTTCTTTCCATATGCAAAATATATTCATTCCATCACAATATAACAAAGGCTTAAATCGTTTCATAACGTTATTAAGTACAAAGTCTAGTCGAAATCAGCTACAGGTGTGGTCTGCCCTAGAGCAAAATTCTCCTCCAGCTATGGACCTGTGAAACTTAGAATAAGTTATCTGTTTCCAATATATAAGAGAAGGACAATCATAGGACATTCTCATTTTCACAGGAGACATTGGAAGGAAAACTTGAGTCAAGGATCCCAAACAGTTCCAAAACTCTCCATTAGATGTTAAGGTCTGAGAATCAGCTATAGAAACATATTTTGTCCTTAGGGGCCTGATAGAGTAACGGTATCACCCTTTCTAAGGGCTTGCACAGCAGCTTTGTGCTCTCTAAACCCTGGGGTGAGGCCTCCCACATTTTCAAGCACTGGGTAGATAGTCATGCTTGCAGCTCCATACTCTTCAAGCATCTGGGTGGTAACCAGACTCTCTGCAATCTCTGGGGCACAGGCTTAACCCCTCAGAACAGTGGGGTGGTGGTCAGGCTTTCTCCCTGATCCCCAGGGAATATGCCCCACCCTCTCTGAAGCCTAGAGTGGCCACACTCTCTTCAATCCTCGGCATCAGAGAGCTCTGGAGTGGTAACACTCTTCCTGAACAATGGGATGGAAGGCCCACTCTCTACAAATTCCTGGGCAGACTCGCCCTTTTCACATACAAAGGTGGGTCTGCTCTTCTGGTCTAAGGTATCTACCTCAAATTCTGAGCTTCTGTGGTCTGCCTTTGAAATAATTTTTCTTTCA
Source organism: Tamandua tetradactyla (assembly GCF_023851605.1). Taxonomy (NCBI): domain Eukaryota; kingdom Metazoa; phylum Chordata; class Mammalia; order Pilosa; family Myrmecophagidae; genus Tamandua; species Tamandua tetradactyla. Next base: position 180,875,470 of record NC_135331.1, on the reverse strand, counting down.
ACCTGTCACTTTTCTGTCCCTTCTAATCATGGCTGGCCATTGTTCTGCTAATAAATATCTCACAGAAATGTTGTCAGTTTTACATGCAGTACACAGGGGTTCTAACTACAGACAACAGCATGTTCCATACGTCTTTACTGGATAGCTGCATTTTCAATCCTGACTTGCACTGAAATGGCTAACTGGCTCCATGTTCATTTAAATATTAACATGAAACACTATTCTCTGGGGACTTGCCTTCTGGAAGCTCAGAATTTTCCAAGCCTATCAATTTCTTATTTCTCTATGCCCAGGAGTTCTGCTCTTGACTTATTCAAGCAACAAAGAGTATTGATAACTTACATGATAGTTGGTACTCTAAGATCTGCTATGCAAAGGTTAATAAGAGAGACAATGTTTTTGACTTCACAGAGCTTGCATTCTTCTGTGGGAGACAAACTTAAAGTTAACAAATAAATGTACAGTTAAATATTCTAATAAATCCTGTGGTGAAAAATAAAATAGTTTGAAAGAAAAGGAAAGATCTTCCTTAGATTGGAGAAAGAAATGTTGAAATAGTTCTTCTGTCCTACTCAGATATACCAGATGGACAGTTATTTCAGGTCAAGAAAACACTGTGAAAAAAAGTCTAGGATATAGGGAAGATTTTGACATTTTCAAGGGGTTTAAAGGTGACAGTGGAGCAAGACCTTTATGAGTAATGGAGCATGAGAGGTGAGGCTGGAAAAATAGGTAAGGTAATGTAGGGCTTGGTGGAACATGTTGATTATTTTGGTACTTTTTTACTAAATGCAATGGGAAATCTTTAAAAGGTTTTAAGCAAGAGAAGGATGTAACCATACTTAATTCTTAAAATGTTCACTCCAAATCTGTCAGCAGAAGCAGGGAAGGAGGTGCTGATTAAAGGGAATCAAGAGTGGTTGTAAGGCCCTGTAGTAGCTGCTTGGACATAATTGTGAGTAGGACTTGAGTGTTAACAATGGAGATGGAAAGAAGAACACAGCTCTGAAACACATTTCGTGTGACACTACAGTATAAATTTAGCAGAATTAAACAATTAAATACCAACTTCTTTTTCTTGACTTAAGATAAAAATAGCTTTATAAAAAAGAAAATTAAAATGAAACATTTCATATTAATAGATTCCAGAAAACAGAATAGGACAGTTGAATTTATAAAATTAATCACATGTTTATCTACCATGGGGACCTTCTAATTCCCAGAATTCCATCTGATGAAAACAACTTCATGTCAAAGATTTCTTCAGTGATTAAACTCCCACTAGGGTGAAATTAAGTTCAGAATTTACCAATTCTCAGTGAATTTACTTTGATGTGGTTACAGTAATCTGAAGGTTTAGGGAATAGTAGCAAAGAGAATATGCTTAGCTGGATAAAAGGTAAGACAAAACAAAGTATTTACTCATAAGTAAATATACATACATATGAAAAAGCAAATCAATAAACAGGATTCCTAATGTGTTATAAAGTACTTGTCCTTGAATGTGAATGGGGATTTGGATACATTAAACTGAAAATAGTTACGTGCAAATGCCCATATCAATAAAAGTTAAAAAGGTTTGAGGGATGTTAAACACAGTCCTTGGAGGTAAGCTAATTAGTAAACTAGAGAGTCTTAAAACTCTAAAATACTGTCTTTGAAATGAAGAAGATATCTACTAATGAAGTCCCTAGTGGGCTAAAAGTCTAGATCTGGCAGTATATATTTCTGTTGCTGAATTTCAACTATGTCGATACATTACAGCAATTTGAGAAGTTACTTTATATAGAGAAAGGAGGGTGAAACTGTTCACAGTACATTGCATTTTTAATTTCTTAGTTGTATCTAATGCACATAAAATAATCAAATACAACTGAAGCATTCCATTAAAAGAAGGGAAAAGGTAATTTTTTGGAATCATAATATGTTTGGGTTGATTTATAATGAGTAGTAATGGAAAGATAGATATTTGAGGGGGGATGATAAATTAAATCCAAGTCTGTGGCTCATTTACATATCGCAAAAATAAAAGAGGTAAATTTTGCTCTTCTAAAAAGCTTTCTAGATGAAACTATCATGCTTTATGACCAAACATACCATTATTTCAAATGGGATGTTTCAAAACAGCATAATCAGAGCAGATATTTAATTTGAAAATCTGAATAGATCACCTAATTGTCTTAATCTTGACAAGAGGAAATGGATTGTTCCAGCAGGAGGGTAATACTTAATACTTATTACCAAACCATGATTTATTAGACTTCATAGAAAAGTCACTTGCTCTGAGAGTTGTGTTTTCTAATAAGCATTGTATTATGATGTGTTACTAAGCATTTCCTCTCTCTTGTCAGGAGAGTCTAGAGAGATTGAGTAGGTTTCAGGGACAGAAACCTTCACACATGATATTAGCCTATACTTGAGAACAAGGTCACAGCACACAGGAGATATCCAGAGAAAGCTAATCATATAGCATGGCTTCTTCTTTCCCTGAGGAAAATAAGAACATCCAATGCCTCCACATATATAGTTTCAAAAACTAGAAATAGATGAGCAAGCAGAGACATAATTTAAAGCAAAAAACAAACCCTGATTTCACCAATACGGAGTGAGCTCAGTTAAATCAGCATAGCCTTCACATCCCCATTGCACACCCTACAGCAGCCAAAATGTGTTCAATGCCCTTTTCCATACTAATGCAGACTTTTTAAACCAAGTGTGATGTCCTTTAAAAGAAAAACATTATCTTTGTAAAGGCAAAGAAGAAAGGAAAGAAATGAAGAGTGAAAAAGGTGGAGGGAAGGGAGGGAGCAAAAGCAAAGCTCTCTTAGGCTCCTTGAGACCATCACAGAACTTTGGTATAGAACTCACAAGTGTAATAGTTCAGAATTGCTCAAGGAGAAACCCAGGAAGACTAATGAGTGACAGCCAAAATTGGGCCAGTGTCTGAGAGACAGAGAACTGCATTCATTGTGAATACTCTGTATCCATGCACCCTATATATGGATCTTGCTTCTTTTCCTAACTTTTTGTCTTCTCTCCTGTAATGGGTTGAATTGTGCTCCCCCAAAGACATGCTCCAGTCTGAGGTAGATCGAATTGTATATCCCAGTTTAAATATGTTCTTGATTTTCATCCACATTCTGGTGGGTGTGGGCCACTGCAAATGAGAGCTTTTCAAGATGTTACTTCACTTAAGGTATGGCTCAAATGAATCAAGTTGGGCTCTAATCCAGAGTACTGGAGCCGTTTCTAAGCACCGTGAAGATCAGACAGAGTGAGAAGATTCTGGGAGCAGCCAGAAGCTAGAAGTCAAGGGAACCACAAGAGAAAGGGGAGAACACCATCATGTGCATTCCTACATGATGAGAAGACCCAGGAACCCTAAAGATGGCCAGCATCTAGCCCCAGAACACCAGACTTCAAGGAGATAGAATTGCCTTTTGCCTAACTGGCACCTTTCGGACTTTACTTGGCCTCAAAACTATGAGCCAATAAATTTCCCACTGTTTAAGCATCCCAGTGTATGGTATTTGTTTTAGCAGCCAAGAAACCAAAACGAAGTCCTAACCCCTCAGGGCTTCTCTCTCACCTTCTTAGGAAATAGGGTCTTTGAATATGTGATTAGTAATGATAAGTCCAAACTGGACCAGGGCAGGCCCTAATCAAGTATGACCGGTGCCCTTACAAGAAGAAATTGCACACAGACACTTCCAAACCTGAGAGACCATGTGAAGACAGATGCATCTAAAAGTTAAGGAATGCCAAGGATTGCCAGCACACACTGAAGCTAGAAAAGTCAAGGATGGAGTTTCCCATAGAAGTTTCAGACACACTTTCTAGCCTCCAGACCAGTGAGACTATAAATTTCAGTTGTCTTAAGCCATCCAGTTTGTGGTTTTTTTGTTATGTCAGCCTTGGAAAACTAAGACACCCCCAGATGGCAATATCTTTCTAGATCTGTTTTTACTTTCTTTGTACACTCCCTGTATCATTACATTGACCCTTGGAATTCAACATTTTGCTGCTACTGTGATTGCCATTGTTTTGGTGGTAGTTTTGTTTGGGATTTCAATATCCCTGACTTTTCTTTTCAATAGACAGGGAGAGCAGTGTGACTCAGAAGCAACAGAAAGTCCTTCCTATCTCTTACTAATAACTGCCTGAGAAATTAGATTTTAAGCATGTAATTCTATCTGAAAACCAGCTAATTAGAGAGGGATCTAGGTTCTGACATGCCCATCTTTTAAGATGTAAATATCTGTAAGACTTAAAGCTGGGCCATCACACTTCAATGTAAGGTTGCTAAATTGTATTGTTTCCTCTTAACACTGCCACTGCCTCTGAGGCTAAAGGGACTAGAGTTTCAGATAGGAGCCAGAGGGTGATAATAAACTCAAGGGGCATAGACCAAGAAATACTGGCACTATTGTGACTTCAGTAAACAAGAATCCTTTGGGCATGAGAAGGCAGGACTTTAGAGGCAAGAAAATGGTGGAGTAGTAGAGAAAAGGTAAACTTTATGTGCTTTGCAATTTTGCCTCTACTGGCCCTGAGTCCCACTGTATTTATTATTAAAACCTTCCTTTAACTTGTCTTGTGCTTTTCCATTATGACAGGTACTTTTTAAGGTCATAAGTTGGTGCTGACAGCAGTTCTCTGATATTTTATCAGTGCTTAGAAAGTGGTTTTATCTTGGAATGGAGCACAAACATTGGCAAAAAGAGTAGAATCATCTGGGAAAAAAGTTTTCAAATAATGCCTTTTTGTTAGAATTGGTAGAATGAAGAAAATGTTGACTAATGGTTCAAACACTGCAGGAGGATGAGAGGAAGAAAGTAAAGAAATATGAGATGAGGGAATTAGCTGATGGTGTTGTAGTAATAAAAAAGTAGGAGAGGAAAGAACAGCAGTGCCTTGGTCTTGGATAAGAAATTATACCTACTATAGCAAAGGTGGGGGGTTAATGTAGTCGGGGAAAACTAGTCCAGACACAGCGGGAAAATGTAGACATAAAAGGAGCAAAGATATTGGATTTGAGACAGAAAAGAGGCTTCATGTTATCTGTTTTCTTAAATAGGAGAAAACCTTGGAGTGTTTTTGAGTAAAAATGACAGATATAAAAAGAAATGGTACAAATGGAGCAGCCTTTAAATGTGTCTTTAGTCACCATCTCTCCCCAAGTTAAAAAAAAATTTAACTGAGTTTATTCTCCAGAATTACAAATTTTTGTTTGTTTTAGTTTTTCTTGTGCTTCACTGCATCAGTGGCACCAATTAGATCCAGGAAGAGATGAGACTGCTATTAATATCACAATACCAGCCCTCTCTTATTCTGGGGAAAGGCTAAGAACAATTTCTCTGTGTAAAATAGGATTGGTTTTAATGGAAAAATAAAATTGCAGTTAAAATATATTTGTTCTAGATGATACAAATATTACAGTTTACCAAATAGAGGCAAAAAAAAAAAAAAAAAAGCTTGCTAAAAGCTGTATAAGAGGCAGTCAGCAACTGTTATGGGCACATTGTCCCAAAGTGAGAAAATCTTGTTTCAAAACTTCCCATCTTCATAGTCCAACATTATTCAAATAGCCTATTGCATATTTCAAAACTTAGACATTATCTTCTTATTAGGCATGGAATCATTAAGGATTCTACATGAAACAGCAAGTCAGAGCTTAACAGGTTTATTGAGAGAGAGAAAGTAATAGAGTGATAGCAAGGGGAAAGCAGTCAGGCAAGAGCCAGCAAAACCTGCCAGCGAAAGGAAAGGAAAATGGCTTCCACACCCTTTCTGGCAGCTTGCGGTTTTAAAGGAAAAAGCATGCCAAAAGGGGTGGGGTGATGTGCAGCTGTAGGCATCACCAGGAGATATCAGGTTGGTGCAGATCATGAATTCATTCTCGTGGTTATCTGGTCAGGTCTCTGGCAGGTGAGGTGTTGGCATATCCATCCATGCTCATCAATCTTGTTGGCATATCAGGTCCTGTCAGAGAAGTTGCTGAGGGAGAGAAACTGAAGGTGGCCCCATGCCCCATAATTCATTTTGTATGTCAAGTTTTATTTTCTGAGACTTGACACTTCTAAGTGTATCTTTGCTTTATAGTCATTAATTCTTAGCCCATCCCCCTCATACCCAATTTTTTTCCTTAATAGTTCATTATATTTTTATATTTATCTTTCAAAACGTAGATTGATCTTTTGCTTCTTCTCTTCTCTCCTTTTCATTTACTTAGCTCTCTCTCACTCTTTCTGCCATCAGTGTATTTTTTTCATGTATAGACATTAGAAGTAAATTCTGTCCAGCCTCAAGGAAATCCACTCTCCTCAAAGTCATGTGACTCGCTCCTTCCATTGGTATTTCCAGGGCCCAGGTGAATGAAAACTGATGAATCTGCTGCATTTCCAGGGTCTGCAGTTTCTCTCAGTACATCCTGGTTCATATTCTGACCCTCCTTTCTGTCCTTGACTACAGTGCTTTTTGAACATGATGACTACTTTAAGCTTCTGCTCTTTATGAACTCATACTGGTTGCCTTTAATTGTGTTCTCTCAAATATTCCCCAACTTGTTTTCCAAGATCACCAATGCCCTTGTCTTTTCCTAAGGTGCCTTTCCTAGATGGATGTGCCAAACTCTTCGACATGAGCACCTACCCGAGACCTGATATCCAGGCCATTTTCCCTTCCAACATTTATGTGGATTTTACCTTTCATTCCTCCTCATACAAATGACATCTTCACCTATGGAATAGGGGGGATGTATATGGGGAAGTGGGCTTATCATAGGACATTACTCTAAATCAATACAGAGAGAGGACTTTTAGAAAAAATGGGAGAAGGGAGCTTTAGAAAGAGTAAAACGTTAGAAAATTATTATAGACTGGAGAGGGAAAAGATTTAGTTCTGTTCTCATTTGCTAGCTGCTGAAATGAAATATACCAGAAATGAAATGGCTTTTAAAATGGAGAACTTATTAAGTTGCAAGTTTACAGTTCTAAGGCCATGAAAATGTCCCAACTAAAGCAAGTCTGTTCTAGTTTGCTAGCTGCTGGAATGCAATACACCAGAAATGGAATGGCTTTCAAAAAGGGGAACTTAATGAGTTGTAGTTTACAGTTCTAAGGTCGAGAAAATGTCCCAATTACAAGTCTATAAAAATGTCCAATCAAAGCCATCCAGGGAAAGATACCTTGGTTCAAGAAGGCCAATGAAGTTCAGGGTTTCTCTCTCAAGTGAGAAGGCACATGGCAAACACAGTGAGGGCTTCTCTCTCAGTTGGAAGGGCACATGGTGAACATGGCATCATCTGCTAACTTTCTCTCCTGGTTTCCTGTTTCATGGAGCTCCCCAGGAAGCATTTTCCTTCTTCATCTCCAAAGGTCGCTGGCTGGTGGACTCTGTGCTTCATGGTCACAGCATTCTCTGCTCTCTCTGAGTCTCCCATTCTCCAAAATGTTTCCTTTTTTATAGGACTCCAGTAAACCAATCAAGACCCACCCAAATGGGTGGAGACATGTCGTCACCTAATCCAGTTTAACAACCACACTTGACTAAATCACATCATCCAGGGAGATGATCTGATTACCGTTTCAAATATACAGTATTGAATAAGGGTTATTCTACCTTTATGAAATGGGATTTTGGTTAAAACATGGATTTTCTATAAAGCAAATTAAGGCAACAACAAGGGGTGCCCTTCACTCAAGAAAGGCCAGTGAAGTTCAGGGTTTCTCTCTCAACTGGAGAGGCACTTGGTGAACATGGTGACATCTGCTAGCTTTCTCTCTTGGCTTCTTGTTTCATGAAGCTACACCAGGGGCATATTCCTTCTTCATCTCCAAAGGTCTCTGACTGTGTGGGCTCTTGTGATTCTCATGGCTCTAAAAGGGACTCTCTCCAAAATGTTTCCTCTTTTAAAGGATTCCATTGAACTAATCAAGATTCACCTGTAATGGTGGAGTCACATCTCCTGCTATTCAAAACTTAATACCCACAATAGGGCGGGTCATATCTCCTTGGAGATAAACTAATCAAGTGTCCAACATGCAATACTAAACAGGGTCTAAAAGAAATGGCTGGCTCCATGTGATGACTCAGTATTAAAACATGGCTTTTCTAGGGCACATAATCCTTTCAAGCCAGCACAGTTACACACTCAAACTCATAAAGAAGAAGACCCTCTAGATAAGAGGGGGAAAAGGTTGATATAGAGAGTAATTGAATATATAATAGGAAGAAAAGAGAGAAAGACAGAGATGGGGTAGAGATGAAAATTACATATACTGTAGTTACAAAGGTGTTAAAAAAGGGACAGCTGTACTGTTGATGACCCTAAACGAAAAATTCATGAAAGCCAGATTTATTCTTCCAATGCCAGCAAATATTTTATCTTTTCATGCAGTCTGTTTCTGATTTTTCTCCCTTATCACATTCTTCTCATGCATAAATATTTTTCTGAGGGGTATAATTCTGAGGAGGAGAACTGGGATTTAAACTCAAGCAAATCTGGCACCAAAGCCTAATCTCCTAATGATATGCCTCTACAAGTTAGTGACTAAGATTTGATAGCTGGCATAAACAAAACAATTTTGCACGACAAACCATTATGCCCTACTTTAATGGATATTGTGAGAGAAATATCCCAAGCCATATTACCTCACAAAATATGGCTGAAAATATATTTATATGAAATTATCAATGCAAATTATACTTGAAAACACACATATATAATAATTAAATGGCTACATTTACATATTATAAAAAAACATTGCTTATTAAGTCCTAACTATTAATCTAGTAAAGTTCTTTATCACTTGAGGCCCTTTATTTTATGAAATTTATGCAAAATAAAATAACCAATTTTAAGTGCACAAGTAAATCAATGAGCTCTAACAAATGCAGACATGCATAACCATGGCCAAATTAAATTATTTCATCATTCAAAATTCCCTCCTTTAGCCATTAGTTCTCACCTCATTTGCCATACTGATGTGCTTTCAATTACTGTTGTTTTGTTTTTTAATGCATTTCATTCAGATATATTTGCATACCATATAATCATGCAAAGTATGCAATCAATGGATCACAGTATCATCTATAGTTGTGCATTCAGCACCATAATCAAATTTAGAACATTTTCTTTAAAGTAAATAAATAAATAAATAGAAAGAACATCCCAAACCCCTTATCCCTCCCTATTATTTATTTATTTACTTTGTCTCTATTTTCTTACTCATCTGCCCATAAACTGGATAAAGGGAGTGTCCATCACAAGGTTTACATAATCATGTAGGACACAGTAATAACGATATAGTTATACAATCATCTTCAAGAATCAAGGCCTCTACTAGATTACAGTTCAACAGTTTCAGGTATTTCTTCCTAGCTATTCTAATGTACTAGGCACTAAAAATGTATAGCTAATGCATAAGAATAACCTTAGGAATGACCTCTTGACTCCATTTGAAATCTCATAGCCACCAAAACTTTGTTTCATTTCTTTTCCCCCTCTTGCTCAAAGTTCCAGGGAACTACCAGGTAATACAAAAAGAGTTCATATCTCAGAATTTAGATATAACATTTAAACTCAGGAAAAAATGCGGTTGCTATAGGAGCTTACAATCTAGGAACCTTTATAATAAGCCTTATTGAATATTCTGTACTCCTTAAGCATTGATTACCCAGTTTCTTCCCATTTTCTATGCCCTGATAACCTACGCTCTCATTTTCGGTTGTCAGAGTTTGCACATTATAGTTAGTCCATATTAGTGAAACCTTACTTATATTCATCTTGTTTCTAGCTTATTTTGCTCAACATAATATCCTCAAGTTTAATTCACCTAGTTGCATTCCTCATAACTTCATTTCTTCTTACAGCCATTCAATATTCTATTGCATGTATACACCAGAGTTTGTCTTTCTGTTCCTCAGTAGATGTGCCCTTAGGCCACCTCCATCCGTTGCAAGTTATAAATGCTGCTATAGTAAGCACCAGCATGTAAATGTCCATTCATGTCCCTGCTTTTGGCTCTTCCAAGTATATACCTTAATATGAGATTGCAGAAGCATATGGCAACCCTATATTTAACCTCCTGTGGAGGCACCACACTGCCCTCCAGAGGGGTTGTAGCATTCTACCTACCTAATAACAGTGACTAGGTATATCACTCTCTCCACTTTTCTGCAGCACTTGTGTTCTTCTGTTTATTTTTAAAACAGTTTTATTCATACACCATACAATCCAACCTAAATAACTAATCAATAGCTCCTGGTATAATCACATATCTATGCATTCACCACCAAAATCTATATGAGGACATTTCCATTTCTTCTTCAAAGACAAATGTGAAAATAAAATGAAGAATAAGAAAAATAAAAAGGAGAAGCAACAGCAACAAGAATTTCATACCCCTGCCTTATATCCCCCTCTTATTGACACTAGTATATTGCCTTTGTTACAATTAAGGAACACATACTATCATATTACTGTTAAAGATGGATCCTAATTTTTATTAATTGTATTTTTTCCATATATCATCCCATTTTCAACAATGTTGACATTCATAAGTTCTCCCTCAAGCAAAAACTCTTATATTTGTACATTTAATCACCAAGATTGTCCACTCTAGGCTTTGCTATGTGATACCATGCAGTCTTTATCCTCTGTCTTTCCATATGTTGTAATGCATGCCCTCAGTGCTCCTCCCACAGAGTCACACTCAGCTTCATTCAGTGTACTAACAAAATTGTGCTACCTTCAGATAGCACTGTGCTATCCATATCTGGATGTTTAAAATCAATCCTGTTAAACATTCCATACTCCTTCGGCATCAAATGGCCAATCTCTTCCTTCTCTCTATCTCATGTTAACCTGTGTTCTCAAATTAACTCTCAAAGTTTACTAATGTTCTTAGCCTTCCTCCTTCAACCATGCTCACACTCAACTTTGTTCATTTCATTTCCACTATTTTACTACCATCAGATAGTATTGTGTTATCCATTACTGGATCTCACAATTAATCCTGCCGGACATTCTGTACTTCTCAGCATATATCTACTGATAATTTATGTTCTCAACTTTAACTCTGAAAGCTTGCTCATTATTGTTAGTTCATACTAGTGAGACCATACAATATTTGTCCTTCTGTTTCTGGCTAATTTTACTCAACATAATGTCCTCAAGGCTTATCCACATTTTTGCATGTGTCATGACTTTATTCCATTTTACAGCTGCATAATATTTCATTGCATGTATATATCACACTTTGTTAATCTACTTGTCCTTTGATGGACATTTGGGCTGTTTCCATCTCTTGGTAATCGTGAATAATGCCACTATAAACATTAGTGTGTAAATGTCAGTTCACATCCATGCTTTCAGTTCCTCTGACTATATAACTAGTAATGGAATTCTTGTATCATATGGCTTCCTGGAGAAACACCAAACTGCCTTTGAGAGCAGATACACCACTGTATATTCCCACTAGCAGTGAATAATTGTACCTATTTCTCCACATCCTCCACAGCACTTGCAGTTTTCTGGTTTTTTGATAATGGCCATTCTACTAGATGTGGGATGATATCTCATTGTGATTTTGATTTGTATGTCTCTAATAGCCAGTTGTTGGCTATTAGTTTGCCAACAATCTAGTTTGCTTGCTGCCAGAATGCAATATACCAGAAATGGAGTGGCTTTTAAAAGGGGAATTTAATAAGTTGCTAGTTTACAGTTCTAAGGAAGAGAAAACGTTCCAATTAAAACAAGTTTATAGAAATGTCCAATCTAAGGCATCCAGGGAGAGATACCTTGGGTCAAGACAGCTGATGAAGTTCAAGGTTTCTCTCTCAAGTGAGAAGGCACATAGCAAACATGGTCAGGGTTTGTCACTCATCTGCAAAGGGATGTGGCAAACAGGGCATCATCTGCTAGGTTTCTCTCCTGGCTTCCTGTTTCCTGAAGCTCCCTGGGAGGCATTTTCCTTCTTCATCTCCAAAGGTCGCTGACTGGTGGACTCTCTGCTTCTCATGGCTACATTGTTCTGCTCTCTCAGAATCTCTAGCTTTCTCCAAAATGTTTCCTCTTTTTATAGGATTCCAGTAAACTAATCAAGACCCACCCAAATGGGTAGAGACACATCTCCACCTAATCCAGCTTAATAACCACTCTTGATTGAGTCATATCTCCAGGGAGATGATCTAATTACAGTTTCAAACATAGAGTACTGAATAGGGATTAGAAGAAATGACTGAATTTATAAAATGGGATTAGGATTAAAACATGGCTTTTCTAGAGTGTATACACCCTCGCAAACTGGCACACCAGTGTTTTGGTTTGCTACAGTTGCTGGAAATGCAATGTACCAGAAATAGGATGGCTTTTAAAGTTACAAGTTTACAGTTCTAAGGCCATAAAAATGTCTAAACTAAGGCATCCATAGAAAGATACCTTAACTCAAGAAAGGCTGATGAGTCCAGAACACTCATCAGCTAGGAAGGCTCATGCTTGGCACCTGCTGGTCTTTTGGTTTCTGGTTTTCAGAGAGCTTCCCTGGGTGTGTTTTATTTCCACATCACTAAACATCTCTCTCTGCATTGGCTCTGCCAGCTCTTTCCAAAATCTTTACCTCTTAAAGGATTCCAGTAATCAAACCCCCTTGAATGGGTGGAGATGCATCTCCACAGAAACCACCTAATCAGAAGGTCCCATCCACGATTGGGTGGGTCACATCTCCATGCAACTTAATAAAAAAAAAATCCCATCCACAATTGAGTGGGACACATTTTCATGGAAGAAACTTAATCAAAAGGGCATTTTGATTAAGTGTCTTGGAGAAGGTCTATTCAGATTTATTCTGTTTGTGGTGTGCTATGCTATTGAATTAGTGTTAAAGAACATGGCTTTGCTGGGGTGCTCAACGGTTTCAAACTGGCACAATTGATATTAATGCATTCTTGGATTCTTCATAGAATTCACATGTGAAGCCATCTGGTCCTGGATTTTTCATTTTTTAGAGGTTTTTGATGACTGATTCATTCTCTTTACTTGTGATAGGTTTGTTGAGTTCTTCTATTTCTCCTCAAGTCAATGTCGATTGTTCATGCTTTTGTAGAAAATTGTCCATTTCAACTAATTTGTTTAATTTGTTAGCATATAGTTGCTCATAGTATGCTCTCATTATCTCCTTTATTGCTGTGGGGTTATAGTTATGTCCCCTCTCCTATTTCTGATTTTATTTATTTGCATCCTCTCTTTTTATCAGGCTAGCCAAGAGTTCATTGTATTCTCATTTTTACTTACCTTGAGATATTTACTGATTTCTCTTGTAATTTCTTCCTTGTCCCACTGATTGTTCAAGAGTGTTTTGTTTAGCTTATCTATATTCATTAATTTTCCTTTCTTCAGCCTGCTATTGATTTCCAACTTCATTCCATTATGTTCTGAGAAAGTGTTTTGTAAAATTTCTATCTTTTTCAATTTGATAAAAAAAAATACATAAAAATAAATTTAATGAGACTTGCTTTGTGAATCTATCCTTGAGAATGATCCATGAGCACTTGAGAAAAATGTGTATACTGCTGTTGTGGGGGGTAATGTTCTGTAAATGTCTTTTAAGTATAGTTCATTTATCATACCATTCAAAATCTCTGTTTCTTTATTGATCCTCTGTCTAGATATTCTACCCATTGATAAGAACAGTGTATTGAAATCTCCAACTATTATGATAAAGGTGTCTACTTCTCCCTCCAGTGTTGTCAGTGTGTGCCTCATGTATTTTGGGGCACTCTGGCTCAGTGAATAAATATTTACAATTGCTATGTCTTATTGATCATTTTCCCCTTTATTAATACACAATGTCCTTCTTTGCCTCCTTTAATTGTTTTATATTTGAAGTATAACTTGTCTGATACTAGTATAGCTTCTTCTATTCTTTTCTGGTTGCTGTTTCCATGATATATCTTTTTCCATCCATTCACTTTCAACCTATTTTTTGCCTTTGGGTCTAAAGTGAACCTCCTGTAGATAGCAAATAGATGTGTCCTGTTATTTAATCCATTCTGCCAGTCTCTGTTTTTTGATTGAGGAGTAACCATTAATATTTAATGTTATTACTGTAGAGACAGTAATTTCTTCTACCATTATGTCTTTTGGATTTTATAGCCATATCTTATTTTTCTCTCTCTCTCTTTACCTTCCTGATAGTCTTCATTTCTACACTCTTCTACAAATAACTCTCTCTTGTCTTCTATCTGCCTTTAGTGCTCCCTTTAGTAATTCTTGTAGAGAAGATCTACTTTTCACATACTCTCTCAGTGTCTATTTGTATGAAAATATTTAAAAGTCTCTCTCACTTTTGAAGGACAGATTGCTGGATATATATAATTCTTGGTTGGCAATTTTTCTCTTTCAGTATCTTAAATAAATCATACCACTGCCATCTTACCTCTATAGTTTCTGATGATAAATCTACACATAGTCTTATTGAGCTTACCTTGTATGTGATGGATCATTTTTCTCATACTGCTTTCAGAATTTTCTCTTTGTCTTTGACATTTCACAATCTGTTTAGTAAGTGTCTTGGAGGAGATCTATTCAGATGTATTCTGCTTATGGCATGCTGTGCTTCCTGGATCTGTAATATTATGTCTTTCATAGGAGTTGGGGAAATTTTCAGTGATTATTTACTCCATTATTCTTTCTACAACCTTTTCCTTCCCTTCTCCTTCTGGGACACCCATGACACATATATTCATGCACTTCGTGTTGTTATTCAATTCCCTGAGGCCCTGCTCATATTTTCTTTTCCCTATTTCTTTCTTTTTGCATGTAAGATTTCAGATGTCCTGTCTTCTAGTTCACTAATCCTTTCTTCTGCCTCTTCAAATATGCTGTTGTACGTCTCCATTGTGTTTTCCTTCTCTCCTATTATGACCTTCATTCTTAGGAGTTCTGCCATTTGCTTTTTCAAATTCTGGAGTTCTTCTTTATAGTTGCCCAATGTCTTCTTTATATTCTTTATCTCTTTTGCTATATCTTTCCTCATCTCATTAATTTGATTTTTGAATTGATTTAGCATGCATGTTTGAACATCTTTAATTAGTTGTTTTAATTCTTGTGTCTCATTTGAAGTGTTAGTTTGTTTCTTTGACTGGGCCATATTTTTGTTTTCTAATATACTTGTGATATTTTGCTGGTGTTTAGGCATCTATTTCCTTGATTAGTTCATTTTGGGGGTCATTTTCATTCTTTTACCTAGGGTTTTGTTGTTGGTTGGCTTTGTCTCTATCTCTTCTTTTACATTCAGTTCAATTTGTTCTAGACCTCTAGCATAGCTTTTGTTTGATCAAAATTTATCAGCTCCTCTTTCTTTTTTACTAGTTCTTTCTCTGCCCATATGAACCTTTTTTTGATGATGGTCTCCCCAGATATGTTTGACAACAATCAGATTTTCACAGAAAAGACAGGCCCAGGTGTCAAGAGGATGATGTAATCAGTATCAAGTTTCCTTGTGCAAAAGACTCAGAAGGCTGCCAGTTTTTCCTGTAATGCCTCATGACCCTGTGCCTTTCCTACCCTGCACAGCAGGTGGCACTTGTCATCCTGTAGCTTCCCATCAGTGTAAAGTGGTGTGGTACATTTAATTCTCAGCAGACTCTGTCCCTGCCAGGGGATTTGATTGAGACCAGGGCTTAGGCAGAAAGCTGGCTTAAGCTGTTTCTGTTTTTCTGAATGAAAGCCACCACTTGTGCTTGGCCCTACCCATCCTTTTCCTTGGGGAAGATATGACTTTTAGGGAATTGTTTCCTTCACATGACCAGATATTTTGTCTCTCAGACATCTTTTAACAGGCCCCTAGCCTGGGGTAGAGCTGACAATGGAAAATGTTTAGGGCTTTCTTTAATGTGCTGCAAAAAAAAGTGAAAAAAAAATCTTTTTCAGAGCCTATTCCCAACCCCCCATGTTCACAAATCAATAATCATACTTGGTGCCCAGATCTGTGTACCCCTTTTATTGGGAGCACAGTCCTTTTCCAGTATTCTGAACTCAACCAACTCCAAAAGTTTCTATTTTTTTATCAGTCCTTCTTCTCTGCCAGGAGAGACCTCAGTGTCCTTTCATGCTTCCTCTGGGTTTATCTGTACTTAGAGCTTGTATTCAGCAATTTAATTAATTTAATACATTCAAGTAAAACCACAATTAGAGCTTGGTTGAGCTCCCTTCCCTTGCTCCTAGTAGAGACTGCCTCTCTTTCCCATTGGGAAGTGTCTCCTAAAAAGCTGTTCTGCACTGTGATCTCAGCTTCTTAGACTTGTAGATTAATGTTTTCCATCAAATTTAGAATGCTTTTAGCCAGTATTTCTTCAAATAGTTTTCTGATTTTTTCCTCTTTCTTCTCTCCTTACAGGATTCCAACTACATATATTTTTGGACACTTCAATTTTTCCAAGAGGTATTTGAGATTCTGTTCATTTTTCTCTATTCTTTTATCTCTCTTCTTTAGATTGGATCATTTCTACCAACTGGTCTTCAAGTTCATGGAGTCTTTCTCCTGACACCTGTGATCTGCTGTTGAACCTATCCAATGTTTTTTTAAAAATATTTTTCATTAATTCTACCTTTCTACTCCAGAACTTACATTTTTTTACTAATTTTCATTTCTCCATTGAGATTGCCTATCTGTTTATTCATTGATACCATATCTTCATTCAATTCTTTGTGGATATTTTCCTTTGATTCTTTTAACTTACATATATACTTTGAAGTCTATGAGCCTAACATCTGGATTCATCTGGAGTCAGTTTATATTGTCTGCCTTTTTTCTTATTTATGTATCTTGATGTTTCTTTGGATGTCTAGAAAATTTTTATTGGAAAACTACACAATACAGGTATTATATTGTAGTGACTTCGGACTCTATCTTGTTCTTCTGAAGATTATTCTGCCTTTGTTTTAGTAGGTAGTTAACTTGCCTGTAATCAAACTGCAAATTTTGTTCTGCCCTCTTCCTTCCCACCCATTCCACAGGTCCATCAGTATGCAGCTGCTAATATATCTACTTTGTTCTTATGTTTTCCCTTTGCTGCATTTTTAGCTTGACTACCTATGGGTTTTCCTATGTCTACCAAATTTGTTTGTCAGCTAGAGATTTAGGCAAAAATGGGGCTTATGCTTTCTGTGGCTTCCATGTTTCCAGGAAATCTTCCAATTTCCAGCTCCTCTGCTGGCTTTGGGATCTATACTATGACACTTCCACCTTTCCACTGACTGAATGGAGCATAATTGAGAAATGCAGTCAGTTAAGAAAAGCATCAAACTCACATATATGATTCTGTGATATTCTATTGTTCAAGAGTATATTTCCCTCTAATGTCTGCCTGATTTTTCATCATGTCTCTTGAGGTTTCCCCTCCACATGGGTAAATTAGCTGTCAGTTAGATATCTGGAGAATTTATGCTCAGAATTTGGTTCTCCCTGATTCTAATCCTTTCATGATGCTCAGTATTTCCCCTTACAATTTCTAGTTGCATTTCCACCTTGAGCTCTGATCTCTGGCACACTTAGCCATTTGTCATTTTGTCCATCTGTAGTCTTGGGAGAATGGCACTCTCCAGCTAGGAAGGAACAAACATGAGATTCCTACCTACTCCAGTTATGGTTTTATGAGTTTAAACTGTACTCTTTTACATTTATTTTTCATCCTTTCCAGGATGTTATTTATTTATTTTAATTATTACCCAATGTTTAAAACTGTTATCTGGCATGTGCTCATGCAACCAACTTGACACTCCCTGCCTTCCTTAAGTTCTATATGTTTGCCTGGTAATGCCAAGTCTGAGAAATCTTTCACAATATTAATTGCAATGAATTGTGGTACGTCTCAATTTTTATTAAAATACCTTAATCAATATATTAAATGATCGTTAAAATATTTATCTTCTCAATCATGCTGTGTTACTTTGCAAGCTACCAGAATACGATATACCAGAAAAGGGGAATTTAATAAGTTACAAGTTCCAGTTCTAAGGCAATGAAAATGCCAGATTTTCAACAAGAGGTTACCTTAATTCTAGAAAGGTCCATGGGTTAGGAACACCTTTGTCAGCTGGGAGTCATGGCTGGTATCTGCCTTTCCAGGTTCTGGCTTGTTAAGCACCAAAGCCAGACATTTGCTGGGCTCCAGGCATCTCCAAACATCTGTAATCTGTTCTCCACGTGTCTGCATCTGTGTCAGCTCTGCTATGAAGTTTCTGTTGGCTCTGAAGCATCTGTCATTTCTCTTTCCAAAATGTTTCTTCTTTTGAAGGATTTCCATAATCTAATCAAGACCCACTTGGAATGGGTGGAGTCACATTTCCATCCAATCAAAGTGAATACCCACAATTGGGTGCATCACATCTCCATGGAGATAACCTAATCAAGTTTCCAACCTACAGCACTAAATAGGGATTAAAAGAAACAGCTGCCTTTATAAAGGAGAGTCAGGATGAAAACATAATTTTCTGGGTACATAATATTTTCAAATTTCAAATCAGCACATATGCCTAACATCTTTATTATGTATCTTTGGAATGATGTCTTTTTATGAATCATAGTTGCTATTCTTCTTGTAGATATTATCATGGAAATAACAATATAGGTGAAAGAACCAACTATTTCATACTCATGCTGTAACCAAGAAGTTAGAACTTAAGGGATGATTATGATTGCTGAATCATTATGTAGATATTTATTCTTTGCTTTCTGATATAATAGAGTAGATAGAGGGAAATACCTGAAATTTCTGAACTGTAATCCAGCTGCCTGGTCTTTGATGATGATTTCATTGCCTCTACCTTGTGCCCTTGCAGGTGTAAAAATCTTGTGACTGATCCTCACTTGGACCCACTACATCTGGTTTTTAAACTTTAGAGTCTTATGAATGAAGGTCCTTAGGTCAGTACAGAACTAACCCACCCCAATTCCAATGCTGTCTTCATAAAGGAAGCTGGATTTAACCAAAATGGGCCCACCTGATATGTGCACTAGCTTAAACTTTAATCTATAAGTGACATACACTTCATTATAATACTAAATATCATGCTCATCATCATATTAAGACTGCCTTTTCCTCTGTGATTAAGTAAGTCATCAATCTGTGCATGCTCAATAATTAAATCACCTCTAATTACATCATCTAGAACCATTCTGCTCATTATCTTAAAACCTACCCATCTTTTGATATTATAATACCATCACAGTTACTGTAATTCAGAGAGACAGATTTTCAGACTTATCTTTCTCTCTTTGAAATGCCCATGTTTCAGGAATTGGTCAGTTGAGTTCATCGGGCAGAAAACTCACTGCTTTTGTCCAATAACAATGTCTTCGTTTATCCTGTGTCAGCATGCTTTCAATGATCCAATATTATTCTACTATTATTATTGTAGTAACCAACAAAATGGTGGAGGGGAGTTAAGGGTCTTAGATCAAGTATAGGTGTAATGGGAGGGTGAATGTGACAATCTTGCCTAAGAAAATATTCTGGAGGTAGAGGGCTAAGCTGTTTACATACTAGCGGGTATGGGACTCTCTCCCAATCTTAGACAACATGAAGATGAGCATCAGAGCACAAGGCCTCGGTGCCCTGTGAAGCAATTAGGAACCATAGAGAAGGCCTTCTATTCATCTTGTAAACTCTTGTTGAGATCTGACCTTCCTCTTCTGCAGGAATAGTTATCAATGAACCTCTGGTCCCATGTCAGGTCAGATGTCTGAGTCAAGGCCAGGATGAGACAGCCTCAGCTGCCTGGCTTCCACCATCTCTCTTATCTAGTGAACCCACAGCCTTCTGTGCTGTCATCTTGAGAAGAATTCTATTCATAAGATTCTGCCACAGGGCTTGAGGGAAGGGCAGTCACTTATGCATTTTTTGTCTTATCTTAAGTGAAGTGTAAAACTAGGTAAGCTTTGGAAGCACAAACAAAGTTTGCTTCCCTTATGAGATTTTCAGATGGAAAAAGAGAACATACTAACTCAAACACTAAGAAGCAACAGAGATTAAGAGGGGTCTTATATGTCTTGCATTAAGAATAATTTGAGGAGATTCAGAAATCAATAGCTCTGTACTTTGTGTTGGTAACACAATGTTCTAAGTGTAATTGACAAAATTAAGTGTGAATATGGATGAAAGAGGAAGAATAGGGTAAGACATGTCATCAGAAGATAAAAACTGGGACTGTATAACTTAGTGAAATCTAGAGTGAACGATGAAAGTGGTTACTTTTGCAAATATAAGAAAGCTTTTACAAGAACTAGAACAAATGTATGTCAGTATTAAAAGGTGTTAATAATGAGGTGGTCCACATGGGAAAGATACGATCGATGCACCTTAGTTTGCATTAACAGTAACATTGGAAAATTCTTTCATATTCCAAAGATAAATGTCAATAACAGGGGGATAAAAGGGAAAGGTATGGGATTATTTTGTTTTCAGGAAGAAATGGGAATGTTCTTATATAGATTGTGGTGGTGAATGCATAACTACATGATTATGCTAGGAGCCATTGTTTGTACACTTAGGATGGATTTATGGTGTGTGAATAAAGCTGGAGACTTCCAATCCCATCACTAAATACATGAGGGCCTTAAAAAGAATACAGAGTAAGACAAGCAGTTAATGGAATTCATTCATAAAAACGTGACATAGGAAATGGAGAAGTTTTCTGCATAGTGATAAGATTCAAGGGTCTATGACAATAGATCAGACAAGTTGTGCTGGAACATAGTCTGGAGAAAATGGCTAGATTGAGCCAGTGTAAGAGAAATTTAAAGCCAAGAGCTATTGCGCAAGCTCAGACTTTTTACAGAACCTCAAGGGGCCACCTTTGTTCTCAATGTTAGTGAGTGTAATTATAGGTGAGGGAAAGGAGGGAAGCCCTTATGGTTAGGGACGAATAGTGGATCTCAAGCCAGTTGTCCAGGATGGGGATGGGAAGCCAGAGACAAGGTAGGAAAAAAAATGTATAACAGAAATGGATCTTTAAATGTAGATATCTCTGTAGACATGGTAGAAACTTTATCCATTTCCTTCCAAGAGACTCTCCAATCCATCCTGGGTAGGAATTATATATTATATCTCCTAATTTTCTTTTCATAACAGTTGGGTCATCAACAGCATCTCTCTGGCCTCTAAATCTTTGGGACTGTTCAAAACCCAGTTGTGGAGACAAATACTCCTGTAGACCTAAATCAGCTGAAGACTTTATGATGTAGTTTATTTTGAACACAGACTTTAAACTGTGCTTATTTCAGGTATGATAAAATGAAGCATTTGTTGGAAGGTTATACGTATGAAGAAAAGCAATCAATGTCAATACAAATTCTCTTCTCTGATTGAATAGAAAATGCACTGATGGACACAGATCGGTTGAGCCAGAAAGAATGGGAGCCAAAGCAAGACCAACAGAAAGGCATGACACTCAAACGAGTAGAAGAGAATAAGACAAAGGATTGTGATACAGATGGAGAGAGAAGTTGAGTGTCCAAGAATATATTAAAATTATTTTTGATCAGGGGTATTATAACACAGTCAAAATTATATTGCAGGCTAAGTCTTTTATCCATGCCTCTTTTCCTCATCCTGACATTTCAGGAGATCCCTTTTGTTTCTTACTGATTTGTCAGGCTAATGGGTAAAGAAACAGACTAGGAGGTAGCAGGAGATTTGACCTATACTGGAAAGAAGATGGCAATAACCAGAGATTATATGTGGAAAGAGGCAAAAATGAGTAATTGGAGGAGATTGCTGGAGGCAGTTGAGTTACATGTTGAGAAGATTCATCATAGGTTGATTTCGTAGAGGGATAATTGTGCATCTTAGTTCAACTAACTGGTTTACTTCATTTTTTATTCGAGCAGTTGTAAGTTTATGGAAAAATCATGAAAAAAGTACAAAGTTCTGATTTACCCCCCAAACACAGTATTCCTTATTTTTAACATTTTGTGTTAGTGCAGTTAGTAGCTTTGTTATAATTGATGAAGTGGTGTTATATAATGATACTATTAACTGCAGTATTTTTATAATTATACTATTAACTGGAGTCAATAATTTACATTACAGTTCACTCTTTGTATTATACAGTTCTATGTATTATTAAAAATTCTTAATCTGGTAATATATATGCAACCTACAATTTCCCTTTTAACCACTTTCAAATATACAACTCAGTGCTGTTAATTACATCCACAATGCTGCACTACCATCAGCACCATCAATTTTTGTTTGGGAGACAGAAGGAAAATCAAGATCAGATGAAAATTTTTTTTCAGTTTCCATGAAAAGGTTTCATTGGGAAAAGAGAGACGATTCCTTCTCATCTTGTGAGTCTCAAACATCACCTGCTTTCAGAGGTGTGCCCTGTCCACTCTGCATCAAATAGCTGCAGAATATAGCTGCACATCTCACATGTCCTTCCAGGTATTCTTAATCATATCATGTGTTTATAAACTTCAAAGCATTTGTTATCATAATCTGTAATTAGTATTGTTTACCTACATATTTAGTTATTGTCTTTCTCTCCCACTAATCCCATAAAGGCAGGATCTTTTACTGTCTTGGTCACCAGCCTTAACACAGTTCTTTGTCCATGATAGAACTGGCACATGTCAAGATACAAATACTTCTTAAATACTGACAAATTAGCTGACTGACTAAATGAATGATTGAATAAGATCTTCTAGAAAAGTTTCCTTTTTGTACATACAGTGCAAAACCTGTTTTACTCTGATTATACCAGCATAAAAGAAGAGAAAAATCATGATTAAAAATTAACCAAGTTAGGGCAGGCCATGGTGGCTCAGCAGGCAGAGTTCTCGCCTGCCATGCTAGAGACCTGGGTTCAATTCCCGGTCCCTCCCCATGTAAAAAGAAAAAAAAAGATAAAAAATTAACCAAGCTAAAAAGATCATGCACCCTCTGTTTTGTAAGAATAGGCAAAAGTTCATATCCTGACAGAGGAAAGGGACAAAACCAAAGAGTAGTGCCTCTATGATAACAATTTTGAGAATAATATATTGCAGACATTTTAAAGAAAACAAACAATCTTGTACCCCATATATAATTTAATTCTTTCGTGAAAATCTTTAATTCCTTGCTCATCTTAGAACTTTGTGACTCAGTAAATTTCATCACAGGTTGAGCATATCAGACAATTCCCCCAAATTAATATTAACCTATTGACTCTATATCAGTAAAGCACATAACTGTTCTCCATAAAGTCATATAGTTTATTGGTACCTTGCTCAAATTAATTAACACCACTCAGTTCACGTAATAGGGAGAAAATCTACTCTAATCAGCTTTCCCTCACAAGACCACATCTAAACTGAAAACAAAACATGCATTATTGTCCTCTTTTTCTTCTTTGTCAATTGAATTCAATAATCCAATTATGCAGCCTTGATTCCAAGGATGTGTTTGCTTTTAAAATAAGTCCCCCCTCCCTAGGATTGCCCGGGACAGGTGTAGGATGTGTTTTCAGTAACCCTGTTCACCTCTGACTGCTTTCCTTTAAATTCTTGATAGGCAAAGGCATTCCACAGCGATATTATGGTTTGTAAACTTGTGGTTATGAATTCGTTGGACAACCTTTCATGTCTTACCCATTTCTCTATCCAAGTGTGAGTTAGTAGATCAAACCTCATTAAAGCTCCTTAGACCATTAAAATATGACATTAAATAGGTTTCCTATTTCTAGTTCAAAACTCTGTAACCTGTGGCCCATTATCCTCTAGAGTGGAGTTCTTAAAACTTTTTGAACCATTTACCTTTCAGTGAAGCATCTTGTGTGTTCACGTCATCTCATGTATATTTATTTGTTCCTAAATTATGTACCTATATTATCTTATTAGTGCATGATGGATTTTTTATATACACAGAGGGATTTGAAAAGTGTATAAAAATGAATATAAATAGAGGTTCAACAATTTTCTTCCTGAATCCCAGTGAATTATAGAGTCCTGCTCTAGGGCAGTAATTAGGTGACTTTCAAAGGTCAAACCCCTATATTTTATGTGCACGTGTAGCATTCTAGTCATCTATGACCCCTTGGGTTAAGCTCCAGTGAACTTACTACAGAGCACCTGACACTCCTCCTTCCCCCAAATCTGTGACAGCTTCAAAGATTACAGGCTCTGTGTCAACTATGCAAACACAGTTCTACAAAATCTGAGGACAAATGTTTTATCCTTCTCTTCCTGTCCAGCAGTCTTGATCCCAATAGTACTGGCTACAGATTACAAGGAAAATATCTTTTTTTCTCCAGCATACTGTACATGCCGTCTTTTGTCACTCTCGACTACTTCATCAAGGGAACTATGCCTCCTATTTAAGTATAATCTCAGTGATAGTTCCCAATTATTAAATACTTCCTCCAGGTTTGGTATAGTCATTATTTTATGTAACCCATCAACATTACAGGGCAGGTATTGTTCTCCCTAATGTGAAGATGAGTAAGCTGAAGATCAGAAAGTTACTGCGTTTTACCGAAGATCACACAACTGACTTTGAACCCAGGCCTGAGTAACTCACTGCTTGAGCATGTTACCACCACACCGCGCTGCTTCCCTACTACAGGCACCGCCTCTCACCTACAGGCCTTATTGCAGCCCGGTGACCTACTCCATTCTTCCCCAGGCAGTATGGGAAGTTACACGCCCTATGCTTTCAGCATGGTGTTCACACATCTGAGCACTTCTCATCCTGTATTTGAGTACTTCGTGTCTGCGTTTGCTCTCTCATCTTTCTGTAAGCTACGAGAAAGGAGTATTTCAATTGATTTTCCTGCCTCAGCTATCTTGCATTGAATACATGGCAGTAGATATTCTTTTTATGATGTAATAAATTATTATTTGATTATGAAGAAATTCACCTTTTAAATAAGAAATAGCAAGTGTCCTGATTGTGATTGCGCTATTTCTGTATCTAAGTTCTTGCAGCCAAAGGAAATAGATGCTATCAATACTTGAGACCATCTCTCATTCAAGAGTAGTGATAGAGAGTGAACTAAATATTTTTGGAAAAAATTTAAAATCTGGAGGTTTCCCCAAACTGAAAGGTGAAAATAAGGTCGACAGAGTCATATGATCTAATACTTACAATTCTAAAAATATCTGCTATTTTCAAGGAAAAATTGCCTTAACTGATTTGGGAAGACAGTAAAAATAACTTTCATAAATAATAGCAGAGATTATATTTTCTTACTACATTTTAAGAGTAGCTCTGAAAACAGTCAGATTTAAATTGAAGGACAACAACTACCAGAAGCAAAACAACTACCCAGACTCTAAAAATGTCAATGCCATTTAAGACACATAAAAGCTGGCAAACTGGGCTAGATTAATGGAAAGAAAAAAGGTATGGATAAATGCAATATACTGGAGAATTGGGTAAATTACTGGAATGATAAGGAAAATCCCTAAATTTCCTTAGGGTGATAATTGATTGTCGTTATTTAGGGGAAGGTCTGTGGTCAGGAGAAATACACCCCAAAGTGTGTTATTTAATGAGTTAACTGACTTCCTCAGCTAAGCTTCAAATGATCTGAAAACAATATGAATGAATGAAGGGAAAAGAACAGAAGAAAGTAAGGAAGGAAAGAAAGCAGCAAAAAAAAGTAGTAATGAAGCACTTAATGAAATATAAAGAAAATTTTGTACAATGTTAACAACTGGTGGACCTGAGTGAAACATACATGCGTTGTCAGTGTACTATTATGACAGCTTTTATGTAGGTTTAAAATGTTTGAAATAAAAACTCAAGGAACAAAAGAGAAGATACTGTTGTTCATCTACATTGACAGCAGGAGAAATTCAGTACTCTCTATGTGCAGTACTCAGTTTGGGGCAGCATGTTCCTCCAGTTCTTGCCACAATGCATTAGCTGCAAAATGCACATGTTACTGAACGAATTTATCTGATGGAAACATTATTCAGTATTTATGATTCAAATCTTGTAAAGTTTTGCAAAACCAATTTTTTCTGACTTGTTTATTGTTAATATTGAACTCAACTTTCCAATAGTAATTATATAAATTACTGTGTTTTGTGCCCATTCCTGGTTTCCAATAACAAACATCATCAGTAAAGAATATGATGTTCATTCTGCTTTTTATGGCAGTAGGACATGATCCAATTTAAAACAAACTGTCAAAATATTTACTTATATAAAGGAAGTGGGAATTGAAATAATTCGGCATTAACCAAGATTAAAATATAAGCCAGTCTATCAGGAAAACTGCAACTACACATTTAGAATTGTTTACTCTTTAGGCTTTGCAAGCAGAATAAAAACATGAAATTTACACTTAAGTCTTACAGGTTGGAGTATGCTAATTTTCACTGCACAATTAAAAGATAATAATGGACTTCTAGTAAGATGCTGGAACAGACAGTTGCAGGGCTCACTCTGCTTCCCAAAACAGATTACAGACAAGCAAAAACTATCTGAAAAAAAAAAAATGGTTCTGGGCTCCAAAGGCCAAGGGAAGCATAGGATGAAGAGACTGAGACTGCAGTGAGAAGCTGCAAGTAATTCACTTGGCTAAGCCTCCCAGGGCCCATGACCCACGCTCAAGGCAAGCAGCCTGGGGCTGTCCAAGCCCCACCTGGTGGGCCACTGCAGACCAGCGGGGAGGTGCCATAGAAAGCCTCCTCATCAAAAACAGAGAGGGACATGGCCAAATGCTGAGCCAGCTATTGACTGGTGAACTTAGAATGCTGGGTCCTACTGATTTAGCCCATCCTGGACATACCATTGTTTTAATGTCACCATTGGAGACAGCACTTCCAGAAGGCTAAGAAAACCTTGCCTCCTTAGGGCTGTGAAGAATAAGTTGCCAAAAATCAACATCTACTGGACAGGCCAGCAAAGGGCTACTTCAGGGGCGTCAGCAAAAACACTTGTTGGGAAAGAGCACCACCTTCTGGACCAGCCAAGAAAGTGCACCCTTCCCTTGGGGAGCTGAAATACAGTATTTTTGGTATATTTCCTGACCCCTTCCCTCCTCAGGGCCTCTGGAATTGGTCTGTGTGAATCCCTGGCCCTGTTTTGGCTGGAAATACTGACAAACTAAGGGTTGAAGAAAAGTCTTGACAAAAATGCAATCAACAAGAAAATCTTAGACAGGAGAGAGAAACTTCAGAATAAGCTGATCAAGATAATCAGATGCCCAGATATCAGCAAAAAAATACAACCTATTTTAAGAAACAGGAAGATATGGTCCAAAGGAGCAAACTGAAAGTTCAGAGAAGATACAGAATTTGAAGCTAATTAAAGATGTTCAAACAAATCTCCTAAACCAATTAAAGGAAATGAATGGAAATATGGCTAAAGAGATAAAAGATATTAAGAAGGCACTGGGTGAACATAAAGAAGAATTTGAAAGCATGCAAAGAAAAGTAACAGAACTTAAGGGAATGAAAGGCACAATAGGTAGCATTAAAAATACACCAGTGGAATAAAACAGCAGATTCGAATGGGCAGAAGAAAGGATATGCAACCTAGAAGACATGACATCTGAAATCGAAAAGAAAAAAGAACAGATCAAGAAACGAATGGGGAAAACTGAGCAGGTTCTCAGGGAATTGAATAACAGCATGAAGTACACAAACATATATATCCTGGGAGTCCCAGAAGGAGAAGAGAAGGGAAAAGGGGCAGAAAGATTATTTGAAGAAATAATAGCCAAAACTTCTCAATTTATGAAAGATATAAATATACATATCCAAGAGGTGAGATGTACTCCAAGAGGTACAATGTACTCCAAACAAAATAAATCTGAATAGTCCTAGTCTGATACCTATAATAATCAGACTGTCAACAGCCAAAGATAAAGAGAGATTTTTGAAAGCTGCAGAAAAGTGATTTATCTCATGCAAGGGACATTCATTAAGACTAAGTGCTGATTTCTCATTAGAAGGAGAGAAGGTAGTGGTATAATATATTTAAGATACTGAAAGAGAAAAACTGCAAGCCAAGACCACTTTGTCTGGCAAAACTTTCCTTAAAAAATGATGGCAAGTTTAAAATATTCACAAATTAAACAGAGGCTGAGAGAACTTTTTTTTTAACAGGAAAACTCCTTAAGAAATATTAAAGGTAGTTCTGCAGGCTAAAAAGAAAAGACAGGAGACAAAGCCTTGGAGGAGAGTATAGAAATGAAGATTATCAGTAAGCATAACTAAAAGGGTAAAAGAGAGACAGAAACAAATCATGGCACTAAAAGTCAAAGGAAAAAATGATTGAAATACTCACTTTACAGAAATAACACTGACTGTTAATGGATTAAACTCCCCAATCAAAGACTCAGACTGTCAAAATGGATAGAAAATGTGATTCATCTATATGCTGTCTACAAGAGACTCAGATGCAAAGATATAAATAGGTTGAAAGTGAAAGGCTGGAAAAAGATATTCCATGTAAATAGTACCCAAAAGAGAGCTATATTAGCTGTATTAGTATCAGACAAAAAAGAATTTAAATACAAAAGTGTTATAAGAGATAAAGAAGGACATTATATATTAAAATAAGGGGCAATCTCCCAAGAAGAAATAACAATCATAAATATTTATGATTTATGATTAAATCATAGATTTAATCTAAATACATGAGGTAAACACAAAAAAATGAAGGGAAAAATAGATTTCTCTACAATACTATATGGAAACTTCAAACACCACTTTCATCAATAGACAAAATATCTTGATAGAAGATCAATAAGGAAATAGAGAACTTGAATAAATATGATAAGTGAATTTGACCTAACAGATTTGTACTGAATATTGTACCCCAAACAGCAAGTTACACATTCTTCTCATGTGCCCAGGGATAATTCTCAAGGATAGACTACATGTTGGGAAATAAAACAGGTCTCAATAAATGTTAAAAGGTTGAAATTATACACAGCACTTTCTTTGACCATATTGGAATGAAGCTGGGAATCAACAACAGGTAGAGAATTGGAAAATTCACAAATATATGAAGGTCAAACAAGACTCTTAAATAATCAATGGGTCAAAGAAGAAATTTCAAGAGAAATCAGTAAATATCTCGAAATGAATGAAAAGGAGCATGTAATATATCAGAACTTATGGAATTCAGTGAAAGCAGTACTGAGAGATAAATTTATAGCCTTCATTGGGAAGGAAGAAAGAACTAAAATCAAAGACCTAACTACACACCTAGAAGAACTTTAAAAAGAACAGCAAAATAATTCCAAAGCAAGCAGAAGGAAAGAAATTACAGAGATTACAGGAGAAATAAAAGAAATTGAGAAAAAAATTCACTATAGAGAATTAACGAAACAAAAGTTGGTTCTTTGAAAAGATCAATAAATTGATAAATCCTTAGCTGGACTAAAAAAGAAAAAAAAAGAGAGGATAGCAAATAAAATCAGAAATTTTATGACTACTCACTGACAGAAATAAAAAAGGATCATAAGGGAACACTATGAACATCAAATTAGACATTTTAGATGAAATGTACAATTTCCTAGAAATACATGAACAACCTACACTGACTATAGAAGAAATATCTCAACAAACCAATCATAAGTTTAGAGATTGATTCAGTCATCAAAAACCTACCAAAAATGAAAAGTCCAGGATCAGATGGCTTCACAGGCAAGTTCTACCAGTCACTCCAACAGGAATTAATACCAATTCTGCTCAGATTTTTCTAAAAATTGAAGAAGAGGGAATAATACCTAAGTCATTCTATGAAGTCAACATCACTTTAATACAAAAGCCAGATAAAGTTACTACAAGAAAAGAAAATTAGAGAACAATTGCTCTGTTGAATATATATGCAAAAATCTTCAATGAAATAATTGTAAGTCAAATCCAACACCACATTAAAAGAATTATACACCATGATCAAGTTAGCTTTATTCCAGGTATGCAAGGGTGGTTCAATACAAAAAAAAAAATTAATCAATTTATCAGTTAAATCAATTAAATAAAGGGGAAAAAAAAAACATGATCATAACATTGACACAGAAAAGGCATTTTGCAAAAGCCGGCATCCTTTCTTGATAGAAACACTTTAAAATATAGGAATTGAAGAAAACTTCCTTAACATGATAAAGAACATGTATGAAAAACCCACAGCTAACATCATAGTGAAAAGGGAAAGACAAAACTTTTACTCTAAGATCTGGAAGAAGGCAAGGATGTCCACTGTCACCACTGTTATTCAACATTATACTGGAAGTTCTAGCCAGAGAAATTAGACAAGAAATAAAAGGTCTTCTAATTGGAAAAGAAGTAAAACTCACTATTTACAAATGACATGATCCTATATTTCAAAAGTCCTGAAAAATCTC
Organism: Tamandua tetradactyla; assembly: GCF_023851605.1. Lineage (NCBI taxonomy): Eukaryota > Metazoa > Chordata > Mammalia > Pilosa > Myrmecophagidae > Tamandua > Tamandua tetradactyla. The sequence goes on along the minus strand of NC_135331.1, from coordinate 180,845,115 downwards.
TAACAAAGCTACTAGGGCTAATAAAAAAGATCAACAAAGTGGTGGGATACACAATCAACATGCAAAAATCAGTAGTGTTTATATACACTTGTAATGAGCAATTGGAAGGAAAATCAAGAAAAAATTCCATTTATAATACCATCTAAAATAATCAAATATCTAGGAATAAATTTATCTAAGAATGTAAGGATCTGTATTGCAAAAACTACAAAACATCGCTAAATAAAATCATAGAACCTAAATAAATGAAAGAAGATATTCTGTGTTCATAGACTGGAAGACAAAATATTGTTGAGATTGTAATACTATACTATCCAAATCAATTTACATAATTAATGTAATCTCAATCTAAATTTCCTGTAGAAATGGAAATGGCCAGGCACATCTTGAAAAAGAAAAGTGGAGTTGAAGGGCTCACACTTCTTGACTTTAGAGCATATTACAAAGCTACAGTGGAAAAATAGCATGGCACTGGCATGAAGATAGCTATATTGATCAGTGAAACTGAACTGAGAATTCAGAAATAAGCCTGCACCTATATGGTCAATTGTTATTTGAGTAGGCTGCCACATCCACTCAACTGAGACAGAACAGTCTCTTCAATAAATGCTGCTGGGAGGACTGGATATCCACATCCAAAAGAATGAAAGAGGGCCCCTATCTCATGCCTTATACAAAAATTAATCCAATAATGATCAAACAACTAAACATAAGAGCCAGAACCATAAAACTCTTAGAAGAATATGTAGGGAATCATCTTCAAGATCTTTGGTAGGTGGTGGTTTTTTAGACTTTATACCCAAAGCATAAGCAATTAAAGAACAAATAGATAAATGAGACCTCCTCAGAATTAAATACTTTTGTGCTTAAAAGAACTTTTCAAAAAGGTGAAAATGTAGCCTATTCAATCAAAAAAAAATTGAAAACCACATATCTGATAATGGTGTAATATCCAGAATAAAGAAATCTTATAAATCACAAGAAAAAGACTAACATTCCAATTTTTTAAATGAGCAAAAGACTTGAACAGATATTTTTCCAAAGAGGATATATAAATGGCAGAAGAAGCACATGAAAAGATGTTCAACATCACTAGCCATTAGGGAAATGCAAATCGAGACCACAATGAGATACCATTTCACTCCTCCTAGAATTGCCCCTATTAAACAAATGGAAAACTATAAGCATTGCTGAGAATGTAGAGAAATAAGAACACTTATTCACTCCTGGTAGGAATGTGAAATGGTACAGCCACTGTGGAAGGTAGTTTGGCAGATCCTCAGGAAGCTAAATATAGAATTGTCATATGATGAATCCCACTGCTGGGTATATACTCAGAAGAACTGAAAGCAGGGGCATGAGCAGAAGTTTGCACACTGATGTTCATAGTGGCATTATTCACAATCACAAAAAGATAGAAACAGCCCAAGTGTCCATCAACTGATGAATGGGTAAACAAAATGTGGTATATACATACAATGGAGTATTATTCAGGTGTAAAAAGAAATGAAGTCCTGCTGCATATGACAACGTGGATGTACCTCAAGGACTGTGTTGAATGAAATAAGACAGACACAAAAGGACAAATAGTGTATGATCTCATTAATATGAACTAAATATAACAAGTAAACTCATGAAGTTTGTATCTAGAATATAGGTTATCAGGAGATAAAATGAGGGCAGGGAAAGGAGACCTGATATTTAATTTGTGCCGAGTTTTTAAAAGGTTGATAGTAAATATTTGGAATTGGATAGAGGTGATGGTAACACTTCACTGTGAGTTTAACTAACTGCTGAATTGTGCATATGATTATTGTTGAAAGGGGAACTTTAGTGTCATCTATGTCACTAGAAGGAAAGCTAGAGAATGAAACAAGGGACTGTTTTATATAGTGAACCCTGGTATGGACAATGAAGGTGGTTAATTGTACACACATAAGAATGTTTTTCCACAAACTAGAGCAAATGTATGTCAATTTTACAAGGTGTTAAAAATAAGGTGATATGTGGGGGGGGAAATGCACCTAATGCAAACAATGGATTTTAGTTAACAGTAGTATTATAATATTCTTCCATTAATTTTAACAACGGTACCACATCAATGCTAATTGTCAATGATAGGGGGGTATAAAGGGTATGAAATTTTTCTTCTTGGAGCAATGAAAATGTTCTAAAATTGATTTAGGTGACGTATGCACAACTCTGATTATACTGAGAGCGATTGATTGCAAAAGTTAGATGGATTGTATGGCGTGTCAATAAAGGTGCTTTCAAACAATGGTAATCAAAAGAAAACAGGATATGCTGAGATGAGTTACTAGCTCTTAGAGAGTAGGAAAAATAAAACTACCCTATCCTTCAAAAAGAATAATAATGGGCCAGGGTAATATGGGTTTTAATAGGCACTTTAAAGTTATTTTGTTATTGAAGTCTTAGACCCTTTGTGGTTACTACATAAAAGAAAAGAACAAACTCCTTTCTCCTGTATCAGCAAATATCAAACACACCAAAAAAAGGGTAATAATGCATCAACGATTTTTGCAGTTTCCTAGGACATTACTGTCCATGCTTGTTCTAAAATCAGCTATTAGTTTGAAAAACCTAGACCTGCCATTTAACAAAGTAAACTGGCATAAGATTTTTATGGCCTTGCAAGAAAAATAACAGAATTAACCTTAACATAGGTTGAATTGCACCCTAGAGCCGTGTTGATGATAAATTAGGGCAATATGGAATGACGGGAAGGGACAGATGTCAATATGAAGTATTAACAGGAAGCCTGGGGCAGATGCTGCAGACTTAGTATTTAGTTGCTATATCCTCTAGAGTAAATCTCTTTCAGGAGCAAATAATCTACTAGTATATCATGAACATCTTTAACATTGGCTTCCCTATAACGTTAGAAATTTTATTCTATCTTAGCTTCTTAAAATCCTGATTCAGTACAAATAGACTATCTATAACAAATAAAAGGAAGTAGAAAGTGGTAGCTTTCAACATAATTAAACTTTATATAAGCAAAAAATTGTGGTAACAGGTTAGAAGCTAATAATAATACCACTGCTGCTTGAGGCAAAATTAAAATTCAGTCTGGACTTGTCCCATAGGCTAACAATATTAAGATGTGCTTATGGGTATATTTAGCTTCATGTTTTCCTCTTTTATCTTGGCAACTGCTTCTAGAGTGATATTCCATGAGGAGTCTGTCTTTCAGTGATTTTTCCAATCATAAAATATTAGCAGAACATGGCTAATTATCCCAGTTGAAACTCCTGAATATTATTAAAGCAAATGATAAATAAAATATAAAAGTTGAAGACTAGACAATTAAGGGATCTCTATACACTTTTGGCAGGATAAATACAATGGTTAAATCCAGTTTGGCCCTATTAAGTGGATGAGCCACAAATATCACAAAACCATTTTATTGTATATGCCTTGTAACCATGAAATCATACTTTTAAGATTTCCAGTTAACGTATTTTTATTTCTACCAAAATTACTTTTTGTCATTGCTAGCAAAGGGAAAGCTTAAACATGGGAATAGTAGGAAATAGTTTTTTATAAAATGTGATTTCTCAGAGATAATATTCAGCTAAAAGAAGTTCGAAATACACGGGTTTTTCAATGCCATCCCTATCTGCGACATTCTAGGAGAGAAAAATCTTTACACAAAGGTAAATGTCAACAGTCCACGCAGCAAGAGAATAAATGGCTATTTATTTGCCTTTCATAATTTCAGAAAATTAATCTTCCCAGAACAGAACATTTTGAGGACACACCAATGAAACTATGCTTGAAGAATTCATTTTGGTAATAGTGTTGTAATACAGAATATTCAGGATGAACTTGTTAGTTTGGTTCATGTGGCTGAAAGGTCAAGGACTTCAGATCCAGGCTGACCTTGTTGAGATCTTATTTCTGCAGTAATTAGTTCCTTGACTTACAGAGTTCTGGTAAACTCCTATTTGAGTAGCATGAGTTGGCGGTAGGAATGATGGAGCTACTACCATAGCTCCCCAAAATATAGGGAATGGCATCTTAGCTGCAGCTCCCTTCTAAGTAACATGAAAACTGAGATTTGAGAAGAGACTCAAACTCAGAAAATCTTTTTGAAAACTTTCTAAAAGGTGATTCCATTTGAATATGTTCCTCCTCAATCAAGAGACTTGGCTTGGGTGGACCATGGAGTCTCAGTAGGCAGAGTTCTCGCCTGCCATGCTGGAGACCCAGGTTTGATTCGTGGTGCCTGTTCATGTAAAAAAAAAAAAAAGAGAGAGAGAGAGAGACTTGGCTTGTTAGATTTTAGGTATAAAAATAATATTTTACAGAAATATAAAGAATCCTTGACATCAAAGGAAGTTATATTCAAGATGTATTGTGAAGAGCCAGCTAATTTTTCCATTTCTCCTTCATTTTTAAATAAGTGTGTGCAAGGCCGACTTCTCCATAATGAGATTAGTTTGGGAAATTGTTAAATGTTCTCATTTCCCTGCCAAAGAGCCCTCAGAAATTCACAGCTCATTAGGACCTTCAGAGTAGTTAATAAACAAAGCTTGGTATTATTATCTAATTAAAATATATCTCATTCAACATTTTATTACCTACCATTAAGACTCTTCTGCTACAGAGTTTCCATAAAAATTATTATTCTGCTTTCTTTTAATTGCAAGTTTCACAGGGTAGTTCTTTCATATCAAAATGCAAAGAAACTGCAGATGGAAAGTCAAGTCACCCAATCTAAGTTCATTTAAATAAGCTCTGAAACAATATTCTGAGTGCACAATCATATAGGAAATCTGTCTCAGCATTTCTACTTTAATAGTTGCTTCCATTGTATCTACTGAATGGCAATTCAAATAAGATTTTAAATTTAAAATCCATCTATGAGGGCATTTTCTACATCCTCGTGATCTTTCACTAATGCATGGCACAGTGAAAGGAGACTCAGAAGGGGATCCTGTGTGAATCTTGGCTCTGCCACCTTCTCATATAACTCTGGGTGGATTATTTATTCTATTTCTGCCCCCTTTTCTTTCCTTTAACATGTGATTACATTCCTTCCACACTTCCCATAATCCTTACAAGAATAAAGTGGAATTAAGTCGTAAAATGTAGTAACTATTTTTATGTTATAGACATTTCTTCGTACGGTTGAGAGATGGCAAAACAGAGCCTGTAGACATCATTCGTCCCCTACCTACACCCAAGGGGGAGAAGGGGTCTTGGCCCCTGGGTGAGGTGGTACATATCTCAGGGGGGGCAAATAAGACTGAAAAGTGTTCATTATACCTGATAAGTCTTGGTCTTTGTAAAAGGAATTTACATGCTAAAAATATAAGTGGAGGAAGAGAGGCTATTAGCTGGGTGCCAATTCACCAAGAATATGTGAATATTACCGTGACAAGCCAAGGAATAGAATGAATGATTTGGTGGCATGAGGGGCAAAACAGGAGGAACTCGTACAGTAGAATGCAGGAGGGGAAAGCACTGGGGAGCCATGAGAAGCTGTCCTGACCTCCAAGGCCTGTGTGCTTTGGGTAGGGGGGACCACATGGGCAGCCCTGACTTGGGGTTGCTCTCGGGGTGTGTCATCACATTCAATTTGAAGCAAAGAGGAGGTAGGAGAAGGATTCTCTCAAAAGTCTGAGAGTATTTTAAAGGTTGTTTATAATGCAAAGAAGAGATGAATAGGTAAATTACTGTGGGAAAGGAAGCAGTGAGTGCAAAAGAGAAAAACAGATCAGCTGCATTTTGAGTGGTGCAAATGAGCAGCGGGATTAAATGGCCTCAAGTTTCTGAACTGGATGCAGGGACTTTGAGGTTGTGACTGTTTGAAGTCTCAGGCACTCTTGGAGGTTTGGTGTCATGAGAAGGTAGCAGGCTGATGGGCCCTTGCTAAGGCCCACACAGGTGAAGGACCTACTTATTTCTGGGGGCAGGCTGTGATTTTCATATAATTTTGGCTCAAAACTCTTCACTAAAGGTTATTAAGAAGTTACTGGAGTGCCTTGGGGAAACTCTAACCCAGGATACAGGAAGTGCAAGATGAGCTGCTTTCAAGACTCTTCCCTAGTGGTAGAAGCAGCAACACCACCCAGGAAAGAGTACAATGGTCTCCAAGTGATTAGTAAAACTTTCTGTTTAATGGAGCATGCTAACCTTGAAGGTTCATGAATATTTTGTTTTTAAACATCAACATTTAATTATTATTCACAGATTTTCTAATGTCACAACCCAACCCTCTCAAATAGGTAGATAAAAAAAGTATGGCTATAGAATTAACCCCCCTAGAATAATCATACCCTTGTCATGAATTGAAACTCATTTCTTAACCAAGGCTTTTATTTTTAAGTCCACAATAATATGGTATTTGCCTGGAGCAGTGTTCTCAATCTTGGGCAGGGAGTTCATATCAGAATTACCCAGGAACTTTAAAAAATCATACAATTTCTCCTTCACCCTGAAGGTATATCTGAATTTTCTGTGTGTGGTGGTGGGCGGGAGGTGTCTCTACTGGGGGCCCTAGAGTAAGAGGCCAGGGCATTGTAATATATGTTGTAGAAATGCTTTTGGCCATTCTAATAACCTCCGTCTCCACCCTGACTTCTATCCCCACCCCTACAATCATTCTCTGGGTAAAGTGTCTAACGTCAACTCTTGATCAGGGTAAGGGAAAGCAGTGGGGCAATATAGTAGTCAAAGTTCTAAGAGTGCAATAAAAGAGACATATTGAGCTATTGTTCCAGTTTTACAATCTTTAATCAAATGACCTCACACAAGTCGTTGATGAATGTTTAGCTTCATTTTGCTCAGTGCTAAATTAAGTGTTTGGAATTAAAGGAACTTCAAGATGCTTTGATCACATGAGTTATCACTCTACCATTTTTTTCCAACTGCAATGATTTTAATGAACTCCAATGAGATGAACAAACTCTATGTAACTAGGTGGGTTCTTCAGAAGAGCAAAATATAACAATAATATAATAATGAATACAATGGAGTTCCCTATCAAAAAACTGTCAATTTTCTCATGTGTTAAGTACTTATGAGGAAAATTTTATTTTAAGGGAGAACTAAGGCTTAACGATACTGAGTATTTTCTGCAGTAAAATACCTGGGACTCAAAGCCATGATTCTATTCATTATACCTTATATTATTATTTCTCTGAAATCTGAGGCCACATTTACAACTGGAGTGGACTGGTTCACGTGATGCCCTCTTCATTTTTTAAATCCTTAATTAGCTTTCAGTCTTCAATGAATAATGGGTGCAGAAATTTAGTGAATAATCTAGAATCTTAATTGTAGCTAACAGCCCTTACCTCTTCCACTCAACATGTAATGTCTGCCCTTCTGAAAGAAAACTTAACTGTTCCTTGTTCTTCTCTATTTGGAATAGAGGGTGGAATACACATAAGAGGGGAAATCAGGTTCAGCATAGCATGGGGTTGATTGTCTCATTTATGACTCTCCATGATGCTAAGAATTCTGTCCATGAAACTCTAACGGTTCATTTTTTTTACACATTATCTAATAATATATCTTAAATACCTGTTTTCAAAAATGAAATTTAATGAGCATGTGGTGTCAAAAATTTTTCATTTGAAATGAGCCACAACAAAAGGATACCTTTACTCTGATATCAAGAAACAGGAGTATCAGTCTTAAAGAGCGTCAGTAATTCATACAACAGTTAACTGTACTGGATTATATAGCCAAAATTTCACTATAGAATACCTGGGGATTAATTATTACAAGACTTATCATACCTGAAGTTATACCCTAGATAATTAAAGAGATACACAATATAAGTTTCCTTAGATATATGAGCTCTATGCAAAAATATGGAAAGGGAAGGTCAATCCAATTTAACAAACATGCTATTGGCTAAGTACTGGGTTTAGTATGGCAGAAATCAAAGAAAAGGTCAAAGACAATCTCTGTCCTCAAGCAGCTTCTGTTCTAACAAGAGAGAATAACCAGTAACCCAAATGACTCTGAGTAACCAAATGAAATTAGTAACATAATGAAGGAATAAAATTAATACCAATGTGCTGTGGCAGCAATTAAATTAAAACAGGGCAGATCAATTATTGCTAAATCCTACATGAGAATATTTTGTCTGCTTATACCAGAATAAATTTTCACTATCTAAACAGTAAACTCCAGTTATCTTTTTTCTTGACTCACCTGTTGATAAAGTATTTCATTTTAAAAAACAATCAATTCAACTGAGTTTCTTATGTATTAAGCATATATTGAGGACTATAAAGAAGATAAAAATCAGTAAGATATAGTCTTTTCCTTCAGTTGAGTCTAGTTAATGCTCCCCCTCCAAATCATAAGATAGATCAATTCCAAAAACTGCTTTATAAATTGAACAAAGTTATATTTTCAATTTACTAAAGAAACTGGTTACTTAAAAGGAAAATGTTATGAGAAATGTCATGAAAATAATTCTTTAATGAACGATTATAAAAATAATGACCAAATGATTTTCCTGACTTGAACCTATAATTTTGAATTTACTTATACAGAGCCATTTATTCACATGGGTTCCTTCAGTTTTAGAATTGTAAGTCCCACCAAACTGGTCCATCTGTTCAGTTCTCCCATCCACTTAAGAGTCAGGGAAGTAAACAACTGCAACTTGGTAGATTTAGAAATTGGAGAAAATGCAAAATATAAGCCAATGACATTGGGAACATTCCAAAAGTAACACATTCCTTAAGGTTTATTTTAATAAGTAATGAATATAAATACATTTGGAAGCATTATTAGTAGAATAGAGTTCTCTATTTCAATCCCAAACTGTTTAGGTAAATTAAGACTGTACAATGTTAATAGTAATATCAAAATATGTGTACATATTGTAGATAAATGCCAAAAGATTAGTCAACACCAAAAGTTTATACACTATAATCCAAATGATGCTCTGAAAAGGATATTTATATTTATCTAAATCTTTCATTTCATTCATAGCCTTAAGCGAAGTGAATAAATCATTTTCAATCAAATGCCACTCTATCCTGCTCCCACTTTGGATGATACTGGTATATATCCAGATTTTTGTTATAATATTTGTTTTCAAACTCAGGCTAGTAATTCAGGACATAAACAATAGGTTATAACAATAGAATCATAAATAACTGTAAAATAACAGCCATTCTGCTTGTGACTTATGTGGTTTGACAGTTTTAGATTGGACATTGTTAAAGTGCTTGATAAATTGAACAAGAGTTTTCTTTAACTACTTTTATTTACAGCAGCAAGAAATTTCATGATAACAGATGATCTCGTGTTTATATCTTCTTTACATGCAGGTTGTTTTGTAGGACTGTTGAGGTCCAATAGAAGGAAAATCAGAATGTGTTTATATTGCATGCTAGGACACTTGTTCCTCATTCATCAAACTCAGGAAATGGAACCAGGCAACTACTAGACCTAGATAAGTAAAAATGAGAAGTAAAAAAGAGACCACTGGGCAGTGCAATGGTGGCTCAGTGGCAGAATTTTTGCCTGGCATGCTGCAGACCCAGGGTCGATTCCCAATGCCTGCCCATGTAAAAAATAAAAATAAAATAAAAAAGAGACCACCATTCAGTCTTCCAAATCTTTGATGAACACTAGTAGTAGAGTAAATTTTTGCAATAATAATTTTTATTCATATTTCAGATTACCCCATTCATTCATTTATTGAGTCAATAAATAATCCAATCATTTATCCAACGCTTATTGAGTATCTATTATGATTCACACAATGGCAATCACCTATGGGGGCTAGAGTAATGATAATGTAAGCTAATAGCCATAATGTTCATATTTGGGTAGTACCTCAAATGTCCTTTCCTATTTTTGCCCTGTGGTGCTATGATACATAAAGGACACTCCATTTCCCAGTACACAGACTGAGACTCAGAAAGGTTAAGTGATTTCATTAGTCCTCTAAGAGTTATGGTCTTCACTGAACTTCACAGACAGCATCACCTTAAGAGCTAGCAAGAGTCAAGTTATGAGAAACGGGAACAATCAGTGCCAAAACATGCTGTACTTTCCTACTGAACCATTAAGATACTTTTAAAGAAGTTCCCCAAATGTTGTGCAGCCCACATACTACCACTAGACTTCGCAAGTATCCAGGTACGCACCAGGAGATACAGTGCCAAATGAGGGATAACAGCACCCTTATTGGTCATAGAGTTCCCAGGGTCTTTCAAGGAAGTAAAAGGTTGGCAGCAGGACCAGCTACATAATTTGCAGGACCCAGTACAAAATAAAAAGGCAGAGTCCCTTGTTCCAATTTCATGATGGCAACAGCAGAGCTTTAAACTAAACTTGGGGCTCTTCTGAGTTTGGGGTCCTTTGCACAGGGATACCCCCATGAAGCTATCCCTGACTGGTAGCTATGTAAGAGCTGCCAATGCAAGTGGCTACATGGAGTTACCACCATCAGAAATCACTGCTGTGGGCCATGCCCAGGGACTGAAGTAATCAGTGAACATTCTTCCATTTCTGCTTTCATCCAGGAACTCCTTTCTACTTCAGGTCCTCAACAACGCTACTTCCCCCAGCCAATGGCCTGGCTAACTTCTGCTCTTCCTGAGGGTTCTTTTGCTTCATGGGTACAACTCCTAACCAGGCATAAGTTCTTCCTTGACTGTTTACCTAGCACCTTGTACTTTACCTTTGTAATACTTATTTTAATGAAAATAATAAATTTGTTGTCATATATATTAATGGTGCATCTCCCCTATTACACATAAAGTTCTATGAGGCCAGGGATAATGTCTGCTTTGTCTCTCTTGTTTTTAGTGCTGAAATTTTGAGTATGAAGCTGAATGTTAAATGAACATGGTTACAACTTTATGGAGATCCTCAACATCACATACTGTCTAGACCAACTCAGAAAACCCAAGACATATGGTCACTGTAGGTATGAGAAGCCAGTAGAGTGGGTGATTCTCACTCCTGCAAAAAACAAGAGGTACTACTGAAATCCCAGCTAAATGCCTAATGCATATTCCCAATAATGTGGTACTTTGAAGTATCATAATAGTTAGTACTCTATTTTCTGTAAAAGTTCCTTCCATTTGCTCATCTGGAGACCCAGCTACCATGATAATCATGGTGTTTCTGAAGTCTCAAAAAATGAATACACAAAAGAATTTTAGGATAATAACTCAATTATAAATTGGAAATTGTCTGTATATTGCCTTTTGAATCTAAGATGCTTTATTTTTAATTTAGTACGGACAATATCAGCATAAATTACTCCAGTGCAAATAACATTAATTTCAGATATTTCTTTTTTATGATTAATTACTAAAACTAGCACCAAATGTCCCAATTCTAAAAAGAAAAGTGCAAGAAGCCAAATTGACTTCCTATAAAGTCCTGTTTATAAGCTTCAAATGTTTACAATTTTATGGTTTTTAATGTTTGTGATGTTCTTTCAAAATTTTTCTGCCTTAAACCATTTTTTCAATTTACTGATGATGTACTTTATTAAAAATTCAATAATTGAATTTTAGCAGCAGAGATTGTGAAATACTACATTACATTTATGGTCAGGGAATAAAGTTGTTTAAGTCATTTTGGATAATATTGCTATGTAGGAAATTTTTTTTTTATTATTGGAGGATTCTTTAATTTTTTTAAATAATGTGGTCATTAGGTCAAATATGACCATGGAAAATTCTGCCTTCATAAAGACTTTAAAGCACACTTACTTGATAGAGACAAATCTCCTACCTACGGAATAACATAGTCTCTGGCTCTGATTTGCATTTTTGCTAACTATGCCCTTCAAGAAAATCTTGTTGGAATAAAAACAATAACAGCCTTCACACAAATGTGAATTTGAAGTCTTTTTTTTGGGGGGGGGGGAATATTATCACATTATCACATTAAATTAAAAATAAAGCATCTTGGATTCAGAAGGCATTATACAGACAATTCCAATTTATAGTTGAGTTATTATCCTAAAATTCTTTCGTGCATTCATTTTTTGAGACTTCAGAAACACCGTGATTATCATGGTAGCTGGGTATCCAAATGAGCAAATGGAAGGAACTCTTATAGAAAATAGAGTACTAACTATTATGATACTTCAAAGCACCACATCATTGGGAATATGCATTAGGCATTTAGCTGGGATTTCAGTAGTACCTCTTGTTTTTTGCAGGAGTGAGAATTACCCACTCTACTGGCTTCTCATACCTACAGTGATCATATGTCTTGGATTTTCTGAGTTGGTCTAGACAGCATGTGATGTTGAGGAGCTCCATGAAGTTGTAACCATGTTCATTATTTAACATTCAGCTTCATACTCAAAATTTCAGCACTAAAAACAAATGAGACAAAGCAGATACTATCCCTGGCCTCATAGAACTTTATTTGTAATAGGGGAGATGCACCAATAATATATATGACAACAAATTTACTATTTTCATTAAAATAAGTATTACAAAGGGAAAATACAAGGTGCTAGGTAAGCAGACAAGGAAGAACTTATGCCTGGTAAGGAGATGTACCCCTGAAGCAAAAGAACCCTCCGGAAGAGCAGGAGTCACTTCACACTTCAGTCATTCTTCCTAATTACATAATACCACTATATAATGTAATGTGGCTGTCGTTTGAAAGATATAAAAATGTGTTCTGTCCTCAGAGTCATCTATTTGTAATGGAGAACAAAAAAAGGGAGAGAATTTATGATCCTGAGAAGCTTATAGGCTAGAATAAAATCATTGAAATATCAACATGGAGTATTTGAAATCTGCTGTAAGGAGGGGTTTGAGTACAAATAAGTAACCCAACTGTTTTCTACCACCAGGGGTAAGGGGGGCAGGAAGAAAGGACAATCCCAGGCTATTAAAGATATTTCACAATTCAGCCCAAATATAAATTTTTCCCAGCAAGATTTGAGAGTCCCAAGTAAGCTCCTCCTTCCACGTCCTCCCTGGAGCCCAACACCTCCAAGATGTCCGCTACTCTCCTAGCAGTGCAAAATTAAATCCAAGTATGGAAGAGAATATCTTTGGCCCTTCCTCTGGCTGTCACTAAGTCTCTCCTCCCACTCATCCCTTGGTTATTCATCCGCTCACTTCCTTAGCCAGACATTTGTTCAACAAACATCAAGTAACTACTATTTCCCAGACAGACTATAAGCATAGAGGATGCATGATAACATCTGTGTTTTTGCCCTCGGAGAGATTTCAATTTAAAAGGTCCAGCAGATAGGAAAGATAATCAGAGCACTGCATGGCCAGTGCTAGGATGGAACAGTGTACAAGGTCCTGGAGAAGCAGACCAATTGCTGGGTTTGGGGAAAGACTATAATGCTATAATGCTTTTGAAAAATGAGTAGAAATTAGAGGAAAATGGAAAGAAAAATATTCTATGAATAGGATTCAATATGTGTACAACATCAAGGAGACATAAAAGAGTATATGCTGCTTTCAGAGAACTGAAAGTATTTGTTGATGCTAAGGGCAATGGAAGTTTGGGAAAGAGTGGAAGAAGACAAGGTTAAAGAGACAGGAAGAAATTATAATAGGCTTTACATATCAGGGTCAGGGGTCTGTTAACATGAAAACCAGGAAGATCAGTTGTGGGTTTGAAGTAGGGAAGTCACACAATCACATTTAAGTTTTAGAAAGAGTACTCTGACAGCAGTGGGGAGACTGGAAAAGTTCCAAATAAAGACTGGGCAATTCTTCAATAATCTAAGCAAAAGATACAAGAATAATAGCAGCTAACTTTTATGGAGCACACCCTACATGCTCAGTTCTGTTCTCAGTGCTTTTCATGCATTAGCTCATTCAGTCCTCACTTTGACCTTACAAGGCATGTACTATCAATATTTGTATTTTAAAGATGAGTTAACATAGGGTAAGAGAGGATGGTAGGTAGCAGGTAAAGATAGACATAAATATTAAGTGGCTGGGTTGGGATTTTAACTCAGGACTGTCAAGTCAGAGATTTTATGCTCTAGCAATTGGCATTGGATTTTAGGAGTGATACTTGAAAGGTAATAAAGGAAAGATATACAGGCAAAATTGATATATCAGAAATCTTATTTAAACTTAAACCTTATGACCACAGAATGAATGGACATATCAAGAAAACTAGTGAAATAGACTCCTCAGAGTTCTATTTACATGAAAAATCAAGGAATGCCCTACAATAAAGAGCTTGCCCTGGATGTGTAGAAAGTCATGGTATAACTTTGGTTCAAGGCTAACAGGCCTAACATGGTAAGTAGCAATGGGTTGGGAGAACCACTAGGTACTAATTACTGAAATTTTCCCCTGGCCTAGCCCCTAAGCACAGATAGAAGAGCAGGTACATCTTCCTCTTCTTCTTCATAGGACACATGGATGAAGATATCTGCTCTGTGGGCCTCAGTGAAGCAATGTGGGCAGCCATGCAGTGGACAAGCAGAGTCACACATCTGGCAGGAGCAAGGTTGGCCATGATGACCTTCTGGGAGACAGCAGGAGGATTATCAGTGACTAACAGACAGCTGCTCACCAGGAGGAAGAAGGCCTTAGAACTCAGTGTGGCATCATTCAGAATGGATCCAGCAAATGCACCACTAGGGATTGTAGTCACCTCACCCTTGGGCTTCTGATGAATAAAAGGTGAGGAGAGGAAGAGTTCAATCATTCAGGAAATGGAGTTTATCATGTCTGATCTCTCAGGGAATGCCAGCATCAATGGACCATAAAATAATTGGTAAACAATTAGTGATAGCCTAAGCAGCCAAGCCACCCCATGTGCAAAGGATGGAAGATATGCATAGTGTCTTCCTCACGCTGCTCCTCCAAATAAGATTACAGAGGTGAATGAAGGGCCTGGATGTCTCACTATAGTAAGTGAAGACTCTCAACTCTGGCTTAAGTAAAAAATATTTCACATGCCTACGATTGCAAGTTGAAATTCTCAGATGAGGCTGTTTGAGAAATTTCAAATATTTTACTGGAGCCAGAACATGGTGGAGGTCCAACCTTAAATCTAACTTCTACTTGTCCCAGGATTCAGATATATCTGAACTTGACTGAGAGACTGAGTGCCATAACTCTGCCCAGGGTCTAAATAAACAAATGATCAGGGAACATCATGAGAAAAAAGAACTTGGGAGACTCTGCTGGAACAAGTATCAGGTATCCATGGCAGTAATGGACAGTGGCAGCTGCATTGGTGGCACTAGTGACCAGTAGTTCTGCTACCTCCCATGCCCTCAACATCAGGCTTCAGCATTCTTGGTAATATTTGGTTTGGGGTTTCTATAGCCTTAATGCAAATAATATGAACATTCAAGGTAGCAAGCCACTTTTTTTTTTCCGCTTGGACAGAGAGAACTGAACCTAGGTCTCCAGCATGGCAGTCAAGAACTCTGCCACTGAGCCACCATGGCCCGCCCTGCAAGCCACACTTTTATAAAGCAGCAGCGGTGGCTATGGGAACTTCTCTGATATACTGGCAGCACATGTGCTGTTAATATCAGAGGTAATTGAAGATACAAGGAAAAGAGACTAATAACAGATCTCAAAGCATGCAAAGTTCTTGGAAGAAATATGAGATACCAACTGGAAATATTGGGGGAAAGTTAAGAATATTTTGAGAGAGATTAGGATATCAAAGGATTAAATATATTTAGAGTCAGAAAAATATTCTTTCATATCTTATTGCATAGCCTTGGAAACAGATTTAATTCAGGAAGTAGAATCTATAAGGCTGATTAGAAAAGAAAAATAAGTGATAAGGAATAGTCTAAAATGACTATAAAATTTTGCTTAGGCAGTAAGTAGATGTGATGCTAAATACCAAGATAAAAACAATATAAAACAGAAGGAGCAAATTTGGGGCAGGATAATGAGGTGTGGCAGGGTTGGGAGATGAATTTAGCTTTTAACTTGAGGTCTGTGGTTTGTATAGTTAGAGGTGTTGATTTGGTGGTAACAGTCTTGATTCCTAGCAGAGAAATTAGGTCAATAGAACTAGACTCGACAATATGTGTTTGGTGAAGATGAGAACATCTTTAGTGAAGTGGTGGAGGTGGAAGCCAAACTTTTTTCTGCTGAGTTATGAATAGTTGGTCAAGAAGTGTAAACCTGCTTTCTTTCCTCCTTTTTTTTTGTTCTTAACCAAGAAGGGATAAGTAAAGATAGGATGGAAGAGAGGTCAAGATGTTTCTTGGTTGATTTATTACAAGTAGAATGAGAGAGAACTGGAAAATAAAACAAATGATATGCAAAGAAATACGTATGGACATCAGCCAACTTGAGTTTGGAGTGCAAACAAAGGAAATTTTCAAAGCCATGAGCCAACACACTAAGTCAATTAGGCACCCTCAGAATCAGGCTGCCTGTCAGAGCACATTTCTTTTCCACATTTCAAGGCTGTTTTTGTCATAATATTTCTTCTTCTTCAAGAAGCAGATATCTCAGCTGACGTTCCATGCTTTCATTGCTTAAGAGAAACTACGACACAGATTGGGAAAGGTTTCAGAGGCATAGTTTATCTCCAATTTCTGGGAACCTTGGGATTCCTGGATGGAAGAAAGCACAGGGATAACAGTCCTAAATATGTGGAACATATACACAGGAGCAGTGTAACACAGTAGAGACCTGGTAAACCCAGTGGAGCAGGCACTTCTGATGCCCCATCCCTCACCCCTTGGCCCATTGAGTGCTTTGGCCCTGAAAGTATACGGTTTTCAGTCTGTTGACAATTTTACACCTCATGCCAACATTTCTCTTCCTATCTCTCTTCTCAGGGGCAAACTGGCATTTCCTGGAGAAATGGGGGAGTCAGTGCACTAGATGGACACTGCCTCTGGCTGTCAGTCTCTGAATGCTTATTTTGAGTGTGATGCACATAGGTTCTAGGAGGCCCCCAGTGGGATTGAACCCCAGTTGCCCACAGGTATAACCTATTCACTAAGCAGCCTTATTGGCTTTGCTATATCTCCATCTCATTTTCCCAGTTCATCACTTGGGCATCCTGGGATCACCTTCCAGATAAACTTCCTGCACCCAAATTCTCATCTCAGGATTTGCTTTTGGGCAAAACCAAGCTGAAAAACCTAAGAATTCATTATCTGTGAAATTATCTTTAAGAATATAAATGGAAATGTGGGGGAGGGGCAGTTATGAACAAAGAATCATTTCTATGGCTTTAGCCATGTGACCTAAATCTCCCTAATTCTAGCAGTGAGTGTACATTCACTTTAATATCTGAATCCTGATGCCTAAACATGCTGATTCTGAGCACTTCTAAATGAGCTTTAATGTATCTCACACTCGCTTCCTAATCACCATGGACTGCCACCCTTTGGGGCCTCTGTCTTTACTTCTTCAGTGGCCTCAGCCACCCTGAGCTGCAGCCTTGCCCGCCCACCATGCCCACCTGCCCTGATCTTCATGGTGATGGGAACATCAGTAGCTTCTTGCAATGAGGAAGTGGATGCTCTCCTTCTTGGTTATGTGCAGTGTAGGGTTACACAGCAGGGATCCTTGGGTTTTACTTGGGTTAGCAATTAATTACCCATAAGGTCCTTCAGTTTGCACACATGGCCCTTCCTGTCAAAGTACCTGAGTATCAGAGCATCTACTTGAAAAAGGTGCCCCCATCAGCTGTCCCATCAAATCCATAATTGAGACCACATTGAAATGAGAATACTTTTTAGGAATTCTATTTGATGGAGCAACTCATCTCCTTCTGAAGCCTAGCTGCTGGACTGTCCAACGTACCCATACCCCTCATCTATCACATGTGTGTACAGACAAACATATGCATACACACATGCAAAGACATACATGCACATACACTTGTAGAGGCTTATACATACATAGCTGCACATATATACACATACACAAATGTACATGTACGCACACACAAGCACATATATATACAAGCACACATATAGACACATATACACAAACAACATGCATACACGTAGACATGACTTAAAGTCTACTTTTGAAGGAAGGTTGCTATCATACTTTATTTTCCTCAGAGACTCCTAAAGTTCCAAATTAATGGATATAATTATCTCTGAGGCAAGAGCTGTCACCTATCTCAAACCTCCAACTAAGTCTCAAAGTTTTGGCATAGATGGAATTCCTACTAAAATGAGGAGGAAGGGAAGAGAGATTAAAATCACAGAGAGAAGAGAAAGAGACACAGAGATAGTGGAGGGAAAAAATAAAAATGTGAAAGACAGCTAGACAAAGACAGAAATCACATACCCCAAATATGGGAAATAGTTAAATGAATTATAGATTATTCAATCTATGAATTCTTAAAATGGATTTATAATGATGCATATGAAGTAGTTATAGAGACACATGAAATGCTCATTATCACTTTATAATTTATTTTATAGGAACCAAGATATAAAATAGAGGAGAATCACAATTATGTTAACTAAAAGATGAGGGTAAAAAGACAAAAATACATTAACTAATTTTCCAATTATATTGGGTGTTAGAAATATTCCTTTTCTAACATTTTTTTCTTTGTACATTTGTCTATTTCTAAAGAAACTATAAATTATGCATGTGTGTATATACAGTATGTGCATGTGACACCTTTTGGAACCTGTGGCATGTCAACTCCTTCATGCAGTGTATTCTTGGACACTGCTCCTCATTTCCTCTTTCCTCTCTCCTTTTACATCTGCTCTTTGATCCAGGCTTTCATTTAATGTCATTCAGAGTTTCATTAAGAAAGACATATAATGATGATATGTAATACAAATGGTCCCCTTTTAATTCCACACCCCTTCATTGCATCCCTATCACAGTAAGACAAGTAGGTCAAAAGCTGTATTTCCAGGCTTCAAATGTAGTTATCCTATTTCCAATCTAAAAATGGTAAGCCAGAATTGAGCTATAATGACAAGCTCTCTTACCAAGCAGTTCTGAGCAAAGGTCTCAAGACACAGGTGAAAGCTAGCTATTTCTTTTGAACAGGACTAGAATTCAGAGTAAGACGTATCTGCTCATGGTTAGAGGTTTTTTTTTTTCCTCAGTTCAGAAATAACTGTCTCTCTGGGACTATCCTAAAACCAGGCTCTGTAGAACTCGAGTACCCTCGGATGTATCCTACCAAGCACAAGGGTAGGTCCCTGCAGTTCTCACCACAAGAAGCAGGAGGAAGCTCTGTCCCTGGGCACACAGTTCTCATCCCCAATCAACAGCCACAGGTGCCGTAAGAGAGTCTGGCCCATCATCTGAACACAGGAAAGACCAACCTTCGTCCCATGGCTCAGATCAGCAGCAACATTTCAGCCAGCCACCCGTTTTAATAACTCTCACCCAGATACATTTATTGAAACAAAAAGGAGAAAGGTCGGGAAAGGGAGGGAAAGGGGGAAGAGAAGAGGGAGAATGAATTTCCCTAGATGTAAATTTAATATGTTTTTTCCAAAATGCAAGAGCAGCTAAAATAGTTCTTCATTGTTTATAGTTGTGGGATGAGCCCTCCCACCTCACCCTACAGACATCTTGGAACTGGCTGTTTATTTTGTATAAAAAATGGAATATTTAAATTCTTGGTTAAGAGAACATTCTTCCTAAGGGGACTGGACAGCTATCAACACAGGCTTCGAGAAAGGTACTTCAGTCTTCCCTGAGTACTGATGCCTGGTTTGCTTTTGTTGGCACCTGCTTTTAAGACCTATTTCTGTGCCATGGAGGATGATGGCATGTGCTCTCCTGAAGCATCTCTCCATTTTCGGTTCTTACAGTCCCTTCTTTATAAAGCTGAGATCACAGGACATTCCTGAGGTGATGTCACTCTTTTAAAAGAAGCACCTCTTCCACAATAAAAGAAAACTGTCCCCTCATTTACATTTCTGTGGAACTCCATATATATTTTGCTTGTTTCACATAACTCAAAGCCAAGCCCATTTAAAGTTCATATTAAGACAAATCTGGTGACCAGGAAACATTGAATTGAATAACAATGCTATGATATAACATTTAAAATGAGTTACTGAATGCCATTTTTATACCTTTTATTAGAACACTGAGAAATTCGGGTTACAGAACTGCATTATATAGCACCTGAAAATATAATATCCCCATGGAGTAAAGGGAGGTAAATTTGTGAGGATATGGTTGTTTCCAGAGTTTGGAAAATGATTGCTAGCTCAAGGCTGAAACATAAATTTTAAAAGCTAGTGTATTTAAGTGGACAGGAATCCACGGATGATCCATAAAACATATTGACACAAAGGAACACAGAAATTATGGTTCAAATGAGAGGGATAAAAACTATAAGGAGGAAAGGGAATAGAGGTTAAAAAAGAACATGTGAGATTCCTTAGAAATGCTCAGGATCATAGGAGCCAAAATTGCAAACTATAAACCTAGACTGTGCTCCTAAGCAGAAGGGTCTTATGACTGTTGCCTCAATTCTCCTTTTCCTAATCTCACCTTCTAATTATTACCCTTACCACCGCACTAAATAATTGATATGTCTTTCTCCTCAGGGTTAACAGTTTCCACGTGATTGTAAACACTCCCATCCTCTTAGTTGCCCTTTATCAAGCTATTCAATCCTTTTAATCAACTCTTCTAGAACGCAATCCTGGCAGTTCCCTAACCACTATCATTACTCTTCTCTGTACTTCTTCCATTTTGACTATAATTTTCTGGTTATGAGAAAACAGAAGTATTATCTACTATTCTATTTGTGATTATGTCTCAACCCCATGAAAAGATGCAGCTTTTTCCTGCTTGGTAATGGGATGCTTCTGCAGACAGTTCTAAAATCATAACAGCATTCCAGGCTACTGCCA
Organism: Tamandua tetradactyla; assembly: GCF_023851605.1. Taxonomy (NCBI): domain Eukaryota; kingdom Metazoa; phylum Chordata; class Mammalia; order Pilosa; family Myrmecophagidae; genus Tamandua; species Tamandua tetradactyla. The sequence goes on along the minus strand of NC_135331.1, from coordinate 180,824,300 downwards.
CATTTCAGCTTCTTTTCTAATCTGTTTTTCTCTATTACCATAGGTTTGTTTGACAATACTATTTCCAAGTTATTTTCCCCTTCTGAATATCTTGTTTAGAATTATTTTTCCTAGATATGTGAGCCTCCAGGTAGAATTCATCCTCTTGTCTTTTCTTGTATTTCTTCTGTCATGAGGATTTTTTGTACTCATCAATGTTTGTGCTACCTTTATTCATGGGAATAATTATGGAATATTTTCATTTATTTTTAATTTCTATTTTTCATCATATCAATAAATCAAACATACCAATCCTGGAGGCTGTTGCTGAAAATGTAACACCGTTTTTCCATTGCTGTTTTATATTGAAGACAAGTACAAAGGCTTTCAATGGTCACAATTCCTTCCTAATTACCATTTGAGGAATCTTTCCTTAATTAGAGAGATTGCTCAGATGCATAAATAAAGTTATTTTAAACAATATATCAAGATGTCATGAAATTTTAGGCTCAAAAGTTAACATTTATACTTCATACCTGGAAGGGGAAGATTCATTGTTTAGCAAGGAAGAACAAACTTTGATTTCCTTTTTATCTGAGAAAAGTTTTACAAAGAAAGTAAGTATAAGAAGTCTGAAATAAGGAAAGGTATATTTACAGGATATTATAGAATTATTTTTAAAAAACCACAAAATTTTTAAGTCTAGTGTTTCTTAAAAGTCTTGGTGAAACGAAGCAACACAAAATCATACAAATCCAAGTTCTACTTCTATGCTGTAAGTAACTGCATGACTCTATCAGTTACTCTCTGAAATTTAGTGTTCCCATATGTAAAATGGGTGTAATGTGCCCATCTTCATAAGCTTGTTGTCAGATACAGAAAACAGGTTGATAAAGTAAATTTGTGCAATGTGTAACATATGTTGGATCATCAATAAAATGATATTTATTCAATTAATATAAAAAAATTATCTACTGTGTATGACACTTGTATCATTGTTTTCTTTTGTTTCTATGGTATACAGGTCTACTTTCTCCTTTAGACTGAACTTTCTCCTTTAGACTGCTCAGATAGTTAATTCTATAGTCATCATTTTCCCTGTTATGTTGTTTTCCAAAATTTGGCCTAATTTCAGCCACTCCAGCTTTTAGAAAAAAAATTTAAACATAAATTGATATTTGTTGACTAATATGTTGGTATTCAAATACCTTAGGGCCAAGACTTTTTTTAGATATTTAGAATACTTCTTCAAAAGTATTTGTTAAAGAAAAAAGCTATTGGCTGTGCTTGCAGTCTCTAGTTTATTATCATTTTATACCATATCAGGTCTGATTTATATATCATATATTAAATGTCATATAGCTTGGAGCTATGTACCCCAGAAATATATGTTCTTAAACTTAATCCATTCCTGTGAGTGTGAACCCATTGTAAATAGAACCTTTTTATGATACTACTTCCATTAAGGTATGACCGAACTCAATCAGGATGGGTCTTAATCCTATTACTAAAGGCCTTATAGGAAAGGCCACAGGGATAAAAGTGGAAGGAAGAGAAACTTTCTGACTTCCAGGAAGTCAACAGCACCTGGAAAAGGAAGGAGAAATCAAGAGAGGCTTCCTTAGCTCTGCCATGCGACAGAAAAGCCAAGGACCGAGGATCACCGGTAGCAAGCCCCAGAGTGCCACAATATTCTGAGAGAAAGTATATTACTTTAATGATGCCTTGATTTTTTACTTCTAACCTCATAACTATAACCCAATAAATTCCCATTTTTAAGCCAATCCATTACAAGGTATTTGATTGAACACCCAGATAACTAATATATATCTAATATATATATATATATATATTATATATATATACATATTTACTAGATATATATAATATATATTATATATATACATATTTACTAGAATCCCTTCTCAGTGCTCAAGTATCACAGTTAAATTGCTTTATTTAATCCCATCCCAGAAGACTCTGATGTTATATGGAGATCTCACACTAAACATTTCTAATTACACATATCTTTATAAATCCGGTCTATAGCTCAGCAAATATTTGAAACATCACTTTATAGAAACCCTTCTTTTTTTTTCTTACAAGAGAGTAGCACAGAGGCATTAATTTAGACTTCGGAGTTAAATTCCAGCCCTTCCGGTTTCCACTTTAGCTATGTGATCTTAGATAAATTGAGTCATTTCTCTTAGCCTATACATACACACACACACACACACACACACACACACACACACATATATATGTATACGTAATGAGTCATATAACTAGTACTCATTAGGGCAGGTCACGGTAGCTCAGTGGCTGAGTTCTTGCCTACCATGCAGAGACCCGGGTTCAATTCCCAGCTTCTGCCCATGCGGGAAAAAAAAAAAAAAAGGTGTCTATATTGAGTTTGTTCATATAAATTTCCCATGGCATAATCTTAGGTCACCTATGTTTTAAAAAACAACACAACATTATCTGATGACATGTTGTCCTTTACCCTCTCTCTTGCATCTGAAGATTCATTGTGATTCCCACTGTCATCCTTCATCTGGACCCTTATCCCCAAATGTCTCACTGATGATATAATTAATGATATCAATAGATTCCCATCTGTTCTTTAGACCTCCAGCCTCTTTCCCATCAATTTCTGTTCTTGCCAAAATAATCTTTCTAAAATATCTTAAACCATGCCACCCTCCTTCACTGGCTTCCCTTTGCCCAGAGCAAAATTACCCAAATGTATTCCACAGAACACTGGTCCCACAAAATGCTCCTTAGAAACAAGGTTCTGGGACCATATTTAGAAAACACATTGCACTTTATCTTCCACTTGAAGATTTATAATGAATGTCAGTATATGGTAATTCATTTCCAAAAATTTTGACCTCAGAATCTATCTTTATTTAAGAACTCTAGCTTGCAAACCTAATTTGGATTCCCAATAGGTTCACTAAGATTATTCTGCCCAAAGTAGAAGTCTTAATTCCCTTACCACCCTTTAAACCTGCTCCTATCCACAAATCCCCACTTAGCTAGTTGCTCATGCCAACAATTAAGGTATAAATTTTTTATTTCTCTTTTGATTCTTCTCTTACTCCACCTAACACTTCAAAATTATCAACAAATTATCACTTCCGCCTCATGGATATGCCCTTAAACCAAGAAATCACTTTAAAATATATACATTGAAAACATGCTAGTATAAAAAATATTCATTGCTTTAGTTTACTGAGCTATTTTGATATATACCATATAATGAGTTAGCTTAAACAATTTATATTTACTAACTCTTGTTAACTAAGAGTTAATAAGCATAGGACTAAGTTAGACACAGATCAAAGTTTATTTTATATCTTACCTGAAAAAGCTTTAAAACAATCCTGAAGAGAATGAAATTCACCATATAACTTAACTGTCTGCCAGAACAAAGTACAATGTTCTTTAAGGAAAGACAGCAAAATGCAATAGTCATCAATATAAAATTCTTTTTAACTAAGGCTTGTACTTTTGCCTCCTGTCACATGCTGATGTCCTCTCCTTTCTTGCTTCAATGACTTTCCAGTTCTCTTTATAAGGTCTCCAGTAATCTAGACTAAGGTCCACCCTGGTTCAGTTTGCACAACTTAACTAAAACTAACATTTTCATGACGTCCTATTTCAGTGGTTTCACACCCACAAGGATGTAGAGTGAGATTAAAAATATGTACTATTGGGTCCATAATTCAGTCTACTACAATCATTCTCATATTCTTTCACAATTTCTAAGAGATCTCTCTGCATCCGTTCCTGGTCTTCCAAGTCTCTTCTCCTCAAAGCAGCTGGAATGACCTTAATCAACATAAAATACTTTGTTCTACTTTCCTGTGTAAGGTCATCCAACAGGCTTCTGCTTCTGCTCATCATGGAGTAACTGTGATGAGACTAAACTTCCCACCACAATCAAATATAAAACTGGTCAAAATAGATGAAACAATCATTTTCAGAAAATAGAAAATGTCTGTACAAGCATATAGGTTGTAGTTTATGAAACCAAAACCAAAATAAACAAATGAAAACCAGTTTCTGCCTGGAGCTACTTTCTGAACTATAGTGAAAGGAAAAGGGCCTGTCTTAGTTTGCCAAGTTTGCTATGACAAATGCCACACACTGGTTTGCTTAAGCAATGCAAATTTATTCTCACACGTCTTTAAAGTCTAGAATTCCAAAATTGAGTAATTAGCAAAACCATGTTTTTTCCGAATGTGTGTAGCATTCTGTGCTGGCTTTCCAAAAATCTTCAGGGATTCCTTGGCTTGCCTCTTTGCCTCTGTCACAAGGTGATCTGCTTCATTCTCTTTCTTCTCCTGACTTCTGGATTTTACCTCTTTGTCTAATTTGTTTGCTTGTAAGGACTCCAGTAATGTGGATTAAAGCCAACACTGATTCAGTTTGGCCATACCTAAATAATATCTTCCAAGATCCTATCAAAAATGAGTACTTTAACTTGTTGGAAGACACTATTTGCAAATGAGTTCACACTGACCAGAACACAGATTAAGACTTGAACATGTCTCTTATGGAGCACATGACTCGATCTCCAACAGAGTCATAATCAAAGAAGCAGTCACACTGATTCGAGAAGCCAGAGATCAGAGGTCAGGGAGATAAAGGAAATTTAGACTGTAAGGTAAGTTTCCACAACAGAAGTAGCTATGCAGAAAAAGAGCTCAAGATGTCTCCATAGGGTTCCCCTTGACTCTAATGACAAATACTAATTAATGCATGAATAGGATAAAATTAAACAATTCCAAGATCTCACACAAGGCTGGGAGACATTTAGGCTCCCATCAGCCAGAACAGAGACGGGCTAATTAACACGTAAGTTATGGAGTAGAGACAGAAAAGGCCCATGTCTTAGCATAGGACTAAGTTAGACACAGACCAAAGTTTATTATATATATTGCCTGAAAAAGCTTTAAAACAATCCTGAAGAGAATGAAATTCACCATGTAATTTAACTGTCTGCCAGAACAAAGTACAATTTTCTTTAAGGAAAGACAGCAAAACGCAATAGTCATCAATATAAAATTCACAAATTATCACGTCTAATAAGATTACTAGATTGAAAAACAAAAAAAGTAAAACAGGAAAAATATGAAAAATGAGACCTTTTAATGACCAATGAAATACATACCAAAAATAGCAGACATACTGAAACTATATGATGGAATTCAAAGGAAAGCATGAACATAATAAAGAGGGAACTAGGAGATATAAAAATAATCAAATGGAATTTCTTGTGATAAAAATATAAAATCTGAAATTAAATACTTACTGAGTGGTATCAAAAACCAACTAGAAATGGCATAAGAAAATATCAATGAACTTGACAACCTTGCAAAAGAAACTTTCCAAGTTAAGCTCGGTGAGTGAATATAGAGAAAAGGAATAATATCAGTCACCTATGGGGAAAAATATCAATTAAAAATTGAAGCCCCAGAAGAAGAAAAGAGGGAGAAAGCCTCAGAAAAAATATTTGAAGAAAAAGTGGCTGAAATTTCAACAAATTTTATGAAAACTCCACACTCTAAGATTTAAGATACCAAACAAACTCCAATTAAGCTGAACACAAAGAAAAGCATGCCAAGACACATCACTACTAAATTGCCAAGAAACATGATAAAGAGAAAATCTTAAATTAACCAGAAGAAAAAATACACATTAAATAAAAAGAGCAAGGAAGGACATAGTTATTGCACACTGCAAGGGAAAAAAAAACAACATGAAAGTCAAAGACAACATAACAATATCTTATAAGGTATTCAAAAATAATCTGCCGGCTTAGAATTCTATATTCAGTGAAAATATCCTTTAAAATGAAGAGACATATAAGACTTTTTCACAAACAAAAGTTGAGCGAATTCATCAACAGCCAAGCAAAACAATAAGAAATGATGAAGGAAATTCTTCACACAGAAGGAAGATGATATCAGGTAGAAATCTGTATCTACACAGAAAGGAATGCTGAGGGTTGGGGAAGGCTAATATGTGGTCCAATGTAAAAGTCTTTTACTAATTTCTTTAAAATTGGTAAAATTTTCATAATGTTTGTAATATAGCATTACACCAAAATTATACCATGTCATATAGGATGCTAACATAAGCAGAAGCTGAGAGAATAACACATGATAAATTGCTGGGATATTTTGCAACACTTGTTTAAGTCTAAAATTTGTCCATAACAAAATGTTAAAACATAAAGATAAGTTACTCGGGGTGTGAGGGTAGTTCAGTGGTAGAATTCTCACTTGCCGTGGGGGAGACCCAGGTTTGATTCCTGGCCTGTGCACTTCCCAAACAAGCAAACAAAGAAACCAACAAAAACAAACCAACAAAGAATTAACCAAATGGTGCTGCAATAATGGGATATTCACATGGAAAAAGAATGAAATGTGACCCCACCATACAGCATAGAAAAAATAAAATAAAATAACTTACTCATTAAAGAGAAAATGATAACAGTATATTGTATGATTTATAACATAAGTAGAAGCAAAATATTTGACAACAGCATAAAAAGCAGAAATCAAGAATGATTCTGCTGCATGATTCTTATCTTATAGGTAAGTTCTATAATATTATTTGAAAAAATATGAGTTAAAATGCATATTGTAAAACCTAGAGCACATCATTAAAAAAATAATAAAACAAAGGAATAGCTGTAAGGCAATAGTGGAGATACAATGAAACACTGAAAGAAACAATTAATCTAACAAAGAATTCAGGAAAACAGGTAAGAAAAGCAAAGGACAGGTTAGACAAATGGAAAACAAAGAGCAAAATGGTAGATTTACTTCCAACCAACCACAGTCAATATCAAAGCTATCAAGACTGCAAATAAAAGATGTAAATAAAAAATAAAATCCACCTAAAATATAAAAACAAAAATAGGTTAAATTCAGAGAAAAAAATGTATGTGTCATGCAAACAATACTTCTTAAAAATCTAACCAGGTTAGCTATATGATTCAGATAAAATGACTTCAAATCAATGAATATTACAAGAGATAACAGATATTAAGAAATTTAAAGAGGTAATTTCCTAAGAAAGACATAAAAATCCTAAATGCGCATATACCTACAACAAATCTTCCAAATACATAAGGTAAATTGCAGTAGAATTAATTGAAAGGAGAAATAGACAACTGTGCAAATACAATTGGAGATTTCAGCACTCCTTTCCCAGTAATTGATAATTGATAGAACAGGCAGAAAATCAAAAAAGGACTTAGAGAACTTGAATAACACTATGCTCCAACTTGACCTAATTGATACCCTGCCCCAAACAGCAGAAGACCACATTATTTTCAAGTGTACATGAAACATTCACCAAGATGCACCATATTCTGAGCCATAAAGCAAGCAACAAAAAAATATAAAAGGATTGAAACTTTGCAGAATGTGTTCTCTGACCAGAATGTAATTAAATTAAAAATCAATAACAGCAAGTTTTGTCTTATTCCATATGTATATTGTGATTTACCATTGGCTTCCTCTAATTGTAGGAAATGTCTCGAGCTGACTTTCTTTCATGAGGTATATGGTAGGCATGGTGGTTTCGTTTGCTCTGTAAGAACAACAATCATAAATTTTGAATGCCCAGGTTAGGTCAGTAACAACCGCGTTGCCATTAGCTTGCCGGTAAGTTATGAAGACCATTGTATTCCCATCTGAGTGAGTTAGCAACAGAAGGTCAGAGCCATAATGGGAGATGGTTTCTTCTGGCAATTAGAGATATTTGGTTATTCAGGGAAAGTCTGACAGTAATTCTAGTGTTTGGTCCAGTAATGTAAGTTTCAGTCTGTGTAAAGCAACAGGCAGTGGTTTTTCTACTACAAAAACCAGATCTGTGATGAGCTTTAAACTATCTCCTGAATGTTGATAGGAGATTAGTTAACATTTTAATAGTCAGAACTGGTTTTCTGGAACTTCCAGAAATTTTGTAAAGTACACAATCACTTCTGTTCAATGTCTGTCTGCTTAACATTGCACAAGAATTCTGGCCAATATATGGAACTTCAGGCATTCTCAAGGGACTCTGTCTCAGTCTGTCTGATCCGCTATAACAAATACAACACACCTTTTTTCCCTTAAACTATGGGAATTTATTGGCTCAGTTTTTAGGCTAGAGCACTTGCCTCCCCCTGGGGTCAGTAGAGTTCAGGGGCTGGCTTGATGCAATCCTTGGAGTTCCTTGGCGCACATCTTTGCCTCACATCACATAGTGATGTCCTCTTCTTTCTCACTTTTGTGACTTGTGGACCCTCTTTAAAAGGCCTCCAGTACCTGAATTAAGACCTACCCTCATTCAGTTGGGCCACATATTAACTAAAAATAACATCTTTAAGAGGTCTTCTTTACAATGTTTTCATACCCAAAGATATGTGGGGTTAGATTTAAGAATATGCATTTGTTGGGGTATGTGCTAGTTATGGTTCTCTAGAGAAACAGAATCAGCAGGAACTATCCATAGATAAATATTTTATGAAAGTGCCTCATATAACTCTTGAAGAACATTGAGTCCAAAATCTGTAGGGCAGGCTGTGAAGCTGATGACTCCAAAGAAGGGTCTGAATGAACGCCACAGGAGAAGCTTGCCAGCTGAAGCAGGAAGAGAGACTTTCTTCTGAATCCTCCTTAAAAGACTTCTAGTGAAAGATTAAATGTCACTCATTGCAGAAGACACTCCCCAATGCAATCAGCTGTGGATGCAGCCAACACAATTGTAATTTAATTCTATGAAATACCCTCATACTAACCGACAGACTAGCACTTGCCCAATCAGACAAATGGGCACCACCACCTGGCTAAATTGGCACATGAACCTGACTATGACAGCTATACACTTCACCTTTAACCATACTTAATCTCTAAATAGAAAACAATAAAAGACACATTTTTTTCCCTCAACTAACAATACTCAGCAATCCATGTACACTAGAAATAAATCTCCCCAGTATAGGGTACAAGTCCTTGGGTAATACTCATTCTTAAACTTGATATCTTACAGCTTAATTACTACAACATGAACAAAACAGCATTACAGTCCTTGCTTCTGTAACTGATCACATGGTCATAGTTCATATTGATCACTAACTTCTTCCACTACCCATTCCATATTCCCTTTACCCTCTGCAAGCAATTCAGCTGGCTGTGTCTTTGCCTGGTGGGGTAACCCAAACCTTCATTCCTGAAATTTCAGAGCCATTGGTAGTCCTGCCTGGATTGGGTTGTTGCAGTTTTCCATTGATTTTAATCACAGGGCATGGTAGTACTAAAAGATGTCCCCGGGGATCTCCTATATTCCAAGAAAATTCTTCTTTTCCTCCATTGTGTAGTTGCAGTCCTATTTCCCCTTGATAGTCAGGGTCAATCACCCCAGCCAGTAAAGTAATCCCCTATTGACTTGTTGATCCAGGGGAATAAGTAGGCCAAAGTGACCAGGTGGCAGCCTTAGATTCCAGTTCAGTGGTATCATTGTTGCTTCTCCTGGTGGAAGCACCCCCACACACACACTTCTGGAACTAAAACCTGTAGACCAAGTAGAGCTCAAGATCCCAGGAACACAGATATTTTAATGTTTTTAGCTGACTCAGAAAGGTCTACCCACATACCTCTTCCCCAGACCTCGTTGTCACCAATTTTTCAATTATGGTCTTTCCAAGTCCCAGACCATCCAGTCAAACCATTAGTAACAGCCCATGAGTCAGTATACAAATGTACCTCTGGTCAGTTCTCCTTCCAAGAAAATGAACAACCAGGTGTGCTGCTTGAAGTTCTGCCAACTGGGAGGATTTCCCCTCACCATGGTCTTTCAGGGACACCTTGGAAAGAGGTTGTAGTGCTACAGCTATCTACTTTCAGGTGATATCTGCATACATGCAGAACCATCTTTAAACCAGGCCTGAGTTTTCTCTTCTTCAGTCAATTCACTGTAAGGAACTCCCTAAGAGGCCATAGCTCTGGTCTGGGAAAGAGAAAGTAATGTGGCAGGAGTGGAGACCATGGGCATTTGGGTCACTTCCTCATGTAACTTACTTGTACCTTCAGGACCTGCTCTGCCCCTACCTCGTATAAACCATTTCCATTTTATGATGGAGTGCTGCTGTGTATGTCCAAATTTATGGTTTGGGGGGCAGATAACACTGAGCTCATTAAAAGCAACTCAGGTCTCATGGTAACTTGGTGGCCCGTAGTTAAGCGTTCAATCTCTACTAAGGCCCAGTAGCAGGCCAAAAGCTGTTTCTCAAAAGGAGAATAGTTATCTGCAGCAGATGGTAAGGCTTTGCTCCAAAATCCTAAGGGTCTGCTTTGAGATTCTCCTATAGGGGCCTGCCAAGGGTTCCAAACAGCATCTCTATTTGCCACTGACACTGCCAGCATGATTGGATCTGCTGGATCATATGGTCCAAGTGGCAGAGCAGCTTGTAAAATGGGCTGGACCTGTTGCAGATCCTCCTCTTGTTCAGGTCCCCACTCTAAATTAGCAGCTTTTCTGGTAGCTCAATAAATGGGCTGGAGTAGCACACCCAAATGAGGAATATGTTGTCGCCAAAATCAAAAGAGACCAATGAAGCATTGTGCCTCTTTTCTGGTTGTAGGAGGGACCAGATGCAGCAACTTGTCCTTTACTTTAGAAGAGATATCTCAACATGCCCCACACCACCGGACACCTAGAAATTTCACTGAGGTGGAAGACCCCTGTATTTTTGTTGGATTTATCTCCCATCCTCTGACATGCAAATGCCTTATCAATAAGTCTAGAGTAGTTGCTACTTCTTGCTCACTAGGTCCAGTCAACATCATATCGTCAATATAATGGACCAGGGTGATGTCTTGTGGGAGGGAGAAATGATCAAGTTCCCTGCAGACAAGGTTGTGACATAAGGCTGGAGAGTTGATATACCCCTGAGGTAGGACAGTGAAAGTATTTTGCTGATTTTGCCAGTTGAAAGCAAACTGTTTCTGGTGGTACTTACTAACAGCTATTGAGAAAAAAGCATTTGCCAAATCAATAGCTACATAGCAGGTACCAGGGGATGTATTGATTTGCTCAAGCAGTGATACCACATCCAGAACAGCAGCTGCAATTGTAGTTACCACCTGGTTGAGCTTACAATAATCCACTGTCATCCTCCAAGATCCAGCTGTTCTCTGCACAGGCCAAATAGGAGAGTTGAATGGGGATGTGGTGGGAATCACCACCTCTGCATCCTTCAAGTCCTTAAGAATTTCAGAAATCTCTGCAATCCCTGCAGGAATCCAGTATTTCTTCTGATTTACTACTTTGCTAGGTAGGGGCAGTTCTAATGGCTTTCAGTTAGCCTTTCCTACCATAATAGGCCTTACTCCACGAGTTAGAGCCAATGTGGGGATTCTGCCAGTTGCTCAGTATGTTTATTCCAATTATGCATTCTGGAACTGGGAAAATAACTACATAATGGGTCCGGGGGCCCACTGGACCCTCTGTGAGAGGTACCTGAGCTAAAACACCATCGATCACCCAGCCTCCAGAAGCCCTCACTCTCAATGGTGGACCAGATTGACATTTTGGGCCCCCTGGAATTAATGTAATTTCTGAACCAATGTCTAATAATCCCCGAAATATTTGATCATTTCCATTTCCCCAGTGCACAGTTACCCTAGTAAAATGCTGTCAGTCTCCTTGGGGAAGGCTTGGAAGGAGATTAACAGTATAAATTTGTGGCAGTGTAACAGGGTCCTCCCCCAAAGGGACCTGGTCTCCCCTTCATTCAAGGAGCTCTGGGTCTGTAAACTGTTTCAAGTCTGGAAATTGATTAAGGGGCCCTGACTCTGTGTTTTTGTATTTCAAGTTGGACTTCTGCTCACTTGACCTAGAACTCTTTTGTTTATATAGCTCAAACAAAATTTAGTAGACTGCCCATCCATTTTACTTCTAGGTACCCCATGATCTGCTAACCAATGTCACAAGTCTCTGTGAGTCAGATTATTTTGACTCCTGCTTTAAATCTGCTGTCTATTATGATAGCCACATCCACCATCTGGCTTCTGCCAACTTGGGATCCATTCATCCCCACTGTGTTTAAGGATTCCAGCTCACTGATAACTTCTCCAACAGTAATATCTGACCTACACAGAAGTGCAACTACAGAGCTCTTCAGGGATGATGTTGCTAGTCTCACAAATTTATTTCTCACTGTTCTGGTAAAAGGTGCATCCTCCATCCTCTGGGATAAATCCACTCTAACATTCCAATCTCTCTAAGTCTCTGGATCCCATCTACATTATACCAGGGCAGTTCTGGCATTTCAACCTCAGGTTTTATTGCCACCTTTTGATCCATGTTTCAGCCAACCATCCATCCAAACTCTTAATGCCTTTTCTAACCCCCTGAGCTATAACATTGAATGTAGAATCTCTGCCTAGTGGGTCCATATCAGAAAATTCAGCTTAATCCAGCTTTATATTCCTTCCACCATTATCCCACACATTTAAAATCCATTGCCACACATATTTCCCTGATTTCTGTCTGTATAAATTGGAAAACACAGAGTTCTTTTGGAGTATGGAGTATAATCTCATGGGTTATACTTTATACTTCACCTTTTGGGGCCTGTTAGGACTTTAGTCTAGTTATAGGTCTGAAAGAAATTATGGGTGGTGGGGCTGGGTCATGAAAGAAATTCGAAGTATCTTCCCAGCCATTTGCTTCAGGGCATTCATTGCAGTTTCATCTGGTGAAACAAGATTAATAACTCTAGGACTAATCCCTTCATGTTAAGGTTGGGTGGCCAACTCCTCAGGGCAGGCTGGAGGTGGGGTGGCTATGTCCTCAGGGAAGACTCTTGCAGGGTTATCTAGAGAAGACTCAGCATGATTAGGTTTCAACCTCTCCACTGACATCATTATGAATCCATATGTCACCATCTCATTTTTCAGGGTCCCATTCCTTTCCAATCAAGGCCCTTACTTTAATGGCAGACACCATGCAAGACTGAGATTTCAGTTTATGTTGTAAAGTTGCTACTCCAACAATAAGATTCTGAGTCTGATTTTCAGAGATTTCAAGTCTATGGCTACAGGAAATAAGATTTTCCTTCAGGACACTCATAGAAATGTTAACATCTGTCAGACAGTGTGTCAGCTTCTCATGTGAAGCCTTAAGCCTATCCCTTTCACTCATTAATGTATACAGTGTATCTAACAACAACCAGCCAACATCTCTATACCTCCTATTTCCACAAAACTCCATAAAGGTGTCAAAAACATTATCCCCCAGAGCCTGGCTTTGTACACTTGTACGAAGTGAAGCATTAGAAGAATCAAATGGTGATGTTTTGACTATCTCTTTTGCCAATTCACCCCAAGGACTGGCAGTACCATCTAATTATGGGAATCAGAGCCCTTAGTGCCTCTGAGTCCAGTCAGAGTAGAAAACCTATTGTAAAAACCATTTTTAAATTCTGTTTCCTAAAAACCACCCCACTCTTGGTACCAAACTGTGTTAGCTAGAGTTCTCTAGAGAAACAGAATCAGCAGGAAATATCTGCAGATAAAAAATTTATAAAAGTGCTTCACATAACTCTTGAAGAACATAGAGTCCAAAATCTGTAGGGGAGGCTGTGAAACTGATGACTCCTATGAAGGGTCTGGATGAACTCCACAGGAGAGGCTCACCAGCTGAAGCAGGAAGAGAGACTGTCTCTTCTGAATTCTCCTTAAAAGCCTCCCAGTGATTAGATTAAATGTCACTCATTGCAGAAAACACTCCCCTTGGCTGATTACAAATGCAATCAGCTGTAGATGCAGCCAACATGATCGCATTTTGATTCTATGAAATATCCTCATGGTCAGACAGGCTAGCACTTGCCCAACCAGACAAACAGGCACCACCACCTAGCCAAGTTGACACATGAACCGGACCATGACAGGGTACAAGATTCAACCTTCAACACCCTCTTTCCTCATCATCCCTGAGAATTTGCACCTGCATTTCTGTTCATGCAGTGAATGGAGCTCCTCAGATTGGTTGTTTCCTGTTTGCCATTAGATCCTAAGAATCTGTCAGTACATCTTCCACCTGTTTCTGCTGACATCTTCTCATCTACCCATGTGGGCTTCTTGGGCAGGATCTATGAGAATACTAGCCTATAGCTCTCTCAGTTGGCCTACTATTGTTTCTTAGTAAACATTTACACACACTTTATACTCATCAAATCAGGGAAATGTTGATTAAACCAATATAGTTACTACATTTTTTTCTGCTTCAGAGAAGAGAGCTCCAACTTTAGCCTCTCACATTACATTACGCAGGTGTATTTATACCTCTCCTCTATGGCCCCTAAGCAGCTTCCAGAATCACTGGGTGAAGCAAAACATCACATCTGAAAGCTAACAGCCAGGAATAACAGCATCCAAGAGATATGCACCTTATGTCAAGTCCTCCAATTGGCTGATGGCCTCTCACTTGAAGAGAGGGAGCAGCAGCCTCCCCATCCCTATGAGGGTAGGGGTGAAATTGAGAGCACACCCAAAAATTCTTTTTAAACTACACACTCTCCTTTAGCCTCTCTAACTTCTCTTAAAGGCTATATGTGGGAGGGAGAGCAAAGAGTCTCAAAACTAGTTGTCAGTTATCTTATTTTCAAGTCTTGCTTAAGTGGCTAGCACTTTAATTTGGAATTGGAAATATCTGCACATACCTTTTTTTTTCTCAATCACTGGGTCTCAGCAGAAATTTAGAAAGATCTTTTTAACCTTCTGTTTTACACAGTTTTTCCTGTTTTATTTCCCACCCTAGCCTAATAAACCTGCTTAAAATCCCTAAAAATGTCACATATGTTGCCATCTTCTTATCTCTCCTTCACACTTTCTATTCAGTGAAATCAATTTTTAGTTCATTTTAGGACCTCCTTTTTATTCAAGGGTCAACTCAAATGTCATCTCTTCCATGGTGACTACTCATTTGTGTTTATCATTTTGTACTTCAGTGCCTGTTCTACTTACCTAGACTATTGGATGATGAAAGATCATCCAGACCCAGTCTTAGTGCTCTATTACTTCCTACTGTACCCACAGAAGACATTACTAGTCATTCTTGGCACTTCTTCTTGGTTCTCCCTCTGGTGAAATTATTGGGAGAAGTCTTTTGAACACAGGTGTCCAGACACCTATTGTTAATCGATCATTGTTGAAGCATGATGAGAAACCTTTTTCATGACCATAATACACTGCTTTATAGGTATATCCTGTAAAACAGATTAGAAGAGGCCAGAGGGCATAGACCAATTCCACTATAGCCTCAGTACCTAGAGCAAATTAGACTTCAATAGAGTTCGATGTTTTTTACAACAGTGACTTTTGGCATTGGAATACATTTTAGGTCTTGCTCACTTACTGTGTTGTCAATTAGCAAACGCCTAGACTTTCCTTCTTACACAGAAGATCCAATTTTAATGCTTTGATTCTTAGGTTGGTTGATATAATGATAATTATATCATTTTCAAATATTTTGCATTTCAAATATTTCACAGTAAAATAAAAATAAATGAGGAAGAAAGGAATCCCAAGGAGTAGAAATTCCTATTGTAGTACATGGAGCCACGTGGGAGGTCAACGGAATGCATATGAAATGTACACACAAATAAAGCAAACAGAAGTCCAAGGGAATTTTGCTTAGCACTTAATAGAAGTAACATGTATTTAGACCATACAGAATGATACTCACAGGGGTAGAATTAAGTTTCTGATCCTTTCTTAGATATGTGATATAGATTACAAACCTCAGTGGTAAGGGCTTCCAAAGTTTGCTATGTACCGTCCCTGTTTACAATAATTAAGAGGGTTGATACTTATATTGCTAAAAGTACCAAACCAATAGGAATACAATAAAAAATTGTGATGAACCTAACAAAAAGCCCCCAATTTTCTTGCCTAGAAATTAGAAGGTAAGCTATTTGATGGTAGGTCTCTTGAATACTTTATTTATATCACAACACCTAGTACAGTGCCCTTTTATATGTGAAAATTATTTAATGACTATCTGTTTATTTGTATTTAAAAAATAAGAGCCTTTCCATGATTAGTTTAAATTGTAATTGAAAATTTTCCTATTAAGAATTCACTTAAAGTTGGGGCTTATAATCCAAATTTTTCTTCATCTCTCATCACTAGTCCTAGAGTATTCTTTATTTGTAGGATGACAGAATTAGGTAACAATATCTGATTTTATTCTATCTCTAATATTCTATGATTCTATGAAAAAGGTGCCCCAACATGAGCCATCCAGAAAGCTTAGAGTCTCAGAGATAAATCAAGCTTGACTTACATTCAGTTATGATGACTGTTAAGCACTCTTTTGTAAACATATGGGCAGAATCACTTGATTTATTCACTCATTTTTTCAAAAAGTTTCATCAAATGCCTGCTAAGTAAACTAATGGTACTGAATGCTTAAATATGAACTAAAACTCACCAAATATTAGCTTTTCAAAGTTCGTTGAAGAAAGATGAAAAGCTGTGATTGTCCTGAGCAGTCTCTCCTTATACTTTTTTCAGCTACACTGGCACTGTCCATCAAACCCTGCTGATCTCTGGTTATTTACATATACTTTGACTTACTGCCATGCTTTCCTTCTATGCTATGTGTGTGAGAGAGAGAGTATGTGTGTGCATTTCATTTCTGTTTTCTGACAGTAGTGGTTTGAAGCTGTGTGTCACCCAGAAAACATGTTCTAAATTCTAATCCATTATCGTGGTTGTGAACTCACTGTAAGTAGGACCTTTTGAGGCAGCTACTTCAGTTAAGGTGGGGCTGAGGCCAATCAGAGTGGATCTTAATCCCATTACTAGAGTTCTTTATAAATGGAATAAAATTCAGACACAGAGAGAGAAAGTCACAGGAAGCAAGAAGCTAAACATCAATAGAACCCAAAGGAGAAAGGAGAGACTAAGAGATGCTGTGGCCTTGTCATGTGACAGAGGAGCCACGAATCACTGGCACCCAGCTCCAGAATGCCACCATCTTTAGAAAGAAAGCTTTGCCTCGATGATGCCTTGGTTTGGACTTTTTCCCAGCCTCAAACCATGAGCAAATCAATTCCCATTGTTTAGCCTGACCTATTTCATGGTATTTTTTGAACAGCATAGTAAATTAAAACACTAACACAGCCTGATCTTCTATTTTATGGCTACTCAGCTTCTGTTCTTCATTCCCAACCTGCTTCCTTAGCAAGCTACTTCTTTTTTTTAAATTTTTAAATTAATTTCTAAAAAAATATATAACAACAAACAAAAACATTCTTAACATATGATTATTCCGTTCTACATATATAATCAGTAATTCACAATATTATCACATAGTTGCATATTCATCATCATGATCATTTCTTAGAACATTTGGATCAGTTCAGAAAACGAAATAAAAAGACAACAGAAAAAAATTTATACATACCATACCTCTTATCTCTCCCTTTCATTGATCACTAGCATTTCAATCTACTAAATTTATTTTAACATTTGTTTCCCCTATTATTTATTTTTATCCCATATGTTTTATTCATCTGTTGATAAGGTAGATAAAAGGAGCAACAGACACAAGGTTTTCACAATCACACCGTCACACTGTGAAGGCTATATCATTATAGAATCATCTTCAAGAAACATGGCTCCTAGAACACAGCTCTACATTTTCAGGCAATTCCCTCCAGCCTCTCCATTACATCTTGACTAATAAGATGATATCTATTTAATGCATAAGAATAATCTCCAGGATAATCTCTTGACTCTGTTTGGAATCTCTCAGTCATTGACTATTTATTTTGTCTCATTTCACTCTTCCCCCCTTTGGTCAAGAAGGTTTTCTCAATCCCTTGATGCTGAGTCTCAGCTCATCCTAGGATTTCTGTCCCACATTGCCAGGAAGGTCCACACCCCTGGGAGTCATCTCCCACACAGACACGGGGAGGGCAGTGAGTTTGCTTGTTGTGTTGGCTGGAGAGAGAGAGGTCACATCTGAGCAGCAAACAAGGTTCTCCTGGGGGTGACGCTTAGGCCTAATTTTAAGTAGGCTTGACGTATCCTTTGTGGGATTAAATTTCATATGAGCAAACCCCAAAATTGGGGGCTCAGCCTATAGCTTTGGCTGTCCCCACTGCTTGTGAGAATATCAAGAATTCTCCTCTTGGGGAAGTTGAATTTTCCCCCTTTCTCAGTATTCCCCCAAGGGAACTTTGCAAATATTTTTTTACTCACTGTTCAAATCACTCTGGGATTTACTGGGGCATCACTCTGGACAAACCAACAAAATCTCATGCCCTACTCAAGTTTCCATGTACTTATGGTGTTCAATTAAGCTGTCCACATAAGTTGTATTAGAAAATGCACTAGTCAAAATATAAATTTTGTACCAAATAAACATTTTTTGCTTTAGTCTCATACACAAGTTAAAATTTTCAAGTATTCATTACCATCTATTTTCAACACCCTGCAGTAATGACCTTCCTTTGTTCTTTCTCATGCAAAAACATTTTTTAATTCGTACATTTAGTCACTATCATTATACACTCTAGACATTCCTAGATTATACCATCTCAGTCTTAATTGTCTATCTTTCTTTCTGATTTAATTTGTGCCCCAGCCCTCCTCCCTCTATCATTCTCACATTCAGCTTCATTCAGTGTTCTAACAAAATTGTATTACAGTTAGGTAGTATTGTATTATTCATTTCTGAGTTTTTACAATCAGTTGTGTTGCACAATCTGTATCCCTTCAGCTCCAGTTACCCAATATCTTACCTTATTTCTAACTCCTGATGGTCTGTTACCAATGAAATTCTCCAAGTTTATTAACTAATGTCAGTTCATATCAGTGAGATATTCCCTTTATCATTTTGAGAAAGCTCCCTTCTATTCCTACCCTTTGAAGTGTTTTCAACAGGAAAGGATGTTGAATTTTGTCAAATGCCTTTTCTTCATCAATTGAGAAGATCATGTGGTTTTTCTGGTTTGATTTGTTGATATGGTGTATTACATTTATTGATTTCTTATGTCGAACCATCCTTGCGTACCTGGGATGAATCCTACTTGGTCATGGTATATAATTCTTTTAATGTGCTGCTGGATTCAATTTGCTAGAATTTTGTTGAGGATTTTTACATCTATGTTCATCAGAGGGATTGGTCTGTAGTTTTCTTTTTTTGTAATATCTCTGTCTGGCTTTGGTATGAGGGTGAGGTTGGCTTCATAGAATGAGCTAGGGAAGAGTTTGAGCAGTATTGGTACTAATTCTTTCTGGAATGTTTGGCAGAATTCACATGTGAAGCCATCTGGTCCTGGATTTTTCTTTTTGGGGAGCTTCTTAATAACTGATTCAATTTCTTTACTTGTGATTGGTTTGTTGAGTTCATCTATTTCTTCTCAAGTCAGTGTTGGTTGTTCATGCCTTTCTAGAATGTTGTCTGTTTCATCTACATTGTCGAGTTTATTAGCATAAAGTTGTTCATAGTATCCTCTCATTATTTCCTTTATTTCTGTGGGGTCAGAGCCAGCTACTTCTTAAGAATTTAAGACCCAGATTAACAAATAATGAGCAATCCTGACAAATTCTGTGAGATCAGAAAAAAAAGAGAGCAGGAGGATTGGGGTGGGGTGGAGTTCCAGGGAAGTTCACAAGGGAAAGGGCAGATAGGGAAGTTTGCAAGAACTATAAAATTTTAACAGGTACAAATAAAGCTGCAGATATTTAAAAAATAAAAAAGTGCATATGCTAAGGCAGGGAGGCAGTTTGATTAATAAAGGTAAGTTAAAGGATTCGGAAATACCAATCTGCCAGAGGGATAAATTTGATTATTTGAGTGATGCATGATAAAGGTTCAAAGCAGCTCACTCCCACTCTCGTTAATATAATCAAAGGTGTGCACATGTTGAAACTACACAGGAGGGCAGAATAGTCTCAAAATACTTTCATTTTTATATAGGCCTCTCTTCAAACATCAAAAATAAAAGATGGTCAGTTGACTATGCCCCCTAGAACTCTCAACAGAGGTAGCAAGAAAGCAAAAAGGGCACGACTGGAGAAAAATAATTTATAAACCCAACACAAGAACTGAAGTCAAAACCAGAATATTTGTTCGGACTTACTTGTCTTTGCTTACAGGACTTATTCAAAGTGTTTTCTCCTTTCGCATATTTCAAAAGAACTTTCGGCTGCTTAGAAAATGTTTTTGGCACAAACTGCCACCCTTCTTTCCTTTTATTCTCTCCCACACAGACAACACCTATTAATTTTGACATTCATTCTAAGAATCATCCCACTACATTTCAATTATGTGCATTAAAGCACAATACATTTTCTCCATTACTCCCCCTTGTTTACGTTCCTAACTTTTTTATATTAGTGTACAAAAATTTTGTTCAAACTAGATTTTTTCAATCTTAATCCATTATTTTAATTTTCAGGTCAACCTATCAGTGAGAATTGATAAATCCTGTTTTATGTATAAATTATGTTTATGTACATATATTAATATAAATAATCATAGTCATATGTATTTATTGTACTTAGACTATTACAATACATAGCATTATATCTTAGTATAATTATTCCTTCTTTAAAATTTCTCCTAATATTTAAAAGCCACTTAAAATACGCTGTTTGACTTGTATAATATTTATATTATATATAATAATAATATATTTATATTATATAGTGGAAAATATTTGTCTGAACTAATAATTTTTCCATATTTGGGATGCAAAGTAAACTCTTTATATCTTTGAATTTATTTGCCTCCTAAATCAGACTATTTGTTATGCAGAAAACTGTTGAAACATTAATGATACCTCTATGTATAACAATTTCAGAAACTACCCAGGAGCTACAGACCAATGAATCCAACTTTCTTACTAGGAAAGGAAGTAAATTCAGTGAATGCTGGAACAAGCACAATCTTGAAAGGAAAAGCAGTGTGGCAAGAAATCAGGTCTGACTACTTTGAGACATAAACAAGCATTTTAAAAATAAGTAGACACAATTTATTTAGTTCCAAAACTTCTTTAAAACTAGACTTTGATCTTCTTGTCCCTATTTGTTTTGTATACTCAATGGTTAGCTCAATAATTAGCATTTGATAGGTACTCAGAATATGGTTGTAAAATTGAATAGATCACACCAATAAAAATTGTGACTCAAAGCACACCAGAAATTTAGAGATGTTGTTATTTTTGTCATAAATAGGCAATGAGTTGAAAAGAAGTAACAACGTATATCCAAATAGTGGCTTCTCCAGAGAGTGAAGTACAAACCATCAGTACCCAAGGGGTCAAAATTTCATACATTACCAGGAATAAGCAATGTAGAGTAAATTTCTTAAGTTTGCAGATGTGTCTTCTTGGACAATAAGATGCCAACCCAATGGTGAAAAGTTGCAAAAACATTTTGCTCTGGGAGGGTGACATCAACAATATGGCAATATAAGACATTTACTGGAAAAAGTCTCATCTCAGAATCAACAAATAATGGAACAAATTCCACCTGTTCAGAACTCTGGTGAATGATAGCGACTCAAGAAGAACTCAATAAATGAAGAAAATCCTGGACTCACCAGTCTGGACCTCTCCTTCTCACCCGGTCCTGCACAACTTGGAAGTTATGCAGAGGTAGCACAGCTTGGCGCCCCCCACCTGAGGCTGTAGACCATAGAGCCACTGTGAGTGGAACCCCACACATATCCAGGCACAGGGAACCAAGTCTGCAGAGATTCTGGGTGGAACACAAGCTGCCGAGTAGTATAAAAATCTAAAGGGCCCCAGTGGGCAGGGGAAGAGAGAAATTGTGGAAAAAGTATTGCAAGAGGTGCACACAATCTAGTATCTGTTGTCTGAGCCACTGGAATACAAAACAGACGTTTCTGGATTGACCTACTATTCTGAATTCATACCATTTTGGTACCTGGGGTGAGATACCTTAACAGAGAAGAAATTGAAGACAGAACAGCTTCACAGAAAAAGAAAAGAGGGGTAGGACTGAGCTCTTGTAAGACAGGATGCTGTAAGATAGGACAGGTTTCAGAATTTAAAAGTGTAAAGAAAGGGGAAATACTAAATGAGGGAAATTTTTTAAACAAATCATAGGAGCTGGGGAGAACATTCTGCACAAAAACAATCAGAACACATCAAGATTTTGAGAGAAGGAACAGAGGAAAGGAAGCTTTCTCATAGGGGTGAAACAATTGCCAACAACAACAAAAAAAATGCAATATTAAAAACTGAACCACATATCCAGAGTAAGAAACAGGTGAGGAAGAGCTGAGAAAATATGAACAGCTAAATATGGGCTATTCTAAAGGTCAAGAATAAGTTGGACTATTCAAAGGAGACCCTTAACACAAAGGCAATCAACAATAAAGACCTATATAAGAGGAAGAAAATAACTGTCAGAGTTAAAACAATAAAAATAAGTAGATGCCCAGATATCAGCAAAAAATTTCAAGTGAAACTTACAAATAGATATGGCCCAGTCAAGAGAACAAATTAAAACTTCAGAGGAGATGCAGAATTTGGAACAACTAATCAAGAAGATTCAAGCAAATCTCCTAAATCAATTCAAGAAGATGAAGGAAAATATGGCTATAAAGTTAGAGGATATAAAGAAGACAATGTCTGATACAATGAATTTGAAAATATGAAAAGATATATAACAGAATATATAGTCAGTAAAGCCACAATAAAGGAGATCAAAAATACACTGGAGGTTTATTATTGTCTCTCTGCCAACAAGGCAGAATAGGGAGTTCTAGGATTCAGCTCATCCTTCAGGGAAGCTAGTAAACAGCCAGACACTGTCTGAAACAGTTCTCTGAGGGTCTCTGGAGACCAGAAGACACAAGTACTATCTAAGAAAGGACAGAAGGAAAAGGCTGAAAAACTGAGGTGAAGATCTGTGAGTAGATCTCTCCATGCCATGAAGGCTGGTGCCCACCCTCCACTGGCACCCCGGCTGCCTTGGGAGTCTCTAGCTGGAAATGGAAGCTTTCTCTCCCAGGACAAGGTTAGGGGGACATGGCTGGCACAGACTGAGAGATACAGTAACCACACAGGGTATTGAGGATCAGTTTGCAGATGGATGACTCTTCCCTAAGAAAAGGCATGGGGGTGGGGAGCAAACCCAGGCACCACCTCTGGCTTATGATTAGCAAATTCAGGGTGACAGTGATCAGGTTACTAAAGGGTGGCTCTTCCCCAAGAAAACGAGGGAGGGACAAGCACAGGTACAACCTGTGCTTGATTAGTAAAATATATATATATATATATATATTTTTTTTTTTTTTTGATTAACAAAAACAGAGTAATAGATTACAGCTCCAAGAGTAACTACGGCTTTAACTTACCCAGGACAGAAAGCAGCCAGCAGTCTCTGCCTCAACCATGCCACTGGCAAGTCCTGATTTAGAGACACTGTAACTTCTCAGGTTGGCAGGGAACAGGTTGTTGTAAGGTGGCTCTTCACTTGAAAAAGTGGGGAGCTCTCCAGCACAGGAGGTAATTGTTATTTAGAGAATTCAGACAACAGGGTCTGGGATTTGAGCAACCGTTTCAACCCACCCTGGCCAAAAGTAGGTGGCCACCTCTGTCTCAACCATGCGCCCACAAGGGCAGAGTCGGTTGAGAATTAAAGGCACAGTACCACCTTAGGACTGCAGGAATAGGTAGTGGACTAGTACCATCTGCGGGGCCCACCAGGAAAGCACAGAATCAGGAAGTAATTATCGAGAATCTTGGTGGTCTTCCAGATCTCATTCTCAAGGCACTTCGGAACTGAACTACAAACGCGACGTAGGTCCCTAGGCCTGTTTTGACTCGAAAAAAACTGACTTGGCAAGGTCCTCTCCAGGGGTACCTTGCCCCAGAACAAGCCCTCTAGGTAAAAGCAGCTATAGATTACAAAAAGAGTGCTAAAAGCTTATAGAAGCAATTCAGAGACAGAAGAGATAAACATTCCCAGAGGAAGAATTGGGGAAAGGAAGCGTTCTCCTCTGGGTGAAACAGTTGCACCAACAAGCAATCTCAGAAATCACATCACAAATCCAGGGCAAGAAACAGATGAATAAAAGCTGAAAAATTCTAATCAGCTAAACATGAGCTATCCTAAAACAAATTGAACCAAGCATCAAGGAAGAGCTTTAACACAAAGCCAATCAACAAGAAAACCATAAACAAGTAAGAGAGAAACTGACCTCCAGAATAAACTCACCTAGAAAATCAGAAGCTTAGACACCAGCAAAAATTACAGCCATACTGAAAAACAGGAAGCTATAGCCCAGCTACAGAAGCAAACTAAAACTTCCGATGAGATACAGGATTTGAAAAAACTAAACAAAGCTCAAACAAATCACTTAATTCAATTCAAGGAGATGAAGGAAAATATAGAAAAATATATAAAGGTATTAAGAAGATACTGGATGAGATTAAAGAAAAGTTTGAAAACATGGAAAAACCTCAAAATTTATGGGAATGAAAGGCACAGTAGATGAGATAAATAATATACTACAGGCATACAATAGCAATTTTAAAGAAGCAGAAGAAAGGATCAGCGAACTAAAGGATAAAGTATCCAGAATCTCACAAACAAAAGAATAGGCAGAGAAAAGGATGGAAAAAATGAAGCAGGGTCTCAGGGAATTGAAGGACAGCATGAAGCATGTGCATATACACATCAGGGGTATCCCAGAACGAGCAGAGAGGGGAAAATGGTAAAAAAAAAAAAAACTATCTGAGGAATTAACAGCAGAAAATATCCCAAAACTTTTGGAAGATACAAAGGTACATATCCAAGAAGGCCAGCATACTCCAATCAGAACATGTCCTGATAGATCTACTCCAAGACAAATACTAATCAAATGCAAAATGACAAAGACAAACAGAGAATTCTGAAAGCAGCAAGAGAAAAGTGATTCCTCACAAAAAGTATCTTCAATATGACTGCTGAGTTTTCATCAGAAATCACAATACAATAAGTTAGTGGTATGATATATTTAAGGTGTTAAAAGAAAAAAAAATGCCAGTGAAAAATTCTTTCTCCAGCAAAACTGTCCTTCTAAAATATAGGAGAGTTTGAAATATTCAGATAAACAGAAACAGAGAGTTCACTAATAAAAGATCAGTCCTACAAGAATTACTGAAGGGAGAGCTGCAGTTTGAAAGGAAAAGACTGGAGAGAGGGGGTTGGAATAGTGTGAAGAAATGAAGACCTTCAGTAAAGGTAACTAAAAGGGAAAATGCAAATGAGTAGTATCATATCCACAATATAAAATGCTACTCTTTAACTCCTGTAAGAGTCAGAATATAATTGAACCAAAAAGGCATATTTACAGATAATGCACAAGAAAAATATAAAGAGGTAAAATGGGACAAAAATAACATAAAAGGAGAAACAGAGGGAGCAGAGACATGTATGCTACTGATGTTAAGTTGGTATCTTTTCAAATTAGTAGCTTAAAGATGTAGGTTGTGCAGTACAAATTCCAGGGTAACTACAAAGAATGCATTTTTAAAATACACAGAAAATAAAATGAGAGAGGGAGCAGTCAGATATATTACAAATAATCAACTATGTAGAAAAGGAGATTGCAATAAAGGAAAACTGAAACAAAAAATATATGCCATATAAAAACCAAAGGGCCAGGTAGGCCATGGCAGCTCAGCAGGCAGAGTTCTCACCTGCCATACCAGAGACCTGGATTCAATTCCTGGTGCCTGCCCATGCCAAAAAAAAAACAAAAAAAAAAACCAAAGGTCAAAATGGCTGAAGTAAATACTGCCTTTACAATAACGACACTGAATGTTAACAGATTACACTTCCCAGTGAAAAGACACAGATTTGTAGCATAGAAAACAAAACATAATCCAATCATATGCTATTTAAAAGAGGTTCACCTTAGATTCCAAAACACAAATCAATTGAAAGTGAAAGGATGGAAAAATATGTTCCATGCAAATAGTCACCAAAATAGAGATGGGATTGCTATACTAATATTGGAAAAAATAGACTTTAAGTCAAAAGCTGCTACAAAAGATGAAGGATACTATATACTAATAAAGGGGGCAAGCTATGAAGAAGAAAAAACAGTAAAAAATATTTATGCACCTAACCATGGTGCCCCCAAAATACATGAGGCCAGCACTGGTAAAAATGAAGGAAGAAATAAATACCTCTACAATAATGTTTGGAGGCTTCAATACACCACTCTTATCATTAGATAGAGCATCTAGACAGAAGATCAATAAGGAAATTGAGAACTTGAATATTATGATAATTGAAATAGACTTAACTGACATTGTATTAGTTAGGGTTCTCTAGAGAAACAGAATCAACAGGGAACACTTGCAAATATAAAATTAATAAAAGTGTCTCACGTGACCACAGGAACACAGAGTCCAAAATCCGCAGAGTAGGCTGTGAAGTCGATGATTCCAATGGAGGGTCTGAATGAACTCCACAGGAGAGGCTCGCCAGCCGAAACAGGAAAAGCCTGTCTCTTCTGATTCTTCCTTGTAAGGCTTTCGGTGATTAGATTAAGCATCACTCATTGCAGAAGATATGCCCCTTTTGCTAATTACAAATGGAATCAGCTGTGGATGCACTGACATGATCGTGATTTAATTTTATGAAACGTCCTCATTGCAACAGACAAGCCAGCACTTGCCCAACCACCACTTAGCCAAGTTGCCACATGAACCTGACCATGACAGACATATGTAGAATTGTACTCCAGAACAGCAGGTCACACATTATTTTCAAGGGCTCATGGATCCTTCTCTACCACAGACCACATGTTGAGTCACAAAAACTATTCTCAGGGGTGCAAGGGTAGTTCAATGGTAGAATTCTCGCTGACATGTGGAAGACCCCATTGAATTCCTGGCCCATGCACTTCCCCCCCAACACACACACACACACACACACACACACACACACACACACACACACACACACAAAACAAGCAAAGAAAGAAAGAAAAGACAAAAAGCAGAAAGATTCAACACATGATGCAGCAATAACAGGATACTCACATGGAAAAAGAATGAAATGTGACCCCTGCCATACAGAATATAAAAAAATTTTCTCAATAAATGTTTATAAAATGAAATCATATAAATTCTTCTCTGACCATAATAGAATGAAGCTGGAAATCAACAGCAGGCAGAGAACTGGAATAGCCACAAATATATGGACGTTAAATAACGTACTCTTAAATAATCTGTGGGTAAAGAAGAAATTGCAAAGAAAATCTTTAAAAATCTTGAAATTAATAAAACAGTAACATAACAAAACTTATGGGATGCAGTTAAGGAAGTCTGAGTGCTGAAAAAATACACCTAATGTAAATAATGGATGACAGCACTATATTTTAATAATCTTTCATCAATTGTGAAAAAGTAATTATCGTTTTAGAAAGTACAGTTATTTTAAAAAGTTCTATCATCAAGTTTAACAAATGCTCCACACCAGTGCAAGGTGTTGGTGATGGGCTTGTATACAGGAATACTGGATTTTATGCATGATTGATATGTACTCACAATTCCTCTATGGCCAGCTGATTTTTGACAAGGCTGCGAAATCCACTCAACTCAGAAAGAATAGTCTCTTCAGCAAATGGTGCTAGGAACACTGCATCTCCTTATACAAAAGAATGAAGGAGGAACCCTATGTTATACCATGTAAAAAAATTAACTCAAAATGGATCAGAACTAAATATAAGAACCATGACAATAAAACTCCTAGAAGAAAACAAAACAAAAAAAAATTGTGCTTTGAAAATAGTAATAAAATTGATAAATCTTTGTTAGACTGACAAAAAAAGAGAGAAAAGATGCAAATAAATAAAATCAGGAATGAAATAGGGCATTATAACTGACCCCACAGACATAAAGGATCATAAGAGGATACTATGAACAATTGCATGTCAGCAAATTAGACACCCTAGATAAAATGGAAAAATTCTTAAAAATACAAGAACACTCTTCATTAATGCTATAAGAAATAGAAGATTTCAACAGATCAATTAGAAGTAAAGAGATTGAACCAGTCATCTAAAACTTCCCCAAAAATAAAGATTCTATGTGAAAAGAAAATTAAAACAACTTCCCTTAAGAATATAGATGCAAAAATCCTCAACAAAATATTTGCAAATATAACCCATAGCACATTAAAAGAATTATACACCATGATTAAGTGGGAATTATCCCAGGTATGTAAGGGTGGCTCAACACAAGAAAATTAATGTAATATACCACATTAACAAAACAAAAGGTAAAAAATCCTCATGATCATGTCAATTGACACAGAAAATACAAAATCCAGCACATTTTCTTAATAAAAATCTTAGAAAAACAGGAATAGGGGAACACTTCCTAAACTTGATAAAGGGCATATATGAAAAATCCACAACCAACATCATACTCAATATGAAAGAGTGAAAGTTATCCTTCTAAGATCTGGAACAAGACAAGGATGCCTACTGTCACCACTGTTATACAACATTGTGTTGGAAGTTCTAGGTGGAACATTTAGAGAAGATAAGGAAATAAAAGGTATTCAAATTGGACATGAAGAGATAAAGCTTTCCCTCTTTGCAGATGACAAGATCTTATATGCAGAAAGTACTGAAAAATCTACAACAAAGCTTCCAGAGTTAATAAATGAATTCAGCAAAGTGTGGGGTACAGGATCAACACACAAAAATCAGTAATGTTTTCATACACTAATAATGAGCAATCTGAGGAGGATATCAAGAAAAATATCATTTACAATGGCAACTAAAAGAATCAAATTTCTAGGAATAAATATAACCAAGGATATAAAGGATGTATACACAGAATACTACAAAAATTACTACAAGAAATTGAAGAAGATCATCTAAATAAATGGACATTTCATACTCACCGATTGGGAGACTAAATATTATTAAGATGCCAGTTCTACTCCAAATGATTTACAGACTCAACACAATTCCAACATCAGTTCCAACAGCTTCCTTTGCAACAATGGAAAAGCCAATCATCAAATTTATTTAGAAGGATAAGAGACCCCTAGTAGTCAAAAATATCTCAAAAAAGGAAAATAAATTTGGAGGACTCAAACTTACTGATGCTAAAGCTTATTACCAAGCCATAGTGTAAAGTAGCATGATATTGGTACAGGATAGACATATAGAGCAATGGAATCAAATTGTGAGTTTAGTCATAGACCCTCACATCTATGGTCAGCTGATTTTTGACTAGGCTGCCTAATCCACTCAATTGGGAAAGAATAGTCTCTTCAACAAATAGTACTGAGAGAACTGCATACCCTTATACAAAAGAATGAAGGAGGAACCCTATCTTATACCACGTAAAAAATGTTAACTTAAAATAGATCATAAAACTAAATATAAGAACCATGACGATAAAACTGCTAGAAGAAAATGTAGGCAAGCATGTTCAGCATCTTTTGTTAGGCAGTGGTTTCTTTGACTTTACGCCTAAAGCACAAGCAATAATAACAACAAAGATGCATACATGAGTCTTCCTTAATATTATACACTTTTCAAAACTCTTTTGTTTTTGTATTCTGTATGGCAGGGGTCACATTTCATTCTTTTTCCATGTGAGTACCCCTTTTTTTACAGCACCATTTGCTGAATTTTTGTTTGGTTGGTTTTTCGTTTGCTTGTTTGTTTGTTTGGGAAGTGCACGGACCAAGAACTGAACCCAGGTCTCCTGCATGGCAGGTGAGAATTCTACCACTGAACTACCCTTGCACCCCCAACATTATACACTTTTGTTCACCAAAGGAATTTATTATAATAGTGAATAGACAACCTACTCAATGGGAGAAAATATTTGGAAACCACATATCCAATAAGAGTTTAATACCCAGAATATATTTTTAAAATCCTATGAGGCACAAAGAAAAAACCAAACAGCCCAATTGAAAAAAGAGCAAAAGGGGTGCACAGTGGTTCAGTGGTAGAATACTTGCCTTCCATGCAAGGACACCCAGGTTCATCTCCCAGACCAAAAAATACAGAGCATTTTCTAAAGGCAACATACAAATGGTTAAAGGCATGAAAAGATGCTCAAGATACTTAACTCTTAGGATAATTCAAATCAAAAGCACAGTGATATACCATTTCACACCCACGAGAATGGCTACTGTTAAAAACCTGGAAAATTACAGGTGTTGGAGAAGATGTAAAGAAATGGGAATACTCATTCATTGCTGTTGGGAATGTGAAATGGAGCAGATGATGTGGAAGATAGTTTGTCATTTCCTCAGAAAGCTAAGTACAGAATTACCATACGAGATGACAATCCCACTGCTAGGTATATAACCAAAAGAACTGAAATCAACAATATGAAGGCACCAATGTCCATAGCGCCATTATTCACAATTGCCAAAAGATAGAAGCAACCCAAGAGTCCATCAACCACTAAATGGATATACATACAATGTGGCTTATACATACAATGGATGCAAGGGTCCATCAACCACTAAATGGATATACATACAATGTAGCTTATATATACAATGGATGCATGTGGTTATTAATAGGGAGGTATTATGGAGAAAAACATACTCTAATGTATATTACATTAGGCTGCCCTAATGTAAACTATAGGCTATAGCTAACAGTATAATTATAATAGTCTTATTAATTGTAACAAAAATCCACACTAACGCAAAGTATTAATAATAGAGTGCAGAGTATATGGGAATGCTGATTTTTTCACATGATTTTTATGTAAACGTACAACTTCTCTAATAATACATATTAGATTATATAACAAAAGGAGTGAACCCTAATGTAAACTATAGACTGTGGTTAATAGTACAATTATAAAAATATTGTTTTGTCAATTGTGACAAAAGTACTGAACTAATACAAAGTGTTAATAATGGAGGGAGTGTTCTATATGGGAACTCTGTATTTTCTGAATGATTTTTATGTAAGCCCTACAATTCTGTAGTTAAAAAATATTTTAAGGGTGGGCCACGGTGGCTCAGCAGGCAAGGATGCTTGCCTGCCATGCCAGAGGACCCGGGTTCGATTCCCGGTGCCTGCCCATGTAAAAAAAATATGTATATATATTTTAAAAATATTTTGTTTGGTGTGTGTGAAAACTATAAAGTGGCAATTAAGTTTCAATATGGGCAAAAATCATGCAAACAATATATAGTGAAAGTTTATGAGCTATCAATTATGATTCAATATTCATTTGGCTGCATGACCTGTTTGTGTTGTACCTTGGGGAGTTTTATATGTTCTATAAAATACTTCAATTGGGCCACTGAGGATAATTAGGCTGTAAGAAGAAAATCATCAAAAGCCCTTGGGCACAGCTTACATGCTGTCATCAGTTACAATTCTAGAACGCTAACAAAAATGTACAGACTATTCCACAAAGAGGGTGATCCAATGTACTGTTAATATCAAAGAGTCAGAAATATGTTATCACAAAGAATATCATTAAAAACCAACAAAAAAAAAACATTTGTTCTCATACAGATTTGTGATACATCCATATCTGAAACAAAATTACACAGGTACTTAGTAAGAACCACAGAAGATCAGCAAAAATAACTAAATGCCTGTTAGGAAGAAAAACAAAAGGGTAGGTGGAGGCTTTGGAAAAATAAGTAACATTTCAAGGAATTTACCCAATTGTACAGTTAGAGAGAACAGTCTCCAGAAAACTGCCCTCAGTTCAGACACCAGTTACAAATGTGGGAATCCCCAGGCCACCCTCAGTCCAGACCAGCTGGCTTCAAGTTTAGGGGTCCCCACTACTACTTTCAAGGTCTATAATCAGTTAGAATGACTCACACAACTCAGGAGAGCACTATAACTATGATGAAAGCTATATTAGCACAAACATATACAAATTAGAATCAGCCAAGAGAAAAGACACATAGAATAGAATCTAGGAGAGGTCTAAACACAGAGCTTCTGGCCATCCTCTCCCTGTGGAGTTGGACAGCCTTACCTCCTGGTGGCCACAATGTATAACACGCAAGGCATTGCCAACCAAGGAAGCTCAGCTGAGCCTTTGGTGTCCACAGCTTTTATTGTGTCAATCACACTGTCCAAATGACTGGACTTGAATCTCCAGAGGTATGAACTGATACAACATGGCCCCAGAGCCCCACACTACTGTTAGCCTGTCCAGGGGCCAAAGCCCCCAGGCAAGCAAAACCATCCTATCAGGCAGGACATTCCAGGGGCCTACACACCACTTTCCATAGCTGAGGGCAAAAGCCAGACCACTCTTTGGGTAAGGTTAATTCTTCAATTTTTGTGTGTTAGTTTCAATATGATTTGGCATTACTTTATACATGTAATTTTGGATATTGCTAATATGTAATAAAACTACCAAATGCGGGTGGGCCATGGTGGCTCAGCAGGCAAGAATGCTTGCCTGCCATGCCAGAGGACCGGGGTTCGATTCCCAGTGCCTGCCCATGTAAAAAAAAAAAACTACCAAATGGCCAAGATATCCTAAAATGAAGATTGGCCACAAGACTGGAATTAATGACTTCAAATAAATTTTGTTTTTACTACACGAAAGCAATTACTAAAACAACACAATAAAAAAGAAATATTCTACAAAACCTTGCTATAAAGAAGAACTTCTTTTAAATAGGAATTTATATATTGGTATTCCCATGGCCACTGTGCTCTGTTTTCCTTATTATATTCAAGAATAATTTTTTGTCCTCAAAATAACCTATCAGGATCTTTTGACGGCTAAGGATTCTAGCTGCCTTCCCATGCAAACCACATTTCTCAAAACAAGTTTCTATTACATCTATCAAATTGCCATCGTGTTAGTTGAAATTTGAAATTAGGTGATTTACTTAATTTTTACTAAATCAGCTATGAGTATTATTACAATTTCTCTCTCCAGATCATCGAGGAATATTGACTCCGAACTCTGACTTACTGCTGGGTTTTGTTTCTTGATTGTTCCTGCTTATAATTAATTTTCTGCTGTTGAGTACCTGCCAGGTTTTCTTAATTTCACTTGACTCTTAATACTGGCTTCAGATGGCCTTTTCTTTCCTATTTCAATCATCATGACCTCATGGTACAGTCAGTTGTCACTTATTTTAATGCAGTTATCTAGTTATCTTTCATCAATTACTTCACTGATTATTTCCTACAGAGCCTGACACAGCAGGAAGATTTTGCCTAAAATAAACCAGCTGTTTTGTCAATGCTCAGTGCAATTTTCCATGCTTCCTCAAAATAAAATTGAAAAAAAAATTTTAATTATTATTTTCTTCATGATACCATATGTCCAAAGGAACATTTTTTTTTATCTTTTCCCATTATTACTTGTCTGTGAAAAACAAATAGTGGGTGGCCCAATGGGTCATAACATGATTTTTCATGAATATTCTAGAAACTATATATCACCCAGTGGAAATGGCCCTTTATTTTTTGAAATCAGAGTCGGTCATGCCACAACAATACATCTTTGGGCAAGTGATCTAACTTTGATGGATCTAAATTGTAAAAGAGAGAAAATAATGCTTTCTGATATCTCATGGCATCATTTATTCATTCAACAAATACTTAATCAGCTACTATTTGTGAACAGCTTTCCTGGATGCTATCCTAGAAGTTCTGGATACAAAGATAAACAAGAAAATGTCCCTACTCTTATGAGTCTTACACAGTGACTGAAGACATACAAAAAAAATCACAGTAATTATATTAACAAATTGCAATAAATGTTGTGAAGGAAAGAGTCACTACTCTGTAGTAGAGAAGTCTGTGTGGAGGAGAAGGTCGTACTTTAAACTAGGTAGCAGAAAAGGTCTTTCAGAGGAGGTGATTTGGGGACCTCCCCCTAAAAGAGAAGAGGTATTCAGGCATATTGAGAGCCCAGGGAAAGAATACTTTAGGTAAAGATGACAGAGGTTGAATGTGGGAAGAAGCCAGAAAGGGGATTGCGGTCAAGATGGGGTCAAATAGATAAGCAGGGAACAAATTATAGAGTGGCTTATAAGGAGTTTCAAGACCATTTAAAGAATTTAATCAGGAAAGCAACATGGTATAAATTTTATTTGAAAAGAGCATCCTGATAATTGCATAGAAAATACAATGAAGGTAAATAGGACCAGCCAGGAAGCTACTGCAATACTCTGAGTGAAAAATCATGTAGTTCTGTTGAGTGTGGGGGCAGTAAAGAAGAAAGAGAAATTTGAGATTTATTGAGATGGGGAGAAAAGAGACCACCAACCATGATTACACAATGGAAAAGGGTCCAACATCTAAGGGGACATTGCTGATATCATAGACAAGAAAATGCTGTGTATTTCCACCAACAAAAATCGGTGATGGGCTGATAAGTAGAATAAAGTGGAATCAAGTAAAACTCACCTGTTTCTGCATGAAAAATTGCATATAGTATTGCCTTTAACTATAACTGGGAAAATCAAGGAGATATACAATTGGGGTATGCAGATTTGAGAAAAAAAATTGGATAAATTTAGGGTGTCTATTGGACATCCAAGTGGGAGTATCAAAGAGGTGGTTGAATACTTGAGTCTGGCACTCAGAACAGAAATCAGGGATTAACATAGAAATGTCAGTGCTATCAATTTATAGATTGTATTTCAAACTATGAAACAGGATGATATCATTAAGAACAGTATAGGAAGAAAAATGGGTCTAGAACTGCGAACTGGGGCAACCAAACATTTGGGGATAATTGTAGAAAGACACAACCAAAGATGCTGTCCAGATTTGCAGTAATTAAAGTAAAAATAATTATTCCAGGTGGGTTGTTTTGCCCGGAAGTTTCAGCTGTTCAATTGTGGGAATGGAAAAGTAGTTAACTGAAACAAATGAAGTTAAAACTTTTGCTAATGCATATGATAGGAGGAGAGAGAAGAAAGTTTGAGAGTATCCTTAGGGAGTTAATCCTAAAAATGAAACGTGAAATCTAAATTGAATACAAAAGGAAATGGGAGCAGGAGGGAGATGATGGTTCTGTGTAATTAGAATTTGCATGTGGTATAGTTCCATGAGATGATATTTTGGATTGGAAAGGAGATGCATATTATACTAGGCAAAAGGAGAACAGAATAGTAGCCTACAAAGAGAAAATTTGAAGCATCAAAGCAGAAGCTCCTGGTCCCAATATAGGAAGCAATTTTCAGAGAGTGGGGGTAATGGAATAGGATGATTACAGAGAGAAATTTAGACAGAAGCTTCTTATGGACAGGAATATGGCATTTGTGCAACACTGAGGGCCTACCCAAAGTTGGAGTTACCAGTTTAAAGAGGAAAAAAATTATCAAAATTGTGGCGTTTTTTCAAGAGTTCAGTGTTTGAGTTATTGGAATAAATAAGTTTATGTGTTCAAATGTTATGGATTTGTTGGGCAAGTGTGATGAAAGAACTAAGGAAATATAAAGCATTATCATTATTCTTATTCTTACAACTGTGTTTTGATCAATTAGTAATACCCTGACAGCATACAGAAATAGGGTTTCTTCCTTCTAATTGTATGTCCATCTCTTCCAGTTCTTTTCTCTTTGATATTGCTTCTCTTACCCAATGAGTACATTAAACGCATTTCATAGTTAAAACAGCTCTGCTTCTTCTCTAGCTATCAGTCTAATTTTCTTGTAGCAAAACTGGCTGTTTTCTGGAAGAAATAAAAATTTCAAAGCAGTCATACCTTTTTTTCAGCAGTTTAAATATAGACTGAAAAACAATATAATCATATTTTTGAACAGCTATACAGCAGTTTCCTCACGTGGTCAGCATCTAAAAAATCATGTTCATCCACCACCACCTCATTCACCAAATTCTGTAATAGCAGAACTAAAGGGCACCCTAGGTAGCCTAAAAGCTGTAGTTATAAAACAACAAAAGTAAAGAACTAATTTACACTGTAGGCAGTAGGCTGAAACTTATTCCCCCAACTGGTGGAACAGCCAAAAATATAACTTTCTATAAACTTTTGGATCATAAGTTCATAATAAGTTATTAAATAAACTAAAATGTTTGATGTAAAATCCTAACCTTTCTGCAGTTGAAATTATGAAGAACAACATTGATTTTTGACCCCTGAAGAATTTTATACATATCAAAGAAAAAGTGCTGGGATAAAGAAATCATGTATTGAAGAACTGGTTCAGTCCTCTCTCCTTTGTTAGTACTTTACATTGCAAACACATACAAAGAAAAATGTACAACACAATATTAACAATGCTATGTAGAATGACATTTCTTGACTTATTTGACACTCCCTTTTTTGAGATAGTTCAAATAACATGCTACAAAGAAAAATATGTCTATCTTTTTTTTTTTTTTTTTTTTTTTTAGGAATCGAACCCAGGTCTCCCACATGGAAGGCGAGCATTCTACCACTGAACCACCTGTGCATCTTGTTTCTTTTACTTTATCTTTTTTTTTATTAATTAAAGAAAAAAAGAAATTAACACAACATTTAGAAATCATTCCATTGTACATATGCAATCAGTAATTCTTAACATCATCACATAGATGCATGATCATCATTTCTTAGTACATTTGCATTGATTTAGAAAAAGAACTAGCAAAACAACAGAAAAAGATATAGAATGTTAATATACAGAAAAAAATAAAAGTAATAATAATAATAATAAAAAAAGAAAAGGAAAAAGAAAAAAGACACAAACAAACAAACAAACAAAACTATAGCTCAGATGCAGCTTCATTCAGTGTTTTAACATAATTACATTACAATTAGGTATTATTGTGCTGTCCCTTTTTGAGTTTTTGTATCTAGTCCTGTTGCACAGTCTGTATCCCTTCAGCTCCAATTACCCATTATCTTACCCTGTTTCTAAGTCCTGTTGGTCTCTGTTACCAATGACATATTCCAAGTTTATTCTCGAATGTCGGTTCACATCAGTGGGACCATACAGTATTTGTCCTTTAGTTTTTGGCTAGACTCACTCAGCATAATGTTCTCTAGGTCCATCCATGTTATTACATGCTTCATAAGTTTATTCTGTCTTAAAGCTGCATAATATTCCATCGTATGTATATACCACAGTTTGTTTAGCCACTCGTCTGTTGATGTACATTTTGGCTGTTTCCATCTCTTTGCAATTGTAAATAATGCTGCTATAAACATTGGTGTGCAAATGCCCGTTTGTGTCTTTGCCCTTAAGTCCTTTGAGTAGATACCTAGCAATGGTATTGCTGGGTCGTATGGCAATTCTACATTCAGTTTTTTGAGGAACCGCCAAACTGCCTTCCACAGTGGTTGCACCATTTGACATTCCCACCAACAGTGGATAAGTGTGCCTCTTTCTCCGCATCCTCTCCAGCACTTGTCATTTTCTGTTTTGTTGATAATGGCCATTCTGGTGGGTGTGAGATGATATCTCATTGTGGTTTTGATTTGCATTTCTCTAATGGCCAGGGACATTGAGCATCTCTTCATGTGCCTCTTGGCCATCCATATTTCCTCTTCTGGTAGGAGTCTGTTCAAGTCTTTTTCCCATTTTGTAATTGGGTTGGCTGTCTTTTTGTTGTTGAGTTGAACGATCTCTTTATAAATTCTGGATACTAGACCTTTATCTGACATGTCGTTTCCAAATATTGTCTCCCATTGTGTAGGCTGTCTTTCTACTTTCTTGATGAAGTTCTTTGATGCACAGAAGTGTTTAATTTTGAGGAGCTCCCATTTATTTATTTCTTTCTTCAGTGCTCTTGCTTTAGGTTTAAGGTCCATAAAACCGCCTCCAATTGTAAGTTTCATGAGATATCTCCCTACATTTTCCTCTAACTGTTTCATGATCTTAGACCTAATGTTTAGATCTTTGACCCATTTTGAGTTAACTTTTGTATAGGGTGTGAGATACGGGTCCTCTTTCATTCTTTTGCATATGGATATCCAGTTCTCTAGGCACCATTTATTAAAGAGACTGTTCTGTCCCAGGTGAGTTGGCTTGACTGACTTATCAAAGATCAAATGTCCATAGATGAGAGGGTCTATATCTGAGCACTCTATTCGATTCCATTGGTTGATATATCTATCTTTATGCCAATACCATGCTGTTTTGACCACTGTGGCTTCATAATATGCCTTAAAGTCCGGCAGCATGAGACCTCCAGCTTCGTTTTTTTCCTCAAGATACTTTTAGCAATTCAGGGCACCCTGCCCTTCCAGATAAATTTGCTTATTGGTTTTTCTATTTCTGAAAAATAAATTGTTGTGATTTTGATTGGTATTGCATTGAATCTCTAAATCAATTTAGGTAGGATTGACATCTTAACTATATTTAGTCTTCCAATCCATGAACACGGTATGCCCGTCCGTCTATTTAGGTCTTCTGTGATTTAACAGTTTTTTGTAGTTTTCTTTGTATAGGTTTTTTGTCTCTTTAGTTAAATTTATTCCTAGGTATTTTATTCTTTTAGTCGCAATTGTAAATGGGATTTGTTTCTTGATTTCCCCCTCAGCTTGTTCATTGCTAGTGTATAGAAATACTACATATTTTTGAATGTTGATCTTGTAACCTGCTACTTTGCTGTACTCATTTATTAGCTCTAGTAGTTTTGTTGTGGATTTTTCCGGGTTTTCGACGTATAATATCATA
Organism: Tamandua tetradactyla; assembly: GCF_023851605.1. Classification (NCBI taxonomy): domain Eukaryota; kingdom Metazoa; phylum Chordata; class Mammalia; order Pilosa; family Myrmecophagidae; genus Tamandua; species Tamandua tetradactyla. The sequence continues at coordinate 180,785,646 of NC_135331.1, read as the reverse complement.
TCATCTGCAAACAGTGATAGTTTTACTTCTTCCTTTCCAATTTTGATGCCTTGTATTTCTTTTTCTTGTCTAATTGCTCTGGCTAGAACCTCCAACACAATGTTGAATAATAGCGGTGATAATGAACATCCTTATCTTGTTCCTGATCTTAGGGGGAAAGTTTTCAATTTTCCCCCATTGAGGATGATATTAGCTGTGGGTTTTTCATATATTCCCTCTATCATTTTAAGGAAGTTCCCTTGTATTCCTATCTTTTGAAGTGTTTTCAACAGGAAAGGATGTTGCATCTTGTCAAATACCTTCTCTGCATCAATTGAGATGATCATGTGATTTTTCTGCTTTGGTTTCTTGATATGGTGTATTACATTAATTGATTTTCTTGCGTTGAACCATCCTTGCATACCTGGGATGAATCCTACTTGGTCATGATGTATAATTCTTTTAATGTGTTGTTGGATTCGATTTGCTAGAATTTTGTTGAGGATTTTTGCATCTATATTCATTAGAGAGATTGGTCTGTAGTTTTCTTTTTTTGTAATATCTTTGCCTGGTTTTGGTATGAGGGTGATGTTGACTTCATAGAATGAATTAGGTAGCTTTCCCTCCACTTCGATTTTTTTGAAGAGTTTGAGGAGAGTTGGTACTAATTCTTTCTGGAATGTTTGGTAGAATTCACATGTGAAGCCGTCTGATCCTGGACTTCTCTTTTTAGGAAGCTTTTGAATGACTGATTCAATTTCTTTACTTGTGATTGATTTGTTGATTGGTTCTATCTTTAATTTCAATACAGCAAAATAAAAATTATTGAAAACAGAATATGTTTCAATGATCCCGGCATAGATACCCTATGCCATATGCTCATGTACCTATAAACATGAACAATATGTATATAATCCTGAAGATTTTTCTACCCTTAGGAAAGTCATGTCCTCTAAAATTTTAAATGGAGAAAGAGATGAAGTAAAAGCATGTGTTGAAAATAGAAACTGAACAACACGACAGGCAATATGGCAGATTGAGTGAATGTGATTCCATATTCTGTTTCAAACAAAAAGGATGTTGCACATGATATGGTAAACAGAAGTTATTACATAGCCAGGACCAAAGGAAATAAAGGATAATACAGGAATGCTATTACTTAAGAGGGAACTTAAAACCAGAGTTCTAAGGGTATAAGAAGACTCCACAGAGGTCTGCTGGATTCCTGGAACCCTATATATGCAAAGCTTATTAAAACTGGGTTCTAATGCCCATGCATTAGATAAAATCTTAGGCTTTGCAAAGTGAGAAACAAGAATAGAAAGCAATGCAAAAGGAATAAATAAAGGAATCAATGAATTTTAAAATATTGAAAGGCCCTGTAAAGATCATTTTCTTTATCATCAACTTAAGACTCAAATCAATATATAATTACATTCCCTTGAAAATCATTAATAATTGACAAATAAAGAATTTCAAATTCAAGAGCTGCAAAATGCATTCTTAATAAATATATATGAAACAGTTATATTTAAATTTTCCATATATATCAGCAAATAGAAAATGAAATTTGCAAAAAAATAAATATATCTTTTAAAGGATGTAAAAAATATGTAACCACACAATATAAATCAATGAGAGAAATTAAAGAACTAAATAGGTACCAATATACATGTCCACTGAGTAGATGACTCAATGTCATAAACATAGCAAATGTTCTTGAATAGATCAACAGATTTTACACAATCCCAATCAAAATATCCACTGATTGTTATGGGAAATTAATAAACTGATTTTAAAATGTATATGGAAATGCAAAGGGCAAAGAATATACAAGACAATCCTGAAGAAGCACAAATAAGAGAATTCATCCTTTTAGTTAACAAGATAGTTATAAAGCTTCAGCAATTCAGAAATTTGTTATTGGAGAAATAAACAAATAAAGAAAGAAATAGAAGAGGAAGCACACATTCAGAATCTCTCCAATGTAGATATAAACCCTTCATTTATGGCAAAGAAGGCTTTGAAGTGCAGGGTTTCAAAGTCAATCTTTTCAGTAAATAGTGTTGGGTTGCTGGATTTAGAAAACAACTCTTCCTTATACCATGTGCCAGTTTAAAGTTATAATGCACCCCAGAAAAGCCATGTCCTTTAATCCTCACCCAATATTGCTGGATGGGAACTTTTTGATTGTTTCCATGGAGATGTGACCCAACCAATTGTGGGTGGTAACTTTTGATTAGATGGTTTCCATGGAGATGTGTTTCCAATCATTCAAGGTGGGATTACTTACTGGAGCCCTTTAAGAGGGAACCATTTTGGAAAAAGCTTCAGAGCCGCCAGAACCAACAAAGACATCAGATCCAACAGAGCCCATACAACCAGAGACTTTTGGAGATGAAGAAGGAAACTGACCACCAGGAGCTTCATGAAACAAGAAGCCAGGAGAGAAAGTTAGCAGACATCACCATGTGCCCTCCCAGCTGAGAGAGAAACCCCAAACTTCATTGCCTTTCTTGAGTGAAGGTAATCTCTTGCTGGGGCCTTAATTTGAATATGTTCACAATTTTAGAACTATAAACTTGCAACTTATAAATTCCCCTTTTTAAAACCCGTTCCATTTCTGGTATATTGCATTCTGGCACCTTACAAACTAAATGCAAAATCAATTCAGGACAGTTTGTAGATGCAAATGTGACAGGTAATATAATAACATTTCTAAAAGAAAAAATTGGAGAATATCCTTGTGACTTTACATAAGCAAATATTTTGTAAATAAGATGCAAAAAGCAGTAATTATTAACAAAAAAGTTATATTGATCTATATTAAAATTAATAATCCCAATTCATCAAATGATGACATCAAGAAAATACAAAGACAAGTTCAAGGTAGGGCAAGACTTTTAACACATTTAATTTGTAAAGTGTTTATAACTGTAATATTAAAAAGAATTTAAAACAAATTATTAAGAAACAATGCAGACAACACAAAATAAAAAATAGATAAGAGAAATGTATAGGCTTATCATTAAAAAGGACATTGAAATTGTTGGCATTCTAAAGGGTGCTATACTGCAAGAATGATTGGGGAAACACAAATTAAAGCCACAATGAAATCACATGACATATACCAGGTTGGACAAAATTATAGACTGACAAAACCAAATGTTGTTAAGGATTTGAAGTAATACAGCATATATGTTCAATTTTAAGAACATATTTTTTTCAAGCATATATGATGTACTATACCACAAAACAAATTTTAAGTCATCAAACCCCCAGTATCATATACATTGCTGTCTAAGTAATTAACTAAATTGAATTAAAAATTGGAAATATGTATCATTAAAATAACAAAAACACATTTATTCAAGGGCTTTTCAAGGTCCAATTACATAACCCCTCCTTTGCATAATTTATTTATCAAATAATAAATTATAAGGGGAAATTACAAAGTATTTAAAAATTATAGCAATGGAAATTTGACTTCAAAACACTATGAGGGAGCGGGCTGTGGTGGCTCAGTAGGCAGAGTTCTCACCTGCCATGCCGGAGACCTGGGTTCAATTCCTGGTGCCTGCCCATGAAAAACAACAAAAACGACACTATGAGGGGTGGCAGAGCAAGATGACAGAGTAGTGAGGTGTAGAATTTAGTTTTAACCTCCAGAGCAGCTATTAAATGACCAAGAACAGTACAGAACAACTGCTGGGGGAATATTAGTGACCAGACACACAGTGTACACCAGTCTGGACCAGGTGGAACAGCTGAGACCCCCCCCACAAAACTGTAAGTCCCCCAAGCTGTGGAGGCTGTCGCCCCTCCCCCATGGACATGGCAGACTGGTTCACCAAGAGGAAAGGAAATGGACTTCACTAGCAGCAAGGGCTTAGGTCAGCCAAACTCCAATTGTGGAATTAATTAACAAATTTTGACTACTGAAAACAGGCCCCAGCACAGATAAACCTGGAATGAGCACTAAAGGTACTAAGATTTTTGCCCCAGCAGAGAGGGGGCAGGCCTGACAGAAAAAAAAAAAAATAGAGGCTTTTTAAGTTGGACAGCACAAAATACTGGAACAGGGCTGGACCCCAAGAAAAGGTAGCACATAAAGCCTGGAGATACATAGAGCCACATATCAACTCAAGCTTTTGATTGACAAACCCAAGGGACAGGGGTCCAGCTCTGCAAAATCCATTGTTTTTGTGGGTTTTTTTGACTTTGTAAATAGCTCATTAGATAGAACTGCAAGCATTCCTAGGCTTCTACAAATTATTTATATATTACAAGTTTTATAAGATGTTTCCCTACATTTTCTACTAAAACCTTTATGGTCTTAGCTAAGGTCTTTGATCCATTTTGAGTTAATTTTTGTATAGGGTGTGAGATATGGATCCTCTTTTATTCTTTTGCATATGGATATCCAGTTCTCCAAGCACCATTTATTGAATATGCTACTCTGTCCCAGGTGGGTTGGTTTGACTACCTAATCAAAGATCAATTATCCATAGATGACAGAGTCTGTATCTGAACATTCTACTCAATTATATTGGTAATTAAACTTATCTTATGCCAGTTCCGTGCTGTTTTGACCACTGTAGCTTTGAAATTTGCTTAAAGTCAGGTAGTATGAGACCTCCCACTTCATTCTTCTTTCTCAATATATTTTTAGCTATTCAGGGAACCCTTCCCTTCCAAATAAATTTGGTTATTGGTTTTACTGTTTCTGCAAGGTAAATTCTTGGAATTTTAATTGGTATTTCATCCTATAAATCAATTTGGGTAGAATTGACGTCTTAACCATATTTAGTCTTACAGTCCATGAATACAGTATGCCCTTCCATTTATTTAGGTCTTCCATGATTTCTTTCAGCAATTTCATGTAGTTTTCTGTGTATAGCTCTTTTGTTTCCTTCATTAAATTTATTCCTAAATAGTTTATTCTTTTGGTTGCTATTGTACATGGAATATTGTTCTTGATATCCATCCTCCTTAGATTGCTCATCACTACTGATTTTTGGGTGTTGATCTTGTACCCTGCCACTTTACTGTACTCATTTATTAGCTTTAGTAGCTTTGCTATAGATTTTTTGGGATTTTCAACAGCCAGTATCATATCTTCAGTAAACAGTGAGAATTTTACTTCTCTCTTTCCAATTTGGATGCCTTTTATTTCTTTTTCTTGTCTAACTGCTCTGGCTAGAACTTCCAGCACAATGTTGAACAATGATTGTGACAGTAGGCAGTCTTGTCTTGTTCCTCATGTTACAGGGAAAGCTTTCAGTCTTTCCCCATTGAAGATGACATCAGCTTTGGGTTTTTCATACATTCCCTTTATCATTTTGAGAAAGTTCTATTCTATTTCTATCCTTTGAAGTGTTTTTAACTAGGAAGGATGTGGAATTTTGTCAGATGTCTTTTCTGCATCAATCAAGATGATCATGTTTTTTTCTGCTTTGGTTTATTGATATGGTGCATTACATTAATTGATTTTCTTATGTTGAACCATCCTTGCATATCTGGAATAAATCCCACTTGGTCATAGTATAATTCTGTTAATGTGCTGCTGGATTCAATTTGCAAGTATTTCTTTTGAGGATTTTTTTTTTTTTTTTTTTTTTTTTTTAAAGGAAAGACAGAGAGAAGGAAGGAAGGATAGAAGGAAGGAAGGAAGGAAGAAAGGGAAACATCTTTAAACATTTTCTTGTTTTATTATTGTATTCTGTTTCTCCGTTTTTGTTACATGGGCTGGGGCCGGGAATCGAACCGAGGTCCTCCGGCATAGCAGGCAAGCACTTTGCCCGCTGAGCCACCGCGGCCCGCCTCTTTTGAGGATTTTTGTACCTATATTAATTAGAGAGATTGGTTGGTCTGTAGTTTTCTTTTCTTGTAGTATCTTTGGCTTTGATATTAGGGTGATATTGGCTTCATAGAATGAGTTAGTTAGCTTTTCCACTCCTTCAAATTTTTTAGAAGAGTTTGAGCAGGATTGCTACTAATTCTTTCTTGAATGCTTGACAGAATTCAAGTGTGAAGCCATTTGGTCATGGACTTTTCTTTTGGGGGAGATTTTGATGACTGATTGAATCTCTTTACTTGTGATTGGCTTGTTGAGGTCATTTATTTCTTCTTGAGTCAATGTTAGTTGTTCATACCGTTTTAGTACATTGTCCATTTTATCTCTGTTGTCTAGTTTATTAGCATATAGCTGCCCATAGTATCCTCATTACCTCCTTTATTTTTTTGGAGGCAGTGGTTATGACTCCTCTTCCATTTCTGATTTTATTTATTTGCAACTTCTCTCTCTTTTTTTTATTAACCTAATTAAAGGCCCATCAATTTTATTGATTTTCTCAAAGAATCAACTTCTAATTTTGTGATTTTCTCTATTGTTTTCATGTTCTCAATTTCATTTATTTCTGCCCTAATCTTTGCTATTTATTTTGTTTTCTTTGTTTTTTGGTTAATGTAATGTTCTTTCTCTAGTTCTTCCAAGTGACTAGTTAATTCCTCAACTTTTGCTCTTTCATATTATTAATACAGGCATTTTAAGGCAATAAATTTCCCTCTTAGCACTGCCTTTGCTGCATCCCATAAATTTTGATATGTTGTGTTTTTATTTTCATTTGCCTCAAGCTATTTACTGATTTCTTTTGTAATTTTTTCCTTGACCCACTGTTTGTTAAAGAGTGTGTTGTTGAGCCTCCATATATTGTGATTTACTGGCCCTCTGCCTGTTATTGATTTCCAACATCATTCCACTTTGTGTTCTGTATGATTTTAAACTTTTTAAATTTATTGAGACTTGCTTTGTGGCCCAGAATATGGCCTATCCTTGAGAGTGATCCAATAGCACTTGAGAAAAATGTGTATCAGGCAGTTGTGGGGTATAATGTTCTATAAATGTCTGTTAATTCTAGTTCATTTACTGTATTATTCAAATTCTCTATTTCTTTACTGATCCCCTGTCTAGTTGTTCTATCCATTGATGAGAGTGGGGAATTGAAGTCTCCACTATTATGGTGTCTATTTCTCCTTTTAGTGTTGTCAGTGTTTGCTTCATGTATTTTGGGGCACTGTGGCTCAGTACATAAATATTTATGATGGTTATATCTTCTCATTGAATTGTTCCTTTTATTAATACATAGCATCCTCTTTTAATTGTTTTATACATGAAGTCTAATTTGTCAGATATTAGTATAACTGCTTCTGTTCTTTTCTGATTATTGTTTGCAGAAGTATCATTTCCCAACCTTTCTCTTTCAACCTATTTTTGTCCTTGGGTCTAAAATGAGTCTCTGTTAGACAGTATATAGATGGTTCCTATTTTTTAATCCATTCTGCCAGTCTATGTCTTTTGATTGGGGAGTTTAACCCATTAATATTTAATGTATTTAATGTAAAGTAAAAGTAGTACTTTCTTCTACCATTTTATCCTTTAGATTTCATTTGTTATATCTAATTTTTTTTCTCTTTTTACCATTACTGACAAAATAATTCTTGCAGAGCTGGTGTCTTGTTCACAAATTCTCTCAGTGATTGTCTGAAAATATTTTAATTTCCCCCCACCCCCAATTTTGAAGGACAGTTTTGCTGGGATAGAATTCCTTTTGGCAGTTTGCCCTTTTAGAATCTTAAATATATTATACCATTACCTTCTTGCTTCCATGGTTTCTGCTGAGAAATCCACACATAGTCTTATTGGGCTTCCCTTATATGTGATGGATTACTGTATCTCATTTGAATTGTTCGTTTGTTCCTTCTACTGGGCCATATCTTTGATTTTCCTAGTATGAGTCATTATTTTTTGCTGGCATCTAGGCATTTGATTTCCTTCATTATTTTTTTCTGGAGGTGATTTTCACTGTTTTACCTAGGATTTCTTGCTGGATGGATTTGTTCTCTATCTGCTCTCTGACATTCAATTCAACTTTTTCTAGACCTCTAGCATAGGTTTTGTTGAGCTGAGCAGGATTTTTCAGTTGTTTTTCTTTTTATTGCCCTGCCTATATGGAGCTTTGTTTTGTTTTTGTTTTTGTTTTTGTTTTGAGGAGGAGGGTGTCTTCAGATATTAGCTCAGGAGGAAAGAGTTGCCAACAACAGTTTTCCCTGGGGGTGAGACCCAGCAGGTTGTCATACTTTCCTATGAAGCTGCTAGACTCTGTACTTTTCCTATCCTGCCCAGCGTGTGGTGCTTGTCTGCCTGTAGCTTCCCACCAGGATAAAGTGATGTGGTGCCTTTAATTTCAGCAGACTCTCCCTGCAGATGTGGTTGAGACAGAGGTGAGGTTGTAAATTGGCTTTAATTGCTTCAGTTTTCCAGTCCCTGGGGCCTGAATTCCCTGAGGGAGGGGTTACACTTGACCTGGGCCCCACCTTTCTCTCAGGGAAGATACAACCTTTAGGGAATTAACTCCTTTCACCTGACTACTTTGTCTCTCAGACAAGCTTAATTTTGCCCTTGCCTTGGGCCAGTGTGGAGCCTAAGCCGGCCTCCAGTTTTAGCTAATGAGCTGTGAAGAAGTAGGAAAAAAAAGCTTTTCAGAATGGGACCCCCCACTCCTCAGGTTTATCAATCAAGAACTTAAGTTGGTACATGGGTCTGTGTTTCTCCAGGCTCTATGTGCCCCCTTTTCTTGAGATCTAGCCCTTTTGCAGTATTTTGTGCTGTCTGACAAAAAGCCTCTTTTTTTGTTTTTTGTTTGGGTTTTTTCCATCAGACTGATCCTCTCTCTGCTGTGGCAAAAACTCCTAGTTCCTTTATGCTTATTCCTGGTTTATCTGTGTTGGATACCTGTTTTCAGTAATCAGAACTTGCTAATTAATTCTGCAAGCAGAGCTCAGTTGAGCTAAGCCCTTGCTGTTAGTAAAGTCAGTTTCCTTTTCCCTCAGGGAACCAGCCTGCTGTGGCTTTGTGGGAGGGGTGCTGACCTCCATGGCTTGGGGGACTTACAGTTCTGTGTGGGGTCTTAGTTGGTCCACACATTTCAAACTATTCTGTATGGCTGGTCACTGATGTACCCTAGCAGTTATTCTGTATTGTTCCTGGCTATTTGCTAGTTACTCTGGAGGACAAAATAAATTCCACACCTCACTAAGCCACCATCTTTCCTCACCTCTAGCTTTGATTCTTGAGGATGATTGTATAACGTACAATGTGTGACTGTGAAAACTTTATATCTGATGCTCTTTTTATCCAGGGTATGGACAGATAAGTGAAATAATATGGATAAAAAATAAATAACTAATATGGTGATACGGGCTAAAATAAATTGGGTAGATTGAAATACTAGTATTCAGGGGATATAGCATGTATGTGTTTTTTCTTTTTCCTTTTTATTTCTTTTTCTGGAGTGATGCAAATGTTCTAAAAATGATCATGATAAATACACAACTATGTGATGATATTGTGAGCCATTGATTTTACACCATGTATGGACTGTATATGTGTGACAATTTGTCAATAAAAATGTTTTTTAAAAAAGATTGCCTTTTTAAATTAACACAAATTTGGTAGATTGAAAAACTGGTGGCCAACTAGATGGAAGGGTAAGGGGTAAGGGTTAAATGAATTATCTATTTTTTCTTGCTTAGTTTTGTGGAGTGATGCAAATGTTCTAAAAATGATCATGGTAAAGAATACACGGCTATGTATTGATATTGTGAGCCATTGATTGCATAATATGGTTGGACTGTACATATGTGGATATTTCACAATAAAAATATTTTTAACAACCCAAATTTCTCCTTTTAACTACTGCAATAAAAAATAAAAATAAAAATAAAAAAATTAAATTAAATTAAAATATTTTTAAAACTATGGGGGCAATTAGTACAATGCAAATAAAAGAGAAAAATTAAATCTTTCAGCATATATTTGAAAATAGGATTCAACATTGATATTAATACAAAATAGAAAAAGAACATCAGAATAAACCCAAGGATACAAAATGATATATTAAAGAAAATAATAAACTAGAAAATAAGCAATAGAGAGGATACACACAGATTAGCTCTTTGAAAAGATGAATAAAATACATGTAACTATCATGACTACAAATAAAGCAGATAACTACACACAGGAAAAACAATGAGATATAATTATGAGCAACTTTTGGCCAAAAACCTTAATATTTACATGAAATGGACTATTTGCTAGGAAAAAGTACATTGTTTAAAGTCAAAGATGGCTATGTAGGTAGGTAAATTTTAAATATATAAGCAGTAATCCAAAAGCTGTGCAATTAAAAAGTCCAAATGATTTTATAGCCTAGATTTACTGAATTTTCAGTAATATATATATATATTACTGAAGGTACACGTATATATATATTATGTATATATATATATATATCCCTCTTTATGCAAACTGTTCCAGAGCATCAAAACAGAGAAGGCTTCTTGTTTATTTTATGAAGAGTATTATCTTTAAATCAAAACTGGAAACCAGATGAGAGTAAATGAAATGTACTTTATGAATCAATTCCACATATAAATGAGATAGAGAATGCTAAATAAAATATTAGCAAATTTAATGCAGAAAAGTTTTTTTAAAAATACGTTATAGCCAAATAGTATTCTCCCAGGAAAGCAAGGATAGAACACCAGTAAATGTAACTCACAATAAATCAGGTCAAAGAATAAAATCCATAAAATTAATGCAATGATTGTAAAAAAATATTTTAAGAAAATTCAATATCCATTCATGAATGTATATACAGACACATACATATAAATATACACATATACACATACATATACAGAAAGAGAAAAAGAATAGAAAGATATGTCCTAGACTTATGAGTGCAGCTGCCAAGAACTGAAGCAGATGAATGGATAAATGTTTAAAAAAATTCCACTTGACATCAAGAATAAGAAAAAGATACTCTCACGACTTCTATTCACATTACACTGCAGCTCCTATTCAGTATAATAACGCAAGAAACAGAGATACGTTTGAGAATTGGGAAGTTTTAGTTGAAGATGATATTATTATCTACACTGAAATTCAAGATAATGTTCTTACAAAATATTATTTAAGTAGAACTAATAAGATAATTTTACAGTGTTGCTAAATAAAAGATCAATATGACTAAATCAAAACCCTTCTGCACATAATCAAGAAGTATGTGGCTTTTTGGCTTTTAAAATTATCCTTTATAACTAAGAATAGCAAAATTTACAAGGTCCCTTGTAATAAATCTTTCAAAAATTTTGGCAAGCCTTTATGGAGGAAACTATACAATGTTATTATATCCTCCCAGAAGGGAAAACTGAAACTCATAAATCAGTCAATTCTCTGTAAATACAATGCAATTCCAATCTAAATACTAATGGGATTTTTTTAATGGCAGTTTTGCAAGCTGATCTTAACATTTGAATTTAAGAGTAAGAAGCTGAGAAACCAAATAATTATGAGAAAGGTAAGGAAGAAACTTATTTTAACAGTGATCAAGACTTCATAAAGTAATGAAAAGGCTGTGGCATTGGCACAGAAATAGAAACTATGAAAATTGCAAAGAACAACAATCTTCTTATATAAACTTGGAGATATAATCATTTTAACTACAACTAAATCAACATGAAATACTAATTGTTCTGTGTAAAGCCTGTAGTTACACATTATCTGTAAGCCTTTCTTTGTGTCATGTCATGTTTGGGAAAATATTTTTCATCACAAAATTATAAAAAAAAATAATCTCCCTAATTTCTTGTTACGCTTTTATCATTTTAAAAACATTGATTATTTATTTGATCAGAATTTTTTTGTGTGTGAATGGTATTAAGTAGGACTTTTACTTTTTTCTCGAAATGGATAGTGAATTTTCTTAAAACAATTAATAGTCAACTTCCCCTCTACTTATTTTTTCAAATGCCATATTTCTCACATTGCCAATTTCCACTTATTCCTGGACCCATTTTCTGACTCAGTTCTATCTAATTGATTTGTTTATTGTTTTACTGTCCTGACCCGCAGGACAGTCAACGGGGTCCGCCACTTGCTGAGGGAAGAATGGCTATGGGACAGAGAGACGCAAGAAGGACAGCAAGACAGGATTCTGATCAAGCTGCAAATTTTATTAACCAAGCCAGGTGTATATATACCAGCTTGGGGAGGGAGTAGGGTATGTAGGGCATTATGATAGGAGGGAGTTCGCGCCGGCGGGGAGGACTGGTTAGATAATTGGTGGGGAATTCGCGCCAGCGGGAAGGTCCCGGCGGGAACCTATTTCCGTGAAGAACCTTGTTGTACTATATAGATGCCATTGCATTAGCCGGGGTGGCCATGTTGGCTCAATCGCTATCTTAGGTTAGCCTCTGGTCCCCAACATTTTACCATCTAAGAGTTTTAATTGCTGTTCCATTTAGTATACTGGCAAATGGTAAATAATGCCACCTTTATTGCTTTTGAAATTTTCTTGTCTCTTATTCATGTATATTGTCTTTCAGATGAAGTTTTGAAATTCCTTGCTTTGATTGGGATGGCAATAAATTCATATATTAATTTAATTTGGGGAAAAATAGTTTTCTTACAGTCTTCCAGCAGCAGGGTATGTCTTTCAATTAATTGGAGTCTTCTCTGACTTTTACTATAGACGTTACACAATCTGGTTAGGTCATAAGTTTTAGTTTTATAGCTGATATTTCAAAAAGTAGTCTCATACCTTACATTTCTAATTGTTCATTACTGATACATAAGAAAGCTCTGGAATTTAATATGTTATTTTAAGAGACATCTCATTTTAGGTTTAATTGTTGATTCACTTGTCAAACAATTATATCATCTTCAAAAAATGATGTTTATTTCTCTATACCTCTCTAGTAACTAAATATTTTACTTTATTTAGTTGTCTTATACCATTAACTAAGCCCAATGTGCATCAAATAGTAGATATGATAATTGGCGTCTTTTGTCTTTGAGTTTAATGGTGGTGGTTCTAACCTTCACCAACATGTTTTCTGTGGATTTCTGATAGCTATACTTTGCCTTAAGATCATCCTTTATCAAACTGAGAGAGGCTGGTCTAGTACTACTTTGCTAGGAATTCACATCAGGGATTATTTTATTTTATTCCTACATTTTGCAGAAATTTCTTTTGCTTGTCTTCTCGATAAAATTCAATGAAATTAGTTGTTTTAGTAAATTTCCTGAAATTATATAATTTTTGCATTTATAAGCGGTACATAAATCATGATATATTATTAATCATGAAATTATTTTACTATAATGCCGGATTTTACTTGATAGTATTTTCTTTTAGTTCTGCATAAGTAGACTACTGAAATTAGCCTGTGGTTTTCGTTTATACTTTAAGAAATCTTTATTAAACCATAAAAGCAAAATGATGTTCTTTTACAGGAAAACTGTTTTCCCTTTCTAGACATCTTTGGATTTTATTTTTATTCTTACTATTTCAACATTTCACAACATTTTGTAAAAATCTGTCTTGTTTCATTCATTTTATGGTATATTCATCAAGTGCTTTCACCATAAATGTCTATCTTTTCTCAGTCCTTTGAAAAGATTTCTTATCATTCCTTTGATTATTTTCTTTACGTTTGTCCTTATACATTATATAGTACATCTGTGAATGTCTTAATTTATATATTATGAATGAATTTTACTTTTTTAAAACATTTTGTCATTGTGCATTGTACCCTTTGAAAATTTTCTTATCTTTCAGTCCATCTTTAAACTTATTCAGTCATATTTTGAGATTTTTAAAAAATTTCAGTGATTATTTTCTATTTTAAAGAATTTTATGGGTGCCATACTCTCTCATATTTATTTGAAATTTTCCCTAAATTTAATGTAAAATATTCTCCTCTTTGCTACACTAAGTATTTTATGCTGGTTTTGATCAAATCTTAGTGATTGTTGAGAACTTGCTCGTCTCTGCATTTAAGTTTCCCTGTGGCCCTTATGTGGATGTAGTTCATTCATTATAGACCAGCTGTGATGACTTGGGGAAACGGGTATAACTTCTTAAATTGAGATTACATTTTGTCTTTAGTTTGAGGAAAAGGGTTTTCTTTTCTCTTTTGTAGGTCAGTAGCTGCTCTAACCCTCCAGGTCTAGTACAAACATTCATTGATTTACTCTTACTGCAAATACCTTTGATGCCTAAGATACAGCAGAGTCAGGGGAGAAAGGAAGAATCAACAAGCCTAACTGCTCCAAGTGCAGTTCCACAGTTAATCATCACAGGGATTTTTCCAGCACCCACTTCCGCAGCTTGTATTCACTCTGGGAAGACCATTCACATAGGAGCAGTTTCCTTCCACAAGAACCTCTATTTTTCTCTCCTTGGCTTTAATTCAGGCTGATTTCTGCCTTTCAGTAAATTGTTAGAATAGCTGAGACAATGATGGAATCCTTTTTATTTACTATCATATTGGATCATTAGTATTTGTACTAAGTACTTAAGGAATTCAGAGCAGGAGAAGAGATAAATAAATGCACTCTTCTCATCACCTTGTTCCAAATCTTATTAAATTTTGGATAATGTGACTGGTATAATCCAGTAGTTTGTCATTTCTTAGTGACACCCAAGAAGTACTCATACTATCTATACAGCATTTGTTAATCATTGTTTTTCCTTTTATTCTCTGATTTCATGTGCTATCATTTGACCACTGCAGATTATTAAGTGTACTTTAATAATCATGTAGAAACTACCAGTAACAAGGACTCTGTGAAGTCTAAGTAAAACTGACACTACTTAAAAGTATTTTCAAACACTGAGGGAAATGAGATACGAAATGCCTAACTTTGATCAAGAGGAAATGACTCTTGCTTCAAGGAAGGTCACATTTAAAGAATAGAATAGCCTTGGGATAAATCTCAGTACACTCTTACTGGAATCTTGAGAAACTAGAAATTCTCAAATATGCTTCTTTGAAGAGAGTGTATAAGCATACATGCAGAGTCAGATTGTTTAGTTCTCAGTGTATGTGAGAAAAGATCTACTCCATTTCAAAGTTTAACTTCCATAAAAAAGATACATTTCCAATAATCTTTCATTTTATTGAAATATCATGCTAGATTTTAAACCCATGACTTTCATTATTTTTACCACCAAAGACCGATACCCTGCTGAGTTATGTAAACTATCCACCATTCCAAAACTCCAAGTTTTATTTCTGGGTCTCTATTCTACCAAGCATGTTAAGCAATGTGTAAATATTTACAACATGATATTCTAGATTAGACGTGTTTTCCTGAAACAAACCAGATTGTGCATGTGTAGTTTTCTATATTATTGGGAATCTACCTTTCAGGCAGTAGGTAATTTATAACAGAAATTGTGACTATAGTGCAGATAATAGTGAATTATTAATACTTTTAATGATAAATTATTCTAAATTTGTATCAAAATTGGAGATAATTTGGAAGTATCAAGCCAGAAAGATTTTAATTAAATGTGGATTCAATTCAGCAAAGCAAGGATTTACTTTTTCCTTGAAAAACCTTGAATATGCACTTGAGCAGTGTTTCTCTATCTTCTGTGTCCTACCTCACAGTTCTATTAATTAGCTGCAAACCTCAGGAACATTACTTATCTTAAAAAGCATATAGTTCATATGACACATCATGAGAATTAAATAAAATATTACACATTAGGCGCTTAGAACCATACCTGACAGTTGGCAATCACTCAATAAATGTTAGCTATATTTATTTGTATTATTATTATTATTTATTCTCACTATTCTAGAAAAGAATTCCAGGTCATAGAAAAGTCACTTCTTGTGAAATAAACATTTTTAATTGAGGTCACTATTTTAAGGTAAGATTTAAGGAGACAAAACATAGAGCATTATTGCTGGAATACATTTTATGTCAATGGCATTGAAACACACATAAATACACAAGCACCATCAATTCCTTCATGTTATGAGTTGTGCTGAAGACATTTCCAAGGACCCACTTGAAGATCTGTAAAGTTCTACCATAATCAGCTTTACAATAAAGTTATTGCTTTAGTAGAACATGGCATCAAATTCTATCAGCACCAGTGAGCCATTGGTGGCACTAAGCTGGGACCAGGAGGAGATGGTATCTCAAACTCAAGAGACTTGGAATAAGGGAAAGGTAAAAGCACGATTCAGGTCAAGAGTTAAACATCAGAGACACTGAGAGTGCAGAGTGGGGTGGGCAGGGAAAAAAAGTAATCAGGAGAAATTCTGAATGTCCAAAATTACTAACAGACAAATAAAACCCATAGGTAACCATTAATGGATGGAGAAGAAACATCACACTCCCAGACTCACATGAAGACTTAAGAGGGAATTCTTTATGTGTTATGAAAGTGACACCTGATGCATGTACTGTGCTTACTCCTTGAATATGCTCTTTGACATTAGTTTGAAACTAATAGATAGACAATGGCTTTAATAGCTGGAAAAATAAAAAGACTAGACAATTTGATTGTCCAATGTAGCTGCACAATAGGCAATTAAAATTAATGAATGAATAAATGATCAAAACAACCAGTGGTAAAAGGGCTTTACATAATAATTTCATAAGTACCATGAATATATTACTCAGGATGCTAAGTACTTCTGCTACTTGAACTATAAATGTTAAATTCTGTTTGTTTGTGGAACCCTGCACTATTTGAGCTCCTGTCCTTTAACTCTGAATTTAAGCTGCCACGTCTCTGTTTCTGTTTGGGTCATACCATCACTGACTATTTACTTACTGATATCTACATTATTTTGAAATTGCCTCTTTTACATCTTTCTTGGAGCATTTTGAACTATTTAGCTTGAAGCTCCATCGTATCTTCCTATAATCTCAGTTCTAACAATCAGGAGCTAACAGTCTAATTTCACTTCTCTGCTTGTACCTAAATAATAGATAACAACAACAATCATTACTATCAGTAAAGCATTATTTCCTACTACTACTACTACATTTCTGAGCAGTTCCTTCTCCACCATCTGATTCCTCCAGTTTAGGACTGACACTCTGATACCTCACTTCTCCATTTGTGTGGGGAACCTCTTCTGCATGCTCTTTCCCGGCTGCCCAGTCTCAGTATCCAAGACCCCAGTCCTCTCTCTCATCTAAGCCTCTGAGGATCGAGCCTTAGATATTTTTTTGCCTTGTGCTTTGTTGTATATTTCTACCAATTGCCCATTTGTCATGTATATTGAAGAAATGGTTACTTCACATAAAATAGGCTATCATGACAGCTAACTCCCTACCACTTCTAAGGTTGTGTAGTAGGTTTAATGGGAGGAAATGAAACCAAACAAGCAAACATGTTCTTAATCTTATTCCACTCCTATAGGTGGGAACCCATTGTAAATAGGATCTTTTGAAGATTTTATTTTAAATTAAGGGGCAGCCCAACTGAATGAGGTTGGGCTTAATCTTTTTCCTGGAGGATTTATATAGAGAAAGGCACATGGAGGAGGAGAAGCTGAGAGTCAATGGAATCTGGAAGAAAAAGGAAAGTTCCTCACCATGGGATGAGAAAGCTAATGAACTCAAAGATTGCAAGCCAGCCAGAATGCTACCTACCCCAGGAGAAAGCAAGCCCTCTAGCCTCTGAAACCATGAGCCAATAAATTCCTGCTAAGAAAACGAAGACAGATTGCTACTATTTTAAAATTCAATTTAAAAACTGGATCCAAAAGATACAGTGCACATTTATTTCTTTCTTTCAAAAGATACGATTTAGTTCTTCCCTTTATTTGTAGCTTGCCCACTTACACATTATGCTGCAAAGTTCTGAAACATCATCAAGATAAGATTTTTACCTAAACTTAGTCAGTGTGTATGTGTGTGTGTTTAAGGACTTGTGGTATTTTCCTGACTCTTTGAACCTTGATTTTGCATCACATCCAAAAAACATCTGCTCTTGACCTTCATCCTTACTTTAGAACAATGGTTCTCAGTCCTGGCATTGCTTTACACCCACTTGAAAGCTTTTGAGAAATACTAATGCCCAGACCAGATCCAGACTATTATGACAGAATTTCTGAATATGGGGCCCAAGTCACAATATTATTTCCCAGGACGATAGGTGACTATAATCTGCAACCAGGGTTAAGAACTACTGCTGTAAACTGTCTTCTCCTGCTCCTCTATCCTCCCCTATCATGCCCCTGACATGACTGTCCCCAGAATATGCCCTATTCCGCTCTTGTACCACTTGAGTTAATTCAGTCGTTCCCTTGAATGTTTTTAATTCCAAAATATTGGGTAAGTATTGCTTTTTATAGCACACCCAAGAGCAAGGTCTATGTATTAGCCAGGGTTCTCTAGGGAGACAGAACCAACAGGAGAGATCCGCAAATAGTACGAGATTGTATAAGTGTCTGATGCAACTATGAGAATGCATGAGTCCAAATTCTGTAGAGCAGGCCACTAGCTGGGAACTCCAATAAATGTTTGCAGTGAATTCCCCCAAGAGAGGCTAGCTAGCTGAAATAGAGATGAAAGTTCCCTCTTCTTGTTGCTGAAGTCATCACTGATCCTTTTAAAGCCTTAAGATGATTGGGTTAAATGTCTCCCATTACTGAAGAGACTCTCCTTAGTTGATTTGGATGTAATCAATCATATATACGATCAACTTACTGATGATTTAAATCCACAAAATTTATTCGCAGTAACAGTCAGGACAGTACTTGCCTGAGCAGACAACTGGGCATCATTACTTGGCTGAGTTGACACAAAAACCTAACCATGCCAATCTACTTGCCCCACTTTGAACTTCCCAAACCACAAAGTATATTGGGGGGGAGGGGGAAAAAGAGCGAGAGTGAGAAAGAGAGAACTAAAGGAATAAATAATCCAAGTCAAACTGGATTGAAAATTATAAACACTGTTGATTTTACCATTCTCTGTATCAGCGTCACCTACTATTCCCTCCACTTCCCATTTTCCAGCCAGATAACTGATGGCACCTGAATCTGTCCTCTAAAACCTCTAACTCTCTCTGGTTTTGATAACACATTTATTTTTCTCCCTAGTTCAGTTAACATTCTTTTTTTTTTCCTTAAAACCTCATTAGGAAGGTAATGGCAATGGAAAAGAAAGCCAAAATATTAAAATGTTAAATATTAAAACACAAGAAACTTAATTAAAGATTACCTTGCTCTAGAATAAGAGATCCAATTCTCTTACCCAAACTACAGTAGGGTAATTCAGTAGAAGCAAGAGAATTACAGTAGGGTAATTCTGTGTACCTGACATCTTATGGGAGCTTTACTTACAAAAACCCTAATCCTTATGACATTACAGCAAAATTGTTATCATTGCAAGTCAAAGTCACATAGCTGAGAAGCAACTTAGCCATGACTCAAACTCTGGCCCTTAATGCCAAGATGCATGTCCGTTCTGTTCCAGCACTTCATGCTGAGCAAGCTGCCCTTGAAGATAAGTTGAATTTGATTTGTAACTACTGCTGGAGTTATGAGAGCCTTCCCAGATACACTATCAAATCCTGTCTTGTAGAAACCACCCCCCACCTCACTCTGTTCTCCCATCTCCACCTTTGCTCTTCTGGCAGACTTCACTCTGTAGCTACTCTAGTCCATGGGGCCGGTTCTGATCCTCAAGCTTCTTCTGACTCAGAACTCGTAACTTTCCCTTCTCCTCACATAGGCTCTCTGGAATTTCTTTTATAGAGATCTAAGTACCTTAACTACAATCTTACTCATCATATGATTTTAAGGGCAGAGCCACTTTTGTATACATTATTCAGGATATGTGAGGTCCCTCCTGTGTCATAACTCTTTTAAAATAAAATTGCATTGCTATTATTAGTTTTATAAAAGTCCTTATATCTATTTACCCAACTAGATTCTAAGGACTCTTTTAGGCAACGGCTGGGTTTCACGCTTCAAGTCTCTAGTGCTAGACTTATATAATCAAATGCATGATAAAATGTGTTGAGAGACCTTAATCTACATTTCAGTAAAACATCAGTTTCCAGGAGATATGCCAGCAAAGGGTAACCTAACTCAAAGCAAACGATCCAAATTTACATCAAAAGATGGTTTTTGAGGTCTCCTACTGAAGACGAAACTAGATAGCTACAGGATATGATGCAATTAGAGAATAACAATTCAGCTGTCATTCATTAATCAGTTGTCAAGAATAATGCAACTAAAATGCATGCTGTGACCACTTTTGAGAGAGAATAAAGGAAAAGAAGTGTGAGGCCACCTCCTCTTTCTAAGATTGAGAATTCAATCTCAGAAATAAGGCAAAGCTTGACAAAAGAAGACGAAACAGAAAAGGAGCTAGCACAGACAATTAAAGGAAATACAAAGAGAAAATGTACTAAGGTTCCTAAATGTAGACTCACAATATGGGAATTCTGAACAGAAGAAGGAAATTCACAGGAATATTTGGAATTTGAGACATTGCATTGCTAGAATTCATTATTTTGTTTTCAAAGATAATGCAGGATCTTAAAAGAGGAATAGCTGTAGGTATGGAAATTTCAGGGAGCCTTTCTCATTCCCTTTGCTTAATGATGGCCAAGCAAAAAGATTCTGAAGAGGAACGAGAAATGTGGGGTCTGGCAGCCTAATGTATGGAGTGATATATTGTGATGACAAGAAAATTGTGCACTTAGATGCCCAGGCAATGTATGCCTTGTATCTCCCTAGTTCCTTATTGCCATTTAGAGCTTTCAATTACTTGACAGTAAAAGGCAGTGCAGTTCCTCATCATTTTTCTCCAGGAACTCTTACAAAGGTCAAGCTGAAAGAATCCAAGTCAGCTGGAGGAGTTCACAGACTGCCCTGATTACAAGGCCTCAGCTTCACCTCTAACCATCCTTTGGCTCAAGAAGGAGCTCTTAACATAATACCCCTTGGCAGGCAAAGACTCACCCCCTATAAAAATTCAGACATATATGAATGCAAACCACACACACACACAGGAACTGTCACATTCAGCACAAGAGCCACCTCGAGAAATATGATAAAAACTGAAGACAAAAAAGAAAACACAAAAATATAATTAATAAAACATTAAAAGTGTATCTCAAATTCACCCTAATGCTCAATTTTTGAAAATGTGAGGTTACCAGAGATTTCTCCCTGGTTGATTTGAGATGTTGTACGTGGAATCCGATAACTGCGAGGACAATGTGTTCTTATTTGGTTGTTGTTTTGTTATTTCCTGTGGAGTATGAAAAGATCTCACTTGCAGAAAGCTGCTAAGAACCTTAAAACAGAATTCAGGGCAGGGAAATAAGAGCAAGGTAAATATTTTAACTCAACCTCTAAATAAGGAAGCTGCTATTAAAAGTGGGGGAAAGATGTTATTTTAGCCCCTATCAAGAACTTATATTAGTATAAAAAAAATCCAGACTCTTATTTAAATAATGATCCAATCTGTGTATCTCCAATATTGCAGAACTCTTTAAAGGGGGAGAGAAAATACTGTCCAAGTTTTGCCTCTATAAATGCACAAGTTAGTAGGCTCGAATACCTACAAAGTCTTTAGTAATACGAATATATGGAATCTGCTCTTTTTCTAAACAGAAGAAGCCCAATATGATTTAGTTTATTTTCCAGAAGTAATAAATGAGCTTGACCCATGTCAGGGTAGATTTTCTGGATGACCTATGAAATCTGGTCTGATTAGGGTTTGAAGTTAAACCTATACACACTGAACTCACGTATTCATTTTATTCATAGTGGCTGACTTATTAATCAAGCAAACTGGCCACAGAAATAAATGCAAATATATTATGGCATAGTTTACATCTGTGCCTCTGTAAAATCGCTTAATCTGAAATAGTAACCCTGTTATTATTTACCAAAATCAGAGGAAGAAAAAGTAGAAAATAATTCTCATTGCAATGTACAAAACCATCAAATTTACATACTATCTTTAGTACAATCAGGAATTTCTGACCAATTAGATGTTCAAATGATGAAGTTATACAACAAATTAATAGCAGCCCCCAATGTTATTATAGTGATGTGAACCAAAGGAAACTGGAAATGATGCACTAAGTAATAATTCAGTGCTTCAAATGGGCTTCTGTTCATACTACAAATTCAAGATATTTAGAGTAATATAGAAAGATAGAAATAATCAGATTTAGTCTGTCATTTTGATACTAAAATGACAAAATATGAATGTATAACATTTAGATAAAAAACATTAGATAATATGCCAATGTCAACTTCAATTTAAGCCCACAAACAAACTAGACCTCAAAATAATTAACAACCACTTTTGTCACAACATTATTTATTGGACTACATTTGGAATATTATAGATGTATTGAATCACTTCTTGGCCTTTTGGCTAAGAGCAAGTGTAATACAGATGCATTAACGGAGGGAGATGAAGTTTAGGAGAATCAATTAATGATGAATTCCCAATAAAACACTTTTCTTAGAAGTCATGAAAAGAAATAAAAGTTCATATTTGCACTACTTAATAGCTTTCTGGAAGTAATAAAAGGAGTTTAACTTCAAATGAAGGTATGATAAGGAATGGATGATGCATACACAAGTAAGAAAAATGCAATAATTTTCTATAAATCATTTATTTGTCTGAGAAGAATCATACTTCTAATTTTAAAATCCTGAGGCTGCTCTGATTTTTTTTTCTGTGATTTGGATTTTTTTTTTTCTATTTTATGCTAAGGAAATTAAACTAAGCACATTTTAGTTATCTGCATTCTGCTGTTGCATATCTGCCCTCATTAGTGTCTATGTTTACAATACAACTGGCAGTAAGTAGCACTACTTGGGGTGAAGTTCAATGAGGAAAGGGTGGACTTAATACAAAAATGAAGCTTTCACATGATGTGACGTCACAGCACAAAGTGGTGGGAGCTCAGTTACGTTGGATTCAACAAAACTGAACCGTGTGTTCTGCAACCATAACATAAGTTTTTGCTTCAGCTATGGGCTCTCCACAAGCTCCAGTCGAATTAAAACTAAATGGTTAATGTTTACTAGTTTGGTAGTTTCTTTGCATTTAATTTTCAAATTTGGTTTGTTTTATAATTGTGTAAGGTTTATATAGCTCTAAGAAATTTATTTGATCTGTGTTTCCATACAAATAAATATAATTTAAGACAAAAAAATCTGTCAACATTTTTGATTCATGAGTTTTACTTCCTTTAAATGCAATTAGATCATTTTTCAAGATTGATAAGCATGTCTTTAGGTCTTTACTTGTGATTTTAGCAGTGACTGGGGAAAGGAAATGTGCTGTTATCTTTGTAGCCACAGAGCCAAGCGAGAGAGGGCAGAATGGGCCACCTAGAATGCTTTCTGTTGATCTGACATGTTTCAACCCAAATCAGAGTGCTTTTAATCTCAAGTGATTTGTTTATATAGAGCAATGCATGCATGTATGTATACACATAGGTGTGTTTGTGCTGTTTTTTGCAGCACCAGAATAATCTATATGAGAACTGAAGTGTTTGTTCAATCTAGTAATGTTATCATGAGGTCTAAAGTCACCCACCATTTAAATGTAGGGATAGAATTTTATATTTTTGAGCTATTTTATTCATTTCTGGATATTTCAGTTTTGATAAAATAATGATCAGATGCCTGAGGAGTGAATCATTCAAATCTTAGTGGTCAGGTCAGGAGATTTTGGAAAAGGATTGTCATTGTTATGTTCTAAACATCTGCCTAAAGTTGGAATACATATGCCCATGTAAAGGTAGAAAAATTAGAAAAGAAACATACTGAGTTTGAACATTAGTCCTGATACTGTTGGATGGCAGAACTATCAGCTGCAAAACCAACTCTCAGAATCTACTAATTAACCTGAATCAATTACTGTCTTCTGGTGAAGTGCTCCAAACCCTAAATAGCCCAAGGCCAAATTCCATTTTTATATATAGAGTCTTCTTTTCTATCACATACTCAATGTCACCGTACCACCAAAATTTCCCCAATGACCATTCAGCACCCTCCATGATCTCTTCTTCCATAATTTCTAAGCTCCTCAGCCCTTTGTCCTTTGCCCAATTATACGGCATTTTCCGGCTTTGTGTTTTCTTCCTTAGTTCCAAAAGAGGCTCTACTGAATTCTCAGATTGGGCATTGTGTCTCCTTAAACAGACATCTGAGAAAAATCAAATGAAAGATGAAAGAAAGAAGATAGATACAGTAAGAGGAGAGTACAAAGTGAAATGGAAGGACCACTTGACCAACAAATAGCACAAAATCCAGGTTCCTATCCTTACTCAGGGATTAACCTGAGTGACTTTAGACCATCACTCAACCTGTAGCTCATCAGATGCATAATTTGGGGATTGAACTGCATAACCTCCAAGAGCTGGAAACTATGAGAGCTATTGGTTGCAAAGTTATGAGTTAAATAAAAGGGATCAATAAATGAAACATACCATTTTTTATTGTTTCTATTTTATATGAGCTCATGTGATTATCCTCTTCCTATTTCTTTTGTTTTATTTTTTAATTGAAAAAGTAATGCCTACACAGAATAAAAATTAAAACAACAGAGCTAAGTGTCCCTTACAGGCCACAGACTCAGTTCTCCTCTCTAGAGACAAACATTTATTAGAAAATTTCTGTGTTCTTCTATGCATTTTTGATATAGAAACAACTACAAATATGTATTTACAGTTAATTCTCATTATTCATGGACCTATATTTGCAAATTTCTGTACTTGCTGGAGTGTATTTCGAACCAGAAATAGATATTTCTATGTTTTTGTAGTCCTTCTGGGACATGGGCAGAGCAGCAAAATATTTGCATCCTCCCGCATGCATGTTCCCAGCTGAGGTACATCATGGCAATGCACTGTCTTATTGTTCCAGCTCTCATACTATAAACAAATGTCCATTTTGTGGGACATATAGTGCCA
The DNA here is from genome assembly GCF_023851605.1 of Tamandua tetradactyla. Classification (NCBI taxonomy): domain Eukaryota; kingdom Metazoa; phylum Chordata; class Mammalia; order Pilosa; family Myrmecophagidae; genus Tamandua; species Tamandua tetradactyla. Next base: position 180,760,822 of record NC_135331.1, on the reverse strand, counting down.
CACTTTTCACACGTTTGTGCTTTCTTGTTGATTTTGCTATTTACTATGACCTCAGAAGCTGAAGTGCTGTCTAGTGTTCCTAAGTGCAAGAAAGCTGAGATGTGCGTTCTGGTGAATATATGTGGATAGATAAATTTCACTTAGGCATGAGTTGTAGCACTGTTGGCGGTGACTTCAACATTTATACATCAGCAATGCCAATTAAATAAAGTGCCTATAAACAGAAACACTCATAAACAATATATAATTGTCTATATGTTTGTCATGATCAATATATAATGATCAGTTGATGAAAAGTTTGGGACCAGAGGCTCACAGGAACCTAACACTGTATTTATTTGCTAACTCAGTGTTCCTGGCAATTTTAAAGAACTTAAATACCATGAATAATAATAATCAACTAGACATGTGCATGTGCACATACACACACACACACACAGAGTTTTAAAGAAATTAAAGGATACTATATAAAGTATTCCACAGTTTGCCTCTTCAGCTTAACAGAATAAAGTTGGCATTTTCCCATATAATACCCAAAGATTTAACTCTCCCTTGCTAAAGGTGGAGTATTATTCCAAAATATGAATGAATACCTCAACGACCTTGCTATATGCTTTTACCTTTAGTACATAACAGGAAAATTAACCAAGCTTTCTTAGTGAAGTACATGATATCAATAAATTAGCATTCACTATGATATTAAATATCTATTTGCTCAATACATAAAATCGCAGCCCAAAAACACACTTGAAATTTCTAACTTTAATCTTGTACTTCTAGTTATGCATATTATCTCAAAGCTAATAAAATCCATAACACTTACCGAAGTCCTCAAAGCTGTAAAACCATTTCAGTAATTTGGAAGAATTAAGATATTAGCTAAATGATAATGAGTCTGAGAGGTTAGCAATAGAAAAATATTCTTAGGGGTTATAGGAGTTTGTAAAAGAAGAATATAATTGAATGTTCATCAAATGAGATTCAAGGAAGGCAAGTTTAGGAAATGAAATAGATACTTCTAAAGCATTTGATTCTTCTTATTTCTATAATCAGGTTTGCAAGTACACTTCACAACAGAGGTGGGCGCTGAAATAGTGCAATAATGGAAGACAGCAGTACTGAGTCATTGCACTGGATTATAACCTACAAGGAAGTTATATTTCAATAGCATATGAATGTATAATTATCATTCACATCTACAGAAATGAAAACCCGAAGGCAAGAATAATTTCAACAAGAATAGTTGTAGGTAAAATCTCTTTTATAGCAAATTGAAATGTATTCATAAAATAATCTGAAACTGATCAAGCATTTATGGTGCACCTATGCTGGGCAAAGTCATTTACCTCATTCAATTTCATTCCATCAATAAATGTATAAGAGGTTTTCATAATGGTTGTTATTGATGTTGTTTTTGTTATTGTTGTTATTATCCTATGATTGCCTGATTCCTGGTACATAGTAAATGCTCAAAAAAATTTATTGAATAAGTAAATGAATGAATGAATGCATACCCAAGTTTGAAAGTGAAGAAACAATCTCAGCGGGATTAAGCCACATAAAATATGATCAATTAGAAATTATGCAGTATCATCATTTCTTTATAACTGACTTTTGGAGAGTACGATATCACCCATAGTATTCTCCCTTTTAGGACATTCATATGCATATCTGCTGCTTTAACAAGGTCAACATTCTCATGTGGTTCTACCAACACATTAAGTCAAACAAAATCTGAAGAATTTGGCCCTGGTATTTGCTAAGGCTCAGTGAAACTCTACAGGAAAACATGAAAAACTAGAATAAAGGCGAAATGAAGTTTGCAGAACTATAGTAACTTGATGACCAAACACAAAAAGAATAAAATAGAAGCTTCCTAGCCCATGCACCTCATCCCCCAAAAAAGAAAACAATGGAAGCAAATTACCTGAGAACTATGTCAACAAAATCAATTATGGAAGGTATATAAGTTACTACAAATGTTTATTTGAGAACATAATAGAGGCAAGACATGAATCGGGAATCTGAAGCCTTATTTTAATAATTTAGATTTAGATTCCCTAGGCACGCAATGATCAATTGGAATCATTAATAGTCAAGTTTGATCAGATAGAGGAAGAAAAATATAGATGACACAATCAAGAAAAAATAAAGTTTTATGCCGTTGAAAGTATTTCAGAATTCTAAACACAACCTTGAAAGAAACTTGCTGTCGTATGAAGAGATGCTATTGATAGTGTCATCATATAACATAAAGGCAGAATAGAATGATCGTGGTTGGGAAAAAATATATATTGGATGTATACTTTGTAGTAAATAACTTTTTACTTTGCTCACACAACACTGAAATGTAGATATTATTATCCCCAGATTTCAAATGAGGAAATTGAGTTGAGCTAGAGACATAAGCGGATGATACTAATGCAAGCCCTTCCCGTTATGAGTTCTGTGGCTCTGGGGAAATCACGACTGCTCTAAGCTTTAGCTTCTTCACCTGTAATATAGAGAGGATACTTGCCCTGCTGACCTCCCAGGGTTGCTTGGTGATGACAATTAGATAACATATAAAACCCTCCATGTTCTGGGAAGCCCCTTACAAGGATCGGGGGTTTTATGACAGCTGCACAAGCCATGCCGTTAAAATCAGCTTCAGCAGCAGCAGAGCGGTTGAGGATAACCCCTGGATTTATACTCAGTAGCTATGCTCCCAGGCTATGCCATTTGCTCATTGTGCAGCCTTAGGAGAGCTGCGTAATTTCTTTGTCCTTCAGTTTTTATTTTGGCAATATGAGGGTAATGATAATATCAATCCCATAGAATTGTCATATTAAATGTGCAGCACATAAAAAGTGCTTAGAACATGCTAGTCATATTTACCTAACATAGAACCATTCTCCAGGCATCTCTGGCAAACATCATGGATGACTTAAATATAATTCATATTTAATTCCATTTGTATCCACAAACAATTAATAAGAACAAGCACTCTGAAAAGCACTATGCTAAGTATTCCAGGGGAGGCAAAGAAGAATAGGCAAAGAAGAACTGGAGAGAATTCCTGCGTTGTGAGGACGCATGGTCTTCTGAGGGAAATAAACACATAAATGACTATAATCTCACATGGGGTGTGACATATAGGTCAGTGTCAGAGAGAAATTCTTAGATATTGAAGTCTGAAATTTTTTTCTTGCCTTCATGTATTTCAGCACCGCCACACCCCCGGTAAATGTTATCTGAAGGACAACATATATGGAAATACTTTGACAACTAATGAGCATGATAAAATCTATGCTCATAATCTGTGTCTTATGACCCAGTATAAAATGATGATATGACTTTTCTACCGAAAGTAATAGTCATTGAGCTGCCCTCTGGAAACTGGCATAACATAACTGGTCCCTGGACTTAGAGCTGTTTATTCCAGGGTGTAGATGGATATGTGCTGATCCTTTCTTGCTCTCTTATTACCCTTGCTACCCACGTTAAAGACAGGTGCCTGTACTTGAGATTAGTCTTTAAGCATGGAACCAATAAAAAATAAAAGACATATGAAGAGATTGAACCTGAAACTTCATTTCTCTGGGCTGCTACTATGCAATCAATCTGTTGAATTCAGATACCCAGACACCAAACTGAGAAGGTTATTTTTTTTTTCCTTTTCCTGTGCAAAGTCAGCAAGCATTTACTCTAGACCCATGAATCACAGACTATAGGTCTTCATCAAAAATTCAATTAAACCATCAATAGCACTGCTTCAATATAATCCATTTACACTTTGAAAATAACCATTTCATGGTACTGTGTTGGAATTTTTTCTTGATAGATACTACTTGAAATAAAACTTAAGCATGTTGCTTAGTATTAGCAATAAACTCTTATTGTTCTCAATCCTACAGCTTCTCCTATTTTCCAATCCATTATGAAAAAAATTTACATTGCTCATCAGTTGTCAAAGAATTTCCATATATGTTATTCAGTTATCAAGCGATTGGGACTAAGTGAATGAAGGCAAGAAAATTTTGAATGATACCTAAAATACATTAGGAAGTTCACTTTGATAACCCCTTTAGACTTATCACAACTGTTTTAAATCACCATTATTCATGTGTTTATTTCCCTCAGCAGTCTATGATTCCTCAAAGGGCAGGGATTCTCTCCTATTTTTCTTTGCGTCTCCTAAAGTATACTGCAATGTACAAGTATATTACAACCTGGATTGGGAGCTTTCAGTGACCCGTTATTTCTAATTATTGGGAAACAAAAAAATAGTTCCACAGTATGGCTACCACCTACTTGAATTCCAATCTTATCTCCTAGTATTCTCCCATAAATAACCTATGCACAAACGAAACCCAAACCTGAAGAGCTAAAGAAAAGAGAAAAAAACTGCTTGGTTTCATCTCAAGAGATTCAGAGTTAGAAGGTGGTAGAGGAAATTCAAAAGTTTTTACTTTTAAATATTCATATAAACCAGGTTTGATATTTCCAGCTCTAGGCAAAGTAAACTACTTCCTATTCCCTGAGGCTACTCTGAAATTTCCTGTCCCCAGATTTTTGTTTATGTTATCAGCCTAGATTGGGAAATTCCCTCACAGATCACTGCTTCGCATAACCATTCAATGCTCATACCACCTGCATGAAATTTTTCCTGATTTACTGTTTTTCTATGAACTGCCACAGCATTTTGCTTGCATGTCTCTTTGATATTTTATTATAGCCTGCCTCAAAATATGAGCATCTGCATCCATGTTCTCCCCATTAGCAGTTATAATCTCTTTAAGGGCAGGAACTGTCTTAAGTTTTTTTAAAAATACACTCTGATGGACTGGGAATAATGATTTATATATAGACACATAGCTCATTTTAGGAAATCAAGTATCACTCTGACTTCTATTACTTAGTTCTTAGAATTGTCTCTGTAACTTCCAAGTTGGAGTTAGTTAGCATCTGCCTCTATCTAGTTAACACATTACATAAGACTCTTACCTATCAAGTATCCAAGCTCACCTTAAATGTGGCTTTTATCCTAAAGCAAAATGCCAGAAGGCCTTTTTTGTTCCACTGGGCCACATAAAGTTGGAAGTTTCCAATTACCAGTAAAGCAGTTTTTACCTAATCACACAGTTTTATGCAGCATCATGCTCCAAACAAGGGAGTTAATAGGCAGAGTGAAATGAACTCCGCGACATAATGGAAAATGGCACCTTTATGGCACTGCTGTTGTTTGGGGAGGGAACACTTATGGTCCCCTGCCCCATGCCCTAAAATAAAGTCCCTCAGTCACCCTGCCCAGTAGTGTTCTAGGGCCCGAGGAAAGGGACAATTTCTTGAATCAAGGTTGAATATGGCACCCATTCCTCACTCAATAAAGCAGGAGCAATGGGTCCTAAGTCTAAAGGGAGTGTCTTTGAACCTTGAAGCCAGGTTCCCTAAGACCCTGAATTCCTAATCGCAGTGGTTTCCTCCTTCCTCTTTATACCATCAGACCCTTACACCATCTGAATTGTGAATCATTTATGTTCTTTCTTCATCTAATCTCATTCTTATATGCTCCCCATCTTCCACCATGTCCATTTTCTGTGGTGTAAATGATTTTTTATTATGCAATTCCATTGCGATATATTCACATACCATATAAGCATCCAAGGTATACAATCAATGGTTCACAGTATCATCCTATAGTTGTGCATTCATCACCACAATCAATTTTTGAACATTTTCATTTACTCCAAAAAATAAAAAATAAAGACAGAAAAGAAAAAAGAATACCCAAAGCATCCCATGCCCCCTAATAAATGATTTTTGTATGGCCAACATAACTCCTCTAATGCCACTGGCTTACAGACTGTCAGGAAATATCACTGCTGCCTTGAGGTCTTCTGTTATCACCAGAGCATGCAATAGAAATTTCCAAACCTAGTTCAGAGGACTATATGTTTTCCAAGGTTGAAAAGAGTTCTCCTTACTCTGCCCCCCAATAAAAAACCACCCCTGAAATTACTGCAATAATTTCCCTAGCTATCTCTATACTTCATATCAGAAACCCCTTCTTTGTTTATAAACATAAAACATCATACTCTTTTTAAAGATTGTATGTAATTATTTTCTATCACACAATGCCAAAAATTCCCAAGCAGACAAATGTCTTGGCCAATGTAACAAAGTAAACTTTAGTCTAAATCTAATTTAAAATTAGACCCAACTTTAAATTAGACTGAAGTAGCCTAAACTAGTAAAATTTACTGGTGATACAAGAGAAATTGAAGTTTTCTGGGAATCCAAAGTAAAAATGTCTAACATTTTTCTCAACTACATTACCATTCTATATTCCTACTTCTCATCTAGCCTAAAAGAGTTAAATCTTGTTTTCAAGGTACAGCTAAGATGTTTAAGTTTTTTATATATCAACCTGTAGCTAGATGTTTCTAAGACCTTCTAGCATATAGTGGTCAGTTTTCAGGCTAAAATTTCAAAATGCATTTAGCTATTCTCAGAAGAAGCATTTCCCTAACTCCCCCAAAATCTTTCAACAAGCTAGGGAGGTAGTCTGCGAATTCTAAGGAGCTATACAAATGAAAAAGACTGGAGCCCCTACCCTTGACCTGGAGCTCTTGCCTGCCAATCTCATTTTGACTTTGTGTTTCAGCCACTGAAAGCACTAGTAGTTGGTGAGGGGTGACTTTTTTGAGTGCTTCATTTCTGAGAGTAAAACATAATAAATATAAGTTGCAAATCAAGCATCCATCTTTCTTTCCTCTTTAATTCAGTTTGCCTTAAACATTTAATTGTACCCTGAAATTTAAAATTATTTAAATTGGGACTTCAATCTATACAGTGAAACCCATAAAACTCTCCTAATGCCAGCCTATGACTTATATGAATCTTCTTGGTTCTTTTCCTTTCTAAACGCAATACACCACATACAAAAACATGCAAACAAATGAAGCAAGTAAGTCTTATGAATACTTGGGAAGTGATAAATTAGAAACAGCATTGATCTTCAAACCCAGGTTGGATAACTAAGTCTACTATTTGTTAATTTATGGGATCTTAAGCAAGAGTTCTACCTCTTAAATTTTGTTGTTGTATTCTGTAGAATAGGGAAAATAATACATTTTATTTCATATAATCACAGTCTTTTTGGAGGAAAGTTGTGAATGTCCTTTGCAAATCATAAAGGAGTTGAAAAGTAGAAAGCATTATACAAGAATAATTATTAATATTTCTCTCAAACACAGCCTTCGTGATGCTGCAGTGCTACGAAGCTGCTGCCCTGGTTCTGAATGCTCTCCTGGCCTCTCCATTAGGTCAATCCTAGAACCAGCACCTCCAGCCAAGGCTGCAGCCATAGGCTGATGGACAATTACCTGAGTCAGCATTAGGCAAATAGTCTAAAGTTAAATGGCTAAATCCAAATATGACAAAATGAGGAGGCAGAACCAAGATTCAAGACCAATTACTTTTGAAAATGGGAAGATGAAAACTTACTGAAAGTAATAAGCAATAAAAAATTAAAACACTGAAAATGATGGTGGTTAAAGTGAACAGAAAGAAACTAACTTGGAAGAATTTCTTAAACTAGAGTTCTGGAGCTAACTCTAGGTATTTATGAGACTCTATCACTGGAATGGTATTCTGGGAATATAGGAATGACATGTTGGGAATGTCAGATCACAGAATCAAAGACTGTTCAAGTTAGAGATCTAGCCCAAACTGAGCTGAACAGGAACCTGGGAATAGAGATGGGGAAATGGCTAGTCCAAAAGAATCACACTTTTGATTGCAAATTGTTTTAAGCTCAAAGCCCATGGAATAGTTCATAAGTGCATTGGGTTTTAGGTAACTTTATAATATTACTTATTTTCTTTCTGAGTTTATTTATAGGTAATAGTTCAGAATTCAGATCCCCACTTTCCGATTACCAATACAAATTCTTCTTAAATATGTTTCCAAAATGCCAAGAATCAGTAGAAATATTATCACTTATAAGAAGAAAATGCATGATGTTTATTTTAATACATCATGAATAACTTTAAAAACTTATGGCCTCTACCTCCAATCTTACTGGTAGGATATTTACTTATTTTATTATCAAGATGACTCTTATTAAGTTAAGAATGATAAGGATTGGGTGGTGTGACGGTGGCTCAGTGGCAGAATTCTCACCTGCCATGCCAGAGACTCGGGTTTGATTCCCAGTAACAGCCCGTGCAAAATATATATATATATAAGGATCATCATTAATCTTAAAAGACTAAATCATTATTAATAATAGTATATTAATATACACAGAGATGTTACAGATGAAATCAGTTTTTCTCGAATGAAGGTAACCTCGTTTTGGTGCCTTTATTTGGACATTTTCATGGCTTTATGTTTTAGTTAGTAAGCTGCTGGAATGTGATATTTCAGAACTGGAACAGCTTTTAAAAGTGGGAATTTAATAGGTTGCAAGTTTACAGTTCCAAGGGATGAAAATGTCCAAATTAAGGCAAGGCTAGATAAAGGTCCAAATTAAGGGAAAAAAATGTATATATAGAACCATTCTCCCTATAATAAATATATGCATACATATGCTTTTTTAATGTTGATAATATTAAGAAAATTTGACTTAATGAAGTGCTATTTTATTTTTAATATAAAATTTCTATGATTTCAATATTTTTGGAAACTTCTTCACTGCCACATGAGTCCCCTAATTCAAAAAAATGTTCGTTGAGGAGTAGGGCAGTATGCCCGTTTGAAAGGATTACATACCCTAGAAAAAACATGTTTTAATCCTGATCCATTTGGTGGAGGCAGCTGTTTCTTTTAATCTCTATTCAGCACTGTAGGTTGGAAACTTGATTCGATTATTTCCATAGAGATGTGACAGACCCAGTCGTACGTATTAACTTTAACCAGAGGGAGATGGGACTCCACATAGCAGATAGTCTTGATTAGTTTACTGGAATTCTTTAAAAGAAGAAACATTTTTGAAAAAGCTTCAGAGCCATGAGAACCACAAGAGCCCATGCAACCAGGGACCTTTGGAGATGAAGAAGGAAAACGCCCCCAGGGGAGCTTCATGAAACAGGAAACCTGGAGAGAAAGCTAGCAGATGTCACCACGTTCGCCATGTGCCTTTCCAGTTGAGTGAGAAACCCTAAATGTCATTGGCCTTCTTGAACCAAGGTATCTTTCCCTGGATGCCTTAGATTGGACATTTCTATAGACTTGCTTAAATTGGGACATTTTCATAGGCTTAGAACCATAACTTGCAACTTAATAAATTCCCCCTTAAAAAGTCATTCTATTTCTGGTATATCGCATTCTGACAGCTGGAAAACTAGAACAAGCAGCAAGGTAGGATAGTTTGGAATATGAAAATTTTTATTCTAAATATCCTTATTCCTATAATTATACTTAAAATATGGATAATAGATTTTTTACCATTTATAAACTTCTTATTTTGTGTGTGGCATGTTTTCATTTATTGCCTTACATATTCTTCATAGGAATATGAAAGATGTGCTGGTTTGAAAGGACGTATGTCCCCTAGAAAAGTCATGTTTTAATCTAAACCACATTTCATAAAGGCAGAATAATCCCTATTCAATACTGTATGTTTGAAACTGTAATCAGATCATCTCCCTGGAGATGTGATTTAATCAAGAGTGGTTGTTAAGTTGGATAAGGTGACGATGTGTCTCCGCCTATTTGGGTGGATCTTGATTAGTTTCTGGAGTCCTATAAAAGAGGAAATATTTTGGAGAATGAAAAAGATTCAAAGGGGGCAGAGCAGAACGACACAGCCACAGTGAGCAGAGTCCACCAGCCAGTGACCTTTGGAGATGAAGAAGGAAAACGCCTTCAGGGGAGCTTCATGAAGCAGGAAGTCAGGAAAAGAAGCTAGTTGATGATGCTGTGTTTGCTACATGCCCTTCCAGATGAGAAAGGAACCCTAACTGTGTTTACCATGTGCCTTTGCAAATGAGAGAGAAACTCTGACTGTGTTCACCACGTGCCCTTCCACTTGAGAGAGAAACCCTGAACTTCATCAGCCTTCTTGAACCAAGGTATCTTTCCCTGGATGCCTTCGATTGGACATTTCTATAGACTTGTTTTAATTGGGACATTTTCTCGGCCTTAGAACTGTAAACTAGCAACTTATTAAATCCCCTTTTAAAAAGTCATTCCATTTCTGGTATGTTGCATTCTGGCAGCTAGCAAACTAGAACAAAAGATCACAAAAAGAAACAAAAGAAAAACAGAGCCAAAGCCCTAGTTAAGCCATGCCTTCAAACTATCACTGGGTTTTTCAAAATGCTACTTGAACCAATAAATGGTCTTTGTTCTTTAAGCCAGTTTGAATCAGATCTCCTATTATCACAACTAAACCATATAATTGAGGGGGGGGAAACTCAAATAAGCATAGAATCATGAAGAATTCCATGATGCCCCTGATACTATCCGCCTTGAGCTCCCATAGAACTCTTCCAAGGCAATTTACACCTCCAAGCATGATTATTCATATATTCCTCACTTTCACTAAAAAAAGTATAAGTTCCTTGAGCAGAGGTAACCATTATCTCATCTTTTTTATAACTTTCAGCGGGCCCAGAACTTTATCTTGGGAATATCAGGTGCCTGAGAAATGTTTGGCCAATTACTAATTAATACATTCATGGAAATGCTTCTTATTGAGAGGATAAAAAAGTTGTTTACTGTCATCCCATCCATAATGCACTAAAATGTCCTCTGAGGACTCGTGTTTGTCAGCCAACTTGACATAAAATTCCACTATTGTGCAGTATGCACGGAATCTGCATCCCAAGACAGGGCAGCCAGGAAATGTGACAGCACCCAGCCAGCCCAGCCAGACTCTGGCAGGTGCTGCACAGCCGGAGACCTAAAAGAGAAACAAGCACATCAATGCGTCCAGTGTCAAGCAAACCCCAGGGTGCCATGACAGAACTGCCGGAGCCACAGCCCACTAATGCTGATGGGAGAGCAAACCTCAAGGGTCAGGAAACCTCACATTTCAATAGCAGGAAAATGACAGGAAAAACCCTTTTATTAAGGGTAAGAAGGTAAAAGGAAGCCAAACAGTGAAATTAAATTACTTTTGAATTTTTAAAAACTCATCATTGTTTTGTAATAGTTGCAATGAGTATGTTCTTTTACATCCCTTCCTCAAACACATAGAGAGACAAAGCCTTGCTCATGATTTATCAAGGAAAACACACAGGAAAGGCACAAAGGGAGCCACCCACAGGCCTGGTGCGCCTGCTCACTGGAGCAGAGCTAGTGACTGCTTTCTCCTCTCGGCTGTCACAAAAGATTTAAGTAGCTAAGCACTTTATAAACATTCTTTCTCTTTACAATGCCTAAATTTTTAGAGTGTAAGGAAAAAAAAACATCTTTTTTTCCTGGTAGTCACAAAATGTGTTTGCATAAGTTGACAGCTTGACAAATTATAACACACTGGAGAAGATATAGGGAGTGTCTACTCTGTGCCACCTATTATGTGCCCCCTGTGCAAACACACACACACGTTTTCAAGTCACTCTCCTACCTTTAAGGATTCCACTCTAGTTGGAGTGATTCTCCCTGAAATAAGGAGATTCAGAGCTTGGTATCTTTCATCCCCACTAAATTCTTTCCTTCCCACCCCCAATACATAAAATATATAAAATCACAAATTAAACTAAAGTAATACTTTGGTCCCTATACTTATAATGGAAAGAAGGTCTTCAAAGTAGTATTTTTCTCTTCCTCTTATACCAATTAAGCAGAAAACCATCACCCTGCCTCAGGAAGTTCTTTCTCTATATATGCTGTCTAGTAGCTTCCTTCTTGTACTACTCAAGGGAGCTATTAATTAATAGATGTATGCACTGTATTAAATGGAATTGATATCAATGGAAAATCTTGTTGAAGTTTGCCCATGTAACACTTATACAAACATTTCTACTTGAATGAACACAGGTCCACTGGATTTTCTATAAGTGAAAGTTTATCTGTTCTACTTGAAGAATTTGAAAGTCATTAAGTAAAGTCTTACTGCAGGAAACCCTGTGTATGTTCCTCTAAGTAACAGTGAGGTCAATTAACCATTCCCAACGGTCTAGATGGGTTTAACACTTTCCCGATACTTCTTTCAAATGCTAATCATTCAATTTGCTCCTACAAACCACAGCAAACTCAGTTCACTTATGAACACAATTACCTATTGCTCAGTAGAAAGAAGAGGCACACATTTTACTTCAGAAGGCAGAAGTGTGGTTTTTCACTAGAGTTGAAACCTCAAAAAGTCACTGCAGTAAGGGAAGAAAATCGAATTAGGGAGGAGATTAAAGAAAATGAGACGGTGGCAATTAATGAAAGACAGTGTTTAAAGGTAGTCACTGAAATTTGATTCTGCATTTACTCAAATCCAATATTTAACAAATCCAAAATTCTGTTCCAGTGATAGGAAACAACAACAGAAAAAAAAAAAACAAACAGAAAACGGACAGTCAATTTCCTTCCAAATATTTCAGAGTATTCCTGATATGGATGCAGAATATCACATCCTGACATTTTACTAATATTCCTGTTCTTATATTCTTTTTTTTTTTTTTAGACTAAATTTTTAGCCCCTCAGTTATGCCTCTTTTTCTTTTAGGGCTAAGGATATTGTAGTATTTGTTCTTTATAAAACTACAGGCCTTTCTAACATCTGCTGAAAGAAATTTCTCCAAGATAAAAAAGAAAAAAAATTTTCTTTTCCCTGAAAGCTACAGATACATCAGATTTTCTTCAGGCGTCACAAAACGGTTCTTGCAAGTATTAATTCTAACCAATGAGTTTTTTATAAGAAACCAGGAATTTAAAGACTGTTGTTATGTCATGTGAAAGTAACTTTTGATCTTTGAAAAATGTGTAATTCTGATGGAATCCCCTTGTCAAACCAGCAGTGTATTACAGGTAATCACTTCTCTCAGGCGAGAGAAAGTAAAATGACCCTAGTAAAGTCCTCATTTAAAGTAGGACCTGAGAGTGGTCTTTTGTTCAGATTGACACTGAGGAACTCCTATTTCCAGGTAAATAAAGTTGGTTACTCCTGCTGCAACAATTTCTGAAAAGGGATGAATTATTTTTAAATAATATTGTTAAAGTCATCAAAGAACTAATGAAGTAAAGGGATCTCAATATACCAAAATTTCCTCGAAGAATGAGCCATTTCTTTCCTGAAGGTATTTTTGAAATCTTGCATAGGCTGAGGATTAGGTTCTATATAAGTATAAGGGAAAGAGTAATGAGCTGAGCTTTTGAGGATATTATATACAACATTTTGCCAAAAAAGTTGAAAGCTTTATGAGGCCAACAAAACTATAATAAGAAGTCTGACAAAAGTATATTATAAGGAATAAGAATTACAATGACACTGACACAAAAATCCTCAACAAAATATTATCAAATAATCTAGGTGTACAGAAAATAAATAATACATTATGAGCAGTTGTGATTTAGTCCAGATATATATGGTCAGTTTACATTCAAAATTCACTGAATGAATGAGGAAACCTATATAATCTTTTATCTATGTAGAAAAAGTATTTCAAAAAAGATTTAAGAGATATTCATAAAAACAACAGCAATTAAAAAAACTTAACAAACTAGGAATTATAAACAATTTGTTTAATCTGACAAAATATCAAGAAAATTAATGGTGATGTGCTCAACACTTATCTCTTGAGTTCAGGAACAATTTCCAAGGTCAAACAACCTAATTTTAAGAGAGACAAAAGAAGACTTGAAAAAGTACTTCACAAAAAAGGATATCCAAATAACTAATAAGAATAATAGAAAGTGTTCAACATCATTATTTGCCAGTGAAATGAAAATGAAAAAGAAAATTTATACATTGACCAGAAAGGCTATATATATATAATTATACATACGTACATATATATATATATATGTAACACTAATATATGTATGTAAAAATAATATTAAGCTTTGGCCAAAATGTAGAACAACCGAAATTCTCAACATTGCCACTAATGGTGTAAATTGGTATAATTTGTACAAACATACTTTGGAAAAGTGCTTTATGAAATTGATTAAAGTTAAACATATGCCTCCTGCATGGCTAAGACAACCCACTGCTATATATACTCCTAACAGAAATGAATGCCTACATCCATTAAAAGACATGAACTATAAAAGTACAGTACAGTCTTAGTCATAAAAGTCAAAAACTAGAGACAACCCAAATGCCCATCAAAAGGAGAATGAATAAACATATACATATGTTTATTTATATATATAAAATGAAATAGTACATGGCAAAAAAAAATAATGAATTTTCAATACACATTCTCTTAAGCAACAGAAGCAAAGTCCAAAAATGTACTTGCTATTCCAGAGACAGGGAGGAGTGCTGATTGGAAAGGGACAAAATGGAGACTTTGGGTGCTAGAAATATTCTATAGCTTTGTCTCAGAGATGAGCACATGGGTACCTGAATGTATGTATAGTTAGTCCTGATAGAAAGATAGATGACATATAATATAGATACATGTATATGCATAAGTTCAAAGAACTATGCATTTAGCATTAGAGTATGTTACCCTATGTATTTTATATCTCAACTTTTAAAAAAAAACTGAAAAAGAAATTTAGAGTAGCACCATATGTAAGAAAGGTTAATTAAGCTATGGTTACAGAGAAAAATTAACATTAAAGGGAATCTTTAGATTCTACCTAAAGAAGTAACTATAAATTCCTCTTCATGGCATCCAGGAAATGGAAACTCCCTTCTTTGATTTGACCAGGCAAAAACTTGGAGTCAACCCTAAACTCCTCTTTTTCTTTTACATCTAATAAATATAAAACATCCTGACCACTCTACCTTGAACACATAACCAGTATCTGACTCCTTCTTACCACATGCAGCTCTATCACCTAGTCTAATTTCCACCCCTCCTACTTAGATTATTGCATTAACCTCTTAACCAGTCCAACATTAACTGGCTTCCACCACTGTCCTCTTTAGTTTTTTATTTTTTTAAAAAAATAAAGAGTCCTGAATGATCTTCTAAAATATAAGTCAAATCATGATTTTTCTCTGCCTACAATCTTCCAAGTACTTCTCACCTCTCTGAGTAAAAGCCAGATCCTTACAAGAGTTTATATGGCATGATCTTAGATGCCCTTTGATCATATCTCTTACTGCTGTTTCCCTCAAGAGCTTCTCCTGCTCTCTTACCTTTGGGCTGCTCTAGTTTTAGTCCCTCTGCAGGCAAACTTTCCCTCCAGACGCCTGCAAACCTTTTCCTCATTGCTTTCAAGTCACTGCTCAAATGTCACCTTAACAAAAGAGGCTTTCCTTGTCCCCACTATACAAAATAGAAAACAGCCTTTTTTCCCCAAACACCTCCATTCCTCTGTCCTTTCTTCATTGTCCTCTATAGCACTTATTCCTCTCTGGAAAATTGCATATTTATTAGTTTATTTCCTGTCTTTCCATCACGATGTAGGGTCCTTAGAAGGCATGGATTTTGAGTATTTTGTTTACTGCACTATCCAACTGGCAAAAATATATTGTGCTCCATACATATATTTGTTGGGTGAGTTGATTAAATGAATGAACCAAAAACCCATTAAGGTGTTTCTTCCAAAAGAGCCATTCTCTCCCCTAAAGAAATAATGGAATAAATTGGCTCAATATTTGTGTATGGTCATGATTTAAAGTATGTTTCCTACAAGTATATCATCCAATTCAAATCTCAATAGCTGTGTAATCTTAAATTACTTCACTTACTTGTCTCATATTAAATGGGGTAATCCCACAAAATGGGATTAATATATATATATTATATATATATATATTATATACATATACATATATATATATATATAGAGAGAGAGAGAGAGAGAAAATTCATGTAATATGCTTGATACAGTGCTTGGCATACAGTGCTAGGTCAATATTCATTACAAATAGTTTTATAGTGACCATGTAAAATGGTATCAGATGGAAAATATGAGAAAAGAAGATGAGATTTGTATCATCATGTATGTTAGGCCCTGAAGGGGGGAGAAAAGAAGCATAAGACATGAATTGTATCCCTAAGGTGCTTAAAGTCAATATTTGGAGTTGAAATTTAAAATGCAAGGAGAACAATATAACTTTTGCCAGAATAATCAGGTTCTCAGTTGAGTTTGAGACTACTTATACCTGTGGACACACATCTCATTGTCTGTCTTCTTGGAAGTTGTAAATAATCCATTTTCTAAAATGAATCCAAATATAATGAAGAAATAGCAGAACCCCGAACATGACTACAAGACAAAACAGCAATAATATGACTTATGTTATGTACTTACCTACTGTCATTACGTACAAAAGATAAAACATCTTCATGTACGTGACAAAGAGTTTAACCTTAGATACCTCTAAAACTTAAATTGTATAGATTTTTATTGTAAACCAAATAGTAAAATAAAATTCTGCAAAAATTGAGGATAATTAGTTCCAGTAACCCCACAGAGAGAGATGTAAGCTTTAGCAACAGGAAAGGATGTGCCAGTGAATAGTTTCAGCCCTGAAGGAACAGATCTTAGCAGGACTGAAGCCTGGGGCTGTTGGGACAACAGTGTGGCTGGGAAAGTGATCTTCTACTCACCCACTCCTGCTGTCATTACCTGGGGAAGTTCTGGGGATGCTATGAATTACTTGTGAATATCAATCATATAACCAGCTTCTACAGGACAGCTGGGAAGGGCCAGGACATTTTCAGATTCTCTGATATTAGAAGTGAGCCTCTCAAAGGACAGAAAAGAGTCTCCACCTTGATCAGCAACTGAAGTGGTTCAGAGAGAATTGAAGGTCAGGCAAGTTTGTCCCTAAGACTGAGGGTGCAATTAATTTCACCTTCTGTGTAGCTATCTTCATTCAGTTAAGTTCTTGTGTTCTTTGCTTACATTAAATAATTGTGTGTCCTTTATCTGTGTCTGAGCAGTCATTTGAACTCTTGTAATAGTCAAACACTTTGGTATCAAAAGTGAAAATTTGCATAAAAACCTTAAATTTTAATAGGCACAGATGAGAAAGGTATTTGGTAACCCAATTGATGAAATGGGAGTTGATTCTGAATACCAGAAAAACAGTTGGGTACAAGAGAGAAAATGCTTTGATTCTGGGCATGACGAAGGAATGATTTCAAAAAAGCATGTCCACTGCCCATTGATGCCAAAAGATTTAGCATTCCAGATGAAGAAAGAATACAGAAGAAAAACTTACACTTGTACTTTTGCTTTCCTCCCTTCTCACTAAAGTGTCAAAGGACCTGCTTGGACCAGCCATGTCCACAATGAAAATGTAGTTAATTAAGTTATGAAACTGAGACTCCAATTAGAGAAAAAAGCTAGAAACATTTTAAAATCTCTGTTTAAAAGATAGATGAGTACGTGCATTTGACAGAGTCGTCTCTGTCGTTCTAGAATATGTTTCTAGATTGGTCCATGGTTTCCAGGAATACTGAATTGAAACGTTCTTGACACAACTGCCCACAAGTCTTCCATAACAGGCTTCTGTGGATTTGACACTTAATTTAGGGGAAGACGACCTATGTACTAGAGGCAATTCTGATAAAAGATTGAGTGACATGCTGCAGACGAAGGCTGGCAGGATGATTAGAGCCTCTCTAAGACTATAAATCCTGGGAAAGGAAAAATTGTTTTCTCTCTTTTTTTTTGGCATCGGCAGGCACCGGGAATCGAACCTGGATATCTGGCATGGCAGGGAGAACTCTGCCTGCTGAGCCACCATCTCACTGACCTGTTTTCTCTTTTAGATTACTATTATTTTCTTTAATTATCTTGGAACTATCATTTCAGAACTGAGAAGAGGAGGCTGCCAACTTACCTCTACTACTGGCTTGCCATTAATAGAATTTTATTCACATTTAGGAAAATGTTCTGTCTGAAATGGTTGCAGTCACAGTGGCCTTGATGTAAATGAAATGGTACTTCCTAGCCATTGAGGAAAAAGTAGAGTTGGAAGCAACATATATCCAAAACAGAAGAAGAGAGCCCTAAATGGAAATGCTGATAGTCCTGTCTCCAGGCAGACTAGAGCTGAGTCCAGGGTATCCTGGCCTTTACTCCTTGGTGCTCCTTTATAGCAGTGACAGTAAAATGCCCTGAATACAGACAAAACAGAGCCTTCTGGTAGTAACTTTTCCCTCACTCAGTGCATCTTCTACTTTGATGTGCAAACTGAGATTTTCCGGTAATGCCAGCCCCAGAAGGGACAGTTACCCTGCAGCAGTAATAGTCCCAGGAATCACAAGGACAAAAGGCCACGAGGGCAAATACGAAGCAACAAAGAGAAAAATACCTTATTCTAGCCTCTCCCAGGCTCATGTTCAAGCAGCAGGTTGGCCTCTTCGATTTTTGGCAAACATCTCCTGCATTTAGAGATTTTTATTGATCACTCTAACACATTACAGAGGGAAAGTGTGTTTTCTGCAATGATTAAGTGATTATGACCAATGCACAGTTGAACTGCAGGCAATCCAGGCAAAAAATTAAATGCTGACACTAAATTTTCTGTATCTATGTCTAACCTAATGATCTGTGCTCTTGTTTGGTTGCTATTTTTATTAATTTTTGTTTAGCCAGTTTTTAGTATGGTACTGACAACTTCTAGATATTAATTAAGACTATCTAGAAATTCCTTGTATGACATTAGGGAATATCTCAATATGGTACTGGACATAAATTTGCAGCCAAGATTTGTTGCCAACTGTGCTGATTTGAATCTGTTGTATACTCCAGAAAAACCATGTTCTTTAATCCTAATTCAACATCATTGAGTGGAATATTTCTGATTAAGCTGTTTCCATGGAGATGTGACCCGCCAATTGTGGGTAGGACCTTTGATTAGGTGGTTTCCATGGAAATGTATCTCCACTCATTCAAGATGGGGTCACTCCTAGAGTCCTATATAAGGGGAAACATTTTGAAAAAAACTTTAGGGCTGATGCAGAGACCTTAGGAGATGCATAAAGAAAATGTCCCTGGGCAAGTCATTTGAAATGAGAAGCTAGCAGAAATCGCCATGTGCGTTCCCAGCTGACAGAGAAATCCTGAACATTATTGTCCTTTACTTGAGTCAGGGGATCTTTCTCTGGATGACTTAGTTTGGACATTTTTATGGCCTTAGAACTGTAAACTTGTAACTTAATAAATTCCTTTTATAAAAGCCAACCCATTTCTGTTATATTTCATCTCTGGCAGCACTGACAAACTAACACACCATCCAAATCTGATTTTGAGTTAGTTCCTGCAGATTACATGACACATTTTGATAATATATGTTCTTAAAACATCTTTCACTTGAAATTTTAAAATAAAATTCCTTGTTATTAATTTGGTTGAATATTATGACATTCTCAATTGATCTTTGAAAAGTTGGAATGAGACAATACTCTATATTCATTAAAGAACATTAAGAAATTAAAGATTAACCCTAAGACTGTCTCCTACAAAGATAAATATAAATATCTCCACCCATTCCAGGTGGTTCTTGATTAGTTAACTGGAATCCCATAAAAGAGGAAACATTTTGGAGAGAGCAGAAAACGATGACACTGCGACGAGAAAGCTACAACAGTGAATGCCACAGAACCACAAAGCAGAAAGTCCACTAGCCAGTGACTTTTGGAGATGAGGGAGGAAAAATGCCTTCTGGGGATTTGGAGAGGAAGCTAGCAGACGATGCCATGTTCACCATATGCCCTTCCAGCTGAGAAGAAATCCTGACCATGTTCACCGTGTGCCCTTCCAGTTGAGAGAGAAACCCTGAACTTCATTGGCCCTCCTAGCCAAGGTATCTTTCCCTGGAGGCCTTAGATTGGATATTTCTATAGACCTGCTTTAACTGGGACATTTGCATGGCCTAAAAACTTAATAATAAATTCCCCTTTTTTAAAGATGTTGAGTTTCTGTATATTGCATTCCAGCAGCTAGCTGGAATGAGAAAAAGAGATAAATTAGAAATATCAAATGTAAATTTAAGATCATAAAACAAAACAAAAGATTATTTGCAAGAGACAAAAAAGAGATTAGCAGCTTCTGTGTCATCCTGAAGGAACTCTTCTGCTCATGCAAAGCATTGCAGTGTCACCAGAAGCACCCAGATTTCAATTCTATGGCTAATTCCTATTTAAAGAAGCCTAGTCTTGTAGAATAATTGATTTTTAACCTATGAAGCAGGAGAGGTCAAGATTAACCTGAGACACCCAGTTGTAAGCACAAGGTCATTTTTAATAGGTTCATATTAAAGTGATCAAGAGACCCCATCAACTTGAAGAGGGAGCTGTTAGTGTCCAAGTTGTGTCAATATAAACAATAATAATAATATAATTTTTATTACAGGCAATGTGTGAAGTTCCAAAGTGAAATTCAAAGAGGACAAATAATATGTATGTTAAAAAATAAAAAGGGTCCATTACTAATTGTTGTTAGTCCATTGGGACTGAGTTTTCCAGAGAGGGATGGGATACTATAGGGAATCGATAATTATTAAATTAAAAAAGAAATATGAACAATTTTCATGTATTTTACACATAGCCCCTCCCTCTCAATTCCATTGGAGAGGTGGTGATAGTGGGGTCACAAATAACTGTACCTATAAAGATATTTTTCTGCCAGATATTTTACTACTGAGTTGATACTATAAATATATTGCATATTTTGTTAGATGTAGAGTTCAGGGGAACCTGAAGCCAAAGCCTGCCAGGGGATGACATATCTGGGAAATTAACCCTTTTTACCTTGTCTCACAGTAAACTCTCAGGAATGTGGTGAGGCTATAGCCACTTAGTTGTACCTGGTGAGCAGGGAGACATATGACCCAGGGGTTAGCAGAATGTAAAGACACACCCAAGAGAAAAGGGAAGAGACCGGGCCTGATAGAATCTTCACCAGTTGATAGTCTTTAAAGGTCAAACTTTGTGGGAAATTTTCCCCTCCAGTTAGAAATGCTTCTGTGTTCCATCTTAATATAACCCTTTTAATGCAGTTAGAATCTGTTCTTCTTTTTTTTACATTAAAGAAACTCACATTCTATGTCTGTTTCACTGGTTTATCAATCATTATATTAGTAGAATGCTTTTAGCTGAAAATTTTAAAAATATTTGCAATTAAAAGAATTTATAATTATGAAGTTTATTCTTGTGATAGTCAAATTCATGTGTCATCTTGGCCAGGTTATGGTGTTCAGTTGTTTGACCAAGCTAGCACTTGCCTGATTGTTACTGTGAGGATATGTCATGAAATTAAATCATCAGTAAATTGATTGCATCTATGACTGATGACATATACCATCACCAAAGGAGATTGCCTTCAACAATGAGAGAAAAATCATCCAATCAATTGAAGACCTACAAAGAAAAAGTGATGAGTTCAGCAGTCACAAGGGAGAATTTCCATCTCTACTTTAGCCAGTTTCTCGTAGGGAATTCATCAAAAACATTCCTCATAATTCCCAGTTTGCAGCCTACCACATGGAATTTGGACTTGCCCAGTTGCATGAGACAATTTCTATTAAAAAACTCATAATATTTATATATGTATTTATAATAATATTTATGTGATATGTATAGTGAACCCTTACTAATACAGATTTTGGTACCAGAGTGGCTCTTGTAAACAGACTCTTAAGGATATTGATTCTGGATTTGGAATTTGATCTTTAATCTGTCTAGTTTCCAGGGCACTACTGACTCTATTCCAATGATCAAGATGGCACGGATTGTCCATGGCATTAGTTGGCAATAAAAATATGCAAAATATCAACATTGATTATAGCCATTCAAATATTTATATGGGCCAAGGCTCAGATGAGAGTGTTTTTGAAACTTCAACAGAGATTTGTGGAGTTAAAAAGAATAATGATCTGGCAGGTTGTTCCTAAATTACAGGATACGGTTGTAAAAAAGAAAAAAAGGGATAGGTTCAAGTCTTCAAATTCCCAACTTAAGAGCTACATGACAGACATGAAAGTTTCTTTATGTGCCTTGAAAAATATCTTATTTCATGGAGATGCAGATCCAGAGTCTCATTATGTGAGTGAATGAATTACAATGTAAACTGAATTCCCAACTGTGCAGGGTATCTGCTGTTACAGTGAGGGCATTAATTAAAAAGGAATGGGATCATAAAAATTGGAATGGGAACATGGGTTGATAATGATGGCAGTGTGGATATTGAACCTAAATTCTTCTGAGTCTTTGTCAGATAAACCTATAATGATCTGTCCTGAGGAGTCAGCCACCCAATCTCCAGTCTGCCCTGAGACACCAGCCTGCTAACCTCCAGTTTGTACTGAGGAACTTGCCATCCAAAATCCACCTGAGGAGATTAACCCTGTTATGCCTGATAAACCCGTGATCTTAAGCAAAGAGCCCTCTTTGCTCTCTCTAAAGAGTTTAATCCTATTTCACCAGGATTATGCCCTGAGGTACTTGGTTTACAAGACACTTCTACTTCTTCTCATGACTTGTCCCTACCACCCCTCATTTTGTCCAGACATACAACTAGCAGAAGTCCCAACATATCTCCAAAGGTGAAGTACAAATGTGATACATAAGGAAGTATGCTCCATCTAAAACAACTGCACACTATTTCCAATTTATATGTATAGAAATCAGGGGAATATGTGTGAGAATGGATATTAAGGGTCTGGGATAATGGTGGAAGGAAAGGAAAGATGGATCAGACTGAATTTATTGATATGGGCCTGCTAAAGAGAAAAATGGGTTCAAATTTGACGCTCCAGAAGTTATAAAGGGCTCTAATAATTTGTTCCAGTGATTGGATGAAGCATGGAGCAAAAGGTGGCCTACATTGTTTGAGGTCAAATTACCAGAACTTAACTGGTATAATATAGATGAGGGAATCCAAAGACTTAGAGGTATTAAAATATTTGAGTGGATTTATCATATAAACACTGATCCATGCCCCAAAAATGTCCAGAGGACACACCTTTCAGCAGGACTGTGAGGAATAAATTTGTGAGACTAACTCCATCATCCCTAAAGAGCTCTATGGCTGTTCTTCTCTGTAGGTCAGATATTACTGTGGGAACTACAGTCATTAAATCTACATTTTTAAACATGGTGGGGTGATAAGATCCTGGGTTGGGAGAAGCCAAGTGACAGCACTTAATCAACAAAGATGAGGTATGTGTGACTACTATAATGGACATCAGACTAAAATTGGCCTATGGCATTGACTAGTAGATCATGTAGTACCTAGAAGGGATATAGATGGGCAGTCTATTAAATTCTAGCTTGAGCTGTATAAGCAGAATAATTCTTGGCCAAGAGAATGAAAGTCTTATTTGAATTATGAAAGGAGAGATTCACAGCATCTTAATCAATCCCCAGAACTGAGACAGTTTACAGACTCGGAGCCCTTTGAATAAAGGGAAGGCAGTGTCCAATTGGAGAAAGACCTGCTAGACTGCCAAAAAATCATACTGTTAATCTTTCTCCCAGCCTTCCCCAAAGAGACCTAATGAATTTTAGCAGAGTAACTGTGCACCGGGGAAAAGGAAATAATGAGACATTTTGAGGATTATTAGACACTGGCTCAATGTGACATCACTTCCAGAAGACGCAATATGTCACTGTAGACCAGCAGTCAGAGTAGTTTTATGGAGGTCAAGTGATCAATAGAGTTCTAGGTCAGCTATATTTCACAGTGATTCCAGTGAGTCCCCAGGCCTATTCTGTGTTTTTCCCTCAGTTTCATGATGCATACCTGGAATAGACATACTCAGAAACTGGCAGAATTCCCACAGGGTTCCTGACTTGTAGAGTGAGGACTATTATGGTAAGAAAGGCCAAGTGGAAACCATTAGAATTGCCTCTACCTAGCAAAATAATAAATCAAAAGCAATACTAGATTCCTACAGGAGTTGCAGAGATTAGTTCTACCATCAAGGATTTGAAGGATGTAGGGGTGGTGATTTCCACCACATTCCCATTCAACTCGCCTATGTGGCCTGTGCAGAAAACAGATGGGTCTTGGAGGATGACAGTGGATTATCAAAAACTCAACCAGGTGGTAACTCCAATTACAGCTACTATTCCAGATGTGGTATCATTACTTGAGCAAATCAACACAAACCCTGGCACCTGATATGAAGTTGTTGATCTGGCAAATGCTTTTTTCCTCAATTGCTATAAGTAAAGACCACCAGAGTTTGTTTTTAGCTGGTCATGCCAGGAATATGCCATCAGTATCTTACCTCAGGGTAACTCCAGCCTGTGTCACATTCTAGTCCCAGGGTACTTGCTCTTCTCTCCCTCCCATAAGACATCACACTGGTCCATCAGATTGATGATGTCACATTGAATGGACCTAATAGACAAAATAAAGTAACTACTCTAGACTTTTAGTAAAGCACTGGCATGTAAAAGGGTGGGGGTAATTCCATAAAAAATTGATGATGTCACATTGAATGGACCTAATAGACAAGATAAAGTAACAACTCTAGACTTTCAGTAAAGCACTGGCAGGTAAAAGGGTGGGGGGAATTTCATTTAAAAAATTCAAAAGAAAAAAAAAAGAATTCCATGTCAGTGAAATTTCTAGGTACCCAGTTATGTGGGGCATGTTAAGACATCCTTTTAGAGGTGAAGAATAAGTTGATGCATCTGCCTATCCTATGACCAAAGAGAGGCACATCAGTGGCAGAATTCTCCAACCCCTCCTCTCATTGCCTGTGGACTCATGAATAAAGTGGCCGTGGTAGCAGGGATGGAAGTTATGCATGGGCTCAATAACATGGACTTCTACCAGCCAATGTTGACCCAGCTAAAGCCACTTCAGAGTGTCCAATCTGCCAGTGGCAGACATCAAAACTTTATCTCCAATACTGCACCATTCCCTGAGGTGATCAGTTTGCTATAGTGGCATTTGGATCACATTGGACAACTTAAATCCTGAAAGATGCTGCTTTTGGTCCTAACTGAAATAGTCACATACTTCAGACATAGGTTGCCTTTGTGCACACAATGCTTTTGGCAAAATTACCATCTGTGGATTTACAGAGTAAACTTAGCCATCATCATGGTCTTCCATACAGCATTACTTCTGGTCATGGAACCCACTTAACAGCAAGTGCAGTGATGGACTGGGAATATGTTCATGGAATTCTCTAGTCTCATCAAGTTCACCATCATTCTGAAGCAGCTGGATTGATACAATGGTGGATGGCCTGAGAAGACTAAAATTACAGTGCCTACTGGGTGACAACACCTTGTAGAGGTGGGGCAATGTCCTCAAGGATGCTGGTGTGCTCTAAATCAACATCTATCTTATGGCGCTATTCGCCTAATAGTCAGAGGCCCAGGAATCAAGGGGTAGAAATGGAAGAGGTACTACTCACTATTAAACATCATTGGTGTTTTTGTTGTTGTTGTTTTTATTGATAAGTCTTAACATGCAAACATTCCAAACATGGTTAACAATCAGTAACTCACAATGTCATCACATAGTTGTGCATGCATCACCATGATAATTTTTCAGAACATATGCATCACTCCAGAAAAAGAAATAAAAAGAGAAAAGAAAAAACTCATACATACCATACCCCACACCCCACCTCACTGACCACTAGTATTTCCATCAACCAATTTATTTTAACTTTTGTCCCCCCATTACTTGTTCATTCTCAGTCCATATTTTTTACTCATCTATCCATACCCTAGATAAAAGGAGCATCAGACACAAGCTTTGCACAATCACACAATCACATTGTAAAAACTATATCATTATACAATCATCTTCAAGAATCAACGCTACTGGAATGCACCTCAACAATTTCAGGTACTTCTCTCTAGCCACTCTAATACACCATAATCCAAAAAGGGATATCTATATAATGCATAAGAATAACCTCCAGGATAACTGCTTGACTGTTTGAAATCTCTCAGCTACTGAAACTTTATTTTGTCTCATTCTTCTCTTCCCCCTTTTGGTCAAGAAGTTTCTCT
The DNA here is from genome assembly GCF_023851605.1 of Tamandua tetradactyla. NCBI lineage: Eukaryota > Metazoa > Chordata > Mammalia > Pilosa > Myrmecophagidae > Tamandua > Tamandua tetradactyla. Next base: position 180,734,777 of record NC_135331.1, on the reverse strand, counting down.
CACTTCCTCGATACCATGTTCTAGTTCATTCCAGGATTTCTGTCCCACATTGTCAGGGATATTTATACCCCTGGGAGTCATGTCCATGTAGGTGGGGGAGGGCAGTGAACTCACTTGTCGAGTTGGCTTAGAGTGAGAAGCACATTTGAGTAAAAAAAAACAGAGGTTCTCTGGGGATGACTCTTAGGCCCAATTTTAAGTGGGCCTAGCCTATCCTTTGCAGGAATAAGTCCCACAGGGGTAAACCCCAAGATTGAGGGCTCAGCCTACTGACTTGGCTGTCTCCACTGCTTGTGAGAATATCACAAATCCTCCAAGTGCAGAAGTTGAACACTTCCTTTTTTCTTCCCAGTGTCCCAAGGGAATCTTGAAAATGCTTCTTTATTCACTGTTCAAATGACTCTGGGATATATTAGGGCATCATGCAAACCTGGACAAACCAACAAAGTCTCAAGCCCTATTCAAGATTCCATGTACTTATAGTGTTTTACTAAACTGAACACACAAGTTAAATTAGGAAATGTACTACCCAAAATATAAATTCTAAACCAAATAAACATCTCTCCCTTTGGTCTCATACAGAATTTGAAGTTTTAAAATATGGACGATAGTCTCCTTTACCCTGTATTCTGCTCTACCTTAGTTGTATCCAGATTAGCTTCATTAATATCTCTACTCAAAGTCAGATTCCTTTTTCAACTCTTTAAACAGTTCCTATATGGGGTACTACTGACTTTCATAGCTTCAGAGACGTAATTCTGAGTTTCAAGTGTCACATAAACACCTGAAGTTTCCGGGAATGACCAAGTTATATACAAACAGCTCAGTATTTCAGAATTCAAAAATAACGGTTACAAATCGTGAATATATGTGACTGCTGTAAGAGTTTACAGTCTAGGACCCATTACAATAGGCCCCAACCTAATAACCCATGCTCTCGACTTCAGTTCACCAAGTTTTTATATCATAGTCAGTCCATATGAATGAGGAATGATAATATTTGTCTTTCTGTTTCTGACATTTCACTCGACATACAGTCCCCAAGTTTCATTCACTTAGGTGCATGCCTTATAACTTCATTCCTTCTTGTTCCACCCCATAGTCTGTTGTATGTGTATACTGTAGATCCCCCCTCTATTCCTCAGTTGTTGTACCCTTAGGCCACCTCCATCCATTGTGGATTGTGAACACTGCTGTCCTAGATACCAGTGTGCAAATGTCCATTCATGTCCCCACACTCAGTTCCTCCAGGTATATACTGAGCAATGAGATATCAAGATCATATGCCAACCCCACTCCTAGCCTCCAGTGAAACCACCACATTCCCCTCCAAGGGGCTGTACCTCTCAATACCCCTACCAACAGTAAGTGGTTGCATCTTTTTCTCTGCATTTTCTCTAGCACTTATTTCTCACTATTCATTTTTAAAATTTTATTCCCACACCATACAATCCAACCTAAGTACATGACTTCACCACCATAATCCATCTGAAGATATTTCCTTTTCTTCTGCAAAGAATTCAAGCCCCTTCACCATGCTCCTCACCTGTTGACATTTAGTTTTGGCATAAGGCCTTTGTTACATTCAGTGGCAGCATATTACAATGTTACTGTTGATTACAGACCCTAGCTCGCATTGATTGCACTTTTCCCACATACCATCTGTTTTTAACACCTTGCATTACTGACATTCATTTGTTCTCCCTCACACAAACATGTCTTTTTATTTGTACATTTAATTACCATTATTGTCCACTCTAGGCATTCCTAAATTATACTGCCTCAGTCCTTATCCTCTATCTTTCCTTCTGGTTTTATACATGCCACCAGTCCTTCTTCCTCTATCATACTCACAGTCAGCTTCATTCAGCATACTTCTATTATTGTGCTACAATCAGGTACTATTGTTCTATCCATTTCTGAATTTTTACAATCAGTCCTGTTCACAATCTGTATTCCTTCAGCACCAATTGTCCGATCTCTACCTCATTTCTATCTCCTGATAACCTCTGTTCTTAACTTGAATTTTCTAGGTTCACTCATTAATGTTAGTTCATATTAGTGAGACCATACATTATTTGTCCTTTTGTTTCTGGCTAATTTCACTCAGCATAATGTCCTCAAGTTTCAACCACATTGTTATAGGCTTCTTGACTTTATTCTGTCTTAAAGCTACATAATATTCCATTGTAAGTATATATCACACCTTGTTTAACCACTCATCCGTTGATCACATTTGCGCTGTTTCCATCTCTTGGCTATCACAAATAATGTTGCTGCAAACATTGGTGTCCAAATGACCATTTGTGTCCTCACTCTCAGGTTCTCAGAATATATGGGATTGTTGGTTCATATGGCAATTCTATACTTAGCTTCCTGAGGAACCGCCAAATTGCCTTCCAGAGAAGTTGAAACATTTTCATTCCCAACAACAATGGATAAGTGTTTCTCTTTCTCCACATTCTCTCCAGCACATGTCATTTTCTGTTTTTTGATAATGACCAAACTAGTAAGTGTCAGATGACATCTCATTGTGGTTTTGATTTGCATTTCCCTAGAAGCCGGGGAAGTTGAACATCTTTTCATGTGCTTTTTAGCCATTTGCATTTTCCCTTCTGAGAAGTGTCTGTTCATGTATTTCGCCCATTTTTTAAATTAGATTGTATTCTAGTTTGCTAGCTGCCAGAATGCAGTATACCAGAAAATGAATGGCTTTTAAAAAGAGGAATTTAATAAGTTGTTAGTTTACAGTTCTAAGGCCAAGAAAATGTCCCAATTACAACAAATCTATAGAAATGTCCAATCAAAGGCATTCAGGGAAAGACACCATGGTTCAAGAAGGCTGATGAAGTTCACAGTTTCTTTCTCATCTGGAAGGGCACATAGCAAACACAGTCAGAGTTTCTCTGTCAGCTAGAAGGGCAAATGGCAAATATGGCACCATCTGTTAGCTATCTCTCCTGGCTTCTAGCTTCATGAAACTTCTCAAGAGGCATTTTCCTTCTTCATCTCCAAAGGTCGCTGGCTTGTGGACTCTCTGCTTCATGGTGCTACAGCACTCTCTGCTCTCTCTGAATCTCTAGCTTTCTCCAAAAATGTTACCTCTTTTATAGGACTTCAGAAACTAATCAAGCCCCACCCAAATGGGTGGAGACATGCCTCCAGCTAAGCCAGTTTAACAATCACTCTTGATTAAATCATATCTCCAGGGAGATGATCTAAATACAGCTTCAAACATTCAATACTGAATAGGGATTAGAAGAAACGACTGCCTTTACAAAATGGGATTAGGATTAAAATATGGATTTTCTAGGGTACATACATTTCAAACCAGCACAGATTGTTTGTCTTTTTTGTTGAGTTGAAGAATCTCCTTATAAATTCTGGATACTAAACCCTTATCTGATATGTGGTTTCCAAATATTGTCTCCCATTGTGTAAGCTGCCTTTTTACTTTCTTTACAAAGTTCTTTGGTGCACAAAAGGGTTTAATTTTGAGGAATTACCATTTATCCCCTAATTTTGAGGAATTTCCATTCATTCCCTATTTCTTCGATGATCATGCTTTTGTTGTAAAGGTCTAGAAAACTGCCTCCTATTACAAGTTTTATAAGATATTTCCCTATATTTTCTTCTAAAAGTTTTATGGTCTTAGCTCTAATGATTAGGTCTTTGTTCCATTTTGAGTTAATTTTTGTATAGAGTGTGAGATATGGATCCTCTTTCATTCATTTTCATACATATATCCAGTTCTCCAAGCTGTTGGGATGCTGCTCTGTCCCAGGTGGGTTGGCTTGGTTACATTATCAAAGATCAATTGTCCATAAATGAGAGGAACTATATCTGAACACTCTATTTGATTCCATTAGTCAGTATGTCTATCTTTTGACTCCATTGGTCAGTATATCTAGCTTTATGCCAGTACCATGCTGTTTTGACCACTGCAGCTTATTAATATGCTTTGAAGTCAGACCTCTCACTTCATTTTTTTTTCTCAAGATAGTTTTAGCTATTTGGGGCTGACCATCCCATTCCAAATAAGTTTGTTTATTGGTTTTTCTATTTCTGCAAAATAAGTTGTTGGAGATTTAATTGATATTGCATTGAATCTATAAATCAATTTGGGTAGAATTGACATCTTAACTATATTTAGTCTTATGATCCATGAACACAGTATGTCCTCCCATTTATTTAGATCTTCTGATTTATTTTAGCAAATGTTTTTGTAGTTTTCTGTGTATAAGTTTTTTTGTATCCTTAGTTAAGCTTATTCATAAATATTTTATCCTTTTGGTTGCTATTATAAATGGAATTTTTTTCTTGATTTCCTCTTCAGATTGCTCATTACTAGTGTATAGAAACAGTACTGATTTTTGGGTGTTGATCTTGTACCCTGACATTTTGCCATACTCATTTAATGGCTCTAGTAGTTTTGCTGTAGATTTTTCAGCATTTTCAACATATAGTATCATATCACCTGCAAACAGTGAGAGTTTTACTTCTTCCTTTCCAATTTGGATGTCTTTTATTTATTTTTCTTGTCTAATTGCTCTGGCTTGAACTTCCAGCACAATGTTGACTAGCAATGGTGACATTGGGCATCCTTGGCTTGTTTCTGGTCTTAGAAGGAAAGCTTTCAGTCTTTCACCACTGAGGATGATGTTAGCTGTGGGTTTTTCATAAATTCCCCTTACCATGTTGAGGAAGCTCACTTCTATTCTTATACTTTGAAGTGTTTTTATCAAGAAAGGATGCTGAATTTTGTCAAGTGCTTTTCTGCATTAATTAAGACAATCGTGGTTTTTCTACCTTAATTTATTGACATGGTGCATTACATTAATTATTTTCTTATGTTGAACCAGCCCTGCAAACTTGAAGTAAATCCCACTTGGTCATGGTGTATAATCCTGATAATGTGCTGCTGGACTCGATTTACAAATATTTCTTCACCTATATTCATTAAAAATATTAGTCTGTAATTTTATTTTTTAGTACCTTCATCCGGCTTTGGTATTTGGGTGATATTGGCTTCATAGAATGAGTTAGATAGCTTTCCCTCCTCTTCAATTTTTTTGAAGAGTTTGAGCAGGATTAGAACTAATTCTTTCTTGAATGCTTGGTAGATTTCACATGTGGAGCCATCTGGTCCCGGACTTTTCTTTTTTGAGGAGCTTCTTGATGACTGATTCAACTTCTTTACTTGTGATTGCTTTATTGATGTCGACTATTTCTTCTCAAGTCAATGTTGGTAGTTCATGCCTTTCTAGAAAGTTGATCATTTCATCTACATTGTCTAGTTTCTTAGCATACAGTTGCTCATAGTATCCTCTCATTACCTCCTTTATTTCTGCAGGGTCAGTGATTATGTCTCTTCTCCTATTTCTGATTTTCTTTATTTGCATCGTCTCTCTTTTTTTGGTCAACCTAGCTAAAGGCCCATCAATTCTAATGATTTTCTCACAGAACAAACTTCTGGTTTCATTGATTTTCTTGATTGTTTTCATGTTCTCAATTTTATTTATTTATGCTCTAATCTTCATTATTTCATTCATTTTGTTTTCTTTGGGCTTAATTTGCTGTTATTTCTCTAGTTCTTTCAAGTGAACAGCTAATTCCTCATCTTCATCTCTTACTGCTTTTTTAATACAGGCATTTAAGGTACTCAATTTCCTTCTCAGCACTGCCATTGCTGCATCCCATAAATTTTTATATGTTTTGTTTTCATTTTCATTTGCCTCGAGATATTTATTGATTTCTCTTGTAATTCCTTCCTTGACCCACTGGTTGTTTAGGAGTATGTTGTTAAGCCTCCATATGTTTCTGAATTTTCTGGCCCACTGCCTATTATTGCTTTCCAACTTCATTTCATTATGATATGAGAAACTGTTTTGTATGATTGCAATCCTTTAAATTTATTGAGACTTGCTTTGTGACACAGCCTATTGTCTATCCTTGAGAGTGATGCATGAGCACTTGAGGAAAATGTGCATCCTGCTTTTGTGGGGTGCAGTGTTCAATAAATGTCTGTTAGTTCTAGTTCATTTATTGTATTATTCAAAATCTCTGTTTCTTTACTGATCCTCTGTCTAGATGTTCTATCCATTGTTGAAAATGGGAATTGAAGTCTCCAACTATTATGGTAGAGGTATCTATTTCTCCCTTCAGTATTGTCAGTGTTTGCCACATGTACTTTGGAGCACTTTGACTCAATGCATAAATATTTATGTTTGTCATGTCTTTTTATTGAACTGTTCCTTTTATTAATAAATAGTGTCCTTCTTTGTCTCTTTAATTGTTTTACATTTGAAGTCTAATTTGTCAGATATTAGTATAGATTTCCTGCTCTTTTCTGATTGTTGTTTGCATGAAATATCTTTTCCCAACCTTTCACTTTCAACCTATTTTTGTCCTTGGAACTAAAATGAGTCTCCTGGGTGAGCATATAGATGGCTCCTATTTTATAATCCATTCAGCAAGTCTATTTCTTTTGATTGGGGAGTTTCACCATTAATATTCAATGTTATTACTGTAAAGGCAATACTTTCTTCTATTATTTTCTCTTTTGGACTTTTTGGGTGGGCATTGACAACCTCCAGTAATCGAACCTGTGTCTTCAGCATAGCAGGCAAGAATTCTGCCACTGAGCCACCCCTGCACCACCCTTTTTTGGATTTTATATGTCACGTCTAATTTTGTTTTTCTCTTTTTACCTTTACTGATAATCTTCATTTCTACACTCTTCTCCAGACCTCTCTCTACTGCCTTTTCCTATCTGTCTGATGTGCTCCCTTTAGTATTTCTTGTAGAACTGGTCTCTTGGTCACAAATTCTCTCAGTGCTTGTTTGTCTGAAAATATTTTAATCTCCCTCATTTTTTTTTTTTTTGCTTTTAGTTTGTTTGTTGTGTGTTTTTTGTTTGTTTGTTTTTTTGTTCTTTTGGGTTTTTTTTTGTTTTTTTTTTTTGACATGGGCAGATGCCAGGAATTGAACCCGGGTCTCCAGCTCAGCAGGCAAGAATTCTTGCCACTGAGCCACTGTTGCACCACCCCCCTCCTGATTTTAGAGGGATAATTTTGCTGAATACAGAATTCTTGGTTGGCAGATTTTTGTTTTTCTTTTAGAATCTTAAATACATCATACCACTGCCTTCTTGCCTATGTGGTTTCTGCTGAGAAATTCAACATATAGTCATTGGGTTTCCCTTGTATGTGATGGATTGCTTTTCTCTTGCTGCTTTCAAAACTCTCTCTTTCTCTTTGACATCTGACAATCTGATTTGGAGTAAGTCTATTTTGATCTATTCTGTTTAGGGCATGCTGCACTTATTGGATCTGTAATTTTACTACTTTCATAAGAGATGGGAAATTTTCAGTGATAATTTCCTCCCTTAGTTTTTCTCCTCCTTTTCCCTTCTCTTCTCCTCCTGGGACACCCACAACATGTATATTCATGTGCTTCATGATGTTTTTCAATTCTCTGAGACCCTGCTCATATTTTTCCATTTTTTCCCCTGTATTTTCTGTTATCTGTTAGATTTCAGATTTATAGTACTCTAGTTCACTAATCCTTTCTTATGCCTCTTCAAATCTGTTGTTGTACATTTCCACTGTTTTTTTCTCCACAACTCTTCTCTTGTGCCTTTCATTCGCATAAGTTCTGTGATTTTTTAAAAGACTTCTGATTTCTTCTTTTTGTTCACCAAAGTCTTCTTTATAACCTCACTCACTGATTTGATTTTTGATGAGATTTTTGACATCTCCTCAAACATCTGTCTCAACTCCTGTCTCATTTGAATTGTTGGTTTATTCCTCCTGCTTGGTCATATCTTCAATTTTCCTAGTATGATTCATTATTTTTTGCTGGTGTCTAGGTACTTGATATCCTTAGTTAGTTTATTCTGGAGGTTATTTTCACTCTTTTTACCTAGGATTTTCTTGCTGGATGGCTTTGTACTTTATCTGTTCCTTGACATTCTGTTCAACTTATTCCAGGCCTCTAGCATAAGTTCTGTTTAACTGATTAGAATTTTTTAGTTATTGTTTTTCTTGCCCTGACTGTATGGAGCCTATTTTCTTTTCTTTCTTTTTTTTTTTGCAAAGGGTGTCCTCAGATATTATAGACCCAAGTCAGATTTTCCCAGACTAGACTGTCCCACATCTCAGGAGGCAAGAGTCACCAGCATTGGTTTTCCCTGAGGGTGAGACCCAACAGGTTATCAGACTTTCCTAAGAAGCCTCTAGACTCTGTGCTTTTCTTATCCTGCCCTGCATGTAGCTCTTGTCTGCCTGTGGCTTCCCAGCAGTGTAAAGTGATGTGGTGCCTTTAATTTCAGCAGACTCTCCCTACATGAAGCATGGTTGAGACAGAGGTGAAGTAGTGGGCTGGCATTAATTGCTTCAATTTTCCAATCCCTGGGACTTGAATTCCTTGAAGGAGGGATTCTATTTGAGCTGGGCCAAACCTTTCTCTTGGGGAAGTTACAACCGTCAAGGAATTAACTCCTTTCACTTGACTCTCAGACGAGCTTAATTCACCCTTGCCTGGGGCACTGTGGAGCCTGAGAAGCTGAGGTTTGCCAATCAAGAGCTTAAGTTGGTATGTGGTCCTATGTATCTCCAGTCTCTATGTGCCATCTTTTCTTGGGGTCCAGCCCTTTTGTGGTGTTTTGTGCTGTCTGACTCAAAAGCCTCTGTTGTTGGTTTTTTCCATCAGTTCCACCCCCTCTGTGCTGGGACAAAAACTCCGAGCACCTTTAGTGCTCATCTAGGTTGATCATTGCTGAGGGCTGATTTTAATAGTCAGAATTGGTTATTTCATTCTACAAGTGGAGTTTGGTTGAGCTCAGCCCTTGCTGCTAATAAAGTCTGTTTCTTTTCCCTTCAGGGAACCAGCCAGCCATGACTGGTGGGGAGGGGTGCCAGCCTCCATGGCTTGGGGAACTTAAGAGTTTTGTGTGGGGCCTTAGCCGGTCCAGTTTGTCCAGACACATGTATGCCGTGCATCTGGTCACTGATGTTGCCCCAGCATTGTTCTAAATCATTCCTGGATATTTACTAGCTGCTCTGGAAGTTGAACTAAATTCCACATCTCACTAAGTTGCCATCTTGTCCCCCCACCCCTACCCCAGCAAAAACCTGAAGTTCTGCTCTCCTACAGGTCTTAGTTCCAAACAGAGGAGTGCTTCCACCAGGAAACACAAAAATGATTCCATTGAACTGGAAGTTAAGATGGCTACTCAGCCACTTTGAGACCCTCTTACTTCTAGATTACTAAGAAAAAAGGGAATAATTTTAATGATTGGGGTGATTGATCATGACTATCAAGGGGAAATAGGACTGCTAATACACAGTGGAGGTAAAGATCAGTTTGCCTGGAATACAGTAGATCATTTATGATATCTCTTATTATTAACATGTCCTGTGATTAAAATCTACAGAAAACTGCAACAACCCAATCCAGGCAGGACTACTAATGGGAGAGTAGTTCCAATGTAGGCAGGACCCTTCAAGAATGAAGGTTTAGGTCATCCACCAGGCAAAGAGCAAAGACCAGCTGAGGAACTTGCTGACAATAAAGGGAATGTGGAAAGGATAGTGGAAGAAGGTAGTTATAAATACATGCTACAATCCTGTGACCAGTTGCAAGAATAAGGACTGCAATGGTTATGAATATTTCTCTGTTTTTTGTTATGAGTATGTCTGTATATATACATAAAGAAAATGTCCTTTTTTATTTACCTATATTTTCCTCTTATCATGAGATATAAGTTGTATTTACTTCATGTCACAGTATTAAAACTATATGATATCAAGTTTAAGAGTGAATACTTCCCAAGAGCTTGCACCTTTTTGGAGGAAAGCTAGCACATCTCTTGGTGTAGGACATTTGAGTCTTATTAAGCAAAAATATGATTACTATTGTTTGTATCTGAAGTATAAGTGCTATTTAAGGAGATGTGTATGGGGATCAGATGGACAAAGGGTGGACTGTTCTGGTTAAATTCATGGGTCAAGTTGGCCAAGTTTGTTTGGTCAAGCAAACATTGGCCTAATTATTACAATGAAGATATTTCATGGACTTAAATCATCAATAAGTTGATTGCAGCTGTGGTTGATTACATCTACAAGCAACTGAGGAGACTGCCTTCAACAATGAAAGTAGATTCGTCTAATCAGTTGAAAGCTTTGAAAGAAGAAGAGATGATTTCAACAGTCAGAAAGGAGAATTACCCACTATATGTCAGCTAGCCAGGTTTCCTGGGGACTTCATCAAAAACCTTCATTGGAGTTCCTACCCTGTGGCCTGCTCTATGGAATTTGAACTTGCTCATCCCCAAAGTTGCATGAGACTATACGTCATGTATATTATGAGATTATAAAAAATCTAATAATATTTATATGATATTATATAATATATACATAAATGATATGGATATAGATAGAGAGATATTTATATATTTGTCTCTTCTTGGTTCTGTTTCCCTAAAGACCCTAACTATTACAATTGTCAACCAGAGAGTCCAGATATGCAGTTCCAGGTTAACTCAGTAGCATCATGACATCAAGGACCTCAGTGCTTCTTACATTCCCACTCTTCCATCCTTGGTATATTGATGCTATATACCAACATGGTCCCAAGATGACTGCAGGATTTCCAAGCATCATATCTTCATTTGTTAACACCCAAAATGGGAAAAAGAGGTGGAGTTTTAACTTTACTACCTCTCCCACCAGGGAAGAAATAACCGAAAGGTGGTAACAGCCCATGTATCCATCAACACATGAATGTATAAATAAAATGTGTATACACAAAATGGTATATTATTAGGCCATTAGAAAGAATCAAATTATGAGGCATGCTGCAACATGGAAGAATATTAAAAACATTATGTTCAGTGACATGAGGACAAATTTTGTATGATATCACTTGTCCCAGTTTGAAACTGCCATATAACCTAGAAAAGCCATGTTCTTTAATCCAGATCAATATTGTGGGTAGGATCACTTTTATTAAGTTGTTTTCATTAAGATATGACCCACCCAATTGTGGGTGGAACCTTCTGATTAGGTGATTTCCATGGTGAAGTGTTTCCACCCATTCAAGGTGGGTCCTTTAACAGGGAACTACTTTTCTGAAAATGCTTCAGAGCCAACATGAGATCCAGACATTTGGAGATGAAGAAAGAAAACATCTCCAGGGAAGCTGTTTGAAATGAGAAGCCAAAGGCCCCACCAGATGCCTGCTACACACCTTCCTAGCTGACAGAAGTTCTCCAGATCCAATGGCCTTTCTTAAACCAGAGTATCTTCTTCTGGGTGCCTTAGTTTGGACATTTTTGTAGACTTAGAACTGTAAACCTGCAACTTAATAAATTCGCTTTTTAATACCCATTCCATTTCTGGTATATCGCATTCCAGTAGCTTTAGCAAACCAAAACATCACCTATAAGAGGTGATTAAAAATAGCAAATTTCCAGAGATAGAAAATAGATTAGGGCTATCAAGGGATGAAGGGAGAATGTAAGGTTGAGTGTTTGCAAGAAATTTTAAAAAATAATAAAAATTTTAAAACAATAAAAAAAATAATTTGAGAACATTAAGTCATAGTTTCAAAGGAACTATTTCCTGCCCCACAGTCATCCAAGAAGAAACCTGGGAGGGTGGTAAGCTAGGGGGACAACACAGCTCAGTCTGCTATAACACAATCACTGGTGTGATGCAGCCAGCTAGTTTAAACCAAAATCTTAATTTATAAATTCAAATTTTCAGCAAGTTTATTTAAATTAAGAGCTGGTTGACTTGTAGGGAAATTTTTTTTTGAAGTAATCTTTCCCAGCTTATATTGCCATTCATGCATTGGTTTGTACAAAGAAAAAAAAAAAGATGAATGAGAACACTGAAATTTGTCAATAAAAGGAAGTGTTCTGGTTTGCTAGCTGCCAGAATGTGATATACCAGAAATGGAATGGCTTTTTAAAAAGGGGAATTTGTTAAGTTGCAAGTTTACAGTTTTAAGGCCACAAAAATGCCCAAATTAAAGCAAGGATATAAAAATTCCAATCTAAGGTTTCCAGCAAAAGATGCCTGGGTTCAAGAAGGCTGATGACATTCAGGGTTTCTCTCTCAACTGGAAAGGCACATGATGAACATGGTGGCACATGCTAGTTTTTTTTCCAGGCTTCTCATTTCATAATACTGGGGACATTTTATTTCTTCATTTCCAAAGGTCTCTGGCTGATTCTCATTGGCTCTCATTGGCCCTCTCATGGCTCGGCTATAGTCTCCAAAATGCATCCTCTTTCAAAGGATTCCAGTAAGCTAATCAAGACCCCACTTTGAATGGGTGGAGTCACATCTCCATCTAATAAAAAAGTTAATACCCACAATTGGATGTGTCAATGGAGATAACCTAATAAAGTCTTCAACATACAGTACTGAAAAAAGGTTTAAAAATGGCTGCCTCCACAAGATTGAATTAGATTAAAGCATGGCTTTCCCAGAGTATATAATCCTTTCAGATCAGCACAGGAAGTATGCAAAGATTTTGTTGCCATTGTTATTATTTCATTAACACTGAGAGTAAAATAACTCACTGAATATTCACATAAAGACCTCTAAAGGAGATATTTTCACAAAATCATTTTCCCCGCCCAACCACCATTTGATATTGATTAAACATACCACTGGCCATTTAATTTCCTAAAAATGTAATATGCCTATGTTCATTCACCAGTTGTCTTATTTATGACAAAACACACACACACACACACACATACACACACACACACACACATTATGTCAGAGAGAAGTAGGGCATGGGAAACAAAGAGTGGGATAATACTACACACCAATCAGAATGCCCAAAATCCAAAACACTGACAATACAAAATTCTGGCAAGAATGGGGAGCAATAGAACACTCATTTGTTGCCAGTGTAAATCCAAAATAGTACAGTCACTTTGGAAGATAGTTTGGCAGTATCTTCCAAAGCTAAACATATAATCCAGGATTCATGCTCCTAGGTTTTTACCCAAATGAGTTGAAGACTTATGTCCATGCAAAAATCTACATGCAAATATTCATAGCAGGTTTATTGGTAATTGCCAAAACTTGGGTCTATCAAGTGTCCTTCAGTAGGTGAATGACTAAACAAACTGAGGTAAATCCACACATACACACAATGTAACATTATCCAGTGACAAAATGAAATGAATTGTTAAGCCATGAAAAGACAAGGAGGAATCTTAAATGCATATTGCTGAGTGAAAGAAGTCTGTTTGAAAAGTCTACATACCATATGGTCCCAATTTTATGATATTCTAGAAAAGACAAAACCATAGAGAAAACTAAAAGTTCAATGATACCAGAGGTCTGGAATGAGCGGTGGGGGATTGGGGGATGGGTTAGGGATGCATAGTTGGAACCCAGAGTAATTTTAGGGCAAGAAAATTCTTCTGCATGATTCTGTAATACTGGATACATAATATTAAGTATTCGTTCAAACCCATAAAACTGTGCCACACTAAGCATTAGCCTTAATCTAAACTATTTGACTTTAGCTGATAATAATGCAATAATTGGTTCATCAGTTGTGACAAATGTGTCAGACCAATGTAAGATATTAATAGGAGGGCAACTGTGGAAATGCGCACTATGTGGGCACTCCCCTGTACTGTCTGCTTGATTTTTCTGTATACCTAAAATTCCTCTAAAATAAAATCTATTAATTTGTTTTAAAATCAGAGGTTTGGAGGGTGAAATACAAGAACAGAGAAAACTACAATACTGTAGCCAATATGTGTCTTATTCTGAGAAGTGTATTTTTGTCTGTGGGAGCATGTTTATGGAATAAAGTAGCAGGCTACCTTTTTAATAGATGCCTCCCGTCTGCTGTTGGAGTACATCAATTAAATCATCATTTTACATTTCCAAGTGTGCAGATGCTTGTTACATGGATTGCCTTCTCATCAAATAGGGATCTGATAGGCCTCCATGGCAAACCCCTCCATTCACAACAGTCTTTTATTAGGCTATTGAGCAGTATATGTTGTCCAATTTTAACTTCACCATAGAAACATGCAGCCCTACCACCTAATTAACAGGATTATTATCCTCATTCTTCACTCCTTCTTTGTAGTCTCCCCAAGTTGGTACTTTATAGTAGAGGTGCCAGGTATACACAAAGGAGCACTAAGCAGCACTAAGGGTAATCAAAGGAGGCAGCTATCATGGAGAGAGATGAGTATTCCCTCCCTCATTTAACTATGCCCTAAATAATATTCTAAGCAACTGATTAACAAGTCTCCAAAAGATGTAGCAACTAGAAACCCAGTAACACTCCAAACTCAGGTGCCATTTTGAACATTGTGTTATGGTTACAGAACCAGTACATCTTGAAATAATAGAAAGATTATAGATTTGATTGTGAATCCTGCATTTTCTACTTGAAGCTCTGACATTGGAAAAGATGCCTAATATCTCCCAGACTGAATTTCAGATTCAATAAAACAGTGATAAATAAATATTTATCTTGCAGGATTATCGGAATTATTGGAAATGTATACGGTTTTATGCCTGTTGCATAATAGTGATAGACTAATAGGTAGCTACTATAAGACACTTTTTCCAGTTATCTATTGCAGCATAATAAACCCCAGCTGCAAAATTTAGTGGCTCAAAACAACAGCTATCACTTATTATCCCACATGGTTTTTAGGGGTCATGGATTTGGGAGTGGCATAGCTGGGTGGTTCCAGTTTAACATATCCCATGAAGTTTCAATCTGAGGATTGGCAAGATCACCCCAAAGTCTTCTTCACTTACAAGGCTGGCCTATGAGGATTTAAACACTGGACATTTGTGGTAGCCATGGGAATGTGTTATTCAGATCATTTACAAGAGAAACAGCTATGAGGATCCCAAAGGGCTACCCTCAAAAGCCAGGCTTCCCCTGGGCTGCTTTTAACCAATGAGTATACACGGAAGTGTATATTAGTGCCAGCCTATTCCTGTCAATGCAAGGTTCTTCCAGTGGGAAAACTCTTCCAATGAGCAGACTTTGCTCAGGGCTTGCCCACCGACTTGACTAAGCCTTTATCAGAACTATGCTGTGGTCGGAAACACACCCTAACTAATTCTCCTTCCTTCTATCCTTTCACATATTCATAATAGCTTGAAGTCTCTTCCAGCCTACTCCACCTTTATCCTTCACAGCCATTTCCTCTAATAAATGCCTTACATGTCTAATCCCTTCTTGGCCTCTGCTTCATAGAGGACCGAAATGACACAGGTAATGCCAAAGAAAACAGGTGGATATAGGGCTTGGGGACTGATTCAATGACTACCCATCTTGCAAAGACAATCCCATCCTGAGTGATGTGAGACATAAGATGATTATCCAACTGCTCAATATTTCACCAGCAGTAACCTTGGAAAACATCAAAGTGGAGAAGAATGCCCTTGTTCAAATGATAATTAAGGCATTTGAAAGATACAGGGTAAGAAATGCCTAGAAGAACACTGAATTTATTTGGTTATAGTTCAATTGTATCATGCCTTGCAGAGGGCTAAAGAGATTCTGAGGGACTTTAAACAGTTAAAATTAAGTGTAAGAATCTGAGGGCCTCTTCGGGAAATATGGAATGAAGACAGGATGGACAGTCCTGAGAAATGTCAATATCTCATTGCAGCATAGATGTATGATAGGATATATTGGAAATTATAGTTTTCCACTGGCCACAATTCACATTCTTCCTACATACAAAACACACTCATATCCTTTCTCAAGTCCCCAAGTCCCATCCATTTTAGAATCATCTCAAGGCTCAGACTCTTGTTATCTAAATGAAGTCCTTCCTGGCATGGATATGATGTCTTAGGTGCAGTTCCTCAGGTAAATCTCCTAAAGCACTCTCTGTCACAATTTGAAGAGAACTAAATAACATGTTAACTCTCCATACAATAGTCATAGTAGATATTCCCAATTATAAAGGAGGAGACTAGAAATATATAGCAATTGCTGGTTGTTGAGTCTGGACTTTAATTTTACCTATTTACTGTCAGCCTATTACTATTTCATGGAAGAAGACATGAGACTACCTGGACAGAGACAAAAGTCCTTATTACTCACAGCAAAGAAGGAAAATGAACATCAGCATATTTGCATCAGTTCCCTTGCCCACATGTCCCTTAGGGGTTATGTGACATGACCCAAATGGATATTATGCACAGTGGGTTTGCATCACAGCTGAGGAATGATAAAATTGGGGAGCCTATCACTTTTATAATAAGAAGTAAACAAGACTATTTTGCTCCAGAAGGAGACTTTTCCTCATTCCTCAAGGTTATTCACTACAAACATGACCCTGAGAAATGGCCCAAGTAAACAGCAGCATAGCTTTCCATTCTTTCCACATCCACCAAGACATGTAGGAATGCAAGAGACCCAAGGGCAATGCATCTTACAATTTTTGTCCACAGCAATTCTGCAATTTGTCAGTGTAAATATTACTACTTCTTTCGTACTCAGTCCTATTCTCTATTTGATGTGCCACTGAGCTACAACTTCTGATTCATGAGTTCACACTTTCATGTCAACTTTTTTAACCATAAAAGGGGATTATGTCTGCAACTGTGTAGACTCATCAGCCTTTGCCTTGCCCATACAAATTTGGGAAGGGGAGCCAAGAGTGTTGTATTAGTTTGTCAAGCTGCCAGAATGCAATATGCCAGAAATGGAATGGTTCTTAAAGGGGGATTTATTAGTTACAAGTTCACAGCAAATGTCCAAATCAAGGCACCAACAAGAGGTTACTTTCACTTGAGAAAGTTTGATGCCATCCAGAACACCTTTATCAGTTGAGAAGACACATAGCTGGTGTCTGCTGGTCATTGTTTCCAGTTCTGTTGCTTCCAGCTTCTTAGGCCACTAGTCAATTTAGTTCCTCCAGGACACAACTCTGGGTTCTGACTTTCTTAGCATCTCATGAGAAGGCACATGGTGACATCTTCCAGGCTCTGTCCAGGTCTAAGCATCTGCTGTTTCTGTCAGCACTCCAAGCATCTCCAAATATCCATGTCTCTGTCAGCACTGAATCAATTTTCTCCATGTATCTGCATATAAAGTTTCTCCAAAATGTTTCCTTGTTTAAAGGACTCCAGTAAACTAATCAAGACTCACTTTGAATGGGTGGAGTCACATTTCCATTCATCAAAAGACCACACCCACAATTGGGCATGCCAATCTCCATGGAGATAATCTAATTAAAAGTTTGACCTACAATGTTGTATCTGGATTAAAAGAATGGCTATCCCCACAAGATTGGACAGGATTAAAACATGGCTTTTCTGGGGTACATAGTAGTTTCAAACCAACACAGGTGTATTTTCATTTCGTATTGTTTCTACTTATTTTTGTTCAAGTTGACATTCCTCATATCAGATATTCTCTTAAAAACATTGTGGGTCTTCTAAAACTCTTACTGTGGTTTACTTTGTTCAACAAAATCCTCAACCACAAACCTTTGAAATAAACCTTTTTCTACTTTGGTCTCCCTTACCTGTGGGACAATACTCTTAAGAGTCTAAAAAGCCCTATTTGTTTGATGAAGCAGATCTGTAAAACATACCTTTAAATTTACTTAGAGGGTATTTTGTCCATCTTAAAATTTCTAATTTTAATCTTAAAATTTCTAATGTTGCCCTGTCTTTAATTTTTCTAAGATCTTAATAAAGGTTCTTATAACCTCAACCAGGATTTGATCTTTGTGCTCCCTTCACAGCTTAAGAGACCTTTGATGGCTCTAAAAACCATTATGGACATTTACATTTCTTTCAAATTTCATTTGAAAGTTAAGTAATTTGTTCTTTAGTTCATTGCTTTCCTCTCTCATTTTATCATCCGTAACTAGAAGAAACAAGGTGGTACCTTCAGCACTCTGCCTAGAAATATCCTTAGCTAGACCACAATATTTATTTGGTACATTTTTCTATTTACTATACTAAAGTAGCAAAAGTTTTGCTAACTTTTCTTCCTCTCTATGTCTAGGGTCTCCTTTTCACCAGCATTCAATAACATTCTCCTTACTTTCCTTTAGCTCCTTCTGACAGCCTCCTTGAGGTTATTTGGCCTCCACTGACACCCCTTAAATCTATCTAGTCTCTTCCTAAAAGTCTCCTCAAGATCCCTCTACTTTACTTACTGGTCCTAAAGCTATTGTCATAAGTTTTATGTTTTTGCTTTGGCAGTAGCTTAGTATCTTAGTCTGCCAGGGCTACTATGATAAATATGACATACTGGTTGGCTTAACACAATGGGAATTTATTGACTTAAGATTAGGGAGGCCAGAAGTCCAAATTCAAGGCCTGAGAAGGATCATGTTTTATCGCTGAAATTTTTAGCATTCAGATGCTGGCTTGCCACAATTCTTGGGGTTCCTTGACTTGCCTCTCTGCTACCATCACATGGCAATATGGCAATCTCTCTTTCCTTTTGTTTACTCTTCCACTTAATGCTGATTTATGGCTTCTGACTTCTCTGGCACCATCTGAATTTCCTCTCTTAATAAGGCCTCTAGTCATTCAGATTAAGGCCTACTCTCTTTCATTATGGCCACACATAAATTTCAGAAGGTCCGATTCACAAATGAGTCAATATTTTAACTGCTAAAACATTTTGAAGGAGTCTTATTTACAAATGAGTTCACCGACACAGAAGTATAGATTAAAGTTTAAAATGGTTGGGGTACATAATTCAATCTACCATGCCCCACCTCCAGATACTGAATTCAGTTCTGGTTACTACTGCTGCTTAACAAATGACCCCAAATTTTAAAACAGCAAAAATCATTTTATTATCTGCCATGGTTTCTGTGGGTCAGGAATCTGGAATGGGTTCAGTTTGGTATTTCTGGCTTGGCTTTGCTCATTTGGTTGCAATGGACCATCTAAATCAGAACACTAAAAGCTGAAGCAGCTAGGTTCTAGCCAAGTATCTCTCTCTTTTTGTATCCTGAGGGCTCCTCCATTTGGTCTTTGCTTGAGGATCAGTTTGGGCTTTCTAACAACAACAGCCGCCTCAGGGTAAAATGGGACTACTTATTTACTGACTTGGTACTATTTATATAGTGACTCCAAAACTAATGTTCCAATGAGTAATGTGGAAGTTTCAATGTCTTTCTATTTTATGTAGCCTTAGAAATCATGCAGTAACTTTTCTACTGCATTCCATTGGTTGCAAGCAATAATAAATGCACTCACATTGCAGGGGAAAGAAATTAGACTCAAGCTATAATGAGAAGGTTCCAGGAATCTATGGGAGTTGGGAGACACTCTTGCAATCATCTTTGGAAAATAAAATCTGACATAAGTGTCTGATTGTGGGGAATCTCATTTTCTGGGCCAAGTTCAGCAATTTTTAAATTTAGACTAGTTTTAAATTTCATTGCTAAAATTAGTCCAGAGTTATTTTACAAGTAATTTTCTCAAACAATAGTTAAAACTATCAAAACTGAAATAAAATTACTCAAAAATAAAACAGAATTCATGTAAGGTTATCACTATTATAAAATCACTCCCATTCACTTGGATACTTAGAGAACAAGGGGCAGAATTAAAGCTAGCTATCACGTAATTGCACATATAATAAAGCCAGTTTTGTCTGTGCCAAAGTCAGATAGGATGTGCCTCTCATAAGTTTTGATGTGGGAAATATTGAAAACTGCTATTGTAGCCAACAGGGAGTCATGGAAAAGGTGAATGTTGATGTCAATTCCTGCCTTCCAACCTTAACTGAGATCTTATTGAGATAAATAGGAGTCTTTCTGCCTTTTTGCTACCATTTCTGCAATTCAACAAATCATTTCAGCTCATCCTTTTTTTCTGTTTTTGATTGCCAGGGCTGCTATGAAAACTACCACACATTGGTTGGCTTAAATAATAAGAATTTATTGGCACACAATTTAAGAGGCTAAAAATCCAAAATCAAGGAGTCAAAGTCTGTAGCTTTCTGGTGATGGCAAGTCTCCATCACATAGCTCACTTGCTCTCTCTGCATTCTCCTTTTTCTTGCTTCTATGATGTCTGGCTTCTATTAGCTGACTGTGTCCAAATTTCCTCTGCTTATATGGACCCCAGTTATACAGATTAAGAGCCACTCTCATTCAAATTGGCCTAATATAGATAGGACCTTTGAAGATCTTATTCACAAATGAGTCCACACCTTAATTAACATCTTCAAAGGCCCTATTTACGAATGGGTTCAAACCAACAGGAATGGAGGTTGGAGCTTGAACATGTCTTTAGGAGGGAAATGATTCCATCTGCCACAGTTTTCTACCCAAGTTAACAATATCACCACTAACCAGTCACCCAAGCCAGTTATAACTTCAGAGCTAACCCAATTTCTCCAATTCTTCACCCCCTTAGAAATCTGTCCTCAAACTTTGCACATTCTGCATCTAAAATGTCTCTTCCAACTTCATTGCACTATGTCAGTCCATCATCATCCTTTACTTAAATGATTTCAATGACCATCTAATTTGTCCTCTAACCTCTATTCGACATTCTTCAATTAATCCTCCGTGTTAATTCCTTTATTTTTTTCTTAATTATGGAGTGGATAAAGAATGCTCCCCATTACCTGACACCAGTGAAATGGAAACATCTCATTTCATTTTATACATCTTAAAGCACAAAATCCATAAGCCCATTCTAAGGGTTAAAGACAGTGTGTTTGCTGTGGAGGAGAAAATGGAGGTTGACATCATCACATTATAGCTAGTTCAACATTTTCATCCTAAATATGGCAGAAGGGACTAAATAAAATATAGTTTATGAGGTTGAATCCCAGATTGATGATATGTATAAAATTTCAACCTTATTTCTCCCTGTACTACTAATCAACTTTACCAGAATTTTATAATTTTATTTGTTAAGGAACACCTCTTTTTTTTTTTTTTTGCATGGGCAGGCGCAGGGAAAGAAACACTTTTGCTCATCTGTAGAGTGTCCAGTTTTCCCATATTAATAATATATTATCACCCTATAAAAATCTTTGCTAATATTTGTGTTTAAATATCCAAAGATGATTATCTCTTTTGGGTGATAAGTTAGCACATAAAACAAAAAATCATCATGCTGTTGAGCCCCTTTCACAATCTGATCCAGGTTAACTTTGTATTCCATTCCTCATACAGAAAGCCTGTCATGTTCTAACTCAAATGAACTTTTGACCATTTCTCAAACCCAGTATAGAAATTCTTCAACTCTCTGCATTTGCTTATACTATTATTGCCGCTATTAATCTACTTTTACCTCACCAGTGACTGACATGATTCTACTTACCTTACTAAAGACTTTGCTGATGAGCCAGGCTCAGTTAATTGAACATTTTCTTACCATGAAATACCAGAATTTTTAGTCACTTCATCAGGTATGCAACATAGACCTAAAGTGCTATAAATATTAAACATAATGTCCGGAGACCTGCCCTGGGGGTATTTTGAGTGTCAAATTGAAAATCTTCTAGTTCTGGGAAACCCACTTGATGCCTTAATTTGGACATTTTCATGGCCTTAGGACTGCAAATTTGTAGACTAATAAACTCCTATTGTTAAAAGTCAGTCTATTTCTAGTATATTATATTTCAGCAGCTTTAGCAAAACAGATTTTGGTATCAGAAGAGCGGGATGCTGTAATTTGCAAATACCAGAAAAATGCTGGAACAGTTTTATAAATGAATAAGGGAAAGATTCTGGAAGAATTGTGAGATGTTTGATAGAAAAGTCCTTGATTGCTTTGAAGAGGCTATTGGTAAAAATATAGATGCTAAAGGTACTTCTGATGAGGCCTGAGACAGAAATGAATATGTAATTGCCAACTGGAAGAATTGGTTTGTCAATGCTGCCAGAAATGTAATACACCAGAAATGGAGTTGCTTTTAAAAAGGGAATTTATTAAGTTGCAAGTTTGTAGTTCTAAGGCCATAAAAATGTCCAAGCTAAGGCATCCAGAGACAGATCCCTTGACTCAAGAAAGGCCAAATGGGTCCAGAACACCTCTATCAGCTGGGAAGACACATGGCTGGCATCTGCTACGATCTTTGGGTTCTGGTTTCAAACAGCTGCCTCAGGGACATTTACTTTCAGCATCTCCAAACAGCTGGGTCTCATGTTGGCTCTGTCAGCTCTGTCAACTCTGAAACTTTTCCCAAAATGGTTCCCTCTTAAAGGATTCCAATAGGTGATTCACCATGAATGGGTGGAAATATATCTCCATGGAAACAACTTAGTCAAAAGATCTCACCCTAAAATACTGAATCAGGATTAAAGGACAATGGCTTTTCTAGAATACACAACAGTTTCAACCTGGCACAGCACTCTTGTTTTAAAGTGGCAGAGAATTTCACAAAATTGAGTCCTGATGTCAAATGAAAGGCAGAATTTGGAAGTGACAAACTTGGATATCTAGTTGGGGAAATTTCCAAATTAAATGTGAAAAATTCAGCCTGGCATCTCCTTGCAGCTTATAGTAAAATGCAAAAGTAAGGAGATAAGCTGAGAACTGAACTCTTGGGTACAAAGAAAGCAGAAATCAATAGTTTGGAAAATTCGTAGCTTTCTGGAAGTGAGTCCCCAGAGACTACTGCCCCAAGTGAGGATTTAACCAAACATGGAACCAGGCAGCCATTTCAATACAAGTCAGGATTGGAAATGCAGTTATCCAGAAAAGATCTGTGGAAAGTGCTATTGACTGTCAGTTCAGACCCTTGTGTCCTGCATGAGAAACTGATGAGTTTTTTGAGAAATTTGTATGAATGGAACCACTGCCAACCTGGACTAAAAGAGACAGAAAAGGTACACGTTGAAAAAAAATGAGGTATAAAACCAAGAAACCTCAGGCCTGGAGAGTGGACCTACCCATGCACATGGAAAAGGTGAATTTGGACTGGAGTTTGAAGAGGGCAGACCTTCCTCCCCATTGTCCAAGAAGAATGCTGCTGCTCCTGGATTCAGAGAGGGTAAAGTACATTCCCTAGGACTGCAGAGAGTCTTGCCATAAGCCCACTGTTCGGAGTGAGCTTGAGCCCCAGGGATGGCAGAGAGTCTAACTTCAAGCAGCCCTGATGCTTGAAGACGATGGAACAGAGGTCATGGCTATCTCCCTAGTATCTAAAGATGTTGGAGTCCTCACTCCAGTGTTTGAAGAAAACAGGGCTGCTGCCGTAAACACTTGGAATGGGTGGGACTGCTGCTCTTTCAAGCCCCAAGGATGAAATGTCATTCTGTAGATGACTTTCAGACCTGGAAATCCGGTGAAGTATGCCTTGAAAGTTTTCAGAACTGTTTGGGTCTGGTGACCCCTGTTTTTCTTCAAACTTCTCCCTACGGGAATAGGAACATTTATCCTACGACTGTCCCTCCTTTGTATATTGGAAGCTGTCATAGGAAATTTTGTCTTAGGACAGACCATCCCTGTAGCTGATTTTGATGAGACTTTGTACTTAATTTTGTTACTGAAATGATTTCAGCTTTTGTGATGTTGTGATGGAATTAATTGATTTTGAATATGGAAAGAATATGTCTTTTGGGGGTCCAAAGAGTGGAGTGTGCTGGTTTGAAGCTGTTAAAATGGCATGTTCTTTAATACCATTCCTGTGAGTATAGAACCGTTGTGGGTGGGACCTTTTGATTAAGTTGTTTCAATGAGATGTGACTACATAGTTGAGATATGACTGTGTAAAATATAATCTAACATGAAATACATAAGGATAAACTGCTCCTTAAAATTATTGTTTTTATAAACCACATTTTATAATTGAAACTGCTAAAAATCAGGGAGGATCAACAGTACCCAGCAACAAATATCTAATAATTAGTAGATCCAGGGCTGAAGTCAGATCTGACTCCAAATTTTTACATTCTCTTCATTATACCACATTGCTACTAACTTGTAATACATGTCAATGAATTACCCAGTTAAACTGGACAAAGGTGAATATACTTTCAAGAGTAGTCAAAGGAGGACAGAGAATTGTGGCAATTCAGAGCAAAGCAAGAAATAGCTTGAGTATTACATGACACCATGATTAAAGCACATGGCTGATCCCTGATCTGGGAAAGGTAGAAGGCTGAGGTATTTGGTTTTGCCAGCTTTTCATCCAAGACCAAGTAAAATTCACCAGTGGGCACTAAGTGGTAAAGAGATAGATGCTTTTCAGAAGGAGATGCAGTCACCGAAGTAAATAGTTTATATTGTGGAGGTTACCTCTAATATGTGCAATGCTAGAGTTTTGGAATAAAAAATAATTTAGCTTCACACCAATGCTACAAACTTAATAAAAAAAAAAAAGGAGGCTCGGAAGGCAGCGACTGTGGAAGAGAATAAAAATGTGCTTTTTTTCTGATGCCTAAAGACAACTGTTATTACAGAATAAAAAATAAATAAAATATAAAACTTTACAAAAGCTGAAATTCTTCTGCAAGACATGGACGATTTCAGTACTGTTCTAGTTAGCACGGTTCTGTGTCGAGGCACAATTCGACAGAGCAGACAAGATAACAAGAAGGACAAAGTTATGAAAAAAAAAAGGCAATGACTATTCAGACCCTTTGGGTTTAACCCAATCTTTTGGGTGAAATAATCATAGTTAAACTGTCAACATATGCACACAACTAATTTGTGACATATCATAATAAAAATAAAAGAGGAAGGTAAAACAAAGATAGCATACAATGTTGAGAGCATTATGGTGCAGCTAAATATAGCAAACTATTTAATTTGGGCAAAAGAGAAAGAAAAAAAGAATTTTGGTGAATGTCAAATCTACTAGAGTATTCCTAGGCTGTAAAATGAGAAATATCACACAAGTTTACAGACGATTATTGAGGTAGTCTAAAATAACTTTATGAAGAGTCAGAGTCTCACTTGACAACGGCTGGAAACAATTAAACTAAAATAAAAGAATTCTGGTATTTACATTGCAAAACTTTTCCATGAGGAGGAAGGCATTATTCTATTCATTTGCATAGCAGCTCTAAATATTTTAACCTAAAGGAAGTACTTTTAACCTATAAGAAACAATCTAATTTATATACTTCCTGGCTTACAAGTATGGTCCTCAACTTCTGGAAGTTACATAATGCCTCTGCTGAAGAAGAGAATATAGGGCAGGCAAGGTGTACATATGGGGAATTTACTGCCCTGTTTCAGTCAGGCAACAAGGGACTATCATTGCTGCATCTTGAAAAAGCACCATTGATAAACCATGGTCCTAGAGTCGAATCTCTCTGTTCTCTAATACACTGCCAACAACCCATCATATCTTGGTTTTATAAAGAGAAGACGAAGACTGTGAAAGAGAATGAGTCTAAGTATGTACATTTTTACATTTTAGTATTTTACATGTCACTTAGTGAGTAAATGGAATGCTAAATGGAATCATCTGCCCTCCCACACTACTTCTCACTTCACAGTGTGGTCCATTCATTTTTCTGTGTTCAGAAAAGGGCTCTAGAAAATGGCATAAAATGTTCTGGAAGCAACTCACCTATATTCTGTTCAGATGCACTTCAAGAAGCAGGAGACAGACACAATTTTCAGCATCATTCACATGATAGCGGAAACTAACAGCTACATTAAGGACCAAGAGGAGTTGGTTAATTAAAAGACTATCTAATAGATCATCTTCTCTATGAACAAGAATCTTGCTGTCATGACAAAGATGCTCCAAAAATGGAGATACTTCCTTAGCTAATCCTCTTTCTTCCTTTAAATTAGCTCTTTGATGGTTATTACCACAACTTTGATGTATCCTGTGGAGAGGTAGAATAATACAGAGGTGGGTTATGAGTGTGAATTCTGGAATAAGAACACTGTGGCTCAAGTCAGGACTCAAGCATTCCACTTTCTAACAGCAATACTTCACGTATGTGGTTCAATTAATTCCTCTGTTTATTTTTAATTGTTTTGTTTTAATGTTTGAAAGAGTAATAATCATGTCTTTCTCTTAGAGTTCATTAACAATAGATTTAAAAGATCCATTTGGAATGCTTAGCGTCTTGTCTAAAATAAGTGTTTAATAAAAGTTAATTGTTTTTTATTACTCTTATTCACAAAACCACTTGCTGCCTTACCCAAAATTATCTCTGAATTATCTGTTTAAAAAATTATTTAAAATCTTTTAATATTTTCTTTGTTCTTGACAAGTCTGCTAGCTTAAGAATTTCATGGATTACTGAGCTATAAGAATTTTTTTTTCTTTCTCCTTTTACTGTATTGAGGACATGTCACACCTAATATGAAAAATTATAATTACTAATCAGTCACATGATACTCTACAATATAACGCTTCATCATCTAATTCTACCTAAGGGAAATGAGTTGAAATGATCTGATCTCTCTTTCTCTCTCTCTCTCTCTCATACTTCATTTCATTACTCAAGTGATTATACTCACTTCTGACCAGAATAAAATAGATCCAGCCAATAGACTCCATAGCCATCACTTAGTTTATATTGTCTGATACTTATGTGGAGAAAGAACACACATACACAAGAAAGATAACTAGGATGAATGAATGGAAATATAATGAAAATTCCAAGCCAGAGGTAAGAGAATAAATTCTACCCAAATGTAGAGGATGGCAAGATCTCAAGTTTTCTCTGAAAGACAGAAAAAAGCTGATGGTCAGTGAGTTCATGAACTTTCATAGATGTTCTCTGAATTAGTATAAGTCAAGAAAATCCATAGAAGTGACTTCTGGCATCTAAAACCACAACAGATGGCACAGCTTTCTATATGCTCATTAATGTGAGCTGATCTAAGCTTGCAGGTAATCAGTGTTATAAAGTGCTATACCCACAGAAGGCTTTCCAATATTGCAATGCTTATTTAGACAAATATCTTTTTATGAATAAAACATGGTTTGGTTTTGCTTTCTATGAAGCCACAATACCTTTTTCATAAGTTAGGAAAAGGATCTAGCAAGCTTTCAGACTCAAAAATACATAAATTGATTTATCAAAAAATACAAATATTACATCTTAAATATTTATTTTCCTCCTCAAATATTCCCTTAAACCTAATTCTGCATTCTGCTATTCCTCAACTGATTATTCACAAAAGAAAAATCTTCTTTCCCAGAAAACAGTTTGACATTTATGTTCATATCTTTTCATCTCCCTAAAGGAGCCAGATCTATTTACAGGCATCTCATTTAAGGAGTATTCTGATGTGATATGGATAGAATTAAGAATGAAGGAAATTGATCTGACCTAATTTATGTAACATAAGCCAAGTGGTTTATTATAGACAAATTCCCTCAACTGTGAGTTGTTGCCCACTAAAGGAAGTTTCAAATAAATGATTACATGAATAGGGAGATATAAAGATGTGGCAGACACAGGCATCACAATATTGATTTTATTTTTCCATCAGTATTTTGTACCCCTCTGTATTAGTCAGGGTTCTCTAGGGAAATGGAGCCAATAGGAGATATCTGTGAATAGTATGAAATTTTATAAAAGTGTCTCTTTCAACTGTGGTGATGCATGAGTCCAAATCCTGTAAGTCAGGCTGCAAGCTGGCACTTCAAAGAAGGTCTTCAACGAATTCCCCAGGAGAGGCTGTCTGGTTGAAGTAAAGACACAAGGTCTTTTTTCTGACTGCTGAAAGCCATCAACTGATTAGAATAAACACTTCTTATTGCTGAAGACACTCCCCTTAGCCAACTGCAGATGTAATCAGCCACGGATGCAATCAACGTCTGATAATTTAAGTCCATGACATGTCCTTGCAGCAATTGATAGGCCAGTGCTTGCTTGACTAGACAACAGGGCATCATTACCTGGCCAAGTTGACACATGAAACTGATCATCCCACCCTCCAACCAGAGGTGTCCAGGAGAAGTGACTCAAATGAAGATTACAAAAATATCTTTATCTGTAGCTGAAGAAGTTAACTTCTCACATCTAGAGATTGAGAGAGAATAAGAACCCAAACTTTAAAATATGTCAGCTAAAGGAACCTATCAATATTCAATCCTCTGCTCTACAAATTGAAATCTTCTCTGTCATAAATATTAAGCCATAATCTCCAAAATGTCAGTTAGAATGTATAAGAGATGAAGGCAGGCCACAGTGGCTCAGCAGGCAGAGTTCTCGCCTGCCATGCTGGAGACCCGGGTTCAATTTCCCATGCCTGCCCATTCAAAAAAAAATGTATAAGAGATGAGAAAAGTGAGGGCAGTCCAGGCAATGATACATCTTCTCTAGTTCTCACTTGTTTGGACTTGAATTAATGAGTTGTCACCTTGAATAATTTGTGCATGTATGTATTTATTTGTTCAAAAAAATTTATGGGAATATGGCATTATGGAGTCATGATGAATGGGCCAAGCTCCAGACATGGGGTTTGACCAGAGCTCTTAAAGTATGAGCTATGGACTAGCACCATTCCAGGTTAAGTTTAGGAAGTAAGAGTAAGCATTTAAAGATATTTTATAGAAATTTGACATGGCCAGACATTTTTACAAAGGTGTTTTACAAAGGTGCCAATCCTTAGAAAATTGTAAATTTAAAATATAATGTTGGTAATGATGATGAAAACTTGTCCATTCACCACATGAAAGTTTAAAGTTAGACAATCTAGATCCCACTCATGTCCCTGTTCAGAGTAGAAGACAAAAGAATGCACAGTCAAGATTTGGACTTTCTCTCAAGTCTGATCTAACACTGTGAGTGTGAATGATGTTTATCTGCATTAAAATCATGGGCACTGGAGGCAGAAAGACTTAGATTGGAATCCTTATTAGCAATGAAACTTTGGACAGTCCATTAGACCTGGCAAGGGGACCCCTGCTCTGGGAATATACCTGGGTTCCCTGCAATTTGAGTATCTTCCTTTAAATCATTTAAGAGTCCTATAGTGCCAGCTGCCAACCAGAGCAGAAATTTCTTCCAGTAGAGTGTCTCATGCTGAGACCAGTCCATGTGGGCCCCAGTCACCACAATCTCCCACCTCAAAGTTCCCTATTCCATCTTCAAGCCCATTTCTCCCCTTCAGGGGACTTTCCAATCCTCTACCTAAACCGCATCCCATTTCCCATCCATGGCATGCACCAGATGCCTTGAGGAGCCCCAGAACACTTGCCTATGGTTCCTCCTGCAGCCTAATGGTTGGTCTGGTTGCAGGAGGCCAGTCTGACAAGTGATTGCTTCTGATGGCTGGTGCCAGAAAGCTGCAGGTTTGGGGTGTTTCAAAGGGACCCTGAAAAAAGTGTTTGCCCCTCCGTACACACACACACGCACACACACGCACACACATATACATACCACTGTAGGAGGTAGCCTTAATTTTGAGCAACTTATTCAATCTTTCTAAACTTCCATTTCGTCATTGGTTAAGTAAAAAATAATACTTACATGACAATATTGTTCTGAGAATTAAATTTCATAAAAAATGTAAAGTACCCATTATAGTGCCTAATCCAATATAAGTCCCCAATTTAAAAAGCTGTTAATATTTTAAAAATAAAATTTATGTGAACTGAACTGTACACTAGAAAAGCAGTTTTATCTGGTGGTGTTTATTTTATTTAAACAGTAAGACAAATAGAATACAAATTTTACTTGAACAGTATTTTGTACTTCAGCCACAATTTATAATACCCTATTTTTTAAGATATAGGTTAGATTGAATAGCAATTTAATATATTTTTGCAATTATATTAGGTTGCATGTCAGTTTTCATCAAAGTATACATAGTCATTCATTCTTTAGCAAACATTTAATTATCAACTTCTACATGCCTGACATTGTGCCAAAGTTCTCATCAGTAAAATTATAATATTAAATATTGACACTGGTTAACTGCCTTAGAATTTATTTAGTAAAAGTAGATGTTTTTATTATTCCTATTTTGTAGATGAGGACACTAATTCTTAGAGAAGTTACATTGCTTTGCCCCAAATCACTCAGCTAGGAATTAGTGGAATACAGATTAAAATCTACATCTGCTGACCCAAAATAAGTAGATCTCACAGTTCAGAAAGCAGCCTGTGTATAATTAAGCCTGTCTTCTCCAAATAAAAATCATATTCTTCAACATGTTCTGGATTTTCATAGTAAGAAAAACTTATTCTGGCAATAGAAGTTGCAGGTGAGCACTATCTACAACCTTGCTTCTCAAAACGTGGCCCACAGAGCAGCAGCATGAGTATCACCTGAGAGCCCCTTGGAAATGTAGAATCTCAAGACTCACCCCATATTACCGAGTCAGAATCTGCATTTTAACATGATTCTCAATGGATTCGGCTGCACTTTAAAGTTTGAGGAGTGTTGGCCTTACTCCCTGATAGCTACATTTTCGACCTGTTTCTGATTCCCAAGTGTATTAGTCAAGGTTCTCTGGGGAAACAGAATCAAAAGAAATGTCAATAAATATTATGAAAGTGCCTCATGGGTTTACACAAGTCCAAATTCCATAGGGTAGGCTGCAGGCTGGTAACCCAGATGAACGTTTCCGATGAATTCCCCAAGAGAAGCTGGTTGGCTAAAGTAGAGATGGAAATGCTCTCTTCTGACTGCTGAATTATCACTTCTCCCTTTAAAACATCCAACTGATTGGATTAAACATCTTTCATTGCTGAAGACACTCTCCTTAGTTGACTGTAGATGTAATCAGCCGTAGAGGCAATCAACTTACTGATGATTTAAGTCTATGAAATATCCTGACAGTAACAGTCAGGCCAGTGCTTGCCTGACCAGACAACTGGGCATGGTTACCTGGCCAAGCTGACACATGAGCCTAACCATTACACCAAGCCTCAGTTTACCAAATCTTTCATCTACCTTAGAGACTTAAAGTTAGCGTTCAGTAGGCTTGAGTTCTGTGGGAACTTTCACAAGAAATGTACACATTTGTTGATACGCATAGTAGCTGCCCAATAAGTATTAATTCCATCACTTCCCTTTCAGCCTTTATATCACCTTCATCCACCATCCTAACTTGCTCAGTCCTCATTTCTTTGTCCTAGTCCTGATTACAGCTCTTCCATCCTGATACCTTGGCCTCCTTTCCTGTCTTCAGATGGCTGGGTGTGGTGTGCCCTTTCCATCCCTCTCCAGATTCCTGGCACACAAGCAGGGATGTTGCAAATTAATTACTGAGCAAAGTCTGTTTCATTTTGGTTTGTTTTGTTTCATTCCTTTGGTCTGTATGCCTCCAGGTGGGGCATGTACTCTCAAATGGCCATATGCCATTACTCACCCTTTGTCTTACTCTGGTCACATTCACAGAAGCCTGTTTCTTGTCAAGGTCTTATAGACATTTTGAGTTGGGGAGCTTTTATATTTCTACCCCTTTTGTTTTTATCCTCATAGAAGATTGAGGAATAGATGAGTAAACAGTTTAGCTCCTTGGCTAATGACAAACAGAAGTCCCTTTGCTTAGACAGTTGCCCTCTGCTCACTTTACCCACCAACCTTGATTCAGGGCCATTCAAAATCCCTGTGCTGACTTTTTTGTGTAGTGTCTGGAGTATTGCCAAGAATAATTAAAATGTTTCATATTGTAAAGAATGATCTTGAAGCATTAAATGCTCTTCCTCACGTGAAAGTCCCCTTTTCAGATGCCCTTTATATAGCATTAATCTCACTCACCTGAAAATACATCATGGACATCATTGTGCAAGTCCTATGATCCAGGACGGGCATCAGGGAAGGCCTCCCAGAGGAAGGGAGACCTAAATAGAGTCATAAAAGTGAGTAGGAAGTAGCTTTACTAAGATAAGCAACTGAAAAAAAAACTTAGAGTTTTTTGAGGAAATGGC
The DNA here is from genome assembly GCF_023851605.1 of Tamandua tetradactyla. Lineage (NCBI taxonomy): Eukaryota > Metazoa > Chordata > Mammalia > Pilosa > Myrmecophagidae > Tamandua > Tamandua tetradactyla. The sequence goes on along the minus strand of NC_135331.1, from coordinate 180,702,950 downwards.
AAAGTTCATGATAAAGTTCATGGCTAAAGAATTAAACACTGCCTTATAGGATGGAGGATAATGTGGAAAATGAGGAACCTGGATATTTAAGTTAGGTCCAGATCTTTAGTGACCATATGAAAAAGTTTATACTTTATTCTAGAAACAATGGGGGATCCACTGTTGGCTTCTAAATAGAAAGTATTGAGATCTGGTTAACATTTCAGAAGATCACCTAAGAGGTTATTATAGTAACCCAAGGAAAAGAGGATGATGGTCTGGACTAGATAGATGGCAGTGAGGATGGAGATAAATGAATGGAGTTGGAGATATTTAAAAGGCGGAGTCAACAGTGACTCTCAGAGGAAGAGTTGAGTAAGGATGACCAAGGTTCTGGCTAGAATCACCATGTACAAATGGTGGTAGAATTAACTGAGGTCAGTATCTCAACCCAAAAATATCAACCATAAAAGAAAAATGGGACATATTGAACTTCATAAAAATCTAAATTTTTTGTTCTTTGAAAAACAGTGTTAAGAAAATGAAAAGACAAGCCACAGACTGGAAGAAAATACTATATTACTATATACACATATACATATTTCTAAAATATATAAATAATTCTTACAATTCAATAATGCAAACAAGTCAAAAAACTGGTAAAGATTTGCACAGGCATTCCAACAGTAAAACACGCAGTGGCCAAGAAGGGCATGGAAATCTGCTTAATATCATCAGTCATCAGAGAAATGCAAATTAAAACCAAAATGAGATAAACTACAGACTTGTAAAATGGAAAAATGAAAAACTAACACCACCAATTCTTGGCAAGGGAATGAAACAACTGTAAATCTCACACATTGCTAGAGGAAATAATAAACAGGACAACCTCTTTGGAAAATATTTTTCAGTTTTTTATAATGTTAAATATATAATTACCATAAAACCCAAAATTCTACTTCCAAACTTTCACCCAAGAGAAATGAAAACATGTGCCAAGGCAGGGCAAGATGAAGGTATAGAAAAGTGTGGAATTTAATCTGTCTTCTAGAGCAGCTAGTAAATAGCCAGGAACTGTCTGGAACAAATATTTGGAGAATATCCGTGAATGGACACACATCATACACCAGTGTGGAACAGGTGGAAAGTCTGAGATCACAGGGCAAAACTGCAAGTAAAGCCCTCAAACTGTGGAGGCTGATGCATTGACCCCACTGGCATGGCAGGCTGTGTTGGAGACACTTCCCATGGGGAAAAAAAAGATGTCTCTATTAGAAGTAAGGGAAGGTAGCTCAACCAAGCTCTAATTAACAATTAACAAATTAATTTAACAATTAACAAATAAATTAACATATTTGGATTGCTGAATAAAAAGTCCATGAGTTTTTATTCCACATGAATCCAGAACAAGCAGGAAAGGAATCCTGAGTTCTTTCCCAGCAGAGAGGAGGTGGAGCTGATGGGGAAAAAACAAGCAAAAAAGAAATGGATGCTTTTGGGGTCACCCAAGCTCAGAATATTGGAAAAGGGCTGTACCCCAAGAAAAGGGACACAAAGCTGGGTACCAACTCCAGCTCTTGGGGGCATGGGATTGGCTCAGAAAAGAGATTTCTTTTTTAAAACTATTCTGAGTAGCTAATTTGAGAAAACCTCAGGCATTTCCAATTGTCAGAGTCGGCCTAGGCAAAAAAAACAGAGTTAGGATAGCTCTGAGAAACAGAATAATAGGTCAACTGAAGGAGATAATTCCCTAAAGTGTGTATTTCCCCAAGAAAATGGGCTGGGCCCAGCTCAAGTGGCAGCCCTCATTCAGAAATTCAGACCCCAGGCACTGGAAAAGAGAAACAGCTTAAGACTGCCCTCTACCTCTGAGAATTAAAGGCACTTCCCAACTTCATGCCTTGGGGAGCTTTGGGCTGAAAAGCACCATCTCCTGAGCAGGATAGAAAAATCACAGGGTCTAGAGGCTTCACAGGAAACTCTGACAACCTGCTAGGTCTCAACCTCAGGGAAATTTGATACTGATTACACACTTTTTCTGAGACCTGTGCCTGCCTGGTCTGGGAAAATCAGATTGGAGTCAATCATACCTGGGAAGATCCTCCTCAAACAAAAGATTCCATTTAAGCATTACTTAAACAGAAGCTATGCTAGAGGTCTAGAATATGTTTAACTGAACGTTAAAGAACAGATAAAGAACAAAGCCAATAAACAAACAAACAAACAAAAACACTAGGTAAAAGGCTGAAAATAACCTTCAAAATAAATTAATCAAGGAAGTCAGATTCCTAGACACCAGCAAAACATCATGGTCACACTAGGAAGCATGAAGATATGGACTAGTCAAAGGAATAAACTAACACTTCAAGTTAGATACAGGAGTTGAAACAACTAGTTAAAGAAGTTCAAACAGATGTGCTAAATCAAATCAAATCAATAACTTGAGGGAATATATGACAAAAGAGATTAAAGATATAAAGAAGACATTGGGTGACCACAAAGAAGAACTGGAAAGTGTAAAAAACCAAATGGCTGAACTCTTGGGAATTAAAGGCACAAATGAAGAGATGAAAAACACAATGGAGACTTATAACAGCAAAGTTGAAGAGGCAGAAGAAAGGATTGGTAAACTAGAGGACTAGACATCTGAAATCTGGCACACAAAAGTACAGATAGTGAAAAGAATGGAAAAAATATGAGAAAGGTCTTAAGGAATTGAATGATAACATGATATACATGTTATGGATGTCCCAGAAGGAGAACAGAAGGAAAAGAGACAGAAAGACTAATAGAGGAAATAATCACTGAAAATTTTCCATCTCTTATAAAAGACATATAAAATTACAGATCCAAGAAACCCAGAGTATCCCAAACAGAATAGATCCAAATAGACCTACTCCAGGATACTTACTAATCAGATTGTCAAGTGTCAAAAACAGAGAGAGAATTGTGAAGGTTGCAAGAGAAAAGTGGTCCACCACATATAGGGGACACTTGATGAAGACTATGTGCAGACTACTCAGCAGAAACCATGCAGACAAGAAGGTAGTGGTATGATATATTTAAGATACTGAAAGAGAAAAACTGCAAAACAAGAATTCTATACCCAGTAAAAATGTTGTTTAATAATGACAAAGAGTTTAGAATATTTTCATGCAAACAGACACTAAGAGAGTTTGTGAAAAAGAGATCTGCTCTACAAGAAATAGTAAGGGGAGCACTAAGGGAGATAGGAAAATACAGGAGAGAGAGGCTTGGAGAAGAGTGTAGATATGAAGACTATCAGTAAGGGTAAAAAGAGAGAGAGAGAAAATAAACTATGACATATAAAATCCAAAAAATAAAATGGTAGAAGAAAGTACTGCCTTTACAGTAATAACATTACTTTACAGTAATAACATCACTGTAATGGACTAAACTCCGCAATCAAAAGACATAGACTGCCATGATGGATTAAAAAACAGGACATATCTATATGCTGTCTAAAGAAAATCACTTTAGACAAACAAAGACAAAAATAGATTGAAACTGAAAGGTCTGAAAAAGATATTTCATGCAAAAAAAAACCAAGAAAGAGTGGGGGCAGCTATACAAATATTAAACAAATTAAGCTTAAAATATACAACAATTATAGAAACAACAAGGATATTATGTATTAATAAAGAGGAAAATTTTCAAGGAAATATAACAATCATAAATATTTATGTACCAAGCCAGACTACCCCAAACATGAAGGATACACTGAAAACACTGAAGGAAGAAGTAGACACTTCTACAATAATAGTTGAAGATTTCAATACACAACTCTCATCAATGGATAGAACACCTAGAGAGAGGATCAATAAGGAAACAGATTTTGAACCACACTGGACTTAACAGACATTTACAGAGCATTACACCCAACAACAGCAGATATACACTTTTGCTAAGTGCTCATGGATCATTCTCCAGGATAGGTCACATCTTGGGTAACAAAACAAGTCCAATAAATTTTTTTTTAATTTTTTATTTTTTTATTTTTTATTAACGGAAAGAAAGAAAAAAAGAAAAAAAAAGAAATTAACACAACATTTAGAAATCATACCGTTCTACATATGCACTCAGCAATTCTTAACATCATCACATAGATGAATGATCATCGTTTCTTAGTACGTTTGCATTGGTTTAGAGGAACTAGCAACACAACAGAAAAAGATATAAAATGTTAATATAGAGAAAAAAATAAAAGTAGTAATAATTGTAAAAAACAACAACAAAAAAACCCTATAGCTCAGATGCAGCTTCATTCAGTGTTTTAACATGATTACTTTACAATTAGGTATTATTGTGCTATCCATTTTTGAGTTTTTGTATCTAGTCCTGTTGCACAGTCTGTATCCCTTCCACTCCAATTACCCGTTATCTTACCCTGTTTCTAACTCCTGCTGGACTTTGTTACCAATGACATATTTCAAGTTTATTCTCGAATGTCCGTTCACATCAGTGGGACCATACAGTACTTGTCCTTTAGTTTTTGGCTGGACTCACTCAGCATAATATTCTCTAGGTCCATCCATGTTATTACATGCTTCATAAGTTTATCTTGTCTTAAAGCTGCATAATATTACATCGTATGTATATACCACAGTTTATTTAGCCATTCTTCTGTTGATGGACATTTTGGCTGTTTCCATCTCTTTGCAATTGTAAACAACGCTGCTTTAAACATCGGTGTGCAAATGTCCATCTGTGTCTTTGCACTCAAGTCCTTTGAGTAGATACCTAGCAATGGTATTGCTGGGTCGTATGGCAATTCTATATTCAGCTTTTTGAGGAACCGCCAAACTGCCTTCCACAGTGGTTGCACCATTTGACATTCCCACCAACAGTGGATAAGTGTGCCTCTTTCTCCGCATCCTCTCCAGCACTTGTCATTTTCTGTTTTGTTGATAATGGCCATTCTGGTGGGTGTGAGATGATATCTCATTGTGGTTTTGATTTGCATTTCTCTAATGGCCAGGGACATTGAGCATTTCTTCATGTGCCTCTTGGCCATCCGTATTGCCTCTTCTGGTAGGTGTCTGTTCAAGTCTTTTTCCCATTTTGTAATTGGGTTGGCTGTCTTTTTGTTGTTGAGTTGAACAATCTCTTTATATATTCTGGATACTAGACCTTTTTCTGATATGTCATTTCCAAATTTTATCTCCCATTGTGTAGGCTGTCTTTCTACTTTCTTGATGAAGTTATTTGATGCACAAAAGTGTTTAATTTTGAGGAGCTCCCATTTATTTATTTCTTTCTTCAGTGCTCTTGCTTTAGGTTTAAGGTCCATAAAACCACCTCCAGTTGTAAGATTCATAAGATATCTCCCTACATTTTCCTCTAACTGTTTTATGGTCTTAGACCTAATGTTTAGATCTTTGATCCACTTTGAGTTAACTTTTGTATAAGGTGTGAGATGCGGGTCTTCTTTCATTCTTTTACATATGGATATCCAGTTCTCTAGGCACCATTTATTGAAGAGACTGTTCTGTCCCAGGTGAGTTGGCTTGACTGCCTTATCAAAGATCAAATGTCCATAGATGAGAGGGTCTATATCTGAGCACTCTATTCAATTCCATTGGTTGATATATCTATCTTTATGCCAATACCATGCTGTTTTGACCACTGTGGCTTCATAATATGCCTTAAAGTCCGGCATCGCGAGACCTCCAGCTTCTTTTTTTTCCCTCAAGATGTTTTTAGCAATTCGGGGCATCCTGCCCTTCCAGATAAATTTGCTTATTGGTTTTTCTAATTCTGAAAAATAAGTTGTTGGGATTTTGATTGGTATTGCATTGAATCTGTAGATCAGTTTAGGTAGGATTGACATCTTAATTATATTTAGTCTTCGAATCCATGAACACAGTATGCCCTTCCATCTATTTAGGTCTTCTGTGATTTCTTTTAGCAGTTTTTTGTAGTTTTCTTTATATAGGTTTTTTGTCTCTTTGGTTAAATTTATTCCTAGGTATTTTATTCTTTTAGTTGTGATTGTAAATGGGATTCGTTTCTTGATTTCCCCCTCAGCTTGTTCATTACTAGTGTATAGAAAAGCTACAGATTTTTTAATGTTGATCTTGTAGCCTGCTACTTTGCTGTACTCATTTATTAGCTCTAGTAGTTTTGTTGTGGATTTTTCTGGATTTTCGACGTATAGTATCATATCATCTGCAAACAGTGATAGTTTTACTTCTTCCTTTCCAATTTTGATGCCTTGTATTTCTTTTTCTTGTCTAATTGCTCTGGCTAGAACCTCCAACACAATGTTGAATAATAGTGGTGATAGTGGACATCCTTGTCTTGTTCCTGATCTTAGGGGGAAAGTTTTCAATTTTTCCCCATTGCGGATGATATTAGCTGTGGGTTTTTCATATATTCCCTCTATCATTTTAAGGAAGTTCCCTTGTATTCCTATCTTTTGAAGTGTTTTCAACAGGAAAGGATGTTGAATCTTGTCAAATACCTTCTCTGCATCAATTGAGATGATCATGTGATTTTTCTGCTTTGATTTGTTGATGTGGTGTATTACATTAATTGATTTTCTTATGTTGAACCATCCTTGCATACCTGGGATGAATCCTACTTGGTCATGATGTATAATTCTTTTAATGTGCTGTTGGATATGATTTGCTAGAATTTTACTGAGGATTTTTGCATCTATATTCATTAGAGAGATTGGCCTGTAGTTTTCTTTTTTTGTAATATCTTTGCCTGGTTTTGGTATGAGGGTGATGTTGGCTTCATAGAATGAATTAGGTAGTTTTCCCTCCACTTTGATTATTTTGAAGAGTTTGAGGAGAGTTGGTACTAATTCCTTCTGGAATGTTTGATAGAATTCACAGGTGAAGCCGTCTGGTCCTGGACTTTTCTATTTAGGGAGCTTTTGAATGACTAATTCAATCTCTTTACTTGTGATTGGTTTGTTGAGGTCATCTATTTCTTCTTGAGTCAAAGTTGGTTGTTCATGTCTTTCCAGGAATCTGTCCATTTCATCTAAATTGTATTTATTAGCGTAAAGTTGTTCATAGTATCCTATTATTACCTCCTTTATTTCTGTGAGGTCAGTAGTTATGTCTCCTCTTCCATTTCTGATCTTATTTATTTGCATCCTCTTTCTTCTTCTTTTTGTCAATCTTGCTAAGGGCCCATCAATCTTATTGATTTTCTCATAGAACCAACTTCTGGTCGTATTGATTTTCTCTATTGTTTTCATGTTTTCAATTTCATTTATTTCTGCTCTAATCTTTGTTATTTCTTTCCTTTTGCTTGCTTTGGGATTAGTTTGCTGTTCTTTCTCCAGTTCTTCCAAGTGGACAGTTAATTGCTGCATTTTTGCCTTTTCTTCTTTTCTGATAAAGGCATTTAGGGCAATAAATTTCCCTCTTAGCACTGCCTTTGCTGTGTCCCATAAGTTTTGATATGTTGTGTTTTCATTTTCATTCACCTTTAGGTATTTACTAATTTCTCTTGCAATTTCTTCTTTGACCCACTTGTTGTTTAAGAGTGTGTTGTTGAGCCTCCATGTATTTGTGGATTTTCTGGCACTCTGCCTATTATTGATTTCCAACTTCATTCCTTTATGATCTGAGAAAGTGTTGTGTATGATTTCAATCTTTTCAAATTTGTTAAGACTTGCTTTGTGACCCAGCATATGGTCTATCTTGGAGAATGATCCATGAGCACTTGAAAAAAAGGTGTATCCTGCTGTTGTGGGATTTAATGTCCTATATATGTCTGTTAAGTCTAGCTCATTTATAGTAATATTTAGATTCTCTATTTCTTTATTGATCCTCTGTCTAGATGTTCTGTCCATTGATGAGAGTGGTGAGTTGAAGTCTCCAACTATTCTGGTATATGTGTCTATTTCCTTTTTCTGTGTTTGCAGTGTATTCCTCATGTATTTTGGGGCATTCTGGTTCGGTGCATAAATATTTATGATTGTTATGTCTTCTTGTTTAATTGTTCCTTTTATTAGTATATAGTGTCCTTCTTTGTCTCTTTTAACTGTTTTACATTTGAAGTCTAATTTGTTGGATATTAGTATAGCCACTCCTGCTCTTTTCTGGTTGTTATTTGCATGAAATATCTTTTCCCAACCTCTCACTTTCAACCTATATTTATCTTTGGGTCTAAGATGTGTTTCCTGTAGACAGCATATAGAAGGATCCTGTTTTTTAATCCATTCTGCCAGTCTATGTCTTTTGATTGGGGAATTCAGTCCATTAACATTTAGAGTTATTACTGTTTGGATAATATTTTCCTCTACCATTTTGTCTTTTGTATTATATATATCATATCTGACTTTCCTTCTTTCTACACTCTTCTCCATATCTCTCTCTTCTGTCTTTTTGTATCTGACTCTAGTGCTCCCTTTAGTATTTCTTGCAGAGCTGGTCTCTTGGTCACAAATTCTCTTAGTGACTTTTTGTCTGAGAATGTTTTAATTTCTCCCTCATTTTTGAAGGACAATTTTGCTGGATATGGGAGTCTTGGTTGGCAGTTTTTCTCTTTTAGTAACTTAAATATATCATCCCACTGTCTTCTAGCTTCCGTGGTTTTTGCTGAGAAATCTACACATAGTCTTATTGGGTTTCCCTTGTATGTGATGGATTGTTTTTCTCTTGCTGCTTTCAAGATCCTCTCTTTCTCTTTGACCTCTGACATTCTAACTAGCAAGTGTCTTGGAGAACGCCTATTTGGGTCTAATCTCTTTGGGGTGCGCTGCACTTCTTGGATCTGTAATTTTAGATCTTTCATAAGAGTTGGGAAATTTTCAGTGACAATTTCTTCCATTAGTTTTTCTCCTCCGTTTCCCTTCTCTTCTCCTTCTGGGACACCCACAACACGTATATTTGTGCGGTTCATATTGTCCTTGAGTTCCCTGATACCCTGTTCAAATTTTTCCATTCTTTTCCAGATAGTTTCTGTTTCTTTTTGGAATTCAGATGTTGTATCCTCCAAATCACTAATTCTATCTTCTGTCTCTTTAAATCTATCATTGTAGGTATCCATTGTTTTTTCCATCTTTTCTACTTTATCCTTCACTTCCATAAGCTCTGTGATTTGTTTTTTCAGTTTTTCTATTTCTTCTTTATGTTCAGCCCATGTCTTCTTCATGTCCTCCCTCAATTTATCGATTTCGTTTTTGAAGAGGTTTTCCCTTTCTGTTCGTATATTCAGCATTAGTTGTTTCAGCTCCTCTATCGCTTTTGAACTATTGGTTTGTTCCTTTGACTGGGCCATATTTTCAATTTTCTGATCGTGATCCATTATCTTCTGCTGGCGTCTGGGCATTTAGTCAGATTTCCCTGAGTGTTGGACCCCACAGGTTGTAAGATTTTTCTGTGAAATCTCTGGGTTCTGTTTTTCTTATCCTGCCCAGTAGGTGGCGCTCGTGGCACACGTTTGTCTACGGGATCCACCAGTAAAAGTTGCTGTGGGTCCTGTAACTCTGGAAAACTCTCGCCGTAGGGGAGGTTTGGCAGCCTAAGCGTCTTGGAAGAGTGCCAGCCGGCCCGGGGATCCGAATGCTGGGAGGGTCGCCAGCCGCCGCAGCACGTGATAGCGCCCGACCAAATTTCCTAGTCAGCCCGGGGCGCCAAGCGTGGCGGAAGGGCGCCAGCTGTCGCAGCCCGGGAGAGTGCACTGTTCCCAGGCGGACGGGGGAGTCACGTGTTTGGAAGGGACCCCCTGGTCACCGTTCTCCGCAGTCTGGGGATTTCTGACCCAACTCTTTCAGTTGGTCCGGGGGGCCTCACGTGGTGGGGACGCCAGCCGCCACGGCCTGAGGGGACCGCCTGCCCAATTCTGCCAGCTGGCCTGGGAAGGAGGAAGGGAGGGACCCCGGCCACTTGCCGTCCCGCCCAGGAAAGCCCGTGTCCCTCGGTGTTCTCACTGGAGCTGGTTCTCCCAAACAGTCAGCCATTCCAGGATGGGGTACGCTGTCCCTTTGATCTCCGTCGTGGCTCCAGTAGCTGCTCTGTATTGTCTCCACTCCCCCAGTAGCTGTTCTGGAGGAGGAAAGGTGAGGGCAGCAAGGCTGTCGAAGCTGGTGGCGGAGGAGCCGGTGAACGTGGAAGAGGGCACCGTGGTGGTTGGAGAGCCGCCGGAGCAGGAGGGGGAAGAGAGGGGAGGAGGAGGGTGGGCGGGTCGGCTGCTGCGGGGCGTGGGCGCCGCGCGGCGGGCCGACGGAGAAAAGTCTAATAAATTTTAAAAGATTGAATTTAACAAACACTTTCTCAGATCATAATGGTATAAAGTTGGAAATCAGTAACAGGTGGAAGACAAGAAAATTCATGAATATTGGCAGCCAAACAACCCACTCAAACAACTAGTGAGTCAAGGAAGAAATCACAAGAGAAATCAGTAGATATCTCAGGGCAAAAAAGACACAACTTTTCAAAACTTATGGGACACAGTAAACATGGCACTGAAAGAGAAAATTTTTGCCTTAAATACTTATATTAAAAAGAAGAATGATCAAAAATCAAAGAACTAACTGTTCACCTGGAGAAAATAGAGAAACAAACTAACACCAAAGCAATCATAACGTGAGAACTAACAAAGATTACAGCAGGAAATTAATGCAGTTGAAAGCAATTGGGAGAATCAACAGAATCAGAAGTTGGTTCTTTGAGAAAATCAATAAAGTCAATGGACCCTTAGTTAGGCTAACAAAAAAACAAAGGATACAAATAAATAAAATCAGAAATTAGAGTGGGGGACATCACTATTGACCCTGCAGAAATAAAGGAGATAATCAGAGGATACTAGGAGGAATTTTATGCTAATAAACTAAACAATATAGATGACATGGACAATTTCCTAGAAAAGCATGAACAACCAACATTGACTGGAGAAGAAATAAACAACTTAAACAAACCAATCACAAGTAGAGATTGAATCAGTCAACAAAAAGCTTCCAGAAAAGAAAAGTCCAGGCAGAAATGATTTCATACGTGAATTCTACCAAGCATTCAAGAAGAAATTAGTACCAATCCTGCTCAAACTCTTCAAAAATTTGAAGTGGGGGGGAAGCTACCTAACTCATTCTATGAAGCCAACATAATGTTAATACTTCAAAAAAAGAAAATTACAGGCCAATCTACTTAATCAATATAGATGCAAAAATCCTCACCAAAATACTTGCAAATCCAGCAGCACATTAAAATAACTCTATATCATGATCAAGTGGGATTTATTCCAGGTATGCAAGACTCGTTCAACACGAGAAAATCAACTAATGTAATACACCACATCAATAAATCAAAGCAGAAAATCCACATGATCATCTTGATTGATGCAGAAAAGGCATTTGACAAAATCCAACATCCTTTCTTGATGAAACCACTTCAAAGGATAGGAATAGAAGGGAATTTCCTCAAAATGATAAAGGGAATACATGAAAAGCCCACAGCTAACATCATACTCAGTAGAGAAAGACTGAAAGATTTCCCTTTAAGATCACAACAAGACAAGGATGCACACTGTCACCATTGTTATTCAACATTGTGCTGGAAATTCTAGTCAAAGCAATTAGGCAAGAAAAAGAAATAAAAGGCATCCAAATTTGAAAGGAAGAAGTAAAACTTTACTGTTTGCAGATGACATGATACTATCTGTAGAAAATCCTGAAAAATCTACAGCAAAAGTAATATAGCTAATAAATGAGGACAGCAAAGTTGCAGGTACAGGTTCAACATGCAAAAAGCAGTACTGTTTCCATACACTATTAATGAGCAATCTGATGGGGAAATCAAGAAAAAAAATCCAATTACAATAGCAACCAAAATAACAAAATATTTAGGCATAAAGTTAACCAAGGCCACAAAAGACTTATACACAGAAAACAACAAGAAGTTGCTAAAAGAAATCAAAGAAGACCTAAATAAATGGAGGGATATACCATGTTCATGGATTGCAAGACTCAATATTGTTAAGATGTCAATTCTATCTAAATTGACTTATAGATTTAGTGGAACACCAATGAAAATCCTAACCACTTACTTAGCAGAAACAGAAAAACAAATAATCAAATATAGTTGGAAGGGCAGGGTACCCCAATTAGCTAAAAATATCTTGAGAAAGAATAATGAAGTGGGAGGTCTCAAATACCTGACTTTAAAACATACTACAATGCTCCCATGATCAAAGCAGCATGGTACTGGCATAAACATAGATATACTAACCAATGGAATTGAATTGAGTGTTCAGAAATAGATCCTCTCATCACTGGGCAGTTGATATTTGATATAGCAGTCAAGTCAATTCAACTGGGGCTGTGTAGCCTCTTCAATAAGTGGTGCTTGGAGAACTGGATATCCATATTCAAAGGAATGAAAGAGGACCCCTTTCTACATCTTGTACAAAAATTGATTCAAAGTGGATCAAAGACCTAAACGTTAGAGCTGATAGTAACACAATATTGTATATTCACTCAACAAAGCTGAGTGTGAGTATGGTTGAAAGAGGAAGGCTAGGGACATGTATGACACTGTAAGGAAAGAGAATATAAAAACTGAAGTTGTATATCTTAGTGAAACCTAGAGTGGACAATGATAGTAATTAAATGTACAAATATAATAAAGTTTTTACATGAGGGAGAACAAATGAATGTCAACATTACAACATTGAAATGGGATAGGATATGGAAAAAATACAATCAGTGCAAACTAGGATCTAACTTAACAGTGGCATTGTAATATGCTTCTATCAAATGATACAAAAGCTAAATACCAAAGGTAAATGTCAGTAAGAGGTGGATATAAAGGAGGGGTATGGGATTCTTGGTGTTGTTGTTGCAGCTTTGTGTGTCTGTGTTTATTTTTTATTCTTTTTTCCCCTCTTTTTTCATTGTGGAAGAAATGGAAATGTCCTCATATAGATTTTGTGGTGAATAAATAACTATGTGATTATACCAAGATTCATTAGCTGTTTCCTCAGGATGGATTGCATGGTGTAAATATAGCTGTTTAAAAAATAAACAGAAATATGCAAGTACTAGTGAAATTGTGGTGAAAAAGATGTCACTGTGGATAGGAAAGTAGAATGGTGCAACCCCTGTGGAGGGCAGTCATGGTTCCACAGGAGGCTAAGATGTCACCGTTGGTGAAGGTAGAATGGTGCAACCCCTGTGGAGGGCAGTCATGGTTCCACAGGAGGCTAAGATGTCACCGTTGGTGAAGGTAGAATGGTGCAACCCCTGTGGAGGGCAGTCATGGTTCCACAGGAGGCTAAGATGTCACCGTTGGTGAAGGTAGAATGGTGCAACCCCTGTGGAGGGCAGTCATGGTTCCACAGGAGGCTAAGATGTCACCGTTGGTGAAGGTAGAATGGTGCAACCCCTGTGGAGGGCAGTCATGGTTCCACAGGAGGCTAAGATGTCACCGTTGGTGAAGGTAGAATGGTGCAACCCCTGTGGAGGGCAGTCATGGTTCCACAGGAGGCTAAGATGTCACCGTTGGTGAAGGTAGAATGGTGCAACCCCTGTGGAGGGCAGTCATGGTTCCACAGGAGGCTAAGATGTCACCGTTGGTGAAAGTAGAATGGTGCAACCCCTGTGGAGGGCAGTTGTGGTTCCACCATAGGGTTACCATATGATCTTGCAACACTGTCTTTAGGTATATACTTGCAAGAACTGAAAGCAGGGACACAAATGGACATTTGCATACTGGTGCTTATTATGGTAATATTCATGATTTGCAATGGATGAAGGTGGCCTAAGGGTACATAAACCGATGAACAGAAGGGTGAACTGTAGTGTAAATATACAATGAAATATTGAGTGGCTGCAAGAAGGGGTGAAGTGGTGAAGAATACAACTAGATGAATGAATCTTGAGGTCATTATGTTTGAATGAAATAAGCCAGAAATGACAAGACAAATATTGCAAGCCTCCACTAATATGGATGAATTATAATGTACAAACTCTGATAATTGAATTTGAGAGCATAGATTATCAGGGGATAGAAAATGGGCAGAGATTGGGTAACTGAAAATTAAGGAGTACAGAATGTTCAGTAAGGTTTATTGTAAAGGTTCCTGGATTGTAAACTCTTATAGCAGTTACATCTATTCTTGAGTTTTAACTGTATTTTCTAAATTCCGAGATGCTTTGCTCTTTGTGTTTGACCTGGTCATTTCCTGGAATTTCAGTTAACTGTGTGACACTTGAGTCTCAGGGCTATAGTTCTACATCTATGAAAGTCAGCATTACCCCATATAGCAACTGTTTAAAAAGCTGAAAAAGAGATCAGACTAAGGTAAACAAGAATAAAAGGTAAAGGATTATATTGACTGTGTTTTAAATTTCAACTTCTGTGTAAGACCAAAGAAAGAGATGTTTATTTGGTACAAAATTTATATCTTCTGTAGTACCATATCTAATTTAACTTGTATGGTCATTTTATTTGAACATCATAATTACATAGAACCTTGGCTAGGGATTGAGATTTTATTGGTTTTACAGGTGATTGTGATGCCCCAATACATCCCAGAGTAATCTGGGAGACAGAAAAAAAATGCATTTGCAAAGTCCCTTTTTGGGACTGGGGAAAAAGGTAGAAATATTAAACTTTCCCACCTGGGGAATTCCTGTTATTGTCACATTAGGTACTACCAGTTTAATAGGCCAAGACCTCCATTTCAAGGCTTGTCCTTATGACACTTACCCCTGCAAAGGAGAAGCTGTTTACTTATAATTATGCCTAAGAGACACCCCCAGAGAGCCTCTTTTGTTGCTCAGATGTGGCCTTTCTCTCTAAGCCAACTGCACAGGTGAACTCACTGCCTGCCCCCTATGTTGGACAAGATTCCCAGGGGTGCAAATCTCCCTGGCAACATAGGACATGACTCCAAGGGATGAACCTGGCCCTGGCATTATGGGAATGAGAAAGACTTCCTGACAAAAAAGAGAAGAGAAATGAAATGAAGTTTTAGTGACTGAGAGATTTCAAATAGAGCTAAGAGGTCATTCTGGAGATTATTCTTATGCATTATATAGATATCCCTTTTTGTTTTTAGTGTATTAGAATAGCTGGAGGTAAATACCTGAAACCATTGAACTGTAATCCAGTAACCTTGATTCTTGGAGATGACTGAATAACTATATAGCTTTTATGGTGTGACCACGTGATTGTGAAAATCTTGTGACTGGTGCTCCCTTTATCCAATGTGTGGACAGATGAGTATGAAAATAAAGACAAAAATAAATAAATAATAGGGGGTGGGTTAGGGGATATGGGATGTTCTGGGTATTATTTTTTATTTTTATTCTTAATTTTATTTTTTTGGAATAATAAGGATGTTCAAAAATTGATTGTGGTGATGAATGCACAACTATATGATGATGCTGTGAACCACTGATTGTACACTTTGGATGATTATATAGTATGTAAACGTATTTCTATAAAATTGCATTAAAAACACACACATAAATAGAAAACACATGCACACACAAATAATTATCAATGAATGTTCAAAACAACTTTATTCATAACAGCCAAACAACACAAAGGTCCTATGAAAAATGCATTTTGGCATATTTATACCCTGAAATACTACTCATCAATAAAAAGGGATGAGTTACAAAACACGCAATAAATACATCTAAAAGAGCATTTCGCTAACCAAAAGAAGCCATACACAAAAGAGGACAGGCTTTATTATTCCATTTAATATGAAATTCTAATAAAAGGCAAATCAAATATATAGTGACAGGAAGCAGATCAGTGGTTACTTGGGGGTAAGGTGGGTCGATTAAGCAGGAAGGGCCATGAAGGAATGTTTGAGAGTGATGGCCTTGTTCCATCTCTTGATTGTGGTGGTGCTTATACAGGGTTTAAATTGTCAAAACTCACCAGAGAACACTTAAAACAGATACATAAATAAATAAGTAGGTAATTTAAAAGGTCAAGATCAACAATTCATAGATTCCACATGACGATGTTCTCCCATCTTACCTCTCAGAGGTCCCTTTTAATTGAATTCTAACAGCAATGCACAATGCCATGCTCTCAATATTATAATGACAGACAACAAAAATCAATTTTCAAGTGCCTTTTAATGTGTGACAGAGCATTAATGTTTCTCCATCTAAAAGAAAATATTTAGTTTGGTCTAATTGTTTTGGAACATTTTCCCTCAGTGAACCTTTATGCACATATCATTCTTTCTAATAAAGAACCTAGTCGCATCATCACAAGGTGAAAACAATAACAAATTAATGTGGTAGAATGAAAAAGAGGCTGTGCTAATAATCAGTGCTATCACAACTACTGAACAGCTGCTCAGTTTTTTCCAGAATCAGTCTTAGCCTCAGCTATCTCTTAAGCCTTTCTCTTTGGACTTTGGGCCATCTGTCACTTGGCAGATAGGCCATATTCAAATGCCACTTCTCAAAACTTGCAAGTAGAGATTATATCTAGACCAGGATATCATGGTCTTCTTTCATATTTTATTTTCCTTAGTTTCATTTAAACCCTATCACACATGGAAAAGCTTAGAAAAGTTCAGTGGCAAAGTGCAGCATAATTGCCTCTGGGAAGGTTCCTTTACCTTCTCCAAGCATTTAGTAGCAATCCAATAAATTTTCCAGCCCTGCAAAGGAGGAAAATATCATACAGTTTCTTCTATTCAATAATGAAGATTCAGCTGGAATTCAGCTAGTTCAGAAGCCTGATGTACTTCAAGCCTCTCCTTAGTTATATTTCAATCTCAGTTCTGAATACATTTTAATTAGTTAGAGCCATATTCAGTTACAAATCTCTGCTTTGAAAAATTTTTACATCACTTAGAAATGAAAAAAAAAAATTCTCCTTCTTGATCTTTGAAATAGTCTAGAATACTAGTTAATTCCCATATCTATTTTCTCAGTTGAGTAGGGGAATAAAAAGAAATGGAACATGTTAGCTGAGCTACATGGAAAAGTTCAGAACTGAGATAAAGTGCTAAATGATTTTCCAACACATCAAATCAGCAAATTCATAATAGCCTAGGAAATTCTGCACTCTGAACTTTTATCCTGAACTCCAGGTGAATGTATGATCTAAGGTGAGGTGAGGAAACACGGAGCCAGATTTACTCTCATATATGACTATTCCTAGGAGTCTATTTTGTTTAAACCAAGTATATCAGGTGATTATTATCTTCACACACCATCTAGTTTGTACTTAAATCAGTCAAAACACCTATTTTAAAAATGATGTAAGAACTCTTACATGTAATCAAACCAATTAATCTTATTTCAGAAATAAAAATAGATCCTAGTGCAACCTACTGTGTACTCTTCTCCTTAACCATGTTTTTACACCCCAAGACAGGATGCCCCCCTCATTCTCTGCACTAAATGCGAACATTTGAAATGCCTGCACAGCAATACGCAAGAAATTCTCAAAGTAGGAAAATTACCTTCTCTTTTCTATCGTTTCCATCTTCCCCCCTGTTCAATTTAGAAAATTGAATGGTAGCTTATTCTTATGCATATGAATTGGTGGACATAGCTGTCCTAAAGGAGTTCTGCTAGAAAAACCATCACAAAAGAGGCAGGGTGCAGAGGTCCACATGGCTGGAGACCAGTCACAAGCTTTGATTTATTTGCAGCTGCTGGCACACTAACCACTCCTACAGCTAGTAAACACAGCAGCTAGCCAAAGATCAACTGAGCTGGCACAACAGAATGTTTTGCTTACCAAGAAAGCACCTACTATCTTTGAAAGAACTTCTACACTGAAAACAATCACTGGGGGGCCCAGGCAATGCATATTTTAAATGTATTTTTACAGAAAAACTCTATTTTCACTAAACATCCAACCAGATTTGCACCTCTATCAAACCTCTGACAGAGCCTGCAGTGGCCATCCCCATCAGAAAACTATGTCTGAAGGCCCACAAAATAAGAAATAGGCTATGTCAGTCACCTCCTAGCACTGAATCTTTTGCTCTTTGCTCTCCTAGAAGACCAAGTAAAGTAGAAGTAAGGGTAATTTTTTCTTTACTGAAAGAAATATGTCTTTAAGAGTATATAGTTTCAGACCATCCCCTCATATTCTGCTCAATTCAAATCCATGAGGCCTGTCAAGGTGTGTGCACTTTCAGAAAACAGTTACAGGGTGGTGCAATGGTGGCTCAGTAGCAGAATTCCCGCCTGCCGTGCTGGAGACCAGGATTCAATTCCTGGTGCCTGCCCGTGCAAAAAAAAAAACAGTTATGATAAGCATAAACTATGTTGACCTTTGAGCCTTTAACCCCGCCTCATCTGCCTCATTGCAAGGAGGGACAGCTGAGGCGCAAAGGGTTGCAGCCTTTCTTACTGCCTACAAAAAGTACTAAATATTTAGTACAAAGCTAGAGAATCCCCAGGCCCATGTAAGCAAGCAAAACAATTGAAAACAAACGAATATACAAAATACCTTGGCTGGCTCTACTTCTACCATTCAGAATTGGCAATCTGGTGCCATTTTCACTATATAAGGTCAACACACCTGGAGAAATGCCAAATGAAAATTGACCAGGCTACAGGGTAAATTTTCTGTGTTTTGTTTTTTTTTTCCTTTTATGGGGGTGGGGAGGGTAGCAGTTTTGTACCTTTCTTCCAACCTATTCTAGAAGCCAAGTGCCTAAACATATCTTTCAAGGAATAATTGCAAAATGTAACACCCTTTCCCTTGCTGAATTAGAAATGGGGAGAAAATTCAAAAGCCATAGCTGATACTATAATTGCAGAATTTTGCTTTCTGTTTAAGGTTTCCATTATTGTATGATGTTATTAAGTATGAAAGAAAGGGATTAAGAAGCGATAGAAGATGAAAATCTTAATCCATTCTATTCAAAAACAATGGGTTTTAGTGAAGACAATAACTGTCTCTTCATTTTCTATTCATTCACAGCCTGAGTATCCCACCTTCTTCTTATTTCCCTAAAAGACCCCTCATCACTCAATCTGACTCCTCCCAATCTATTTGCTCTGAATTTGGAGGTCCTCTAGTTGTACAGGTTTTCCAGCTGTTTAAAGCTTTAAATCAGCATTTAGAGAGAAGTGGGGCTTTTAGCATTTAGAGAGAAGCAACCTCTTTCCCTCCTGTGTGCAGTCACAGCTTGCAGGGAGGGCAGGCCCATGTGCTTAGCTGTACCTGAAGTGACAGGGTTTCAAAAGCACCCTGGCAGCAGCATCCTTAATAGGCAGGACAGTTATAAATCTATCCTCTTTCTGGCACATGGGGAGAGGAGACCACCCACCCCAAGCAAGCGCCATCAGTCAGCTCTCGCTCTGGTTGGCTTCCACCCCCACACAGCTGGTACAGCACTTAGAAGAAAAGCACAGCTGCCTCAGTTTGACTCACACCAACATGGCTTTTCTTCCCTCCCACTAAATTTTTGTGAGCCCCAACTGCTTGCATCTCTCCTCCCCTTTTATCTGTATTAGAAGAAGTGCAAGGCTGTGGGCAGAGTCCCTTTGTCTTCCTGTTTTGAGCAAGACAAGGAAATAAACACAACTGTTTGGCTGGGGCATAAGCAAAGCCTTAAATAATAGCATTGCCTAGAAGACATCACTACATTTTGCTAAAGAATTATTACAATTAAGACTTCTTGTGACAAGGCAACTTTCATACAGCTAATCAAAAAATAACAAATAGATGAAGACATCATTTCACAAACCCACTTGGTTCCTGTAGCATATATGAAAAATGCTGTTATCCAGAGAACCATAGAAAGCAAGTAATTGCATATAACAGCCAAGTAAATCCATGTTCTAAAAACAAGGCACCATGGAGAAAATCTCAGTCCTTTGAAATGACAACTCTCCTTAAAGCAGATAAAATCGTTGAAAAAAATCTTAGTGAATCCTTTAAAAAATGCCTTAGAGAATCCAGTTGTTTCCATGAATCTCTCTTCCCCCTAATATACCCTGTAATTGTTCATAAAACGGATGTCTATTCTAGATATCCATTTTGTCATTTGTGAAAAAAATATCTCTTGAAGATTGTCTACTTTATTTATCAGTCCAGTACAGATTATTAATTGGCTCCACAACTATCTTTCTTAAAGAGAAAATTAATGGCCCTTGTTTATTTCTCATCTATTTAAAATGGAACCCCTAATCCATACTTTTTATAACACAATTTGTTTGTCTGTCTATTTGTTTAGGTGAGCCCAAGCATTTTGAAAACCTTTTAGCCTTACTTCTCTGTTCTCATGTCTAGGGCCAAGGGCAGTGTCTTCCAGGATAATAAAGCCCGCCTCTCTGTCCTGTAACTGTGACCATTTTTCAGCCAGCGTGGCGCCCGGGCAAGGGCAAGTCACTGGTCTGCAATGACTGCACTTTGTCATGCCAGGAGTTAGCCTTAGGCGCCTCCCGAGCCAGATCAGTACGCAACGCAGCCTTGCACTCTTCCCAAGCGTTAATTGCCTCTCAAAATGTCACTGTCCATGCGATAAGAAAGCAAGATTCCACCAGCCAGGCTCCTGACACCAGTTCACACCATCAGTCAACTTCGTGTGAGGCTGAGTCACGCTACTTGTTTACGTGCTCGTACTTGTTATGATACGGTACGTGCTGTTCCCTCTGCCTGCTACTTCCTACCCTCTGGTCCAGCTGGCAAATCCGCACTCCCGAGGCCCGAGCCTCTCCTCCGGGGTAAGGTTTTGCTGATGCCAAATGGCAATGTTTATCTTTCCTTTTTAAATGCAACCAGCATAGTCTGTGCTAACTTCCTTATTGCTACTAAAAGCCTGATTACGCTGAACTCTGGTGATCTGTTTGCGTGTCTGTCCTTCTTCCCTGCCCTGCCTTTGTCCTTGTTTCTATGCTTGGGTTCTAATCTCAACGTCACTGGTCAGGGAACTTGAGCATTCGCTGAAGGCTCAAGGTTGGCTTCTCTTGTTATTTGTTCCTATGCTGTCCTGTTCTCTACCTTAGTGTAAAATTCCATTTGTCAGCATTTGCATCATTTCTATTTCCTGGAACCTTAAGTACGCTGACTGTAGGGACAGTGACAGCCTCGTTGGTAATTATATCCCCAGTGCTTGGGACAGTGCTTGGAATTTTTTAGTGCCCAATTGTTTTAAAATATCAGGTGAATAAATGAATGCACCATAAGATTCTGGAGAGCTAGATCTAAATTTTATTCGTTTTCTTTTTTTTATCCCAGCCTATCCAAGTCAGTGATCAGTAATTTTTTGAATCCATGATCAGCTCAGTCAATTGTGTATTATTCATTTACACTCTAAATATACAGTCAATTTATAACAAAACTTATACTCAAGCAAAATGTATAATTAATTTCCCTCAATTTTTAAGGATTATACACATGAAAGAGGAGAGTGAAGTACTGGGAACTGAAAATTTTAAAAGCCATTTAATTTTTAACAACTAATGTTTTGAAGATATTATACCACACTACAAAAAATTTCTCTGCAGTGTATCTAGCAGCTAAACAAAAGCTAATACATATTCATCCTTCTTTGTTATAGAGGGTGGAACAACTAAATCAAAAGTTATCCAAGGTAATTCAAGCCCTTACTTCAGCTTTGTTTTCAATATTATTTTCTACTTGTACTTGCAGGTTTTAAAAAGAATCAATTAGTTATAGTCAACATTTATGTGCAGAGACCATGTTAGGCAGTATGGAGAAATGCAAAAGTAACAGGAGGGAGACAGATGGCCCATGTTACATACACAATAAAACAACCTGCTTTGCTCTGCCTTATTTGGGTGTTATGCACTCAATCTCTAATGTTTTGCATTCTTTTGCATAGGTGTTATTATTTCTTCTCTGATTAGACTTGGAGTTCCTCAGTAACAAATACGTTCCCTGTTCGTTAACACCTTTTTAATAGTTTATCCATCTTTGTTACCATATTAATTCATACATTCATTCATCAAATATTTGTTGTGTTTCCTATGTGTCAGTAACTTTGCTAGATCTAGGATATCCAGTAGATAACAAGAGAAATAAAGTCCCTGACCCCATGGAGCTATATTGAATGGGGGTAGTGAGAGTGGGAAATGGAGTAAGAAAGTAAACAAGTAAACAAGCGGTATAAAAACAAAGTAGGTTAAAGGGGTTAGAAAGTGAAAGGATGCAGGCTATTTAAGACAAAATGGTAAAGGAACCTTTAAGCAAATACCGATGTATTGCGCGAGCCATTGGAAGATCTTGGTGGCAGAATGTTTTAGGCAGCAGAAACAAAAATCCCAAAGCCCCTGTGGTGGTAAGGAGCCTTGTGGGCTGCAAGAGCATCAGAAGGAAGGTGTGGCTGGACCAGAGTGTGCAAGGAGCAAACAGGTACAAGATGGAATTAAAAGGACCAGGTAATGTAATGCCAATATTGGATGTGGTAAGCAGTTTCAAATTTCTTATACATGTCATGAATAATTTATGGAAGATTTTGAGCAAGGGAGTGACATCGTCTGACTTTTATAAAGATTATTCTGGCTGCTCCGTGGCAGATGGGCTAGAATGTTGCAAAAAAAGGAAGTTGGAGGGCAGAGCAGTGGACAGGCAAGAGGTGGTGGTGCCTTGGATTGACGTGGTGAGAACTTGTCAGATTTTGAATATATTTTGAAAGCATGGCTGGAAGATAGGACTTGCTAAGGAATTGGATATGGGCTGTGAGAAAATAAGAAAAATCAAGGATGATATTTAGGTTCTTGGTCTGAGGGATGAATAGTGATGAGGTTATCAGATGTGGAAGGCAGGGGAGAAGCCTAGAATAGGGTCCTAAGAGCAGATGCTCCACAAATGCTAATTCGGTAATTGAGAAGCAGAAGCAAGTACAAATTAATACCATTGCAAGCTGTTTCTATGTGAGAGTAAGTACATAGCCTCAAATTCCAAATCTGTAACATTTTAGAAAGTAGCAAGAGTATTCAAAGTCAGATCTAGGAGAAAACAATATCTCAAGTTAGACTGCCTTTAGAAAGTATAATTGAAAATTATTTCTGACAATGGTACCACTTTTTTTAATGCAATTTTATTGAGACATATTCACACACTGTATAATCCAACCAACATATATAAACAATGGCTCAAGTATCATCACATAGTTTTGCATTCACCACCACAATCAATTTTAGAATATATTCAGGACTCCAAAAAAACAAAGAGAAATAAAAAATAAAACCCAAAATATATCATACCCCCTTATCCTCCGTTATTATTATTCTTTTAACAGTTTTATTCCCATACCATACAATCAATCCAAAGTACACAATCAATGGCCTTTGGTATAATCACAAAGTTATTCTTTCACCATGACAGTTAATATGAGAACATTTTATTTCTTCTGAAGAAAAAATTCCCATACCCCTTATTTCCCCCTATTATTGGTGGGACTGAAGAACTTAGTGAAACCTAGAGCAGACAATGGTGGTGGTTAATTGTATAAATATTAGAAAACTAGAGCAAATGTACGTCAGTATTACAAGGTATTAATAATAAGGTGGTATATGGGAAAATATAATTAATGTAAACTAAGTTCTATAGTTAACAACATCATTGTACTATTGCATTAATATTAGCAAGGCACTGTACCAAAATTGAGCAAGTCAATGGGAGCACTTGAACTTCAAATTTCACAAATTGTTAAGAGCTCTTATATTAAATAAAAATTTGTCTGAAATTATTTGCTGGGTGATTAGCAATGGTTTTAATTCATTTACCTCTGTTATCAGAAGGTATTACTGTTTGGCTTTAGAATCTCCTACTTCTAGATATTCATGTATTCAGTGAAGCTAGAACCAACAAGCTAAATCATCCTTATTAATTGCCACGGTGGTAATCAACTGAGAACTTTAAACATGACCTCTAGAGAGCACTCAGAAAAGATAAAGATGGTTGCTATGATACCTTAATAATATAAATATCCATTCCATCAAGCCGTGCTTTCGAAATTCATCTCAGAGTTTGTTAGTGAAGTACCAGTACCTTAATTGGTAAGGTTTGATTAATATGTCCTTTCTTACATCCACATGGCCCATCTGCACTAGGTTATATTTGTTTCATTTTTTAAGTTACAAAAGTTTGAGGATTTCTACTTCCCTTTTCATCTGTCTTATAAAGTATCACTCTTCAGCAATGTGCACTAACCCACACTTGGTGATACCTTAGCTGCTTAAATTCAGGAATCTAGATATTTAATAAAGCAGGATAGCTTGGTAATTTCATAAAGATCCAAAGAGTAGACACTGGAGCAAAACACATCATTATACTTGTGTAGACATTTTTGAGGAAAGGAAATATGGGGAGCTTTCTTCTGTTTATTAACCAGGATTTTGAAATTTTTGTCATTACACCCTTCAGTAGACCCTAAGGATACCTTCCCATTGGTGAGAGGTACAGTAATCTTATGAAGATTTACTGCTGTCATGTTATACAAATGAAAGAAATGTTACTCATCAGTCCAGATACTAAGTGCAACTTCACATGGGATCAGGCAGCATCAGTGCGCTTTTATCATAAATCAGATACCCTGGAACAAATTCAGTGTGCTGACTTCCAATTTTTCCATATAATATACTGAGGTGTTTTCTTTTTTTTTTTTCTTCAAACATATAACACAGAGGGCAGTTGTAAATCAAGCACTAAAGTAAAAAATAGGAGTCTTTTTTTCTCCTTGGAACAAAAACTAAATTAATGGTTAATTCAAGAAACTATAACTTTTGACAGAAGTAGGGACTCAAAGAAGTCCCACTTACTCTCTAACCATTTAACAAGATTTGCCAAGTCTATGCCTTGTCTGTTCTCACAAGATTCCTGTCCCAAGATTGTGCTGAGAGCTTGCTTTTCATTTTACTTCAAGTGGCAAGCTAATTTCCTTTCATATAATTACTGACTGGCCATTTTCATACATAACTGGTACAATCATCTTTGTAGGCTATGGTACAGCTTTGTTTGTATCAATAAGAATCCCTATCACTTCTTTTCATTCATTTCCTATCAAACCAGCATCTCTTTCCCGCTGGGTTGTCTTGCCCCTTGCAGATATTTCTATTTAGCAGGGTCTTTTAAAAATATATCTATATCAGTTCTCTTCTAAAGTGTCCCCTTAGCATCAAAGAAAACTTAGCATGTTTTCCCAAAGCCACCATTTGTTCTTGTGCATGACGTTCAACTGAGGAGCCATTGTTCTTGTCATCAAACTATGCACCCTGCAGTGGGGCTGTGTGTCCCTGGAGCAAGGGAGGCTCTTCTTCTAGGTCACAACACCTCTGCCCTTTGCCCCACAAACTGTAGAAGTACAGATTTTTATTCACTCTACCACAGCAAGCAATTCCAACCAGCATCTACCCTGCAGATATTTCCAAGCTAAAGTCTGGTACCTGTGTCTGTGCCTCTAAAAAATGTCAGTGTCACAGGTCCAGGTCTACTGATATCTTCCTTATCACATCCAAGTCTGCTCTCAGAGGAGAACCGGGCTGTGACCTGATGCGGACAAGCAGGTCTCCAGCCGGGGGTGAAGGCATCCCTTTCTGGAAAGCACTCCTGATCTCCCTCTTCTTCCCAGGGAGGAGAAAATGGGAGGAGAAAAAAAAAAAACCTCTTCCTTCTACTGTGTCAACAACCAATCTTCCCTGCTGGACTCCATCCTCTACTTCAGACTGGAAGTGACTGAGAGGGTAAGGATTCCTGGACTGATTTTACTGCCTAAGTCCAGAAAGTGCTGAGTATCCTCAATGGCAATTTCATGACAGTTTGTCTTACTTTTGTCAATGACTTTTATGCTTTCACCTCTTTATATTTTTATATTTACTTCTTACTTTGCATTTCAGCTCTATGGACTATGCATGACTTCTTTTATAAAATATGTAATGTAACTACACATTGCATTTCAATTAACTTACCGATCTATTTCCAACTCTAAGAATGATTCAGTATCCTAAACCCTATGCATAAATGAGAATTAAGTCTAAGAATGATCAAGTATTTAAAAAAAATTTAAGATCAGATGGCAATTCCTTCAGGACAGAGAAGCTGCCTTTTTCTTCTTGCCCATACCAGCTCCTACTAGGACCTGGCACGTTTTATGCACTAAGAAAGCATTGTTGTAGTATATATGAGAACTGTTTCCTCCATTCTTACTCCCACACTTCTTAGAACTTTACATTTGGATTTAGGCTAATATATTTTATTCTTTTGTTTAAATTTTATGTCGTTCAAGAGCAATTTTGATATTTTTATCAAATTATACAATTAAGTTGACAGCAATTTTTAGAAAACTCTATGTTTATATTTTTCAAAATGTGCCTTCATTTTCTTTTTATAATTCAGCTACATTTTTTTTTAAATAGAGAAGCTGTGGGTTTACACAACAATCATGCATAACATACAGGGTTCTCATATACCACCTTTTTAATACCTTGCATGAGTGTGGCACATTTTTTACAATGGATGAAAGCATGTTTTTAGAATTGTAATACTTACCATAGTCCACAGTTTAACTTAGTAGTCATTGTCCATGTCGTATAGTTCCATGGATTTTTAAGTCTTTAGTCTAGTACCATATATACACCCTAAAACTTCCCCTTTTAACCACATTCAAATATGCTGTTAATTATATGAACAAATTTGTGCCATCATCATCACCATCCAATACCAAAACTTTTCCAAGATCCCAATAGGAAGTCAACATTTTAAGAATTAACTCCCTGGTGCCTACCCACCTCCATCCCCTGATAACCTATATTCTAGGTCCTGACTCTATGAGTTTGTTTATTCTAATGATTTCATATCAGTGAGATCATACACCATCTGTCCTTTTGTGTCTGGTTTATTTCCTCACCATGATGTCTTCAAGGTCCTTCCATGGTGTCGCATTCATCAGAACTTCATTCCTTTTCACGCTAAATAATATTCCATTGTGTGTGTACATCACGTTTTTCTTATCAGTTACTTCATTCTTGAGATTTTACTTTGAATTATCTCTTATCTGGTTGGAGAATATCTTCCTAAACTAAAAGTTTGCTTCATGAGTAACACATGTTCTGTCACATTAAAAATCTGAAAATATCTATTATTTATATTCATGCATGAAATATTTTTCTAGTGAGTATATAATTGACTGACATAATATTACTGAAGGACAAACATATATATCTCAATCATATATATATAGAGAGGGAGAGAGAGAGAATAATAACATTATTAAGTAATTTAACTAAGTTAAAAGTGTTATTGGTTTTTAAATGCACCATTATTATATGTTCTACTAGGATAGGAAACACGCTGACAAACTACCATACACTAACATTTTTATCACACTTCCCAACTGAAGGGATTACAATGTGAAAAAGTTATCAATTAACTATGGCATATGTATATATCAACATGTTTATTCAGTATTTATAGCAAACTTATACCCCATAGTTTATCCCCCCCCCTCCCCAGGTATGGAACATTTATTCAATTTACTGAGGAAAGTAGGATAATACATTTTTAAGAAAAGGAAAAATTGAGTGAGAAACAGAAAAATAGTACATATAACAGTAAATTCAGGAAATGCTTCTTTGAAAAAGATCTGTATAATAAGAAAAATTAGTTAGTTCATTTAGACAGAGATGCAAAACCAAACATGATAATGTATATGAGAAAGAATATCAGAAAAATTAAGTTTAACAAATGAGAATATTATGTGTAAAATTAATTGAAATAATTTTTTTAATTCAAGGGGTGGGCCACAGTGGCTCAGCAGGCAGAGTTCTCCCCTGCCATGCCAGAGACCCAGGTTCGTTTCCCGGTGCCTGCCCAATAAAAAAAAAAAAAAATTCATTCAAAGAGGCAAAATTCCAAGAATAGATCCAAAAACAAGAAGTAAATTGAAAACATTGTCAAGTAAATATCCTCTCTACCATTCTCCCATCCACTCTCAGCCTCAAAATCACGTGTTTTCAAATTTTCTAGGCACACATCATAAACCGTTACAGAGCTTAAGGAAAACAGAAAGTTTCTATGGCCCAGCGCACCCTCTGGCCCAGGGATCTGCTCTTCTTCCAGTTCACAAGGGCAAAACAAACAGAAATGGGTTAGTCCGAGTGACTGATCTAAGCCATTCTTTTTTTTTTTTTCTAATTTCTTAGTTAAAGTTGTGGGTTTAGAGAAACATCAAGTTCTCATATACTATATATATATAATGAGTTCCCATATACCACCCAGTTATATATTAGTATCAGACATTTGTTATAATTGATAAGGAACATTTTTTTGTAATTGTACTATTAACTAGTGTCCTTGGTTTACATCAGGCTTGCTCTTTGCATTGTACAGTCCTATGTGTTTTTTTTTTTATTTATTAAAACACGTTTTTTCTAGTAACATATATACAGCCAAAAATTTCCCCTTTTAACCTTCTTCAAGGTTTTTGCAAAAGAATTGAGAAAAAGAACGAGTATTTTTCTGATGATGGAAAAACGAGACAAAGAGTTGACAGTAGCCATGATTTCAAGCAGGTTATGTTTAGGGACTGAAGCATCATATATAAACATGTGTCCATATCTTTACCACATCTATATATCTGCATCATCTATCTATGTATCTATGTATCTATCTATTTTACTGTAAATAAGGAACCTAATGAATCAATATCCTAAGTAAAAGAGTAATCAAGTCCAGCTGTATATTTCAAAATCAATACCTCTTGGATTTATTCCAGAAATATATTTTACATATGGGAATTTATTAAGAAAATATATATTATGCATTACCCTAATAAGAAAAAGGAACAAATGATTGTTAATATATTGGGGAGAAAGCATTTTATAAAATTTAACATACTTTCCTAAAGGAAAATCTCTTTTAAAACAGAAAGAAAGATCTGGACTTGGTGTGATAAAAATCAATTACAACACATTATTATTACATTTATATTTATAAGTAATACATTTTTAAAATTTGAAAATGAAATGGTAAAATATTTCACATACTATAGTAACAAAAAATGTAGATAGAATTAACTTCACAGAAGCTTAGATCACTATTTGAAGAAAATTATAAGATTTTATTCAGAAACATAGGAGTGAAATGAATATACAGAAATCATGCAGATTACTAGATGGAAAAGCACATGTTTAAAAAGACACACATTCTCCGCCAAATTAAGCCATAGGTTTATTTTAATTTCAGTCATAATACCGATATTATTTCAACTAATTAATAAAAATTATACCAAACTTCTCTAAATGTCCAGGAAAATTATGAAAAAAAAGATTAATGAAGGAGTACTTGTCCCTTCCAAATTCTAAAATGTACACTAATTTTATCATAAATAACATAGTGTGGTACTCTCACCAAAATGTCATATATAAACTACAAGATCTAATACATCAAATACAAGATAAAGATAGCTTTTAAAGTTGACACGGGAAAATAGATAATTTAATAAATGGAATTGGGCCAACTGTTGAGCAATATGAGAAATAAATAGATTTCTTCATCCTTTTCTTAAAATAAATTGCAAATAAATAAAAGAGCAAATGTATAAATAAAATCATAAAAATGCTTTAAGCAAATATAAATGAGTATTTATATAGCTGAAATAATAAATTATATAATCATTATATTTATACTACAGTAGATGTAAAAATATAAAAATGACAAAAAATCAATAATCAGAAAAATAGCTTTGAATTTATTTAAAATAAACTTTAAATGTATGTATCCTCTTGAAAAAAACAATAAACTTGAAACAGTAAATTAAGAAATTGGGGGAAAATATTTGCAATATAATTCACTGAAAAAGTTTTTCCCATATACAGAGCTTATAACAAACAATAAAAAAAACTGAACATTTCAGTGGAAAGAGCCACAAAAAACACCAAAGAGAAATACAAAAATATAGTTACTAAATAAGACAAAAAAATACATTTTAATTACCTATTAAAACAAAGTTATATTCATTTTACCTCTCCAGTTACCAGTTATTTTTTCAAATAAGTTATAGTGTTAGCATGGATTCTGAACAGAGAGGTGTTCACACCTCGATTTAACAATAAAAATTAATGTATTCTAGAAGACAATTTGACAATATGTGTCAAAGTTATATCCTCTAGCCTACAACCTCCTAAGAAATTAAGCCAAAGAAATGGTTGAACAAGCGCTCAAAGATATATATTCAAGAATTTTCACTGCACATTTTTGTACATAAGAAAAAATTTTTAAATAAGGGAAAGTAAAATGAAATTACTATATACCCATATGATAGAGTAGCTGACATTAAAATGATGGTGCTGATGAAATGATCACGTGCATCTATAGCATGATCTTATATTTTAAAAAACTTATATAAATAAAAATATGTTTAAATGACATGGCCATACTATATACAATTATATAGTTGGCCATTCAAAAACATAATATGTTTTTTTCTGGAACCGATTTTGTTTTTAATTCTGGATCTCCAACCAACCAACTTTATGGCAGGTGACTTAATTTAGTTCTTGCTCTGGCTTAATACTCAACTTAGGCTGTAAATCACCATCCAGTGATTTAATAGTCAACTTAGGCTGTAAATCAGTTATGCCATACTAGACGTTTGTCCCTGCTTCATTGGTGGACCTCAGTTTCGCACCCTGCCTTCCCCTGGTAACTGTAAAAGGCAGTGTGCTTCCACACTGGCCCTGTCTGCAGTGGGGAGAGACTGTAGGGGGAGTGGCAGAGTCCACTTTCCTATAGCCTGTCCTCTCTCAGCCCTGAAGGAGGAGCTCCAGTGGAGTCCACATTTGGCTTCTGGTAGCTCCCTGGAAAGGTGATAGCTCAAAGCTCCACTGCTGTCTCCTCCTGCTGGCCTAACATCAGCTCCCAGGTAAGTCACGAAGTCCATGTTTGGCCCATTAATGTAGCAACTCCCTGGCATGTGCACTCATGGACAGGGGACACTCTTAAGGATTGGGGTGGCTGGAGGGTCCTCGATGTCTAAATGCACCATGTGACCACCTGTCCTGCTTTACCAATGTAGGTTGGTGTGGGAGTGTCTACAAGCAGCCATTTTTAAATTTCAGGCAAAAGACAGCTCATTCATCTCTTTTCCCCTGGGTACCTGCCTAATGACCCAGGCTTTCTTGTATTTCCTTCCTTCTTCCCTCTTTGGCACTCAGCACAAGAAGTAACACCGTGCTGTTTGCCCTGCTCTCTTCATCATCTAAAACTTGATTCCTCTTTCTCTACTCACAACATGACTCAGTCCTTTAGGTATGAGAAGCAGTGGGAAAAGGGAGCTCCTGAACTCTTTACCTCAGCAGATATCCATGGCCCAGGAAGGCCTCCCTGCTCCATGGAAACCCACCTCTCATGATCTGAATTGGGGATGAGGACAGAAGAGAGAAGTTAATGCTTGATATTCCAAGTTATTGTGATTCATCATTATTGTTTCACATTTCGTCCTTCTACTTAAACATGCACACGTACGCGTATCTATGATATAGGTATACTTTTAAATATATAGATTGAGATATAGATATATAGATATTGATACAAATTGGCCAGGAGATGACTCATTTCTAAGTATTAATAGAGATTGAGGAGCATTTCACACTTGCCCCACATTAATTACATCTATAGTGAAATACTAAAAGCATTTTTTAAATGTGATTTTCTAAATTCACAGCTGTCCAGGCAATCTTCTAATTCACGTGAGTAATGATTTACTTTCCTACAGTATTGAGAAGTTCATTAAATTGTGTAAACACACCTCATCCATAAGTCTGGCTTAAGCCTGAACTTGAAAAACTCTTTCTGGGAGAAAATCAGATGTGAGAATTTGTTCAATAAGTCTTTTATTTAGCAAAGTGAAAAGATCCATATAGTAAAATCTTAAAACTTTACTCTTCCGGATATTAAAGTCACTGAACAATTAAGCAGTATTACCAAGTATTTTCTTTCTAATTCCCATAATATATTACAATCAACAACCTCTTTGGCATCATTTTGATAAAACGATAGCTTAAGTCATGCATACATTATTCAAAGTAAAATTAACATTTGATCTTTAAATGTTTATCAATTCAAAATAGTACAAGGAACATCTTTCTCTTAAAATTGATTGTGTTTGATTGGAGATGTTCACTGATTATAAATCTTTTTTTCTCCAAAAAATAAGGAAATGAGGGAAATGAGGACTGAGGAAAGATGATGACTGACTCATCATGTAATGACAAACTCAAAGCCACAGATATTAAAGACAGCTCAGTTAAATATGTGGTAACACTGAGATAAGCTAATCATAACCGGAGACCCCAAAGTGCTGATTTAGCATGTGCAAATTTCCTGTTATATTTCAAAAATCATCATGTTTTCTAACTGAATAATTTGAGTTCTTGCAGGAAATGTTCCCAAGGGACATTACTTATGAGAAAAAAAGGGGGTAAGAAAGAAATAGCCTAGCAATCTGATTTTTAGAAACTTCAATTTGACAAGTACCGCAGAAATTTCTAATCAGAGGCCGTTGAGGATCAAGAATAGAGCATGGAATTAAGAAAATCACTAGGGCCAGGTGTTCCTACACAGTCAGACTCCAAAACAACTGTTCAAGAAGCATAAAGCTCTCTCCTTGCACTCCCCACCCCACTCTGTCCTTGTCTACTTCCAGGCATAAGCAGAAGACATTGTAACTTGGCTAAATGATTATCCCTTTCCTTTGTGAAGAACTATCCATTTTGATCTAATTCCTTGGAAAGCAGGTTATAGAATATGTTTCAGTTAAATTCCACTAGTCAAAAAACATGACTAATCATAGGAGGAGGAGTAATCATAATTCTTATATTCGTATAACATTTTTATAAAATGACATTTTATTGAGATGTATTATATATTCACTGTGCCAGTTCGAAAGTATTATGCACCCCAGAAAAGCCATGTTTTTTATCTTGACTCAATCTTGTGGGGGTAACTGTTTCTTTTAACTCTGGTTCAGTACTGTAGGGCAGAAACTTTTTTGTTAGATTATCTCCATGGAGGTGTGACACACCCAGTTGCAGGTGTGACCTTTTGATTCGATGGAGATATGACTCCACCCATTCCAGGTGGGTCTTGATTAGTTTATTGGAATTCTTTAAAAGCAGAAACATTTTGGAGAGGACCAGATCTGACAGGCGAGACAATAGGCAGAGCCAGCGTAGATGTTTGGAGATAGAGATAGAAATAACCCAAGTGCTAAGCAAGGACTCACAGAAATAGCCAGAACCTGAAGAGAAGAAATCACTGGCCCAGGCAAATGCTGAGGTAAGAGATGAAACCCAGAAATGTGTCCCAGAGTTGTGAGTGAAAGCACACAGATGTTTAGAGAGGAGACTACTGGCATCAGAAGCTGCAGGCAATGAACCGGAAACAAGGACCAGCAGATGCCTGCCATGTGCTTTCCCAGATCACCCTTCCTTGAGCCAAGGTATCTTTCTCCAGATGCCTTAGTTAGGACATATTTATGGCCTTAAAACTGTAGACTTGTAATTTATTAAATCTTTTTTAAAAGCCACTCCATTTCTGGCATATTGCATTCTGGCAACTTAGCAAACTAATACATTCACAGACCATACAATCATCCAAAGCATACAATCTGGTCCACAGCATCATCATAAAACTGTGCATTCATCACATAACTGTGAATTCATCACCACAATCGATTTTTGAACATTTTCATCACTCAAAAAAATAAGAGCAAAAGTAAAGATAAAAGCAAAAAAAGAACACCCAAATAATACCATAGCCCCCCTCCCCCCATTATTTATTTATTTTTTGTCTTTTTTTTCTTACTTATCTGTCCATACACAGGATAAAGGGAGTATCAGTCACAAGGTTTTCACAATCACATGGTCACACTATAAAAGCTATAAAGTTATTCAGTCACTCAAGAATCAAGGCTATTGGATTACAGTTCAACAGCTTCAGGTACTTACTTCTAACTACTCCAATACACCAAAAATTTAAAGGGGATATCTACAAACTGCATAAGAACAACATATTGACTATTTGAAATTTCTCAACCACTGAAACTTGATTTTGTTTCATTTCTCTTCCCCTTTTAGGTCAAGAAGGCTTACTCACTCCATGATACCAGAGCCAAGCTTATCCCCAAAAGTCATGTCCCATGTTACCAGGGAGATTTACACCCCTGGGAGTCATGTCCCATTTAGGGGGTGGGCAGTGAGCTCACCTGCTGAGTTGTCCTCTCTCTAGGGAGGCCACATCTGATGACAAAAGAAGTTCTCTGGGGGTGACTCTTGGCATTATCATAAGTAGGCTTAGCTTCTCCTTCACAGGAATAAGTTTCATAAGGGCAAGCCCCAGGATCTAGGGACTAGCCCGTCAAATTGGCAGTCCCAAATGACTGCGAAAGTATCAGGCCTTCCCCAGGTGGGAAAGTTAAATATGTCTACCATTTTTCCCAGTCCCTCAAGGGGACTTTGGAAATACTTTTTAATCTTCTGCCCAGATTACTCTGAGATGTATGGGCACATCCCATAAACCTATACGAACCAACAAGCTCTCACTCCCTATTCGAGGTTCCATGTAATTACCTATGAGCATACAGCATTTTAACAATGTACTTTAAAATATACAATTAATTCCACATGATCCTCACAAGACTTAAGGTCATGTAACAAGGTTCAATACAAAAACAGACACACTGTAGGTGTCTGAACAGAAATGAGTTTAAAACAAGAAATTAAAACAAAATACCTGAAGGTTTGGAAGGAACAGGCTCTGGTCAAGGTCTCAAGGAATGAGTCCCCAAACACTGCACAGTTGAGCCACCAGGAGGGAGTTGATTCTGTTACAATAGGAAGGAAAGAGGCTACCACCAGAACTATTAAGTCCAGGACACTCCACCAAAACTGTGGCTTGGAGTCAGAAGGATGCTGTGGCTGCCATCTTAGCTTTGCCTTTTAATGCCCTCCGAGCTAGAGCTGGATCCTGGAACTGGATTGCAGGAAAAAAAAAAAAAAAACCCTGTCTTTTCTATTGGTTTCTGAAAGGAAAATATCATCAAACTATAGGAAGATGGTTTCCTTATCATATCCGCCCTCTAAATCTTGAGTAAATGTTTCTAAATGATAGAATCTAGTTTGATTCCACACCTTAACACAAGGGAACCTAGAAATATGGATTTTAGCTTTCTGACTTCTGCAGGTCAAGAAGATCAAGCAAATGTAAGTAGAAATGGATGTTAAAAACAAATCAACTGTATCTACTACAGGTACGAGTTGGTGTCTCTGTTTTGCAGATGAAAAAACTAAACTGGAATTCAGAAAATGTAAGTGGCTTGTTTAAGGCTTCAGTGTCATTCAAGACAGATATCCAGAAGTAGAGCCTAGGATTTGATGCCACAATCTGATGTACGTTCTAAATCCGCCATTCTGTTTTGAATGATTTTTGGAGATTACAAAACTAGAAAAAAACTGTTCACACCCTCTAAGGAAAACTAACGCTTCTTAACTTTTTTTTTTTTTTTGTAATCCATCAGACTCTTATTATGCTTTAAAGAGAAGGTCAGTTTAGTAAGGACCACTAGATATATAGCGATTCTTTTCCATGGTTGGCAAGCAGTTAATGGAGTGTATACATGGGTGTATAAGATGAAGCAAGTTTGCAAACAGCAAGCTTTTGTCTTCCTTCAAAGTTGCACAAAGCACTCAAAGCCTAGGGAAAGAAAGACATACCTGAAAAGGCAAAATTAATGACCTTCATTTTTATTCCCACCTCCCCCCAAATTAAGATTTGCAAAGATTTTTAAATGACAGAGTAAAAGAGAAACCTATTTATCTTATCTAAATTAAATTCAGAATTTCTACTTGAGCCAATATAACACAGAAATGTAATTTAAATAAATACTGATAAAATTATATCTTAAAGGAATAGTGTCCTTAAAGATGTAATAAACTATGAAACTACCTAATACAATTTGACTTGCTTATCAGCTTTCCAGCTCTTTTAGTAATTGCCTCTTTAACAAAAAAAAATGAACTGTTACCATGTCTTCACACATGAATCTTAATTCAATTTACTATTAAAATTTTAGGTTAATTTTGATCAGATTCATCCCCAATTCACTGATAAGCATGCAGAAAATGGTTTTGCTGTCAGTTTCCCAACCTCCCAGTCAGCGATCAGTGCTAACTTTTGTGACTACCTCTTTAAGAGAAGCATTTTAGAAGAGGTCTCCTAAGAGCATTTATAGTAAATCTTTGCTAAATTTCTTTTAAGCAGGAAAGAAAAATCACTTAGACAATGCCTTAAGGCAGAATGTTACCTGACTTCAGATGCAAACTTTTCATTTATTGGGGAAGAAGCTCATCTCCAGAGGGTGCTGAATCAGTCTATTCTGAACAGTAGAAATGGAGAAGCTACTTTAGGTAAATGGTGTTTAACTCTGGCAATAGAGATAAGTCCCTGCCCTGCCAACATTCCCTCTCCTGGAAGGACCAGAACACTACTATACAGAGAAGGTATGTTGATTCCCTAATGTGAGGGAAAAGAGGAGGAGAAGGTAGAGAAGAAGGAAAAGATAAGAAGGGGAAAAATAGCAGCAGCTTCTGTTTACTGAATCCTCAATATATGCCAAACATATCAGATGTCTTAGGTATATTATCTCCTTTAGTCAACATTACTCTAAACAGCGATACTCCCATATTACAGAAAAAGTAACCAAAGCTCAGAGAAGCTAAACATTTGCACAACATCATACAGCTAATAAGCAGAGAATGCATGATTCAAACCCTGCTCAGCTGGCTTCAAAGTTCACATGCCTTCCCTCCACCATAGCACAGCGATGTGGAATCCAGTAACTCGAGAAAGGACATTTTCTAGTTATAGGAGTTGCTCAAATAGAGATAATCCAAAACAAGCAATGTAGATTGACACAATGGCCAAAAAATCTACACTATGCAAAACTGCCACCAAAGAAAAAGCTTTGTGATCTTACCTGAATGTCTCTAGCAATCAATGTAAAGTTTATTCAAGTTCAGCAAACTTGCCTCTAGCAAATACAGCTAAATTTATTCTACTTACAGGAATGGAAGCAGAATAAAGAATCCTGTTTCCTCATGCAGATCTATACTTAGTTTGAATTTTCACCTTCACATAGCTAAGCGAAACATCATAGAAAAGATGTACAGCAATGATTAAACAAGTTGTACTTGAAATGACAATCAACACCCCCACCCCTTACTGATTTTCTCTCTCAAGAAAATATTATATTACTGATATTGGAGTGCAGGATTCTAATTATTTTTCTCACACCCATTCTATGTTTTTCCCACTATACTCTTTATTGGACCACTTAATATGTCTTAAACCCATTATTCTTTTTAGAATTCATAGGGTAAAAAATCATTTTCTAGGTACAGAGTCAAACTGATTAATCTAGTTCATGTTATTTTGTGGGGAGGATATTTTTAACTAGTAAGATTTTTTCCTTTTATTTAATGGCACATGTTTCCTTTCTACCATTGTGCCAAATGTCGGCATTGTGTTGAAACTAAGACATTCCAGATCAGATGTGAGGTCCGAAGTGTTGCCACTGAATTGTGTGGGGAAAATTACTCAGAGGTGTGATTATTCTTCATACAGGACTTGGAAAAACATTCAGTTTTTAGCTGCCCATCACATTATAATGAATTTTGCTTCCATGTAATGCTCACCTTACTTTTCAATTACTTCACTGCTCTAACAGGTTATCTTGGCTCAGGAACAGAAACACTAGGCAGCATGCTCTCTGCAGACCTCCCCATGCTACAACGTCAGACTTCTTAAGGACACAGTTTATAGCCATATTTTCTGCTTTGCCTGAGGAGCATGAGGTCTATAGGAAAGAACTCCTGACCTACTGGAGTGGCAGGGGTTGGGTAGGGAACGGAATTATTAGGGTGATACCATGAACCTGAAAAAAATTACATTCTCTATGCAGAGCAAAACTGAAAGGGAGCCCACAATACGGCAGAAAATTCTCCTTACACTCCCCAGTATGGTTTCAACAGCCCCTACCTCCACCACCACGTGAGTCATTCATCATTGGCCACCTCCCTCCCGGATCCATTCTCTGTTCTGTTCTGAATATGCTGGCAGTGCTATCTCTGCAGACAGCATTGCCCAGGCTGATGGGAAGCCCAGCAGGAAACCAGAAAGCAGGAAAAGAGAAAGGTCATGACAGTTCTTGGCTTTCTTCCATGCTAGGATTCCAACAATGAATGTGGCCCCCTCTGACCACAGCTGACCAGCTGCCCTCCCCTCTAGCTCTTTGGCTTTCATAATGTTTGGTGAACTTCTCCTCCCCCTCTGGTTTAGGGCTAGACTTATATCACTGTAAGATTATCAAATCTTCTGAAGAGTCTTCCGATTTGTTTTACTAGGAAATTAAACAATCATTAGACTACTATGGTATGAAGTCTTAAAACTATTAGGCTGATTATTAGTTATGTATAAAAACAGACTATTAATACACTGAAAGGTATGCTCTCTTCTGCAAATGACCACTCTTCATTTGTAAAGCTACTCTTGGTTTGCTACGGAATCCTGGTAAAATTGAACAACACTGGGAGCCTATAAGAGCTTAGCTGCTCACCATGAATTCAGTATTATCTGACTGACCAAATTTAAATGTTGTGTCCAGCAGCATTTAATGATTATATAGGAATGCCTAAGGAGGCCCAGAAAACTCAAACTGCCCTGAGTTGAATCAGACTTCAAAATACTTACTCTTACTGCTGTGTCAGCAGTCCCTCAAACCAACCAATGGCCCCAAAACTATTAGCCAAGGAGGAAAACTCACGTTTGTTTGATGTATGTATGTATGTAGGCTCCATCTGGAAGTAATCAGCTACTACCCTCCAGTCCCATTTGTGGTAGCCTAAAAGATTGTTCTAACAGGAAATTTTCCCAGTAGACAGACTTTCAGTTAATGCATATGGTTTTCAAATTTGTTTTGGAGAGATGGTCTATTGTTTGGATCCACAGCAACTCATGAGAGAAGCTAGGATCATTTGGATGCAAGGAACAGAATACACTCTACCTGGTTTTAGCAAAAGTAACCTAAGGGGACTCTATTTCTGACCTCATGGCAGACAGAGTTGTTGGAATCAAGAATTGGAAAGGTTTTAGAATCTGAGGCAACTTCTCTCTCTCTCTCTCTCTCTCTCTCTCTCTCTCTCTCTCTCCTTCTATCATCTATCTATCTATCTATCTATCTATCTATCTATCTATCTATCTATCTATCTATCTCTGTATCTCTGACTGTCTTTGGGTGTCTCCCTCTATTTCAGTATTTGTGTGCAAGTATGCACCTGTCTCTCTTTGTCTGTCACTCTTACCTATTTTTCTCTCTGTCTTTCATGACACAAGGTCTCATCTCTGCTTCTGTCTTCATGTTTCTATTGTTTTCCCTCTCTGCTATCCAAATTCCAAATTAATCTACCCATTTACACATGGATCAAACTGCTACCCCAAGATCTGGTTTAATGTCTCTTCTCAATTTTAATGTAGGAGGACAGTCCCTGCATTCCAACTCCA
This sequence comes from Tamandua tetradactyla, assembly GCF_023851605.1. Classification (NCBI taxonomy): domain Eukaryota; kingdom Metazoa; phylum Chordata; class Mammalia; order Pilosa; family Myrmecophagidae; genus Tamandua; species Tamandua tetradactyla. Next base: position 180,663,465 of record NC_135331.1, on the reverse strand, counting down.
AAGTAGTGGGGCCACTGAACTCATAACTGTGCTGGCTTGGAATTGGGTGTCACGTGAAGGACTGCCCACTCAGCAGTGGCTGTTAGAATATGTTCTCTGAGAAGGACATGAATATTACAAAAGTTGAGTCAATTTACATGTCTACTGAAGTCTTAAAACATCAGTTTCTCCTAACAACTATTCATTAGGGTACTTGAAATATCCAGTTATTTCTACTTTTAAGATGGTGTACAAAATCCAGTCCAGGGAATTATACTACTGGATAAAAACAAAAGGCTTTTAGACAGATGTGAAGAGCCCCTGCCAGCCTCTAGAAAGAAGAAAAGAAGTGGATGGTCAAAACCACAAAGACTGTTTGTTCCCCCAAAGAATGCCCTTGAAGAAACTCACTCAAAGCATTTAGAGGGAAGACTGGACATCAGGATTTTAAATGGAGACACAGATCACAGAAGAAAGTAATCTTTCCCAGTACTTTTCCTGCAAAAGGAGCATGGGTAAAAATATGTATCCTTAAAAATTTAAATATAATCTTATAAAATTTTTTCCAAGATCATTGCCTCCTGTAATACTTTTATTCATACACATCTGTGGAAGGGCTAAGATTGTTTTAATAATAAAAATTTTAAAAATGAAATAATGGCCTCATCAAAAATTAATTCTTATTAGACATAGGCAAGATACTGTGAAGTTTATAGACAGAGTTTATGATATTGGAGAGAAGGAAAAATGGGACAAAAATTAATGTGTAAGAAAAGCTTAAATTAAAGCTAAGCTTTTAAAAAGGGTACAGAAAATTTGGGGGTTATGTATGGAGCTACATAAATGAGATAAATTATCCTGGAAAAGATGGACTGAACCTTCTGTTAAAGAATGTACTGGATACTTTGGGGGGAAGGGCCAACTAAATATATTGAACAAGTATGAGTGGGAAAAGGAATAAAAGTTGGGAAGAGTAGTACAGAGGGAAGGCAGGGCTTTCATTGGGCAGTGAGCAAGGTGCTGAGTTGCTATAGGATAGACAGAGCAAGAACTAGAATCTCTGAAGGGGTGTCCAGAAAGCAGAGATTGTGATGAAAGCAGCAAATTTGGCAAATTAGTTCAGCAATAATATACAGCATAAATTGAATGGAGTGGAGAGAGATTATTGCTTTGCCTTGCTAATCAGCATGCTGCACTTCAGCATGAAAACACACTTAATTGGGCCAGGACCAACAAATCTGTGTAGTGTCCAGTCGTTCAGAATATGTCTTGTCACCTTACCTACCAGAGCAGGTCTCACACCTGCCTGAATGTGAAAATTCACCTCCCTAAAACTGACTGATTCTTGTCTCAAGAAATCAGATCTCACCTAAGCAGTATACAGGAGACACTCACTGAAACTCATGTTCTAGTTTACCAGCTGCTGGAATGCCATACACCAGAAACGGAATGGTTTTTAAAAGGGGGAATTTAATGAGTTGCTAGTTTACAGTTCCAAGGCCAAGAAAATGTCCCAATTAAAACAGGTCTATAGATATGTCCAGTCAAAGGCATCCAGGGAAAGACACCTTGGTTCAAGAAGGCCGATGACATTCAAGGTTTGTCTCTCAAGTGAGAAGGCACATGGTGAACACAGTCAGGGCTTCTCTCTCAGCTGGAAGGGCAAATGGTGGACATGGCATCATCTGCTAACTTTCTCTCCTGGCTTCCTGTTTCATGAAGCTCCCCGGGAGTCATTTACCTTCTTCATCTCCAGAGGTCGCTGGCTTGTGGACTCTGCTTCATAGTGCTGCAGCTTTCTCTGCTCTCTCTGAATCCCTCATTCTCCAAACTATTTCCTCTTTTATAGGACTCCAATAAACCAATCAAGACCCACCCAAATGGGTGGAGACATGTCATCACCTAATCCAGTTTAACAACCACTCTTGACTAAATCACATCATCCAGGGAGATGATCTTATTACCGTTTCAAATATACAGTATTGAATAGGGATTAGTCTACCTTTACAAAATGGGAATTTGATTAAAACATGACTTTTCTAGGGGGCATACTTCCTTTCAAACCAGCACACCTCGTGTCCGTTGCCCTGAATAAAACTGTCTTCTGCTGCCAATACCAGACATATATAAATGATTCTCACATGTGCATAGAAAAAAAAGTGCCAAAGTCATGGGGGTCAGAAGGAAGAGAGATGGTAGAACAGAAAAGGTATGATAAGGTGGGAGAGTTGTACTGAGCGCTGAAAGGAGGAGGTAAAGAGAAAACCAGGACCTTGAGGGTTAGTGGAGGAGCTGGGGGAAGAATGTAAATTTCATGGAAAGAAGCAATGAGGAGAATAAGAAAGGCACATGAGAAAGAATTGAAAAAGTGATTGAGGACTGAAAGAAGAATAAAAATTAATCAAAGACAGAGTAAAGGAGATACATAAAAAGCAACAGAAAAGCATATCAAGTGAGCTAGTGAAGAGAACAAGAGGAAAATATGTATGGTATATGCATCCTTTAGACCATCTCTGACTAGAGCTGCTGTTGAAAACCCATATTTCATCTAGCTAAAAAGCAAAAAAATAAAACAAGAGAATGAGATACAAACCCCTGCAAGTAAATCTAAGAAACGATTTGAATGATATTGCATTTATAGTTCCCTTTGTTGATCAATAAAAAGGCATCAAAATATCTGTTCTTTTAAAATTATACAATCACATAATTTGTCTGCATTTGGAAACAATCTAATATTTGAAATACATGGATTTAAGTGAATTAATAGACTGCCCTTACACATGTGACTAATAATTAGCCTACCAGCCTCAACTTCATCCCAGAGTAACATAAATGATTCACTAATTTCCTAAGTGCAGCAAATCACAAGGCTCTTAAAGGAATTAATATCATCAGTGTTATATACCAAAGAGTCTTCCTCAATTTCTGCATTATTTAAATACAAACACAATGACTGATTGCAAAGTTCTCAATTGGAGCAGGGGGAAAACAACTTTTAGCTTATGATCTTGTGGTCTCTCTGACAAAAGAAAAGTTTGAATGAAGAAAAATGATAAACCTTTCTCAAGAACCAGATGCATTACTGGTGATGCCATTTACCTGGAGTTAAGAGCTTTCAGAGATGGATTATTTTCCTGGGTTATGCTCTCAGCACTGTAAGTGTCTCACAGGTAATTTTGATGAGGCCTTCCTGGTTTCTGTCAAGATTTATCTGTAAGAGATGGTATGCAGAGAACATTGTATATCCCTATGTTCCAGTTTGAAAGCTACTGGAATGTGATTTACCAGAAATGGAGCAGCTTTTAAAATGGGGGAATATATTAAGTTGCTCATTTACAGTTCTAAGGCCATGAAAATGTCCAAATTAAAGCAAAGCTATAGAAATGTCCAATCTAAGGTATCCAGGGAAAGATACCTTGGCTCAAGAAGGTTGATGATGCTGAAAGTTTCTCTCTCAACTGGAAAGGAACATGGTGAACATGGTAATGTCTGCTAACTTTCTCTCCAGGCTTTTTGTTTCATGAAGTCCCCAGGGGTGTATTCCTTCTTCATCTCCAAAGATCTCTGGCTGCATGGGCTCTTGTGGCTTTTTTCAAAATGGTTTCCTCTTAAAGAGCTCCAGTAAGCAACCCCACCTTGAATGGGTGGAGACACACCTTCCTGGAAGCTATCTAATCAAAAGTTACCACCCACAGTTGGTTCAATCATATCTCCATGGGGACAACCAAGAAGCTCACACCCAGCAATACTGAATGAGGATTAAAGGACAGGGCTTTTCTGGGATACAAAAGAGATTCAAACCAGCACATTTCACCCTTTGGATCCCAAAAAGACATGTTCTTTCCAAATGCAAAATACATCCATTCCATCATGAGATCAGAAAGCCTTAAACAATTTCAGTAACAATACAAATGCAATATAAAGTCAGAGATAGCACAAAATCTCATCAAAGTCAGCAACAGGCATGGTTTGTCTGATGTTGAGAGTTTCTCTCTCAACTGGAAAGGAAAATGGTGAATGTGGCAATGTCGGCTAGCTTTCTCTCCGGGTTTTTTTGTTTCATGAAGCTCCCCTGGGGTGTATTCCTTCTTCATCTCCAAAGGTCTCTGGCTACACGGGCTCTTGTGGCTTTTTCCAAAATGGTTTCCTCTTAAAGGGCTCCAGTAAGCAACCCCACCTTGAATGGGAGGAGATACACTCTCATAGAAGCCATCTAATCAAAAGTTACCACCCACAACTGGGTGGGTCATATCTCAGTGGAAACAATAAAAAAAAAATCCCACCTAGCAATACTGAATGAGGATTAAAGGACATGGCTTTTCTGGGGTACACAAGAGACTCAAACCAGCATACCCTACTATGTCACAGGCAGTTCTACATCAATACTGTATTATCATTAAAAAGCTTAGAGTCACATCTGTTTGAAGGGCCGAGATGAAACTCTATGCTTACAAAATTTTTTACAATTTTCACAGGGTCCTTTCTTACTCTCTCTCATTTTTAAATATTATTCATGTTGCTAAACTATTTAATAAAGGAGTTGGAAACTTCTAAAAGATCCTATGAGGGCATTAGAATTAATGTATTTCAGAATAGACTGCCAAGGAAGATGATGGAGTGGGGAGCACAGAGCCCAGTCCCACAGAAACTACTAGTGGACAGGCAGAAATTGACTGAACCAACAGTTCCGGGACTTCATGGGCCAGTTGTACACCATACGGCATTCAGGAAAAATCGGGACATGGAGACTGATAAGCTGCAGCAGAAGCTGTAAGTGACTTGTTCCCGCAGCAGTTGCAAGTGCATATCATCCACCCTTGAGGCTCATAACTGGTACAGTCCATGCTGGCTACTGCAGACAAAGAGGCATGAAAGATTTCCTCCCCAGAAACAGGAGCAGGGACACAGTCGCGTGCTGAGCATGACTTTTGATTGACAAATTTGGACTGCTGTTCTGTCTCCAAATTATGGTTCTATCCTGCCTGGAATAGCAATTCCCACAATGATTAATTAAACACCACCCAATGGAAGCTCAGAAAATAAACTCCCTCTTAGAGATTCGGGGAAAGGTTTATTGAAGATTGCCATCTTCTGGGCAAGCCAAAAAAAGTACAGTTTTAAGGAACCAGACAAAATAAATAAATAAATAATTAAAGGCTCTTTTTTTTTTTTGGCATATTTCCTGACCCACTCGCCAGGTCACTTTGGAATTGGTCTGTCCCTCTTCATGGGCCTCTGGCTCTGCTTTGATCAGTTATGTATGGACATATCTAAAGATCTGGAATAAGCTGAACAAAGTGTCAAAGTAAAGCCTTAATACAAAACCAAACAACAATAAAATCCTAGGCAAGAGAGGGAGAAACTGATCATCAAAGTCAAATACATCATGATCACCAGATACCTAGATATCAGCAAAAAATTACAAGCCACACTAAGAAACAGGAAGATATGGCCCAATCAAAGAAATACACTAAAAGTCACAGGAGATACAGAATTTGGAACAACTAATGAAGATGGTCAAACAAATGTCCTAAATCAATTCTTAGAATTGAAGGAAAATATGGCTAAATGGATAATAGATATTAAGAAGATACCAGGAGAGCATAAAAAGAATTTGAGAGCATGCAAATAAAAATAGCACAATTTATGGGAATGAAGGCACAATGGATGAGATGAAGAATATGTTAGTGGCATGCAACAGCAGAAGAAAGGATCAGTGAACCTGAAGACAGGACATCCCAAATCTTACAGACATAATAACAGATAGAGAAAAGAATAGAAAAAATGGGACAGGGTCTCAGGAATTTGATGACAGCATGAAACACACAAGCATATGCATTGTGGGTGTCTCCAAGGAGAAGAGAAGGGAAAAGAGACAAAAAGAATACTTGAGAAAATAATGGCTGAAAATTTCCCAACTCTAGGAAAGATATAAATATACATGTCCAAGAAGCACAAAATACTCAAAACAGAAGAAATTTGAATAGATGTATGCCAAGACACATACAATCTGATTTTCAAACGCCAAATTTAAAGAGACAATAATCAAAGCAGCAAGAGAAAAATGGTTCATCACATACAAGGGACACTCAATAAGACTAAGTTCTGATTTTACATAAGAAAAAATGGAGGTAAGAAGGCAGAAGCATGATATATTTAAGATACTGAAAGAGAAAAACTTCTAACCAAGAATTCTTTATCCAGGAAAACTGTCCTTCAAACATGAAGGAAGGTATAAAATTGTCACAGAAAAACAGAAACTGAGAGAGTTTCTTAACAAGAGACCTCCCCTCCAAGGAATACTAATAGGAATTCTGCAATCTGAAAAGAAAAGAATAGGAGAGACAACTTAGAAGAGAGGGTAGAAATGAAGATTATCAGTAAGGGTAACTAAAAGGGTAAAAAAAAAAGACAAAAATAAGATATGACATACAAAATCAAATAATAAGATCATTAAAGTAAGTACTGCTTTACAGTAATAATATTGAATGTTAATGGATTAAATTTCCTAATCAAAAGGCACAGATTGGCAAAATGGAAAAAAAAATGCCCCCTATATGCTGTCTGCAAGAGACTCACCTTAGACCTAAAGACACAAATAGGTTGAAAGTGAAAGGCTGATAAAAGATATTTGATGCAAATTATAACCAAAAAAGAGCTGGAGTAGACATATAATATTGTGCCAAATACACTTTAAATGTAAAACTGTTAAAAGAGACATGAAGGACAATCCACTAAGAAGAAAAAACAAGCATAGATATTTACACACCTGACCAGGAGAGCCTAAAATTTGTGAGGCAACAACCAGTATACCTCTACAATAAAAGTTGGAGACTTTAATCACCACTTTCATTAGTAGACAGAACATCTAGACAGAGGATCAATAAGACAATCCACATGGGGATAGGGAAATTTAAAAGTATGATAAATAAACTAGACCTAAGAGACACATACAGAACATTGCATGCCAAAACAGCAGAATATACAATCTTCTTAAGTTCTCAGGGACCATTCTCAAGGATAGACAACATGTGGGGTCACCAAAAAAGACTGAAATTATATGAAGTGCTTTCTCTGATCATAATGGAATGAAGCTAGAAATCAACAACAAGCAGAGAACTGGAAAATTCACAAATACATGTAGGTTAAACAGCACACACTTAAACAATCAGTGGGTCAAAAAAGAAATTGCAAAATAAATAAGTAAATATTTTGAGACAAATTAAAATGAGAGCCCAACATATGAAAACTTATGGGACATAGTGAAAGCAGTGCTGAAAGGGAAATTTATAGCCCTAACGTCCTATATTTTAAAGGAAGAAAGAGCTAAAATAAAAGAACTAACTACACAACTGGAGGAACTAGAAAAAGAACAGAAAAACAAACACAAAACAAGAAGAAGGAAAGAAATAACAAAGATTAGAGCAGAAATAAATTAAATTGAGAACTTAAAAAAAAAGAATGAAAAAATTGAAAAGCTGGTTCTGTGAAAAGATCAATAAAATTGACAACCCTTTAGCTAGAGACACAAAGAAAAAAAGGAGAGAAAGTGCAAATAATAAAATCACAAATGAGAGGGGGAAATTACTACTGATCCCACAGAAATAAAAAATATCAGATGATACTATGAACAACTATATACCAACAAATTAGACGACTTAGATGAAATGGACAATTTCCTAGAAACACACCAAACAACTTACATGGACTCTAGATGATATATAAGTCTTCAACAAACCAATCATAAGAAAGAGATTGAATCAGTGTTCTAGTTTGCTAGCTGCCGAAATATACCTGAAATGGAATGGCTTTTAACAAGGGGAATTTAATAGGTTGCTAGTTTATAGTTCTAAGGCTGAGAAAATGTCCCAATTAAAACAAGTCTATAGAAATGTCCAATTTACGGCATCCGGGGAAAGATACCTTGGTTCAAGAAGGCTGACGACATTCAACATTTCTCTCTCAGCTGGAAGGGCACATGGCAAACATGGCGGTGTCTGCTGGCTTTCACATGGGTCTACCAAAAAGGGACTCTTTCCAAAATGTTTCCTCTTTTAAAGGATTCCAGCAAGCAACTCCACCTTCAGTGGGTGGGGACACACCTCCATGGAAATCATCTAATCAAAAGTTACCACCCACAATTGGGTGGATCACATCTTCATGGAAACAATCAAAATACTCCCACCCAGCTATATTGAATGAGGATCAAAGGGCATGGCTTTTCTGGGGTCCACCACAGATTCAGTCATCAAAAACCTCCCCCAAAAAGAAAGCCCAGGACTATATGGCTTAACAGATGAATTCTACCAACTATTTCAAGAAGAATTAATGCCAATCCTTCTTAAACTCTTTCAAAAATATTGAAGAGGACAGAACACTCCCTAACTCATTCTTTGAAGCCAATATCACTATTATACCAAGACCAGATGACGAGATGACCAGAAAAGAAATACAGACCAATTTCATTAATGAATGTGAATGCAAAACTCTTCAACAAAATACTTGCAAGTCAAATCCAACAGCACATTAAAAGAATAATAAACCATGATCAAGTGGGTTTTGTCTCAGGTATGTAAGGATGGTTCAACACAAGGAAAATCAATTATTTTGATGCCCACATTAACAAATCAAAGGGGAAACAACCATCTCAAATGGCACAGAAAAGTAATTTGACAAAATCTAGCATCCTTTCTTGATAAAAACACTTAGAAGATTAGGAATAGAAGAAAACTTCCTCAACATGATAAAGGGAATATATGAAAAACCCACAACTAACATAATACTGAACAGTGAAAGACTAAAATCTTCCCTCTAAGATCAGGAACAAGAAAAGGATGACCACTGTCATCACTGCTGTTTAACATTGTGCTAGAAGTTCTAACTAGAGCACTTAGGCAAGAAACAGAAACGAAATGCATCCAACTCTGAAAGGAAGTGGTAAAACTGTCAGTATTTTCAGACAACATGATCCTATATTAAGAAAGTCCTGGGAAATCTACAATAAAGCTACTAGAGCTAGTAAACAAGTTCAGCAAGATGTTGAGTTACAAGACCAACATGAAAAAATCAGTAGTGTCCCTGTACACTAGCAAGGAGCAATCTAAGGAAGAAATCAAGGGAAAAATGCATTTATAATAGCAACTAAAAAAATCAAATATCCAGGAATAAATGTAAGCAAGGACATAAAGGACCCATACACAGAAATATATAAAGCAGTGCTAAAAGTAATTAAAGCATATCTAAATAAATTTAAGGGCATTCTGAGTTCATGGACTGGAAAACTAAATATTGTTAAGATGTCAATTCTGTACAAATTGATTTAAAAATTCAACACAATCTCTATCAAAATTCCAACCACTTACTTTGCAGAAATGGAAGAGCCAATTATCAAATTTATTTTGAAGGCTAAGAAGCCCCAATCAACCAAAAACATCTTGAAAAAGCAGAACACAGATGAAAGACTCACTCTTCCACATTTTAAAGCATATACAAGGTCAAGGGGTCAAGACAGCATAAAGATAGATATATTGAACAAAGGAATCTAATTGAGAATTCATATACAGACCTTCACATCTACAGTCAATTGATTTTTGACAAGGCTACTAAGTACATTCAACTGGGACAGAACAGTCCTTACAACAAATGGTGCTGGGAGGACTAGATATCCATAACCAAAAGAATGAAAGAGGGTCACTATTTCACACCTTGTAAAAAATAACTCAAAATGGATCAAAGCCCTAAATATAAGAACCAGGACCATAAAACTCCTAGAAGAAAATGTAGGGAAGCATCTTTAAGATACTGTGGTAGGTGGTGGTTTCTTAGACTTTATACCCAAAGCATATGCGATGAAAGAAAAAATAGATAAATGGGACCTCTTAAATACTTGTGTGCTTCAAAGGATTTTGTCAAAGTGAAAAGAAAGCCTACTCAATGGGAGAAAATATTTGGAAACCACATATCTGATAAGGGTTTATTATCCAGAATATAAAAGAAATTCTTTTAAATGCAACAATAAAAAGACAACCTAATTTTAAAATGAGCAAAGGACCTGAATAGACATTTTCCCAAAGAAGAAATACAAATGTTTTAAAAAAATGTGAAGAAATGCTCAAAATCACTAGCTATTAGGGAAATGCAAATCAAAACCCCAATGATGTACTAGAATGGCCTTTATTAAAAAGACAGAAAAGTTTGATGGAGAGGATATGGACAAATAACAGTACAGTTTTACTGCTGGTGTGAATGTAGACTGGTGAAGCTGTGGAAGACAGTTTGATGGTTCCTCAGGAAATGAAGTATAAAAATGCCTTATGATCTGGCAGTCCCACTACATATATACAAATATAAACCCAGAAGTACTGAAAGCAGGGATGCAAACAAACATTTTCACACCAATGCTCATAGAAGCATTATTCAAAATTGCCAAAGGAATGGAAGCAACCCAGGTGTCCATCAACTGATGAATGGATAAACAAAATGAGGTATATACATATAATGGAATACTATTAAGCTGTTAAAAGTAATGAAGTCCTGATGCATGAAACAACATGAATGATCCTTGAGGACATCATGTCTAATGAAATTCACCAGACACAAAAGAACACATATTGTATGATCTCACCAATATGAACTAATTACAATGAGATAGCTCATGGAATTAATATCATTATCATGAGTATATTTAAATGCACTGAATTGTCAGTGTAACTGTGGTTGATAGGGGAAGTTTAGGTCATGTATGTCACTAGAAGGAAAGCTAGAGGATGAAATATGGAAATGTATAACATGGTGAACCCCATTGGGGATGAGGAATGTTGTTAATAGGACAAATGTAAGAATATTCTTCAATGGACTAGAATAAATGTACCTCTCTATTACAAGGTGTTAAAACTAGATGGTATATGGGAAAAAATATTCTTAATGCAAACTATGGACTATAATTTACAGTAATATTTTTATGTTCTTTCATCCACTGTAACAAAGGTACCAAACCAAGGCTAAGTGTCAATAATAGTGGGGTATAAGAGGTATGGGGTTTTTCTTTTTGGAGCAACGAAAATGTTCTAATATTGATTTTGTTGATGAATGCACAACTCTGTGATTATACTGAGAGCCACTGGTTGTACACTTTGGATGGATTGTACGGTGTATGGATAAAACAGCTTTAAAAAAAGATTAATGTGTTTCAGATTTTTGTTGATGTATATATTCTCATCTTTTAGGAAATCTGTCCAGGTAAGACTTGATTGATTGGAGATATAACAGTCCATCATCTCCTCAGAAATTCTGTGAAATCAGGGATGCAAGGTAGGCAGAAGCCAGAAAAGCAACAAAAGGGCACAACACAAGTGATCCTTTGTGGTTTTATGGGCTGGATACCGTTTATTCAGATAAATTGTTTAGATAAGAAATATCTGTGTAAAAATTGTGTTTTATTTTTGGTTATATAAGTCATGAAGGCTTATTGTAGAAAAACTGGAAAAAGATAAGCAAATACAAGAAAATAAAAATTAGCCATAAACTCACCATCCAGATAAAATCAATACTTATTTTTTGGCTTTATTTTTCCTTCTGAATTTGTTTCCTTTGCATATACATATTTTTTTAAATATGTTTTTATATTATTGAGTAGCCTTTTTTTTACTCAATAATATATCATAAATACATTACATCTGAATAAATATAACTCCTATATTATCATTTTTAAAAGTTATGTATATTACATATTGTGCAATATAAAGAATCTATATAAGAATTGATATATTTAATCATATATTAATGATATTATATCAGACATTAAGTTGTTTGACAGTACATATGTTTTAAAAAGACTGGAATACATCAGTACAGGATTTTCAAGGAATAAGTTACTCCAAATAAATAATCCAATCAACTAGTTGTGAAAATTTTATTAAGCAGAAATTTACAGAGATCTCAGAATAAACTTACAGTCTGACTTTTTATTTGGGGATAAATTTACAGTCTGACTTTTTATTTGGGGATCTCTGTTCTTATTGTCACAGCTCATCACTGCCCCAATAGTTTTCTAGTTTGCTTCTTTTAATTCTATTTATCATGCTGAGAAACTAGAAACCCATGCTCATTAATGTAGTATGTTAAATAAAACCTATAAATCTATAAGAGAAATATTTGAATCAGTAATACATCTTTTGGCTTTACATATCATTTTCACTTACATTAACTTACATGATATTTATAACAACCTGCAGATAAGTATTAGGGATGTTTTAATGATATTATAGAAAGGGCAACTAAAACTTTGGGCAATGAAATAATTTACCCAGTTACACTTCTAAAATATTGTAGAAAAAGGGCTCAAGTCCAATTATTGTAATTGCAAACCAGCTTTAAGGACTTCGTGGGAATAAATTTTAGGTTTTTCTTTGCTTCTGGCTGAGGAACTATAATCCAGAGCAAAGCTTCCTAAAACATGTTTCATCAAACACAAAGTTAAAATTGTATCAAATAAATGAGGAAAACACTGGATCAAATGAACAACTCAATTTGCTGTAGGACTTCTCAGAGATTTTAATATGCTAATGTGATTCATAAATCTCCGGTAGCCACATTTCCATACCACTCAGTCTCCAAAGTGGCCCCCATACCAGCATACCTTGAGACTAGCACTCCAAGGAGTACACTACAGAAGACACTGTCCCAGGTGGCTGAGGTCCACCACACCAGGTGAGTGAGATGTGGCAGTCTTAGTCTTTGCACTTCTCATTTACAATTTACGAACATAGCAGAGATTAAAAGATGAATTCTGATAAAACTCAATGTTTATGTGGACTACTGTCTTTTCATAATATTAAAAAAATTACTTCCAATAAAAGGAAGAGATAAATCTTTCAGGAGTAGCTACAGAATATGCCTATGAACTATTAGTTCATAACACTTCATCAGATAAAAGTTTAAATTCACAGAAAGCATAGATATGAAATAGGAACTCCTAGGCTAAGTTTGGAATAAAATCATCCGATACGACAAACGATAGCACTTTTGTTCCACTACTCTCTACTGAGACATGATACACAATCCCAAAGTCTTAATGTTCTCTTACAAAACAAAATTTACATCCCACACTTTTGTAATGATAAAAATTAAAAAATCCTCAACGTAATTCAATATATTGCATCTTTACAAATTGTACCTAATAAAAGAATTCGAGAAATTCTTCAAAATTCCACAAATGTAACTATTAAGTAGGTACATCTGTATAAAATATTTTGTGTGAAATATCGGTATTTCAGAATAATACCCAAGAAGTTCATTATGTAGCCTGGGAAATAAAAGAGTCTCAGAACAGAAATGATGCCCCCATTTTCCTCTGCAATATGATGCTGCATTACAACACTACTTCTTGGCAATAGGTTGTCATTAAGGACTGTGAGTCACATTTTACTAAGCAGTTTATATTTATTATTTTATTTAATATGTTAAAAAGCCCAGCAAGTGTGTATATTAAAAACAATATCCAATTTTACACACAATAAAATTGTAGTTATGAGGGATTAATTAAATTTCCTGAGGAGGTAGAGCGAGGATTGGAAGCCAGTCTGCCTGACTACAAGCCCCTTTAGTTAATCCATCTCTCTCTGTGATGTTCATATGCAGTTACTTATTTAATATATTAAATATATAAAATACCTTGATATTCCTATTTAAATCATTACAGTAGTCCTGGAAGGTTTGAAAGGATGAATGTGTTCTCAGAAAGATTACTCTATTTAACTTTTGCAAGCTTCTTATAACTACAAAATATCCCTCAATTCACTTTGACCTATAATTAACCTCCACTCTCCAATTGAAAATCAAAAGACCATGACATCTCATGACTTCTTCTTCTCTTTTGACATTTCTGCTGTCTCATCAAAGCCTTTACAAATGGAACTTAAGTATGATTAACTGCAGTACAAGCTAAACCCCAAATAAAAATCAACGGGGCATATATAAATGGCAAAATAAGCCAACCCTGAAAACTAAGAGAGCTTAACCAGAAAGCTGGTAGATGATCAATCTATACTTCTGTTTTTTGTCTAAATTAATTTTAATTTATAAGTCAATAAAAAAGAAAGAGAATCATATGATTAATTCTAGTTCTTCAGTACAGGAGAATTTGAGAGTGGCATGATTTGAATATTCCAGAAGGACACCCTTTCAATCAATCAACAGTTATTTACTGAACACACATCACCACCACCACCATTATGGCCACAATGCTTATAATCCCAATCCTTGAGCTATCAATTGGAGTAATGGTATGTCTTAGTTTGCCAGGGCTGCTATGACAAATACCACACAATGGCTCAGCATAAACAGCAGAAATTTACTCTCTTACTGTTTGCAGACTAGAAGTCCAGCATGGAGTATCGGCAGGGCTTGCCTTCTCCTCTGTCACATGAAGATCTCTCTTTCCTTGAGTCTATTCCTCTGATTTTCATAGACCTGTGACTTTTGCTGACTTCTGGCTTCTTGTTGGCCTTTGCTACTATAACAGCCCTCAAGCCACAGGTCAAGGAACCAATGTAAGTATTCTACCAATTGCTGAATATGTCTATTCCTATTTGCATTCTAGAACTGGGGAAATAACCACAGAATGATTCCTGGGATGCACTGGGTTCACTGTGAGATGGACCTGAGCTAAAATGCCATTGATCACCTGATCTCCATAAGCCCCTATCTGACTGGTAGACCACAGTGACATTCTGGTTCTCCCAGAATTAGTGTCAATTCAGAGACAGAGTCCAGTGATCCCTAAAATGTCTGATCATTTCCTTTACTACAAGGCACAGCCACCCAGATAAAAGGTCATAGGTCCCTTTGGGGAAGGGTGGGAGGAAAATTAGCCTTTGAATTGGAATTTAAGATTGCAACCAGTCTCTTAGGGCTCCTCATACCTCCGAATCAACAAACAAAAAAGGGAGTTTCTTTACTAGCTGGGGTGATTGATTCTGATGACCAAGGGGAAATTGAACTACTGATGCACAATGGAGGTAATAAAATTTATGTCTCACTAGGGCATCTCTTATTATCACCATGCAATTCACTCCAGGCAGGACAACTAATGACCAGACCCCTGAGGAATGAATGTTTAGGTCAGCCCACCAAACAAGGAACCACAACTAGCTGAGGCACTTGCTGAAAGTAGTGAGAACATAGAATTGGTCATGGAAAAAGGCTATTACAAATACCAGCTACAACCCCATGACCAGTTGCAGAAATAAAGACTGTAATTGTTGTATTTCTTCCTTATTTTGTTATATGTTGGTATATATATGAAGCAAATATCTTTGTTTTCTTCCTACTCTTATCTCCCTATCATATAAATAAGTTCTATTCTTTTTACATCATAATAATTAAGTTACAGGATGTCAAAGATAAAAGTGGATATTACCCAAGGACTTGCATCCTCTTCTGTCCCATGTATAAACTAAAATGCATTAATCCTTTACATCATGTTATATGAAAGTATAACTATATAATTGTCTTCATTTAGAGATTAAGTATGGTTAAAGGAAATGTGTAGGGGTGCCAAATTAACAGGGGGTAAGTTAGGATGTTTAACTTCACGTCTCAACTCGGCTAGGTTAGAGTGGCTGGTTGTTTGGTCAAGAAAGCATTGCTCTGATTGTGACTGTGAGGTATTGCATAGATGGATCTATAATCAATTGATTGCATCTATGGCTGCTTGAATCTATAATTCAGTGTCAAGAGACTCTTCATCTAATCAGTTGGAGGTCATAAAAGCCAAAAAACTGAGGATTTTGGAGATTAGAAAGAATTTCTGCCTCAACTTCAGTCTGATTGGACTCAACTTCAGCATCGTCTCTATTGAAGTTTCCAGCCTCACAGAAATTGGACTTGCCAGCTCTCATAGCTGCATGAGTCAACACTTCTAATAAATCCTTTTATATAAATTATACTGAGAGCTTAGATAGATTAGACAGATAGATAGATAGATAGATAGATAGATAGATAGATAGATAGATAGATAGATAGAGATAATCTTGTCAGTTCCATTTCTTTGGAGAACACTGACTAATACAAGGTATGACCAAAAAATGAATATGTGTTAATGTGAATATATATAAAACCCAGGGAGAGGATGGCATAATCTTCTTAGTGCATATATGGCAGTAATTTAATGCCTAACCCGAATGCAGTAGGATGAAAGTTAAATTATGAATGACTCTGGAAAGCTTATATCAGTGGAATGATACCATGCAGGACCAAAGATGCACCAAAACTGTGGGACTTAGTTCCAGAAGGTAGAATCACTGTATGGGTACTGGGTACTAGAAAAGGGAAAAAAAAGATGATGCTAAGGTAGGATATTAGAGCCAAAACCATAAATTTACCTACCACCAATGGGAGATCTTATTATCTTCCATTTGTCAGTACATATTGATGAGTTTTTGAAAATGTAAAACATATACTGGCATTTGAAGCTGATGGCCCACAAGTAGGAAAGGGTCCCTTCCCCTTGATTCTAGGAAAATGTCACAAAGTTCTACAACAAAATTGGTATTGTTATATACACACAGAGCTGCTGCTCAAAGAGAATTACAAGGTACAAACATGAATTTTCTGGTATCCCTCCCATTTGTAAATGGCACTCATCTTCCCCCAAAGCATACCCTTTATACCGTGGCATGCTGGTAAGTGTTCAAGAACCGGCTCACAGGGAAAAAAGAAATTTATTATAAATTTCATTGCTTAAAGAATGTATAGCACCCAATTTACCAATAATGATAAAATGTACAATAATCTTTACTGTAAATTACAATAATTTCAGTGTGAATTGCTATTTCTTATAAAATCTACTATCAGTTTTATTTTTTAATTATATCACAAACCATAGTGTATGGCTCTCCCAGC
Source organism: Tamandua tetradactyla (assembly GCF_023851605.1). NCBI lineage: Eukaryota > Metazoa > Chordata > Mammalia > Pilosa > Myrmecophagidae > Tamandua > Tamandua tetradactyla. The sequence goes on along the minus strand of NC_135331.1, from coordinate 180,646,584 downwards.
GAGGGCACCAGACCTGGCCATAGCTGCAATGGCTCTTGTGTCCAGACTGGCCGCCCAGCTGCTCCAGCATGGCTGGCGTCCCTTCCACTGCCCCACAGCCAAAACGAAGGTGCTATTTCTGGAAAGAAACTTGCCCAGCAGTTAAGCAGAAGTGCGGCAGGAGGTAAGAGAGTGAGTGGCGGAGGGCAACCAGCGGCAGCACCTGAGCTTGGTTCTGGCTGCCGAGAATCCTGCCAGTCACCCCCACGTCCTCAACAAGACCCGGTCATGGAAATCATCAGAGAAACGATTTTGAAGCTGGCTTTGATTTCAGAGGAAGAATTGTTGAATTTAATCAACAAACGAGAGAACGATGACAGCGTAGAAGGCCTCCTTGTTCAGCTGCCTCTTCCAGAGCACATTAATAAGAGAAAGGTCTGCAAGGCTGTTCTCCAAACAAGGATATTGACGTTTTCATGTAATTAGCATAGGTCCAAGGTGTTTGGAGCAGTATTCCATGCACCCCACCACTATGTGGCATGTGCGGGAAATAATTATGCAAACTGGAATTCCAACACTAGGGAAGAATGTGTTTGTGGCTGGAAGGCCAAGGAATGTTGGACTGCCATTGCAATGTCACTACACACAGCCATGGTGCATGAAGGTCCTGGAAGTGATGCCATCATTACAAGGTTGCATCGACACACTCCCAAAGAACAGTTGAAGAAGCAAACAATTCTTGCAGATATTGTGGTATCCACTGCAGGCATTTCAAATCTGATCAAGGCAGATATGATCAAGGAAGGAGCAGCAATCACTGATGTGGCAATAAACAGAGCTGCAGATCCCAAAACCTCTAAGCCTGAGGTGGTTGGAGATGTGGATTTTGAAGAAATCAGGAAGAAAGCCAATTGCATCATTCCAGTCCCTGGGGGCATTGGCCCCATGACAGTGGCACTGCTAAGGAAGAATACCAGTATTGCTGCAAAAAAGGTGCTGAGGAATATTGGAATGCAATATATCAGGAATGGAAAAGCTTTTTAAAAGGGAAATTTAATAAGTTGCTAGTTTGTAGTTCTAAGGCTGAAAAAAATGTCCCAATTAAATCAAGTCTATAGAAACGTCCAATCTAAGGCATCCAGGGAAAGATACCTTGATTTAAGAAGACTGATGAAGTTCAGGGTTTCTCTCTCAAGTGGAAAGGCACATGGCAAACACAGTCAGGGCTTCTCTCTCTTCTGGAAAGGCATGTGGTGAACAGGGTGTCATCTGCTAGCTTTCTCTCCTCACTTCCTGCTTCATGAAACTCCCCAGGAGGCATTTTCCTTCTTCATCGCCAAAGGTTACTGGCTGGTGGACTCTCTGCTTCTCGTGGCTATGTTGTTCTGCTCTCTCAAAATCTCTTGCTTTCTTCAAAATGTTTCCTCTTTTACAGGATTCCAGTAAACTAATCAAGACCCACCTGGAATGGGTGGAGACTGTCTCCACCTAATCCGGTTTAACAACCACTCTTGATTGAGTCATATCTCCAGGGAGATGATCCAATTACAGTTTCAAACATACAGTACTGAATAGGGATTAGATTAGGATTAAACATGGCTTTTCTAGGGTACAGAAACTTTTTCAAACCAACACAGTCATGAAGAGCAGAAGTGCTGAAGTCTAAGGAGTTTGGAGTAGAAACCAATTTAACTGCTTTATCTTCTCTTTTATGAACAGCCTCCCAAGCCAGTTCATGAAGCAAAACAGACAACAGAAATGCAATATGTTTTTTATTCTACTGAAATGGTTTAAAATGGTGCTTTGTATTTATTGAATGCTTAAATGGGTGGGTGTTTGCACACGTAGTTCTTACCCAGGAGTGCACCAGTATCCTACTTGGCCACAGTACCCAAGAGAAACCATTTTCTTGGTCCCAAGCAATTTCCATACAGGGCATTGTCACATTATGAATGGGTGCTTAACTTTGTCAGGCCACCGCAGTTGTTAAAATTTGCCTTTTCTAGGACTGTGTTTCCCAAGTGCTACTCGAATAAGAGTTGGTACCTACATTAGGTTCCAAACCTGTTGAGTTCAATGGGTGAAACCAAAGGGAAAACATTGCCAGAGAAAAGTAAGGGAATGGTAAACAGGAAGAAAAGTTTGCAATTGGGTAAGAAAAAAATTACCTAGACTTATACATGTATTCATTAATAGCCAGATTTATCTAAATAAAACAATTGGGTGGGAAAGAAGAAAAATTGCATGCTAATAGCATTTCTAAATGGCCACTTTGTGGCTTAGTTACTGGGAAAATGTTTAGGATTCCATCTGTTCTTAGCTCTCATTTTATGTATGTTACCAGTTAGAGACTTCCCTATGTTAGTTTTCTGGGATTGAAAAGGCTTATGTTATAAATTATTCATGTGTGTTTCATATTTGGCTGTGCTATATCTTTAAACTTCACTGTTAAATTTTTTACTATGAAAGAGTATCTGTATGGTTTCTTTGGTGTATCTTGAAACCTGTTTTTGAAAAGCAAAACTGATACAAAGTTGGGCTTGATAATCCTGAGGGCAGCTTGTTTAAGTACACAACTTATTTTTCCACCAAAGACTTGTCAGTAGCTGTTTGCTTTTCTCTTAGAACTTGTTGTTTTTCCCAATAGGTTTTTAAGAACCTATTTTGAGTTAATAATGAATTTAACCAGATTTTTCTGATTAAAACATTTTTTTTGTAAAAAAAAATCAGAGTATGAGTAATACTTGATGACTGTCCAAGTCAACAAAGAAGTCACTCAGTAGTTTTTGAATGGGTACAGTTCCAATGTAAATGTTGGCTGATATTTTCTTCTGAGTAATACAGTGAAACTAAAGTAAAACAGCAGACATGTTAGACTTCACTCATTTGTCAATGGCACAAGTAACTTCTTGCTGAATCAGATAATAGTTTTCAAATCCTAGAAGAATATTTTGTCAGTTTTTTTGTTATTCTAAATGTCACAGCCACAGACACAACACAACTTTAAATTTAATCTACATTATTAATATTTTCTGCATCATTTTTGAAGTCTGGACAATCAGAAAAACAATACTTTGTGGCATTTATTGCTTTTCATGGGACAAATTCTTCTATAGTGGTCAATTACAAACTACCAATGTAGAACTGAAAAGGCATGGGCAACAGCACAACCATTATTTCCACCATACAGAAATAAATAATATCGATAGCAGAGACAATAGTAAAATAATTAGGAAGTGATAAGTTTTGAGTATTAATTTTGTTCTTAATATAATTTTCAACTGTATTTATATAACAGTTTTTAATAATGGCTCTTTAACAAATATCAGAAGAGCTGTAAATTGAACAACAGACTCTTGGACCCTGCATGAGGTGGCTCTAGCACTCCACTGTCCCTATCAATCTTAACTGCCCTGAGAACTACTTTTTATTAGTTTTTCTAGGTGCTATTTTCTCGGTTAAAGCAATATTTTGAAAATTCCCTAGTACAATCTCTTTGGCTTTTAAACTTTTTCATTATTATTTCCTGACTTGGAATAAGATTGGAGAGATGACAAGTGGAGGTGGAGGACATGGAGCAATTAACCATTAAAGAGCAAACTGTGGCATAGCGAAAAGAACACTAGGTTTGGGCCAAGTCAAAAGACATGGGACTAAGACCCAGTAGTACTATCTTTAGACACACTGTTTCAATTTTGAGCTATAGAATTCTTATCTGTAAAATGCAGTTAATGGCCATTTGTTTCACAGTTTTTTGTGAAGAACACATAAGAAAATGTCTAGTAAAGTGGTTTATAAGTAAAAATTATGATATAAAATAAAAACCATCTTATAATATGCTACTCCTTTGCCTGAGTTTAATTTTTCAAAACTTTTTTGATAGAAGAAATTGATCATATTTTAGAATTATTTGCTACTTCTTTACAACTTAAAATTTATGATTAGTGACATTTTCATTGTTTGAAAAAATCTAACATATTTTTACAAAGTAGGTAGACTGGTTTGAATAGCTATTTTACTAGAGATGCCAAACATATTCAAGAGAGCCCAGGCATGATATTCAGGAGATTGGCATTTCACATCTTGCTCATTTACCAAAATTCATGATGCAATTTTCAATTTCTCTAAGCCGCATCTTGTTTATGTTCAACTGAAGCGATTAAGCACAATAATCTGATATTCCTTCTAAACCTACATTTCATTACTATATTGTCTGATTTTCCAAGATGGTCCCTTCAAACATTGACTCAGTTAAGTGTTAAAAAATTACAAATTATAATTTCTGAATTTTAGATACCTAAATTCACTATCAACCCCTTACAGATGAACCATGCATTGAAGTAAATATTTCCATATAAAGGAACAATCCACAATACCTTTACTATGACTACTGCACAGTGGGAACTATCCTGCCCTTTAATCACTAGGGAGTACAGAAAAGGGGTATAAAAGTAAAACAAAAAATTTGAAACCAAAATATGAGAAGCCCACCTATTCAAGATTTTTTTAAATGAAACATTTCTGAAGGTATAAGGCAAATGAAACAGTACGTGAATTTGTTTGCTATCTCTTGGTATTTTACCCTTGAGAACTTATCAATTGCATAATGAACTATAGAATGCTTGGAAACCCTTCCTTTTTCCCTTGCTTTTTTCTTTTAATATTTCACTTCTAGTCTTCCTTTTTCTAAGTACTGATTCCCCATACCCAACTAGTCCTTGATTTGCTGCTACTTCCTTTTTGGTACATCCTGGTCACAGACTTCTTAAATTTCCATTCCCTAGTCCATCTTAAAACATGTACTTCCAATTCAAGCAAGGAGAAAACTAACCCCCCCCCCCCAAAAAAAATCCAATCTCCAGTACAAACATTGATCATTTTACATATAAATGTTAGACTTCACTCATACATAGAATAAAGCACAGAAGTGAAAATGCCACCTGTGTAAATCCGTAAATGAAATGAGTCCACATCCTGGAACTTATTTATTAAGCAATAAAGAAGAGTAGGATGCTCTTTCTGTAATATTTTTCTTGGGAACTCAAAATGTAAGCTTCTACTACTGACAAGGTGGCATTTTTACATTAAGCCATGATATATGTAGCATGATTTGCAAATACAGCAGTCCAAGAATAACAGCCATCCTGCCACTCATGATTGGTATTGTTATTATATTCTCTATTATAATCTTATCTCACTGTCCAACAATGCTATTCATTTGGCAACTAAGCTTACATCAAAGACAAGGCAGAATCTACTTATTTGCAGAAAAATGCTCTTGAAAAAAAGCTCAGACAGAACCAAGAGTGTATATGACATGGTGCAAGGTTCTCATGATATAAGGTGGCAGGAAATGAAGTCAAAGCAGAAATACCAGCTGAAAAGGTGTTTAATCTTAGAGGTGTGAGGCATTACATTCTAGCACTCCCTCTGACTGATATCAGGCATGGAGGGAAATACCTCCTAAAACAGATGGGGAAAAGTACACTTAGGTCCCTTTGATGTCTTTGCTGGCAAAGCACTTCAGCTTTCACATTCAGTCTTTACTAAAACAGCTGAAGCTCCTCGTTGGTAAATAAAGGAAGCTAAGAGATTACTGAGTAGGACTTGATGCACATACAAAAATACAACTTGACTCAAATGTATGCATGAAACTACCCATCCCAACAGACAGAGAGACATGCAACACACACACACACATGCACACACATCCCTAAGAGACATCTTCTAGGTAACTCCATACCTGCCTCTAAAGAGGCCCGTAACTTTCAAATATTTTTGATCATGGAAAACTAATGAATTCCTATAACCTCTCAACCACCCTGTTTTTCTCATCATGAGGGAGAGAAACAGAATGCAGCACAATGTCCATGTGCGCAAAATGGTGAGGGACGTTGGCTGGTCCCTCTTTCCCACAAGGCAGAAAATGAAGGCCACACGGTGGTGATGAAGCCAACACAGGTCTCTCTGCACAAGGAATGATCAGCAAAACACATAACTGACTTTTCAACAGAAATGAGGGGCAGATGCATAGCAGCAAGCCAAAAAGGAGACTTAATCAATGATTGAGATACCTCCCAAATTATCCAAAAGACCATGAGGGCTTGCCAGAGATGAAGACGTGAAGCAGAGAATCCAACCCCACCCACACCCCACTGGCCTTCCCAGTGGTTTGTGTAAATGAGACACACCATCTAGGGTTTCTAGAGAGCAACTGTTTTTCCTTATCCCCACCGTCACCACTGATATACACGTGTGCTTTCTCACCACTCTGGCCTGTGAACTCACTCAATCTCCTATCAAGTGATAGTCATGGTAATGGGCGAACCTAGAAGGTCTTCAAAGAAATTTGTGCTTTTTGAGTAGGTGCATTCCATTCACCCAAGACAGATAACACAGGATTCAGGAACTAAGAGTGATAACATAATTTGAGATTGCCAATTCCAATCCCATTCCAAGAAAGAATCTCCTTGAGGACTCTTCATAATGTGGTGAGGAAACTGCTCCAGCATCAGTCCACGTCCTGCACTCCAGGACACGCAGTTAGAACGATGCTTCAAATTTAGACCATTGTAAATTTAAGGAAATCCCTCTTACTTTAAGCTGAGATCTGCTTCCCTGTGGTATATACTTGGAGATTCTGGCTGATCCCAGAGAATGAGAGACAAGAGGCATTTTTCTAAAAGATCATTAATCAATTATTTATTATAGTTTCTAGTTATAGAACATTTTTAGCATTGACATTGTATATACCCCACTCGGTTACTAGAAAATTATCAGTCTCTTAATGTGTCCCCCCCAATTCTTCACAATTTCTTGATATTACTGATGGAAATTCTTCATAAGTCGCATCAATAAACTATAGGGTAATTTAATTGGAATGAAGATGACTTTTCATAAAAGAAATTAGTGCCTTTTATTGTTTTCTCATATACTTCAGACATTAATTCTACGTTTCCGGTTTGAAAACAAATTATCTTGCTCTTGAATATATAAGAAAAATAGCTGGGTGGAGAAGTATCAATCCTTTCAGGCAATAGGGCATGTAGGGAAACAGTGAGCTTCCCCACTTCTTGTCCATTTTATTCCTTTACCTGCAGTTAAACTTTTACAACTCTCTGCTCATTCTAGCATTGGCTTAATTTGATATTCTTCCAGACCTCCAGTATTCTTTAATCTTTATTCCATTTTTTGAATCCTTTAAAACCTGATTTATCACAGTATTTTCTGTGAAGTGTCATTGATTCCTTTGGTTGTTTCCCTTCTATTTTTCTCCAAAAGATAGTGATTTTATTGTTACTTTTTTGTTTGTTTGTTTGCTGTATGGTGGGGTCACATTTCATTATTTTTCCATATGAGTATCCCATTATTGCAGCACCATTTGTTGAATTTTTGCTTGTCTGTTTTTTATTTGTTTGCTTTGCTTGTTTGTTTGATTTTGGGGGAAGTGTATGGACTGGGAATCGAACCTGTCTCCCATATGGTAGGCAAGAATTCTACGACTGAACACCCTTGCACCCCCCTATTGTCACATTTTCACACTCATTTCTAGAGGATCACATCTCTTGAAATAAAGTATTTATTTTATTTTTAAGAGTATCTGATTATATACTGTGCCCATATATTTTTTTCTTTGACTTCTGGAGTCCAGCTGCTGTACTAGGACCAATATTTCTTTATTTTCCTTTACCCATACTAAGATATTTCACCCAAGATTCCTATCCCTTACTTTCTCCAAAATTGCTTTATTTATCCAAGCAATACAGTCTTGGTAGGGCTCTGGCCATGACTATCTTAAAATTAGAATTCAGATGTGAGAGGGTTTCATGAAGACACACATTAACAAGTGTATTTGAATTAAGAAATGAAGTCATACTTTTTCTGAAAGAGTAAATCTGATTTGACTGATTGGCTTGACATGAGGTTTTGCCAAATCAATAAATGTAAGACAGTTTCCATAGATTAGCTAGCAGTGTAGTCTCAAGATTTTAACTATAGTATATTTAATGTACATGAAAGTAATACATTTTATCAAAATTGATTTATTGAAAAATGTGTTATTAAATAAGTCTTAATAAAGTCTTTTTTGGCATACTTCCTATAAACTGAGAAAGAAAATGACATTAATGACAGGATGAAAAATCCTCTTGCAGGTCAGGATCAAAATTGAAGGAAACAAACAAACAAAAAAACAACCAAAAAAAAAAAATTGAAGGAAACCTATTTGAATTGTCAGCTGATAATACATTATTAAATATATACATATATATATTTTTTGGCATGGGCAGGCACCAGGAATCAAACCCACGTCTCCAGCATAGCCAGTGGAAACTGTACCTGCTGAGCCATGGTGGCCTGCCCAAAAATATTTTTGATGATAAATCACTATACGAATTTTTTGCACACAATTTGGAAGGAGCTCAAAGAATTGAATGATACTGCTACCAAAACTCCTTCCATTTCTATCTACTTATTTGTGATACATTTTCTCAGTTCTTATATATATAAAATACATGAAAATATGAATATTATTGACATTGATAAAATCAATATGATGAGCTTTGCTTCATCCAAATAATAACCAATATTCATCCAGGAATAAATAGGCTAATCTTCCTATTAAGAGATTCATTTAAAATAATATTTTACTTTTACTATTAGTAAGTATTCATCAAAATTTATAATATCACATTGCTTTGTTAGGTTGGGTACTACTACTAATTTTCATTAAATTCTGTCTGGAAGGAATTTTAACAAATAGAGCCTATAGCCTATGGATATAAACATACCTAATTTTTTGAATATGCTTTATAAACCAAATAACTGTTTATTTTGACATAGTTTCAAATTTACAGACTACTGCAAAAGTAATACAAACTGCAAACACAGAAATTCAACATACCACCCAACGCCATGCTCCCACCCCTGCCCAGATATCCAGACCCACCAATTTTAACAGGTCACCACAATGGCCATGGATTATTTTTTCCTTCCTCCCTCCCTCCCTCCTTTCCTCTTACCCTCCTTCCTTCCATTCCTCCCTTTCTCTCCTCATTTTTCTTTCTCTTTCTCTCTCTTTTGTTCTCTCTTTCTCTTCCTTCCTTCCTTCCCTCCCTTCTTTCTCTCTCTCTCTCTCTCTCATTATTTTCTAAACCTTGGAGAGTAGTGCATATATGTCATGCCCCTTGAACACTTCCTAAGTGTTCCTAAGAACAGGGATATTCACTTATGTAACCATCTTTTTATTTTTCACATTTAAAAGCGCTTTTTTAACCTGAAAAATCCCCAGAATCTGGTCCTTACCCCCCTCACTCTTCATCCTCTCCCTTTTAAGAAAAAAATATTTTTATTAAAATCTCTTCATGCACTATACTATCCATCCGAAGTATACAATCAGTGGATCACAATTTCATCACATAGTTGTGTATTCATCATCATGATCATTTTTAAAACATTTGCTTCATGGAGCACTACTTTTAAAAAAATTTTAAAAATGGGGAGGTTTTCCAAATGACTTTGATTATTGTGTCTGAGAGTGAATGTGTACGTGTATTAGGGTGTATTATTTTTTATTACCTTAAGTAAGTCCCTCTTTTTATGGCGAATTACATAGTTATTTTTGTGGCTGTTGTATACTTGTCCTACAATAAGAAAAGTAGAGATTTAAGGGGCTGTGAATATTCACTGGAGAAACTGATTTTATAAACTCATAGCCCTTCTCCTAGTATTCATTCACATATTTGAGTATATATTGATGAGGAAAGAGTTAGGTAGTAGGATGGAAAAAGAGGTGTGAAGAATTCTTGATAGAGAGCAAAGCTAGAGAAGACCACCAGCACAGAGGTTGTGATGACCTAGCAATGGCGTAGACATAGGTCAAAGAGGGCAAGAGGATACCCATACCAAAGGTTGGGAGTAGATAGCGACCTAACCCATGGCATTCAAAGGAGTATGTTTCGCTTATAAACACTTTTCTACCATGCGCTTTTACCCATACAGTTTAACATCTCCAAAATCAGAATGTCTCTAATAATCAGTGGCATACCATAGCTTAATAAACAGTGTTAGTTTGCTTTTCTTTTCTGGTGGTACATAAAATAATGGTACTTTTATCATTGCTGGCACCTTATATTTAATGAAATACAGTATTTTACATTGATCATATGGAAGATTGACTGTACTTAGCCTCCAATAGTTGTTCCATTTATATGTAATGTGGCAGACAAATCAATTTTGAAAAACATTCAGAAACAAACTCAGCATTAAACTGATTTGGACAGCTGATTGATGTTATTCCAATAGAAACCTACCATCTCTAAGATGATTAGCATAATTAAATTTTTATTTAGACATTTTTGTTGTAGGGAAATATGATAGGTTATCAATAAAAGACTTTCAGAAGGACATATTATAATAGAGAAAAGTTTACAGGGGAAATATAATGGAAATAGAGATTCAAAGAAAAAAATACAGATATAAAATTTCCAACTGTTCAATAAGAGTTTAAATGAAGCACAGATTTTAAAAATTAGAAGGAAAACTAAATTAGAGTGTTCATCATACTTATTTCACTTTATTACCCCAAAATAATTCTGAATAATTTTATAGCCCCCCAAACATACTTCAAAAGTTTTCTAGCCTAAATTTACATAGTGTGCTAGATTGAATCATGTGCCCTCAAAAAAAGACATATTCAAGTATTTTTCTGTGTTCCTCTGGGTGTCACTCATTCACTAATAGATTCTTAGAATATGCTAAGGTCAATAAGTGTGTAGCACTCATTTGTGAATAGGATATTGGAAGATGCCATTTAGGTGTGGCCAAACTGAATTGGTGTGGGCCTTAGATCCATCTAACTAGAGGCCTTATGAAGAGAGGATATTCAGATGACTGAGCAAGAGAAGTAGAAGCCGGAAGTCAGAAGAAGACAGAGAGAAGAAAGATTTTCATGTGATGGAGAACTGTCATCATCAGAATGCTAATGACTCTGGGAGAGAGCATGGCCTTGCGGACATCTTGATTTTGGACTTTGAGACCAAAAACTGTGAGACAATAAATTCCTGTTTAAGCCACCATTTTGTGCAGTCTTTGTCATAGCAGCTGTTACAATGTAAGACACCTGGTTATCAGGGATATAATTTCTGGTACAATATAAATAATGACACAAAATAAAACAAAACAATAGGAATCCAAACACCGTAGTAATTTGATACTACCATCTCCTTAGTTAAGCATCTGCATGACGACTTCTCATCTTCTGGCCTATTTTCCTCTTCTGAATGCCCAGCACAGTGCTTCTCCCATCAAGGAAAGGGACCGTCACAAGGTCAATATTTTTTTCAAACTTACTTTTAATATTCTGTTTCTTCTGAACTGTAAACACCTTGCATAAACCATAAAATAATTGTTTACTAGTGATAATCTCCATCTTTTTAACTTCTGGAGATAGCTATGAGATAACATTTACTTTGTGTTAACATACAATAGCCACTTACAACAAACATTGCACACAGTAGGTACTAAACAAATATTAGCTTTTATAATTTTTATATTGTCTTCCTGGATAAATATTTCAAGTAAACTTTATTTTCAATTTCATATTCATTATTTATGAATATCAAAATTTTAAGAATTATTTCCATTTCTCTTCTTTGATATTTTTTCTTTAGGCATACTGGTCGGTTTGCTGGTTTTAAATTTTTATTTAGACATTTTGTCTCTACAACAGATTGCTATTTAACATATATTCAAAAATGGAGGTATTATCTGAAGAACCATAGACATTATATGCTCCACCATATTCATTTTATGTTTGAAATGTTATCATAGAATGCTTTTTACCTACTCTAATTGCAGAAGTAATTAGTAAGCAAGTTAGCTCAGAGCCTAGTTAGAGTTTAAGACAGACTGTTTTAGCTCTTTATTCTGTAAAATGAGGAATTTTATTCTGCTATTCGACTCTCTCCTTCTCCCTCCCATGTTTCTACCTGCCAATTCTATAACCATATGCCATTGCTTTTTCATTATTAAGTTTATAACGTTTATATTATTTTATATAACTACAATGAAGTCTCGTGTTTTATGTAGCTAAAATTAAGTATCAGTTCTAAAGATTGAAAACAATTATATTATCATACAAACATAATTTCTGCAAAGCCAAGTATTCAAAAAGGAAAGTGGTTCTCTCCTGGAACCTGTGTTCCTTGAAGAAGAATTCTGAACTTTCATGGAAAAATGGGTTACTTATTTTAAACTCTATCAGTTGTGCAATTTACTTCCCATATCTATTGTGAGTTATTTGTCATCTTGTCTGTTTTCTCTTGAGAACCTTATGTTCTTTTCTTCCACCCATTATTTTCTTGTTGACAGAAGAAATATCTGCTTCCTTGGCCAAACAACTAAGTCATCCAGCTCCTTAATCAATAACATACATGAATGGAAACTACTTTCTTCTTGAACACAATCTTCTTAGAGAACTACTATCTTATCTAATCTTGATATATGTTTTTTTATTCTGATATTTATTCTTACAGTATTCCAGGTTTAGTTTGATGTTTTCTTGATTTCCATGTTATCTTTTTTCTTAGTTGCCATTTATGTTTTGCTGGTGATCTTAAGTATATTTTCAAAAAAATGTTATGAAAACTTCTGAATTCTTGCTTGTCTGAAAATATTCCCCACTTGTCCTCACACTTGACTGATAGACTCTCTGGGGCAATATTTGGAGGTTCAAAAGAGTTTTTTCTCAGAATTTCAAAATCTTGCTTCTTGGCTGTAAATATAGTATTGGTGAGAAGTCTGACATCAACCTTATTCTCATCCCTTTGCTGGTGAATAGTTTCATTTTCCTTGGAAGTTTGATGATCTTTGCTATTTTCTGAACCCTCATTAAGATGGGTCTAGAATGGCTATAACTTCATTCATTCTATTTAACCTTTAGTCAATCCTCTTAAATAGCCTTCATTTCTATGAAGCCTTCCTATAAATGTTTTTGGATTATTTCCTCCCTTCTACTGCCTCTGTTCTGTTCTTTATTTAAATCAAATTAGAGAGATATTGGACATCCTAGATTGCCCTCCATTAACTCTCACTTTTTCTCCATGTCTTTATTCTTTTACTTTCTGAACTGTTTTCAAAACCTTGTCTTCCAGCACTTCTGTTCCATTTTTTGTTTCACTGATCATACCTTCAGTTTACAATAACTCTTTCTTGCCTTCTTGTTGTTTATTTTACCCAAAAGCCAGTTCTAATTCTATGAATGAACTATTTTCTGAAATAGTCCAAGTATACAAATTAGATTTTTAAAAGTTCTCTTCCTTTCCTTGAAAAAGATTCAGTATTAATTGTTCGTTTTATTCATCTTTGACCTTTATATGCCCTTCATGCCTTTGCTTTTCCTCAAAAATAATGGATTCCACTTGTATTTATGAATCCAAGATAGTCAAATATCTGTGGATTCTTGATTTCCCATTTATATTTCTGAATTAAAGATAAAGTTTATGATATAAGCATCAAACACTGGCTTCCCTGAATTTTTCATAGTTCTGCTATCCCATGAGAGCTCTCCCTTGAGCCTGAAGATCAACTGCTTGCAAATTCTCAGACATACAAGTCCTAAGCAAAACTACTTCAGACTATCTGCAGTCAAATGGGCATAAAAAATATAACACGATAATCAATATGTGATTTTTATGGAATAAAAATTATTTTGATTTTACACCAGGGAACACTAAAAGTTCTAAGATATGGAAAATAATTATGTGAACAATAAAAAAGCAATGCAAGAGTTTCCACAAGGGAGAGAGCCTAATTGATGGGCTATTGAGAGGAGAGACAAAAGACCACAATGATTTCAGATTAGAGAATAATGGTGCAATAATGGTCATTAGCTCTGTCCATTGACTGTGAACCAAAAGCCAGTCACGTTATCTTTGGGTAATAAAAAAATGCAAAATTATTATGTTATTTTTAGAAACACAGGCCCATATAACGTTGATGACTTTCTGAGAATTTCATATCCCTCTCAGTCACCTACAAAAGATAGATATTTGCATCCTCACTCCTGAATAAAATAATAAGATACGTATAAAGCACATATCATACAGGCATTAGATGTATAGGAAAAGCACTTGATAATTACATATAAGTAAAAAATATACTGGTTTAAAAAATAATCATTACAGAATTCAACAGCTCAGCAAATATTTTTCACCTGACATATTGACTTTCCTTGAATGATATAATCTATACATCCATTATTGTTAGTTCAGCACACTCTCAAAATTTTGTTTTGCCGTTGAACTGGCAAATACAGACATCTACTTAAGATCAGACAAAGAATGAGTTCACAAAAGGTCCTAGATATTAAATCCATCCTTTCAGCCCAAATCTTTCCTGGTTAATATTCTCAATAGGACATTGGTTATGAAAGCCCAGAAATTAAAAGGGTAATAATTCTGGAATTAGATTAGATGTCCTTGTACAATGGGCAGCAGGTAGTAAATTTAAATTAGTCAACATCTGGAGGTAGAGATAAAACTGGAGATAGCCACAGATGGGATTGAATCAGTAAGACAATTTAAGTTATCATCTTCATCCATTTAGAATATTTATTTGCCATTCTACCACCAGTTTTCTTCTCTTTGCTGATAATCTCCTTCATTCAGGAATAATAATGAATAGTGACAAAGAGCATTAGACTGGAAATACCAATAGTTGTGTTCTAGGCTTGCTTCTGCCACTAACTGGCAGTGGCAGTTCTATAAGAGAACAATGTCTTCCCTGGATAGTAATGAGACAATGCTTGAAGACTTGGACATTATAAAATTCTGCGACATTAAAAATTTAAGCTTCCCTTAATGGAATATAAACAAATCAAACATTAAGCCCACAGAAATCATGTCTCAATGTATATAATGCATTTGTACACATCTTTATTAAACAGGCACTGTTTTTACTGCTAGCACTGATCTTTTTGCTTTCCAGGATACTGTTGATGGCCCACTACATAATAACTTTTTATCCAAAACAACATACTTATGAATTTTTAAGAACATAAAAAACAAAAAGTATTGAGGAATTCTTGAAATTACAATGTTATAATATATTTAATCAAAAGTGTGAAACTAAAATAGGGTTACTTCCAAATAAAAACATCCATTTTCATATACATCTTTTCCTTTTTCTTCCTGAATAAATCTCACAAAATTCAAACTAAGCAAACACACCCTGAGCGTCTTATTGTTTCCATCATTGCTTTGATTTTAGAGAGCTTTGCCAGTATTCACTATTTTGGCTATATGTGACCTTTCTTACCTTATATCCAGTCATTTATATTTTTCATAAAATTACAAAGTGTGCTTCACATTCTTACAAATCAAGAAGATACATTTTAATCTTTATAATTAAAAATGTGTAATACATACACAAATGAAAAAACTTTATTCTTTCAAATGCTCTATACAATCTGGTTTTAAATACTATAATTAACCAAGATAAGGATTATTGAACATATATTTCATGGTGATTCAATTAAAAAATAATTTATAATAATTTTGCCATATGGTTTGTAACCCAGGGAAGAGCAGGAGGAAGAGACATAAACTATAGTAAAGAACTCTAAACTGCTCTTCTTGCAGGGTGGCTACTGGTGTCCATTCCCCACCCTCATGGCAGACTACTACAGGGTCTAGACCCTGGCTAGCAGCTGCTGATGGAAAAGGACATAAAAATTATCTTCTCCAAGAATAAGGATGGGTACAACCAATCACTGATCACAACATTTGATTAGTGAATTCAGATGCTGGATCTCGCTCTGAGAACAGCAATCATTTCAACCCACTCCAGACAAAAGAAGTGGCAGCTGTTATTGCAATGATTCCCACACAGGGGCAGAGGCAGAGGAGATGTAAATGTGAAGCACTTACTCCGATCTGCAAGAGACACATAACTGAAGGTCTGCAATTGCTGGGCAAGCCAGGATACCTCAGCATTGAGGAGCTGTTGGAAACCATTTTAGTGGCTCCTTGATACCCTCCCCAAAGCCTTTTGGAGCCAGTCTGCACCATCTCTATGAATCCCTGGCCCTACTTTGGCTGGAAAAGACTGACTTGGAGGAGTCCTCCTTGGGTTTTCCCTTCTTCCAGAATTTGTCCTCCATGCCAAAGCAGTGTAAGACAATAAAGGAATATAGAAAACTATAGCATCAGAGACAAAGGCCTATCAGCTTCAAATACCTGGGAGTGGGAGGTCTGTCTCCTGGGAAGCAGGAGGGGATAATCAAACTGTGCTGATTTGAAAGGATGTATGTCCCCAGAAAAGCCATGTTTTAATCAGAATCCCATTTCATAAAGGTAGAATAATCCATATTCAATACTGTATGTTTGAAACTGTAAATCAGATTATCTCCCTGGATGATGTGATTTAGTCAATAGTGGTTGTTAAATTGGATTAGGTGATGACATGTCTCCACCCATTTGGGTGGGTCTTGATTGGTTTATTGGAATCCTTTAAAAAAAAAGAAACATTTGGGAGAGAGTCCTTTTTTGGTAGAGCCACGAGAAAGCCAGCAGATGCCGCCATGTTCGCCATATGCCCTTCCAGCTGAGAGAAAAACGTTGAACATCATCGGCCTTCTTGAACCAAGGTATCTTTCTCCGGATGCCTTAAATTGGACATTTCTATAGACTGTTTTTATTGGGACATTTTCTCAGCCTTAGAACTATAAACTAGCAACTTATTAAATTTTCCTTGTTAAAAGTCATTCCATTTCTGGTATGTTGCATTCTGGCAGCTAGCAAACTAGAACACAAACTCATGTATATAATGGAACTCTAAAACAACTAACAAACAAAAGCCCAGGACAAGACAGAGACCCACCAAAGACAGGGAAAAGCCAGCACGCTGCATGCACCTTGGGAAGACCTTCGTGAATGGGAGGGCTGAAGCTCAAGGTAGTATCTATCCTAACACCAGCTGGTTACAAAAATATGAAACAGAAATGCCAAGGATTTAATCCAGATTTAACATTTTAAAATATTAAAATGTACAGTGTGCAATGAAAGAATTCAAATCAAACAAACAAACAGGAAATTATGGCCCATCCAAAGCAAAAGGATAAAAATACAGAAGACACCAACAAAGAGGATGAGAATGTGGGAATATTAAAAAAAGCCTTTTAGAAAATGATCTTTAAAATGCTTAAGGAGGTGAAAGAAAATACAGAGAAAGAAATAAAGTATATCATAAAAACAATGAAGAAGCAACATGAGAGTCTAAGTAAAGAAAGAAATTTTTATAAAGGAGACAAAAAGAACTACTGAAGATGAAGACCACAATAATTAAAATGGAAAATGCCCAGGAGGGTTTCCAGAGTAGACTGGAGCTGGCAAAGGAAAGAAGCAATGAACTTGGAGACAGGACACTTGAAATGAGTCAGGCTGAGGAGCAGAAAGAAAAAAGAAATATTAAAAGCAAAAATACCCTTAGGCAGCTATAGGACATTATTAAGTGCACCAATATATGATTGTAACAGAGAAGGGGGAAGAGGAATACTCAAATATATAATGACATTGAACTTCCCAAACTTCGCAGAAGACATAAGTATACATATCCAAAAGCTCAGAGAAAACTAAGCAGGATAAACATGAAGAAAACACATTTCATCATATATTAATTATACTATTCAAATGCAACAGACAAGGAGAGAGTTGAGAAAGCTGCAAGAGAAAAGCGATGTGGTACAATTGGGAGTCCCAATTGTATTGAGTGCCATAGTCCCATCAGAAACCATGGAGGCAAGAAGGCAGAGGGCTGAAATACTATTAAGTGCTAAAAGAAAACAACTGCCAGACAAGAATTATATATCTAGTGGAATTCTCTTTCAAAAATGAGGGAGAGATTAAGACATTCACAGATAAGTAAAAGTTGAGGGAGTTCATCACTACTAGCCGTACAAGTAATGCTAAGGGAAGTTATTCAGACAGAAAGTAAAAAACACTAGAAAGTGGTTTAAAGCAGCCTAAAAAAATAAAGACCTGCACTATGAATAACTGTTCGGGTAATTATAAATGCCAGTATTACTGCATTGTATTGTTTGGCATGTAACTCCACTTCTTACTTCCTACAGGTTTAAATGCAAGTACAGAGGGTGGTGGCTTAGTGATAGAATTCTTCTTTGCCATGCTGAAGACATGGGTATGATTCTTGGAGCCAGTCCATGCCAAAAAAAAAAAAGAAAAGATGCAAGTGCAGAAAAAGTAATGATAAATCTAGGTTTTGAGACATACAAGAACAAAGATATAAGTGGTAACAAGAACAAAAAAAATGGGAGGATCAGAGGGTTATAGGAAAAGAATATGTGCATGCTTTTGAAGTTAAGTTGGAATTAAACCAAATATGATTGCTATATATTTAGAATGTTAAATTTTAACCCCATGATAACCACAAGGAAAATAAATGAAAAATATACCCAACAGATTTGATAAGACACTCAGTATGATACAGCATACAAAAAGTAAATAAATATCAAAATAGGCTTTAACAGAAAAAAGGGACAAAAAGGTGTAAGACTTATAAAGGCTAAATAGCAAAGTGGAAGGAAAAAATTCCTATATTATTAGTTGTCACTTTATATGGAAATGGATTGAAACTCCTGTCAATCCATTTACACATTTACAGGCAGAGACTGGCAGAAAGTATAAAAAAACATGACGACAATATGATGTCTGAAAGAGTGGCAACCTAAAGTCAAAGATACAAGTATTTTGAGGGTGGAAGAAGGGAAAAATATATACCATGAAAGTAGTACCCAAAAAAGAGCTGAGGTGGCTATTCTAAGATCAGATAAAAGAGATTTTAAATTAAAAAGTTACAAGGTACAAGCATGATCATTATATACTGATAAAGGGGACAATTCAACAGGAAGATGTTGCAATCTTAAAATATATATACACCTAATAACAGATCCTCAAAATATATGAAGTAAATACCAACAGAGTTGAAGGAAGAAATTGATGATTGTACATTAATAGTAGGAGACTTTAACACACCATTCACAATAATGGATAGAAAATCTTACCTAGAAGATCAATAAGGAAGTGCAGGACTTGAAATGATACACTAAAACAACTAGACTTAACAAACATACATAAAACACTGAATCCAGTGAAAACAGAATACTCATTTTTCTCAAGTGAACATGGACCATTATCTAGAATAGACCCTGTGTTGGGTCACAAGACAATCTCAATAAATTAAAAAATATTGAAATCATACAATGTGTATTCTCTGACCTTAATGGAATAAAGCTAAAAATCAATAACAGGGAGAAATGAAAAATTCACAAATATGTGGAAATCAAGCAACATACTATTAAATGACCAAAAGTTTGAAGAAGAAATTGGAAGCAAAAGTACAAATTATTTTGCAGTGAATGAAAATGAAAATACAACATACCAAAACTTATAGGAGGCAGTAAAGGCTGTACTGAGAGGGAAATTTATAGCTCTAGATGCTTACAATAAGAAAGACGAAAGACTTCAAATAAGTGATCTAAGCATCAAAACTGGAAGAACTAGAAAAAAAAGAGCAAACTAGACACAAAGTGAGCAGAAGAAAGTAAATGACAAAGATTATAGCAGAGATAAATGAAATAGAAGAAAAACGATACAGGGAATCAACACAACCAAAAGTTGGTTCTTTGAAAAAAAACCATAAAGTTGACAAATCTTTAGCTAGACTGGTAAAAAAAATAAAGAGAAAGAAGATACAAATAAAAATCAGAAATGAAAAGGGGGATATTAGTACTGAGCCCTTTGAAATAAAAGAGACTATAAGAGGATATTGTGAACAATTGTATGTCAGTAAATTAGACAAACTAATTGAAATGTACAAATTCTTAGAAACAAACTACCAATACTGACTCAAGAAAATAGAGAAGATCTCAACAAACAAATCAATAGAAAATAGATTGAATCCATCATCAAAAACCTCCCAACAAAGAAAACCCAAGACCAAAGAGGGGCTTAACAGGAGAATTTTACCAAATATTCCAAGAAGACTTTCAACTCTTTCAAATTGTTGAAGAGCAAAGAACACACCCTAACTCATTCTACTAGGCCAACATCACCCTCATACCAAAGCTAGAGAAAGACACCATAAGGAAAAAAAACTTCTTATGAATGTAGATGCAAAAGCCTTCAACGAAATACTAGCGATCTGAATCCAACTGTATATTAAAAGAATTGTACACCACAGTAAAGTGGAATTTATCCCTCGTATGTAAGTGTGGTTCAACATAAAGAAACCAATTAATGTAATTCAACACATTAACAGAATGAAGAACAAAATCACACAATCATCTTAATCAATGCAGGAAAAGTCTTGACAAAATACAGCACTCTTTCTTGTTTAAAAAAAAATTTTTAAACAGTAGGAATTGGAGTAATCTTCCTCAACATGATAAATAGCATATATGAAAAGCCTGAAGTGAACATCCTACTTAATTGTGAAGGACTGAAACCTTTCCCTCTAAGATAAAGAACAAGACAAGAAGGCCCACTGTCACCATTATTATTCATCATTGTACCTGGAAGTTAAAGTCAGAACAATAAGGCAAGAAAAAGAAATACATGGCATCCAAATTGGAAAGGAAAAAGTCAAACTTTCCCTATTTGCAGAAGATATGGTCCTAAAAACAGAAAATCCTAAAAAATCCTCAACAAACTCCTAGCACTAATAAATGAATTCAGCAAAGTGCAGGATATCAGTTCAACACCCCCAAATCAGTGGTGTTTCTATACACAAGCAATGAATATTGGAAGAAGAAATAAAGAAAAAAGATCCACTCATAATAGCAACTAAAAGAATCAAATATCTAGGAATAAATCTAACCAAGGATTAAAGGACTTGTACACAAAAAACTGCAAAACTTTGCTAAAAAGAATCAAAGAAGACCTAAATCATTGGAAGAAATTTCAATATTCATGGATCAGAGGAATTAATATCTTTAAGATATCAATACTACCTAAAACAATGGCTAGATTCAGGGCAATCCCAATAAAAATTCCAACGACCTTCTTTGCAGAAATGCAAAAGCCATCATCAAATTTATATGGAAGGGTAAGTGGCCCCAAATATCTAAAGTCACCTTGAAAAAAAAGAATTAAGTAGGATGTGGTAGTTAGATTCAGTTGTCAACTTGGCCAGGTGAAGGCACCTAGATTTGTTGCTGAGGACATGAGCCAATTGTACGTGAACCTCATCTGTTGCTAATTACATCTGCAGTCAGCTAGGAGGTGTGCCTGATACAATGAATGATGTTTGACTTAGTTGGCTGGTGCTTAAATGAGAGAGCACAACATAGCACAGCCTAAGTAGCTCAGCATACCTCATCTCAGCACTCACAGCTCAGCCCAGGCCTTTGGAGATGCAGAAGTCACCCTGGGGAAAGTTGTTGGAACCCAGGGGCCCGGAGAGAAGACCAGCAGAGACCATCCTGTGCCTTCCACATAAGAAAGAACCTCAGTGGAAAGTTAGCTGCCTTTCCTCTGAAGGACTAACAAAATAAATCCCGTTTTATTAAAAGCCAATCCATCTCTGGTGTGTTGCATTGCAGCAGCTAGCAAACTAGAACAGTAGGAGGACTCACACATCCCAGTCTTAAAACTTATTACAAAGCCATGGTAATAAAAACAGCATCATTTTGGCAGAAGAATAGATATACAGACCAATGGAATCAACTTGAGAGCTCAGAAACCAACCCTCACATTTATGGCCAACTGAAATTTGCAAGGTAGCAAGGACCACTCAACTGGGAAATGACAGTGTCTTCAACAAATGGTACTTGGAAAACTGAATCTTCATTTGCAAATAAAAAAAAAGGAGAACCATGCTGGATATTTCCATGTTGGTTAAATCCTCATGTGGAGCCATATGCTCTGTGGTCTTACTTTCTGGAAGCCCAGAATTTTTCCCAACCATCAATTTCTGGTTTCTCTGTACCCAAGAGTTCGGTTCTTAACATCTCTTTCCTGTTGTGCTTTGCTATAAGCTGTAAGGAGAAGCCAGATTGCATTTTCCACATTTAGTTTGGAAATCTCTTTGGCTAAGTATTCAAATTTGTCACTCTCAAATTCTGAATTCCAGCTACAAAGATCACCATTCTTCCAGTATGCAACAATACATTCATCATTTCTGTCTAAAGCTTCATCAGAGGTATCTCTAGAGTCCACATTTCTACCAACAGTCTCTTCAAAGCATTCTATGCCTCCTCTATCAAGACCCTCATAACTCTTCCAGAATCTTCCCTTCATCTATTTAAAAAGCAAGTCCAACATGTTTGGTGTTTGTAAACCACATGAGCACCCCACTCTCAGTACCAATATCTGTTTTGGTCTACTAAATGCTGCCAGAAAGCAATACCAGAAGTGCTTTCACAAAGGGCATAAACTAAGTTACAAGTTCACAGTCTACAACTTTAAAAATGTCCAAACTAAGGTATCCAAAGAGAGATGTCTTAACTCTGGAGAAAGACCAAATGGTGTCTGGGATTTCTGTCAGCTGGGAAGACACATGTCTGATGTTTGAGATTCTTGCTCCTGGTTTTCATTGCTTTCAGTTCCTGATTCCAGCGGCTTCCTCTCTAAGCATTTGTGGGCCTTCACTTAGTTTCTCTGGGGCAAAAGTCTGGGTTCTGGCTTGCTTAACATCTCATGGGAAGGCACATGGTGATATCTGCTGGGCTCTGCATCTCTCTCAGCACTCCAAGCATATAAAAATGTCTCCCTCTAAGCTTTCTTCAAAATGTTTCCCCTTTTAAAGGACTCCAGTAAACTAATTAAGACCCACCTTGAATGGGCTGAGACATATTTCCATCTAATCAAAATGTCACACCCAATCTCCATGGAAACAATACAATCAAAAGGTCATACCCACAACAGGGTGTGCCACACCTCCATAAAAACAATCCAGTCAAAATTTCCACCCTAAACAATAGGTCTGCCCCATAAGATTGTGTTAGGAAAGAAAACATGGCTTTTCTGGAGAAACAATTTCAAGCAAGCACAAAGACCCCCTACCTCATATCATAGGCAAAAAATTGACTCAGAATGAATCAAAGACCTTAACATAAAAGCTAGAACTATCAAACTCCTAGAAGAAAACATAGGGAAATCTCCTTAGTGTTGTGTTTTAGGCAATAGTTTCTTATATTTTACACCCAATACACAAGCAACAACAACAGCAAAATAATAGATAAATGGAATCTCATCAAAATTTTAAAAATTTGGTCCTCAAAGGACTTTATTATGAAAATAAAATGACAACCTACACAATGGGAGAAAATATATGGAAACTACATATCTGATAAATGATTAACATACAAAATATATAAAGAAATCGTTCAATTTAACAGCAAAAATAGAAACAATCCAGTTTAAAAAAAAACACAGGTGAAAGACTTAAACAGTCATCTCTCCATAGAAGACATATAAATGGTCAGAAAGCACATGAAAGATTGTTCATTAGCCATCTTGTAACTGCAAATGAAAACCACGTTGAGATTCCATTTTACCCCCATTAGAATGGCTGCTATTACAAAAAACAAAACAAAACAACACATTCATTCATTCATTGCTGGTGGCAATATGAACTGTGCAGCTCCTCTAGAAAATAGTTTGGCAATTCCTCATAGAACTTGGTATAGAACTACATATGATCCAGCAGTCTCAAATTAGGTATATACCCAAAGGAATTGAAAGCAGGGACTCAAACATATGTTTGTACACTGATGTTCATAGTGACATTATTCACAGTTGCCACAAGATGGACTCAATCAAAGTGTCCATCAACAGAGAAATGGATATATGCATACAATGGAATATTATTCAGCCATAAAAGGAATGAAGTTCTGATATGTGCAACAACATGGATGAACATGAAGACACCATGTTGAGTAAAATAAGCCAAACACAAAGGTACAAATATTGTATGATCTCATAGATTTGAAACAATTAGAATAAACAAATTCCTTGAGTCAGAATCTAGAACATAGGTTTCCAGGGCATGTGGTAAGGATAGAAAACAGGAAGTTAAGGCTTAAAATACACATATTTTCTATTTGGAACATTGAAAATGTTTTGCAAATAGATAATTTTGTTAGTTTGAAAGCTGCCCGAATGTAGCATACCAGAAATGGAACAGCGTTTGCAAACAGAATTTAATAAGTTACAAGTTTACAGTTCTAAGTCTATAAAAATGTCCAAATAAAGGCATCCAAGGAAAGATACCTTAATTCAAGGAAGGCCAGTGGGTCAGGTATACCTCTAAGAAATCGCATGGCTGGCATCTGCAGGTCCCTTGCTGCTGGGCTCCACTGTTTTCAGCTTCTGTTCCTGTGGGGGTTCCTCACTTTGCTTCTCCAGGGCTGGCTTTCATCTCTTGCCTCCCTTGGCTCTCTCTAGGTTCTGGCTTGCATAGCATCTCATGATGATGGCTGGTAGGCTCCAAGCATCTCTGAACATCTGTATCTCTGTTCTCCAACTGTCAGCATCTGTGTCAGCTCTACTGTGAAGTTTCTGTCAGTTCAGAGGCTGCCGTTATTTTTACTCTCTCCAAAATATTTCCTCTTTTAAAGGATTCCAGTAAACTTATCAAGACCCATCTTGAATGGGTTGAGTTACATCTCCATCCAATCAACAGGTCACACCCAATTCTGTCACATCTCTGTGCAGACAATCTAATCAAAATTTTCCAACCTACAATACTGAATCAGCATTAAAAGAAATGGCTGGTCCCACAAGATTGGATCTGGATTAAAACATGGCATTTCTGGGGTACATAATAATTTCAAACCAGCACATTGGTGGTGATGGTGACCCAACATTGTTGACGCAATTTACAGCACTGAAATATATATCTGAATATAATTAAAAAGGGAAGTGCTAGATTGTATATATTGCAATAGAATCAAATTTTTTTAAAGATCCATGGACATATACTAAACAAACACTGAAAGGTAAGTTAAGCCACAACCTTTAATTAATAGTACAATTATAAAAATTTTCAATCATTAATTATGACAAATGTTCTGCACCAATGCACAGTGATGGGAGTGGGGAGGTTTACGGGAATCCTGTATTTTATGCATAATTGTTCTGTGAAACCACAATTTTTCTAAAAAATTAAATAAATAAATAATAAAATATGGATAAAAAAGAGAAAGAGAGAAAAGCATGTGGAAAGACCTTTAACAGATTAAGCATGATAAATGTGTAGTAAAGAAAGAAGCCCACTCTGAACAGAATCAAGACAGTATAGGAGAGCACAATTTCAAATGAGACAAGAAGAAGTAGAGGCTAAACTACTGAGGGTTTTAAAACTCATGTTACTGAGTTTTATCTCTATTCAAAGAGCAATGAGATTGTATGACCCCATCTGTAGGCAACAGGCAAATCCTTGGATACAGAAAGTAGCATGGTTTTTGTTAGGAGTTTGGGCTAAGGGAAAATGGGGAGTGATTGCTAAAGAACACGGGGTTTCCTTTTGTGGTGATAAAAATGATCTAAAATTAGATAATGGTGATGTTGCACAACTCTGTGAATATACCAGAAACCATTGAATTGTAAATTTTAAAAGGGTAGATTTTATGGTATATGAAAAATATCTCAATAAAGCTATTATAAAAACTAGCAATGAGAAAGTATAAAGCATTTTAAGAAAAGAGTTGTCTTGATATGATATTTTGGAGCTGTGTAACCCAGAAAAACATGTTCATAAACTTGATCCATTCCTGTGGGTGTGAACGCTTAGAAACAGGACCTTTTGATTTCAGTTAAGGTATGGCCCCGCTGAATCAGGGTAGGTCTTAATCCTGTTACTAAAGGCCTTATATGGAAGAGAGAGAGAGAGAGAAAGTCAGAGGAAGCAGCTTCTGCCAACGTTCAGAGAAGCTGAACACTGATGAAACCTGGGAGAAAAGGAAAGGTCACCGTGTACATTGTCATGTGGCAAAAAAGGGGAGGACAAGGATCACTAGCCGCTAGCCCCACAATGCCACAGTCTTCTAGGAGAAAGCATCACCTTCATTTAGGACTTCTCCTAGCCTCAAAACTATGAACTGATAAATTCCCATTATTTAAGCCAACCCACTTTATGATGTTTGATTTAGCAGTTAGGAAACTGAACACCTGATTAGATTAGAGTTTTGAAAGGATCACTCTGACTTCAGTATGAATAACAGATTTTGAATTACAGGAAGGGCACATTTCAGTAATCCAAGTAAGAGACATTTCAAAAGAAAAATCAATAGACCTTAACGTGAGATGAAGTATGAGGGTCAAAGAGAAAGGAGATGTCAAAGAATGCTTAGTTTACTGAGTTGAACAAGGAAATGGATGTTAGTCCCATTGTGGACATTAGAACATAATCAGATTTTGAGAAAGAGTGGGGAAATATTGACTTCAGTCTTATTCTTATATTCAATTTAAGGGTCCTTCAAGAGACACCAAGTAAGAATTGAAACATGATTATGTAACTTTGGGTAGAGTTCTTGGCTAAAGGGAAAAACTTATGATACACCTTCATACAGATTTAAAGAATACTCATGAATACAAATAAATCAAACTGGGAAGTGAATGTAGGGTAAGATAAATAAAAGGTATAGAACTACCTCTTGAGGAACTCCAAAATTAGTTGGCCAAATAGAGAACACAGTACTGCAATGGAAAAATAACCAGAAGCCAGAAAAGTAGAATTAACCAGAGAGTGCCCTATCAAGGAGGCCTAGAGGAGCATCTCATAAAGGAGGAATTCTTCAAATGTACAGAATGCTTCTGAGAAGTCAAATGAAATAAGCATATCCATTGTAATAAGTGACATAGAGGTCAATGCTAATCCAGGTTAGGTTAGGCTGACAAACAATTGGGCATTGGAGCAGGGGAGAGAGCTAGTCATAAACAAGGTTTGCTTTTTAAAAAAAACACTTCGGGGTATTCTTGAAATTATTTTAAAGACAATGAGTCATTTTCAGTTGAATAATCCTGTTGAGGTTGAAACCAGTCATTAAAAAAAAAGACTAATCCATGGTATAAATTCCCTGAGAAAGTGGGAATGTTAGACTCCAAACTCCTAATGGAAGAATTAAGCAGGCTCCTCCAAAGGAGGGAGACTGACAGGGGGATAGAAGAACTGCAGATGTAAGATAGCTTAGATATGTGGCATCTGATGTGAGGCTGCTCCCATCTGATTCCTCAGTGTTGTCTGTAAGGTAGATGTGAGGTAATCTGTGTAGGATGAGAGACATGGAAGGAGAACAAGGGAAATGCTATTGAAGGTGTGAGAATAATAAAGAATTAAGTATTATATGAAGAGTGAAAAAATGAGGTAATCAGAAAAATAGACAGGAGTGTTGAACACTACTGAAGATGCCTTTCTCCTCACAATTTCTCAGCGCTGCTCAGTGCTCTGGTGGAAGCAAGGTGTGGAGAATGCTGAGAGTTGGTGTTTCTAAAGCTAAAGTTTTGTTAGTTGTTGAATTGAAAAAAAAATGAAAAAGAAAGATGAGTGAATTTTGAGTAATGGAAAGAGAGTTACTTAACCACAAAATATCAACTAGAAAATGAAGGAAAACATTTTTGTTTTTCCATTCATTGCATCTTTTCTTATACTCGAAAAAAAAAATGTTTGTAAAACTTCTTGTGCTGCTTAGAAACAGTTATGTACTCCAGAAAAGCCATGTTCTTCTAATATAATCTCATAGGGGGCAGATCTATTGTTTAGGGTGGGACCTTTTGATTAGGTGGTTTCCATGGATTCAAGGTGGGTCTTAATTCATTTACTGGAATCCTTTAAGAGGAAACCATTTTTGAAAAAGGTTCAGAGCCAATACACACAGAGATGTTTGGAGATGCAGAAAGAAAACACCCTCAAAGGACTAGCAGATTCCAGCCATATGCCTTCCCAGCTGACAAAGTTGTTCCAGATACCATTAGCCTTTCTTGTGTCAAGGTATGTTTATCTGGATGCCTTAGTTTGGACATTTTTATGGCCTTAGACTGTAAACTTATAACTTAATAAATCCCCTTTATAAAAGACAACCCATTTCTGGTATATTACATTCCAGTAGCATTAGCAGACAAAAACACTTCCTTTGTGGATTTTTGTTTTTTTTTTCAAAAAATAATCTACTATTGTAAATATGATGTCTCTTTCTATGCATAGGCTGGTTTTCTTTAAACTGGACTTTTAAGTTTAACATATTACAAAATAAAAAAATAGGAACTACATGGGGAAAAGATAGCTGATGCAGGAGAGCTATTGTCTAAACTCAGCTTTTTTCAACAATTTATGCCTTCAAGACTCAACCAGAGTGTCAACTTCATTATGAAGCATTCCTACACTCCTCCTTGCATTGTCATTTTCATCTGGGCTCCCACAATATGAAACAGAAATGCCTATGACAGTTATATTACTGTTGTATTGTCTTGTTATCTCGTTCCTCCACTAGACTATGAATTCTTTGAAGGCAAGGATATTTTTTCTTCTCACACTGTACTCAGCAATGTGTATTGGTCCATACTAAGCCATCAAAGAAATTGCAACTGAATGTGTTATTTGGGAAAAAATTGTTAAACTGGTAACCAAATATATATATATACACACACACACACACACACATAAGCACATATATATATGCATTTAGGGCAACAAAAGGTCATAATTCTATGATAGAAAACTGTAATGCAAAAGATAAAAAAGAAATGCTGACATTTTTCCTGACTAAACGCAGGAATGTATCTCTACCATCAGAGTATAGTGAAGTGCATGGCATAAACAGAACCAAATGAAAAAGACAAGCAATAGAAATAGGTCAGTAGTGGTAGCAATAGTGCTAAAGACAGAAATACTTGCAGAACAAAATTGAGGCTTAAATAAAATGGAAGAGTCAGAAGGGCCACCAAGCAAAGAGATTTTCAGAGCTAGACCTTTTAGTGAAAAAGGCAGCCAAGTCAATGAGCCAAAGCACAATGCAAGTAGGCTGAGGAAGAGGGGCTCTGGTAAACTGGATTGCCAGAAAACAAACATACTTAGGTCAAAAAAACATGTAAATATCAGGAGTATATGCAATATGACATGTATAAACACAAACTAAGATTAACTACTAAGTTACTTACTTTAAAGGTTATTTACATCATTCTTTTAATTTGATTTTCCCAAAGTTCCAGGAATTTGTTCAAAACTTATTGACCATAACCTTGCTGATGAAGCAGGAACTTCCTGAGATTAGATGCAATTCTAGTTTGCTAGCTGCTGGAATACAATATACCAGAAACGGAATGGCTTTTAAAAAGGAGAATTTAATGAGTTGCTAGTTGACAGTTCTAGGGCCGAGAAAATGTCCCAATTAAAACAAGTCTATAGAAATGTCCAATCAAAAGCATCCAAGGAAAGATACCTTGGTTCAAGAAGGCCGATGAAGTTCAGGGTTTCTCTCTCAAGTGAGAAGGCACATGGTGAACACAGTCAGGGTTTCTCTCTCATCTGGAAAGGCACATGGTGAACATGGGCATGGTTCCTCTCTCATCTGGATGGGCATGTGGCAAACATGGCATCATCTGCTAGCTTGTTCTCCTGGTTTCCTGTTTCATGAAGCTCCCCAGGAGGCATTTTCCTTCTTCATCTCCAAAGATTACTGGCTGGTGGATTCTGCTTCTCGTGGCTGTGTCGTTCTGTTCTGCTCTGCTGTCTTTGAATCTCTTATTCTCCAAAATGTTTCCTCTTTTATAGGACTCCAGAAACTAATCAAGACCCACCCAAACGGATGGAGACATGCCTCTACCTAATCCAGTTTAACAACCACTCTTGATTAAATCACATCTCCAGGGAGATTATCTAATTACACTTTCAAACATATAATACCAAATAGGGATTACAAGAAACGGCTGTCTTTACAAAATGGGATTAGGATTAAAACATGGATTTTCTAGGGTACATACATCATTTCAAACCATCACTAGATGCAATCAACTGCAAAACACCTTCTTCACTACTTTCATGAAATGAACTTGGGAGCATGGCAGAGTAACTGATTAGTACCCACCCCTAGCTAATACTGCTTTAGGAATAATACTTAATGTTTTGGAGAATAACAGGGGACAGTACGGCAGCACTCACTGATAACATCTGCATAATAGTGCACACAAAGAAAATTCTCTCTTTTGATAGATACTACCTCATAAAAATTTGCATCAATGTATTCTTCTGCTAATGGATATGAGAACATTTGAAGCCTGTTTACAGCTACATTTTCTTGAGCAACATTTGTCAGTTGGGGCTTTGCAAATTAAAAAATAAAACAAAAAACTGTGGTCTTCTATTTAGAAAATCCATCCTGTCCTTTTCTTTCAGTTTAACCTTGTCTCAAAACTTTCACAAATCACACATCACAATAAGAGTTTGAGATGTCCCATAAGTCTAATCATGTTTTCTCTTGGTCTCTTATCATTTCATGTATTTTCTTGCCTTATCTCTTTTTGTATAGGAGGTCTGTAACATAAACCTGACTTGTAGTAGCTTTATCATTAAATCTTTTGGAGAAGACAAACTTACTGCCTTGTTCCACAAACCTGTTCTTCTCATTTGAAAATTAGTAAGGCTCCCATCTATACTCTCATCGCCCTCTCTATTTGTAAGGACATCATTGCATAACAATGCCTTCTAGATTTTTCTATTATCCTGCAGCGAATTTTTTAAAGAATGTAAAATCTCTGTATCTCATAATTTTCTTCTGCCATCCATGCTGCAGATGTTTCGTTCTAATATTCCTTGCCTACAGCCAAAGACACTCAATAATTTTCATTTCCTTTTCTTGTCTTTGTCCAAATTTATTTGGATTATAATACCTTCTCTTATTTTTCCCAATATAAAAATATAAAAGTAAAGATACTTTTCAGTTTCTTTTCCATTTATGTGGAAAGTTTAGATGCCTAACCACTGCCTTAGATTGCCAGGCTACTATGGCAAATATTACACAGTGGGTTAGCTTAAACAACAGAAATTCACTGGCTCTTGGTTTTGAGGCTAAAAGTAGCCTGGTATCAAATTATCAGTAAGGCTGCCTTTCTCCCCAAAGACTAGCCTTTTGGTGCTGGCTGCCTATAATCCTTAATGTTCCTTGTCTGGCCTTGGCCTTCAGTCACATGGTTAGTGATGGCCTCTCCTTTCTCTTCAGGTTCTTGCTAACTGCTGGCTTCCGGCTCCCCTGTGCAGCTTTCTCTCACTATGTCAGAATTTCTTCTGCTTATGAAGGACTCCAGTAATCTGAAATATCCCACCTTGCTTCAGATGGCCATACCTTAACTAAAAATAACAACTTTGAAAGATACCCACAGCCACACAGATTAAGATTCAGAACATGTGTCTGCTGGGGTACATAATTTCAATCCTCCACACCTCCAAATAAGCTCTCCTGGCTATCGGGTCCATCACTGATAATGATAACTTGAAAAACAGCTGTGTGGTGGCCAGCAGTACTAATCAGCCTTTCCTTTACTTGCCAGAGGACCAAGTGCTAGTTAGACACTAGAACCGTTCATTTCAGCTCGATTGGGTCACAATGCTGCCCTCCGCTTATTCCAGTAAGAGAGGCCTACAACATATTCCCACAAGACACACCACACACATATACAAAGGTGCAAAGTACAATCAGCAAAGTATTTGGGGGAAGTACTACATGTTATTTACTACATAGAAATTCAAGAATATAAATTTAAGACTCTGACAAGTACTGCAATAAAGATGTTCTTTTTCTTTGTTTAACTTGAATTTCCTACTCTTCTTAATTGGAGAACATTTTTTGTGTGTTGTGTAAAATTAGCATTTGGTAAATCAAACTTGAAGAAACAATTCTCTGGAAAGCTTTAGATTAATAACCAAGGCCAATTTTTATGCATCTGAGATTAAAACCTTTAGACTGCCACAGTTCTTTCTAGAACAAGGTTTTCTCATGTTACTTTTCTCCTTCGACTTCTGTAACAACTTTTTATTATATGTCTACATTTTTCATGGTGCTCCCTCCCTAAACTGCCTCTATCCTATCCAAAATTTAATATTATGAAGTCAGGAGACTGTGCTCAAGTTCCAGTTCTGTCACTTGGACAATTAACTAAATGTCTTTCAGCCTCAGTTTTCTTATCTGTAGAATTGATATCAGGTTTCCCCTAACATTAATATAGTTTAGGGCAGGAGTCCATAGGAAAGGCCACAAACCATAGGTCTAAAAAGAAAGATGTATCAAAGTAATAATGAGCTCCATCCACTACCCTGACTACTTTCCCAGCCAGCCTCCTCCCACCCTCAAGCTACTCACAATCCACAGGCCACAGCACCACTCATTTTCTCGAGAACTGCCCCTGGCCCCTGCAGGACTGGGAGGAACATGGACCTGCCTCAGCAAGGCAGGGTGGAAGCTTTCCAGGCTGGTGGCTGGAGCACCAGATAATTCTAAGCAGCTACCAAAATCAGACCATCTGAGAAGACAAAGTGAGGGAGGAAGAGAATGCACTTATCTGGGGATCATGGTCTCTGTAGGGTCCAATTTTTGTGATTTGGCCAATATAAGCCAGATGTAAGTGAAAGCACCCATTCTTCCTGTTTTCCCAGGGCAGAAGCTTTGATCTTTCTGCATACACAGAGGTTCTCAGCTCAGCAACCTCTAGCCTGGAGCAGCCACGTGGGCTTACACATTTCTTTCTTTTATTTCTTATCCAGCTAAATGAATTTCACGTGAAAGGAAAGAAGAAAGGAAGGAAGGGAAACAGAATGAAAAAAAAATTTATTTGTGCTTCAATATCTATGATTTGCAGGGCTCTCTAAGGTTCAGAACACTCTTGCTTGAGTCTAAGGGTGGTCATGGTTAGATAATTGTGTCTGCCTCATTGAATTGTGTGGCAATTAAACATGATAATGCATGACATTATCAGAATCAGGAGTCTCTCTTCTTCTCTAAGCGATGCCTGTAAGCTCTCACTGAGGGGTAGAGAGGGAACAAATGAAGCAGTAATTTTAGAATACAAAGAAACCTGGAGACCAGCTATAGGGTGATTCCACTGTCCAACTATTTCAACACATTGAGACATTATAGCACCGTCTTAAATTCTGTGCTTGAAAAATGAACTGGTTTTTTTTCACATATTCAAGCATAATTAGACCACCCAACAATTTCTTGAGGGTGTGCAATGGAGAATAGTGCCTTCAGCTGGTCATCAGCTTTAATAGAATAAGGGAGAGCCCTCATATAACCTCTCTTAGGAATGTGTGGCAGAAATGGCATCTGACCAAACTTAATTATCTCATATGAACTATTTTTAAAGGGCAGGTTCCTCCCTGATCTTTCATAACTGCATTCGTTAAGCAGCACATTGGCCTGATTTTTGGACAAAGAATTTTCATGAAACTTCACAAGCATCACATCTGCCAGTTGTAACAAAGATATAAAGTTTATCGGAGAAATGAGCACACAGAGCTCAGTAGGACTGACTTTAGGTTCAATTTGTTAATTTCATATAAGAGAAAAAACCTAATTAACTACACTGTGAATGTTTTAGGGCTTCAGGCCTCTATAGGAATTTGATCAAATATATCCCAAAGCAAGTCGATAACACTTTATATGAAACTATACACACACACACATAATCTGCTAATTTTCTTAACCCATTAGTATCTTCACACATAGTTTCTGGTTCAGTCGACCTATCTTCCCCACGTGCATCACTATCACCATGCCCCCTAAACTTTCATCCATGCTCGGCAATGCCCTCCCATGCAAGCATCCTTCAGACAGAATTTGCCCTGATATTCTTCTCTGAACTCCCATGTTATGCTACTCTTTTGGTCTTTCTCTCTCTCTTTTTAAAATAGCACACACATATTTTGCCTGAAATTGAGATTATAAATTAGTTGCAGTAGAGAACACAAATAAATGATCCTGTACCCTCTCACCCCCACCCCAGAGTGCCTAGCACAGTGCCAAGAGCTTCTTCGCTCAGTCAGAGGAGAGTTAGTTATTGCCACGTGGACTTCAAAGGCAAATGTTCCATCTAATCTCCTTTTTAATTACTGAAGCAATATGAGGCAATTCAGATGACTGTTTGAGCACTGCGTGCCCAACATGCTGTCAGACACCCTGCAAACACAGAGATATGAACTGGATAATGTGAACCCTCAATTAATTAAGGGGTTTAGTGTGTGTGTGTGTGTTCCTGTAATGAATAATTAACAGAGGCAATTTGAGAGACTCACCCATGTTAATGTGGTATGAGCTGAGGATGGATTTGATTTCCCTTCTGTGTTTCCTTTGAAAGCATTCACAGAGTAGCCACAACCTTTGATCCTACTTTTATGGCTATAGCATGCCTGAAACCTCTGGGGTAGAAATTATGACAGTTGTTCTAGAAGCGATGATAGAAAGATAATTTAAAAATAATTAGCAAGAATAATTAGCATGGGGGCAAGGTAGGGGAGCCTGTATTTCCTCAGCTAGTGTGATGTCATTGAATGTGTACAGAACACAGCTAGAAAAGTACCTTATACAGTAATGTGTAAGAAACTACGGTTTTTCACTTTTATTTTATTTCCCTGCCTTACCTCCCACCAGCAGTCTGTGAAAAGTGGTTGTCGTGATCTTCACTCCATTTTGAAAAATGCGGTCCAGCATCTCTTGTAGCATTAGCTCCATTTGACTGAAGACGTAACTGCACGGCTCAAATGGAAACACAGAAGCAGGGCATCAGAATCTGTCAGCATAATGCTCTCGGGGTTGTGTTTTTGGTGATTCCCTTGGCACCGGGGAAGGAGAGAAGAAAGAAAAAGGCAAAGGCAATAAACAGCAATAGGATTTTTTACTTGTTGCTCATCGGGTTTTGCTTTCCTAAGAGCAAGTCTAATCTGTGCTTGTAAAAGGACAGAAGCATTAACACTTACTTGGAGCCGGTAAGGTGTTCCCACTGCTGATTGTCTTATAATTGGACAAGACAGCATACAATTTTATCCAGTAATTTCCCTGTTACCAGAAGGCTGTATACACTCAAGAACAGTGCCCTGCTGAGAGAAAAGCCCTTAGTTAAACAAGCCAGTCAGCCAGCAAGAGCACTTGCTTTGCAGTCAGACAGACCCAGATTGGAATGCTTGTTTCTGTCATGGTCAGGCTAGTAGCAGCTGAGTGTCATCAGGCAAAATACTTCACCTCCCTGAACTGAAGCCAGCGCTTCAGGAAAATGGCAATAACAATGCCTACCTGGTCTGGTATTTTCATTATCTTATTAATTTGAATGCTGCTAAATATTGTCACAATCACTTGTTATTATCATGTTATTTCACCTTTCTGAACGGCTTCCTTCATCTAGAAAATGTAGGTAACACTTATTTCATAGGTGTACGATAAAAATTAAATGAGGCCCTCGAGAAAAGTTACTTCTCCAGGCTATATCATCTATCAATACCCATCGAGGGAAAAACAATAGAAATTTAAAAGAGAGCTGATTTCCTGACTAATGTTTATTGAAGAGAAAAAGTAAATCTAAAAGTATGATAAAACTACAGATACAGGCATTAATATAAACATCAGGACAATGCCTTTTATGTCTTCCAAGGATTTACATATTCTAGCCCTTGGGTGATTTTGTTTGTTTAGTTGCTTTTTGTTTTTGTGTATTTGCTTGTTTTTAGCACTTAGTAGTAGTCATGTTGTCTCCTAGGCACTGGATACTTGTTAAGGTGTTAAAAAATATAATTAGCATGTCATCACGTAAAAGCAGTTTCTCCCAGGACTGGATGGCACTGCACAACGAGAAGGAGGGAAGATAGATGAAGGAGAGAAAGAAGATTTGAACAGTGATTGCAATGGCAGGCATGAAATAATGAGGAAGATTTGGATTCTTTAGATGAGTTTAGCAGAATGCAGTCTTGGGTTGCAGAGTCTTAGCAAATATTACCAGGCTCATCATAGCTATAGGCATGATCCATTCATTCATTTAACAAATATTTATTAAGCACCTAGCCTGTGCCAGGCCTTGCCTTCGTGGACTTATGGACTGATGGGTGAAAAGTCAGGAAGAGGCTATCTCAAGTCGAGCTCAAAGAAATCAACTTTAATAACATTTTATATAGATTGCAACCCCTTATCACCATAGTCACAAATATCTCATAATAAACAGTACAAATATTACCAGAGAGGGAGAGATTGAAAGTGCAAATGAGTCTTTTCCCCAATAAGTAGGAGATGTTTGCCCTGGGAGATTTCATGCAGGTATCTCACTTTTTCTTGTGGTTTTCTGGCACCTTGTGTACAGCATCACCTGTTAGCTCTGAAAAATCCCAGATACATCTATCTAATTGCTCCAAACATGTTAGAACCAAGAACAATTCTCAAATTCTTCTATGTCTGAAAATAGGAAAACTAAACATTCCAGCTCTGGTGATGTCATTGAACTTTAATTCCAGTGCCTGGAACATAATACTCAAATATTTATTGACTGAGTAAAGCAACAACTAAAGGTTCTGAGATAGAAGAGAATGAGGAACTTTGTGGATGATAAAATATGTTCTGAGGGACAAAAAGAGGAACACAGAGTTAGGCCCACTGGCTGCCTCTATAAACTTGGCTGTTGGTCATAGTTCATTCCAATTGTGCCTGAGAGTCTCTCTTTCCAAACATCCACAACTGTTAGATAAAGAAAGCTAACAGTTGGAGGATATTAAAGCTGATTACCAATAGATTATATTAACAGCAACTAGGACCTACTCAAGAGAATTAGCATGATGGGCTGAGTGTTTGCTTGCAAATCATAATTCTGAATCTGTGAGCATTAACTCCCTCTGCAGCTAGCCTTAGACCTTGTGATGCACGGCTGCAAAAGATGTGTCAATACCCTTCACTACTTACCCTCTCCAAGTGACAAAACTCAATGTGCCACCACAACCCAGTGCAATGACAAAGGAGTTTTCTACTGAAGTCACTACAATTGGATGATTTCCCATCTCATACGCTCTTTTTACGCTACCAAATCATCCCTCTGCCTGTGTACACATAGTTCTAATCCCCATTTTCCTCGGCTATTATACCAAAAGCTCATTTTAAGCCCCATCTGCCACACTTCCCTTATCAATCTCAGATGATCACCTTGCTTCCTGGTTCGCAAGGGAGGCCCATGAGAAGTCCCTCAATTTCATTTGACTGCCCTGATATCGACGTTCTCACCATTCTTCCCTCTTTCTCTCCGATCTCCTATTGAACTGCCTCTTATTCTTTTCCCTATATCTCAACCTTTTCATGTTCAGCAGTTATATATAAATATGTTCAAATCTCTCCCATTGAAAAAAGGCACAGCCATATGATCCCTTAATTATCTTAACACATACTATAAATTTTGCTTTCCAGAAGTATTAAACCAATTTAGAAATGGATTTTTCTTGAATATAAACTGATGATGCTAATCTCCTGCTTAAAATTAGTCAACAAATACTTATTGCATAAAAAAATAAACGCCCTAATATAGTATAACTGTGATTTTATCCTATGACTAACCTAGGAATTAATGTCTCTAATGTCTCTCCTGACAGGCAGTAGAACATTTTTTTTTTAACTCTAGCATCTTCTACCTTTGCCACCATATATCCAACACCCTTCCCCCCTGCACCAAATGCCACATTCTTATTGATAGTGGTTGGACAAGTGGGTGGATAGGAAAGGGGCACTGCTAGCTTCACCCTGTGAAATACTGAACTCCTTCATCCAACATCCTCTGTCACCACTCTGGGTTTACAATAACTTTTGCTTTTTCTGGACTATTACCCAGACTATGAAAAAATGGTCTTGAGCACTTCTCCGAAGAAGAGAGTAGGTATGAAAGTAATCTGAAGCTTTGCTTGTTTGTTGGTACCCATTAAAGAGTCTTAAAGTTATCCTATAGGCAATG
This sequence comes from Tamandua tetradactyla, assembly GCF_023851605.1. NCBI lineage: Eukaryota > Metazoa > Chordata > Mammalia > Pilosa > Myrmecophagidae > Tamandua > Tamandua tetradactyla. The sequence goes on along the minus strand of NC_135331.1, from coordinate 180,608,635 downwards.
GTAATTTCCAAAGCTTTGTAAACAGGGGAGTAAAGGGGAGTTTTCAACATTAGATAATAACTCTATTTAAGAATAGATTTAAACAGGACAATGATGCAGTAAGCCAAAACTAGTTAGAGGTCAGCTAAGGTTGTCCACGTATAAGCTAAGGGGGGCTTGAAAGAGAGTCATAGCCATAGAAATGTGGTTCAAAGAGGCCCAATGAAGGATATCACAGAGGCTAGAGGCAAAAGAGGAGAATACCTTGTCACAGATAAGGAACACAAATGTAGCCACTGACTTCAGTGATTAAGTTCAATGATAGTAACCCAATAGAAGCAGAAACAAGAATGCAGAGCTGAGAAGTGAATGGGAGACAGGGAGTGAGTGAGTCTGTGGGTGGAGAGTACTTTTCAACAAGTTTGAATAGAGGGAAGGTAAAATAGATGGATCTAGAAGCTTTATAGAATCAAAGGGTTGGTAAGGGTGAGAAAGATATTTGCATATTTGCCATCCGAAGGAGAGATTGGTAAATATTTTATACTTTGGGGGCCACAAGGTCTCTGTCCCAGCTATTCCACTCTGCTGTTATAGCCCCAAAGCAACCACATTCAATATGTAAATGAATGGGCTTAACCATTCTCATAAAACTTTACTTACAAAAAGGGTGGCAGCCATAGATTGTTGACTACTAAGTGACCCCAGGTCAACAGAGGAAGCAGAATCCAGTACATAGGTTGGCCTCCTACAGGAGAAAAAGAGAATGATAGTATATAGCTATTGGTAGAGGAGGGATTAACATTAAATTAGGAAGAATTGTATTTATTCTGAAAGTGAATCTGGCTGTTTCTAAAATGGTTCCTTATAATATCTAAAGAAAGAAATGTTTATTTAGTTGTGTTGAAATGATTTGAATATTTTAACTTCTCCACCATCCATCCAGACCAACTCTAAGAATATTCTGAAACAGTAGTAATGACAGCAGCAAGGGTCTTATCACTTACATGCCCCTATACTTGGTAGATCACAAACTCATCACTGCCTGTTCTAAAAGGGAGGTCTGTTTTATAAAGAAGGATCACATTATCTGCTTTAACCTGGATCTACAGATATCACAGTTGAAAAGCTGATTGTAGAATCCTGGCTTATTTCCATGACTAAAGCAATGTGATTAAGTTCCTATAGGCTTTAGATAATCACCCAAGCTTTTTGATCCTTATAATCAGGTCAGAGCTTCAATCAGTGAAGGTCTCCTAAAAATATTGCTGGAAACTTACTCTGGGCAGGATAGCACCTAAAAACAAGAATTGCAGTTATACTGAGCAAATGAGAAAAAGCTTTAAACAGTTTTCTGGCTATAGCTCAATCATTATGGCCACAAGGGACTGGCATGATGTGGATATACAGACACTAATGCATGATGGGCAGGGGCCTATTTGTGGGGTAAGGCAGGGTGATTCCTTACACATGTCATTTTATTTTCTAATAATTGCAATGGTGTTTCATTGAGACAGTTTCACTAACTACCCTCATTATAGTTAACTTGTCGGAGCTTACACAGCACTTCTGATCCAGCCAACATTAACCAAAATTTGCTAGCTGAGTTATTTTACCAACTTAAATCACGTGAATAGTAGTAATAATCCCTCCTGAAAACAAGTTTAGCAAGGCAACTTTTATTCCTTGTCTGTAAAATAAAGAAAGCATGAAAGCAGGTTTGATAGCAGTGCCCATTGACTACCCATCCACTTACCACCCACCACCACTAAAATGTCTTATCTGGGGCAGAGGAGAAGAGTGGTGGATACTTGCTAGCAAAGATCAGAGCTAGAATTAAAAGATGTTCAGGTGCCTGACAGGGGAGAAGTTGAAGACATTAACCCCTCTCTAAGACAGTTCTGCTGAATGAGTCTGGGGAAAAACAGTAGGTGGCCGCTCTCTATTGTGGATAGCAGGAAAAATGGACATGGAAGAAAGATGTGTTAGGAAGCAAAGAGGTGAGAGAGGTGGGAGGAACAGTCAAGCAACAAATAAATCTCTTGGTAGTGTTTTGGATTGATAGATAGCACTTCATCCTAAAGCATTTCTCAAAATCCCACACATACAGTTTCACCAAAGAAATTTAAACCTTTCAGGAATAGAAGAAAAGCACAAAAATAGCCTAAAGCCTAATGGTGAAAGGAATGAAAAGAAAAGGAGTACTTTGGACCTATTTCTGTGATCCAAACACCATTACAGAAAGGACTACGAGCTCTTAAATTCCCACAAGGTCCAGGGAAAGACTCATTTTTTACAGTCTCATCCTTCCAGCACTCCATTTGGTTGGTTGAAAGGCTGAGTCACAGCCTTGTTGGGAATAAAATCTGTCCTAGAATACCACACTTTAGCAAACATTCCAGCCAATACACTAAAATTGCATGCTAGGGAAATTTTGACTTACTCAAAAGCAGTATTTCCTTGGTGCTCAGAATTTGAACCCGGCTCCAAGCACCCACTTTATGGTACATTATCTCCCTAAATTCCTCTGCAGAGGCAGGATGCCCCAAAGCCCTTGAAACATGTTTACAGTACATGTACACTAACATGAGATACCAAAAGCATGGCTCAAAACTAAAACATCTACAGCAATCAAATTAATTTGCACACTCCCACCTAAAAAACTTCATATGGCATATCTGGGTGCTACTCCATTATTTTCATTTAGCTAATAACTTGCATTTCTAAGCCATTTTACTCAAGTGCTTTTATGCTTTTTTTCAAGAGTTACCACCCTTATGATTGATCTGCATTTTGCAAGATACTTAAGCATCTAACCAAAAAACAAAATATTTCTACTCCTCTCCCACTTCTTTGAGACCTCAAGCATCTTATAAATTCCCTGTAAAATGTTCTGGGAATCAGCACAAGATTTTTCACATGTAAACTCCCAAAACTAATTAATTTTCTTGGCTATCACTATTTTCCTGTCCTCTTTAGGTCTCTATCATTTATGTGTTTGTAGCTGCCAGTATCAAAACAGTAGCTGTTCTGCCTCAGTTCTCCAATGGCAGGGCCATCAATGCTGCTGCTGTCTGCCAAGGTCACTGCTCTTTCTGATATCCTTGCCTAAGGATGAGGCCAATGTCCATGCAAATCCTTCTGATGCCTAACCTCAGAGCCTCTCCCTAATTCTGCCACTGTTATAATCATAATGAGTGTCCCAAGTGCTATACATGTCTTGCAGCCACCATCAAGGCTGCAATCATTGGAGCAAGCACTGCTGCCAATGCCAGGGTTGCTACTCCACTCCCATGAGAGCCAGTGTTGAGTTTATTGTCCTGGCTCTGGTGGTAGCACCAAAGAGATGTGTATTTTTAATTTTGGTTAGTCTTTTATGATATTCTTCTCGCATAGAACCAAGGCAAGTAACTTCATGGTATGCTGATGGCTATCAGCAACACCAACCTAGCTGCTCCAGCCAAAATTCTATGACACATTCTTGGGAACACTTTCCCTCACCCCCACATCCAAAGCTCCATTAAGTGTTTTGACTAATTTCAAATTGTATCCACGATCCACCACTTCCTTCCATTTCTGTGTCTACTACTCTCATCCAACTCATGACTATTTTTAATCTGAACTTCCTTAATAATGTCTTCATTGGTCTCCCTACATCCATTCTTGTCTTGTCTCCAATCCATTCTCCACATGTCAGCCAGAGGGAGCATTTTGCAACTATACCTCAGATGGTATAGCTCTCATGCTTCAAGTTCTCCAATTCTCCCACCTTATTCTAGCTTACAAAGTTCTGCAGGATGTGCATTTCTAAACTGCCACCTCCACTTCACACCATTCTTGACTCATCAATGTGTCATCAACCACCTTAGTATTCTTTCTGCTTCTCAAGTATGCCAAGTTCACTACATCCTGACAGTCTTTGCACTAGCTATTTCCTTTGCTTGATATGCAAACCCACTCACCCCCATCCCAAATTTGTATTGCTCCTTCCTCCTCAGCATTCAGATCTCAGCTCAGAGAGCTGTTCTCTGGCCAGCCAATCCAAAGCAGCTCCCCAATCAATGTCTTTTCATTGCATTTCAATTCACTGAAAAGAACTTTCAATCTCTGATAATTGTCTTATTAATGTAATTGTTTATGTACTTGATTGATGTTTACATCAATCTTTCTCTGACAGACCTTGGTGTCACCAATACCATCTACTAATGATCTGAATTTATGGTTCAGACTGGGAAATAAATTTGCCAACCCTAAAGGCCATAGGATCATTTAAACAATCTATTTTAGAGAGAGAGAGAAAAAAAGGCATGCTGATTCAGCCTAGGTAGTAGTCAATATATCCAATCTCAAGGACTATTAATACTCAAAACTTCAATCAAAGTTAAAATATATGTGTCCAGTTCAGGCCTGCTGTGGGTCCAAATGCTACAGTAAGAGAGGGAAGCATGGTGGGTTCTTTCTTGCTAGCGCACCACCACTGTCTCCCATCACCATTCCTTCTACTCTCTTCTCCTAGCTTCAGTTTCCAGTCCTTCCCAAGTTGGGGAGGAGATGACAGTAAAAAGATAAACAAAATCTTCTAGAAATGTCATGAGTATCATCTGGTATTGGTTTCCTCTGGCCTTGACAGATATTCAAAGTGCCATCTTTCTCTCCTAGGCACATCCATGGACTCTTCAAAACCACCACCACCCTCACCTCTGGAGATGAAGATGACTGCACCTCTCTGACAAAAATATCAGTGTCTTGAAGAATTTTGCCAAGCATTCCAAGAAGAATTAACATCAGTTCTTCTAAAATTCTATGACTGGAAAGGAATGGAATCCTGACATTTGGAATGGGAACAGGTGGGTTGATAACCAGAGTGGCGGGAACATTGAAACCTTAGATTCTGCTGAGTCTTTGCCAAATAAACTTGAAAAGTTAAGTCCTGAGGAGTCAGCCTCCTGATCTCCAGTCTCCATGGAGGAATCTGCCATCCAGACTTAATCTGCTGTCCCTAATAAACATGTAATTCTTCCTCTGAGGAAACAGCCCTCACTCCTCTATCTGAAGAGATTAGTCCTTTTTCACCAGATGAAACAGCAATGTAATGCTCTCAGATAGGTGGTTTGCAAGACATTTCTAATTCTTCTGGCAACCCATGCACACCACTCCTCTTTACTTTCAGGCTTATAACTAGACTGAAGTCACAACCCACTTCAAAAGGTGAAGTACAAAGTGTGGCCCATGAAAAGGTGTGATTTTTTCAATTTATACAAAGAGAAATAAGGGTAATATGTGTGGGAAAGTATATTAAGGGTGTGGGATAATGATGAAAAGTATAAAAAATTGGATCAGGCTGAATTGTTTTCTAATGTTTTTATTGACAAATTTTTACACATACAGTCCATACATATACAAAAATGTCTCACAATGTCATCACATAGTTGTATATTCATCACCATGATCATTTTTAGAACATTTGCATCACTCCAGAAAAAGACATAAAAAGAAAAAACTCATCCATCCATGCCCCTTACCCCTCCCTCTCATTGACAACTAGTATTTCCATCTACCCAATTTATTTTGCCCTTTGTCCTCCCTAGTATGTATTTATTTTTTATCCATATTCTTTATTCATCTGATGTTCCTGGAGAAAAGGAACATCAGACACAAAATTTTCACAATCACACAGTCATATTGTAAAAGTTATGTCACTATACATTCATCTTCAAGAATCAAGGCTACTGGAACACAGCTAAACAGTTTCAGTTACTTCCCTCCAGACACTCCAATATACCACAAACTAAAAAGAGGTATCTAAATAATGCATGAGAATAACCTCCAGGATAACCTCTTGAATCTGTCTGAAATCTCTCAGCCACAGAAACTTTATCCTGTCTCATGTCTCTCTTCCCCTTTTTGTCAAGAAGCCTTTCTCAATCCCATGATGCTGGGTCCTGGTGAATCCCAGGTAAACAGACCATACAAGTTAAATTAGGTAATGTACAACCCAAGATAAAAACTTTGCATTAAATAAACATCTCTCCCTTTGGTCTTACACAGAAGTTGAAGTTTTAAGATATAGATGATATCATCCTTCACCCTATATTCTGACACCAGTCCTGTCCAGATCAGGTACATTCACACCTCTAGTTGAATTCTTCCATTTTTCAATTTTTTAAACTGTTCCTATATGGGATAGTGCTGACTTTCATAGCTTCAGAGCTCTAACTCTTAATCTCAGGTGTCATATAAGTACCTGACATTTCTGGGAAGGACAAGGTTATATACAATCAGCTCAGTATCTCAGATTTTTAAAATAACATTTACAACTCCCGAATATATGTGACTGCTTTAAGAACTTACTTTCTAGGATCTTTTACAATAGGCCCCAACTTGATAATCCATGTTCTCAACATCAGTTCAACAACTTTTTATATTGTAGTTAGTCCATATGAGTGAGGCATGATAATATTATCTTTTTGTTTCTGTTTTGTTTAATTCAACATACAATCCTTAAGTTTCATTCACTTAGCTGCATGCTTCACAGATTCATTCCTTCTGGCAGCCACTCAGTAGTCCATTGTATGTATACCCCATAGTTCCCCCTTCCTCAGTCTTTGTACCCTTAGGCCACCTCCATCCATTGTGAACACTGCCGCCATAAACACCAGTGTGCAAATGTCCATTTGCATCCCTACACTCAGTTTCTCCAAGTATATACTGAGTGATGGGGTTGCAGGATCACATGGAAACCCCACCCATAGCCTCCTGTGGAACTACCACACTGCCCTCCAAGAGGTGGCACCTCTCAGTTTCCTACCGGAAGTGAATAGGTGCATCTCTTTCTCTGCATTTTCTCTAGCACTTATTTCTTTCTGTTCATTTCTAAACAGTTTTAGACTGTTTCGACATCATACAATCCAACGTAAGTAAATAGATATGCCTTCACCACCATAATCTATATGAAGACATTTCTTTTCTGCCATGAAGACTTGATACCCCTCCTGCATGCCCCCTGCCTGTTGACATTTAGTTTTGGTATAATGCCTTTGTTAAATTCAGTGGAAGCACATTACAATGTTACTGTTGACTATAGACCCTAGTTTGCATTGATTGAACTTTTTCCTGTATACCATCTGTGTAGGTTTGAAGCTATTAGGTACCCCAGAAAAGCCATGTCCTTTAATCTTCATTCAATATTGCTGGATAGGACCTTTTTGATTGTTTCCATGCAGATGTGACCCAGCCAATTGTGAGTGGTAACTTTCGATTAGATGGTTTCCATGGAGATGTGTCTCATCCATTCAAGGTGCACTGCTTACCGGAGTCCTTTAAGAGGGAACCATTTTGGAAAAAGCTTTAGTGTCACCAGAGCCACCAGAACCAACAGAGCCCATGCAGCCAGAGACCTTCAGAAATGTAGAAGGAAAACACTCCTGGGGGAGTTTCATGAATCAAGAAGCCAGGAGAGAAATCTAGCGGACATCACCATGTACTCTTCCAGCTGAGAGAGAAACCCCAAACTTCATCAGCCTTTCTTGAGTGAAGGTAACCTCTTACAGGTGGCTTAATTTAGACATTTTCATGGCTGTAGAACTGTAAACTTGCAACTTAATAATTTCTCCTTTTTAAAAGCTGTTCCATTTCTGGAATATTGTATTCCAGCAGCTTGCAAACTAAAACAGATTTTGGTACTGGAGAAGTGGGGTGCTGCTTTGTGGTTTGCAAATACCAAACATGTTGGAATGGCTTTTTTAAATGGATAAGGGGAAGATTTTGAACGATTTTTGAGGCGTTGATAGAGAAGGCCTAGAATGCTTTCAAGAGACTGTTGGTAGAAATGTGGATTCTAAACATACATATGATGAGGCCTTAGACAAAAATGAAGCATGTGTTATTGCAAACTGGAAGGAAGGTGATCCTCGTTTTAAAGTGGCACAGAATCTTACAAAATTGTATACTGCCCTTGTATGGAAGGTATAATTTAAAGACAACAACCCAGGATGCAAAGTTGTGGAGATTTCTAAGTTAAATGTGGAAAAGGCAGCCTAGTTTCCCATTGCAGCTTATTGTGAAATGCGACAGGAAAGAGATAAGCTGAGAACTGAACTCTTGGGTATAAAGAAACCAGAAATTGATGGTCTGGAAAATTCTGGGCTTCCAGGAAAAGATACTCCAGAGAATAGTGCCCCATGTGAAGATTTAGCCAAATGTGGAATCGGTTTAGCTTACAAACTAAAACATCATCCATTTTCAATACCTTGCGATGTTGACATCCATTTGCTCTGCCTCATGCAAAGACATTTTTTTATTTGTACATTTAATCACCCTCATTGTCCATTCTAGGCATTCCTAAGTTATACCATCCCAGTCTGTATCCTCTATCTTTCCTTCAGGTTTCATACATGCCCCAGCCCTTCTCCCTCAATTATACTCACATTCAGCTTCATTCAGTATATTTATATTATTGTATTACAATCAGTAAGTATGGTGCTATCCTTTTCTGAAATTTTACAATCAGTCCTGTTGCACAATTTGTATTCCTTCAGCACAAAATGCCCAATCTTTACCCTATTTCTATCTCCTGACAACCTGTATTCTTAACTTCAACTCTCAACGTTCACTCATTAATGTTAGTTCATATAGTATTTGTCCTTTTGTTCTGGCTAATTTCACTCTGTATAATATCCTTAAGTTTCATCCACATTGTTACATGCTTCATGACTTTATTCTGTCTTACAATTGTGTAATATTCCATTGTTTGTACATAGCACAGCTTGTTTAGTCACTCGTCTGTTGATGGACATTTGGGCTGTTTCCTTAAATAAAGCTGCTATAAACATCGGTGTGCAAATATTCATTTGTGTCCTTTCCTTCATTTCCTCTGAATATATACTTAGTAACGGGATTGGTGGATCATATGGTAATTCTATACTTAGCATCCTGAGGAACTGGGATCAAGCTGAATTTATTGACATAGGCCCACTAGGCACAGATCTTGGAGACAGTGTTGAAGCTCAAACTTATAGAAAAGTCTCTAAAAGTTTGTTTGGGTGGTTGGTTGAGGCATGCACCAAAAAGTGGGCTACTTTGCTTGATGTTAAAATGCAAGAACTGCCCTGGTATAATGTTGATAAGGGTATCCAAAGGCTTAGATTGATTGGAATATTAGAGTGGATTTACCTTGTAAGACCTGCTTATCCACCCCAGGAGTGTCCAGGGAATATACCTTTCACCAATACAGTCAGGAATAAATTTGTGTGACAAATTCTATCTTCCCTGAAGAACTCTGTGGTTGTTCTTCTCTGTAGGTCAGATATTATAGTGGAAACTGCTGTCAGTGAACCTGGAAGCTTAAACACAGTGGGGATGATTGGATCCTGGGTTGGCAAAAGCCAAGTGGCAGCATTTACCAAAGACAAGGTGAGTGTGGCTACCAAAATGGACAGGAGGCTCGGAACATTAATCAAAATAGCCTGACTCACACAGACCTATGACACTGGCTAGTAGATCATGGAGTCTCCTAGAAACACAATAGATGGACACAATACTACATTTTCACCTGATCTGTATAAGCAGAATACAGTTCTTGGTCAAGTGAACAAAACTCTAACTTGAATTACAAAGCAGAGAGTTATAGTTCCTTAATTCCCAGACTTGAGACAATTTACAGACCATAGTCTCTTGAAAGAAGAGGGCCACATTCTCTTGGGGGACCTGGTGCATTTCCAAAAACTTAGACCATTAATCATTTTCCCAGCTTTCTGAAAAAGACCTAGGGCCTTTTACCAGGGTAACTGTGCATTGGCAAAAGGGAAATGAACAGGCTTTCAGCAATTACTAGATATTGGCTCAGAACTGACATTAATTCCTGAAAACCAGAAATGTCTCTGCAGTCCAGCAGTCAGAGTAGGGGCTTATGGAAGTCAGATGAGTGATGGAGTTTATCATAGGTCCATCTCACAGTGGACTCACTGGGTTCTAGGACCTATTCTGTGGATATTTCCCCAGTTCCAGAATGCATAATTGGAATATACATACTCAGCAACTGGTAAAATCCACACATTGGATTCAGGACTTGTGGAGTGAGGGTTGTTATGGTAGGAAAGGCCAAGTGGAAGCCACTAGAACTTCTCCTATCTACCAAAATAGTAAATCAAAAGCATTACTGTATTCCTGGAGAGAATGCTGAGATTAGTGCCACCATCAAGGACTTGAAGGATGCAGAAGTGTTGTTTCTCACCACATCCCGATTCAGTTCTTCCATTTGGTCTGTGCAGAAAACAGATAGATTTTGGAGGATGATAGTGGATTAGCACAAACTGAACCAGGTGATAAGTACAATTGCAGCTGCTATACCAGATATGATACCATTGCTTGAGCAAATCAATACACCCTCTGTACACCCTCTGGTACCTGCTATGCAGCTATTGATGGCAAATACTCTTGTTAATATTGGTGTTAGGGTCCCTTCGGCTCTGGGGTAGGCTGAGACGGGAGGGTCCTTCGCTCAATCCCAGAGCGGAACCGAGCGGTAGGAGTCGCGCTGCGGCCGCAAAGACAGGGAAAGGAGGAGGCTGCTTCCTGATCCGGGTCGCTGCTCGCAGCTGTCCGAGCCTCGCGCGCTCTCTGCCAGGCCCGACGCCTCCCCCAGCCCCGCACGCAGACCCCAGACCCACATGCCATGGAGAAGACGGAGCTCATCCAGAAGGCGAAGCTGGCCGAGCAGGCCGAGCGCTACGACGACATGGCCACCTGCATGAAGGCCGTGACTGAGCAGGGGGCCGAGCTGTCCAACGAGGAGCGCAATCTGCTCTCAGTGGCCTACAAGAATGTGGTCGCGGGTCGTGGGCCGCCGGTCCACCTGGAGGGTCATCTCCAGCATCGAGCAGAAGACTGACACCTCCGACAAGAAGTTGCAGCTGATTAAGGACTATCGGGAGAAAGTGGAGTCGGAACTGAGATCCATCTGCACCACGGTCCTGGAATTGTTGGATATGTATTTAATAGCCAATGCAACTAATCCAGAAAGTAAGGTTGTCTATCTGAAAATGAAGGGAGATTACTTCCGGTACCTTGCTGAAGTGGCATGTGGTGATGATCGAAAACAAACCATAGATAATTCCCAAGGAGCTTACCAAGAAGCATTTGATATAAGCAAGAAAGAGATGCAACCCACACACCCAATCCGCCTGGGGCTGGCTCTTAACTTTTCTGTATTTTACTATGAGATCCTTAATAACCCAAAGCTTGCCTGCACACTGGCTAAAACGGCTTTTGATGAGGCTATTGCAGAACTTGATACACTGAATGAAGACTCATACAAAGACAGCACCCTCATCATGCAGTTGCTTAGAGACAACCTAACATTATGGACATCAGACAGTGCAGGAGAAGAATGTGATGCAGCAGAAGGGGCAGAAAACTAAATGCATACAGGGTGTCATCCATCTTCCCCTCGAGAAACCTTTTTACACATCTCCATTCCTTATTCCACTTGGATTTCGTATAGCAGAGAAACCCATTCATGTGTATGGAATCAACTGTTTATAGTCTTTTCACACTGCAGCTTTGGGAAAACTCCATTCCTTGATTTGTGTTTGTCTTGGCCTTCCTGGTGTGCAGTACTGCTGTAGAAAAGTATTAATAGCTTCATTTCATATAAACATAAGTAACTTCCAGAGACTTATGTAGAGGACTGAAATGTATCTGGTATTTAAGTAATCTGAACCAGTTCTGTAAGTGACTGTGTTTTGTATTACTGTGATGATATAAAAATGTAGTTGATTACAATTAAAGAGTATTCTACATAACTTCTTAATTTCTACATTCTCTCCCTTACTTTTCTTCAGAGATTTCCTTTCAATAAACAGCTTTTCCAATTCTTAATGTATTCCTATTCCTTTTTAGTAGGAATCCAGAAGTATTAGATTGAATGGAAAAGCATTTGACATTTCTGGGCTGTGGGGGTCACAAATTGAAATACTTCCTACATAATATAGTATGGAGGTGGTATATCTGTGACACCAGGGAGTTTCCTTATTCACTCTTCATATGCTGCTGTTTAAGTTGATAACTTCCCTTCCCAATAAAAATTCACTTAGAATCCTGGAAAAAAAAAATTGATGTTAGTAAACACCATCAGAAATAGTTTGCTATCATCTGGCAAGTCCTGTAATACACATTCAATGTCTTACCTAAGCGCTATTACAACTTTCCAGCCCTCTGTCATTATCTAGTCCACAAGGGCCTTGATCATTTCTCCCTCCCACAAGACATCATACTGGTACATTATATGGATGCTACTATGTTGATTGGACCTAGGGAGCAAGAAGTAGCACCTTCTTGCTTACCACACTTATTGGTAAAGCACTTGCATGTCAGAAGGTAGGAGATAAATCCAAGATCCTTCCACCTAAGTGAAATTTCTAGGTGTTCAATAGTGGGACATATTGAGATGTTCTTTTGAAGGTGAAGGATAAGCTCTTGCATCTGGACTCTCCTACAACCAAAAAAGAGGAATAATACTTAGTTGACTTCTTTGGATTTAGGAGACAACATATTCCACATTTGAGTGTGCTATTCTGGCCCATTTACATAACAACCAAAAAAGTTGCTAATTTTGAGTAGGACTGGAAGAAAAGGAGTTCTACGACAGGTCTGGGCTACTATGCAAGCTTCTCTGTCACTTGGGGGTGTGAGCCAGCAGATGAAACTTTGCTGGAGAGTCAGTGGCAAAGAGAGATGGTGTTTGGAGCTTTTGGCAGGCTTTTATAGGAGAATCACAATGCAAATTCTTTTGGAGCAAAGCTCTGCTGTCCTCTGCAGATAACTACTCTCCTTTTGACTTGCTCTGGGCCTTAGACACCAAACACTTATTCATGGGCCACCAAGTTACCATTAGGCCTGAGTTGTCCATCATGAATATGGTGTTTCCTCATCCTCCACATCATAAAGTTGGGCATACACAGTAGTACTCCATCAAAAAATGGAAGTGATATATATGAAATAGGGCTTGAGAAGTTTCTAAAGGCACAAGTAAGTTACATGAGGAAGTGGCCTAAATGTTCATGGCCCCCACTCCTACCACATTACCTTCTTTTTCCAAAACTAGAACTATCTTGGGGAGTTCCTTATGATCAGTTGACTAAGGAAGAGAAAACTCCAGCTTGATTTATGTATGGTTTAGCACAATAGGCAGTTACCACCCAAAAGTGGACAGCAACAGAACTACCGCTCCTTTCTGAGACATCTCTGAAGAGATAGTCCTCCCAGTGAATAGAACTTTAAGCAATGCACCTATTGTTCATTTTTCTTGGAAGGAGAAATGGCCAAAAGACTTATTCATAGGCTATCACCAATGGTTTGGCTGGATGATCAGGTATTTGGAAAAAATGACTGGAAAATTGGTGCCAAGAAGACTAGGGAAAACGTATATTATTAGACCTCTCTGATTGGGCATAAAACATGAAGATATTTGTGTCCCATGTGAAACCTCACAGAGGGTGACTTTAGCATAGGACTGTTTTGATAATCAAGTAGATAAGATGACCTGTTCTATGGCTTTCAGTTGGTCTCTTTTTCCTCATCTACCTGTGCCATTGCCCAGTGGGCTCATGAACAAAATGACCATGGTGGTGTAGGATAGAAGTTATGCACAGGCTCAAAAACATGGATTTCCACTCAACAAGACTGACCTGGTTTCAGCCACTGCTGAGAACCCAATCTGTAAGCAGCAGAGACCAACACTCAGTCCCTGAGGTGATCAGCCTACTACCTGGTGGCAGGTTGATTACATTGGACCACTTCTATCATGAAAGAGGCAGCATTTTGCTCTAAATGGAATAGATACATACTTTAGATATGTGTTTGCCTTTCCTGAACACAATGCTTCTGTCAAAACTACCATCTTATTTCAGAATGACTTATTTCAGAATGCCTTAACCACCACTGTGGTATTCCACACAGTTTTGCTTCTTATCAGAAACCCACTTCACAGCAAATAAAGTGCAGGAATGGGTACATTCTCACCAATCATACCATGTTTCATATCGTCCTGAAGCAACTGGATTGACAGAATGGTGGAATGGCTTTTTTTGGGGGCGGAGGGGGGATCTGCTTTATTTCATTCTTATTATATCTGAAGGGTTATAGGGAGTGAGTCATATGCTCTGACAGTGTCCAGAGCTGATCCTGGCTCAGCACATGAAGTAGGTTGAAGTTCACTGAATCCTGCCCTTGATGATACTTAGGATATAGTCCTGCTGCCCTAGGGGATGGTTGTGCCTTCCACTTCTCTGTGAGATGTAAACTACTCTAGGGGCTGTGCTCTGCTGTGAGTTTTATAGAGGAGCAAAACAGGGGACTGTGATTGGGAATTTCTAACCAACTGGTGGGTTCAGAGGCCACAAGCATAAGCTATGCTGGAAGAGGCTGGGTCTTCCTCATAAGAAGCACCAGCTGCATTATTCCAGGGCAGGCTCAACCCTTCTACCCTCATACACACATAGTCCCTGCGCCTCAGGAGGGCACTGCCCTTACTGGGCCCCTAGGAGTCCTTGTGCTGTGGCCTAACAACCAATTCCTCTCTGGTGAGTGTCCAGTTGTAGCTCTTTGGCAAGACCAATGCTTCTTTTACTTGTGCGTCCAGACTCTCATGGGTGATGAAATTTGTTGCCTCCTCCTGCAGCTGCAGCATTTGTTGCTTCTAGAGCTACACCCAGGTCTGTGGCTCAAAGGCCTGGCAGGCTTTCTCCTCAGCTTTCCCCTGCTCCTGCTTCCACACCTCCTACCTCTGCCTTGCTATCACAGCTCATGCAGCTGTTGGTTCTCAGCCTGTTTCCAGGTCATCAGCTCCTGGTACTCAGTGGCATCCTCCTGGGCTTTGCACTCCATCAAGATCCCAGCCCAGGCAATGTGCATCTTCTTCCACACCTCAGCCACAAACTCCAGCCTAAGGGTGTGCACCGTCTGATGGTACTCATGTTAATGTTCAGCCAGCATGAAGAACTCAGCAGGATCCACCATAGGAAAGTTCTTCACATGCCCAACATTGTACTTGACCAGAGTTGAGGTGGAGGTTGGGGGGTGTCCTGGTGGGACTAGCATGAGGGTGTAGGCCCAGCTGGAATGGCCTTTTAAAGACTCAATTATTGTGGCAAATAGGTGGCAATACCTTGCTGGACTGAGGCAATGTTCTCCAGGAGCTGTGTATGCTCTAAATCAGCATCCATTCTCTTGTGCTTCTCTTGTGTTTCTTCCATAGCCAGGATTCATGGTCCAAGGAATCAAAGGGTGGAAATAGGAGTGGCACCATTCACTATTATGCCTAGTGATCCATTAGAAAAATTTTTACTTCCACAGGAAGAGTGCTTCCATCAGGAGACACAATAATGATTGCATTGATGCAGAAGTTAAGACTGACACCTGGACACTTCGGGCTCCTCATGCCTCTGAATCAATAGGAGAAGAAGGGAATTATAGGAAAAGAAAGGAATTACTGTATTCACAGTGGTGATTGATCTTGACTGTCAAGGACAAACAGGACAACTATCACACAATAGAAAATAAGAGTTTGCTTAGAATACAGGTGATCCATTATGTCGTGTCTTAATACTACCATGCCCTCTGATTAAAGATAATGGAAAGCTGCAAAACCCAATCCAGGAATGATGACCAATGGCCCAAAAACTTTAGGAATGAAGGTTTGGGTCACCCCACTAGGCAAAGAACCAAGACCAGTTAAGATGATTGCTGAGATAAAGGGAATAGGGAATTGGTAGTGGAAGAAGGCAGCCATAAATATGGGTACTTCCATGTGATTGTTGGCAGAAATAAGGACTATAATGATTATGAATATTTCTTCATTTCGTTATAAATATGTTTGCATATATACATAAAGCAAATATTGTTTTCTGCCTAAACTTATCCTCCTGTATGACATAATTTCTATTAGCTTCATGTCATAATATTGAAAGATATTTACAGAGTATCAAAATTAAGAGTGACTATTACCCAAGGACTTGCACCCTATTTGGGGAAAGTTATTCTTTCCAGTTGTATGCAGGACAGTTGAGCATTTTTAGGTGAAAATATGACTGCCATTGTTTTTATTTAAAGATTAAGAATGATTTAAAGAGATGTGTATGGCTGCCAAATTGACAAGGGGCCCACATGGTTAAGTTTATGTGCCAACTTGGCCAGGTATTATGTCCAGTGGTTTGGTCAAGGAAGCACTGGCTAGATTATTACCATAAGGATATTTCATGGACTTAAGTCACGAGTAAGTTGATTGCAACTATGGCTGATTGCAGCTACCATCAGCTGAGGAAACTGCCTTCAACAATGAAAGAAATCTCATCTGAGCAGTTGAAAACCTTAGAGGAAGTGAGGATTTCAGCAGTCAGAGGAGAGAACTTCATCTTTACTTCAGCTAGCCAAATTCTCCTGAGGAATTCATTGAAAACCTTCATTAGAGTTCCCTGTTTGCAGCCTGTCCTATGGAATTTGAACTTTCCCATTCTCACAGTCATGTAAGACAATTCTTACAAAAACCTCATATTATTTACAATATAAATAATAAATTTATATATGTTGGTTCTGTTTCCCTAGAGAATCCTAACTAATACAGTGGTCTATTACCTTGTAAGAGTAGCTGAAACTACTTACTGTGGGCCTCAACCAAAGGTAATTTTACATACTTTTACATTTTTATCAAAATAGCCATATACTATTAGTGGCTGTCCTTCATCTATAAAACATTGTCCACATAGGATTAGTGTCACTCTATGTAACATGAGTTTAAGGAATAAGGAAAACAGAGAATATTTAGAGTGAATATATATTGAGAAGTAGTCCAGCCTTATGAATAGTTGCACACATGCAAGCCTAAATTAATGCAATTTCCAAAAAGAAAGTTGATTTGATTCATTTGGTTATAAAGGAGAGTATACTTTTAAATAAATGCTTCAACATTCTTTTTTTCAAGGTTTATTATTTATCCATGGGGATCAGAGAGTTGATATCAGCATTCAGATAAAAGTTTAGAATGTACTGTTAAATCTACCATTTAGTAGACGCTGGCTTCCTTATCATTGCTGTTTGCAATTATTTACATACAATCAGCTCACTAATATTTTAAATCCATTAAATACACTCATAGTAACAAGCAGGCCAGTGCTTGACTTACCAAACAACTGGACACTATAACCTAGACAATTTGACACATGAACTTAACTACCACAGTCCAGCCCTTATCAACTTGGTACCCAAACACATCTCCTTATACCATACTTCATCTCTAAATAAAAGCAATAACAGTTATACTTTTTCCTAACAATACTCAACTGTCCTGCATACAACTTGAAACATACTAACTCTATCCCCAGAAGAGGATGCAAGTCCTTGGATGATATTCACTTTTAAACTTGATATCCTGCAACTTATACACTGTAAACATAAAGTTAATACAACTTATGTTAGATGACATGGAATAAAATAGGAAAGAAAACAAAGATATTTGATTTATGTATATACAGAAACATATCCATATAAAAGGAAGCACTATTCATAACCATTATAGTTCTCATTGCTGCAAAAAGTCACATGGAGGTAGCTCATATTTACACTATGTTCTCCCACTACCCATTCCGTATTTCCTTTATCCTCAACAAGCACCTCAGCTGGTCTTGGTTCTTTGATAAGACCTTGGTTCTTTGGTAGGGTGACCCAAACCTTCATTCCTGAAGTTTCTAGGCCATTAGTTGTCCTGCCTAGATTGGTTGTTTACATTAATCAGAGAGTATGACATTGTGATGGATCTCCTGTATTCCAGGTAAGCTCTTCTTTACCACTCATGTTGATAGCTGCTCTATTTGCCCCGATAGTGAGGATCAATCACTATTGCCAGTATAGTAATTCCCTTCTTGTTCTGTTGATTCAGAGTCATGAGGAGCTTAAAGCAGCCAGGTGGCAGTCTTAACTTCTGGATCAATGGAATCATTGTTGCGTCTTCTTATGGGGGCCCTCCTTCTTTTGGAACTAGGACCTGTAGACCAGCAGCGCTTAAGGTCATAGGGGACAAGAAGTAAAGCTTTTTCCAATGGATCACTAAGGTAATATTGAGTGGTGCCACTCCCATTTCCAACCTTGTTTCTGGACTCTTTAATCCTGGTTATATGAGAAAAGCATCATAAAGAAGATGCTGATTTAGAACACACGCAGTTCTTAGAGAACACCACCCAGCCCTGAAAGTTATTGTCACTCAGTTGACACTATTATTGAGTCTTTAAAAGCCTATTTCATGGTTCTATCAATCTAACTGCTTCAGGATGTTGGGAAACATTGTAACACCAGTGAATTTCATGAGCATGTACCCATTTCCACAATGTATTTTCTACGACATGGGTTCCTTGATCAGAAGCAATGCTGTGTGGAATACCATAACAGTGGATAACAGATTCTATAAGTCCACAAATGGTAGTTTTAGCAGAAGCATTTTGTTTAGTGAAAGCACAAATGAAGCACAATAAATGAGACTGGCCCCTTGGGCTAGTTCAAAACTTTTTCTTCTTTGTTTCTCATGGCACATCATATAGTGAAAGCCAATAAAAGGCATTTGACATGCCCTTGATGTAATTCTAGGTATTCTTTTTTTTCCCCCAAAACCAGCCTAGATTACCATTATGGAGAAAAGTCAGAATTTCAGATCAACATAAATCTTTTAAAAAATAGCCTACACACATCCTCTGACACATTAATATAAATCTACAAAGGTCATCTATCTCATATAAGGAAGAGAAAATCTGAAGGAGATTTTACCTACTATTAAAAATAAAACAGTGAAAATGAAGCAAAACACAAAACAAGCATGGCAAAATTTAAGTTAAATTAACAAATATTTCAAAGCAAGCCCTCATGGTAGGTAGATTGGATTCCTTACCTATTCATTGAATGATCTTGAACACAGGTTCCCTCATCTATGAAGTGCAATGGTACTATTTACTATTATGGTTGATTTAAAATTTGAATTATTTTAGATATAATAATTTGGTTTTAGGTTTTAGAAGGCATACAGATTTGATTGGCAAGAAAAATTTACTCTTTGGTCAGTGAGACTTTTTAACCTGCTTTCAACCCTTCAAAGACTCTACATGAATATATCTTATTTTGAGTATTGGCACAAAGACATTTCTATGAACATACTTCATAATTCCCACAGTTGTTTTATACCTGAATTATGACATCTATATAGACACCTTATAAAACCTAGAGGCAATACAATCCTTTTTACTTATTTGACTTAATCTCACATCTCAAGAAAATGACTGGATGAAGCAATAGCAGGCTTAGACCTTGATTTTGGCAACCAAAATGACAACTTTTTTCCTGTGACTATTTTGATGTAAAACACTAATATCTCCCCTCATGGGTAAAATGAAAGACATTTGTTTTTTGTGTCTAATACCTCCTGAAGGATTAGATGAGAGGGCAAAAGAAAAATCAATGCTTTGGACTAATTTGCTGAATAACTTTTAGCTGTCTAGGAGAAACAGCCCTGGAGGCCAACCCCTTCACCTGGCATGTTCAGAAACTCATTGCAAATGACTGTGTCAGTAAATCAGAAGCTGGCTGCCAAGTGTGTCCAAGGCTGCAGGCTGTGGAGCACTGAAGAAATCAGCCACAAAAGCATTGATTAGGAAGAAGTTCCTGGAGGACAGTTAAGCCGTTGCCATGTTGTTAATAAGCTTTTTCAGACAGAGTGACTGGAGAGCATGCAACAATGTCTGCAAGCCCCAGTAAGTTGTCAAACATTAAGCCCACATGGGTGAATTCATCCTGTTTACCTTGCTTAATATAAAGTCAGAGGAGAGCCAGGCAACAGCCATAAATCCAAATAAGCTTTAAAGCCTTCTCAATTGATCACTACATAAAAAGACAGAGCAATTGTATAATCACCTCACACACAGGTAACTAAATATATTGCCCTTTCCAAGTTCAATGATGTAAAACACAGAGCTTTCTCTCCCCAGCTAATGGTTGAGAGCAGCCTTATATTGCTTTCTTGTGAACTTAATACCCAACAAATAAATGACAGTCCTGGAAACAGCATCTTGAGTCAGACAGTAACATATATACAATGAGACCTGCTTGGGATAAAAGAACTGTTACAAGTGAAGGAGAACTAAGGCTTTGGTTGCACTTCTGTCTCTTACATGTATATTCAAATTTGGGGGATAGTCAAAGAAAATAAGATTTTCTCCTAAATTGCTTGTTTTGTCCTTTTCTGTCATGTTAAAATATATAAACTTGACTCACAGGTGATATACTATATCAGGGGGATGACACACAAAATATATGAGTTCACAAAAATATTCATCAATCTATGAATCTATATACAAACAAAGAGGGATAGCAATGAATGAAATAATCATCCTATATGATGGGAAAGTAAGTAATGCAAGGTACCAATAATACTTTTCTAAATTGAATATAATAACTTGCATCTATATAAAATTGAAGTCTGAATATAATTCCTGGATTTGACTCTTGACGCCACAATCCATGAGTACAGTATATGGAGCTGCAAAAACAATGTAATACTGTGAACCAGTGATTGTACACTCTGGATGGTTTCTGTGCTGTGTGAATATATCTCTACAAAATTGCATTAAAAAATAATACTATCATACCATCCTTTCAATGAAGTGATTTAAAAGGAGAAAAAAATTATTCCAACCTCAATGACATTTCCAAATGAGCACATTTCCTCATAACTGTCAACAGGGAAACAGGCAACCTCAGAAATCTCAGAAACCGTCATAGTTTTCTTTTGTTTCAGAAGTTTTCCATCTTTTCGATGAGCATAGGTTCCCAACAGTTACAAATCAGACTCGACTTTATTATTAATGAATAATAGAATAGTTACATATGGGGTTTTCATCCTTATATCTTAGCATATTTTAAATGAATAGTAATTTATTTGATTTCTAAGATATATGGCCAGTTGCTAAAGATCTCTGTGTATATTGTCATAAAAGTTGTAAATGCTAGAACTTTTAATGATCCAATACTTCCAAAGTAAAATAGCACTCCAGAGACTGTCCTTCTCTGCTCTTTGGAGTCATATGTCAGACTCAGTATGATTTTTGTAGATACCAGATTCAACAGACTTTCCCATAAGCAGAAGCTCGTTTGTGACCAGCTGGTGTGGCTGGAATGAGGGGCCGTGGGGTTGCAGGGAGTGGTGAACACCTGTGTACCCACTAGAGTGAGTGTTGCTGCTCAAAGTGTAGCCCTAGAAACAGTGGCATCAGTAGTAACTGGGAGCTTGTTCAACATGTAGAATCTCAGTCTCCACTCCAGACCTACTAAATCTGAATCTGCTATTTTAGCAATTTCAGAAGGTGATTTGTGTGAGTAAGGTTTGAGAAGCATTGAGCTAGAGCTAGGGAGCTGGTGCTGTGCTGATGAATTCAAGTCAGGAGTCCATAGTGAATGGGAGAAGGGAGGGAGCCAAAGTCAGGGGCAGGGAAATGAGATATCAAAAGCAAGAAAGCAAGTATCTATCAAGGAGACAGGAGAGAGATCATAAACAGGGGCCTAGGATGAGAGTATAAAACAAGACAAGGACCAGGTTTAAGATAATTTGGATGAAGTTTGGAGAACGTACACATTGGTTTTGTGAGCTAATAGGTGCATCATTGATAGGAGTGCTAGGCTTTTTCATAGGTATAAGTTTCAGATGAACAGTCTGTGTAATACTGAAAAGATCCCACAGATTCTGCTCAGGTTGGGTAACTTAACTTATACCTTAAATATACACACACACACACACACACACACACACATATATAAAGGAGAACTGGATTACAATTGGTCATGGCTACAATGTGTTACATTTTTTTCTTCCTGTCCTTCCTTTTTATCACTTTGGGATACCCTAACAGAAACAAGTTTGTTTATCCATTTTTTAATTGAGACTTCATAATTTCCTTCTGCTCAAACATGATATTATTTTTAAAAATTTGTTTAAAGTTATATTGAGCAGAAAAGGATATTTTTGGCCATGGGCTTTTCTGCTGATGAAAAGTCCCCTGAGTTGGCAAACTCATAGACAATATATTCTGGTAAGCATCTACCATCTATGAGATAATGTTAGAACTAAGAGTGCTAACTGACTTAAATCCTCACAGTCTTAAGAGTTAAAATCTATTATCCCCATTCCACCAACTTTTCAAATAAAGAAGCTAAGGCTCCTAAAGGCTAATTAATTTGCTCAAAGTCCAACAGAACTAGGACAGTGGGCCAAACTTCTGCTCTTAGCCTATAATCTACTGCTCTAAAATAAAAAGGGAGAGAAAAAAAAGAAAAGTCCCCTCTTGTTTCAGAAGTCTCCTTTGTGATACACAATTTAGGAAAAACAGTGACTTTCCAAGTCACCAGGAAGCTCATAACAGTGGAAACCATACCTGTAATATAATGAAGAACCTGAGCAGATTTCTGAATTTCACCTTCATACCTTCATATCTCTTGAGGATTGCAGGAGAAATGCGAACCACACTTTGCAATGTAGAAAACTTGCAAGTGCCTCTGTGTATAAAGTGGTATCGTTGTTAATAAAATGTAAATGCCATGAGAGCAAGCACCCTGTCTGAGAAGCTTCACACTCTACTGGAAGACTGCTTCCCACTGTGCCTGATATGTGACTGCAGACGCAGCCTCTCCATAATGCTTTATGGAATCATTATGATTAGGGTTTTGATTGTTAACCTTGAAAGCTGAACTTGGAGACTTCTACCAAAATATTTGTTTTCATGTTTGCATTGATTTTTTTTTTCAAACCAAGATGTCAACTTCTGGTTGTGAAAATATCAAAGGTTGTGAAAATATCACATCAGAAATAATTGTGATGAACACACAAAAACTGCAGGTTCACGTGAAAGATTAATGCCAAATTCAAGAATGAGTTGGCAGCCAAATTTGTCCATACTTGGGGAGAAATACACAATTGATATTCTCCTCCAAGGAAAAATTAGATACAGCTTGTAAGCTATAACAGGAAATTGCTGCCATAGCTCCTACAATTACAGATTAAGTGTCGATCATTAACAAGCCAAAAACGCTGCCAAATTTATACTAATATCATATCAGGTTATGTAAATTCTATTTTAGACATTTAAGCTTCTCAAATCTCTGTCAAAAAAAGTGGATATTATACCTTTTAAAATTAATTTAAATAAACATTTGGTCTATTTTACTAAGTCAGTCAAGTGGATACATTTTTTTTATTTCTATCAACAGAAAAAGATTATAAGCTTGAACACCAATTAATAAGGAAATTCAATGAACCCAGAAACCCTATTTCCAAAGAATTCTTTTGCTTTTTATAAAAAGTCAGAAAATACAAAAAAGAAAATTAAATAAAAAGGCTCAATAACTTTGAAACAGTTATACACCACTAGTAACGTTTTTTTCTTTTAAATTTCTTTTAAACTAAGTTATCAAAATCTATTTTAAGAATTTAACTTTTAATGCCTAAGATCAGAATGATTTCTGACTTCCCTAAACCCAATCTGCCCAATTTGAAGAAGATATTGTAACTCACTTCCCCTCTATTTTGACTATTTTAAAGGGGAAATGAAGATACTTCTAGATAAAAGTTGCACGTGTTTATAAGTTGTCTAATGTGGTTTGCTTCCAACACTGATTAGGCTAGAGTTCCTCAAACAATTTTCTGATCACAAGCTCATTTTTTCAAGGTGTTTCTGCCACCCCATATTCCATGTGTCTTTCTGTGGAAGTCATGGTAAAATATCAAAATCTAAGTGATGAAAGCACATTTTCTTTAAAAACTAAGACAAAGCATGATAAACCTTCGCCATTCACATCAGATAATACCTAAAACTTTTTGCAATCCTCAAAATTTAAAATATCACCACAGAGAATCACAAAATCTATATAGAAATCATGTATCTGAGTTGAGATGTGGGAAGTGGGTGGTCACCTAAGTTTTACTAGGTGTGAGACTAAGCTCATTCACCCTCCCACCCCACACCAGCCTCAAAGCGCTCATTAGTCAAATTTACGTCTCAGCTAAAATCACAAATCATGTTCTCCTATCAAACTTCAGGTCTAATTGTGAAGAATTGCAACAACAAAATTGAAGATGGAAATGCCAAGTTTATCTATAGGTTGATACATATATTCTAAAATATGCAAGGATGCCCTCCAAAGGAAATACAATAAATGAAAATTCAGTGACCAATTGCTTTTTCCAAAGTCATTGGGTAGGCATTAAAAGGATATCAGTAAATCCCCCTAGATTTTTCAAGGCAATACTCTAAAAAGAGAAGTCAAAACTGTATCTCTAGGTAGCTTACAAGTTCTTTATATCAATATGGTAAACAGCAGAGTTTATTTCAGTTTGGGAAGGAGAAAGCAATTATCACCTCAGGAGAATATTTTTTCTAGTGGAAAGCAATTCAGAAATCTGCACTAAGCTAGGACTAATCTGATTTTCAGCTCAGTAATACCTGTCATATGACAATAACTACCTGCTATTCATATAAAGTTTTTTTCCCATGAGCATTCTTTTTAATAAGACATAAACAAAATAAACTACAGCCTCTGAAGATGTCTAATTCCAGTAATGGTAGGTAATTTGAGACAACTCTCTTGATGAGGACAACCACAGAAACTGGACAAAATGTTTTAAAAATCTGCTTGAAGGCATTGAAGAAAATGAAGAATATCTAGACTATAAACAGGGAAGTACACAGACCTAGGAAGGTGGACTAATTTTCCCTATTTGGGGCTGATTTTCCCCTGAGGATACCAAATGATTGTGAAGGGAGTGGCTGAAAGAACCAGAGACTCAGCAGCCTCTTTGGGCCAGGGGGCCAGTGATCAAAGTCCAGGAACCACCAAGTGAGAGGGCCTTGATGACCCCATCTCGCTAAGGATTGGCACCCTAAAAGACTAGAGCCTGAGAATAAAGGTGAACTGGAAGTAGATCTCATAACAACTGCAGCCCAGCTTTGAATCTTCTCTGTCCCTGAAATTGGATTAAGGTGATCTGCGAGAGCAGGTGGTTCCAGCATTCCGAGTTCTAGATTCCTAGCAGAAATAAATACAAATTCCCTCTGAAAGAAGATGATCTCATTCTAATCATCAAGTTATTCCTTCATACAACATTGCAAAAATAATGTCAGGCTCAAAAATTTTTTTAAATTGTTCTTTATATTTTTGTACAAAATGATATAACTGAAAATCAGCAGAAATAACAGACAAGAGAAACACACCTCATCCTTTGTGGGCTTTAAAATGAGTACACTTACTCTACGTAAACAAAAGGACAAGACTGATAATTTCAGCAGGGAACTAGAAACCATAAAAATTAACCAAGTTGTAATTCCAGACAAGAAATAATACAATATGAAGTAGCCAAAATTAAGAATTTATGGATGGGTTTGTCAACAGATAAGACATAGCTGAAGAAAGAATCATTGATCTGAAATATAAGCCAAAATTATACATCTAAATGAAGCACAAACTGATAAACTCCTAGAGAAATTCTTGAGAAAAATAGATAGAATACTCAAATAAACTGTAATGGATTTGAAAAGGGAATATCCCTACAGACCCTAGAGGCATTAACATGGAAAGGTATTATGAAATATGTATGTAATATATAAGAATTTTTAAAGGAATTGTCACTTTTTAAAACTTTTGGCTAACAAAAATGGCATTAAAATATAGAAAACCTGCATCACTCAATAACTATAAAAGAAATTGAATGGTAAAAAAAATCTTCCTACCAAGAAAACTCCAGTCCTAGATGACAGCATCAGTGAATTCAATGAAAACTTTAAGGAAAAAACAATGCCATTGTTTAAACACTTCCAGATTATAAAAATTGAACCACTGCCCAGCTCATATTTTGAAGAAACCATTACTGATAGCAAACATCACCAGGTTATTATGAGAAAGAAAAGTTATAAGAAATTCTTACTCATGAATAGAACTGAAAATATTCTCAATGAAACATGAGCAAAACAAATCCACATTGCATTTCTAGAAGGCATTAAAATATATGAAATTTATAAAAATATATAAAATTTGAATGCCTTCTTGAAAGTCATGGTGGTTTTAATATTTTAAAATCAATCAATTTATTTCATGCTATTAACAAAATAAGTGATAAAGTTAATATGATCATCTCAAGCAAAGACACAATGTTTTTTTAATAAAATATAATATACATTTACCTTTAAAAATACACACAATATAAACAGATGGTAACTTCCTTAATATTATAGAAAGTATTACTTTTTATACAAATATTTAATGTATAAATGTCTTGAGAGTCATCAAAAAATAAGAACACCTGCTATTATCATTTAAATGTAACATTGTACTGGCACACCTAGCCAGTGCTGTTGAGTAAGAAAAGGAAATATTGTGATTGTAAAGGTAGAAGTAATTCTCTATTTATAGAAAATTGAAAATCTAAATATCTACAGATATATTATTTAAATTAATAAATGAGTCTAACAAATCAACTGCATTTTTGTATTTCAACATTAACAGAAAATACGTCATGAAAGATAAAACTTTCAAAAGCATCAAAAATATTTAATGCTTAGGTAATAAATATAACAATGGATGTACAGGACCTATAGGCAGAATGGTATAAAACGTTACTGAGAGAAATTAAAGAAAGCTTAAGTAAATGTTTATAGACTTAGAGATGACATTTCTTCTCAAGTTGAGCCATAGGTTAATGCAGGCCCAATTAAAATCTCAACAGATTTCATTTTTCATATATTGATTTTGAGACACTGAATATAAAATTTAAATAGAAATGTCAGGATATTCATGACACTTCTGAAAAGAAAAAGCAATGAAAGAGTGCTGGATCTAGTGAATATCAAGATTCACCACAATTTTAAATTAATTAAGATAGAGTGCTATTGGTCAAGAATACACATTTACTCCATTGCATAGAATAAAAAGGCAGAAACAGACATTTATGTATTTACAGTTGATTTATAACAAAACAGCAGCCCACCAATAGTGTGGCTAGACTTGGTTACTGCTGAGTCAATTTGATATCTATAACAAAATAAAAAAGATAAGTGGCCCACTACCACACACTTCAAACAACAATAAATTATGAGTAGATTACAAGTTTAGAATGAAATGATAAAACAATAAACTTATAAATACAATGTAGAAGGATATATTCATGATCTTACAGTAAAGAAACTCACAAAAGCACCAGCCATAACAAAAAAAGATTATAAATCTGAATGTGTGTTGATCAAAAGACATATTAAGGGGAGGCAAGGGTAGTTCAGTGGTAGAATTCTCGCCTGCCATGTGGGAGACCTGGGTTCGATTCCTGCCACCTGCCCATGCAAAAAAATAAATGAGAGAGAGAGAAATGGGCAAGAGAGTTGAACAGGTACTTCAATATAACCAGATGACTAATAATCTTAAAACTTACTGTTCAACTTCAATAGAAACTAGAGAATTGCGAAATTAAAATCCCAATGAGTTAAGTCTACACATCTGCTAGAAAGGCTAAAATTTAAAGCATCTACAATGCCACATGTGATCCAGTATGGGGACTAAGAAGCCCATTTCTTTTTTTATACTGCTCCTGAGAGGACAATTCACTTATCTACTAAATTAGTTTAGTTTTCTTTGCTGCATAATAAATTATTCCAAATTTAGGGTCTTAAAACAACACATTTGTTATCTCACAAATTCTGCAGGTTAAAAGCCCAGACACAGTTTTGTTGGTTCCTCTGGCTAAAGGTGTCTTCTAGGCTAAATTCTCATGTGGAGTCTTAACTGGGGAAGAATCTGCTTCCAAAGTCATTCATGTGGTTGGCAGAATTCATTTCCCAGCCACCAAATGGGAGATCCCCATTTTCTTATTGGCTGTGAGCCAGGGATTGCTTTCAACTCCTAGGAGTCACTTGGATTTCCTTATTCCATGGCCTTCTCTATAGGTGCTCACACGACATGACTGTTTGAAGCTTCAAAGCCAGTGTTTTAATCTGGGTAGGTTGCAAACACAAATACCACTAACTGATTTTGGTTCAAACAACAGGGACTTATTGGTTCAGTTCCATGGCTAAAAACTTGCTTCCGCCTTGGTCAGTATTCTGGCTGGCAGGCAATTCCTGGGTTCCACTCGCATGGCAATGTCTTCTCCTAACCTCTGGCTTCTGGTCCTCTCTGTGGCTTCCTCTCTTTTGAGGACTTCAGTAATAATATTAAAACCTATCCTGATTCAGTTGATTACAACTTGATATAAAGCAACATCTTCAAATGTTCCAATGTACAATGAATTTCTACCCACAGGAATGGGATTAAGATTAACAGCATGCTTTTTGGGGGGGTACCCTAACCAGCAAGGGAGTCCCTTGCACTAGTGTGCTAAAACGGCCTTATATAACAAACATATTCATGAGAGTGATATCCTATCTCCCTTGCCATGTGCCTTCTATCAGAAGCAAGTCTCGGGTTCTGTCCATACTTAAAGAGATGGGATTTCACCAAGGTGTGGACACCAGGAAGTCAGACTTCATGGGGGTCACCCTAGAGTCTGTGCATCACAACTAAGTTTGAAAATATGTTAACAGTTTATTAAGGCTGAACTGTACCCTATGACCCAGTAATTCTACTGCTTTAATTCTCTACCAGACAGAAATGCATGCATATGCACATAAAAGACATGTGCAAGAATGCTCATACCCCCCAAAAGGGGACAACCCAAAGGTCCATCAAGTAGAAGAGATGAATAGATTGATATCTTCACATAAAGTTGCAAGCTAGGGTGGTAAAAAAATAAGTAAATAAAAACGGGAAAGAAATTTCTATCAAAGTAGAGAAAATAGCTACCACTGGGGAGGGGTGGTTAGTGATCACGAATGGGTCTGAGGAAGCCTCTGGAGTCTATGTGCTATATTTTGACCAATTTAGTGGTTGCACAAGTGTTTGCACACCTTTCTGTACTACATATGGTGTCATTCACAAGTTTTGAAAAAAGGTTAAAAGCATCATGTTATAGTGAAAATATTTTATAATTACCAAAAATTGAATGCAAGTTCTATTAATACAGTATTTTTCCTGTCTTCACCTCTGCAGTGTGGTCTGTACCCAGAACAGGTTTGCTACAACAAATTCTGTTGAATAAATGAATGAGTCAAAGAAAAAATGAAGACAACCCCTGTTTTCTAGCACCCAATCCACTATTTTCTATGCTTGCCAACTTGAGCAAATTTCTCTCCCTCTATGTATCTCATCTTTGTGTATAAAATGAGGCAAGGATCAGCACTACGAATTTTACCAAGCAGTTATGAGGCTTAAATAAGGCATCCTATGTGACAGCTTTTATTTCTTTTCTTTTTTTTTCTTTTTTTTCTGACAGCTTTTAAAATAAAAAAAAAAAACTATATAATATTGACAAAATCAGCACAAACCAGCACCTCAACCAAAATGACTGAAGACTGAGGAAAGCTCTCCTTATTTAACACTATGTTTTATAATGAACCTTATGCTGGAATGGATCAGACTTCTTTTCCTGCCTAGAGAAAACATGTTGAACAGAATTTTTTAAGGATCAATAGTAGCAAAGTTTTCTGGGGATTCTATTAATTTTTTTATTGCTCCATAATCAATTACCATAAACTTGCACTTTAAAACAACAAAGACTTATTAGCTCCCAAATCTGTAGGTCAGAAGTTCTGCATGGCATAAGTGCATTCTCAGCTCAGGGTTCACTACGCTGAAATTTTGTCAGTGATGCTGAGTCCCTGTCAGGAGGCTTAGAGGAAGAATCCACATCCAAGTTCATTCTTGTTGGCAGAATTTAATTCCTTGAACCTGTAGGACTGAGGTCCCGTTTCCTTGCTGACCGTCGGCTGGGGACCCCTCTGAACTCCTAGAGGATACCCCTGTTCCTTGTCCCCCAGTTCTGCCATCTTCAAGCCAGTGATGTGCATCCAATCCTCCTCACACTTCAAATCTCTGACTTCCTCTCTGCTTTTAAAGAGCTCCTGTGATTGTTAGGCCCCCAGATAGTATCCTTATCTTGAAATCAATTCTGCCACATAATACAACCTAACCATGATAGTAAAATCCATATTACAGTCCCAGGGATTACTCAGGCATGTTCACCAGGGTGGGTGGGGAATCTTGGGGACCATTTTAGAATTCTTCCTACCCTAGATGTCCTCTTCAATGATCAAGGATCATCAGCTAAAGAAGCCACAGAAGTCTGTCTGTCCGAGGATACTATAACACATTTAATAAACAATACTCATCGAAAAGGAAACTACTGGAACCAACTCATTTGCTTGTGTTCTGGTAGATCTAATACAGTGATTTTCAAGCTTACAGTTTGCAATCCAGTAGCAGGTCATACAGTTTGATTGGTTGCAACAAACTTATTTTTAAATTGAAATGATAAAAGAAAAAAAACAAGAAATATCATAGAACAATTTAGTGAGGATGATTGAGAGTTCATCTGAAATCTTAAAATCAATCCAAAAATGTCTCAGGTTGGGGGAAACCCTCTATAATCATACTGTTTTCAGTTACATGTATGTCTGTATATACATATAATTTTGGAAAAGACTAATCTAGATTATAGAGATCTCTATCATTGATGTGCAGTTATCAGAGCTCCTACTCTATGTGATATAAGTATTAATCCTAGGATCTAACATCATTCCTCTGCACCATTCTGAAATGTACACTCAGGAGTTCTAAAAGTCTGTGGTTTTATGGGTTTAATTTCCCTTAGAAAAATAAAATAAGTGGTTTCTTATTTTTTATTGCATAATCTTTGCACCTTCAGTTTTCATTTACTTTTATATCAGGCAGCCAGGAGAGTCTTTAAAAACTGGCCATATCAGGGTCTCTTTAGATACATTGAGTTTAACCAGAATTTAAATGAACAAACATTTTTGAGTGCTAAAATTGTTAGCAAGTCTCCTTTTTTGCTTATTCTGAAAGACATTCATTTCTATTGATGGGTCTTTGGAAGCCACATGTTCCACCTGGATTTGTCCATCCAAAGAAATCTGAGTGTCAGCATAATTCCCTACACAAACACACTCAAGGTAATTCACCTCACAGGTACTGAAGTACTTCCTATGCACCAGCGTAGGACTCAGCACTGGGATTCAGTGATGAGTAAAAAGTCCATGTGCTCAAAGAATAAGACATATATATATATATAGCCAACCTTGGAAAGTACTGCCAATGTTCTATTTTTGTTTTATTTTCATTCCTTTATTCCAGTTCTTTCATTTCAAACTGCTTGCTCTTTCCTCAAACTAATTGTGTCTTATTGGATTTTTCTGTCTTCTGCTTTATTCTCCTATAGGGTAAATTTATGTTTTGAGTAAATGATCAAGATGTCTTCAAGGTCCCCCATTCTCCATCACCTACAGTCTTACCGTTTAGGTTGTCAAAGTCAAAAAACACTGCCATTATTTTCTAAACTATTTAGAAGTAACTAGCCAAATTTCTAATGTATGGCAAGATATTTTCTGAAGTACTACTTCAGCTTATCACATCTAGGTCTTGGTTTTACTCCAGAATTTATTTGAAAACAGGAACAAAATATATCTAAAAGGGAAGGAGGGCCTTTATAATCATGTTAACTTTTACAAAGAAATAGCAGCTAAAACCTTCTTTGAAAGAGAGATTATAATATGATAAAGATTATTTCATACTGTATGTGTATCTGTGTGTGTGGGTTCTACAGATAAAAAGAAAGCAACTTCATAGAGGTCAATGTCTGGCTAAACAACATGGTAAAGATTTAACTAAAACCTGAAAAATAAGAATAATGTACTATAGGCTATAAATTGTAACACTTTAATGGTGGTTCAACACCATAATTGGAATTATAACATAGAAACCAACAACTAATTTATCCCACTCACTGAGCCAGGCCTGCAGGTTGGGATTTTACCACTTGAAAAGTCAAAAAAAAATATGGACTGCTAGGAGAGTTTCCTTCCTCATACAACAGCTCATCCAAGATGCTCAATCATCTACCCACCGAAATCTAATCATTAAATGTAACACATTATCAAAGGGATGGAAGGCAGAAGTTAGTTAGATCTTGGGAGAAAAACCAACATATCAAAGTCCTGTCATAATAAGAGCTAGAAATCAAGACAACTTGAATTTTGTTTCACCAAAATAAAAGTCTATTTACCAACTTCTACTTAGCATGTTAGAAAGCTAATTTCCAAGCATGTTGGACCAATATAACTGATACAGACATTTTTTAAATAAAGGAAAGTCAAAATGGAAGAGTCTGGAATAATTGCTGGTGAGTAAAATAAAGACTGAAGTTTGCAAGCCTATTCCAACATTTCATTTTCTTAATATATAAGAAAATGATGCTATTGTCAAGATAGGTAAGTAGGCCTAAAGGAGAAATTTAAAGATAAATCAAGTGGAAGCAAAAGTGCTAGAACCGTGAGAGTAGGGACCCAAATTCAAATGCCTACAAGGCCACCCAGACACAGTAAGTAAGTAAGGCTGGCCTAGCATAAGACAGTAGGAGCAGTGGCTTATTGGAAAGCACCTGCCCTGTCTTGAATGTGCAGCCCTTCTCAGCTGCATCAAGTCATTGCCAGTGAGAAGTGGGAAAAGCACTGGGTGATTTTAACATTTTTTCAAGAAAATCTGAAGATCTATATTTCTGTGTGTAATTTTTTTCCATTTTTATCACATGAAAAATGACCAAAAATCACATGTATAAGCCATTTTCAGCTCAAAGTCTGCTATATGTGACCCCTGTTCTAGAAGGAACTAATTACATGGTATCAGGAAAAGTTGTACAGTAATTTGTCTAAAATTAAACAAAAGCATGACCAAGCTTTGAAAAAAACAGTTATTTTTTATCATAGCTCTGGGCTATAATTCAGTTTTAACTTATCCTTTTGATTTCTATTGAGGAAAAGATACAAAATTGCCCTGCGAAGGCATTGTTTGTTAACAGAGAGGACTAAAGGTTGTTGGGACCTGAGATCAATTGGATTTTGGTCTCAATGTACAAATCCCTGGAGCAAACCTAAGCATTAGAAATCAGAATCTCTAAGAAAAAGGAGCACAGCCTTAAGAGAGGGGGAAATAGGTAAATTTACTCAAATATATCAGTAAATTCAAGGAGCATGTTGTGTTACTTCCCGTGCCTTTATGGTTTGAAATTCCAACATACAATCAATAGCTTATTTCTTATTGATCTTTTAGATCTAACTTTTAAGTGAAACCAAAGATTTATTTTTAAAGACTTTCTTGCTCCCAATTAGGACAGATAGCACTGTGGGTTGTGCACCGACTTCTCAACTAAATGTCTTTCCTGATCACATCAGCAAGACCTGAGTTGTTTTTCTTCTTCAAAGCTGATGCAGAACAGGACTCCCTCTCCCTAACAGTGGCGCTCCACTACCCTGTGCAGAGTTGCCTTTCTTTAGGCCATCCCAGAGTAATTTTCTCGACATCTTCTCAACACAGTTGGTTTGCAGTGAACTTTTCCTCAGTCTTTAAGTGAAATTAACCTTTGATCATGAAACCAGTGTTACAGCTAAAACTTTCTTAAGTTTAATTGACCTCACTAGCTGATCTGAATTTCAAGTCCTTATCAACATGATTTCTGTAACACTGGTTAAATGCGACCTATGCTTTGACATGTTGGAATAATTTAAGATCATAGTACACTGTACAGTTTTGCCAAATGATGCATTGACCATTTTCTAATATTTTTGTAAAATCTCTCCCTGTGTTAAAAGAAAGGCATTTCTATTAGTGCTTTCCACTGTATTCCAAGTAAAGATCTATAGGATATGAAATATTAAAAGTGTAGACAAAACAAAGAAAGTACAACAGATAAAGAAAAATGACTCTTCAATGAATCTCACTGCTCTCCTAGTAGCACATATTTCCTTTGCAAGAAAATCAAATTTGCAAATGCACCACAACGTGTACCTAGTTCAGCAGATTGCAGTAGGCTCTCCATATGCATTATTGACTTCCTCCTCCAAGGGTTGTGAAGGAAGTCAGATAGATTCTCTCAGACCATCAGTTCCAATAACACCTCTTTTGGTAAATTTGAAGAGCAATAATCTTTTTTTTTTTTTTTTGCATAGGCAGGCAATGGGAATTGAACCCAAGTCTCCAGCATGACAGGTGAGAACTCTGCCTACTCGGACACCATGGCCCCCCCAAGAACAATAGCTTTTATATATATATATATATATATATGTATGTATATACATGGCAAAGTGGGTAAGACTTATTCACTACAAACCATCATATTCACTACTTGTCATCATTTTCTATAGCACAAAATTTCAGAATTATGTACAGTATACAGATCTATAGGCATACGTGTGGATGTTACATGGGATCAGAGGGTGCTGAGTAGAAGGGCTATTTTACACCAGTGTATGAGAGAGAGTCCAAGGAGAAGGGAGCTTATTTTCCAAACAGAAACAGAAAAGAATATAGGGGAAGGGGAGAAAAATGGGGACATAAAATAAAGACACGAGCTTTTTTTCAGGATGTAGCTGGTAGATGTGAGATAGCCAGAATTTTGTGGAATACTTGATGTGCTCTGTTAATGGATCCTGAGAGAGAGAGAGAAAGTGCCCAGCCCAATTCCCAGGAGGTAGGAAGTGGGGAATCTCATCAAGTGGAACAGACCAGGTGGTAGCACCAGAAGGTATCATGGGGGGAGATCTTCATTTCAAGCCGAGTATTCATTCACTCAAGAGTGATCCATCCAGAGTTCTATAATGTAGTTTATTGAGATGGAAAAACAGAGCTTCGCTTCTCCTTTCATTGTCCTTAGGATAATTTTTAAACATCATATTTTTGTGAGCTGTGTTTTTGTAAGTCTATGCCATGAACATTTGTTCAGGTCTCTTAGTAGGGTCTGTGTTTCTTCCAAATAAATTGAAAACTTAGATAACAAGGGGGATAAATCAAAATATCACATTTATCACCCATACAAATTGAGTTAGAGGAAATAGCTTATCCTGAGAGCCATGAAACACCTGCTAACTAAACCCAATAATTAGGCAGCTTTTACTCCCCCATTATAGGGGACACCAAACAGCAGCAGCCCTCCTTACTTGGGTAGACCGGTAGATAACTCCTGCTTCCTGGGCCAGCTAGCCTCCAAGAGAAAAGAAAAGGTGACCAAGACAAACAGACATCAGATAATTCACCCTCAATTGAGTAAAGAGATGGGGAGAAACAAGGAGTTTTACCCTAATCAAGTTCTCCTAGCATGGGCATATTTTATGTGTAATGGAGGTGGAAAGTCAGAGTATGGAGTCACAATCCCACCTAACAATGTTTGCAAGAACGGATTGGAAAAAAAAAATTGCTACTCAATTTATTCACATAGATAAACCCGTCAATCACAAATAATAGAATAGCATTTTGACAGGATTCTTTATCCAGCCCTTTCATTAAGCAAATGCAGGAAAAGATTACACAAAGAAGGGAAAAAAAATGAGTTATAGTCCACATAAAAAGGAATTTTAGGAAATTACACTTTTGTTGGGCAATTAAATATCAGAGTTTCTTAATTATCACTAATTCTCCCTGAAAATATGAATTACTGAATTGAGTTGAAAAACAATCACCATTTACAGAGTATAATAACACAAAAACCCATCTGGAAAAGAGAAAACTTTGATAGTAATATTGTACCCCGACCTTTACATAACAAATTCACTACATTGTGTGTGTATGTGTTTTGTAATTAGAGAAGTTCTAGGTTTACAGAAAAATCATGCAGAAAATACAGAGTTCCCATATACCACACTAATGTATAATTTCCCCGATTACTAGCATTAGTGTGGGAGCTTTATTACAATTGACGTAAGAATATTATTATAATTCCATAGTTTATACTAGGAGTCAACGTATTTTATAGGCCCAAAATATTTTTAAAATTTTTATTCTAGTACCATATATACAAACTATAGTTTCCCCTTTCAACCACATTCAAATACATGATTCAGTGGTATTAATTACATTCACAATACTTTATTACCATACCCACCATCCATTACCAAAACCTTTCCATAACCACAAACAGAAATTTGGAACCTTTAATAAATTGTAAGGTTTGTAATAAAGCTCCCACACTAATGTTAGTAATCGGGGAAGCATTGACTCACAATCCCCTACCCTTGCCCAGGCCACAAGTAACCTGTATTCTAGTTTCTGACTTTATTAATTTGCTTATTCTAATTATTTCATATCAGTGAGATCATACAATATTTGTCCTCTTCCAGTTGGTTTACTTAATTCAACATGATGTCTTCAGGTTTAACAATGCTTTATCATTCATCAGAACATGATTCTTTTTTATGGTCGAATAATAATACATTGTATGTGCGTACTATATTTTTTTATCCATTCAACTACCAACAAATGGATAAAAGAATCAGATCAAAATGTTATTATTCTATTATTTGTATCTATTTGAATAAATTAAGTAGCGATTATTTTTTTCAAATATGTTCTTGCAAACATTGTTAGGTGGGAATGTAACTTCCATACACTAACTTCCCATCTCCATTACATATAATATATGCCCATGCTAGGAAAACTTTAGAGTAAAACTCCCAGTGTCTCCCCATCTCTGCTCACTTGGGCTGCTTCCATCTTTTGGTAATTGTGAATAAAGCCATTATGAACATCAGTA
Organism: Tamandua tetradactyla; assembly: GCF_023851605.1. Classification (NCBI taxonomy): domain Eukaryota; kingdom Metazoa; phylum Chordata; class Mammalia; order Pilosa; family Myrmecophagidae; genus Tamandua; species Tamandua tetradactyla. Next base: position 180,571,908 of record NC_135331.1, on the reverse strand, counting down.
TACAAATACCTGTTTGAGTCCCTGCTTTCAATTAGTTATCTAGAAGAAAATTCTAGATCTAGGAAATCTAGAAGTGAAATTTTCAAATCTATGATAATTCTATTCTTAACATTTTGAGGAACTGTCAAATGGTTTCCACAGCAGCTGCACCATTTTACCTTCCACCAACAATGAATTTAGCGCTCTTATTGCTCCAAATCCTCTCCAATACTTGTTACTTTCCATTTTGTTAATTTGTTAATTTCTAGTAGGTGTGAAATGATATCTCATTGAGGTTTGATTTGTGCTTCCCTAATGGCTAATGATGTTGAGCATCTTTTCATATGCATTTTGGCCATCTGTATATCTCTTTTAGAGGAATGTCTATTCAAGTCTTTTTCCCAGTTTTTAATTGGGTTATTGTCTTTTTGTTGTTGAGTTAAAAGATTTCTTTATATATAATGGAAATTAAAACCTATCAAATATATTGTATCCAAATATTTTCTCCCATTTTGTGGGTTGTCTTTAAATGTTCATGATAAAGCCCTTTGATGCACAAAAGTTTTTAATATTGATGAAGTCCGATTTATTTTTTTCTTTTGTTGCTTGTGCTTACCTAACACTGGGTCCTGAAGATTCTCTTCCATGCTTTCTTCCAGAAGTCTTACAGCTTTGGTCCTTATATTTAGGTCTTTGATCCATTTTGAGTTAATTTTTGAGTATGGTATGAGGTAGGGGCCCAATTTCATTCTTTCGCATATGGATATCCAATTTTCCAGCTTTGTTTGTTGAGGATACTCTTCTTTCCAAATTGAATGAACTTGGCAGCCTTGTCAAAATCAACTTCCATAGATCTGAAGGATTATTTCTGAACTCTCAATTTTATTCCACTGATTTACATGCCTATCCTTGTGCCACTTATTACAAAGCTCTGTAATAAGTTTTAAAATTGGAAAGTATGAGTTTTGTAATAGGCTTTAAAATTGGGAAGTGTGAGTCCTCCAATTCTGTGCCTTTTCGAGATGGTTTGGCCTATTCAGGGCCCCTCACCCTTCCATATAAAGTTAATGAGTCTCCTTTCCATTCCTGCAAAGAAGGCTGTTGGGATTTTTATTGGGATTGCATTGAATCAGTAAATTGCTTTAGGTAAAAATTGATATCAACAATATTTATGCTTCCAATCCATGAACACACACAGTCCCTTCATTTATTTAGATCTTAGATTTCTTTCAGTGATGATTTGTAGATTTTTGAGTATAAGTCTTTTACATCTTCAGTTAAATTTATGTCTGCTATTTGATTTTTGTTGCCATCATAAGTGGATTTTTTTTCTTCAGATTGTTCATTATGTGTGTAGAAACAGTTTTTGCATGTCAATCTTGTACCTTGACACTTTGCTGAATTTATTTATTAGCTCTAGTAGTTTTGCCCTTTTTTTTCCAGAATTTTCTATACATATAAGATCATGTCATCTGCAAATAGAGAAAGTTTTAATTTTTCCTTTCCAATATAGATTCTTTTTCTCTTTTTCTTACCAACTTGCTTTGGCTAGAACTTCCAGTTCAATGCTGACTAACAGTGGTGATTTGTGGGCATGCCTGTCTTGTCCCTGATCTTAGAGGAAAAGCTTTCAATCTCTTACCATTGAGTAAGATGTTAGTTATGGAGTTTTCGTATGTGCTGTTTATCATGTTGAGGAAGTTTCCCTCTATTCCTGGATTTCAAGGAGTTTTTTTTCATCAAGAAGAGGTACAGGATTTTGTCAAAAGCTTATTCTGCATCAACTGAGATGACCATGTGCTTCTCCCCCTCTCCGTATTGCCTTTGCTACATCCTGTAAGCCTTGGTATGCTGTATTTTTCTAAGATATTTCCTTTTTTTTTCAGTCTCCATAGAGATTGTCAAAAATTGTCAATGCCAACTATAAATGAAGTCATCATGGCAGGGTATTGGGAAAAGTTTCAATTAGCAATAATCTCATCTCAGAAAAACTCATTGGCTGTGATACTGCCACTGCACAAAGCTCCTAATTTTCTTTTAATTTTTCTTTGACCAATTGGTTGCTTAAGAATGCATTGTTTTAATTCTCACATATTCATGAATTTTCCAGTTCTCCCCTATGATTGATTTGTAGCTGCATTTCACAGTGGCCAGAGAAGATACATTGTATCTGAATTCAAATATTTTTTAATTTATTGAGACTTGTTCAAATAAATATCCTGGAGAGTGATGAATGTGCACTAGAAAAGAAGGTGTATTCTGCTGCTCTTGGGTAAAGTATTCTATCTATGTCTGTTAGATCTGTTATTTTACAGTATCATTCAAGTCTTCTATTTACTTATTGATCTTCTATCTAGATATTCTATCCATTACAGAAAGTGGTAAATTGAAGTCTCTTACTACTATTAATGTAGAGCCGTCTGTACTTCCCCTTTCAAATCTGTAAATGTTTGCTTCATATGTTTGGGGACTCTGCCATTAGATATTTACATATAAATTATTATATTTTTGCATTGAATTAATCTTTTCATAAGGATATAATATCCTTCATTGTCCCTCATAATGGTTTTTGACTATTTTATCTGATTTAGGATAGCTACTTCAGTTCTCTTTTGGTTATTATTTGCTTAGTATAAATTGTTTTACTTCCTTTCACTTTCACTTACATGTGTCTTCAAATTTAAGAAGAGTCTTGTGTATACAGTATAAGACTGGGTCATGCTTTTTGTCCAGTCTGACCATCTCTGTCTTTTGACTGGCATATAAAGTAACTACTGATAATCTTTTTTTTTTTTTTTTTGACATTTTGCTATTTGGTCTTTGTAAGTCTAGGACCTTCTTTGTACCTCAATTCTTCTGCCTATTTTCATATTTATTTCATTTTTCAATTGTACCATTTTGAGTCTCTTTCCATTTAATTCTGTATATATTTTGATATATTTTCTCTATGGTTTCAAATGGAGCCTAATCTAGCATACTAAATCTACAACAATCATGTTTGATTTGATCAATAGCAAATATATACACTGTTCCTATAGCCCTTCATTACCCATCTTTTCCCTGTACTTGTCACAAATCATATCTTTATACATTGTATGTTCAAAACCAGAGGTCTATTATTACTTTATTAGTATTTGTGTTTTAGAACATGTAAGAGATTTAAAAATAGCAGAATTACATGCTAAAAAATACAATACAATGGAACTGCCATTTATAATTACTTATATGTTTACCTTTACTGGAGGGATTTATTTATGTATCTCTTCAATCTATTGTCCAGTATCCTTTTCTTTCAATGAGAAAAACTCCCTTTAGCATTGCTTGAGGACAGATGTAGTGGTAACAAGCTCCCTCAGGTTTTGGTTATCTGGGAATGTCTTCATCTTTGAAAGACAACCTTTCTAGATATAAATTTTTTATTGGCATTTGTTTTCTTTCAGCACTTTATATATTTCATACCACTGCCCTCTTGCCTCTGTGGTTTCTGGTGGGAAATGAGCGCTTAATCTTAATGAGATTCCATCTAAATAACATATTACTTTCCTTTTGTAGCTTTTAGAACCCTCTCTTTATCCTTGGCATTCAACAATTTGACTTCTATGTGCCTTAGCATGGTTCTTTAAGAGTTTATCCTGTTTGAGGTTTGTTAGGCTTCTTTCATTAAATTTGGTACATTTTTGACATTTTTACTTTGACTATTCCTTCTACCCCTTTCTCTCTTTCTCCTTCTGAGACTCCCGTAACACATATTTTGGTGGGCTTAACGGTGTCTCACAGATCTCTTTGGCTTTGTTTGCTTTTTTTTAATTATTATTTTCTCTCTGCTCCTCACCCTGAATCATTTCAACCATCTATTCTTCAAGATCATTGATTCTTTTTTGTGTCAGCTCTAATCTGCTGTTGAAATTCTCTAGGGAATTTTTCATTTCAGGTATTATGGTCTTCAATTCCAGTTTTTTATTTCATTCATTTTTACTATTCATATCCATATTCATTCATTGTTTTCTTGATTTCATTTAGTTCTATTTTTCATTCATTGTTTTCCTAATTTCCTTCAGTTCTGTCTCTGTATTTTCCTTTATTTTTCTCAAACACATTGAGGATCATTTTTTTAGTCTTTGTCTGGTATGTCCAAAGTCTTGTCTTCTTCACTGATGGCTTCTGGATTTTTATCTTGTTCCTTTGGATGGGTCATCATTTCTTGTTTCTTTGCTTGTCTTACTATCTTTTGTTGTACACTGAACATTATAATATTTTTAAATTTTAACTCTGTATTTAGCTCCTGAGCTGTCTGTTCCTTAAGTTTGCATCCAGGAATGATATAACAGAGATTTCCTTGAGGATCAGGACCTAACAAAAAAACATAAAGCAAAAACATCTTTCACACAAAAATATCAATCATCTTTGAAAATTAGCTCTTCATTGGCTCTCTTTCAGAGCTTAGCCCTCCTATCCAGAAGATCAACCAGAGCGGAATGTGAAGTGCTGTGTCCTCTATCTCTTTTCTGAGCCTGCATCTTGTCCTAGGCTTGTGCTTGCTTATGGCTGAGGAATTTTCATTTACAAGCATTCAAATGATTCCTATACTCCCTATGAAATAGACTATCTTCCCCTCCTAAGTGCTTTATTGTATGGCTTAAAACAGGCAGTAATTTGCTCCACCCTGTTTTAACTGCAAGCTGCTTGTGCCTGCAGAGATAGCCCAATATGAGTTTACTTGTTCAATCTTCTAGGCTGTCACTAATAAATTGGCACCAGACACAGGCACCCCAGTATACACACAGAATCTACTTTGCTCCCTCTATAACAGGTTCAGGGAGGGACCCACAATGGGAGAACATGCTCAATCCACACTGCACAGGCATAGGGTTGGGGAGAGGCCAGAAAGTACACCAAGAACTTTCACCATTTGTAAAGCTGCACCTTTCTGACTCAGCACTCATCCAGTTGTAGCAACTCTCAACTATTTTGTGAACATTGAGGGAGATTGTTCCATCAGTTTGTGCTATTTGGTCAAAGACTGTGGGGGGATGTGGCATCCTGGAGCATCCTATGCCATCATCTTGGTTGAAGCTAAGTTGTGGTTATGAAGAACATGAGAAGTCATCATTGAGCAGTAAAGGAGCATCCTTGACTACAAAGAGTCCTTTATACAAGACTCATATCTGTTACTCTTTTTCTCTATTATACTGGATGCATCAAATCATTTTCACATCTCTAAAATGTAGGATCTGGACAAGGTAATTTCTGAGGCTCCTTCAGAGCTAATGTTCATGCTTTGCTACCCATAATCAATGCTCACACTATGATATTCTCAAATACACATGACCAAAGTTGAAGCCATTCTGAAATTTCTTTATATTTATCTATTTCTGAATATTTTTCCAGCCTTCTATACTATAAATACAATGGATGATCAATTTCTTGGGTAATCATCTCCTAATGTTTTTGCCTGATGGTAAGTACTTGCCCTTTCTTCAACACATATTTATGAAAAGCTGTACTCTACCTTAATAACAGTCCTATTTACACAGCAGGGGATATCAATATTAAAAATGTAGATCTTTTACAAAATGAATATAAGCCTTAGCCATGCCATTGTACAAGGAATTACTCAAGGGTAATCAATGGCTATTTGTTATCAACACATAAACTGATTGTCGAAATGAATAAGCTCTTATAGAGAACTGGGTTTTGAATAAATATGAACCATTAAATTATCCTTGTTACACTGCAGGAAGGTTTAACAATAAGTATTTATCTTCTCCAAATATTTGGAGAGCATAAATTTATTAAAATGAAAATAAAGTGCAAAGGTAAATAAACAACAAAACAAGAAAGCCAATAAGCAAATGTAAAGTTAGAACAACTTTCAGGACCATGACATCTGGAAATTTCCATGAATTTTATTAGAAATTTTATTGGTAATATAAAATTAATAGTGTGTTATCCGAGATGATCTCAGACAACACACTATTGAAACTAGAAACAGGTTTTCTTTTCCATTTATTTAAAGGAAGATGCCAATTATCAACTATTCTCATTGCAGAACTTCAATGGTCTGACTCTCAAAACACTTTACATTTCTGTCCACCAAGATTTAACCAATTTGAGCTATTATTAATGGTCCATTATACTTAGCAGCCATGGACACTATAGTAATAATGTGGAATGATTCTTTTTGATGACAAAATCATCTTAATTTCTTTTTCTCATATCATATGAACTTTAAGCAAATATCTATTCTTCATCTCTAAAAAATTAAGTGTCTTATATTGGGATAATATTTAAATTTACCTGAGAAAAGTTTAGCAAAAGGTTTATGACTTTGGGGTTATTGAAGGATTTAAACACACACACACACTCACTCTCTTGTTAATTACCTTGGGCCCTTATGCCCACAAATTATTCTGAGTCTTAATATGGGAAAACAGAATTTCCTTTCAATTATAGCACATTCTGTTGATATGTCACTAAGAGATAAGCTGCTACTCTTCATTGCTTTCAGACATCTACACATATCAATGGTATGAGAAGAGCTAATGGAGTATTTGCTGCCTGGAAGATCAATTGACCCTATCTGCCAGGTCAGATAAGTCCATTATATCTCCCTGCTTCCACACCATGACCAGCTGCAGGAACTGGATGGAGAGCACTCAGCCCTTCCAAGTGATTCAAGATAAGATGGTTACTAAAGGGATTTTAGTTGGTACGACTTTGAAAATAATGCTAATGATCATGAAGTGCTTGGATGATTCTCTCCCTTATAACAGAAAAATTCTTTTTTCTCTGCTGCTGATGCTACCCAAAATGCAGACTCCTGAGTAAATGAAATGATATATATACACACAAAGAGTAGTTACTTTAATTAGCTAATTAATACACTTTGGTAATTATTATCATATGTAGTGGTGGTGTAAATGTCCTAAAATATAATCTGTTTTTCATAGTTTAACAGGTTCTTAATGAAAACCAGATAAGCTAGAGATTCTAGACTGACACATCAATTGAATTTAAATTAGGAGAAAGCAGAGCTAGCCTCTTAATAGCTTTTGCCAATTCATAGAAAATGTTGCTGAAGTCATCCTAAATTTATTATAATGAAATGGGACTGGATGAGTCAGCATGTTTGTCACCCCTGTAAGCAGAAATAGCACACTATATCCCTACCACAATAAAGTGAAGGAACCTGATAAAGCTATGTCACACTTACTGAAAGACAATTCCTTTCCAAAAATCTCTACACTTCATTTTAAGACTTTATCCCATACTTTTGTTGATCAGAAACAGTTTAGGAGTCTTTAATATTAAAACTGAAGTAAAATTAGCTAATGAAATCTTGTTTGAGTTAGTTCCCAACATGAAAATGTGCTGCTCTATAGTTCTGCTTTATCATCAAAATCCTAGCAAATTAAATAAAACAGTATCTGGTTAATCCTTTGGTCCAATTGGGTAAATTAAATATAGTTTATACACTTAATTCCCCATTTACATAAAGGATGTATATCAGCTAATCTAGGCTGGGTTATGCTGTGATAACAAACAATCTCAAAATCTCAGTGGCTTACAACCACAAAATGATTTATTTTATTTTGTTTTTCCTCTCATGTCCATAATGCTCAGTGTTATCTTCTTCACATTCAGACTGGCAGGTAACCTTTATCTAGGATGTGTCCCTCTCAGAGGGAAGCACACTCTGGCTGAAAATTTCTAGTCCAAAGTGAAATGTATTACTTTTGTTCACATATCCTTGGCCAAACAAAACAAGCCATATTGCCAAATCTGACATAAATGGAATTTGAATATATAATCCTCCATAGGGAGAAACAACATTGAAAGGGACACAGCAGGGAGGGCAGAAAATAATTTGAACCATATTATAATGCATCAAGGTCCACTCTCTTACTCACGAATATTTACTATCCTCTTTTCCACATATAAAATATGATAACATACATTCCTATTTCCACAAAAAGGCAATCCAATCCAAAGGCTCTCATGAAAATTTCAACATCAGGGGTATATGTGTCTCCACTCTTGATTCAAAGACCAGAAACCAAAGAGCCAAATTAACAGCCATCCCTACCCCACCCCCATTAAACAAAGGTAGAGTGAGGACAGGATAATCACAATAAGCACACTTATTCAGAAACAGTGAGAACATTACAGACACAGCAGCTATTAATCCATAACAACGCTGAAGTCCTACTGGCAGGCGCTGGAGGACCCTACCCTGGGGGTGAGAAACAGTCCTTAATAAATTCTGTTTCTATCCTGGAGAAAGGGACATAACTTTCCAATCCATTTTTCTCTATAGTCTTGCTCCTGCCCTGTGGGAGATCTTTTTTCTATTATCCTCCTTGTTCTCTTCAGGAGGACATTGGAATATATGTCCTCCTGGAGCCTGAACAAATTTATCATTTTGTATTCAGCCCATAAATTTGGCGGCGCATGGGTCTTGAATTTCTTTTAGTTAAAGCTAGTGGAATTTTAGGCAGTACTAACTATAAAAAACATAGTTTTTAGTCTATTTGATTCAAATCAGCACTCTTGTGGGTTGTGTCCTCCTAAAACAAATATCAAGTTCCAAACCCCTATAACTATGAATGTGACCTTATTTGAAATTAAGATCTTTGCAAATGTAATCTAGTTAAAATAGGTTATACTTCATTAGGGAGGGACCACAAAGCTTTTTTAATATCCACATGAAAATTTCACTTTATGCATATATTGTCTCTCTGAGATAGATAGGGAAAATATTATCCTCCTTCTCCAGACTATGAAACAAAAGTTCAGAGAAATTAAAATTGTAATCCAAACTCAGAAAGCTAGTAATAACAAAAAATAGACCTAGAACTCTGGGTTCTTGACTTTTATGTAACATTCTTTCTACTATATTATGCTGTTGCTTATGAAATACAAAGATTAAACAACACTGGTACATGAACACAAGTGCGCTGGGAGGCAGGAAAAAAGTGGTCAGAAACAATGTGTAGCAAAGACCTCTGGATTCCAGACCTCTCTCTCATATACCAACTGTGAGAACTTTGACAAGTCACTTTACCTCTCTGTGCTTCAGTTTCTTCATTTGTAAGATGGAAATTGATTTCATTTAAAAGAATTTAATGCAGACTCCTAGGTGCTAGTTAAATATATAAATATTTGAACACTGCATTAAAAATTGGATCAAGACCTGTCCTGTAACTATTTGTTGAAGAGTGCTTTGAAACTATTGCTTTTTTCTTTCTTTGCTTTGTATATATGTTATATTATACAATAAAAAAAAGTTCAAAAAATAAATTAGGCTTAACAGTCAACTCCAGAGAACATCTTCTGTTGCTCAGATGTGGCCATTCTCTCTAAGCCGACAGCAAGTGAATTCACTGCTCTTCCCTTCTATATGGGACATGATTCCTAGGGGCATGAATTTCCATGGCAACACTGGACAGAAACCCAGCATCAAGGGTTCGAGAAAACCTTCTCAACCAAAAGGGGGAAGAGAGAAAGGAGACAAAATAAGTTGTCAGTGGCTGAGAAATTTCAATCAGAGGTGAGAGGTTATCCTGGAGATTATTCTTATACATTATATAGATATCCCCTTTTTAGTTTATGGTGTATTTGAGTGGCTAGAGGGAAGTACCAGAAACTGTTGAGCTGTGTTCCAGTAGCCATGTTTCTTGAAGACAATTGTATAATGATATAGCTTTTACAATGTCAGTGTGTGGTTGTGAAAACCTTGTGTCTGATGCTCCTTTTATCTAGGGTATGGACAAATGAATAAAAAATATGAATTAAAAAATAAACAAATAATAGGGGGAACAAAGTTAAAATAAATTGAGTAGATTGAAATACTAGTGGTCAATGAGAGGGAGGGGAAAGGGATATGTTATGTATGAGTTTTTCCTTTTTCCTTTTTTATTTCTTTTGCTGGAATGATGCAAATGTTCAAAAAAAGATCATGGTAATGAACACACAACTATGTGATGATATTGTGAGCCACTGATTGTACACCATGTATTGAATGTTTGTATGTCAAGAATGTTTGTATGTTTGTTTGTTAAGATTTGACAATAAAAATATTTTTTTTAATTGGATCAAGAACTCAGACAAAAAGAATAAAACCCCAAAATAGATGGTCTTCTAGGGCTTTTTGTTCTTCAATCATGTCCCTATTTCTTGCTATAGGAGGTGATTTTTTTTCAAAGACGTATACGTGAGCTGTGCACCTGGATCACTTATGCAATAATACAAAGCATCAAGAGCAGCTATCTAAAATTCCTAATCTACATAAGCACCAAGAACATAGACTTTAGATTATAACAAAAGATTGACGTAAGGCAACAGTAGATGTATATTTGATTTCATATTATAAAGACACTGTTTTTTAATAATAAAGATAAAAATTATATTATTTTCCTCATATTCCAGGTTAAGTAACCCTAGATCCATGAAGTTAAATAACTTACACAGTAAGATCTTAGACTTAAAAACTATGTGTGATAAAAACGCTAATATTCTTACTCTAGATAATCATATTTTCATGGCCTTAGGCATAATTGATATGAAAAAAAGTACTCACAATTTCATTTCTCATAAATTCTTTCCACATACATATATATCATAATATCAATCTCACATAAAGCCAGAGAGAGTGCCAGCTTTTACTACCTGTACACATGCTATTATACCATTGAAATCTCTAATACAGAAGGCTTCAAATCGCAAACACATTCCTTACACTATAGTCATAAAGTTCAATGTGATTTCTTAAATATAACATGCAAAAAAGTATTCTTTTAATACTGTGAAATTCAAGCTTGAATCACAGAGAAATAATGCTCCAGGTGGAAACCTTAGAAATTATCTATATTTAATGATTACTGAGTTTGGACATTTATGGTCTGATCCAGCTGAAATTCACACAACACTGCAATACAAAGAAAATTGTTCAGGGAAAAAATAAAAAAGAAACCCTACATAACAGTGATATCTTAAATAGAATTTATTTTCAAAGCTGCAACTCTCACCACCACTAAGTCAGAAATAGAATCCACTCAGTGAGTCACGTCAGAATCCGCTTCAGTCTCACCAAACGACAGAATCGTCCCTTCAGTTAATTCCACAAGGGAGACGCACTCTTCCGAAGGAAAAGAGGCTATACAAATCACAATAGGGATTGGTAACTGGTCAGAACATTACAGGAAGATACACTGACAAACACAGAGGGTTCCAAAAGTGGCACAAGAGAGAGAAAATAAATACCACTTAACATCTGCAGCAGATAATGAGGAAAATGGGTACATTCTAGGAAAAAAATTTCACCTTCTAATTTTTTCTTTTTGGCAGTTTGGGATTTCAACTTTTTGAAGCTAAAACTTTCCCTGTATTTCTACTAATTGAAATGTGACAATTAAAATAATAAAAATCACTTTTAACCTATGTTCCATCAGAAATTGAAAAGAGCTATAGATTCCAATGCTGACAGAGATATGAGAAAATGAAAGTTTCATACTCACAATATAAATTGTACAAGCTTTTCTGGGTGGTAGTGATACAATGTACTCCTACAATTTAAATCTACAGTATGCCCACAACGCCACATGTTGGATTTATCCAGTGGAAATAAAAAACAAAATGCAAAGACGCGTGTCACTGTGAAATTCACTGGGGCATTGTTTCAATGGTAAAATTTGAAACAAGTAGTTTTTAAAATTAATTAGAATATATTAATACAGCAGAATACTCTGTAGCCATTAGAAAGGAGAAGGTAATTAATATGCAGTGACCTAGAGTATATTAAATGAATAAAAGCAAATTACAGTTCAGTTTGTATAATATAGGACATATACACATTTAAATGTACGTTGAAGATGACTGGAAATACACACTATACTATTAACAGAGTTTATCTTCAGAGAGGGGATTATTGGGCCCCTGTGAATTTTTCACACTTATGCAGACCTGAATATTGGACCAAAAACAAACCAGAAGTACACATTGGGTAAGGCAACATGCACTCATGAACACACGTAGGTCATCTTACTAGTGTGTTTGGCATGGGCTAATTTTAGATTCTATAAGATATTTTTATGATCTATAGATCCATTCCAGAGAAATAGCATATAAATTCACATGCTGCCTCACATCTCATATATACTAATGCCAGTGGATTAGAAATTGGATGCAAATAAGGAGGAAATTACCCAAATGTGTATTACATATTAACAAACCACCAGTTTATTTGCCAGCACTATTGCCCACAAGTATTTCTTTCCTGGGTAGGGGGAGGACACTCAGCCAGACTTGGGAATACTCCTTAGTACACAAGCAAGTTAAAGGATAAAACAGGCAAACACCTACGATGTCTGGCCAATTAAGAGTGCTTTAAATTTTAGCTCACAATTTTCCTAACAACTTTATCTCTGAAGTCTTATATAAGCATTCGTTTTGCTGCTGAAATTAGTTTTTCAGTTAAGCCATAGGTTATCTTCATTCTTGAAAGTTACAAAGGACATAAGATACATTCCAAGTTTTCTCCATCCAGTCTCAATAGAAAAGATGAATAGTGAACAAAAATCTTAAACACACAAGTGATAAAATCAGGCAAAAGAAGAGCAATAGACATATCAAGTCGCAACAGACCTTCATTTTCGCCAAAGCAGATGTTTCTGCAGGGCATCTCTATTCTCCACCTCTATTAACTTTATAAATGTCTTAACTATGTCATCCACATAATGATATTGGGAGAAAGGTCTGGCAGGCCCACTCTAAGATGTTAATAGTGCGCCTCAGAAAATAAATATTATTTTGGTTTATCTCATTAATCTTGGCCAGTCATTCCTTCCGTTTATCAGGCCTTCCTCAGAAAGGCAAGTACTTTATCCATGTGACAGAGTTATAGGAAAATTGCCACTCAGACCTAGAAAATGAGCCTTTTCCATTTTCTGACAACCATTTATCTCTCTAGCATCAGGCAATATCTAAAATTTTTTATGTGGGCCTTATCTTAAAGACAAATTCCTGTTGAATCTCAGGGGTTGTCAATATATTTTTAACCTTTGAAGGAAATTCTATCTTTCTAAAATAGTCACATTTTCCCTCCAACCCTCCAAGGGTAAAACTATGACCACTTAAAACAATTATCCATAAACTTTGGCAAGCTACTACATTCAGCTTTTTTATAACATGACCTCACTCCTAATTAATTCATGAAATGTGTTTCAAATGAGTTAAATATAATTGAACATTTGACACCCAATAAAACATAAAGGGAAATTGCAAAATCGTTATTAAATTTAAATTGAAATAGTCACAACAGAATTGAGTAGATTTTTTTTTTACATGGGTAGGCACCAGGAAATGAACCCAGGTCTCCAGCATGGCAGGCGAGAACTCTGCCTGCTGAGCCACCATGGCCCATCCCCTTATAAATTTTTAATTTCAAATCTTACCCACAAAATTTTTACTTTGAAAATAGTTTATACATTTTTCTATCAAAAAATATACCAAAACCTATGTAATGTCCATAAACTTCTCCTACATTCCAATTTTTCAAATTATCTTCTTCCCTTTACCAGTGCCTCTATACTCTTTACTATAACTTGTTCTAAACTTCCACTTCTTAGTTCTTTTCTTGACCCACCATACTCTTTTATTTGTAATAGCATTTTTCCTATCTCAGGGAATTTTTATCCTTAAATAGGTAGATCTTTATTGTTTTGTTTTTATTTTAATGAAACTCTGTAAATTGCTTCTTCAGCACTGTAGCCTATTTTATTTTTCCCAGAATATTAGCTGAATCCAAAAAATATCTTACTGTGAACAGACTATCCACACCTTATTTGACCAGTTTCTCCTTTTCTTGGAAGACCCTCCATCAACATCCACCTAGTTAAATTGATGTTAATCAAATATTTGTAATGTAAAGAATTTCTATGATATCCATAATGATAAGCTCTTCTTTTTCCTATAGCATCTGTGCTGTATTTTCTATTTATCCTTAAATCCACTCCTCACTCTACCCTGCTCTGTGCCAGGGGAAGCTAACCTGAATCAACTAACTCCCTTGCCCTCTAAGCCCAGCTGGGGTTACCCAAAGGGGAACACTGCAGAAGATCCCAGAATGGAGAAAAGTGGAACTGAGGCCATGTATTATGCCCTCTGCTCTCTCTGCTAGTCTCTGTGTATTGGCTGCTGAGCAACTATCACTATTTCACTATTTCACTATTTCCCTCAGTTCTGGTTACCACTTCACTCCACTGCCAATTCATTTCTAGGCATAGAAAAAGCTCCTCATTTTCCCAGTCCTGGTCACACTTTAGTAAATGACCCATTTACTAAACTTCCCTCAGTTTACCCGGATTAAATGTCATCTTAAAGACCTTTGAAAACATTCTAACATTCAAAATCATGAACTTTTATTTTGTAAATGTAGGTCCTTTATCATCTTACTTTTCCAGTTTATTTTTTTCAAGTCATTTGTCTTTTAAAAATTCCTTTACATCATTTGCAATTTTTTGTTTTAAAAATCTATGCATGAATGTTGTAGAAAATCTGAAAATTATAACAAAAATAATTTATGATGCCTATACCAGGGATAAGCATGATAAACAATTGGCCAGTTTTTCTCTCTATGAAATTTTCCACTGGTGTATATTTTGTTTTTGTTCAATATCATATCATAAGTAATTCCTTACATCATTAAAACTCTTTAAAAAAACTTTCAGTAGCTACACAATATTCAGTAGCTACACAATGTAGTATAATTTACTGAACTATTCTCCACATGCTAAACATCAAGGTTGTTTATAATTATTATCATTCTTAATAACACTTCTATAAACATCACTGTGCATAAAACTTTGCCTATATTGCATACTATTTTATTAAGATTGATTCTTAGCAGTGGAAATCATGAATTATCAGTTATGAATATTTTACTCTTTTGATCCATGTTATTAAATTGCCTTTATAGAAAGTTTATATCAGTTTCTACCTTAATCAATATTATATGGGTGCATGTCTTTGACCCACATTAATATTCAGCATTATCAATGGTTTGACTCTTCAATAATCTGAGAGGTCAAAAACTGTTTCTCATTGTTTTTTTCACTTGCATTTCTTTAACTTCTAATGAGGTTGAGCATTTTATTTCCTTGTTTATCAGTTATCAGCTCATAGTATTACAACCCCTCTGGCTCATCTAAATTATGTAAGCTCACTAGTTTTTGAGGATATAAATTCTGTTTTTGTCATATTTCTTCAAATATTTCTCTAGAATCAATGCTTGTGGTTAAATTCTGCTTGCATCTTTTTTTTTTTTTGCAAGGGCAGGCACCAGGACTCAAACCCGGGTCTCTAGCATGGCAGGCAAGAACTCTGCCGCTGCATCATCGTGGCCTGCCCGTGCTTGCATTGTTTTGAAGAAACAAAGTTGTTTCAGTTTTTTTTAAGTAAAGTGCAATTTTTTCTCTATGATTTCTTCCACTGCTTTTAGGTTGTATGTCCTTAAAAATCTAGACACAAATACTAACCTGTTCCCAATTCCCAATATTTTATGGTTTGTTCATTTGTTTGTTTTAATGTTTAACTCAATCTGTCTGCAATTCATTTTAGTAGAGGTGAGACTTTAAACCAAATTTTTATTTTTTAAAAAAATAGCAAACTAACTGATCCATCATCACTGAATCACAATATTTTAGTATCTATATCACCTTGAATTTACCAAGCATTGTTTGGCTACCGATTTTTCACTTCATATCTCTTTCCATTTCTTCTAAGAATATTCTGCTAATTCAATCATCACTTTATGTAGATTTTAATGCCCAATAATGTCACAGGGAATTAGCTTTTTATTTTCATTCTCCAGTTACCTTTAGTTTAATTCAACATTTAATTATTCCATCCTATGACACAAATTCCAATTTTTACTATAAGGTATGCAAAAAATAAATTTGACATGATCTCAAGAAGTTTATAAAAATAGTTGTGGAGAAAAGACATGAACAGAAACCACTATACTACAGGGAGAAAGGACTGAGGGAGAAAATGATAGACTTGAGTTATTAGGAAATCCTTCATATTGAAGATGGAATTTGATCCAAACCTTGAAAAACAAGGTAAGATTTCAACAGACAAAAAGTGGAAAAAAAGGGCAGGCCACGGTGGCTCAGCAGGTAAGAATGCTTGCCTGCCATGCCCGAGGACCCAGGTTCAATTCCCAGTGCCTGCCCATGTAAAAAAAAAAAAAAAAAAAAGTGGAAAAAAAGAACATGTCCACCAGAGGAACCAAAATAAGGAAAGCTATTAGTTCTCTTGAAGTTAATAATTCTCTTGAAGAGCTATTATTGTTGGAAAATAGAGAATAGGTATTATATTCTATACCTATAAAAACCAGGAGAAGACAAGGTTCATTTAGGAAATAATAAATAATTCAGGGTGACAAGCAGGTCAAGTGCTTAAGGGAAGAGACAGAAGAAGCCACTGCAGTGTTTAAACAGGGGTCTGGAAAGACTAGAGCTATATTTCAGGTAAATTACCATGGCAAGGCTACACTGCACAAATACCTATCCTTCCATATAATACCTATTCTCTATTTTCCAACAATAATAGCTCTTCAAGAGAACCTACCCTCTAATCTTTGAACATTAAGATGCACAATTTGATGCTTCACCCCACCAACATCAATACCCCTAGCAATTGCCAACACATTCTGTGACAATATTGATATGCCCAAACAATACATCATTTCGGACTTTTCTTCTTTTCCTGTAGCCTTAAAAGCTGTGCCAGTTTGAATCTTTGGTGGATCCCAGAAAAGCCATGTCCTTTATTCCTCATTCAATACTGCTAAGTGGGAGTATTTTGATTGTTTCCGTGGAGATGTGACCCACCCAATTGTGGGTGGTAACTTTTGATCAGATAGCTTTCATGGAGTTGTGACTCTACCCATTAATCCTTTAAAAGGGGAAATATTTTGGAGAGAGTCCCTTTTTGTAGAGCCACAAGAAGGCCAGCAGATGCTGTCATGTTCACCATGTGCCCTTCCAGCTGAGAGAGAAACACTGAACATCACCAGCCTTCTTGAACAAAGGTATCTTTCCCTGGATGCCTTAGATTGGATATTTCTATAGGCTTGCTTTAATTGGGACATTTTCTTGGCCTTAGGACTGTAAACTAGCAATTTATTAAATTCCCCTTTTTAAAAGCCATTCTGTTTCTGGTATATTGCATTCCAGCAGCTAGCAAACTAGAACAAAAGGGTTGCTTGAATTCATATTGGCAAGTGTCATTCATTGGTTTCATCTTTTTTTTTTTTTTTAATTTTATAACCTTGCAAAAATTTCAGCAATATCTGCTTTCCTCTTAGTCTGCTTTTCAACAGAAAGTGCTCCTGAAGACCCTACATGCCAAACCTTACCTACACTGGCTAACCAAACATAATATTCAGATGTTTTCCTTGGCTCTATAAGGTAGCAAGCCATTGACATGGCTAGTTTTCTATAGACTCTCTCATGGTCAGTAAAGACTCTGTTGCAGTAATAAATAAACCACAAAATATGATTGGTTTAGTCCAATTAATTTATTTCTCACTCAGGCCTAGCATGACATGGGTTGAGCTGCCCTCCTTCAACTTACAGCCCACTCTAACTGGAACATTTGGCCTCCAAGGTCACTTAAGTAGGAGAAAGAAGAGCTGGGGTGTCAAGAGAAATATTGTAAGGTGTAGGCTTGAATGTAGTTTATGTCATTTCTGCCCTCATCTCACTAGCCAAACTCATAGATATGACCCCAACTAACTCGCAAAGTACGCTCAGAAAAAAGAAATGTTGTAATGAAACACAGCACTTAATATCATCAAGATCACTCACTTGAATTCTATTTCATGCTAATATTATCTAGTCTAAAACCACACCAGAATGTTCCTTCTTACTAGGATGTTTAATAAAAACAAAGATTTCTACATGTTGAGTCATACAGTTTCCTACAGGGAATGAACAGAGCTTGTACAATTGTTCTATTAAGTAGTCTAAATCCCTCTTTCTCCTAATGCAGTCATTTAAGTAACACCAGTTCTCTGCAGCTAACATTCACATCAAACTCTAGAAATTCTGATTATTAAGAATATGTTCCTTGAGTTCATCATAATTGATTCTAATCAGGATCCATTAGAAACTGTTCTCCATTCCTGAAGAACTACCTTTATGCAATGTTAAACGTTACATCTAGATAACTATTTTTTTAATCAATTTTTAGGCTGTCTATTCCACTGTCATGAGCAGAACATTTTTTTCTTCCTTATTCTATTCTCTTTTCTTATTTAAAAAATTTTTTTAAACGTAGCAATATACAAACATGAACATTCTTACCATATGATCATTCTACTCTTGGTATATAATCAATAACTCACAATATCATCACATAGTTGTATATTCATCACCATGATCATTTCTTAGAACATTTGCATCAATTTAGAAAAAGTTATAAGAAGAAAAAACTCATACATACCATACCCCTTACTTCTCCCTCTCATTGACTGCTAGTATTTCCATCTATCAATATATTTTAGCCTTTGTTTCCTCTATTTTTTTCTATCCTCTTACCACTCCGTTTCATTGATCACTAGCATTTCAATCTACTAAATTTATTTTAACATTTGTTACTATTATTTATTTTTAATCCATATGTTTTACTCATCTCTCTATATCGTAGATTAAAGGAGCATCAGACACAAGGTTTTCACAATCACACAGTCACATTGTGAAAGCTACATCATTATACAATCATCTTTAAGAAACATGGCTACTGAAACACAACTCCACATTTTCAGGTACTTCCCTCCAGTCTCTCCAATATATCTTAACTAAAAGGTGATATCTATATAATGTGTAAGAATAACCTTCAGGATAACCTCTTGACTCTGTTTGGAATCTCTCAGCCACTAACACTTTATTTTGTCTCATTTCTCTCTTCCCCTTTCAGTCTGGAAGATTTTCTCACTCCCTTGATGCTGATACTTTTAAGAGCACAAACTCGGTGGTATTTAAATTTCAACTTTGCCAATTACCATTTGGGCAAGTTACTTACCTGTAACAAATCTGTTTTTCACTTGTAAAATAATCAGCATGTAAAACTATTTCCTATCTCATAGTATTATACTGAAGATTAAATGAAGTAAATAATAGATGGGATAATTTTAACCAAAGACCTAGACTATCAAAAGCTCAGTATAACCCTGAGAGCTATAATTATTATGTTTTGGCATTGTTATTATTGTCAGTATTAGTAGCATTATTATCTATATTTATACCTTTCAGGTATAAAGGTTGATGGTTCTATGACAGCACACATGATAGTACCATCAATCTCTTAACACATACTCTTGCTTGAAGACTGAAGTCAACCCCAACCTAATCATTTTTCTACCAGTTTATTAATACAAGTTTGTTTTCTAATAGTGATTTCTAAATTTTAGATTATGGTTCATCAACAGGAAATCTACAGAGAACTCAAAATGTACTTGAACATCAGGACCCAGTATTGAGTGTTCTGGAAAGCCTTACAAAATAGATTGACCAAAATAGTAGCCACTGTAATACTCTTAGAATGAGTGTTAATGGTAGCATAGCGCAATGTCTGAGTCAAACTAAGGTGGGTTCAAATCCCAGCTCTAAATTTACAGCTGTGAGAATTGTGACCTTTTGCAAATTGCTAAATTCTTCATGTTTTGGTTTTCTTATCTGCAAAATGTGATGTCTATTGTAAACTCGTGAAATTGGGAGCTTTAAGTAAAATAATATATGTAATGAGTGTCTGTCAGATAGCTAACACACAATATGCATTGGTTATTATTGTTATCTTTTTCCTTGCTAAAATAGTGTATAAGCAAGTATGTGTGCCTGCAAAGCCTTATAAAAAGTATGCCTGGTGCTATGACACAGACCACATGTAAGATTATTTTGTAGAAGTATTGATTGGAGAAGGAAATATATGTTATAGCAGAAGGGAAAAAGAATAAAAGTTAGTTTATAGAAACAGAAATTAAATTAGCAAATTCAGGAAAAAGTTTAAAAATTATGCAGATCTTGGGATGGAGTGGGGAGAGAAAGATGGAAAAAGATCCGCAGGCAGTCCTTGAGAAGGGTGTGAAACCAAAGAGAGGAAATAGAGCAATGATTATTACTTGCCTTTTTAAAAGTCAGATTAAAGGAAGGAAAGGGCACCAGGGGAATATGAAGGAGAAAGGAATGCTCACACAAAGCTGCTCTGTGCATATGCCAATGCTGGTTTCACTGCCTCTAGCAGCCCCACCTACGGCACTCACATTAGAATAATAAAATCCAGAAGGAAATGAAATGCATTTATGGGTGGTGTCTTCACAAACTGTCTGGGGAGAACTCTTGGGAAAAAATATGTTTCAGATAAAGAATGATGTCATGAAAAGGAAGAATATGACAAATTTATAAAAGGTCAACATGAGGCTGCTTGTGAAAGAGAGGATTTGGGTTTGCTGATCTCTAGCTTATTCCAGTTGCTTTGGTTGGCATCAGTGTTAAGCAATAAATATCAGAGGTATATTTCCATACTCTCTCAATCAACCCACTTGCCAGCATTGCTGCCTGGAAGAAAATGCAGACACCAGAAACCCATAACTAGCGGAAGGCAGATGCTCACCCTTGGATGCTTGCCTGCCCCCACTCCCAAACCTTCCCTCTACCACTAACCCCCTATCCCCTGACCAGGGTTGAGCATGTCAGGGGAATGGTTCAAAGAGGAACAACAAAGTCTACTTACAGTAATCTGAAGAAATAGGAAAGCCTGAAAAGAAAATCAAGATGATAATATATCCATCCGCTTTCTCAAACAAGGACACAAAAAAATTCACATGATACATGTGGCTAACTAACTTTGAGAATAATTTAATTTTGAGCATTATCTAACTCTTCAAATAAGTGTAGATGTTATTTAATTATTATATATATATTTAAAAATAAAACAGAGGACCCAAGAAACTTTCCCATTGCAATAGGACCTCCTCTTCTTCAACCAAGCTCCATTATTCTTTCTCTCTCTTATACAACTTCATATTCCTAGATATATATGTGATTTCATCTACCTCGTCATTAGAAAAGTTTAAGAATCACCAGATTTTATTTCCTTCACGTCACAAAGACAAATACCCTTAGATGAATGCGTTGGTATAGAACCAGCACTTTCTCACTTCCCACACAGTATTTCAATAAACAGCTAAAAAGCCTCCCTCTACCCTGTGGTTCTTCAGCTCTGCATCTGTCACTGCCTTTGTGTTACTACATTTGTAAATTTCCCTCTTTTGAAAGTCACAATCTGTCCCTCACCAACCAGACCACCCAATAGCTTTCCCGGTGAGAATATATATATTTTTCTATTTTGGTTTCCTGATTAGACACAGGAAAATGTAATACCACTTGCCTGTTTCCCTCATCATTGAAATGGAAAATTGCTAGTCTCCTTTATGCACCAGGACTTGCTGCCCTGCTTGGACCCCACTGCTCTGCTGTGAAGAGTGTGTTTCCTTTTTGCTTAATGATTTCCTAGGATTTGGCTTCAGAGAAAACACCCCATCAACTACGGTCCATTTTGTAAGCATGGAGTCATTTAGGATTTTTCTACAAGTATAGTAGTAAAGGCAGTCTTACCTTTTTACTAAACATTTACATTATATTAATTTAGAGCTACCTGGTGTTAAAAAGCATGAGCTAAATAATTATTACTTAAAACAATACAAATGCATATTCAAAGTTTCCATGGATATTCATAAGATTTTCATCCCACCATTACAAGCAATTGTTTCTGTATTCCTTAACACACGCATTCAATGTTGTGAGTAAGGAAGTATCTCTTCCTCATTGAAAATAGAAGAGGTAAAGAGGTAAGGCACAACAAGATGAAGTGATTGGGACAGGAGCAGGCCAGCACTCAATTGAGAAAGCCCCTTAAGGAAGGAGTTTGGCATTAATTAGGACTGAGTCAATGAAGAAAACAAATTTCATCCTGTTGGCTCTTAGCAGATTTTAGAGAGGCAGTGAAGGAAGCAAAGATGGAGCAAGAAATGGGATCAAGGGATGGAGGCTCAAATGTCAGGCAATGGGTATGGACAGTCAGATGGACAAGCATCACAGCTCCCACTTCATGAGACTGTGTTAGTTGAACTGCACAATGCATGGAGCTAAGAATGACCTTTAAACATTAGCTATCATTGTTCTTTTTCAATCAGACAAAACAAAGACCAAAATGAGGACTAAACAAAGAATCAAAGGTAGGTCTAGAGCTGGCTCTAGATACAAAGAGAAAATTAGCAATCTCTCTCCTTTTTTAAAAATAATGAAATGCATAGATCATAAATTGTACAAAAATTGATTTGTTTTGATAAATGGATACAACAATGTAACCACTACCTGCATCAGGAATATAAAATATTTATATCACCACAAAAAGTTCACAGGCTTCCTTCTAGTCAATTCCCTCCCTGCCACCCCAAGCTAACTGTTGTTTTGATTTCTGTTGCTGCATCTTAGTTTTGTCACTTCTTTTGAACTTCATATAAGTGGAAAATACCATATGTAGTATTTTCATATCGTACTGACTTTTTCACTTAACATATTTTTGAGATGTTGTTGCCATATTGCTATACATTCACTATTTTTTATTGTTGAATGGAATTCCATGATATGAATGTATGATGATTGGCTTATTCACCCTCTGAATGGATATTTGAGTTGTCTAGTTTATACTATTATGACTAAAATGGCTCTAAACATTCTGTACAATTATTTTTTGTGGGTATATGGTGTCCTTTATCTTAAGTAAATACCTGAGATTGAAATGGCTGGGTTTTAAGCTCAATATATGTTTAACTTCAAAGGTACTGAGCCAGCAGTATTCCAAAGTGGTTGCACGATATTATCCTCCTTGCAGCTTTGTAAGAGCATTCAAGCCATGTTATATCCTTCCCAACATTTTTAATGATCAACTTTTTTAATTTTAGCCATCCTAGTGGGCATAAAATGGCATGTCATTTGCATCTCTTGTCAATTAATGACGTTGGGTATCTTATCATGTGTACATTGGTCATTGTTATTGCTTCTTTTGTAAACTGACCAAGTCTCTCACATGTTTTAATTTGCTTTTTCTTCCTCTTTATTTATAAGAGTTCTTTATATATTTGGGATATATATAGGTCCTTTGGTAGATATAGGAGTTAAGAGTATTTCTCCAAGTTGATGGCTTGCCTTTTAACTTTCTTAATGTATTTTAATAAGCAAATATTTTAAAATTTGATGAAATTTATTTAATCAATTCTTAATTTCATGGTTTAAGCTATTTAAAAAAACTTTGCCTAATTTAATATCTTGAAGATAATTGTCTATTTTTTTTTTTGCCTAAATAATTTTGAAGTTTATTTCTCACTCACATAACAATCTGGAATGTAAGAAACCCTAGCTGCCTATGTTTTTTTTGCTAGAAGAATTAGACTTTAGATTTGCTTTTAAGTCCTTATCCAATTTGAATCAATTAGGGCAGGATTTGTGAGGTAGGAGTCAAGTTTCATATTTTTTCATACATTTATTTAGTGGTTCCAGCATCATTGGCAGTAAAGACTTTCCCTTCCTCATAGAAATGTATTGATATCTTTGTTGAAAATCAGTTGACCATGTAATTATGGGCCTAGTTCTGGACGATCTACTCCATACATTGATGTATTTGTCCATCTTTATTCCAATACCATGTTGGCTTATGATAGCTTGATAGTAAATGATAATATCAGGTATTTTGAGACCTCCAACTTTGTTCTTTTTCAAGTTTGTTTTGGCTATTCTCAGTTCATTACATTTCCATATAAATGTTAGAATCAGCTTGTCCAGTTTTGTAAAGAAATCTGCTATTATTTTCATCAGGATTGCACTGAATTTAAGTCTCTCCATTTATTCACGGCATCTTTAATTTCTCTCAGTAAACTTTTGTAGCTTTCAGTATGAAGAGATCTTGTCTATCTTTTGTTGCATTTATTCCTAAGATTTTTATGTTTATTGATTTTATAGTAAATAGAATATTTTCATTTTATTTTAAAACTGTTCGCATAGAGAAATAAAATTCATATTATTGAGTTTATAATTTGAGAAACTGCTAAACACATTTTTAAGTTATGTGTACACTGCTGCTATTGTGGGGTTTGCTTTTTCTTTGTTTAGAAGATGTCTTGAGAGGATTTTCTATATAGTCAATCTAGAATAAATTCAGGGGCGGGCCATGGTGGCCCCGCAGGCAAGAATGCTCATCTGCCATGCCAGAGGACCCGGGTTCGATTCCCGGTGCCTGCCCATGTAAAATAAATAAATAAATAAATAATAGAATAAATTCAGTTTTATTACATTCTTTCAAACCTGTATACCATTTTTTTTCTCTACTTATTGCACTGGGTACATCTTCCAGTAAAATATTGAATGGAAGAGGTGAGAACAAATCCACTTACTCCAGGTCTTACTGGGAAATATTTCAGGCTTTCATCATTAAGTACAATATTAGCTGTAGCTTTTTGTAGATGCCCTTATTCAAACTGAGGACGTTCCCTTCTATTCCTAGTTCATGAATCGTTATTGAACTTGGTCAAATGATTTTCTGCACATTTTGAGATACTCAAATAATTTTCTCTCTTAATTGGTGAAGTTGTGAATTACACTGGTTGATTTTAAAATATTAAGCTCTTTTGGTTTGCTAATGCTAACAGACTGCAATGTTTACCAAAAATGGGTTGACTTTTTCAAAGGGAATTTATTAGGTTATGAATATACAGTTCTAAGGCCATAAAATTGTTCAAACTAAGGCATCGACAAGAGGATACCTTCACTGAAAAAAGGATGATGGCATCCAGGATTCCTATGTCCATAGGAAATCACGTGGCAATACATGCTGACCCTTTTCTTAGTTCCAAAATGGCTCCCTCAGCTTCTGTGCGTCCTTCTGGCTTCTCCTGGGGCATTTTCTTTCTGAGCTCTCTCTCTCTTCCTGAGAGAGGATTAAGGATTAAGACTCACCTTGAATTGAGTGGATCATATCTCCATGGAAACAAGGTAATCAAAAATCCCACCCAACAATAGCTCTGCACCCATGAGAATGGGTTAGAAGAAAATAGCTTTTCTAGAGTATATAACAGTTTCAAACCAGCACATTCCATCCCCTGGACCCCAAAGACATTCCTGGGATGAACCACACTGGTTATCATGTATGATCTTTTTTTTTATGTGGCTGGATTCAATTTGCTATATTTTGCTAAGGACTGTTGTGTAGTTTTCATGATGGATAATGGTCTGTAATTCTCCTCTATCATCATTATCAGGATTTGGTTTCAAGGTTAGGCTGGCCTCATAAAATGAGTTATGAAGCATCCCCTCCTCAATTTTCTGAAAGAGTTTGGTAAATTAAGTTAGGTATTATTTCTTCCTTAAACATTTGTTAGAATTACCAGCGAAAGCATCTGGGCCTGTACTTTACTTTATGGGAAGATTTTTAAATATAAATTCTATTCTATTTAGAACGTCTCTATTTTTCTCTTATGTCGATCTTGGTAAATTATGCTTTCAAGGAATTTATCCATTTCAACTAAAATTTCAAATGTATCAGCATAACATTGTTTATAATGTTTTCTTCCTTTCCTTTTAACATCTATACTGTCTATAGTGACCTGCCCTCTTTCATTACTGGCATTGATGATTTTTTTTCTTTCTTTAATAGATATATCTGGGGGTTATTAACTTTTTAATCTTTTGAAAAACTAACCTTTTATTTTACTTTCTCTACTATTTTTCCATTTTCTATTTTTATCAATTTCTCCTTTCTTTCCTCGAACTGCGGATTTAATTTGTTCTTCAGTGTGTATTATTCAAGAGGAAAGTTAAAGTATTAATTTTAAAACCCCTTCTTTCTTTTTAAAAAATTTTTATTCTGTTACCATATATATAATCTAACATTTCCCCTTTTACTCACATCAGATATATACTACATTCACAATGTTGTGCTACCATCATCTTTCTGATATAATTCTTGCAAACCATACTTTTCCCTTAAAAACTTATCTTCATCCAAAATTATTATATATAGTATTTTTATTGTCTGGTCAAAATATTTTCTACTTACTTTGTGATTTATACTTTGACCAATATTTTATTTAGAAGTGATCTTCACCCAATCATTTGGGACTCTTCTAGATATCTAATTGCTATTGAATACTAATTTAATTTCTCTGTCAGATAACATATTTTATAAGATTTCAATATTTAAAAATTTATGGAGGCTTTTTGGGTGGTGCAATGGTAGCTCAGTGGCAAAATTCTCGGCTACCATGCCAGAGACCCATCGATTCCTGGAGCCTGCCAAAAAAAAAAAAAAAAATTATGGAGGCTTTTTTTTATTACCTAACACACAATCTCTCTTTTAACCATTCAATATGCTACTAAAAAGAATGCAGGTTTTATATTGTTGGATGTGATGTTCTGTAAATATCAAGCAGGTCAAGTTGGTTCACAGTGTTGTTCATATCTTCGATATTTTTACTAATTCTTTTTGTCGATTTCTTCTATCCCTTACTCAAAGTGAGGCATTAAAATTTCCAGCTATGATTGTGAATTTTTTTTCTTTCTTTAGTTCTGTTAAAATTTTTCTTTATGTCATTTTGAGGCTGTACAAAATGGATACATATTTAGGATTTGCATATGTTCCTGATGAATTGGACCATTTATTATGAAATGTCTCTATTTCTGGTAATACTTCTTGTCTTGAAATCTGCCTTCCCTGATATATTTCAAGAACCACTTCCATTTTCTTACACTTAATGTGACATAGCATTTTTTATACCATACTTTTAATTTAACCTGTGTTAAATTCTGTGATTTTATTTTCAAAGTGTTTCTCTTGTAGAAAGCACACAGGCAAAGAGTTAGATTTTGTTTTTATCCAGTCTTGCAGTGTCTGGCTTTTAATCTAACTAGTTTTGTCAGTTGTTTTCCTACCTTCTTTGGGGTTAATGGAATATTTTTTTTTAATTCCATTTTATTCTTACCTATTAGCTTTTTAGCTCTATTTCTTTGTATTATTTTTAATGGTTGCTCTAGGGAATACAACGTGTGTCCTTAATTTACCATAGTCTACCCAGTTATCATTACACCACATCATGTAAAATTTAAGAAACTTAAAACATCATTCTTCCTTCTCCCACCCATGACTTTTCTGCTATTGTTATCATGAATAAGATATAAACTGCACAATAAAATGTAATGAGTTTTGCTGTATATAGTAAACAAAAAAGAAAAAACTCTTTATTTTTGCGCATATTTACCATTTAATGGTACTCTTTATTCCTTCCTGTAAAACAGTTGCATCTTTTGTCCCTTCCCATCAGCATGAAGAAATCCCTTTAGCATTTCTTGTAGTGCAGATGTGCTGGCAATGCATTTTCTTGGTTGTCATATTTCAGAAAATATCTTAATTTCAGTCTTTTTTGATAGATACTTTCACTGAACAAAGAATTCTGAACTGACATTTTTAAGCACATTAAAAATGCCAGTCCAGGGCGGTGCTCTGGTGGCTCAGTGGCAGAATTCTTACTTGCTGTGCCAGGAAACCATCCAGAGAATGCCCATGCCAAAAAAAAAGCCAGTCCATTAACTTCTGGCCTCTATTGTTTCTGATGAGAAGTCAATCATATTGTTGTTTACCCATTTGTAATGTATCTTTGTTTCTTTTTTAGCCTTTAAGGGCTTTTTAATTTATCTTTGATTTTAGGAATATGCCATATATGCTTATATGTGGTTTCCTTTGTATTTATTTTGCATGGAGTTTGCTAAAATTCTTGGATTTTCAAGTTGATAGTTTTCACCAAACTTGTGAAATTGTTGGCTAAAACTGTAACTTAAGCTTTTTTCTTGTGTTCTGCCTTAACAATAACCTAACAAAGGAGCCCCTGTGGGGGAAAAGCCTCTGCTTTCCTCCTATGGCTAAAATATAAATAAATGAGGCTGTTAACATTGCTTCATAAGTCAGAGGGGCTTTGTTTTCTTTTTTCAATTTCTTTTCTCTCTCTTTTACAGATTAGATCATTTCTAATGATGTCTTCAAGTGCATTTCTCCTTTCTTCATCTCTCTCTAATTTACAATTATTTTTTATTTCAGGTATTGTATTTTTCCACCTTAGAATTTCAGTTTGAATCATATAAGGAATATGTATACATTCCTCAAGGTGAGTTTCCCTGTCCAGTCATTATTACCCCATTTCTCTTGAAGTCTTTAAAAATATTTCAAATGCAACTTGAAAGTCCCTTCCTACTAACTCCAAATTTTGGGTCATCTTTGAGTCTCTTCCTGTTGACTACTTTTTGATTCTTGACAACACATATATATGTTTTCATGTGTCTTGTAATTTTGCTATATATTGGATATTTCAGATAAAACATTGCACTTCTTTTTCCTCCTGAAAATGTTGACATTTACTCACGCAAATAGCTAGATTAAATGATCATCTTGAACTTGGTGAGGCTTTGTTTATCAAGGTCCTCTGATTTGATGAGATTAAACTCCAAACACTTACTCCTCTGCAGCACTTAGCAGATGAAATCTCTTAAAATACCTCTCCACTCTCCAGCTATGGTTTTCTACTGGATTCCTTGAAGTCACCCCAAATCATTCTGCAGAGTTCTGACAAGAATTACATTCAGATTTGGGGGCTCCAATCATTCCAGGATTTTCCTCTTCAAGTTACAATCTCTAGGGCACTTCTAAACTGTGCTCTCTGACAAGACAAGCCAAAAAAAAAAAAAAAAATGCAATGTCCTACTTGAAACTCTAACCTCCCTAGAGGACACACAGTGAATTAGATGCCCTCAGGAGAAAGAGTCTCATAAATATGGACTTTATACAACGTGCTCCCTTTCTTTTACTGATTGAAACCCTTCCAGTTTCTTCCTGCTTATGGTTGTCCTCCATGCTTTCAAGTAGTTTTGTGTGTGTGTGTGTGTGTGTGTGTGTCTGTGTGTGTATGTGCATGTTTTATTATTTTGCTCAGAGTTTATAATTGTTATCTGCAGGAGAGTTAGCTTGATGATCTATTTCCCCATTATTGACCACAATTTCCTTTTTAATATCTTTGTTTTATAACAGTGAATTGCTAAAACAAATAGTGCTGCATTTCCTTGGTCTAACATATAGTAAAACCTTTATATTTCTCATAAAAGCTTAGAGTAGGTGAGATCAAGGAATACTGGTGAGGAACATATTATGACTTTCAAAATAAGGAGATTTACAAATGTAGTAACACAGGTTGGGCATAGTTTGTTCTGATGGCTTGTTTTTCAAACAAGATTATTTGACCATCAACATGTTCAAATATCTTTTCCTGCCAAGCCAACATTATCAAACAAATAGATTAAGAAGGTGAAAGAGCACTCAGGGGTATTCTAAGGCAAACTGAATAACCCTCCTACACAAGAAAACTGTTAAACAAATGAAAATCATCTCTCAGGGAAATAGTGCTAGTACCCAGCATCAATTTAGTTCCCTCTGCTGGAAAATAATTGCATTTCTTTCTCTTTAAGGTATTCAAATTCATGCTCCCACTGCTACCTTAGGCAGTATTTTCTTCTTGCTAGAGCTGAGGCTGAAGCAGCACAGAGACTGAAAAGATAAAGAAAACAAGGGTTTTTTACTTAAGAGCAGAGGGCCCCAGGTTAATTAATCTTTCAGGGGGTTGTAAGAAGTTGAGTCATAAGGTATAACCATCATCTGTGAGTTATCATTCATTGGTGCAAATAGGGTAGAAGGGAGAAACATGGGGACAAAATATCCACATTCTGCTTAAGACTAAGATATCATTTGAAATAGGAATAGCTAAACAAATTTTGGTAGATATACAGAGCATGAATAAGAGACTTTTTATGGGGAAATCTAATATCTAAAATAGAGACAGTACAATGAAAGATACTTATCTCAAAGGCATTTGCATTTTCAATAGTGGAGATAACATTGTTTCAGATCTCATGGTTTTGAAACCCAGATCCATCAATGTTTACTCATGTGACTTGGGAAAAGTTGCTTTATTTCCCTGTGTTTCATTGAAACTTCTGGGAACAGCTATGTCATGACTTAGCACCAGACCCCAGGTCCCAGACGTCTCAATTCACTAAGAGATGCCTGAATCTCCCCACACAACTTGGCTTTTTCAATTCCACCCCGGCCATTTCAGACTCTACTTACCCTACATGTACATCACATTATTTCTTGCTCTCCAACTTTAGCCTTTATTCGCTCCTAAATTAAACTCAAGTACAGGCATACCTCAGAGATATTGTGGGTTTGATTCCAGACCACCACAATAAAGCAAATATTGTAATAAAGTGAGTCACATAATTTTTAAAAATTTCCCAGTGCGTGTACTATACTGTAGTCTAGTAAGTATACAATAGCATTATGTCTAAAAAAACAATGCACATACATTAATTAAAAAAAAACTTTATTGCTAAAAAATGCTAATCATCATCTGAGACTTGAGCAAGTTGTGATCTTTCACTAGTGGACAGTCTTGCCTGGATGTTGATGGCTGCTGACCAATCAGGATGGTGGCTGCTGAAGGTTGAGGTGACTGTGGAAATTTCTTATGATAACAAAACAATGAAGTTTGCAACATTATTGACTCTTCCTTTCACAGAAGATTTCTCTGTGTCATGTGATGCTGTTTGACAGCATTTTACAAACAGAACTTCTTTCAAAACTAGAGTCAAGACTCTCAAATCCTGTTCCTGCTCTATCATCTGAGTTTAGGTGCTATTCTAAATCCTTTGTTGTCATTTCAACAATGCACACAGCATCCTTACCAGGAATAGATTCCATCCCAAGAAACCACTTTCTTTTCATATCTCTAAGAAGCAACTCCTCATCTATTAAAGTTTTATCATGAGATGGCAGCAATTCAATCACAGCTTCAGGCTCCACATCTAATTTTAGCTATCTTGCTATTTCTACCACACCTGCAATTACTCCCTTCATGGAACTCTGAACCCCTCAGAGTCATCCCTGAGGGTTGGAATCAACTGCTTCCAAACCCCTATGAATGTTGATATTTTGACCTCCTCCCATGAATCACAAATGCTCTTAATGGCATCTAGAATGGTGGATCCTTTCCTGAAGGTTTTCAGTTGACTTGGCCCAAAATCATAAGAGGAGTCATTATCTATAGCAGCTATAGTTTTACAAAACGTAGTTCTTAAATAATAAGACTTGAAAGTTGAAATCATGGGCTGCAGAACGAATGTTGTATTAGCAGGCCTGAAAATAGTCTCATTGTACATCTCTGTCAGATCACTAGGGTGCCCAGGTACGGTATCAATGAGCAGTAATAATTTGAAAGGAATCTTTTATATTGAGCAGCAGGTTCTCAACAGAGCTTAAAATATTAAATATTTACATAAGATATTCAGTAAAACATGCTATAAACAGATATGCTTTCCTCCAGGCTTTTTTGTTCCATTTATAAAGCACAAACAGGGTAGATTCAGTGTAATCCTTCAGGGGCCTAGGAGTTTTGGAAAGGCTAAAATGAGCACCTTATGAAAGAGTCAACCTGTCCTTTACAGCATTGAAGCTAGACATTGACTTCTCCTCTCTAGCCATGAAAGTCCTACATGACCTCTTCTTCCAATAAAAGGCTGTTTCATCTACACTGAAAATCTGTTGTTTAGTGTAGCTACCTTCATCATTTATCTTTGCTAATTCTTCTACTTAACTTGCTGCTTCACTGTGTATTTTTATGTTATGGAGATGGCTTCTTTCCTTACACCTCATGAACCAACCTCTGCTAGATTAAAACTTTTCTTCTGCAGCTTCCTCACTTCTCTCAGCCTTCATAGAATTGAAAAGTTAGAGTGTTGCTCTGGAATAGGCTTTGGCTTTAGGAAATGTTGTGATTGGTTTGCTCTTTATCCAGAGCACTAAAACTTTCTCCATATCGGCAGTAAGGCTATTTTGTTTTCTTATCATTCATGTGTTCACTGCAGTTGTACTTTCAATTTACCTCAAGAACTTTTCCTTTACATTCACAACTTGGCTAACTGGTGCAAGAGGCCTAGCTTTCAACCCATCTCAGCTTCTAACATGCCTTTCTCATTAAGCATAATCATTTATAACTTTGATTTAAGGTAAGAGATATGAGACTCTTTCTTTCACTTGAAAACTCAGAGACCACTGTAGAGCTAGTAATTGGCCTAATTTCAATACTTTTGTGTCTCAGGGAACAGGGAAGCCTAAGGAAAGGGAGAAAAACAGGCAAATGGCCTGTTGGTGGGGCAGTTGGAATATACACAGCATTCATCAATTAAGTTCCCCACCTTATTTTGTATGGACATGGTTCATGGCATCCCAAAACAATTGCAATAGTGACATAAAAGATCAGTGGTCACAGAGCACCATAACTGTTCAAGATTGCTAATGCTGCTGGAATGCAATAGACCAGACATGGGTCAGCTTTTATAAAGGGAATTTATTAAATTATAAATTTACAGTTCTAAGGCCTTAAAAATGTCCAAACTAAGGCAAACAGAATAAGATACCTTGACTCCAAAGAAAGGCCAATGTCTGTCACATGGGAAGACACATGGCTGGCATCTGCTGATCCTTATTCCTGATTCCTTTGTTTCCAGCTTCTGATTCTAGTGGTTTTCTCTCCAAGTATCTGTGGGTCTTCACTTAGCATCTCCAGGTCAAAACTCTGGGTTTCATCTCTTAGCTTAATATCCCTGGGGGCCAGAGATTTCCTCTCTTTAGGTTCTGGCTATTTCTGTGAGTCCTTGCTTTGTAACCTAGCTATTTCTGTCTCAATTTCCAAACGTCCATGTCTATGTTGGTTTTAAACTCTTTCTCTCTCCATGAGCTCCCTTAATGATTCCAGTAAACTAATTAAGGCCCACCTTGATCGGGCAGAGTCACATCTCCATCTAATCAACAGGTCACACTCACAATTGAGTGTGTCTCATTTCCATGGAAACCACCTAATCAAGAAGGCCTATCCTACAATATTAGATCAGGATTAAAAGAATATGACTGCCCCCACAAGACTGGATTAGGATTAAAAGAACATGGCTTCTCTGGGGTATATGACAGTTTCAGACCAGCACAATAACAGATAAAATAACAATGGAAATTTTGAAATACTGCAAGAATTACCAAATGTAACAGAGAGTCTCAAAGTGAGCACCTACTGTTGGAAAAATGGCACCAATAGACTTGCTCAATACACCATAGCCACAAATCTTCAATTTGTAAAAACACAATATCTGGGAAGTGCAATAAAGCAAAGTACAATACAATGAAGTTTGTCTGTATTTCCAATTCCTTTTAAAAAGGAATTTTTAGATCAACTTTCAAACCAGTCTATATACCTTCATTCCAAAGGCTGCTCTCAGAAAATCATTTATCCAGTTAAAACTCCCTATATTCCAACAGATGTTTCATTGTAAATAACCATATACTACAGCTATAAGCACTTTAACAGCACTGTATCTAAACATCTCCATATTCCTACTTTGCTAAAGGCAATATCAAAAATGGCACTAAAAACACAAATAAAGGAAAGTAAATGCAGAAGTCTCTTTCAAAAGCTTACAAAACCTGTTCAGAAGAGTAGGCACTTTTAATTAGAAATGCTACAAGATGCAGGGACTGCAAAATGTGATTCCTTAAAACATAATACAATGTGCTGATTCACAGGCAGGAGAAATAAAACCCCAAATCTGCCTATCTGCAATAGCAATTCTGGCCCTTCCAATGCCATTTGTGAAATACCAGCCTTAATGTGAACCTTTACAGCCAAACTTGGACTCTTCCGGAGGAAAGATGAGCATATGTTTTTTTTCAGTTTGTTAGATAACTTAACTGAGCTATTCTCATTTGGAGGCAAACATAGTGTATCCCATCCCTGAGAGCTCTTCATGTCCTTCTAGGCTTAGAGGTATTCATAGAGGTTGTTCTGCTTTGCTCACAATCCTTCAGGGCTATAACAGATAATTTCAAATGTTTAAAACACCATCATGAAAAATATATGGGTTGGGTTTATTTTTTACAAGAGAAAAATGAAGATGTAGTCAACTATTATCAAGTAAAATCAAGGAAAGTATTTTTTCCCTCAAGCCTAGGTTAAATTGCTTATGTCTCCACACTGCACAAGAGGTTGTTTCAAACACAGATACATTGAGTCACTGCGTCTCTGATGTCAGGCTAATATGCTGCAAGTTCAGCTTTCACAAAGTAGATCATCCTCAGGTACTACTGGCATAAACAGGTATCTCCAGCTGTTTGTCAAGTTGCACAATTTCCATCCCAGCCATCACACCAAAAATGCAAAGGGCCACTCTGCACCTATGAGCTAAAACACTGTAAATAGTAAAATGGAGTATTTGAACATTTCCAATAAAAACAAAATCAATTTCCTCTGGGGAAGGCATTGTCTCTGCTTCTAAGGATCCTGAGACAAGTATTGGGCATTTCAAAATAACTTCAATTATTGCTAAAGTTGGTTTTTGAGTATTCCTTGATTCAATCAAAATAGCAAGACAAGATTCTTATCCTAAATGACTCCCCTTCCTCTGCCATATAAACCCACTGAATGCAAGAACATCAATGTTTTCATTCACACTTTAATATGATAAAAAATTAATTAATTTAAAAAAATCAAATACACAAATGTCTATTAAGAAATAAATAAGAAACTACATTAGGCACTATATATAAGATAGGGAAAATATCGTCTTTTCTCTTACGGGCTGATTGAAATTTTACCAATTCCAGAATCTAATCCATATTCAAAAGATGAGAATATGTCATACTTATGAAAAATACATTGCCAGCTCTAGGTACAATTCTCTAGAATTTTTCCCATCAACAATGAAGAAAATGATCTTTATTCAGCAAAGGCAATAACACCTAACTGGATGCCCAAACTATCAAAATGTTTATTGGAAGTTAAATAAAAATTTATTTTTAAAAATCTACCTCATTACATCGTATTTTTGATTCATGTAACTCATTTATCTACCTCCTGCAATTCCCAACATTGATATTTGGGATTTATGGGATTTATGGGATTTTCTGGTCTGCCTTCAGTCTGCAATTATGTGGGATCAGTATTTCTCATTTCCAAACCCCAAATTCAACAGAGCACTTGGGATTTCATTGATGCTGTGGAAAGAATGTGATATCTGAAGTGAGAATTTGGGATTCTTATCCCAAAGCTGCTGATACAGCTGTGACAATGTGACCAGGGACAAGTCACCTAACTTCCCTGAACCATTGTTTTCTCTGCAAATGGAATAAGTTGTGCAATTGCCCCAGCATACAATACATGATAACTACTGAGAACAGAAAACTGTCCATCTTAGTTGAGGATTCGCCAGTGTCTTGGAGTGATCATTCTCAAAATCATATTAGTGTTTCAGAGGAATAGCTCACCTTCCTCATTCTACAGATGAGGGCATTGAGATATACAGAAGGGTAGTCACTTGCCCAAGCCCACACACTTAGTGGCACACCTTGGACCAGGTCTTGACACTTAGTCTATTCCTTTTTGTACAGAATGGTAGATATTCAATAGAAACTATAGAAAAGTATACTGAATCTATAACCATCTTAAGAGACCTGCAAAGTATGGGTTTTCCTATCCTTAACACATCTCTAATGAGAGTTTCTAGAGCTCTTGATTTAGGCAGGAAAAAATAGGTACTAATTATGAGGCCTCCAGTATAACAAAAGAATATAATAAAAGAAGGGATATTTAACTTCATAAGCTTGTTTTATCATCACTTAGCTATTCTTCAGACAAAAATATGGATAATTGAATATTCCAGGAAACTGGATCCTGGTTAATCTAGGTTTTATTATTTCTAAACCATTTCATTACAAACCTTTATTGACATAATTGTTTTAAAGCCTATTGTTCTCTAAATTGAGCTGACCCCAAAATGAAGAACCCTTTGAATTGAATCTGAAAGCTATATTAAGATGGCATTTTAGTTTCCTGTGTTTGTGAGCCGGTGTCTTGTCCTATATTTTTATTTTTAAAAATCCAATTTGAGCTATTTGCCTCATGTCCTCATCCCAAACTCCATAAAGAAAAAGTGAGTGAAAGAAAATCTTTTTCCATACAAAATCTTACATATAATGATGCCAACAGGCCTTTCATTTTACTGGTTGCCTGGCTGACTAGCATATTGGAAATAAGTGAAGATGGGAAAATAACAAGGAACTAGTTTCTGCTGAGGAGAACAAATTCTACAGTTATGAAGTTGTAAGGAAAAGCACAATGAAAAATAATCATAGTATCACAGAAGAAAGCAATTCTCAGCAGAAAAGCAGAAACAAAGAAGTGAAAATCTTAGGAAACACTCAAAATAGACAGTAATAACAATGGCATTTCAATATTTCAAATTGCAAGGTGAGCTGAATGATGTAGGGACTGTCTTGAGAACTCCTGAGATTAGTTTTTTGATGTGTTTATTTGCATTTCCTCTATTTTTATTCTTTGAGCAATTATCCCATCTATTCAACATCTTACCTTTATGTCACAGCCATAGGGAAAGACACAAGATCTTCATTAATTAAGACGCCAATTGTAGTTCTAACATGAAGGATAATCACTAGTTAGCCTAAGATGGGAACTTGTGACTTGAAATAATTACGTGGCAGGTTCTCTCCTGTGAAGTTAAAGACACCAAAATTCAAAATGATGACCGGCACTAAGCCTTTTAAATGAAGCAGATATTTTTCAAATTCGGAAGGGTAAAAAAAAAATCCCTAACTAATTAATCAACTGCAACAAGTAGCAGTTCTGCCTGAGAGACCACAAATTCCCCAATCAGTTGTTCTTTATAAAACAAAGAGAATAGCATTGTTTATGTTATTATTTACTTATCATTATTTTTAATAAAATATTAATAAATAGTATTAAATATTTATAATTTATTTATTGTTTATGTTATTTCAAAGAGCTAAAGGGACAAATGTAGGTTTAACAGGAATTCTTCCTATATGCACTAAAAGCCAATAGCAATGATATAACAGTAATAGAGAATTTCAGTTAGATAGAATCTGCTTTTAAGGCAACATAAATGATCTTTGATGACATGTTAACAAAGGAACTGAATAGGTGTCAAGAACCATTTTTTCTTTTTTACTGATGAGAAAGCAGAGCAGAGACAGTTCTGCGATTTGGCCAAGATCAAATGTCAGTAAGCAAACAATCTCAAAATCAGAGCCTTTCAAGTTTCAGTTGGCAGCCTCAGCCCAGAAGGTCAATTCTCTGATAGCATGTGGGAAAACAGTAGGAGAGCATGGAGGCTCAAGATCTGGGGGCCTGAGTGTTAGTTTTAGAAGTCTATTATCACAGGACCTTTTATTCTCGGGAGTAATATGATAATCGTTGTCTTAAAACATTATCTAAAAAGCCTAAATGAAAGCTGGTTATTTGCAGGACAAAAAAAAAAAACTAAGTGTGTAGCCCTCAATTATACTTCATATTAGCCTTATGATTGATATATTTCTCTGCTATTAGTGCATATCTGTGCTTTCGACAGATGTTAAGGGAGGCATTTCAAAGTGAGCTTATGAAAGGACTTACATACCTCTTGTAAAGTGATCCACATGCATCGATTCATTCCTCTTTTGTAGATTCTGTGCTCGAAAATCCCATTCAAAGGAATCATTTGTGATTCTGACACTAATAGTAAGACAGGTTCAAGCCTTTACACATGAAGAAAATAGCTATGAGGATTTTGCCTGTATGGTATTGAAGCTATTACAGATTTTCAATTAACCTTTGTGCCTGCTTGGCAAATACCACAATGGTCAGATTCCACTGCCACAGACCATGTCACAGTGTAGACAATACAGCAAAGGATTTAACTGCAACTCGAAAGCAGTTCCTGTTAAGAAAGTATATAAAAATCATCCTAATTATGTACTTGTATAGAAGTAGTGACAAAAATGGAAAAGCTTTCTGTTTCTGACAGGTAAATACCCATTACTATTCTATGAATTAGTGAACATCACTAACACACCAAGCATGATATAATTACTAAATTATACTTCAACCCAAGTGTAAGTAGAATATTGTACTTCGGTATGGTATAAATCACATGAAGGAGACATAATCCATCTCTCTCCAGAGCTCAAAGGAATGACAACACGTTTACATGCAACAACAGACATGCAGCTATACAATACACAAATAAACTTCACCTGGAAGGATACCCAATATAATTTTCATTATTTTAAAGTAAGTTATCTGTGTCCTGAATATGCTGATCACTAAATTCATGCATAAGGAGAAAAATGACTCTCTCTGTAAAATGTTGTTACCTCTTAAATGAACTCTTTCTCAATGTCAAAAAGGTCAAGGTGAACTATGGAGAAAACCCAAAGAACTTGATATTTACTCGTTTTACCTTATCAGCCTGCCAGTGAAGGGCATTCTGGAAGTCATCTTCTCACACTTGATTACTTTTAAGGCTTCTGATGCAACCAACTGAGTCACTGGACTCAAGGGCTCTTTTAGTCAGATAAAAGGCCCTCCTTCAGACACTAGAAAAGGGCATGACTTCGAATCATCATTTATTTCCTAAATAGCCTATCTTATTCAAAAGATGGCTCAATTTAAACACCAAATCAACAGCTTTAGTAATCATTGGTTAATGTGGGCTATTTACATATAAAATTCCAGCACTTCCAAACAAGAAGTTACTATGCGGGGAAAAGAATGAGAAACATCATCTATCTTGACTAAATCAAGTTCATTCCCAAAGCAAAAAATCTAATAAGAATGGAATGTTTTTTTTTTTGAGATACATTTAGAAAGGTTCATGATAGGAAACAGTTCAAGCAGAGCTGCAAAAATCTCATGAAATTATAAAATGAGACAATTCCAGATATGAAAGATTGGAATCTTTATGGTTGGCATGTGAGTTCCAAGAAGCCCTCTAATAATCCACTGGAAATAGTTACTGTTGACCCTTGGAGAAGGCAGGCGAGAAAGCTAAAGATGAGTTTGGCCAGAACAGATGCTAAACTAGAACTGCAGCTTTGATCAGGAGATAATTGACCCGCAATGTCCTTTATTTTCACAGAAAGCCAAAAAGGGATGGGGGCCATGGCTGGCAACATTTTTACTTTTTTCCTCCTACCCCCATGTAGAGAATGGCTCCTTTCAAATAAAGTATATTTCACCACACATTTGCACAGTAGGGTGCGTAAACTGTTGGATGGGCAGGTACATAGGGCATTTTCTACTTCTCTCATTCCCAAATTTCCTCTTACCTCACTGATGGTTCCTTCTCCATCTTCTTTACAGGATTCTTTTCTCCTAACACCTTAAAATTTTGCAATGCTCCAGCATTCATTCCTCGGTGTTCCTTCTCTATCTATACTCACCTCCTTTGTGATTTTATCCAGTTTTATGCTTTTACCTAGCCACCATCTATATGGCAATGACACCCAAATTTATATCCCTAATCCCTACCTCAATATCTGCCTACGTAACTACTCCCTTTGGATACCTAAGGGTCATATCAAATTTAACTTTCCCAAAACTAAATCATTGATCTTCACCACCCCCCCACCCAAAAAATATCTGCTTCTGCCTGCCACCTTCCCTCTCACTCAGTTGACAGCAATTCTTTCCCATTGTTCAGGTTAAAAACCTTGGGGTCTTCCTTGATATTTTCTTTCTCTCTCATACTCATCTAATCTTTCCACAAATTCTGCTGTCTCTTTCTTCAAGACATATCCAGTACCTGACCCTTTTTCACCACCTCCACTGCTTCCACACTGTTCAAGCCACTTTTATCTTATTATATCTCATCTCTTTGAACACTGATCCAGACAGGCAGATACCACACACTTCACAGAAACCCAACGGGCCCTAAATTGTCATACGGATCTACAGATTTCCCTCTTTCCAGAAATGTGTCTAGTCTTTGGAATGGAAAATATAGTTTCCTATTATTCAAATGCATATTCTTCCAATTACGTTGTTTGATTGACTCTTATATAATCTTAACCTTTGACACAGCCTAGAATTTCAAACTTTTTACTGCTTTGGTGCTATAACAACCCTGCCCTGTGGCAATGGATGCTTTAAAAATTTTAAGTACAGGAAGACCAACAAGTTGAAAAATAACTGGTGGGAATGAAAAAGACACAGAGTGAAATCCTCTCTTCATATTCACAGGATGACATAATTATAGAAAATTGAAGAGAGGATCAGTTTAGTTGACATCAGTGGAAGGAGCCTTTCTTGGCGAGAAAGAGGTTTAGCTATTTTAAAAACTTGGATTTCACAACAGCCTTAAAAATCACCTTTCCTATTCCTCTCTTCCTCCTTTTGCCAGTTCTCCTATCTCTAAGGTTTCCTTTAACAGGGGAATTTAGGACACTTTGCATTTTTCTTTCAAACTAGGCTTTTCACTGAAATCTGTAGTAACCCCTGCATCCCCGTCACCTTTGCATATCAAATCCCTCACAGGACAACATTCCTAGCCTCTAGATGACTATGAACTAGTCTGATCACAGTCTGTGGTGCTGATGTGTGTGCTAATGAGTATTCTTAGAAATTCTGGACAGGCTCTCACTGGTAACAACTATGAATAATGTTAGGTCAACAATCTCAGATGTTCAAGAAAGGTAATTTTCTTTTTTCTAGCTGAACCTAACTTCTATTTTGAGTGCCCATTCTGCCAGGTGATGAAAATAAGATCTTAAGTCAATTCAGGATCTTCCCCTTCTTTATGCAAAATTTCCATTCTATATTCTGGATGAAGGGTAGAAGTAAATTGCTGGGGGGAACCACATCAACAAAATCGGGCACTGTATCTCTGGGGTGATGGGCGTTCCAGGTTACTGAGAGACCAGAGTTGGGGGACGTGCAGGGATGCTGGACACCCACAAGGATGAGGGTTTGCAGATGCCCAGGGTGGTTCAGGCCTGGAAAAGTCTGATGCATGTAGACATCCCTTTAATGCAGGCACCAATTACTAGTACAATGCTTCTAAAATAGTGATAAACCCCAATAAAAAGAGCAGTGGCTGACAAAAACCCACCCTCATTTTCATGCTGGCAGGAACTCAGCTTAGCTGTGCAACAGCATGTACCATGTAGAACGAGGAACAAAGGAAAAATTGTGCAAGGATGTCCTGCTTCTGCTCCATGTAGTAATCTCACTCTCATTATGCTCGGTAACCTTGGCTAAACAAATCAGGAATATTAGCAGGAGAGTGTGGACTCCTGCTCGCCCACCCAAGAGCAATGCTACAATACCAAGCTATTACATCTGGCAGTCTTGGATAAATCAGCTTTAACAGGAAACCTAGAAGACATGGGATGTTTCCCTGTATTATAAAAGGAAGATGAAGAAAAGAAAAGTGTTGATTATTAGGTTGTCTGTCAGCTGCAGACATTGCCCAGGACATGACAGTAAAGTGGACTGATGGCGCAGAGGGTTAACAAGAGTCTGAGTCTTAGAACTCCCCAGGAGAAAGGCAACCCTCTTTCCTCTGTTACTGTGCTGCCGCTGCTTCTGCTGGACCCTGATCTCTGGGGCTCTGACTCATGCCCAGCACCTAACTTAGATTTTGCTTTGTTATTGCTGATTATGAGTACTGACTGATTAGCCTGAAAACAGCAAATCCACAGCAAACAACAACTATGCTTCTGCCCCATAGCCATAGGCGTGTTAGTCTTAAGGGCAGAATCACTGTAAGAATTGCTTTGTTTATTACACATTAGTTTGCCAGGTTGTCAGTAAAATAAACCTAAACCTAACATCAATGCATAAAATAAAGTTTCCTTCATGCATCTTCAAATCTAATTTTGGCTTAGATTTTTGTCATCCAACACAGCAGCTACTGGACACGTGGGGCTACTGAACACTTTTAAATGTGGCTAATATGACTAAAGAAGTGAATTTTTAATTTTATGCCATTTTAATGAATTTAAATTTAAAAACTGATATTCACTTCTGCTAATGGAAATTTTTTAATATCTTTGGAACAACGTAGATATGTGAATCTACTTTTTCAGTTGTACGTTTCATGAACTCTAAATGCAGATCAAGTGCTTCAGCATTAGCATTCTAATTGAAATGAACTGTAGGTGGGAATATACACTAGATTTTGAAGACAGTACAAAAGAGAATCAAAGTATCTCATAAATAATTT
This sequence comes from Tamandua tetradactyla, assembly GCF_023851605.1. Classification (NCBI taxonomy): domain Eukaryota; kingdom Metazoa; phylum Chordata; class Mammalia; order Pilosa; family Myrmecophagidae; genus Tamandua; species Tamandua tetradactyla. The sequence goes on along the minus strand of NC_135331.1, from coordinate 180,529,654 downwards.
TTACTTTGTTTACACTCTGAAGTGATGATATTTTGAATGTATTGGGTAAAATAAAATATATTATTATAATTAATTTCAACTCTTTCTACTTTTCTTAGCGTAACTACTAGGCAGTTTAAAATTACATATATGGCTTGAATTATGTTTCTATTGGACAGTTCTTGTTTAGACAAACTGTGCTCATTAAATTGCCTTAGTACATCTTGAGAGTTACAGCATTTCCTATAAGTTTCCCCCATAACACTATAAATTAGTATTTTAACCTGAGGCTCCTGCTGCAAAATATAAATAAACCCCCATGTTCTTTTTTCCCTTTAGAAGGTATTGTAGAAAACTGCTCTCTCTTTCGGATATGCCTAGTTATGCAAAGCAAAACAGGAAGGATTACTTAGGCTTCTCACTCTTCCCTAACATTTGCATCCAATAATGCATTCTGGGTATTATTCCTGCAGCTTCCACCATCGCTGAAGCTCTTTCTACTGAAAATCCTCCTGATGAAATAAAGACAGCAGATGAATGAATGAAATAGATTCGGATGTTATTTCCTTCTCCTTTTGTTAGTTGCAAAATGCACCATATGGACATATTACAATGTGTCTTGCAGAAATTTGAATCTCTGATAAAGTTGTTTTTTTAGCACAATGACACAAGTACTTATGATGAATGAACTTTGAGCGTTAAATGATGAATGAGATTTTTAATAACAATCCTTTGAGAAGTTATATCAAGTTTCTAGTAACATAAGCATCCAAGTTGTTTAAGAATCTCATACATACTTCAGGTTTTCAAACAAATTTAATTCCTCTATAAAATCTCATAATGAATTAAAAGCTATATATTACCAATGTTTTCATATGAACAAATTTGAGAGATTTACAAATTAATACTTTCATCAACTCTTTCAGAGTTTCTTGAGTGAAGGAACTAGATCAACTTTACTTTGGTCTTTAAAAATACTGCATTACTAACTTTGGGGAAACACTATCATTGTTTAGGAATACTGCTAAAATAATAACATCATAAACTTGTTGAAGACACTACTTGGCCAAAAATATATTAAATTAAGGATTTACTGAGCACCTTTTTAAAAAAAATACATAAAAATAAATTAAAAAAACAAAAGTAATGCTCTTTAGGCATTGCAACATAGTCCGAGCTGTAAGAAATACACACATAGATATTTATGTATTATAATTGGTACACTTTGAATAGAAAGAGAGGAATACAAAGAAAAATAGAAGGAATTATTGCATAAGCTAATGAAACGAAGGCAATAAAAGAAAAATTCAACCAATGAAAATAAAACAAATATGTTGTGAATTTGGCCAATAAATCAATATAGTTCATATTCAAATATATTTTACTTCTATTTCTGGTAAATCAGCAGACTTAGTACCTCAATAACTTCTTGCTGAAAATAAATGATAATCTTGAATAAAATAAATATTTGTAAGCAATCTTCAAGTAGCAATAAGCTGGCAAGAATCAAGGAATTCACAGTTTAAAAAACCTAATTGAAAACTAGAATCTGAAGAAGTAAGCAGAACACTGAAGCCAACTTTCATCCTGAGGTCATTTCCCTAACTAGTAAATTTAGGCTTCGATTTTCATGGACTCATGAGATTTCAGAGGTTGTAACTCCAAAGGGATCAACATTCAGTGTAAGAATCATATCAAAATAACCCTCTAGCCCTTAGCCCCACAGAACTACAAGGAAATTTGCCTATCTCAAAATTTAGTGCTGACCAGAGGGGTAAAAATTGTCACTGAGAATTTGAAAATACAGTCAACCCTCACAAATGTTCACAGTACAAATGCACAATGCCTCAGTGTTCAGAAAAGCTTCAAGTTAAGAATTAAAATCAGTTATCCTGGAAAAATTGCTTTGGGTATCACACAGAAGCAAATGATAATCCTTTAGAAAGAAACCCCCATCATTTCAAATAAAATCATCAGCTCACAAACACAAACTAAAGACAAAAGAAAATGAGATATCAAGATTAAGAAGCAGCAGAAAGAGCACAGCATGTAAAATTACTTCAGATAAGGGCATTTTCAGACACAAACTGAAATAATTAAGATTAATATATTCAAAGATATTGTTAAAGCCAGAAAATATATGCAAGATTGACAAAGCATATTTAAGACAAAAGAAATATAATTCCTAGAAATAAAATTAAATAAGTAAAATTTAAAACATAAGGGCAGGCCATGGTGGCTCAGCAGGCAAGAATGCTTGCCTGCCATGCCAGAGGACCTGGGTTCGATTCCCGGTGCCTGCTCACATTAAAAAAAAAAAAAAAAAAAAAAACATAATGGATAGGCTTAGCAACAATTAAATGAGGAGGTAATTTGTGAACTGTAAGCTAGAGATGAAGAAATCTTCCAGATTTCTATGCTTAAAAAGACAAAAAGATGAAAAATAAGAAAAAAAGTTTAAAACATAGGTAATTTAAATGAAAAAGTACTACATACTTGGAGTTCCAGAATGTGACATAGATGAGATAATATTTAAGGGAATAATGGTTTAAAATTACCCAAAAGCATTAAAGTCCTCTAATCCAGAGATTCAATAAATCCAGCAAAATTAGACACAACAAAAACACACTGCTGAAGAGTAAAACAAAAAAATTATATTAAAGCAGTTGAAAAGAAAATATTAGCACAGTCAAAAAGAAAAGACTTTCTTCTTTATTGAATACATCAAGAAAAAATAACAGAAAATAATAGAATTACATACACAGCAAAAATATCTAACAAGAACAAAGGCGAAACAGAAAATTTTCATGAAAACAAAATCCAAGAGGGTACCCTAGCATTCTCCACTACAAGAAATTTGGAAGGATGCATCTCAGGAAGGCATCAAGTAATCTCAGATGAACAGCCTGAGCTGCAAGAAGACATGGAGAACACAGAAATTGATGAATACAGTTCCAACAAACACCCACTATTTGAAACTCTAATAATAATGTGTTAGAGGGTAAACAAAACAATGAAAATATACAACCACAATAAGCATTAATCAAGAAAAGGGTCAATAGAATTAAACTAAGTTCTTTGCTCTCTCCACAAGAAAAAAAAAAAGATATTTATACAGATTTTGATAAGGTAAGCATTTTATCATCACAAAAAAAATTCATACAAATAATGTGTAGTTTCTAAACAGGTAGAAGAAAAAATAAAGGAGACAAAATAATCAAAGAAAAAATAAAAAAGAAAGAAAAAGACATATAAGAGGAATAACAAATGGAAAACCCAAAACAAGATAGAACAGTATATACAATTATATCAGTAATTACTTTAAATGTAAAAAGTGCTTCATTTAAAAGACAGATACTATCAGAATGGACTTAAAAAGAAAAAGTTGTACATTGTTTATGAAAAGCACATTGTAGATTTTCCAGGAAGGTAGAGTAGACTTACTTTTCCCTGTTCTTCCCATTAAGTATAATAAAAAATCTTGGCATCATATGTTTATAAAACAAACATAAGATGACCCTGAAAGAAGAAGAGAATAGGTAGACTAGCTAGGAACCTTGACACCCCCAAGGAAAAACATGGTGGTGAGTTCCTCGGGTTTTCTTTTTGCCTCATCTATCTCAGACTTGGAGTTGAAGAAGCCAGCAATTTCTAAATGGCCACATACAAAGTCCCAACAAAAGCCTGCCCTCAAAGGACCGAGATAGGAGCAGACTAACAAGAAAGAAAACTTTAGAAGATAACTGTTCAACTCCAGCCAAACACCAAGCATGTCAGAAAAAACTGTGACCAGGGATGAGTGGGTAGCCTAGACTTCCACCCCATCAAGCTATATTGACGTGTCCTCACCTTCCCGCCTTGCTGAGGTGGTATCGGGAAAGGACAGGTAGTAAGATGGCAATTTTATCCCAGCTGGGTAGTAAGAGGGCCCCAACCTTGCCAAGTCCGCGGAGACCCTGTGGGAATCCTGGCCTTCCACCTCTGCTAACAAGGTGCCTCCCCCTCCCTGCTGGGGAAGTACTAGAGGACACCTAGTGGAGAGTCAGGATCTTCATCACTGACCAGGGATAACAAACATGCCCACCCCCAAGTGGCAGCAGTAATGAGGCACTCCTTGCCCTCCGAGCAGGGAGGTATCAGTGCAGGCCTAGTGGGGGCCAGAATTCTCTCTCCCCACCCCCTAGTAAGTAACAGGAGACTTTCTCCTGCCTGCCAACCAGAGGCCCAGGTGGAGAATATGGAACTCTACCCCACCTGGCAGTACCAGGGCAACTTCCTGCACCCACTTCCCCTGCCAGTAGTGTCAAAGAAAACCTGCTAAAACAGAAGGTTTAAATAAGATCCAGAGTCGCATAACATAATACCAAAATGTCCAGGTTCCAGCAAAAAAATCATTCATCATACCAAGAATCAGATCTCAAACTGAATAAAAGACACAATGAAAACATAAGAATGCAGAAAATTTGGACATTAAAAGTGATAAAAAAGATGTACAAATAAAACTAATCAAAAGAAAGCTACAAATACAAAATGGACTTTCAGTAAAGATGCTGTACTTGAGATAAAGTGGGTCATTTCATGTAAAACTTTCAAATGATCAAAAAGCCAAATTTTTAATCTACCTAAAAGTATAGTCTCAAAACTTGCAAACATTATCAGAACCACTGGGAAAAATAGACAGTAGGAGTATATTTGTTATAGCAGCCTTGTTTACTCCATCTAAAATGTCTGCACAACAGATTCAATTCACTCAGAGGCCTTCTTTAATTCTAAGGAAAATGAGCTATCAAGTAATGATGAAGCTTTCTCCAAAAATAAATATGATGTAATCTCAATTCAACCTCATCTTCATCTCTTGTACTCATCTTTTGTTTTCCTAGGAAGAATCTTTAGGTGCAAATTGACTGCAGCATTTCTCCTAGGAAAGCAGAGGTGGGTGGATAGGAAATGAAGCAGAGCAGCCTGGGAAGCCAGCTGTGCCTACTCTTACCTGCAGATTTCACTGTTACAGAGTTTAGGACTTTGTGAAATTCAAAAAAAGCATTAAACATTTCCATGAAAGTGAATAGCATCTGTTAAGACTATGACATTTGCTGCAGAAAACACAACAATAATGATTACACAATGCTTTCCATTAGAATACCTCATGTGTCAGTCACTCAGAAGCAAAACAAGTCTTTAACACCCAAAGTTAATCTCAAGTATAATCCCTCATTACTGGTCCTCGGCATTATGTTTCTCCAAGTTGCCCAACTCTCCAGTGAGTGCTAAGAAAATTACCACAGGGAATTATAACTTGGGAGAAATCAGAACAGCAGAGCTAGAAAAATGAAGACCAGGTTCTCCTTATGAATGTCCAGTCACTAAGAAAAGTACAGGAGCTAGCCTTCAGTCTCCCATCACCTGTTCTTAATCAGCCTCAGTGGCAAAAGCTAACAGAACAATCCTTTAACGACCATTTGTGTATTAACAGACAGAATTTCCAGGCAAGACATCAGAAAATTTCATATTTTCTCTATGCTCCCACTACCTTCCTTGTGAATGTAGCTTTCTCAGGACTGGAAATGGATGGAAGACAGCTCTCAAATGCACAAACCGGGGGAACCCAAAGAAAGAGTCAAGACCCTGAATCCCTGGAGTACAAGACCTCAAAGCTAAATTTTTCTCTTATGGGCAATCTCCCATCACTCACCTTCCACTGCTACCACTTTGCCAGCACTGAAAAAAAAATGAAGATTTATTTTACCACCAAGAAGAATAAGTTATTAAGGAAAGAAAAGAAGGGTTCTATCCTTGCCCACAGGATTCCAATGGCAGACAAGGTTGACCCAAGCACAGCAGACATGTTCAACCTCTCTCCTGCCATCATTGCTAGGGAACTGGTGGTATTGTTTATTGATTTTATTTGAAGTCTAAAAGAATCAATCACATGGATTGTACATAGTCTTCCTTACCAGAAGATCTTTTATCCTAGGCTATAATCCAAAGGACCTAAAAGTTTCCTGCCTGCACTGCTGGAAGCTTTTCCATTGAATAACACTCTAAAAATCCTCTACATTTTGGTTTTCAACCCCTCAGCAGAGCAAATTATCCCATCAGCCTGTGGAGAAGTGGGAGGTTATTGTTCATGAAACTATGAAAGAGCATAATACAACAATGCAAATGAGAAGCTTGAGGTCTGTTTCACCAGTTAAAGTTTATCCAGGAAAATACTTACTCTCAGAGAAAAGAGGGGAAAAATACATTGTCGCTTTTATATAGAAAGTTCTGAGGAGAATATTAGCACTGTATTTAAGGGAAGCAAGAAATAGTAATTCAACTCAACACCTCCCACCATCATTCAAGGCCACCTTTTAAGGACGTTTTGTTATTATGAGACAGAACGAATGTTTTCTGCCTTTCTGACTTAGGGAAGTATGTTAGTCCACAATTCTGTAGTTTCTACCTAGAATGGTACTGACTGAAGCTTATGAAAATTGCTGACTTGCTGAAAGGCATTAGCTATCCAGCACACAGGCAAAACTCATATTTACTATTCCTGCATATGCTCAAATACTCATCACACAGCATTTACTTTAGATTGCAGAGGTGCCTGTGGAGAGCTGGGGAGCCAAGAAGAAGAGAAATATTCAGGAGGAAAGTAGAGGACAATTCATTCCAGTTTCCTGGTTAATCCTTGAGTATTCAGTGAACACTCTGATTTTCAAAGACCATAAGTACTTTATTGAATTAGGCTTATATCCACATCCTGGGGTAGATCTTACCTGGCCTATTTCATGCACTCTGGAAAATACTAAATGCAAATCTCAAGATATGAATAAATGAAAGGAGAGTCTTCCCCTTTCTAGCTTTGCGTGTTTGGGTTTATTTAGGAACAGTCAGAAACCAATGACTGACTCACTTGTAACCTCTTGATTGTTGCAGGAAAGAGGAGCAAATCATACAAAACAACACTAGCATTACAGTGGGCCCAGAAATAATGGATTTTAGATCTCTTTCAAGACCCACCTTAAATTTAAGTCCTTCCCTGTGACCTTTCCCTACTTCCCAGGGAGCTCCTTTCACTGAAATGTTGCTTATCATGGGCATTAGAGACCAATATTGAAATGATTATATTTAATTATAATTAATATGTCTATTTTCCTCTGTAGGCACTGAGATCACAAAAGGCAGATCCTTGACTCATTTGTGCATGTATCCTCAACTTTCAGCACAGATTCTGGACCTCAAAAAATGTCTGATGAATGAACCAGAGGCATTTCCATATGGGTCCCCAGCCTGAAGGAACTACATCTACTCTTGGTCCTATGTCACTCAATATGGTTGGTGAATAATCAGATACACATGCCAGCTAGACCCATTTTAAACTTTCCAACCTTGGTGGGGCTTTGATAATGTTCAGCCATCCTATTGCTTTTCTTTTTCTCTGAACTTCCCCTATTCCCATTCAGCTATTTCAAACTTTAATCCTCTCCTCAACTCCCCCTTTCTCTCAAATCACTTCCAAAATCTGAGTGCCAGCAGATGTCATAATATCCTACAAAAAAAATAGAGGCCAATGGGTACACAATTCTTTAATTTCCTTCTTCTTTACTTTCTTACATCCTTATTTAACTCTATCCTAATTTGGTTACCCAGTTCTTTCTCTTTTCTCCGTGGAAAACATCATCTTCCTAGAAAGGAAGAAAATGTGTACCACTTGTGTATTAATTCTCTCCCTTCTACATTCTCCAGGATTTCTGTCCATCAATTAATCACTTCATTTTTCTACTTTTATTTTCTACATCTCCACTAAGAGATGGAAGCCAGCACATCCTTCTACTATGTCACCAGTGTCTAGTTATGTGACCATTGACAAGCTCTCTCATTTGTTTCCTTATCTACAAATTGGGAATAATAATCCATGTCATAAAATTTTAGGGGAGGAATAAATATGATAGTGTTATACAGGACTCAGCCCAATGTCTGGAATATATACATTGGGAATCTTTTTCTGTTCTCTCTTTCATATCCAAAATAAAAGCTTGTAGGCACTCTGCTCCCCATTCTTGACAACAACATGTTCTTTCTTTCCTTTTCTTCCTTCCAAATGCTGAAAGGTTCAAACACTGAATTCTGAGCACACAGTTCCTCTCTTTTCATTCACTCCTCAGCCCACTGCAATCTGGCTTCTTCCCCTTCACTTTCTTGAAACATCTCTCACAATTGAAATGTCTTAGGACTTCTAAATTCTCTGAGTTTCACAGTTTTTTTTCTTCCTAAAAAAGCCAAAGAATGAATCATGGGATGAAAGACAGGATGAATGTGTAAATGGGTGATGTTCTCCTTCAAGGATTTAACATTTACATATCTCCCATGCTTTCCAAGCATGCATCTCCAGTCTCCACCATCTCTCTCCTAAATTCAACAGCGTATAGCTCCAAGGGCTCTTTGATACTTTCAACCTGGATATATCATGGAACCACAACAAAAATTTATTCAAGAATCTATCTTGTAGCCCAAGTTAAAAGCACGATCCAACCAGTTCCCCAATAAGCCTCTTTTTGTTTCTCTCACATAGGTAATCAGTAACCAAGTCTGCTCAACTCAACGTTGAAAATATCTCTCAATATTAACCAATTTCTGGAAGGTGGAAAGTTTCTAAATGTTAACTAAATGTTCTAAAATATATCTCTTTGTAGGTGCAATCACAATAATTTAAATAATCTGAGTTTCTTTTTCCCTTATAATCTATATGCAAAGGCCCTCCAGTCTCCCCAGACTACCAAGGGAAAGCCTACCTGTGCTCACAAGCCAACTGCCATGTTCACTCTCTCCAGCATTAACTTCTCTTAACAGGCCTGGGTCCTTTCAATGAAGCCACCTTTCAGCGTTTCATAATTGCCACTGCTGCTGGTGCCCAATGTCAGATCATGAACAGTATTTCCTTAAATGTTCTCCAAGTTTCCAAAAGTCATACACTTTGAGACATCAGGGAGTGTCAAGATCTTGTGCAAGTGAATAGCATGGACCTCCACCCCACTCAGGCTACATGCTTTCTCTTGGTCTGGAAGCAGCATTACTGTGGCCCACTTCTCACAGTATTTCTGGAAAATCCACCCTCTCATCTTTCTCATCTTTCTCAACCTAAAACTACCGCTCAGGCCAAAGAGTCAAAGAGGAAACCAGTAGCATTCAATTCTTCCTATTGCACTAGTTACTGAGTCTGCATCTCTGAAATAGACAATCTTCTCATCCTTTGTCTAGCCAGTTCCCCAAATTGCGATGAATATCAGCTCCAATAAATATATGCTCCATAACTGAGGTGTCTCCATCCACAAATTGCAAAAACAGGTAAACTCAGAATCCTAGTTTAGGTTACCTAGGAGATATTACAGCATTTACTTGAGACATGGATACATGGAAAAGAAGGAATAGAAAATGAAAGAATTTCTAAAAATTGTTAGCTTCTTCAGGCAAAAGAAAGAAGTAAAAAGAAAATTGTTTGTGTATGGGTAGATAGACAGATAGAAGAGAAACAATATTTCTAAGACTTATTATCTGAAATTTTTAATTAATTCAAATAAATTGATTTAAAAAGAGCAACTACAAATGTCCAAATAAGTTATGGGAAAACATTCAGACTCATTATTAAAGAAACGATTTTAATTTTAAAAAGCAATGACTTTTTTTGTTGTACCAAAAGCAAAATTTTATATTTAAAAAGAAAATTAAGTTACAAATGCACAAAGAACAAAGTTTGATATACCAAAGACATTTTTGTTGTTTGATGTACTTAATGTTCATATTTGGGGAAATTTTTAAAGTTTTCAAAAAATGCATTAATAATAGTGCTGAACAATAATATTTAACATAACTCAACAGGAAAATGAAAACGTCTTTTACATCATATTTTCACAAATTGTTCTAAAGACAATGTTTTTCCCTTTGCTTTAAATAAGCTACCAGTAATTTCAACCAGTCTAAAATGTATCGCTCCTGGACCAAATACCAACATTCATACTTGGAAAATGTTTTACAATGGTACCTTGGCCTCTACAAAAAGCATAAAATAGCTAAGGAGAGACTAGAGTTTATTTTCAAATGCTGTGACTGACTTCTAATAATCTTTATCAGTAGAAGTATTTTTAAAATATCAGATATTTAGGATCAGATGTAATTCTTTGGTATAAGCATGAAACTGTTAATGACAGCTTTCCATGGCTTGGGAATAAACCAACTGGAGACCCCAGGAGCATGACAGACTGTGAAATCTAGTATTCAGTGCAAGGCAGGCAAGAGTGATAAATTTCTTTAATAGGAAAAGTAAACATTAATATTATACTCTAGAGAAACTAATACCTATTTAAAGATTTTAATATTAAAGAAAACTAAAAGGTCAAACTTCACAATGACTAAAATTATAACTTATAGTTGGACTATTTTGCTGCATTTTGGCATTCTACTGAAGCTTATAGTATACAACTGAGGACTCTAAGCACTTGGCATAAAAGACTAATTCCTTGCACCACTCCAGAAGGAGGTAAATCCTAGACTTTCCTCTTATTCAAAAAGTTGATTTCAATGATAATTTTTCCCATCAAATTAATAAAGATTTAAAAAATGAAGACATACAATGATCTTTGATGAACAGGCTCCCTCGTATGCTGTTTGTGGGAGTATAACTCGGTACAATTGTCCCATAGAACAATATATAGCAATACATATCAAGAATATTTTACTTGTTAATTTCCTCTTACCCACTCATTGCTCTCTTGTGAAAATTTCCCAAGATGATAATAAAAAATATAGGCACAATTTGAAATGTTATTTATTATAATTAATAAATAACATACTTAATACAATGTTATTGGTATTTTGTTAATGATACCAAAAAGAGAAACAACTTCAACACCCATCATTAAGGAACTGATTAAAAACATTAGGGTACATCTACTGATGGAATATTGTTATATTATTGAATATCAAGTTCCTAAAGATTCTAATGACATGGAAAAGTAAATATAATTTAGTGTTTCCTTAAAAAAGCAGAATTCAACATTTGTAATATGAACTCAACCATGAAAAAATTCATGGAAAACTGAAAAGAAATGTGCTAAAATTTTGAGAGTAATTGACACAAAGGTATGGAATTATGAGTGATTGGTGTGGGAACAGAAGCCTTTTACTTTTGTAATGCTTTGAAATTTTCTATATTAAAGAACCTGATGGGAAAAAACATTATTTTTACCTATAAAATTGGCAAAATAAATTCAAAGCATCTTGACCAATGCTAAGTAGAACATGGTGAGTCAGAGACTCTCATTCATTCCTGGTAGAAGCCTTAAAAATTTTTTAAGGTAATGTACCAAAATGTTAACAACAATTATTTCTGTGGCTAAGTATTAAGAGTTTTTGTTTGCCAAATTTTTGTACTATTCTGTATGACAAATTTGCTTCAAGGGCATGCATTATACTGATAATGAAAAGAAAGTGAAATAAAAAGTAAGCCATCCTGTCATGGTCAGGTTCATGTGTCAACTTGGCCAGGTGGCGGTGCCTGGTCGTCTGGTTGGGCAAGCGCTGGCCTGTCTTTTGCTATAAGGACATTTCATGGACTTAAATCATGATCACACTGGCTGCATCCACAGCTGATTGCATTTGTAATCAGCTAAGGGGAATGTCTTCTGCAAGGAGTGACTCCTAATCTAATCACTGGAAGACTTGTAAGGAGGATTCAGAAGAGACAGTCACTCTTCCTGCTTCAGTTGGTGGGCCTCTTCTGTGGAGTTTGTCCAGACCCTCCATTGGAGCTGCCAGCTTCACAGCCTGCTCTACAGATTTTGAACTCTTCCATTCCCATGATTGTCCAGCCAGCCTCTCCTGAGAGTTCATGGAGGACCTTCATCGGAGTTACCAGCTTGTGGCCTGCTCTATAGATCTTGGACCCTTACATTCCCAAAATTGCCCAGCCAGCCTCTCCTGAGAGTTCATGGAGGATCTTTATTGGAGTTACCAGCTTGCAACCTGTCATAAAGACCTTGGACTCTACATTCCCATGGTTATATGAGAAACTTCTATAAATTTTATGTCTGTGGATATCTCCTGCTCATTCTGTTTCTCTAGAGAACCCTAGCTAATACACATCCTGTTTCAAAATGACTTTCAAATCCATCCTCTCTCTTCTACTCCTCCTGCATTCTATACACTGCCACCACTTGGTTCAAGCTGCTATCAACCCATCATCCCTCCCAGGGCTATAGCAATTGTATCCTTATTTGTCTTCTAGTCTCTATAGTTCACCTCCCTTCCATCCATCTTCCTCATTGTTGACAGATTTTTCTAATTTTTTTTCACTCCTCAGCTTAATAACTTTTATAGATCACTAAGATTCATGCATTTAAACTCCAACTCCTTTAATTCAAGTTTATAACCTGATCCTATCCTCCAATTTTAACCTTACCTCCCACAACTTCCTATTCATAACTCCCTGTTTAATCCAGCAGCCTATAAACTAGGCTTACTGCACTGCTTACAGTTACTTGAAGATGTCAATCTCACATTTTAGTTCTTAGGCTCCCACAACTTACCCTCATGTATTAATTTATTCAGGATATACATATAAGGCACCCACCATATACCAGGCAATGTACTCGGAATTCACCATTTAAAAACAATTGCCATCCTCCAACTTTCAGTAAAGTGCATCTGACATTTAAATAGTAAGTTGTAAAATCCATTATAGGTGCTGTTCTAAAATTTTGCACAGGGTATGAGTGGGACAGAAAAGTGGAAGGGATCCAATTTTCTAAAAAGCTTGAGAAAGATTTCAATTGTTTAAAAACATGAATGGGTATGCTATGCCATTGCCTACCCCTTCTTACTCCCTTTGCTGCTTAATGAATTTTGATTCATTCTTCAAGCAATCATCTTCCCAGAACTTAGCAAACCACTCTTCTACTGCTATTTGACCAATGGATAGTTGAAAGTATGCCTCTGTGTCTTTGCTATCAGAATATAAGATATCTACTCTCAGGTCATCCTACCTCATCCCATATTGGATATTCAGTGCAACCCATATGTTACTGTTCTTTATATGAGCATCCTTGATATTTATAGAAACTTCTATAACTTTTCAAATGGTATTTACCCACATTACCTACCTTAAACCATATAATTATCCTGAGAGTTTTACATATGCAATTATTTCCATTCTACTGATGGGGAAATCAACACAAAAGGTGAAATAACCTGGCCCAAGTTCCACCATGATGGAATGAACCACAGTGCTTGAGTGTTCTAGTTTGCTAGCTGTCAGAATGCAATATATTTGAAAGGGAATGGCTCTTAAAAGGGGGAATTTATTAAGTTGTAAGTTTACAGTTCTAAGGCCATGCAAATCTATAAAAATGTCCAAACTAAGGCATTAACAAGAGGTTACCTTCACTCAAGAAAGGCCATTGAAGCTTAGGGTTTCCTTCTCAACTGGAAAGCCACATGGTGAATATGGCCATGTCTGCTAGCTTTCTTCCCAGGCTTCTTGTTTCATGAAGCTCCCCCAGGAGCAGTTTCCTTCTTTATTTCCAAAGGTTTCTGGCTGTGTGGGCTTTTGTGAATCTATGGCTCTCTCATTCTGAAGCTTTCTCCAAAATGCTTCCTGTTTTAAAGGATTCCAGTAAACGAATCAAGATCCATCTGGAATGGGTGGTACCACATCTCCATGGAGATAATCTAATCAAAACATTCCAACCTACATTATTGAGTAGGGATTAAAAGAAACAATTACTCCCATAAGATTGGGTAAGGATTAAAACATGGCTTTTCTGGGGTATATACTCATTTCAAACCAATACATTGGGCAAGAAAGAGTCCAGACAGCCAATGTGGAGGCTAAATTCTCCTGGGGCATTGCTATTTCCAAAACCCCCGTAGCATATGACCTCTTTGCCCTCTTTCTTCAAACTATGCTTCAGCTTCTAGCTTCTCTTTTATCAGCGTACGGCTAATACAGATCTCTGTATAGGATGTAAATAAGTGTCTTCAGATACCCGTGTCAAAACGCCACATTTACATAACAAAAGACAAGCAGTAAGGCAGGTACAACAGAAAAGATCAAGATAATTCCACACTCCCCAGTACTCCCTCTGAGATCACTACCAGCTGGGGGTCCTCTGGGGATCACTCTTCACCTGACTGCCTTCTATCAGCTGCCAGGATGTCTCAGGACAGTCATGATTTATTATCATAGCACCCTTTGGTTGTAATGACCTTTCCAATCCTAGTTTTTTGTCCCCATTCAATATTTATTGCAGCTATTTTCCATTATGAAACACAAGCAGAAATCAATATTAAGATTATTCTCTACTAGTACAAACTATGCTTTCCACACTGTCAATCCTTAATGAGTGACTTTTAATAACTCCAACATAGTTTACTGTTTCTTAAGAACTTGTTTATAAACTCAGCCCTTAGAAAATACCTGAATTTTAAAAGCAAGCCAATATAATTCTGAGGGTTGTGTTTACAGTGTGAAACATCATTTCATCCAGTCCCACCATGCCTATTGAACCTTGCTAAAAAAAAAAAAAAGATATTTTCACCTCTCCCTTTCTGAATTAGGCAAACCTATTTAATTATTTTCCTATGAGTTATTTCTTTTATGAGAATGCAACCCAAAGGCTGCCTGGGATTAAAGCAAAGTGCATCTTTTCTCCAGCACCTGTGTTTCAGGACATTTTACACCTCGAAATCTACGAAATTGTATCAAACCTGAATATAGCACCAGGATCTCAATTCAGAAATAAAACCTGTGCTGACACCTAAGGAAGGTGGTCGCCAGTCCCCTGTGAGCTGGGCCTGTGAGTGGAAGGGAAAACAGCTCAAGGGCATAGCACCTGGCCAGACTGACTACAGAGCATTTGCTAGCACACCAGGTGAGCCCATGCAGCTGTTCCAACATTAATATCAATAAGCTTGGGTCTTTAGAGTATTTCATAAAGCTGTGGAAAAAAAATGAGATGGAGCTGCCAGTTGTCAAAGCTTATTAACCTGACTGGGATCTTTCAGATGCGTGGCTGAACAGCCATCAGTAGGGCCATCAATTCCCCACAGGGTTGCCGCTTTCCAGGATTTCTTCTGACTTAACGTGTGGCTTCTCTTTCTCTCTGATTCTTTCTCTCTCCACTTTTTCCCTACCTCCCTTCCATCACCATTTCATTTTTCTTCAGTTTCAAACTGGTGCTGAAATCTGTACATTGTGGAAAGGTTTCCCCAGGCTAAAAGAAGGAAAATGTCTGCTCTGTGTCTTGGAACATACTTGCAGAAGGGAAGACTCAGAACCAGGGGCAAGGGAAGGAAGAGAGGAGGAACAAGGACAAAATGGACAGGGTGGGGATGTAATATACCTTTCTTTGAAATGCTGTCTTCACACAGTTGCAAGGGCTACAGGGCCTATCAGTTCTCCTTGTGAAGCAGCTAAGTCTGCCCCCAACCATTCTCCATCTGGGGCCATCACACTCTGGTCCCACCGTGCATGGCCCTAACCCTCCTGGGACCAGGCAGCACTCAGCAACTGGGGACAATCCCTATGTTCCAGAGTCCCAGAAATTATTCAAATTAGCCAACCCACAAGAAACTTGCTAAACCTAGCTAACCCTACCTCATCTGCCATGGTTAAGCTGCTTTCCACAGCTCCAACTTGCTATTACAGTCCCTGGGTACATTTCTTTCATTTTGAGTAGTAAGCAATAAAGACATCTTTCTTTTATCTATCAGACTGTCTTTATGTTATGTCCTGCCATCCAAAGAACCTATAATTATACCTAATATATTAGAATTGTAAGACAAGGGGACCAATGAGAGAGCAGCACCCAGTAGAGCACAAGCATCAATAGAGTCAAGTTTTCCTCTGCCAAATTTAGTGTCAACCCCCACTGTGCTGGTTTGAGAGGATGTGTGCCCCCTAGAAAAGCCATGTTTTAATCCCAGTGCCATTTTGTAAAGACAGCCATTTTCTTCTAATCCCTATTCAGCATTGTATGTTTAAAACTGTAATTAGATCATCTCCCTGGAGAGGTGATATAATCAAGAGTGGTTGTTAAAATGGATTAGGTGATGACATGTTTCCACCCATTTGGGTGGGTCTTGATTAGCTTCTGAAGTCCTATAAAAGAGGAAACATTTTGGAGAATGAAAGATTCAGAGAGAGCAAAGCAGAATGACATAGCCATGAGAAGCAGAGTCCGCCAGTCAATGACCTTTAAAAATGAAGAAGGAAAACACCTCCAGGGATGCTTCATGAAACAGGAAGCGAGGAGAAGCAGCTAGCAGATGACGCCATGTTCGCCATGTGCCCTTCCAGATGAGAGAGAAACTCTGACTGTGTTTGCCATGTGCCTTTCCACTTGAGAGAGAAACCCTGAACTTCATCAGCCTTCTTGAACCAAGGTATCTTTCCCTGGATGCCTTAGATTGGACATTTCTACAGACTAGTTTTAATTGGGACATTTTCTCAGTCTTAGAACTACAAATTAGCAACTTATTAAATTCCCCTTTTTAAAAGCCTTTCAGTTTCTGGTATATTGCATTCTGGCAGCTAGCAAACTACAACACCCCAACCACACATCGCCTTGGGGATCCAGTCAGCCACCCAGTGTTAACAATCAGGCAGAATGGAGCTGCCCACTCTGACCTGCCATACCAATCCATCCCCCTTCTGGGTCCAGTAGCCATTCCAGTCTGAGGTGGGCAGCACTAAGCTGTTGGAGCTCAGCTTCCAGGTAGGGGCAGGTTCCCAGCTTACCTGTATTGCAGGCCAGTGGGGTCCAGTAGGACACTCCATGCATGGTAACTGCTTCTGTCCCCAAACAGAGACTGAGACATTGACTCCTTCGCAGGGCACCCAAACAGATTTTCCCTGCAACAATCACACAAATGGCATTGAATTTCCTACTGCTGCCTTCCATCAGTCTAATAGGGATTGATATCTAGTCATATTGCATGAAACCATCCTATTTCTCTGGCAGGAAACTAGTACATTTGATTTTCTATTCTGTTTTTAAATCTCTGCAATAGAATCAAAGCCTTAGAAATAATGATTCATCACCCCCCTAATTGCACGTCCAGGATGCAAAGCCACTCCCCAACCCCCAAAAGGCAATTTGGGCAAAGACAAAGGAAAACATGGTCTAGAGAAATGACTATTTTGTTATTATATCACCTGACTTCATGATTAAATAAGAAGCTATGCCTAATGCAGCGCTGGCAGGTGAGGTGGCAACTTCATGTCCTTTGCACTTAGGGGACCTGAATTTAAGCATACTTTGGAGTCACAGGTAAAAGCTATTTCCCAAACACAACTGATGCACATCACAAGCTCCTTGTCCTCCTGAGGTCATTGTGGTTCCATGTTTATTGATGAGCGCGCCTCACCCTAATCAGCATTCAAATCAACGTTTGGCTTATTTTAAACCCGAGTTTACATATACTATGGTTTTAGAAGTTGCTTAAAAATGAAACCTTTACTAACAGCACAAAAATAACAAGCATGAAGTATCAGGAGCTTCTGCAAAGACTATAGAACAAAGGGGGGAAATGCCAGTGATTACTCAGGAAAAACCTCTAAAAAACATTCTGTGCAGAAACAATTTCTGCTGATGGTGTCACATCTTGCAAGTTTTCTATGAGGCATCAGTGCCTCTTTAAAGAAACATTTGTCAGGAAGGGTGAGTTCGAAATGTGTCATCTTAATTATTACATGAGTAACCTTTAGATTCAAAATGATTTTTTGATTCACCCACTGAGTGAAATACTTGAAAGCTAACTAAACTTTTTTTTAACTCTTCCGAGATTTTCTGCTCCTGTAACTTCCAATCCAAATAGCCTAGCAGCACTATGACAGAGATAAGTCTAACAGTTAAACCCTATTCTCTGAACCATGAAAAACTCAATAAAAAAATTGTTGCTGGTATGATGAGAGTGAGGATATGACTGTCACCTGTGCTGGTGTCATACATGGATAGGTTCAGTTTCTTGCAGTTATCTGTAATCATGGAAGAATTCTAATATCCTTCAAGTCCTCTCTAAGCTTAGCAACCTTGAGAGAGAGAAAAGCATGTGACAAAATATTCCCAGCTTCCTCTAACGGTTGCTCCATCTGCCACGATCCCTAACTTTCCAAGTTGCTCTTTAGCATCCATGAAACAAGGCCTAAAAGGCAATGTGAGTTGGGTGTCACCCTTTACATTGGTTTACATGAATTACATGAATTACTTTCATTGAGGCTAGAGGATAGTCTGCAGCCAAAGACTGCCTTTAGGACTCAACAGAGTTCCTAAGAAGGCATGTGGGGTCCACACTATTGTAATCAGGTCCAGCAGGTGAATTGCAAAGTTGCTCTTTGGCTAGGAGGATATGCAAGGGGGTAGGTACCTGTGCTTATACATAAACATAGGAGGGTCAAATACCAAGGGAAAGGAATCCAGCTGCAAAGGAGCTAGTATTTTGACATCCCAGAAAAATCGAAATTAAGCCTTAGGCTCAGTAGTTTTCTAAAGGTTCCAAAAAAATACCCTCTAAAGACAGAGAAGAGTGAAAATGTGAACCTGCCATAATCTAGGTGGGGTATGGGAACTAGGAAATGTAGAAGAGTCCTAAAGTGTATTTGCAACAACTCAAAACATCTTTGAATTCTCCTGATTTAGTTTTAAAAAATCAATACAAATATGTATTCTACCCTGTAATGAAACATTATTAGTTATAACATAAAAATAAATTGAGGGCCACGGTGGCTCAGCAGGCAGAGTTCTCGCCTGCCATGCTGGAGACCCGGGTTCGTTTCCCGGTGCCTGCCCATGCAAAAAAACAAATAAGTAAATAAATTGAAAACTGTTTTCCATACAGTGAAAGTTTATGGGTTACACTGTGTGTGCTGAAGGTATGCAAAAGCCCATCTAAGGGACAGGACTCTAAACAATCTGGAACTCAATCTTCAAGAAAGAATATGAGGTAAGTGATGCACAGATGGTTTACTTTTCTCCTTAATAAGATCTTTTGGGAAAAAAATTTAAGATTCATCATAAGCATAGAGAAAAACTTCTGAAAGCAATCTGAAGATGACTACCTCTTGAACGTAAGCTGATATGAAAGGGGCTAAACAAGATGTAATCAATCTTAGGGAGAACACATAGTGAAACTTCAGTTTAGAATAAAAATATTTACAAGTATAAAATTACCAACCTAAAAGATGCTATAGACTATAAGAACTGACTTTAGGGGCTCTCAAGGGACTAGGCCTGCCAAGAAGGCAAATTATGGTAAACCTTATATTTGCAAAATTGGACCTAGAGAATACAGGCTAATTTGAAATTGGTCAATAAAACTAATCTTCATAAAGTCTTCTCCCACACATACCCTAAATAAGCAAATGGCCTAGATAAAGACAGTGTTCTCTCAAGTCCTTATTTCTCCTTCTCACCAAGATTATTGTCCTAAACTTTCTTGAAAGTTCTGCAACTATCACTGGATTTTACCTAGAGTTGCTAATAAATAAAGAAAAGCTATATTTCATTATAATAAAAGTATTTGAGGACACTAAAAGAACATGATACTTTGAAATCCATCATCTGAAGAAGAGCTGTCAAGCCAATGTTATAGGATTCAAATTAGAAGCCCACAAAAAAATATAAATCAGGCAGAACAATGGTGGCTCAGCAGCAGAATTCTTGCCTGCCATGCCAGAGACCTGGTTTCAATTCCCAGTGCCTGCCCATGTTAAAAAAATATATATGTATATATTTAACACTTCTGACCTGATATATATATATATATTAAAAGTCCTGATATATATATATCAGGTCAGGAGTATTAAAATAAGGCGTGGTGGGGCTTGTAGTGCCCACCCCCACACAATGGTAAAAATACTGCCAGATACATGTCCCTGCCAGTCCGAATTTCTAAAAACCCTCCAGTGGAATGAGAAATAATACTCTGAAGACCTGGACAAGGATGGCTGCCACAAGATAAAAGCAACTAATATCACTCCATTACTGCATGAAGGTCTGCCTGATGAACAGCCTCACTGAACTACTATATAAGCAAGAAATAAATACATGGCAAGCTACTGAGATTTTAGGGCTATTTATTTTTCTTTTAAGTCATAAATTGTTATATTGCTGTAAAAATCTAAAATATGTGGCATTTGCTCAGCAGTTGGGTGGTAGGTATTGAAGAAACACATATAGCAGGTGTCACAGGATGGGCTGTCTGGAAGCAATGCTAAGACAATTTGGCAGCAATATGTTTATCAGGAATCAACACCTGTGAGGCAAAGGGAAGGAAGGAAGATTGGGCAGAGGAAGAATCTAACTGTGATTTCAGGTTGACAGAGTCTTATTCAACTCAGTGGAGAGTTCTGAGGGAATATTGCCCATCAGTGTGGCTGATGGAAAGGAAATGGCAAGGCTGTTAGATCCCTGCCTCAATCATTTTCTGGTTATGGGCTGTGCTAGGAAGGATGTGTCCTCAGGTCAGGCTGTTTTCTTCATTCAAGGCAGTTCCTGAAGTAGCAATAGCTGGAGGCAATATGCTTCCCACATTTCCCGTGGCTGAGTAACAAGTCCTTCCTGAAAGGGGATCTGAACAGTGCTTCTTTATGTCTATTGCAGACCACTTGGCCATTGCACTGCTTGGGTAGACTTCATATAGTTCAAGGAGCCACTCCTGCAAGATTCTGGTGAACGTTTTTCCTCTGGAGAAGCTAAGGAAAGAGGGGTTATTGAAATGAACTATAGACTCTGGCTGTAGTTGATCCGGACTACAGATTACTCATCATCATCTCCCTTCTGCACTATTTTCTTTCCAGATTTTCCTCGCACCCTGAACTACTACCTCTGCTGCCTCAGAGGCTTCTGTGGTGGAATAATCTAGCTCCTAATCACCAAGGACCATGTACTTTGGCCACCATGCCTTTCTCAGACCACACTGCTATACCTGTCCATGTACAGTTACATCTGGGCAAGAGATTACCAATCTTCCCCAATTCTGCAGTACAAAAGCAGCCTTGCCTGTTCCTTATGATCAGAGTTAATTATACCTACCATTTTGGTGATTCATCATTTTGTTTGTTGCTCTCTGGACACAAGGATCCCAAAGAATTGAGGTATAAGTCACAGCTTATAATTGCTTATCCATGGCAAAAGTTTGACCCCTTTGGGAAACAGAACTTCTAACCCTGCAGAACTCAATGTTGCAAGGATGGGAGTAGGTCATTAGAAAAGATGGTAACTGAGGTGACTCCTGCATCAACTCATTGGTTCCCAGTCCCATGTATTCTCCTAACTGTGGACAGATTGCCATATATAGATCTTGATACAAGACATGGACAGAGTCTTGAAGGATGGCACCCCATTCTTGCAAAGTATTGCCTCTGTGGTGGTGTACAGCTCTGACTTTAGAAGGTCATTCCAAAGTTCTTTCAGGCCTGCATATTCAGTGGGATGCAGAAGGATTCTCTGATCTTGGGTCCACTCTCATACCTCCTTTGCTGTGTGTAAATTGTCCCTATAGCCTGATGCAATATTATGTGGGATCCTATGCTGGTATATCAAACATTCCCTATGCCCTTAGGTTGTAGTGCTAGCAGTAAGCCCCTGGACAGGAAAGGCAAATCCATTCTTAGAATATTGTCTATTCTTGTGAGAATTAATTGCTTGTCCTTCCAGAATAGAGGGGATTTAATGTAACGAATTTGCTACCAAGTAGACAGTTGGTTTCCTCAAGGAACAGTATTACATTGGAGGCTCAGGGTTGGTTTCCGCTGCTGATAGGTTCTACATTCAACAGTGACAGTAACCAGTTTAGTCTGTGATGTTAGGCTAGGTAGCAGGGGCCAGAGGATGACTGAAGTCAACTGGATGGACTATTTTATCTGCTTGGTTGGTGATCTTTCTGTGGTAGATATGTTCTAGGGAGCATTAACATGTGATATACTTTGATCCCATCCCTATATGTCTGTGTACATGCCTCTTGCTAGTCCTCCTCCCCAATCTTCCCATCTTCTTTCCTTACAGTTCCCTGTTCAGATGACCAGGCCATTTGCTACTGCCCATAAATCCATTTGTACTCTAACCACAGGCCACTTCTCTTTCCATAAAAGTAGCAAGGAACAATAGCCAAATGTATTGCCCAAGGCTCAGTTGACTGGGAGGATTTTTCCTTGCTGCTATCTTTCAAGATTCCCATTGAATGAGGTTGTAGATCAGTAGCCATCCATTTTGAGTCTTGCACCCACTTGGAACTGACCCATTCATGAACAAACTTCAAATGTTCCTCCTCTTCATTTGGTCATGTGAGACTTCCCATACAGTCATAAGTATTAGATGGGGAAGGAATGCTGGTACAATCTGTGTGAGTGCTGTGGGACTCTGGGCAGCTTGCATGTACCTTCTAGCCCTATCTGTGCTTGATCTTGGATAGACACTTACATCTTTCAGTGAATTACTAGTAGGTCTGCTTGAACTTATGACTTGGTTAGACTGATAGGCAGTACCTGATAAGCAATTCAGACTCATGGGACTTATTGCCCTGTGTATACCAGGGCCCAAGATCTGTTTTTCAAAAGGTGTATCATTTTCTGCTGTGGATGGCATTACCTTGCTCCAAAACTTCAGGGACCTGCATTGACATAACCTTTCCATGGCATCTTTTCAATAATAGATACTTCCAACAACATAGGGTCTTCTTGATCATATGGTTTGAGTGGCACCAGTACATAGTACTTGTACTATGACCTGAGCTTGTTGAAGACATATACTGCTCTGGATCCCACTCAAGGGACAGTCTTTCATGTTTCCTAGTATATGGGTTGAAGCAATAACCCTAGGTATAAAACGTGCTTCATGCGGAACCCAAAGAAGCTATCGGTAGTGGTATCTCCTCCCAGTCATTAAATCCATCTCCCCTGAAGGTAATTATAATCCTGACATAAAGCTGTTTTGTCTGTTTTCAAAATATCTATAAATGGAATCACATAGTGTGCACTCTTTTGAATCTTATATTTGCTCACTTAAATATTTGTGAGATGTATCCATCTTTCAAGTAGCAATATTTTGATCATTTTCATTACTTTTCTTATTCCATTGTGTGAATATTTCACAAAGTATGTAATGATTTTACTGTTGAAAGATTTTGGCTTATTTCCTTTTGGGGGCTATTTGAATAATGATGCTGTAAACAGTCTTGTAGATGTCTTTTGGTGAATATATGTGGTGTGGCTGTGTTTAAAGAAAGAGTAGAACGCGTGAGCCAAGAGGAATGTATAACTTTAATTTTAGTTGATATTGCCAAACAGTTTTCTAAAAAGAGTCTATCAATTCATACTCCCACTGCTAGTGAACTAGAATTATGGATGCTCCATACCCTCATCAACATTTAGTACTTGTCTTTTTTATTTTAGCCATTCTGGTGCAAATAAAATGGTACCTCATTGCGGTTTTAGTTTGCACTTCTCTGTTGACTAATAAAGTTGAATACCTTATACATTTATTAGTCTTCTGGATATTTTCTCTTTGTAAAAAATCTGTTTTGTCTACTTATTTATTCTTTCTCTTACAAAAAGAGTTATTTCTATATTTGGGCTATGAGTCCTTTATTAAACATATGCATTTCAAATTTCTTCTTCCATTCTGTGGCTTGCATTTTCACTTTATATAAATCAATTTTATTGTCTAACGTTCCATGTCTACACTCTTTCTTGAATAAAAAATCCCTCTGTTGTTGGGGATTACATCATGTTCTCTATAATTCTGTTCCAATGGTCTATTTGTCTATCTCTATGCCAGTAGCACACTGTTTAATTATTGTAGCTTTATTGCACAATTTAAATTGGCAAATGAGTCCTTCAACTTTGTTCTTTTAAAAATTGTTTTGGCTATTTGGAACACCTTGCAGTTCCATAAAAATTTGAGGATCAGCTTTTCCATTAAAAAAAAAAATCTGCTGGAATCTTGGAAAGGATTTAATTGAATCTGTATATTGATTTGGGCAATACTGACCTCTTAACAATATTAACTATTACATTCCATGAACATGGGATGTCTTGTCATTAGTTCGGTTTAATTTCTTCCAGCAGTGCTTTGTAGTTTTCAGCATATAAGTCTTTTATATCTTTGGTTAATTTTTCTCTAGATGTTTTATTCTTTTAGATACTACTGTAAGTTGAATTGTCTTCTTAATTTCCTCTTTGAACTGCTCATTACTAATGTATAGAAACACAATTGATTTTTCTGGGTTGATCTTGTACCTTGCCCTATTGCTGAAATCATTTGTTACCTATAGTATTCTTGTAGATTCATTTTGATATTCTGCATGTAAGAGCATGTCATTTGCAAGTAGAGACATACCTCTATTCTTTCTTTTTGGAAGCTTTTTATTTCCTTTTCTTATCTAATTGCTCTGGCTATATCTCCTAGTTCAATATTGAATAGCAGTGGTAAAACTGGGCATCTTTAGCTTGTTTAGGAATGCTTTTAAGTCTTTCATAATTGAGTATGCTATAAGCTGTGGGTTTTTCATAAATGGATTTTATCATGTTATGAATATTCCTTTCTATTCCTGGTTGTCTGAGTATTTTTAACAAGGAAGGTTCTGGATATTATTAAATGTCTTCTTTGTATCTACTGAAATAATTGTGTTTTTATTCATTGACTTATATGGTCTGTCATATTGTTTTAATGCCCTTGTTGCTAAAACACATGCCATACAATGGGTTGGCTTAAACAATGAGAATTTATTGGCCCACAGTTTTGATGCTAGAAGTCCAAAGCAAGGCATCATCAAGGCAATGCTTCCTTCCTAAAGATTGGTATTATGGGATGTGCTATCAGTGATCCTTGGTTGTTGTCACATGGTAGTGCACATGGCAGCCTCTCCTGGCTGCTCCCTTGCCTTCCAGTTTCCACTAACTTTCAGCTTCTGGCTGCTCTCTCTGTTTTGTTTTTTTCTTTTTTTTGTTTCTCTCTGTGACCTTCTGTATTAGTTAGGGTTCTCTAGAGAAACAGAATCAACAGGGAACACTTGCAAATATAAAATTTACGAAAGTGTCTCACGTGACCATAGGAATGCAGAGTCCAAAATCCACAGGGCAGGCTGTGAAGCCGATGACTCCAATGGATGGCCTGGATGAACTCTACAGGAGAGGCTCACCAGCCAAAGCAGGAATGCAACCTGTCTCCTCTGAGTCCTCCTTAAAAGGCTTCCCATGATTGGATTTAGCATCACTAATTGCAGAAGACACTCCCCTTTGGCTGATTACAAATGGAATCAGCTGTGGATGTAGCTGACGTGATCATGACCTAATCCTATGAAATGTCCTCATTGCAACAGACAGGCCAGCGCTTGCCCAATCAGATGAACAGGTACCACAACTTGGCCAAGTTGACACCTGTCCCTAACCATGACACCTTCCTTTAATGCCTTCAGTAATAGAATTAAGACCCTTTCTGGGCTATACCTTATATGAAGTAACCACACCTAATGTCCTATTTATAAGGGTTCACACCTACAAGAATGGATTAAGTTTAAGAACTTGTTTTTCTGAGATGCATAGCTCCAAACTATCACATACATTGATTGGTTTTCTCACGTTAGACTGCCCTTGCATTCCTGGGGTGACTCTCACTTAATCATAGAGAATAACTTATTTAATATGCTGTTCAATTTGATTTGCTAGTATTTTGTTAAGGATTTTTGCATCTATACTCATAAGGAAAACTGGTCTGCAATTTTCTTTCCTCGTGATGTCTCTGCCAGGTTTGGTATTCGGGTAATGCTGACACCATAGAATGATTTAAGAAGTGCTACTTCCTTTTGAATTTCCTGAAACAATTTGAGAAAGATTGGTGTTAATTCCTCTTTAAATGAAATTTCATTTTCAATTCATAAAGATTTATACTGATGATCAGAAGTTCCTAATTTTAATAAGTCCATTTGTGACTTTTGTTTTTCTATTAGTGCTAGCAATAATGTGCCATTTACATAATATTTGCCTGCTTCAAGTCTTAAAGATATTCTTCTATGTTTTCTTCTGTAGATTTGTTGTTTTACCTTTCAAATTTAGAATTAAATCTATATTCAAGTATTATTTGAGTGACGTCAGGTAAGGGCCATTGTTAACTTTTTTCATATGTAGATAATTGATTCAACATACTTTATTGAAAGGACCACTCTTTCCCTCCCACTGCAATATTAACTTTTTCAGATATCAAGTGGGTTTGTATCTGGACTGTCTATTCCCTTTTTTTCTTGCACTGAAACAACAGTGTCTTAATTACCATAGTTTTATGCTGTCTTAAAATTTGGTAGCTTCAGTCCTCCAGTGTTGTTCCTTTTCTTCAAGATTGTCTTACCTATTCTTGGTCCTTAAAACTGTCACATAAATTTTACAATTAGCTTTTCAACATATACACACATACAAAAATCCTGCTAGAATTTTGATTGGAATTATAATTGGAATTATAAATTAATCTATGTATTAATTTAAAGAAAATTGTACTTTTAAAACATTCAACCTTCTAACACTTGTACCTAGAATAACTCTTCATTCACTTAAATCTTTAAAAAGTTCTTTAAATAATGTTTTATAGTTTTAATATAGAGCTCTTGTACATTGAATGTTAGATTTATTTCTAGATATTTTATATTAAACTATTATAATTAGTATCATGTTTAAAATTTCCTTTCTGATTGCTCATTGCTTGGTATCCATCAAGTTACTAAATTCACTTATTAATTCTAATAGGTTTTGTGAAGTTTATGGTATACTTTTGGAGCACTTATGTTGCTTATTAAAAACAATGGTGTGTTCCCTTTAAATTATTATATCTTTTATTTATTTTGCTTGCCTTATTGCACTGGCAATGACTTCCAGTATAATGCTGACTAGAAGACATAACAGAAGAATTCTTTTCTTATATTCAATCTCAGAGCGAAATGTTTTATTATTTCAAAATTAAGTATGACATTTGTTACAGAGTTTTGTGTATATACTCTTTATCAGATTAAGGTAGTTCCATTCCTCATTTGCTAAGAGTTATTTTTTATTTAGATTTATTTTTTATTTAGATTTATTTCTAGATATTTGTGTTGAATATTTTGGGAATGTTGTTAGACTTTTAATGCTCCCCTAATGGAGTCACATTCACTTCAAAACCTACTGAGCTGCTAGAATTACTCTGTATTCCTTGAAGAAATAAGTAGAATGCCAAATTTATCCAACCTAGGGTCATATTTTGTCACTTTTCATCAATTTCATCATTTCTACTGAAGGCCACAACTCTCACACAGCTCCTGCATACAACCCTTCATTCTATAGAAGTCACTAGGTCATTTCTTCTGCCTCTCCTATCTTTCCCATATTTCCTTTTTCTTCCCACAAAAGTTGCACTAACTTTTCCTTCTCAAAGTTTCCCTTCTTCTCATGCTTCAATGCATTACACAGATGGATGTTTGAGAGCCAGAAAGCTCTAGTTTACCATCACAAATTGATGCAAAATCTCTGAAGAAGTTCAGGTAAGATCCGCTACCCAGAATATGGCTATATTCCTTCTGTTTTAGACTGAAAATGGTTTTCAACATCATAGCTAATATCAAAATCAGTTGTGCAACTTTACAAAATGAAGTGCTCTGTCTTGAATCAGAATTTGCAAGTGGGTACCTGAATAGCTAAATTTTGAGGGTCTCCACAGGTGTCTCTGAGTTACAATTTGACACAGTGATGAGGCAAGCAGGCACTATTTGCAGAGATCAGAGAGGGGAAAAGGAAGACCCACACTTTCTCTTGGTCTCAATTGCATCACACAGCTAATGGCACATAAAGCTAATAAATGTGACAAATGCTCCCAAAGTTAAGGAAATAGGTTTTGGAGAAGACCAACATTCTCAACCACAATGGATATCTTTCCATGCCAATATTTATATGTTACCTGTTGAAATGGCTCCTTGGTATGTATGGGCCCTATAAATTGGCATTTAAGTTTATTTCCATTTTATTCCTATTTAAATACCACTTCATTGAATTCACATTTGTATAATTACCTCTTTAAAGTGAAAAAAATTAAGGTGATAGAACTGTTAACTCAAAGGCATGTACATTTTACATTTTGAAACCCTGTGGAAGAGTTAGTCCAATTACTCTCCCACACATGAACCACAAGTGAAGGGTTCTCACACATGCTGAGTGACTTAGAGCATTTAAATTATTTCTGTCTTTGCTAATCTGATAGAATTTTTGTTTGAAAAATTTTTTATACAATTAAATTTCATAAATTTATAGGCCATTTCTATTTTTTTGAACTGCCTGCTCATGTCCTCTGTCCATTTTTGTTAGGATGATATTTTCTTATAGTTTCTGAAGAGCTTTTTCTAAATTAGTAATATTGATCCTTTGTTGATTCACTGCAATATTTTTCCCAGTTTATCATCTTTTTTAATTGTAAATACATTTTACCTTTTTATATTATAAAATTTATCAGTCTTTCCTGGCTTAGAGAAGTTAAACATTCTCCAAGATCAAAAATATTCAGATTATATTCTGTTTTTTTCTTTTTAACTTTTAAAATTTAAATATCTAATCTAATTAGAATTTATTTTGGTGTAAAAAAAGATACACTTTTTTCTTTTTTTGCAAATGGATGTTACCCCCAAGTCCTTCATTGAAAATTGCACGGCACAATACCAAGTTTTCCCAAATCCATCCAATAATATGAACCAGCTGGGGGGTTAGTTAAAAATGAAGAGGTTCAAGCCCCAACCCAGACCTGCACACTTAGAATCTCCAGGACAGAGGTCCAGACATCCTCCCAGTTTTAACAAGCACCCCAAGTGATTTTTATGATCAGGAAAATTTTATAAACAGTCAAAAGATATGAAAGTTATTTCTATTTATAAAGGACCACTCAAGTGACAATATATTTTTAAATTATGAATTTTCTTTCATTTTGAAAAACCCAGTTTATAGGCAATTCGGGACCTAGAGCAACTTAAATGCAACTTAAATGCCACCTGATGTTTAAGTTGAGGTATAATGAGCAGGAGCCACCTCATAGTGGCATATCAGAGTCGAGTATTAAATATTTAGGAATTCTACCAACTGGTTGTTAAATACTAGTCATTGTTAAAAATTGTATTGCATAAACCTACAAGTAAATAAATTATGTTAATTACTTAATTAAAAACAAGTAAATAAATTATATTAATTACTTAATTAAAAACTTAATTAAAATTTAAAAATGGTGGTGATGGTAGCACATCATGAACATAATTAACAGAATCAAATTACATATGGGGATATGATTAAAAGGGGAAATTACAGGTTGTACATTATATATATATATTACCAGAATTATAAGTTTAAAGAAAAGTAGGCCTGTACAACACAAAAAGTGAACCTTATTGTAAATTAATAGTACAATTATAAAAATGTTCTTTCATGAATGGAAACAAGTGTACCACACTAATGCAAGGTGTTAGTAATAAGGTAGTGAATGGGAATTCTGTATTTTATGCATGATTTTTCTTTAAGCTTACAACTTCTCCAATATAAGTCAATCAATTAATCAACCACCTGGATGTTGGTGATGTTGGCACAACCCTGTGCATGTGATTAACAGCACTGGATTACATTTTTGAATGTGGTTAAAAGGGGAAATTTTAGGATGTGTGTGTTACTAGAATAAAAATTTAATAACAAAACAGAAGACTGTACAACACAAACAGGGAACCCTAATGTAAACCATAGACTATAGTTAGTAGTACAACTAAAATAATATTCTTGCACAAATGCAGCAAATGTACCATACTAAGGCAGGGTTACCAAGGGGAAGTGGGGGCAGGATATGAGAACTTCGTATTTTCTGCATGACTTTTCTGTAAACCCACAATTTCTCTATTTTTTTTTTTAAAGGAAACTTAACATCATTGCCTAGGTGGAAAATCAGCACCCAAAACTTGACATGGTTAAAGTGTTAAAGACAGCTTAGCATGTGGCTGAGACTCTCCTTGGGACAATCAGAAGGACTGATTGGAGCTTGCTTTCTCACTACATGATACTTAATGCTCAGTTTGGAGAGCTCTGTCCACCTGAGCACAGAGGTAAGCACTAACTGCATTTTCTAGGACTTGCTTTAACTGAGACATTTTCTTGACCTTAGAACTATAAACTAGCAATTTACTAAATTCTCCTTTTTAAAAAACTGTTCTGTTTCTGGTATATTGCATTCTGGTAACTAACAAACTAGAGCACATACCTTTATATTGTAAAAACAATTATGTGTGTATACATGCACACACATATTTACATATACACATTCATTTTTTAGAGTTAAATTTGCCAGCATACCACTGTACAACTCTTATTTTATAAATAAGAAAACTGTATCAAAGAGATGCACAATTTCCCCAGTGGATATCTATTGTTTTTGCTGCCAAGTATCCTTCCTCAATACTACTAGTAAGGCACTATAATTTTCCTTTGAGAACTGTCCCCTTCCCCATTCTCATTGGTTTTAGTGATAAAATTTGGATTGTATTACTTCCTTTGATTTTAAGACCACCACTATGAAATAAGGAGCATGGATACCAATATGCTTCTTTACTAGACAAGGAAATTGAGATTCATAACACCCAAATGACTTGCTAGAATCCACACAGGACATAAGTGGTGGGCCTGAATTTTGAACCCAGAACTTCTGATTCTTACCTTTGCTTTCTTTCTTCTCTGAGGTTTGACTTTACCCCAGTTTCATGTCTTCTTGTCTCTACTGTGGCATGTCTGATCTCCCTACCTACCTGACTTTGACACACTTCTCTGTGCTGAAGTATATCTTCCACATCTACACAACACTCTCACCTTGCTCCAACTCCAACCCCCAGCCCTCCAAGACCTCACACTCAGCCCTTTCTTCTTTCTCACCCCTCCTTGTTGCACCTGACCATGCCATGATAACGATGAAGAACCGAGCTGCCAAGCGGCCTTCACCATGCCCTGAGCTGGGAGACTGGACTCTCTCCATCCAGCAGCAGCCACAAGCTCTTTGCCTTCCTGACTCCACATCACTGCAAAGCTCATGGCAGAGTGAAGAAGACAAAGCAAACACGACGATTTTCTTATTCTACAGATGCTGCCCTAGTTTCATGACTTGCCCACAACCACGACATGTAAGAAATTCAGTTACAAATGAGGCACTTTATTTGTTACATCTGTCTTTGAGTAAATGGCCCTTTAAGAGACAAAGTAAATAAGAATTGCACCAGACAGTGACTGGGCATGAATTAATAGAAGGGAAGGCCAAGAAGCCTTCCCAGATCCCACACACTTATTCCTCTTGGGCTGGCAAGTTCTCAACTTGCCTAGATTTCTTGGTTGCTCTAATTTGTTGATTTATTTATTCATTCACCCTACATCTGCTCAACCAATATTTGATGTTTAATGGTTTTATGTATGTATATATATATATATATATATATATATATATATATATATGTCTCACATATATATATATTTGTTTCACATAGTTTTTACTTGATAAATGATTACCAATATTATTTATATGATATTACTGTTATTTCACATACATATGTTTTGTTTTCACTGTGGAGATATGGTGAGTATCAGGCTGAAAAGAGAAAGGAAGCAAATGAAGGCAAGAAGGCAGAAAGTGATCAAAGAAATGAGGAAAGAATCAATGTTTATTGAGCTACCATATCCCAAGAATTGCAGGAAGCAGCAATATGGGTTCATTCATCATTTAATAGCCAGGTGATTTGAAGAAGGCTCAGAACCTCTATAAAGCTTAGTACCCTTAGCTGTGAAGTAGAAATAATGAAAATGCCTACATTTCAGAAATGTGATGAAGATCAAATGAGTGAATGCATGAAAAAGTGCTTTGCAAACTGCGACATATAAACAAATATTAATTATCATTTTAATGATCTATAATACCTATCCCTCTCATTAGTTTGAAATTAAAGGGCATGAATCATTACTATAATTTCCTCGGTACACTCTGTACATTCAAATGTGTACATTTCAACTGTACAGACTGACTGAATTGACCAGCAAGGAGAGGACATCAGATCTAGTTTAACGTGAGAAAAGACAAAATTAGTTAAGAAGGCAGAACTAGTGATGCATATAGGCAAATACTGCTGTGCTTTTTAGAAGGACAAGAAGGCTCCAAGCAGCAAAAATAACTACCTTTATTTCCCAGTTCCTGCCTAAAATTTTGTTACATATTTATCATCTCATGCAAACACTATGAGTCCTTTAAAATGAAAATATCATTAAAAGGGTATTTTATTTGTCATTTATTTTCAATCATTTGCATCTCAGAAGCATGATGGATGAGGAAGTTCATCTTGCTGGTGAGTATGGCATGAAAGGTCATGATATCCCAAGACAAAAAGGAGAAAATGCTCATTGGGAAGGCTGGAAACCAAGTGAACAAGCTCCTTCACAATTTTGTTTGAAGCTAGTCATATCTCTAATTATCCTGCATTTTAGTGATACTCTCTACTTTATGAATTTGAATATTTCTGGAAGTTTCTAGAGTTAACGCATATTTCTCATTTGTGTAAGCTATAAACTGTAATTTTAGTTTTTGAATAAAAATGGATATTTCAAGTCTACCAGACAGGAGACGCCCACTTTTTTAAAAGATTTTATGCAATGCCAATTGTAGCAAGAAAAGTGCCTGAGGTTTCAATAGAACTGTAGTTATAAGTTGAAAACTTCAGACCTGTCACTGTTAAAAGGTGCTCCTTAAGTTGAATACACATCTTAGAACTCTTTTCTTCTCAAACTCTGCAAAAGTTAGAACTTGAATCTATTTCCTTAACACAGACACCACTTGTTTGTTACATGCATATTCATTTTTCACTGTTTTCAACTGACAGAGGATTTTTTCCTCCTTAAGCAAATCAGTGATTCTTTAAAATTATACACCATTCTCAGCCTTGACAATGTTCCTTTTGACGTTACAATGTATATATTCCAGGAATAGTATATATGGTCTGATATGGTAAAGTAAGACCCCAGAGTCAGACAGACTTGTTTCAGAGCCCTGTTCTGCTTCTATTAGCTGTTTAGCATTAAAGATGTTTCTTAAACTTTCTACACCTCAGTTCCCTCATCTGAAAATGGGTGTAATAACAGTCACTTCATAGACTGTGAAGTTTAAATGAGGTAGCTCATATAAAACAATTTACATAGGGCACAGCACACAGCTTTAATTCAAGAAATGTAAGACATTATCATTGTCATTACTATTACTGCTATTCTGGGTAGCAAGTCTCACAAAATGGGAACAAAAATACCTTCCAAAATAGTCACTTCACTCCTGAAGTCATATGAAGAGAAGAGGAAAAATATCTCCACCATATCTTGAAATCTAAACACCATATTTCAAATTGACAGACTCAATCATGCACTCCTCCAACTATTCAGAATGGAACAAAGAGAATGTTAAATACAAATTAAAAACAGGAGTCATGCCAACCACATTTTCTCAAAAAATTTTTCTTTAACAACTGCCAAAAAGTTTCATATGGTGATAATTATGGGAATCTCATACATCACATCGTTTCAGATTAGAGCATCCGAAAATTAACCAGTAAGTTTTCCAATCCTGTCAGGGGTGACACATTTCTTTAGGGTGTTCTGAAAAAGTCACGAGCACTCTCAGGACTCCTGATAGTACTTGCTTTGATGAGCTAGATATTTTTGAAAGAGCTTACACACTGATGAATGAGATTACCCCAACCTAGATTAAGAATGTCAGCTAGAGATCACCTATCTGATGGCTAAAACCTGTTTTAAAAGGCAAGTCATTTTGAACTAGTAGGAATATGCATGCTCCAGAGAGTCTCTGAAGGAAAATCTGTCTCTCTAAAACCCCAGGAATTTAGAAGTCCAACTCTGCCGTTGATGGTAGACCCCAAAATGGAACTTTTTCAATTAACACTCACTGGCCACTCTGGTCAATAATTTACTTGAGAGCATATGAAATGATCAAGTTCAAAGTCTAATGAAATTAACACTATATATCTAATGAGAAAATTACAAAGAGGACTAAGGCATGAAAGACACAGAGTCTTATCTCTCTGCATCCCCTTTATCCAATCCCTGGGAAAGGTTAATTTTATCTCCTAAGTAACTCAACTTGTGCTTTCCAAGCCCCTTGTGACTACCCTTTTCCAGTCTCCCAGCATCTCTCATGTGGAGGGAGATATTAGGACATATAAGGATGTAAGAAGGAGGGCTGATTTGCCTTTCCCATCCCTTTCCTCCAGGTTTGCCCTGCTTTCTATCTAAAATGCAAGTATAAATAACTTGTCATTCTCTGCTTAAAACTATTCAGGGTCTTTAGAATAAGGCAGCCAAGGCCACCATTTTTTACCATCCTGTCCCCGACTCCTCCTACACAGTTCACCTTCCAGACAATACTGAGTGTCACCAAGACTCAGAACATGTCCTGTTGACTCACACCTCTATGCCTTGCATATAATTTCCTCTGCCTGAAATATCAGTATAAAAACTCCTACTCACTCAGCCTTCAAATTTCAGCTCAGATATACTTTTTCTTACCTGCTCTTTTCTCTCTAATCTCATTTTACTTTAAATATATCTGGTAGGGCTGCTTACCTTGTTTTGTAAAGTCAATTGTTCGCTCCTCTACTGTACATCCCACTCTTCTGTAAAGTCTTCTCGTCTTTGAGATCTAGAGATTGTATGTACCTCCTTTATACACAGGGCCTGGCCTAAAGCAGGATCAAGGAAGGAAAGATGGAATGAAAGAGGAAGGGAAAGAAGGAAAGTAAAATGAAGGAAGGAAAGGGAAAAGGAAGGAAAACTGTGCTTGCAAAATTAGAGCATTGTTTATCAAAAGCGGTTTCTTAGACGATGAAAGCAGGTAGATAAATGAATAGAAAGATGATGTGAAAGGGAGGTGGAGGGAGGGGGAGGGAGGGGGAGAGAGGGGGAGGAATGGATTGGGGAAGGGAGGGATGGGAGAGAGAAACAAAGTTAAAAGCCTTGACATAAACTTGACTCTCAGGATCTCTGGGTTATATATCACGTTATCAGCCCTTTCAGAATTTATCAATGAAAACATTTAAAATTTTATACATTGATATTTTTTAGAGAAGGGAAAAAAGGATATATTTTTAAAATAAATGGTGGGGAAAATAGCTCCAAAGTGCTCTGGAATGACAATAAAACTGATCTTCTTTGGTTGAATCAAAGTAAATAAAGTTTGACATTTTAGTAACAGATATAATCTGATAAAATTATTTCCTCACTTTGATTGAAGTGTATTGTTTATCCTAAATATCTTTATCCCCTTAGGAACAACATTTGGGGCAAAAATGATAACTGCATTTTTCACAAGCCTAGAATAGTTGTAGGAAAACCTTTCTGTGTCAAGAAATTAGCCTGGCATTGTGAAGGTAAACTGTATGTCAACAGAAAAAGGATTATGCCTTTCCTTTCCACTTCATGGAAATTTTCCTACTGTTAGGATCTGACTTGGCAGAGACATGTTATATATCTTAATAATCCCCTTTCCTAAGATTATATTTGCTAAAGAAATAGTCTTAAGTATCTTAGACAACCTTGAATTCTGAGTTAAAATCATTATTCTGAACTTTAAAAGTCATCCTTAGATGTTTCATAGATTTATGGTAGGAAAATGTAAATATTTAAGCAAGGTTTCTAAACTTAAGTTCAAGCCTATAAATACAATATCTGGGCTTAAGAAAAAAGATGAGGCATATACACAAATCACAGTAATGCAAGTAGAATCCATGTTATAATACAGGAATAAATAAATATGGTATAGGACCACAGAAGAGGGAGCAATTACTTCTCACTGGAAAGTTTATAATCATGCATAAAAATTGATGTAGAAGACAACTAGGATTTCCTGATTTGACTCAGATGTCAAAACAAGAAGCTCCTATAATTTCTCTTGGTGTCTAGGATTTGACTGAGATATTTTCTCCATAAATTTGGTTTGGGTATAAGTGGCATTTTGGCTGGGTGAAATCAATGCCGACAGCTCCCTATACTTACTCTTCCTTCCCCATCGGGGTCTACATACGGAAAGATGTATGCAGGCTTTGGTTTTGTAACTAGAGAAAGGGACAATCTGTTATCCTTAGAAGGGAGGGGTTAATGGAGTGGAAGATGGCAATCATCCACATTTATATCCTGTTCTGCCCTGTGGATAAATTTTAATTTATGTTTAACAAACACAGGGTCAGTATTCTCAGAACTAAGTCTCCTAAGAGACTGTGATTTGGGGAAAGTGGTAATAGAAAAACCTAAAAGTCCTTCAAGAGTAGTTATGATGATTCTCAACAACTTAAATAACAGACTTACTGCATGACCCAGCAATTCCACACCTAGATGTATACCGCAAAAGAATTTAAAACAGGAACTCAGTTGTAGGTTGAAGTATGTACACCAACAAACACATGTTCTTAATCTGTATCCCTGTAGGTGTTAACCCATTATATATAGGACCTTTATTAGTCAGGGTTCTCTAGAGAAACAAAACCAACAGGAGAGATCTATAAATATGAGATTTCATAAAAGTGTTTTACACAACCGTGTGATGCAAGAGTCCATATTCCATAGGGCAGGTCATAAGATGGCAACTCCATAACGTCTTTGACAAATTCCCCAGGAGAAGTTGGCTGGCTGAAGAGAAGAGAGATTCTCTCTTCTGACTTCTTTTAAAGCCCTCAACAGAATGGATTAAATATCTCTCATTGCTGAAAACATTCTCCTTAGTTAATTGTAGATGTAATCAGTTATAGATGCAATCAATTTACTGATGATTTAAGTCCACAAAATGTCCTTGTAGTAATGGTTAGACCAGTGCTTGCTTGACCAAACAGCTGGGCACCATTACCTGGTCAAGTCGGCACACAAACCTAACCATCACAGACCTCTAGAAGATGTTATTTTTAGTGAAAGTGCAGCCCAACTGAATGAGGTTGTGCCTTAATGTGGATTACTGGCAGCCATATAAACAGAGCTCAGAAGTCACAGAATCAAAGAAAGGAAAGAATATCTCCATGTGACAGGCAGATATACAAGCCAAGGAACCCCAAGGATTGCTGGCAGCTGACACAAGAATGCTACAGTTTGCAGGGGAGAAAGAAAGCCTTGCCAATATCTTGACTTTGAACTTTTTCTGTCTTCAAAACCATGAGCCAATAAATTCTCATTTTTTTAAGCCAATCAACTGGGTGGCATTTGTGAAAGAATCTCAGGCAGAATAAGATAGACATAAACAGATACTTGTGCACTAAAACAACATTAGTCACAATAGCCAAAAGATAGCAACAAACCAAGTATCAATCAACAGACAAATGGATCAATAAAATGGAATATTATTCAGCCATAAAAAGGAATAAAGCTCTGATACACGCTGTAACAAAGATGAATCTTGAAAACATTATGTGAAATGAAATAAACCAGAAACAAAGGGATAAAGAGCATATGATCCTACTTATTATAAATATTTAGAATAGGCAAATTGACAGACAGAAATTAGACTGTAGTGCCAAAATCTGATGGGAGAGAGGAATGGGGAGTTTTTTGCTTCATCGGTATATAGAGCTCTGCTTGGGCTTATGAAAAAGTTTTGGTAACAGATGCTGGTTATGGTTACGCAATATTACGAACGTAATTACTGCCAATGAATTGCATACTTAAAAAACAGTTAAAATAACAAACTGTATGTTGCCACACTAAAAAATAAATAAACAAATAAGAGTCACTATGAACACAAATAGATGCTTTAGGCCTGAGGCCTACATTTTAAAATAAATAAAATTTTTAAAGTAGACTTCTTTTAGTTTCCTTGGCTGCAAAGCAATACCATGAAATGGTACAGCTTAAGCAAATAGAATTTATTTGCTTATAGTTAGAGTCCAGGAAAATGTCCAAATCAAGGCATTATCAAGGCAATGCTTTTTTCCCCAAGACAAGCTACCTGCAATCTTTGGTTCCACTGAAACATGGCAAGGCACATAGTGGCGCCTGCTGGTCACTCCCTTCTCTTTCAGGTTCCATTGACTTCAGCTTCCTGCTTCCAGCTTCCTTCTCCTATGGTTTTTTCTTTCTCTCTCTCCATATTCATTCTGTTTATAAAGGATTACAGTAATAGGATTAAGACCCTGAATGAAGGAGGTCACACATTCACTGAAATAAACTTCATCAAAAGGTCCTATTTACAACGAGTTCATACCCACAGGAATGAATTAGATTTAAGAACACATTTTTCTTGGGTACATACCCAGCTTCTAATGACCACACTCTTCCCTCTACCACAAAAAGACATATTTTTTCCAAATGCAAACTATATTCATTTCATCACAATATCCCACAGCTTTAAGTCATTTTAGAAACAATACAAAGTATAAAGGCTCATCAAAATTAGTTATAGGTGTGGTCTATCCTGGGGCACAATTCTCCTCTTTCTGTGTTCACAGACCTAGAGAACAAGTTATCTGCTTCCAAATGCAAAGGAGTGGCAGGCATAGGATAAACATTTCCATTACAAAAGAGAGAAATTGAAAGGAAAACAGGGCTCACCGGTCCCGCAAAATCCCAAAACACTACAAGGCACATACTCCATTAGATTTCAGTCTGAGCATCATTTATAGAATGATGTTTTGTCTTCCAGGCCTGATGTAGCAGCAGCTCCACCCCTTCCAAGTGCTTGCACAGTGGCCATGCTTTCCCCAGACACTGGGGTAAAGGGTCTACCTTCTTCAAGCCTAGAAATGGCAGCCAGTCTCTCCTGAACTGCCAGGGCACAGGTTCTACCTCTGTCAAGCAATGGGGTAGGCAGCCACACTCTCTAAAATCCCCCAGGCATCTGAGAAAACCAGGGTGGTAGCAGTCTTCCTGAACAATGGAGCAGAAAGCACTTCCTTTCCAAGTGCTGGGACAGACTTATCCTTTCCACACACATGGATAGGCCCACTTTCTTGGCCTGAGAAGATGTCCTCTGTACAGACCTCATCATCCTTAGTACTGCCCATGAAGTAATTTTTCCTTCAATCTGTTGATTAGTTGAGGCTGGCAGTAGACCCATTCATATACAATCTCACCAAAAAGACTTTTCAGTTTTACATGTAGTACACAGGAGTCCAAACCACCAGAAAGTAGGACTTAAGGACAGATCCTTCCTGGATCACTGCACCTCCAATTCTGATTTGCACTGCAATGTCTGATGGATCCATGCTTAGTTAAACCCTCACATAGAGCACTATTCTGTGGGGACCCACTTTCCAGAATCCCAGAATTTTCCAAACCATCAATTTCTGGTTTCTTTGTGCCCAAGAATTCAATTTTCAGTTTGTCCCTTTCCTCTCACCTTTTACTATAATCTTAAAAAAACAGGCTGTGATTTCTCCATTTAGCTTGGAAATCTCTGCTAAATAGTCAAGCTCATCATTCTCAAATTCTGGCTTCCATCTGACATCAGAACTCAACTTTCCCAAGTTCTCTGCCACTTGAAAATATGGATCAGCTTTTCTCCAGTTTCCACTGACCCATTCATCATTTTCTTCTAAAGCCTCTTCAGAAATACATTTAGCATTCACACTTCTACCAACAACCTTTTCAAAGCAATCTGGGCCTTTACTATCAACCACCTCACAATTTTTCCAGACCCTACCCACTACTCAATTACAAAGCCATTTCCACATTTTTGATAATTGTAATAATAGCACCCACTCTCCTGGTACCAAAATAGCATTAGTCAGGCTTCTCTAGAGATTAGAACTGACAAGATTTTTAAAAATATCTGTAAATATTATATATTTATAAGATTGTCTCACATGACTGTGGGAATAAGCAAGTCCAAATTCCATAGGGCAGACTGCAAGCTGGGAACTCTTATGAAGGTTTTCAGTGAAATCCCCAGGAGAAGCTGGCTGGCTGAAGAAGAGATAGAAATTCTCCCTTCTGACTGCTGAACTCATCTTCTTTTAAAGCTTCAACTGTTGGGTGAGACTTCTCTCATTGAAGGTAATCTCCTCAATTGTTTTTAGATGTAATCAGCCACAGATGCAATCAACTTATTTATTATTTAAGTCTACAACATATCCTCACAGTAACCATCAGGTCAGTGCTTCCTTGACCAAACAACTAGACACCATAAACTGGCCAAGATGACACATGAACTTAGCCATCACAAGTTTGCAGTTTGAAAGAATGCCAATCTATACCTTCCTACATAGAATCAGCAGTTTCTGATGCAGGAAAGGTGGGAAACTATAGTTACATCTTAAGTATGGATATGTGCATTTTCAGGGAGGTAAGGAAATAGCAGCAATTCTTCACCTAGGAAAACAGTGAACAAGGCAGAACTAGAGAAGTCTAGACCAATGCCGCCCTGGGGCAGCAGCTAACTGAATGATTAGTCCCATATGAAGACCTACTTTGGAGATGCTGAGAAATTTTACTGTAATGCCCTTGGGAATTGCTAGTTCTAATACTTTGGTGAGGGTTTCAAGATATGAATGATATGTGAACCTCATCTGTTGCTGATTACATCTGCAGTCGGCTAGGAGGCATGCCTGCTGCAATGAATGATGTTTGATT
The DNA here is from genome assembly GCF_023851605.1 of Tamandua tetradactyla. Classification (NCBI taxonomy): domain Eukaryota; kingdom Metazoa; phylum Chordata; class Mammalia; order Pilosa; family Myrmecophagidae; genus Tamandua; species Tamandua tetradactyla. The sequence continues at coordinate 180,489,021 of NC_135331.1, read as the reverse complement.
TAATTGGCTGGTGCTTAAATGAGAGAGCTCAATGCAGCACAGCCCAAGCAGCTCAGCATACCTCATCTCAGCCCTTGCAGCTCAGCCCAGGCCTTTGGAGATGCAGCAAGGAATCACCCTGGAGAAAGTTGCTGGAACCCAGAGGCCTGGAGAGAAGGCCAGGAGAGATCACCCTGCGCCTTCCCATGTAAGAAAGAACCTCAACTGAAAGTTAGCTGCCTTTCCTCTGAAGAACTATTGATTAACTAAATAAATTCCCTTTTATTGAAAGCCAATCCATCTCCGGTATGTTGCATTCTGGCAGCTAGCAAACTAGAACAGAGACCTATGTTGATTAGTTGTGGGACATCAGTCTGACTTTAGAGACAGAAGAAGCAGGGTTGAATTCTTATCTCTACCTCAAGGCCTCAGCTAGTTTAAACTTACTGAGTCTGAGTGTCCTCATCTATAATATGAGAATAATAAGACCTACTTTGAAGGATTAATGTCAATGTTAAGTGAGACCATAGTTAGATAACGCTAATTAGAAAGGAGTATTCATTATGGGATAGCCATTCATATTTATGGCATTATTGTCTTCACAGCATGCTAATAATAAAATAATTGCTATTGCTTATGCTGACATTTTAACTCATAAAAGCACAGATTTTTCAATTACTTCATCTAATCCTTTATTTTACAAAATAAGAACATGTGATCCAGAATGGTTCAAAGTTTGCATACAGGTAATTGATGAAAGAGCCAGGATAAGAATTCAAGGAGTCTATTTTTCTTTCTATTCCTGACTTAGTGTCCCTTAGGTAAATCATCTTTTAATGCATCTCTTCTCACTTAGAAGCCATGAATGTTTGTGAACAAAGTTAATTGAGGACCCCGTGTAACTCAGATTCAACTCAAAGTCACATTCAAAGCAGCACAGCCCAGCCGTTAAGAGGAATTTAAAAGGAATTTCAGTCCTTACTTGCATATCAGATAAAATTAGTGATTTAATTTATAACCCTCAGCAACATTATCAAAATGATGTCTTTCTCCTCTTGCATTCCATCGTACTGCAGCTATTCACTATTGTCTTACCCACCAATCTTGAGAAACTTCCAATGTTGTTTCCAAAATTCTCCAAGCACTCATTTCTCCCACCCCACTAAACACCATCTCCAGATCAGGAAGAGTCCCAAAAGCCTTGAGCTCCCATCCAACTTCCTCCACCAGCTGCTGGGGGGAGGCTGGAGGCGCCTTTTACCTAGTGTGCTCCTACGTATCCTCACCCCCCACCTTCTTCAGCATGACTGCCTTTCTCATAAGACATTCTTATGAAGACTTCCTCATGAGTTTTTCACCTCATTACAATTTCAAATTTGAACTGTTACATAAAACTAGAAGTTGCACCTTATGTTCCTAAAAACTATTGCTTCAAATTTAGCAAGTAGAAGACTAAACATTTCATGCTATCTTTAAGCCTCTAGCAAAACAGTACAATAACCCATGAACCACTGCTGAAAAAAAAATCTCAGAAAGGCTAGTCCTCCTCACTCCGGAATTACTTCTTTGGAAAGATGAGTAAGCAAGGCAATCACTTGGGTACATCAGTTGCATTGAAAACAATGAGTTTAGAGCTGTTACAGCTACATGATCCTTACATCTTAATCCTATGTTAATTATGACACTTGAAAAATAATGCTGATAGGCCATGTGTTATGCATATTAACATAAAAGTGTTCTCACAATAGATAATTATAAAAATAATAGAATATTGTACTTAGATACTAATAAAATAATATGAGGAACTTTTTCTTTTTAGTTCAAATCTAATTTAAATTTCTTCCATTACCAGGCAGCTACAGCACAAGACATAGAGACAAAGATGAAGGATCTAGCTAGTCTCTTTGGCGGTGCTCTTTTTATTTGGATTTATACATCACACCATTTATTGGGTCTATAATTTTCACCTCTGCTAAAAGGCTTTATTTTCTACTTATACTCCCTGAAGGCCACACTTCATGGTTTAGAGCTCTCAGCCAGGTCTCTGTGACTAGTACGTACAATAATATCTAGTCCTCTTTTATACTAACAGTGAATGCCATGTTTCTCCTTAGGAAGGTTTAAACACCACTCAATTTTTCAAGTGAATAAAAATGCTGCCTATTAATAAGTTACAAAACCTGGCTCATTAATTTTTCAACAAAACTAATGAAAACTACAGGAACTTTAATGAGTGCTGACTTGAAAATTTGCAGTTTGTCCACCTAAAATATTTAAATTTACATTTTTCATTATAAATATCCTCCATTACTTGGAAAATCCATATGCTAGATATCAACAGTGTTCTTTTTATCCTAATGATAGCCATATCATTAGTAAATATCATATATGTCTAATATTCTGGATTTTAGCTCAATAGGAAAAATATTTTTATCCCTTATAAATATTTTACAGCCTTCTAGGAAGAAAAGGAAAAGCAGAGTTCAAGCAGAAAAAAATCCACAAGAGGAAGAAGAATAGAAGAGAATGAAATGGGTGCTAGTCCCTCTGACCTTCTAATGGCTTCTTAAAGAAAGACTTTCAGGAGATTAATTCAAAAGGAAAATGAAGTGGAGCCCCGAGCCTTTACCTGGTGAATAGTTTCATCGTAGAGTAATGGGAGCTATTTTCTGAATAAATGTGTTGCCAAAAGTCGAGAGCACTAATATATATTCAGCCACTCACCAAGAACAATTTATGATTGTTCTAGAAAAGACTCCCTCCTCCTCTATGGCATCTCCATGTACCCCTCATTCTTCCTCCGTGGTCTGCTTCTTCATGAAAACAGCTCATTGAAGCTTGAAAACAAAAATGTCCTCATCAGAAGTAGCAACGGGATTATGAAGCCAAAGCGAGAAGGCAAACAGAATGGACACTTGGTATCATCTACTGTGTTCACATCTCCTAGTCCAGTGCTTCTTGGCCACAGTACTCAAAAGATGCATAACAATGTTTGCGAGATGTAACATAAGTGATAGCATTTCACAACCATCAAGTTATTGATGTAGAATTAGTTCACATAGGGATTAAATATTTCTAAATGCTGAGATCTTTGTTTTTGGCAGTTTCTCTTTTATTTTACCCATTAAATTTTAGTAAAGAAAAAACTTGTTGATAAACTTAAATCTACAACTATTTTGAAGCAAGTAAGAATGATGCCAACACACTTCTATGAATAAGAGCACAACACTTACGCTGCACTAAATCAAAGACAGAGAGATAATGAAGAAGGGAAGTGTAATTGGAAATATTGTCCATAATAATTATAATATGATAAAAATATCTGTAAATTCTCTGCAGCATAATAGTAATAAGAAAATGAGATTTATTATACTCTGACTAAGGGTAATGGTGGACTAGCTTATTATCAGAGTAACCCTCCCACCCATAACAATTACAAACTTTAATTGAACTTTAAAATTTTGGAGAGCAACCAAAAGCAGACTAATTCTGGAAGGGATTCAATTCTAGAGAGAAAGGAACCAGACTGGGTGAGATTTTATTTTTTCAGTTTTCCCCGAGGGCACTCTCCCAGCATTAGACAGGAATGGATATCAAGGATAACATTGCACTCTTACTGCCCTGAGAAGTCAGAGGACACAGTTTGGGGTTGCCAAAGGTACTAGAAATTGAGGGACCCACAGTAGGGAATACCAAAATCTATGTAGAAAGCCCCCCAAGATCTTTGGATGACTCCTGAACAGCATATGGGTGGGGCAAGACTCTAAAAGCCCAGGAAGTTTACCAACAGCTGAAGGCTTTAAAGAGCTGAGCTGAAATTTCCATAGTTTCCCAAAGCAATAGAGACACACTCTTACCAAGTCAGCTTGGCTTTCCACTGAAACAAAAATGAACTGAGATCAAGTAACGACCTAGCTAATAAAGTCTAAAGCCAAGCTTCCACCAACCTAAAATAATATGCAGTGTTTCAGCTGCCTGCTAGAAAAAATAAAAACACAATCCTATTCAGATACAGACATTGGGATCTTCAGACTCCATAACATAACACTTCAAAGAAAATAGGATGAAGGAATTAATAAAGATAGGAGGACAGATCAGTTAAACTGAAAATGAAAGAGGAAACAGAACTTTGAGAAAGTCAAAAGTCAGTTCTTTGAAAAGTCTAAAATTATTAAATTATTAATTAATGTAATTTGTAATTCCTTAGCTAATCTTATAAAGAAAGGAAGTGAGTGGAATGTTGTTTACTCAGATGAATTCATTTGTCGAAATTCATTAGTTTGCTTAAAATCTCGGCTTCTTATTCATGTAAACTGTACTTCAAAATTTTTTCATTAATCATTTCATTGTGAGATAAATTTAGGTGCATTTGAATACAAAGAGATCCTTGTATCAAGTTTTCCCCAACGGTAACATCTTTGAAAACTGTAGTATGATATTACTACCAGGATATTGACCTTGATACAGGAAAGAGACAGAACAGTTCCAACAACATGACAACCGCTCACGTTGCCCTTTTATAACCATGCCCATATATATGCCTGACCACGTCCATGCTCCCTGGCAACCATTAGCCTGTTCCCATTACTGCAGTTTCACTATTTCAAAAGTACTATATAAACAGAATGTGACATTTGAGGATTGCTTTTTTTTTTTTCATTCAGCTTAATTCCCCTGGAGATTCATCCAAGTTGTTGGATGTACAAACAACTCATTCCTTTTTACTGTTGACTAGTATTCCATGATATGGATGTACCAAGTTGCTTTAACCATTCACCTGTTGAAGGACATCTGGGTTGTTTCCAGTTTGGGACTACTATGAATAAAGCTGCTACGAACATTCAAGTACAGGTTTTTATGTTTTCGTTTTTCTCATATAAATGCCCAAAGGAACAACAGCTGAGTCATATGGTAGTTGCATGTTTAGTCCACAAAGATACTGTCAAATACTTGCCTGCCATGCCTGAGGACCCGGGTTCGATTCCCGGTGCCTGCCCATGTAAAAAAAAGATACTGTCAAACTATTTTCCATAGTAAATATACCATTTTTACATTCACCCCCGCAATGTATGAGTGATCCACTTCTCCTCATCTTCACTAGCATTTGTTGTTATCATTATTTTTTGCTTTAGTCATTCATGTAGTTTTTCAGTGATATGTCATTGTGGTTTTAATTTGCATTTCTTTATTGGTTAATGATGTGCAATATCTTTTCATGTGCTCATTTCCAAGGTATATCCCATTTTCTAAACAGTTTGTTTTTACTGTTGAGTTTTGAGAGCTCTTTATACTAGTCTTTTGTTAGATGAACAGTTTTCAAATATTGTCCCTAGTCTATAGCTTACATTTTTATCCATGGTGTCTTACAGAGCAAAAATTTCAATTTTGATGGGGTTCATATCATTTTTTTCCTTTTAAGAATCCTGCTTTTGGTGTCTAGTGTCAAATCTAAGAAGCTTTTACCTAGTCATTGTTCCCAAAGATTTTTGCCTATGCGTTTTCTTTAAAGTTTTAGAGTTTTACCTTTTAAAATTACGTCTATTTTGAGTTAATTTTTTGAAGTCAAGATATTTTTGCCAGTAGTTGCCCCATTTCTGCAGCAACATTTGTTGAAAAGCCTTTCCTTCCTCCATCAAATTGCTTTTGCACATGTATCAAAAATTATTTGGGCCAATTTGTGTAGATCTATTTCTGGATTCGCTACTCTCTTATATTGATTTATGAGTCTATCCCCTCAACAATATCATTCAGTCATGATGATGGTAGCTAATATCAGTAAGTCTGAATATTGCATAAAATGATTCTTCCCATTTTATTCTTCTATTTCACTATTGTTTTAGCTATACTATTCTGCACCATTCCCTAAAAGGCAGAAAAAGGTTGTCTATGTGCACAAAACAGCTTGCTTGGATTCTGATGGGAATCTCATTAACCCTATAAGTCAATTTGGGGAGAACTGACATTTTACTAGCTCAGGTCTTCCAATCCATGAACATGATGCATCTCTGCATTTATAATTATGAGCATACAGATCCTGTCCATACTTTTTACAAATGGTATTGCACTTTAATTTCCACATGTTCATTGTTACTATATAGAAATGTGATTATTTTTTGAATGTTGATCTTGCATACTGTGACCTTACTGAACTTGACAATTAGAAGAGATTTTTTGTTGATTCCTTGGGATTTTTACATAGACAATCATGTCATCTGGAAATAGAGAGTTATTTTTTCCCTTCCAATCTGTACACCTTTTATCTCCACACCTTGCCTTATTACATGGCTAGAATTATAGTACCATACAAGAAATACTGGTATTATATTGAACTAAAATGATAAGAGCAGTTATTCTTGACTGCTTCCTGATCTTAAAGGGAAACAATTCAGTTTTTCACCATAAAGTATACCAGCTGTACGTTTTTTGTAGACATCATTTATCAGTTTAAGGAAGTTCCCATTTATTCCTAGTTTTCTGAGAATTGTTATCATGAAGCGGTATTGGGTTTTGTCAAATGCTTTTTCTGCATTAGTTGAGATAATCATATGATTTTTCTTCTTTGGCCTGTTGATATTGTAGATTACATTGATCATTTTTTAAATGTTGAATTAGTCTTGCATTCCTGGAATAAATCCCACTTATTCATGAGATATAATTCCTTTTATACATTGTTGTATTTGATTTGCTAATACTTTATTGAGGATTTTTTAATCTAAGTTCATAGGAGATACTGGTTTTCTTCCTGGTACTATCTTTTTCTCATTCTGATATTAGAGTAGCCTCATAAAACAAGTAAGAAGTTTTCCTTCCTCTTCCATTTTCTGGAAGAGATTGTGTTAACTTGGTTTTAATTCCTCTTTAAATATTTGGGTATACTCTCCAGTAAACCATCTGGGCCTGGAAATTTCTTTTCCAGATGTTTTTAGTTACAACTTCAATTTTTAATGGTGATATGATGATTCAGGTTGCTTATTTCTTCTTCATTGAGTTTGGGTAGTTTGCAGTTTTTAAAAACTTGGTCTGTTTCTTCTAAAATGTCAACTGTGAGTGTAAAGTTCTTCATAGTGTTTTCTTATTGTCCCTTTAATGTCTGTAGGAATTGTAGTTTTATGCCCTGTTTCTTTCCTGGTAAGGATGATTTTGTCTGTCTTGCTAGAGGGTTATCAATTTTATTGATTTTTTTTTCAAAGAAATAGCTTTTTGGTTTCACTGATTTTTCTCTATTGTTTTTCTGCTTTCAACCTCATTGATTTCTTCTGCTTTCCTTGGGTTTGTTTTGCTCTTCTTTATCCAGCTTCCAGAGGTATGAACTTAGATAACTGACCTCAGACCTTTCTTCTTTCTAATGTAAGCACTCACTAGTATGTATCTACTTCTCAGCATTGCTTAAGCTGTGTCCCATATAGTTTGGTATGTTTTGCCTTCATTTTATTCAACTTTATGTATATTTATTTTCTTTGAGATTTCTTTTTTCACCCATTAATTATTTAGAAGTGTGTTGTTTAATTTCCAATTGTTTGGAGATTTTCCTGTTGTCTTTCTAATATTGATTTCTAGTTTTATTCCATTATGGTCAGAGATCAACCTCTGTATGATTTCAATTTTTTTTAACTTTTGAAGTTTTGTTTTATAGCCCAGAATATGATCTATGTTGGTGAATCTTTCATATGCCCTTGAAAAAAGTGTGTATTCTGCTGTTGCTTGGTGGAGTGTTCTATATATTTCAATTAAATGCTCTCTGTTGATTGTATTGTACAGTTCTTTTACATCCTTTTCTGCCTAGTAGTTCCATCAATTGCCAGGAGTGGGATAATGTTCTTCTTTCTCTCTCGAAATTTTCTTTCAGTTGGTTGTATAAACATATTTTAGAATTTCATCTTGATCTATTTATTGTGTTTGAGAGTTTATCACTTTGTATAGTTTTCTTAGTGGTTGATCTAGGTACTACAATACGCATACATAACTTATAACAGTTTACTGGTATTAAAATTTTACCACTTCAAATGAAATACAGAAATTTCACTTCTGTTGAAGTCCCTAGACCCTCCTACTTTTTAAACATAACTGCATTAAGTATTTCCCCGACATACATTGAACATCAGTGTATATGGTATCACTAAGCTTTATTTCAATCATCAAATATGATTTCAGAAACTCATGGAAATATGATAGTCTCATATTTATTTCTATTTTTACCCATTTTGATGTTCTTCTTTCAGAAGTTCTAAGACTTCTTCCATTATTATCTCCTTTCTGGTGAAAGAACTACTTTTAGCAAAAGATACATGTGCTAGCAACAAATTCTCTTCGGCTTTCTTCAGACAAGAATATTATTCCTCTTAATTTCTGAAGAGTATGTTTGCCAGTTATGGAATTCAGAGTTGGTATTTTTTGTCTTTCACTACAGGCATACCTTGGAGTTTTTCCAGGTTTGTTTACAGACCACCTCAATAAAACAAATATCACAATATAGTGAATATCACCATAAAACAAGTCACATGAATTTTCTGGTTTTCCAGTACATCTAAAAGTTATGTTTACACTATACTATATATATATATATATATATATAGCATTATGCCTAAAAGAACAATGTACCTTAGTTAAAATGTGACACAGAGACATAAAGTGAGCACATGTTGGAAAAATGGCACCGATAGACTTACTCTATAAAGGGTTGCCACAAGGCTTCAATTTATAAAAAATGCAGTATTTGTGAAGTGCAATAACACAAATTGCAATAAAACAAGATATGCCTGCACTTGAAAAATATTGTGTCACTTCTTCTGGTCTCCATAGTACCAGATGAGACATCGACTGTCATTCAAATTGTTTTCCTTTAAATAACGTGTTCTATCTTTCAGGCTGTTTTCAAGATTTCTTTCTTTAACTTTATTGTTCAAAAGTTTAATTTGATATATCCTGGTATGGATTTCTTTAGGTTTATTCTAATTGGGGCTTGCTCAGTTTTGTCTATTTATAGGTTTATATCTTCTGCTAAAGTGGGGGAGTTTTAGGCTATTATTTCTTCAAATACTTTTTCAGGTTCATTTAAAGAGATCCTCTGAAGAAGAAAAGTTTTTAATTTTGACAAAGTCCAACCTACCTTCAACTTTTAAAAAATAAAAATTATAATGTACATTCTCACTTTTTATCCAATAGTATATGTTGCATATTTTTGCTGGTCTAGCCTTATTGGTATTATCTGTTAAGTAGGTATCTAGAAGAAAAAAATCCAGAAATGTTTAAAGTTTTTCTAATAAAAGAGATTAATCATCTTTCCTTATTCCTTGTTTCTTGTTCTGCGAAATCTTTTGAGGTCTTTTTTGTAAAGAACACCTATCTGGAATAAAAAAGCTTGTATTAATATCCAACTAATATATGGTTTCTCTGAGTTTTCTTTTTGTTTGTTTGCTTATTTTTTTGTTTGTTGTATTTACTTCCTCCCAACAATTTTAGGAGTCATAACAAAATTTGGGTCCATATAAATTTACTGGTAAAATTTTAATAACAGTAAACTGATATAAGTCATGTATGTGTATTATAATGCCTAAATGTAAAATTTAACTGCGAGGTAAAGAAAAAAGGTTGAAGAATTTCCTGGGATTCTTAGAGGGCTCTGAGGCATTCTGTGAAGTTTCCTTGAATGACATCTTGTTTATGGCATGAAATATCTGCTAAGGTCTCCCAATCCATCTTTGTGAACTACTAAACCATGCAATATTAACAGTTTTTCTGTCACAACACTAATAATTATTCTGAAAACAATAAAGAAAGATGATCAATATTCCATCATGTTTCAGGATGTATGTATTTTTAAGAAAAATGAATACCAACTAAAGTGCTAAAAGAAAAAAAGTTCTAAAGCTTGGAACAGGTTTCTCAAATGGATACAAAAATATTTCTCAAAACAATTTTATGGGGGCATAAAATTCTAGCATAATATATAATACATTTTATAGTGCAGAGTATTAGTTTAGGCATTACACTTTGTTCAGTAATAGCTTATTGAATATATAGCATATGAAAAGGCAATAATAAAAGCATGAACATTGTAAACCATAGATTTGAAGGTGCTTGCAGTCCCTCACCCAAGCATATCTAATCAGATGGTATTTTAGAATGACTCATCTAGAATTTTGTAATCTATTGATCAGGGTTTAAGCAAACTACAACACAAAGCAATTAGCTGATCTCAAAGAAAGTAAATCCTATTTGAGATGGAATATGCTTAGTATTCTGGGATTGCAATTACTAAATATAACAGAACAAATTATGCAAAGGATATTTTAATGCTCCTTATATTACCTAGTGGTATGTTTCTCAGTCTCTTAAAATTTCCCACACACTGTTTGACCTATTAATTAGCTCTTGCTATGTATTTTAATATGTTAAAGAATGACAAGAAGGAAACCAGTAGTGTTTTTTGTTTGTTTTGTTTTTTGCATGGGCAGGCACCAGAAATCAAACCCAGGTCTCTGACATGGTAGGTAAGAACTGTACCTGCTGAACCACCGTGGCTTGCCCAGTAATATTTTAATATGAGCTTTTTCAAATGAAATGCTAATGGTCTATATGTGGTCGAAGATGTGCAATACCTTGACCTATGGAGTAACTGACATGACTTAAATGGCAATGGAGGGCAGCAGTACTGGTCTGAAATTGTGTATACAAATCCTGACCATCATACTTTTCATAGTAGCATTTTTTACAATTTATAAATTAATATATCCATTACAGAAATTTTGAAATGACAGAGGATCATAATAAAGAAATTTTAAATTATTCATAATCCCATGATGCAGACATATATTACTATCAAAATTGATTTCCTATTTTCAGTGTATATAATATGTGTAATATATAATCAACAATATGTTTTACAGAATACAATCATACTATATATACTATAAGAACATTTTCTGTTAATAAAAATTCTGCCAAAAAAAATTGTTTTTAATGGTGTTTTAGTTTGTAAAAGCTACCAGAATGCAGTATACTGGAAACAGAATGGTTTTTATAAAGGGGAGTATATTAAGTTGCAAATCTACAGTTCTAAGACCATGAAAATGTCCAAATTAAGGCACCAACAAAGCGGTTACCCTCACTCAAGAAAGGCCGATGCTGTCTGGAACAGCTCTGTCAGCTGGGAAGCCATGTGGCTGGCATCTGCTGGGGTCTTTGGTTCCAGACACCTCTCTCGGCTGGGAAGGCACATGGTGACATCTGCTAGCTTTCCCTTCTCGTTTCATAAGACTTCCCTAGTGGCACCTTCCTTCCATATCTCCAAAGGGCTCTGGCTGCGTGGGCTCTGTTGGCACTTAGCTTTTCCCATAATGGTTCCCTCTTAAAGGGCTCCAGTAAGCCACCCTACCTTGAATGGTGGAGACACAACTCTATGGAAACCATCTAAAAAAAAGTTACCACCCACAATTGGATGGGTCACATCTCCATGGAGACAATCAAAAAGCTCCCCCCTGGCAATACTGAATGAGGATTAAAGGACAAGGCTTTTCTGGGGTACATAATAGCTTTAAACCAGCATGAATGGTGTCAGTTATTTTGTTATATAAATGTCCCCTATTTTACCAAAACATTTCTCTGTTTTTCTTGGAACAGTACCATCTGGTGATAGCAAAAGATGTCCCACAGAAAAAGAGAGCTGTCATCCAAAAAAAAAAAACAGAAAAACATGATTATATAAATTTGTTTACAGCAGGATTTCTTCAGAACTTTTAATGTTTTAATAGGTATGACCAAACTCAAAAAGGAAATAGTAAATTCAGTGTTTTCTATACTTATTTAACTAAACAAAATATTCTTTATCATAGTTTACCTATTAAATTCCTATGAGATGCTAGTGAACTATACATTGCAGTGTGGGAAACACTGAATTAAAATATTCTCCTACATATCAGTGAGCCTTTGCTGCATAGCAAATCACTTTAAATTTAGTAGCTTAAAAACAATTCTTTCAGTGGGTCGGCAATTTCAGCTGTACTTAGTTGGGATGTCTCAACTTAGCTCCACATAGTGTAGTTGGGCTCACTCATTTGTGAGACCTCTACCTGGGTCATCTCAGATGGCTGGGACTCACTCACTGGGCTATCCCAGGCTTGCTCACATGGTGACAGGGAACCCAGAGAGCGACAACAGAAGCTGCACGTTTTCTTAAGGCCCACCTTGGAACATACATGTCACTCTCACCTAATCCTTTTGTTCAAGTCAAGTTACAAAGCCATGAGAATTCAATGGGTGGGGATATGGAATCCACCACTTGAAAGGAAATGATGAACAGAATTTGTTACCAATGGAATCTACTGTACCTATTGCTAAACATTTATGCTATTTCCAGATTTTTGCTAGTATAAATAATGCTGTAAAGATCATCCTTGCACATAAATTTTGTGTTTGGTTTTAATGGGTTTCTAAATATAAATTCCTATAAGAATTAGTGGCTCAAGCATTGATTGTACACCATGTATGGAATGTTCATATGTTAAGAATGTACATGCTTGTATGTTGTCGTATCAATTAAAAAAAAAGAATTAGTGGCTCAAGAGTTATAAATGTACTTAAAATATTTTAATAAACATTGCAAAATTTGGCAGAAATTCTCATTGGCAATATGCATCCCCAAGTTTTTCTTTCAACATATTTGAGATAAATCTTGCTTTGTTTCTACTTATATAGACTCTAAGTACTACTGTCATATTATCCTTGGAGTCTATACTGCAGAATCACACTTTATAGTTGAAGTAGCTGTACAAGAACAAGGTACTTTGGGTTTATCAGTGCTAAGTCTCTTTTATAAGGTCAAGACAAAATACTTTTATGCAGAATTCAACAATGTGGAAAGAGAGGGTTTGTTATTAGTCAGGGTTCTCTAGAGAAACAGAACCAGCAAGACAGATCTATAAATAAGAGATTTATAAAGATGTCTCATGCAATTGTGGGAATGCAAGAGTCCAAATCCATAGAGCAGGCTGTAAGATACCAACTCCAATAAAGGTTTCAATGGATTCCAAAGGAGAAGAAGCTTGCTGGCTAAAGAAGAAGCAGTGAAAATTCTTTCTCCCTTAAAAGTCTTCAGCAGATTGGCTAAAACCCAGCTGATTGGATTATCTCATTTCTGACAGGGATGGACTCATTTGTTGAAACATAGTAAAGATTAAAAGACATTGCTAACTTAAAAACTAATTGATGTCCTTAAAAGGAAATCATATCAGAAAAAAAAGCTGTTTTTATATGCACATACTTCATTCTGGAAACTCCGAACTGTAGCTTCCTCTGACTCTGCATGGTAAGGCTCTAGCACTAACCTTCCAGAATGGCCCCAGAAGGAAAGAATTCCAAGAATCTGGCACCATACTCACAGGAAGAAGGGGCTATTGGGCATTCACATGAGGTAGTGTCTCTGAATTTAAAGATAACTCCATGGGGAAAATAAAGTAATATCTTGCAACATCCTCTGGTTCCCAGGGTTGTTGGGAACCAGAAAAAAAAAAACTTCTTTTCCCATAATGGGTATACCTGTATGCTTTTTGAGATACTGTGGGGAGGACCAAGGTGTTACATTCTAGGGAGCCAATATCTGAGGCTATTGAGCTGTCAGGCAGTTTCTGACAATGTCCGAATAAAGTCGTAGAACAGGATAGATCCAGGAACACTCAATCACCGAAGCGACATTGTTAGAAGGTAACACCAAGAAAGGGGAGTGAATCCAGCTTGGGCAGACATGGTGCCTAGAATGCCTCCTCAAAGCATGAGTGATGTGTTGGAGAGAGAGGTGAACAAAGCCCCTGTTTTAGTTTGCTAGGCTGCTGAAAGCAGATACTATTGAATGGGTTGGTGCTAACAATGGGAATTCAATAGCTTACAAGCTTACAGTTCTGAAGCCATGAAAAAAATCCAGATCAAGGTATCATCAAGATAGTGCTTTCTCATCAGGTACTTATGTGTCACCTGTGAGTCAGAGTTAGAGCTCTGAAGCTATGAAAGTCAGTAGTGCCCCATACAGAAGCTGTTCAAAAAGTTGAAAAAGGATCAGACCTTAACTAGAGATGTGATCTGGCTAATATTGGGGTAGATCAGAATACAGCATATCATCCTGTAATAGCGTCCATATTTTAAAACTCCAATTTCTGTATGAAACCAAAGGGAGAAATGTTTAGTTGGCAAAAAAAATTTGCATTCTGTGTAGCGCATTACCTAATTTAACTTGTCTGGTCAGTTTGTTGAAAACCATAAGTACACGGAACCTTGAACAGAATGTGAGATCTTGTCAGTTTGTCCAGGTTAATGTGATGCTCCAACATATCCCACAGTAATTTGTGCAGTAAATGAAGTATTTGCAAAGTCCCCTTGGGGGACTGGGTAGAAAGGAAGAAATATTCAACTTCCACATTTGGAGAATTTCTGATATTCTCCCAAGCAGTGGGGACAGCCAAATCAATAGGCTGAGCCCTCAATCTTGGGGTTCACCTCACAAAACTTATTCCTGCAAAGGACAAGCTAAGCCTACTTAAAATTATGCCTAAGTCACCCCCAGAGAACTTCTTTTACTGTTCAGATGTGGCCTCTCTTTCTAAACCAACTCAGCAGGTGAACTCACTGCCCTCCCCGCTACATGGAACATAACACCCAGGGGTGTAACTCTCCTTCATAACATGGTATAGAACTCTTGGGATTCACGGGGACCTGACATCATGGGATTGAGAAAGCCTTCTTGACCAAAATGGGGAAGAGAGAAATGAGACAAAATAAAGTTTCAGTGGCTGAGAGATTTCAAACAGAATAAACAGGTCATCCTGGAGGTTATTCTTATGTCTTATACAGATATCCCTTTTCAGTTTATGGTATATTGGAGTGGCTGGAGGGAAGTACCTGAAACTGTTGAGCTGTGTTCCAATAGCCTTGATTCTTGAAGATGACTGCATTACAATATAACTTCTACGAGGTGACTGTGTGATTGCGAAAATCTTGTGTCTGATGCTCCTTTTATCCAGGTATGGACAGAAGAGTAAAAAAAAAATGGATTAAAAAATAAATAAATGGGGGGATAGGAGGTAAAATAAGTGGGTAGTTTGAAATACTAGTGGTCAGTGAGAGGGAGAGGTAAGAGGTATGTGTATGAGCTTGTTTTTTCTAGAGTGATGCAAGTATTCTAAAAATGATCATAGTGATGAATACACAATTACGTGATATTGTGAGTCACTGATTGTACACTGTGTATGGACTGTATGTGTGTGAAGAATGATCAATAAAAATATATTTTTTAATGGTGCTTTCTTCCTGTAGACTAGCTGCTGGTCACGTGGCAAGGCGCATGGCAGGTCTGCTGGTCTCTCCCTTCTCTTCCAGGTTCCATTGCTTTCAGCTTCTTGCTTCCGTGGCTTTTTTTTTCTATCTGTATTTATTTTGTTTATAAAGAATTCCAGCAAGAAGATTAAGACCATTCCTGGGCTGCGCCTTAACTGAAGTAACCTCATGAAAACCTACTTCAACTAGGTTTACACCAACAGGAATGGATTAGCTTTGAGAACATGATTCTCTGGGGCACATACAGTTCCAAAATACCACACTCTACCATCTGAACGTCAAAAAGACATGTTCTTTCCATATGTAAAATGCATTCATTCTGTCACAATAACCCAAGAGCCTTAAATCATTTCAGTAATAATACTATGCAGAAAGCCTCATTAAAATCATTTATGGGGTGGTGTGATGATGGCTCAGTGGCAGAATTCTCACCTGCCATGCTGGAGACCCAAGTTCAATTTCCGGTGCCTGTCCATGCAAGAAAAAAAAAAAATCAGTTATAGGTGTGGTCTAACCTAGGACACAATTCCCCTCAGTCTGTGGACACGTTAAACCTAGAGAACCAGTTATCTAGATCACAAAGTTAAAGGCGGTGTACACGACAAAATACCATCAGCCTGGACAAAAAGAGACTAAAGTTGCTTATATAGTCTTGGCCTCCAATTATTTATAGGAAGTAGGTTATAAAAGAGAATAAGCTGCCAAATGTGGGCCATTCCTTCAGAAGTAGCCGAGGGAGTTACAGAGAAGGGAGTTATGGACAAGGAAGGATCAGCGGGTAATAATAGAACAGTACCAATTCTCTCCCATCCTTATATCCACACACTTTTCAATGTGACTTTGTAGTTTCTCCTATCAAGAGGTATCTTCTACTTTTCCTGTGGACTTGATCTATCCAATAGAATGCAGAAGTGAAAATGTGCCAATCCTGAACCTAGAGCTCAAGAGGCCTATCCTTTCTCTCTCTCTCCTTCTCTTTGTCTCTCTTCTGCTGCTATAAGAACAAGCTCGGCCAGCATCCTGCAGAAAGATGTGGCCTAAGTTACCCTGTCAGTAGAGACAGTAGCCAGCTAACCCCCAAACAGGGGAGTGAGGGGCAGACACATCAGCTGGCAACAGAAGCATGAGTGAGCCCAGCCAAGATTAGCAAAACCATCCAACTAACCTGTTAACTCATGAGCAATGACAAAATGCTTATTGTTTAAGTCACTAAGTGAAACAGTTAATGAGAGGATGATACTCTGCCACAAAGATCATGGAGAAAACATTGTCAATATCTATCAATTCTGTTACCTACCATCTATCTTTCCAAGATAACATTTCTCTGCCTATTACCCAAGTTAGCATCTGCTGTTTGTATTTTAAAAATCCTAACTAATATATAAAGTAATCTCCTTACCTTTCATAGATTGAGTCCATGGATATTTCAGAAAGCTGAAATATGCATTTTTAAAATGTATACTTAGAAAGTTAAATATTTACTTTAAAAATAACACTAACCTCAAAGATATATATATATATATTATAGTACTCTTTGGGGAGCCAGTATGTCTCACACAGAAAGATTTATCTGGAACTCAATAATTCTATCAGTTTCTTATTCTTCAGTTAAATTTAATTTTCAAAACTATATTTAACAATTTTTAATTTTAAAATCATATGTATTATTTTAAAACTTTAACTTGTACGTGAGACTAAAGCAAAAATTTGCTTTAAAATTACATTTTGACTAGTGCACTTCCTAATATAACTTATGTGGACAGTTTAACTGAACACCATAAGTACATGGAACATTGAGTAGGGTACGAGATTTTGTAGGTTTGTCCAGAGTGATGTTCAGATAAATCCCAGAGTGACTTCAACAGTGAATAAAAAAGTATTTGCAAAGTTCTCCTGGGGGAATGGTGAGAAAGGGGGAAATTTCAACTTCCCCATGTGGAGAATTCCTGATATTCTCACAAGCAGTGGGGATAACCACAGCAATAGGCAAAGCCCTCAATCTTGGGGTTTGTTCATATGAAACTTATCCCCACAAAGGATAGACTAAGCCTACTTAAAATTAGGCCTAAGAGTCACCCCCAAAGAACCTCTTTTATTGCTCAGATGTAGCCCCTCTCTCCCTCAGTCAACATGACAAGCAAAGTCACTGCCCTCCCCCTCTCTACGTGGGACATGACTCCCAGGGGTGTAAACCTTCCTGGCAATGTGGGACAGAAATCCTAGAATGAGCTGGGATTCAGCATCAAGGAATTGAGAAAGCCTTCCTGACCAAAAGGAGGAAGAGAGAAATGAGACAAAATAAAGTGACAATGGCTGAGAGATTTCAAACACAGTCTAGAAGTTATTCTGGAAGTTATTCTTATGCATTATGTAGATACCACATTTTTAGTTAAGGTATAATGGAAAGGCTGGAGGTAAGTGCCTGAAAATGTAGAGCTGTGTTCCAGTAGCCAGGTTTCTTAAAGATGACTGTATAATGATACAGCTTTTGCAATGTGACTGAGTGATTGTGAAAACCTTGTGTCTGATGCTCCTTTTATATATGGTATGGACAGATTAGTAAAGCATATGGATTAAAAATAAATAAATAATAGGAAGAATAAAAGTTAAAGTGAGTAGATTGAAATGCTAGTGATCAATGAAAGGGAGTGGTTAAGGGTATAGAAAAAAATAGGGGAAACAAAGGCTAAAATATATTGGGTAGCTGGAAATACTAGCAGTCAATGAGAGGGACAATGGGGTATGGTTTGTATGAATTTTTTTCTTTTTCCTTTTTATTTCTTTTTCTGAATTGATGCAAGTGTTCCAAGAAATGATCATGGTGATGAATACACAACTACGTGATGATATTGTGAGTTATTGATTATATACTAAGAATGGAGGATCATATGGTAAGAATGTTCATGTTTGTATGTTGTTATGTTTAAAAAAAATTTTAATTAAAAAAATCATATGTATCACTCATTCTATCGCTCTAAAATTAATTCTATCATTCCATATGTGATTTTATAGGAAGAGTTATCTGGAATTATGTTAAACAAACATAGAGATATGTGGGTTTTCTGGTTACTATGCTTATAATATGTTATAGCAAACAAGTAATTTCAGACAGTTTTCTCAAAAAATCAGTCAGTATAGGAAAAAAAAAGATTTTCAAACTTTCTTTTGGACCAAATTTACTGAACAATGTATTGAATTAAGCCAACATAATAAAACTTGAGGCTCTGTGAAATTTAGGATTAATCATTTCCACTGATGGAAATCCCTAATATATTAAAAAGGCAGGTATCCTCATATTTTCTAAACTTTGGGGAAGACGAACAAATCACAGCACAATGTTGTGCTTTTTTCACTTCCCACAGGATCCACATTTTCATTAACATTGTCTAATAAAGATGATCCCAAAGGGAATGGAGGGCAACACTAATTGTGGGTGATTCATAACTTTCTTTCTTCCTCTAAAACTAAGGATTATGACAATCAAAATTTCTAATTGAGTCTGCTGAACAAAATCAGAAAATCATAGAAAAGTCCTGAAATATCAGTCTTGTTTTTTTCTCTAAAAATAATTTTCATTTAGGAAAAGAAAATCAAGCATTTGAGCACTTTTTTTTTTCACTACAGTTTACACTGACTTGTTATTTCCTCTCAAAGTACACCATGTTCCACAATCTATACTACCCCAAAAGGCAAAAATCAGGTCACATTAACAATCCCAAAGCTGCATTTTCTCTGGATTTATATACAATGATGTGGGAACCCTAGCTTTCCCTCAGATTCCTCATAAATACAACTTGGAGTCCATGAGGTGCCATCCTATATACCTTAACAAGTATTCTTGGCTACCAAGTGGCTGGTAATCAGTGTTTTCCTCCTTCATTATTCCATCTCACTGTCATAATATTATTTGGTCACTGATGCCAATGGCGATAAGCAAACAGCATTGGTGATGCAAACACTGCAGCCACAAATGCCACCCAGGCCAGGGAGGCCCATGACCTCTCCACCAAGGCTAAGCTTTGGGATGTCCAGGCCTCTTGCTTCCTCCTGATGACATCAATTCCTCAAGTCATACCTCTGTCTCCCTGACAACCAACACTGCTAGGACCAACGATGCCAACAGTGGCTCAAGTTTTAAAGGTTTACGGAGATTTTGATGAAACGGTGCTTTTAGCTTTTACTTTTTTAACTTCTGGATTTTAGCATTTTAGTCACCCAGATTCAAGCCTTCCACCCTAGAATTCAATCTAGGAGCTTGCTGAACGAGCTGTAGGGCCCCACACTCAGAGGGACCTTTCCCAGTTGACTTTAACCAAGACAGGATGGCCCCAATCTCTCCTCTACCATGACAGCCCTTTCCAAGAGCACACACTTCCTCTTAGAAATAATTCCCTGACCAGACCCAAACTCAGTTCTTGAGACACATACAGACAGGCCTTAAAACAAGAATAAAATCTAGCTTAGACTCAACAGGCTCCTTCTAATCCATAAAAGAGCAAGTGAAAGAAAGCCAATTTCTGGTTCATTTAGTTGCTTTCTGTTTAGTCAAAATACATTTTTGTACACATCAACACAAGCAAATGTTCTACAAAATCCACTACTCCTGATAAAACTCATCTACCAAGAGCTTACTATGTGCCAAACACTTTAAGGGGCTTTGTATACACTGCCTCATTTATCACCTTTGCAGATAAGGTGATTGAGGTTTACGGAAATAGTTAGTAACTTGACCAAATTCATGATAACCCAAAACTATTTGATGCCAAAACTCCTATTCTTAATTACTATGATCTAGAGCAGCAAGAGGCATAAAGAATGGAGATATTAACATGAAAATCACCTGTTTTCATTCATTCAATGGGGATTATTAAATCCCTACATATGGCTCAAGCTATGCCAGACACTTGGAAAACAGTGATGAACAAGAGGTCCTGTGCCTTCACAGAGCTTACATTCCAATTTTCTTGCCCATTCTCCTTGAAATATAATCAAAGGCCAGCAAACGCACCTTCAAAGAAGGGTAGCATGTGAACTGGAAGTCAGACTCCTCAGTTTGCAAGGGTGATATGATTTTACCTTACACAAGTAGGTAATTAGTCTCTATTTTCTATTATTAACACACCCATAGTACTGTTCCAAGTAGTTCAGACTACAGCATGTCCCCAGAGACCACTGCCACAGTCTGTGAGTGTTATCAGGCAAATTAGAAGTACTTAGGTACCATGGAACTGTGGTACCTGAACGTGGCTTGAGGCACATTTCCTTCCTCTCCATAGTTCCTCATAAATGTGTAGTCATTGAATCTGCACTGTTTGTGATTTGACCTTGCTCAGTAAAGCATCTTCCCAGTAATCTAATTCATCAGAAAGCTGTGCATAGTAGTTAGATTCAGGTGTCAACTTGGCCAGTTGATGATACCCCATTGTTCTGTTGCTGTGCACTTATATCATCAGTATGTGAAATTCATCTATAGCTCATTACATCTGGGCAGGCTAAGGAAAGCAGCTTCCACAATGAGTAACATTTAATTTAGTTGGCTGGAGGCTTAAAACAGAGAGGTCAGGAGAGAGCTCAGCAGCTCAGACCAGACATCTGGAAATGCAGAGAGGACCCACCTCTGGGAAAGCCGTTTGAACCTACAAGCCAAGAGGGAAAGCTAGATGTTGCCACATGCCTTCCCAGATAACAGAGGAACTCAAATGAAAGCTCTCTGTTCTCTGAAGAACTGTAAATTTGTACCTAAATAAATCCCTTTATAAAAGCTAGTCCATTTCTGGTGTATTGCATTGCAGTAGCATTAGACAACTAAAATATCACGATTCAAGAAGATACAAAAACATCCGCTGCAATTCTGTCAGCATGGGGGTTGGTTTTCCCCAGGGAGGCACCAGGCTACACTTTTGGGCCACTACCCAGCTCTCTGTAGAGGCCAGGAAGGGCAGGCAGCACCCAGGGTTAAGCAGTGGTGGGTCCCACACCGGGTACCCTGAAAAGTATGCAATTGCTTGGTGTTTATTCTTGCCTCTACCGTAAAGTTGTTTTGTTAATAACATAATTCTAGGTTATCGCTACTTTCTAAGAAAGTGTCCCTCTGGTTTGATGATTCATTTATCCATTTGAAAAATCTTGAGGTCACAAACAAGAAACAAATAACAGATATATAAAAAAAATTTAAACACATTTTAGGGAGTGAGATATACAGTAAGTCAGTTCATACATAAATATATATTAGTATATAATATTATATCAGATAGTAGTAAATACTGCAATGAAAAAAAGCAGGATAAACAGACAGAAATAATGGGAGGTGCTGTTTAGATATGATCTAAAGGGAAGGCCTCAAACACAATCATATCTAGGCAGAGACCTAAATGAAGTGAACCAGATATATAGCCAGGGAAAGACTACTAAAACAGAGGGAACTGTATGTGCAAAGGCTCTGAAGAGGAGATGCTTGCTGTGTGTTTCAGAAATAGCAGAGAATCAATGAAATTGGAATACGGCAAGAGTGGAAGGAGATAAAGGGAGAGATTAGCCAGGAGCCAGATTTTGAAGAGACTATAGGCTATGGGAAGAAATTCTCATTTTACGCTAAGTATTGGGAGGAGAAGTGATACATTATCTGAGGGAAATAGAAGAATCAGAGACGTGTACAAAGTTTTCAGCCTGAATCTCAGAATAAATAATGGTGCATCTACTAAGCTGATGAAGACCGGGGGAAAGCTGGCCACGGTTGACGTGGGGAAGGGAATCAAGAATCAATGAGTACTGATGCCACATTACAAATTGATTATTGACTCTTAGACAATTTAGGGTTTTTCTCCAATGTTTGCAAGTACAATCAATTTCCAATTATTTCTGCAAAGGGAAGCAAATAATGACAAGGAAATCCGAAAATTATTTACATTTTAAGCAAAGCTGATTTCACACACATTTTGAAGGAGGCAAAATTTATGAAGTGTCCCAGCCTCATGGTTGGCCTCCTTCTCCATTCTATTCCAAATTTCCCTTTTCATATGGGAACCAGATTTCCTTTAAAGACAGTCAGTGCCCATGTTCTCTCTCTGCCTGCCCCCACTCATCACACTGACAGTGAGCAGGGGGAATATTAGGTATCAGTCATATTTATACCTTAGGATGAATTTAACCACATGATTTACTTTGTTGAAGCTGTTGGAATGAAATATACCAGAAACGGAATGGCATTTATAAAGGGAATTTATTAAATAGTAAGTTTACAGTTCTAAGGCTATAAAAATATACAAACTAAGGCATCCAGAGAAAGGTACCTTGACTCAGAAAAGGCCAACAGGTCTGGAACGCCTCTGTCAGCTGGGACGGCATGTGGCCGGCATCCGTCTTTGGCTTCTTGCTTCAGCTTCCCCAGGGGTGTTTTCAAACATCTCTGCCTGTGTCAGCTCTGAAGCTTTTTCCAAAAGATTTCCCTCTTAAAGGACTCCAGTAAGTGACCCCACCTTGAATGAGTGGGTCACATCTCCACGGAAACAACTTAATCCAAAAAATCCCACTCAACAATACTGAATTAGGATTAAAGAACATGGCTTTTCTGGGGTAAAAATTGAATCAGGATTTTAAAACATGGCTTTTTACAACAGTTTCAAACCAGCCCACCCCATATATAATATCTCCCTGAAGTATCTGTTCTTTATAGCTTGGCTATATGATGAACATTACTGTTTCTGTTTAATTCTCATCTTAAGGAAATGTCAAGCATCAAAAGAAGTATATTTACACATCTATTGTTTCAGCTCACTAAAGGTAATGAAATGCAATATATCAGAAATGGACTAGCTTTTAATAATGGGAATGTAATAGCTTAAAAGCTTAAGTCTAAGGTTGAAAGAATGTCCAAATCGAGGCATCATCAAAACAATACCTTCTTCCTGAAGAGGGGCTGCTGATGATCCAGGACTCCTCTGTCACATGATAAGGCACATGGCAGTATCTGCTGGCTTCCCTTTTCTTCCAGGTTGCACTGCTTCCAGCTTCTCACTTCAGTGGCTTTCTATCTGTTTCTGTGGCTTTCCTTCTCAGTTTCTGGGTATGTGTCTTTTTCAGCTCCTATGTGTTTCTTTGAATTTCATCTTCTTATAAAGGACACCAGTAAGAGGATTAAGACCTACCTGTGGCATGCCTCAGCTGAAATGACCTAATCAAAATGTCCCACCCACAACAGGTCTACAACCACAAGAATGGATTATTTTTAAGAACATGATCTTCTGGGGTTCATAAAGCTTCAAATCATTACATCTGTAGATTTCATCAACATGTGACATATAAGATAAGAATGACCCAATGCAATGTATGCTAAAGGTGCATCTTAAAGGTCCTCTACGGGCCCAAGAAAGAAGGCCAGGTAGGATTGCTTAACAGAAAAAGATTTTTAAATAAGGCACTCTACTGGGGAAAAAAGTCACTTTTACTGTCGTGATGAAGGCAGCAGGTAAATAACAAAATATTGCCTGAGGTGAGGGGATGGAAGGCCATTGTACAAATGGATCATCAGAGAAAGTGCCTCTAAAACAAGTACCTAGAGCAAACAGGTAATGCCAAGGGCTGCCAGAGAGTTAGGAGCATGAGTCCAGGGAGAAATCTATATGGAAAGACTGCAGTAGTTGGTCTGAAAGAAATTACAAAAGGATCAGTCACCAATGGCTCAGACTGTGGCTTTTCAAAGCTGTATGGTCATATGTATGGGGACAGCAGCTTAAAGGTCAGTTACCCATTGCTAAGTCATTTGTACACTAAACTAAATAGCTAAATACTGTTAGAAGTCTAGGTTCTTTGAATCCTTAATTCATTACCTCATGGCTGATTACCTTTATCATGTCACAACATTGCAAACATCTAATTCTAAAAGCAGAAGAATGTTCAGAAAGTAGAAGGCAAAATCAGTTTAGGAAGTTCAATTTAAGTCTCTCTGAAGATTTCTAGAAGCAAGATCCAGCCCTAAAAAGGAGCCTGGCAGTATTTTGGCAATAAATTTCAGCCCCAGCCAACTGCAATGGTACAGGCTCCAATCTCAGCAGGTACCTAGCATATTTTAGTTTGCTAGGCTACTGAAAGCAGTTACTATGAAATGGATTGGCTTAACAATCAGAATTTATTAACTTACAGTTTTAAGGCTGAGAAAAATGTCCAAATCCAGGCATCATCAAGGTGATGGTTTCTTCCTGAAGACTGGCTGCTAGTGAATCTTGATTCCTATGCCACATGGCAGCATCGACTTGTCTCTCCATTCACCTCTGGGTTTCATTATTTTCAGCTTTTTGCTTCTATGGCTTGCTCTCCCCACCCCTTTCTCTCTATATATACATCCCATTTATAAAAGAATCCAGCAAGAGGATTATGACCTATTCTAAAAGAGATGGGTCACAACTTAATTGAAAAGTAGCTTCATCAAAACTTCTATTTACAATGGGTTCTCATGGACAGGAATGGATTAAATTTAAGAACATCCATTTTGGGGATGCATACAGCTTTGAACACTACACATAGGAACCAGAAACCAAGAGCCCATCAGGTAGAATATCGGCACAGAACGGCCACACTTGGAATAAGATTGCAAGGATGACACAGGTGAGGATGCGGATCTCTGCATGTCACATACTAGACAATAAGCAAAAGCAGCAGATTGTTAACAGAGCATTCTCACTGGTGGGAAAGAGACCCCCAATGTATTGCCAGTCAGGCTTCCAGTGGCTCAGGAACCAAGCAGAGCTGCACAAGCCTATAGAAGGACAGCCAGAGTTACCATGCATCTGATGCAGTGCCTTCTTTGCTCCTGATACAGTGACATTTGCACATGGGAAATCTCATGTGAGAATGTCTTTCAGGGATCAAGCCTAGGTCAGCGAGAGAATCATAGTGAGAAGAAGCATACATAGCAAGGTCTAGGGCTCACACTTGGAGAAGAGAACGACCGTCCCAGCATAACTAAATATTGAATTTCAGGCTAAATGTTGATGTTACAGAGGATAATTTGATTGTAACTTTTTATGAACAGCTCTCAGAAGCCTTTATTCTCTGGGTAGAAACTTTTCCATCTAAATATTTCATATTAGACCTTTCTCTTTAAAAAAATGCACAGTTTTGATAATACACCAGCCTGATGTATTTCAATTACATACTGCTGGAGTTAATGAAAATCCTAAGATGAAACTTATTACTTAAATTTATTTTAAGTTACATTATACAGCTTGTAGAAATCTGCCATTTTCCCCTCAGGATAAACCACTTCCCTCTGGTTTTGCATAATAAATACTGGCAATTCACAAACTCAGGCATTATAAATCATGGTATTCCTTTGAAACACAGTCAATTGTCTTCCTCAACTGAAATAAATTGCATTGCTATTTTGTATGCTTTTATAAAAAATTCCAGGATAGGAATTAAACCAAAATTAACTGCATACGAAACCTTTTACAAAGGAGCTTATAAACTTATTATCTGAAAGTTTTAAATAATAGCAAGAAAACACAAGAAAGGACAGAGATTTAATGTGAAAATCAATATAGATAGTACTTTTTTATAATTATCTACTGATTGCAAATTATCCAACATTGACACTAAAGTGACATGTCATAATTTGAAGTTATGAGCTAGTTCTTTTTAAAATTTACAAACTACTAGCTTGTTTATTGTGGTACAATAACAGCCCTGAAATCATCGAGGACCAGAATGATGGGATCCACTTCACGTATCTGCTTCATAGGAGAAAAGAAAGTTCTTCCTCTTTTCCTCACAAAATCATGAGGGAGAAAGTTAAAAGTTAACTGTCCATGCTCACACAGCCAGGGCAGGGGTATGCCTAGTTTTATGATTCAACCTGGCTATTCTATGGTGTCCAGTTGTTTAGTCAAATTAGCCCAGCTGTTGCTGTGAAAGTATTTTGCAGATGTGATTAGATTCGATAAGCAGTTGACATTAAGTAAGGAAATTACCCTCAATCATGTGGATGGGCCTATTCAATCACTTGAAGGCCTTAAATAGTAAAAAATAGAGGTTTCCTGAGTAAGAAGAAATTCTGCCTAAAGACTTTTTCAACTCGTGCGGGAATTTCCAGCCTGCTATTCTCCCATATAGATTTCAAACTCAAGACTGTCATATCATGTCTTCCTTGAATTTCCTTCCTGTCAGCATGTCCTTTAGATTTCAGACTTGCCAGACCCAACAATCACGCGAGCCAATTCCTTAAAATAAATCACTTTCTATATATGTATACACTGTTGGTTTGTTCTAGAGAACCCTGATAGAGTTGCAGGCACCCTCTGCAGAAGCACAAAGCTCTGTCCTCAGAAGGGGCCTTTGTTTAATGCTTTGCTATAACCATCTTCCAATTCTTAATATTTTTGAATAAGGGGCTTTCCATTTTCGTTTTGCACTGGACCCCACAAAATACATGGACGATCTTGCATAAGAAAAACCAATTGCAAATCAAGCAATTTCTCTATTGTCATGGGATTTAACACCATGTCTGACACATAGTATACAAAAAGGAAGCATTCACTCAAAGACTTAAATTGAACTTACCCCCTAATTTCAAAGATGTTTTTCAGTCTGCTTCAAACAATTGAATTTTTTTAAGGCTTAAAGGAAAATTTTTCAGAATCAGGAAAGGGAATATTCTCCACTGGTAATCCTTTCCCATACCAAATGGGTGAGCTAATCCTCTTCCCTTTTTTTTAACATATAATACTTACTCACTGTTCTAGCTTGCTAGCTGCCAAACTGCAATATACCAGAAATGGAATGGCTTTTAAAAGGGGGAATTTAATAAGTTGCTAGTTTACAGTTCTAAGGCTGAGAAAATGTCCCAATTAAAGCAAATCTCTGGAAATGTCCAATCTAAGGCATCCAGGGAAAGATACCTTGATTCAAGAAAGCCAATGAAATTCAGGGTTTCTCTCTCAAGTAGAAAGGTACATGGTGAACATTGTTAGGGTTTCTCTCTCAGCTGGAAGGGCACATAGCCGTCAGGGTTTCTCTCTCATCTGGCAAGCACAGTGTCATCTACTAGCTTTCTCTCCTGGCTTCCTGTTTCACGAAGCTCCCTAGGAGGCATTTCCTTCTTCATCTCCAAAGGTCACTGGCTGGTGGACTCTGCTTCTTGTGGTTATGTCATTCTGCTCTGCTCTCTCTGAATCTCCAGCTTTCTCCAAAATGCTTCCTCTTTTAAAGGATTCTGGTAAAACCAATCAAGACCCACCTGGAATGGGTAGAGACACATCTTCACCGAATCAGGTTTAATACCCATATGGATTGAGTCACATCTCCATAGAGATAATCTAATTAAAGTTTCCAACATACAGTACTGAATAGGGATTAGAAGAAACAGCTGCTCCCACAAGATTGCTTAGGATTAAAACATGGCTTTTCTAGGATACATAAACCTTTTCAAACCAGCACACTCACCTTTACTGCATGTGAACAGGGTTACACTGGTGTTCACATCAGCAGGGACACCTACAAAACCCTGGATACCCAGGCAGGCTATCAGGACTTCTTTTATATGAGCGCTCATTTCAATAAAGACTTCTTTAAGGAAACATAAAAGGTAGCTGTCAGGGAAATTCCAGGGAAGATGACAGAGTAGTGTGCTCCAGGACTAATTTCTGCTCAAAAAAAGCTAGTAAATACGCAGCAACAGTCAGAAGCAACTGTTCTTGGGCTGCAGAGGCCAAGGGAGCAATGTTTAGTATCCAGAGAAAAGCTGGACAAAGAGGCTGAGAAAACTATGAGTAAATTGCTCCCCAGAAGCACCTGGCACCCACCTCCCTCTCTCAAGGTGACCACCGAGGGTCTGGTCACTGGCTGGCTGCTGCACCCTCTACTCCAAGGTGAGTACAGCCAAGTACTGATCACAGATTTTGATCAGTGAATTTAGATCATGGAGTCCTAGCTCTGAACCACTGTTTTAACCTGCCATGGACAGGGATGGGTGTGGCCATTGTTTAAACTTGCCTGCAACAGGGGCAAAGGTGGTGGAAGCTCAAAGATGCAGGGCCTCCTTATGGCTATGGGGAACAGCTTGCAGAAAAGCACTGTGACAGTTAGGTTCTGGTGTCAACTTGGCCAAGTGATGAGCCCCACCTGTCTGGTTAGGCAAGCACGGACCTGACCACTGCTGCAAGGATATTTTCTGGCTGGTTGATAAACCAGAAGGCTACTGTGTTAAATCATCAGTCAGGTGATTGCATCTATGGCTGATGACATCTGCGATCAACTAAGGCATGCCTCCCACTCTGAGATCATCCAATTAGTTGAAGACTTTTAAGGAAGAAGAGAGGCTCTTTCAGTGTTTCTTCAGCCAGCAAGCCTCTCCTGCGGAGTTCCTCTAGACCCTTCATTGGAACTGCCAGCTTCACAGCCTGCCCTATGGATTTTGGACTCTTCCACTCTCACAGTTGCATGAGGTACCTTTATAAATCTCATATTTACAAATCTCTCCTGTTGGTTCTGTTTCTCTAAAGAATCGTGACTAGTACAAGCACCATCTAATGGGCAGGCCAGTAAAGCACAGCTTTGGGAGCTGTCAAAAAGGCATTTGGAGTCTTTCCTGACTCTCTCCCTAGGGTTCTTTGGAACTGGCCTATGCCTCCTTCGTAGGTCCCTGGCCCTGCTGTTAATGGGAAATATTGACTTAAGAAAGTTCTCTCTGGTGTGACACTCCTCTCAGAATTTCTCCTCCAGGCAAAATAGCTAAAGGCAATGAAAGGACAGTAAAAAGAAACTAGAGAGGCAAAACAAAAACAGCCAGAATAAATCAAGATTCCCTGAGAAGGAACAAAGGAAATGAAGCTTTCTCCTGGGGAGTGAAACAATTGCACAAATAATGCATTCTCAAAAATTATACTGCATACCCAGGCAAGAATCAGAAGAAGAAGAGCTAAAAAAAATTCTGATCAGTTAAAAAAGACAAGCCTAATGATCTAGAATTACCCGAAACAAGTGCAAAAAACAATCCTTAACAAAAAGTCAATCAACAATAAAATCTTAGGCAATAGAAACTGACTCGCAGAACAAACATATCAAGACAATCAAATACCTAGACCTCAGCAAAATATTGCAAGCCACACTAAGAAACAAAAAGATACAGTCACTGTATCTTACAGTACACTAGTAATGAACAATCTGAGGGGGAAATCAAGAAATGAATTCCATTTACAATTGCAACCAAAAGAATAAAATATTTAGGAATAAATTTAACTAAAGAGACAAAAGACCTATACAAAGAAGACGACAAGAAATTGTTAAAAGAAATCACAGAAGACTTAAATAGATGAAAGGGCATACCGTGTTCATGGATTGGAAGACTAAATATAGCTAAGATGTCAATTCTACCTAAATTGATTTACAGATTCAATGCAATGCCAATCAAAATCCCAACAACTTACTTTTCAGATGTAGAAAAACCAATAAGCAAACTAATCTGGAAGAGCAGGATGCCCTGAATAGCTAAAAGTATTGTGAAGAAAAAAAATGAAGTCAGAGGTCTCATGCTGCCTGACTTTAAGACATATTATAAAGCTACAGTGGTCAAAACAGCATGGTACTGGCATAAAGATAGATATATTAACCAATGGAATTGATTAAGTGCTCAGATATAGACCCTCTCATCTACAGACAATTGATCTTTGATAAGGCAGTCAAGCCAACTCACCTGGGATAGAACAGTCTCTTCAATAAATGGTACCTAGAGAACTGGATATCCATATGCAAAAGAATGAAAGAGGACCCATATCTCACATCCTATACAAAAGTTAACTCAAAATCGATCAAAGACCTAAATATTAGGTCTAAGACCATAAAACAGTTAGAAGAAAATGTAGGGAAATATCTTATAAATCTTATAATTGGAGGTGGTTTTATAGACTTTACACCCAAAGCAAGAGCACTGAAGAAAGAAATAAATAAATGGGAACTCCTCAAAATTAAACACTTTGGCGCATCAAAGAACTTGATCAAGAAAGTAAAAAGACAGCCTACACAATGGGAGACAATATTTGGAAATGACATATCAGATAAAGGTCTAGTATCCAAAATTTATAAAGAGATTGTTCAACTCAACAACAAAAAGACAGCCAATACAATTACAAAATGGGAAAAAGACTTGAACAGACACTTCTCAGAAGAGGAAATACAAATGGTCAAAAGGCAAATAAAGAAATGCTCAACTTCCCTGGCCATTAGAGAAATGCAAATCAAAACCACAATGAGATATCATCTCACACCCACCAGAATGGCCATTATCAACCAAACAGAAAATGCAAGTGCTGGAGAGGATGTGGAGAAACAGGCACACTTATTCACTGTTGGTGGGAATGTCAAATGATGCAACCACTGTGGAAGGCAGTTTGGTGGTTCCTCAAAAAGCTGAATATAGAATTGACACATGACCCGGCAATACCATTGCTAGGTATCTACTCAAAGGACATCAGGGCAAAGACACAAACAGACATTTGCACACCAATGTTTATAGCAGCATTATTCACAATTGCAAAGGGATGGAAGCAGCCAAAATGTCCATCAACAGATGGGTGGCTAAACAAACTGTGGTATATACATACGATGGAATATTATGCAGTTTTAAGACAGAATAAAGTTATGAAGTATGTAACAACATGGATGGACCTTGAGGACATTATGCTGCGTGAGATTAGCCAAAAACAAAAGGACAAATACTGTATGGTCTCACTGATATGAACTGACATTAGTGAATAAACTTGGAATATTTCCTTGGTAACAGAGACCATCAGGAGATAGAAATAGGGTAAGATATTGGGTAATTGGAGCTGAAGGGATACAGATTGTGCAATAGGACTGAATACAAAAACTCAGAAATGGACAGCAAAATACTACCTAACTGTAATATAATCATGTTAAAACACTAGATGAAGCTGCATGTGTGAATGATAGAGGGAGGAGGGCTGGGGGCATAAATGAAATCAGAAAGAAAGATAGATGATAAAGATTGATATGGTATAATCTAGGAATGCCTAGAGTGCAAAATAATAGTGACTAAATGTACAAATTTTAAAAATGTTTGTGCATGAGGAAGAACAAAGGAATGTCATTACTGCAGGGTGCTGAAAATAGATAGTAATTAATATTTTAAAATTTCACCTTATTTGTGAGACTAAAGCAAAAAAATGTTTATTTGGTACAAAATTCGTATTTTGACTAGTGCATTTCCTGATACAACTTATGTAGATAGCTTGACTGAACACTTGGAACCTTGGGTAGGACATGATATGTTGTTGGTTTGTCCAGAGTGATGCCCCAATGAATCCCAGAGTGATTTGATCAGTGAGTGAAAAGTATTTGCAAAGTCCCCTTTGGGGAATGGTAAGAACAGGGAGAAATTCAACTTCCCCAAGTTGAATTCTTGATATTCTCACAGTGTGGACAACCAAAGCTATAGGCTGAGCCCCCAGTCTTGGGATTTGTTCATATGAAACTTAACCCCACAAAGGATAGGTCAAGTCTACTTAAAATTTAGGCCTAAGAGTCACCCCCAAGAGAGCCTCTTTTGTTGCTCAGATGTGGCCTCTCTCTCCAGCCAACACAACAAGCAAACTCACCACCCTCCCCCTGCCTACATGGGACATGACTACAAGGGGTGTGGACATTCCTGGCAACATGGGACAGAAAGCCTAGAATGAGCTGAGACTCAGCATCAAAGGATTGAAAGAACCTTCTCGACCAAAAGGGGAAAGAGTGAAATGAGACAAAGTGTCAATGGCTGAGAGATTCCAAACAGAGTTGGGAAGTTATCCTGGAGGTTATTCTTACGTATTAAGTAGATATCACCTTGTTATTCAAGATGTAGCAGAGAGGCTGGAGGGAACTGCCTGAAAATGTAGAGCTGTGTTCCAGTAGCCATGTTTCTTGATGATGATTGAATAATGATATAGCTTTCACAATGTGACTTTGTGAATGTGAAAACCTTGTGTCTGATGCTCCTTTTATCTACCTTGTCAACAGACGAGTAGAACATATGGAATAAAAATAAATAACAGGGGGAACAAATGTTAAAATAAATTTAGTTTGAAATGCTAGTGATCAATGAAAGAGAAGGGTAAGGGGTATGGAATGTATAATCTTTTTTTTCTGTTTTCATTTTATTTCTTTTTCTGTTGTCTTTTTATTTCTTTTTCTGAATTGATGCAAATGTTCTAAGAAATGGTGATTATGCAACTATGTGGTGATATTGTGAATTACTGATCATATATGTAGAATGGAATGCTCATATGTTAATGTTTTAGTTCGTTTGTTGTTAATCTTTTTAATAAATAAATAAATAAATTTTTTTAAAAAGTTGCAGCCAAGTCAAAGGAAAAAAATTAAAACCCCAGAGGAGACACAGAATTTGGAACCACTAATCATAGATGTTCAAACAAATCTCTCAAATCAATTCAAGGAGATGAAGGAAAATATGGCTAAAAAGTAAGACTATTAAGAAGATACTGTGTGAGCATATAGAACAAATTTAAAATATGAAGAGAAACATAATAGAATTTACGGGAATGGAAGAATAATAGAAGAGGTTAAAAATACACTAGAGGCATACAATTGCAGATTTCAATGAGCAGAGAATCAGCAAACTAGAATGTACAAAAATAAAAATCTTACAGACAGAAGAACAGAGAGAGAAAATCATTGAAAAAAAAAATGAGCAGTACCTCAGGGAATTAAATGACAAGAAAAAATATAAAAGTATGTATCCCATGAGTGCGCCAGAAGGAAAAGAGGCAGAAAGACTTGAAAAACTAATAGACAAAAATGTCTCAACTCTTAAGAAAGATATAAATATACATGTCCAAGAAGTGCAATGTACTCCAAACAGAATAAATCCTAATAGACCTATTTCAAGAGAAATACTAATCAAAATGTCAAAGGCCAAAGATAAAGAGAAAATCCTGAAAGCAGGAAAGGAAAAGTGATTCCTCTCATTCAAGGGAACCAGAATAAGACAAAGTGTCAATTTGTCATCAGAAGCAATGAAAACAAGACACAGTGGTATAATATATTTAGGTTACTGAAAGAGAACAACTTGCAGCCAAGAATTCTTCATCTAGCAAAACTGTGCTTCAAAAGTGAGGGAGAAAAGCAAAAAATAGAGAGTTCATCAACAAGAGACCTAACCTACAAGAAATACAAAATGGTGTTCTTCAGGCTCAAAGGAAAAACAGGAGAGGGAGGCTTAGAAAAAAGTGTAGAAATGAAGATTACCAGCAAGGGTAACTAAAAAGGTAAAAAGAGAGATGAAAATAAGATATGACATATAAAAGCCAAAAGGAAAAAATAAAAACTTTCAGTACAGTAGTAACATTGAATATGAATGGATTAAACTTGCCAATCATAAGACACAGATTGGTGGAATAGATTAAAAACTATGGTCCATCTATTTGCTGTCTACAAGAGACTTACCTCAGATGCCAGAACAGAAATAGGTTGAAAATGAAAGACTGGTAAAAGATACTCCATGCAAACAGTAATCAAAAAACAGTGGGGATAGTTGAACTAATATAAGACAAAATGGACTTTAAGTGCAAAACTGTTATAAGGAACAAAGAAAGATACTATATATTAATAAAAGAGGCAATACATCGTGAAGGAATAAAAATCATAAATATTTATGCACCTAACTAGGGTGCCCCAAAATACAAGGCAAGCACTGGCAAAAATGAAAGGAGAAATAAAAGCCTCTACAATAATAGTTGGAAACTTCAATACACCACTCCAGATAGATAGATATTCAATCAATAAGGAAACAGAGAATTTGAATGATATGATAAATGCACTAGACCTAGAAGATATTTACAGAACATTGTACCCCAAAACAGCAGGATATATATTCTTGTAATATTCTCATGGATCGTTCTTCAGGATAGACCACATACTGGGTCACAAAACAAGTCTCAATAAATTTATAAAGACTGAAATTATACAAAGCACTTTCTCTGATCGCAATGGACTATAGCTGAACATCAATAATAGGTGGAGAAATGAATCTCTTCACAAATATAAGGAGGTTAAACACACTCTAAAATAACCAGTGAAACAAAAAAGGAATTTTGAGAAAAATATGTGAATATCTTGAGACAAATGAAAATGAGAAAAAAATATATATCAAAACTTATGGGATGCAGTAAAGGCAAGCTGAGAGGACAATTAGAAGGCTAAATGTCTCATTTAAAAAAGGAGAAAAAGCTAAAATCAAAGACTAACTGCATACCTGAAGGAACTTGAAAAAGAACAGAAAATTAACAAAAGGAAGCAGAAGGAAAACAAATAAAGATTAGAGCACAAATAAATGAACTTAAGATTAAAAATAGAATTAACAAAATGAAAAGATGGTTCTGTGAGAGGATCAATAAAATTAGCAAGCCCTTAGCTAGAATGACAAAGAACAAAGGAGAGAAGATGCAAATAAATAAAATCAGAAATAAGAGGGGGGACATTATCACTGACCTCAAAGAAATTGAAAGTATCATAAGAGGATACTATGAACAACAGTATGCCAACAAATTAGGCAACCTAGATGAAATGAACAAATTCCTAGAAACATACAAACTACACTAAATCTAGAAGAAATAGAAGACCTCAACATCCAATTACTAGTTAGATTAAATTACCAATCACCAATCAAAACCTCCCAACAAAGAAAAGCCCAGGACCAGACTGCTTCACAGATGAATTCTACCAATCATTCCAAGAAGAATTAATACTAATCCTGCACATGCCATTCCAGAAAATTGAAAAGGAAGGAACACTACCTAACTCCTTTGATGAAGCCAACATCACCCTAATACCAAAACCAGATAGAGATACTATAAGAAAAGAAAATTACAGACCAATTTTTCCAGAGATGCAAAATCCTCAACAAAATATTTGCAAATCAAATCCAACAACACATTAAAATAATTTTATGCACATGATCAAGTGGGTTTTATCCCATATATGCAAGCATGATTCAACACACAAAAAAATCAACTAAAGTAGCATACTACGTTAAAAAAAAAAGGAGTAAAACCACATGACCAAAGCTATTGACACAGACAAGGCATTTGACAAAATCCATCATCCTTTTTTCATAAAAACCCTCTGAAAGATAGGAGTAGAAGAAAAATTCCTCAACATGATAAAAGGTATATATAAAAAACCCACAGCTAACATTGTCCTCAATGGTGAAAGACTGAAAAACAAAGATGCTCATCACCACTGCCATTCAACATTGTGCTAGAAGTTCTAGCTAACACAGATAGGCAAGAAAAAGAAATAAAAGGCATGCAAATTGGAAAGGAAGAAGTAAAACTGTCACTATTTGCAGATAACATGAACCTATATATAGTAAGTTCCAAAAGATCTACTAACAAACACATACAGCAAAGTGTAGGAATAGGAGATTAACATGCAAAAATCAATGGTATTTCTGTACACTAGTAATGAGCAATCAGAGGAGGAAATAAAGGTAAAAGTTCCATTTACAAAGCAGCTTAAGAATCAAATGTATAGGAATAAATTTAATCAAGAATATAAAGGATCTGCACACAGAAAACTAAAAAACATTGCCAAAGAAATGATAGAAGACCTAAATAAATACAAGGACATTCCATGTTAACAGATTTGGAAGACTAAATATTGTTAAGATGTCAATTCTACCCAAATTGATTCACAAATTCAATACAATCCTAATAAAAATTCCAACAGCCTAATTTACAGAATTTGTAAAGCCAATTATCAAATTTATTTGGAAGAGCAAGGGGCCTTGAATAGCAAAAAAAAAAAAAATCTTGAAAAAGAAGAAAGAAATTGAAAAACTCACACTTTACAAATTTAAAGCATATTACAAAGCTACAATAGTCAAAGCAGCATGGTAATGATATAAAAATAGATATATTGAACCAATGGAATCTAACTAAGAATTCATATATAGACCTTCACATTTATGACAATTGTTATTTGACAAGGCTCCAATTACACTCAACTAAGACAGAATATTCTCTTCAACAAATGGTGCTGGGAAAACTGGATATCCATATCCAAAAGAATAAAAGAAGACCCTTGTCTCAGACCTTATAGAAAATTAACTCAAAATGGTCAAAGAACTAAATATAAGGGCCAGGACCAAAAAACTCCTAGAAGAAAATGTAGATAAGCATCTTCAAGAATAGGCAATGGTTACTTAGAATTTCCCCCCAAAGTATAATAGATAAATGGGACTTCCTCAAAATAGAAACTAAACGGGAATTCCTAAAAATAGAAATATTTGTGTTTCAGATGGCTTTGTCAAGACAGTGAAAAGACAGCCTACTCAATGGGAGAAAATATTTGGAAACCACATATCCAATGAGGATTTAGTATCCAAAAGATAAAAACTCAACAATAAAAACAGCCCAATTGAAAAATGGGCAAAAGACGTGAATAGACATTTTTTCCAAAGAGGAAATACAAATGGCCCAAAAGCACATGAAAAGATCCCCATCACAATTAGGGAAATGTAAATCAAAATGGCAATGAGAATATCGGTTGCACACCTACTACAATGGCCACTACTTAAAAAAATGAAAACTACAAGTGTTAGAGAGGATGTGGAGAAATGAGAACCCTTATTCACTGTTGCTGGGAATGTAAAATGGTACAGCCATTGTGGAAGACAGTTTTGGCAGTTCCTTAGGAAGCTAATTTAGAATTGTTATATGATACAGCAATCCTGCTGCTAGGTATATCACCAGAAGAACTCAAACAGGGACTCAGACATTGTCACACCAATGTTCATAGCTGCATTATTCACAACTGCCAAAAGAGGGAAGCAACCCAAGTGTCCATCAAAGAATGAATAAACAAAATGTATATACATACAATGGAATCAATTCAGTTGTAGGAAGGAAGGACATCCTGCTGCATGCAACAACATGGATCAACTTGGAGAACATTTTGTTGCATGACACAAGCCAGACACAAAAGGACAAACATTGTATGATCTCACTGCTATGAACTAACAATAATAAGCAAACTCATAGAGTTAAAATCTAGAATATGTGTTACCAAGGAAAAAGAATGTGGGTAGAGAAAGGGGATCTCATGCTTAATTTGTGAAGAATTTTTAAATGAGTTGAGTGTAAATCTTAGGAAATGGGTAGTGGTGATGGTAGCACATTATTGTGAGTGTAATTCACAGCATCACATTATGTTTGTGAATGTGGTTGAAAGGGGGAAGTTTAGGGTCATGTATATTGGTAGAAGGAAAGTTAGAGGAAAAAACATGGGACTATATAACACGTGAACCCTGATGTGGATGATAACTTTGGTTAAAAGTTCAAATATAAGAATGTTCTTTCTTGAATTATAATTGGAAGTCCTTATTGCTAGGTATTAATAATGAGGTGTCATGTGGGGAAAGATGCACCTACTGCAAACTATGGACCATAGTTAACAGTGATACTTTAATGTTCTTTCATCAGTTGTAACAAAGGTATGACACCAATGCCAAGTGTCAACAATGGGTATATGTATTTTTTACATGACTTTCATGTAAACCTACAATTTCTCTAATTAAAAGGAAAAAATAATATATTTTTTAATTGCACTAAGTGAAAGAAACCAGACACAAAGTACTACATGTGGTATTATTCCATTTGTATAAAATATAAATAAATTAATCTATAGAGACAGAATTAGAATAGTAGCTATGCAGAGCTAGAGAAGGAGAGAGAGATTAAGAGGTGGTTGCTGTGGAGTATGGGGTTTTCTATTTGAAGTAATGAAAATGTTCTAAAATTCACAACTCTCTGGTTAATACTAAAAGGCATTGATTATACACTTTGGATGGACTGTATAGTCTATGAATATATCTCAATAAAATTGCTTTAAAATTTTATATATATAAAATATATGTTTATAGCAGCATTAATATATATATATATATATATAAAGGTAACTTTGTAATCTTGCAGCTAGATCCCTGGGAACCTTGAGCAGAAAAGCAGTCCTCAAACTCGAGACTCCTGAAAAGTAGTGAGTTACCCTGTTTCAGAAAGACCTAGGAAAGTGATCATGTTTTGGCAAGGAGGAATGCTAAATAGATGTGTGTCACTCAAATGCACTTCTATAGGCAGGTTTGGTGATACCCAGCCAGACCATGATGCCTTACTTGTGAGAGCACAGCACCTACTGAAGTAGTGGGCATACATGGCCATGTTTTATACAATATGACCCAGTCCTTCTGGCCATAGGTGACTGGACAGCATAGGGTCATCCATCTCAAGGGCAACCCTTATCTGAGTTTTTGAACTGAGACTTACAGAACTAAGATCTGAGGGTAAGAGCTTCCACTAAAAGGTCATATCAAGTTGGAGCCAGAGGAACCATTTCTGGCCATCTGTGCACTAATGTTCAGGTCAGAGAAAGCTAAATTGCAAAGAGAAAAAACAGAATAGAGGAGATAATGCTGAGAGAAGTAAAGGCCAACAACCAATTGGTCTCAGTTTCCAACTCCACTTTTCAATTTCTAACTTCATCCTCACAAGGCCCAGCTCATTCCCATATTTATTTTACTAAAAATTATTTAACTAAAACTAGCTTGAGTGGGTTCTGTTCACAGGTCTAATAGAGCATCCCTGGAGAATGTGTTCTAAGTTATTGGATAATGCTGACTGGAAAGCTGAAACACCAACAGCTGAGGCCACTTAAGAAGACATCTATGGTCGACCATTAGAGCTGTTGTTAACTGAGAAAAAAATACATCTTCCCTGAAACTCAAGAGAAGTAGAAGAAAGTATAACAGGCCTGTACAGGCTGAAAGCTTTGCTTCTTCCCTGTGCCCATTCCACTGTTCCAAAGCAAATACCCAGGGTTTACAGAGTGCTCTGTTCTCCTATTGCCAATTAGAAGGTGGGAGCCCCCAGACCTCCCGAGAACGGCCAAGAGTCCTAACACTTGCACAGCCATGGCCAGATCACCAGTATAAAGGCCACGACAGTTGTACCAAATCACCCGGAATGCCCCAAAACCCAGAAGAAAAGAATCTTAAGGAACAGGAACACCACCAAGTTGGGGCTTAGAGTCAAAGGTCATTACAATGGTCATCCATGTCCTTGATTATGTCCATGACACATAATTTGAGAAAACAAGTGAGAGTTATATGCATTAGTGCAATTCTCTTTTTTTATTGAATTCATTTAAGATCTTTGTTTAAGCCTTCTTGTTATTTTGTCGTACTGTTTGTCATTTACCTCTACAGATTTTCAAAGGAAAGATAATGCCAAGAGTTCCTTTTTATCCTCCACAACATCTAGTGTGATATTGGATACATGGAAGGTATTTAAAAATACTTACTCAACTGAGTTGATTGAATGGCTTGTTTCCTAAAAGGGGTTAGTAAATTTGTTTGTAATAGGATAGAAATCTAGCCCAGTATCTTGACAAGTAAAAGAAACAACTGTAAAAGCCAAGGGAAAAATACTTCACCCACCCTAACCTCTAAATCTTCATTGATTTTCAAGTCTTTGTTGAGTTTTCTCCCCCAATTTTATTTAAGATTTTTTTACAACATGGATTTCTGCCAGGTCAAGCATGAAACACATTATTTCAGCCCAATGAAGTCACACTCATGCTCAACGGTCATAACACTTTTGTCAACAGATTTTTTGTTTGTTGAGCTTTCCCTTTGCACAACACATTACCCATTGCATACTACTCCGTACACACTGGGCACGTAATAAGTGCTTCACTGTTTTAAGTAATTCATACTCCCTAGAATTCTTCCAAATAGCCTTGGGCTATTCCTCAATCACTGTGTCAAAATTCCCCTGAATTCAGTTTCTTCATTTCCTGTAGTGAGTACCTGAGCTTGGTGACCACCCCTGAGCTCTGACCACCTGGTTCTCAACTCAGCCGGTCATGCCATGCTGCAGTGAATGCTCTCCTTACCTGCCTTGCCTCTCTTTATGATCAATTGACTCCTCTACCTCCTCATCCACGGTAAACACCAGTGCACTGACTTCCCTTTACCCATTTGATAGGAACCCAGGGCTCTATATTTCTAACCTTTACTTTGTGACCACTCATTTGAATGTCTGACAGCTGGCTGTCCTAGCCTAGCACCCTCCAGACCATAACGGCTCTGGTGCTATCCATTCATCCTCTTTCTTTCCTTCTTTTCAACTCTTCTTTTTATGCTCCACTCGGACAAACATTAAATGAGGATTTACTATGATTCTAAAAAAGTAGAGATCGAGTAGGACAGTTTCTGACTTGGAGGAACTCATATTTCAATGGAGACTGCCAAATTAAACAAGCTATTAAACTATAATATAACGACTATTTTTTGAGATATGTGCACAGTGAGGGCTTGATTCTTTAGGGAAGTGTTTCAGTTTGCTAAAGCTGCCAAAATGCTATACACAAGAAATCGATTGGCTTTTTCAGTGAGGATATATTCATTTACAAACTTACAGCCCTAAGGCCATGAAGATGTCCAGATTAAGGCATCAGGAGGAAGATACCTTCTCTGAGGAAAGGTTGCTGGCATCTGGGATTCCTCTGTCACATGGGAAGGCAAAGGGTGCCATCTGCTGATCCTTCTCTCCTGAGTTCCGGTTTCAGTGGCTCTCTCTCTCAGTTCCTGTGGATCCTTGCTTGTTTCTCCTGAGGAGTTTCTCTCTAAACTCTTCTTAGAGTTTC
The DNA here is from genome assembly GCF_023851605.1 of Tamandua tetradactyla. Classification (NCBI taxonomy): domain Eukaryota; kingdom Metazoa; phylum Chordata; class Mammalia; order Pilosa; family Myrmecophagidae; genus Tamandua; species Tamandua tetradactyla. Next base: position 180,448,011 of record NC_135331.1, on the reverse strand, counting down.
TGCCCTTTAACTTCTCATAAAGGACTCCAGTAAAGGATGAAGACCCATCTTAAATTGGATGGATCACATCTCAATTGAAATAATCTAATCAAAAGTTTCCACTCATAAATAGGTCTGTGCCCATAAGAATGGATTAAAAGAACAGGACCTTTTCTGGGTACATAACAGCTCTAAACTACCATAGTGAGATTCAGGGAAAACTTTACACAGCACATGATGCCTGAGCAATGGTCAATGTTTTCTTAGGTTAATTCTAGGCAATGCAAAGAAAAGAACATATAAGATTAGATTTATACTCTGGAAATTTCACTCAGGTAGGTGTAAGTGTCTTGGAGGAACAGCAGAAAGATACAGTGGTAAAATTTTTAGAATTTTTTAAACATATTTTACAGTACAGATTTTTCGTTTAAAGAATTTAATGATATTTTAAAGGTCAAGATGAAGTTAATAATTCAAAAATAATCCTGGCTATTCCTGAGAGATTTACTTTTTACTGCTAAAAACAAAAATTAGAGTAAAAATTTTAAACTATAACAACATATATTTATTTCTATTACTAATAAGGGTTTTTTGTTTTTAATTATCATACAGGTTCTCCTTGTAAGATAAGAATGTTAGAATTGCCACATACATTACTAATCATGATTGCCCTTATACTAGTGCAAAATTTTTCTGTTGATTTGAGTATTCCTCCTCTTAAAAGTATCTCCCTGCTACTTGAAACTGAAGTTTAAATTCTTACCATTAGATACGATAGATTTAATACAAACTTTCCTTCCAACTTAAAAGTGGGTGGTAGAGTACTGATCAGAGAGATAGCCAGTATCAGACAATCGCACCTTAAAGAGAGTTAGTTTATCAAATGCTTTCCACCTGATAGCTAAGTTCAACTACATCACTGAGAAAATGGGATTCCTAATAGGATTGAGAAAAAAACTAAGAAAAAGATGTGAACTGGCCTTGGTAAGGTTTTTAATAGTAGGCACTAGAAAGCCAGGAGCAAACTGTGGGTATTTATTGTGCATCTTAGAGAAAGAAGAGGCAGTATAAAATAAGAGAAGAAAATAGGAAAGAAAGAAAAGCAAAGAAGACAACATACAATTTTCCTATGGCCGGAGCCAAACTTTCTGCATTAAGAAACAACTTATTGAGAAAATGATTATCCTCATTAAAACCGTTATTGGACAGGGGTTGTTTGGGACCACCACTGAAGCTAACACCTCTCACTAATTACAGCTAAAAACTCTGCTGCCAATTACCTGAGGGCTCTGAAAACAACTACTAAAGGTTATGAAAGGTAAACAAAAGCTTACAGAGAAGGGTCACACTTGGAAATGAGACTAGAAGATGTTTCCCTATTTTTTTCCTCCTAAATTTGCCCTAAGGGCAATCCCAGTCATAGAGTGGCTTGGCAATGGTAGTGGCTATAAAACTTCCAGGAAAACCCCATATTTCTTACCAGAGAAACTAGGAAATTTAAAGGTCAGAGTGTGGGGGGTAATTCCAGGCTTTAGCACTGGAAAAGGGGTCTCCTAAATCTGTGAACCTACAATAGTCTCAGACCTACCTCACATCTATGCACGTATGGAACACACCCCAATAAGCATGGCAAATACGTTAAGAACTGAACTGAGCTGTAAATCACAGCCAAAGAAGATAAGACAGAATTAATGATTTTAACCTAAGCAAGCTGTTTGCCTCCTAGATATCAACATTCTGCTGAGGATTATGATTGGACCCAGAGTTTATACAACATAACTTTCACATTGTCCACAATAAAATCCAAAAGAAAATGTGACCAATTCTCAAAGGAAGAGACAATAAAAGATGATCCAGGTATTGGAATTATTGAGCAAAGACTTTAAAGTGATTATTATAAATGAAAGGACAGACATTCTTAGGGGAATACATACTATAAAAAATACTAAATGAAAAAAAATAACTAAATGGGAACTTTTGAACTAAAATAAATAGTATGTGAAATAAAAATTCCACTGCATTGGCTGAGTAGAAAACTGGGGATGATAGAAGAAAAATTCAGTGAATTTGGAGATAAGTCAATAGAAATTATCCAACCAGAAGTAAAAGGAGAAAAGAGTATATTTAAAAAAATTAATAGAGCCTCAGGGACCTGTGGGACATTTTTATAAGGTCTAGCATATTTGTCATTAGAATCCCAAGAGGGTAAGAAAAAAAAAAGGCTGGGGAAGAATATTTGAAGAAATAATGGCAAAAAAATGTGGTAAAATTTGGTTAAAGACATGCATTTACAAACCCAAGTGGTTTAGCATACCCTGTTGGAAAACAATTCTCATAACATTTCTGCACATTTTGTATCAGTTACTGTTTCAGACTATCTAGCTAAAATCTAGAGCACAGGCTACCAGGAGAAAGAATGAGGGTAGAGAATGGGGTGCTGATGTTTAATTTGTCTGGAATTTATAATTAGGTTGATGTAAATGTTTGGACATGGAGAAAGGTGATGATACACATTATTGTAAGTTTAATTAACAGTGCTGAATTATCTGCATGAATGGGGTTGAAAGGGGAAGTTTAGCATCATGTATGTCAATTAGAAGGAGAGCTAGAGGATAAAACATCGCACTGAATAACAAGGTAAACCTTGTGAATGATGACTGCGATTCTTAGTACAACTAAAGAATGTTCTCTCAGGAACTAGAACAAAAAGGTGTTAATAAGTGGATGGTATATGGGAAAAAAATATTCCTAATGCAAACTATGGGCTATAGTTAACAGTAACATTTTAATATGCTTTCATTGTCTATAACAAAAATATCACACCAATGCTAAGTGCCCATAATAAGGGAGTATAAGGGCGTTTTTCTTTTGAGAGTAATGAAATGTTCTAAAATTGATTGTGGTGATGAATACTTAACTCTATGAATATACTGTGAGCCACGAGTTGTATATTTTGGATGGATTGCATGAGGTGTGAATATATCTCAATAAGACTACTTCAAAAATGTAATAGTTGAGGGCGGGCCGCGGTGGCTCAGCGGGCAAAGTGCTTGCCTGCTATGCCGGAGGACCTCGGTTCGATTCCCGGCCCCAGCCCATGTAACAAAAACGGAGAAACAGAATACAATAAAACAAGAAAATGTTTAAAAATGTTTCCCTTTCTTCCTTCCTTCCTTCCTTCTATCCTTCCTTCCTTCTCTCTGTCTTTCCTTTAAAAAAAAAAAAAAAAAAAAAAAAAAAAAAAAAAAAAAAAAAAAAAAATGTAATAGTTGAAAGAAAAAAAAGGGTAGGCAACAGTGGCTCAGTGGCAGAGTTTTTGCCTGCCATGCCGGAGACCCAGGTTCAATTCCTGGTGCCTGCCCATGCAAAAAAATAAAAATAAAAAAAATGTAATGGTCAAGGGGGTGCAAGGGTAGTTCAGTTGTAGAATGCTCGCCTGCCATGCAGGAGACCTGGGTTCAATTCCTGGTCCATGCACTTCCCCAAAAACAAACAAACAAGCAAAACAGACAAAAAACCAACAAGCAAACAAAAAATTTCAACAAATGGTGCTGCAATTTATGGGATACCCACATGGAAAAATAATGAAATGTGATCTTGCCCTTCAGCATACCAAAAAAAAAAAAAAAAAAGAATTTAATGGACTACTTTCGAAAAATAGAAGAGTAGGAAACAGTTCCCCACTCATTCTATGAGGCCAGTATTACACTGATACCAAAACCAAAGACATCACAAGAAAATAAAGCTGCAGACCAATATATTCTATGATATAGACAAAAAATCCTCAACAAAGTATTAGCAAACTGAATCCAACAACTTATAAAAACAATTATACACTATGACCAACGGTTGTTTCAACATATGACAGTCAATCATTTTAACACACCAGATTAAAGGACAAAAAAAATTTTCCCAATAGATACAGAAAATGAATATTTTACAAAATACCCCGTCATAAATAAAACACTCAACAAATTAGGAATAAAAAAGAACTCCCTCAATCTGATAAAGAGATTTTACAAAAAAACCTCAAAGTTAACATCATCTTTTATAGTGAAAGATTGAACACTTTCCCCCTAAGATCAGCAGCAAGACCAGAATGCCTGCTCTTACCATTCCTATTCAAGATTGTACTGGAAATTCTAGCCAAGGCAATTAGGCAAGAAAAAGAACAAAAGGCATCCAGATTAAATCTGGAGAGATAAAACTATCTCTATTCACATACAGCATGATCTTGTGTATAGAAAATCCTAAGCAAGCCACTAAAAAAATATTGGAAATAGTAAATGAGATCAGTGTAGTTGCAGGATACAAGAACAATACAAGGACAATATACATAAATCAATTGTATTTCTAGCAATGAATAATCTGAAAGTGAAATTTAAAAAACAATTCTATTTATAATAGCAACAAAATAATAAAATACTTAGGAACGAAGTTAACAAAAGAACAAGCTCTATACACTGAAAACTACAAAAAAAAATGTTGAAAGAAGTTAAAGAAGACTTGAATAAATGGGAAAACAGTCCATGTTCATGGAACAGTAAGTTTAATATGATGACAACATTTCCCAAACTGATCTACAGATATAATAAAATCTCTTCCAAAATTCCATTTGACTTTCTGCAGAAATTGGCAAGCTCGTCCTAAAATTCATGCGGGACACAATAGCCAGCACAACCTTGAAAAAGAAAAACAAAGTTAGAGGACTCACATTTCCCAATTTCAAAATTTCCTACAAAACTACAATAATCAAGACTATATAATACTGACATAAGATAGATAACTGACCAAAGAAATAGTTTTGAGATTCCAGAAGTAAACCCATACATTTAGAGTCAATTGCTTTTCAACAGTGATGATAAGACAATTTAATAGGGAAAGAATTGAACCGGGACAACTGGATATCTACATGCAAAATGATGCTTGTATATTGTGCAAAGATAATACACCATATACAAACATTAACTGAAAAAAAGATCATAGGTCTAAACGTAAGAGTTAAATCTGTAAAACTTTTAGGAAAAAAAAAGTGAATCTTCATGATCTTCGATTAGGCAATGGTTTCTTAGATGTAACACCAAAGCACAATAACAAAACAAAAACAAAAATTGGACTTCCTCCTATATTGGAACAAAAAAGGAAGAAAAATTCATAGAAACAGAAATTAGGCAGTGGCTGCTAGGAGCTGGGGAGGAGGGGGAGTGACTGCTAACGTATATGGAGCGTCTTTTGGGGATAATGAAATGTTCCAAAATTAAATAATGCTGGTGGTTGCAAACTTTGTGAACATACTAAACACCACCAAATTGTACATTTTAAAATGGTGGATTTTATGGTGTGTTAATTATGTATCAACAAAGCTGCTTTTTAAAAAGTTAATGGTCTAAATATTTTATCTCTGTCAATGTCTCTAAAGCAGAGATTGTCAGAGTGGATATAAATGTACAACCATATTACCTGCTTTCAAAAAAAAGACACACTTTAAATATAAAGGCACAGATCACTGGCAAGTAAATGGATGGAAAAAGATATACCTTGCAAACAGTAAGCATAATAAAACTGGAGTGGATATTTAAATATTGGGTAACAGATTTTTAAGACCAAGTGTGTTATCAGACATAAAGAAGGACATTTCACAATGATAAAGGGAAAATTCTTAAGGAAGACATAATAAATATATCTATCTCAGAATTAGAATTCAGATCTGTGATTGTCCCTTGGGCATGTAATTACAATTTTTCTGATACAAAGTAAGACTAATTATGCTGATTATTTTCACAATGAGGACTGGCTTTGCCAATCGGTTACAAGGCAGGCATTTTGCACAAAATGAATGCATTAAATTAGTATGTCCTAGGTTAGATAAAACTATACTTAAAGCACATAAAAATACTATAGTAAAAAAAAAGCATATCTTTAAAGTCACACTAAAATTATTCTAACCGTGGATTGCGGGAAGATGACAGAGGATGGAGCTCTAAGAATCAGCCCTTTACCAAAACAACTAATGAGCTGGCAGTCACTGTCTGTATCAGCTATTTGGGAACTCTGGAATCTAGTGAGATACTGGGCAGCAGTCATGGAAGAGCTGGCTGAAGAGACTGGTAAACTGAGGTGAATACCAGTGACTTTCATTTTCCAGGCACTAGCTACCATCCCTCCTCCCCACCACACAGCAGGCAGCCTTTGGGTGTACAGCCCAGGTGCCTGGCACAGCTTGCTGGTGCTTTGAGGGTGGGCTATGAGGACCCAGACCTCCCAAGTTGGGGATTGTAGTCTGATTTTCAATCACAACTTTTGATCTCCTACTCAGATCTCTGTTGGGCCAGCTCTGAGGGTGACCCTTGTCCCAACCACCCACCAGCAAAAGCTGTCAGAGGAGTCTTAAAGAGGCAATACTTAGTTTTTCCCTCTTTTCTCTTTCCATTTCCCATTTGGGAACAAATGTAGTTTGAAAAAGCCACACATGTATGGCTCTAGCCCTCAACAATGGCGAAAACAATAAACCCTAACAATCCCAGAGTATTTGGTGAACTATAGATCCAGAGTTTTAACAGCATAATACCCAGAATGTCCAGTTCTCAACAAAAAATTATAAAACACACACAAACAGGACTGGGAAAATTTGACCGCTTCAAAGGAAAACCATCCCTGAGGAAGCTCATTTTTAGTCAAAGACTTTAAATAAACTGTCTTGAGAATGTTCAATAAGCCAAAGGAATCCTTATATAAAGAACTAAAGAATATTAGGAAAGCATTAAACAAAAAAAAAAGAGATGAAAATTATTTTTTAAAAAGAGGAACCAAATAAAAGCCCTGGAGTGACAAAATACAGTAACTGAAATTAAAAAATGCATTCAATTATTCAACAGCAGATTTGCACAGGTAGAAGAAAGGATCAGCAAATTTGAAGCAAGACAATTTAAATTATCTAGTGTGAAGAGTAGAAAGAAAAAACAATGAAAAAAAATGAACAGAGACTGAGGGACCTGTGGAACACCATAAAGCATATCCACATACACATCATTGAGATAAGAGAGAAAGGGGCAGAAAAAATATTTGAAGAAATAATGGGCAAAAATCTCCCAAATCTGATGAAAGACAAAATATACACATCTAGGAAGCTCAATGAACTCCAAGCAGGATAGATTCTGAGATATACAAGACATATTACAGTTAAATTGTCAAAATCCAAGGACAAAAAGAGGATTTGGAAAGCAGCGAGAGAAAAGCAATTTGTTTCATATGAAGGATCCCCATTAAAATTAACAGATTTCTCATCAGAAACTATGGATGCCAGAAGACAGTAGACTGACTTATTTAAAGTTCTCAAAGAAAAAACTTGCCAACCAAGAATTCAATACCCAGACAAAATTATGTCTCAAAAATGAAGAAGAAATTAAGACATTTACATATAAACAAAAGCTGAAATAATTCATTACCAGAAGACCTACCCTACAAGAAATGACAAAGGGAATCTTTCAGGCTAAAATAAAAAGAATATGACACAGTGAGATAAGAGAAAGAACACTGGTAAAGTAACTATATAATTAAATATAAAATCTTGTTATTGCACTTTTGATCTGTAACTGATGCTCTCCCCTATATGGGTTAACAGGCAAATGTATAAAATAATATTTCAAATCTGTTATTGGTCATACAGTATGTGAAGATGTAATCTAACAATATATAAAAAGGAAGGGACAGGATGGTGCAATGGTGGCGCAGTGGCAGAATTCTCACCTGCCATGCCGGAGACCTGGGTTCAATTCTCAGAGCCTGCCCATACCAAAAAAAAGGGGATGGGGGTGGGATACAGAGACAGAAATATATAGAAGTAGAGAGTTTGTATATGACTGAAACTAGGTTGGTACTAGTTAAACTAGCTGTCATTAGTTTAAGACCATATATCTGATAAGCATTTACTATCCAGAATATATAAGGAATACAACTCAACAACAAAAGACAAACAAGATAATTTAATAAATGGGCCAAGAACTTGATAGACTCAAATAGACTTTTTTCCAAAGAAGACATTCAAATAACCAATAAGTACATTCAGCCATTAAATAAATACAACTTAAAGCTACAAGAAGATACCACTCTGCATCCACTGGGACGGTTATTTTAAAAATGGAAAATAACAAGTGTTGGCAAGGATAAGGAGAAATAGGAACCCCTGTATGCTGTTGGTGGGAAGGGTGCAACTGCTGTGAAAAAGTCCTCAGAATATGCTACAATGTGGATGATGAAAGACAGCATGTTCAATGAAATAAACCTCACACAGAAGAACAAGTATTATATGATTTCTTTCATATGAATGCTTAAAATAAGAAAATCCCTGGAGAAATAAGCAGAATAGTGATTATCAGGTGTGAGAGGAGGGAGAAATTGAGAGTAAATGTTAAATGAGCATGAATTTTGCTTTGAGATGATGAGAAAATTGTCTGGAAATAGTGGTGAAATTTACACAATATTAACATACTTAAGGTCAAAGAATTATCCAATTAAAATGGTTCAAGTGATTTTTATGTTATGTATATTTTCCACAATTAAAAATAAATAAATTGTTTTTTTAATAGGGACATTACAAGAAAGGAAACATACTATTTCAGCAATGTATAAAATGTGCATACGATATGTTCAATTTGGGTTTATCCCTAGGGTTTTAGCTTGAGTTTATTCCTGAGGATTAGTTTAATATTTTATAATTTATTTTCATTCATCACATTAACAGCAAAATGATAGGGCTATCTCAAGAGATACCAAAAAAGTATTTAATAAAACTCATTGTCAATTCATGTTGTGTTTTTAAAAAATTTTCAAACTAAGAATCTGCAGTAAAATCTTCAACAAATTTTTTTTTAATTAATTAATATTATTCTAATTTTTCCTGCTTTTTCTTCAATATATGTGTTTCACAAGTTTCATAATGGTCACCTGGCATGTCTACATTCTAGTGAAACTTCCAGAAATTGATAAATTAAATGCCTTTAGTAATTGGGTACTATTTTTAGGTCAAGATGATCTCCAAATCTCTACTTTCATCAAAGTGAAAATATGGCTCAAAAGTCACAGCTAAAATAGTTAACAACCAATATGCTGAGGCACAGGGACCAGTCAATGTTTTTTCACTGTGAGATTTTAACATATAGTTCCTAAGGAGTTCAATTGCACAGGTGACTTTGCTATAATAAACTCTTAAACTGTTTCCATTTCTTTCTATCTATGTATTTGAACAACTTTTTTCACATCTCTATAAAAATGAAAAATTGGAATAAAATGTATGCTTGATTATTGTCTTTATCCTAAGATATATGAACAGTGGGGAAGAAAGACTCCATACATAAAAGATTGATTTTTAAAAACTATTTTCCTCTTGTGATTTACAAATAGTTTGTAAAACTTAGGTTGTTTTGATCAATTATATACTAATAGTCATCATACTGATAATTCAAACCAGGAGAAATATTTTAACACTAAGAGAATTATAGTCATAGGAAATAAAATAAATTTCAATTTATATATTACTAGCAATGAAGATTTTATACATAAAAATATAAGTTTAAATATTATCATTATAATACCAGGGTTTTTTTCCCCCTTAAATATTAGACAACTTTATCCTAAAGGGTAAGGTAAAAAACCTTATGGGAGAAATAGAATGGAGTTTCAGTAGAAAAAAAGGAACAATGTGAAGTTATTGCCAGGAAGAATTTGTTCATTTTTTTTAATTGGATGATAGCAAGTTTAACTCAAAATTATATTTAGATTCTATTGGGCACATTAAAAAAATGTTTTAATGATTTTCTTTAAATATATCAATATTTATAGTATGACAAAAACTATATCCTTTGCAACTATTAAAGTTATAAGGATAAATTTTAGACAATAACTCAAAAATGTGTGACAGGGATTATTGATTTTCAAAATCATTTTGACATCATTCAAACAAAAGATTTGAAGACTACTGGAATAGAGAAGATCATGACGGCTTAGCTATAAAATTTAAACTATGATAGAAGAATGTGACAAAAGGGGAAAAGACAATTCTTCCTCTTGTGAATGTGCAAAGAATGTAAAACAGCCAGCCATATCCTGATTTCTTCCTCTCTGGCACTGTCTCTCCTACTCAGGGGAAGGTTGGTTTGTTGGCTGCGGGGGGTGGGCTAACTCTTCCCTACTCACCAATCAGACCTCTGGGAAATAACTCTTGCCCCATCACCAGGAGGCTGAGTGAATCCAACCCCTCCGTGGGCAGGGGTTCCAAAGACATTTATGAGCATTGTGTAAGTCTGAAACTCTAGTTCTTAGAAATTTACAGGCAAAAAAAAAGGATGTGGAAATTATATAAAATGAGAAACTGCTTACGTGAAAAGCCTCCCTCCCTTCACTGCTCCTAAGTGACTGAGGTTTTCATGACCTAGCCGGAGCACACTTTCTCTGGGCAATCACCTCCTCAAATTACTGGCTGGCAGGTGGTAGCATTTGGGGCAAAGGGCTAATCCAGGAAAAACATATACTATACCACCTACCTTCTAAAACCCTCACCTCAATCCAATATAACAATATTCCCTTTCAGAGAAAAAAAAGATTTTTTGATAATTTGTCTACATTTAATTTGTCTATATTCAATTGATCATTTGTCTACATAAATTGTGAACCATAAAATTTCATTCTTTTTGTGGTTTGACCATGTAAAGCTACAAAATCTTTCATCAAGAGAAAAGGAAACTAAAAGAATGATAGACCAACATCATCTCCAGGAGTTATCTGGTCCACAGCAAATATTGCCCCCCAACACGTGAAGCTTCTTGAGTGGGATGCAGTGAATGAACAGCTGATGCCCCCAACTTCCTTCTGGAGTACTTTCCTGGAAGTCAGATCATGTTTCTTGGACTCCACAGCAACTAGGGCTCCACACACGATTTAAACTCTACCAACACCTGTGCTGCACCTCCATCGCTCCTCTTGTTTCTGTTGGCAAGCATCAACATGGTTTTTCTGTGATATTTTCCAAATTGTACTGCCTTCCAGATCATAGCTGTTTCCTAATCATGGGAGCAGCACTTTTCATAACCCGGTTCTGTGTCATGAACTCAAAGTTGTCCTGAAAGTTTAAAGTCTGTTTCCCTTATTTTCCCACTGATTTCAGGATCAACTAAATAACCTATAATTACTCCTTTCTCTTTAAACTAACAAGAATGTCTTGCTACCAGTATTCCTCTGCTGGTCTGGCCCAACGGAGACAAGCTGTGAGCCACAAATTACCTTCCAGATGTCATCGCACAGGTCTCCTCCCAGGGGTCTGTTAACATCAGGCTGCCTCAAATCTGTATACTCAGCCCAATTCTTTCTCAGTCCAAGAAGCTCGCATTCCCTTCTTAGGGGTTAACTTCTCAAGCATAGTAGGGTAACTTGATTTCCCAATTTATACCTGATACTAACTCCTAGTCCCTTATCTTCCTGTCTCCACCTAGCTAATTCTGAGCCCCCAAACTGAGTCACTTTTGGTCTGCATTGTCTTATATGTCTTCACTCATTTGTCTGAGTAACCTTATTATGAACATTCCAGTTGTTTGTAAGCTGCCAGAATGCAATATACCAGAATTGGAATGGTTCGCATAAAGGGAATTTAATAAGTGACCAATTTATAGTTCTAAGCCTATAAAAATGTCCAAACTAAGGCATACAGGAAAAGATGCCTTAACTCGAGGAAGGTTATGGGTCAGGAACACCTGTGTCACCTGGGAAGTCACATGGTTGGCATCTGCTGGTCCCTTGCTCCTGAGTTCCTTTGCTTTTAGCCTCTGTTCCTGTGGGGGTTCCTCACTTTGCTTCTCCAGGGCTGGCTTTCATCTCTTGATTCTCCTTGGCTCTCTCTAGGTTCTGGCTTGCTTTATATTCAATGGTGACATCTGTTGGGCTCTAAGCATCTCCAAACATCTGCGTCTCTGTTCTCCAAGTGTCAGCTCTCTGTCAGCTCTGCTCTGAAGTTTCTGTCAGCTCTCTCTCTTTTGCCTCTCTCTCTGTCAGCTCTGGGGTTTCTCCAAAATATTCCCCCTTCTAAAGGATTCCAGAAAACTAATCAAGACCCACTTTGAATGGGAGGAGTCACATCTCCATCTAATCAAATGGTCACATTTACAATTGGGCTGTGGGGATAATCTAATCAAAAGTTTCCATGCTATGATATTGAATCAGGATTAAAAGAAATGTCTGCCCCCACAAGACTGAATCAGGATTAAAACATGGGTTTTTCTGGAGTACACAATACTTTCAAACTGGCACACCAGTTAATGTTTGTCTTCTTGAAAGGTTGACATTAGTTTCCTAGAGCTATCATAACAAATCACCACATATTGTATGGCTTAAAACAACAGAAATTTATGATTTCAGTAATGGAGTCTAGAAGTTTTAAATCAAGGTTTTGGCAAGACAGTTCTCTTTCTGAAGCTTCTGGGGCTTCTTTGCTTTTTGCCACTTCTTGTATGCCCAGGAGCTCCTTATGTGGCAGCATAATGCCAATCACTGCCTCTACCTTCATGTAGCAGTTTCCTCTCTGTGTTCTCAAATCTCTCTGCCCAAATTTCCCTCTTCTTGTAAGTACCCCAGTCATATGCAGTAGGTCCACCCTAATCTCATCTTAACTAATTATATCTGCTAAGACCCTATTTCCAAATAGTCACCTTCAGAGGTCATGGGGGTTAGGATTTCAACACCAATTCAACCCACAACAATATAGAAATTACCACATTATTTAGTTAATTCATTGCATTCGTGTTTCTGTGGATTTAGTGTAGAGCACTAATATCTTTTATTTTGGGGGTAAAAATAGTTTTACATAACTCATTCCATTCTGAACTTCAAACAAGGATTCTGTGCAGATGTCACAGCTTACAGATTTTCTATCTCTAATTCCCTCCTCTTCTGAAACATTTAAGACCTCTGTTTGCTTTAAATAGTAATTTTATCAACACGTATAAGTCAATGCAATTCCTTTAATTTAGGCTATTTGATGCTGTGCACAAGGCTCCCAAGAGGAAAGAGAATACATTTTGCTTCCCCAAAACTCACTTCCATCCACAGGCAATCAAGGCTAAATTATTTTAAACCTGCATGCACTGGAAACTACATCCATCAGAGGGTTTTAGCCCAGCATTCAAGTCCTTAAACCATGTTTATACATTTCCTATATCTGCCTATTCACCTGGACTTCTTTTCAACCTACTATCCTCTTCTATTTATTCTTTTCACACGGCTTCAGCAACTCCACATCTCATTATTTCACCTCTTTGTTGTATAACACTACTATAAATAGACCCTGCCACATAAGTCCACTTCATGTCTTCTATTCCCTGGCTAAGCAATAACCACATTCCATAACTTCTTTTCCATACTCCTTTTATGTTCTAGGCACCTTTAAACATCCTGCCCCATGGGGACAAGAAGGGAGAGGGCAAGGGCATGGGAGCCAAGCAGTTCTACTGTCAAATCCCAGTGTGAGCTGAGTGACACTGAACAACACACTGACTTGTTTGAGCGTTCAGTCCCTCATCTACAAAATGGGATGCTTACCTTATTATGTTGTCAGAGAAAACAAATCAGATAATTTATGTCAAACACCTGGCTCAGTGCCTGGTGAAATAAAAGGAAAAGGATGAGCCTTTGGAAACGCAGTTCTCCAGATGTAGTTTTATAACTCAGCCTAGTGCTCGTGACTAATAGTGCTTTGGTTAAAACCCCTAGAGGCACTTCCCCAGATGCTATATGAGTCAATTCTAGAAACAGCTTACAGCTAATCAAAAAACTTTCTTCCAATTTTAAGTAATGGGTTATAGGTTTACTGAAATGTAATGTCATAATTATACAGGTATACAAGATACCAGCGGACCTTGCTCAGCCCTGCCCCTCTCAATCCTGCCTTTCCTTAGTCATTTCATTTCCTCTCTCACATAGCAATCCTTTAGCCATAATCCTTCCCAAGTTAATTTAGGATGGGAATTGTGTCCTCTATGTTTTCGACTTTGTACTAAAGAGCTTTCTTCCCAATTCTAACCTCAAAATGCACTGCTCTGATCTATTGTTTTAATGGTATTATTTTTTAAGTAAACACCGTGTTCATGCTAAATGCTCAAAAAAGAAGTGATCTGCCCCAAAATCACAAAACAAAAATAAGCATCAAACCAGAAGTTATCATTTCAATTGGTTTTGGAGTGGGGAATGTTTCCCTCTAATTCGACTCTGTGAATTAGCCTGGGTCTAAGGCAGGGGCTGACAACGCTTCCATCTCACCCCTGGAACTGAATGCTGCTCACTACTTCCAGCAATCACGAGGATGTGAGGCAAGGCCAATCATAGCCAATACTTGGGGAAGCAGCTTTTATGTAGAACTGATACAGGGAAGAATTCAACTTATTTTGTCTCTAAATAAAAGAGGTTACGCTCTCTATTTGGTCAGCTGCAGATCAGATGTTATTAAAGTGCAGGGGTCACATACCAATTTTAATTTGTTTTCACAAAAAGATTCACACATCAAGAACTTTAGTTAACTACTAAAAATACTGCAGCAAGCACATTTAAATAACTTGCTACATTTCAATATACTTTGTAGGAGTATGTGATTCTAAATATTTTTAAAACTTTTCAAGAATAAGCTGCATTTTTGTGATAATTTTATACCGAAGCAAACATAAAAAGGAAAACGCAACATTTTCATTAAATTTTCAACTAACATGGAAAATTCTGAAGAAAATTAAAGTATTCGTAATCATCCAACCAAAATTATTCATTATTCATTACAATTTTCATACGATATCTTCCACTCTTTTTTCTCTACTTATTTTTATTCATATTTGCTATGACATAACCATTCAATTTTCTATCCTGCTTTTTTCAATGTATCATTATAACTAGAGCACTCGCCATATCATTAAAATCTCTCTGTAAATGTAATTGTAATAATTCTACAATATTCCATATGGTTGTGCATAATTTATTTAATCATGATCTTAAGTTTGATCAGTTAAGATACTTTCAATATTTTATGAGAGATACAAATATTTGGTGTATTCGATTTTATCAGAATTTCCAATTATTTCCTCAGTATAGAGTTAGAAAAGTTAAATTACTAAGTTGAATTGTTTTAACATTTTTCCAGTATTGATATTATAGCATAATGGTTAAGAGCACAGATTTTTTTTTTAAATACCAAAAAAACATGTAAAAATGCAAACATTCCTATTTTGATCATTCCGTTCCACATACATAATCAGTAATTCACAATATCATCACATAGTTGCATATTCATCATCATTATCATTTCTTGGAACATTTACATCTATTCAGTAAAAGAAATAAAACAAAAACATAAAAAAAATTTACACATACCATACCCCTGACCCCTCCCTTTCATTAATCACTAGCATTTCAAACTAAATTTATTTTAACATTTGTTCCCCCCTATTATTTATTTTTATTCCATATGTTCTACTCGTCTGTTGACAAGGTGGATAAAAGGAGCATCAGACACAAGGTTTTCACAACCACACAGTCACATTGTGAAAGCTGTATCATTATTCAATCATCATCAAGAAACATGAAGAGCACAGATTTTAAAGTCAGACACCTCTGGGATGGAAACCTGAATCCACCGAAGTTATGAGATCTGCATTCTTGGACACATTACTTAACTTCTCTGAACCTCTATTTCTCAATCTGTAAAACATGGATAATATATCTGACCTCATCGAATGCTGCCCTATGAGGATTAAATGATAAAATATATGTGCATAAGGCAAAGTTGGTAAAAGCTTGAATCTACCAGGTTAGAATCCTGGCCCCACCAACGACTGATCACAGTTGTGTGATCATGCCTAATCTCTTCATGTTTTAGTTTCCTCATCTCTAGAATGGAGAAGATAATAGTGGCCACCTTTTAGGGTTATTGGGAGACATGTATGAGTTAATATATGTAAAGCAATTATAGCTGGACCACAAGGCCTGGTAGATAGGGAGCACTCAATAAATATTATTGTTGCTGTTGCTAGAGAGAGTTTTGCCAGTTCTGGCAAATGGCAAGCACTCCCTTACGATAAGTATTTACTATAGATTCCTTTCTAGAAAGATTGTACATAATTTCTTATAGTTAACATTAGAATGCACATATGCTTTATCCACTTCATATAACAGAAGAGCAAAAAATTAGCAATTTGGGGAATTCTATAATTTAAACTTGCTATTTATACTTAGGAAAATAGGATGATTTGATTTTGGAAAAGAATATCTTAGAGTTCATCCTGTCCAAATCATTCAATTTAATTTATATGTTCATCCTTAAAGACAGATAAAACAGACAAGAGTTTTTTGTTGCTGTTGTTTTTATTAAAACTCAACAAATTTCACATTGCAAAAAGCCCCTGACCTCTTTCCTCAAGAGCATCCTTCTTACCTCACTAGTGACACTGACTTTTGGGCACAACATCACCTACACAGCTCTGTGGATGCCAGGTCATTAAGTCAATCACTGAAAGGCATTCATTGCCCACCCAAGGTGAACAATTCCCAAGTGCGATGGAATAAAACATATTTTATGGATATATGTCAGGAGAATTTTTGAAACAGTAGCCAATGTTCCCTATTTCCAGCATTTCACTTGCCTATACTCTATCCCTTCCCCACAAACCCTTCCCCCACCCATTCAAACAGCTGGACCACGGCGTATGCATTGCTTATCAGAGACATAAGATAAAAGCTGAAGGGAAAACACAGAAAGGAAAACCTTTTCCTGGCATCCCTGTTTTGATAAACTAGGTCCTCACAGCACACCACAGATTTGAGAGAAAACATAATGAATAAGGGCAAGGTTTCTTCCTCTCGTGCCCCTCAGCTAGAGGAAAGGCTCCCTAGTCTTCAGCAGGAGGGTAATGTCAGACAGAAAGCAAGGAATGGTATTCCCCGAGAGGGGCACCAACCCTGCTCCCAGGCCAGTTTTAATGGTGCTTTCCAGGATCCAGGGGAAGAAAGGAAGGAGAGAACATGCTGAGGAGTACAAAGGGGCACAAGGAAACAAGTGGTGATGGATATGTCCATGGTCTTGACTATGCTGATGGTTCCATGGACATATACATGCATCAAAAATATTAAATGATTTACTTTAAAAATGTGTAATTTTTCAATTATTCTTTAATAATGCTGAGAGAGAAGGGAAAGGGAGGTTGTGGAAAATTTGCACATCAGATCCCATGGAGATTCCCAACAAGAATGCAGGGCCCAGAGATTAAATGGTTGGCTGGTGTGTTTAGGCAGCATGTGAGTTTCCAGTGTCTCTGGGTGGCAGAGGAGTCACAGGATGATTATTTCATACCTGGAAGAGGAGTGGAAGTGTGAGAACTAAAGGGGTCTCCAGCTCAGCATGTGGACCTCTGACCAAGCAGCTGATGGGGTAAAGGCTATCCAGCAGACACCTCGGTGGACGGATAACAGCAGGACCCTGCAGCCCATACTTTCCCCACACCACTCCCTATCTCGGTTCTGGTCACACTCTATGGAACTTTGACAAAACCCCAAAGAAGTTGGTAGCAGAGGGAGAGATTTTTGGATTCACTAACTTTGACTTCCTGTTACCCTGACAGATAGAAATTGGTTAGGTACAAAGAAAGATTATATTTCTTATATATCTCAGTTTTAAAGCTTATGATTCAGGGCTGAGACAAGCCCATACCCTCATTAAGCAATATTGTCATTTAGGGGACTATAAGCTAGATTTAAAGAGCCACCAGGGTATATAATATACATATGTTGCTCATCATCTTACCCCTATTATGTGACTGGATATCTGGCACAAAATTGGTGCTTCATGTGTATTTGTGGAATGCATGAATGGCTAGTTGTAAACAAGCTCATGCGCATGCTAAATGGTAACTAAACACCCAGAGGAACACATGGTAAGTGCTAATGAGATGTTCTGGAAATAAGTGCCATAAGGAGAGACTGCTGAAAATTGGAGTCACCATTGATTATTCCATTGGATGAGAAAAACTTGAGGTGGTCCTTGAAGCTGAGTAGAATTAATACAATAAAGAGATAGCACAATCCTATATTCTGGAGCAGCTAGAAGGAAAAATCTAAAAGGATGGCATGGTAGATCACGACAAGCTCTGGGCTCTGTCCCGCAACTATTTGTTGAAGAATGCTTTGAAAACTATTGCTTTTTTCTTTCTTTGCTTTGTATATTTGCTATGTTATACAATTTAAAAAGTAAAAATAAATAAATAAATAAATCCAGCAAACAAAGAAAAAAAAGGGCATGAGTGGAAAAGGTGAATGGTTAATAGGGGGTAGAGGGAAGCCAAATGACTCACAACTCAAATTGAAGTTAACTTTGCTGCTCATCCAACACACTTTCTCCCATACTGTTTTCTAAATAGACTGCTTGGCCCAAGATCTGCTGACAGGGAATATTTGATGGATGGGGGACAGATAGAGGAAGTGAGGGAAAGAACCATGGGTAGGAATAAAACATATTTTTAAAGAATGAAGAGAAAGAATTGGCTCTGAATTCCTGAGCCAATTTACACTCCATCTAAATAAGTTTGAGTTTCCACTAAAAGGAAGGCTCTTAACTTTTATTTTAATAGCAAAGGTAGATATATATGAAGGATTTCGTAATATTTGGAATTATGCTTAATCAGTCTTAGATGACTTTCTTTTTAATCCTGGCATAAATGCCATCCAAGGACTAATTTTAAAATTGTTTTCTTCTAACTCCCAAAAAGAATTCTAAGCCTACATCATTATTTCATTCTTCTTCTGCAACAACATGTACTTACGCTCATCCACCTTTCTTACATATATTACCTCCTTCTAGACTTATAAAACAGACCTCTGAAGTGATCACTGCTATATTCATTTTTAGGCATTTGATCAGTTGCTTTAATTCACACAGCCAATAAATGTTCCATCACAGACCTGCGCCCTGGCCTCTCCACAGCACCACACTACCTCGCTGGAGCCACCCGGAGTCCTTAGGGAATGAGAAACATGCAGACAGTCCTGAAGTACGTCTTTGAAGGAGAGGGCATAACGATGAGTCCACACAGTAAAAGATTTTAATCCTGGTAACTCTTTAGTTATCCATGTTTTTAAAGAAAAAATCTTTCCTTTTTTTACCGGGGAGGTAAAAGGACATTCTTTGCTCAGCTATTCCATATTCAACATATATTTAAGGGATGTATGATCTCCCACAAAGTGTCTTCCTGGAGCAAGGATGCTAGAGAGAAAATTTTAATGGAAAAAAATACGCAAGCTTTCTCACAGAGTAAACCCTCAAGTAATTTATCAAAAAGAACAAAAAAAGTTAACCCAATTTTTTCCTATCCCAAAGCACAGATTTAATTTTATAACAGAACAGCTTTGGGGATCCCAAAAGCAATGGAAAGAGAGGGTCCACATTTCTGACACTGTGCTTCACCTCTTATTACCCCAGGTTTGTTCAAACCGAGAATGGTTTCGTGCTTTGCACAATCTGGTTTTAAATGTTTCCAATGACAAAGGCTACGCCACACGGAATGGGAGAATCTGTTTTGCTTAAATTTTCAAAGCATTCAAAGTTCATTTTATGCTTTCTCACTCTCTTTCTCACTTCATGGGTAAGGAAAGTTGGGGTAATTTTTCAGGGTAGGACTAAATGAAAGGTGTCTTAGGGCAGTCACAAACGGTAGGGAATCAGTCCTTTCTAAAACCAAGTATTTATAACCCGAATACTTCTAGTCTTTCCACTTCCTCCACACTCTTCTCTCTCCACACTGACATGGTAATCATGTTCATGCAAAAAAAGTCGACAGATGAAAATGTTAATTTGAGAGATTGTATTGGCATCACTCTGTTAAAACTTTTTGAAAATGTGATGATAGATGTGCCAGGCACTTGGATGCCTTTTGCCACACAACAGAACAGTGCATTCTCAACTACATAAAAACTGTTCAAAAGGTTTATTTAGTCATCTGATGCCTGGTTCCTAAAGGAGAACCACAACTGATCCATGAGCACTTACCCCTTCTCCACCCCCCAGCGCAGGGATCTATTTTAATGCAGCCATGTTAATGCAGACTTATTGACACAATGTCAAAATTTAAAACCAATTTTCATGTTGTCCAATAATACGTGTGACCTCCTCTCCAACACTCACCTACATTTAACCCCTCCCTGATAACAGGACAATTTTACTGTCTAATTTATTCTTGGGTTATGTTTGTGTAAATGTTTATTTTATTCTTAGAAGAAGCCATAAAGTTTGCTTTAAGTCAATTTTTGAGAAGCAGTTTAGCTCATAAAGTTTGTCTCCATCTCCCAAACAATTGTCATAAAGGAATTTTATTTTGTTAAACATGACGTCTATATTTTATTGAGGCTTGAGAGAACTGTTAGAGAGTTAATTGAGGATTTCTTGAACACTGTGTGACTAAGAATAAGAGATCATATTTTGGAAGTCTGCCAAAAGAAAAGGTGCCCATGCTCTAGATTTCCAAAGAGAAAACAATCATTATTAAGCAATCAATTTATTAATCGGAAGTAAATGAGTATAGCCATTTGACTTTGCATGATAAGCAGACTATAAAATATTCATATGAATTCTCAGAATTTAAGTGAATACTTTGCTTGACATGATAGATGACGCTTTCTGAAAAGAATACTTTGGTTGACAGACGACTCCTATTTTATGTGACTTGCCTATGTGGCAGATTTGAATTTTACTCAGTCACAGGTTTCAAGCACTTGTATAACGTTAATTTTTTTACATCTTTATAATTGAACTTTGCATAATTTATAAGATCCCGTTTCTGCTAAATCTTACCAACTCATGGTACCTCGGTCACTTCCAGTCATCAGTTGTCCATTTATCAAATCTATCACTTCTCTCCTCACCCTAAGTCAGTGTTCTCCTTTGCTCTACCAGCCCTCTCAGTTCTATCCACATTTTCCTCAGTGCACCTGAGATACCTGAGTCTGTGTGCACACCTCCATGTGCCTTTACCCCTTTCCTTGGAGACCAGGATCAATGCAACTCATAAGACCAGTGATTTCTATCAACATCCTGACAAACCAAACACTCACTGCTGCTCCAGGATCCCCCCCAAAAATATTTAACTAAATTAAATGTTAAGTTCTGTTTCCTTCCTGAGAGTTAAATTTTCACTTCTTTCGGTGGGAAAGAGCTCGTTGGTTACCACACACACTCATTACTCCTTTTTGGTTTATGGCATAAACATCATGCTCTGAATCCTCCAGTTTTGATTCTTGATGTTTAAAATTAAATTTCTAGAGTTAAAAACCTTTTCTTGCTCAAATGCCTGGATCTTGCGATTGAAGGCCCTGATTTTAAGAATGATTTTTATTGCTATAAATTTACAGTCTTGAAAACACAAAAGCCCATTCTTTGGCCTTTTGATATCAGTGTTATTTCTACACTGACATCAGTACATCCATACAGAAACCATTTGCTGCTAGATGGATTAATTTAGAGGTAGAGGGAACAGAGTCAAATGGGCCATAAAAAGAGCTGTGTGCCCCTATGTGGGATATCCAGGGGTGAAAGTCTCCCTAGCAACATGGGAGATGACTCCCAGGGATGAATTTGGCCCTGGCGCCACGGGATCAATAATTCTACCCTGACCAAAAGGGGGAAAAGAAGTGTAACTAATAAAGTATCAGTGGCAGAGAGAATTCAAATAGAGTCGAGAGGCTAATCAGGAGGCTGCTCTTTCACAAGCTTCAGTTAGACCTTGCTACCTATCATAACCTGCCAAATCCCAACCAGGACCATTGCAAACAATCCTAAAAAACACCTAGGGTAATATATAATATCCCACAAGGGTTCCTGGCACTAGAGTAACTTACCAGGAACCTACAACCTCCAGACAGATCCCTGGTCCAGACAAGTCCTGAAACCTAGAGGGCCCAGTCTCTCTAAAACATCAGACAGTTCCATCTCCCTACCCCATATTAGTGACAGACCCTTCCAAAATGAAAAAGTTAGAACAGCCATAGCCCAAACAGCCCTAAAGAGAGGGATGGAAAGCTCAAAGATGATGGTGGAGTTATACAGTGAAAATCAGATTTAACAAATGAATATGAATGCTGAATCATTAAATTGATACCTCTTTTAGTCTCCAGTATCTTAGAGCAGCTAGAAGTAAAAACCTAAAATTGTGAAATTGTAACCCATGTAAAACTCTGAAATATGTTCTACAACTAATAGTGGTGCTGTGCTTTGAAATGTATTGCTTTTTTGTATATATATGATTTCCACAAAAAAAAGAAGGAACAAAAGTCTATTGTGATGATAAATTATTTAAGCCTTCTAGCCTCCTGTATTCTGGAGCAGCTAAAAGGAAAAATCTGAGAGGATCATATGGTAGCACATGACAAACTCTGGGATCTGCCCTGTAACTATTTGTTGAAGAGTGCTTTGAAAACTATTGCTTTTTCAGTTCTATGCTTTGTATGTATGTCATACTAGTTAAAACAAAAAAAAAGAGATCTGTGACTTTGCTCTGATAGTTCTTTAAAAGTATAGGTAATCAGCTATAAGAAAAAAATTCATCTTCAACATAAAGAGATTTTAAAGGAGAAGCAAGACAAGTATATACCTGTTAATTACCATAACCCTAGTAAACGCGTAGAGGTAAAACAAGACAAGACTTCTGCTATAGTTTGTAGTTGTTGATCCCGATATGACAACTGTCAAATGTTTTATTTCTGAAAGTAACTTTATTTAAAAACGCTTAATTAAAAAATAAGGCTTAAATTTAAGCTCTTACAGCAAGTCATATTTACTCCTAAGCTTTAACTGTTATTTCTGAATTCTGAGATGCTTTGCTGTTTATTTATCCTCATAGTTCCCTAGAACTTAAAATATTTATGTGACACCTGAGACTCAGAATTCTCCAAGTCTGAAAATTGGCATTACTCCATACAGCAACATGTGAAGATGCTGATATAGTTAGGGCTAAGGTAAATCAAAATACAAAGTAAAAGATAGCATTGTCTGTATTCTAAAACTTTAACTTCTGTGTGAGACAAAAAAAAAGGCAGAGTATTTTAAGCGGAAGAAATTTTTAAAAGTATTTGCAAAGTTTCACAAAGGACTAGAGAAAAACATGAAACTATTAAACTTCCCTACCTGAGGAATTCTTGCTATTCTCTCAAGGAATAGGGGCTGCCAACTTAATAAACCAAACCCTCTATCTTGAGGCTTGCCCATATGAAATTTATCTCTGTAATGGCAAAGTTAAGCCTACACAGAGTTAATGTCTAAGAGTAACTCCCAGAGAACCTCTTTTGTTACTAAACTCTACAAACCCGGGTCTCCTCCCTACATGAGACATGCCTTCTAATGGTGTAAGTCTTCCTAGCAATGCGAAACATGATTCCCAAAGATGAGCCTGGCCTTGCCTCATAAAATTAGTTAACCAAAAAAGGGAAATAAAATTTAAATGGCTAAGAAATTTCAAATAGAGTGGAGAAATAATTCTAGAAGTTATTTTAATGTAAATTTCAGCCAGATATTGCAAACTGCCACAATAAGCCAAGCCCCAACCATGTTCCTAAGAACTCTAAAGCATACCCTGAGCTCCATCTTGCTCTTGCTTCTGTTCAGACCATGCATACAATTTCTCATCCAGTTTATTTCTTCCAGATTAGAAGCCTTTTACAACAATTTTCTCCTACCAGAGGGCCCACACTCAAGCAGCCACCCTCACTAGCATGGCCAGAGATTCTGTGCTCCCACCATGAGTGCCTGTGACCCACTGACAGATTGAAGCAGTCATAGAAGACAGCTCATCAGCCCAAATTCCCTTAGCATTAAGGGGAGTTAGAACTGTCTGAAGGGGACGTTGAGGCAGGGTTATAATTAGGGCCGTTCTTGGTTGCTGAGCAAAGCTCAAATTTCAAGAAACAGTTGGTAGTCAGGTCACAAGGAATAAGAGATCTCTGAAAAGAATAGCATTAAACAGCACCTGGGGCAAAACAATCCCAGCTAAGAGAGTCATCTGAGCTCACTGCACCATCAAAAGAGAGAAAAGGGGGGCCAACCATTCACACCTATGTGAGTCATTTATGATTAAGCATCAACAAAGGAGGATAAAGGGGAGGATAGTAAAATAGATAATAAAAATTACAAAAGGAACAAAAATCTATAAAAGCAGATTGCAGGTACACAGGTGGTTAGTGGTAGAATGCTCACCTTCCATGTGGGACACCCGAGTTCCATTCCTGGACCATGCATCCCCCCCCCCCCAAAAAAAGCAGATGCCCACAGGGCCTGGACTTCTCACCTTTTACCTTTTTCCTTGCAAAATTGTCTGCATGACCTTCTGCAGGTGTACTTAGTAAATTTTCTGCCTGCTTACTGGGGGGAAAAAAAGAGCTGTATGAATGTGATCAGATCAAAATGTCCTATTTCCAAAAAGTAATATCAAATGTAATATTCCCAGTGACATCACCAAGGACCCTGAGCAAGGGGCTCCAGGGTTCTGTCCTCCCACAACAACAAGCAAAATCTGGCAGAAACATCATTCTCAGAGCTCTAGAAGAGAGTTAGAGGATTATAGTAACCAGGCAAGCACCCAATCAAGAAAAAGACAACTTACAAATGGTACGAAAAACTCATGGCACCTTTTCTGGTCATTCCTCTATCCCCACAGGCCCACTCTCCTGGTCCTGGCTTCAGAGGGAACAGAGTATCTCTGATGTACCTACCTACACATGTATGTGTGTCTGTATATTCTCTCTGGTAGAAGACTGAAGGGGAGAACCAGGATATTTGTCATAGGCTCACCATCCTAGAACTTTCCCTGCATGTAGAAAGAGCTTGCAGGGAAGCTAAAAATTTGTAAGAAATCAATCAAATCACAGCTGCCTAAGACAAAGGATTACTAGCTTTAAGACATATACTATTTCCTAGGTAAAAAAATGAATATTCAGAATCATGTAAACTGGGGAGTTCTGAAGACCATGCCATGCATGCACAGGACAAAATGAATGTTCAGAAAGGACTAAGAGAACCACAATCTTATCCCCAAGGCTGTTTTTAAGATTCATTGTTAGGTGGGTATGCCAGTTTGAATCTTGTGTACCCCAGTAATGCCATGTCCTTTAATCCTCATTCAGTATTGCGGGGTGGGATCTTTTTGATTGTTCCCATGGAGGTGTGACCCATCCAGCTAAGGGTGTTAACTTTTGATTAGATGGTTTCCATGGAAATGTGTCAACACCCATTCAAGTTGAGGTTGCTTACTGGAGCCCTTTAAGAGGGAACCGTTTTGGTAAAAGCTTGAGAGTGCATGCAGCCATAGACCTTTGGAGATGAAGAAGGAAAACACCCATGGGGGAGTTTCATGAAATGAGAAACCAAGAGAGAAATCTAGCAGAATTCGCCATGTGCCCTTTCAGCTAAGGTAGAAACCCCAAACTTCATTGGCCTTTCTTGAGTGAAGGTAACCTCTTTGTTGGTGCCTTAATTTGGACATTTTCATGGTCTTGTCTTAATTTGGACATTTTCATGGCCTTAGAACTGTAAATTTGCAACTTAATAAATTCCCGTTTTCCAAAGCCATTATGTTTCTGGTATATCATACTCTAGCAGCTTGCAAACTAGAACGGTGATAAAAGACAGCACTCACACAAGTCAAGTGACAAAAACTGGGAAATGTGGGAGGTTTCTTTTTTCCTTTTTTCTTTTTGTAAGCTTCTGACTATCAAGAAAATCTGTCATAACATAGCTAGATACAAGCTTATGGGACAGTCATATCAATGGCTAAATTCCACAGATAAAACCTGAAAATATTAAAATGTTCAGTGTGCAACAAAAGAATACAAGACATATAAAGCAACAGGGATCAATGACCCATGGAAAGGTGCAAGATAATGCATTAAAAACCAATAATGAGGAAGACCAGATATTGGGCATACCAAAGACTTTTTTTAAAGTTGTTTTAAATATACTTATGAACTAAAGGAAAACATGGACAAAGAACTAAAGTAAATAAGGAAAATGGTAGGCTAGCAAAAGAAAAAAAGTCAAAAAAAGAAACAGAAATGTTAGAAAGGAACAAAAAAGTAATACTGAGGCTGTAGAGCACAATAATAGAAATAAAAATCTTCCCTAGAGGGGTTCAACAGCAGATTGGAGTTGGCAGAAGAAGAAAAAAATCAGTGAACTTGATGGCAAGACAATTGAAATTATTCAATCTGGGGAGAAGAAAGAAAAAAACAAAAGTGAAAAGAAGAGATCAGTGCAAAACCATGCAGCATATCAATATATGCACTATGGGAGACCCAGAAGGAGAAGTAAAAGAGAAAGAGACAGAAAGTAAATTTGAAGAAACTTTCCAAATATCACAATAAGAGCTCAATGAACTCCAAACAGGAGAAAGTCAGACACCCACAGGAAGACACATAATAATCAAACTGTTAAATGTCAAAGACAAAAAGAGAATTTTGAAATCAGAGAGAGAGTAACAAAGCCTCAAGAACAAAAGAGCGTCAATAAAATTAACTACCAATTACTCATCAGAAGCCATGGAGGCAAGAAGGCAGAGGAATGACATATTTACAATGATAAAAGTAAGAAACTGCCAACAAGAATTCCACAAAACTATCTTTCAAATATGAAGGAAAGATGAAGACATTATGAGATAAGCAAAAGAAGACGGAGATTATCACCACTAGACAAGCACCACAAGAAAAGCTAAAGACATTTATTTCTTCAGATTGAAAGGAAAAGAAATTATACAATGAATCAAAGCTGAATGAAGAAATGAAGATCTCCAGTAAATATAACTACATGGGTAAATATAAGTGCCAGTACTATTGTATATTGGATTTGCATCTTCACATTATACTTCTTACAGTATCTAAAATGCAAATTTTTGAAGGTAATGATAAACCTATGGCTGTCTACAATGTATAAAGATGCAATGTGTGAAAGACATGAAAATAGGAGAATAAAGGGATTTAAAAAAAATAGTTTGTTTATCCTACTGAAGTTAATTTGGTATCAAATTTCCAGTGAGGTTATTAAAATATACGATGTTAAATTTAAGCTCAATATATATTTATATATTTATTATATATTTATAATATATATATTTATATTTTATTTTTATATAAATAAAATTATATATTTATATATAAATATAAATATTATATTTATCTATGAAAGGCTTAATACATCAAGAAGAAATAACAGTTATAAATATATAGACATTGAACTACAAAGACCCAAAATATTTGAAGCAAATATTAATAGATTTGAAGGGAGAAATAGGTACTTCTACATTAGTAGTAGGAGACTTCAAAACACCACTTTCAATATTGAAAATAACATATACAGAAGATTAATAAGGAAACAGAGGACTTGAATAATACTATAAACCAGCTAGACCTAACAGACATATATAGAATACTTTACCCAGTAACAGAATACAATTTATTCTCAAATCATTATTTTTGCTAGACCATAAGTTAGGGGAAAAACAAGTCTCACTAATTAAAAATAAATTAAAAGACTGAAATCATCCAAGTATTTTCATCAACCACAAAAGAATGAAGCTAGAAATCAAAGACAAAGAGAAATTTAAAAATTCACAAATATGTGGAAATTAAACAATACACTCAAACAACTAATAGGTCAAAGAAGAAATCACAAGGGAAATTAGGAATATTTTGAGACAAAAAGAAATGAAAACGCAGCCTATCAAAATTTAAGAGATTCAGCAAAACCAGTGCTCAGAGAAAATTTATAGCTCTAAATGTTTACATTTAAAAAGAAGAAAGATCTCAAACCAGTACCTTAAATCATACCTGAAGAACTAGAAAAAGAAATGCAAACTAAACAGAAAGGGAGAAGAAGGAAGAAAATAAAGATTAGAGCACCAATAAAAGAACTAAAAAAGAGAAAAACAGTAAGAAAAATCAAGGAAACCAGAAGTTGATTCTTTGAAAAGATCAGTAAAATGGAGAAAAGTTTAACTAGACTGACAAAGGAAAAGAAAATGGATGCAAATAACAAAAATCAGAAACAAAAGGACATTATTACCAAATTTACAAAAATACAAAGGATTATAAAAGGATATGATGAACAATTGTATGCCAGAAATTAGATAACCTAGATGAAATGGACAAATTCCTAGAAACACAAAAATTACCTAACCTACTCAAGAGGTAATAGATCTCAACAAATCAATTGCAATTAAAGAGACTGATCAGTAATCAAAAAAAACCCAGCAAAGAAAAGTCCAAGATCAGATGGTTACACTGGGGAGTTATACTAAACATTCCAAGAAGATTAACCCAATCTTGTTCAAACACATCCCCAAAAAAATGGAAGACAATATTCCCTCATTCTATAAGGACAACATCACCCTAATACCAAAGCCAGAGAAAGATACCACAAGAAAAAAAATTATAAACCAATATCATTCATGGACATAGATGCTAAAATCCTCAATAAAACACTATCAGGGCAAATCCAATGGCACATACAAAGAATTATACACTATAATTGAGATTTATCACAGGTAGGCAAGGGTATTTCAACATAAGAAAACCAATTAATACACTACACCACATTAACAGAATGGGGGGGGGAACATACATGTCATCTCAGTCAATGCAGAAAAGGTATTTGGTGAAATTATTCATCATTTCTTGATAGAAACACTTAGAACACTAAGAATAAAACGAAACTTCTTCAACACAATAAAGGACATTTATGAAAAACCCACAATTAACATCATGCTCTATGGTAAAAGACTGGAAGATTTTACTCTAAGATCAGGAATGATACAAGATTCCCACTATCACCATTGTTACTGAGCATTGTACTAGAAGTTGTAGCCAGAGTAGTTAGGAAAGGAAAAGATGTAAAAGGCATCCAGATTGGAAAGGAAGAAGTAAAACCTTCTCTATTTGCAGTTGATCCTATATGGAAAATCCTGAAAAATCCACAACAAAGTTATTATACCTAATGAATGAATTTAAGATCAACACACAAAATTCAGTAGCTCTTTACACCAGTAATTAACTACCTGAAAAGGAAATCAAGAAAACAAATCCATTTACAATAGCAACTAAAAGAATCAAGTGTCTAGGAATAAATTTAACCAAGGAAGAAAAGGACTTGTATACAATAAACTATAAATCATTACTGAAAGAAATTAAAGAAGACCTAAATAAATGGAAGAATATTCAATGTTCATGGATTGGAAGACTTAATACTGTTAAGACAATGCTTTACACCCAAAATGTGTGCAGCAAATGAAAAAATTAAAATCTTTTGGGTATCAAAGAACAGTATCAAAGTCAAAATCACCAGAATGTAAGAAAATATTTGGAAACCACGTATCTTATAAGATAAGTGTTCTCATAAGGGTTTGTTTCAGTTTTCTAAAGGTGCCAGAATGCAATGTATCAGAAATTTACAAAGGGAATTTATTAGGTTACAAATTTAGAGTTCTAAGGCCATGAAAATATCCAAATTAAGGCATCAACAAGATGATTCCTGGACTCTGAAGAAAGACTGCTGGTCTCTGAAACACCTCTGTCAGCTGGGAAGGCACATAGCAACATCTGCTGGCCCTTCTCTCCTGAGGTGGTTTTGAAATGGTTCTCTCAGCCCCTGTGGGTCCTTTTGGCTTCTAGTGGGGCATTTCCTTTCTTCAAGCCACTGTTCTTAAAGGACCCCAGTACGGGGATTAAGACCCACCATGAATGGGTGGTATCACATCTCCATGGGTACAACCTAATCAAAAGGTCCCACCCAACAATGGGTCTGCTCCCACAAGATTGGAATGAAAGAACATGGCTTTAATTTATGATTTCAATTTAACTTATTTTTAAGGTCTGTTTGAGCAATTGGGAAGGTTTTGGTTGCCAAATTACAAAATGGAACTGTGCAGAGAGATTTGACACAGGAGCCTTTATCTAGGATATGGACAGATGAGTGAAAAAATAAACAAATAATAGGGGGAACAAAGGTTAAAATAAATTGGATAGATGGAAATACTAGTGGCCAATGAGATGTGAGGTAAGGGGTATGTTATGTAGGATTTTTTTTCTTTTACTTTTATTTCTTTTTCTGGAGTGATGCAAATGTTCTAAAAAATGATCATGGTAATGAGTACACAGCTATGTGATGATATTGTGAGCCATTGATTGTACACCATGTATGGAATGTTTGCATGTTGAGAATTTTTGTGTTTGCATGTTGTTTTATAAATTAAAAAAAAAAGAACATGGCTTTTCTGGGGGTGCATAACAGAGTCAAACCAGCATAGATTTGATATCCAGAATATATAAAGAAACCTTACATCCCAAAGACAAACAACCCAATTTAAAAATGAACAAAGGACTGGAATAGACATTGCTCCGAAGAACATATATATGGCCAATAAGCACATGAAAAGATGCTCAACATTATTAGTCATTAGAGAAATGCAAAATCAAAACCACAATGAGATACCACCTCACACCCACTAAAATGACTATTATTTATTAAACTGGAAAATAAAAGTTCTGGAAAGGATTTGAAGAAATACAACATTCAGATATTTTTGGCAGGAATGTAAACTAGTGCAGCCACTGTGGAAAACAGTTTGGTAGTTCCTCAAAAAGGTAAACTAACACATGACCGGACAATCCCACTTCTAGGCATGTACCCCAAAGAATTTAAAGCAGGGACTTCAACTAATTGTTATACCCCAATGTTCATGGCACCATTAGTCACAATAGCCAAAGGTTGAAGCAACCCAAAAATCCATGAACAAATGAATGCATAACCAGAAAACATACAGTGTAATAGTGATAAACTATAAAAAGAAATGTAGTTCTGATACAAAATTCAACATGGATGAAACTTGAAGACATTATGTTGAGTGAAATAACAGACACAAAGGGGCAGCTATTGTGTGAGTCTACTTATGGGAAATAAAATATTCAATTTCTTAGAGACAGAAAGTAGAATACAGGTTGCAGGGGTGGGCAGGGAAAATGGGGAGTCAATACATTACATTATAGGAGTTGGGTCTCTACTTTTTTTTCATTATCACATTATTTGGGGGATAATGCAAAAGTTTTGGCAATTGATAATAGTGGTGGTAGCAGCAGCCCTACATTGTGACTGTGATTGACACTAAATCGTATGCGTGGGGGTGGTCAAAATGGGGAATTCATGTTGTATATATGTTACCACGATTTAAAAGAGAAAGAAACTAAAGAAACACTAACAATTCAATGCAATACAGGAGCCTGGACTAGATTTAATATTAAGGGGAAAAAGCAAAAAAATGACATTATTGTAACAATTGGAATATGGACTATATGCTTTATGTCAATGTTCAATTTATTGAACTAGATTACTGTACTTAATGTAGTTACATAAGTGAATAGCCTTGCTCTTAGGAAATATGCATGGAAGTATTAAACCTTAAAGTAGCATGATATATGTATGCTATACTGTCAAATATTTAGAAAATGGATGGATGGATGGACAATCGGATGGGTGGAAGGAATGCTATGACGAATGTGGCAAAATGTTGAAAGTTGTTTTATCTTTTTATCTGTGTATCTGGGTAGGAGTTATAGTGGAGTTCTATGAATTGTTTTTGAATTATTTTTGTAATTTTCCAGTAAGTTTGAAATTATTTCAAAATAAAATTTTAAAATTTTTAATATTTCTTCTAACAGAAACTGATTAATCCAAAAATACAGATAAAGGCCAGCAAGTCCAAAACCTTAACATTAGTTATTTCTACTAGGACTTCTCGCCAAAATCTCACCTATGGTAGTCTTCATTTTTTAGGGGACTAGATAAGAAATATTAGATGGGTCAAATAGTTCCCCATTTAAAAATTTTACCTGTGATATTCTAAAACACTGAGGTAGTTAAGTAGGAAAAGCTGAAGTTCAAAAGTGACAATTAAGAGAAAGAATAGAGAATTCTTGTATAAAGCATTATAAGGACACAGAAATTAGAATGTAGTAGAATCTAGAGAACATAATAGAATAAAGGGTGGAAGATCACATGATAAAGAAGCAAAGGAGGCAACTGGAAAGTTGCTGAGACACATTAAAAGGAGAGACTGAAGCAACCACCCCTGACTCTGGAATTGAAGCCTCCAGGGCCTCCTCCAATTCCTGACTTTCAAGTTTTTCTGGGGCCAGTTTTTTGGATTTGCCCTAGCATTTGTGCCCATAACCTGTACTCTGAACTATATTAGTAGTAGAGAGAATTTAAAATTCTATTGCTTACAACCATAAGAGCAAACAGAAAAAAATTACAAAGAAAGAGAAGCAAAACACAGTTGGGTTATTTATCTTGAGAGAAAAGCAGATTCTGAAAAAATGGCAAGTCATTTTGCCACATAACCACCAAAAATTGTCATCACAGGCAAAGCCTACCAAGATAAACGTGTGTATGTGTGTATACAGCCCACATTTCATGGAGAATTTCCACATGGTTGTACTATGAAAGAAACACTCTACCCAATTCAGAAAACAATTATTCCAATAATGCATCTTCAGGGTATTTTTAAGCCAAGGTGCCACTATTCAATCTCATTAAAACCATCATATTTAATGATGCAATGCACAAACACACACACACACACACCTAACTTGGCAATCAGGCACCTGCTTAAATAAATACCATACTCATTACTTTCGATCTTCAATTCTGTTTCTGGAAACATACTCACACGCAAACCTTAATTTCTAAGGCTATTCTAGATTGGGAGACAGAATAAAAGTCTTTCAACACATACGCAAAATTGACAGACACATTTGAAAATATGCAGAAAAAGTCAGAAATATTTACTCGTAAATCATAAGTAAAAGTCAATACAATAATTATTCCAATAAAATATGGTATGTACCTTAGTAAATTGGACTTTATTGTAATAAAAATTATTAAAGCATAGTAAATTGGACTTTATTATAATAAAAATTATTAAAACACTGCTTAGGATATATATGTCCAAAGTTTTCTACTAGTTTCTATGCATTTTTAAAGATGGCATATTGCATATTTTAACATTTCCAATTAAAAGATTGGACAAACCTACAGTTTAAATATCTTATGTAACTTTATTAGTATTTCAGTAACAGTTCCACATTCCATTTACATATTTTAAAATAACCTACATGTCCAGAATTTGAAGGTTTTACATTTATACCAAGGTGGAAATTAACATGCACTGGATCTTAATTGTAAGGGCATATACAAATGTCATTATCACCATTTTTAAAATGTTATTTTATCACACAATTTCATTTACAAATACAATAGTAATAACACAAATACAGTAAATACAGACACATTCCCTTTGCATTTATAAATACCTTAATGATCTTTAACTGAGAGGCATTTATTTCTAAAAACATTGGAAAAAAGATAAATGACTGTTAGGTGAGTAAATAATTAGAATTCTTCTATCATCATGTTACTTGAATTTCTGGCTTAAGCATTCCTATACCTGACACACTAATTTAGCGACAATGCAGCAAAACCAGCACTGTGGTAATAGAATATTGATTGTATAGTGTTCAAAGACAAAGAACTTACATTGTTGGACTTTTTATACATTCATGGTATTGCAGCACAATATCCATGTCGATAATTTACACAAATTAAACCATTGCCATTGTGCTCAATGGTGATTTAATCATGAAATTTACTGCCTTTTTTGTGTAATACTTTATTTTACATTAATCTAAAATATAAATAATTTGTGCTGGTCTTGAAAGCCTTTGCTGTAAAAGCACAGTGGAAAGGCACTCATAAAGTTCATTTAAAGTACATAATTTTCTAATTTTTATTAGGGTTTTATCAAGGCGGCAAACTATGTTTTTAAAAAGAATTTCTTCTATGGGAACTTTCTTATGGGTTCTTTTAGAAAGTTTAATCATGAAGAAAATACTGAAGAAATGCCTCTTTACTTTTAGAAATGCAAACATGGGAACTAATGAGAACTGCAAATAGAAACCAGTAGATAATCTTGACATTCAGATCAACAAGCCTTTTTAAAAAAGCATTGAGGAATGTGGAACAGGAAATAGTATCTTTACAAATTTGGGAGTTGACAAGGCCATTAAGTATATCTCAACTGACTACCACCCAATATGAGCCCCCTTTCAACATCTCTGACAGCAATTCATTTGGCAGCTGCTTGAAGCTCTCCATGGCAGCTGTGATGGTGAATTTCATGTGTCAACTTGGCCAGGTCATGGTGTCCAGTTGTTTGGTCAAGCAAGCACTGGCCTGATAGTTATGGCGAGGCTATTTTGTGGATTTAAATCATTAGTCAGTTGATTACATCTATGGCTGATTACATCTACAATCAACAAAGCAATGAGAGAAGTCTCTTCCATTCAGTTGAAGGCCTTAAGGAGCGAATGGATGATTTCAGTAGTCAGAAAGAACAATTTCTGTCTCTACTTCAGCCAGCCAGTTTCTCCTGGGGAAGTTATGGATGCCTTCATTGGAGTTCCCAGCTTGTAGCCTGCCCTAATGAATTTCGACTTATCAATCCCCACAATCACATGAACCAATTCCTATACCAAGCTCCTTAATGTTTACATATGTAGTGTATATATAAATATAAATAGCTCCTGTTGGTCCTGTTTCTCTTGAGAACCTTGACAAATACAGCAGGTATTTGGTAAAAACATTATTTCCTCTGTTGAGACTAAACCCATTTCCTTGTCTTAATGAAATGATGCATATAAAGTGCATCAGAGAATTATTAATAATTCTTCCTTGCCAGTGCTTGCTTGGCCAAACAACTGGACACCATAACCTAGCCAAGTTGACACATGAAATTCACCATCACAGCTGCCATGGAGAGCATCAAGCAATAAATTTTCCTAAATTTACTTTGGAAAGACAAATCATAAACTCTCTGGCCCTATAATTCAAGTTCTAGGACTTGATCCTAAGGAAATAATCATGGTTATAAGGAATTTCTATGATTCATTACCTAGAAAAGTAAATTGTGATAAACCTAGACAATGGAATACCATGCCAGCACTACATATCTTTTGTAAACAACTGTATTCACAATATATTTTTAATGAAATGATGTATATAAAGTGCATCATAGAACTGTCAACACTGAGGAAACACAAAATAAATGTTATTATATAATTACTGTTCTTCAAAGTAAGCAATAATGAAGTACATACAGTATGATCCATTTATTAATACATATGTATGAATATGCCTCAACATTGAGCAGAAAAATATGTTGAAATATTAACAATGGTTATCTTCCAGTGGTGAGATTACAGTTTTGTTTTCCTTCCTGTTTTTTCCATGTTTACCAAGTGTTTTACATTGAGTTTATAGCCCTCTTTTAATCTAAGCAAATGTTATTTCATAATCATTTATTTAACAAATATTTGATGAGTACCTACTACACAACAAAATGCAGCAAATAAGGCTTACATTTTAGCCAGGGAGAAGAATAAATAAGGAAGCAAACAAAATAATTGCAGAACAGAATGGCTGCTGTGAAGGAGATTGGCACCACCATGTACTGTAAAAGATAAGGTAGCTGGTGTTTATTTAAATATGGGCGTCAGTGAGTGTTTCACTGGTCAGTGACTTAACTGAGATCAAATGGCTGAGGAACCACTCAGGCAAAGAGGCAAAGAAAAGCCTTCCAGATGCAAGGTACGGCACATTCAAAGCTCTTGAGTTTGGGAATGAGTATGTCACGTCTGGGGCACAGAAAGGTGGCTAGCCTGGGAAATCCTGGTGGCAAGTACATGGGGGTTCACAGTACAATTCTTTCAGTGTTCACTAGAAAACTCCTTGAACTTTTCTGTGTATTTGACAGTTTCTGCAATAAAATGTTGAAAAGAAGGAAGGAAGGAAAAATAAACAGAAAGAAGGAAAGAAGGGAGGGAGGGGGTGAGAGAGAAAGGAGAGGGAAGGGAAGGGAAGGAGATTGGGAAAGGGAAAAGAGGGACAGAGGGAGGAGAGAGGGGGGAAGGAAAAATGGCTTGTGCTATCAGATCCTAGAGAAAGGGGTAAAGTGGCGTAAGACGAGCTTAGAGAAAGTTAAATCATGCAGCAACTTTTATGGTATTTTAAGGGGTTTGGATTTTATATTAAGTGCAACTTACAGTGTTTCAAGCAGGTGAGGAATGTGATCTGATTTCCAGGTATGTGGCGGAAGGGAAGAGGAGAGTTCCCAATTCAGATACATGGAGGTTGCTGTGCCTGTAAGACAGCCGAAGGCAGGGAGCAGGCAGTCCCCTGGACTCAGTCAGAGCTTCAGCGTTCAGAGTGATGCATTAGGGAGTTGTTAACACTGAAAAGGGATTTAAAACATGCGAGTGGAGGGAGTTATCTAGAGAGGGAAGACTGGGGAGGCTTAACCATAAACAGAAGTCTCCCTGGAGAGGATTAAAGAGTGAATGGGAGGGGAGGAAGAGCAGAACGGCACATGTAGACAATTGTTTATCAATTTTTGAAAATGACAAATGGGCAGAAAAAGAGAGCAGCTGGAAGAATATGTGAATGAACAGAGTTTGTTTGTAGCTTTGTTATTGACATACGAGACATAGAAAAGAATGCACGAAGCCAGAATGTACAGCTCCACAAATCACCACACAGTAAATATTGAGTAACACCACCAGGTGGAAAACAGGAACATTTGTCAACACCCAAAAGCCCTCTTGTGCCCTCTCCAAATCACACACCTCCCACTTCATCTCCAGGCACAATAGTTTAGTTTTGCCTGATTTTTGAACTTTATGCAAAGGGAACCGTAAGAAAAGAGTATTCTGGTCTAAGTTATTAGTACGACTATCTAAAAGGACTAGCATCTTTAACAAAGAGAGAAGAGAGGGGTGGGATCTGCAGCTGTGGAGAAGTAATCAGAAGAGGTCCAGTATAACCAGAAAGGAAAGGCAGGGCGGTTCAGGGGCTCAGTTTGCAGATCTAGTGGTGAAAATGGTGCATTACCATAGGAAAGCTTCTGTTTCCTAAAGCATGCAGCAAGGACACCAGCTGAGACTTGGAAAAAGGGAATGTGAAGTTGGAAAAGAAAGAACGCATTGACCGTCCCCTGTCGGGAAACACAGTGTTAGGTACAGAGGATACAAGTCAAAT
Source organism: Tamandua tetradactyla (assembly GCF_023851605.1). Taxonomy (NCBI): domain Eukaryota; kingdom Metazoa; phylum Chordata; class Mammalia; order Pilosa; family Myrmecophagidae; genus Tamandua; species Tamandua tetradactyla. The sequence goes on along the minus strand of NC_135331.1, from coordinate 180,410,849 downwards.
AAGTTTTACAGCTTGTGAAGAATTGTGAACATTAGAAAGTAACCAAAATGCTTATCACTAAGAAAACACGTAAGTATAGAGTTGCAGATTTATATAATGAAATACTATTGCGTTAGGAAAAACGTGAACTAGACCTACATGCCCTGAAATAAATAGGAGGATTCCACTTAGGAGAATATTTTGGAAATCACAGATTTTTGCTTGAAACCATAATATATACTGATGAATATAAACATATATTCTGTAAGTACAAAAAAAAAATCCATGATCAGGACACATTTCGGATAGTGGAAGCTTCTGGGAAGGAAGAAATGGAAATAAGTAATGTTTCACTTTTTTTTTTAAAGGAAAGGAAACCATCTAAAGCAAACACTAGAGTGCTGTCACTTTTCAGTTCTAGGTAGTAAGTATATGTCATCCTGGGTTCATTTACTTTTTAAAAAGTAATAACATAATAAAAATGTGTAACTTTTAGCCATAAATAAATACTACACTGTAATAAGTATTATAAAATGTAATGAAAACAAAATGCCCCATTCTATGACCCAGCAATTCCAGTTCAACAGATACAAGCACATATGATCACTGAAAGACATACTTATTGTATCTTTACCCACAATAGCACAAAACTGAAACAATCTAAGTGCCAATTAACTATAGATTAAATAAATTGTGGTATATTTCTAACAACCTTATTGAAGTATAATTTACATACCATAAAATGCATCAAGTTTTAGGGTAAAAGTCAATGGCCTTTACTAAATTTACTAGTTGTGCAATGATCACCATAATCCAGTTTTAGAATATTTTCATCACTGCTAAAAGATCCCACCTACTCATTTACAGTTAATTTCTGTTCTCATCCTCAGTTCTTGGCAACAACTGATCTATTTTCTGTCTGTATAGATTTGTCTGACTGTGGTATATTCTTACATCCGAAATAAATTGCGGTATATTCTTACAAAGAAAAAAAAAATCACAGCTACACTCAACAGCAATGAATCTCACAGGCATAACAATGAATGTAAATAGCCAAATTTTGAAAAAGTGTTGTTATATGATTCCATTTATGGAATTTCAAGAGCAGGGAAAAATACAACCCCTAATGATGAAAGTCAAAATAGTGGTTATCTTTGAGTCAGATATTGACTTGGAGGAGAAAGAAGGAGATTTTTGAGGTGCTGGAAATATTCTGTATGTTGATCTGGACAGTGTTATGTATATGTACATATGTAAAGGTTAATAAATCAGTTCACTTAAGTTTTTATGATATATCTCAAAACATTTTAAGGAAAATAAAGCCATACTCTTACCAATGATTCTTATACCTTCATTTAACCTCACTCTTCTTCTCCTCTCGCTTTTGTTTGTAACAGCTCATTTGCCAAGTTGCAAATGAATTTCTTAAAAAATGTTTCTGAAATGATTCAGTTATTTAGTTAAAACCTAGATCAAATGTCATAAACTCATCCTCCTTCTTCTCTGCCATATATCTTTAGTGATGTGTTATAATAATTGATATCTTAACAGAAAAAATGGATTTATGAGATAATAAAAGAACAATGACTAACAACAAATTACCCAGTTCACCTGAAAATAGCCATATAGCAAACACTCGAGCCAAGCTGTTAGGGCTTTCTTGAAAAAAGAAAGAAAAAGATAGAATTTACCTTCCAAGCTGTTCAATTATTAAATTTTTGCATGCTTTATTTAAAATATAGAACATACCATGTAAAAGGAGAACAAACTTGAAGGATATTTCCTTCTGAAAACTTTTAACATTTTAGAACAGAAATATACATGCTACTTAGAGCTTAGAAGACTATTGTTTGAATATTACAAAATATCTGGAATTAAAAATCAACAATGTAATGAGTAAAACCTCTGTGATTATGTGCCGACCACAGCCAGCTGCGTGGAAGTCATTCATGGCAACCAGGCACTATAAACCCACTTCTTAAATACACTGTTAAAAACAGGACAGTAATACCACCTATCATTTATATAGCCATATTCTCTAGGAAATTTCAGCCATCTGAAACAACTTAATCCATCTTTCTCACAACAACTGTGCTGGGCACTGCACAGCTTAAAAAGCCACTGTTCATATGAGGGGACACAGGAGAGCAGGTTTAGTGACTCTCCAAGTTCTTCCAGCATTACTTCAATGTTATTCTTTAATAATGTAGCCATTTCCAAAAGAGAGTTACTCAATCAGTTAGTTATAAATTTGAAAAGAATTCTCAGGGCTCTTTTGTTAGAAAACCAGAGTATTGTTTTGTTGTTCAAAGCCACGTTTTCTCATTCTATACCTGTTTCCAGATTAAAACCAAAGAATAAAATCTATCAATTTCTACCCAAATTAATTACACTGAGTATCTATAACACTGTGACTTTATTCAGGTATTAATCAACCATCTTTAACTGCAAGTGGCAAAAAAAAAAAAATCAACCTAGCTTTAAAAACAAAAGGTCATTTATTATCAAGTATCTGAGAATTGAGGGTTTAGTCTTTGTGATGGTTAATTTCATAGGCTAGATTATGGTGTTCAGCTTTTTGTTCAAGTAAGCACTGGCCTGAATGTCACTGTCAGGGTTTTCCATAGATGGATTTGCATTTATAATCAGCTGATTGCATCTAAGGCTGATTGCTTCCACACTCAACAAAGGAGACTGCCCTCAGCAATGAAGGGAGTCTCCTTGTGCAATTAGTTAGAGGTCTTAAAGCCAAAACTGAGGTTTACGGAGATCAGAAAGAATTCCTTTTGCTACTTGAACCAGCCACCTTCTCCTGGTAAATCAACTACACCTTCATTGAAGTTTCCAGTTTGTGCCCTGACCTACAGAATTCAGGTTTGCCAATTTTATGGCAAAATCTCTTAAAATTTATATATGCACATACATAGAGATATATATGTATAGGCATATATACATATAGTTGTATACACATGTACATATACATAAACATCCCATCAGTTCTGTTTCTCTGGAGAACCCTAACCATACTGAATTCAGGCATAGCTGGATTCAGACCTCCTTTCCTCCACCTCATCTCTTTCTCTACTTCTTTACATGTTGACCACAATTTCTTTTAGAGAAGATCAAGACTTCAATAATTCCAAAGACCTTACCTTTTCAATACAGCTTATAATCCAAAAGGAAATGCGATCCTCTCTCTCCTAGGGTTGATAGATCAAATCTTACGGAAAACTTATGAACCTACTTTTGGTCACATGACTATTCTTGACCAAATCACTGAAACCAAGAGGTGGACAAAATCATCTAATTGACCGTTGTGGGGCAGGGCACAGAGCACCCCACAACATACAGCTTCCATAGGACTACACGGTGTAGTATTAATTATTATTAACTATTTAATAGAGGATATTAAAAACAAAAAACAAAACAAATAAAAAAAAAATAGCAAGCTGGTACCGAGAGAGGAAGAAATGGTGACTAAGCCAAAGCAACAGATGTCCACTATTTTCATCACACTTGTGAGCTAATTCTTTCCATGTACTCAGCAGAGGTTTTCTGGCAAACAGAATCTACATTTCTGGTCTTCTCTAGTGTAGCAATGGAAAATATTACTGCTGTGGACCTTCACAACAACTAACAGTCATTTGACAGACACAAATGTAGGGGGGAATAAAAGATTACACCTATTGCTTCACAAATTCACTACAAAAAATCACCGAACTTCCTTAGGTAGAAGTTAGTTCTTCATCCACGCTAAAACAATATATTTTGGCAATTGAGTTGACCCAATCTTTTAGACATGGATATTTTAAGTTAGCTGCACCACAATAATGACCAAAGAGATGTAAAAACAAACTTTTATTGTTGTTGTTTTAACTGTGTATAGCAAAGAGCTCTGAGACTTAATCCATCAACCAACTTTACAACACCTGGTGGAGCTGGAAGGTGGGTGACATTGAAGGATGGTCTGAGACTGTGTGTTCTGAACATTATTTGTGATAAAAAAATATGAGAGATAAACGAAGTAGAAGAAAAATTAGGTAACTATATAAACTTTGGATGTCAAAACATTTCTAAAGCTAAAAATCAAAGTCAAAATACATAAAGATGGATAGATTTGACTACCACAGAGAAAATAACCATAAACAAAGTTAAAATAAAATGTAAAACCAATGAAAATTTTTGGAATATATATAATGGACAGAGGAGTCACATCTTTAATATAATAAGAGTGTTTATAAATCAACAATAAAAGGCAAGGGCCACAATAGAAAAATGGGCAAAGACTATGTAGAGGCACTTCACTTAAAAAGTGAATGAAGAAATATAGTCCATTGCCATTTAAAGAGATGCTCAAATTCACTATTGATCAAAGAAAATAAAATTAAAATGATTTGATTTTATTAACATTGGCATATATTAAAATACTTAATAACACCCACTATTATTACATTTAAATTGTTACAGCCTTTAAGGAAAACCATAATTTAAAATGTTTAAATATATTCTCCTTGGCCCATCAAGCTTGCTTCTGAAAGTTATACCAAGGAAAAATAAACAGAAAGATGTCAATGTGTGTATGAATGTGTATGTGGATATACATTGCACAAGAAAAGATTTTTGAGTTGTTCTATTTATAATAATGACCACGGAAACTCACTAAGTGTCAATAACAAGGAATTAATTAAATAAGTTAAAACTCTTTTCCTAAAATGGATACCCTAGGAATTTTGAGTGTTGGTGTTGATCTCTATACGGAGACTTAGAAAGATACCCATATGTTTTAGGTAATGCTGGCCTTCTCTTCACCAACTCCCACTATTTATTAAAATATACCTAACAACTGTAAGATAACAATTCAGACCAATTATTTTTTATTAAGATTTCTCAGCCATTTTACTAGAATTTTCAGTAGGGGGACAATACTTCTCACCACCATCAGCATTTCATTTATGACCAAATTTCATGGACACTGATATTCTCTAACTGAAATATCACCTAATTGAAAATAGCAAGCATGTACAATTTTCCTAGTCAAAAAGATATAATATTGCACAAGTGTGCTTCTGACTCTATCCCTATAGTGGTAACTTGCATAAAACACATCACAGGTAAAAAAATAAATGAAAGCACTAGACACAAGAAAATCAGTTCATTAACCAACCCATTCAAAAAAATCATTTTATTCATGACCAAAAAGCAACTCCCCCACCAAAAGGCAATGCTGAGGTCTCCAAGGATCACTTACATGCAGGGTCACAGTTGATTGGGGAGGGGATCCATTTCAACAAACAACATGAGTAGTGTGTGTTTTTATTCTTTGTAAGTATACATATGTGAAGCATGTTAACAGTAATTATATCTAGGTGGTAGGATTACAGTTGACTTTTATTTTTCACTTCTAATATCTCATAATATTGTTACAATCTTTTATGACTGAAAAAAAGGAGAAATATTGGCAGGTGAGACAAGATGGCAGCACAGTGAGGTATGGAATTTAGTTCATCCTCCAGAGCAGCTAGTAAATAGCCAGGAATGATAGAGAACAACTGCTGGGGGGAAATCAGTGACCAGACACACAGTGTACACCTGTCTGGACCAGGTGGAATGAATGAGACCCCATGGAGAACTGTAAGATCCTAAAGCAGTGGAGGCTGGTGCCTCTCCTCCATGGGCATGGCAGGCTGGTTCCCCAAAGGGAAAGGAAATAAACTACTCATAGAAAGGGCTTAGGTCAACCAAGCTGCAATTGTCAAATAAACAAATTCTAAATGCTGAAAACAGGACCACCAGCACAGATGAACCTGGCATAAGCATGGCAGAGAGGAGGTGGGGTTGATGGAAAAAAAAACAAAACAAAGCCTTTTTGAATGGAGAGCACAAAATACTGGAAAAGGGCTGGACCTCAAGAAAAGGGGGCACATATTGCCTGGAAATACATAAAGCCGCATACCAACTCAAACTCTTGATTGACAAACCCAAGGAGCTCTGAAAAGGCTTTTTTGCTTTTTATTACTTCTTTTTTCTTTCTTTATTTGTTAATTAATTTTTTTCAAATATAACAACAAACAAACAAAAACATTCTTAACATATGATCATTCTGTTCTACATACATAATCAGTAATTCACAATATCATCACATAGTTGCATATTCATCATCATGATTATTTCTTAGAACATTTGCATCAATTCAGAAAAAGAAATAAAAAGACCACAGAAAAAATTCATGCATATCATGCCCCTTACCCCTCCCTTTCTTGATCACTAGTATTTCAATCTAAATTTAACATTTGTTCCCCCTATTATTTATCTTTATTCCATATGTTTTACTCATCTGTCGATAAGGTAGATAAAAAGAGCATCAGACACAAGGTTTTCACAATCACACAGTCACATTGCAAAAGCTAAATCATTATACAAGCATCTTCAAGAAACATGGCTACTGGAACACAGTTCTACATTTTCAAGCAGTTCCCTCCAGCCTCTCCATTATATCTTGTCTAACAAGGTGATATTTATTTAATGCTTAAGAATAACCTCCAGGATAACCTGGAGACTGGGGACAGTGTTCATGTTTCACAATGGATAGAGGTGGGCTAAAGGTACAATGACTGAAGAATGGAAAGGGAAACTGTGGTGTATACATACAACGGACAACTGAGTGGTTGCAAGAAGGAATGAAGTTGCAAGCCATGCAACTAGATAAATGAACCTTAAGGACAGTGTGTTAAATGAAATGTGAGAAACAAAAAGACAAATATTATCAGGCTCACTCATGGAATAACAATAATATAAAAACTTGGTGTACTGAAGTGGAGAGCATAGATTATCAAGTTGAAGCCTATTGGAAAGGGTCTTAGAAAATAACCTCTTGTTTAACAGCAATCCATATATTCAGGAGTTTTAACTGATATTTCTAAATTCTGAGCTATTTGTATATAACCTGGTCATTCCCTGAAAATTCGGGTACTTATGTGACACCTGGGACTCAGAGTTAAAGCAAGTCTTAGAAAAGCTGAAAAAGTGATCAGACTTCATCTAGAGATATGAATTAAGCTGATCTGGATAGGACTAAAGTAAATCAGAATACTGCATAAAAGATGATATGGCCCTATTTTCAAACTTCAACCTCGTGCAAGACCAAAGAGAGAGATGCTTATTTGGTGCACAATTTTTATTTTGAAAAAAAATTATATTTTGGGAAGCACATTATCTAATTTAACTTCTACAATCAGTTTAGTTGAACACCATGGATATATGGAATCCTGAATAGGGTGTGAGCTTTTGTTGGTTTGTCCAAGTTAGTGTGATGCCCCCAATATATCAGAGAATAATTTGGTCAGTAAATAAAGAAGTATTTGCAAAGTCTCCTTGGGGGACTGGAGAGAAATGAGGAAATATTTAACTTCCTCATTTAAAGAATTTCTAATATTCTTTCAAGCAGTATGGACAACCAGATCAATGGGTGAACCCTCAATCTTGGGGTTTGCCCCTATGAAACTTACTCCTGCAAAGGATAAGCTAAGGCTACTTAAATTTATACCTAAGTGTCACCCCAGAGAACCTCTTTTGTTGTGGCCTCTCTCTCTAATGAAATTCAGCAGGTGAACTCACTGCTCTCCCCTTTACACAGGGCATGTTCCCCAAGGGTGTAATTCTGACAATGTGGGACAGAACTCTCAGGATGAGCCAGGACCTGGCATCATAGGATTGAAAATTCCTTCTTGACCAGAAAGGGAAAGAGAGAAATGAGATGAAATATATTTTCAGAAGCTGAGAGACTTCAAACAGAGTTGAAAGGTTATCCTGGAAATTATTTTTATGCATTATATCAATACCCTTTTTAATTTATGGTGTTAGCATGGCTAGAAGGAAGTACCTGAAACTGTTAAGCTGTTTTCCAGTAGCCTCGATTCTTAAAGATGATTGTATAAAGATACAGCCTTTATAATGTGACCATGTGATTGTGAAATCCTTGTGTCTGATGCTCCTTTGACCCAGTGTATGGATAGATGAGTAGAAAAATATGGATAAAAAATAGATAAATAATGGAGGGATAATGGGTAAAATAAATAGGGTAGATTGAAATACTAGTGTTCAAAGAGAGGGAATGATAAGGGGTATGGGATGTATGAGTTTTTCTTTTATTTCTTTTTCTGGGGTGATACAAATGTTCTAAAAATGATTATGGTGATATATATATATACTACTATGTGTTGATATTGTGAGCCATTGATTGTACACATGTACGTATTGTATGAGTATAAACATTCATCAATAAAAATATTTTTGAGAAAAAGAAATAAAAGGCATTTAAACTGCAAATATTTATGATATTCAAAGAGAAAAACTGCCAACTAATAATTCTATAACCAGCAAAACTGTCCCTCACAAATGAGAGAGAGTTTTAAATATTTTCAAACAGACACTGAAAGAGTTTGTAAACAGGAAACCTACTCTATAAAAAACACTTAAGTGAGCACAATAGGCAAATAAGAATAGACAGAAGAGAGAATGTAGAAACGAAGATTATGAGTAAGGATAGAAAGAGTGAAAAAAACAGATCATGACATATAAAAAAGATAAAATGGTAGAAGAATGTACTGCCTTTAGAGTAATAGCATTAAAGGTTATAGGTTAATCTCCCTTTAAAAGATAGACTAGCAGAATGTATTTTAAAACAGGACCCATCTGTATGCTCTCTACAAGAGGCTCACTTTAGATGCAAGGACAAAAGACTTGGGTGATCTGTTTTATTTTTATTTTCTCTTGCTGTAATGAAATGTTCTAAAATTGATTGTGGTAATGAATGTACAACTCTATGATGACACATAAAAATAATTCATAGGACCCCCACAGTAAACTCTAGTGTAAACAATGGACAATAGCTAATAGCACAAATATAATATTCTTTTATCAGTTGTAACAAAGATGCCACACTGATGCAAAGTGTTAACATTGCGGGGGGCAGTATCTGGGAATTCCCTATTTTGTGCATGATTTTTCTGTAAACTTATAACTTCTGTAATGAAACACTATTTTAAAGTAAAAAAATAAATTTGAGAAAAAAGAGGAAATTCATTTCATTGGTGGAGAGGTGGTTGTCACTTTATTGGTTAATTTGCAGAATTTTTAAACATACTGTTGTTAAAACAACTATAAACTAAAAAGCTATGGAATATTTCATGTATTCTTTGAGACAATCTGATTCCCTTAGAGGTGCACCTATTGCCTCACCTCCCATAATACATTTTGAATTTCCTAAACTGTGTTCCATGGCATTCATTGCTAATATCATTTGAAAAAAAAAATTACACGTGTAGGATAAACAAAATTTGGCAGGTTCTATTGCTTCAGAATTTCTTAGACTATTTAATATGCTAACATATATAAAATGTAATATTCACAAATTTATTTTGCTTCAAACTTTTTAAAGAAAGTTTCTCACCATCCTAGTGCTCCAAGGAACAGTTAGGCCAATGCCATGGATTACCTTGCTCTTCCCAAACTCCTCAGAACTCTGTTCATAAGTGGGTCCCACATGCAGGTGCAGTTCACATCATTTTCCAAGCCACTCCTCATTCACCAGGATCATCAACAACCTTGGTCGTATGGCTCAAGGTGGGAAGCTTTTATTCAGTCGTCCTACTAGATCTGTCCTCAGCTTTTGATGTGTTGGAATTTCACATCTTTGAAAGGGTTTTCTTCCTTAGAGGTTCTGTTTCCATTGGCATTCCCATTTAGTTTTCTTTGCAGTTCTTGTTGCATGTCATTTTTTTCTTCTTGTTCTGCTTCTTCTATGTACATTTCGCCAGGGGACTCTGTCTGCCCATCACTCCCTGGGTAATCTCATTCTCACCGATTATTTCAATGACCAGCTCTAAGAAGCTCATTATGCTTCCAGCAGCTTCAGTTACTTCTTGCCCCTCACATTCCTGGCTCCATTAATAATGAAGTTCTCTTGATTCGCCTCCCTAATATCTCTCCAGACACCCACTTCTGCCCATCCCTACAGCCATTATCTTAGTTCCTAACTTCTCATTTGTCACCTAAATTACTGAAGGTCTTACAATCTGTGCCTAGTTCAAAAACAAAATTTTTGCACTCAAAAATTTATTGAATAAATAACCTTTTTTAAGTCTTTTGTAAGATACTAGACTGATTTTTTCTTCCTTCTTTCTTCCCCACCCTCTTCAGGAACTAATTCTTACTCACTCAGAGTTTGGGATTCAGAACTCGGAACTGTGTCATCACCTTCAGAATTTGTCGATATTGGGTGAGGTTCGTTTTTATGGGACTCCGTGGCGTTCTCTCCTCTTTTATGACACCCATCACCCTTGTGAGCTGCCTCCTTACAGTGACTTGACTGTAGTAGAACTTAAGGGGATGATCCACATATCACAGCCTGCTCAAGAAGAGCCAGCACCTGACACATTGGCCACTCTGAGATACAAGGTCCTCATCTGGATAATGGGGACATTGTCCTACCTACGTCAAAGAATGTCAGGAGGGTCAAATATTGGAACATTCTTACACCAAAAAAAATTAATTTTTGTTTATCTGAAATTCAAATTTAGCCGGGTGGACTGTATCTTTTTTTTTTTCCCCGAATTTGAAATCCCTAAGCAAATAAGATCATATATATGAAAGTGTTTTATAATCTATAAAAGCCTCCATAAAAATATAAACTCTGTTCCTCTAAAAATCCATTATAGCTTTGAAATAAATTATAAGGGACAGTTCCATGTCAGGCTTCTGTAATTTTTATCCATTATTGACAAAATTTGGTATGTGAATTTGATTCTTCTTAAGTAATACTATTCTTGAAAACAAAAGTGTATTTCTTGGGGGAATATGTTTAACTCCAGGCAACTGGAAACCAATATACATATTGACCATGCAAAATGATCCTAACACTTGAGGAAAAGAATGAGAGCAAGAGAAGAAGAGACAGAGGGAGAGAAAGAGAAACACTTAAAAATTGTACCTGTAAACCAAGCAATTTCATCACAGAAAATCCTGAGATTTGCTCATCTCTTAATACGATTTCTACATTCACTATCATAATTTTCAAACTCACTATCTACACTTCTCCACAGTGACTAATATAAATTGGTGAAATATAAATTTTAATTACCCACTCAATTTAAGAGTCAAAAAGCTTCGATATAGAGTAGAAAATCCCCAGAAGGGAGGAAGGACGACTATTTCAACTAACCTCTGTGTCTAATTGGCCTGGGCATCTTCTTCCTCATCTTTTAAAATGAGAAGGTATTGATTCAGGTTATTTATAAATTTCCAAATAGCTCAACACTATAATTTTATGAAATTGTCATGGATATCATCATGATATAGGTATTAGTAGAAATAAAATGTAAGGGGAAAAAAAAGTCTAATTTGTGTATTAATTTGAACTACAAAGTCAAATGAATACATATCTCCAGTTTTTATTATATTATATAACCTTGTACACCCACAAACAGCAGGCAAGTCTAACAAAGTTTTGTGGTAGCAAAATAATGCTTAAAATTTCAATCAAATTACAGGGTAATCCAAATTGGCAGTGTTCAGATAAAAGTAAAGACATGATAGCTTCATCTCTCCTCCCCCTTCTTCTTTTCATTTCCCCAGAACGGGGGGGGGGGAACTAATTTGGAACTAAGCTTGAATGTCACAAGTGCTGGGACATCAGGAACAAGGACAATTACCAGAATCACTGGACTGGAAGAGATTTAAGAAATCATCCCAGACCAACACGAATCACCCTGAAAAACTGATTTTCTTACAAGTAGCAAAGTCAAAGGATCAAGATAACTGTTTCCACACCTCAATACCAGAAAAGATGTTCCCCAAAACATAACTGACCTTAAGTATGTTGATGAAATAAACAGAGATTTTTCTGCTTATCCTTACCAGATCCTTTTTTCCCTCTATACTCACTCGAAACTCATAGGTTGTCAATGTGATTGGACGTAGGGTATAAGGGGCCTAGAGAAACCTTCTTGGGGCCAAGGCCACTAAACAAAGAGATGGAATTAGCCAGTGAAGAAAGGGACAGGCATTTGAGAGCACATTTACTATTCCGTCAGTCCACCATTCCTTGCTTCCTCTGGAACTGCAGCCTCCCCTGTGTGTACAGAACCACTCAAGGATGAGATGCTCTGATAGGGATTGACCATCTTCCTACAAGGTCCTGCCTGTGGGGCCACAGTGACTGGTCCCAGTGGCAAGTGATCCAAGACTGGCTGGTCATCTTCCTCTGCAATTTCTAAATGAGAAAGAAGGGAATAGAGCCTTCAGCTCTTTGGTGGTGAAGCAAGGGAAACATCAGGCAGTCAACTATTGGCAGCCCCATTTGAGGCCACATGGAAGAAATGGAGTTGCAGAGGAGAGGGTGTGGTGAGCAGGCACACCAAAGAGGGGCCAGAGGTAGGTGGGGGGCGCTGGCCCTGTTCAAGGCCAGTTCTAGTTGTATCCCTACCCTTCCCTGATGCAGAAATAAATGAAGAACATGTGAATGACAACAGTCAAAGACTCTTTATTCAGAGCTCATTATATAGCAAGGGAGTCAGCCACCATCACTTGCATTTGGCAGAAACTCAGAGAAGTGAGAAAGCTCTTATAATGGAAAAAAGGAAGACTTTAGATATGCCCTGATTGGAGGCTGTTGGCAGGGGAAGCTGGAAGAACCAGAAGTGGGGCATCCTATGTGATTGCTTAGGAAAGAATATTTGGCTTTCTCTGGCTATTCCTAAGCTGGAAATAGGGGCAAAAAGTAAGAAAGCCATCCCTTGTTGATCAAGTCCTGGATATTTTGAGTCAATTGTTGCTGGGTTTGTGGCTTGACTTCCTGCTATGGTTGCTGCTGATAACGGTCAGTTCCCTGGACTGATTATTCTGGCCACGGGCCAGTTTCCTGGTCTGCTTATTGCTGATAGAGGGTCCAACCTTCCAGGTCATTGTCCGTTTCTATCTTCAGTCTCTCATTGGTTCACTCAATATATGAGCAAATAACTTCCCCTTGTTTTCGCTACCCAGGTTTTTCACATTAGGTCTCTTCCATGACTTCTGAATTACATAACATTAAAGATGAAGAGAATAACGTTAGGAAAGGCAAGGAGCTGTTAGTGTAACTAACAAAATGTCTAAGAAGGGTCTCCAATTTCTGCTTCTCTCTAAAACGCTGGGAACGTATGTCTCAAGGTTTTGCTCTTATAATAATAATCCAGGTAGGCTGTGAATTTTTTTCCTAGTGATTTCTGGCATCATTAATTTAGAAGAGATCTGTTGACCAAAAGAATAGAAAAGTCTGAATTACAGGAGGGAAACTTTGACAATGACAGTGATGTATTTTGGTATTGCTCATACTCTAGTGGATATTTGATCTAGCATTTATAATTGGGTTCTCCAATATTTCAGCCACTTAAAGAGGAAGGCAGCAGACAGAATTATGAACTCTTCAGGCCACTCGGTAGAGCAGCTCTTCAAAGGATGTGCACTGAGAAGAGATAAGCATGATCCTACAGCTTGGAAATGCTGCCTAATGAAGTCTTTCTCTTGGAGAGTCACAATTCATATTAACACATAAGGATAGTATCAGTAAATAAATCTGCTACATTTAGTATAACCGTTAAACAAACAAACTTATTTGCAAAGGGACAGATTTGTTTCACTCTTCCCACAGTTATTAAATTAAATTAAAGCAGTTTTTCCTTAATACCAGTAAGGAAGCTTAGAGTATATGAACTGAAGAGTTTATGGAGTTTCACCCACTCTCTTGTCATGGAAAGTCAATGGTAAATTAAATTATATGTCCCAGTAGCCTAAGGTGGATTTTAATGATGATGAGTCATATTTCTTTTCTATGTAAGGGTATTTTTGTTTGTATGCCAATGATATTCATACTGTGGAGTATTTATTGATACTGATCAACTGGAAATTTTGTCTTGTCAGATCCTTTCTTGCCCAAGTGACCAGATGGAATGCATGAGCAGCACTGGGGTTGGTTTTGCTCCTAGAAAAGATGTAGGAAACAATGAAACTCATGCAGGAGAAGTGCAAGCAGTTCTGTTTAACAAGACAGCAGGACACAAAGTTAGGCAGGGCAAGTCAGAGATGAGGAGAGTCTCAAATCTGTGGTAAGAATGAAGACAAGGGAGAGACTACCAAAGATTACCTAAGTGCCTATTGGCTGTAGGAGGAAGAGAAGGAGATTCTCTGCCAGGAGTTTCTGCCCTGGTACCTGGTTGTGAAGTGGAATAGAGGCCAAGAGAACGGCTCCTCATTCTTTCCAGAACCAGAAAGGCAACCAGGGTGCGGAGAAGGGTAAAAGGGAAATTCTCTTTGATGGGCTACTCCTTTTCTCTGTCTTCCTTCTATGGTATGATTCTAGAGTACCAAGAATTTTTAAATCAGCACAAGGTGACAAAAACAAGTGAATGCAAGAAACCTGCTCATTCACAGCTAAACACATTCTCCCCAAGTGTGGAGAATCATTTAGAACCATTTGAAATCAAATGAACTGTCAGGACACTTTGAAAGAGAGTTAATGGTGATAAAAATTACAAAGCTAGTCCTGCCTCACCTAGACAGAATAAATACAATATTAAAGCCACTAGAAATCACAGTAAAGATGACTTTAAAATGACAAGTTTGCTTTGATGGTCAGGAGAGTGAAATATTAATTTTCCCCTGTAAAGGCATTTGTCACATCATAGCTTATAGTACTAATGATTAGAAATAATTACAAATTATTCAAACAATCACATAAATAAAGGCTTAAAAGATTCATGAGCTGCCCTCCCTCACTAAAATGTGTGTGACTGAGCAACTTTTAATAGTTTGACAGCATTATAACAGTGTTTCTAGAAAAACCATTTTCCATTTTTCACTCCTAAAAACATCATAAAAGTTTTTTTCACTAATTCTAGTAAACATTATCCAAAAGAAAATGCAGTACACAACCATATCCAGAATATAATGGAATAACTTTAGGATAAGCTCTTACGTATAGATGTCTTTATTCTTTTCTGTATGTCTTACCAATATGTCTGGTGAGTAATTCTTGAATTCCTAGGGACTGAATGTTTAAAGTAAAAATGTATTCGTTTTGTTAATGTTTTCTTCCAAATTAGGTATATGTGCTTCTTTTGTCAGAATTTCAATTGCTTTTGATCTGCCATTATTAACAACTTATTAGAATAATAAATTTGTTGTAAAGTAATTCTATTTTGTTAGTGAAGATATCTATTTTTCACCAGCTCCCAATAAGATAAAACATATAATGGCATTAAAGAGTAATTTGGATATTTCATTGACTTTATATTTTGGCAATGTGTCATGCCTCATTTGCCTGAAAACTCATTAGATTAGTGCAACACCATGTTTTAATGCAGTAAGTTCAGACTTATTTTTCCAAGTAAGTTGATCCCTGCTTATTTTCTATGCTTTCATGCTTGAGTTAATAAATTGCAAAGTTTCCCTCTTCTGTTTGCTCTGTTTTCCTTTATATACCATTTGTTGGAGTTTCTCTATTTTGAGAGAGAGGGAGGAGATGAAAAGTAAATTATCCCTTTACTGGGCTGGCAAAGTAAAGTTTGCCTATCGACAATCTGCAATCTCAATCATTTCTTACATTTTACTGAGCCTTCCATTTGTGACAAGTATATGCACTAAAACTAACCTTTCAAGGAGCAAGAAACCAGAAAATGAGGATTGGGAGAGTGTCTGACAGGGACACATCAGAGATCTCATCATCTCAACCAGCGCAATCCCTGCAGCAGGGAGGGGATGGAGAATAGCAAGATGTGGCAATCCATCATTCCTCAGCACAGCCCCAGAAAATGTCCTGCTTCCCTATCATCACTCTTAGAGGACATGTTTTCCTCATCGTCCACCTTCAGCCTCCCTATAATTAGGCTACACTTGAACTAAAATATACACCTAAATTATTGACTCACAATAAATGAAAGTTTAATTTAAATGAGGTCTATTGTCTGGCCAATGGTCTCAGCCTCCTGCATTTTAGAAGCATTTGAGTCATCTTAATCATGAAAGTTTACGTGGACACACAGATTAGTTCTCTCTCCTCCTCCTTCCATCCTCTTGCCCTAATCATGAAACAGAAAAGTCCACTGCCTACCTTCTTAATCACACAAGCTTCTCTCTTTTCTCCTTGTCAGCTTTCCAAACCCTATCCATCTCTCAGGCCTCAGTGTGCCAGGCTCTCCCTGGAAGTCCCACCATTGCACTCCCAGATCAAAGCCCTCACCTTATTCTGACCATAATAGAAAGCACTGCCTGATCTCCATTTTGCCATTAGCATATCCCACCCCTGTCATCCCTCGACAGTATTCCATTTTGACATAAAGTGGGTGTCAGCTCCCTAATAAGCTGCAAGTGCTTGTGATACCTCATCATATCTGAATCCCATAATGCCCTAAAAGTGAGTGCTCAATAAATTTTTTATTTATTAATTTCCCTTATGTTAAAGTTATCAGATGGACAAAAGCATAGCATGAAGATTTGTACTTTTCCTCCCCACTCTATCTTAAACTCTCCTCTACTTTTCACATTCATATTCTTTCTCCAAATTAGATTTCTTTCCAAGGACATTTCAAGAACCTACACAATTTCACTGCAGCTATAAACCCTGAATTTGACTGTAACTTACCAGTCCTTAAAGAAAACTTAGATTGTCCCTCTCCATTTAAATGTTCCAATGATGCAGAGCATTTCCTTTCTTTCTCCATAGACTTGTCTCTGCTAAACTTTGTTGAAACCTCTAGTCATTTTTATGACAAATTGATCTGTTGTAGTTACCCATTATTTCTCTATACTTACCCTATAGCTTGGTAAAATTACTAAAGTATGGTATCTTATACTTCTAGGGATGCTAAAACAAAGTACCACAAACTGAGCAGTTTAAAACAACAGGCATGGCTTCGTGGAAGATGGCGGAATAGTATAGGCTGAGTTCACCCCCGCTCTGTGGAAGAACTAGGGAAATGACAGAAAAACAACTGGGACAGTGGTTCCAGGGTATACATGACCAGAGAGGGACTTCTACAATATAAATGAAGGACCTGGAAGTAAAAATGAAGAATTTATTATAAGAGAATAGGGTGCATTTATCAGCACCGGGTATAGGCTGCAATGCACAGGCTGGAGCAGTAGCTGAAATAGTGGCACACTCGCCTACTCCCGCCATTCTATCAGCTTGAGAGATCATCCCTCTCATCCCTCTCAGCTCTGTAGCTGAAAGCCAGCAGACTCAGTATACCTATGCACAGAGACCTTGTGGAGCACGGTGCCTATTCTCCCCCTCCCTACCTGAGGTAGGCTGCTGTGGGCACCCAATTTTGGGCTGAGAATGGGGAAGGTTCTCCCATCAGAGGAGGGGGCACACAGAGCTGAACTGATCTGACAATTGGCCAGCAAAAGAGATTCCCTGGGTCACACTGCTATCCTTTCGCCACAGAGATCCAGAGCACTCACAGCATTCACTGGCACAGAGGCAGGACATGGGAGCAAGCTGCACCGCACCACCAGGCACCTCTGGGATGGCTGCGGGCAGGGGTATTTGAAATATTCAGTCCCACAGCCCAAGGTCATTCTACGTGGGAGCCTGGGGACCACCAGACCCATAAAGTCCACAAGCAGATTCTCCACCAAGATGCACACTGCCCACCTCCCAGACCTGGGGTTGGTGGCTTTCAGTGCACATGGAGATCTGCAGCCTTGATTGGTTTACACCTCATTGAGTTCCAACCCTTGTAGCTGACTTAGTTGGAGAAAGTCAAGCCAGAGGGGAAGAAATGGCCCCAGAGTGCCATCTGCTGGGAAGACACAGAAAGTGCAATCTGGCAAGCTGCCTTTCTGCCTAGCTTTTAACAGATCTCCAATTAGAGTTGCACCTCCTGCATGAGGTCCCAGCCTTGGTTTGGTGAGGAATTACCGACAAACCAAGTACAAAAGGAGATCTTCAACTCAAACCCAAAGAACTACAAAATCTTAGATGAGTGAGGGAAATCAACTTTCAAAATACCCTTGTTAAGATAATCAAATGCCTGAAAGGCAGCAGAAAATTGCAAAGCACATGATGATGCAAGAATATATAGACCAGCCAAATGAACAAATTAAAACACCAGAAGAGACCACAGAATTTGGAAAAACTAATCAAAGATGCCCATACAAATCTCCTTAATAACATCAATGGATTGGCTAAAGACATAAAGGATATCGAGAAAACATTAGAAAAGCATAAAGAAGAATTTGAATGAATAAACAGAAAAACAGCAGATCTTAAGGAGATAAAGATACTGTAGATCACATTCAAAATATACTAGACACACAACAGCAGATTTAAAGAGGTAGAAGAAAAGATAAGAGAACTAGAGGATAGAACACATGAATCTGAAGATGCAAAAGAACAAATGGTGAAAAAGATGGAAAAATTTGAATTGGATCTCAAGGAAATGATGGACAACACAAAGCATACAAAAATAAGAACCACTGGCGTTCCAGAAGGAGAAGAGAAGAGTAAAAGACTAGAAAGATTATTTAGGGACATATTTGGGGAAAGCTTCCCAACACTTATAAAAGACATAAATAGCAAGATGGCGGCTTAACAACGTGTGCGTTTAAGTTCATCCTCCAGAACAACTACTAAATAACCAGAAACAGCACAGAACAGCTCCCGGGGCCACGTCAGGGACCAGACACACAGCGTACCCCAGTCTGGACCACCTGGACCGGCTGCAAGCACCCCCCAGAACCGTGAGTTCCCAAAGCTGCAGCGGCCAGCGCCCCTTTCCCACAGGTCACTTCCCAGAGGGGAAAGGAAAGAACATTACCAGCAGCAGGGACTGGGCACAATCAAACGCCAATTGTGGGACTAATTAACAAACTCTGACTACTAAAAATAGGCCCCCAGCTTAGGTGAACCTGATCAAAGCAGAGGTTGCTCATTTTTGCCCTGGCGCCAAGGAGGCAGGACTGACAGAAAAAGGGGAGGAAAAAAAAGAAAGAAACAGAGGTTTTGTGGCTGTGTATCTACAAAGGCTTGACTGCCTCTGGATACAGTGGCAGGACTTTTCAGGCCGCAACTGCCCCAGGCATAGGCAGAAGTGAGCTCTTTTGGGGGCTTATCTGGAGCTTGTGCCTTCCCCAGGGGAGGGGTGAAGCCCCACCCAGGTGAAATCCCTCCATCAAGGAATTCAGACACCAGGGCTTGGTAATTTGAAGCCATTAAAACCAGCCTACAACCTCTCCTCTGTCTCCACCATGCCCCCAGCAGGGAGAGTCTGCCAAAGTTAAAGATACCGCATCATCTTATGCTGGTGGGACATGCAGTCAGACAAGTGCCACACACAGGGCAGGATAAGAAAAACAGAGTCCAGAGACTTCACAGGAAAGTCTTTCAACCTGCTGGGTCTCACCCTCAGGGAAAACCGACACAGGTGACTCTTTCCTCCTGATAGGAGGCCAGTTTGGTCTGGGGAAATCTGGCTGGGGTCTATAATACCTAAGTAGACCCTCCTAAGTGTGTGTGTGGGGGGGGGAGGCACCACACAAGAAGGGAAAGAAACAAGACAACAAGAACTGAAAAATTCTCCTGTGTTAAACAAAACTTAAGCTAAAGGTCGAGATAAACTGAACGGAATGTCAAAGAACAGATAGACAAATTCATCCAGCAAGAAAACCCTAGATAAAAGAAGTGAAAACAATCTCCAGAATAAACTAATTAAGGTAATTAAATGCCTAGATGCCAGCAAAAAATAACAAATCACACTAGGAAAATTGAAGATATGGCCCAGTCAAAGGAACAAACCAACAATTCAAATGACACACAGGAACTGAAACAATTAATTCAAAATGTACAAACAGACATGGAAAACTTCATCAAAAACCAAATCAATGAATTGAGGGAGGATATAAAGAAGGCAAGGAAAAACAAAAAGAAAAAACTGAAAGTCTGAAAAACAAATCACAGAACTTATGGGAATGAGAGACACAGTAGAAGAGATGAAAAAAACAATGGAAACCTACAATGGTAGATTTCGAGAGACAGAACATAGTATTTCTGAACTGGAGGACAGAACATCTGAAATCTGACAAGAAACAGAAACTATAGGGAAAAAAATGAAAAAACATGAGCAGGGACTCAGGGAATTGAAAGACAATATGAAGGGCACAAATGTATGTGTTGTGGGTGTCCCAGAAGGAGAAGAGAAGGGAAAAGGAGGAGGAAAAACTAATGGAGGAAATTATCACTGAAAATTTCCCAACTCTTATGAAAGACTTAAAATTACAGATCCAAGAAGTGCAGCATACCCCAAAGAGAATAGATCCAAATAGACATACTCCAAGACATTTAATAATCAGAATGTCAGAGGTCAAAGAGAAAGAGAGAATCTTGAAAACAGCAAGAGAAAAGCAATCCATCACATACAAGGGAAGCCCAATAAGACTATGCGCAGATCTCTCAGCAGAAACCATGGAGGTGAGAAGACAGTGGGATAATATATTTAAATTACTGAAAGAGAAAAACTGCCAACCAAGAATTCTATATCCAGCAAAATTGTCCTTCAAAAATGAGGGAGAAATTAAAATATTTTCAGACAAAAAATCACTGAGAGAATTTGTGACCAAGAGACCAGCTCTGCAAGAAATACTAAAGGGAATGCTAGAGACAGATACGAAGACAGAAGAGAGAGGTGTGGAGAAGAGTGTAGAAAGGAAGACTATGAGTAAAGGTAAAAAGAAGGAAAATTAGATATGACCTATAAAATCCAGAAGGCAAAATAGTAGAAAAAAGTACTACCCATGCAGTAATAACACTGAATGTTAATGGATTAAACTCTCCAATCAAAAGACATAGTTTGGCAGAATGGATTAAAAAAAACAGGACCCATCTATATGCTGTCTCTACCCAAAGGACACGAGGCCAAGGACACAAATGGACATTTACACACCAATGTTTATAGCAGCATTATTAACAACTATCAAGAGATGGAAACAGCCAAAATGTCCATCAACAGACAGTTGGCTAAATAAACTGTGACATTTACACAAGATGGACTATTATGCAGCTGTAAGACAGAAGAAAGTTATGAAACATGTAACAACATGAATGGAGCTTAAGGACATTATGCTGAGTGTGATTAGCCAAAACGAAATGGACAAATACTATATGGTCTCACTGATATGAACTGACATTAGTGAATAAACTTGGAATATTTCCTTGGTAACAGAGACCATCAGGAGATAGAAATAGGGTAAGATATTGGGTAATTGTTGCTGAAGGGATACAGATTGTACAACAGGACTGAATATAAAAACTCAGAAATGGACAGCACAATACTACCTAACTGTAATACAATTATGTTAAAACACTGAATGAAACTGCATATGAGAATGATAGAGGGAGGAGGGCTGGGGCATAAATGAAATCACAAAGAAAGATAGACGGTAAAGACTGAGATGGTGTAATCTAGGAATGCCTAGAGTGTATAATGATAGTGACTAAATGTACAAATTTAAAAAGTGTTTTTGCCTGAGGAAGAACAAAAGAATGTCATTACTGCAGTGTGCTGAAAATAGACGGTACTTAATATTTTAAAATTTCAACTAATGTGTGAGACTAAAGCAAAAAATGTTTATTTGGTACAAATCTATACTTTGACTAGTGCATCTCCTATATAACTTCTGTAGATAGTTGGTTGAACACCTTAAGTACATAGAACTTTGTATAGGACATGAGATTTTGTTGGTTTGTCCAGGTGATGCCCTGATGAATCCCAGAGTGATTTGATCAGTGAATGGAAAAGTATTTGCAAAGTCCCCTTCTGGGAATGGTGAGAATGGGGGAAAACTCAACTTCCCCAAGTTGAATTCTTGATATTCTCACAAGCAGTGTGGACAACCAAAGCTATAGGCTGAGTGCCCAGTCTTGGGGTTTGTTCATATGAAACTTAACCCCACAGGGGATAAGTCAAGCCTACTTAAAATTAAGCCTAGGAGTCACCCCCAAGAGAACATCTTTTGTTGCTCAGATGTGGCCTCTCTTTCCAGCAACACAGCAAGCAGACTCACCACCCTCCCCCTGTCTACATGGGACATGACTCCCAGGGGTGTGGATCTTTCTGGCAGCATGGGACAGAAATCCCAGAATGAGCTGAGATTCAGCATCAAGGGATTGAGAAAAACTCTAGAATGAGCTGAGACCCAGCATCAAGGGATTGAGAAAACTTTCTCGACCAAAAGGGGGAAGAGTGAAATGAGACAAAGTGTCAATGGCTGAGAGATTCCAGAGTCGAGAGGTTATCCTGGAGGTTATTCTTATGCATTAAGTAGATATCACCTTGTCCTTCAAGATGTCATGGAGAGGCTGGAGGGAAGTGCCTGAAAATGTAGAGCTGTGTTCCAGTAGCCATGTTTCTTGATGATGATTGAACAGTGATATAGCTTTCACAATGTGACTCTGTGATTGTGAAAACCTTGTGTCTGATGCTCCTTTTATCTACCTTGTCAACAGATGAATAGAACATATGGAATAAAAATTAAATAATAGGGGGAACAAATGTTAAAATAGATTTAGCTTGAAATGCTAGTGATCAATGAAAGGGATCAGTAAGGAGTATGGCATGTAAAAATTTTTTTTTCTTCTGTTTGTTATATTTTTCTGTTGTCTTTTTATTTCTTTTCCTGAATTGATGCTAATGTTCTGGGAAGTGATCATGATGATGAATATGCAACTATGTGATGATATTGTGAATTGCTGAGTGTATGTGTTGGGAATGGTTGTGTTTCTTGTGATTTTTTTAATTAATAAAATTTTTTTTAAATAAATAAAAGACATAAACATGCAAATCAAAGAAACCCAATGAACTCCAAGGAGAATAAATCCCAATAGACCTACTCCAAGACATATATTAATCAGACTGTCAAATGCTGAAGAGAAGCAGAAAGTCCTCAAAGCAGCAAGAGCAAAGTGATTCTCCACATACAAGCAAAGCACATAAGATTAAGTTCAGACTACTCAACAGGCACCATGGAAGTGAGAAGGAGTGGTATGATATACTTAAGATTCTGAAAGTGAAAAATTTCCAGTCAAGAAAACTTTATCCAGCAAAGTAATCCTTCAAAAGTGAGGAAGAGATTACAATTTTCACAGACAAACAAATCCTGAAAGAATTTGTTAACAAGATACCAATCCTGCCAGAAATAATAAAGGGAAATCTGTCGGAAGAGAAAAAAAAAACAAAAATACAGGAGAGAGAGGTCTGGAGGAAGGCACAGAATTGAAGAGTATTAGTAAGGATAATTTATAGGATTTAAGAAAAGGGAGAGAGTGTTCTAGTTTGCTAGCTGCCGGAATGCAATATACCAGAAACGGAATGGCTTTTAAAAAGGGGAATTTAATCACATGCTAGTTCACAGTTCTAAGGCTGAGAAAATGTCCCAATTAAAACAATCTATAGAAATGTCCAATTTAAGGCATCCAGGGAAAGATACCTTGGTTTAAGAAGGCCGATGACGTTCAATGTTTCTCTCTCAGCTGGAAGGGCACAGGGTGAACATGGCGGTGTCTTCTGGTTTTCACGTGGCTCTACCAAATAGAGGCCCTCTCCAAAATGTTTTCTCTTTTAAAGGTTTCCAGAAAGCAACTCCACCTTCAGTGGGTAGAGACATCTCCATGGAAATCATCTAATCAAAAGTTACCACCCACAATTGGGTGGGTCACATCTTCATGGAAACAATCAAAATGCTCCCAGCCAACAATATTGAAAGAGGATTAAAGGGCATGGCTTTTCTGGGGTCCACCATAGATTCAGACTAGCACAGAGAGGAAAAAATAGAGAGAGATCTGACAAGTAAAAACCAAAGGATAAGATGGTAAATTCAAGAACTGTCTTTAAAGTAATAAGTTTGACTGTTAATGGACTAAACCATCAACTAAAAGATACAAATTGACAGAATGGACTAAAAATATGACCCACTTATATGCTTTACAGGAGACTCATCTTAGACCCAAGGGTACAAATAGACTGAAAGTAAAAGCATGGAAAAAGACATCCTATGCAAGCTGTAACCAAAAGAAAGCAGGAGTAGCTATACTGATATCAGACAAAATAGACTTTAAGTGCAAAGATGTCAAAAGAGACAAGGACACTACATATTAATATAAGGGACAATTCACCAAGAAGAAATAACAATCACAAATGTTTATGCACCAAATCAAGGAGTTCCAGAGTACATGAAGCAGACGTTGGTAAAACCAAAAAGAGCAAAAGATGTTTTAACAATAAGAGTGGAGACTTCAATAAATCACTCTCTTCTATAAATAGAACAGCCAAACAGAGGATCAAGAAGGAAATAGAGAACATAAGCAAGGATATAAGTGAACTAGACCTAAGAGACAAATGTAGACCTTTGCACACCAAACACCAGGATATACATTCTTCTCTAGTGCTCATGGAATGTTCTCCAGGATAGATCATATGCCGGGGCACAAAACAGGTCTTAACCAATTTTTAAAGATTGAAATTATTCAAAGCACTTTCTCTAACCATAATGGATTAAGCTGGAAATGAATAACCATCAAAGAACCAGAACTTTCACAAATATATATGGAGATTAAATAAACTCTTAAACAATCAGTGGGTCAAAGAAGAAATCACAAGAGAGTTTGATAAATATCTGGAGATGAATGAAAATGAGTATACAACATATCAAAACTTATGGGATGTGGCAAAGGCAGTGCTGAGGGGGAAATCTATTGCCCTAAATGCCTATATTAAAAAGGAAGGAAAAAAACAAAAATCATGGACTTAACTGCTCACCTGGAGGAACTGGAGAAGAAACAGCAAGCTAGCCCCAAAGCAAAGAGAAGAGAAATAACAAAGATTAAAGCAGAAATAAGTGAAATGGAGATTTAAAAAAAACAATAGAAAGAATCAATACAACCAAAGATTTTTTTAATTTGAGAAAATCAAATAAAATTGATGGACCCTAAACTAGGCTGACAAAGAGAGAAAGGACACAAATAAATAAAATCAGAAATGAGGGAGGAATCATTACTATGGACTCTGAAAAAATTTTTTAAAAATCATGAGAGAATACTATGAACAAGTATATGCCAACAAACTAGACAACTTAGATGAAATGGACAAATTCTATCAACACACTAACAACCTACACTGATTTGAGAAGAAATAGAAGATCTCACAAACCAATTATGAGTACAGAGAGTCAATCAGTCATTAAAATCTTCTTACAAAGAAAATGGATAAAAATATTACAAGAAAGGAAACTATAGGCCAATATGGCTAATGAATATAGATGCAAAAATTCTAAACAAAATACCTGCAAATCAAATCCAATGGCACCTTAAAATGATTATAGAAACCAAGACCAAGAGAGCTTTATTGGCATGCAAGAGTGGTTCAACACAAGAAAAGTAGTCAGTATAATATAACATATTAACAAGTCAAATGGGAAAAAAATCATATGACTATCTCAATAGATGCTGAAAAAGCATTTGAAAAAATTCAGCATCCTTTTCTGATAAAAACATTTCAAAAGGTAGGAATCAAAGGAAATTTCCTCACTATAATAAAGGGCATATATGAGAAATCCACAGCCAGCTAGTACTCAAAGAAGAGAAACTGAAAGCCTTCCCTCCAAGATTGGGAAGCAGACAAGGATGCCCACTGTCACCTCTATATTCAACACTGTGCTAGAAGTTCTAGATAGAGCAATCAGGAAAGAAAAAGAAATAAAAGGCATCCTAATCAGAAAGGAAGTAGTAAAACTTTCATTATTTACAGATGACATGATCCTATACTTGGAAAATCCTGAGAAATCTATGACAAAGCTACTTCAGCTAATAAGCAAACTTAGCAAATTGGTGGGATACAAGATTAATATGCAAAAACCAGTAATTGTTTCTAAACGTAAGTAGTGACTTGAGGAGACAATTAAGAAAAACATTCCATTCACAATAGCAACTAAAAGAATCAAATATCTAGGAATAACTTAACCAGGGATATAAAGGACCTGGACATAGAAAATTACAAACATTTCTAAAAGAAGTCAAAGAACTAAATTAGTGGAAAGACATTCCATGCTCATGGATAGAAAGCCTAAATGTCATTAAGATGTCAATTCTACCCAAATTAATCTATAGATCCAATGCAATATAATTAAAATTCTAACAACCTATTTGAAGACTTTGAAAAGCTAGTTATCAAATTTATTTGGAAGGGAAAGGGCCCCCAAATGAGCAAAAATATCCTGAAAAAAGAAGAATGATGTAAGAGGACTAACATTTCCTGATTTTAAAGCTTATTAAAAAGCCACAGTGGTCAAAACAGTATGGTAATGGCACAAAGATAGACATATTGATCAATGGAATCGAACTGAGACTTCAGATTATGCTACATTGATCTTCAATAAGGCTCCCAAATTCACTAAACTGGGAAAAAATAGTATTTTCAATAAATGGGGATGGAGAACTGGATTTCCATAGCCAAAAGATTGAAAGAGCACTCCTACCTCACACCTTATACAAAAATTAATTCAAAGTGGATCAAAGACCTAAATATAAGAGCCAGTAGCATAAAACTTCTAAAAGAAAATACATGGAAACATCTTCAAGACCTAGTAATAGGAGATAGTTTCTTAGTCCTTATACCCAAAGTATAAGCAATGAAAAGGAAATAGATAAATGGAATTCCTCTAAATCAAATGCTTCTGTGCATTTGGATTTGTAAAAGGATTTTGTAAAAAATGTGAAGAGGTAGTCAATTCTATGGGAGAAAATACTTGGAAACCATACAGCTAACATGTTTTGATATCCAGTATATACATAAAGAAATCATACAACTGAATAACAAAAGAACAAACAACCCAATTATAAATGGGTTAAAGATATGAATAGACTTTTTTCCAAAGTAGAAATACAAATGGCTAAGAAGTAAATGAAAAAAATGTTCATCTTCATTAGCTGAAAAGGAAATGCTAATCAAAACAACAATAGATGTCTTCTCACACCTATAAGAATGGCTACCATTAAACAAGCAGGAAACTAAAAATGTTGGCGAGGATGTAGAGAAGTTGAAACATTTATGTACTGCCAGTTGGCCTGTATAATGGTACAGCCATTATGAAAGACATTAGTGGTTCCTCAGAAAACTAAATATTGAGTTACCCTATGACCTGGCAATACCACCTCTCAGTAAATACCCAGAAGAGCCAAAAGCAGTGTCATGAACAGGCATGTGCACACTGATATGCACAGCAGCATCATTCACAATTGCTAAAAAATGGAAACAACCCACGTGTCCATCATTTCACTAACATATAAACAAAATGTGGTATATACATGAGGAATATTATGCAGCAGTAAGAGGAAATGAGGTTATGACACATATGACAACATGGATGAACCCTGAGGAATAATGGTGACCAGAATAAACCAGACACAAGAGGACAGATACTGTATAATTTCACTAATATGAGCCCTTGAAAATGTAAACTCAGAATCTTAAAATGTAGAATATTTGGGACATAAAAACAGGAGCTAGAGAAGGGGGAATGGTTACCTAATAAGTACAGACTAGTTAATGAGATTGAACTTAAAAATATGAGAATGGATAGAGGTGATGGTAGTTGATTAGTGGGTTTATGAGTAATAGTGCTATGCCAGTTTGAATCTGTGGTGGGCCCAGAAAAGCCATGCCCTTTAAACCTCATTCAGTATTACTGGATAGGAGCATTTTGATTGTTTCCAGGGAGATGTGACCCACCCAATTGTGGGTGATAACTTTTGATTAGATGATTTCCATGGAGGTGTGTCTCTACCCATTGAAGGTGGAGTGGCTTATTGGAATCCTTTAAAAGGAGAAACATTTTGGAGAGAGTCCCTTTTTTTGGTAGAGCCATGAAAAAGCCAGCATATGCTGCAGGTTCACCATGTGGCCTTCCAGCTGAGAGAGAAACATTGAACATCATAAGCCTTCTTGAACCAAGTTATTATCCCCGGATGCCTTAAATTGGACATTTCTATAGACTTGTTTTAATTGGGATACTTCTCAGCTTTAGAACTGTAAACTTGTAACTTATTAAATTCCCCTTTTTCAAAGTCATTCTGTTTCTGGTATATCACATTCCGGCAGCTGGCAAACTAGACCAAGTGCTATATTGAAGGTGAATATAACTGAAAGGGGTTGTTTAGAGCCATGTACCTCACTGATTAGCACAACAAACATAAATAAGTTCTTGCATGAACTATTTCAAAAGTATGACATTTGTACTGAGAGTTAATAATAGAAGGGTATATGGGAAAAACTACTTACTGCATGCTATGATCTATATTTAACAGGAATACAAAACTAGTACACAACAACACTAAGAGGAAATAACGGGGGTGGGGGGGAATAAGAGTTAAGGGGAGTTTGGTTTTTTTTTTTATTTTCTCTTTGGTATGGGTGTGTCTGTTATTTTTCTCTTTGGAACAATGAAAATTGTCCAAAAGTGAGAGTAATGGTGATTGAACAACTGAGTGAGGATACTGTGAAACATTATTTTGGGGAGAATATATGCTATATGAATATATCTCAACAAAATCTGCAGACACAAAATAAATAAATAAGCTAAAAGATTCAAGTGCTAAAGAAAATGTGGAGAGAGAGATATCCATTCAATGTCGTTAGGGTAGCAGAATAGGGCAGCCCCTCCAGAGAATAATGTAATGGAGCCATAGGAGGCTAAGTATAGGTTCGCCATAAGGTAATCCCATTACTGGGAATATACTCAAAAGAACTGAAAGCAGGGGCTCAATAGACATTTGCACATTGATGTTTATGGTGACATTGATCACACCCAATGGATGTAGGTGGCCAAAGGGTACACTGACTGAGAAGCAGAGGGGCAAACTGTGGTGAATAGTATGATGGAACATTATGCGGCTACAGAAAGAAATGAAGTCATGAGGCATGCAATGAGGTGAATGAATCTTGAGGACATTATGTTGAGCAAAATAAGCCAGGAACAAAAGGACAAATACTGTAAGTTCTCTTTTAGAAAATACAAGAAAATTGTGACCTAGATTGAAGCTGTTACAGCAGTCACATTCATTCCTGAGCTTTAAGTGTTATTTATAAACTCTGAGATACTCGGCTGTATGTGTATAATCATAGTTGCCTGAACTTTGGGTACCAGAATGACACCTAAGACTCAGAACTGGAGTTCTGCAGCTCTGAAAGTCAGCATTCCTACATACAGCAACTGTTAACAAAGCCAAAAAAGAGACCAGGTTTCAATTAGAGATAAGAACGAAGCCGATCTGGTTGAGACTAAGATAAGTCAGAATACAGGGTAAGGATGATATTGTCCAGATTTTAGAACTTCACTTCTGTATGAGACCAAAGGAAGAGAGGTTTATTTTGTCCAAAATCTCAATTTTCTGTAGCACACAATCTAACTTAACCTGTCTTGTCAGTTCAGTTAAACAACTTAAATACATGGAGCCTTAGAATTGGGAACAAGGTCTTGCAATTCTGTGTAGCTTAATGTAATATCTGGATACATTCCAGAGTATGTTGGGCAGATAATTAAAAGGTATTGGCAAAGACCCTTGAGGGACTAGAGAAAAAATATGGGACTATTAAACTTTCCCACCTGGGAAATCCCATATATTCTCTCAAACATTAAGGACTCCAAAATTAATAGGCCACATCCTGGATCTTGAGTCTTGTTCTTATGAAACTTATGTCTGTAACAGAGAAGCTATGCCTACTATGATAACGGCTAAGAGTTACTTCCAGAGAACCTCTTTTATTGAGCAGATGTAGCCTCTTTCTCTTCCTCTCTCTAAGCCAAACTCTGCAAGTAAAATCATTACCCCTCCCCCACCTCAACCCCCTGCTACAATGTGGGATATGATGTTCACTGGTATAAGTCTCCCTGGCAACATAGGACATGACTCTGAGGGATGAGCCTGGCCTGGGCACTAAAGGATTGGCAATGTCTACGTCACCAAAGGGGGAAAGACACATAACAAAATAAAATATCAGTGGCTAAGAGATTTCAGATAGAATCGAGAGGCTATTATTGAAGTTTCTTATGCAAGTTTCAGTTAGATATTGCTCATTGCCATGGTATACCAAGCCCCAAATAACAGTATTTCTATACACCCTAAAGAATACCCAGGGCTCTAACTGAGACTCTATAAAAATTTCACTCACTAAGTTTATTTTTCAGAAACCTAAAATCTCCAGATGGTTCCTAGGCCAGATAAGCCCTGAAACCCAGTTACCAGTCTCTCCAAGACAGCATCAACCATTTGCATTCCCTACCCCATAATGTTGGCACCCATTTTCAACATGAAGAAGGTAGAACAGCCATTGCTCAAATATCCCTAAAGAGTGGGAAAAGGATCAAAGAAGAAGGGGGAGTTATATCACAGAAGATAGGATTTAACAAATGAGAATAACTACAGAATCATATTGATTTCTTTTTAGTCTCCAGTGTCTTAGAGCAGCTAGAAGAAAATACCTGAAATTGTAGAATTATAATCCATATCATACTTTGAAATTTGTTCTAAAACTACTAGTTAAAATATGCTTTTAAATTTGTCACTTTTTTGTATATATGTTGTATTTCACAATTAAAAAAATGTTAAAAAAAAAAAAGACATACATAATCTCACAATTCTGGAGGTTAGAAGTCTAAATTCAAGGGGTCTGCAGGGCCCTGCTTCCTCTGAAGTCTGTAGAGAAGGCCCCTTTCTTGCCTCTACCTGGACTCTGGTGGTTTGCTGACAATCCTTGGAATTCTTTGGCTTGCAGCTTGTGGTAGTTTAGGTACAGGTGTCAACTTGGCCAGGTGATGATGCCCCATTGTTCTGTTGATATGGACTTAAATCATCAATATATGAAATTCATCTATGGCTGATTACATCTGTGGTCAGCTAAGAGGTGTGCCTTCCACAATGAGTGATGTTTAATTTAATCAGCTGGAGGCTTAAAAGGGAGAGGTCAAAAGAGAGTGCAGCAGCTCAGCCATCCTCATCTCAGCACTCACAGCTCAGCTCAGTCATTTGCAGATGCAGAAAGGAATCGCCCAAGGAAAGCCAGTGGAACACAGAAGCCAGCAGAGAAGTCCAGCAGATGTCGCTGTGTGTCTTTCCATGTGACACAGAAACTCAGATGAAAGCTAGTTGCCTTTCCTCTGAAGAACCATAAATTTTTAACTAAATAAATACCCTTATTAAAAGCTGATCCATCTCTGGTGTGTTGCATTCTAGCACTTTAGCAAACCGAAACACAGCTGCAGCACTTCTCTGCCTCCATCACCA
Source organism: Tamandua tetradactyla (assembly GCF_023851605.1). Lineage (NCBI taxonomy): Eukaryota > Metazoa > Chordata > Mammalia > Pilosa > Myrmecophagidae > Tamandua > Tamandua tetradactyla. The sequence goes on along the minus strand of NC_135331.1, from coordinate 180,379,507 downwards.
CACAGCACTCTTCCCTCATGTCTGTGCATCTTCTCCTCTTCTTATAAAGACATCAGTCATTCAACCAATGCCATAATGTAAGACAAAATTTCAAAAGTTTATCATTAGTTTAACCCTGCTGTGCCCAGCCTGCTGTGGTTCATGGCATGCTGCATTAGCACTAGAAAGAGGCAGCAACAGTGGGGCCTAGCACCAGTACCTGGACCCTGGGATGTTAGCTGATTCTCTGTGTGCTCTCGGGCATATTATTAAACCTCTCTGTGCTTCATCTATAAAATGAAAAAAACCTTTTTGAGTTGTCATGAGGATTGAGATGATGAATACAGAGCATTCAGGCCAATTTCTGCAGCAAGTTTACAGTAATTTTTTTTAAAATTTAAACAAGTGTTTTGAAGGAGAATAAGCATTGATCCAGAAATTTAAAGGAGGAATCAAGCCAGGAATCAGAGGCAGAAAGTAGCCCCATATCAAAGCATCAAACAGTTGAAAATTGGGGCCTCCGGTGAGGTTTTCTTAAAACTTTTTTAGTCCCCCCAAAAGTACTTTTCATTTCTTAGTTCTTCACAGTTATTATTTTTTAAGATACTTTTCTATACCTACCCAAACCTGGTACTAGGGCAGCCAGACTTACTACTTCTATTTTCTGGATAAGTAAATTAAATCTAAGTGAGGTTAGCCCAAATTGCCCCTGTCTCTAATAAATGACTTTCACAAACCAGAGACATCTGAAAACTTGTCCCGGGATTCTTTCCACCACACCAATCCAATTCAGGTAAATCACCTTCTTTCCACCTGGATTACAGGCAATACAAAAAAAAGAGCAAACCTTTCAAACCAAGGTAAAATATGATATTTACAAATTTACAATGCCTGAACAGTATTTCAATATTTCCTTCACGGACATAAGATTTGAGTTAGAAAGTAGGCAGTGCCAAGTCCACAGCTCAAATAACCTGAAAATCCAGAGATAATAGAGCTGTGCAGCCAACATAAAACTGCAAGCCACACGTGGCTATTAAGTACCTGAAATGTGGTTAGTGCTACAGGTTGAATGATAATATTTTTTTTTTTTTTAAAGGAAAGACAGAGAGAAGGAAGGAAGGATAGAAGGAAGGAAGGAAGGAAGAAAGGGAAACATTTTTAAACATTTTCTTGTTTTATTGTATTCTGTTTCTCCGTTTTTGTTACATGGGCTGGGGCCGGGAATCGAACCGAGGTCCTCCGGCATAGCAGGCAAGCACTTTGCCCGCTGAGCCACCGCGGCCCGCCCAAATGATAATATTTTGATATTATGGTTTGAATATGACATACTAAAATTATTTCCCTGTTTCTAATTTTTATGTGACTGCCAGAAATTTTTTAAATGCAGCTTCTATTACCCAGCCCTGGCACCATGGGATCAACAATTCCATCCTGACCAAAAGGGGGAAAAGAAGTGTAACTAATAAAATAACTGTGGCAGAGAGAGTTCAAATAGAGTCAAGAGGCTACTCTGGAGGTTGCTCTTATGCAAGCTTCAGTTAAACCTTGCTACCTATCATAACTTGCCAGCCCCCAAGCAAGACCTTTCCAGCCAATCCTAAAGAACACCTAGGGCAATTTATAAGATTCCACAAGGGTTCCATATACTAGAGTAACTTTCCAAAAACCTGCGACCTCCAGATGGGTCTCTGAACCAGATAAGTCCTGAAACCTGGAGGGCCCAGCCTCCCCAGGTCATCAGTTAGTTCTATCTCCCTACCCCATATTAGTGACAGACACTTCCAACATGAAAAAGTTAGAATTCCCATAGCCCAAACACCCCTAAAGAGAGAGAAAAAGATCAAAGTTGATGGTGGAGTTATACAGAGAAGATAGAATTTAACAAACGAATATGAATGCTGAATCATTAAATTGATATCTCTTTTAGTCTCCAGTATCTTAGAGCAGCTAGCAGTAAAAACCTAAAATTGTGGAATTATAACCCATGTCAAACTCTGAAATATGTTCTACAACTAATTGTGGTACTGTGCTTTGAAATGTATTGCTTTTTTGTATATATGTTATTTTTCACAAAAAAAAGGAAGAAAAATAGTCAATTGTGGTGATAAAAAAATATTTAAGCCTTCTAGCCTTCTATATTCTGGAGCAGCAAGAACGAAAAATCTGAGAGGATCGTATGGTAGCCCATGACAAACTCTGGGATCTGTCCTATAACTACCTGTTGAAGAGTGTTTTGAAAACTATTGCTTTTTTATTTCTTTGCTTTCTATATATATTATACAATAAAAAAGTTTTAAAAAAAAATCTAAGTGAGGTTAGCCGAAATTGCCCCGCCACTAGTAAATGACCTTCACAAACCACACCCATTTGAATACTCATCCTGGGATTCTTTCCACCACACCAATCTGATTTGGATAAATCACCTTCTTTACACCTGGATCATAGGCAATACAAAAATAAAGTACAACCCTTTCAAACAAAGGTAAAATATGATATTTACAATGCCCGAACAGTATTTCAATATTTCCTTCATGGACATAAGATTTGAGTTAGGAAGTAGGCCCTACTGGAGTCCAGGATGGCAGCTTAGTGAGGTGTGGAATTTAGTTCACCCTCCAGAGCAGCTAGTAAATAGCCAGAAATAGTACAGAACAACTACTGGGGCCACATCAGTGACCAGACACACAGCGTACACCGGTCCGGACAAGCTGGACCAGCTGCAATCCCACCCAGAACTGTGAGTTCCCCAAGCCGCAGAGGCCAGCGCCCCTCCACCACAGGCTGCTTCTCAGAGGGTAAAGGAAAGAGACTTTACTAACAGAGCTCAACCAAGCTCCAATTGTGGAATTAATTAATAAATTCTAACTACTGAAAATAGGCCCCCAGCTCAGTTAAACCTCAAATAAAAGCAAAAGTTACTCATTTTTGCACCGGCGCAGAGGGGGCAGAGCTGATGGGGGGAAGAAAGGGGGATTTTTGGATTGAACAGCACAAAATGCTAGAAAAGGTCTGGACCTAAAAAAAAAAAAAAAAAGCAGGGCCACATAGGACCTGAAGATACATAGAGCAAAGTACCAACTTAAACTCTTGATTAACAAACCAGAACAGGGTCCTGCTCTGAACAGGATTATTTTTTTTACAACTTCAAGGTTTCTCAGGCTCCAACTGCCCCAATTCCTGTGGAATTAAGCTTGTTTGAGAGACAAAGAGGCTGGTCAGGTAAAGGGAACTAATTCCCAGGAGAGGGGTGGGGCCCAGTTCAGGTGGAATCCCTCCCTCAAGGAATTGAGTCCCCAAGGACTGGAAAACTAAGGCAATTAAAGCCAGCCTACAACCTCTCCTCTGTCTCAACCATGCTCCAGCAGGGAAAGTCTACTGAAGTTAAAGGTACCGCATCACTTTATGCTGGTGGGACCCATACGCAGAGAAGTGCCACATACTGGGCAGGACAGGAAAAACAGAGAGTCTAGAGGCTTCACAGGAATGTTTGTCAATCTGATGGGTCTCACCCTCAGGGAAAACCGACACAGGCGACTCTTTCCTCCTGAGAGAAGGCCAGTCTGGTCTGGGAAAATCTGACTGAAGTCTATAATTCCAAAGTAGACCCCTCCTAAGGGGGAAAAAAAAAGGCACCATACAGACAGGGTAAGAAACAAGAAAAAAAAGAACTGAAAAATTCTGATCCATTAAACAAAACCTATGCTAGAGGTCTAGAAAAAGCTGAATTGAATGTCAAAGAACAGATAGAGAACAAAGCCATCCAGCAAGAAAATTTTAGGTCAAAGAGTGAAAACAATCTCCAAAATAAACTAATTAAGGAAATTAAATGCCTAGATGCCAGCAAAAAAATAATGAATCATATTAGGAAAATTGAAGATATGGTCCAGTCAAAGGAATAAACCAACAATTCAAATGAGATACAGGAGCTAATTAATATGGGATGTTTGAACAGACATGGAAAATCTCATCAAAAATCAAATCAATGAATTGAGGGAGGATATAAAGTAGGCAAAGGATGAACAGAAAAGAAATCGCAAGTCTGAAAAAAAAAATCACAGAACTTATGGGAATGAAAGGCACATAGAAGAGATGAAAAACAATGGAAACCTGCAATGTTAGATTTCAAGAGGCAGAAGACAGGATTAGTGAACTGGAGGACAGAACATCTGAAACCCAACAAGCTAAAGAAAATATAGGAAAAATATGAGCAGGGTCTCAGGGAACTGAATGGCAACATGAAGCATATGAACAGACTGCTGTGGGTGTCCCAGAAAAAGAAGAGAAGGGAAAAGGAGGAGAAAGACTAATGGAGGAAACTATCATTTAAAATTCCCAACTCTTATGAAAGACTTAAAATTACAGATCTAAGAAGTACAGCATACCCCAAACAGAATAGATCCAAATAGAAGTATTCCAAGACACTTATAATCATAATGTCAGCTGTCAAAGAGAAAGAGAATTTTGAAAGCAGCAAGAGAAAAGTAATCCATCACATACAAGGGACGCCCAATAAGACTATTTGTGAGGTCTCAGCAGAAACCATGGAGGTGAGAAGATGGTGGTATGATGCATTTTGGATTCTAAAAGAGAAAAACTGCCAATCAAGAATACTATATCCAGCAAAATTGTCCTTCAAATATGAGGGGGAAATTAAAACATTTTCAGACAAAAATTCACCAACAGAATTCATGACCAAGAGACTGGCTCTGCAAAAAATACTAAAGGGAGCACTAGAGACAGACAGGAAAAGACAGCAGAGAGGTGTGGAGAAGAGTGTAGAAATGAAGACTATCAGTAAAGGTAAAAGAGGAAAAATTAGATATGACATATAAAATCCAAAAGACAAAACAGTAGAAGAAAGTACTGCCCGTACAATAATAACACTAAATGTTAATGGATTAAACTCCCCAAACAAAAGACATACACTGTCAGAATGGATTAAAAAGCAGGACCCATCTATATGCTGTCTATAGGAGCTGCATTTTAGACCCAAGGAAAAACATAGGTTGAAAGTGAAAGGTTGGGAAAAGATATTTCATGCAAACAACAATCAGAAAAGAGTAGCAGTAGCTATACTAATATCCAACAAATTAGACTTCAAATGTAAAACAATAAGAGACAAAGAAGCACACTATGTATTAATAAAAGGAACAATTCAACAAGAAGACATAACAATCATAAATATTTATGCACTGAGCCAGAGTGCTCCAAAATACATGAGGAAAACACTGAAAAGAGAAATAGACACATCTACCATGATAGTTGGAGACTTCAATTCCCCGCTGTCATCAATGGACAGAAAATCTAGACAGAGAATCAATAAAGAAACAGAGAATTTGAATAATACAATGAACAAACAAGACTTAACAGACATTTAGAGTACATTACACTCCACAACAGCAGGATACACCTTTTTCTCAAGTGCTCATGGATTATTCTCAAGGATAGACCATATGCTGAGTCACAAAATAAGTCATAATAAATTTTTAAAGATTGAAATCATACAAAGAACTTTCTCAGATCTTAAAGGAATAAAGTTGGAAATCAATAACAGGCAGAGGGCCAGAAAATTCACAAACGTATGGAGGCTCAACAACACACTCTTGAGCAACCAGGGGTCAAGGAAGAAATTACAAGAGAAATAAGTAAATATCTCAAGGCAAGTGAAAATGAAATGCAGCATATCAAAATTTATGGGATGCAGGGTGGGCCACAGTAGCTCAGCAGGCAGGGTTCTTGCCTGCCATGTCAGAGACCTGGGTTCAATTCCCAGTGCCTGCCCATGCAAGAAAAAAAAATTTCATGAGATACAATAAAGGCAGTGCTAAGAGGGAAATTTATTGCCCTAAATGCCTATATCAAAAAAAGAAGAAAGAGAAAAAACCAAGGAATAACTGTTCACTTGGAAGAACTAGAGAAAGAATAGCAAATTAACCCCAAAGCAAGCAAAAGGAAAGAAATAATGAAGATTAAAGCAGAAATAAATGAAATTGAGAACATAAAAACAATTGAGAAAATCAACAAAACCAGAAGTTGGTTCTATGAGAAAAACAATAAAATTGATGGACCCTTAGCAAGCTTGACAAAAAGAAGGAGAGGATGTAAATAAATAAAATTAGGAATGGAAGAGGAGACATAACTACCGACCCTGTAGAAATAAGGGAGGTAATGAGAGAATACTATGAACAACTTTATACTAATAAATTAGACAACATTGATGAAATGGATAACTTCCTAGAAAGGCATGAACAACCAATATTGACTTGAGAAGAAATAGACAACCTCAACAAACCAATCACAAGTAAAGAAATTGAATCAGTCATTAAGAAGCTACCAAAAATGAAAAGTCCAGGACCAGATGGTTTCACATGCAAATTCTACTAAACATTCAGAAAAGAATTAGTACCAGTCCTGTTCAAACTCTTCCAAAAAATTGAAGAGGAGGGAAGACTACCTAACTCATTCTGTGAAACCAACATCACCCTCATACCAAAGCCAGACAAAGATGCTACAAGAAAAGAAAATTACAGACCAATCTCTCTAATAAATATAGATGCAAAAATCCTCAACAAAATTCTTGCAAATCAAATCCAGCTGCACATTAAAAGAATTATACAGCATGACAATTAGGATTCATCCCAGGTATGCAAGGATGGTTCAACATAAGAAAATCAATTAATGTAATATACCATATCAAAAAATCAAAAACCACATCATCTCGATTGATTCAGAAAAGGCATTTGGCAAAGTTCAACATCCTTTCTTGTTGAAAACACTTCAAAGGATAGGAATAGAAGGAAACTTCCTCAACCTGGTAAAGGGAATATATGAGAAACTCACAGCTAGCATCATCCTCAATGGAGAAAAACTGAAAGCTTTCTCCCTAAGATCAAGAACAAGACAAGGATGTCCACTGTGACCATTGTTATTCAACGTTGTGTTGGACGTTCTAGCCAGAGCAATTAGACAAGAAAAAGAAATACAATGCATCAAAATTGGAAAGGAAGAAGTAAAACTCTCACTATTAGCAGATGATATGATACTATATGTTGAAAATCCTGAAAAATCCACAGCAAAACTACTAGAGCTAATAAATGAGCACAGCAAAGTGGCAAGTTACAAGAACAACACTCAAAAATCTGTAGTGTTTCTATACACTAGTAATGAGAAATCTGAGGGGGGAATCAAGAAAAAAAATCCACTTACAATTGCAACCAAAGGAATAAAATACTTAAGAATAAATTTAACTAAGGATACAAAAGACTTTACAAAGAAAACTATAGGAAATTGCTAAAGAAATCACAGTAGACCTAAATAAATGGAAGGGCACACTGTGTTCATGGATTGGAAGACTAAATATAGTTAAGATGTTAATTCTACCTAAATTGATTCATAGATTCAATGCAATTCCAGTTAAAATCCCAAAAACTTATGTTGTAGAAATAGAAAAACCAATAACCAAATTCATCTGGAAGGGCAGCATGCCTCAAACAGCTAAAAAATATCCTGAGAAAGAAAGAAAGTCGGAGTTCTCACACTACCTGACTTTAAGGCATATTATGAAGCTGCAGTGGTCAAAACAGCATGATACAGGCATAAAGATCAATATACTGAGCAACAGAATTGAATAGAGTGTTTAAATAGAGACCGTTTCATCTATGGACAATCAATCTCTTATAACACAGTCAAGCCATCTCACCTGGGACAGAACAGTCTCTTCAATAAATGGTGGTTGGAGAACTGGATAGCCGCATGCAAAAGAATTAAAGAGGATCCACATCTCACACCCTATACAAAAATTAACTCAAAATGGGTCAAACACCTAAACATTAGAGTTAAGACCATAAAACTTTTAGAAGAAAATGTAGGGAAATATCTGATAAAATTTGTAATAGGCCTTATACCCAAAGCACGAGCATTGAAGAAAGAAATAGATAAATGGAAACTCCTCAAAATTAAACACTTTTGTGCATCAAAGAACTTTGTCAAGAAAGTAAAAAGACAGCCTACACAATGGGAGACAATATTTGGAAATGACATATAAAATATGGTCTAATGCCCAGAATATATAAAGAGATTGCTCAACTGAACAACAAAAAGACAAAGAACCCAAATAGACAATAGATATTAACAGATACTTTTCAGAAGAGAAAATACAAATTGCTAAAAGGCACATGAAAAGATACTCAACGTCCCTGGCTATTAGGGAAATGCAAATCAAAATCTCAGTGAGATATCATATCACACCCATGAGAATGGCCATTATCAATAAAACAGAAAACAACAAGTACTGGAGAGGATGTGGAGAAAGAGGCACACTTATCCCCTGTTAGTGGGAATGTAAAATGGTACACTCACTACGGGAAGCAGTTTGGCGGTTCCTCAGGAAGTTAAATATAGAATTGCCATATGATCCACCAATACCATTGCTAGGTATCGATTCAGAGGACATGAGGGCAAGGACACAAATGGACATTTGCACACCAATGTTTACAGCAGCATTATTTACAATTGCCAAGAGATGGAAACAGCTCAAATGTCCATCAACAGACAAGTGGCTAAACAAGCTGTGGTATATACATATGATGGAATATTATGCAGCTGTAAGATGGAATAAAATCATGAAGCATGTAACAATATGGATGGACCTTGAGGATATTATGCAGAGTGTTATTAGCCAGAAACAAAAGCACAAATACTGTATGGTCTTACTGATATGAACTAACATTAATGAATGAACTTAAGAACAGAGGCCGTCAGGAGCTAGAAACAGGGTAGAAATTGTGTACTTGGAGCTGAAGGGAGACAGATTGTGCAACAGGACTGATTGTAAAAATTCAGAAGTGGATAGCACAATATTACCTGATTGTGGCACAATAATACAAGTATACTGAATGAAGCTGAATGTGAGAATGATAGAGGGAGAGGGCTGAGGCACATATGAAACCAGAAGGAAAGATAGATGATAAAGACTGAGATGGTATAATCTAGGAATGCCTAGAGTGTACGAGTGTACAATGATAGTGACTAAATATACAAATTAAAAAATGTTTTTGCATGAGAAAGAGCAAAGGAATATCAATATTGCCAGATGTTGAAAATAGATGGGCATTCATATTTTAAAAGTTCAACTTCTGTGTGAGACCAAAGCAAAAAATGTTTGGTACAAAATTTATATTTTGACTAGTGCATTTCCTAATATAACTTATATGGACAGCTTAATCGAACACCATACATACATGGAACCTCAAATAGGATATGAGATTTTTTAGGCTTATCCAGCGTGATGCCCTGATAAATCCCAGAGTGATTTGAACAGTGAATTAAGAAGTATTTGTAAAGTCCCCTTGGGGGAATGGCGAGAAAAGGGGAAAATTCAACTTCCCCATATGGAGAATTCCTAATGTTCTCACAAGTAGGGACAACCAAATCAATAGGCTGAGCCCTCAATCTTGGGGTTTGTTTATAGGAAACTTATCCCTGCAAAGGATAAGATAAGCCTACTTAAAATTAGGCCTAAGAGTCACCCCCAGAGAACCTCTTTTGTTGCTCAGATGTGGCCTATCTCTCTCTCAGCCAACATGGCAAGCAAACTCACTGCCCTCCCCCTCTCTACATGGGACATGACTCCCAGGGTGTAAACCTCTCTGACAACATGGGAAAGAAATCCTAGAATGAGCTGGAACTTGGCATCAAGCGGTTGAGAAAACCTCAACCAAAAGGGGGAAGAGAGAAATGAGACAAAATAAAGTGTCAGTGGCTGAAAGATTTCAAACAGAGTCAAGAGGTTATCCTAGAGGTTATTCTTACACATTACATAGATATCCCCTTTTTAGTTTACAGTGTATTAGCAAGGCTAGAAGAAGTCCCTAAAACTGTAAGAGCTATGTTCCAGTAGCCATGTTTCTTGAAGAAGATTGTATAATGATACAGCTTTCGCAATGTGATTATGTGATTGTGAAAAACTTGTCTGATGCTCCTTTTATCTATGGTATGGATAGATGAGTAAAACATATGGATTAAAAATAAATAAATAATAGGGGGAACAAATGTTAAAATAAAGTGAGTAGACTGATATACTAGTGATCAATGAAAGGGAGTGGTAAGGGGTATAGAAAATAATAGGGAAAACAAAGGTTAAACTTCATTGAATAGATGGAAATACTAGTGGTCAATGAGAGGGAGGAATGAGGGGTATGGTATGTACGAGTTTTTTATTTTTTCTTTTTATTTCTTTTTCTAGAGTGATGCAAACATTCAAAGAAATGATCATGGTGATGAATATACAACTATGTGATGATATTGTGATATACTGATTGTATACCAAGGATGGAATGCTCATTTGTTAAGAATGTTAGTGCTTGTATGTTGTTATGTTTTTGGTTTATTTTTATTTATTTATTTATTTTGCATGGCAGGCACCAAAAATCGAACCTGGGTCTCTAGCATGGTAGGCGAGAACTCTGCCATTGAGCCACCATGGCCTGCCCTATATGGTGTTATGTTTTGTCAATAAAAATATGTTAATATATATATATATTTATTTAAAAGAAATATGTATATATTTGTGCCAAGTCCACAGCCCAAATAACCAGGAAATCCAGAGATAATAGAGCTGTGTGGCCAATATATAACTGCAAGCCATATGTGGCTATTAAGTAATTGAAATGTGGTTAGTGTTACAGTGTGAATGATAATATTTTTGCTATTATGGTTTAAAAAAAACATAATAAAATTACTTTCCTGTTTTGAGTTTTTATGTGACTGCCAAAATTGTTTTAAATGCAGCTTTTATCTCTATTAGGTTAAATTATACCAGAGTAGTCATAGTCTGAAAACTGTGTTCCTTCTCCAGTCCTTTGTGCACAATACTCCTCATTCCTGCAGTAACAGTCAAGTTAATATGTCTGAGGTGTAACTCTCCGGGGCTGATGAATCAGTAGCACATTTGTAAGAAGTAATTGTCTCCCACTATGTATCACTTCAGTAAAGCAGGTTGGTATTTCCTCGTACCTAATACAGCTTGGTGGTTTTTATAGCCCCAGTTTGCTTAATACATGAGAGACAAACACAAGTATGTTGCTAAAATAATTTCTTTCCAGTTAGCACAAGCACTATAAGATGACGAATGTTAATTTTTTGTAAAGTATCTTCATGAAGGAACGTACCTGACAAAATTGAGCATTTTATAGAAAAATCAAGTACTGTTAAGAAAATTAATCTTACTGGGCATCTGCCTGTCACAGTTCCATGCTTTCTGATTTAAGAATGGATTGCTAGGAACCCTCTGAAATTCTACTGGTTAGATATAATAGAAGTGGATTGCAACATTTTTACCTACTAACTTAGAATTGAAGTTTCACAATGTCAAGTGGGAAATCAATAATTACCCGACTTTTTACCACTGAATGTCTGTCAAAGAGAACAAAACCATGTCAAGCAGAAGTGAAGTGCAGAAATAGAAGCATTTGAGACAACATCCCTCGTTCCTGCATGAAACAGTATATCAAACACAGTTCTCTATGTTCTTCCCAAAGTTAACAGACATGTAGCACCAGTATAATAAGACAAATTAGTTTAGGATTCAGTTTGCCTTAAACCATGTATCAAGGAATATAAAATTCTGTCACACTGAAATGGAGAAATCTTTAAGTCAAATAAGAGTAAAATTCTCAAGTTGCAATAAAAATTTTGTAACATCAATTCATCCTTATAGGTATATAAAATCCATTCTCGCACTAATGATAATAAGTCAAGTCAAATTTCCTCCCTGCTAAACAATTAAGGAATTAAAAGCATCAATCACTTCAAATTATCTATTGACACCTGAGTGTTGTGGACATTTGTGGTTTGGCCAAAAGGTTGATTAAGCCAGTTGCCAACTTAGTTTACAGCCTCTGGTTTTTAAAAATATATATAGAGAGACAAATTTATTCTTAAATTATCTCCGATGTAATCTGATTTGTGAACCACCAGAAAGGGCTCATCATTGAAGGATTCAGAAAATTCCTCATTAGTAGGAACCAATAAAATCCTGATAAAATGCCCTTATCAGCAGCATTTGGGGCATCAAATTAAGTCATTTGCTAAGGTGGTTGGAAGCAGCCCCTTTCCCGGTCTGCAGGAGAGAAGGGGGGTAGATGTTAAAACCCAAAGGCAATGGGTAGTGCGACAGTGGCTCAATGGCAGATTTCTTGCCTGCCATGCCAGAGACCCAGGTTTGACTCCCAGTGCCTGCCTGTATTAGTTAGGGTTCTCTAGAGAAACAGAATCAACAGGGAACATTCGCAAATACAAAATTTATAAAATTGTCTCACAGGAATGCAGAATCCAAAATCCACAGGGCAGGCTGTGAAGCCGACGACTCCGATGGAGGGTCTAGATGAACTCCACAGGAGAGGCTCGCCAGCGGAAGCAGGAATAGAACCTGTCTCTTCTGAATCCTCCTTAAAAGGCTTCCGGTGATTAGATTAAGCATCACTCATTGCAGAAGACATGCCCCTTTCACTGATTACAAATGGAATCAGCTGTGGATGCAGCTGCCGTGATCATGATCTAATTCTATGAAAAGTCCTCATTGCAACAGACAGGCCATCACTTGCCCAACCAGACAAACAGGTACCACAACTTGGCCAAGTTGACATATGAGCCTGACCATGACACTGCCCATGCAAAAAAAGGAGGAAAAAAACAAAACCTAAAGGGAGTGGGGCACCATTTCAGGAGGTGAGAAATAAAACACAGAAAGTGCTAAAAACCAACAGGTTTCCATATTTTCCTCAGGAAAAGAAGTAAATGAAGTCTTGAAAAGATGTTTAGGGTCTCAGCTTCACTCCATATGATTCGTGTTAAAGACAAACTTATGCTTTGCATTCATCATGGACTTAAACTCCAATAGATCATCCTCAAATCTCTGATGCTAGACAATTTTTTTAAGAATTTGAAAGAGCTTAGTGTTGTAAAAGGAAATTCACCTGGGTAACAATTTCAAGATGCCAGCAGTCTAGGAGTCCTGCTTTTATCACCAGCTGAAAAGCCAATAAGTCTTAATTGTCTCTAAACAATCTCCAGCTGTGTACCCTTCTTTCCATGCAGGATCCTCATAAAAGGAAGGCTCATAAAATAGTTTTCCAAGCAGTGTATTTATGCTGGGATTTAAATTTCAATTACAGAGAGAAATTATATCTACCATTTGAGGCAAATGCATTTGAACACGTTATGACTATAAAAGTAAAACCTGCTTAATTCTCTCATAAACTTAGTAATTTTACAAAACTCATATTGTTTCATACACATAAAATGTGAATGACAATCAGCAATCTAAATAGCATCCCAAGTCAAACACAAGACTTCATAATATTTTTCTGTTTTCTCCTTCTGTTTACTCTATATAACAAGCAGAATGAAATATGCCTCCTATATTTTAAAAGTGATATAGGAAGTTGATTATTCTACTATTTCTGGATCTCATGAACCTCTCTGTTCTAAAAGTATTCAAAACTATATTTAATGTTTTTTAAGATAAATCACCATTATTCCTTTAACCTGTCCTCATTTGCCATATACATTAGAAATATTTAAAAAATTAATAAACCTCAGTCTTCTTTTTGCTACTGATAACATTCAAATTGTTATGGAAATCTAAGAGTCCCTCCACTCTCCCTCTAACCTCAACCAATGTGGGGATTTCTAAGCAATTTGGTTGGAAATAATTTGCCCCTATTCCTAGATCCTGCCAGCCAATAAACATTTTCTAGGTAGCTACTGTGGGAAGACAATTCCAGGGAAGTCAGGAAAGCTTTGCATCTCAAAGTGGAAGGATAGCCTATCCTCCATAGGATCTGAGATTGCCAGAGAAAGGGATTTGACACTTAGCATAAATTTTAAGTCACCATCATTAAAGTAAATAATATTGATTAAGAACATGCCCATAATTCAAATCAATTCCTATGTTAGTCATGTTTCCTTTCCTCGCTCCAAGTTTTGGGAATCTCCAAAGGCAATAAAGATCCTCACTCATGCTCATTTCTCCCAACTTCCTGCTCCAGCTGTGAACAGGGTTTAGCTGAAGTTACAAGTTTGCAGAAGTTGAGAGTAAAGAGCCAGGAGGATCGAGAATGAGCTTTCTGACAAACCTTGTTTATTTTGCCGTACATTTTTCTAGAGATATTCATATTGTTGGAAGAGAATTATAGTATTTATTCATGTTCATGTTTTCTAAATATTTTATGTGTGGCATATACTAAAGCAGGAGCTCAACGAGCAAACTAAAAATAGTATCTGTTTTACTGCCTTGCTCACTATTTCAAAGGAGAGCATGAGCTTGCATTCTTAGAACTCATGGAGTTATCTCTGCCTAAAAGTTGGAAAGCATGAGGGAAAAGTTGCCATTCACTAACTATGTAACAAAGAAAATTCTGCACATCATGCCAAGACATTATGCAGTAGGTGGTGTTAACATAGAAAGCTTTTATAATATGAAACTAGAAACCCCATCAACTCCTTAGTTAATAACTGCAACCTGCAATGTGAAGGTCTATTTTAGTTGAGCTTTGTATATTTTTAAAAAGTAAGAAAAGATAATTTGTCTCCCTTTTTATGAACCAGGCTACACACTTGGTTGCCAGTACTTTTTCTTTTCATTCTGTTTCCTCAAAAAGAGAAAGTAATAATAGTCCTATAAGGTTGACGCCACATGAATGGGCTAAATTCACAAGAATGGAATTTTTTCACAAGAAAAAGAGCCCACATCATGGTAGGCAGAGATTAATATCTGAGAGGAGGTACACCACAGTCCACTTGATAAATTCTGTTCCAATCACTGTCTCGAAAGAACGATTTCAACAAGCCAGAACAAAATTCATCCTTTTACTTTGCAGTCACACCATGTAAATGAGGCTTTTTATGGAAATGCATCATCCTCTCTGGTGTTATTAGTGAGTTGATGATACGCAACTGTTTCCCACTGTGCTTCTGAGTGACAGGCAGGGATGAGACCAGCACGTGCACCAGGTAAGGGAGAGGAGGCAATGGCTGCCAGCAAACTCTGGGCAGAAGCGGGACCCTGAGGTAGCAGGTCTCTAACCTCACTTGCTTCTCTGTGTTCTCCTATAATCTTGCTCAGAGGAAACAGTAAAGCCCCAATAAACATTCATTGACCAGCCCAGATAGGAGGGCCTTCTAGCCCTCCAATACCCTGCCTGGAATACTGGGCCCCACTGGACAGGACATGAGGGGATCTTACCTTGCTTTGCGGTTCAGAGCTGTAAAGAGCAGTCTTGCGAGTCAGGCTTCATGCCCCCTTCCAGAGTCTTGCCCCAGAGAAAGGGGCTTACTGGTCTCCCCTCTCTGGATAGGAGGAGGAACACTCAATATATTAATTGGGCACACTCTGTTCAGGCACTTCTCTGTAACAATCCTTGGAGGAAACTTTGCTTTAAAGATCTATAAGAATGAGAACAGGATGAGCTGAAAGGAATTTCACCTTTGCAATGGAATAAATCGTATACACTTACTAATGGTTAACTCAACTATAATTACACAAAGCAAAGAACACCTAATAGCAATTACACTTGGGGCTGATTCCTAGCAGTCATACAAGGCTAGGATAATGTTTCTGCCTTGGTTGTTAACAAGATCTTTCCTTCCCATTTATTATGATTTTCTATTTTTCATTTAAATTAACATTACCATTAGGCATGAATGTAATGTGCTAATCCTTGGAGAAATACAGTGATGGAAAAGACAAATTACCTTCCATTAAAAGCTCAAAACCTAGCGGAAAACATCAAAGAGAATTATAAAGTTCTAGGTGATAATCATAGAGAATGCTGTAGACTAGACTAAAGTGGAAAGAAACACCCTCTCAAGCTCATTTTAAAATGTGTTGAGAATATTAAACATAAATAAATTAAAAAGGACAGGGCCTGGCCAGCCCATTTGCATTTCATCAGGTCTGTCTCCCATTCCCTGGCTGCTCTCACTTTTCCAGTTCTGTAATCCCTCCCTTTCACCCTATGTCTCTACTACTATTTTGCTCTGTTCACCCCTCTTGATAGGAATGTAGGTTTAGATTCAATTTCTATACTTCATCGTGGTCCATCCCAGGACTTGACTTTTGCCACTCATTTGCTTAATCCTACTCTGTGACCACAGGATAGAGGCTCCCAGGACCTCACATCCCACTGCATTTCTGTGGGACCAAATAGAAGAGGAAACCCTTCAACCAAGTCCCACACAGGGAAAGGATTGGGCAGGAGAATGAGGAATGAGAAGTTCAGTGAGGCTGGGAAAGCCAGAAGATGTTAGTCCTGCCTTTCCTAGCTGTATCCAGCTGCAGGAACTAGTTTAGACTGCACACCCAACCTGACGCAGTCCTTGGGTCCAGCCTATGACCCCATGGCATTATTAGAAGCATCATACCCCCAGCATGCGCGATCTAAAATTATCCTGCTACCTAAAGTCCAGTGTCCATGTTTACCTAAGCCACAGCCTCCCCACCTCCCTGCACAGCTGCCCAGTTCTGTACCCCTATACTTGGTTCTGTAACACATCTCCAACTGCAATTGGGAACCTGGCCTGAATGCCAAACAATTGCCTGCAGCACTAAACCTAATCCCTGACAGCTGTCTCTTACCCAAGATGAGATTTAGTTCTTGTACTATCAGATTCTGTCTTGAGATCCAGCTTTAAACTAGCTTGGTGCCAAAACATCACACTCCACTGATTTCAATATCACTAAAACCAAAAATTCCAACTGTTGTGCCCTTACCACACAATCAGAACTCTTGAGCATCAACATCAGGCTTACCTCCTTGCACCCTGCCATCAGCCTGCTGCTTTTCTGATGAATGAAACATTTCAACCCTCCTTCAATCCCAACATCTCTGGCCCCACCCACTGAAGTGTCCTCCTCTTTACTTTTCACTGTGTCTCATGGCAAATCATCATGGATTAGAACCAAAAGATTAGGAGAAAGTTGCTGTCAGCAATAGGAAATCAGATTTCAATGGTACATTAATTCTGAATGGTAATAACAAGGTCTGGAGATGAAAAAGTCTTGAGTAAAGTGAAGGAACTTGGAGATTGTATAGCAGAGGTCACAGCCCAAATACTGAGACCCCAATCTAGCAGCAGGGAATGTGGTAAGGAGGAAGATAAGAGTCTCACATTCAATTGATCAGTGAGCACAGAAACACGGAGGCTTGTACATGTGGTGGGCAGAATTCTAAGAGGGTTCCCAGGATCTCCACACCTGCAGTTACTGTCGTGCTTCATTATATGACATATGGGATTTGAAGATATAGTTAAGCTTTTTGATCCGTTGTCCTTAAAATGGGGAGATCTCCCAGGTGTGCTAAACTTAATCACATGAGCTCCTTGTGAACAGAGAGTTTTCTCCAGCAGTGGTAGAAGAGAAGTCAGAGAAGGAAAGCAGACTTGTCACAAGAGAAGTTCTCCACTGAAGGTTTGAAGATAGAGGCAGACATGTGGAAAGAATATGAGAGCAGGCTCTACGAGGTGAGCACAACGCATCTCCAACATCCATCAAGGAAACGGGAACTTCAGTCCTCCAGCTGCAAAGAACTGATTTCCACTAATGACAAGAATGAGTTTGGAAGGCGATATTTTCCCCAGAGCCTCCAGATAAGAGCCCAGCTTGACTAACACCTTAATTTTGGCCTTGCAAGGCTCTGAACAGAGAACACAATGAAGCCCTCCCAGACTTCTGACCTACGAAACTGTGATAGAATAAATGGGTGTTGTTTTAAGCCTCTGGGTTTATGGTACTTGTTGCACAGCAAGAAGGCAATAATATAGCAGGTGACAGGGACAAGAATGGTGGGAGGGTTTGATATGGCAGAGTGCATGAACCTCAAGGAAAGGAGAAAGATGTGGCCTGGGTATCAAGATATTTAGAAGCAACACAGATGATTCTGTTGTGACGTCAATGATGAAAGCCTCTGTTCTAGAAGTGATGTGTTCTACACAGATGCCACAGATCCTCACATTTGTAGGATTATCAACATATATTGAAAATTGAACATTAATACTAGATATTAAGATGTGCAATGTATTTCTCTCTTGTCACAAATTTTTCAGCCACTTAGTCACTTTTCAGAAATAAAATTAATTGTACTTAAAGGTTGAATATTAGTATATTTATATTAATGTTTATAAATTTTATTTTAAATATGAATGGGCATAGATGAGTAAACAGATGGATAGATATACAGATTTCTAAAATTAATGAGCTCTCAGCATTTCAGCAATATTTCTTCTATCTGAATCTCATCACAGAAAGATTTCTATAACATGAACTGTATTATAGCAAAAAAAAGTTCAGTTTATCAGTTGATTGTCTTATTGTTTCTAGAACAAATCTAAAATAATTTAGAGAAAATGTTAACTCAGACATGAATTGATTAATCAAATCAATAGTAAATTTTTAAGGTAAAATTATGACTACAAGTTGTATGCTCTGCTCATGTTTGTCATTTTTAGTGGAACGGAGAGCTCTTCCTTATAATTGCTGTGAAATGAGGGAGTATCTGCTCTAATGAACAAAATTTTTATATTGGCTTATCATTTTAAACAAACGAAATAAAACTATTATCTCAATGGCCTGTAATTTATAGTACTTTTAAATCTCCACAATTAGGCAATGTCATGGTGCGCTTAGAAATAGCCTGGCACTTCTGAGTAATAAATAGTTACTTCTACACTTACTTGCAATTCACCTATTTAGGTAATTTTGCATTAAATTCCCTGCTTAAGAGTTCATACTCAATTAAAATTTTGTTTTTCCCTGGTTCTGAAGCATAGCCCCTCCCCCGAAGAGTATCCTATAATCCTATAATTTTCTCCTATTAGAAATAGGATGAAAGGGTATCTCATAGAGTTCTGTAGTTATGAATACTTAAAAATACTAACTGATTTTAAATGAGATTATAACAAACCTATACGGAAGAATAGAGATTTGTATCTTGTGGTGCTTATGTTCATGTGTCAACTTGGCCAGGTTATAGTGTCCAGTTGTTTGGTCAAACAAGCATTGGCATGATTGTTACTCTGAGGATATTTCATGGATTTAAATGAACAGTAAGTAAATTGCATCTATGGCTAATTACATCAACTGAGGAGATTGCATTCAACCTTAAGAAAAGTCTCATCCAATAACTTGAAGGCATTAAAAGAAGTGATGATTTCAGCAGTCAGAAGAAAAAATTTCCATCTCTACTTCGGTCAGCCAGCTTCTCCTGGGGAATTCATCAAAACCTTAATCAAAGTTCCCAGCTTGCAACTTGCCCCGCAGAATTTGGAATTGTGCACCCTTACAGTCACAATAGAACATTCTTATAAAAGTCTCCTAATATATATAGATACCTCCTGTTGGTTCAGTTTCCCTAGAGAACATTGTTCTCAATACAGCTTTGGTATCAGGAGTGGTTCTTGAGGAACAAGTCTTAATCTTTTAATGAGATTTTGGAGTTGGTTCTGGAGTTTTAAGAATTGGTTCTCTGATCTGATTCTATTCAAAGGTACTAATGACTCTACTTCCAACAGTCAAGATGGCACTGACAGTCCATGACATGAGTTGGTAATAGAAGTACACAAAATATCACCACCAGATAAAGCTACTCAAATGCTGATAAGATGTAAGACTCTGAGTGAGGATTTTTGACACATTAACAAAGTTTTGTGAGTTAAAAGGTATAATGATGTTGGCTGGTCGTTCTAAATGTATTGGATACAGTTGTAAAAGAAAGGGATGATCAAGCCTTCAAATTTGCAACTTAAGCATGATAAAGAGGACATGAAAGTATCTATGTGTGCCCAGAAAGAAAATCTTACCTCATGTAGCCGCAGACTTGAGAGTTCTGAAAAACAGAACCAGAGTCTCACTGTTGCATGGCTGGGTTACAACATAAACTAAATTCCCATCCTTACAATGTATCTACTATTAAAGTGAGGGCATTGATTGGAAAGGAATGGACTTGAAAATTGGAGTGAGGACATATGGGTTGATAATGATGGTGGTAGGGACATTGAAACTGCAAATTCTGCTGAGTCTTTGCTGGATAAATCTGTAATGGTCTGCCCTTAGGAATCAACCACAAAATCTCTAGTGTGCCCTGAGGAACCAGTCTCTGAACCTCTAGTTTGCACTGAGGAATCTGCCATCCAAAGATCTACCTAAAGATCATAACTGTGCTGTGCCTGACAAAACTTCAACTAACTTCCCTGAGGAAATAGCTCACATAACTACATGTGAAAAGATTAATCCTGTCTTACCAGATGAAATTCCAATGCAATGACCCAAGGTTGTTGGTTTTCAAGACACTTCTAATTGGTTGTGAGGCATGCAACTAGGTGAATGAACCTACAGTATGTTCAATGAAATGTCAGAAACAAAACGACAAATTTCATCATGCCTCACTCATATGGACTACTATAATATGCAAACTCAGAGAACTGAAGTCAAGAGCATGGTTTATCAAGTTGGGGCCTACTAAAAGCTTCTAAGATTGTAAGCTCTTACAGCAGTCTCATATATTTAATAGTTGTAACTGATATTTCTCAATTCTGATATACTGAGTTATTTGTATATAACCTGGTCATTCTCTGAAACTTTAGATATTTATGTGACATGCTGAGACTCAGAGTTAAAGCACTGAAGCTATGAAATTCAGCATTACCTCATTCAGCAGATGTTTAAAAAGCTGCAAAAGTGATAGACTTCATCTATAGATATGAATGAAGTTGATTTGGATAGGACTAAGGTAAATCAGAATACTGGGTAAAGGATGATATGGCCCATATTTTCAAATTTCAACCTCTGTGCAAGACCAAAGGGAGAGATCTTTATTTATTGCAAAATTTATATTTTGGGTAGCACATTACCTAATTGAACATCTATGGTAAGTTTACTTGAACACCATAATTAAACAGAATCTTGAATAGGGCGTGAGATTTAGGTTTGTATAGGTTTGTGTGATGCCCTGATATATACCAGAGTAATTTGGACAGAGAATAAAATTTATTTGCAAAGTCTCCTTGGGGAATGGGAGAGAAAGGAGGAAATACTGAACTTCCCCATTTGGGGAATTCCTGATATTCTCCCAAGTAATGGGGACAACCAATTCAATAAACTGACCCTCAATCTTGGAGCTCATCCCTTTGAAGCTTATTCCTGCAAAGGAGAAGCTAAGCCTACTGATAATCATGTCTACAAGTTACCCCAAAAGAACCTCTTTTTTTTTTTATTAATTTTTCAATTTTTTTTAAAACACCAAACAAATGCAAACATTCTTAACTTTTGATCATTCCATTAAAGAACCTCTTTTGTTGCTCAGATGTGGCCTCTCTCTCCAAGTTAACATGGCAGGTGAATTCACTGCCCTCCCCTCTAAGAGGGACATGACTCCCTGGCAACATGCGACCTGACCTGACTCTGATGGATGAGCCAGGACCTGGCATTATGGGAATGTGAAAGCCTTCTTGACCAAAAGGAGGAAAAGAGACATGAGACAAAATAAAGTCTCAGTGGCTGAAAGATTTCAAACACAGTTGGGAGGTTATCCTGGATGTTATCCCTTTTTAGGTTTTGGTGTATTGGAGTGGCTAGAGGGAAGTACATGAAACTGTTGAACTGTGTTCCAGTAGCCTTGATTCTTGAAGACGATTGTGTAACTATATAGCTTTTACAATGTGACTGTGTGATTGTGAAAACCTTGTGTCTGGTGCTCCTTTTATCCAGAGTATGGACAGATGAGTAAAAAAAAAATTAAGGATAAAAAGTAAATAAATGATAGAGGGAGATAAAGGGTAAAGACTGGGTCGATTGAAATACTGTGGGTCAATGAGAGGGAGGGGTAAGAAGTAAGGGATGCATGAGTTTGGTTTTTTTTTTTTTACTTTTTATTTCTTTTTCTGGAGTGATGAAAATGTTCTAAAAATGATCATGGTGAAGAACACAAACTATGTGATGATATTGTGAGCTCTTGATTATATAACATGTTTGAAGTGTATATATGTGGCTATTTCTCAATAAAAACAGAAAAGCAAAAAAAGAAAAGAACATGGCTTAGCACATTACTATCTGATGGTAGCTCACTATTACAAGGGCACTGAATGAAACCGAGTGTGAGTATGGTTGAAGGAGGAGGATAAAGGCTGGGATGGGCTTATAAAAATGGTCTTTCATGAATTATATAACTAATACACCTCACTAATGCAAAGTATTAGTAGTAGGGTGGCTTATGGGAACTCTGTATTTTATATGTTTTATCCATGATATTTCTGTAAACCTACAATTTCTCTAACAAAAATATATTAATAAAAAATCTATGGTATATCAAAAAAAAACCACTTCTAATTCTTCTTGTGACCTACCCTCACCACCTCTCTTTTCTTTCAGACTTATAACTAGACTGAGGTCCCAACAAGCCTGAGGTACACTCTTTTGTTGCTCAGATGTGGCCTCACTCTCTCTAAGCCCAACTCTGCAAGTGAAATCATTGCCCTCCCCCTACGTGGGACATGACACCCAGGGGTGAAAGTCTCTCTGGCGATGTGGGAGATGACTCCCAGGGATGAATCTGGCCTTGGCACCATGGAATCAACAATTCCATCCTGACAAAAAGTGGGAAAAGAAGTATAACTAATAAAGAACCAGTGGCTAAGAGAGTTCAAATACAATTGAGAGGGTACTCTTACCCAAGCTTCAGTTAGACCTTGCTACCTATCATAACCTGCCAAACCCCTACCAGGACCATTCCAGCCAATCTATAGAACACCTAGGGCAATATATAAGACTCCACAAGGGTTCTATGCACTAGAGTAACTTTCCAGAAACCTACAACCTCCAGATGGGCTCCTGGTCCAGATAAGTCCTGAAACCTAGAGGGCCCAACCTCTACAGAATATCAGATAGTTCCATCTCCCTACCCCACATTAGTGACAGACCCTTCCAATATGAAAAAATTAGAATGGCCATAACCCAAACATGCCTAAACAAAGGGATGGAAAGATCAAAGATGATGGTGGAGTTATACAGTGAAGATAGGATCTAACAAATGAATGTGAATGCTGAATTATTAAATTGATATCTCTTTTAGTCTCTAGTATCTTAGAGTAGCTAGAAGTAAAAACCTAAAACTGTGGGATAGTAATCCATGTCAAACTCTGAAACATGTTCACAACTAATTGCAGTGCTGTGCTCTGAAATTTATGACTTTCTTGTATATATGTTATTTTTCACAAAAGAAAAAAGAAGGAAAAAAGTTGATTGTGATGATAAGAAAATCTTTAAGCCTTCTAGCCTCTTATATTCTGGAGCAGCTAGAAGGGAAAATCTGAGAGGATCGTATGGTAGCCCATGACAAACTCTGGAATCTGTCCTGTAACTCCTTGTTGAAGAGTGCTTTGAAACTATTGCTTTTTTGTTTCTTTGCTTTGTATATATATTATACAATAAAAAAGTTAAAAAAGAAAAGAAGAAGATGAGGTACAAAATGTGTTCCGTGAAGAGGTGCACTACACTTAAAAAGAACAGCATCATTTTTTCAATTTATCTAGACAGATGTCAGGGAAATATGTGTGGAAATGGACAATAAGCATGTGGGATAATGGTAAAAGGAATATAAAGTTGGATCCGACTAAATTTATTGATATAGGACCACTAAACAGAGAGTCTAGATTCAATATGGAAACTCAAGGGGTTGGAAAGCACTGTAACATTGTTCAGTTGGCTGAAGCATGGACCAAAAGGTGGACGACATTACCTGAGGTCAAAATGTCAGAACTGCCCAGGTATAATGAAGATGAGGCTATCCAAAGGCTTAGAGAGATTGGAATGTTAGAGTGGATTTATCATGGGAAACCTGCTCACATACACCAAGAATGTTCAACGTTTATGCCTGTCACCAGGATTGTGAGAAATAAATTTTTGAGACCAATGCTATCATCCCTGAAGAGCTCTATGATTACTCATCTCTGTAGGTCAGATATTACTGTCGGAATTGCTGTCATTGAACTTGGATCCTTAAACACAATGGGGATGATCAGATCCCAGGTTTGCAGGAGCCAAGAGGCAGCACTTAATCATCAAAGAGAAAGTAAGCAAGGCTACCATAATGGACAGTAGACTCAAGGCAGTAATCAAAATATTCTGGTGCACAGAGACCTATGGCATTGGCTAGTAGATCATGGGGTACTTAGAAGTAAAATAGATGACAGTCTACTAAATTCTTAATCTCTATAAGCAGAAGCATTCTAAGTCAAGGGGGGGAAAAGTCTAAATTAAATTACAAAAACAGAAAGTCACAGTCCCTTAATCCATCCCCAAACTTGAGATTGTTTACAGACCCAGAGCCAACAGGATGAAAGGAAGGCCACTTACCCTTGCAGAAGGACCCTGCTACACTGCCAAAAACGTATACTGTTAATCTTCCTTCCCAGTCTCCCTCAAAGGGACCTATGGCCTTTTACCAGGGTAACAGCCCTGGGGAAAGAAATTGATCAGACATCTCAGGGGTGATTAGATACTGGCTCAAATGTGACATTAATTCCAGGAAATCCAGAACGTCTTTCAATCCACCTGTCAGAGTAACAGCTTATGGAAATCAAATGATCAGAGTTTTAGCTTAGGTCCATCTCACAGTAAGTCCAGTGGGTCTCAGGAACCATTCTTTGGTTATTTCCCCAATTTCAGAATGCATAATTGAAATTGACACACTCGGCAACTAGCAAAATCCCCACATTGGATCCCTGACGTGGGGGGGTGAGAGCTATTATGGTATAGGGAAGGCCAAGTGGAAGCCACTAGAACAGCCCCTATCTACCAAAATAGTAAATCAAAAGCATTACTGGATGCCTGGAGGAGTTGCAGAGATCAGTACCACCATCAAGGACTTGACAGATGTAGGGTTAGTGATTCCCACCACATCCCCATTCAACTCTCCTATTTGGCCTGTGCAGAAAACAGATGGATCTTGGAAGATGACAGTGGATTATCACAAACTTAACCAGGTGGTGAGTCCAATTGCAGCTGCTCCTCCAGATGTGATACTGTTTCTTGAGTAAGTCAACACATCCCCCTGGTACCAGTATGCAGCTATTGATCTAACAAATGCTTTTTCTCAACTGCTGTTAGTAAAGACCACAGTTTGCTTTCAGCTGGCAAAGCTAGAAATACATCTTCACTGTCCCACCTTAGGGGTATATCAACTCCCCAGCCCTGTGTCATAATCTAGTCCAAGAGGAACTTGATCTTCTCCCCTCCCACAAGATATCAGTATTCCATTATATTTATGGCATCATGTTAAATGGGCCTAACAAGCAAGAAGTAGCACCAACTCTAGACTTACTGGTAAGGCATTTGCATGTTAGAGAGTGGTAGATAAATCCAACAAAAATACAGGGCCCTTCCACTTCAGTGAAATTTCTGGGTGTCCAGTGGTGGGAGCATATTGAGGTATTTCTTCTAAGGTGAAGAATAAGCTATTGCATGTGAACTCTCCTATGACCGAAAAAGAGGTACATCACCTAGTTGGCCACTTTGGATTTTGGAAGCAATACATTCTTTGGGTGTGTTACTCCTCCCCATTTAACCAGTGACCAGAAAAACTGCTAGTTTTCAGTGAGCCCAGAACAAGAGGAGGCTCTGCAAAAGGACCAGGCTGCTGTGCAAACTGCTCTGCCACTTGGCCATATGATCTAGCAGACCAATTATACTGTTAATATCAGTAACAAATAGGGATACTGTCTGAAGACTTTGGCAGGCTCCTATATGAGAATCAAAATGCAGACGCTTGGGATCTTGGAGCAAAACCTTGCCATTCTCTACAGCTAACAACTATTCTTTTGAAAAACACTTTTGAACTGCTACTGGGCCTTAGAGGAGACTGAATGCTTAGCCATAAGCCACCAAGTTACCATGATACCTGACTCGCCTATCATGAACTGAGTCTTGTCTCACCCTCCAAGCCATAAAGTGGGGTGTGCACAGCATCACTCCATCATAAAATGGAAGGGGTATTTACAAGACAGGGCTCAAGCAGATCCTTAAAGTACAAGTAAGTTACCTATAGAAGTAATTCAAATGTCCATGGTCCACACTTCTGTCATATAATCTTCTCTTACCCATCCAGCAGTGATGGACTCTTGGGGAGTTCCTTATGATGAGTTCACTAAGGAAGAGAGAAATTGGGACTGGTTAACAGGTAGTTCTGCACAATGTACAGGTACCACCTGAAAGTCAACAGCTACAGCAATACAGCCCCTTTTTGGGACATCCTTAAAGGACATGGTGAAGGAAAATCCTCCCAGTGGGTGAAACTTCAAGCAGTACACTTGGTTGTTAATTCATTTGTATACTGATTCATGGACTATCACCAATGGTTTGACTGGAAGGTCAGGGACTTGGAAGAAACATTATTAGAAAATTGAGGACAAAGAGGTTTGAGGAAAAGGAAGATAAACCTTTCTGAGTGGGCAAAAACCATGAAAATATTTGTGTCCCATGTAAAATTTCACCAGACAGTGACTTCGGCAGAGGAAGGTTTTAATTATCTGGAGGAATAGATACCCATTTGGTGAATACCAGTGAGCTTCTTTGTCCAGCCACTCGTGTCATTGACCAATGGGCACATAAACAAAGTGGCCATATGGTAGGGATGGAGGTCAGGCATGGCCTTGGGAACATGGACTTCTATTCACCAAGGCTGACCTGACTATAGCCACTGCTGAGTGCCCAATCTGCCAGCAGAAGGGACAACAGTCATTTCCTTATATGACCCATTTCCTTAGGTGATCAGCCTGCTGATTAATTACATGCCAGTTAATTAATTAATTAATGGCAGGTTAATTACATTGGACCACTCAATCATGGAAGGAGCAGCATTTTGTTCAAACTACTACAGACATACAATACATCTTCCCTTCACACAATACTTCTGCCAATGGACTTACAGAGTGCCTATCGTGCCATCATGGTGTTCCATACAACTGGTTCTGATCAAGGAACCCACTTTTCAGCAACTGAAGTAGGAATGGGCACATGGAATTCCACATACAGAATTTACTGGTTTTACCATGTTCCCCATCATCCTGCAGCAGCTGGATTGATAGAAGAGTGGAATGGCCTTTTGAAGACAATTACATTGCCAACTACATGGCAGTGCCTCGCAGGGCTTGGGCAGTGTTCTCCAGGAGGCTGTGCATGCCCTGAATCTGCCTCCACTCTACGGTGCTGTTTCTCCTCTAGCCAGAATTCATGGGTCCAGGTATCAATGGGTGGAAATAGGAGTGGCATTCCTCACTATTATCCCTAGTGATCCACCAGGAAAAAATGTTGCTTCCTGTCCCTCCGACCTTAAGCTTTGCTGCTTTACAGGTCTTAGTTCCAAAAGAAAGAGTGCTCCACCAGGAGACACAACAATGATTCCATTGACCTAGAAGCTGGGACTAAAACAAAGCAACTACTAGAGCCAGTAAGTGAATTTAGCCAGCTGATAAGATACCATGGTTAGAGGGTTGGAAGAATTAATATTATTAAGATGTCATTTCTCCCTAAAGTAATTTATAGATTCAGTGTAATCATAATCATAATCCCAACAACATTTCTTATAGTAATTTACAAACCGATTCTAAAATTTACTTAGATAGACAATAGTCCTCAATAGCTAAAACAATCTTGAAAAACAAAAATAAAGTTGAATAACTTAGATTACTGAATCACAAGCCTTAATCAAAAGCTCTTACAATCAAGACAGATTATTGGTATAAAGACAAGCAAATAGTCATCATAACAGGATAGAGAATTTGGAAATAGACTGCACTTAAACAGTCAATTGATTTTCAACAAGGCACTAAGCTAACTAATGAGAAAAAGAAAATCCTTTCACTAAGTGGTTCTATGATAACTAGACCTCCACATGAGAAAAGAAAAGAAGCCTGACCCCTCCCTGAAATTATATATAAAAATTAATTCAAGATGAATCATAGATAAAAAAGTAAAAACTAAAACTTCTAAAAAATAACCTGGAGAATATCTTTATATCAGAGTAAACAAAAAATGAAACAACAAGTCATAGACTGGGAAAAAATATTTACAATACAGATATCTGACAAAGGACTTGATCCTGAGTATAAAGAACTCATACAACTAAGTAACAAAAGACAACCAAACCAAAATGAAAAAAAAAGGTATAAAACACTTGAGCAGACACTTTCAAAAAGAAGATTACAAATAAATGCCCAAAAAGCTCACAAAAAGGTACTCAACACTTTTAGTCATCATGAAAAGGCAAGTTAAAATCCTAGAATGGCTGATATCCAAAAGATGAAGGGATGAGGAAGATATGAATCAACTAGCAGCCCAGCATGTAAAAGTCTACATCCACTCAAAAAAAGAAGAAAAACAGTTTGGAATTTTCCTATAAAGTTAAACATACACCTGTCCTCTGACCCAGAAATTCCACTCCTAAGTACTTACCCCACTTCACCCATCAAAAAATTAAAACAAAAACATATGTCCACAAGAAGATTTGTATAAGAATCTTCATAGCAGCCTTACCGGGAAATGCCCCAAATATCACACGTCCACAGGGAGAATGGACAAAGATGCATGGAATACTGCTCAACAATTGTCTTAGTTCCTGGCTACCATGACAGATGCTTTTTTGGATGTCATGTGAAAGTTCTTTGGGTGAGGAGGTAAAAACACAAATAGCCAGCCAGCCGAGAAAGCATGAAAAGACCGCTTTGTCGAGCAAAGGCCCTGGACAGATGAGGGGAGAATGAGGGCAGCAGAGCGACGCACTGGGCTCCCTTAACTTAGGCTCCTTCGAGTCTCTTTGAAGGAGAGGGGCAGAAGTGCACGTGAGCCTCAGACTCTTGCCTTTCTTTATTGTGACCCAGAGGACAAGTGTAGGACTTTGCTGCAGACTGGAATTTCCAACAACATGGCATGAAAAGCAGAAGTGACAAGGGCCTTCTGGAGAAGTTGAGGGCACCTTTTTATCAGTCAAGTCATATGGAGATAGAAGGCTTCCTAGTAATGTATGTGGTGCAAAAGGGCAAGGGGCCGTTTCGGGAAGCTAGGGGCAGTTCTCACCATCCTTACTAGCAGCAGTTATCCCTGGGGCAGGGCTCACCAGGATGTTCACTTCAATGGGAAAATTACCACTAAGCCAGGCAAGATGACAAGGCACCTAATATAATTTCTTTTATGCCATTACTGCACGATGAGGTGGCTTAAGCAAAGGAAATTATTGGCTCACAGTTTTGGAGGTTGAAAGGCTGGTTTCCTCCCTAGGACAGAAGCTTCTGCCTAGCCAGTAATAAGGTTCCTTGGTGCTCTGGTCGTATGGTAATATCCTCTCCTTTCCCTTCCCAGTTCGGCTCACTTCTGGCTCCCGACTTCCAGCTTTCCTCCCCTCCTTGTGGCTTTCTCTCCCAAGGTTTCCAGTATTCGGATTAAAATCCATCCTGACTCAGTTGGCCACACTTTAACTAAAAATAACACCTTCAAAAGGTCCTATTTACAATACGCAGATAAAAACATAGATTTACCTACAGGAATGGAATTAAAGACAAAAAATGTTTTCCCCACCCCTGGGCACATAATTCAATCTGCCACAGCAATGAAAAGAAAACAATTACTGTAATATTCACCAACATAGGTGACTCTCATAAACAGCATGCTAAGTAACCAGACACAAGAGAACATATTCCATATGATTTCATTTATGTGAAGCCCCAAATCTGGCAAAATTAATCTGTGGTGATAGAAAATCAGAAGAGTGACCGTTGGTCCCTTGAGGTTGGGGAGAGAAACTGGAAAGTGGCATAAAGAACTTTTCAGTCTCATGGAACTGTTGTATACCTTCTCCCATGAACCCAATTGCACATACATCTATCAAAACCCCTGAATTAACAATTGTCAAAATTCTTTAAACTGCACACAGAAGATCTGTGTCCCTTATGGTATATAAATTATATCTCAATACCAACACCATCCCCAAAAAAGACCAGAAGAAACCATAACAGAATGCCACTCTTTGTTAATGCTAATTGGTGAATATATGGTACATAATTATTTTCTGCCTTTTCTCATATTTCAAAAAAAAAAGAAAAAGAAAAAACCACTCTAAAATATTTTAAAGTTAAGTTTTAAAAATGTGTATATAAATCAAATATTTCCTGTCCTCAGAGAGCTTACAAAATAATGCAGAGCCAGAGAAGTAAATAAACATTTGCAGTTCATAAAGATCAATGTGCCAGCAAGAACTCTATTTCTCAGGTGCCTAAGGTACCAGACTGGTTCAGATGCAAGAGACTGCATTTGAAACAAAGACATTCCTTAAACCCCAGTGAGCTTACTCGGGCATATGACTATAGTGTACCAGCATACCTGGACTTTT
Organism: Tamandua tetradactyla; assembly: GCF_023851605.1. Classification (NCBI taxonomy): domain Eukaryota; kingdom Metazoa; phylum Chordata; class Mammalia; order Pilosa; family Myrmecophagidae; genus Tamandua; species Tamandua tetradactyla. The sequence goes on along the minus strand of NC_135331.1, from coordinate 180,349,097 downwards.
TGGGGGGTCACCAAAATTTAGAGGAAGGAAAAAAAAAGATTAGTTCATTATTTTTACATTTGTTCCTTTTAAACTATGTGACATTTACATGTTTTCAGTATACACCCCCTTTTAGCAACACAGAAACAAGTGAGCTCAGTACCTAACTGCAAAAATAACTAGAAAAAACAGGCAGCAGCCAGATGGCACCTGCTGATAAATAGCACTGCCTGAAAGCCACGTCACAGATCGTACAGGTTTGTTTTTAATTTTGCTCATACAAAATCACTCCCTCTGAACTCCAGGTCATGTGATGAATGTTTTTCACTTTAAACTAAATACGTCAGCGATTGGGGTTCCAGTCATGAAGATTATGCCCAAGACTGTGGCTGGGCGTGCTCTTGTTAGATGCATTATTCCAGCTTTCCTTCAATCACAGGATGAAGTGCACAGCTGACCTGAAAGCCAACTCGATTTCTTTTCCACTGAATGTTTCAAACGCTATCCCTGGGTCAAGCCATACCCGCAGAGAATTCAACACGTAAACAGCATAGCTTTGGCCCCGTAAAGCATCACTTCGTCTGAGCTGCTTTGGATATTACTAGATCGTTTTAGGACGTTGTTGAAGACCTTGCCAAAGCACCACAAGGTCCCATATATGAAAATCTCTTGGAGACCCTCTCTAGGAACTCAGTACTGGGGAGCTGGGTTACCTCCGAACAGTGCGGTGTTGGCGTGTGAGTCTTTCGGTGGATTAGGATCTCCTCTTTGCTTGGGACACTAAACAACTCAGAAATAAATGTTGCAATCCCCTCTAGCAATTTTCTGTGATCTTATTGTATGATTTTATCTATTTTATAATGGTGTATTATTTCATGCATTTTATTTAGCTTCCTGGAATCCTTTCTACAGGGAATAATATTATAAACAGTTACATTTATTTATTTATATTCATATCTACTTCCATAAGGAATTTAAGATGGCTGCATCCAGTATATCTAAAATTAAAATGAAACCTAGATTGTATTTACCTCAGCTTCATTTTTGTTTCATTTTGGTATTACACATATTCAGATCATTTGAATGAATACTTAATGAAATACCTAAAAACTGAACTAATGCAAAATAATAAATTATTTAACATGTTGGAATAGTTTAAAATTTTAATTCAATGTTTTCCTTAGTATATTTCAGAACAGGAATAAGGAACAACTTATCTGATATTTCTACAGACAGATCACACTGAGGAACAAACAAGAACCTTCTAAAATCTTGACTGAATGAAGGCCTCCCAAACTTAGTCATGACCCTGGATAATATGGAGAAAAAAATGAATTGAGAAGGTTAAATTTCTGCAACTCCAGAAAAATGAGAGCTTAAAATATAAATTACACTTCTGGAAAAATAAAGTAGACCTAATGTGCATCCTGGGTTGATAATGAGATTGTATGACACAGGATGATCTGGGGTTGTTTTCTCTGTATATCCCTATCTACATGAATTCATATATGTACAGTTTTTCTTTGAGTCAATATTAGTGGGGAATATAGGAACAAGCTAGTATTAAAAACTTCTTTTTTAAGGATGGGTCAAGTCTACTTAAAATTTAGGCCTAAGAGTCACCCCCAAGAGAGCCTCTTTTGTTGCTCAGATGTGGCCTCTCCCTCCAGCCAACATGACGAGCAGTCTCACCACCCTCCCCCTCTCTGCGTGGGACATGACTCCCAGGGGTGTGGACCTTCCTGGCAACGTGGGACAGAGATCCTGGAATGAGCTGAGACTCAGCATCAAGGAACTGAGAAAAACCCTAGAATGAGCTGAGAATTAACATAAAGACTGAGAGAAACTTTTCGACCAAAAGGGGGAAGAGTAAAATGAGACAAGGTGTCAATGGCTGAGAGATTCCAGAGTCAAGAGGTTATCCTGGAGGTTATTCTTATGCATTAAGTAGATATCACCTTGTTGTTCAAGATGTAGTGGAGAGGCTAGAGGGAACTGCCTGAAAATGTAGAGCTGTGTTCCAGTAGCCATGTTTCTTAACAATGATTGAACAATGATACAGCTTTCACAATGTGACTCTGTGAATGTGAAAACCTCGTGTCTGATGCTCCTTTTATCTACCATATCAACAAAAGAGTAGAACATATGGAATAAAAATAAATAATAGGGGGAACAAACGTTAAAATAAATTTAGTTTGAAATGCTAGTGGTAAATGAAAGCGAGGGGTAAGGGGTATGGTATGTATAACTTTTTTTTCTCTATTATCATTTTATTTCTTTTTCTGTTGTCTTTTTATTTCTTTTTCTAAATCGATGCAAATGTTCTAAGAAATGATGAATATGCAACTATGTGATGATATTAAGAATTACTGATTATATATGTAGAGCATGGAATGATATCTTATTGTTTTGTTTGTTGTTAATTTTTTTTAATTAATAAAAAAAAAACTTTTTTACAAAGAAAGTCTTCCTGGACATTTGCTTGAGGGATTAAAATTGTGATTTACTTTTATTTTCTGTTTATCAGAAAGATAAGGTGATTCTTTTTGTATAATAGTTATTTACAAAAATATTTCAGGTATTATCTGTTGGAACATTTAAATTAATTCATTTGTTCTCCAAGGAGAAAAATCCTTTACTACTACTCCAAGCATTTGAAAAGTTTTTTCTAACCAATCATAATCACAAATAATAAATAGAAGATATTTTTGTTTTCCAGTGAAAAAAGTGTACTCCAGAACTGCAATTGAGGTTGACTCAGATGGTCCACGATAATGAAGTGATCAAAATATTCTACATATTTTTTTTACATTGAACATTAAAATTTATTGGTTAATATATGCCATGATTATATCATAATGAGCCATTCCTTCTTTGCCCTTTTTCATTGAAACTTCCCCTTCTACAAATATGACCCACTTTGAATCCTACCTGTAGGATATATAACTTTCTTATAGCAGCAATTGTATCTAAATCCTGCCTTCTTCCCTGAAATTGTAAGTTTAATAAATCATTCAAAACAGTTAACTGGAATGGATTGTTGGGTGCCTGGGTCTCGAGACCCAGAAACACACATATCAAAACTAGAGCTACAAAGGTGTTGGTGGTGGAGTGGTATATATGGGAATCCCGTATTTTATGCATGATTGTTCTGTAAACCCATAACTTCTCTAACTAAATAAACAAAACAGAGCTACAGCCTAAACACATCAGCGAATCCTTTTCTTGCTCAAGTTAATGGCTTTCTCCATATGCTTCTTGAGTCTTGGTTTATATCTCTGCCATAGGATTTTATCCTCTTGATTTACATTATAATTTGCTGCTCTTGTGGGATCTCCCTCCTTAGGCTGTAAGCTCCTCGAGGCAGTAATGTTGTCATATCATCATTGCATCCTCTCTCCCTATGTGTCATACCCAATACAGCTCGGTGCACAACCAGCCTTCAACCAGTATGCATTGAATAAAAGCAAATTTTCACATGACCCAAAGGGAGGTTCTATTTACTCAAGGTCTCATTTATAATGATTTGTTTAAGAAAACAACAAGCAGGCCAGCCAAGAATTATCACCGTACAGGCGCCATGTTTCATATTGTCCACCCTGCCACCTGTCACAAGTCTTAAGTAGCTGCAGAGCCAAAGCTTTGATGAAGTGCCCTTGCCATTAGCCTATGGCCATCTGTCATGCCAGATTGTAAATGGCAGCAGGTCAAGAGAACCAGGCAAGGAGCCAGAACCAGGAAACCAGAATACAGATAAAATGAGGGTCATGACAGCAACAGGGTCGGTCAGAAGTCATTAAACAAACACAAGTCAAAAGGACATGGAAAGCCGAGAATAGAGAATGATAAAAGGCCCAACAATGAGCAACCAGGAAATTGGCAAGAGTTGAAGGTCAGCACATAGTAGAGAGAGGGTCATTATGTCCAAATAAGGTTATGCACACAGATGCAGAGATATTCTGGGAGGATCTAAAGGAGGCACATGCTATGCAACTTTAAGCAACAGTTTCATGACCAAACCAACTACCAGATGTGTACTTCGACTAACCTATTCTTTAAATCAATTCTAGTAATTACCTTAAGAAAAGCATAATTTTATTATCTGATAAACATTAATTTATTAAATTTAAACATTTTAAGTAAACCACAATTTTTGCTAACCTGTTTCTGATTTTCTTCTGTTTTTGTACATCAGGAGCTTCAAAAAAATTTTGAGAGATCCTTGGCTTAAAGTGTACTTGCGAGGTCCTATCATAATACATTGCTTTGAACATATGGACAAGCAGACACACAAACAAACAATACTATCTTTAACCATCTCCTAGTTCACATAAGACAAAATGTGAGGCCCTCATTACAGCCTGCTTTTTGAGCCTAAATTCCTATTATTTATAAAGAGTAAGGGTGCCCTCCCACTTGCCTTCTCCCCTATGGCAGGAATATGGAAGAGGCCCAGAAGTTTGAGTAAGTCTGAGCCTTCCCCAGCTTTCTCCTCAAAATTGGCAGGAGTAAAGAGAGAACCACTATCTCTGTTTTTCCCTCCCCTGAAACATCCAGTCTGGCTTCCACTGCCTACCTTGAAACCCATTAGGCCAATCTCTCTTTGCCCTGTATCTCCATGCACATACATCAGGAAAGCCAATCCATACCCCCAGTTCCTCATACCCAGAGCCACAAGACCCTCTCCTTCATACTGTCCTTCTCCTTTCCTGGTTTATTTTTCTCTATTATATTTGACATATATATTTTTCTTACTTATTGGGTTGTCTGTGTTTCTCTACTAGATGGAGGAAAGCCCTCTGCAGGGACTAGAATTTTTGTCTGCTTGGTTCAATACAGTATACTCTGTACCTAGAACAGTTCCTGGGACATAATAAGCATGCACACAAAATTTTTTTTTACAAGTGAAAAAATCTATTTGAACAGTCAGCTCTCATCCTGAATACAAGCAAATATTATACTGTTCCCCTAATCTGTTCAAACAGTTCCTGAGGCTGCAGCTGAGGTCCTCCCTCAAAACTGTCTGCCTCTGTAAATCCTATCTGTCAAGACACATCTATAATCCTTCCTTTTCTGGGAAGCTTTCTCAGTCCATTCCAGCCTGCAGGTATCTTGTCCTCCTCTGAACTGTGATAGTTCTTACTGTTATTTAGTCATTAATCATCATCCTACCCACATTGGCTCTTGCATAGGTGTGTAGATCCAATGTTTATATCTTCTGTCATTATCTAGCTTATCACTTTTTCTTCTAAACGAAATTGCAAAGTAATAAGAGCAGGAATCCTAATTTTATCCTTTTACTTATTTGTCCTACAGAGCCTTCCACAGAGTAGGGGGTCAGCTGATTATGGTTGAATCAGTGATTGAAATAATTTAGAACTGAGTCTTGAAAAAGCAAAGGAACAATTTTCAGTTGGCTGTTCTAACATATGGGTAGAGGTTTCTTTTTATTACTTTTAATGCAGTAAAAATAAAATCATAGATGTGGAAGTACTTGGAAAGATGTGTCATAAGTCAGAAATAGTTAGTAGAATCAACATCAAATTAGCATGGCACAGGCTTAATGATTGCAGTGGACCCTTCCATTTACTCTCTCTCTCCAGGCAAAACCCCAACTTTGTCCAGGTAACCAAACTCTTCTGCAAAGCCACGTGCTTTAGAGGAAATTATACAAACTTCATCCCAAGGGAATTGATTCTGAATGCTCTATTACCAAAATGACTCCCATTGTCCTTTCCATAAAATGGTTTAGCTATGGGCATTTGATGAATTCTAGGCATTTGATGCAATTCTAACCACTAAGAAATAAGGCGAATTCTGTTGGAAAGCTTCTGGTAAAGATTCCTTGACCTTCAAAAAAGACAGAAGGAAGGGACAGCCCCACCCTCTACCTCTGGACATTGTTCTATCTGGGTATAATGGTAGGCACTGCTGCAGCTATCTTTTGACCAGGCATGAAGCTAGCTTTATGACAAAACAAACACATGGAGAAATGGAGGCCTGGAAAGAGAGAAAAAGCGTGGATCTTTCAGGATGTTGTTTATCAGCTGAATTAATCACTCTAATGGCCTTTCTTCTTTTGGGCTATTGTTAATGATGTAAAGCATGTCTTTATTTTAAGTCAGTTTGAGGTGACTTTTACATTACTTGCAGCTATTAGCATGTTATTTGACACAATGATTTCAATATTTGTTCAAAAAAAACCATGAACAAAGAACTGTACATGAATATTCAAAATATCCTTCATAATAATAGTTCAAGACTGAAAACAACCTAAATGTCCATCAATTCCTGTATGGATAATAAAATATGGTATATCTATGGAATATCACTCAGTAATAAAAAGTAACAAACTATTGATATATGCAACTATATGGATGAACCTCAAAAATGTCCTAAGTGAAAGAAGGCAGCCACAGAAGGCTACATAATATATGATTCCATTTATCTGATATTCTAGAAAAAGGAAATCTACAAGGACAGGAAACAGATCAATAGTTGCTGGGGACTAAGATTGGAAGAAATAGATTGACTGCAAAGGGGAGCAAGAGAACTCTCTGGTGTGATGAGAATGTTCTACATCTGCACTATCCTATATGGTCGCCACCAGGATTGTGGATATTAGGCACTTGAAATGAGACCACTCTTAATTGAGATTTGCTGAAAGAATAAAAGGCACGTGAATTTCAAAGAAAGAAAGAATATAAAATATGCCAAAAGCTGTTGGGGATTGAATCCTGGCGTGTTTGAGTCTTCACCCCTGTTCATGTGAATACGAGCCCATTTGAAAATAAGATCTTGACAGGTATTATTATTTAAGGTGTACCCCAAACTGAATGAGGGTGGACTTTACTCCAATATGGATAAGTCCTTATAACCAAAAGGAAATTAGGCAAAGAAGAGGACTTATGGAGTTTGCCCTGCTGGTTTCTGACTTGCTTGGGGCATATAACCCCTATTTTCCTTCCAATTACCCCCTTCTTGAATGGAAATATTTATCCTATGTCTGTGCCACCATTGTATGGTGGAAGCAGATAGATTATTTTCCAGATTTTTCAGGTCCATCAGAGGAATTTTGTCCCAGAACAAACTACACAGATAGCTGATTTTGATAAGACTTTGTACTTAGCATTGTAATGATATTACTTAAAGCTTTTGGGATTTGTGATGGGATGAATGCATTTTGTGTATGGGAAGAACATGTATCTGGGGTCCAGAGGACAGACTTATGGGGATTGAATCATGTCCTACACAAAAGTCATGTTCAAGTCTCAACCCCTGGCCCTGTGGGTGTGAACCCAATTGTAAGTCAGATCTTTGATGATGTTGTTATTTAAAGTCAGATATTTGATGATGTTGTTATTTAAAGTGTACCCAAACTGAATAAGGGTGAACCTTAATACAATATAGGATTATAAAGGAAGTCCTAATAAACAAAAGAAATTGGACAAAAAAGGAGAAGCCATATGGTAAAAGTCAGTGGAACCCAGAAGAAAAAGAAGATGCTATATGTTCATTGCCATATGACAGAAAAGCCAAGGACCCCAAAGACTGCTGGCCAGCCAACAGATGCTGATCCTGTGAAGAAGCAAGCCTTCTAGCCTCTGAAACCATGAGCCAATTAATTCCTGTGGTTAAGACAACCAATTGTATGCTATTTGTTTTAGCAACCAGAAAGCTAAAATAATAACGTTTATATTGGTTACATATTGAAATGATAATAATTTTATAGATTTGGTTAATTAAAAATATTATTTAAAAATTTTTCACCTGTTTCTTTTTACGTTTTACTCTTTGGAAAGTATGCAGTCTCTGGGATAGCCATTGCCCTTGGACTTGGCTAAGTTTCCCACTCCAACAACAACTCTATCACTGAAAATTCTATCCAGCCTTAACTGAAACCTGGTCCTCTCCAGGACTCTATATTTCCTATGACCCTTTCAAGGGATACTTCTTTACTCTATCACACTTCACATACCACAATATCTGTATATGTAGTTGGTGTTTACTTGTTCCTCATTGCTGCTTCCAGAATCAGATCCCACTCTCTTGAAAAAAGGAATGTTCTTTTAAACAACATGAGTTTCTGTTATTCCACCCACTTACTCTTCTCCTTACTATATCTAAGAATGACATCATTCCACCCCTTCATTTGTCTATTTCTTCAGCGCTTGGTCGCATCTTCCTTTCTACTGCAAGTCCACTATCAGTGTCCCGGAAAGATAACCCACAGAGCCCAAACACTGATTTCTGGTTGTTCAATTCAGTAGCTAAATTGGGTGATACAGATGGCATGAATTCTCCTTCCAAACCCTCTGGTTTCTTAAACTCTATTCTTCCTATTTACAAACCTTTAATATTCTGAGGAATCCACTAGGGGAAGAAGACTTGTGAAAGAAAAGTATATGGGGAATTCCAAAAGACATCTAAAAGAATTTGAAAAGTAAGTCCTGGAGAGAACCAGAAAGTTTTATGTGGATGGATTGTTCCAAAAATATTTATAGTTCTTTATGTAATTTAAAAGACTTGATCAATTAACACATGTTAGTGTGAGCATGTTCAACAATAATTATAAGCAGAAAACAAAAATTAAAATGACCTGTAATTTCACCAACCAAAGAAAAATCCTATTAACATTTCAGTGTGTACCTTCTCAGATTTCCTTCTAAGTATCTACTTTTTTTCTTTTTAGTAAAATGGAAACTCAGTGGATAACATTTCGTAACCTACTTTTTATATTTTATATAACACGAATATCTTTTCAAGTTAATTAATATAGTTACATCACCACTTTTATCTTCATACCATAATTTATTTAATTAATTCACAATTGTTGGCCATTATGTCATCTACAGTTTTTTATTCTAAACAGACTGTGTAATTGTTTGGAGCTGTATGTACCCCTGGAAAACATGTTCTTAGAGTTATTCCATTCCTGTGGATTTGGACCATCATAAATAAAACCTTTTGATGAGGCTACTTCTGTTAAGGAGTGACCCGCTTCAATCAAGATGGGTCTTAATCCTATTATTGGAGTCCTTTAAAGAATAAAATTCAAAGACAAAGAAAGTCACAGAACAAAGAAGTTGAAATCAATGAAACTCAAAAGAGAAGGGAGAGACCAGGAGATGCCACCGTGTGCCTTGCCATGTGACAGAGGAACCAAGGATCACTGGCAGCCCATCTTCAAGAAGAAAGCATTGCTCCGGTGATGCCTTGATTTGGACATTTTCACAGCCTCAAAACTGTGAGTGAATAAATTTCCATTGTTTAAGCCAACTCATTTCATGGTGTTTGCAGCCTAGGTAACTGAAACAGCCTGAAATTAATATCTTTATAGATAAATCATGTGTACTTTCTAATTTCCTTAGATTAGATTGTTACCTGAAGAATCTCTGAGTTAAAGACTTTGCAATGCTATGTACATATTAACACCTAAGATTTTAGATAGAACATCTAAGAGCTGTAAAGAAATACCTTCTATTTTGCATGGTGTGTTAGTTAGATTCAGTTGTCAACTTGGCCAGGTGAGCATACCTAGTCTTGTTGCTGCGGACATAAGCCAACCGTACGTGAACCTCATCTGTTGCCAATTACATCTGCAGTCAGCTAGGAGGCGTGTCTGCTGCAATGAGTGATGTTTGACTTAATTGGCTGGTGCTTAAATGAGAGATTGCAACGTAGCACTGCTAGCAGCTCAGCATTCCTCATCTCAGCACTCGCAGCTCAGCCCAGGCCTTTGGAGATGCAGAAAGAAGTCACCCCGGGGAAAGCTGTTGGAACCCAGGGGCCTGGAGTGAAGACCAGCAGAGACCATCCTGTGCCTTCCACGTAAGAAAGAACCTCAGTGGAAAGTAAGCTGCCTTTCCTCTGAAGAACCAACAAAATAAATCCCCTTTTATTAAAAGCCAATCCATCTCTGGTGTGTTGCATTCTGTCAGCTAGCAAACTGGAACACATGGCCTTAGATGGTTACTTTGATAGAGCTTCCTTTCTGAGAGAAATCAACAAGTAACTGAGCTTCTATCTGTACGAATATGAAATTTTTAATTATTTGTTCACTTTTTTAGAGACCATCCTTTCTCACAATCACTCAAGAAACATTTGTTCAGCACCTACTAGTGTGGAAAATTGAAGCTAGGGATAGGAAAATGAGTGTGTCACTGTCCTGTCCTTTGGTTCTCACGGCATCAGAACTGAGAAAGACACATCCAGTGATGATCACAATGCGATTCAATATACTTTCTTGCCTCCATTGGTCTGCAGACAAAGGTGAGCATAAACTGGCCAGTAAAAGCTTCATTCAAAGTCAGCAGATTATGGCTGAGCTGAGTCTTTAGTGGGCCAGATGGTCCAGAAAAAGAAGAATACTCTCAGCAAAGGAAAAAAATATATGCAGAAGCATGCAGCATAAAAGAACAAGTAATTTTGTGTGACTGGGCCATAGTAACTTGAGGCTTGCCTAAAACCTAATAAACATTTAAAATACTTGGTAGTAAAGAAGTTCTGTGTGAAAACTATTTCTGGATCCCTAAGATTGTTAATTAAATATTGTTGTTTGCTTATTGTTAATTAACCTTTTGCAGTCTTATTAGTTCTGAATAAACTCAGTTTGATTTTTCTATTGTGCTAAGGAATTGATGCTTCTCCTACTCTGAAAAATTCCCTCCCCACTGCTTGTATTTACTGGGCACAAATAGTTGAAGTCCACACCCACAAGCCCCAGGGGAATGCGCTTTCTGATACCAGCAGACATCCTCCTTGACCACATACTAAAGCTGTTTTTCAGCTTATACTCTTCTGCAGCAAGGAGAAGGTAAAAAAAAAAAAAAATTATCTTTCAGTTCTACATTTAATCAAAGAATCTGTAGTAGATATTTTTTCTTACTAAACACTGTTTAAAATGCATTATTAGAGCAAAGAATACATTTTTTTCTTTATGCCAACTACAGCTGAAAAATTAAGTTTTCCATTCATATACAGTTTGAGAGTATTCAAAGCAACCTTGGAACACCTTGAGGCTCAAAACAACCTTGGAAAATTATGCCTAATTTTTACAAAAGAGAGAAGAAGGAAACCACAGCTGAACAGAAGTGACTTGCCCAAAGTCATACAATAATTAGGACTCAGCTGTGTAAATTCAATTTAATGGTAATCCATTCTAGCAGGCTTTCTGAAAATTCACAAGTCTGGATTGTATTCTTCCTTTGTTTCCCATGGCCCCCCAGGCCTCTGCTTCCAATTGTATCATTTCTCCAGGGCTTCTCAAACTTTAATGGGCACACAAATCACCTGAGGATCTTGTTAAATCACAGATTATAATTCAGTCAATTTGGGTTTGGGACCAGAGAGTCTCCTTTCTAACAAGCTCCCAAGTGACGGTGATGCCACTGGTGTGAGGTCCACAGGCTGAGATAAGGTATGACAATGTATCATTATGGCCCAATTTCATTTCCTCTCCTCCACTATAATGTCAGCTCCATGCCAGCATGAGCTATGCCTTATTAATCATGGCATCTCCAGCACTTCACTAGGTTTTGACGGGCTGTAAAAGTCTCAATAAATATGAAATAAATGAATAAATGGAATTCATGTTCTCCAGCCTAGTGTTGTTTCCACTACATCACTCTGTCTCTCAAAGACTTTCTCTTTTAACAGCCACATTAGTTAAAGTTAACACCTGCTGCCTTAAGAAAACCCAACCTTTCAGTAGCTTCATACATGGAAGGTATTTTTCTCCCTCACCTCAGTACATGTGAATATTCCTACTTGGGGAAAGAGAGGGGAAATAGGGAGTGTTCTGTTTCATTCAATCATTTAGAATCCAGGCTGACAAAGCTATAACAACTTCAGCAGGAACTTTTCAAGGTCACCTTGGTAATCACTCTCTAATGGGCACATGGGGAGTAGACAGAGTGAAGACAGACTTTGGTCTGAAAATGAGCCATCACTTCTACCTCTATGTGAAGGGATGCTGGAAACTAATCTTTGGCCAAGTAGCTGCTCCCTAGCAAGAAGACACTAGAGAAAAGCAGAGGGATTGAAGATGGACACAGCCTCCCTCTGCTCCTCAGCAAGCCCCCTATGCCTTAGTCGTAATTACTCACTGTTCTTTAGTCACACTCGCACTTATCCAGATTTTCTGGTTGAGTGCATGATTTTCCCTTTTCCTGGAATTCATTTGTCCCAAACAAGCTCCATCAGTTCAAATCCTTCCCAACCTCAGTGCAAAACCTATCTTTTCATGCAGTTTTTCCAGATATCCCAGTCAAATATCTTTCTCTCTTTTTTTTTTAATCTTTCTAATGCTTTGTACTTTTCTGCTAAGCTCTAACACATTCCACCATGCATTTCAGTTAAGGGTATACTTATAAGTTCCTCAAGAGCAAAGACCATGCTTTAATCTGCTCAGTAGTCCTCTCAGCATCTAGCAGAAAACCTTACATACAATCAGTAACTCAGTAAATAATGGCATTTTTAAGTTGAATTGAAATATATGTGTATATAATAAATACAAAGAGCTCATCTGGTAATAACCTTGCTCTGTTTTTGGACAGAGGAGATAGCTATAACCATGAAAGAAATAACTGTGAAAGAAAGTAGAAGAACTAAGCAGTTTTCCAAAGCTACAAATATAACTAGAGCCTGGCATAAAATGAAATACTTCTGGTTCATATACTTCCACTGAGCAGCACTGCATTTTATACACTTCTTCTTTAATGGTTCAGATGTATAGTTCTTAACATCACACGGAGACTCGTAACCTTCAGAATACAGCATGAATCAGCTGGCTGCACTGCAAGAGAATATAAAATGCCATCAAGAATGTCCTAACTGGAACAGTAAACTTTTAAAGTACAAACAACTCATCTGCTAGCAATCTGGCATTTTGCTGTCTGGAAAGTAAATACATTAGAGAGATATCTTTAAAGAGATTCTATTACCTGTGTAAGTCACAATTTCCAATCATGAGTGTGAAGCAGATCCATGTAAAAGGTGCTGTGACCTGTCCTTTTAGCAGCAGATAATGCATAAGCAATCCCAGAGTGCTTATATGAAGAATTTCTAATCAGTGGTCCTTGAGTCTGTACAATAACTTCCTTAGGCTAAGTCAGATTTATCCTCACCTACCCAGCTGGAGGGGCATGGATCCTTGGATAGATAGTCTATAGAAAAATATCACTATCAAAAGCATAAATCAGAAAAAAAATATTTTCCCCAATATCTCACTTTTCTGGTTTTTTTAAACTTTGCCTAACATGTCTGGTTTGCACCCAGGTATGACAACTTCTCAATTGAAACATTCCCTCCTTCGGCTTGAGGAAGTCTGTTGCTTTCATCTGAAACCTGGAATCAGTAACTTTCTGCAACTAAAACTTTTGCAGGGCACAGTGGCTACCTTAGAGTGGGGCAGATGAAGAAGAGGAGCTAAGGAAGTAGGGTTTAGAGAACTTTCCCCTAGCAAGGAGGAATCATCTTTATTCTTTATATTTTCTACCATGCCACACCCAAAGAGAGATAGGTGGTGCAGAAGAAGGGAAAGAAAAAAAGAAAGAAAGGTAAGATTGGGCAGAGTTCCTTTGTGCAGGGAAGAGATAAAAATAGGACTACATTAAGAAATGTATAGTCCTTAACACTGGACAAATTACGAGGCAATTCCTTCTACCACCTTTAGTTATATAAATTTATGGTTCTCATGTTGATTGCTTTGATCCTTATTTCTTAAGGGTGAAATATATACTATGAAAGTTTTCCCAAAGAATTTGGGATACCACATGCAGTGGTTTGAAGTTGTATGTACCCCAGAAAAACGTATTCTTAACTGTAATCCATTCCTGTGAGTGTGAATCCATGGTTCAGTTAAGAAATGTTCCACCTTAATTAAGATGGGTCTTGAGCCTAGTACTGGAGTCCTTTATAAGCAGAATGAAGCTCAGACAGAGAGAGAGCCAGAGGAAACAAGAAGCTGGAGCAGAACCCAGCAGAGAGGGAGAGACCGGGAGAGGTCACTAGGTGTCCTACCACACGGCAGGGGAACCCAGGATCTCTGGCAGCCAGCTCCAGAACGCTTCTGCCTTTGGAGAGGAAGCGCCACCTTGATGACATCTGTTATTTGCACATTTTCCCAGCCTCAAAACCATGAGCAAATAAATTCCCATCGTTTAATCAGATCTATTTCAAGGTGTTTGCTTAAGCAGCCTAGGAAACTAAAACACCACAGTTTTACCATCATCCTAAAGATAGGCTTTTCTATTAAGTAATCCCCCATGGGAGCAAAGGTTTTAAGAAGTAATGAATACCAAACTCTATGGTTGTTGTCTCATAATGTAGAATTTCGAAGAGCTGTGAATGGTAATCCAGGAAATTAGGTTTATCAATTAAACTTAATAATTAATTTCTCAAACTTAAGTTATCAATTAAGCAGGCATTTGAGAATATTCTATATTATCATGCTGGATATTGAGGGTGATCAAAGACAGGTAAAGTAGGGCAGGCCACGGTGGCTCAGCAGGCAGGAATGCTTGCTGGCAATGCCAGAGGACCGGGTTCGATTCCTGGTCCCTGCCATGTAAAAAAGTAGCAGTCTCTGCCTTAAAGCACTTATTTATCTTTGTTGTGTTTTTTGAAGGAGGATGGCTACGGGAAGAGGTTTTTCTTAAGTGAGAAAATAATTTTAGGACACAAAGGAATATAAGCTTCAAAAGAAAAGAGAACCATTGGGAGATTCAAAAGTGAGAGAAAAGACATCTAGTTGGATAGAGTAAGTAATGACTGAATAAAAGGGCAGGATTTCAGAAAACACTTCAGACTTGAAGGATGGCTAGTATTTTGTCAAAAGGAGACAGGATTGAGTGAAGTTTTGAGTAAAAGATCGGCTATAAACAATAGCATTCTTAATCATCATAACGTCATGGCATTTACTAAGTATTTACTTTATATTAGGCATTGTGCTAAGAACATTATAGGCATTAACTTCTTTGTCACTACTGCACTCTGAAGTAGAGTCTATTATTGTCCCCATTTCACAGAACTGGAAACTGAAACTTGGGTAGTTGCTACTTGCCCAGGACCATATAACTAAAACTAGCACAACCTGAAACTGAGAAGGGTTCAGATAACTGTGAGAAAGCTAATTTGAATACAACATTAACAGCATATGAACAAACAAAAGGAATTAAATCTAGAGACAAAAGTCAGGATGAGACTCTATTTTCCAGGGTTGCTGGATTGAAAGCTTTGGGTTCAGTTGTCAGACACTGGACAGCCACCATAAGATTTTGAACAGATCCTGACATTACCCAAGCTGACAACGTTGTAGAGGCATATCAGAGTGGAAGGGTCTAAAGAGACAGCAAAATCAGAAAGAAGTGGAGTCAATTTTTCAGGTAGGAAGCTGTGGGAGTTTGAAGCTGGTAGGTACTCCATAAAAGGTCATGTTCTTTTAATCCACTCCTATGGGTGCAGACCTACTGAAGGTGGGTCCTTTTGATTAGGTATTTCAATTGCGATGTGACCTACCACATTCAAGGTAGATCTTACTGCTAACTGAAGTCCTTTATAAGAAGGTAAAACACATAAAAAGCAAGGAGATGAAATTCAGAGATGCTCACAGAGAAGCACCCAGAGAAGTTTAGAGGAAAAACCACAGACTGAGAAGACAGAAACTGAAACAATGAAACCCAGGAGAGAAGGACCAAAAGACTTCACCATGTGCCTTGCTATCTGACAGAGGAGCCCAAGCTCACTGGTGACCTGTCTTCAGAGAAGATGTCCCACTAATGCCCTAGTTGGACATTTTTCTGGGCTTAGAAATATAAACATGCAAGTTAATAAATCCCCATTGTAAAAGCCAACCAATTTCTGGTATATTGCATTCTGACAGCTTTAACAAACAGAAATAGAAACAAACTTCAGTGAAGCTTTTGAGAGTGACACAGAGTAAGACACGTAATAAACATGAGATGGTCAAATCTACAGAACTTGTCAACTAATTGATTGAGTGCTGGAAATGTTAAAAAATAATAATAAAGCTAGGACACCAAGAATTGGAGTCTGTGGGGCTGAAACAATGTTTACAAAAATAGAAACAAGTAAAGCTTAAGACAAAGATGATCCAAGGGAAGACAATGACTATAAAAGCCCTTCCTCCTCTTCTTCAGTCTTCTCTTTCTCCTCATCCTCATCATAATTGTTTATACATAGATGGCATTTGGTCAGTGCCAGGAATTATTTTAAGCACTTTACAACCCTAAACAGAGCTCTATAAGGTACATACTATTAATAGCCACATTTTATAAATAACAAAAGGAGACACAGAAGAGTAAGTGACTTGCCCAAGGTCATATCATTATTTACTAAGCGGTGGAGCCTGAATGATGAATCCTGGCAATCTGGCTTCAGAGTTCTGAAAATTTTAAAACTAAGCAAGGGACAGACATTAAAATGTTGGGATTTTCTGTTGTGGGACAAACTTTTTGATTGGTGTTCCTCAGTAGTGTACATAGGGGAAATTAGGATTAATAAAGAGCCTCATACTTGCAAGGAGAAGCTCCATTCCTTATACTACATTTATATGGAACTTTCCTCTTTTCTCTGCTCTGCTTCCACAGATGGCCGGGGTCTTTTGTTTTGTTTTTTTATGCACTCTGCAGTGCTTCCTTTATTTCCCAGGGGCAGCCTGCCTCTGTCTGTCTCCCCAGTCCATGTACTCCTCATTCTGTGCCTCCTAGGTAATAGCGGTAATCTCTTCCCCCTGGAATAGAGTCTCTGATCCTTCACACTCTCATTATCCTGATTTAACCCATCTGGACTATATGTGACTCTGCCTCGGCTTCCTCTTTTCTTCCACAAGGCAATTTAAAAATATTTACACACAGAAGGAGTATTTCCCGTGTGGTGGATAGGCCAGCTCCTGCTATGGTCCTGGCTACAGAGAAACTGTTTTAATTTTGCTCATTAGGGTCTTCTCCACTGTACTGGTGTGATGTATTTAATTGACTCCCTTGTTTTAGAACAGTGGAGTTCAACCACTTGGTGTCATGAGGAGGGGCTGATATACAGGAAGGCAGTGGCTAAAATGAGAAGAAAAGGAAATGAGGAACTGCCAAGTGAGAAGTGTGGCAAGGGCAGCCTGACATCTGAAAGTGTGAGCCAGAAGGGTCCTCTAGCTGGAACTAAGGAGGCAGCAGCTGGCCTGGACCTTGTCTCCTTACTCCAGAGAATGCAAAATAAGCTGATTACGATTTGAAGGAAAGAGAACAAACAATTCTACATCATTCTGGCTCACGGACAGGACTCCAGGCACACAAGTCAAATGTAGCTGACCGCTAATGCCAACTAATGCTTTAGGGTCTCGTTTCCCAATTCACTGTGATTAATATCTGTAAACATGCAGAAAAGCTGAAAGAACTGTACATCGACTGATATTCCTACTGCCTAAATTAAACAATTGTCAATATTTGGTGTTAATGTGTTGCCAAAATTTCTCTATTGTATGTATACGTATATAAGTATATACATATATAAGTATATTTACATATACATACATAAGTATATATTTGTGTATATGTATATATGCATGTTTGTATGTGTGTACATATATGTATTTATTTTACTGAACCATTAGAAAGTATTTTGCCACCATCATGACACTTTACTCACAAACACTTTCATTTAAATCTACTAAAACTAAGAGCATTCTCCTACACACCCACAATGTCATTATTATACTAAAAAACTAATTAACATTTTAATGTCATCTAATATCTACATGATACTTAAATTTCCCAGAAAAATGTATTATCAGGATCAAGTCAACGTTCAACTTCACATTTGAACTTCATTTCTTATATTCCTGCATTTGGGTTTTTTTGGAGGGGAGGGGTGCTACATGGGCCAGAAAACGAATCCTTGTCTCCCGCATGGCAAGCAAATTTTTGAGGTTTTTTAAGTTATATTTTTAATGAAGTGTAGCATAGGCCAAGGAAACTGCAATAAATCATAAGTACCCAGCAATTACCAACCAGATCAAGAAATAAAATGTGCCAGCACCTTAGACTCACACTCATTCCCCCTCCCCATCAATATGTCTCCCCAAAAGTAACCACTAACCTGACATCATTACCATTGATTATTTTTTGTCTGTTTTTGGACTTCATATAAACGAAGTCATACATATGCACTTTACTTCCTCTGACTTCTTTCAACAATATAATGTTTTTGAAATCCATCAGTATTGTTGCATGTAGCAGTAATTCCTTACACTCATTGCTATATAATATTGCAATTTATTTGTACATTGTTATTGATCACTGGGCTCTCCTCTTTTTAAAAATGCATGTTCGGATGTATGAATGTTTCTAATTGAGTTGTCCATTATTTTTCTTATTAACTTGTAAGCATTCTGTATATACTGGGGAAATGCATTCCAAATACACAAAGCTTGCCCACAGTGATGTGCCTATTCATTCCCTTAACTATGTTTTTTTTTGGATAAGATGCTAATTTTAATGAAGTACAAGTTATCAATCTTTCTCTTTATGGCTAGTGTTTTTTTGTGTCTTCTTTAAGAACTTTCTGCTTATGTAAAAGTCATGGATAGTGGGAAGATAGCAGAGTAACAAGCTCTAGGAATCAGTCCCTCCATCAGAGCAACTATTAAACAGGCAGGAACTGCATGAGACAACTATTTTGAAACTTTAGAGTCCAGTAGAACATTGTACAGCATCCAAGAAAGAGTAAGAGGAAGAAACTGGCAAATTACGGTAAATACCAATAAATAGCTCTTTCCACACTGTGGTTACTAATGTCCATCCCCCACTCTTGCAGCAGGACGCACAGGGCTGTGACCTCTGGTGTAGTTTGCTGGTTCCAGAAAGAGTCATAAAAATCCACTTCCCCAAGATCTGGGGTGGGCACAGGCTGCTCTCTGATCACTGCTTTTGACTAGAAACTTTGGATCACTAGGGTCCAAGCTCTGGAGGTGGCCGTTGTTCCAACCTCCCCTGGACAAAGGCAAGAGAGGACACTTAGAGACACTATGGTTGTTCAGATCTGCAGAGGACAGTTGAAGGTTAACATCTGCTGGGCAGCTCAAGAAAGTATAGTTTTGGGGAGCCATGAGGAAACTCCTGATGCCTTTCCTGGCCCATCCTTCAGCCCCTCCCCAGAGCAGTTAGGAACTGACCTGCATTCTATTTTGTGGGTCCCTAGCTTTGTCCCAGCTGAGAAATATGGACATGGGAAAATCCTCTACAGCATGCTGCACCATCATCCTCCTCCACCTCCTAGAATTTTCCCTCCCAGAAAAAAACTCTTGAAACAATGAAAGCAGTCAATGTAAGAAATAATTGAGGTGGATGACCAAGGGCAAAGATGTACTTGCTTTAAGCCAGGAGAGGGAGAAGATCTAGCTCCTGTAAACAGGAGAACTCCTAAGCAACCAGCAAGCTTAAGCCCAGAACAAGACACAGGTGCAGAAAGACAAGGAGAACCCTGTACTTTGCCTTCACACTGGGTGGACCTTCCTGGTAGGACTGACATTCAAGATCTCTGGGACACAATGAAGTGTAATAATATACTCTTTATGGGGCTCCCAGAAGGAGAAGAAAGAGAGGAGAGAAAGGGGCTACTCAAAGAAATAATAACAAAAGGCTTCCCAAATTTAGCAAAAGATGTCAATATGTATATCTAAGAAGCCCAGAGAACACCTGTGGTAGTTAGAGTCAGTTGTCAACTTGGCCAGGTGAAGGCACCTAGTTCTGTTGCTGTGGACATGAGCCAATGGTAGGTGAACCTCCTCTGTTGCTGACTGACATCTGCAGTCGCTTAGGAGGCGTGCCTGCTGCAATGAATGAAATTTGACTTAATTGGCTGGTGCTTAAATGAGAGAGCGCAACGTAGCACAGCCAAGCAGCTCGGCATACCTCATCTCAGCACTCGCAGCTCAGTCCAGGCCTTTGGAGATGTGGAAAAGAATCACCCCAGTGACAGTTGTTGGAATCCAAAGGCCTGGAGAGAAGGCCAGCAGAGACCATCCTGTGCCTTCCATGTAAGAAAGAACCTCAGTGGAAAATTAGCTGCCTTTCTCTGAAGAACTAACAAAACAAATCCCCTTTTATTAAAAGCCAGAATGGAATGATTTCTAAATGTTGTGTTAATTTCTTTTCTTTTTTTTTAATTAATAAAAAAAAAGTTAAAAAAAAAAAAAGCCAATCCATCTCTGGTGTGTTGCATTCCAACAGCTAGCAAACTAGAACAACACCAAACAGGATCAGCAAAAAGAAAAGTATTCCCCATCACATACTGTTGAAATTGTCAAATGTAAAGGACAAGAAGAAAATTCTGAAAGCTTCAAGAGAAAAGCAACATGTTATGTATAAGCAAGTCCCATTTACATTAAGTTCTTATTTCTTATCAAAAACCATATAGGGGTGCACAGGTGGTTCAGTGGTAGAATACTTACTTGCCAGGAGGGAGACCAGGGTTCGATTCCCTTGCCCATGCCACCCCCCCACCAAAAAAAAACCCACAGACAGCAAGAAGTCAATGTGTTCAAATACTTAAAATGTTGAATGAAGACAATGGCCAACAAAAAGATCGTATATTCAGTAGGACTTTCTTTTAAAAATAAGGGAGAGATTAAGACATCCCCAGATAAACAAAAGCTGAAGGAGTTCATCACTAGGTTTCTCTGAAAGCGGCACTAAAGGGAGCACTTCAGATTAAAAGGAAAGGACCACTAGACAGTGGTTCAAAGCAGCATAAAGAAATAAAGACCATCTAAAAAGGTAACCATGTAAGTAATTACAAATACAAGTGTTTTGGTTTGCTAAAGCTGCCTGAATGCAATATACCAGAAATGAATTGGCTTTTACAAAAGGGATTTATTAAATTATGAATTAAAATTCTAGGGCCATGTTAAGGTGCAAATTAAGACACCAAAACAGGGATACTTTCTCAGAGGAAAGGCTGCTGGCAACTGGGGTTCCTCTGTCACATGGGAAGACACCAGGCAATGTCTGCTCATCCTTTGATCCAAAATGTCTCTGTGGGTGTCTTCTTTCTCTTGGCTTCTCTTGGCTCTGAGCTGTCTCCAAAATATCTCTTTATTAAAGGACTCCAGCAAGCAGATTAAGACTCACTTTGAATGGACAGGGTCACATCTTTATGGAAACTATCTAAACAAAAGATTCCACATGACAATAGATCTTCCCCCACAAGATTGGATCAAAGGAACCTGGGATTTTCGGGGGTACCTAGCAGATTCAAACTAGCCAGTATTGTTATATTGCACTTTTGGGTTTATAACTCTAGTTCTTGCTTCCTACAGGCACTAAACTGCAAATGCATAAAAAGTAGTGATAAATCTATGGTTTTGGACATTCAATGTACAGAGATATTTGTAACAAGTACAAAAACAGGTGGGGGTGGCAGGTATAGGAAAACTGTGTATGTATGCTATTGCCATCTAGTCAGTAGCAAATAAAAGATGATTATCATATATTTAGGATTTTAAATTTTAAACCCATGGTACCACAAAACCACAAGTAAAAATATATGGGAATTATATCCATATAGAAATGAGAAATGACTCAATATGGTACAATACAAAAAATCAAATAAATATGAAATTAGGCATTAATGAAAGAACTGAGGGACAAAAATATATCAGACTTACAAAGACTAAATACAAAATGGGAGAAGAGTCTCATATATTATCAATAGTGGCTTTAAATATAAATGGATTAAACTTTCCAGTCAAAACACAGAGAATGGCAGAATGGATAAAAAAAAGCTTGACCAACCCATGTGATGTGTATAAGAAACTCATCTTAAATTCAATGATATAAATAGGCTGCAAGTAATAGCATGGAAAAAGCATGCCATGTATTTTTGCATGAGGAAGAATAAAAGAATTTCATTACTGCAGGGTGCTGAAAATAGATGGCAATTAATATTCTAAAATTTCAACTTATGTGTGAGACTAAAGCAAAAAATGGTTATTTGATACAAACTTTATATTTTGACTAGTGCATTTCCTAACATAACTTATGTAGATAGCTTAATTGAACAACATGAGTACATGGAACCTTGAGTAGGACATGAGATTTTGTTGGTTCATCCAGAGTGATGCCCCAATAAATCCCAGAGTGATTTGATCAGTGAATAAAAAAGTATTTTCAAAGTCCCCATTGGAGAATGGTGAGAACAGGGGAAAATTCAACTTCCCCAAGTTGAATTCTTGATATTCTCAGAAGCAGTGTGGACAACCAAAGCTATAGACTGAGCCCCCAGTCTTTGGTTTTGTTCATATGAAACTTAACCCCACAAAGGATAGGTCAAGCCTACTTAAAATTAGGCCTAAGAGTCACCCCAAGAGAACCTCTTTTGTTACTCAGATGTGGCTTCTCTCTCCAGCCAACACAACAGGCAAACTCACCACTCTCCCCCTGTCTATGTGGGACATGACTCCCAGGGGTGCGGACCTTCCTGGCAGCATGGGACAGAAATCCTAGAATGAGCTAGGACTCAGCATCAAGGGATTGAGAAAAATCCTAGAATGAGCTGAGACTCAGCATCAAGGGATTGAGAAAACCTTCTCGACCAAAAGGGGAAAGGGTGAAATGAGACAAAGTGTCAATAGCTGAGAGATTCCAAACAGAGTTAAGAGGTTATCCTGGAGGTTATTCTTATGCGTTAAGTAGATATCACCTTGTTATTCAAGATGTAATAAGGAGGCTGGAGGGAACTGCCTGAAAATGTAGAGCTGTGTTCCAGTAGCCATGTTTCTTGATGATGAGTGTATAATGATACAGCTTTCACAATGTGACAGTGTGATTGTGAAAACCTTGTGTCTGATGCTCCTTTTATCTACCTTGTCAACAGATGAATAGAACATATGGAATAAAAATAAAAATAGGGGAACAAATGTTAAAATAAACTTAGATTGAAATGCTAGTGATCAATAAAAGGGAAGAGTAAGGGGTATGGTATGTATAAATTTTAAAAATTTTTTTTTCTGTTTTCATTTTATTTCTTTTTCTGAATTGATGCAAATGTTCTAAGAAATGATCATGATGATGAATATGCAACTATGTGATGATATTGTGAATTACTGATTACATATGTAGAATGGAATGATCATATGTTAAAAAAATTTTTTATTGAAAAAAAGAGTTATGAATAAATACCTCAACTTCCTAGTCCTCAAAAAAAAAAAGGATACCATGTAAATAGTAACTAAAGAGAGCTGAGGTAACCATAAAAATATCAGTTGAAATAGATTTTAAGACAAAAACAGTTATAAGGAACAAAGATGGTCTTAATATACTGACAAAGAAGTCAATTCAACAAGAAGACATAAGAATTATAAATATATATACATATATACACACACATACTTATCACACATACATAACAGCAGAGCACCAAACTATATGAAGTGAATACTAATAGATTTGAAAGGAAAAATAGATGGTTCTGCCTTAATAAGAGATGTTATTCCACCACTTTCAATCATGGATAGAACATGTGCTGTTCTAGTTTGCTAGCTGCTGGAATGCAATATACCAGAAATGGAACAGCTTTTAACAAAGGGAACTTAATAAGTTGCTAGTTTACAGTTCTAAGGCCAAGGAAATGTCCCAGTTAAAACAAGTCTATAGAAATGTCCAATCAAAGGCATCCAGGGAAAGATACCTTGGTTCAAGAAGGCTGATGAAGTTCAGGGTTTCTCTCTCAAGTGAGAAGGCACATGACGAAGACAGTCAGGGCTTCTCTCTCAGCTGGAAGGGCACATGGTGGACATGGCATCATCTGCTAACTTTCTCTCCTGGCTTCCGGTTTCATGAAGCTACCTGGGAGGCATTTTCCTTCTTCATCTCCAAAGGTCCCTGGCTGGTGGACTCTCTGCTTCATAGTGTTGCTCTCTCTGAATCTCTCATTCTCTAAAATATTTCCTCTTTTTAGGACTTCAATAAACCAATCAAGACCCACCCAAATGGGTGGAGACATTTCGTCCCCTAATCCAGTTTAACAACCATTCTTGACTAAATCACATCATCCAGGGAAATGATCTGATTACAGTTTCAAACATACAGTATTGAATAGAGATTATTCTACCTTTATGAAATGATATTTATATTAAAACACAGCTTTTCTTAAGGGGCATACTTCCTTTCAAGCCCGCACATGTGCTTTCATCATGTAAAAAATGTGCCACATCAATGCAAGGTGTTAATATGGGTGGTATATGGGAATCTGTATTTTGTGCATGATTATTCTGTAAATCCACAACTTCTCTTATAAAATACACATACATATATAGATGGATGGGCCACACTTGTGTTCCTGATTCCATAGGTCTGGGATGGGGCCAAGAACTTCGTATTTCTAGCAAGTTCCCAAGTGGCTAAGGCTGCTGGGAGGGGACTACACTCAGAATCACTGCTCTATATCATCCAAAGCCTAGGTCACAGGCATTGAAAACTCATACTTTTGTCTTTCTGCATGTGCTGATTCACATTTTCTGAAGGTGGGAAATGTGTGCTGAAGGCATGCTGAATTCTGCTTAGCTGGCCCTGTCTCAGGACTGCAGTTTCTCTCCTGTGTAGTCTCACAGTGAAGCACTGTATATTCTCCAAATGGTGTACCTATGTATGCCAGGACCTTCTCTAGGGGAAACAGCAGGACTCAGTACAGGCAGGTTTAGGACAGGGCTATAAAGTTGCTACCATCTAGAAGACTGAAAATGCAAATATACAGTGCTACTTCCCACTGAATTGCTTTGGATGCTGTGGTAGATTGAATTGTATCCACCAATAGAGGCACGTTCAGGTCGTAACCCCCTGGTCCTGTGCGTGTGGTCTCTCATTCATAAATAGGGCCTTAGAAGATTCCATTAGATGAAGCCAAACTGAATCAGGTAGGGCCGTAATCTCATGTGACGGGCATCCTTATAAGCAAAGGAAATTTGAATATAGGAACAGAAGCCACAGGAGACAGAAGAGAGACATCACCATGTGATAGAAGCAGAGATTAATTGCTAGCAAAGCACCAGCAGAATGCAATGGACTTTAGAGAGGCATGATCTGCAACCCTTGATTTTGGCCTTCTAGCCTGCACACTGTGAGCCAATAAATTCCTATTATTCAAGCCACTGCTGCCACCACCACCCCCAAAAAAGGTCATAAATATATATTCTCTTATACTGTCTTCTGTGAACTTTATTGCTTTACCTTTCACATACAGATATATAGTCCATCTGGATTTGATTTTTGAGTGTGATGTGAAGTAAAGGTCAGACTCACTTTTTCCACATGGATATTGTTCTAGTTTTCTAAAGCTGTCAGAATGCAATATACCAGAAAGGGACTGGCTTTTACAATGGGGATTTATTAACTTAAAATTTAAAGTTCTAAGACCATGAAAATGTCCCAATAAGGATGATACCTGGTCTCTGAAGATAGGCATTTGGAGTTCCTCTGTCACACGGGAAGGCACATAGCCTGTGCCTGCTGGTCTTTTGCACCCCAGTTTCATTGCTTGCAGCTCCTGGTTCCATGACCTCCTCTCTAAGTTTCTATGGGTCCTTTCTTAGCATCTCTGGGGCTTTGCTCTTTAAGCTTTCTGGGTGTTTCTCTCTGCGCTGTCTGGGCTTTTTCTGTCTTTCATCCTCTCCTAAAGGACTCCTGTAAAAGGATTAAGACCCACCTTGAATGGAGGTGGGGGTGGGTCACATCTCAATTGAAACAACTTAACCAAAAGATCCCACCTACAATAGTCTACACCCACAGGAATGGATTAAAAGAACATGGCCTTTTCTGGGGTACATGACAACTTCAAACCAGCACAGATATCTAACTGAGCAAAACAGTCATTCTTTCCCTCTTCAATGCTATTCAATTTCATCTTTTATTAAATAATCATATATTAGAAGGTCTGTTTCTGGACTTTGTGTTGTTTCATTGATCTGTTTGTTTATCCTTGAACCAATTCAACCCTGTCTTAATTACTGTAACTTCACAATAAATGTTAAAATGTTAAAAGTAGTACTTCTACTACTCTTAGCCCTTTGCATATCATACCTAATTAAGATTCACCCTGTCATTTCTATGGGAAAAAATCTTTCTAGGATTTTGACTGGGTTTTAATTGAATCCATAGATCAATTGCAGAGTACTAACGTCTTTACAAGATTGAATCTTCTAATCCACAAACATTAGAATAACTGTGTTCATTTCTCTCAATAATGTTTTGTAGATTTCTGAATAAAGTCCTTGTACATCTTTTGTTAGATTTAATTCTAAGCATTTGATGGTTTGATTTTTTTTTCCTTTGTGCTGGTGTAAATAATAATATTTTTATTATTTAACTTCAAATAGTCTGATAAAGGGTCTGAACCCTGAGATTTTTCTTTGGGAAGGTGTTTCATTACAAATAATCTAGCATTATTAGTAATTTCTATATATCTTCGAATAACATTTGGTAAATGTGCATTTCATTGAATTTATACATCTCATCTATATTATCAAATATATTGACAATACATTATTGTTTTTTAATATTCTCTTATATTTTAATATCTATAAAAAATGTAATTATGTTCTCTTTCATACCTATTCTGGTCATTTGCACTCTCTTTTATCCTGGGTCAGTCTTGCTTGGATGTATCAACTGCATTAATCGTTCAAAGAACCAAATTTTGAATGTGGTCATTTTCTGCATTTTATTTCATTAATTTCTAGTCTTAACTCTATTATTTTATTACTCTTTTCTTTTTGGAGGGTTTAAGTTCCTCTTTTCTTCTAATTTTCCATGATGGACAATTAGATCATAAATTTACAACTTTTCTTCTTTCATAATAAAGCACAGCTATAAATTTGCCTCTTAAGTCAGTTGCATTGTACAACATAGACACAATGATATGTAATATTTTCAATATCACTTGATTAAAAAAATATTACTCTCTAATTGCTCTTGTGATTTCCTCTTTGGCCCATGGTTTGCTTCCAAAGATTTGGAGGTATTCTAGTTATCTCTTTATTATTGATATCAAGCTTAATTACAGTTTGTCAGATAGTATATTGCCAGTGATTTTAATTCTTTGAAATGTGGTAATGTGGGGAGACTTACTTTGTGACACATCATAGGATTGATTTCAGTAAATGTTTCAAGCATGCTGGAAAATAATATGAATGATACCTTTGTTGAGAATAGTGTTCCATAAATGCCAATTAGAACAAATCTGTCAATCATGCTGTTCAGGTCTTCATTTAGATTTTCCAATTGCTTTTTCTATCAGTTACTGAGAAGCCTATATCAATATTTCCCACTAAAATTGTAGAGTTGTCTATTCTCCCTTTCATTTTATTTTTGCCTTATATATTTTGAAGTTAGGTTACTAGGTGTAACATAATGAAAAACTTGGCTGGTCTTTGTCCTCCTAAGGGGTAACGTCTACATCTTCAGAATGTCCAGTGATAGCAGCCTCTTTGCTATTCATGGTGGACCCAGGACACACCTGATAGTTTTCTACTAACAAGATGACCAGATGAGACCAGCCACATTTGTAGTCCAAGGGTGGGTGCTGGCCAGACCATAAAGATCACGCTGTGATTAGGGTGTTGGGGCTTTGAGCCACTTCATATCAGTCCATATTTGCCCAATCTCTCCAACCTCTGGGGTTGAGTTCAACCACATGGGCAGTGGTTCCACCAGTCATGCCAACATAATGAAACCACATATAAACTACATAGGAATACTCGAAGCCCCAGTGAGTTTCCATGATTGAACAAATACATCACTGTACCAGGAGAGTGACACATTCTGACTCCATGTAAAGAAGACATGGAAGTTTCCATGTGAGACCCTCTCTGCCCTATGTATCTCTTCTTCTGGCTTCTTTTTATTTGTATCCTTTTACTGTAATAAAACTATAATCATAATGCTATGGATGAGTTCTGTGAGTCATTCTAGGAAATCATCAAATCTAAGGGAGTGGTGGGAACACCTGAATTTGTAGCCAATTGGTCAGGAGCACAGGTGGCCTGGGTCCCCAAACATGACACACTAGTGCCCAGAGGGCAGTTTTGTAGAGGCTGGATATAAGACTATAACGCTGAGTAGTTACAAGTCAGAATTGAATTGAATTGAGTTACTGCAATATTCGCAGTTGGTGTCAGAAGTCTTTGCAGCAACTGACTGAAGTTTTGTGACTGTATTTGTGATGAATACAAATTTAGAGTTTTTATGTCTTCATGTTTCTTGACATTTTGATCATTAGAAAATGTTCCTCTTTAACTCGAACAAATCATTTTACTTTAAAATCTAGTCTAGTCTAATATCAGTGGATCTCTGTCAGGTATCTTGTGCTTAAGGTTTGTCTGGTATAGTAGGCAAAACAGAGTCCCACCTCCAAAGAGGTCCAAAATCACTGAACCTGCAAATGTTACCTCAAATGGCAAAGGGGACATTGCACATACAATTAAATTAAGGATCTTGAGATGGGAAGAGAATCTGGATTATCTGGTTGGGCCTAATGTAATCAATCACAAGAGTCATTATAAAGGAAAGAGGGAAGCAGGAGAGTCAGAAAAGATGTGATGATGGAAGCTGAGGTCAGTGTGTGATTGCACAAAAGGGGACTACAAACCAGGGAAGCCAGAAAAGCAAGGAACAAATTCTTCCCTAGAGGCTTCAGAAAGAAGGTAGCCCTGCCGACACCTTAATTTTAGTTCCATAAAATCCATCTTAGACTTCCGACTTTCAGAACTGTAAGATGATATATCTGCTTTGTTTTAGGCCATGTTTGTGATAATTTACTATAGCAACAATAAGAAGCAAATACACCTGATAGGTCTTTTTGCATTCTTTTACTTTCAGTCTTTGTACTCCTTATATCTAAGCTATGTCATTTATAAGACATGTAGTTTTTTTTTCTACACAATCATTGCCTTTTGATTCAAGTATTTGATTCCTTAGATTTATAATAACTGAAATATGTAAGTTCATATCTATCTTTTTGCTCTTTATTTTCTATTTTTTCCAACTGTTCTTCTTCTCTTTCATTTCTTTACATTTATCCAGTATTTATTTTATTATTTCTTTGTTTTCCCCTCTATTCACCTCTCAGGTATATTTTTTTATTCCCTCTATTATCATCTTACATATACTTCCTTTTATTATTCTTTTAGTGGTTACCAAGAGATTACAACATACATTTTGAGTTGTAAGACTCAATAAAAGGGTGCAAGAGTAGTTCAGTGGTAGAGTTCTCGCCTGCCATGTGGGAGACCCAGGTTCAATTCCCAGCCCATGCACTTCCAAAAAAACAAACAAACAAAACTTCAACAAATAGTGCTGCAATAATGGGATAATCACATGGAAAAAAGAATGAAATGTGACCCCCACCATACAGCATACAAAAAAAAAGAAAAGAACCAGTATAAATTAGCACAAGTCAATACTAGGAACATAGAGTAATTTTACATTATTTCCCCCACCAAATTTTGTGTTATTATTGTCATAAATTTTCATTAAACATATACTTCATTTATTGTTTTATACAGTCAATATTTATTTAGTTTTTCTTACATTGGTCAGTTCTGCTATAACACTTGCTTTGAAAACATGAATTTGTTTTAATACAATTGATATATTAGAGAACAACTTCAATATAAGGCAAATTTTGTGTTTGCCTATGCTCAATTTTATCCACAGAAACCCTGAACAAATGTAGAAAACTGCACCCAGCTTAATTGAGCAATGTGAAAATACATGCATGCATTCATCTCAACCATCTACCAGCTAGCTATCTCAGTTCACCATGTGGGTTATGAGCTGCACTCATTCCCAACTGGTATTACAACTTTCTGTCCAATTTCAGATAACCTGCTGCAATGGTTAAGTTCATGTGTCAATTTAGTCAGGTTATGGTGCCCAGTTGTTCAGTCAAGCCAACACTGGCCTGATTGTTACTCTGAGGATATTTCATGAACTGAAGTCATCAGCAAATTGAGAACATCCATGGCTGATTACACCAACCATTAACAGAGGAGATTGACTTAAACAGTGAGAGAGGTCTCCTTCACTCAGTTGAAAGCTTTGAAAGATGCAAGGATTTCAGCAATAAGAAGAGAGAATTTCCATCTTTGCTTCAGTCAGCCACCTTCTTCTGGGGAATTCATTAAAAACCTTCATCAGAATTTCCAGCTTGCAGCCTGCCCTGCAGAATTTGGACTTTTCCATCCCACAGTCATATAAGACATTTCTTATAAAAATCTAATAATATTACTGTTTCCTTACAGGATCCTAACTAATACACCAGCTTTCTACCACTTCAAAATAACTCACAAGTTGTAACCCTTTTGACACCCACTTCCATAAGAAAACTTCAGTTCTCTTTCAAGGTAAAATGCCATATTTCTTGTAGATTTGTATATTTCTTAACTATTTAATACATGTAAAGTTTTGCTACAGTTTTGTGAGGGTCCTACCTTCACTTTTTATGTCAGTGATTAAATTTTTAGTGCTATTTAAGCAAAGTCCACTTTTCCCTTAAGCTCCGTGGTTTTTATGTGATTTTGCATGGTGTGTTGGTTTTCAGAAATGCATTGTAGAGAATTGACTTTACTTACCATTTCTTTTTCTTTTCCTTCCTTCCTTCTTACATTTGTGTTTTTTAGTTTCTGCTGGGATCCTTTTTTTTTTTTTATGCCTGAAAAATGCCCTTTATTTACTGTGTTCCCTAGCGTGTTATTCTGCTGGTTATTAATTCCTTCATTTTGTCTGAAATATTTTGATTTCATTTTCACCTATGAAGGACACTTCTGGGTATAGAATTCTAAGTTGGCAGGTGTTTTCTTCCAGTTTCTGTCATTTCTGTTAAAAAGTCAGCTGTCAGTATTATTACTCTTTTTAATATAACGTGCTTTTCCTCTGGCTGATAATAATATTTTCTCTTATCTTTGGTTTTTAGAAGTTTTCCTGTGATACACCCATACTTGTGGTTTAGTTGTACTTGTCTTGCTTTGGGTTAATAGTGCTTTCGAATATGTGACTTGATGTGTTTCATCAACTTTTTTTATATTCTCAGCCATTAAATCTTCAGGTATTGCTTTTACACCAATTTCTTTTCTACCAATTTAGGATTTCATTTATATATATATGTTAGACCATGCCCCATAAATCTCTTATACTCATTTTTATATTTTTCATCCTTTTGCCTTTTAACCCTCCAATTTGGATATTATTTGCTGATTATCTTCAAGCTTATTGATCCTCTCTTCAGCTTTAGCCATTCTCCTTCTAAATTTGACTTCTCGTTCTGGTATTGCATATGTTACACATTTGTAACTGTCTCACAGTTCTTGGCTATTCTATCTTTTTTCTCTTGGAATTTCAATTATGGAAGTTTCTGTTGGCATTTGTACAAGCTCCCTGATTCTTTCTTTGGTTGTGTCCAGTCTACTGATGAGCCCATCAAAAGCATTCTTCATTTCTGTTACAATGTTTTAGATTTCTAGTATTTCTTTTTTTTCTTTAGAGTATCCATCTCTCAGCTTACATTTCCTATATACTCTTGCATATTGTACACTTTTTTCCATTAGCACCCTTAGCATATAAATCAGTTATTTCAAATTCCTAACTTTATAATTTCAAAATCTCTGCCAAATCTGAGTCCAGGTTTGATGCCTGGTTTGTCTCTTCAGATAGTGTTTTTGCCTTATAATTTTTTGTCGAAAACCAGACATAATGTGTCATATAAAAGAAATTGAGGTAAATAGGTTTTGAGTGAGATTTTACATTGATCTGACTAGAATGTAGACTGTGTTTACGAGCTGTACATGTCAGAGGTGACAGTGTCTTCTAGTGTCCTTGTTTTTGCCTCCCCTATCATCTTTGGGTTTCCCTACAGACTCCTTAAGTAGAGTCTTACTCTACTTATGAAGTTATTTGCAGCTGAAATCCCCTATTATTAAGCAGAAGCCATGTTGATATGATGGTAAGGGGCAGGGGGAGCATTCTATATTTCTACAATCTTTTAGTGGGCCTGTGTCCCCTTGCCCTGCACATCTTAATCAGCAAATGCCTCATATGTTGGTCTCACTTCTCTGGGATCATGGCCTTTCAGTCTTGGCTGCCATGACAACACAGAGTTCTGATTTTCACTCTCATCCCAATGCAATTGCCTCAAGTTCTGCTTGCTTCATTATTTCTTAGAAGTAAATGTCTGTCCAGCTTCTAATATTGTGCTTACCTCAATTGATTTCCCTCTTTATGAGATCTGCTCCTCAAATTCTGGATGTCTACACAGCTTTCCTATGCCATGAAAATAATGATTTTTATACTTTGTCTAGCTTTTCTAAGTTTTATCAAATGGGGCATTTGTCTGCCACAAACTTCTTTGTCATAGCCTGACTTAGGATGTTTTTTCCATGATTTTTTCTGATACAGTGGCATTACTACTGGCCCTTTATTGGGCCAGTGAATAAATCCCAGCTGGCTATTATCTCTTGCTTTCCTCCCAAAAACTATTTTTCCTTGTGAGGAGGAAGTAGGTGCAACAGGGATGGTGTACCAGGAGAGATTTATGGCCTAGATTTCACTTTCCACATACTAGTTTTGTTATATTTATCAGAGCTTCAGGTTGCCCATCTTATAAACTGTGATAAGAATACATTTTTATCACACAAAAGTCAGGTAATTGAATCCAACACTGCCTTAGGGACACATTCATTTCATTTTCTCTCTCAAGTGTGAAAGCATCTGGCCACACTGGGTGAAATGGGGACAGTGATCTTGAGCATGTTCATAGCTATCCCTGAATATTTAACAACTCCCTTGCTCCTCTCACCTAGGGGAAAAAGTTGGGGGGACCCAAACTTTATTGAGTGTAAGATCATTGGCTGCCATTTAGGTGTAGGCTACCCACCAAATAGCACCATGAGTTGTGGTGGCCCAGAACAGGGTTCAAGACCAGATATTGGGACTTCCTGGAAGATGGCGGCTTAGTAAGATGCACGGATCTTAGTTTCTTCCCCAGGACAGCTACTAGGGGAGTAGAAACGATACAGAACAGCTCCCAAAGCCACAACAGAAATAAAAAAGACAGCGTACCCCATCCTGGAACGGCTGACTGGCTGAGAGAAGCAGCTCGGGTGAGATCGCTGAGGCGCGCGGGCCTCACCGGGCGGGGCGGGAAGCGTCCGGAGTTACTCCCTTCCCCCTTCCCGGGCCGGCTGGGAGAATTGGAGAGGCGGTCCCCTGAAACCAAGGCGGCTGGCGCCCACACCACGCGCAGCCCCCCGGACCAACTGAGAGAATTGGATTGGAAATCCCCAGGCCACGGAGAACGGTGACGGGTGGGGGCGGCCCCTTCCAAACCCGTGACTCCCGGGGAACGTGCACTCTCTCGGGCGGGCCGCTGCCGCTGGCGCCCTCCCGCCACGCTTGTCGCCCAGGGCCGACTAGGAAATTCGGACGGGCTGTTTCCCGAGCTGCGGCGACCAGCAACCCTCCCTGCGTTCGGACCCCGGGCCGGCTCAAGCCGCTTCGGCTAGCGAACTCCCCGGACAGCGAGAGTTTTCCAAAGTTAAAGGACCCACAGCACCTTTTACTGGTGGGACCCGCAGACAAACGTGTGCCACGAGCGCCACCTACTGGGCAGGATAAGAAAAACAGAACCCAGAGATTTCACAGAAAAATCTTCCAAACTTTTGGATCCAATACCCAGGGAAATCTCTCTAAATGCGCAGACGCCAACAGAAGATAACGGATCACGCTCAAATAATTGAAAATATGGCCCAGTCAAAGGAACAAACCAATAGTTCAAATGAGATACAGGAGCTGAGACAACTAATGCTAAATATACGAACAGAAATGGAAAACCTCTTCAAAAACGAAATCGATAAATTGAGGGAGAACATGAAGAAAACATGGGCTGAACATAAAGAAGAAATAGAAAAACTGAAAAAACAAATCACAGAATTTATGGAAGTGAAGGACAAAGTAGAAAAGATAGAAAAAACAATGGATACCTACAATGATAGATTCAAAGAGACAGAAGATAGAATTAGTGATTTGGAGGATGGAACATCTGAATTCCAAAAACAAACAGAAACTATCGGGAAAAGAATGGAAAAATTTGAACAGGGTATCAGGGAACTCAAGGACAATATGAATCGCACAAATATACGTGTTATGGGTGTCCCAGAAGGAGAAGAGAAGGGAAAAGGAGGAGAAAAACTAATGGAAGAAATTTTCACTGAAAATTTCCCAACTCTTATGAAAGACCTAAAATTACAGATCCAAGAAGTGCAGCGCACCCCAAACAGATTAGACACAAATAGGCGTTCTCCAAGACACTTACTAGTTAGAATGTCAGAGGTCAAAGAGAAAGAGAGGATCTTGAAAGCAGCAAGAGAAAAACAATCCATCACATACAAGGGAAACCCAATAAGACTATGTGTAGATTTCTCAGCAGAAACCATGGAGGCTAGAAGACAGTGGGATGATATATTTAAATTACTAAAAGAGAAAAACTGCCAACCAAGACTCCTATATCCAGCAAAATTGTCCTTCAAAAATGAGGGAGAAATTAAAACATTCTCAGACAAAAAGTCACTGAGAGAATTTGTGACGAAGAGACCAGCTCTGCAAGAAATACTAAAGGGAGCACTAGAGTCAGAACCGAAAAGACAGAAGAGAGAGGTATGGAGAAGAGTGTAGAAAGAAGGAAATCAGATATGATATATATAATACAAAAGGCAAAATGGCAGAGGAAAATATTATCCAAACAGTAATAACTCTAAATGTTAATGGACTGAATTCCCCAATCAAAAGACATAGACTGGCAGAATGGATTAAAAAACAGGATCCTTCTATATGCTGTCTACAGGAAACACATCTTAGACCCAAAGATAAACATAGGTTGAAAGTGAAAGGTTGGGAAAAGATATTTCATGCAAATAACAACCAGAAAATAGCAGGAGTGGCTATACTAATATCCAACAAGTTAGACTTCAAATGTAAAAGAGTTAAAAGAGACAAAGAAGGACACTATATACTAATGAAAGGAACAATTAAACAAGAAGACATAACAATCATAAATATTTATGCACCGAACCAGAATGCCCCAAAATACGTGAGGAATACACTGCAAACACTGAAAAGGGAAATAGACACAAATACCATAATAGTTGGAGACTTCAATTCCCCACTCTCATCAATGGACAGAACATCTAGACAGAAGATCAATAAAGAAATAGAGAATCTGAATATTACTATAAAGGAGCTAGACTTAACAGACATTTATAGGACATTACATCCCACAACAGCAGGATACACCTTTTTCTCAAGTGCTCATGGATCATTCTCAAAGATAGACCATATGCTGGGTCACAAAGCAAGTCTTAACAAATTTAAAAAGATTGAAATCATACACAACACTTTCTCGGATCATAAAGGAATGAAGTTGGAAATCAATAATAGGCGGAATGCCAGAAAATTCACAAATACCTGGAGGCTCAACAACACACTCTTAAACAACGAGTGGGTCAAAGAAGAAATTGCAAGAGAAATTAGTAAATACCTCGAGGCAAATGAAAATGAAAACACAACATATCAAAACTTATGGGATGCAGCAAAGGCAGTGCTAAGAGGGAAATTTATTGCCCTAAATGCCTATATCAGAAAAGAA
Source organism: Tamandua tetradactyla (assembly GCF_023851605.1). Classification (NCBI taxonomy): domain Eukaryota; kingdom Metazoa; phylum Chordata; class Mammalia; order Pilosa; family Myrmecophagidae; genus Tamandua; species Tamandua tetradactyla. The sequence continues at coordinate 180,313,418 of NC_135331.1, read as the reverse complement.
GAAAAGGCAAAAATGCAGGAATTAACTGTTCAATTGGAAGAACTGGAGAAAGAACAGCAAACTAATCCCAAAGCAAGCAAAAGGAAAGAAATAACAAAGATCAGAGCAGAAATAAATGAAATTGAAAATATGAAAACAGTAGAGAAAATCAATAAGACCAGAAGTTGGTTCTATGAGAAAATCAATAAGATTGATGGGCCCCTATCAAGATTGACAAAAAGAAGAAGAGAGAGGATGCAAATAAATAAGATCAGAAATGGAAGAGGAGACATAACTACTGACCTCACAGAAATAAAGGAGGTAATAACAGGATACTATGAACAACTTTACGCTAATAAATACAACAATTTAGAGGAAATGGACGGGTTCCTGGAAAGACATGAACAACCAACTTTGACTCAAGAAGACATAGATGACCTCAACAAACCAATCACAAGTAAAGAAATTGAATTAGTCATTCAAAAGCTTCCTAAAAAGAAAGGTCCAGGACCAGATGGCTTCACATGTGAATTCTACCAAACGTTCCAGAAAGAATTAGTACCAATTCTCCTCAAACTCTTCAAAAAAATCGAAGTGGAGGGAAAACTGCCTAATTCATTCTATGAAGCCAACATCACCCTCATACCAAAACCAGGCAAAGATATTACAAAAAAAGAAAACTACAGACCAATCTCTCTAATGAATACAGATGCAAAAATCCTCAATAAAATTCTAGCAAATCGTATCCAACAACACATTAAAAGAATTATACATCATGACCAAGTAGGATTCATCCCAGGTATGCAAGGATGGTTCAACATAAGAAAATCAATTAATGTAATACACCATATCAACAAATCAAAGCAGAAAAATCACATGATCATCTCAATTGATGCAGAGAAGGCATTCGACAAGACTCAACATCCTTTCCTGTTGAAAACACTTCAAAAGATAGGAATACAAGGGAACTTCCTTAAAATGATAGAGGGAATATATGAAAAACCCACAGCTAATATCATCCTCAATGGGGAAAAATTGAAAACTTTCCCCCTAAGATCAGGAACAAGACAAGGATGTCCACTATCACCACTATTATTCAACATTGTGTTGGAGGTTCTAGCCAGAGCAATTAGACAAGAAAAAGAAATACAAGGCATCAAAATTGGAAAGGAAGAAGTAAAACTATCACTGTTTGCAGATGATTTGATACTATACGTCGAAAACCCAGAAAAATCCACAACAAAACTACTAGAGCTAATAAATGAGTACAGCAAAGTAGCAGGTTACAAGATCAACATTCAAAAATCTGTATCATTTCTATACACTAGTAATGAACAAGCTGAGGGGGAAATCAAGAAACGAATCCCATTTACAATTGCAACTAAAAGAATAAAATACCTAGGAATAAATTTAACTAAAGAGACAAAAAACCTATATAAAGAAAACTACAAAAAACTGCTAAAAGAAATCACAGAAGACCTAAATAGATGGAAGGGCATACCGTGTTCATGGATTGGAAGACTAAATATAGTTAAGATGTCAATCCTACCTAAATTGATTTACAGATTCAATGCAATGCCAATCAAAATCCCAACAACTTATTTTTCAGAAATAGAAAAACCAATAAGCAAATTTATCTGGAAGGGCAGGGTGCCCCGAATTGCTAAAAGCATCTTGAGGAAAAAAAAACGAAGCTGGAGGTCTCGCGCTGCCTGACTTTAAGGCATATTATGAAGCCACAGTGGTCAAAACAGCATGGTATTGGCATAAAGATAGATATATCGACCAATGGAATCGAATAGAGTGCTCAGATATAGACCCTCTCATCTATGGACATTTGATCTTTGATAAGGCAGTCAAGCCAACTCACCTGGGACAGAGCAGTCTCTTCAATAAATGGTGCCTAGAGAACTGGATATCCATATGCAAAAGAATGAAAGAAGATCCATCTCTCACACCCTATACAAAAGTTAACTCAAAATGGATCAAAGATCTAAACATTAGATCTAAGACCATAAAACAGAGGAAAATGTTGGGAGATATCTTATGGATCTTACAACTGGAGGTGGTTTTATGGACCTTAAACCTAAAGCAAGAGCACTGAAGAAGGAAATAAATAAATGGGAACTCCTCAAAATTAAACACTTTTGTGCATCAAAGAACTTCATCAAGAAAGTAGAAAGACAGCCTTCACAGTGGGAGACAATATTTGGAAATGATATATCAGATAAAGGTCTAGTATCCAGAATTTATAAAGAGATTGTTCATCTCAACAACAAAAAGACAGCCAACCCAATTACAAAATGGAAAAAAGACTTGAACAGACACCTATCAGAAGAGGAAATACAAATGGCCAAAAGGCACATGAAGAGATGCTCAATGTCCCTGGCCATTAGAGAAATGCAAATCAAAACCACAATGAGATATCATCTCACACCCACCAGAATGGCCATTATCAACAAAACAGAAAATGACAAGTGCTGGAGAGGATGCGGAGAAAGAGGCACACTTATCCACTGTTGGTGGGAATGTCAAATGGTGCAACCACTGTGGAAGGCAGTTTGGCGGTTCCTCAAAAACCTGAATATAGAATTGCCATACGACCCAGCAATACCATTGCTGGGTATCTACTCAAAGGACTTAAGGGCAAAGACACAAACGGACATTTGCACACCAATGTTTATAGCAGCGTTATTTACAATTGCAAAGAGATGGAAACAGCCGAAATTTCCATCAACAGAAGAGTGGCTAAACAAACTGTGGTATATACATACGATGGAATACTATGCAGCTTTAAGACAGGATAAACTTATGAAGCATGTAATAACATGGATGGACCTAGAGAACATTATGCTGAGTGAGTCTAGCCAAAAACTAAAGGACAAATACTGTATGGTCCCACTGATGTGAACAGACATTCGAGAATAAATTTGGAATATGTCCTTGATAACAGAGTCCAGCAGGAGGTAGAAACAGGGTAAGATAATGGCCAATTGGAGTTGAAGGGATACAGACGGTGTAACAGGACTAGATACAAAAACTCAAAAATGGACAGCACAATAATACCTAATTGTAAAGTAATCATGTTAAAACACTGAATGAAGCTGCATCTGAGCTATAGATTTTTGTTTTGTTTTCTTTTGTTTTGTTTTGATTTTACTATTATTACTTTTATTTTTTTCTCTATATTAACATTCTATATCTTTTTCTGTTGTGTTGCTAGTTCTTCTAAACCAATGCATATGTACTAAGAAATGATGATCATGCATCTATGTGATGATGTTAAGAATTAATGATTGCATATGTAGAATGGTATGATCTCTAAATGTTGGGTTAATTTCTTTTTTTCCGTTAATTAAAAAAAAAAAAAAGAGAAGGGATAATTGGAGCTGAAGGGATACAGACTGTACAACGGGACTGGATATAAAAACTCAGAAATGGACAGCACAATACTACCCAATTGTAATGCAATTATGTTAAAACACTGAATGAAGCTGCATGTGAGGTATAGGTTTTTTGTTTTTTTTTTTTCTTTCTATTATTGTTTTAATTCTTATTCTGTTGTCTTTCTATTTCTTTTTCTAAATTGATGCAAATGTACTAAGAAATGATGATTATGCAACTATGTGATGTTATTAAGAATTACTGATTGTACATGTAGATTGGAATGATTTCTAATTGTTTTGTTAATTCTTTTTTTAATTAATAAAAAAAAAAAAAAGAAAGAAATAAGGCGGACTCTGAAAAAAAAAAAAAAAAAAAAAAGACCAGATATTGCTAATTTTTAATTCTATATGACAGGTTTAGGAGGTGAAAAGGTAAGAAGGAGCATAGACAAAGAAATTTAAAGTGGGGGCGAGGGGTTATTTCTGCAATCCTGGGCTGAGCTCACCGAATCCAAGACGCAGGGAGGTAAGTCAGAGCCTGGGTGATGGCGTGGGCAGTTTTTAAGCAAGCCGGTCAGGTGACGTCCAGAAGGGGTGGTTCTCCGAAAGTCAGGTGTCCGGAAGGGGCGGTTCTCCAGAAGTCAGGTGTCTGGAGGGGGCGGTTCATCCATTCTGGAAGTCAGGTGTCCGGAAGGGGTGGTTCCAGAAGCCATGTTGGGAGGGGCGACACAGCTTCTGCAGCTCTAGTTGCAGTGCCCCGACCTAACAATATAATCCTGGACAAGTCGTTCAGACTTGCTAAGCCTCTGTTTCTTCATCTATAAAAATGGGCAGTGTAATAGTGCTTACTTTTCTTGTTTGTTGTGGAAGTTAAATGAGATAAAGCAGGTAAAACTCTTAATATGGTACTTGGCATATTATGTACTTCATGTTACAAATTTTTATTTTATTTACACAAAATGAGCAGGTAGGAGAGTATCCAGTTAAATTTTATCTCCCTCACACTGTTGCCTAGAGAATGGTTCAGATTCTATAAATCTGTAAAGTTTTCCTGATTCTGTCTCCCACCTACCCAGTTCTAAAAACCAGAATGTGGCAAAGTAAGAAAATATATGTGCTACATTAAGATAAAGAAACGTATCTGTAAACATATTTTAGTGAACTAAACTGGGCTTTTTAAAATTGCTATTAAAAATACTAATATAAATCTCTTTAAAAATAACTGTGAAGTGTGTTAATAGGTTACCTGACAACTCTGCTAGAAGTGGGTGTTAAGAAAGCTGGAATATTTTCTATCCAGTTGACAAGACACCAGCACAAGCAAAGTTAGTTAAGAATGACTAGGAAATAAAATACAGAATGTGAGAGAATAATTACTGTAGAAGACTTTAAGTACAATTCCTAGGAACATATGATTCAGAATGTTGCTAACTGGTTTGCAGTCTGCTCCAGAATTTATTTTACCATGTGTGTGGCATGATTTCCACATTATGAATTTGATCTTTGTTGATTTAATGGGTGGGTCAGAGCAGACTACATCTGTCTTTGGATTTAAAAATATCAGAGCTTTTAAGATGTAATGTAAATATTGTTTTAAAGGAGGCTATTCTCAGGAAACCACAGTCATGCACTAAGGAAATATTATTAGGAGCCCAGAGCTGTAGAATATAGCTTCTTAGTGTTGAAATGATCTTGGAATCTCTCTAGGATATTTGGATTGAAATGTGAAAACTTAGATCAATACATATTAATAAACAAACATCTTAGCACTTAATCTGTGTAGGCAGTTACCCTTGGGGCTTACATGATTCTCTAGTCCATTTTTTTTATTTTGTTTTTGTGTTTTTCTGCACTTTCCCTTGACTCTGCCATCTCCTCCCTCCCCAACACACCCATACTACCATGTACTATAAAGGAAGGAAATTTTTATTACCATCTTTTCAATACTTCGAAGGATGCCTATAGTTTTTGCTCAATGCATAAGGCAAATGAATATGTGGAACAAAAACGTATAAGATACAGATTTTGCCCTTACAAGGAGGCAGCATGTGGTAGAAGAAGGAACGTGAAAGTTGGAGTGCATAGACCAGGGTGCTCCTTGTTGCGTGGACAGAACTTCATTTGTGAACCTTGAGTGGAGTATCTCAATTATAAAACTATTGGGCTATCTCCAAGGTCTCCTTTAACTTTAGAAAGTGATCGTTCTATGCCAGTCTTCAAATATGTGAAGACTTCGCCTCTTGTAGATATGAGAGGGGGCATTTTCTCAAGGTTGTTTTGGGAACCAGATCTCTAGCAAATGGATTTGGAAACAGTATTTGTTGCACCAAGTTGCTCTACAAATTATCACAAGATTTGTCATTTAAAACAACAAAATTTGTTTTCAGTTCTGGAGATCAGACGTCCAAAGTCAAGGTTTCAATGGGGCCACACTCCCTGGGTTCTAGGAGAGATTCCATTCCATGCCCCTTCCAGCTTCTGGTGACTGCCAGCATTCCTTGACTTGTGGCCACATCACTCCACTCTCTGCCATCATCTTCACATAGTCTCCTCATCTTCTTTCTCTCCTCTGTGTGCTCCTTATAAGGACACTTGTTGTCAGATTTAGGACCCACCCAGATAATCCAGGATGATCCCTCTTCTCAAGATCATTAGGAATTATATCTGCAAAGATGTTTTTCCCAAATAACGTAGTATTCACAGGTTCTGGGGATTAGAACGGAACATATTTGGGGGAGGGGGTCCCAGTCATCCTGCTACAGGTACAGAAGAAGGAAACCATTTAACCACATCTACTTTCTATGTAGTGAGCCCAGATTCTCAGACCCTAAAGTTCTATTGCAAAGAAACAGACCCTATTTTCTTTTTCTATAACTTCACTTCTACTTTTAATTCCCCCTTCCTCTGAGCAACAGATTCTACATTTCAGCTAATGCTGGGTCTCTCCCCATGGGGCATTGTCTATTAATGTCAGTCTCATCTGAGATATCCTCAGCACCCTCTGGTCTCTGGCCAGCAGTCCACACAGGTCACTGTCACACACTTCCAAACTATGTCCTCACTTTCCCGTCTCTTTGGGCCTGTGGCCTTCCTCACTGCTTCAGTATCCTGCTGCAAGGGGCACAGAACTTCATTCTGCGGCCTCAGGTCCTTCCTGCGTGGGCTTGAACCAGCATACAGAAATGACCAGGAAAACCTTCACCATTAATATATACTGAAATGAAAGTTCCCCTCAATGCATTATCTTGCAGTCACTAGAAGTGACACTGGGCAATCATCTCGTGAAGAGATTCTGATGAAAGAATAAATGTACCAAAACTCATAGAATTTTATAGGTGAACAGGATTTTTTAAATAAACTAGTTGCCTTGATATTCAAGATGTAATGGAGAGGCTGGAGGGAACTGCCTGAAAATGTAGAGCTGTGTTCCAGTTGCCATGTTTCTTGAAGTTGATTGATAATGATATAGCTTTCACAATGTGACTGTGTGGCTGTGAAAACCTTGTGTCTGATGCTCTTTTTATCTACCTTGTCAACAGATGAGTAGAACATATAAATAAAAATAAGTAATAGAGGGAACGAATGTTAAAATAAATTTAGTTTGAAATGCTAGTGATCAATGAAAGGGAGGGGTAAGGGGTATGGTATGTATAATTTTTTTTCCTGTTTTCGTTTTATTTCTTTTTCTGTTGTCTTTATTTCTTTTTCTGAATTGATGCAAGTGTTCTAAGAAATGATCATGATGATGAATATGCAACTATGTGAAGATATTATGAATTACTGATTATATATGTAGAACGGAATGATCATATGTTAAGAATATTTGTGTTTCTTTCTTGCCATATATTTTTTTTAATTTTTTAAAATAAAAGTAAACAAATAAACTAGTCAAATCTTGGTAATTATATAAATAGGAAGAAAAACAACAACTGAGGCCACACAGATGTTTAAACTGTTCTCTCCAACTTGTGCTGCAAAACAGGGGCAGATCCAGCACTTCCACTTCAGGCCCAGGGTTTGCTCTGCCTTCACCATCCTGCCCCACCCCCAGGGGGCCCAGGAACGTGGGTGACTCTTGGCTGAAGGCTTGTGAGATTGTTGTTACTCTGCAGGGGGGCGGGACTTCTCTTTGTTCTGCAACCAGATACAGTCCACTCTCGTTTCTTTGATTCCATAACAAACATTCTGAAATTCAGCATCAATGAATATCTTCTAACACCCCTAAATAAATAAATAAAGTTTATTTAATTGTCTCCACAGCTCAGAGTTTACGCAGGCAGTCCTGACAATCTCTCAGCTTCTTTCTCCTCTGTTTGATTTGCAGCAAGTCCATCTCTTAGACTGGGTCCCTCCCCACGGTACTAGGACAGGTGCTGGGCCTTGGAAGTGGGATGGATAAAACAGTGTGGGAGGAAGGGCCAGGAAAAAGTGCTGGCAACCATGGGGCACAGATTGCCTGCAAACAGGCTGGACAAAGGGCTGAAGAAGTTTATGAACACGTGTAGAAGTGTGTTCTACAGAGCTGCCCAATTGCTGAGGAAACAGTACTTTGAGGTCGGAGTGAACAGAATAAGCAAAAGAAAACATTGCATCCTTTTCTACCACTTTTTTCTCCCCTCGACCCTTCCCCTCTTCTCTACCAAATACTGTCCCTTTCTTTCTCACTTTTTCTCTCTCATTCCCGTTCCTCTTCCTTGCCTAACTTTTTTATCCCCAGGTTTTCCTTTACCAATCTCCTTCTCTCATTTCTTCTGTATCTCCCTCCTTTTTTTTTCTGTTTTTTTTCTCTCTAATTCTTTCGTTCTTCCTAAAATAGCCATAATACAGATACTATTTAAGTTTTTATTAGTTGGTATGATACATTCTATTTTCCTTTTTTTAAGGAAGATCTAAGCAATTTAAAATTACTATTTCTCTCTTTTTCCTTAAAGAAAAAAGACCCAAAGTTTGTTTTAAATTGCTCTTTGCATGTCCATGGCAGGGGTTATTAATTTATCCCTAAAAATCAATGACTCCCAAAAGATAAATAGATTCCACACAAGACATTTTGAAGTCCTGCTTTCTAAAGCTTTGTCCTCAAGGAGAATTGGGTTCTTTCTCTCCTAAATTCAGAAGGGAATTAGACAATTAGAGATTGAGAAAGAAAGTTACTATCGTATGAATTGGGGGAGCTGGAAATTCTCTAAACCATGCTAGGAAAGACAGACTGCCCTGCTCTTACCCACCTCATATTACCCCCAAAAGGGATATACTGGATGGGAAATGAAAATGTCTTTAGGAGAGGAAAGATTTGCCATGTTGAAGCAAGTGCCTCTTTCTGGTCTCTTTCTCAGTGCCAGAGAAGAATTTAAGGTTCCTAAAGGGAGCAATGAACATTGACTTTGAAGGCAGAAGCCTTCTGCATGTATTTCCTTGGTTATTTATTTTGTACAAGTTTTTTTTTTTTTTTTTTTAAGAAAAAAACAAGATTGTCATACTTAGGATCTGAGATTTTGGCCAAACACAATGACCTCATCCAAAATCAACATAGCTTGTATATGATAATTGCTCCCCTCTCTCTATATATATGTGTGTGTATGTATAATTAAACACCCCACTGTGTGGTAAGAGCTGTACATACTTCTGTAATCCATTCCATTCATTCACCCTTTCGACAACTGCATGTCTAGATTTAAGCATCATCTCCATTCTACTGATGAGGAAAATGCGACTCAGGGAGGGCAAACAATTGACCCAAGTTAACAAGTGACACTGAATCCCAAGCTCATCCTACCACACTATATTTCTTACCTAAAACAGATGACCTTTCATGCCCCTTCCAGATCTAAAATTAAGGGACTCCAGGATCTCTAAACTTGCCATTTCATAAATTTCAAACAATATTCTCTTCTGTATCAGGTTTCCTTATTAAAGTTGGTTTTAGTCTCCCAGTCTTATACTCTTTCCAAGGACACGTTCTCAGTACCTGTTTGAGAACTTGGCTTTCCATTATGGTTACTTGCTCTAAATGGCAAATTCTTTCTCCAGCTGCATTGGGCCCATCATGTCATTCATTCAAGAATGCAGAGCAGAGCATAGGGCACTGCCTCTGGTAGATCCTAAAAAGTGAATTAGAACTGGGTCATTCTTGGAGCATGAGGACTAAGGAGCATGAATAAAATAGAAGGAATCAACTGGTATGTATGAGGAGTAAGGTTTACCAGGCAGGATGTGGTAAGATTGTGAAGGGCAGTGAAAGTCAGACAAGCAGTTTAGATTTGATCTTTCAGACAAGAGGAAGCCAATGAAGGTCTTTGATCCAAGGTGCAGCAATAATAAATGTGATGATTAAGAAAGATTCACCTTGCAGTGTGATACATATTAAACTAGAGCTAGAAAGAGAATGGAACCAGAAGTACCAGCCAAAGATTGATACAGAAATCCAGGCCCAAACAAATGAAGGCTCAGACAGTAATGATGTATCAATATTGGACTAATGTGCATTTAATTCCCTTACGATGATAATCCCAGTTATTTATAGAACTTAAGTGGTGATGTACAGGTTTTAATAAGGAAAAAAACCCTCATCATTATACCTAGTATTCCCTTCTCAAGACCTTGCAGTATTCTCTTTAATGCATGGGAGCCATTATCTACTTGACATTCACACAACATATATCTTTAGGAAAACTAATTCCTGGGAGGAAACTCAAGTTTTATTCCAAGTTGATTAACAAGTGCAGCTGTGAGGGAGTAACTGACATCAGAAGGCCTGGGTTTTGGTCCCAGTTCTTCCAATTAGTAGTTGTGTGGCTTTAGGCAAGCTATTTCACCATCCTAAACTGCAATTTCCTCAGCTACAAGATAAAGATACCTATCTGCAGGATTACAGTTAAATTTAAACCAAAAAAAAGTACAAAGAAAGCACTTCATAAGTTTTATGGTATAATATGAGTGCAAGATTTTATTTTTGTGAGCAATTATACAAAAGTCAAAACTAAAACTCTCGTTCATTCAAAATGAAACTTCATAAAAAATCTCTACAGTTATTTATTTCTTGCAGGTGTTGAAGTGGACCCACAGCAGGGAACAAGAGGAAGCTGCATAAGGCAAGCAAGTGATGTCAGAAATACTGCCAAGAGTTAATAAGACCCCAGGCAGGTCTGTTAAACAATACCCAGGTTACACTGCAGACCAAAATACACCAAGGCTGGGATATGTAATGCAAATCAGGGAGATCAGGCTTCGGGTGCTGGAAACCTTGACGTGGTATTGGAGTTTCGGGTATGGCTGAAGCCCTGGGGAGGGCTTGCAAAAGCCAGTCCAGACCAAAATTCCACTGAAACGTAGCAAAAAATCAAAGCAGAGGTGTGGGCCCAGAGATGTGTTCCCATTGTTAGGGTATAGGGAAGTAACCTGGACATAGAAAGCAACACAAGTTTGTTATTAACCCAGGACTAAAGGTGTAAGCCAGTCGGCCAAAGACTGGACTCCTGGCTTCAGGTTCTTGGAATTTCTCCTCTGCTGATGAGGTTGATGTTTATTTAACTTAAGTACAAGAAGTTATATTTACACCTATTGAATTTCATCATGTTTCTTTTGGCCCATCAGTCCAGCCTATCACTATCTTTTCGAATCTTGGACTTTACCATCCATGTAAAAAGTTGTTGACCAAAGCTTCGTGTCATCTTCAGATTTGATGAGTGTGCTTTCTATGCCTTGCCACTGGTTTATTAAAAGTTGAACAGAGTTCCGGGTCAAGATGGCAGCTTAACAACATGCGCATTTTAGTTCGTCCTCCAGAACAACTACTAAATAACCAGGAACAGTACAGAACAGCTCCTGGGGCCACGTCAGTGACCGGACACACAGCATAACCCAGTCTGGACCATCTGAACCAGCTGCGAGCACCCCCCCCAGAACCATGAGTTCCCAAAGCTGCAGCGGCCAGTGCCCCTCCCCCACAGGCTGCTTCCCAGAGGGAAAAGGACAGAACTTTACCAGCTGCAGGGACTGGGCACAATCAAATGCAAATTGTGGAACTAATTAACAAATTCTGAATACTAAAAATAGGCCCTCAGCTTAGGTGAACCTGATCAAAGCAGAGGTTGCTCATTTTTGACCCAGCCCCAAGGGGGCAGGACTGACAGAAAAAGGGGGGAAAAAAAAGAAGGAAACAGAGGTTTTTGTGGCTGTGTATCTACAAAGGCTTGACTGCCTCTGGATACAGTGGAAGGACTTTTCAGGCTGCAACTGCCCCAGGCATAGGCAGAAGTGAGCTCTTTTGGGGGCTTGTCTGGAGCCTGTGCCTTCCCCAGGGGAGAGGTGAAGCCCCACCCAGGTGGAATCCCTCCATCAAGGAATTCAGACAGCAGGGCTTGGTAATTTGAAGCCATTAAAACCAGCCTACAACCTCTCCTCTGTCTCCACCATGCCCCCAGCAAGGAGAGTCTGCCAAAGTTAAAGGTACCGCATCATCTTATGCTGGTGGGACCTGCAGTCAGACAAGCACCACACACAGGGAAGGATAAGAAAAACAGAGTCCAGAGACTTCACAAGAAAATCTTTCAACCTGCTGGGTCTCACCCTCAGGGAAAACTGACACAGGTGACTCTTTCCTCCTGATAGGAGGCCAGTTTGGCCTGGGAAAATCTGGCTGGGGTCTATAATATCTAAGTAGACCCTCCTAAGTGTGTGGGGGGGAAAGGCACCACACAAGAAGGGAAAGAAACAAGAAAACAAGAACTGAAAAATTCTCCTCTGTTAAGCAAAACTTAAGCTAAAGGTCCAGAAAAAGCTGAATGGAATGTCAAAGAACAGATAGACAACAAATTCATCCAGTAAGAAAACCCTAGATAAAAGAAGTGAAAATATCTCCAGAATAAACTAATTAAGGTAATTAAATGCCTAGATGCCAGCAAAAAATAACAAATCACACTAGGAAAATTGAAGATATGGCCCAGTCAAAGGAACAAACCAGCAATTCAAATGACATACAGGAGCTGAAACAATTAATTCAGAATGTATGAACAGACATGGAAAACCTCATCAAAAACCAAATCAATGAATGAGGGAGGATATAAAGAAGGTAAGGAAAGAACAAAAAGAAGAAACTGGAAGTCTGAAAAAACAAATCACAGAACTTATGGGAATGAAAGACACAGTAGAAGAGATGAAAAAAACAATGGAAACCTACAATGGTAGATTTCGAGAGACAGAACGTAGGATTTCAAAACTGGAAGATGGAACATCTGAAATCCGACAAGAAACAGAAACTATAGGGAAAAAAATGGAAAAATATGAGCAGGGACTCAGGGAATTGAAAGACAATATGAAGCACACGGATATACGTGTTGTGGGTGTCCCAGAAGGAGAAAAGAAGGGAAAAGGAGGAGAAAAACTAATGGAGGAAATTATCACTGAAAATTTCTCGACTCTTATGAAAGACTTAAAATTACAGATCCAAGAAGTGCAGCATACCCCAAAGAGAATAGATCCAAATAGACATACTCCAAGACATTTAATAATCAGAATGCCAGAGGTCAAAGAGAAAGAGAGGATCTTGAAAGCAGCAAGAGAAAAGCAATCCATCACATACAAGGGAAGCCCAATAAGACTATGCACAGATCTCTCAGCAGAAACCATGGAGGCGAGAAGACAGTGGGATAATATATTTAAATTACTAAAAGAGAAAAGCTGCCAACCAAGAATTCTATATCCAGCAAAATTGTCCTTCAAAAATGAGGACAACATTAAAACATTTTCTGACAAAAAAATCACTGAGAGAATTTGTGACCACGAGACCAGCTGTGCAAGAAATACTAAAGGGAATACTGGAGACAGATATGAAGACAGAAGAGAGAGGTGTGGAGGAGAGTGTAGAAAGGAAGACTATGAGTAAAGGTAAAAAGAAGGAAAATTAGATATGACCTATAAAATCCAGAAGGCAAAATAGTAGAAGAAAGTACTACCCATGCAGTAATAACACTGAATGTTAAAGGATTAAACTCTCCAATCAAAAGACATAGTCTGGCAGAATGGATTAAAAAACAGGACCCATCTATATGATGTCTACTCAAAGGACATGAGGGCAAGGACACAAATAGACATTTACACACCAATGTCTATAGCAGCATTGTTAACAATTACCAAGAGATGGAAACAGCCAAAATGTCCATCAACAGACAGTTGGCCAAGCAAACTGTGACATTTACATAAGATGGAATATTATGCAGCTGTAAGACAGAATAAAGTTATGAAGTATGTAACAACAGGAATGGACCTTAATAATGGACATTATGCTGAGTGTGATTAGCCAGGAACAAAAGGAAAAATACTGTATGGTCTCACTGATATGAACTGACATTAGTGAATAAACTTGGAATATTTCCTTGGTAACAGAGACCATCAGGAGACAGAAATAGGGTGAGATATTGGATAATTGGAGCTGAAGGGATACAGATTGTGCAACAGGACTGAATATAAAAACTCAGAAATGGACAGCACAATACTACCTAACTGTAATGTAATTATGTTAAAACACTGAATGAAGCTGCATGTGAGAATGATAGAGGGAGGAGGGCTGGGGACATAAATGAAATCAGAAAGAAAGATAGATGGTAAAGATTGAGATGGTGTAATCCAGGAATGCCTAGAGTGTATAATAATAGTGAAATGTACAATGTACAAATTTTAAAAATGTTTTTGCATGAGGAAGAACAAAGGAATGTCATTATTGCAGGGTGCTGAAAATAGATGATAATTAATACTTATACTTTAAAATGTCACCTTATGTGTGAGACTAAAGCAAAAAATGCTTATTTGTTACAAAATTTATATTTTGACTAGAGCATTTCCTAATATAACTCATGTAGATAGTTTGATTGAATGTCATAAGTACTTGGAATCTCAGGTAGGACATGAGATTTTGTTGGTTTGTCCAGAGTGATGCCCCGATGAATCCCAGAGTGATTTGATCAGTGACTGGAAAAGTATTTGCAAGCCCCCTTCAGGGAATGGTGAGAGTGGGGAGAAATTCAACTTCCCCAAGTTGAATTCTTGATATTCTCACAAACAGTGTGGACAACCAAAGCTATAGGCTGAGCCCCCAGTCTTGGGGTTTGTTCATATGAAACTTAACCCCACAAAGGATAGGTCAAGTCTACTTAAAATTTAGGCCTAAGAGTTACCCCCAAGAGAGCCTCTTTTTTGCTCAGATGTGGCCTCTCTCTCCAGCCAACATGACGAGCAGTCTCACCACCCTCCCCCTCTCTGTGTGGGACATGATTCCCAGGGGTGTGGACCTTCCTGGCAACGTGGGACAGAGTTCCTGGAAGGAGCTGAGACTCAGCATCAAGGGACTGAATAAAACCCTAGAATGAGCTGAGAATTAACATCAAGGGACTGAGAGAAACTTCTCAACCAAAGGGGGAAGAGTGAAATGAGACTAAGTGTCAATGGCTGAGAGATTCCAAACAGAGTTGAGAGGTTTTCCTGGAGGTTATTCTTATGCATTAAGTAGATATCACCTTGTTGTTCAAGGTGTAGCGGAGAGGCTGGAGGGAACTGCCTGAAAATGTAGAGCTGTGTTCCAGTAGCCATGTTTCTTGATGATGATTGAACAATGATATAGCTTTCACAATGAGACTCTGTGAATGTGAAAACCTTGTGTCTGATGCTCCTTTTAGCTACTATATCAACAGAAGAGTAGAATATATGGAATAAAAATAAATAATAAGGGGAACAAATGTTAAAATAAATTTAGTTTGAAATGCTAGTGATGAATGAAAGTGAGGGGTAAGGGGTATGGTATGTATAATCTTTTTTTTTCTCTGTTATTGTTTTATTTCTTTTTCTGTTGTCTTTTTATTTCTTTTTCTAAACTGATGCAAATGTTCTAAGAAATGATGAATATGCAACTATGTGATGATATTAAGAATTACTGATTGTATATGTAGAATGGAATGATATCTTAATATTTTGTTTGTTAATTTTTTAATTAATAAAAAAGTTAAAAAAAAAAACACACGCACACACACACACAAAAATCTCTATTGACTGTCTCCATTTTCTCACAATTCATTCACTTTTTAGCTTGTTGCAATTATCTTCTCTCCTCACCACTCCACTAGACTATCCTTGCTATTATCATCCATCATTTAATTCCAAAAGTAGTGGACTCTGCAGGTTTCATTCTTCTAATCACTGTATTGTTTCCTCTTGATGTTCTCACTTCCTTTGGTCTCCACGTAGCACTCTTTCATGTTGCTTCCCTCCCTTCTGGTTGATTCTGTCTTGGCTCATTAACAGCCCACCACCACCCCCCCACCTGCCAGTCACATTTTCTCCATGATTCATCCTCATTTCTTCTCACCCATGACTGCAAGTTTACTGACATCAGAAGGTCTGGATTTTGGTCCCAGTTCTTCCAATTAGTAGCTGTGTGGGTTTAGGCAAGTTATTTCACCATGCTGAACTGCTATTTCCTCAGCTGCAAAATGAAGCTATTGCATTATCAGACAACAGCTCTCTCTGGAGTGCCGTATAGGCCCAAATAACTACTAGCCATCCCATTACTGGCCATCCCAGTCTGAAGGCATGCAGCACCTAAAAGTCATCACACCCAAACCACACTCAGTGTCTACTCACCCGGTTCTGCTCCTCCTTCCATAGTCCCTGTGTCCCCAAATAGACCAGAAGCTTTTGAGGTCAAAGGTCTGTGTCTCTTTTATCTCTGAACTCCACATACCTGGCCTCAGAGCTAGGTAAGCACTTAATAAATACCTATTTATTGAATGCATGAATCAATAAAGTAAATAATGTCACGCTGCCTCATAGCTTTCAAAAAAAAAAGAAGTACTTTACTTAGGAGAAAGAAAATTAAGTATGTTCTAATTTCATGCTTGTTACTAGGAGTCATCTCTTCTCTTTCTAGCAAGTCTTGCCTTCAAATGATCACTAATCTACAGTGACTCAACTCTACTTCCCCCCCACTTATTAGTAGTTAAGATACTTAGCCATCCCTGACTCTGTGACCATCTCCTTCAAAAATCCTCAAAAGTACCCAGAGCAGTTTCATAACGACATCTGTAGGCACTCGAATTCTTCTAGCCTGCAGTTTAACCACAGGCCTGCGCACCTACAAAATAGCTGTGTTTTCTTATAATCACTTCCCTTTTCTGGGGTTTCTTTTCCTTTTTAACTATGTTTGTTCTGCTCTTTCTAGTTTGAACATCATTCTCCTTGGTAGAGAAGAGAGAAGTGAAATTAAAGTTAAGAAATTCTGCTCGTTTTCAGTCTTTTAGCCTTACGTGATCCATCCCTACTCCATCAAACTTTTATCCTTTTCTTATTCTTTAGCTCAAAATGTAATTTCAAGCTCCATCAGGATAAGGTTTAGACTTCCTGATTATATTCTTTTGTTTTTAGCTACTTTGAGAATACTCATCCTTGATAATGAGCTCCTCCTTTAATCTTCTGTTTCCTAGCTAAAGGAAAAGGGTTTAAAAAAAATGGAAAGGGATGGGGAGCCAGGCTGAAAAGGAGTAGGTGCCAGGATCCAAAGGTTGAATACCAGGGCTCACTTGCCAGAAAAATCACCACCAACGCTCGCCAGGAGTCCCTGTTGAACCAGATAATCAAGTATTTTAGCTTCTTATCTGAACATGTTCAATTTGTTGTTACTTTAATTTTAGATTTGCCTTATCTTAATTCCAGATTGCTATTTAATCAGCAGTGGTTTGGAACATTTCAGCTTTTAGTTTCTCACTAAGTTAAGTATTTAATGATCTGTGAACAAACACTTGAGAAGATGCAACTTAAAGGGACTCTGTGATCCCTCTGTACTTTGTAATACAAACGAATTCACTCTCAAATTTATCTTCCAATTTTCAAGTGTTCTGCTACTAATGTAAAAAAAGAGAAAAAAAGGGGAGGTGGGGTGAAACAGGGCCGGTGGCAATGTGATTGATGGGAAGGAAGCAGCTCTTTAGACAGCTTTTGGGTTTTTTAGCCCCTGCCACTACTGCGGAGCCATCTCTAAATGCAGGCTATCGGCAGTCAGAACTGGGAGTGAGGGTTAGGGAAGGAGAGGAAGAAAGCAAGTATAGGGCCAGGCGTACAACAGCCCTTAAGGGAGAAAAAGAGCTTACAAGGAAAAGTAGAGGTAGGTTGAAATACACTGAAATCTAACAAAATAAATTTGAAGAAACAAATACAGGGAGAGAGGAGAAAGAGAGAGAGAGAGAGAGAAACATAAACACTAAGGTGAATTTTTATAGATGAAAAGAGATCGAAAGCCAAAGGAAAGAGCATTAATCTGCAAATGAGGTAACAAGACCAAAGGTGAGCATGAAAAGGACATAAGGAAGCAACTTCTCATTATCTATACTTACTTTAGATTCCACCAGCGGGTTTGATGTTCTGTGGGCTCTGAAGTTTGGGGTACATGTTTTTGAAATCAACCTCACCTGAGATCTTCCAGTTTCTTTGGATGGTTGATTTTTATCCCTCATAAGAACCATTTCTCACAGATCTGTCAGAAATTTGTTTGTTTGTTTGTTTCTTCATTTGTTTTTAAGAACCTGCTCATACTTCTTGGGTCCTTTTTAGAATCTCAGGCTTGGCAATTATGGTTTTATTTTTCTTTTGAAAAATCTGCCTCTCTCTAGAAGTAAGGCCCCTTTCCTTTCCTTGTGTGTGTATTATAACATAGTCACTTCCACTTCAGCAATTTTCTCTTATTCATCAGAATTAGGCTCAAAGGGGCAGTCCCATTTTTCTTTCTGAGAAATGAAACTGTCAAGAGGGCAACTCAGGCAACTCTCAGACGTTCTGCTTCTCATGTTGTGTCATCTTTGCATTATTGTCTCATCATATCTGAGTCTCTGTCATGGTGGAGCACCAGCTACATTCCCCCAAAGTTTTACATGTAATTCCCCACCTGAAATTAGGGAAGTAGAAACAGTTTCACATCACTTCCATGCAGTCTTGGGAATCTTAAAAAAATATCATTATGTAGGCAACACTGCAGGAAGATGTGCTGGTGTCTCTATGACTGCCCGAGCTTGGGGAGGCAGAGAGGGGCAGGTGCCTTTGAACCAGGGCCACTAGCACCAGAAATCCTAAAGCAATGGGGCAAACTGAAGTTAAAGGAAGGAAAACTGAAAGTGCTGAGGTGTGCAAACACTCCAAAGACCTGGAGAACAATCTGGAAATCATCAAACCTAATGTGATCCCCAAATGGCAGGAGCCAATGTTTCAGTGTGGAGCCAGGGGTTCATTTTAAAAAACAAAAAACAAAAAAAAGCAAAGTAAGTTCAAAAAATCTTTGGAGCAGATAGAATGCTCAGTGGTAGAATGCTCACCTTCCATTTGAGAGACCCAGATTCAATTCCCAGACCATGCACACAAGCACACACAAACTCTTTGGAGAAGACCAGTAAGGTTTATTTTGATTCCCAGCTTAGATTCATCCAGTTGTGTCATTTCACAGGTTCATGAAAGCAGAATATTCTCTGTTTGTTCACTGTTCTATCCCTGGGGCCTTAGCACAACCCCTGGAATAGAGTCAGTGTTCAAGAAATTTGTAGTGAATCAATCAAACATCAGCATTTTCAAATCTTTTTTTTTTTTAACGGACCAACGGATTTGAAATGATTTAAAGGGCCAAAGCCAAAGCTGATATTATGCAGCTGTGCTGAGTCAACCCATTTGGCTGAGTCTATTCTCTGTCATTGTTACATCAATTCATAATTCTCCTGCAGTGTCAATACCTCTAAGCAAGCCCTCCTCTTGGAGCTGAGAAAAAGAAGCTGCATTATCTATAAGTATGCATCTCACACTCAAAACTAGCATTACTAAGGTTGCATGGAAATGTTAATGTCTTCTGTGCCAAGCATAAGGTAAAAAGAAAATAAACTCCTTCGAAATTAAAATGCAATAAGTTTTGAATCAATTAAAAGCATCCAACAAACAACTACTCTTTTGAAAGATCTTTCCTGAACAAAATTAATCTGAAACCTTGCTTAATACAAATATATTTTTATTTTGGGCAAAATTGTTACTGGAGGGAAACTTTAGGAAGGCATTAATGGCCTATTTCGGTCTTGTGTTGCAAAAATGAATGGATTCAATACCTCCTTACGCTGTGTAATAATTCAGCAATCTCTGATTCAAAGCTAAACCTTCTATTAGAGCAATGACGACCCTATCACCATTTACATTGACGCCTGCCCAATATGTTCAAACGATTTCTGCTTATTTATAACATTGTAGAGGAAGACATTTTTATTTGATGATCTTTGAGGCAATAGAATCCCACAATCTAAGTCTTCCCAATTTGAAAGTATTGTGAATCTTTGAACTGCTCTTTTGTAATAATGCTGGGCGCTTCTGTGCTGGTCTGCCTGATGCAGGACAGCACACATCTCGCCTCTCAAAGAGCATCTGGGGGTGCCACCATGAGATATGGCAAGGGATACGAGGTGTTGAGCATGTTTCCCACAGATGGGCTTTGGTGAGTTCCCCTTTTGATGTTGGCCTGCTTTGGGAATAATAGCCTGGTAGTTTTGCCCTTAGTGTCAAAGAAGTTGAGCACAAGGGAAGCCATAGAAGGCAAATGGGGTGCACCTTCTTGGTTCAGTCTTTCTCAGATTGTCAATGAGATTTTGGAAATAGATAGCAGTGAGCATGGTATAACATTGTGGATGTAATCAATGCCAATGAATTGTACACCTGAATGTGGTTAAAATGGCAAAATGTACGTTAGATATTTTTTACCACAATGAAAAAATAAATGTCAAACTGTAAAGTGTTTACACTGTACTTGATGCCTAATAAGCCCATTATAAAAATTAATAATTCATTCATTATTATTGTTAAGAAAATTGTCACTAAGACATGTAAGCAAAAGAGGCACAATTCGAGTGGGTGATAATAAAAGATAAATGCATGGATAGCTTTGTGAAGTGCTCTACTTTATAGAGCAAAAGGAAAGAGGGCTTAAAATGGATTATAGGTAGGGGTGCAAGGGTAGCCTAGTGGTAGAGCACTTGCCTGCCATGTGGGAGACCCGGGCTTGATTCCTAGTCCATGCACTTCCCAAAAAACAACAAACAAAATTCAACAAGTGGTGTTGCAATAGTTGGTTACTCACATGGAAAAATAAGGAAATGCAACCGGGCCATACAGTATACAAATAAAAGAAAATGGATCTTAGGGAAATGAGTGAATTCCCCCTTCTAAACCTCTTTTCCTCCAGGTACCCACAAAATGCTAAGATTTTCATGGCCGTGACTGGAAAAAATGTGGGAAGAAAAGAAGCATTTTAGTTGCTCTACAGCCTCCCCTTTCTTTACCTCTGACCAGGTCCATCGTTCCCTGGGACTGGACTTGTCAGAGTGGGCAGTTAGCTTGCTGCTGGCCGAGGAGCAAGGACAAGTGATGGCTGAGGCCAAGCAAGGGTGAAGGACACCATGGAGGCAAGGCTTGCAGTCAAAGATGAGTAATCAGCCTAGGCATGGGTGTGTCAAGAAGCAAAGGAGGTTCTAAAGCATTAGGGCCAAGGACAGACAGAAAAATTGGAACTGAACATAGAGTAGTAAAGGAATGAGAACCAACAAGACCAAGAGACTGAACTGTGGTGACTGAGCTAAAAAATACCCCTCAGGCGATGCTGCAGGGATGGGAATCCTTGGCATGTGTATTTTCTTAAGCAGAGAGCTTGATGAGAGCACTTCAGGGCACCACACTGGTCAGGACATTCCCAGGGTTGTACCCTTAATATGTAATACTGTTGCTGAGCATGTAAAGTGCCTGCATGTGTGGGTGCATGTGTGTGTAGTGTGCTGAAAGAAAGGTTTATGCCACACCCTTTAAGGATCCACAATGGCAACTAACAATCTCCACAAGTAGACAAGTTATTCATTTTACCATTTGAGTATACAGTATGAGATCCAGAGTTGGGCTGGAATAAACGTTGTTCTTTGTATATATAATCCATACTCAGAGAATGTGGTTTTCACCAATAGAAGAAAACTAACCTAAACGAAGATTTTTTTTTCCTATAGAGCTCCACCTTTGAAGAATTATGTAGGTTATTAATGATACCATGTAAGCACCCTCTAAAATAGCCAAGAAAAAAATGCTCTGAGACCTGAGCTACACATGTATGGAATGTCTCCATATTCTGCTTAACTGCTGTGAGTCACGGGGAAGGGAAAATTATGGAGATAACACAGGAAACATGAAACAAGCAAAACCATTTATAGTACATGAAAATAGGCAAGCAAGGAGGTTGGCATGCATGATGCAACAAAAGAGTGCATTTGTACCTAATGCTTCAGATGAATCGTTCAAGAACACTTCATCCTTGGCAGAGGATTTCCTCTAACTTTGTCAAGGTTGGTGTCCGCACAGGTTATGTGCCAAGTAATTGTCCCATCCAAGTTAACAGTGTCAAGAGGCTATTTTAAAGATGAATGGGGACATAAAACATATTTTGTCCTATTCTCCACTTTGAATATATCTCTGGAAGAAAATGTGTACTTTAAATGAAATGGAGAAATGTGATTTTTATGAGTAACAGGGTGCTTTTTTTCCCCTTCATACTACTGACAGTAGAACCAAAACATTTACAGGAAGACAGTGCAAAGTCATATAAGTATCTGTATATTTGTTCTTACCTGTTACACAAGGGACAGATTGAACCCCCTCCCTGACCAAAACCAGGGCATTATTTAAGCTCTGCCATCACACTCCAATGCTTTTCAATAGCTAGAAGAATTTTGCATTCCTTCCCATAGGAGCCATAAACTTAAAAAGATCTCTGCAACACAGTCTATCAATAAATTATATCAATTTTGCTTTCTGAAATAGTTATATTTTTAAAAAATATATGCTAAGAAAAAGTATAAGGGGGAAAAAGAGGGCCTTCATTTATGAATTGTGCTTTTTTTTTTTTACTATTTCCAATACCAGGCAAATTATCACAATCTTCCTAACTGAGATACACAACTCCACCTAAGAATTACCCTTTACTTAAAGCAGTGAAAAGTAAAGCCACTATTAGATGCTGAGATAAATCATCCATATGTGCTCATATGTACTCCCTGGAAATTCCTTCTGAATTTTGAGTTTAAAATAATTTCCAAATACAAGTCCATGCTTGCACTCTAATATGGATTATTTATACCCATTTGCTGGTGTGATTTCTTTTGATTTAATCATTATCCCTTGCATGCTGGCACTAGTCCATTCAACATACTGACAGGACTAAGCAATCATCCCACCTAAGAACATCAATTATGTTTTGAAAGCATACAGTTTGATTCATGCAGAAATCACTGTGTGTGCATCATCGTGTTTTCATAAAGACACCATCTTATACTCTAAACAGAGTTATGCCTTTCACCATATGGTCATATAGTAACTGTTTAACCTTTTTTAAGTTCTTTTAGGAAAACTTAAATCAGAAAAAGGAAAGCTTGGCCTGAAAAATTCACTTACTGTGCATATGAAAACCAGCTCTTCTATGAAGAGCCGAAATGAGGCAAAGCTTCAAAGCTGCAGGCTGAAGTGCCATAAGTACTATATTATAGAAAAGACTTTCAACCATGTCTGAATTGGCAAAGGAAAATTTTCTGCCAGCTGAATGTGTTTTTCACAACATTTTCTCCCAGTACATATCTAAAAAGGATACTGGTCTGGAATTCCCAGTAATTTTCCAATTGAGGACTTTGTCGGCAAGAGTTTTCAATGATAGAAGCTGGACGCCACCTCCCACCCCACTCCTTTTACTCAATCAGAATCCATGAGGGTTTAACCCCAGGCCTGCCCCACAACCTGTGCTACTTGATTTCTAAAGGTAGCAATAGCCCATCACCTGCCCCGAGCCCCAGAAACAGAAAAGCCTACCTTTTTCTATCCCTGCAAAATGGAGTCATGGTGGGTGTTGTGGATTGAATTATGCCCCCCACAAAGACATGTTCAATTCCAACCCCCAGGCCTATGGAAGTCAACCCATTTGTAAATAGGACCTTTGAAGGTTTAGGTGAGGCCAAACTGAATGAGATTGGGCATGAATCCAATATGACTGGAGACTCTATAAGCAAAGGAAATTGGAGACAGGAGCAGTAGGAGACAGGAGACCAAGGTACAGATTGAGTTTTGCTGGCCCAAGACACCACCAGAATGCCATAGACTTCGGAGAAAGCAAAACCTGTCAATGTTGGACTTCTAGCCTTCAAAACTCTGAGACAATAAATTCCTGTTGTTTAAGCCAAACAGTCTGTAGGTATTTGTTAGCAAATTCAGACACTGGGCAATGTCCTCCACATACCTTTCAATCCCTTTGACCCTTTATGGGTCAAACCACTTGCATCCCCTTCATACCCGGGAGCACAAATGCACACCTACATGCACACACACATCCACGCATGCGCTCACAGTGAAGTCAGGAATGGCCACCCTTCCCTCCACGTGCCCACATCCAGCAACAAGGAAAAATGCATTCCTTCACCTCCCCAAACCAATCATAGCTCCTTTCTTCACTGGAAAGGACACACATTCCTGCACTGGGGACTTCAGTGTGGGAGTCCGAAAGCCTGTGCTTCTCCAGCTATATGCTTGTGGAGGAATAATGAGCACAACTGTACAGTGGAGAGATGAACAATTGCATACAGTGTGGAAACTGCTCTGTCTGACCCGATGATCCAAAGAGTGCCAAGCTCTACCAGGAGTCAGAGCGGCACAGGGGCTCGCCTTCCCGCGTCGTTCTTCTAGGATGCACTGTGCCAGCTCTCACAGAAGATGCCTCGTGGAAACTATTCAGAAACAAAAAGTGATACTGCACATGCGAGAAATCTGAGGAAATTTATATTCCCACTCCTGTTCTTAGAGGTCAGTGTTAGAGACTAAATCACAGTTTGCCTCTATCTGCTTATAATGATTCTTAGGATGGATACTGAAGCTTGGACAAATGGTTCTGGTCATCTTCCTCTCACTTTAACTTTTTACAGTAAATAAATAAATCAAGTACATTTGTGAATGTTTCTCAATATTGTTATATCTCTATATACATGCATTTAAAAAATTAAGAACCTGCTATATATGTTTCCATTAAATTTTTCACTTAAACGTTTTATCTTTTCATTCAACAGTCTTTGATAGAGATTTTCTGACCGCAGAAATGTTTTGACATTTATTAATTTAATTAAACAATCCTCTTTTCTTAGACATTTAGGTATAATTGGGGAGGAATTTATCTGTGGTATGGACCTGGTAAATTCTCCAGAACTCCAGATCCCAAACAAACCCCCCAGGAAATTTATTCTTCTTGGTTTCAAAATCCACATTCAAGAAATAAATTTGTTCATTCTCACTGATGATTCTCTAATTCTTGCAAAATTATTTATGGGTCTTTATGAAGTCTAGGTGTGATACTGCCTGGCTCGGTCTGAAATACACTTTGCCTCATTTGTAAAAATAAGCATTCCCTTGCTTCTCCAGTCACATTTCCTATTAATCATACCACATAACCCTTATGCTTCCTTAGCTCTAATTTTTTAGGCTAAAATGGCATTAGTAGAGTTATTTTTACTGTTCTCTACCTCACTGTAAATCCTGTTAATTTCTGTCATCATCTTGTGAAGACATTTGTAAAGACAAATATATCGATCGAGCAAGCATTCATTCATGTTGGTACAAATGACAGATTGCTAACTGTCTTTGTCCTCTAACTCTGCAGACCAGAAGCAGTTTTAGGTCAAGTTATATGTCACCAAGCTGGTGATTCTTACACAGAAGCTTCTCTTTAGCACCACCATGAGAATCAAGATCTGTAGAAAGCTTCCTAAAAGATCACATCATAATGCAAACGTCCTTTATACTTACATTTTAATGAAGTAAAAACCCTTTAGAATGACTTGAAAGCACATTCTCCAACTAGAGAGAGAAAGACAAATATCCTCCCCATACGCTGATGACATAATTTTAACTGTCACGAACTAATAGCAGCAGCAATAGACACTTAATTGGTTCAGCTGTTTAATGATTGCTAGAAAGAAGAGGTTATGACCAATAATTCTGAAGGTAAAAATCATTATTTCTGGCAGTTACTCCTTGGTTCAATTAGTTTATAGCCAATAACCCCATCTAACAGATCATTTATGTGGCTACTTAGGACCTTGGCAATTTCACTGGAAAGCTCTGTCACTCTGTTACACCAAACCTGATGCTTCTTGAGCAAACCACTAAGAATTCTCTCTGACAGTGACAGGCCATTGGCAACTCTTCCTTTGAAAACATTCTGGAATGTATTATATCTCCCATGTTCTGTAACATAGAGCTTTGGGACAATGATAGTCCATTTATTCTTATTAATAGTGCAAACATAGAAGGACTTTCCACCGAAAATTCTACACCCCACCCACAGTTCTTTTTGCACCACTTCAGTGGAGACTTGAAGTGGTCATTCATTCAGGCAGGAGGTTTAGTTAGACTCCAGTAGGAGCATTGAAAATGAGCCTGGATGGTTGTTACCAGTCAAAGGCCATGGATTCTTTTGCCCGAGGCATGCAATAACCAATTCCTGAGACACCCGGGTTTCAAAGAGAGAAAGAGTTTATTACTAGGCACGTAGAAGAAGAGCAGATGGCCTAGCTCCCCAAAATCTGTCTCCCCTAGTTTAGGGGGTTCAAGGTTTTTAAGGATTTTAGCAAGAGAAGATGAGGTCATTTCAAAAAGCAAGTTAAAAGCACAAAAGGAGACTGTGCTATCACTGTCATTTCAATAGGAGAGCATAAGCTGAAACGAAGGGAGTCAGCGCTAACACTTCAGTACTAAAGGTGTAAGCCAAAAGGAAGGGAGACAAGTTATCTTTCAAGAGCACCGTCTAGACGGTAAGATTTACAGATATCTGGGACTGAAACTAGTTAATGGCTGACTTCAGGTTCTTCATTAGCATTAGGGCCTTTGCCCTGCAAGAAAATAACCAGCTAAAGAGAGTAACTGCTCTCCTAGTCGCAATATAAGGGCTTTTACAATCATTTCAGATATCAGGACAACTGGATTATAGTTTAGGGATTTCAGGGAGTTCCCTCTGTCTACTCCAATAGACCAGACAGCCAAAAGGAATATAATGATTCAATAATCAAAATCATCTCTTAAATCCTAATTTGTTGATTACATGATGATGGTGAAGACAGAGCCATGGCAGATTTCTAGAGAGGTTGATCTCTGATATGATCTTGAAGAACAAGTAGGCTGAATCTTGCTGGGGCGTGTGAGGAAGGCATGCTGTTCCCTGGAGAGGAGACAGTGTGCAGGAATGGGCCTGGGCATGGGGCCGCTCAAAGCACTCAGGTACTTGGGTGTGTAGAGGATGGTTGGAATGAGGATACCAGAAGCGGGAGGGGCAGGAAATGCAGCCAAAGCACAGTCAGGAGACAAGCCCTGAAGGACATTCTGAGTTAGCCCAAAATGAATAAAGCTCATTCAAGGGTTTTATTTTTATTATTTTTTATCAGACCCTTTTATTCATCATTTAAGAGTTTTAGAGGAGGGATATGACATGATATGATTTACTTTTTAGAAAAGTCATTCTGGCAACAATATGGAGAATGGGGATTGGAGGAGGGATGGAGGATGAGGCACAGTTCAGAAGCTGCTGAAGCCATACAAACAAGAAAAACAAAGAGCGGAGAAGGTTGTGAAGGATATTTTAGGAAGTGAAATTAACAGAACAAAATGAAAATGGAGAAAAAAAGATAGAAGAATTAAGAATGGTACTCAGAAAAATACATGTAAGGATAAAAATAAATAAATAATAGAGGGAGATAAAGGATAAAAATTGGGTAGATTGAAATACTGTGGGTCAATGAGAGGGAAAGGTAAGGGGTATGGGGATGGATGATTTTTTTTTTCATTTCTTTTTCTGTAATGATGCAAATGTTCTAAAATGATCATGGTGAAGAATATACAACTATGTGATGATATTATGAGCCAGTGATTGTATAATACGGTTGGACTGGTATGCATGTAGATATGTCTCAATAAAATATTAAAAAAAAAAAAGGATGGTATTCAGGGTTTTGGTTAGGAAGACTACATTGTTAATGGTGCTAGTCTCTGAAATAAGATACACTAGAGTGAAAAGAGAATGAGATATAATGAGATAATGAGTCTCACTTGGGACATGTTGACTTTAAAGAGCAGGTAGGATCCCCAAGGGGTGCCATCTGGCAGGCAATTGGGTTACATAAATAGGGACTATGGAAGGGAAGTCTGGACTGTGGGTATTGTTTTTGGAATCATCAAAACAGAAAAGGTAGATAAAGCCATTGATTTGAAGGAGATCTCCCAGGATAGGTGCATAAGGATGAGGGCAGAGAGTCCAGTGCTGAAGATCATCGTCCACTGGCTCCTTCAGCATGGAAGGCATCAGTATTCTTACAGGCAGCAGGTGCACCGAAGTACAAGGTAGGCAGGAGCCTCACAGTAGTGAGCTGAGGAGGGAATGACAACTTTTGGACTTTGGTACAAACAACTACTGCAAAAGTATTGAGAGAAATGTGTGCCTTACCAGGGATATATTTTATTAGGGATATTAGTCATCCATAAGAAAAGTAGGTATCTAGAATGACATCAGTAAAAGAATTGATGCCATTGTAGGATGGAGCAAGTAGTGCTGTACCAAGGACAAAGAAAGTTGTCACACCTGGAATATTGTACTCAGTTCTGGGCACTGGCCTTAAAGGCCAGATTAAAGCCTTTAAGTTTGAAGATTGTTCCTCCTCTTCATCACTATTGCAAAGGATGAAGAAAAGATGTGAGGAATTGAGCTAAAATTTGAGTCCAATAATTGTATTTATTAATTGGTATGGCAAACGTCCAGTAACTTTCAGTGTGTAAGACTCTCTAGAAAAATGGGAAAAGGCAATAAGGTCTCCTCTTTCCCACTCACTCTAAATTAAATATAGCCAGGCCTGGGTGAGTCACGTGGCTCAGTGGCAAAGTTCTTGCCTGTCATGCTGGAGACCTGGGTTCGATTCCCGGTGGTGGCCCATGCAAAGAAAAAAAAAAATGGTCAGGTTTGTAGTCATGGCTAACCTGGCCTACTGACCCACGAAATTGGAGCAAAAACATGGAGCTTTCCAGCTGCCCCTAGAAGGAAAGCTCCCTCCTGCCTTGAGTGTATTCACCGCTTCAAAACAGGAAGGAGGAAGGAGTAAAGCCCGGTCCTATATGTAGATCCACAAGGCAGTAAAAGAGACAAACTAGAGCCTGTTTTCCAACTTCAAGGTGAAATAATTCCACCTGCTATTAAAGCCTTGGTTCCAGTGATGTCAGGTTCTGAACAATTAGAGTAACTTCAACTCTTTCTCTCCATGGGATGAGAAAGTGGGTGGAAAGACAATAGAAGTGCTCACACCCACCCTCCTCCTCATAGAGAGGGAGGTAAAATTCCCCTCTCTAGGTGGAAATATGTGGAAGAAAGCTCCTCCTCCAAAAGCGGATGACACATTCAGAGCAGACCAAGTAGAAAATAAAGAAATCTGATTCTGTCAGGTGAGAAGGATTGGAGCAATGAAGAGGGTACCTTAAATGTGTAAAAATGGATATCATTTGGAAGAAATATTAGCATCTCTTTGCAAAGCCCAAGAGGGAGAATAGGCCCAACAACGAGAATCAGAGGCAGAGTGACAACCCTCGGTGTTCCCAGGACAGCCCTCAGTTCCGGGTGCAGAACTTTTATTGTCACTAGTGTGCCAGCCCTGGGCAAATCCAGACGGGTAGTTGCCTGGGATGACACGCTTCAGTCCAGTTAAAGGAACACATCTTAGGGCTGTCCAAAGGGAGGTGACCATTTCACTATCACTGGAGCTGCTCAAGCCTAGGCTGGCCCTCAGCCCCGCAGGGAGGTGCCAGAAAGAGGGATGTGGGAATCCATGGGTCTCAAAGGCCATTTGGTGGATGGAAAGGATTCCATTCCACCTATGGAATCTAGAACTTTATACATATGAAAGGCAAACATGAAAAGAGGAGACAGATTCCAGGAGCCACGAAGGAAAAGAGTTTCTTCACTTTCAAACAAGCTTCAGACCCTCAGCAGTCATAGCTTTTTACTCACGGTTGACTGCTCCCAACTTAGAGCCATTACTGAGGACAGGGATGGTGCCTTCCCGAGGGCCAGCCTTTGGGCCTCGATTAAATGAGAATAACCAGGATCTGCAGCTACCCTGAAGGAGGGAGAGCAAGCTGGTGCCCCAGCCTTTCACAAATCTTATTAGAATATAAGCATTATCAAATTGACTATTAGTTTACTTTTGGCATTTTTATAACAATATTCCTTTAAGAACCTTATTTGTTCAAGTGTTTCTTCCTTTAAGTATTATTTTATATGCACACAGTTAAAGAAGGGAAAAAAATAAATTTAGCTCTAATTCCAACCTTAGTTCTTTTTCACTCTGTTTCGCCACCCACCCCACCAATCCTAACACACATGCACGCGTGTACCCGCACACACACGCTCACATTTTTGTTCTCCTAGAAAGTGCAAATGCATTGCACAAGTAGGACATTTTCTAAAAAGGACTTGATTTTGACTTGCCATAGCAGACTACAGATCGAATTCAATAGTGATTGGGCTGGGGAAAGGGAAGTTTGCTAACGCAAACCTCTGTCTCAGTTCCTTCTCTCTAAAAGTGATTTATTGAGGGCCTACTTTATTTCCTGGAACACACCAAAAAGGATATAAGTTCCTGTTACCAGAAACTTGTGAGAAGATGACTAAAGTATCCTAGTAACCATAAAGTTCCCCAGTTATGACTAATACAGCCTTCTGTTCACCAGGAAGCCCGTGGTCTGAGAGCAGCGAGGAGTTACAGCTGCAGTGGCCAGATCCTTGGTTTGGGAGGCAGAAGACGGGACTGTTCCACAGTCATTAAACCACATGATGGTGAGAATGGCCACTGGTTACCACTTCTCAGGACAGCCCCAGTTTATCATGGTATCCCAGCATAGTTATAAACTGTGCCTCAGTTTGGATGATAAATTAAAGGCTCACCCTAGATATGGTGAGACTGGGTGCTGAAAACAAATAGCCAGTGGGACCTGATTACCCCCTTGGGCCTCTTTTTTAATATTAGATTTCGAGCATATACCCACACTGAGTCCAGTTCTGGAGGAGGTGTATATGCCTGTGTATACATGGGAATATTTTTATTATCATCAAATCATGATTAAAAGGAAAGTATTCCCTCTCAAGAAAACATATAATAAAATATTAGAATTTTAAAATGTTCTTCGATAATACATTTGGGGTTTTGTTTTATATGCATTCTTGTTTAATAATAGAGGAATGGAGAATAACTTTCTCTGGCTGGCAGTTGATGATTTTTTTTAAAATTAATTTGATATCCTTTTTTGGCACTGTTGTGACTTTGCCCTGTCAGATGCGTCAAATCCATCACAGAAAAAAAATACAGGTGAGGCTTCTCATAGGGCCACTCTTCAACTTTTCACTCTCAGTATACTTCAAGGAGCAACCACAAGAGTTTGGAGGCTTAATAGCAAAAGTCAAGTCTGCAAATAACTTTGACCCAGATACTTAAAATTTCAGAAGACCTGGAGACAGGAACTGGAGCTTATCCAGCTGGCCCCTAAAGAAACAAAATTTACCAGCCTATTACGGCAAAGTGTGAACTGCTACATTCATAACCTGTTTCTGAGATGCCCACTTACCTCCATCACCTCAGCTACCTATAATCAATATTTAGGAAGAAGGAGGTTTAAAACTAACTGAGATTTGTACTCAAAGATAAAAAGAAGATACTAGAGATGTGTGGCCAGAATTGTGTGTATGGATGGGAAGTAAAGGAGGAAGAGAGGGGAAGGGGAGAAAAGATACAAAATGAATCTAGTCCTCAATGAGACTCAGACAGGCCCAAGAATGGGGTGGGCCCACCAGGAAATCTTTATTTGGGGGGGGGGGGGCAATGCATGGGCCAGGAATCTCATCAGCATCTCCCACACCGCAGGCGAGCATTTCACCACTGAACCACCTGTGACCCCCAGGAAGAATTTTTGACTGCGGATCCAGGTAGCATCGTGAGAGGAGACTCATCCTCATGTTAGAGTGAATTAGTCAGACAAACTCCATCTAGCTAACAAAAGCTTAGTTGTCTGAGGAAAGAGATAATTCTAAATATAGCATTGTGTCTGTCACTCAAATCCTTATTGAGCATCTGTGACGTGCCAGGCACCATTCAGGGTGGGGGCATGAGACACGCAGTCAACAAATGAGCAAATACACAAACCAGCTAAACTCAGATAATGATAAATGCTATGAAGAAAATAGAACAGAGTGATGTAACAGTGTTGTGATGGGAGAAGGGAGGGACTATTTCAGACTGAGTCACCAGGGAAGGTCTCTCTAAAGAGATGCGATCTGAATGAAAAGAAGAAGCCATCATAAACAAGTCTATGAAGACATGGCACTGTCCACTGGACTTGACAGCATGGAGCTCATTGGGATCCTTAGCAAAAGCAGTTCCAGTAGAACTGTGGGCCAGAAGCCAGATAGCAGTGGATTGATGAGGTGAAGATTAAGTGGATTTAAGGTGAGGACCCAGAGACTGAGATTGCAGACAGCATTTCACTTCAGATCTACACTTACTACAAACTAAAAGGGCACATGAGGCTAGAGAAGGGTTTCAGGATAAGCCTTCCAGGAACACTGATAAGGGTGCAGAGTGAGCAGGAAGTGCAGAAAAGAAAAGAGAGAAGAGGGCCTTGTAAAACATTGAAATGTATGCAGGAATCAGATTCAGAGCACATGACTGGTCTTTGCTAAGAAGAGAACACTTTCTCCACTTTAACCAGAATGAAGGAGAGGAAGGTACTAATGCAGAAGTAGTTTTATGGGTCTGACAATGGGAAGTGGAGGGGATTCCTATCTCACCACTTCTGTATTCTTAATGGACTAAGAAGTGAGGTCGTCAGTGAGAGTGAGTATGGAGAGAAGATGTACAAACTATGAGGTGAGGGCAGAAGATATAAAATAGTTCTCCTGAGAATGGTTAAGTGAACTCACCATGGAGACAATATACTGTCAGGCAGTGCCAAGTGCCAATTTAAGGCACTTAATTATAATGAAGAATTCCTTTAATATCAGTCAGCCTGGTTATTGATTTTTCTCCAGCCATACAAAATCATTCAGGTGGAGGTACAAGAAGGCAGACAGTGGACTCAACCAGTGATAAAGTTCTGCCAGATGAGTCTGAGAGTCAGAGAGCGAGATAGGGGAGTCGAGAGTATCTACAAGAACATGACTATAATTTGAACCCAGCAATCTAAATTGAGCAAGAAGGGCTAACAGATAATATGACTGTAGTGGCATTAACGGAACAAGGGTCTTGGGGATGAAGAGGAATTGTAGTAAGGGCTACTTGCGTGGAACATACGAGTTACAGATTTCAGAGGTCATGAAGGGTGCAGGTTGTGTTGTAGGAAATGATGGCTGAGGTCATGTGGAGAAGGTAAGAAGAAGGTAGCTGCTGCTCAGGGGAGAATGGAAATAAGAACAAGGATGGGGTGTGAGTCACCGCATGCACTGTGAAAATGCCTAGGAGAGCTAAAGCAGAATTGCCTTCAAAGGTTGTGCACCAAGGATGACATCTTTACTAAATGCAGAGAGGTCAGTAGAATGTCTCCGGGGCATGCGCAAGGATTGAGGGCATGTGTTCCACAGTTTGGCTTCCAGGGTTTGAATCCCAGATCCCCATCTTCTCACAGAATCCCGTGGGCAACAATAACAGCCACCACTTACATCGTATTTATCAAGCACTTTATGTGTGCTTATACTTCACAGCAACCCATTGAGCTAGGCACTTATCCACATTATACAGACAAAAAAAGTTTCTTAACCTCTCTAAGCCACATAATGATATAATAATAGTTCCTACCTCATGGGGTTGAGAGTTTTCATTAAATTAATCATGCAAAATGATTAGCACACTGCCCGGCACAATAAAAGTGCTCAGTAAATATTAACTAATTTACTAGAGGAAGGGAAGAAGGTTAGCTTCAAAGGAGCTGGGTTTTCATGACAAGGAATAACATTCTGGAAGGAACTTTGGGAAGCAAGCAGGACATTCACCCCTCTTCAGCCTTAAAGAACATGGAGCATGACACAAACAAAGAAACCAAAAATGAACCAAACTAAAAAAAAAAAAAAAAAAAATACACACACAGCCTTTCTGAGAGGTTCTGGCTGTGTGTCTGGTAAGTAAGGGAACTGGGGAAAAGAGGAAAGACCAGGATAAGAGACAAGGAGAGATTGTTGTTCACAGAAGAGCATTTTAAGGTAGAGAGCAGGAATGAGGGTGACAGGACCGGTGTGACAGGGACATGAGAGGGAGTTTAAGGTAGGAAAGAAATTCACAGAGGAATATGGGGTGAGGTTGAGTCCAGGGCCCCTCCTCACACCCATGCTTACTTACCTGACAGGCCGGCTTTTGAACTTACCCTTGAAGTGGCGACTCCACATCATGGAGTCCAGGGCTGTTCAGAGAGGAAAAGGAACTTAGGAAAATAGGCAAAAGGTGGCAAGATTTCAAAACATGGTGAATCTGTAAATCTGATCATGCAAGGTTTAGTCTTGACCCCCCACAAAAAACATTTTTAGCATCTACTATATGCCAGGGCCTGAGGTGGTGTATTCACATGTATTATCTTTTGATTTTCACAGCCACAAATCAGTCTACATGAGTATTTTAGACTGAGAAGGCTTAATAGTAAAACGGAGTGGAGTAATCTAGCAAACAAGCCAGAACACTTCATCATTCTCCACCCTGTTTACTGGCAGGGATGTAAGGGACACTTTAGAGTCTGACAGGTGAGACACTTGTGTGCTTGTTATATACTTTTTATTTGCTCCTTCACTTAACCTGCCTCAGTGATTTTCAGTGGTTCTCACTTAGTCCACCTCAATGATTCTCCAAGTTGTATTCTCAAATCCACATACATCATCCTTTATCAATAATTTTTAGGATTTTCAAGAGTAATCCTAACTTTGACTTCAACACTACATGCTCAACCCAACCCCCAAGTAATATGTGATTTCTCTCTTCAAGGAATTATTGATACAATGGAAATGCTTGCATTTTGGGTGGTAATCCAAGGAGCAGGGATAACAGACAATATAGATTTGCCCCGGCACCATTTCTAACAGTTTCATAACTGGTTATCCTAAAATCTCTTAAAATATTGGCACACAAGAAAGTAGTACCTTGGCAACTTTTTATGAGCATTATGCCAAAATAAAGAGGACATCTTTCCAAACTGGCTTAGAGAAGACAAATCTTAGAGTTTCAATTGAGAGAGAAGGAAAAATGGGATGCGGGAGTGGACAAAAAGTGAAGGGGAAAAAGGCTGAGCCCCAGTCTTGGGGTTTGTTCATATGAAACTTAACCCCACAAACCATAGGTCAAACCTACTTAAAATTAGGCCTAAGAGTCACCCCCAAGAGAACCTCTTTTGTTACTCAGATGTCACCTCTCTCTCCAGCCAACACAACAAGCAAACTCACCACCCTCCCCCTGTCTACATGGGACATGACTCCAAGGGGTGTGGACCTTCCTGGCAACGTGGGACAGAAATCCTAGAATGAGCTGGGACTCAGGATCAAGGGATTGAGAAAACCTTCTCCACCAAAAGGGGGAAGATCAAAATGAGACAAAATAAAGTGCCAATGGCTGAGAGATTCCAAACAGAGTTGAGAAGTTATCCTGGAGGTTATTCTTACGCATTAAATAGATATCACCTGTTAGTCAAGAAGTAATGGAGAGGCTGGAAGAAACTGCCTGAAAATGTAGAGCTGTGTTTCAGTAGCCATGTTTCTTGAAGATGATTGTATAATGATATAGCTTTCACAATGTGACTGTGTGATTGTGAAAACCTTGTGTCTGATGCTCTTTTTATATACCTTATCAACAGAGGAGTAAAACATATGGAATAAAGAAAAATAATAGGGGAAATATATGTTAAATTTAGATTGAAATGCTAGTGATCAAGAAAGGGAGGGGTAAGGAGTATGACGTACGAATTTTTTTCTGTCGTCCTTTTATTTCTTTTTCTGAATTGACGCAAATGTTCTAAGAAATGATCATGATGATGAATATGCAACTATGTGATGATGTGAATTACTGATTGTATATGTAGAACAGAATGATCATAAGTTATGAATGTTTGTGTTTGTTTATTGTATTTTTTTAACTTTTTTATTTATTAAAAAAAAAAAGAGTGAAGATGAAGCCACCTACTCATGGATGAGACTTTGTGTGTGTCTGTTTGCATGGACTTCCAGAAATTCCTGGGGAAAAGGAATTTATAGGAGGATGGGGGAGTCCTCAATAACAGATAGGACAAGAACTAATGAACCAGATTTTGGATGGAAATTCTGATAATGAGAGAAATATTTTGGAGATAAATTTTAGAAAGATTTGTGGATTTTCTGGTTGTTGTTTACATTTTTGCTAATTGTTTACTACTTTTTGGAGTAAAGAAACCATCATTAGATGTGTAATTGTATTCAACTGGCTTTCAGATTAACTTTAATCATAAGAACTGTTTCTTTACCATATCACAAAGGTACAGTAATGTCTGAAGAACTGTTAAATGAATGCATGTAAATGTAGCACCCAATATATTTTTAACCTGTAATAGAGAAATAAAAATTATTGGTTAATGGACGGGCCACAATTGCTTAGTGGCAGAGTTCACCTGCCATGCTGGAGACCTGGGTTCAATTCCCGGTCCGTGCCCATGCAAAAACAAAAAAAATTGGTTGATCAATTCACAATTCCAAGTAATGGAGGAAAATGTCAAACCCATTGCCATAGATCAGGTAGACGCAACACTTGGCTCACTAAAATAGTTTACTTTTCGATCATTATTTTTGACATGGTAAAGGCTACATTAAAATGGCAATGAAAACTTGTTTGTGTTTAATAAATTTGGTAAATAACTTTAGAAAACAGAAATGGAAAAGATTTTCTCTTGGATTTTGAAATTAAAATAGTTACTCTTTGTAACTATTTTACAAATATTTCTTAGGTTGGTCTTTGTTAATTGAGAATTTTATGCAACAGTAAGATTTGGAAAACATTACCAGGTTGAGATTAAGCCAAGGAAATGCAAATGTCTTCAGAGAAATTTCTTTTTAAAAGGCACATCATT
This sequence comes from Tamandua tetradactyla, assembly GCF_023851605.1. Taxonomy (NCBI): domain Eukaryota; kingdom Metazoa; phylum Chordata; class Mammalia; order Pilosa; family Myrmecophagidae; genus Tamandua; species Tamandua tetradactyla. The sequence continues at coordinate 180,276,837 of NC_135331.1, read as the reverse complement.
AATGTATCACTATAAATAATGATATATGTATCATTATATATGATACTTCAATAAGCAAGATTGCTTCAAGAGTATCAGATTTAACATTTTGTCATAATGTTGATAAAAATTTATTTGAAATATGTGTGGCTAGAAGACATAGGTTTAACGTCTAAAGTATATTCTGGTCCTAAAGTTCTATATTCAGGAAATTCTATTGTCAAAACCTTTCAGAAGGAAAACAAAAATCATCACAATTGATTCTATCTTTTAGATAACAAAATTGAGTGGCTCTCTCAAAGCTCAATGTTAGCTAGAAAAGGAACAAGAAACTCTAATCTCAGAATTCTTCTTTTGACTCTAACAAAACAACTAATATTCTTTCCATCTTCATTCATCCTATTTCTATTACTGAGAACCAATTCTCTACCACTTATGTGTTTCCAGTCACTGAGGTATCACAGATAAAAGTCCCTGACCTCCAGGAATTTGTAAAGGAAAATAATATCAATATAAATGAATAAGTGCTATGAGCTAAGCATAGAGTTTAAAATGAGCTTACAAGACAGACCACTAAAGCAAAGTGGGAAGTCTGTCTGAGAAGCTGATGCCCAAGTTCAGTTTTGAAAGATGAATGGATGTGGAAGGGATGGGAAAGATTTCCAAACAAAAGTAATATAATTTGCAAAAAGATACTTAGAAGCACAGTTTGGTCCTTTTCACATACTCAAGGAGCTTGATTTGACTTGAGTGAAGACTGCCAGAAATAAAAAGCAGGCTGTGTTCAGAGAATGAGGTGGGGCCAAATCATGAAGAACCTTCTCTGCCGTACTAATGAATTGGGATTTTTTTCCTACAGATAATGAAGAGCTATTAAATGTGTTAAACTAAAGAATGATATGATCTGCTGCCTTTTTTAGAAAAAATACTATTTTTTAATAGTCAGAATGGGTTTTATGAGATCAGGACTAAATTTAGAGTGAGTAGTAGAGTAATTGTATCTAGAAGTGATTATGGCCAAAATTCAGTCAGTGACAAGAGAAGAGGATGACTTCAGAAAATGTTAAAGATGTAAAATTGACAAGCCTCTGCAACCATTTAAACAAGCTAAAGGGAGAAATTGAAAGTAAGAGTGTGTCCTAGTTTATCAGTTTATAACTGAATATCTGTTGGTCCATTGAACAAGAGATCTCACAGAAAGAGGACCACAGTCAAGAGAGAATGACGCAGTTTGAACCAAGTTCTGTTTGAGGTGCCTGTGGCATGGCCAAGAGGAAAGGTCCAGGAAAACATCTGGGATTCAAATGTGGGTATAGGATTCATCTGCATGTAGGTCACAAGCAGGGAAGGTTCACAGAAAATGTGTAGGTTAAGAAGCAAAGACTTTTTAGCATTGGCTACCAGGGAATATCAAGCTTAAAGGAAAGTCAAAGGAAGAAGGAGCCAAAAAGATATCCTGAAAATCATGAAAGAGTGGTATAATAGAAAACAATTGATGACAATAGTCCATAGGGGAAATGGCCAATAAGGCTGCATGCTAAGGAAAGGTGTAGTGAAAAAAGGGCTGAAAAGTGCTAGGTTTAGCATTGAGGAATTTTAGTTACGTGTTGGTAATAGACTTAAGACAGAAAAAGGAGAGGAAGAAGTGGAGAAAAGGGTTGTCTTTTGGGGACAATGTCACTTATGAAAGTAATTTTAAAAATATGCTAGTAGGGGACTTCTGGGTCAAGATGGCGGCTTAACACGTGCGCATTTAGTTCGTCCTCCAGAACAACTACCAAATAACCAGAAACAGTACAGAACAGCTCCTGGGGCCACATCAGTGACCGGACACACAGCGTACCCCAGTCTGGGCCAGCTGGACCGGCTGTGAGCACCCCCCAGAACCGTGAGTTCCCAAAGCTGCAGCAGCCAGTGCCCCTCCCCCACAGGCTGCTTCCCAGATGGGAAAGGACAGGACTTTACCAGCTGCAGGGACTGGGCACAATCAAATGCCAATTCTGGAACTAATTAACAAATTCTGAATACTAAAAATAGGTGAACCTGATCAAAGCAGATGTTGCTCATTTTTGACCCAGCCCCAAGGGGGCAGGACTGACAGAAAAAGGGGGGAAAAAAAGAAGGAAACAGAGGTTTTATGGCTGTGTATCTACAAAGGCTTGACTGCCTCTGGATACAGTGGCAGGACTTTTCAGGCTGCAACTGCCCCAGGCATAGGCAGAAGTGAGCTCTTTTGGGGGCTTGTCTGGAGCCTATGCCTTCCCCAGGGGAGGGGTGAAGCCTCACCCAGGTGGAATACCTCCATCGAGGAATTCAGACACCAGGGCTTGGTAATTTGAAGCCATTAAAACCAGCCTACAACCTCTCCTCTGTCTCCACCATGCCCCCAGCAGGGAGAGTCTGCCAAAGTTAAAGGTACCACATCATCTTATGCTGGTGGGACCTGCAGTCAGACAAGCACCACACACAGGGCAGGATAAGAAAAACAGAGCCCAGAGACTTCACAAGAAAATCTTTCAACCTGCTGGGTCTCACCCTCAGGGAAAACTGACACAGGTGACTTTCCTCCTGATAGGAGGCCAGTTTGGTCTGGGAAAATCTGGCTGGGGTCTATAATATCTAAGTAGACCCTCCTAAGTGTGTGCGTGGGGGGAAGGCACTGCACAAGCAGGGCAAGAAACAAGACAACAAGAACTGAAAAATTCTCCTCTGTTAAGCAAAACTTAAGCTAAAGGTCCAGATAAAGCTGAACGGAATGTCAAAGAATAGATAGACAACAAATTCATCTAGCAAGAAAACCCTAGACAAAAGAAGTGAAAATATCTCCAGAATAAACTAATTAAGGTAATTAAATGCCTAGATGCCAGCAAAAAATAACAAATCACACTAGGAAATTGAAGATGTGGCCCAGTCAAAGGAACAAACCAACAATTCAAATGACATACAGGAGCTGAAACAATTAATTCAGAATGTATGAACAGACATGGAAAACCTCATCAAAAACCAAATCAATGAATTGAGGGAGGATATAAAGAAGGTAAGGAAAGAACAAAAAGAAGAAACTGGAAGTCTGAAAAAACAAATCACAGAACTTATGGGAATGAAAGACACAGTAGAACAGATGAAAAAAACAATGGAAACCTACAATGGTAGATTTTGAGAGACAGAAGATAGGATTTCTGAACTGGAGGACAGAACATCTGAAATCCAACAAGAAACAGAAACTATAGGGAAAAAATGGAAAAATATGAGCAGGGACGCAGGGAATTGAAAGACAAGATGAAGCGCACGAATATACATGTTGTGGGTATCCCAGAAGGAGAAGAGAAGGGAAAAGGAGGAGAAAAACTAATGGAGGAAATTATCACTGAAAATTTCCCAACTCTTATGAAATACTTAAAACTACTGATCCAAGAAGTGCAGCGTACCCCAAAGAGAATAGATCCAAATAGACATACTCCAAGACATTTAATAATCAGAATGTCAGAGGTCAAAGAGAAAGAGAGAATCTTGAAAGCAGCAAGAGAAAAGCAATCCATCACATACAAGGGAAGCCCAATAAGACTATGCGCAGATCTCTCAGCAGAAACCATGGAGGTGAGAAGACAGTGGGATAATATATTTAAATTATTAAAAGAGAAAAACTGCCAACCAAGAATTCTATATCCAGCAAAACTGTCCTTCAAAAAATGAGGGAGAAATTAAAACATTTTCAGACAAAAAGTCACTGAGAGAATTTGTAACCAAGAGACCAGCCCTGCAAGAAATACTAAAGGGAACACTAGAGACAGATATGAAGACAGAAGAGAGAGGTGTGGAGAAGAGTGTAGAAAGGAAGACTATGAGTAAAGGTAAAAAGAAGGAAAATTAGATATGACCTATAAAATCCAGAAGGCAAAATAGTAGAAGAAAGTACTACCCATGCAGTAATAACACTGAACGTTAATGGATTAAACTCTCCAATCAAAAGACATAATCTGGCAGAATGGATTATAAAACAGGACCCATCTATATGCTGTCTACTCAAAAGACATGAGGGCAAGGACACAAATAGACATTTACACACCAATGTTTATAGGAGCATTTTTAACAATTACCAAGAGATGGAAACAGCCAAAATGTCCATCAACAGTTGGCTAAACAAACTGTGACATTTACATAAGATGGAATATTATGCAGCTGTAAGACAGAATAAAGTTATGAAGTATGTAACAACATGAATGGACCTTAAGAACATTATGCTGAATGTGATTATCCAGAAACAAAAGGGCAAATACTGTATGGTCTCACTGATATGAATTGACATTAGTGAATAAACTGGAAAATTTCCTTGGTAACAGAGACCATCAGGAGATAGAAATAGGGTAAGATATTGGGTAACTGGAGCTGAAGGGATACAGATTGTGCAACAGGACTGAATATAAAAACTCAGAAATGGACAGCACAATATTACCTAACTGTAATACAATTATTTTAGAACACTGAATGAAGCTGCATATGAGAATGATAGAGGGAGGAGGGCTGGGGCATAAATGAAATCACAAAGAAAGATAGACAATAAAGATTGAGATGGTGTAATCTAGGAATGCCTAGAGTGTATAATGATAGTGACTAAATGTACAAATTTTAAAATGTTTTTGCATGAGGAAGAACAAAAGAATGTCATTACTGCAGTGTGCTGAAAATAGACGGTAATTAATATTTTAAAATTTCAACTAATGTGTGAGACTAAAGCAAAAAATGTTTATTTGGTACAAATTTATACTTTAACTAGTGCATCTCCTAATATAACTTATGTAGATAGTTGGTTGAACACCTTAAGTACATGGAACTTTGTATAGGACATGAGATTTTGTTGGTTTGTCCAGGTGATGCCCTGATGAATCCCAGAGTGATTTGATCAGTGAGTGGAAAAGTATTTGCAAAGTCCTCCTCGGGGAATGGTGAGAATGGGAGAAAATTCAACTTCCCCAAGTTGAATTCTTGATATTCTCACAAGCAGTGTGGAAAACTAAAGCTATAGGCTAAGCCCCCAGTCTTGGGGTTTGTTCATATGAAACTTAACCCCACAGGGGATAGGTCAAGCCTACTTAAAATTAAGCCTAAAGTCACCCCCAAGAGAACCTCTTGTGTTGCTCAGATGTGGCCTCTCTTTCCAGCCAACACAGCAAGCAGACTCACCACCCTCCCCCTGTCTACATGGGACATGACTCCCAGGGGTGTGGATCTTCCTGGCAGCATGGGACAGAAATCCCAGAATGAGCTGAGATTCAGCATCAAGGGATTGAGAAAAACTCTAGAATGAGCTGAGACCCAGCAGCAAGGGATTGAGAAAACCTTCTCAACCAAAAGGGGGAAGAGTGAAATGAGACAAAGTGTCAATGGCTGAGAGATTCCAAACAGAGTCGAGAGATTATCCTGGAGGTTATTCTTATGCATTAAGTAGATATCACCTTGTCCTTCAAGATGTCATGGAGAGGCTGGAGGGAAGTGCCTGAAAATGTAGAGCTGTGTTCCAGTAGCCATGTTTCTTGATGATGATTGTATAATGATAAAGCTTTCACAATGTGACTGTGTGATTGTGAAAACCTTGTGTCTGATGCTCCTTTTATCTACCTTGTCAACAGATGAGAGGAACATATGGAATAAAAATAAATATTAGGGGGAACAAATGTTAAAATAGATTTAGTTTGAAATGCTAGTGATCAATGAAAGGGATCAGTAAGGGGCATGGCATGTAAAATTTTTTTTCTCTTTGTTATATTTTTCTGTTGTCTTTTTATTCTTTTTCTGAATTGATGCTAATGTTCTGGGAAATGATCATGATGATGAATATGCAACTATGTGATGATATTGTGAATTGCTGAGTGTATGTGTTGGGAATGTTTGTGTTTCTTGTAATTTTTTTAATTAATAAAAAATTAAAAATAAATAAATAAATAAATAAAATATGCTAGTAGACTGAGGGCTATAGAGTCAATGATGGTTCATGGGAGGGTGGGTTTGTGAATGTGTTTTTGCCTTGTTTTGTTTGTTGCAAAGACTTTGACTACTTATCTATATGCTTAGGAGAAACTCCTGAGAAGACAAAGGTTAAGGAGAAAAGGAATAATCACTGGTGCCAGATACTCAAAGAGAACACAGCGAGGAATGGGGTCATTAGAACAAATGGAGATTAATTTTCTGACAGCAGGAAAAATGACTCCACTAAATAGAGGGGGACAAATCTCACAAGAGTCTGCTTAAACCCCATTGTAACCAAATCTAGCAGGACTCTTAAATTTTATAAGCTGCCCTCCCTTTGGCACCTACTCTTTTGCTTGGGTGGAGTGCTGACTTTCATCTCCCAACCAGCTGCCCTTGGGTAGAATTTCTTCCCATTCATAAGTTCTTAATTAAAACTCATGGCTAAAAAATAATAAAATAGAGGGGGAAAGTTATATTCTGGGGTTGAAAGAGCTATGTTAGTAGAAGAGGCTAAAGAGGGAAAAAGGAAGTTGAGGAAGTTGCCTCCTCATAGACCGTATCCTCTCTGTGACTTAAAAAATAAGCAAAACCAGCTGCTGAGAGTAATGGAGAAGCCAATAGGATCTGTTCCAGGAGAGAATGTTAAAGGTCTAAAGTAGTTAGGTATATGGATATGGCTTCCTTGCTCACTGGTGAATAGCTTACTGGAAAGCATAAATTCACAAATAAAATGTTTGCCAAAATGAAAAAGTTGAAGCTATTCTTGTAAATATTTTCTCTCCCTAACTTGTGTTTACTAATTTCATTTTGAATCCGTTATCTACCAACAAGTCATGCATGCAATATGCTTCCTATTACACAGATAAGACAATATTGTAACAAAAAATCATTGCCCCACATATTTACCTTATGTTTACATCTACCATAAATTCTATTCTATTGTGAGACAGTGGAATTCCTTTATAATACTAAGTATTCCTTTATAATACTTGGTAATATATAATACTAAGACTATATTAATAGAAAACTATGGACATTCGGTTTTTACATTGACGGGAATAGAATATAAGCACAACGTACCTGAATTTTTAATAAAGATCTATACTATTATAGACTTCCACTTGTCATTTCTTCTCTTACCCTGTTCTTTTGTTTTAATTCTACTTTAATTGCATTTTGGTTATCCAAAAGAGAATGGTGTAATAAAATAAATGATACCAAAATTTAGACACAGCAATAGTTCAACTTGGATTGAAGATAGATGATATATAACTAAAGTAATTGAAATATGCTACATGAGTGAGATTTTAAGAAAAAAAACAGTATTTCTCATGTATTTAATAGTTGAATTCCTGTGGAGTCACATTTCTAAGCCAAAAGTAATGACCTAAATCTGAATTAAAACTTTTGGTGGAAGTTTCCTAATAATTCATTGAGAATGTAAATGCAGTGAACTGTAAATTAATATCACCTATAAAGATTGAGCTGAATATTTCTCAATGTAATAAATTTGCTCAACACATTTTTTTAAAAAATCTGTTTCATTCCTATAAAAGACAAATGACTACTGAGAATGGCAAACCGTCAATTAATCAGAGTAATACTGGTACAAAATAATATAACTGTGCTAAGTAAAGCTTGCAGTTAGATATATTATCTCAAATTTTATAGTACCCTATCAAAGCACTTTTATAACTGGACCGTATCAAACTTGAGTTCAATCCATTTTCATTTTATAACAGTCAAAAATTAATCATAGGCAAAAAATTTTTTTAATTTAATCCAACACCTCTTTCTAGTGTTTACAGGAATTGTACTAGATTAGCGAATAGAAAACCTACATATAATCTCCTAAGTATAGTGTAGCACGTGATAATAGAAAATGAACTTGTAATTGTAAAATGGACTATCTGCTAATGAACTTTATCCATTAAATACTAATGCCCAGCTTAAGCAAAAATATTTAATTACAACTAAAATTCCCTTTCAATATGCCAGCATAAGGGTTTATAAATAGAAGATACCATTTTAATGTCAAAAAATCACTTTAAAAATTTGAAAGCAAAAATGAAAACTGAGTTGGGAATTTGCACATTTTCTCTTCTCAGCCTTTTAAACTTGAGAAGTGCATATAGTTGGGCATTTGGAATGTTTTATAATACAAATTGTGGAGTATTTAGCAAATGTGCTGATCTTAATGTTTATAAAGCTGTCCTAAAGCCATGCCATTTGGCCTTCGAGCCTAATAACCACATCATGAGACATTAGGCAAATAGTGGAAGGTAGCTGGCCAAACCACAGGATATTGTATCTGATCACACAACAGAGGGAGGCTGACTGGCTCCAAGAAAGACAATTAACTTTAAATTTGGGTTTCAAATTAAGTCAAGGATCACAAATTAAGTTTAGGGTTAAAGCTCATTGTTGCCTGTTCAAACTGAGCTAATCAGTCAATTATAGTGCTGACCTCTTTTTCAGCAAATAATTATAAATTACATAAAATGTATTTACAGAGAACATTTAACAAGCATATCTTTTATAGAGAAAGGTTTCAAACAAAACTATGACTAAGCACTTGCACAAACCATTTTAACTATTTAACTGGGCTGTAACATCAAATCAAACAAAAAGACACCATCTTCAGTCTCAGATATTGTGAGGTTTTGTTTATGTGTCTCTAAGGTCCTTGCCTGGTCCTGGGACTCAGTCTAACAATCAAAGCAATTCGTATACTTCCATGTTTCTCTAGCCTTATGACCAGGCAGAGAGGATGTTCAGAATGGATGAATACCTACCATTCAGAGACAGGTTCAGATTAGGCTCACAGTAGGGCTGATTATCAGCAGCAGGACTGAGAGGCTGGTCACACTACCTCTAGCTTGGAGGCAAAGGAATCAGGAAAGAAAGCTAACAAGAGGTTCTAAGAAAATGATTTGTACTGTTTGTCCTTTGGGTCTGACTTATGCATGTATATTTCCTCATACCTCTCTAAAGAATTTATTTGTTAAAAGACAGTTAAAGGTGATCGGTGAGGGGAAGGGGTGGGGATATGGTATGTATGAATTTTTTTCTGTTTTCTTTTTATTTCTTTTTCTGAATAGATGCAAATGTTCCAAGAAATGAAAAAAAATGATAAAATGTTTAAATTAATAGTATTGCTAATTAAGTTTGCAAAATTCTTACTCATATATTTGAATCAAAAGATGACACTTTATTGTAAGTAGCTCCAGGAATCGAGTAAAATGGATTCAGTAAAATGAAATTTCAAAAAGCTCCAAAATATTTGCCCAAGAAGATAGATTTTTCCCCCAAGTTTTGTGCCATGAAGTTTCTTATTTTCATAAGAAAAAATTAAAAAAATAAAACCAGGATATTTTTTAAGTATACAGAAAATCAGTCAAAACAGTCTATTGACCCAGCCAGTGTCTGAGAATATGAGTTAGAAAAATACTTAATGTTCACAGACTGGGCTTGAAGTGGTGTGAAAGAATAACATTTCAAGCCCAGAGGTCCAACAGTGCTGTGTCAGATGACATAGGGACCGTGTGGTGTTAAGTATAACCTTTTGTCATTAAACTGCTGCTAAAAATTTTGCTCTCTACGTTGTACTGAAAAGTTGTTTCCTTCTAACAGTTCTATGGCAGTCTTGCCTACGTTGACTTTCAATACTACAATCTTAGAGCAACTAATTATCTTCACATTCTCAGTCCCAGAAAAGAACCACAAGAAAAAATTGTGTCCAGCTGCTCTCAACCCAGGACCTTACCTTTCAGAACCAGGTTAGAATCTGTCCCCAAAGTAATCTAGAAAGTTGATGCTTTTCCACCTTGAAACCACGTGGGAATAAATCTATATGCCTGTAGGACTGTCGGCTGGCACTTCTCAATCCCCTACAAGTTATATACGACGCCTCCAGGTTTTCTGATTTGTTAAGATGTTGTGGGAGTTGAGAACATTTTTTGAAATTATTTTTAGGGCAATATGACTCCCTTTTAGCAGGTCTAATTAGTTAACAAATATAGGAAGCATTTCCCTAGCGTAATGAGAGATAAATACAAATAAATGTAATTACATAAATATACTGCTAGCATGAACAAAGAATGTGAGAATTCTTAAATCATCAATTTAGTCATGTTTCCAAATATTTGTCTTGGCAATAAGACAAAACTACCTAATACATTTTACATAAGACTTTGTTAATTATGGGTACTTCTTTTTTCCCCCACTTGAAATAAAAGTCCAGAATCCTATTTAAGCTGCCCAAGAACCTAATAACTCGACTCTCTCCCGGTGGTTCTCAAGCTTTGCAAATTTCACATAAGAATTAATCAGATCTTGTTTTGGTTTGCTAAAGCTGCTGGAACGCAATATACCAGAAATGGATTGGCTTTTATAAAGGGGCTTTGTTAAGTTACAAGCCATGAAAAATGTCCAGAATTAAGGTACCAACAAGAGGATACCTTCACTCAAGAAAGGCTGATTGAGTGATTCTGCTTTTCATACCATTTGCCTCAGAATCACCTGGTGTGTATAAAAGAAGTGCCCATGATTAACAAAGTCTTTAAGACAATATATGTTTCTACCAGATCTTTTTGTGTTCAAGAAGTCTTTAAGACACAATATATGTTTCTACCAGATCTTCTTGTATTCTCTGTCACCTGGAAAGCCACATGGTAACGTCTGCTCTCCTTCTCTCCAGACTTCCGGTTTCAAACAGCTCTCTTGGCATCTCCAGGCATCTGTGTCTAGGCATCTACTCTCTGTATTGGCCCTCAAACCCACCTTGAATGGGCAGGGTCACAACTCCATCTAATCAAAAGGTCCTAGGTCCCATCCACAATTGGGTGGGTCACATCTCCATAGAAACAACCTAATCAAAAGGTCCCACCTAAACAATAGCCCCCAGAAAAGTAGATTAGGATTAAAAGAACATGGCTTTTCTGGGGTGCATAACAGTTTTGAACCAGCACAGATGTTAATTACAATGTGGATTCAGAGGCTTGAACACAAGAAAATCTGGTAGAAATATATATTGTGTCTTAAAGACTTTGTTAATCATGGGCACTTCTTTTATACACACCAGGTGATTCTGAGGCAAATGGTATGAGAAGCAGAATCAACTACATAACTTGTGAAGCCCAGTGCAAAATAAAAAATTGTTAGGAATTTCAAGATGGGACAGCACATTACCCTAAGCATGAGGCCTTTCTCAGGTCTTTAGAAAACTTCAGAAACACCGCTCCAGGTGAGGTGCAAACCAGAACCCTTCAGGGACTGAGCTGGAACCTACCCTCATTGCTCCAAGCAAAGACCAGGAGTTAGGCTGGTAGGGGATGCCAGGACAACTTTTCTTCCTCAGGAATCCATCAGAAATGCTGAACTAGGACCCTCTTCTAGAAAAGAATGGAAGGAAACCTTTCCAATCCAGTTTTTGGGAAATTTCAAGAAATAGCAAGATGTAATAGCTGAATTTAGGGCTGGATCTATATTTTCATTTTTCTATTTGATAGCCATTGTGAAAGGAATTCCATGTTGGAATGTAGACAGAAAAAGGGAATTACAATAGAAAAAATTAATCTCATGTCATACTACTTGAATAATAGACTTTAAAAACCCTATCTCACTGCTATTCATTAGAAGAAAGTATATGGGGTTTTCACAAGACCTTGCTTAAGTCATGTAATTTCTCTGAGATTCTGTGTCTTCATCAATAAAATAAATAACTTCTTTGAATTGTTAAGATTAAAATTTTAAATTCATGTGTTCGTTTCTTCCAGAGTACAATAAAAATGGAGCTATGTTCTGGTTGCTTCAGTCTGGATAGCTGCAGGACAAGCCTCCAGGACAGAGGGCCAGTTGGGGACAGAGTGGCCCTGCTCCCTCCCAGCTCTGCCAGCCTTTCTCTCTGTCTCGGCCTCTTCCATCTGCACAGTTACTTTCTTTCTCCAGACCTATTAGCTGCCACTGCCTCGTGGCTCCTGCTTCCTCTTTTCTGGGGGTTGGTGTATTTCAAACCACTTCTGCCTTGCCTGTGCCCTGCACCCCAGCTCCCAAGACAGAAACACTGCTTGGGTTGGTTCAACACTCTCCAGAAAGAGCATTCCCAACAAAGAGAGTGCTCTGGCCAGGCTGGCTCCATGTCACTCCATCCTTTGTCCACAGGCTGTTGTCAAGAGTACATACCAAGGAAACTTGTCTGCAATAACGTTTCTAGGAAGGGAAGTGGGTGGGTGGGCAATTTGAGCCTCACATCCTGTTCCTTGGAGTGGGCGAGCACTTAACTCAGCAAGGAGGAACTATTGTAAAACCTTAGCATACCGAGAGTACAAAGTGAAGGACTAGTGATTAAAACTAGACACTCTCTGCTGTCTCCGTTGTCAAATGGCATGAACCAAAAAGACTGATGAATACCAGGAAGAAAGAAAAAGTAAGGTGTGGGCGGGCGAGTGCCAGCGGCCAGGGGAATGTGTAAAACAGAAAGTGATGAGAAAGGAAGCAAAGACAGAGAACTCCGTATGCGCGGGGATAAGCAAGGCAGCGAGTAAGGATGATTGGCCAAAAAATGTGAACAAAGAAATCAAAGGTAGACCCAGCAAAAGTGGAGATGAGAGGGAGCACTTCACAGAAAAGTCTCAGAAAACTATATGGTATAAGGCCAGCACCACACTTCATGATCTCTAGGTTTATCTGTATTCCCCAAAAGTCTCAGGGTCAAATGAGGGAAAAGACGGAAGCAAGAGTCTGGAGGAGTCAGCATGTCACTTCCAGATGCTTCTCAGTTCTGCCCCTAAACTAGTCCTGCTGCTTTCAGCTGACTCTATTTCTCTGAACTAGAAACATCTCATCGATCATGTGATAACTGCAGGAAAGCATATTTGCCTCTTGCCTCTTTGTGATAAAGGCAGAACTTATGGTGCAGAGAAAGATAGAAAACAAAAGGTTCCACCTTTCTCCAACCATTTTTTCCTTCTTATGCACACTCCACCTCAATCCCTGTAAATTTAGACATTACCAAAGCAAATTGATAGCATTTACTAACTTCCCTAAAGGTAGAAGTATCAAACAGCTGGAATAAAACTGGGCCATTTGTCGGCCCACATCCTTTATGGCTAATTCCTTTACAATACCCCATTCAAAAGATTCACCAATCCAACCTCCAAAAATAAGTAAAAAGTATTTAAAATCTCTACTGGAGTCTCTCAAAAATGCCTGAGTAGTTATATTTATAACATACAACAAAACATCAAAAACTCCCTCACCCCATCTTCTTCTGAATGTCTGACCTGGCATGGTGTGGCATCTCTCCTCCACCCCTCTTCCACAAATCCCCTGATCATTTCCCCTCATAAGCAACCCTTCAATCATGGCAACTTGCTGGGTACATGATTGGTCATGGAATCAACAGAGAATGTCTAGTTTTAATCACTACTCCTTCATTTTGCACTCTTGGTACAAAGTGACGTTGGGTATATGATTGATCAATTCCAGATGTGTTCTGGAATCACGAGATGTTGCTCTAGCCCCTGTCCCCACATGGAGGAGCTTCACTGCTGGTGGGAATGTAAAATGGTACAGCTGCTGTGGAAGGCACTTTGACAGTTCCTCAGGAAACTAAATATTGAGTTGTCCTTTGACCCAGCAATTCTGCTATGTGGTCTCTATCCAGAAGTTCTGAAAGCAGAGACATGAACACAGACATTTGCACCCCAATATTCATAGCAATCTGATGACATTTGCACACCAATGTTCACAGTGATATTCACAATTGCCAAAAAAAGAGAAAAAATCTGAGAGTCCATCAAGAGATGTGTGAATAAACAAAATGTGGTATATTATTCTGATGAAATATTATGCAGCAGCGGGAAGAAATGAGTTCCTGAAGCATGCGACAACATGGATGAATCTTGAAGACATGATACTGAGTGAAATAAGCCAGACACAAAAGTACAGATGCTATATGATCTCACTAATATGAACTAAGTAGAACATAGAAACTCAGAGTCTTAAAACATAGACTATAGAGTGCCCAGAGATACACAGAAGCTAGAGAAGGGGAGCGGTTACTTAATATGTACCAAATTGTTAATAAGTTTGAATTTAAACATTTGGGATTCGACAGAGGTGATGGTAGCTTGTTATTGGGATTATAAGAAATAATTAAGGGTGGGCCACGGTGGTTCAGCAGGCAGAGTTCTCGCCTACCATATTGGAGACCCAGGTTCGATTCCTGGTGCCTGCCCATGTAGAAATAAAAATAAAATAAAATAAATAAAAAAGAAATATTGGGTATTGTAGGTTAATTTGATTGAAAACAGTTTTTAAAGTCTTGTATGTAAGTTCTTGCAGGAACCAGTACAAGTGTAAAAATAATAGGGCATATGGGTAAAAGCATAGCTATTGCAAACAATGGACTACAGTTAACAGTAATATTTTAATATCCTTTCATCAAAGTAACATTTACCACACCAATACTATGGGTCAACAATGGGATAAGGGGGATGGGAGGATTTGAGTTTTATAATTTATTCTTACTTCTTTACCGGAAAAAAAACAAAAATGTTCTAAAATCAATCATGGAGGTGTATGCATAAGTATGTGATGATACTTTGAGCCATTGATTGTATCCTCTGCATGGTTTGTGTGGCGTGTAAATATATCTCAATAAAATTGCAAAAATGTTGGTAAAAGAAAGCAGCCCTGTTGAATCTGTTGTTCTTCCTTCTTTTCTAACTTCCCGGATCTGCTGTTTTTTTACATCCTGAAGAAACTCTATGTGCTATCCAATTTAAATCAAGCAAGTCTAGATCACTTCTGCTTCTCTCCCTTACCTGTCACCCCAATTGCACAAAAGCCCAGGAATGACTTTGCTTGGACCTCCAGGAAACTCAAACATCAATTATTTTCTCCATCATAGTCATCACATTTCTTTTCATTTCTAATCCTAGACCTTGCTGCTTTAGACAGCCTAGAACACTGAAAATTACTGTTTTGTCCCTATAGCAGTAGAGAGAGACCCAGGTGCCGAAGGTGTTCATAGCATAAAGAAAGGATCTTCAAAACCTGGCTTGGTGACCAGGAAGTTTTATTTCCATCCCAGCCTCAAATTTATGTACCTCAAGAAAAATTACAGCTCAGGCTTCATGTTTTGTTTATGGATTTGAGAAATCTCATTGTGTGAGTCATTTATTTGAGAAACTGTCTTCTTTCTAGTACATTTGTCTTCTCCAAAGAGGGAAACTAGCAGGCCTTGTCTCTTTGGGATCTTGCACAAGAAGGAAAAAATAAGTCAGGAAAACATTAGACACCAGCCAAATCTTTAGCAAGCCAGCCAAATCTTAGGCAATCATTCAGATGGCCGAACCCATATTTTCACCAATTTTCAGGGACAACAATAAACTAGACAAAGCAAAGCAAGCAGTTGGGTTTACAAAATATGTTGTAAATATAATGATACCATTTCATGTTACTTTTTATTTTAAAAAATTAATCTATGTCTAAACTTTACTAAATTTACTAAAATAATCATTGCACAAAAAAAATCACTGCACACTATTTTTTTTCCTATGAAAGGAGAAATTCCCAAATTTTTCTTGTATCTTATAGACCAAGTTTCCCACTTTGGAAAACACATCCATCAATATATAGGTAAGAACGTAGAGTAAAAGTAACATAGTAAGGTATGTCCTGAATAAATCTACAGAACTCCCCACATCCAGACAGGATGGCAAGTGGGCTCCTTACAGGCATGTATGTAGGACCCGCTTCTCTTCAGTTCATCATGTTGTATTTTGTTTTCAAACACCCCAAGACTTGCAGTCCCTGTGACACAGAACACCAAGCACTATGCCATTCTCTTCACTGTGTCCTGCTTAATGTTTCCTAGAGCTGGAGAAAGAGCAGCCCTTCTAGGCTGCTTGGACTTTCAGATGGTCTTTTCCTGTTATAGGACCTCCAGGTGGCAGAAGAGATGGTCAGGGAGTCGCATCCATGCGACCCTTTGGAAGGGACACCCCAAGCCTAAGTTTCCCCTCCAGTGGCAGCAGCGGTAGCAGTGCCTCTGACCTGCTCACACTTCCGGGCAGATCCTCTTGCTACGTTGTAGGATTTTGAAGCATGATGCTGCCTTCATGCTTATGAAACAAGCTGATCTCTTCTGGCTTGTCCATACAGACCAGGACATCTTGAAAGCCTTTTTAATAGTTCATATCACCTTTGAAAAAGGACAAAAAAATTATAGTTTATTGTTTAGTTCTTTTCATTATAAATTTGACATACTCTGTTAAAAGTTAGAATATACCCACCCCTACAAAAAGGCAAAAAAAAAAAAAATCATCCACATTGCTTGCAAAGACTATGAGGCATGGCAACATAGTTTTCATCAAAATTATGTTAATCAACTGAAGCAAGAGATAAAGTGGCTGATTCTGCTCTTGCTGCTGTCACTTCACATTCAAGCCAACAGAAGCAGAAATAAATTGGGCCAAAAGTCACCCCCCAAATACAACTGTTAACATTTTGGTGCAATTTTTTCCAGTCTTCTCTGCATGTGTTTTTAAAATCGAATTTGCAAAATACCAGGCTAACAATCCTACGTCTTACCATTTTTTAAAAGTCTCTAGCTGGTTCTCCCTAATCACACCCCCTACCTTTCACCCTGACTTTTGGGTGCATCATTCCTTGCTATTCTTCATAGTTTTGTCACCTGGCTGTGAATCAGTAAACATAATGCTGCTCAATTTTGCCTCAGTTTTGAAATAAATATAATGAACACGTGCTTCCTATATTATTTTGCAGCTTATGCTTTTGAGATTCACCGATGTTCATGCAAGTTACTCTAGATCAGTCATTGTCAAAGTTGTATAGTATTGTCCATCATCCAAATAATCTGCAATTTACATTATCCACTCTACTGTTGATGGACATTTGGTTAGTCTTCAGTTCTTTGCCACTAGAACAATGTTGAATTGAGTGTTCTTGTACATGTCTTCTTTGGTATTCAAGAAAGAGTTTATCTTAGTGTTTGTATAATCCACAGTGAGGGCTTTGGCCCTTTCTCCCCTGTCTTCACTCATTTTCTTGGTGAGCTCATCCAGACTCACAGCTTTAAATCCACATGTACATTCTGAGCCCAAACTCTTCTCTTAATTCCAGATCCATGTATCCTACACTCAGCATCCCCCGTTGGACGTCTAACATCTTAACATGAAAGTATCTAAACGTTAATCCGTGATTTCCCTCCTCAAACTCTTTTCACCTACTTTCTCCCCACCTTAGTTAATGGCAGCATCCTCCTTACCATTCACTTAGGTCACAAAACTTGGAGCCATTCTTGATACACCTCCCTTTCTCTCACACCTCCATCCAATTCTCAACAAATTCCATTAACTCAAATTCCAGTGCAGCCAAAATCTGACCACCAACTGCTCTCCCCTTGGTCCAACCACCAATATCTTTCATTTGCATTATTGCAATAGCTCTTTACTCTACCACCCTGCTTCCATCTTTCCCCCCACCCCCGTCTATTTAGAAGCTGGATTTTTACTGTTCAAATATGATTTAGATTATGCCACTCCTCTACTTCCCATTTATTCAAGAGTAAAAGTTAAAGTCCTTGCAATAGACAATCTGGCCTCCTATTACCACTCTGACTCCATCTCCCTTTCCTTACTTCACTTGTAGCCACAACAGGTCACCTTGGTTTTTTTACTAAAACACCAAGAATATTCCACCCTCAAGGCCTTTGCTTTGGCTGTGCCCTCCATCTGGAATGCTTGTATCCTGAGTATCTGCATGGCCAACTACTTTGCTCAAATATCCCTTCTCAGGGAGGCTGTACTGTACGGCTATTGAAAATTGTATCACATTCTGAATCCCCATCCTCACTACTCTGATCTGTTTTTCCATAACACCTATCAAGTTACTTTTACATTATTTATCACCTATCTTTCCACACTAGATTGTCAGCTCCACTACGACATAAATTTTGTTCTCTGCTTTATTCACGGCTGTTTCTGCATTACTTATAACAGTGCATGTCACATAATGGGTGGTCAATAAAAATCTGCTGAATGAATAAATAAAAGTGTATATCTAGAAGGTAAATATCTGGGTCGTTGAGTATAAGCATGTTCAACTCTACTAGAGAAGTGTTTTTACCAATATACATTTCCACCAGCACAAGAGGAGAATTTTCATTGTTCTGTACTTCCTTGCCAGCACTTTCCATTGTGAAACTTTTTAAACTTTTCAATCTGGTGGGTTGGAAATTGTAAGGCATTATTGTTTTAATTGGCATATTGTTGATTACTAATGAGATTGAACAGATTTTCATATGCTAATTGGCTATTCAGATTTTTCTCTTCTAGAAATGGCCTGTTCTTTTTTTCATAAAATTGTTTCTTTCCTTTATTGACCAAAAGGAGTTTTTTACATATCCTAAATACTAATCTTCAGTCAGTTATATTGTGTTGCAAAAGTTTCTCTTATTAAGAATGTTTGCATTTGTTTGTTGTTTATTTTTTTAATTTTAAAAATTAATAAAAAATAAAGTTTCTCTTAGTTTTTTACTTATATTTCACTCTTATTATCATCATAATAAAAATTAATTTCTTATTCTTTTTTAACGAGCCACATCTTTTTTATTTATTAATTTAAAAAATTAACAACAAACAAAAATATTAACATATCATTCCATTCTACATATATAGTCAGTAATACTTAATATCATCACATAGTTGCATATTCATCATTTCTTAGAACATTTGCATTGATTTAGAAAAAGAAATAAAAAGACAACAGAAATAATTTCTTATTCTTAGTACAGGCAGATCTATTAACGTTTTCCATAAGTTTCGAGTGTTTGTGTTTTGTTTAGGAACCCTTCCCTACCCTGGCCTGGTTTATAAAGATATTCTTAAATATATTCCTCAAAAAGTTTAAAATGTTACCTTTCAAATTTAGAGCTATACTCTGCCTTGAATTGATTTTTATCTTGGGTGAAAAGTAGGATCTCAATTTCATTATTTTCCTCAGGGATAATCAATTGTCCCATAAAAAATATGGGAAATACCATTCTTTTCGCACTGATCTGCACTAAAATCTCTACCATACATCAAAAGTTTTTACATGCATGGTTCATTTCTAGATCTCTTAGTCTATATCACTTGTATGTTTAGATATCCCTAAACCAATATCTCACTGTGGCAATAATCATAATCTTTTAATAAAATCTGGATATTGGGTAAAGCAAATAATTCAATTGTCTTCTTACTCAAGAGTATGCTAGCTATTCTTAGCTCTTGGCATTTCTACATAAAATTTAGAATCAAACAATTTAATTTGCGATAACCTCTCCTACCTCCAAAAAGTTATTGGGTACTTTACTGGGCTTGATTCAATTCATAGATCAATATGGGAAGAACTGGCATCTTTAAAATACTGTGCTCAACTCCATGACTATAGTGTATATCTTCCTTTGTAGGTCTTCTTTAACAACTTTAAAGTTTTAGAATTTTCCCCATAAAAATGTTGGCCATAGGCGGTTACATTTCTTCCCATGTACTTGATGATTTTGATGATATTTTTTTATATTTTATTTTCTAAATATTTTCAGTTGAATAGAAATTTAATTGATTTTTTACATTGATTTTGAATCTAGAAATCTTGCTAACCTATTATGTCAATTGTAATATATTTTAGGAAATTATTTTGGATTTTCACAATTAAATTTTCTGAGAATTATGACAACTCCTTTCTAATTTGTATACCTTTTTATCTTGACTTTTTGTACTGACTAGAAGTCCATAATTATAGCAAATAGAGGTAAAGATAGAGGACTATCTCAAAGGGAAAGCTTTGAAGATTTCACCATTAAGAAAAATGCATCTATAGTTGTATTTTTTAAGTAAACATCTTTTATCAGTTTAAGGAAATTCCTTTCTATTGCTAGTTTGCTAAGAGAAGCTTCTGTTCCTCTTTTTAAATCATGAATGGTTGTTGATTTCATCAAATCCTTTTTCTATACCTATTGAATGATCATATGTCTTTCCTCCTCTGTTCTGATAGCATAGTCAATTAAATCCTTTGTTTTTCAATTCTTATATAAACTTTTTTTTTTTTTTTTTTTTTTTTTTAAAGGAAAGACAGAGAGAAGGAAGGAAGGAAGGAAGGAAGAAAGGGAAACATCTTTAAACATTTTCTTGTTTTATTGTATTTTGTTTTTCCGTTTTTTGTTACATGGGCTGGGGCCGGGATTCGAACCGAGGTCCTCCGGCATAGCAGGCAAGCACTTTGCCCGCTGAGCCACCGCGGCCCGCCCCTCTTATATAAACTTTTCATTCCTAGTATAAACCCATGTTGATTAGTCATTGATTCTACAAATATGCACTTTACCCCAACGTGCCAGGAACTACTCCAGGCACTGTGTAAGCAATCTAGTAATAGCACTGTAATGAGAAAACCTTAAAAACAGGAACTGGCAAGCAGGAAGTAGGATGCTTGAAAGAGAGGACTGGAAGAGTTAAGGTTGGTATTGACCAGGTCTAGTGGGTGCTATGGCAAGTGACTGGTAATGTAGGGAAAAGAACATGATCAAAAAGACTTCGTCTCTTTCAAAGTCAAGGAACTGACAGAAAAAGATCTTAAAGGGATCACCTATGTGATTATTGAAATCTCTAATAATTAAAATAGGAATGAAGTTGGAGAGAGTAAGAGTAACCTGGAGCTAAACTTTCAAGGAGTGAGGGGAAATGGCCCAGATCCAATAATCAGCTGTACAAGAAAGAGCTGTGAAAACTGACAATGTGACATTCAAAGATGGAGGCCAGGGTTAAAGGGAGAGAAGAGTGATCTGGAACAGCCATGATCTCAAGCTCCGTTTCTGGGAGTAGGGAGAGAAGTGTGAAGGAAAACAGCCACCACTTGAGAATTTTGCATGAGGAAAATTCTCCTCAGGAGAGAACCACATTTCCACTGAAGTAAGAATGTGAAGAGAACATTCAGAAAATAAGAAATAGGTGCAGAATATAAAAAATTTTGTAAATGACTGAACATTAGTTCCAGAAGGCCCACCAGATGGGAAGTTCTGGACGTGGAGGCGAGGTGGGGGAGGGGAGCAGCAGAGGCATGTTCAGCTGTATGGAGAGAGAGCGAGAGGACTGGGAATACAGTGCTTCTTAGGGAACTTACGCAGAAAGGACTGGCAAGCATAAAAAATTTTGGCCTGATGGTTTCAGGTCGGACGGTGGTGGTGAGGCTGTACGTGTAGAGGAGTAGAGAGCAAGGGGGACGTGCGCCCCACTCTGCACTCCTGTTTATGAAGACCTTTGAGAGTTGGGAGCAGGCATTCTCACTCTCAGTGCACATGGCCACTCTCTTGACTCAACCAATGAAAAGGGTAGTGAAGTATTCTCTTCATTACATAGATTATGCATTTTATACATTGCTAATTTAATTTGCTAATACTTCTTTTAAGATTTAGCCATCTGAGTACATGAAGGAAAATGGCCTGTTAACTATTCTCATTCTTTGTCAAATTCTGTTATCAAAGATGCCATCATTTCTAAAGGAGTCAGATAAAGTTCCCTCTTTTCTCTACAATCTAGAATAATTTGTGTAACAAGGGGATTGTTTGTTCTTTGAATGGTTGGTAGAACTCATCCTGAAATCAGATAAGACTTCTCAGAGCCTTCTGTAGGAACCAGCCCTATCCACAACCTGACTTTAGCCCAGGGAAACTGATTTCCCTCTTCTGACCTCCAGAACCATAAAGGAATAAACGTGTGGCTTTGAGCCACCAAAACAAAACAGAGAACTATAGGCCTGAAATTTCATTTGAGAGAATATTTTTTAACTTGTGTTTCAATTATTTTAATGCAACAATTGACAAATTTTTTCTGTAAAAGGCCAGATCATAAATTTTTCACGCTTTGCAAGCCACAGACGATCTCTGTTACATATTCTTTGCTTTTTCTTTTTTATGACCTTTTAAAAATGTAAAATTTGTTCTTAGGTCTTAGGCTATTAGAAAACTGGCCACAGGCCAGATTTAGCCCATACATCATTGCTTGCCAACCCTGGCTTTAATAGGATCCTCTACATCCTCTTGAATCAGTTTGGTGGGTGATATTTTTCTAGGAATTCGTTCATTTCATCTACATTTTCAATATATTGGAATCATTTCAATGCCTGAAGCATCTCAAATTATGTCCCTTTTTTCATTCTAATATTTTTGTTTAACTTTACTTTTTTCTTCTTGCCAGTTTATCAATTTTATTAGTTTTACGAAGATCTGTTTCACTGATTTCTACTCTTACCTTTATTATTTATTTCCCTCAACTTTCTTGTAGTTTACTTAGTTCCTTTTCCTAACTTAAGATGCATGCATTTAGACTTTCTAATAAAAGTCTTTAAAGTTATGTATTTTCCTCTGATAATGATTTAGCTACTTCCCATATTTTTGAGGGGATAGTGCTTATGTTATCATTCATTTTACATATTTTCAAATTTTTTCTATGATGCCTACTTTAATACATGAATTATTTAGAAGTGTGCCTTTAAGTTTCCTATCTACAGGGTCTAGTTATTTGTTAGAGAATCTTTTTATTAGTATTTTTAAGCTTAATTTCATTTTGGTCAAATAGCCTAGTTTATGAAATGTCCATCTTTAGAAAATTGTTGAGAATTATTTCACATAGCAGTCTGTAGTCAACACTTACAAGTATTTCATGTGTGTGCTTAAAAATATATATTTGTATACTGTAGTGTCAAACATTGTATTCAAATATTCTACATCCTTTCGAGTTGTTTTTGTTTCCTGTACTTGTCAGTTACTGAGCGATATGATCTCTGACAATGATTGTTTATTTGTCTTTTTTGTGTAGTTTTGTCCATTTTTGCTTCCTATAGTTTAAGATTATATTACTAGGTATATAAGTTGAAAATTGCTATACCTTCCCATTGAATTGGATCTTTTCAAGTATTATAATTTGGCCCTCTTTATTTATTCTTTGATTTTTGCTTTAAAATCTATTCTGTCTGATAATAAAGCTTTGCCATGTTTATTCTCGTGTAGATTTTGCCTGAAATACACTATTTTACACAATTAATGTATGCTTAGATTTACCCCCATGTTTACAACTTTCTTTGGCTTTTATTTTTATTTATCTATTTACTTGTTTTCATGGGCAGGCACCGAAAATTGAACCGAGTTTCCGGCATGGCAGACCAGAACTTTTATTTCTTCTTACTCTCAGACTTTCCATTATTTTCCTTTCACCTGAAGTAAAACTTGTCAGATTTCCTTTAGTTGGGGTCTGGTAAAGGCAAACTTTCTCAGATTGTGTGTCTGAAAACTGTCCTTATTATACCCTCAAGCAGAGGGAGCAGGTCATTAGTGTTCCAGCCTAGTGCAGGATACGCTTTTCTATTTCACTTCACATCTTGGATTGGTCCTGGGATGTTATGCCCCATTCCCTCAGCCACACCCTAAGGCCACCAACCCTAAAATGCAAACTAAAGTGCAAGGTCACCTGTTCTGCAAATACCCTCCAATCAAAAGCCAGCTTTAGCTCCCTGATTACTTTCCTGGGTTCCTCATTTCATTTCCTCTTTGGCCTGTGTATTCCTTACTTTCAACTCATGGGTTAATTTTTTTTAATTTAAAAATATGTATTTAACTCACCATTCATTTGACGGTCAGTCAAGTTACTTAGTGTGCCATATATGCTATGCTTTTATTTAGTCATATAACTATTACTCCAAGAACATTTTTCTATGTTATTTCATAGTCTTTGTAAAAAATTTTTAAAGAATTTATAATTGTACACAGAGTAAATGTATAAAATTTTCACAACCACTCCTTTGAATTGGGTGTTCATCCTTTTCTTTTATTACTATAAATAATAAAAACAGAAATCTTTCAGAAAGCAGAAGAAACAAAAAAGAGCATAAACCTTTTAAAGACTCTTGATACTTATTACTAAATTTGCTTTTCTTTGCTTATTTAAAATGTTGAACTGTTTTCCACGTGTTCTATTTTTTCTTCTCTTTTGCAAATTTTTCTATTGTGGGCAGCATTTTTTTTTTCAAGTTAAGGATGAGAACTCTTTTACAATTATGTTAATATTTTTTAAATATAATTTTATTGAGATGTATTATACCTCAATAATGTTCGCATTATTGATAATAATCTATTCGCATAATAGATGTTCGCATACCATATAATCATCCAAATTATACAATCAGTGGTTCATAGTATCATCATATAACTGTACATTCATCACAATCCATTTTTGAACATTTTCATTACTCCAGAAAAATAAAAATAAGAATAAAAGTAAAATTAAAACTGAAAAAGAACACCCAAAGCATCCTATATTTTGTCTTTTTTTGTTTTTTTCTTACTCATATGTCCATACACTGGATAAAGGGAATGTCAGTTACAAGGTTTTCACAATCACGGGGTCACACCTTAAAACCCCTATAGCTATTCAATCATCTTCTACAATCAAGGCTAATGGATTACAGTCCAACAGCTTCAGGTATTTACCTCTAGCTATTCCAATACACCAAAAACTGCAAGGAGATATCTATATACTGCATAAGAAAAAACCCCAGTATGACTCTCAGCTCTATTTGAAATCTCCTAGCCACTGAAACTATTTTATTTCATGCAATAATGTTAATATTTTTTGTAAAAAATATTTTTTTGTACAAAGATTAAATAAGGAGTAGTAGGCTTATTAAAACATTTTCAAAATTGATGCCGTCATTATATGGGTGTAGACCCTTCTACCAAGGATCAAATTCTGTATCCATCCTACCTGTTCATGTCTGCACAATGCAATGTAAATAGCAGCATTGTCCTGAAACATTTGTTACAGCTCTATGAATGGGCAACTGAGATTATCAACCTGTTTTTCATTGATTGAAACAAAATAAAGATTATGCATATTAGCAACCACCAAAGAAACTACAGGAATTGAACTGGCAGATATCTGTATTTTCGTACAATCTATTAAAAAATTATTTTGGGCAGGCAACAGTAGCTCAGTGGCAGAGTTCTCACTTGCCATGCCAGAGACCCAGGCTCTATTCCTTGTACCTGCATGTCAAAAAAAAAAGATTATGTCAACTTTGTTGTTCCTATGTGTGTCAATAAAGAAAATTAAAATATTGGAAGAATTCTAGATAATAGCCTTGAGTTTTTGTGCAAGTATATAAAGTACTCGACAAAAATTAATATTAATCAGAAAGTCTTCCTAAATCTGTGCATTCCTTACTTTATAATTTGCCTCTCAACATTGCAGTCATATACAGTTATCTGAAGATGCCTAGATCACTCTAGGTGTAAAGCTAAAATCAGTCCACTCCAGACCACAAAACTTGATACATTCTAAGAGCTGGGGCCATAAAAGGCATTATAGGCAAAAAAAAAAAAAAAAAAAGGCTTGGGTATCAAAATGTTGTGCTGTCTCTCCAATTAGAGTGGAAGGGGGCCTTTAAGAAGAGCCACTATCTTCCTATAAAGAAGATGAGACACAAGTGATGAAATGAACAAACCATATTCATACAACTTGGACAAGAATCCAGTTTCTCTGAGCACTAATCCAGAGCTTTGTTTCTTACACTCTGTTGCTTTAGATGATGTGTACCTTCTCTTTAAGTTACAAACCTATAATATGCAGAGGTTTATAAAATGAAATCTACTCCTTATGCTGGAGACTCAGGTTTGATTCCTGGAGCCTGCACATGCCAAAAAAAAAAAGAAAGAAAAAAAAATCTACTCCCGTGGCTAACATAAGGTAAGAACTATATTCACAAGCCAACTACATTAAAGAATAACTTAAATCTGCTCAGTCTCAAATTACTTTTAATTGAAATCCCCCTAGTAGTTGGTGAGTTTTAGGATATGTATGTTCAAGGTAACACAATTCCTAGTGAAACACAAATCTTTAAGGAGGTAAAAACTTCACATATTTGTAAACTGAGGAATGAACATGTGTGAAAAGAAAAAGATACCTCTGCTCTGTTGAAGATGTTATGCTAATTTAAAATAACCCAGCCTATGTTGAGCTAATTAGTTGGTTTCAAAAATCAGTAGATGAAATGTCATATTAAAATTTTGAATGAATTAATTCTCAAACACATACTTCATAGGCTTCACAATCATATTATAAATTTAAGTATTATAAGACAACGTACTATATTAAAATGCTAAAATATATTTAGTAAAAATATGAATCTTGATAAGAAAATGTCACCATAACTCATGTTAAATGACTTAAAACAATAATTTGTCATTATCTTTTATGGTTCTGAGGGTTCATTGGGATTAAGATGGTGGCTTTCACGTGGGTTGTCCTGCACAGTTGCAATCAGATGTGGCTGGAGCTAGAGTCACCTGAAGGTCCAGTTGGGGTACACAGCCATGATAACACACTCACACAGTTAGTAGATTTTGGTGGCTGTTGACCAGAAGCTAAGCTGGACTGTCACCTGGAGAGCCTACATGTGGTTTTCCCTAGGACTTCAGCTTCTCACAGAATGCCAGCTCAGTTCCCAGAAACAGCATCTTAAGAGTAAGCCTTCCAAAGGACAGGAAATAGAAGCTTCCAGGCCAGTTAAAGACTCTATCTAGACCAGGCACAACATCTTGCTTCCACTGTATTCTGTTAGTCAAAGCAGTTGAGGGAACATCAAGGAGACAGAAAGGTAGTTGATGGGGTAATGATGAGATCACATTACAGAAGAGCATTAATGACTTACCTTTATAACAAAAAGCAGTAAGGAAAACATGAAAAGAAATAATAAAATTTGGTAATTTGGTTAATAGCATCTTCATATATGTCATGAAGGATGCTAGTCTATACTATAGACAGGTTTTGTTATCAGACTAATATTAGCCTCATAAAATGAGTTGAGAAGTGTTCCACCCACTTCAATTTTCAGGAAGAGTTTGTGAAGAATTTATATTATTGCTTTCTTAAAGGTATGGTAGAATTCATCAGGGAAGACATATAGACCTGGAATTTTCCTTGTAGGAAATGTTAAGATTTCAAATTTTATTTTTAATAGGACTATTCAGGTTCCAGATATTTAGGGATTATGATAGTTTTAAGGGATTATACACCCTAAAAAAACATGTTTTATTCCTGATCCCATCATGAGGAGGCAGCCTTTTCTTTAAATTCCTATTCAGTACTTTTGGTTGGAGAAGTGATTAGGGTTATCTCCATGGAGATGTGATTCACCCAATTGTGGGTATTAATTAGTGGGAGATGTGACTCCAACCAATTCCAGGTGGGTCTTGATTACTTTACTAGGATATTTTAAAAGAGGAAGCATTTTGGAGAGAGCCAGAAGCAGCAGAGCCAGGAGAACTACCAGAGCCCACACAGCCAGAGACCTTCTGAATGAAGAAGGAATATGCCTCCAGGGGAGCTTCATGGGGCAGGAAGCCTAGAGAGAAAGCGAGAAGATGCCATGTTTGCCATATGCCTTTCCAGTTGAGAAAGAGACCCTGAATGTCATCGGCCTTTTGGAACCAAGGTGTCTTTCCCTGGATGTCTTAGGTTGGACATTTCTATAGCCTTGTTTTTAATCTTGGGACATTTTCACAGCCTTAGAACTATAAGTTTGCAAGTTAATAAATTCCCCCTTTTAAAAAGCCATTCCATTTCTGATATATTGCATCCCAGCAGCTAGCAAACTGGAACAGGGATTTTCCAGGTGTCTTTCTGTTGTGCATTTCTAATTAATTCTCCTGTGGTCAGAAAATATATTTTATATTATTTGAATCCTTTAAAATTTATCTAGTATTGTTTTATGTCTCAGAACAAGGTTGATCTTGGTAAATACCCTGTTTATACTTGAAAAGACTGTATGCTCTACTATTGTTGACTAGAGTGTTCTATAAATGTAATTAGGTCAAGTTGGTTAACAGGACTTTCCTGGTCTTCCATTTGTTTCCTAATATTCTGTCTCATTCCATCAATTATTGAATGGGAGTGAAAATATCTCTGACTATCCTTGTGGGATTTGTCTATTTCATTTTGCAGTATTATCAGTTTTTATTTCATGTATTTTGAAGCTCTGCAATTAAGTTTTTCACAACCATTCAGGTTTATGTTCACTTGATGATTGATCCCATGTCATTATGAAATGATTGTCTTTATTCCTCATCATATTTTTTGCTCTAAAATCTATTTTATCTGAAATAATATATTCAGTCTAACTAACTTTCTTGTGATTAGTGTTAACATGGTATAACTTTTTCCTTTTACTTTCAATTTATTTGGGTCTTTCTATTTTATAAAATGGATGTCTTGTGAGTCACATACAATTGGGTCTTACATTTTTATCTACTCTGACAGTTTCGGCCTTTTATTTGGGGAATTTAGACCATTTATATTTAAGGATTATTGATATGGCTGGGTTTAAATGTATTATATTGCATTTGTTTTTTATTTGTCACATCTGATGTTGTGGAGACCCAGGGCCTGGGCTCACCCTCTTTACTGAGAGCAAGTTGCTGCACATAGCCAACTACATGACCTGGACAGGAATTAAAGGTCAACAGACCCTGTCAAGGAGGAAAGAATGTACAGATGGTATCATAAGCCTCTTATCCTGTTAAAGCATAAAACTCCTGTTCCCTAATGTGTTGATAAAAATCTCCAAACCCTCGTGTCCTGAGACCCTGCTGAAACTCATACTCTATGGAATGTCTTCGTCCTAAACCTGTATCAGCTGCCCTTTCCAGAGTCTAGCTGCCCCACTCTGCCTCTGCAGCGTGCTGACTTCCATTTTCTGGACAGTTGCCACCAGGAAAAATCTCCTGTTTATAAATCCTAATAAAACTCATATCTGACCCTGTGTCTAACATTTTCTCTGACCTTGGACCTGCACCAATATGAGTCCTTCAAGAGCTGAGTTGTAACAGTTGTTTCTTCTCTTTTTCCTTTTTCTTACTTCTTTTCCATTAAAATTTTGGGTTTTTACAGTTCCATTTTATCTCCACTGTTGGCTTATTAATTATAACGCTTTGTTTTGCTATTTTAGTTGTTATCTTATGGATTTAGTATAAAATCTTGAAATTATCACAGTCTACCTGCAAATAATATTTTACTCCTTCGTATAAAGCATAACAAATTTAAGCTGTATCTTCCATGCCTTCGTGCTATTACTGTCAAACACTTTACTTTCATATGTATTATAAATATACTGCTATAATTTTTGCTTTAAAAAGTCAATTCTCTTTTTAAAGTATTTAAATAAGAAAAGAAAAGTGTTTTATACTTAATCACATAGATACCATCCCCAGGGCTCTTTGCTCCTCTGTGTAGATCCAAATTTCTAGCTGGTATAATTTTTTCTTCTGACTGAAGGACTTCATTACAAATACAAGTCTGATCGTATCACTCTTCCACTAAAAGTCATCACTGGGTTATGATCACACAGTATAAAATCCCAAATCTAACCCATGGCCTTCTAGACTTTGCAAGGTCTGGTCCCAATCTACCTTTCTTATTTAACTTCTTTTCTCACTCATGCCCTGACTCTCCTATAGTGACACTGGCATCCTGCCACCCACATGCTCCCCTCAGAGTCTTTTCACATGCTATACCCTTTATTTGGAATGCTCTTACCTCAAATTACTGCTTGTCTTGCTCTCTCATTTCATGAAAATCTCTGCTCCAACATCACTTCATTAGAGAGAACACACACACACACATGCACACCATTTGTTCTGACTCTGTGTCTAACATTTTCTTTGATCTTGGGGCTGCACCAGCATGAATCTTACAAGAGCTGGATTATAACAGTTGTTTATTCTCTTTCTCTTCTTTTTCTTACTTCTTTTGCATTAAAATTTTGGGTTTTTACGGTTCCATTTTATCTCCTTTGCTGGCTTATTAATTATAACTCTTTGTTTTGTTATTTTAGTTATCTTATATATGCTTCATCTTGCTTATTTCTTTTCAGAGCACTTATAACTCCTTGTAATCATATTATGTTTTTATTGAATTTCTTTTGTCTCCACCATTAGAATTAGCTCCTTGAAGACAAGAACTTTGTTTGTTCACCTATGTCTTTCCAGTGCCTAGAAGAGTAGCTAGCACATAGAACTGACTGGCTTAAAAGGAAAACTGGCACTGCCTTCCAATATCTACCTGAGTTAATTCTAATAACCAAGATTATACTGTAGTAAACAAATTCTGAATAAGAAGATTAGAGTGGGCTAGATTCTGGAAATAATTCAAAAGTAACCCAGCATTATGGCTGTGCTGAAATGGCAGTTGCTTTTCTATTAATCTAATTAAGCTAGATTTGAATTATGAAGCTCTAATTAAGGACCTGCCTCCAGACAATATATAACAAAGGGCAAAGGACGAGAAAGGCTCTTTCCTTCTTAGTTGTTCCTTCATCCTCACTCCAAGCCCCACACTTAATGAGAACACAAAGACATTAGGAAAGAAGGAATAGAGAGGAAGAGGAAGTGCCAAACTTTATTGGAAGAAAAAAGGGGCCACGTCCCCGCCCCTACCCATCATCACGACCCAACAGGTCTAAGCAGGATTTAGAATTCAAGGAATCTGGATGCAGATGACATCTGTGAGGTTATTCTATTTTTGAGTGATCTGTTAAATGCTTTCATCCACTCAGTTGATTCTAGTTTTAAGGAATTAAGGGAAAGCCAAAAGCCTGGACTGTTGTTAACAGCCAAAGGAACTCTGCCCAAGGCATCTCCACTAGTTGATTCTCAGTCCCCAGCTAGGAAAAATGGATCTTACTTAGAATTATTGGTCCCTAATTTATATTTAACATTTTTGGCTTACACCATTCTCAGTCATCATTTTTGGTGAATTCTAGAGGTGAAATTATGCTATATAAATTAATGCACATAACTTCCTATTTTATAACTTTTCCTCACAAAAAAATATCCATACATATAACTGGAGAAGAAACCATTATAAACTATTTTGATAGTAAATTTGGGATGGGACTCTATAAGTAAGAATTATCTCCCAAACTTCTTTACCACACCAAGTTTTCAAAATTCATATATTTCAGTAGTGGTATGCAAATAACTCCAGAAAATTAAAATACTACGCTTACATTGGAATCCATTGTTTCTATGCCCCAGGTCTATCCACAATTACCATTAAAGTTTTATATTTTGACCATCCTAATCTTTGTGTATAAATTATCTAAAATCATTTCCATAAAATCCACAGTTTACTAATAAGATTATTTGAGAATGAGAAACAGCAATTTATAGAAAACATTTAACACTATAATAAGCATTTAATCAATGTTAATCATTATTGCTTAATAAATGACTCCACTTACATAGACTGAATTTATCCAGAAATGGATAAATTTAACTCATTTATTCTGAAATGAGTCTCCAGGTGTACCTTCCAGTTTTCACAAAGCTAACTTAAAAGGACTGGCTGACCTAAACAATGTATAATGGAGGACATCATGCAGAGTAATTTTTTTAAATGACAATAATTTTATTTCCTTCATCTTTTTCTTCAGTGAGAGAATGTCAGAAACATCTTTCATTCATGAAATAAAAATTTATTGAGCATCTCTGATAGGCAAGATGCTGGGACATATTAGAAAGCAGCACAGCAGGTTCCTTGTCACCACTGAACTTCCAATTTGTCACAAAAGAGAAATATTAAGTGCACAACTTACAAATGTAATAATTAAGTGCACAATTTACAAATGTGGTAAGTATTAAGGAGGAATGCAACCAAGTAACAGGCCCCTCAACTACAAGTTACCTAGGTCAAGAAAGGCTTCTTTGAGAAAGTTGCGTGGCTTTGTATTTTATCTAAGCTCATAAACTGTCACCCCTTTATAGAGTATTAAATGCTAGGAGTTGAAAATCCAAACTTACATATGTGGGTATAATAATTGCAATAAAGTCATCCCTTAAGCAGTGGTGGGATTCTGAAGTTGCCACCTTGTTATTGCATATAATTAAAATTACCTTTGGGAACACCTTAAATTGTCAAAAACAAATGTAGTGTTTATCATCATATTTAAATGCTGCATTCTGGAAACCAACACAATCTCTCGGTAAGTGCAATACGATCAGATTTTCCCTCCAGCACTTGAAGAGTTTAGTGTTTTCTAAGTTGTTCAACACATGAAGTATTTATTTGTTAATGTGCCACAAATACTAAGTTAAAATACTAAGAAAAAATACTAAGAAAAAAAAAATGTACCTTCAAATACTACAGTCACAAAGCAAGATGCTTACATCATGAGGGGCCTGAGAGTAACTGAGATGAACTGAACAGCAAAGGTCTGTCTTCCATTCCAAGCTCTGCCAAAATATGGCTCACTGCATGGAATAACATCGGAAAACATAATGTTTTCTTTTTTCTTTTTCTTTCCTATTTATTTTTAGATATATATAGTTTAATTTAGGTAAATAAAATAAGAGTGTGATATGCCTCCTCCATACTCCAAAATGTCACAATAGAGAGACTAAAAAGAAAAGTAATATATAATGACATTTCATCTGTCAAGAATCCTTAGACAGGTGTTGATAATAGGGTGGTATATGGGAAAATACGGCTAGTGCAAACTATGGGCTGTGGTTGATAGTAATATTTCACTATTCTTCCATCAGTTGTGGCAAAGGCACCACACTGATGCTGAGCATCAATAAAAAGGGGGTATTAGGGTGTGAGGTTTTTCTTTTTAGAACAATAAGCATGTTATCAAGTTGATTGTTGATTATGGTGATGAAAGCACAACTCTGTGATTATACTGAGAGCCACAGCTTGTAGGTGTTGGATGGATTATATGATGTGGGAATAAAAGTGATTAAAAAAAAAGAATCCTTAAAGAACATATCATTCAGAAATAGTGAAGATTTGCTCATTTAAATCTATGCATAGAAATCTTTTTGAATTGCATTACCTACTGTATTGCCTTCTTCTTCTTTTTTTTAAATTCTTTTTGCATGGACAAGCTCTGGGAATCGAACCCAGGTCTCTGGCATGGCAGGCGAGAATTCTGCCACTGAGCCACCATCGCATGGCCCTGTATTGCCTTCTTTTAAAAGTAAAAAATAAAACATAAAATTTCTTGGATGATGTAAAATCATTATTTTAAAATAATATTCCTCTCTAGAGTGAAGCAATGATGACTGCATGATTTACTGTGTGCTTAGGACCACATATTGCTGACTTTTCTGAGATCTGTATCTTATTTTTATGCAGTTTTGCTTCTTCTCTGTTGTAAACATTCTGAGAATTTTTTCACTTCTGTTATTGTATCTGCCAGGACAGCAACTCCTCCCCTTCCAAATGCTGGTTTTAATATGCTTTAGATTTGGGAGAAAATTTCCACACTACTTAGGACCTGTCTGAGAGTATTTCAGTTCTAGGAAAAGTTCCAGAAGCTTCCTTACCGAGGAGACAATTTACCTGTGAATAAATTAAATGAGTTTATTTTGACCTTCTTATTCCTACTGTTTTCTTTATTTTCTGAATTCCAACCATGTCTCAGATGTTCAAAAAGTAAAATATGCAAAAAAGAACATCTTGGAAGAATATGATGATGGTAGTAAGGATGAAAGTTATTTTATTTAGTTGTTTTTTTTTTTTTGGAGAATTTGAAGAGGCAGGTTGACAAATCATGTGAAGAGATGTTGTAACCAAGAATTTAGGATTTAAGGGATGATTATGACTACTGAATTATTATCAGATGTTCCTTTTTACTTTCCTATATATTAGAGTTGACAGAGGAAAATATCTGAAACCCAACTGTAAACCAGCTGCCTTGATCTCTGATAATGACTGTATAGCCCTTATCCTGTGCCCTTGTGATTGTAAAAATCTTGTGACTAACCCTCACTTGTATCCATTTTTACAGTTTTTCAACGTTAGAATCTTGTGATCACTAAAGACATACCCTAATATTTATTAATGAAGGATCTTGGGTCAGCCCAGAACTAACCCACACCAAGTTCAAAATTATCTTGATAATCAAAACTGGAGCTGACCAAAATGGGCCTGCCTGACATGCACAGTAGCTTAGACTTTAACCAGTAAGTCACCTGCACCTCATTGTAATACCAAAAATCATGTCCATCATCACATGAAGGTCCCCATTTTCTTACATACATTCTGTGACTAAGTATATAATCAGTTTGTGCATACTCAATAATCCGATCACCTCTAATCACATCATCTAGAACCATTGTTCTCATGATACTAAAATCTGCCCTTCTTTTGGTACTATAAAACTTGTAGCATTCCTGCAGTTCAAGGAGACAGATTTTTGGACCAATAGGCCATGTGATCTCCTGCTTCATGCCTAGCAATAAACTTTTTCTCTCTCTGAAAGCCGGGTATCTTGAGAATTGGTCATCTGATTGCAATGAGCAAAAAAATCCACCACCTTGCTGGTAACAATTTGGTGACTTTGGTGGGAACAAAAGGTCCTAAGAAGCTAGGAGGAGGTTGTGAGGCCCTGGTAGAACATGTATGCTCAGGTTCTGGGGCTGTGGTGGAACAGAACCCCAGGCCTCTTGTGGGTTCATTAGTTTAGAGGTTAGCAACCAGGTTTTCTCTGTTCTACCAGCACTCCACACCCTTTTAGTGCTATAAGAAGTTTCAAAGAGAGAAACCTGCTCCAGTTCCAGGACTGGACATCTGATGGGGTAAGTCATCGAGGCAGAAGTGGATCAGGAAGTCAGTTCAGAATTTCGAGTTCCCTAGACTTATAGGCCTGAAGGTCTGAGTCTTACTTCCAGAATGATCCCCTTTTCTCTGACCTCTACACCTTCTGTTTTCAGGGATTCGAGGCCCTGACCTGTGTTTGTCTGTACAGGGTTTAAAACCCTGTCCTGAGTTTGTCTGTTGCGTATACTCCTGGAAAATAAGTAAGTCAACAATTAATTGATGTTCAATGAAGTTAAGAATGCCTGTTTAAATGCTAGCCAGTGTGTTACCTGAGTATAGTAAGTGTTTACTGCTTGTTTAATAGTTAATCAGAGTGTTAAGCATTTAATGCCAGTTTGTTAGTTGGTGTGTTCAATCTAGTTATGAATTGGTGTGTTACTTAAATATAGTAAGTGTTACATGTGTGTTTAAATTTGTATTAGTCAAATGTTCCTAATTGGTTACTAATTATGAAAATTCTTTAAAAACGGAAACTTTGGGCTGTATTGAAAATTGGAAAGATTTTAGTTATGAGTATATGAGAAAAAGATTTATTTCTGTAGCATAATCTGGCCTGAATATGATTTAGATCAGGAGAGAAATAACCTGAGAATGGTTCATTGGAAAGATAGTAGGATTACAGTTAAGGTTAGAGATATTGCATTAAAGTTTTCTGCAAAAGAGAGCAGAAATGGGATGAAATGATATATATTTCATCTTTTATTTGTCTCTATCAAAAGTATTTCTGTGTTTCTGATCTTGTGTAGCTATCTTTCTATTTGTTCAATGTATATTCTCATAGTTCCAGGTGGTAATAGCAAATAAAAATCTTAAAGAGCTTTATTTGAATTGCTTAAAGATAAATAAGCACTTTTATATAAAAATTAGTACCTCCCGAGTCCCAGAGGTAAGAAAAAGAAGAAAATCTCCTGGGCAGCAAGATTCAAAAGGCCTAGTTTTGTAATAACTGTAAACAAACCTAAACATTAGGGGAACAAACAAGCCTGGAATTTCCCAAAGGTAGCAGAGATCAGCAGAGGGCTGCCGCTGAAAAAGGCAAAGGCCTTTTCCAATCATCCAGGTCATACCTTTAAGTGAAATACATCCAATAACTTGAAATAATTAAAAGAACGGCATAGAAACTCTCATCCCAGGACCCTCATCTAAAACTTTTAAATCCAAGTTCAACTGGCCAGGCCTCATTTTTCCTGTCCCACCTACCTCTGCCCCATGTTGTAAGCTCCCAAGGCAGCCACGAGGGAAGAGTTGGGTGCAGAAAGATGGGGGAGGTGTGGTTTGGAATTATTTTTACTGGGCCTGGAGAGTAGAAATAGTAGGCACAGAAAATGCTGCAGAATAGATCATGTTTGTTATAATCATTTTTTCCAGTAATACCTTTTCAATGGTAAGTATAATAATCAGATCATTATTAAAATATGAATAGCCTTGGGATGAAAGTAACTGAATAAAATCTAATTACCAAATTTCAGTAAGTAAAATGAAAGGCCCTTGAGAATATAAAAAAGTTTTCCTGGATTTAGGCTTGGGATAAATTGAATAATTGCAGTTTATTTTTCAGAACTTAATAGTCAATGTACTTGTAAGGTTGTTTCTAATTTTAGGCTATTATGAAAACAAAAACATTTTTTAACCCCCAATAAAAGAAGTTTTATGATGAATTTTTAAATTGAACAAGTATAATTTTGCTCTGATTGGGTATGTTCTCCCTAAATTTATACAAGTGTGCTGTTAATAAAGGCTAGTATTATAAGTACAATCTTAAAATGACATTGATAAAATATAATAAAATGAAAGTATGCTGATGCTCCAAACATCTCCTATTTAAGAAATCAATTAAGTTTATAAGAAATATAAATGGATTTTTTAATTTTTTAATAACCTTGATTTCAAAGAATTTGGCTTTTTAGTTACTTTTCCATTTGTTACCTCAGTATGTAGAAGAATTTGAATTTGCAGTAGTTTTATTGTCAGTCAGTGCATTTTGTTAGTAAATGCTGTCTTGAATAGGGAAGAATACTTAACTTTAAAGAGTTTATATTCTAATTAGAATATACTTGTACCTGGGCATAGTGTAAACAGTAGTTTTATTACTACTTTCGTTCATTACTATTTCTTTATTGAAATAAAAATGCTGGAAGAATTTAAAAAGCAGATAGATAAAGAATAACCTAAGAAGACCTCATAGAAGAGATGATACTTGTAAAATGTCTAAATGAGAAACTAGCATTTGAATAAATAGAACTCTGAACTAGTCTTTTAAGCCCATAACTTAATTTTGTGAACTAACTTATTCCTAGCATTATTTAGCACTTGGAAATAATGTTGAGAAAATTTTGAGATTTTTCTGGGTATAAATCCCTTAAATATTGAAAAGCTGATTGTATTTGAAACTTGGGGCTTTTCTGTCCTTTGAAGGTAGTGCTGGATTGGACTGAGAAACTTTAGGCATACTGCAAAGTAATCATCTGTATGTTATGAGTATAAAGTATATAAATGCCTAGCTGTGTTCCAAACTCAAGTATAAATTTCTTCCTTCTTCCATTATGCTGTATTATCTCTGTCTCTTCTCCCCTTCATGAATACTATTACTGGGAGGAACTTTACGTGTCCAAAAAGCTTTTTGAATTTGTTCTCAAATTTATTTCTGATTATAAATACATCTGATTATGTGCAATCTGGATAAACAGATAAACTATAGGTGGGATGGATATGGACAGTTGTAGAACGTCTGAGGAAGTGAATTTTGTTCGTTATAGACCTTGTTGACCACAAGTCCTGAAAGGATATGGAAGGTAGTAGAAAGTTTAAGAACGTGAATTTTGCTTGTACAGGTCCTGAATGAATATGAAAGTTGTAAAAGGTTTATAAAAGCAAATTCTGCCTGCCATTGTCAATACTGACCAAAATTTTAAAAACCTGCTTATCATATATTCAGAAAAAAAAGGTTTGTGTCAAACCATGTATTCATACCAAACTAAAGTTAAGTTTTTTCTGTGTTAAAATAATGTGGATTATTAGTCTGCTCTTAAGGAAAAGTTATAAAAAGATTTTACTAACTATCTGAGTATTCTGTCTGGAGAACAAACACTTTACATCAAAATAATATCCTTGTTAATATTTATGTTGATCTTATCCTTTATTTCAGAAAACAAGTTTTTTCACTTTTAAAAAACTGTTATAAAGAATTTGTTCTTTCACTTTGTAAAAGTAAGGTGCTAAAATAGTTTAACATATTACATAGGAGGTGATTGGACAATAATTAAAAGGGATTTTCTATCATTTTGTTAGCTTAATTTGTATGGGTAGAATTTTATTCACATATTTAGAAATTGTATAAAAATTCCTAAAGACTTGATAATGTTCTCACTGTCCATATTATATCCTGATACTAATCTGTATGATGTTAAACAATGGTATGATATTGTTAGTCATGGTTTTAGTTACTCTTAAAAATGTGTAAAGCTGAAACAGAAAACAGCTTCTACTATGGTTTGTTAATATAAGACAATGGTCCAACGTTTTTATTTCTGAAAGTAGTTTCATTTAAAAATGGTTATAAGAAAATTAGGACTTAAATTGTAAGCTCTTACAACAGTCACATTTACTCTTGAGCTTTAATTGTTGTTTCTAAATTCTGAAATTCTTTGCTTTTTGTAGTCAGAGAATAGTTTTTGTGACTCAAGCCTATCATATTATCTATGCAGTTTCCTGATGAAACAAAGCACCTAAAGCAGTGCTTCTCAAGCTGCAATTTTCCTGATATCATGTTAAATGCCAACTCAGATTTGGGAGGGGATGAATGGAGATTTTGCATATCTAACAAGCTTCCAGATTATGCAAAGGTAACTCAGCTGGAAGCATTCTGTTACACATGTAGTGGCTTGATAGAAATACAAAATCTCAGGCCTAGCCCAGAAGTACAAGATACCTGAGTGATTCACATGTATATTAAAGTTTGAGATGCACTTTCAGAGCCTAGAGCACTGATTTTCAAAGTATGTTCCTCAGGCTGGCAGCACTGGCGTCACATGACAACTTGCTAAAAATACAAATTCTCAGATCCCACCTCATATTTACTAAATCAGAAATGGGAAGGGGGTAGGGCAAGGGGAAAGGAGCAGTAGTATTCTTTGTTTTAACAAGCCTTCCCGATGAGTCTGATGCACAGTAAAGTCTGAGAACACTGTCTAGAGGATTTGCTAAATATATAGATTTTTATATATATTTATATAAATATATAGATTTTTAGGCTGTGCCTCTGGAAATTCTGACTTAGTAGATTTTGCTTGGGACTCAGGAATCTGTATTATAGCAATCCACTCCTAGTGACTGTTAAAGACAAAGAAATTTGGGAAACACTGATATAGCCATATATATAGCCACTTTCTGGGGCCTCTGACTTTGCTTAGCTGTAATGCTGGGAATAGTGCTGTAAGTAGTTCCTGCTCCATTAGATTATTCAACAAGGTTCTGTTGAGAATTTCTTGAGTCAAGCACTCTGTTAGATACCTTCTGAAGCCCCACTCCCAGCAGTCATCTAATCTAAGAGTGAGTGTTAGATTTTAACAACTCTGTAGTCAAGTGAAAGGTGAAAGATTTGTTTCTTTTCTCTTCCATGGAGTTTTTGTTCGTTTGTTTGTTTGTTTTCACATAGGCAGGCACCGGGAATCGAACCTGGGTCTCCAGCATAGCAGGCAAGAACTCTGCCTGCTGAGCCACCATGGTCCACTCTCTCCAATGGATCTTTTAGCCACATTTGATATCTGATACTGAAAAGAGGTCAAAGCCTTGCTCCTAGGACATTTTTTTTTTCTTCAAAAAGAAAAGCCATTTCAAATGGCTACAACTGTAGCACTAATAACTCAAAACTGAATGCAATAAAATTTAAATCTAGTGTACTACAAGAGGCTAAATATAGGGTTGCTAAATGATCTTGCAGTCCTATTATTAGGTATATACTTGGAAGAATTGAAAGCAGGGTCATGAATGGACATTTGCACACTGGTGTTTAAGGTGACAATATTCATGATTTGCAATGGATGAGGTGGCCTTATGGTACATAGACTGATGAATGGAAGGA
Source organism: Tamandua tetradactyla (assembly GCF_023851605.1). Lineage (NCBI taxonomy): Eukaryota > Metazoa > Chordata > Mammalia > Pilosa > Myrmecophagidae > Tamandua > Tamandua tetradactyla. The sequence continues at coordinate 180,237,096 of NC_135331.1, read as the reverse complement.
TGAACAGTGGTGTATACCTACACTGGAATATTGAGCAGCTGCAAAAAAGGAATGTAGTTATGAGGTATGCAACTAGGTGAATGAAACTTGAGAACACTGTGTTGAGTGATATAAGCCAGAAATGAAAAGACAAATGTTGTAAGTCCTCACTAATATGGATTAACTATGATGTGCAAACTCTGAGCATTGAATTTGTGAGCATAAGTTATCAGGAGATGGAACACAGACAGAGATTGGACAATCAATGATTAAGGAGTACAGAATGTTCAATAAGGCTTATTGTAAAGATTCCTAGATTGTAAGCTCTTACAACAGTCACATCTATTCCTGAGTTTTGACTGTTATTTCTAAATTCTGAGAGGCTGAGCTCTTTGTGTTTAACCTGATCATTTACTGTAACTTTGGATATCTGTGTGACAACTGAGACTCAGAGTTAGAGTTTTATAGCTCTGAAAGTCAGCATTACTCCATATAGCAACTGTTAAGGAAGCTAAAAAAGAGAGCAGACTTCAACTAGAGATATGAACTAAGCTGATCTGGTTAGGACTAAGGTAAATCAGAATATAGGGTAAAGGATATTTCCTGTATTTTAAAACTTCAACTTCTGTGTGAGACCAAAGGGGAGATGTTTATTTGGTTCATGTGCTGGTTTGAAAGGAAGTGTGCCCCCTAAGAAAACCCATGTTTTAATATAAGTCCCATTTCATAAAGTAGAATAATCTCTATTCAACACTGTATGTTTGAAACTGTGATTCGATCATCTCCCTGGTTGATGTGATTTAGTCAAGAGTGGTTGTTAAACTGGATTAAGGGATGACACATCTCCACCCATTTGGGTGGGTCTTGATTGGTTTATTGGAGTCCTATAAAAAAGGAAATATTTTAGAGAATGAGAGATTCAGAGAGAGCAGAGAATGCTGTAGCACCACGAAGCAGAGAGTCCACAAGCCAGTGACCTTTGGAGATGAAGAAGGAAGACACCTGCCGGGGAGCTTCATGAAACAGGAAGCCAGGAGAGAAAGCTATCAGATAACGCCATATTCGCCATGTGCCCTTCCAGCCGAGAGAGAAGCCCTGACTGTGTTCACCATGTGCCTTTCCAGATGAGAGAGAAACCCTGAACTTCATTGGCCTTCTTGAACCAAGGTATCTTTCCCCAGATGCCTTTGATTGGACATTTCTATAGACTTGGTTTAATTGGGACATTTTCTCAGCCTTAGAACTATAAACTAGCAACTCATTAAATTCCCCCTTTTAAAAGCCGTTCCGTTTCTGGTGTGTTGCATTCTGGCAGCTAGCAAACTAGAACAGTTCAAAGTTTATATTTTCTGTAACACACTAGATAATTTAACCTGTATGGTCAGTTTATTTAAACAACATAATTGCATGGAGCCTTGAACAGGGAATGAGATCCTGTTGGTTTGTACAGGTTAGTGTGATTCTCTGCTATGTGTCAGAGTAATTTGGGTAGAAATTTTAAAAGTATTTGCAAAGTTTTCTTGAGGAACTGGGGGAAATATGAAAATATTAAATATCCCCACCTGAGGAATTCCTAATATTCTCCCAAGCCTTAAGGACTACCACTTTCATAAACCAAGCCCTCAATCTTGGGGCTTGCCCTTATGAAACTTATTCCTTCCTACAAAGGAGAACCTAAGCTTACGAATAATTATGCCTAAGAGTCACCCACAGAGAATCTCTTCTGTTGCTCAGATGTGGCCTCTCTCTATATATCAACTCCACAGGTGAACTCACTGCCCTCACCATCAGCGTGGAGCATGACTCTCAGGGGTGTAATTCTCCTTGGCAACATGGAACATGATTCTTCAAGGATGAGCCTATCCCTGGTATCACAGAATTGAGAAAGCCTTCTTGACGAAAAGAGATGGGAAGAAATGAAACAAAATAAAGTCTCAATGGCTAAGAGATTTCAATACAGTCAAAAGGTCATTTTGGAGGTTATTCTTATGCTATATAGTATATATATATATATGTATGTATGTATTCCTAAAAAGGAATATATAATCCTTTTTTAGTTTTTAGTGTATCAGAATGGCTAGAAATAAATACCTGAAACTGTTGAACTGCAATCCAGTTGCCGTGATTCATGATGATGAGTGTATAGCCATATAACTATTTATGAGATTATGCAAACCTTGTGACTGACACTCCCTTTATATAGTATATAGGCATATGAGTAAGAAAATAAAGACAAAAAATGAATAAATAATATGGAGGATAAAGAATAGGGGATGTTTTGTGGTGTTCTTTTTTATTTTCATTTTTTATTTCTAAAGTAATGAAAATATTCTGAAATTGATTGCAATGATGAATGCACAAGTATATGACGTTACTGTGAGCCACCAATGATATACTTTGGATAGTTATATCATATGCGAATATATCTCAATAAAATCACATTAAAAAAATAAAATTACAAACAGACATATATATCATGGCTCTAGCTTATGTAAATGCTAAGCGCCTACCTAACAATGCTGTATATTATCTATGATCATACATAATGCATGCATTAGAGCTTTAAAACTCAGGTAGGAAGGATTCATACCAATTCATGACTGTGGTTACCCGCAGGGACTGGCATGAGGAAGGCTCCAATTGTTTCTGTAATGTTTCATTTCTTTAGGAGAATTCTATTTTATTTCTTTAAAATAGAGGATGGATGAAGCAGTGGATAATCTTGGTGGTAGGTTTTAAAGGATTATTTTGAAATATTAATCTCTAGAATTTTCTGCATAGTTGTGATATTTCTTAATGAAAAAGAAAAATTACAGGGGTGATGGAAATATTTTACATCTTGATTGTGGTGGTAGCTCAACAAATCTCTCAATGCTCATTCCACAGGACACTTAAAATAGGTACATTTCATTGTGTGTAAGTTATACTGCATTAAAATTTATGTATTTTTAAAAATCTAGCATTCTAATCTTTTCCCAAGCAATATTCAAAGGAATAATGTTCATTCACTTAATAGTCATTCATTTTTTCATGTACATTGTTCATCAGATAGTTGTTGAGCATTCACTTCATGTCTAGGAATTTGGGAAATGCTACCCTATTTGCAATCTACTTTAAAATAATTTGACATGTATTTGGGCCCAGACTGAGTTTGGCAAGAGCACAAACCAGTGCTGCAGTGAGATGGAAAACATGCCAGGCATGGACGCAGACATAGATTTATTAGGACTTGCAAACAAGAGAGAGTCTCCAGTGGAGGCAGTCCAGAGGGTTAACACTCTACGGAGGGACAGGAGTGCAAGGGGCAATATGCATATGATTTTAGAACAAAGACATTCTATATAGAATGAGGGCAGTGGGCCTCTAATGTAATTAGAGCTGATGTTTCACTAAGATTAATGTTTAAGACTAAGATACAATCACTGCCACCCTCCTCCTCTCCCTTTACATTCACAATTATGTTCTTTTCCCTCCAGGGAAGTTGTTTTCTTTCCTGACCTTTGTCCTGTTCAGGGCGTTAAGAACATGGGGCTTCATAACCAATTAGTAGAGGGCCTGGACACTGGGTCTCCACAACATGAACAGAGAGATACTATGAATCTTCATGTTGTACCCTTGGTGTGATTCTTTTAATCTAAACTAAAACCACCTGCCCCTGAACCCCATGGGTGATCAGCCAACATGCTCAAAAAAAAGCCACACTTTAGAACCAGCTAGTGCAAGTGTTTCAGCTATCCTTAAATAAATTAAAATTATAAATTATAAATTATAATTTATAATTTTCTTTGGTAAAATTAGTGACTTGTTAATTAATTTAATAGATGTAAAAAGAGAATTAATTGCTGAACTTAGTGGCATTGTGATTTGAATAAAATATTGTAGAGACATCTCCCATCCCTCCATGTACAAGGGCATAAAAATCTAGTGAACACCTTACCTTCACCATCCATCTTTCACCCTTAGGCAGACACTGGTGACTTGATCTTTCATTGGTCTCAATTCTACTCATTGGTTTAGACTGTTCTGGCAGCCTGATGCCAACTATAAAGATAGCTCAGTTCTGACTCCAAATTGCTGTCACATTTGCCTTCACTGAAACTTTCTTCTAAGATGTAACTGAATTACCTAAGAAGGCTGAAAAGTGGGATTTTATGGAATTTACAGAATACATTACCTATACTTTTTTTTGCCTTCATTTTATCCCTATTTGTTTAATAAATGACTATTATTAATTGTGTGGCACAATTTACTCTAGGAATTGCTTTCATTATAACCTAGAGGAGAAATGTTGGGGAATATCTACCTCTTACCCACTTCTCACTATTGGAAGCTTTTATTATCTATGAAAAAAAAAAAAACAAAAAGAAAAATGAATCACTGTGCTTGTCCACATTGGCTTATGCCAGTTCCTAACAAGAAAAATTGGTGAGCAAAGTCAGACTTGATCCTTGTCCTCAGAGAACTTACTTCTTGAGAAGGAAGACAGATGGTAATCACATAATCACCTAAAAAAAAATGTAAAATGTAATCATGGCAAGTCTAAAGAAGTTGCATGAAACTATAAGAGCATTTAATGGGGGATTCTAACCTTGGAAAGAAGTTTAGAGAACTTTCCATGAGGAAAGGATGTGTGACCTAAGATGTGAAGGGTTATGAGTCAGAGTTAACTAGGGAGAGGAAACAGCATGTGGCGAGACCTGGAAGCTGAAATGCAATAAGGCAGTTTCCCAAAGTGACTCAAAGAAAGTGGATATAGCTGGGTAGTGGGGTAGTGTGTGACATGTAGCCTGGTGGCTTCAGGGTGGCCAATGGACTAAATAGGAGGTTGTCATAATCCAGGTGAGCAATGATGATGGCTTGAACTAGGGTGTGGTATTGATGGTAGCAGAGCTACCAGTTATATACTTTATATATAAGTATATATAAAGAGCTGAGTATAAGTATATATAAAGAGTTGAGAGGGAAAGATTGTAATGTCAAAGCCTAGGCTTTTGACTAGTTCTACTGGATAAATGTAGAACTGAGATAGAAGATATTGGAAGAGAGCTGGGATTAGAAAGGAAAGACCATTGGGATGCAAATAACATAAATGGGCTCTGATTGTATAATTCAAAAAGAGAATAATTTAAAAAACAAACATAGGACCATACAAACACAGATAGGGTGCCCTATTGTAAATATAAACTGTAGGCCATAGTTAATAGTTTAGTCATGCTAATATTCTTTCATCAGTTATAACAAATGCATCACACTAATGCAAAGGGTTAATAATGGGAAGGTACATGGAAACTGTATTTTTTGCATATTTTTCTATAAACCTACAACTTCTTCAATAAAGAGAGAGAAAAGTGGGTGGAAGGCTATCAAGAGCTCTCCAAATTCAAGGCCTGGAAATCAGACTGAAACTAAAGAAGATTCCGAAGTCTAAAAAACAGGGAGCATAAGAAGTATCTTTTGACAAGCATCTTCTGGCCAGAACACCATTGCCACACAAGAATCATGCTCCTGAGCTACCAAAGATGAATCTCAACCCTATCTTCATTTATTTGGCCCTTATTCAAATGTATACTCCCTGGTGGTGGTATCTGATTGGCTAGGTCACATACCCAAGCACTAGCTCGAAGAGGAGGAAGAGAGATGTGACCCCTTCAATGTTCAGTAGTGGGAAGTGGGGCACTTATCGCTACTCAAAGGTATTCCCTAGGGAATGTTCCTGTTTTAGCTTCATAGCTGCCGAAATGAATACCATACAATGGCTTGGTTTAAACAATGGCCCATGGTTTTGAGGTGAGGAAAAGTACAATAAGACACCACTTTTCCCTCAAAGATTGTAGCATTCTGGAGCTGGCGGTCAGTCATCTTTAGTCCTTGACTTTCCTATCACATGGCAAAACACACAGTGATGCATTCTATCTCCTACAGGTTTCTTCCAGCTTCTTCTCATAACTGTTTTTCCATGACCAATTATCATTTTTTATAAGGACTTCAGCCATATTGGATTAAGGCCCACCCTCATTTAGTTTGGGCACACTTTAACTAATAACATCTTCAAACGTCCTATTTGCAAATAGGTTTATACTCACAGGACCAGGGTTTGGGACCTTGTGCTCATTTGAAACTCTTATGCACCCCAGAAAAGCCATGGTCTTTTCTTTTTATTTATTTATTTTTTTAATTTTTATCAATAAAACCAATCAACATACAATATGAACATTCTTTTATTTCATTACATAGTTGTATATCCTTTGTCATGATCTTTCTTTTTTTTAAATGGGCAGGCACCAGGAATTGAACCTGGGTCCTCTGGCATGGCAGGGGAGCATTCTTGACTGCTGAGTCACTGTGGCCTGCCCTATGATCATTTCTTAGGACATATGCATCAATTCAGAAAAAGAAATAAAAAGAAAACAGAAAAAAATTCATACATACCATATGCCTTACCCCTCCCTTTCATTGATCACTAGCATTTCAATCTACTAAATTTATCTTGGCATTTGTTCCCCCTATTATTCATTTATTTTTAATCCATATGTTTTAGTCATCTGTCCATAAGGTAGATAAAAGAAGCATCAGAAGTTTTCGCAATCACACAGTCACATTGTGAAAGCTATATCATTATACAATCATCTTCAAGAAACATGGCTATTGGAACACAGCTCTACATTTTCAGGCACCTCCCTCCAGCCTCTCTGTTATGCCTTAATTAAAAAGATGATATCTATTTAATGCGTAAGAATAATCTCCAGGATAACCTCTCAACTCTGTTTGGAATTTCTCAGCCGTTGACACTTTATTTTGTCTCATTTCTCTTTCCCCTTTTGGTCGAGAAGGTTTTCTCAATCTCTTGGTGCTGAGTCCCAGCTCATTCTAGGATTTCTGTCCCACGTTGCCAAGAAATTCCACATCCCTGGGAGTCATGTCCCACGTAGAGAGGGAGGGTAGTGAGTTTGCTTGTCATATTAGATCATGGTCTTTTAATCCTAATCCAATCTTTTGGGGACAGGTTTATTGTTTGAGTGGGACCTTTAGATTAGGTTGTTTCCATGGAGATGTGTCCCACCCAATTGTGGCTGTGACTTTTTGATTCAATGGCAATGTGACCCTGCCCATTCAAGGTGGGTCTTAATTATTTACTGGAGTCCTTTAAGAGTGGAATATTTTTGAGAAAGCTCAGACACAGATGTATAGAGATGCTTGGAGAGCCAAAACAGAGAGCAGAGAAATGAAACCAAGACACAGACTTTTGGAGATGCTAAGCTTAGAGATGAAATCCAGAGTTTCTCCTGGAGAGCTAAGTGAGGGCCAACAGAAGCTCAGAGAGGAGGCCACTGTGACCAGGAGCTGAAAGCAATGAAATCTGGGAGCAAAGGGTCAGCAGATGGCACCATGTGTCAGAAAAACCCAGAAGTGATCAGCTTTTCTAGAGTAAAGGTATACTCTTGTTGAGGTCTTAACGTGCACATTTTTCTGGACTTAGAATTGTAAACTTGTAACTTGATAAATCCTCTTTGTAAGAGCCAATCTATTTTTGGTATATTGCATTCCAGCAGCTTTAGCAAACTGAAACAAGCCTGAACATGCCTTCTGAGGGGGTCATGAATCAATCTCCAACAGCCCCCAAACAGGATGTGGTTAGATGCTTGACAGTCAAAAGCAAAATGACAAATGTACGCCAGAGTGTACCCCTTTGGCAGACCAACATTCACTCATAACCTTCTTTCCAAATTACACCTCTCAAATGACTGTTCCTCTCTAACATAATGCAGGTATTACTTGCATAACAAAAACACACTTATTCCCTTTCCAAATGAAGACAATCTCAAAAACTCATCAGTTACTTGCAATCTCCAGGTAATGTTCCAGATCCACAATCTCCAGGTAATGTTCCTTCTTCCTTCAGTTCTATGGTGATAGATGTTCTGTAACCTAAGGAATAAGTCTTAGAGTTAATCCCTGTGGAGCAAGTTGCTTTATGATGCCTCATGAAAACACAGACTTAGATACAACAGAGGTTTGCAACAAATGACCATTCTACTATTTATACAACAAAGAGTCGAAAAGAATATGGGAAGCAGGTCCATCGTGGCCAGTATCCCAAGGAGGCCAATTGCTTAGGTAAGGGTCTATGGATGAAGCATACCCTGCTTCACGTCAGAAATGAAGGACCCTGTGATGCCCTGACAGTTGGATTTTTATACATCCTAGGGGGAGAGTCCCTGCACTGGGCAAAAAATCAAGCAAACTTTGTGCAGAATTCCTACCCTAGCAAGCCACTAGAGCTGCTTATTTCTGGTTTCAGGTTCAAGGTACAGTCAGGCCATTCCATTTATTGGTAGCTTGTTTTTCCTGGTTGAGACATCACAGGTTGTGAAATTGAAAACATATCAAAACATCTGTACGCAAACAAGCATGAGGGGAAAAGGTGGGGGTTAGGTGAGGGCAGGGAGATGAATGCTAAGAGACCATGACTTCCCCAGCAAACCCCACTAATAAACCGTATACATTATTCTCTAATATAGAATGTAGGGGGGAAAGGGAAGTATTTATAACATAGCAATAAAGGAAACATAGGCAGAGATTTCTTTTTTTATTTGTCTACAACATAGAACAAGGTTGTAACTGTTATGTGTGTCTCCTTCCTCCAATACATTTTTTAAAAATTACATTTGCCTTATACCAGTTTGCTAATCAAGCCTACTTACATGGAAGGATAATTTAGACTTCCATTTCTGAGGAATCTGAGCCTTGGTATTCTTGCGTTTATAGTTGCTGTTGTCTTTTGTTAGCTTTCACATTAAGAGTTTTGAATTCAAAATCTGTAGGGGAAGTTAGCAGACTGGAAATTCCAGAAAGAGCTGATATGGAAGACTTGATGCTGTTGGCCTGCAGGCTAGAAATTCCAGTGAGGGTTGATGTTATCATCTTGAAGCGGAATTTTTTCTTTTTGAAACACTCAGTACTTTGCCCTTAAGGCCTCAATTTGATTAAATGTAACCCACTCCCATTATTGAGAATAATCTCCTCTACTTAAAAGCAACTGATTGCAGAGTTTAATCCCATTTACTAAACACTTTCACAGCATTACCTAAATCAGTGTTTGCTCAAAGAACTGAACACCAGAACCTAGCCAAGTTGGTGTATAAAATTAACCATCTCAGAGTGTTATCGAGAGAATTTGAACAAGGGCATAGGGAAGAATCTCTTTCCTAGATGAGAATCCTTGTTCTCAGAAGCAATTCCTCCTTTTCTGAATGACCGTACATGAAGAATAGACAGCAGCTGAGGCCAGAACCACAGAGGGCCATAAACATCTGTTAGGAGGAACAGTGTACTGGAATGCCAGCACCACTGCAGCAGGGCACCATTATTGCCTCCTAGGCTGAATACCTCATTGCTTTGAAGCAGCCACTCAAGAGGCAAAAAAGCAGTTGAAAAAGGATTGGTCATGTGCTATGAACTAGTTGCTTTGGTATCAGAGAGAAAGATGACCACTCTCTTTCAAATTCCAGAGTAGAAGAATAGGAATTTCCTCTCACCCGCACACGGCACCATGGAGAATCTCCCAGAAATGCAAAGAGAGGTTGTTAGAAGGAGTACATGTCAATTAGTGATATGTTGAGGTTAAGGTGGTTTTGAGACATGCAAAATAATAATAATAAGTAGGTGGATGGATATATAGATTTGAAACTCAGAGAGGTCTAGATGAGAAATATTAATTTGAAAATATCTTGCATATATATATATATATATTTAGCATATATATATATATATGCTAAATGAAATAATGAGGCTGAATGAAGGAAGATTGAGAAGCTGTGAAGTTCCAGGACTAAGATTTAAAGAAAGGCCTACATTTAAAGGCCAGGAAGAGGATGAGTCAACATGAAACAATAAAGAATTTGACCAGAGTTGTTGAAAATCAGGAGATTGTTGGGTCAAGAAAATTAAGGGAAGACTGTAGCAAAAAGCAGTGAGTGATAATTATTAAATGCCACTGAGACTGAAGTAAGATGAAGATTAAAAACTATCTGAGGTCTTTATTATGTGAAGGACATCAGTGACCTTCATTAGAGCTTTTTAATGGCATGATAGGGCCAGAAGCCAGACTGGAGTGGGTTGAGCTGTGAGTGGGAGATGAGGAATTGTAAACAGCTGGTGTCATCGACAACTCTTTGGAGAAATGCAGCTGCAAAGAGGGAGAAAGACATGGCAGTACCTGAAGAGAAAGATTTTTTGTTTTGTTTTGTTTATTTAGTTGAAGAAATTTAATTGTGTTTAAAATCAAAAAGAACAATCTAGAAGGAAAGATTGAATATACACAAGAGAAAATGAATAATGAATGGTCTAATGTTATGGAGAAAAATGAGAGGCTCTGGAATCCAAAGCAAAGACGTCGGTTTGGGCTCAGTCAAGAGAAGGGAATGGTCCCACATTGCAGCAAGAGGGAGACCAGGTAGAGAAATATGTGGGTAAGACTTTCATGTTTGAAATAGGAATGATGAAGGAGCTCCCAGCAATTGGCTGCTATTTTCTCTGTAAAGGAAAGAGGGAATCTGCTGAGCATATGGTACTAGAGAAGGGTTTCACAACTCCACACCACTGACATTTTGTACCAGCTCATTCTATATTGGGGTAGAGGGGGCTGTCCAGTGCATTTGGGATGTTGAACAGCATCCTACGCCTTTCCTTTCTAGATGTCAGTGGCACCCTTCCCCAGTTGTGGCAATGAAAAGTGTCCTCAGACATTGCCAAATGTCCACTGAGGGGCAAATTGCCCCTGATTGAGAACCACTCAGTTAGAAAGGGAATAGAAGAAAACAGAAGAGTTTGAAAGTGTAGAGCAGGAACCTGATTTGACAAAATGGACACTGGAGGCTAGTTGGGCAATGTCAAGGCCCACTGAGGTTGGATTTGAATCACAGTGGAATCAAATCTGCCATGTTGAACCTTCTCTATCAAGGCCTGGCTGCCGTGTGCAGACACTACAAAAGTAGAAGCTGGTGTTCCCCAGGGAATGAGATTTTGCCAGAGAAGTGTAACAAAAGGACAGAGGGACAAAGTTTAGTATATTGGCAAAACATTTACTGAAATTATGAACCATAATAGAAGCTGGTGTTCCCCAGGGATTGAGATTTTGCCAGAGAAGTGTAACAAAAGGACAGAGGGACAAAGTTTAGTATATTGGCAAAACATTTACTGAAATTATGAACCATAGAATCTAAGCATGTTGGGGAGGGGACTGTGTGTGAGAAGAAATTATCCCTTTTAAAGATGATGCTGAGATAACTTTAGGAACTAGAAATTAAGTTTTGGGTGAAACATCTTTGAATATACAGACATACACAGGCACACAAATTTTATTTCAAAAACAGTCCACATCATCACTTTTTCACATACTAAATGAATGAAATGAAAATAAATAGAAAAGAAGATGGGTCCCATTTACTTTGTAACCTAATTTCAACTCATATTTCCCATTGTGCTCAGTATCTCAAGAACTAGGTCAGGAAATTGTTATAAACAATTGTACCTTTGCATTTCAGATTTCCAAGTTCTTTATTCGCTGTAGGTAATATTTAAACATTATGGAATGACAGAGGACTGCTTTTACTTAAAGATTGCTCAACTAAAATGTCTTATAAGGCTACCGAAGGGTGGTACTCAGAATGAAGTCTTTATCTTTTTACTGGAAAAACCAGGAACACTGAAAAGAGGGATAAACATTGGCAACAACAAAATCTCATTTCTGTGATGGAAAGAACCATTGAGCCCATTTCTTCTATGCATGTAGTCTGTGAGGGATGAGACATAACAACACAATAACAGAAAAACAACCAAACATTTTAAAGTGGATTAAAAGCTTTCAAAGGGGAAAGCAAACCATAACACAAAGTGAAGAGTAGCATCTTTTTAGGCAGCCAACCAATGGTTGCATAATTTGAATCTACTAAAAAATACAGAGATATGTAGAGAGAACTGATACTGAAAGTTCTTTTGGACTAGTTCAGGTTATTCTCTCTACACACCAAATTTCTATGGTCTGAAAAAGAAGTTGGACCTCAATATTTAAATGTTTTACTTTTATGTGTTTAAATACTTTATGTATATATTTTTAAATACAAAGAAGCAATAAAAATATATTAAATGTGATTATTTCTATCAGATGAAAATCATTGCTTTCTTATTTTCTTCTTAATTTTTTAATTTTCCAAAATTTTTGTGAAAAACATGCCTTCATACTAAAGTTTGAAGAAAAAAATTTTAGCCTTTTAATGTTTGGAACCAAATGAAAGGAGAGAAATAGGTGGCCAGAAAACTATATGATTAGAAAGAGGAAATCTGTGATAAAACTGTTTTAATTTCCCATTTGTTACCATATTTTTAAAACGAGAAAGTTTAAAGCTTTAGCAAAAGCAATACACATCCTCATTGCCTTCCAAGTAAGGCAGGAAAAATTAATATTGCTCAAAACTAAAAATATTTAAAAGCATTGGAGAAGGAAGAAATCCAGAAACAGCGCTTAGTTGAACATACTGTGAAAAAGTACAACTCGCTTTATAAAATATGTGCTTTTTTTATCGTTTGAATTTTAAGGGTTTTTTTCTCTTTTGCTGGGCCATATCTTCTAAATTGTCTATAGTGAATATGTGTCAAATTTTTGATATGATTATAAAAATATAAAACGTAAAAATCAACTTAAGAGGGAGAAAATGTAAGTTTAATGGCAGTATGAATACAATATGAAAGAAGAAAAATAGACTCCTTAGGTATCCTGGTATTATCATTTATTGAAGACATGCAGAACAATAGTTTCTATTTTCTAGGTTCTGTTATAAGTTTGATAGTATGCCCTGTTAAAGGCGCATAGTTTTTTTTTTAAAAAGATAGTGTACTAGTCAATTCTTCAAAATATCTTACCTTTAAGGAACTTGGAGGGGTGTGTGTCCCTTTTGGTCTTCTCAAAGATTATTGCATTGGAATGCTGATGCTAAGTTCTCCGAGTGTTTAATAGTAATAATTAATATCCATAATAATAGTTATTATAATATATTACATTTGTAGCAAATTCTCCAGTTCACATATTATATCTGATTTGATCTTCATAACAACCCTTTGTGTTAGGAGGAGTCTCTATTATTTTATTTATTTGTTTTTTCAATTTTATTTACTTATTTATTTTTTATTTTTATTTTTTGCATGGACAGGCACCCGGAATCAAACCTGGGTCTCCGCATGGCAGGCAAGAACTCTGCAGCTGACCCAACATGGCCCGCCCTCTATTATTTTACAGAAACAGAAATTGAGAATGAGTATTTAAATAATCTATAGAAATCACAGTTCGTTTTAAAAAATAGGTCTTCTGAATCCTAATCCAACTCTCTTGCCCCTGTATCATTTTTGCTTAAGTTTAAATTGCCTACCCTATGCAAGTTAGTTTCTCCTGGACACATTTTAGTGGCTACAGAGCTGTGAAGTACAGGTAATTTAATAGTAAGTTTCACACATCAAAAAATATGGTAATTATTTGTCTGTGTTTTACTTAATAGGAAAGAGTATAGACCTTAGAAGTTATTCATAACTTAAAAACTTTCCCTTGATTTGACTATTCAACAAACGTATGTACTTCTTAAGCTGAGAAATTCTGTAGCATTTTGTTCTGTGTTCTAGAAAATATTTCTTGACTTTATACTCTACTTACTATTTTTTTGACTTACTTATTTAATAATTTTACTTAGTATGGTATCAGTTTAATTTTGATACTTTTTATACCTTTCTTTATGTAAGATGGTCCATGGCTCTTGAGAGCGACTCTTATAAACAAAAACTGAAAGAAAACACTCTTTTGGTAACAGCTTTATTAAGATATACTTCACGTACCATAAAATTTAACTATTTAAAATGTACACCTTCATGGTTCTTAATATATTGACAAACTTGTGCAGCTTCAGTACTACCAGCTTTAGAGCATTTCACATCGCCACAAAAAGAAGCCCTGTACTCTTCAGCAGTGACCCTGCACCTCTGCCCCACCCCCACCCCCATCTTCCCAACACTAGGCAGCCATTTAGCTATTTTCTGTCTCTATAGAGTTGCCTATTCTGGACATTTCATATAAATAGAATCATACCATATGTGTCTTTGGTGATTGCTTTCTTTTACTTGAAATAATGTTGTCAAGGCTCATCCATGCTGTAGCATGTTTCAGTACTTCTTTCTTTTTATTGTCAAATAATATTCCATTGTGTGGATATACCGCATTTCGTATATGAATAAACAAATGGACATTTGTTGTCCATTTGTGGACATTTATGTCATTTACACTTTTTGGCTATTATTAATAATGCTGCTATTAACATTTGTGTGCAGAATTTTGCTTTCTTTTCTCTTGGCTATATACCTTCAAGAAGTATTGCTAGGTCTATGATATCTCTATGCTTAACCTTTGAGAAATTGCCAGGCTTTTTTTTCAAAGCAGTTGCATCATTTTACATTTCCACTAGCAGCATATGTGGGTGGAAACACTTTTCTTAAGGAGAGAGAAATGATGAACCTACAAACACTTAATGAAATGTACTTAATGGCACATTATAGCTCATTAGTGATTGAAAAGTTTCACACAAATTTAAATTACCTAACTTTCTTCTTAGAGTAATTTCTTCTATTTTATGAACACCTATGAAATAAAAGAAATTAGACCTAGGATTACTTAAGCAAACTAAATTCTTATAATGGTTACTTTTAAGACTATTTTAATAAATTTTATACATAAATAAATACAAATTTAATACAATATTCTAAGAACCTTAAATTAATTTCTTGAAGGAGATAAATGTGGGGTATAATACTATAAATATAAAATGAATGGCACTTTTAGGCACCAAAGATTTTCATTTCTTAATAGTACTTTTTAAGACATGGTAGTATCATAATAGTAGAATGCATAACAGCCATTTAATATTTGGGTAAAAACTAAAGAATCTAATGATACCAATGGATATTCAATAATGGCCTATAATCTAAAAGCCCTCTTAAGAATTACAAACAACATGTTTTAAGTCCAGTAATTTATTGAGACCCTCTATGAGATCCTGCCAATTCCAGCCCATTAAGTCTAATAGATACATGGTGGCTGCTTTGGAATTCTTCCCATCCCTTTTTATAAGATACCTTCAGTGTATCTCTCTCATTTTCACAGTCCAGACCACCATTAATTATACACAAAGAAGTAGATTACCAGTCAAACATCCAGTAGATATAATTTGTTCAAGTCCTGCCTGCCACACAGGTCTACATTTATCTCAGCCTCTAAATGAGTCTGCATATTCCAGGAGAATGCCCCAAATGGTCTGGAAAAGTAAGTTCAGCAGACAAAGAAACACAAGTGAATTCTTATCCATTTACAGAGTAAGAAATTTGCTAGGCAAAATTCTGCCCTGAGGACAATATGAAAGACTGAACATGTAGAGCAGACAGCACATTTATTTTGCAATAAAATCAGGAAGCCAAGTGTTGTCATGTCGTAGGGGAGATAGTTTCTCCAAAATAGGAACAAACACATGTGGTTTCACTTCACTTTATTTCAAAGGGAAAAAAAAATTCAATGGGGCAGAATAATGTGTAATCTTTTTTTTTCCCCTTTTTCTGAGTTTGTTTTTTTTTTTCTGGAACAGCATATGATCTTTAGGGACAGAGAATGAAGAAGGACACAAAAGAGTTTTATTGTTGTTTTCTTTTTTTAAGAAAAATTTATTTCTTCTATTATGTGTGTATTGTATTCAAAATTAAGATAGGAAAAATATTGTCTTTCTCTAACCACGGAAGAAACTTTCCTTTGTTTCACTCAGTTAAGATAGTCTTTTCTCCTCAAGTCATGAAATTCAAACATTTTATAGGCAAAGGTCCCAACTGGCCACCTCACCCTTCTCTGCCTAGACTTTCCCTCCTCTTCAGGCACTGAGTGGTTAGTATCAACCTCCTCACTTTCAGATTTTGCCATCACTCAGATTTTTTTCAATGCTTTAAATACTAAAAGTTGGGTTAGTTGGTAAGCTTTTCATTTCTATTTCTGTAGAGTGGAGAAACACTGTGCCCCCAACCCAACCAAACCTGCGGTGGTTTCCCCACCAGCTCCTTTCTCTCCAAGGGATGTTATTCAAATGGAGGGCAGTGGTTGAAATGTGACAGCCACATGGAGAACCACATAATCCAATATTTCCTCCCTGCCACCAATTTTTTGGAGTCTCCCTTAAAATTGGTTACTACTGCCTTTCACCACACTCAACATGAATTCCCTTTTTGGAGGGTGGAGGGTGGGAAATTGAATCAAATTTCCTGAATGTCTACGTGCAGGATGTGGTACTTATATTTCTAAACTGAGCGCCCCAGCAATGTTACTGACAAAGAATGAGAAACACAACTGACAGGTGACATATTGCCCCTTGTCACACAGACAAGGACACGCATGTCCTCTGTAATAACTTCCTCTCTCCATTAAGAAACTTTGCCTGGTTACCTGAGGAAACCCAGAAATACCTCTCCCTGTGCTATTTCTCCCAGTCCTCTTGCTAATCACATAAAGAAACAAACACCCAAAGGGTAGTACTAATCATATACTTATATCAAACAAAAATAAAGCTAAGCATGGTGAAGGGAAGCAATATATGAGAACTTCCATAATCTTTTCTGCCCTTGAAAGTTGGTTTCGAGTTTTTCTGAAACTATCATATCTCCTCCTCTTCTTCCAAATAGATCTATTTTTCCTCAAGCTCCAATATTCAAGATATGTACTTTCTCATTTACTACTACTTTAATTATTAGAATGACAATAATGTGGGGATTTTCCCCCACATTTTATTCTTCCCTGAGGTCTTAAATCTTTGTAGGACGGGCTAGAAACTCAAAGGACCATTATAACTTTGTTGCTATGGAGAGAAATGCTTTAAAAATTCCAAAGTGCCAATTCACAAATGCTTTCTGAGACACTGTGTTTTTATGTTGGAGACCGCTAATATTTATGGAATCAGTGTTTAAAACTAAAACAGAACTTGCAACAGGAATCTCTAGGAACGGAGGCAGCCCACTGATTTAGCCTTCACCTGCCCCTCATCACTACATGGTGATTGGCATTCAGTGAAAACAGTCTGCTGTTCAGGCAGTTCCAAAGTAACTTGGAGAGCAGGAAATAAAAAATGGAATGAGAGATATGACTTTAGATCTCCATTTGAGCACAAACATCATTGCACTCTCTCAAACCTTTGCTTGATCCCCATCTTAATAAACTTCATATAAAATTCAGAGTTGCACATTGAAGTATTACATTTCAAGATCGATGTTCTCAATGAACTATTTCTTGAATATTATATTTTAATTTTTATATAAAAGCAAAAACCTATCTGCTCCTGGAATTTGAAGATAATTAGAAAATCTGATTAAGAAAGATTTTATCAGAAAACTAAATTGTGGAAAATTTCCATACTTAAATTATTACAACTACAGATTAAATTCATTTATTTGATTAGATCAAGGAACAAATCCTCAAAAGGATTCTTACATAAACTTCTAACAAGTACTCTCTGGGAAATTCCCAGTGATAAATAATGTGTTTTGTACTTTAATTTTTGAGAACTTATAACTTTATAAAAATAATCTGTATACATTCCAGTTTTTGTTAAAATATTGCCAAATCATTTTAGATATGTTAACATAATTTATCACCTGTTAAATGTTACTTTTAAAAACCGGAAATCCAAGCAGCCAAATAAATTCGAAATTTCTTTGCACTTTTTTATAGTATCACTGTCTAAACCTAGATAAAACAAAATTACATGATTCTAAAGATTTTATTTTGAAACACAAAAGTTTATAAACTGTCAAAGAATGTTACAAAGGCAGAAGCATTGGAAAAGGAAAAAATAAGAATTAAGTTGTCAAGGAAATTTGCAAAAGGTACAAGAAAGTCAGACTTCAGAGGAACTAGCTGGCCAAGTGAAACACACACACACACATACACACACAGCAAGTGGTATAAAGGGAAAAACACAAAATTTGTCAAATTTGCATAGCCTATTCATAATGGGAAAACAGCAACTTCATCACGATTATTGTATTGACAGAGATCATGACATATCTTCCCGGAGCTTTGGTTGGGGGATCCAGTTGTATAGGAAGCAGTCAAGGCTTTATTATTTGGGGTCCCAGAATCAGGCAGGGTGACCCTAATTTTTCATTTATCTCATTCTCTCCTTCTCTCTCCCCACCCCAATTGTGGAATGTGAAGTGCTTTGTAATATTGAAACCAAGACAAAGTGTCAGATTTTGCTTCTACAAAATGTCTATTTTTCTTGTTGATTCCACCGGACACTTCTCCAGTGTGAATCCACAGGGCTTTGTATGGCTAATTTGATTGGTATACCTCTTCAAATACCCTCTCTGAGAACGGTTTTTTGACCTTGCTGTAGCCTAACAATGGGGTTTTTTCCTCATACCAAAAGAAAGAAAATGCTTTCTTTTCCAGCCAACTTTAATATGCACCTTTTAATCAACCATCTGTGATATTTTCTCATTTAACAAATTATTAAACATAATATCCCCTCTTTTATATGAAACTGATAATAAGAAAAGAATCTTAAAATAAGCTGTCCCTTTAAAAGGTTTAAATACAATATAGATAAATCACATTGGAAGTTTCAAGAAGCACATATAATCCTAAAATCCTTGTGCTAAATTTTGAATGTTTCTAGTACAAGCAGTGGTATTAAATGCCCACATTGGTTTAGATACCAATATTAAAGAGTGTCTGAAATATTTTGGGGATTTATAATTTTGTATCTTCATCACCATTTAAACCATGCACTTAAAAATGGATTTCATTGTTTTCCTGGAATTATTAATATTTTTTAAATTAAAGTTTTGAAATATTTCTGTGGCTATAGGAAATAAACCCATTTTTAAAACCCAACTGCTAGGAGTCTGGCTGCCAGAGCATCTTCAACCAGCTCAGACCCCTCGCGGGAGGCCCAGCCTGGTTCCAGTCCAGGAGCTCCCCCACAGAGGCAGCAGAGTAAGAGGGCACAAGTTTTTAAAATAATTGAAGAACTTTTTCTGCCCCTACATTTCTTTGTTGGAGTGGTGCCAGATACTGGTTTGGGAGAACCTGTCTACAACCAGGGATTGATTTTGAAGATGTCTTTTTTTATTTGACCTTTTTTTTTCAGCAGGACATTTTGTGGTCTTTTTTTTTTTTTTCACCCCTTTCCCACAGATCCCATCTCAAATCCTTCTGTTATCACCATTCCGAAAGGTCCGGGAGAGTCGAAAGCCTTCCTCTGCCTTATTCTCTTTTATTTTATTTTTTTATAATTTGCATCAATATTGTTTTTGCATACTTTGCATCATTATTAAAAAACGTAAACTTTCTTTGTCAATCTATGGACATGCCCACACGTGGAGATGGGTAGGTTCAAAAGGGATATCGAATGAAGTGATAGGGGCCACAATGGGGAAATTTAAGTGGTACATAAAATTGCCAAGATGATGTACCACTAGAAACGATGGTCTAAAGGCTTAGTCTTTTTTTTTTTTTTTTTTTAAGAAAAGTGATGATGACATATTTTGTGAGGCAGGTTTACAACACTGCAAGTCTCAACTAAGAAGGAAAGTGCAGGCAGGGTGGGGGGGAAGAACACCAATACCCAGATTTTTTTAAAAAAATCCTAGTTTTAAGGAGTTCATTTAAGCCATCAGAACTTTTCACTTGTCTCATGTTAGCTGTACCAGTCAGTGATTAAGTAGAACTACAAGTTCTGTAGGCTTTATTATTTATTAATGGTTTATGACCTTAATAAAGTGTAATTACGTGTTACTAGCAAGGTGTTTTTAACTGTGACTATGGCATGGAAACAAACTTTGATGTGCAGAAGCACACAAAACTTGAACTTTCCACCTTGCCCATTTTTATAAAACTGCAGTCATCTTGGACCTTTCAGGCACAGATTTTAATCTCAATCAAGCTGTGATAAGTGGAATGGTTCTGTTTATACTGGGGTATGTTTTTGATTACAGCAGG
This sequence comes from Tamandua tetradactyla, assembly GCF_023851605.1. Taxonomy (NCBI): domain Eukaryota; kingdom Metazoa; phylum Chordata; class Mammalia; order Pilosa; family Myrmecophagidae; genus Tamandua; species Tamandua tetradactyla. Next base: position 180,217,052 of record NC_135331.1, on the reverse strand, counting down.
CAATGCTTTCTTTTCCAGTTATCTTTGAGAATAAGGGGGGAAAAATCCTTCAGATGCAATAGTTTTGTGTAGCATCTTGTCTATTATGTTTTGTAAATGCTGGAGAACCTTTGACCAGTTTGGCTTAGAGATGAAAACTAACTTTGCTTACAAAATTACTATTGAACGCCTGCTTAAAGTGTTCTAATTTTCTGTGAGCACATTCAAAGTGAAAAATAAATGTGAATAAAATGTAAAAAAAAAAATTGCTAAAATAAAGGATTAAAAAAAAAAAAGGTTCTCATAAAGAGATTGGCTTTTAGGGTACTTAACCCTAAACCATATATATCTATGGATATGTTCATGAGTGTGTATCCATGAGATAATTCAATTTTTAGGACGCTTTTGGAAACAGACATTATTTCAGTGATTCAAACTTTTCAGCCAGTTCACACCTTATAAATGTAGTTTGAAACAAAAATTACCTTTTCATCATTAAAAAATCATTTTGTTTTATTTTTCAGTACTTCTAAACTTTATTACCCTGCTTGGGTATGCTGCACTCTTCTGGGCATAGAATTTCATAGCAAGTATTGAAATAACTAAACCATAAAGTGGACTTTATCAAACAATAATATCGCATTAATAGAAACTTTCAATGTATGACTCAATTTGCAGAAAACAAAATAAAATAATGATGGTTAAAATTAATAAGTTAAATTAAAACTGTGAGAGGGTTTCTGATTTAGGTTTTTGCCTCATAAAGTCTGTGTAACACCTGAAAAACAACTGTATTGGGGGCACTTCCTGGAAGGTACCAGCTGCTGCCTTTAAGACAAAAACAGAAACAAAGTCTAAATTCACGTTTCCAGAAAAGGGTGAGGATAGGATAGGCAGCTACACCAGTTTTCAGAAGTGATGACAGTCAACTTTTTTCCCTGTGATAACACTTTATTTGCGGAGCAACAAGGGAATTACAAGCACATTTTGGAAAATAATACTGTCTTGCAAACAGTCTCCATTGGCCTGAGTCCTCACTTCACTGGAAGTAGTCAAGTCCAAGATTTAATTTCAACACTGTTCAGCTTATTGCTTGAAGCTGCGGCAGGATAAAACTCTTTCCTTTGAATGGAAAATTTGACCAACTTGTATGAGGTAAATGAATTTTGGAAGTGTGTGCGCGCGCGCGCGCGCGTGTGTGCGGCGGGGGAGGTACAAACCCTTTTTCTGGAAGGGAGAGAAGGGTGGATAGGAAAAGTCCTAAGCGACCTCAAAGCCCCAAGTCTCTCCAGATATGAATGGCTGTCAGGGCAGAGAGTTCAAAAGCTGTAAGGATCCCGGCTCCGCTAACGGAGGACTTTTGGTGTACCTGCTACCGAGGGCTGGGGGAAACCCCTGGCTTGGGTCACAAGCAGCTTGGAGAAAGACGCGCTTCGCAAAAACCGTGCCCGGTGACAACCCCGCGAGCCCCTCGGGGCGGCCGGGTGCGGGTCCGAGGAGGCAGCAGCGAGGTCGCGCGTCAGCCCCGGCGCCCCCTGGGCAGCGCGAGGACCACCCACCCCCCGGGACTCGGGCCCGAGGTCGGCGCGGGTTAAACTCCCAGACCCCGAGCCCCGGCAGCCGCCTCGCCGCCCCGGACCCCTGCCGCAGGTCCCACCGCCCTGCCTCGCGGCGCTCCAGCTCGCCTCGAGCCGCCGCGACCCGCGGCCTCCCCGCCCCCGGCCGGGCCCCGGCGAGGCTGCGCTTCCCGTAAACTCCCCGCCCCGCGCGGCCCCCTCCCCGCCTCGGCGCCACCCCCGCGGGTCCCTGGACGGCATCTGATTGGCCCGGCCGCGCCGTCACTCTCCGGGTGCGTCGCCGCCCTCGTTTCCGACCGCCGGGAGACCGGCAGTGGCAGTAGCGCTCGCGGGGCCGAGGCGGACGGCACAGTGCGCCGTCTCGCTGGGACTCGCCCGCCCGCTTGAGCGCCGCCGGGGCTGCACGCTCGGCCTCAGCCCGGGAGGAGCAGACAGCCTAGTCCCCGCGCGGAGATGGGGAGCGGGCGAAGTTGACGATCTCCCCCCTCCGCGGCGTCCCAGCCCAGCTGCGCCCCTCCAGCCCAGAGCTGCGCTGTCCGCTCCCGGAGGCGTCCCCACGCGGCCCTGCCCCAGGTGTGCCCGAGGCACCCCGCCCCCGAAAACTTCATCCCAAGTCCTAAGAGTGGGCTTGGAGGGCGGTGCCCGGCGCTGGACTCCGGACCCTGCGCGGGGGGAGCTGTCCCGGTGGTTCCCCGGGCGCTCGGAGGGCGGATACCCGCGGCAAACTTTATCATCATCATCATCATCATCGTGATTACTACGTGTGTTGTTTTCTCCCGGCAGGGGCTGCAGCCAGCGGTCGGTCGCGCGTGTTAGCTGGCAGCTGGAGGCGCGCCGGAGGAAAGCCCCGCCGGAGAGTTGTGCCCCCAGAGCAGAGCTGCCGCGGGGCCGTGCGGTGTGGGCGGCCTGGATGCGCAGGACCCAGCCCCGCAGCCGCTGACGCCGGGCGGCGGCGAAGTTTGGCTGCTGAGCGGCGCGGCGCCGGGCCATTGGACAGCGGGCGGCCCGGCGGCCGCGGCGGCGGGAGCGATGCCCGTGGGGGGCCTGTTACCGCTCTTCAGCAGCCCCGCGGGCGGCGGCCTGGGCGGGGGGCTCGGCGGCGGCGGTGGCAGGAAGGGGTCGGGCCCCGCCGCCTTCCGCCTGACGGAGAAGTTCGTGCTGCTGCTGGTGTTCAGCGCCTTCATCACGCTCTGCTTCGGGGCGATCTTCTTCCTGCCGGACTCCTCCAAGCTGCTCAGCGGGGTCCTGTTCCACTCCAGCCCCGCCCTGCAACCGGCCGCAGACCACAAGCCCGGGCCCGGGGCGCGCGCTGAGGACGCAGCCGACGGGCGAGCCCGGCGCCGCGAGGAGGACGCGCCCGGAGACCCGGCGGACGCCCTAGAGGGCAACTTGGCCAGGATCCGCGAAAACCACGAGCGGGCTCTCCGGGAAGCCAAGGACACCCTGCAGAAGCTGCCCGAGGAGATCCAGAGAGACATCCTCCTGGAGAAGGAGAAGGTGGCCCAGGACCAGCTGCGCGACAAGGAGGCGTTCAGGGGGCTGCCCCGGGTGGACTTCGTGCCCCCCATCGGCGTGGTGGGTGGGGAGCCCGCAGACGCCGCGGTCCGCGAGAAGAGAGCAAAGATCAAAGAGGTGAGTGCGCCGTGCCAAAAATCCCTTCTGACGGGCTGGGTTTTCCAGGGAGCAATGGCAAACCTCTCTAAAACTCTTCGGACTGCAGTTTGCAGTGTAGGGGGAGAGATAGATGGAGGTGCCCCTTCCATCAGGTGCAGTGTCAGAGGCTCTTTCGTTCTCCTTTTTTTCAGTATCGTGGTGAGTGTAGCCAGTTAGGATCTCAGGTTGAATCCCCGTCGCTTTAATTTGTATGCTCCGAGGAACATTAGCCTGCGAGATGGGTATTAAATACACAAGTAGGCGATGTGCAGCCCTCCTTCCCTGGCTGCTGCACGGTTAATCGGCCGTGAGAACAGCGGCAAACAGGAGACCTACCAAACTGTCCCCTGGTGAGGCTGGAACGTGCCTTGGAGATGAAGGTTGAGTGGAAACTCCAAGCCTCCATCACGCTTGATAGACAGGCTCTGATGGCAGGATCCAGCATACATACCCCAGCCAGGCGGCGTCCTGGGAGGGCTTACAGACTATAAAGGTGGAACTGGAGAACTTCCCATCCTTGGGGGGCATACTATTTTTTACTTAAAGATTAAATTTTTAGGAGCCATCTTCTGCCCCTTGTCCTCCTGGTACAGTCAAAACCAGGGTGATCCATGTGATGCAACAGGTTTGCCTCTGCAGCTGCCCAGCGATGACACTAAATCTTAGACAAACACGGACTTTGATAAGTCTTTTGTAAATTCTTTCAGGTCATTTTCATAGAACTTGTAATACGATTAGTTTCATGGCTAGCTTAAACTTGAAGGGGAACTTCAAAATGATTTCAGGCTGTTAGTTTAAAGAAGAGAGTTGGAGGGATTTCCCCAGGGCCCCAGAAGCAGGTAGTGACCAAGTTAGAACTTAAAGTGCAGACATCCTCTGGTCCACTGTCACCAGCCCCCCATGGACATGCCTCCATCCACAGCTCCTCTCCTGTGTGAAACTCTGCCTACCTTAGTTTTACACAGAATCCAGGAGCCCTAGGAACCATGTTAAAAGCATTTCATCCCATATCTTCATTCACTATTCTCAAGCACATCATGAATGGTAGTACATTTTTTTTCTCTGTTAAAAGTAACTTTTGTGTTTTGACATTGGATAGGAAATCAGGAAAGGCAGCTTTCTGATTCTCGGTTTTCAGAGGAGATGAAGGTTGAGGGTAAACAGAATTTTGAGGTGTTTAGCTTGAATGGCTGCAGAATGAAGGCAGCTCATGTGTCATAGAATTTGGACTTTAAGAATGAATTCGGTTAAGCAGTAACTGAGCAAGTCAAAGTGGATTTGGGCCCCTTTCAATTTATCCCAGGCAAAATGCCTTCATGTCTTCTGTGCATATAGCTCCCTTTCAGTCTGTCAGCCCTTCTCCTTCCCTGAGACCTTCCTCAGACACGGAACTCTCCCTGATATGGGAGAATAAAATATTTTCAACTCCCCTGCCAGTTTGTTTCTAGCAGTTCCCCTTTTCCATAAAATTCTGTCAGGAGCTAAACCAGAAAGGTAGAGAAAAAAACCCTACCTCTCATCAGCCACCCTCTCCCATCCTTTTCTCCCAACCCCCCTAGAAATATCCAACCAAAAACCATAGGTAAATTAACCCCAAATGATCTGTATCTGCTTTGCTCCCCCTTAAATTTGAAGCTGTGCAATTCACACGTTTTGCGCCTCTAGACTCATGAGTTGCCGGTTAATGCAGATCACAATTGTGCTGTCCAAGGAAATATTGTAATTACTAAAGATGACCAGTAGTGATTAAAAGTGTTTTTAGAGCAGAGCAAGGGACAGGACAGTGTCAGTCAATTCAAGACTATTAACAGTGTGTATATTTGTTCCTATTGAATCCATGTTATCTGTTTTTCTGGCCAAAAGGTCGTAATTAACCATGCAAAGTAAGTGTATTGCTAACTTGTTAGTACCTAGATGTTTTGAAACTGCCCAGTCTTGGACACAGTGGTGGAACTAAATGTGTTCTTTAAAATTCCGTGTTCCTATAAGAACCCAAAAGAGTCAGCATAATTAACTTCAGCATTTAGACAAAGCTAACGGGAAGAAATGGATTATGATTTTCCATCACATCAGTTCACACAGATGTATCCCTTTGTGAATAAAACAACAACCAAAAAGGTCACTAAAACCATGCTGTGAGTGTTTGGTTTTAAAGTGAGGCAAGAGTGGTTCCCATTATGAAGAGGGAATGAGGCTTTAGCTTTCCATCTCTAGATTCTGTTTCAGGCACTGCTATGGACCAGTGACTCTTTGCCATGGCTTTGTTTTAATGGTCCTATATTTTCTAGTTCTTTTTATACACTTAAGTTCTTTATTATACCTGAAAGTGCCTGTGTGTATATATATATATATAAATGTTTGTGTTTTTTTTCTGCATGGGCAGGCACTGGGAATCGAACCTGGGTCTCTGTCGTGGCAGGCAAGAAGTCTGCCTGCTGAGCCACCATGGCCCGCCCTAAATGTGCCTGTATTTTTATAGATAAAATTTAGAAGTTGTAGGCAAGTCTAACATGTTGTGAGTTTGGACTCTAATTTCTGAATCAAATTCTTATTTTGTAAATTTAGTTTAAAGGCAGCCAATGCTATTTTCTCTTGCCAGCGTAATTGTGTTCCTGAAACTGGGGTAAAGTTTTTAACTAATTTGTCTCTTAGGGGAGACAGTCTGTTAATTTCAAAGAGGGCATTGCCTAGTACCCTTCACAAAAAGATGTTACTTAAGGGCGGGCCACGGTGGCTCAGTGGAGAGTTCTCCCCTGCCATGCCAGAGACCCAGGTTTGATTCACAGTGCCTGCCCATGCAAAACTAAAAAGGTGTTACTTAAATGCTTTTCTGCACTCATTTGATGGATGGTAAAACTTTGATGTAAAATTTCAAATTGAAAGTAAAACCCACCTCCCCACCCCCCCCCATTCCACCACCTTACCCCTGTCAAATAGGAGCTGTATAAATAAACCTAACCATGGAATTTTTCTTAAATGTATAATCCATAGTACATATTTAATTTCCTGAGTTTGACCTTTTATGAATTGTACTCAAATTGTCCATCATTAAAAAAAAATAGTGTTAGGATAACAAAGCACAGAAATTAAAACAGCACCATGGAATTTTAAAAAGATAATAATCCATTTCCCCTCCTCCCCCATCCCTTTTGAAAGGCAGGAAACTTTTTTTTTTTTAATCCAATGCAAGGTGCTAACACTGTCCTTTAAGATTAGGGCCCTACCCCTTTTTTGGAGGATGAACTCCCTTCTCCACCCTTCCCGGTTTCCTGGAGTTACAGGGAGTGGTGCCTGAGTGCTGCGGGCTGAAGAAGGTTAAGTCGTCAGAGGAGATTCCTGTCTGCTCAGACTGGAATCCCCACCAACCTAAATGGACGTGCACAGGCCGGCAGCCACCTTGGCATCTTTATCAGGTCAAGCTTTACGACTAGTCAGCTGTGTAGGGTGAAATTCTTCATTTGGTTTCTCAAACAAGACTTCATTATTTTTTTTATTCAAGTCCTATTTATATAATCATAAATTTCAAAGAAAATGTTAATATTGATGGCTTGTGGTTAAAGTATATTTTTATGTCTTTGGTTATTCTTAAGTCTCTAATTTATGATAACTTGAAAGTTACCCTTTTTGGAAAAGAGCAGAAATGGCGATACTCTGCCAGATTAAAACAAAACACTGTATGTTGAAATTTTACTTTCCGATTTGTATGTACAGGTAGTTCTGGTGTAAAAAGTAGTATTTTAGAAAGCACTAAAGCTACACATTGAAGACCTGACACAGAAGGAGGCTTGGCACCTTTGGATTGCCTGCCTGTTGTGCTGCTCACCCTGTCCTTGATCACGCTCCATACTGAGCACAAGCAATTGCAAAATCCCTGGGTCATAGGACTGGTTTGTGTGTTTTGTGAAAGTTCTTTGGGTGATGAGGTATAAACACCAAGAGCCAGCCAGCCAAGAATGTATGAAATGACAGCTTTGCTAGATCAAAGGCTCAGGATGGGAAGAGGGGAAAATGAGGCATGTGGAGCGACCTGTTGGGCTTACCTGGAATAGGATCCCGCGAAGGTTTGGATATATATATCAGGGTGGGGTGGGGTGGGGCAAGAAGCACATGTGGGTGACAGACTCTTGCCTTTATTGTGACCCCAAAGGGAGGAGAAGGGCTTTACATTTGGAGAAGCTGAGGGCAGCTTATCATCCAAGCCCTGATAGTAAATATGTGGCATGAAAGGGCAGAAGCAGCAAGGGGCCCTTTGGAGAGGGAGGCAGGGGCTATTCAAAGAAGCTAGGGATGTTTCTGATCGCGAACCATAAGGAGGTGCCACCTTCTTTAATTGTGGCTATACCCAGGGCAGGGTCTGCTGGGGTGGTGGCTCAAAAGAGAAACTCATGATTAAGCAAATATAATTTATTTTATGCCATTACAGAGACTTTCCCCAGAACAGGGTAGGTTCTGGAATATTTGTAAAGGCTTTTCTCTTTGCCAAAAAGATGAATAAATTAAGATTTCACCAGTGTAAATACTGGAGTAGATGCTGACTTTTGAACTTTAATACGTGAAAGTAGGAAAAGATTGTTGAATGGATAGTTGGTTATATTCAGCTTAATTTTCTGTAAGCTAGCATTGCTTCCTCCAAGAGAAGAATTATGTCTTCCTTTTATCAGGCAACTGAGATTCGTATAAAATAACTGTGTATAGAACTAAATATCTAGCTAGAGTGTGAAAAGGAGTAAAAAAAAAAAATGCTTTTTGAGCCAGACTTCTGAACTTGTCAGGTAAGCTAATAAACTAAACCATCTTGAGAAATTGATCCTATGTATTTCACATCTATAGAAAATGCATTTGGGTGAGCTCTGAATTTGTTGAGATTCATTGGAGAACATCTATATTTGAGCTAATTCATAAGCTACGGTAGCGCATTCTCCATTAAAGAAAGTTGAAAGCAAGGACAGAGGGGAACTCTGTATGAACAATGAGGGTTTCATAAGCACCAGTAGGTCAGGGTTACCCAGGAGCCTGCTTTTTGACCATAACCCGGTAGAGCAGCTGTGGCCCCTTAACTTCTTTATAACCTTCAAAATCATGAATATGCGTATGAATGTCAGAGATGTTCCATTGGTCAAAATAGGAGCAGCTGCCTTGTGGGCTCCAGAGATAAGGTGAGATGATTGACAGAAGAGCCTCACCCCTAAGTGGATGGAAGTGGTCAAGGAGAAACTTATGTTTGATAGTTTAAAGAAAAGTTTTCTTCTTTGGGGAAACTAATTCCTGACTTTTTCCTGAGCTGGTGCCTTGCTTAGTGTTCAGTAATTGAGCTACCTCTAGCTCACCCCTCAGTCTGTTTAACCGTCCTTTACAGCAAACTCTGTAAATTATTTTTTCTGTTACCAACAAAATACCATGAATATGATAACTTGAAAGCTCTGATTTTTTAAAACTAAATGTGCGGTCTAAGTCATAAACCTTCGTAACTGATCGAGACTTTAGAGATAGCTCAGTTTATTCGTTGTAGAATACAGCAACTGAGACGTGGAAACTGTAGTAGGAATCAGATCACCCATTAGTGGCAGAAGTTGGGTTGAGAACAGAAGTCTTGACCCTAAAGTTCTGACCCACACTCCCTCCGCGCTGCCTGACTCCTAAATAAAACCCCAGTCAAGTGTATAAATCCACTGTCCACGTTCATTATTTGCTGACCCTAATGTAGAATGAGTATAAATAAAACACATTGAATTCTGCAGTATTATAAATTTGACCTCATATTAAGTTTGTTTTTTTTTTCTTTTGTATGCTGTATGGCAGGGGTCACATTTCATTGTTTTTCCATGTGAGTATCCCCTTATTGCAGCACCATTTGTTGAATTTTTGTTTGGTTTTGTTTTTCATTGGTTTGTTTGCTTGTTTGTTTGGGAAGTGCATGGGCCGGAAATCGAACCTGGGTCTCCAGCATGGTAGGCGAGAATTAAATTTGACCTCATGTTAAGTTTGAATGAACTGTAATAAGTTTCTAAAATCTTTCTAGTGGCATGATTTAGAAGACCTGTTTTTCTTTAAGCCACTCAGGGACTCTTTGCAATGACATCTTTTCTTCTTTATGAATATCTCTGCAAGAAGCAGAGGCATTTGTACTCATTCATTGGAAAATTCTTAAAAAAGGGATGTGAGGAGAGGAAAAAAGGAAAAGAGAGAATTAATGTATATACAAGTAGTAGGGGAGACCCAGCAAGGAGGAGTGTGACAATCTGGAGAAGCTCTTTCAAACTATAAAAGCTCATGCTTTTCTGGCGTGACACTAGATAACAGCAGAATTGTCAGCTAACCTGAAAGACTAATATTTAAGAAGCAGACATACATTAAAAAGCACACTCATCTGTGAGCCATTGGTTATAAGAGGCCCTGGAAATTCTGTCCCCACTCCATACATTTATAGGAGTGTGGTGGTTAGAAGGGCAGGTTTTTGAAGTCAGGTTACCTGGGTCCAAATTGGAGCTCCACCAGTTACTAACTTTGTGACGTTAAGCAAGTTACTCAGTCTCTCAGAGCGTCAGTCCCCTCATTTGTAAAATGAGAATATTAATAGTACCCACTAAGTTGAATCACAAGGCTGAAGTGAGTAACCCACATGGTGCACTTAGAATTGTATCTGACATGTTAGAGTGCTAAATAAGTGCTACTTGCTATTATTACTGTTATTAATCACTCCCTAAAGCCATCAAGCCAAGATCACATTGTTCCACGTAGTGTTCAATAAATCAGGGAAGTGGGTAATGAAGTTTCAAAAGGTTGTCAAAAATAGTTGAAAGTTTGGGTGCTTAAAGGGCTACATTTTTTAATGTACAATAGTGTAGCCACTGTGGAAAGCAATATGGCTGTTCTTCAGAAAGTTGAATATAGAATCATCATATGGTTCTATGGTTCATATGGTTCTAAAAAGAGGAATGGCCTAGCAATTCCTCTTTTTTTGCCTGGCATGGGCAGGCTCTGGGAATAGAACCCAGGTCTCCAGCATGGCAGGTGAGAATTCTGCCACTGAGCTGCTGTTTCACTGCCTCCACCGTTGCACCGCCCATTTCTATCTTTACATATATACTCAAAGAAAGTGACAGCAGGACCTCAAACAGTTACTTGTATATCAATGTTTATAGCAGCCTTATTCACAATATGAGGTGGAAACAACCCATGTGTCCATCAGCAATAAACAGAGAAACAAAATGTACATATACTGGAATATTATTCAGCTATTAAGGAGGAATGAAATTCTGAGACGTGCTGTAACGCAGATGAGCCATGCTGAGTGAATTAAGCAACCTACATAAAGACAAATACTATATGAATTTACTTGTATAAAATATCTAGGTATAGCAAACTCATAGGAACAGAAAGTAGGTTAGAAGTTAAGGGGGGATGTGAGCAGGGGTAAGATGTATGTTTGTTGGATATGGAGTGTGTGTAAATAAAATTAATTTTATTTCATCAGGATGATCATTCTACATAGCTATGATTTTATTGTGCTAATACTCAAGTCTGATTTTCTCCTATAACTGTCAAATTCCAAAAAACCTTAGGTAGGTGTCTTTAAAATTTTGTACTACTGCATATACTCCCTCAGCTTCTATACTTCAAAATACGTGTTAAAGAATTGGTTTGCCTCTTTCTCACAGTTAAATGTGCTTATTCCTGAAGTACTATCTTCTCATGGAAATCACAGTTCTTGAGTTACCTCCTTAAGCATTGAAACTGTTCCCTAACATAGATTGAAAGAGAAAGAAAGAAATTGAGTAAAGTGAATTTTAAGCTGTTTTCTCTGTGGGGAAATGTTTCCAAAAAGTGAGAAAAAAAGGTTATTTTAGACTTGGTAAAAAATTGTTCCATTATGATAAATTCTATAATCAGAGCTCATTATATCGCCTCATAGTCAGAGTTCACATAATTCACTTGAAATTTTGTAGTTCAGAGATTTTCGCCACTTTGAGAGTTTCAAACTGAATTTCGATTTATTAGGGTTTCAGGGCCAGAAGGCCTTCAGAGATCCTGCAGTCCAGTTCTTATTTTGCCTGTGAGGAGGAAGGCCCAGTGAGCGGGACGTCCTGGGAGTCTAGTGCAGTGAGGTCTGGGCTAGGCACTGCCTCTCCTGCCCCCAGTGTCCCGTCTTGTCTCTAATAAGAACCTGGGCCTTGGAGATTGGCTGGCCCGGCCCTCCGTCCCCCTCAGTCTGAATGGCTGGCGGGGAGAGGACGCTGAGATCCTCCCCAAGGGAAAGGGGACACTCTGGCTTGGTAAGGTACTGCCCGCCCGAGAAAGCAATACTGGCTCATTCCTTTGCTCTGAAGAATGCAGCAGCAAGGCCCCACCCCCAGGGGTCCTGATAAAGACTTCTGTGACCATTAAGCACTTGAAAGAAAACCAAATGAGATTAAGATTTAAGAGGTTTCAAAGTCTGGGCCTCCTCTCTGTCATGAATACCCTGGCAGTGGCTTAGGTACCTTAATAGGCCTGGGAATCACACTGATTATTCGGAACTGAGATGATTAAAATTAAAAAGCACGTATCCTTTGTGTTTGTTTGACTCTTGGCTAGAATTCCTCCCTCACTTTCACTGTGCTGTCAGTCCATGTGTCTCCCTGGCTCCTGAGCTTATCAGAGGCCCTGGTAGTTATTTGCTTTGCTCCTTTCTGATCACTCTTGCTCGCTGTATTTTCATTACATAGACTCTCCACCCGTGTTCTATTAACTTGCACTTATACTTTTTTATGTGTTTATAAGGGGGGTGTCCAATAAGATTGTCCTGTTCCCGGTGTCTAGTATGGGGTGCTTCGTGTGAGAGACTCGGTATTAGTGAGGGCCTGGAAATAAGGGGATGAAAGCCTCACGAAAGATGCTGAACTCTGCAGGGATGATTTAATAATACAGCAAGCCACAGACCAAAACAGTCATCTTCACAGCGCTGGTGGGAAAGCCTGTTGGCCTGGGCTGGGTGTTCAGGGGGAGTTCATGGGAAAGGGTGTGCCAATCATTAAGGGCACTGACCTGTGGATGGTCCTCGGTTTAGGAATGAATACAGGCCATCCAAGATCAGGAACTACTGCTGGAGTTTCCCTTTTTTGCCAGATCCTTCCTCATTCAAAGGTCTTCTCAAGGTGCCCTGAGGGCTTGATTCTTCTAAGAAGTAAGAGAATCTCAGGCCCAGACTGGGCATGGTCATATCCAGCTTCTTTCCATTGATGTTTGGAGAATGATTGTCTGATCCCAGTTCTTTGCCAAGAGTAAATGCTGGAGCTGCTAAAGGGCGTGTTTCCCCCTTGTAGCCCTGTCAGAGCATGAGGCCTAAGGACAGAGCTGTGATTTGATTAGGACAGTCTGATGTGTGTGCCCGGTTTCAAAATCTCATTCCCAGTTGCCTGAAATGTCACCATCAATGCCTGCCTTTCTTGAGGTGTTGCTTCCTAAAGGCTGCTGTTGAAAGTGCTGTGGATACTCATCATTTGCAAATTCTGTATTTGAGAATTCGCCTACTCACTAAAATGTTTTTGTAACCACAAAATCAATACTTGTGGTGCTTTAATGGTCATTTGTGGACATGCGTGAAATGGTAGAAAATTTGAGTTACCTGCATGCACATTCTCAGCTGACATCAAACAAGGTGATGCCCTGTCTTCTTTCAGCTCTCATGCTGTGAACAGGTGTCCTTTGCACAGTATGTTTAGAGCCAGGTCTTTTGTATCTTTGTGCTTTCTCTTGGTGATTTTACTATTTAAAATGTCCACTCAGTGTAGCACTGAAGTGCTGTGTAGTGCTCTGAAGTGCATGAAGGCTGTGATGTGCCTTACGGACAAAATATGTGTTAGATTTTTCAATCAGGCATGAATGAAGTGCTGTGGGCTGTAAGTTCAGTGGTGATGAATCAACAATATATATCAAGTCAGGTGTCTTTAAGTAGAAACACATATAAAATAAGCTTGCATATTGATTGGTTGGTGAAAGTGTTGTGACCAGAAGCTTGTGCGACCTTAGCCTCCTGTTGGAGCAGTGATTCAGTATTTGCTAATTCAGTTTTTGCATCCACTGTATAGAACATAACTGCTGTGAATAATGAGAATTGACTGTGTGTAACTTAAGTTGCTCAGCAGAAATTAGTATACTTCGAAATTTGCCTTAAGAAGGGAGAGAACAGGTTTACAGAAGAAGCAGTTATCTTTTGCTGTGTTATTTCATCATAAACCAATGCCTGCTTAGGAAAGAAAATTTTGAGAGTATACAGGAGTAGAAAAGAAAAAAACCCTACAATTCTATCACTCAATCCCAAGTACTGTCAACACTTTCTACCCCAACATATCAGTTTATTTTTTCCAGAGGATATATACAACCAGAGGATATATACAACATGTTTCTTTTAATGTGTTATTTCATGACAGCACAATATATCAAATAGAAACATTATGATTTATTTAACCATTGCCTTGTACTTGGACATTTAGGTTATTCCAGGTTTTTGTTTTGGTTAAAGATACTGAGATAAACTCCTTTGTCCATAATGTTTCCATCTCACCTTTCACTGGTACTACCCCCATAGTAGGATTTCCCCTTGAATTGCTAAAAGGAAATGAATAGGTCAAAGAATATGAACATTGAGGATGATAGGACAATTTGAGGGATTACTTTCCAAAAACAATTTGTACTCCCACCTGTAATATAATGAATGTGGTGACTGAAGCTTTGTGAATTTCATAGATGATGAAATGGAATTTTGCATTATTATCATTATTTTTTGGTATCTTATATTTTTAATTTGCCTGTCCTTGATCAACATTTAATATTTTCAGCTGTGTTGGTTGATTAGTTATGTTTCCTCATTGTGAGTTATAGAACAGGGAAGTTTTTAAAGAAGCAGGATTAGGAAGAGAACAGAGCGTGAAGGCCTAAGGAGTTGGGGCATCAAAGGGGGTAGATCTAGGAAGCTGATCCTAGGGGCATGGGCCCCTGAGAGAGCCGGAATCCTGAAAGGTGATAAGATTTTTATAAAACTATTTTAGAATAAGCTGGTGGCAACAAAATTTGCTTCTTCCCAGGGTTGCTTCTTCCCAGATTGGATAGCTAGGATAAGAAGTTTCATTATTGATAGAAGCCCTTCCCTGCATTGGGAAGCACCTTGGAACGGCCACTTTCCCCCAGCTGAGACCAGCCTGCCCCATCGGTCATTGTCTACCTTGTTAAATTGTGGTTGGGTTTTTTGCATCAAATATTTGAGGATGTCTTGGCCTCTCTGTAAATCTAGGGAAGGAAGGAGGGGTATTTCTTTTTCAGAATGCATCACAACGATTTCCTAATATTTCAGGGTCATAGTTGAAGATCAGAAATAGTCCAAATAGAATTTCAGATGTGATTTTAATGATGCTAGAAAATGGCAAGTGTTATAAAGCTGGATTCTTAAAGAAGAAAAATGAACCAAAAGAAAAACATTCATAAGATTTCACAGCAAAATACGTTCTCATGTTTGAAGAGGAAGACTAACCTTTTGTAAATTAGAAGCTTCGAGTTTTAAGCAGAATACTTGTGCCTTATTGTCTGTTTAAGGCATTGTATTCATTTTATTTTAGACTAAAAGGAAAGCATGATTTGTTAACAAACTTTGGGCCTTTTTTTTGGCTAACTTCCTCAAATAAAGTTTTAGTCATGCTTTTTAAGATAATGAAGAGCTGCACATTTCAAAATGTATTTATATTCTGACCTTGGTTAGTTCATAAAAGTCTGCCAAATGCCAGAACTATTTAAATTTGGCTTTGAGACTACGTTAACATGAATAACGATCGACATAAATGGACTATATTATTTATATAAATCGTGGTTTGAGGTGATAGTGATTTTAGAATATTTAGTATGCTCTTCTCTGAGACCGGTTATTTTCATAGTCAAGTAGCAGCGTTAACGTAAGTAGTCAACTACAGGTTTCATCTCATAATTAGAAATGCTTGTCCAGTCCATTTTGTGATTTGAGTTATTAGCCCGAGTCAGCAATTTTATACGACATTCTTATTAAGAGGTGTAAAAGGAACTTTTTGTACTAAAAAAAGACTATTTCTTAATTGGCATCTATTTAATATGGTATACATTAACTCATATTAAGCCACTTTGGTTAGTCTTCAGTGTTTAATCCTCCTAGGGGCTACATAATTTAGAAAGCATAATGAACTCAATAGTGTAAAAAAAAAGAATTCAAGGGATATTAAAAATGAAGATGATTTATTAACTACCATTGAAAGCTACTTTAGCAGTTGGGTTGAATAAAAATGATGATTTATCCTGTGTTCTCTCAGTAATAAGATAAAGCAGTTGTGAGGCTTAGAAGCACTTCTGTTTTCTCGGAGTCCAAGAGCACAGGCTTTCTGTGACATTGGCTCTTCGTGGTCAGGCATCCGTTCCACACCTGTCATGCTGAGAGCAAGAGCTTTGGCTAGCTCATCCCACAAGGTGAGCCCACCTGCGCCCTCCTTACTCAGGGCAGGGCGCAGTCAATATCTGTTGAATGAATATGATTTTTTTAAAAACAAGCATTCCTGGAAGATTTAATCAGGTTTCTTGTAAGCCCCTTTTAAATAATCACATATTCCAAAAGTAGTGTCTGTTCATCTTTGTAGTCTTTTCTCTAACATGATTTCATCGTTTGCAAGCCATCATTCTTTGGGGACGGGGGGAGGAGAGGGGCGATTTTTTTTTTTTTTAACAGCACTACAGAGTCATCCTAAACCAAACCTAGTGAGTAAAGAGAGTAATGAATGTGGGGAATATCATTTCCAGTTTTAAATTCGTTTTTCAGAATGATTTCTAAAATGAAAAACTATTCATTCTTAAAAGCTTCTAAACTGGCTGTGAAAGTAGCTTAGAAAAGTCTTTAGTAAACGTAATTGCACTAAAATAAATGTAGAAACTTGTAAGTTTGTTTTGAAGGTCAAAACTTACTTGAGTATAAAATTCTGTTGTTTAATTTAAAAAACCGATTAGCTTTATATTCACACCTAGCATTCTGTTTTTTGGGTTTCTGATTTTTAAATTAGGTGCATTCCTCTTTGATCTCTTATTAAGCATAGTTCCCAACTGTTTTATTATCTTGAGTTGGGAATTATGTTTAATAAGAGCTGTCATTTTTTTCATATCTCAATTTTATACATGATGCAGCTAATGTTTCATGTGGGATCTTTTTTCTTGCTTTCCCAGCTGAATTTTTCTTTTTGAGAGACAGAATTGCTTACAGTACTACACTGAGGTGAAAAGTCATAGGGAGACTGTTCTTGTATTAGAGAAATTAGTGTTTAATAATTTTCTTTGTAAGAGGGTGTGATCTTTTGAGAAACAGAAAGGACGTTGGCCTTCTACATCCCAGTTTAATACTGGGTTTCCTGAAAAGTTCTGCCCCAGAGTAATAATTGCATGACAGGGCTTTTATAAATTTTATGAAATGTAAATCATCCCTTTTCCATCCATTCTGCAGGTCACTGTTAGACTAGTAATCATGGCTCTCATGTTGCCCGATTCAGAGATTTTGGTTTAAAGCAGTGATTCTCCAACCTTAGTATGTGTACTTCAGAATCACCTGGAGTGTTTGTTAAAACAAAGGTTGCTGGACTCCATCCCCAGAGTTTCTGATTCAGTAGGTCTGGGTGGGGCCCAAGAATTTGCACTTTTAACATCTTCCCAAGTGATGCTGATACTGCTGGTGATGGTGGTTTGAAACCTTTGCTCTAGAAGGAAGCCCCAGTTCGTTAGCCCGACATTCGTAGCCTTCTACAAACCTCAAGTTTGCTCCTTGAGTCCACTTTCCCATTACTTACCAGGAAGGGTTCTGTGTGTTAAGTAAACTTACATAGTTACTGTCTCCAAAACACACCCAAGTTAGGTTTGCCTTGTTCACTTCAGTTCCCTCAAATTGCTCCCCGTGCTTGCTTAAACTCCATGTGTTCCATGAAAGCTTCTCTCACATTCACAACCTCTGCTGACCTCTCCTGCTCTCCAAAGACCCACATCATTTATTATGTTCTCCTCCCTCGGCCTGTGTGTCACTCATTTCATGGGCAAATACGTTATATTCCACCTAGGTTTAGACCCCCTGAAAGTGTAGAAGCCACTTTCTGCCATGCCCGGAATTTGATAGTGGAAAGTAATTTATCTTAAATATAACCAAAGATGAGAAACAATTTAAAAATATATTTCTAAAATTCTTTACAAGGCAATATGGCAGAATAGAAACCCTTCTGAGCCTCCCTTCCCACATCTGTGAAATGGAGCTCACAATTCTCTTTTGCAGGGTTGTTAGAAGGATTAAAACAGCACAATGCCTGGCACATAACACTACTCAGTAAATGGTATTTATCAGTAACAAGGCATTGATTGGAGTAACAAGCTTGAATTTTATCAAGAAACTCTTTTTTAGAATAGTAAACTTCATTCAGAAGTCATTTTCCAGGGAAGAAAAGGAAGTTAAAGCTGTGATATTACTATATTGACAATTAACTCATATTTTCAACTGTTGCCTCCCTCCTTTATTGTTCTTGCCAAAAATTCCTGCTTCCTGTGGCAAAATAAGTGTTCTTTTTCCATGTTTCAGTTGGTATCCCACAAAGGTGATGCTCATTCTTAGGAGAACCATAAGAGGGTGTTGAAAGGAATAGGTTCCTGTATCCAGTCACCTCTGGCTTCCTGGTCTGTTGTCACATAGACTCAGATTGGGGAGTTTGGACAGGTAGCTGGGGAGAAGAATGAAATCTGGAGAAATACTTTAAGGCATAGAGGAAAATATTTTGTAAGTGAAAAGCTGAACATGTCTCATTAGGAGATAGCTCCGTGTATAAATTTAGCTCAATAATTAGACACATGGTGCTTTCATTTAGGCTGTATCTATCCACTTTGTGATAGATGGTTGATGATCAGAGCTGCTGCAGCTTTAACTGCATTGGCAGCAGAGGTTCCTACTGCCTTTAGAGCAAGAATGGAAGACTGAAATGGAAAACTGAATTAATAATTTGTTCTTGGTTGGTTTTAATCTGTTCTTTATTAACTTTGTAGTTTATGCCTGGAGGAGTAGGTTTGGAAACAGAACTCTAGCTAATGGTCTGGAAGTTTACTTCCTCTTATTGGAACATTATACTCTTAAAGACTTTCTGAAGAACACTCTGGCTGAATTTAGTCCTAACATAAGAGATGACATTTAAGTTCTTACGATTCAACCTAAAAATATAAGCTGCTTTTTATTCTCCTTTTTTTCTGCCACTTTTTTTTTAGTCTCCTCCCCGCCCCCAAGTCTATATTTTTCAATCTTAGAATTTTAAATCTTCTTACTATTGGTGATCAGAAAAATTAAACCAAAGGATATTTCTCTTTTTTTCCATGCTTTATCAAATGTTTCTAAAATTGATTGCAAACAGATATGATTATAATTTTATAAATTTAGAGAGGAGCTCTGTTCCAAGGCATAGCATAGTATGATAAACTGTTTTAAACCACAGTTTAAAAACGGTTGCCTGCGGTAGGGAAGAGGGGAGGGAGGGAGGCGCAGTTCCCGTATGTCTTTCTCAGTGCCCCTCTAAATAGTCCCATTAGAATATGCTGTAAATCTGGGTTTCAGAATATTTACTTCTGTGGTTGTAGTTCTCCACCCACCTGTGAACTGGAGAATTACACTCTAGGCTTTCCTAAGGGGAAGGCACTAGAATTGATGCATTTAGAAAGGGCTTCTTTGGGGTTTATCAAAAAATTTGGCAAACTATCTTACCAGGTATTGGTCCGAGTTAGCCAGTTAAAGAGTCCTCATTTTAAAAACCACTCTGAATGTATGTGTTCCTGAGAAATGAAAACGCTCCACATATGGAATCTAACTTTACTTTGTGTGGTAATACAGGGTAAGAATTTTAAAACCGAATATTCCAAAGGTAATTAGGTATTAGTTTTAGCTCTCTTTTTTCTGATGCTTTTCACCCAGAGTGTTAATCATCCTCATCCCTGTGTGTTTTCTCTCAGAGCGGTAAGCCGCAGAAGGGGGACTGTATCCATCTATTACACATGCCAGATTACTGGTCACACTAACAGTCGAGAATTGACTGGTTATCAGCGGGGACTGAGCACAGTCCTGGAACCTTTCGAGGTGGATTCCAAATATTACTGCTGATGTTTGGACAGATCCTTTTTCCCTTGTCCTGCCCGCCAGTCCCTGCTGTGTTCCGGAACCCCTGAAGGAGAAAGCTTCCACTTAATGGCTGCTTAGCTTATTTGCAGGCCTTTGGCTCTCAGTGAAACTGCTCAAAAGCTACCTCAGGAAGTAGTACCTTTGATTGATTTGAAATCTCATGCATCACCTGCATATTGCTAGTGTTTTCCAAAACCCAGGGATGTTGCAGACTGCACTTTAAAGAGCTGATTTGAAGGTGGTAAACCAAACTGGCAGGGAGTAAAGGTTTGCCCTTCACCTCAAGGTGAGATTACTGTGCCTGTCCTTTACTCTTGAGTGCTCTGTCTGCACAGATCCCAGGGGCCACGGAGCACTACAGTGGCCATAAAAGAGGTCTGTATATAGCAGACTCCAGAGCTTTCTGTTGATGTACAACAAGTCCCCAATTAGAAATTGGATATTTCTTTTTTAAACAGAATTTTGCCTTATGACTTAAAAGAATTTTATTCCTGAGTTTTTTAATCTAAGCTATTATTTCGTGGGCATATTTTGTTTCATAAATAATAATAAAAACAATAACTGATAATTTTAAGTGCTTTATTCTTTATAGTATACATTGTTTGTGGTATTAACCTTAGTCCTTTCATCAAATTCTGATTAAATTATTACCATCAGTAGCTTCATTTTGGTTCTGGTTATTACTAGCAGTGTACATTAAACATTAGATTAGAGACTTGTTTTGTTCAAATTACTGGGTCCTCTTTTTCCCTAGGTTTCAAATAGATGCAGCAATAAATTAAAAGTACAGCTTCTCAGCTAGCCTCTAAAACATACTCCCTTCTTTCTCCCAATAGAGTGAGTCAGTCTTTCTTTCTTGTTCTGAGATTGTCTCTTTAACCATTTTTCTGTATAGCTCAATCTATGATTAATATGGCCAAAGACCAGATTTTTAAATCTCATTTTGGCATGCATTTTGTTTTTTATTTCCTCTTAAAATTCCAGTAGAGAAGAGTATTCCAGTAATGAAGTAATGACAGCATACCATTTATTGGGTGTTTCCTCTCTGTTAGGCCCTATGCTAACACTTGACATTTGTAATGTCATTTAATTCTCAAACAACACTGTGAATTAGGTCTTATTGTACCCATTTTACACATAGAAAATTGAAGCCCAGAAGGGTCAAGCAAATTGCCCAGGGTCACACAGCTCCTGTGTACCTCACCTGGGACCTCAATCTGGGTCTGTCTGGCCCCTGCACCTACCCTTCTCCCACTGCACTGACCCCAAGCGGCTTCCCCTCTGCCCTCTAGCATCATTGATGATCTTACACCCTTGACTAAAGAACTTGAACTTCCATCAGAATCACTCCTTGGCCCAAGAAGGAAGTGGTTGGGTGAGGGTGGGGAGCAGGAGAGAAAGTAAACCCATGTTCAGTTAGTTTGGAAACAGTAACATTGTGTTCAGTGTTAAACATTATGTTTATTAATGTATATTATGTGTTTTTTCCTTAATTACACATACATACATAATATATACATGAGTATGCATGCATATATAATTAGGTAAAATACCTTTAAGCATTAATGAAAGAAATTGGGAGTTCTAGAAAGTTGTTTAAATAAAAATGGAAAAAAAGCTAATCTCTGAAAGAAGTTAAATTTGCTTACTTTCTCCTCCCGCAGTCTTAGCTCAATTACTACTCCCAAATTTTAGAGTACATAAATTTGCAATTACTTAATTTCTGAGTGAGAGATTCAGTAAAGTATGACTGCATTAGCACAAATGAAATTTGAGTTTTAAATTTTCAGTGAGGTATATGACAAAAAAGATTCTGTTAGGCAAAGTAGTACGTCGTTCCCAGCTTGACCCTTCAGTTTTTCTGAAGTGATGACAAAGACCTTTGGTCCTAAGTAATAGACCCAGACACTGTCCCTCTTTCTAAACTATGTGCTAGTTATTCCCATCCAATTGGTTGTGTGGTGTCACTGTCTGTATATATAATTGTTGTCTTCTCATCTGCCTTACTTTAGTTTTCCTGTAATAAATCAGGACATGCTCCTTTTACAGCTCTTTAGGGGTGCCACCCTGTGCAGGGCACTGGGGAGACAACCGTAAACTGTATGGTTGTCATCACTGCCACTGTAGGGTCCAGTGGGGTGAAGAATGGAAAGGCCACGTGGCTGCTGAGGTGGGGGAAGGCCAGGGCACTGGTGGAGCAGGTGGCAGGGATAGTCAACTCAGACTTTGGGGGTTGGAGAATTTTCTAAAGTCAAGTATTAGAGAGACATGAAGATGGGTATGAGTTTGCCATTTGAAGGGCAGCTTAAAGAGTGTTCCTGAAATAGGCAGCTACATGAGTGAAAGTGCTAAGTACAGCCAAAGAGAAGAGAGTGGTAATAAATAGGGCCAGAGAAGTGAAGCAGAAAATTGATCCTGCAAGGTGTTTAGACTTTATTCTGAGATCACTGGGAGCCATGCAAATTGGGGAAATAATATCAATTTTGCATTTGAGAATAATACTGGAGCCAGGGACGTAGGTTAGAAGACTGCTGCAGTAACCCAGATAAGAAGTGACAGTGGGTGACCTAAACCTATAAAGGAGTAATGGGAATAGAGAAAGTGAACAGATTCTGAAGATACTCATGAAAAAAAAAAAGAACTTCATAATTGCTTAGATGTGGTGAGTGAGGGAGAAAGTAGAGTCAAAGATAATGCTTGGATTACTAGTTTGGAAAAGGAGATGGATGCTGAATGGGACTCCGGGCAGAGGAGAGGAGTAGATGGAGTGTGGTGGATTTGGTTTGGGGTGTGTTGCATGAGAGGAGAAAGGAGTCCAAGTGGAAAATGTCTCTCATAGCAGTTGGACATACACAGACACTGCAAAGAGAACCTAGACTAGAGAAACCAATCTTGATACATCAAGCCATGAAGGTAAACAAGATCCCACAGGAATTCAGTGTACTAAAAAGAAAAGATAGGAGCCTAGAAGCCTAGGAGCATCAACATTTAAGGTATGCACAGAGTAAGAGTTGACAGAGAAGGAGCAATCAGAGATGTAGAAGTAAAACTAGCTGGGTATGCCACCCTGGAGCACTTTTGGATATTTAGTTTTTTAAGGTGCAAGTCTAGGTCAGTAGCATTGAATGCTGCTGAGAGGCTAGATAAGGACTGAACATTATCCTTTGTCTTTGGTGACAAGCAGGTTGAAGGTGACCCCCACCAGAGCATGTTCAGCAGTGTATTAGGAGTGAAAGCCATGTTCAGTGGAGGATAGGAAGTACATAGACAGCCCTTTCAGGAAGGCCGCTATGGAAGGGACTGGTGAGATGGGTTGACAGCTGCAGGATGACAAGGGGAAGTGGGAAGATTGACTGGAGAAGCACAGGAGGCTTTCCCACCACTGCTGAGCACGTGGAGTTGGTGACCATGAAGTTGTGATGCACCCTCTAATCACTATGGGCTTTTCTTGAGCAGGATTCAGCCACTCTGATATGTTTGGGGAAAGCAGACAGGTGGATTGCTCCGGGGCCGGGGTTTTCCCTGGTGTTTGGAACAGAGGAAAGACACATGGTCATCAAGTGCTTTTTGGAGAATCTGATGCAAGAGATCATTTACTTGCAAGGAATAAAAATCCACTCAATTTAGGTTGAAGAGAGGAGACGAAGATATTTATTATAAAGGTAAGAGAGACTATCCAACAGGTCCAGGTCAAGTCGGGATGCAGGACCTCACAGGGCCTAGAGTGAGGCACTAGGAATCTGGAAGACACAAAGAGCAAGACTGCTGTTTCTCCAGTTTCCTATCTGGGGTGCTTGGACTTTTGCTCTAGACATAACTGCCTCATTCTTTCATTTGCTAACAAGCTTGCTGTGAATCAGTCCTTGAACTTGACATTGCCTATGAGTTTGAGCACTAACAGAGTCTGTAACAAGCATCTCAGATCTCAGAGGCTCAATTCCAAATCCCCAGAATGGAAAACTGACCTGGTTTTAGTTTTTCTTATCAGCCATGGCCAGTGGCTGGAGTATTGATTTTTAGTACAGATGTCAGTACTCTTCACTGAGGGAAAGAAGGGGACTGCACAGAGGTCCCCTAGCATCTCTGCTGCACCCAGACATCTGCTTTGCTGCATTTATCTTATTGGAACTTTTCCTCTTGTAGGTCTACAATATATATATTGTTGACAGAAAGTTCTGCCTTCTTCAAATGACAGTTCGCCAGCAATAAGATCCTAATGTTGTTCCTTTGTGATACAGTCAGGCCTGCAAAATACCAGTCCATTAATAAAACCTTACTCTGCCCTAAGACAGTCGTTAGTAGTTCATTATATTGCTGCTTCATACCATGATGATGTCCAAACACTTTGACTTAGGGATGACCAGTTAAAAACACAGACACACAGCATCCTAAAGTAGATTCTAAATTTATAAAAAGTCTGGTCTTACCATTCATTCTCTGAAATCCTACCAGTCCATTAAGACCCAACTTAAATCTCATCACCATAAATTCTTGCCTGTTCTTATCCCCTTTCAACAGAAAATAATTTCTCTGTACATATATTGTTTGCTTTGTTTAGATTTTTTCCCTATATTTAAAGTCCCGAGTGGTCTTAGTATCTCAGATAGAAGCACTGGGTCTCACAAACAGAAATGAAGGTGACAGCTGGCTTCAGCTTCTCTCAGGAAGCACTGGGGGAGAGTCCACCTCCAGGCTCGATCAGGTTGTTGGCAGAATTCAGTTCTTGAAACTGTGAGGCTCAGTTTGCCCTTTCCTTGCTGTCAACTGGAACCTCTCTCAGCTCTGTCCCCGCCTGCGTCCCATGTCGCATTGCCCTTCCATCTTTAAGCCCACAACTGCACATCACGTCTGGTTCATGCTTGGAATCTCTCCGACTTCCCTTCTGCTGCATCTTTTCTGCTTCCAGCTGAAGAAAGTTCTCTGCTTTTATGGGCTCAAGGGATTAGATTGGGCTCATCTGGGTAATCCAAGATAATCTATTTTAAAATGAGTTCAATTAACCTAAAGTAACTTAAATTACATCTGCAAACTACCTTTTGCAATGCAACATCAAATACTCCCAGGTTCAGAGATTGTGGGTATCTGTGGGGGACCCTTCTGTCAACTACAGGCAGGTACTCTGTGTGCTACAATCAATGAAACCAAACGCAGTTCTTTGCATTAATAGCTGTTCAACAGCCACTGTTGAAATGTATTACCTGTTGTGATTTGAGCTTAACAAACAGAAGCTGTTATCCAGGAGCTCATACCTGGAGTGACTAACAGGAGTAACTGAAATAAAAAAAAAGCTAAGTTTTACAGTAGTTGCTTTGTATTTTTATTATATGCAGGTAAACAGGGAAGAGAAAGCAAATGTGTTATATCCACCTGGAAAGAGTCTTGATAAATAAGAAGATTATGTTTTTTCTTTCACAGAACTTATGCAAAGGCATTACTAAGGGTTTTTGAACGTATCTTAGTTTAGTTCCATTATTGTTCCTATTTTATAAAGTAGGAATCTGAATTCAGTAAGGGTGTATTAGTCATAAGACTAACAAAAATCTTGAGAGAAAATAATTCTGATTTGTGTTTATTCTCTGCATCATAGTAAATGTAGTGTAGAAGTTATGGGCACAAATTGGAGGCAGAGTCCCTGGGTTTGATTTCCCTCTCTATCACTTGACCTTTGGCAAGCTGCATAATCGCCGAACCTTTATTTCCTTATCTGTAAAATGGGGGTAAAAATGGGCCCTACCTCAGACTTGTTATTGAGGATTAAATTAAATGAATTGGTATTTGGAAAGTGCTTAAAACATTGCTTAGTATATAGTAAGTGATTAGCGATTATTCTTTTTTTTCCCCTACATTTTCTTCTAGAATCTTTATGGTACAAGTTCTAATATTTAGGTGTTTGAGCCATATTGAGTTAATTTTTGTATAGGGTATAAGGTAAGGGTCCTCTTTCATTCTTTTGGTTATTGATGTCCAGTTTTCCCATGCCCATTTATTGAAGAGTATTTTGACCCACTTCGGTAGATTTGGGGGTCTTGTCAAAAATCAGTTGACCATAAATTTGGTAGTCTATTTTGCACTCTTGATTCAGTTCCTTTGGTCAGTACTTCTATCTTTGTACCAATACCATGCTGTTTTGACCATGAAATGTCAATCCTCCCACTTCATTCTTCTTTTTTAGGATGCTATTAGCTATTCAGTTCTCTTTTCCTTCTAGATGAATTTGGTAACTAGCTTTTTCAAGTTTCAAAGTTAGGTTGTTGGAATTTTGATTGGTACTGCATTGAATCTGTAGGTCAATTTGGGTAGAACTGACATCTTAACTATATTTAACCTTCCTTTCCATGAGCAGAGAATGTCTTTCCATCTATTTAGATCTTCTTTGATTTTTTTAGCAGGTTTATGTTGTTTTCTGTGTACAAGTTATATTCATTTCTAAATACTTGATTCTTTTAGTTGCTATTTTGAATGGAATTTTTTTGTTAATAGACTCTTAACTTTTGTCATTGCTTATGTATAGAAACTTTATCAATCTTTGCACATTAATTTTATTTTCCACCACCTTGAGAAATTTGCTTATCAGCTCAAATAATTTTGTTGCAGATTTCTCAAGATTTTCCAAGTGTAATAACAGGTCATCTGAAAATAATGAAAGTTTTACTTCATTTCCCATTTGGATGCCTTTTATTTCATTTCCATGCCTGATTGTTTTAGCTAGAAATTCTAGTAAGAAATGTTGAATAATGGTGGTATCAGATGGCATCTTTTCCTTTTTGCTGATCTTAGGGTAAAAGCTTTCAGTCTTTTACCATTGAGTATGATGCTGTCTGTGGGTTTGTCATATCTGCCCTTCATCATATTGAGGAAGTTACCTTTCGTTCCTACCTTTGGAAGAGTTTTTATTAGAAAAGGATGTTGAATTTTGTCAAATGCTTTTTCAGCATCAATCAAGTTGATCATGTGGTTTTCCTCTTTTGATTTGTTAATATGCTGTGTTACATTAATTGATTGTCTTGTGTTGAACCATCCTTGCATCCTGGTATAACCCCTACTTGGTCGTGGTGAGTAATTCTTTTACTGTGTTGTTGGATTTGATTTGCTAGTATTTTGTTGAGTATTTGGCATCTGTGTTCATTAGAAAGATTGGTGGCCTGTTGTTTTCTTTTCTTATAGCATCTTTACATATTAATGTGATGTCAGCTTCATAAAATGTGTTAGGCAGTGTACCCTTTCCCTCAGTTTTTTGGAAAAGTTTGAACAGAATTGGTGTTAGTTTTTTTTTTTTTTGGAATATTTGGTGAAATTCCCCTCTGAAGACATCTGGCTCTGGGCTTTTCTTTGTAGGAAGATTAAAAAAAAATTTTTTTTAATTTTTATTAATAAAATCAATCAACATACAATACGAACATTCTTAATGTATGAATATTCCATACTTGGTATGCAATCAGTGGCTCACAGTATCATCACATAATTGTGTATTCATCACCATGATCATTTCTCAAAACATTTACATCACTCCAGAAAAAAGAATAAAAAGAAAAAAGAAAAAAGTCATACATACCATACCCCTTCCCTGCCCTCATTGACCACTAGTATTTCCCTCAACCCAATTTATTTTAACATTTGTTCCCCCTATTATTTATTTATTTTTAATCCATATTTTTTATTCATCTGTCCATACCTTAGATAAAAGGAACATCCGAACAAGGTTTTCACAGTCACACAAATATCTATTCTAATTGAACAGTTTGTTTTAAACCTTTAGTTCTCAACAGGTTTTTTTGTTCCCCACCACCCCAGGGGACATTTAATAATGTCTGGACACTTTTTTGGGGGGGCGGGGGGAGCTTGTCATATTTGAGATGAAGAGGAGTGCTATTGGCTTCTGATGAATAGAGGCCAGGTATGCTGCTAAAATTAAAAAATGCACAGGACAGCCCCCATAACAAAGAATTACCCACCCAAAATGTCCCTAGTGCCAAGGTTCAAAAACCCTGTTTTAAACCTGTGACATTTTAAGGTATCAGTCACAACTTCATTTATAAGTAAGATATTTATGTTTCATGAGTGAGTTTTATCAGTGAGCATTCATGCTGGAGAGCTGTGGGGCTCTGAGATCTAGATGAAACTAGAAAACACTTTTTCTGTTCATTAAAAAAAAACTTTACCCTATCTGTATATGTACTTGTCTATATTTATAGGTAACACAGATATCACAGGAAAATAACGTATTAACCTCTAGAATACATGATTGGGGTTAGCCATACTCTAGTCTTGTGAGTATTTTAGTGGAACTTTAATTTTCCTAATATCCTAATTTTCCAGGGAGCTTACTTCTGGTGATCATAAAGAAAGAAATTACTTGAATTTTGGAACTTGCTGTTTACTGTGTATGTTGAAACATGGTAATAATCAAGATCACCTCCCATTATAGCTATCTGTTCAGAATTTATCTGTTTTGTACTGTATGACTGTCAAGGCTTGATGTGTGTTTTTTCTGGTATTATTTTTGTCTCTGAACATTGTGTCATGTTTGCATGCTTGCTACCTGTGGCCTCTCCCCAATCCCGTTCTTATACAAACCTAATGACTTTGCATACTCTTTAGCTAATCCTTTCTCTCCACCACTCCTCACCCCTGTCACCTCTCCCTCAAGTTTAGCTCTTTAAATTGTCTTTCATATTTTCCAGGACCCTGTTAATCCATTTTTGAGTTCAAAGAATTTTTCCTTTTGATGATTGGGTCAGTTAGTCATCAGCATCTGCTCTCCCACTGAGTGGGGATCAGGGAGGGATATGAAAGAATCTCAGTACATTCCCATACCTTCCACTCCGTTATCTATGTGGAGAAACTGAAGCCTACAAGGCACAAATAAAAGCACCATCTACACCCGTAAATATTTACAGATTAAGCTGAACACTGACGTACTGGACATCAAATAGGAGCAAACAATGCTTGATAATTGATTTCCTGATGCAATTGCTAATTATTGGTAAAATACATGAGATTGTATTGCTGTTTTTAAAATATTTTTATTGAGATAACTTCACACACCATATGGTCCATCCAAAAGTACTATCAGTAGCTCCTGACATTATCACATAGTTGTGTATTCATCATCATGATCATTTTTAGAACACTTGCATCACTCCAGAAAAAGAAGTAAAAAGAAAAAGAAAAAACCCCCACATTCCATCCCTTACCCCTCCCTCTTGTTGACCACTAGTATTGCAATTTACCCTATTTTCTTTACCCTGTATCCTCCCGCCCATTATTTATTTATTTATTTATTGTCCTTATTTATTTACTCGCTTGTCCATACCCTGAATAAAGGGAGTGTCAGCCACAGGTTTTCATAATCACATGGTCACATTGTATAAACTGTATAGCTATTCAGTGGTCTTCAAGAATCAAGGCTACTGGAACACAGCTCAACAGTTTCAGGTACTTGCAACTAGCCATTCCAATACACCATAAACTAAAAAGGGATATCCATATACTGTATAAGAAAAACTTACTGGATAACCTCTCTACTCTGAAACTCTATTGAAACTTTATTTTGTCTCATTTCTCTCTTTCCCCTTTTGGTCAAGAAGGCTTTCTCAATCCCATGATGGTGGATCTTGGCTCATCCCTGGAAGTCATGTCCATATTGCCAGGGAGATTTATGCCCCTGGAAGTCATGTCCACATAGTGGGGGGAGCAGTGAGATCATTTGCTCAATTGGCTTAGAGAGAGAAGCCACATCAGAGCAACAAAGGAGGTTCTCGCGGTGACTCCTAAGCTTAATTATAAGTAGGCTTAGCTTCTCCTCTGCAAGAATAAGTTTCAGGGTGGGCCACAGTGGCTCAGCAGGCAGAGTTCTTGTCTGCCATACCAGAGACCTGGGTTTGGTTCCCGGTGTCTGCCCATATTAAAAAAAAAAAAAAAAGAATAAGTTTCATAAGGGCGAGCCGCAAGATCGAGAGCTCGGCCTATTAAATTGGTTGTCTCCAATAACCAATAAAATTGGTTGTTTGCAAGAATATCAAGAATTCCCCAGATGGGGAGGTTTAATATTTCGTCTGTTCTCCCCAGTTCCTCCAGGGGACTTTGCAAATACTTTTATATTTTCCACCCAAATTACTCTGGGGCATCACACTGACCTGTACAAACCAACACGATCTCATTCCCTGTCCAGTTCTCATGAAATTATGGTGTTTGAATAATCTAGCCATACAAGTTAAATTAGGAAATGCACTATCCAAAATGTAAATTTTGCATCAAATAATCATCTCTTCCTTTGGTCTCACACGGAAGTTGACATTTTAAAATATAGACCATTTCATGCAAAATACCCCGTATTCTGATTTACCTTAGTCCTATCCAGATCAGTTTCATTTGTATCTCAGGTCAAAGATGGATCACTTTTTCAGCTCTTTAAACAGTTGCTGTATGAGGTCATGCTGACTTGCATAGTTTCAGAGCTCTATAACTCTGAGTCTCAGGTGTCACACAAATACCCAAAGTCCCAGGAAACAACCAGGTTATACACAAATAGCTCAGCATCTCAGAATTTAAAAATAACATTACAACTCCAGAATAGATGTGACTACTCTTAAGAGCTTACAATCAGGAAGCTTTACAATAGACCCCCACCTGATAACCCACGCTTCTCAACTTCAGTTCTCTGAGTTTGTATTTATAGTTAATCCATATGAATAAGGCATGATTTTTTTGTCTTTTTGTGTCTGACACATTTCATTCAACATACTGTCCTCAAGGTTTATTCATGTGGTTGCATGCCTCACAACTTCATTCCTTCTTGTAGCTACTTAGTAGTCCATTGTATGTACGCACTGCAGTTCCCCCTTCCATTCCTCAGTGATGTACTCTTAGACCACCTCCATCTACTGAAAATCTCAAACACTGACACCATAAAACCTCAGTGTGCAAATGCCCATTCATGTCCCCGCCCTCAGTTTCTCCAAGTATACACCTAGCAACGGGGCTGCAGGATCATATGGCAGCAATATAATTATCACTTTGAATCTGTAGACATGAAGAGAAGCACCCAGGCTGTTCATTTAAAAGAAGAAACACCGTTTTTGATACTGACCATATCTGCCATATTTTATAATCAGAGCTAGAAACTGGAAACAGTTTATAAGAGAATTACACTTCTTAATGTGGTCTTTTTAAAACTTTACAAGTTTGTTTTGTGACTGTAGAGCTTGTAGAACAGTGATGACTACTTCTTCACAGACTTCATGATTAAGAGGGATTAGCTCTGAATGTAACAGTTTTACAATTGCAGCTCATTTCCTGTGATCTCAGGCTGTTAGAGTGGGGAACCTCTTTTTTCAACAGCAACCACTAAGATTGCACCCTTGAACTCCACATCAAAGATCAAGCTACATAACAGTTGAAAACTAGTTGAGCCTCCCTTCAATTTTGAAGTGACTGATGCCAAAAATCTTATTTTGCTACTTCATAGTTAAGAGGCTTTTGCTGAAGACATTTGGTAAAGCTCAACAGTTTTACCAGTGAAACATGGGGAAATGCCCAAGTTTCGCCATCAATAATGAATTGATCTTGGAGGAAGGGGATGCTGCATTACAATGAATCAGCATTAATACATGTTGCACTATAGAAAGGACTTTTACAGCAGAATTGGCTCAGTAGCAAATATCACAGTGCTGTGCTACTAACCTCATGTGACTGGCAGTTTTATGTAATAACCTGAGCCAATGGCTAGAGGAACCCAAAGCCTAGAGATCATGCTAGCAAGACAGTTCTTTTATAGGAGATGGTTACCAGTAGCCCTGAGTACAGAGTTGAGATCTCAGTCTGGGTTTCAAGGAATACAAGCAAGGCAGATCATAGTAATCCTGAGTCTAAGTTGGACAGGGCCCATTGCTCAGAAGTCCAGATTAGTGAAAAGAAAAAAAGCAGAAGTGGAACCAGGTTGTAGCACTTTGTAATGTTCATATGACATCATATTGACATACAGCTGTGGATAGGTGAGTCCTTTGTGGACAAAAATTGATTATTGGTCTTTGAATCTCTCATACTTAGCATAGCCTTTGCTGTGTGGCTATAGGTGTTCAATGGATGTTTGGGAAGCAAGGAATGGCTCAGCCTGGCATGAAGAAACATGTGGAGATGGAATTGGGTCTGGAAAGTCATGTTTTAGGATAGGTGGGCAGTTCTGCTTTGCTGCCCAACCAAATCTCTTGTGAAACTGAGGCTATTTGCTCTCTGCTTGGCTGATGCAGGTTTCATTTGCTTCCTTTTGTGAGAGCATGTTCTACAGGAGCCACCAAAGCAATGGAGCGCTGGTGCCTTGAGCACCCCCACCGTTGCCCGGTGTGATATTTACAGGACATGTATTTGATCCGTTAGATTTTAGAATCTCATTTCCTTGGCAGTAAGATTCAGAGGTGAGTAATTAATTGTTGGTAGGCTATCCTTATGATAAGTCCTAAGACTAGGACCAAGAAAGCAGGTAAGGTGGACAGATCCCTCATAAATCCTAACGAAGCACCCTGGGAAAAGGCAAAATAGTCTTCTGGTTCTGAGGAGCATTTTAAACAAGGATATTTTAAATCAGGTTAGAGAGTCCTAAACCAAGGACAGTGTTTTATATTCAGTACTAGGAAGTATTTTCTGTCGGCAGTAGAAGGTCATACTTCTCTGTTTGGAACAACAGTCTTGTTTTCAGAAATGAACAATGGAATTCCAAAATTGTTTGAACAGTGAAAAGAAAATACATAGTATAAGTGAGTCAGTTTATATGGAAATTGGTTATTAAAAATCACTAGTATAGTGACTTATTTTAAATAAGATTTAGTGTAATAAAACATTGGGGAACAAGTCTGTTTTTGTTTATTTGGTTTTTAGTAATTGTTTTTAAGACATTTTAAATATATAAGTAAATACATATATCTATGTATACATATATTTGAGGAGAAATTTTATGCTTGAGAGATACAAACTCAGATATAACGCTATGTAAAAGCAGATAAAAATTAAACATATTGACTATTGTTAGTTTTACCTAACAGAAGCAGTGTATTTAGTAAAATGTTCTTTTTATAAAGTTTTTTAAACCAAAGCCATTTTTTAGAAATGGTGAAAATGTTTAATATAGTTAACCATAATGGGGTGCAAATATAGGGATAATTCAGTTTTTGTTTCGCATTGTGGATAAATATATATTTAATGTTTTAAATTTTAATCTAAAACATATCTTCCTTGATAATAATATTTACTTGAATAATTTATACTATTTTAAGCAAATATTCTACTTTTTTCAAACAAAGTGGAGGAAAACTACTCAAATTTTTCCATTATGTTACGGTTTTCTGGGTGAATCCAGAAACCTTACCTACGTATCTCTCTTGCTCTCACTTTCTAGCCATTTGAACTCCATCCCCTGCAATATATCAGTCTTTTAGAACTTAAACAGATGACTTGGGTACCATAATTTCTGTGGTAAATCATGCAATTTATTATTATACAACTTACCTGATCAAATGTTTATATTAGTTTCAGCTACCAGTCATGAAAAAGAAAAAAACAGTGATTCAAGGTCTAGTTAAGTGCGTTATTGACATGATCACTCAAGTTTTAAAAAGACAAATAAAGGATAGCTCCTTAAATGTAAGTTCATTAGTGGTTGATAGTAGATTGGTTTAGGATGGCCTTAGTTGCAAGGAAAAAACCGCCATCGTTACTGGGGACAGGCTGTCGCTGTCTCCTTGGTGTCTGGGATGGTGATTTGGCAGTGCTCCTGGCTTTGCACTTATGGTAGCAGACCATCTGCTGCAGTGGTGCATCTGCATGCATCACGTCGTTGTTCAAGGCAAAAAGAAGTGAGAGCAGGG
Organism: Tamandua tetradactyla; assembly: GCF_023851605.1. Lineage (NCBI taxonomy): Eukaryota > Metazoa > Chordata > Mammalia > Pilosa > Myrmecophagidae > Tamandua > Tamandua tetradactyla. The sequence goes on along the minus strand of NC_135331.1, from coordinate 180,183,816 downwards.
CTACCTCCTTAGCTGGAACCTTGTCACATGGCCCTCTGTAGCTGAGGAGAGGCTGAGAAAGCACACCTTGGCTTTTACAGTTTCTGTTCCAGGGACAGCAAGGGAAAAGGAGACTGAGGTATGGATGAATCAATCTATAGGATCTACAATAGATAGAGTATTTATTCATTTATTTTCCATTTTTATTATTGTTTTGCAGCTTTGTGTGGTCCTTTTTTTTAAAGACTTTTGAACAATCACGTATAAAATATGGGATTCTCTTACACCACCCCACCACTAGTACCTTCCATTGGTGTGAATCATTTGTTACAATTGATGATAGCCCATTTTTATAATTGTACTATTGAGTACAGCCCATGGTTTAACTCATGGTTCACTGTTTGTGTAGTGTAGTTTCATGGATTTTTTTTTAAATTTTATTCTGCTACCATATATACAATCTAACATTTCCCCTTTTGATCTTATTCAAATATATATTTCAGTCCTGTTAATTGCATTCACAATGTTCTGCTACTATCATACCATCTATTAGCAGAATATTTCCATCATTCCATATGGGACCTTGTATATTTTAAGCCTTAACTAGAAGATTACCTATATTCTAGACCCCGACTCTGTGAGTTTGCTCATTCTAAGTGTTTCAAATCAGTGAAATCATACGGTATTTGTCTTTTGTGTCTGGCTTATTTCACTAACATGGTATCTTTGAGGTTCATCCTTGTCATCCTATGTATCAGGACTTCCTTCCCTTAGAGAGCTGAATATAATACTCCATTGTGTGTATATATCACATTTTATTTATCCAGTCATCTATTGTTGGACACTTGGGTTGCTTACATCTTTTTGCAGTTGTAAATAATGCTGCTATGAACATTGGTATGCAGATATCTGTTTGAGCCCCTACTTTCATTTCTTTTCGTTATATATCTAGTAGTGGGATTGCTGAGTTATATGGTATTAAGTAACTTAACTTTCTGAGGAAGCACCAAACTGTCTCTAAAAGCAACTGTGCCATTATACATTCCCATCAGCAGTGAAGCAGGGAATGAGTGTTCCTATTTCACTGCATCCTCTCCCACACTTATTTTCCATTTTTTTTTAAGAGCAGCTGTTCTAATGGTTGTAAAATGGTCTCTCATGGTTTTAATTTGCTTTTCCTTGATGGCCAGTGATGTTGAGCATCTTTTTGTGTGCCTTCTGGACATTTATGTATCATCTTTGGAGAGATGTCTGTTCAAGTCTTTTGCCCAGTTTTTAAAGTAGGTTTGTCTTTTTGTTGTTTAGTTGAAGGATTTCTTTATATATATAGGGTATTATCAGATATGTGGTTACCAAATATTTTCTCACATTTTACTTTCATGATAAAGTCCTTTTAGGTACAAAAGTTTTTAATTTTAATGAGATCCCATTTATCTATTTTTTCTTTTGTTGCTTGTACTTTGGGTGTAAATTCTAAGAAAACACTGCTTAATGCAAGGTCCTGAAGATACTTCCCTAAGTTTTCTTCTAGGAGTTTAATAGTTTAGATAACACCTCTTATACTTAGGTCTTTGATCCACTTGTAGTTGGTTTTTGTATGTGGGGTGAGGTAGGTGTTCTCTGTCTCTTTTTTTTTTAATTGGAAATGGAGATCCATTTTCCAAGCACCATTTGTTAAAGAGACTAATCTTTCCCAGTTGAGTACTCTTTGCTACCTTGTCAAAACTCCATTGGCCATAAATGTGATTGTTGATTTCTGAGCTTTCAAATCTATTCCACTGATCTATATGTCTCCTTTATGCCAGTGCAAGGTATTTTGATTACTGTGGCTTTGTAATAGGTTTTGAAGTTAGGATGTGTGAGTCCTTCAACTTCATTATTCTTTCTCAAGATAGCTTTAGCTATTCAGGGTCCCTTACCTTACCATATAAATTTGATGATAGTTTTTTCCATTTCTGCAAAGAAGGTTGTTGGAATTTTGATTAGGGTTGTTTTGAATCTGTAAATTGTTTTGGGTAGTATTGACATGTTAATGATATTTAGCCTTCCAATCCTTGAACATGGGATGTCCTTCCATTTATTTAGGTCTTTAATTTCTTTTAGCACTGTTTTGTAGTTTTCTGTATACAAGTTCTTTACATTTATTGTTAGATTTATTCCTAGATATTTGATTCTTTTAGTTGCTACTGTGAATGAAATTTTTTTCATGATTTCTTCTTCTGACTGTTCATTGCTTGTATATAAAAATGCTCCTTTTGTTTGTTTGTTTGTTTTGCATGGGCAGGAACCAGGAATCAAACCTGGATCTCCAACATGGCAGGTGAGAACTCTCCTTGCTGAGCCACCATGGCCCACCTGCTACTTATTTTTGGATGTTGATCTAGTTCTCTGCCACTATGCTGAATTCATTTATTAGTTCTAGGAGTTTTATTGCAGCTTTTTCAGGAATTTTTGTATAAAATCTTGTTATCTGCAAATAGTGAAAGTTTTACTTCTTTTCAAATTTAGGTGTCTTTTCTTTTTTCTTTTTCTTTTTCTTTTTTTTTTTTTTTGCTTAATTGCACTGGCTAGGACTTGCAGTACAGTTTTAAATAAACATGGCAGCAGTGTGCAGCTTTGTCTTGTTCCAGATCTTAGAGGAAAGCTTTTAATATTTCACCATTAATTAGGATTTTAGCTGTGGGCTTTTCATATATGCCCTTTATCATGTTGAAGATGGTTCCTTCTGTTCCTAGGGTTCTAAGTGTTTTTATCAAGAAAGGGATGATTTCTTGATTTTTATCAAATCACTTTTCTATATCAATTGAGGTAATCGTGATTTTTCCCCCCTACATTCTGTTAATGTGGTGCATTACAATAATTAATTTTCTTATGTTGAACCAACCTTGCATACCAGGGATAAATCCCACTTGTTCTTGGTATATAATTTTTTTAACATGCTGTTGGATGAGGTTTGCTAGTATTTTGTTGAGGATTTTTGCATCTATATTCATAAGAGATATTGGTCTGTAGCTTTCTTTATTTGGCTTTGCTGTAAGGACAATTTTAGCATTGTAGACTGATTTAGGAAGTGTTTCCTCCTCTTCAATTTTTTTTGGAAGTGTCTGAGCAGAATTAGAATTTCTTTTTTGGCATGTTTGGTAGAATTCCCTTTTGAAGCCATCTGGTCCTGGGCTTTTCTTTCTCGGGAAGGTTTTGATGATTGATTGAATCTCTTTCCTAGTAATTGGTTTGTTGAGATCTTCTATGTCTTCTTGAGTAAATGTAGGTAGTTTGTATGTTTCTGAGAATTTGTTCATTTCATCCAGCTTATCTAATTTACTGACATATAGCTGTCCATAGTATTCTCTTCTAGTCCTTTTTATTTCAGTGTGGTCAGTAGTAATGTCCCCCTCTTTATTTCTTATTTTCACTATTTATGTACTCTCCTTTTTTCTTTGTCATTCTGGCTAAAGTTTGTCAATTTTGTTGATCTTTTCAAAGAACCAGCTTTTGGTTTTTTGTAGTTTCTGTTTTTTGTTTGTTTTCTCTTTCATTTATCTCCACTGTAACTTCATTATTTCCTTCCTTCTGCTCACTTTGGGTTTGGTTTGTTCCTCTTTTTCTAATTCTTCCGTTTTTGAGGTTAGGCCTCTAATTTGAACTCTTTCTTCTTTTGAATGTTATCATTTAGAACCATAAATTTCCCTGTCAGCACTGCCCTCACTGCATCCCATAGTTTTGGTACATTGTATTTTCATTTTCAGTCACCTCAAGATATTTTTCTGTAAATTCACTTCCTATTTCCTCTTTAACCCTTTGGTTGTTTAAGAGGATGGTGTTTAATTTCCATGTTTGTGAATTTTCTACTTCTTCTTCTGCTATTGATTTATAGCTTCATTCAGTTGTTGGAGAATATACATTGTATAATTTCAGTATTCTTGAATTTATTGTGACTTGTTTTGTGACCTAACAAATGGTCTATCCTGGAGAATGATCCATGTGCACTTGAAAATAGTGTTTTCTCTTTTTATTGGTGTTCTGTATATATGCCTGTTAGGTCTAGTTGGTTTAGTGTATAATTCAAGTCCTGTACTTCCTTACTGATCTTTTGACTAGACATTCTATCCATTATTGAGAGTGGTGTCCTACTATTAATGTAGAACCATCAATTTTTGTCTTCAAATCAGTCAGTATTTGCTTCATTCATTTTGGGGCTCTGCTCTTACATGTATATGTATTTGTAATTGTTGCATCTTCCTGTAGGAAGTAAGAAGTAGAGTTACATGCCAAACAATGCAGTGCAATAATACTGATATTTATAATTACCTAAGTGGTTACTTGATCACAGGTCTTTATTTCATTATGCTGCTTTGCACCACTATGCAGTGTCCTTTCCTTTCACTATGGAAAACTTGGTGTAGCATTCTTTATAAAGCTATTCTAGTGGTCATGAACTTCTGCTTTTGTTTATCTGATAATATCTTAAGCTCTCCCTCATTTTTGAAATAGAGTCCCACCAGATATAAAATTCTTGGTTAGCAGTTGTTTTCTTTCAGCACTCTTAAGCATTTCAACCCACTGCCTTGCCACTATAGTTTCTGATGAAAAATTGGCACTCTGTCTAATTTGGAAACCCATTGTATGTAACATGTTGCTTTTCTCTTGCACGTTTCAGAACTCTCTCCTTGTCCTTTTCATTCCTTAGTGCAATCAGTAAATATGCAGTATATTTTTCTTCATGTTCATCCTGTATTATGCCCTCTGAGCTTCTTGGATGTGTATCTTTTGCTAAGCTTGGGACATTCTCTGTCATTATTTCTTTGAATGCTCCTGCTGCCCCCTTTTCTCTTTCTTCTCCTTCTGGGACTCCCATAATGCATTTATTGGTGCACATAATAGTTCCCATAGCTGTCTTAGTCTCTATCCACTTTCAATATTTCTTTTTTCTTTCTCCTCCTCAGCCTGACTCATTTTCAGTGTCTTGTCTTCAAGTTCATTGATTCTTCTTCTACCAAATCCAACTGTCTTGAAACTTTCTTGGGAATGTTTCTTTTCAGTTATTATGGGCTTCAACTCCAGTTGTTCTCTTTGGTTCCTCTTGAAATTTTCTGTATCTTTATTAAGACTCTCACAATTGCTCACTCATTGCTTTCCTGATATTTTTTAGTTCTTTCTTTGTACTTTCATTCATCCCCTTGAACGTTTTTTAGATCATTTTTTAAAATTTATTTATTTATTAATAAAAAATTAAGAACAAACAAAAACATTAATATATCATTCCATTCTACATATATAATCAGTACTCAATATCATCACATAGTTGCATATTCATCATTTCTTAGAACATTTGCATCAGTTCAGAAAAAGAAATAGAAAGACAACAGAAAAAGAAATAAAATGATAACAGAGAAAAAAAAAAGATTATACATACCATACCTCTTACCCCTCGCTTTCATATATCACTAGCATTTCAAACTAAATTTATCTTTAACATTTGTTCCCCCTATTATTTATTTTTATTCCATATGTTCTCATCTGTTGACAAGGTAGATAAAAGGAGCATCAGACATAAGGTTTTCACAATCATACAGTCACATTGTGAAAGCTATATCATTATTCAATCATCATCAAGAAACATGGCTACTGGAACACAGCTCTCCATTTTCGGGCAGTTCCCTCCAGCCTCTCCATTACATCTTGGTTAACAAGGTGATATCTACTTAATGCGTAAGAGTAACCTCCAGGATAACCTCTCAACTCTGTTTGGAATCTCTCAGCCATTGACACTTTGTCTTATTTCACTCTTCCCCCTTTTGGTTGAGAAGGTTTTCTCAATCCCTTGATGCTGAGTCTCAGCTCATTCTGGGATTTCTGTCCCACATTGCCAGGAATATCCACACCCTTGGGAGTCATGTCCCACATAGACAGGGGGAGGGTGGTGAGTTTGCTTGTTGTGTTGGCTGGAGAGAGAGGCCACATCTGAGCAACACACGAGGTTCTCCTAGGGGTGACTCTTAGACCTAATTTTAAGTAGGCTTGACCTATCCCATGTGGGGTTAAGTTTCATATGAACAAACCCAAAGACTGGGTGCTCAGCCTATAGCTCTGGTAGCCCACACTGCTTGTGAGAATATCAAGAATTCAGTTGGGGAAGTTGAGTTTTCCCCCATTCTCACCATTCCCCGAAGGGGACTTTGCAAGTACTTTTCCACTCACTGATCAAATCACTGTGGGATTCATCAGGGCATCACCTGGACAAACCAACAAAATCTCATGTCCTATACAAAGTTCCATGTACTTAAGGTGTTCAACCAACTATCTACATAAGTTATATTAGGAGATGCATCAGTCAAAGTATAAATTTGTACCAAATAAACATTTTTTGCTTTAGTCTCACACATAAGTTGAAATTTTAAAATATTAATTACCATCTATTTTCTGCACACTGCAGTAATGACATTCTTTTGTTCTTCCTCATGCAGAAACATTTTTTAAATTTGTACATTTAGTCACTATCATTATACACTCTAGGAATTCCTAGATTACACCATCTCGATCTTTACCATCTGTCTTTCTTTCTGATTTCATTTATGACCCAGCCCTCCTCCCTCTGTCATTCTCATATGCAGCTTCATTCAGTGTTTTAACATAATTGTATTATAGTTAGGTAGTATTGTGCTGTCCATTTCTGAGTTTTTATATTCAGTCCTGTTGCATAATCTGTATCCCTTCAGCTCCAGTTACCCAATATCTTACCCTATTTCTATCTCCTGAAGGTCTCTGTTACCAGCAAAATATTGCAAGTTTATTCACTAATGTCAGTTCATTATCAGTGAGACCATACAGTATTTGTCCTTTTGTTTCTGGCTAATCACACTCAGCATAATGTCCTTAAGGTCCATTCATGTTGTTATATACTTCATAACTTTATTCTGTCTTACAGCTGCATAATATTCCATCTTATGTAAATGCCACAGTTTGTTTAGCCAACCATCTGTTGATGGGCATTTTGGCTGCTTCCATCTCTTGGTAATTGTAAATAATGCTGCTATAAACATTGGTGTGTAAATGTCTATTTGTGTCCTTGCCCTCATGTCCTTTGAGTAGAGACATCATATAGATGGGTCCTGTTTTTTAATCCATTCTGCCAGACTATGTCTTTTGATTGGAGAGTTCAATCCATTCACATTCAGTGTTATAACTGCATGGGTAGTACTTTCTTCTATTTTGCCTTCTGGATTTTTTGTCATATCTAATTTTCCTTCTTTTTACCTTTACTCATAGTCTTCCTTTCTACACTCTTCTCCACACCTCTCACTTCTGTCTTCATATCTGTCTCCAGTGTTCCCTTTAGTATTTTTTTATTAATTTTTTTTATTAATCAAAAAAAAGAAAAGAAATTAACACAACATTTAGAAATCATTCCATTCTACACATGCACTCAGTAATTCTTAGTATCATCACATAGATGTATGATCATCATTTCTTAGTACATTTGCATCGATTTAGGAAAAGAACTAGCAAAACAGCAGAAAAAGATATAGAATGTTAATATAGAGAAGAGAATTAAGATAATAATACTAATAAAAAATATATATATATAAAAAGGAAAAAGAAAAAAACAAAAGATACAAACAAACAAACAAAAAACGATATTTCAGGTGCAGCTTCATTCAGTGTTCCAACATAGTTACATTACACTTAGGTATTATTGTGCTGTCCATTTTTGAGTTTTTGTATCTAGTCCTGTTGCACAGTCTGTATCCCTTCAGCTCCAATTACCCATTATCTTACCCTGTTTATAACTCCTGCTGGTCTCTGTTACCAATGATATATTCCAAGCTGATTCTCGAATGTCGGTTCACATCAGTGGGACCATACAGTATTTGTCCTTTAGTTTTTGGCTAGACTCACTCAGCATAATGTTCTCTAGGTCCATCCATGTTATTACATGCTTCATAAGTTTAGTCTGTCTTAAAGCTGCATAATATTCCATCATAGGTATACGCCACAGTTTGTTTAGCCACTCGTCTGTTGATGGACATTTTGGCTGTTTCCATCTCTTTGCAATTGTAGATAATGCTGCTATAAACACTGGTGTGCAAATGTCCATCTGTGTCTTTGCCCTTAAGTCCTTTGAGTAGATACCTAGCAGTGGTATTGCTGGGTCGTAATCCATTCTGCCATTCTATGTCTTTTGATTGGGAAATTCAGTCCATTAACTTTTAGTGTTATTACTGTTTGGATAATATTTTCCTCTACCATTTTGGCTTTTGTATTATATATATCATATCTGATTTTCCTTCTTTCTACACTTTACTCCATACCTCTCCTGTCTTTTCGTATCTGACTCTAGTGCTCCCTTTAGTATTTCTTGCAGAGCTGGTCTCTTGGTCACAAATTCTCTCAGTGACTTTTTGTCTATAAATGTTTTAATTTCTCCTTCATTTTTGAAGGACAACTTTGCTGGATATGGAAGTCTTGGTTGGCAGTTTTTCTCTTTTAGTAATTTAAATATATCATCCCACTGTCTTCTAGCTTCCATGGTTTCTGCTGAGAAATCTACACATAGTCTTATTGGGTTTCCCTTGTATGTGACAGATTGTTTTTCTCTTGCTGCTTTCAAGATCCTCTCTTTCTCTTTGACCTCTGACATTCTAACTAGTAAGTGTCTTGGAGAACGCCTATTTGGGTCTATTCTCTTTGGGGTGCGCTGCACTTCTTAGATCTGTAAATTTAGGTCTTTCATAAGAGTTGGGAAATTTTCAGTGATAATTTCTTCCATTAGTTTTTCTCCTCCTTTTCCTTTCTCTTCTCCTTCTGGGATACCCACAACACGTATATTTGTGCGCTTCATATTGTCATTCAGTTCCCTGATCCCCTGCTCAAGTTTTACCATTCTTTTCCCTATAGTTTCTGTTTCTTTTTGGAATTCAGATGTTCCATCCTCCAGTTCACTAATTGTAGCTTCTGTCTCTTTAGATCTACCATTGTAGGTATCCATTGTTTTTTCCATTTTTTCTTCTTTGTCCTTCACTCCCATAAGTTCTGTGATTTGTTTTTTCAGATTTTCTATTTCTTCTTTTTGTTCAGCCCATGTCTTCTTCATGTCCTCTCTCAATTTATTGATTTGGTTTTTGAAGAGTTTTTCCATTTCTGTTCGTATATTCAGCATTAGTTGTCTCAGCTCCTGTATCTCATTTGAACTATTGGTTTGTTCCTTTGACTGGGCCATATCTTCAATTTTCTGAGCGTCATCCATTATTTTCTGCTGGTGTCTGGGCATTTGATCAGATTTCCCTGGGTGTGGGACCTGGCTGGTTGAAAGGTTTTTCTGTGAAATCTCTGGGCTCTGTTTTTCTTTTCCTGCCCAGTAGGTGGTGCTCGTGGCACTCGTCTGTCTGCGGGGCCCACCAGTAAAAGATGCTGTGGCTCCTTTAACTTGCCAATCCGAATCTCGCAGTCGGCCCGGGAAACCGTGCGTGGAGGGTGTTCGCCGGCCGCCGCGGCTTGGGGGAGTGCCGGTCCAAATTGCCCAGCTGGCCCGAGACGCCAAGCGTGGCGGGAGGGCCCCGCTATCCAACGTTCCCAGTCAGACCCGGGAGCCACGTGCGTGGAGGGGATCCCAGTCACCAGCCGCCCCGGCCGGGATAACGCACGCCCCTCGGGTATCTCACCGCAGCGGATTCTCCCTGCCTGTTCAGCCGTTCCAGAATGGGTACGCTGTCTTTTTGGTCTCTGTCGTGGCTCCGGGAGCTGTTTCGTATTGTTTCTGTTTCTTTAGTTGCTTTTCTGGAGGAGGAACTAAGACCCGCGCATCTTACTAAGCCGCCATCTTCTCCGGAAGTCCCCTTTAGTATTTCTTGCAGAGCTGGTCTCGTGGTCACAAATTCTCTCAGTGATTTTTTTTGTCTGAAAATGTTTTAATTTCTCCCTCATTTTTGAAGGACAGTTTTGCTGGATATAGAATTCTTGGTTGGCAGTTTTTCTCTTTTAATAGTTTAAATATATCATCCCACTGTCTTCTTGCCTCCATGGTTTCTGCTGAGAGATCTGCGAATAGTCTTATGGGGCTTTCCTTGTATGTGATGGATTGCTTTTCTCTTGCTGCTTTCAAGATTCTCTCTTTCTCTTTGACCTCTGACATTCTGATTAGTAAATGTCTTGGAGTATGTTCAGTTGAATCTGTTCTCTTTGGGGTATGCTGCACTCCCTGGATTTGTAATTTTAAGTCTTTTGTTTTATCATAAGAGTTGGGAAATTTTCAGTGATAATTTCCTCTGTTAGTTTTCTCCTCCTTTTCCCTTTTCTTCTCCTTCTGGGATACCCTCAACACGTATATTCATGCTCTTCATATTGTCCTTCAATTCCCTGAGTCCCTGCTCATATTTTTCTGTTTTTTCCTTATATTTTCTTTTTCTTGCTGGATTTCAGATGTTCCATCCTCCAGTTCACTTAATCCCATGTTCTGTCTCTGGCAATCTACCATTGTAGGCTTCCATTGTTTTTTTCGTCTCTTCTACCTTGCTTTTCATCCCCATAAGTTCTGTGATTTGTTTTTTCAGACTTTTGATTTCTTCTTTTTGTTCATTCCTTGCCTTCTTTATATCCTCCTTCAATTCATTGATTTGGTTTTTGATGAGGTTTTCCATGTCTGTTCATATATTCTGAATTAAATGTTTCAACTCCTGTATGTCATTTGAATTGTTTGTTCGTTCCTTTGACTGGGCCATATCTTCAATTTTCCTAGTGTGATTTGTTATTTTTTGCTGGTGTCTAGGCATTTAATTACCTTAATTAGTTTATTCTGGAGATTGCTTTCACTTCTTTTACCTAGGGTTTTCTTGCTGGATGAATTTGTTGTCTATCTGTTCTTTGACATTCGGTTAAGCTTTATCTGGACCTCTTGCTTAAGTTTTGTTTAACAGAGGAGAATTTTTCAGTTCTTGTTGTCTTGTTTCTTGCCCTGCTTGTATGGTGCCTTCCCCCCACCCCCACACCCTTAGGAGGGTCTACTTAGATATAGATCCCAGCCAGATTTTCCCATACCAAAATGGCCTTCTATCAGGAGGAAAGAGTCACCTGCGTCGGTTTTATGAACTTATGGGAATGAGAGTAAGATCCAGCAGTTTGAAAGACTTTCCTGTGAAGTCTCTGGGCTCTGTTTTTCTTACCTGCCCAGTATGTGGTGCTTGTCTGCTTGCAGTTCCCACCAGCATAAGATGATGCGGTACCTTTAATTTTGACAGACCCTCCCTGCTGGGGGTCTGGTGGAGACAGAGGAGAGGTTGTAGGCTGGTTTTAATGGCTTCAAATTACCAAACCCTGGTGTCTGAATTCCTTGAGAGAGGGATTCCACCTGAGTTGGGCTTCACCCCTCCCCTGGGGAAGGCACAGGCTCCAGACAAGCCCCCAAAAGAGCTCACCCCTGCCCACGCCTGGGGCAGCCGCAGCCCAAGAAGTCCTGCCGCTACATCCAAAGGCAGTCCTGCCACTATATCCAAAGGCAGTCAAGCCTTTGTAGAAACACAGCCACAAAACCTCTGTTTCCCTCTTTTTTCCCCCCTTTTTCCGTCAGCCCTGCCCCCTTGGTGCCGGGGCAAAAATGAGCAACCTCCACTTTGACCAGGTTCACCTGAGCTGGGAGCCTATTCTTAGTAGTCAGAATTTGTTAATTAATTCCACAATTGGCATTTAATTGTGCTCAGTCCGTGCTGCTGGTAAATTTCCTTTCCTTTCCCCTCTGGGAAGCAGGCTGTGGGGGAGGGGCACTGGCCACTGCAGCTTTGGGATCTCACGGTTCTGTGGGGGCTCGCAGCCGGTCCAGCTGGTCCAGACTGGGGTACGCTGTGTGTCCAGTCACCGATGTGGCCCCAGGAGCTGTTCTGTACTGTGTCTGGTTATTTAGTAGTTGTTCTGGAGGACGAACTAAAATGCACACATTGTTAAGCCGCCATCTTGACCCCAACACTTTTAGATCATTTTTTTTAAAGGACTTTGTTAATTCCAATTCTCATTTTTTTCATTGGTGTTTTCTGGATGTTTATTCTCTTCCTTTGTGTGGGCCATCATTTCCTGCTTCTTGTACTTTTGTTGCACACTGTACATTTTAATATTTTAAAATATTAACTCTGCCATTTATTCCGTGGGATGTTTGTTTCTGGTTTTTGTAATCAACTGGGTAATAATACAGAGATTTTGTTGAGCATAGCCCCTTCTATCTGGAAGGTCTGCCCAAATCAAATGCAGTGTGCAGGATTTTCCCTGTCTTCCTAGTTTTCTGTCTTTCCCTGGGCTTTTGCTTTTTAAAGTGTTTTGGCATTCCCCTGTTTACGGGAGTTTGGTTGTCCCCTCTGTTTCCCAGAGACAGACCTCCCTCTCCTACACGTTTGAAGCTGGCAGGCCTGTGTCCCAGACTGTCCTTTTCTGTAGTTTGTTATACTTCTTTCCTTGTCTCAACCAGCTTTTGCCTGGAGGGTAAATTCTTGGAGGACTCCATGCTGGAGAGTGCTTTCCCAAGTCAGTCTTTCCAGGCAGAACAGGGTCAGAGACCCACCAAGGGTGAGTGGCTGCAAAGTGACCTGGGAGTGGGTCAGAAAGGGCCCTAAGAGCTTCTCCAGTGACTCCCCAAAGCTGAGCTTCCCTGCTCTGCCCAGCAAATGCAGCCCTTCTGCTAACTGTTCCCCGCAGCCCTGAGGAAGCATTGCATCTTTGAATCTCCACCATCTCCACCACTGTCTTAGGAGAACTGAAACAATGACTGACTCTACCTTTGTCAAGGTGGGTTTGAAACAGTGGCTACCCTCAGAGCCAGTTCCCAGTGATCCAAATTCTCTAATCAAAAACCATGATCAGTGATCCATCATGCCCGTCCTTGGTTGTAGGGAAGAGGATTTTTATGTCCCTTTGTTAGCAGCAGCTAGCCAGAGGCTAGATGGTAAGGTGACCTGCCACAAGATTGGGGCATGGGTGCTGGTAGCTACCATGTGGAGAGAACAGTCTATAGTCTTTACTGCAATTTATCAGCCTCTTCTTTCCACTTTTCCCTGGAAGCTATTATGCAGTATTCTTCTGGCCTCTGGAGTTTCAAAATAGTTTTTTCAGACAGTTCCCGCCTGTTTAGTAGATATTTCAGTGGAAGTATTAAGTCCTGGAGCTCCTTACTCTTGTCATCTTCCCTGGAAGTTCCTGTGTGGGCTTTTTGAATAGTGAAATAACGTGATATCTGCTGATAAATTTGTCATTTTTTTTCCTTAAATTTATGGAGCCCCTTGCCAATTTCTAAGCCATAATAGAACTGAACAAAATTGGAAGCCATTGTACTCAAAACTAATACTAAGTAATGCAGTCAAATATTTTAACAGGTTACTGAATATGGAATGTATTTAGTACTGGGTACTTGCCATCCAGCAACAGTACAATGAATAATGATTATCTCTTTCTACCTTTTGAAAGAAAAAATCAGGCTCAATCAGATTTTAAACCTTAACAGCATCATTAGAGCAACTGATTTTCAAGCCCAGGAAATACTTGCCATCCCTGGCAGAACATCTCAGATGGTCTTCAATCCATAGAAAATATGGGTTTATTGGGTGGTAATGATACAAGCATATTTGTTGTTAGTGCTTGCCATAAAAATGATACTGTGTCACATACAGTTCAAAATAGTGTTTACCATCTTCATAATAATCTTAGTAACACGGTAGAAGTCTAAATGGCATTATACTTAGAGAGAGCTTTGAAAAATAATCAGTACGTCTGTACTTTTTTTTTTATAGGTGTTTAGCAAGAAATCTGATGTTGTCAATTTCAGGGCAATATAGAGAGTTCTTTTGATATTTAAACTCTTATATTGTTCAATATGTCTTTTTGCAGTAGCCAAAAGAAATGAAATTATTAGAGTGCTCTGTTGGTGATGAAATGTCATCTACTATGAAACCAAGAATAAAGATTAAGAAATACTTCTGTAGGAATCCCAGATATAGAGGAACTAATATCTTTCAAAGGAAAGAATTTTTAGCTGTTAAAGTTTATGGAAAGCAAAATATTAATCTTTTTCCCTGTAGGATAAGAGATATTCTCATTTTTTATCCCTTAATCCACCAATATAATCAATGTTTTCTCCACTCTATCAGCACAGTTTTCAAAAGAACGATTGGAATGTGGTTTTGTATATCATGTCTCTGAAAGTCTCTGTATTGAAAATCACATTTTCCCAGAATATGTAGATAGGAAATAAGAAATATTCAAAGATTCTTACCAACAATACGTGAGCACCAGTTCAAATTTACTTGAAAGGCATGTTTTCCCAGTTTGCATGGGTCCCACGTTTAGCTCACGAAAGTATATAAGATAATATAGGCTTCAGAGTCAGCCTGAATTCAGAGCCCATCTCTGCCATTTACTCGATCCACGTCTGACCCTGGGAAAATTACTTTATCTCTTGGTTCCTTCTTCTCTACAAAGAGAATCTCAATAAAGAGACTTCTTCCATGTAGGATTGCTGTGAAGGACTGGGAGACTATATAAAATGCTCAGCATAATTCCTGCCATATAATAGTTATTAATAAATGCTAGCTATGTCTATTATAAAGATATTCACATGCCAGTTGTGGTTTTTAAGCCCTGCAGAAGCTCAGGTTGTTACTCCAAGATTATATTTGGAAACCAGCATTTCTGATATTTAGTGGTACATAGATATTACATATCATAAGTAGTTTTTTTGACAGTTCAAAAATTGAAATATATTTAATGATGAATAATAATGAAAAGAAAATTTTGCACTTATTGATAGCCTTCTGTGTTTCAGGTATCATCCTGGCTGAGATAAGTGCTTTACATACATTATCACATTGAATCCTAATAATAATCTTATGAGTTAAATGCTATTTTTAGCCTCATTTTCTGGTTGAAGAAAACTAACGCTTATAAGTAGTTTTTTTGCATGGGCAGGCACCAGGAATTGAACTGGGTCTCTAGCATGGCAGGCAAGAATTCTGCCACTGAGCCAACATTGCACCGCCCTGAGTAGTTTTTTAATACCTCCTTTTTATACAAAATTTTTACGACTGTTCTGCCCAGATAACACTGTCTAAAACTTTTATTTGCAGTAGATAATAGAATACTTTCAGAATCTGACAAAATCAGGTATTCTCAGATGACAGTGGGCATTGCACCTATTTATTAATAATGGATAGTTTTAAGGCTAATCATTTCAGAAGTTTTTTAAAAACAGTTTTTCCTCTAATATGTAACATTTTCCAAGCCAATATATTCTTTATTAATTCTACTTTCAAATAGTAATAACTTGCTAATTATGATTCATAATCCTTACGAGAACAGAGATTTCTGGTTTTAATTTGAAAAGAAAACACGTGTGCTTTCTCTCCTTTTGATAACTGAAGCAGACTCTCTAGGGCAAGTTTGTTTTTTAGTCTCAAAAAACAAATGAGAAGAGAATGTAAAGGTCAGTATACTTGATTTTGCTTATTTTTATAAAATTCAAGCTAGTTGTTTTTCATTTGTCATTAATTAGTTTTAACTTCACAATATTTGTAAACTTTTTTAAAAAGGAAGATTAAAAGAACAAGTAAAAGTTAATAGCATTTATGAATTTGACAAATTTTATAACAAATCCTTTAAATGTAGTATGTTTAAATCTAAAAAATCATTGTATCACTATTGCACAAAAAGGTAAATGTAGTGAAAATTTTAAGCTACACGATACCATGCATGAGTTAAGAAAAAGTTTAGGCTTGATTTCATTACAAACATTAAAGCTAACAAAATATCTTTTGAGATGAGACACTGCGTGAGCATAGAATTTGTTTTCTATGGAATAATTTTTTTAGATTTCTTAGAGTAAAGCAAAGTCATGATATCCTAACAGGGGATACCAGTTTTCTTTTGATTGCTAGAAAGAACTGTAGCTGCTGATGCTTCCCATATATGGGAAGGCACCCCCAGGTCTTGGCCTCAGCACCAGGCAGGGAAAATAGGCAGGTACCACAGCCAGCATGGGACACTTGCTGGCCTCATAGTGACTGCAGAGGTCTTGGTGGGGCTAATCTAGTGAATACTGTTTTAGTGCTAATCAAAAACCAACCAGACAAACAGTCCAGAAGCCCTGAGACTGAACCTTTGAACCCAAGTGACAACCTTTATGAAAAGAGACTGTAGTCATAAACTACAAGGCAGAAATTTTTGGTGAGGAAATAACTGCAAGCGGCCAACCCTTGTCTGATGCAAAGCTCTTCTATGTAACGATAATGTTTTCAGCAACAGTGCTTCTTTCTTAGTATTGAGAAATGTACTCAATATTCTCATGTAAACAAGCCTTTTTCTAACTTCCAGCTGTAGAGATGCTATTACAATTCTTTAGAATATTTTAGAGAAACGTGCTTGCATTTTGGCCAAGTGTTTTTTTTCCTTCTATATCTTCCGTTTAGTAACAGCACAGAAGTTTTGTAAAATAATGTCACAATTTGATCACAGAGAAAGAGAACCATTAAATAGCAAGCGACCCAGCTCCCTGAGCTAGAACTAGAAAAAACTTTTCTTAGGAGAAAGAGATACTTCTTAGAAGCAGGACAATCTGTCCTCTGCAGGTAGCGATTAACTAGAATTCTCATTTTTTTAAAACTGGCTTTATCAGGCATTCAGATTCTTTTTTGTAAAGAGATTGCTGCTGGGAAGTTTCAACTCCCTGGGGAAATAATGCTCTCAGCAGCCCATTAGGGTTCGTGCGATAGCATTAAATAATTACTCCTCCTTTGTAGATCTCCTGCCTTCTTTTTTAAAAAGAATATTGAAACTATTTGTGGAAGAATTGAAGACATCTGAATCGAAAGAAAATGTACGCACATATATATCCACTCAGTGGTTAAGAGGCAGCCTGGAGCACCTGCTAACAAACATTGAGCCAAGCAGAAAAGCTAAGTACATGCTGGATGCTGTGGAGGAGGCAAAAAAAGAAAGAAAGTCAAGTCATGAAGATAAAGGGAACTGGTCGACATTATCCTCAGAGGTGGTGGGAAACCTCGGAAAATATCACAGCCAAGGAAGGTGGTGCCTGCAGTCAGCAGCTTGGCCTGAAGGAGAGGGAGTCTCGGTTTTCTCTAAATCTAGTGCCAGGCCAGGCCAGAGTAGGTGGAAGAATACAGGGCCAGGAGGAGCTGAAGTGGAGGGGAGGCAGGTCAGGAGGGTTGAAGAGGATGCAAGGCACAGGGGGAGAGGCGGTGCTGTGGGCCTCTTCATTGAACTGCATGACCAGCCTCATAAGCACAAGTCATTTGGTGCAGAGTATAACCTGGGACCCTGGGTCTGGCCCCAGAGAAGCTGCCTTCCGTACCTGGAGCACCTAGAAAGCTCAGAGGTTGTGGCTGGCTGTCTAAAGGTTCACAAGCAGCAGGAAATTAGGGCTCTCTTCATTTGTGGGGTATGCCACAGAATGGTAGGGTTCAGATGCTTGGTCTTTCTCTGACTACTGGGGCTTGGCTTCCTCACCTCTAAATGGTGATGGTACTTGTGCTAGGTGAACAATGTATCAACAACAAAAAACTTGCTCTTAATGCATGTTTAAGTGGAGGTGAACTCATTTGTAAATAGGACCCCTTGAAGATGTTATTTTTAGTTAAGGTTTGGCCCCATTGATTGAAGGGTGGGCCTTAATCTGTGTTACTGGAAGAAATTCACAGTTGTTGAGAGATGGCCACGCAAGGAGAAACCAGAAGGCAGAGAAAACCCAGAGATAACCATGTGATGAGAGGTAGAGATAGATACAGGGTAGAAATCAAGGAAACCCTAGGGTTGCTGTCCGCCTGCCCCAGAATGCCACAGGCCTTGGGACGAAAGCATTCATGCTCACACCTTGATTTAGAATTCCGTCTCCAAAACCATGAGACAATGAATCCCTGTTGTGTATGGAATTTGTCATAGTAGCCTGGCAAACTAAGATAGTACTCACTGCAGAGGGGCACCGTGAGGTTTAAGTGAGGTAAATGGCAGCTAGTTCCCCTCACAGTGCAGTGTGGCAGGTGTTGGACAAAGTTCACTTCCTTCTTTATAGCCTCGGGCTCTGTAACCCTGGGGATGATGACTCCTGCAGTCTCATTTGTCTCATTTGTAGAATCCTAAAGTCTTCCTGAAATAATAAGACTGCTACCCATCTAATGAGAATTGTGGAGAAGTTCATGCATAATCTTCTGTACATCTCGGGTCTCAAGGACTTTGCTAATTCCTGACAGTGAGTTAGAGAGCCAGCAACAGCGGGGGAGCAGGGGTAACCCAGGAAGTCTGCACGGCAGGACCTGGGAGTTGCTCACAGAGCAGCGGGATGCAGAGCTGGTGAGAGGTGACCTGCCCACATGCTTGATAAGGCAGCCAGGGCTACACTGCCGACGGCTAATCCGTGGGCTGATAGTGCACAAAACTTTTTTTTCCCTTTACCAGCATAGTACTTTTTTTAAAATGGCTTTAGTCGGGACCTTCACTCTTCTTGTTTTGCCATGTTCCCTACGGTTCCCCCGGCCTTTCTATCCCTGTTTGAGTTTTCATCCCCTCCTTTGATCCCAAGAGGTAGAGCAAGCCAGTGGCGGGAAACCAGGGAGTGAATGTGTCCTAGCTCTTTATTCTTGGGTTGCCAGGTAAAATACAGGACTCCCAGTTAAATTCAAATTTCAGGTAAACCACAAATACATCCTTTAGTATAAGTGTATCCCATGCAATCTTTGTATTTGCTGAAATTGGTAACTCTACTCCATCCCCATTTCTAATTCATACCCTGCTGCCAACAGGTACTCAATAAATAGTAGCTGTCATTGTAACAGGAAGAAAAAGAGCCTTGGAAGTCGAATACCTGAGCAGCCTGGAGGGAATGGGTGAGAGCACTCACATATTTCAGTGTTTGAAAGAGATAAATTGATGCAGGTGCCCGAACGGGGGTTTTTGTTTGGTATATTTGGAAACGCTCATGGCTCGGAGGATTTTTCTCCGTGCTGGGCAGTGATAGGTAGATGACTTGGTGGGTCCACACTTAGTGAAGATCTGGGGTAGGCCTGGGCTATCCCAGGACTGTTTAGGTGGTGTCTTGATACTGTTAAGTGAGAGGGTACTCAACGCTTTTGATGTAATGATGAGAGGTCCCAGGCCTTCAGTCTCCTCTAAGCCCTACATTGACACCTCTCATGTCCAGGTGGCATTGCCTCTTTGTTTTCCTATCCTGTTAATCCACCTCTTCCTGGCTTGCCTTGCCCACTCTAAGTTTGGCTAAACGTCCTCTATCCTTCAGTCCATCCTCGTTTAACTCCTTGATTTCTGTTTAACTCTCACAGCAGGGAAGCTAGGGGGAAGGTGGGGTAGTCGATGAAGGCCAGAGACACTCTTGAATGTCTTCTGTTAGCAAAGTTCTTGATCTCTGTTTCTAAAGATGAAAAAACTAAGGATTTAAGAGATCAAGAAACTTGCCTGAGATCAGACCCTTAGGGAGCGGGGCTGGAGCTGGGGCCCACCCAGCTGGTGCCTGCGCCCCCCCCACTGCCTCTTATAGCCTGCTCTGGGCGCCCACCCCACCCCCTCCTTCCAGGTCCCCAAGTCTTCGTTCCCATAGGGAACGGTGGGGTGTGGGATTAGATTGTCCTTTTTGTTCACATATATAGAAATGCGTTTCCGGTTGATAAATGAGACATTGAAGAAGCTTTGACTTGCTTCCCTGGCCTTACTTTTTATCTTCTTCCCTTTCTTCCTTTCCCAGTTCCTCTGATGATTGAAGAAAAGAAGTTTGATACAATGATCGTAAAAATGTTTTGTGTTGAGATTTTATCTGAAAGTTCTAGAAGGTTCTTTGATATGGCAGTCGAGTAATTTCAGGCAAAGTTTGATGGGAACTACTCTCAGGCTTTTAAAATCAGGGGGTTTTAAAGCCTCGACCCTAAGTATGATTTTGAGAGAAGGCACATCGATTTCAGCGTTAACAAGCAGTGAGTTCGATTGACCTCCTGCTTAGACCACACCTGAACCAGACGCACAGCCGTTGTGTCCTCTGGAACAGTGGGCATGTGAGTGTCACTGGACTACAGAGCTTCTTCCCTTTAGTGCCAAGTGGACAGAAGGCAGCTGGCCCAGGCAAAATTTAAAGGACACCAATAATCATAACTCTATGAGCCTTCAGAACTAAAGGCTGATCTAGATTTGCCTTAAATTAGAAAAGGACCATATTCTTTGTTGTTTCTTCTACGTTTGGGTGCAAAAGAGTTGAATATATGCTTAAATGTATATATTTAGAAAGACTGTCACAATATAGATGTGCCTGGTTTGTAGATATTTGCCCTTCCCATTTATATATTACTGAGTAAAATTGTGTTTAGTCTCTTTCAGGTTGCAAAGATCTGAGGTACATTTAAGTTTTTTATAAAAATAATTACCCTGTCTAAATTTTATTGTGTACTTACTATGTGTCAGGCAATGTGTTAAGCTCTTTGCATGCGTTATTTTATTTAATCATCACAACAACTAATGAGGCTGGTCTTTTTATTTATTCATATTTTATGGTGGCAGAAAGTGGATTCAGAGCAGTTAATTGCCTCACTTAAGAATTACATAGGTGACAGTAGAGCTCAGATATGAATCCAGTTTGTTGGCTGCCTGTGACCTACTCTTATGCATTTCTCCTAAGTAAATGAGAGAATTTTCTATTAAGGACACACAGGAAAGCAAGCAAAATCTCAGCAGGCAAACAGCCAGCTCACACAGAGGACAGGACAAAGATTCTTCAGCATTTAGGACTCAACAGCATCGTTTATAGCAGCTCTGTAGAGCTAACACAATTCCACCGATTCACCATGCTGGGACCGAACACTCCTTCCTTGCCTCTCGCCAGCT
Organism: Tamandua tetradactyla; assembly: GCF_023851605.1. NCBI lineage: Eukaryota > Metazoa > Chordata > Mammalia > Pilosa > Myrmecophagidae > Tamandua > Tamandua tetradactyla. Next base: position 180,162,978 of record NC_135331.1, on the reverse strand, counting down.
CCTCTTGCTTTTCTCTCCTCCCCTTCCACCTCCAGTGGTTTCAGCTGCCCATTAATTCCTTTTTGTTTGCTTTTCTTTGTTTTTATTTGTACTTCCCTACTTCTCCATCACTCTCCTGGCCTCTGGATTCTCTAAGAATCCCTCCCATTGCGTTCCCCTAGGTAGAGTAGATGTTTGGGTTAGCCCAGCACTGCCCTGTGGACAGAGACCTTCCACCATCGCGCCTCCCTTCCAGGCCCTAGCCGCTGCCCTGGTCTGCCTTGGGTCAGCACAAGTCCCTGGCTTAGGGTGCCAGGGCCAGAGGGCAGAGATCACTTTACCCAAACCTTGGAATCTATGCGTAGGACCCCTCAGAAGGGGGTTATAAGTGGGATTTGACTCTTATGCTTTGTAAATGGGGCAGTGAAGCTCACAGTCCCTCAGGGTACCTGATAATTGGCTAGCAGGTTTTTAAAAAGATCTGTAGTGTAGCCATTATGAATAATTTAAGATCACACAGTTAAGCTTCAGCAAATGAATGCATTGGCCAACTGTGGTTCTTAGCAATGAAAAAATATGAGTTATAACATTTAGACATATCTGGGAAAATCCAAGTGTATTTTCCTTTATTCAGTATCCTTGATTAGATCAGGGCATAAAATTTAAAATAAATTTTTAGGTGCAACAACAGATTTGTGCACAACATTCAATTAGCAGTTCACTTATTATTCTTCTATATTTATAAACATTTATTGAATGGGTAAGAAGGGAGAACATTATGTTTCTGAACATAACCTGTTACATTATAAGCATAATGGAGTCGTATTCACTTCCCTTCTATCAAGTATTTGAGCATCTGACTATTCCCAGTGTTGTAGACACTCTGTACGTGATGTCGCCTGATTGCTCAGCCCTGATGCCAGTTGAGAAGAAAGTGCTAATTGAAGAATCTTTTCTATAGCCATAAAATGAAGGAGAAGTAATGCTATTTTGGGGAAATATTATCCCTTGATTTTGTCTTCTCTGGGTCAAAATAATAGATTGCTGTTATGAAATTTTGAGTCATTTTCTCTTATTTCCACGTGTTCCTTCACCCTGTATTAGCACTTTTGACCAATGCAAATATAAATATTCAGGAAAAATATATCTTCAGTTTGCTTTCAGTCTGTCTTTCTGGGTTGAGGGCTTCAGTGCTATGTTTGAAATCCTAACCGACATCTAGTGTAGGGCTATTTTAATCCTCCTGCTAGGGCTGTCAGCCTGTGGAACTCTTAATTAAATTGATGACTACAAAACAAAGTAAAGGGGCTGTTAAAGGAGGGGGATGTAAATCCTTCCTGTGGACTTCCTTGTAAGTAGCAGAATTTTAGCAGTGACCTTCTTGTCCTGTCCACTCACGAGCACATTGAGCCTGGAGAGATTAGATGCCTTAATCCTCGCGGTCCCTCTGCTGGCTAGTGGTTTAACACTGACAATTAGAAGCTAGTGTCATTCTGTTGTTTTCAGATATTTGTGTAAGTTTTACACAAATTAACAGTTTTATTTGGCTTCTGAATTCAGTCTCGCTAATTTATTACGCGCACACACATGCACATACACAGTGCGTCTTGCAGTTAAGTTGGTACATCATTCCCAGGGTGAGCAGTCACTGGAATCAGGCGGTGCTGTGCCTGCTCCTCTCCCCTTTCCAGGTTTCTGGAGAGACCACCTGTAATGCTGCTTTCAGGGCGTTTAGACCTTCTTCTTTTCTAATTTTAACTCATAGAATTCCATGGGATGAGGAACCCATTTTGGGAAATGTGTCACAGCAATTTATGAAATGTAAGAAGCCAAACAATTAGTGTCAGGTTCTCCCTTGGGGAAAAAGATTAGAAAAGTTAGTTAATATATGCTACAGGGGAAACTTAAAGAAGTTCTGGTGCATTATATAAATGATCATTTTTGACAAAGCAAAACACTCCTCTATGGGAGAGCTTTATGTCATTTTGAGTCATTAATTAGCAAGAACACTGGTTTCTACTTGAATTTGGAGCTGAAATAAGTCAACATAGCATTTTCTTTCTCTCCTTATGTCAGATATATATCGAAAGCTCTTTTTGAATTTATGAAGTGTATTGGTTACCTAGGGTTGCGTAGTAAATTACCACAAAGCAGTGGCTAAAAACAACAGAAATGCTTTCTCCCATAGGTCTGGAGGTCAGAAGTCTGAAGTCAGAGTGTTGGCAGGGCCCTGCTCTCCCTGAAATCTCGAAGAGAGGACTCTCTCCTTACCTTCCAGCTCTTGGTGGCCCCAGGCATTCCTTGGCTTTAGTAGCATAGCTCTAGCCTCTGCCTCCAGGTCTTCATATAACTGTGTTCTTCCTGTTTGTCTCTGCCTGTGACTCTTCTTCTAAGGGCACCAGCCATCCTGGATGATTAAGGCACCCCCTACTCCAGAATGGCCTTCTCTTACTATTTAAGTCTGCAGTGACCTTATTTTGAGGTACTAGAGATTAGGACTTCAGTATTTCTTTTTGAGGCACACAATTTAGCCTACAACATAAAGTATCATTGTAAATTTATGGGAATGAAGAGTTTACCTAACACACAACATTTAATGGGAAAGCCAGATAAGACTCAGATGTAATCTCAAGGTATTTCTGTGGATTGCATGTACCTGTCTTCTGGTTTCACTGGTTTCCATTTTTTTGTGATGAGAATTTAATTAGTTTCAGTATAGGTTTAAAATTCAACAAATATGTGCATATCTGACATGTGCCAAGCAGTGACTCATCCATGATTAGAGGACACATCAGTGGCAGAATGGGTTTTATAAATTAGGTTATCTGACCCTAAAATCTATTATACTTTCCAGTAAAATTAATTTGTAAGGAGGAAAGCTTGAAAACACTATAGTGTACATATGCTGTTGATTGTTGGAAGATGAACAATGTGATTCATTATGGAAGAAGGTTCTGTGCTGACTCATTAAATGAAGATGGTACAGTGTGTTGGTTCATAGCATGGGCTTTTCGAGAGAGGCCAACATGGAAATGAAACCTGCTCCCCAAATGTGGGGGGATTTCATGGCTATGAAATCTTTCAATTTTTTTTTTAACTTTGAAGCCTCAGTTCCTTCATCTACAAAGCAATGGTAATAAAACATATTTCATGGAGTTGTAGTGAGGATTAAGTACAGTACTGAATGTGGAGCATTTAGCAGAGTGCCCAGCAGGTAGCAAAGATTCTTGGTAGCTATTACTAATAGTAATAGGGTGGTCCAGAAAGATAAAAAAATCAGTCAAAGAAAGGTATTTGTTATTATGTTCAGGGATATATAAAGACATTCTTATTAATAAAATTGAGGTATTAATCTCACTGAAGATTTTTGTAATACACAGCTCTTATATGGTACTTATAACTGTTTTTTAAAGAGTATTTTAAAATATGGAGACATAAGAACATTTTCACATTATGTCCATATTTTGATTACTGTTGCTAACAGATTGAGGATAGTGGCTTAAATAAGTTGGAGAGTCCCCACACCTGTTTAAAGATGCATACAAAAATAATTATATCTTTTGTAAGTCACTGAGAAAAGTTGCAGGACTAATTTATGACAGAAAGGTGTAAACTTTTAAAACATTGATGTAAGGACTCCAGATTAGAAATGTACACGATTTCCAATCTTCAGTTGCAGTTACATAGGAATGCATACGTGTATATACAAGTAAAGATTGATCACATTAAAATAAGCAGAAGGTTATTTCATAGCGAGACATATAACCATAGGGTTTCATTTTTTATTTCCTGTAGGTAATTCAAATGTGTTCTCCATATATATTTGGTCAATACACGTCAAAGTGTTTAAAGGAGTACTTGTGAGTACTTGTCTGTATTTTGCGGGCTCAACAAAGTACAAAGAACCTTGTGCAAGATGTGGATTTTAAATGGAGAGTCTGCAGATTTAATCTCTTATGAGAATGAAATTGATAACTGTAAGAATGGTTTATTCTTTTAGGATAAGCTAAATTTCTGTATTTGGGAACTGACTTATAAAAATGGTGTTTATACAAAAATTGAAGTAATTGGACTCAACAGAAAAATCTCCCACCTGTAAACAAACAGTTGATTTATGCGTGTATGTGAATGTGAATTACTATTGCAGGTCCAATTTATTTATACCATTACTACTCTTTTAATTAATCATCATCTTATTACTAAGCAGTAAATTTTAATATGTTTTAAACTTTCGGTCTGCAATATATGATCTGTTTAGTAGCAACAAGTCTCTTTCAAATTATAATCCCTTTTTCATTTCCTTTCTCAGATGATGAAACATGCTTGGAATAATTATAAACGTTATGCCTGGGGATTAAATGAACTAAAACCTATTTCGAAAGAAGGCCATTCAAGCAGTTTGTTTGGTAAGTAGAATATGCTTTGCTTTCTTAGTGACAGTAATTTCCCTCCATTTGACTCTGAACTTTTGTCAGTGTTGGAGAAGTTCCAGTAATAGGGTGACCCTCCAGGCCATCTTGCTAGGAAACTTGCACACCTGGTGTTGTTATCTGCAACGACTTGCATATGTATATCCTTCAGATAGCAGTGGCTGCACATTACAATCACCTGTAAAATGTAAAACATACCGATATCTAGGATTCACCCCTAGAGATTCTGATTTAATGGATATGGGGTGTGGCATCATGATTTTTGGCTCCCGAGGAGATTCCCAGCAGAGGTACCTTTAGTTTGCTCCATTAACTGCTTCCTACCAGATAAAAACCGTGTTTTTCTAGATAAGCTTGTCAAGGTGATCAGCTGCAGTGAACTTCTCTGTATCTCAGTGACTGTCAGCCATGACAAAAGTAGGTTTCCCATATTTGTTCCATAGTGGAAAAAGTTGGGGTTGATGAGGTGAGTTGTTTGAACTTCGATTTATCCACATCTGCATGTTTTATTGCATTTAGTCCACACAGCGACCCTCTGCAATTAGTAATATGGCATTAATAACCATTCCCAGACTGGAGGTGTGGAAGCTAAGACACAGAAGGTCAGATAGATTCTTTGGGTCACAGGACTACCCACAGCCCTTTCTACTGCACTTGCTTCCTTTTTAATCCCTGCTCCAATCTTATCTGTAGATGACAGGACAAAGCAATGGAGTATTCAGTGACGTCTGAATCCATCATAGAAAACATGATTTTCCATACTTTAACTGAAGGTGTTTGTTATTCATAAAACAAACAACATTGTCAACTGACATTTATTGAGCATTTACTATGTGCCATACACCACTTGTGTGCACAGTTTCACGTAACATCATTATTATACACATTTAAAGACAAGAAATTCTATACATTTCTAACTCAAGGCAGCCACCTATCTGAGCCAGGCAGGAGCCAGTGGCTTGTGCCCTGGTCAGTGTGCTGAGCTTTCTCATGTGTGTACAGCCTCCCGTGTGTTTGACTCTACTTTCTGCACTGGTGTTGATAAAAATAGAACCAGCCTTTGCAGAGTTCATGGCCTAGTGTAGAAGACCTGGGTGAATAGTGAATTATCCCAGCACCCAGCAGTTTAGTGGGCAGTCTAGTGGTATGAAGTTCTGAGGAATGAGTAGGACCTCGGGGAGGGAGAAGGCATTGCAGAGGCGGTGCAAGAATGGGTAGGGACTGCTGGGAAAAGGTAGCAGCGGTTTGTTGACCACAGTGACACAGTTTTGCAGATAAAGAAGCCTAAACCTGGAGCATCTACGGTGGAAGTGATTTTAGACGTGTCTAAAGTAATGCTTTCAGGGCGTGGCAGCCAGTTAACCTAGGTGATAGGAAGCAGGATCAAAGCTGGAAACTCTGAAATTTAATATCCAGTCTGTGATCTTGGGAACCCTGAGCCAATAAACTCAAGTGTGTCCACCACTCTCTTGGTCCCAAATGTGCAAATTGTTCTTTCTTTACTTCATTTTCTGGGGATCATGTTTAGCAAAGGCAAAAAAGAAACATTTAGAGTTAGAAGTTTTTGTTTGTGTGTGTTTTTGTTTGCATGTGCATTTCCTATATATTCAATATGACCTAGGGCACAGTTTAGGTAATCTGTATATTAAAATGTGTCCTTAACCTCTCCCATTTCCTTCTCTGAACAACCCCTTTGTTTCCTTTCTACCTTGTGCCTTATCTTTCACTCTTTCCTCACCCTCGCTTTTCTCCTCCTTTGTTCTTTCTCTTTTCCTCCCCTAAATTTGACCTCAACAGTCCTGATAATGTCAAACTTTCCTAATGGCTCCTGAGTTCAACTTTAGTAAAAATGTCCGTTTTACCAAAGGTTACCAAGGAGAAATTCAGTCTTTGCTACTAAAGTGGGAATTACTCCTTTTAATCTTCTATTTTAAGTTATTTTAATTTACATATGATAGATACTGCATGTTTGGCTCTAGATCATAAAAATCACCTGTCCCCTTAATTTATTAATCAAATTGGTAACAAGAGAGAGAATAATAGATTTGTTTTAGGTGAAACTTGAATATTTAAGAATGCTGAGATCTTAAAATTTTGTCATTTTTATTTTTAAAAATCTAATTTCAATTTTGCTTTTATCTCTATGAATGTTTCTTGTACCATTAAGAAATCAATTATGGGTTCATTTACCAGAATCTTCATCAAAGAGATTATTTGGTTCTCTGTTAATGCAAACATTCATAGCTTTTAAATTTATTATTGAGCATTAAAAACATTCTTCTTTTTGCTTATTTTTTCTTATACTTTTTTTTAGTTTTCATTGGTTTCTTCAGTAAAAACACTTCCCACAATCTGTATAAGAACTTGTGCTTTTAAAAAAAAAAACTTCAGGTATTATTAAAAGGAAATGAAATATTAATAATTTAAATAGTATTATTTATCATGCTCTGTCTTTGAATTAAAGTAGGACATGCCTTTACATTTTCTTATTATAGTAATACCAAGATAGCAGGGCTATTATAAATAAAAGTTTTCTATTTACAGATTTGGAAAACTTTTAGATAACTTTTTTACTCCATTTCTTTGTCAAGTTCCTTATCTGTGAATAGTAAATAATCCTGTGTATTGTCTAGCAAACTAGGAAGATAACAGGAAAATTTAAATTCTTTACCATCATACTTCTTAGGAAATGGTTCTTAGGGTGAAATAGGTTATTCACAGTTTTGATCTTAACAGCAGGTTGCTTTTTTTCAGAGGAAGTATGAAGTATGTAAGATTGCCTGATTATTAGCCATTTAGGGAAATTTTCATGATTGCTTTCTTTTCATGTGTGTTTCTTACCGGTTATGTTGAGCTTAACATCTGTTTCCCAGGAAGAGTAATTCCAGTAACTTCATTAATTTAAAACAATTTTAGTGAACATTAGAAACTATTTCAAGTATTTGTAATCTCCCAATTCTACTTTAACTAGGAAACCAGAACTATTATTTTAAGATTTCAGAGGTAATAACGATATCAAGTAGAACTGTACTTCAAAAACAAAAAGATTTTTTTTTGTGTTTGGCCAATTGTATTAATTATAAAGCTAGAATATAAGAAATAAAAACACTGATTTAAAGTCCTTAATGGCTTTAGATACGAGTTATCAATGAAAATCTGAAGCTGGTATCATGATTCCAGTATGTCCACTTTAAAATATTTCCTCCTCCATCCTCCTGAATTCATAATTATAGCTGAAAAAAGCTATATTTTAAAGAGAATTGGCTAAAATTAAAAAGTCCATGAAATAAAAGCGTTGCTCATTTTTTCTTTCTTAGATAAAAATTGGAATTATTTTATGTATTTTTGAGAATTATTTCAATATTCTATTACTTGCAGTTTTTTAATGAGAATTTTTCAGCTTGATACTTGAAAGGAGTGTGCCATGAACTATCCATTTGTGTTGATATATTTGGTCCGGGGCTCTCCAGGACACTGATTATCTCTAGAAAGTAGGGTCCTCAGTCTTTGAGTATTTGTAGGCACCACTGTCATGTTTGGCAGCGCCCCACTACAACTGCCCAGATGGATGAGACGTGACTTCTCTGTCCTGAGAAGTTTACAGAGTAAAACTGAGGCCTGCAGGTCACAACACAGGACAGAAAGTGAGGCATTCCAGAGCCCCGTAAAGACTTCACGTCCAGGGCGAGCCGAGGATCAGAACCCACGGGTCAGCTCTGGGTGTGTGCGTGGGGCATTACGAAGCAGCCAGGGCTTCAGACAGGAGGTGGAATTTCATTTTAGAATAATGGTTTCTTAGAGCCATCACTAACCAGTTTTAGATCTAATTATGTTTAGACAGTTTTGCACAGGTGCACTTTGATGTAATTACATTAAAATTAATGTGAATGTTGCTCCTTTGTTTTAGACCTGTTGTCTTCTTGCTAGACAGTGCAATCACAAATGAAGTTCCTAAGAAATCTATTTTCTGTAACTCAGAAAAACTTTAAAGATCAGTGTATTCATCTAGATCCTAATCATCTTATTTGGGTTTTGATGAGTTTTTATATTTTCTTTCTCTGGAAGAAGTTTAGACTGTTCAATATTGCAGCTTATTAATAAATTCAGTGTTACACCACCACCACCCCCCACGCATTTTCCAAGGTACAGTCAATAGCATGTATGTATCTGCAAAAGGGAGTTTATGGAATATTTTTTCTCATATTTTTAGGCAACATCAAAGGAGCAACAATTGTAGATGCTCTGGATACACTTTTTATTATGGAAATGAGAGATGAATTTCAAGAAGCGAAATCATGGATTGAAAAAAATTTAGATTTTAATGTGGTAAGTCATGTAAAAACATTGCTAATTTGGTTTTTTAAATCTCAGTTAATGTGAATGAATTTATAACAAGGCAGATCATTGTATTCTGTTGTAGCAGAAATGAATAATGCACCTTTTAAATTATAGGATTATCATCATGCTGTATTCTTAACTGACCTTCCTTTACTACACAAATACACACCTTTGTTTTTTTGTCAAATTAAGACCAAGGGAAAAGAAATTTATGTTTATTTAGATCTACATGTGTCACATGTTCTTTCTTGATCACGTTCCACAACAGCCCTGAGAAATGACTGACTTTCTCACCGTGACAGATTAGAAAGCTGAGCTCAGAGGCTCACCCAAACCATGTGACCAGTGACCTATGTCTTTGGATTAAAATATGTGTAAATTAAAGTGGAAAATTTTAATATTTTGTTCTTTCTCCCCAATTAATTGTCATAAACAACATGGGTTGGGGGCCAACACCTTTAAGTTCTAGCAGATGAGTCTGTGTTTAGTCTCCTTATACCTGAACCTACCCTACCAAGGAGAGAGTGTCGGTATTAAGGGACCTTGAAGATTAATGTGTTCAGTCCCTTTATTTCAAAGATGAGAAAACAGGCCTAAGGAGCTGGTGATTTGCTCAAGGTTATGCAGCAATTTGGTTGTGACCTGTGGTAGCTCTGAGATGACTGAAAGAACTAAGGATGAAAAGTTAAGAAAATAGAAACAAATAGTGTTTCTATTTCAGGCATGTTCTCTCCTAATACTTCTGTCCTGCCATGGCTCAGCCTCCTACCTTCAAAAACCTGCAGGTGTATCTCCAGCTATGTCTGAGAAAGAATAGTGTTCCTTCCTTTACTCTCTCTCTTCCAGAAAGGAGAGGAGGAGGATCAACGGTCCTTGAAATCTAGTGAATGTGGGAAGACAGGAAAGTAGACTTAAGTGGCCTGACCGGAGCAGGATCCACCTTCCTTGTGATTTCTTGGTCTGAGAATGATCACAATGCTGCACCAAACCTCCCATGAACCACAGTGGTTATTTGTCTCTGACCCCGGTGGTCTGAGGAGCTCTGCAGTGGGGAGTGTGGAGGATGCACCCTTGTTTATTTAAAGCACAAGGACCTCTTAAAGTAAGGGACGAGATCTGACTGTACCAGAGGCGATGGCTGGCCTCGACCACAGGAGGTGACACGACAGTGTTCTGTGGGTCTAGTGCGAGTATCACACCTCTTAGAAGACGAGAACGTTACTCAGCTTTCTCACATGTAACATGAAGGGATTAGACTGTCACTGAGTGATGGCTAAATTACTGAACTTTAAAGTTTTCTTTGATTACTTAAACTTTTAATTTTTGTTTCTTAATAAGATGTTATCCAATTAGTTGAAAGATTTGTGTTGAATATAATTTTAGAATGCTTCTATGTATTAGAAATCAAGATTTAAAATAAAAAGTATAAAATGATCATCTTGGGCTATTCCTTTAAAATATATACTTTAGCAAATGTATTTTAAAAAATCATAGTCACAGGTCTCAAGCATCTGTTGATTATACCATTCTTAATATGAGAGGATTTGAAATGCATTCTTGGCAGTTCTCTCGGAGTTCTCTTTGGATATTGCTGTACATTTCTGGGTTTTTTGGGGGGTGGTGCATGGTCTTGGAATCGAACCTGGGTCTCCCACATGGAAGGCAAAGGATTCTACCCCTGAACCACCCTTGCATTTCTTCTTAAAAAAAAGGGAAAAAGTGATCAATGATGTACAAGTGGCAGTTTCCTATATTAAAATTGTTAAAAATTAGTAACAAATCTAAATTTAGAAAAACTGTATTGATTTACTCTTAATTTTTTTTACTGTGAAATATAACGTATATACAAAAAGCACTGAATTTCCAAGAACATTTTAACAAGTAGTTATAGAATAGATTTTAAAGTTTGATGTGGGTTATAGTTCCATGATTTTTCGTTTTTTCTTCCAGCTGCTCCAGGACACTGGAGACCAACAGAAATATCAATATAATGATTTAGCAGTCATGCTCATTTGTTAACTCCTATCTTCTCTGTTATACTCCTCTTTCTCTTTAAATAACATATATACATGAAAACAATAAATTTCAAAGTACATCACAACAGTTAGCTGTAGAACAGATTTCAGAGTTGAGTATATGTTACAATTCCACAATTTTAGGTTTTTATTTCTAGCTGCTCTAAGGTACTGGAGACTAAAAGAAATATCAGTATAATGATTCAGCACTCATACTCATTTGTTAAACCTGACTTCTGTGTAGCTCCACCATCCACCTTTGATCTTTCTCTCTCTTTAGGAGTATTTGGGCTATGCCCATTCTAACTTTTTTGTTTTGTAGTTTTAATATGTCATGTATAAAACTTGTCTAATAGTGAGAATTTCAGCAGTTAAAAAAACTCACCTTCTAAAAATACTATGAACATTTTTTTCTGTTTATCTGAGGTGGGAGAAATTGGAAAAGCTTGAGCAAAACACAGAAGAATTATTTTATTTTGATGGATAATATGCAGTATCATTTAAGCTTGGATACATTATTGCTTGTTTTTAAAATATCATTTTGTCCTGATAAAAGTATTTTAATTGACTGTGAGAGTATTCCAATAAAAAGTTAATGCACCCAAATTTATTACAAGGTAAAAGTGTGAATGAAACTGAAATAGAACCACTGTTGTTGAGAGTTGGTTTATCCTGTGATGCTCCTGAGTACAAACATATATTACTGTCAAGAACGATTTTGTTTGTAAAGGATTCAGTTTGCATCACTTAAAGGTGTAAGGTAAATGCTTTTTATTGGTTTATACTGTCCTTAACTAAAACTCATTTACTTTTTTTTTTTTTAAAGGAAAGACAGAGAGAAGGAAGGAAGGAAGGAAGAAAGGGAAACATTTTCTTGTTTTTATTGTATTCTGTTTCTCCGTTTTTGTTACATGGGCTGGGGCCGGGAATCGAACCGAGGTCCTCCGGCATAGCAGGCAAGCACTTTGCCCGCTGAGCCACCGCGGCCCGCCCACATTTACTTTTAATTAAGGCATAGCAAGTTGATTCAGTTTGCATACTTGGTAGCATAAAGTTCAACTGGCTTTAATAACTGATTTAAAATAAATCACTGAGCTATAATGTGCTCCTGGGAGGAGCAAGACTTCACAGATGGAGCTCTGTGTTCAGTTCAAGTATCTGTAGAGACGCTCAAGTATGGCCAAAAACCCTAAGGGTAGACTCTAAAGGAAGAGATTTTTCGTTTTAATTCAGAGTAATCCTAGAGACAAAGAATCCCAGAGATAGAGAATCTGAAACTAATTCTTAATCATTCATTCATGTAACAAATATTGGCTAAATACTTTTTAAGAGCCAGGTGTTTTTGTTTTTTTGTTTTGTTTTGTTTGGCATTGGCAGGCTCCAGGAATTGAAGTGGGATCTCCAGCATGGCAGGGGAGAGTTCTGCCACTGAGCCACCATTGCACCCCCACCCCGCCCCGCCCCGTGGAGTTTTATAGTCTAGCAGGCAATGGAGTCACAGTACCCCAACTTCTATCCAAGGAAGGTAGAAAAGAAAGAGGAAACTATTATTTGAAGAGTACCTGATACATACCAGGCAGGTACTATGCTAGATGATTTTTTTTCCTAGTTTATCTCATTTAATCCTTGTGACACTGAAGATGTCCTTTTCCTGTTTTCATCAGAAGAAATGGCAAATTAATCTATCCCAAACATATACTGGTAAAAGCAATGATTTTAACAAGATCCTCCTGACCCTGTTTTTTAATTGGAGAGAAAATGGAGTGTTGAGAAACAGATAGGCAGTCAGAGATTTCAGTCCTTTGAAGTTAGGCGTGCAATCTTCATGTTGCAGGACACATCACAGTGCATCATTTAGTACATTCAATAAGTGCTTGTGTAGATGAATGAGAAGATAATCATCATGTTACTACTTCCCAACAAAAAATGCTGGACCCAGTAATTAGACAGCCTGGCAGGGTGGCAGGGCAGCTAGTCCACATCTTATTTTTATATAGTCAGGAATGATCTGGAGTTCAAGTGCAGCACTTCTGCCCACTCACCTAGTTCTAGAATGGATTTGTGATGTCTCCTGCTATAGGAAGATCATTAAAGTAGGGAATAATGAGCAAGACTTTCCTAAAGATACTCAGACTACTTGTTGTTGCTAAATTCAGTTATGAGCTTCCTTTTCTTAACTGACTTTAAAAAGGTATTGATGACTTAATCCTTACATAAGAAATACTGAAAATGTCTTTATTAATGCATTCTTTAGAATATATGGACATTTTCTTCAGATAAAAGCCAAAGCTATTCTGAAATCATCCTTTAAAAGCCTTTTTCTACACTGAGGTAGGAGGGGCTGAGCCTTGAGTATGGCAGAGGACAGGTGGTGGACTTGTCTCCACACGGACAGGGCATTGAGGAGGTGGCCTGTGACCAGCACCTGGGTGTGCCTTTGATTGTAATGACTACCATGTGTTTTAGATAATAGAGGTACATATGGGGAAACTGACTTTTTATTTTCTAATTTCAAGATCCAGACTGTTTGCTTATCCAATCAGAATGCCATCCTACCTCTAAGCAGTAGTGTTCCCTATTGGAAGGATGAAAATTGACCTCAAGAAACAACTTGGATCTTCTGAAATGCCTGAATGAGGGCTTGGCTTGGGTCCAGAGGTCCATCCCATAGAGTGTGAATGAAGTGACTTTTGCCTTATTGTTGCTCCTATAAAAGGTCTGTTTTGGAGCAGCCTTACATCCCAGTGGGATCTCCAGCATGGCAGGGGAGAGTTCTGCCACTGAGCCACCATTGCATCCCCCACCCCGCCCCGCCCCGTGGAGTTTTATAGTTTCACACCAATGGATGTGCATGACTAAGTTAATTATCCTGTTGCGTGGTGTTCCGTATTTTCCATCTGAATGTTCAGGAGTGCCTGCCAAGGGTGATGATTTCGGTTTTAGTTATAAAAGAGTGTTCTCTCTGTTGTAATCGACGATGTATTGGCTTACTCCTTGAGGGCCCTGCTGGACCTGCAGAGTAAAACCAAGCCATTAACATAGAAATAATTTCCTATTTTGTGGCCCAGAAAACTTGCATTTTGTTATTCTTAAGAGTATTTTCATGTTACTTAGTGACTTAGAAACTGAGTTACTTAGAAACTAAAAGCTGCTAGAATACACTGTTAACTGAGTGCCATTCTTTAATATTGCAATTTAATCTAAGAAAACTTTAATACTTCTAATCCTCAAAATTTGATACAAAATACACTTTGAAGTACCATTCATAAACAAAGTGTATGCTAAGTCTAGGAATAGGCAAGGCTTATAGACAGTTACCTTCTTTAATCAAAGGTTTTGAAACTGTCTCAAAATGTTTCTCAGTAAGGTGAAACATAATGACAGACAACATGGGTGAATAGTGTAGCAGTTGTCTTTAAACATGGTTACTGCATTGGATTGCAGTGGGGCAGTGCTTATAAACGCTTGCCTGCTTCTCATATATGATAGTAACCTGGGAAACCCATGCATATAATTCATTGAGGAGTAGAAGAGGGAGTTTGAAGAAATTGTTAACAAAAGAAGAGTCTATGATTTCAGGGCTCAGAGAATAGCCCTTTTTTAAAAAGAAGCCATTATGCTCTGAGTTCACACTGAAGGATTTGAAGTAAGTAGTTTCATAAGAATTGGGATCAAACACTAAAAATAGAATTAAGATATTTCTGAAAAAAATAGTTCCTTTCCCAGGGGTCTTTTTTCAATTTAATGAAATAAGATCTGTTGTGTGGGATGAAATCATAAGTTGAAAATTAAAGAGAATTATGGTACAAGTCTGATTCTAAATAATTATTTTAAGCTTAAAGGCCAGAGAAACAACATATCTAGGTCTCTAGGAAGCTTGTGCCTCCATAGTTCTTCAATCAGAAGTAAATTCTGAATCTAGAATATAGGGTACCAGGGGACAGGGTCGGGGTAGGGAATGGGGAGTTAAGGCTAGAGATGTACTGAACTTATATTTGGGGCAATGGAAAAGTTTTGGTAATGGATGGTGGTGATGGTAGCACAACTTTGGGAATGTAATTAACAACACAGAGTTATATATTGGAATGTTCTTGAAGGGAAATTTTAAGTTATGTATGTGGTACTAAAATAAATTTTTAAAAAAATCCATAGAACTGCACAACACAAACAGTGAACGCTAAGTTAAAACCATGGATTATAGCTAATAGTATGGTTATGAAAATGTACATTCATCAATTGTAACAAATTGTTCCACACCAATGCAAGGTGTGACAAGAGTGGCATATGAGACGCATGTATTTTATGCATGATTGTTCTATAACCCACAACTTCCCTTATTAAAAAGAAAAAAAGTAAATTGTGGTTGAATCTATTCCAGAGCCTAAATTTGTTGTGCTCATGGTTAAGCCCATGATTTCATTCACTGAGGTATATTCAGATAGATCATTTTATAGATAATTTTGATGAATAGGTTGCTTGTAAAAATGCAGTCTAATAAATATCTCTGAGGTTTTTAAAAAGCTGCCCTGTTTCATGGGAGTAGGTTGGTTTTTCAGGCAGGCGTCTTGAAACAAAGATAAAGTGTCCACTTTCCCCAAGGCCCATAGCGCTAAGTTCTTTGTGCCCATGAGCTCATGACATGTTGTTTTGCAGGAAGTTATTCCCTGTAGAAAGATGGAGTATAAAAATAATTTATACAGGGCAGGCAATGGTGGTGCAGTGGCAGAGTTCTCGCTTGCCATGCCGGAGACCCAGGTTCCATTCCCAGTGTCTGCCCATGCAAAAGAAAAAAAAATTATATAAAGGGGAGAAAGCCATGCAAAAATCATTTATAGAATTTGACTCTTCTTTCCTTTCAGCAATATTTATCACTTTATCTCATAATTTTACATATGTACGCAATAAACCATAGGATATATTAAAGAAAGGGATAAGCTTTAGGTCAGAATTATCAGTCTGAGACACCCCTGACAATAGTAGAGATTAGTGCTAAGGCCTAATTTTTCCATGACTTATAATATTCACTACTCTATGTTTTCTTGAATTTAGAGATGAGTCTGGTTAAGTGTATTTTTCTTTGATTCAGTGGCTGTTGCTAGAGGAGAATTGAAGTGAAAGAACGGTTTCTCCAATTTAGATTTTTTATGAGGAGCCCTTTAGCCAAAAATTTCCAACCTCCACTGTTTATCAGTTCATCAGTTGTGATAATAACTAACAGGTTCATGGAATATAAACAAAAAGCCTGGTGCTACTTCTCAAACGGGCATTCACATATATGATTATGTACTGGATGCCAAAGAATGCATGGAGCATGTTCCTGGAATGTAATCTTACTTCAAGATTTAAGGGGGAAATTAATCTTGTATCAAAACACACAAACTGTATTGCAAATTTCATATGACTTGTTAGGATAAATGACACAGGATTTTAATTTTACAGGCTTCTTTTTGGCTCCCTTCTCTATATCCATTCCTCTCCCTGCCCCAACCCACTTCTGACATTTGGGTAAGTCAGTGGACAAATTTTAGAGCATCTCAAAAGGCTCTGCCTGAATATTAATAGGAGGAATAGATTCATTTAAACTTGATATTATTTTAGTGGAAACCTGAATCAGAAGTTTATAAAAACAACCTAAAACCTTCAGATTGTAGAAATTTACTTGTGAAAATCCAGAAATCATATAAATAAATTATATGGCCGGGATACCATATACCAAAAGAGAGTTTTTAGCCATTGAGAAATAGGACCACTATGAGGGTCAGAGAAGGTATATTTGCATTGTGGAATTTAGAATATTATGAATCCAGACTTTCTGATTTTCCTTTAACCCCTGTGAAAGGGAGGCTGTAGTTTATTTGGGCTGAACTACTACTGTACAGTGATAATGACAGTGGCTGTCTGTTGAAACTTACCTGTGCCAGGTACTGTACACAGTATTTGACCTTCATGGATTCACAGTGCTTTGTGAAGAATGCACACCACTTTTTACAAGCAAGAAAACCAAGACTCGGTGAGAATAAGTGACTTGCCTGAGATCTCATGCGTAGACAGCTCCCAAACCAGCCTTCAGTCCCAGGTCTTTCTGACTCCTGCTCAGTATTTTTGTAATCTGCAATGTAGTATAGACAACCAATTTATTATAGTGGGAGAATTTTTATTTTCTTAGCTTTTTTCACCTAAGGAGAGAAGAAACTTGATAAAGATTTAAGTCAGCTGTAAAGAGCGACCTAGAGTCTCTAAATTTCAATCTTCTGGCCAAAGCAGAGTATACTCCAGGAGATTGAAATGGCTTTCAAATTAAACTTTCTAAATAATTTAGAATTAATTTTGAAAAAAAAAGAGGGAGAAAGAATTAGATGTTGGGAATTCAAGCATAGTTCTAGTTTTCAGAAAGGGGATAGTGGGTGATGCTATGAGATGCTAATGATGAGCTTGTGACACTCCTGAGCAAGATTTTTAAAGATGAGTTTACAGCTATCACTGGAAAACTGCATGGATTCACTAATAAGCCTGATTTACTTCTTGGACAGGCTCACTGTACTATTAGATCCACATAATTCAAAAGGCATAGGAGCTGACCTTGAATGTGGCACCTTCCAAGGTCAGTTCTCAATATTTTACAGGCACAAACAGATTTAGGTTCTAGAATACATAGCTGGGAAGATAAATTAGATTTAGGTTCTAGAATACATAGCTGGGAAGATAAATTAGATTTAGGTTCTAGAATACATAGCTGGGAAGATAAATTAGATTTAGGTTCTAGAATACATAGCTGGATCAATAACTGATTGAACAGCTGCACCCAGTGGTGATTGATGTTTAGCTGAAGATGTATTTCTGGTTTTATTTGACATGGTTCACTCCTCTACCTAGCAATAATTTTTATCAGATATCTAAATAGAGGACCTGATTATCCATAAGTTTCATTGGAGGAAGAGAATATGCATATCTAATACATTCGTAGCCAGAATCATCTTAACAGGCTTCAGTAGTCAGAAGTGTGAAGGATTGTTCTCAGGCTTAAAAAAACAAAATACAAGTACACATTGAGGCTAACATGATTTGAGGGTTGATATTAATTGAATTTTATTATTAGGTATTATTATTCTTAGGCATAAGAAATATAACTTTGTGAACCTAGATAAATTAATGGACTACCGTCCCTTTTTCTGATCAGTAATTTTGCAGAATATATAAGCTTTTAACCAATATGTATATAATATTCATGCATAGCAGTACACCTCAAAGATAAATTGCACCTATGTAAAATGCTTTTAATCAAATTATAGTAGGTACGCCTTGTAAATCATGAAGCACAATTAAACAAATTCTCACCAAGAGCTGCATTTTATGATGCTTTTGCCTAATTCAGTAATTCTCTTTCCTAACTAGTTTTCATAATCTTCCTTTTGCAGGAAAGTTTCTGTTTTTTTTTTATTTAAGCAATTACTTGTTTTCAATTATTATAGCATTCAGAGAGAACATATAGGAATAAAATGAATATGTACATCCTTTTTTTCTAGAAATGTCTTCTCCCACTAGAATGTAAATTCCGTACAATGGAGAACTTTTTTGGTCTTTTTCTAGTCTGCTAGTTGCCAGAAGCAATATACCAGAAACAGAATGGCTTTTAAGGGGGGAATTTAATAAGTTGCTAGTTTACAGTTCTAAGGCTGAGAAAATGTCCCAATTACAACAAGTCTATAGAAATGTCCAATCGAAGCCATCCAGGGAAAGATACCTTGGTTCAAGAAGGCTGATGAAGTTCAGGGTTTCTCTCTCAAGTGAGAAGGCACATGGTGAACACAGTCAGGGCTTCTCCTCTCAGCTGGAAGGGCACATGGCAAACATGGCATCATCTGCTAGCTTTTTCTCCTGGCTTCCTGTTTCATGAAGCTCCCTGGGAGGCATTTTCCTTCTTCATCTCCAAAGGTCTCTGGCTCGTGGATTCTCTGCTTCGTGGTGCTGCAGCATTCTCTGCTCTGTCCGAATCTCCTTCATTCTCCAAAATGTTTCTTCTTTTATAGGACTCCAGAAGCTTATCAAGACCCACCCGAAATGGGTGGAGACATGTCATCACCTAATCCAGTTTAACAACTGCTCTTGATTGAATCACATCTCCAGGGAGGTGATCTGATTGTAGTTTCAAACATACAGTATTGAATAGGAATTATTCTGCCTTTATGAAATGGGATTTAGATTAAAACATGGCTTTTTTAGGGGACATACATCCTTTCAAACCAGCACAGTTGCTGTATTTTAGAATGGTGCCTGGCGCACAGTAGTTGCTTAATAAAAATATTGGCAATAATCATATTCATGTGCTGCTTTTTTAATAAAGAGACTTGATACATTATCACATAAAGTATCATAACAGTCAGAATAGAGCGTGGGCAAGATTCTTGAACAGGAATCAAATCCTGGGCCTCATTCAAATTCTGATTCTACCACTTATTAGTTGTCTTGAACAAGTCACATTAACCACAATAAGTCTCAGTTTCTTCATCTATAAAATGTGGCATAAGAATCATAATTGCTTCATACTGTTAGTGTGAGTATTAAACAACAATCTATGTTAAGACATTAGCACAGTATTTAACATATTATAAATAATAATAAAGCACAGTATTTAACATATTATAAATAATAATAAAGCATAATGTAAATAATAAAAGATAAGACATGCATTAATATAATCATCACCTTTACACAAAGGAAATTTCTTCTGTGGTGTAATCATCCCGGGCAACAGATAGAAAGTTGAAAACCAGTACTAGAGCCCATGTCCCCCAGCTTCAAATTTTATATGCATTCTAACTGTTTACCCTTAACATGATGTGAGAGGAATCCTAGAATAATGTTGAGCTAATGGCCAAAGTATTAAGAATCTGGCAAGTGAATAAAATAGAGGGAGAACACATAATACGAAAATAGAATGTCTACAAACATTTTTATAATTTTGACTTTGTTGGAATTGTTTTTATCTATTTATGTATATTTTGACACTGTTAAAAGAAAGAACTTATTTTCTTTATATAAATCCCTCTGGGCAAGCACATAAAATGTGAAGAAAATTTAAATATTTATTGTACTGTAGCATAATGGTATTTTCCAATTGTTTACTCATTATATATGAACTTTCTTTATTTTGTTTCCATAGAATGCTGAAATTTCTGTTTTTGAAGTAAATATACGCTTTGTTGGTGGATTACTCTCAGCCTACTATCTGTCTGGAGAAGAGGTAAGAAGAAAAGCGATGCATAAATGTGAATTGCAGTGTGGAAAATTAATTACATTTTTGGTAACACATGCCTTTGTGGTATAGGGCGACTCCATTAAATATTCATATTTTTGTGGACCTGTAGCTGAAGCCAAATTTCTTACACTATGTACTAATGAAATGTGCGGTCTAGGAAAGTTTAGCCAAATGTGTTGTCAGAGAGCATTAAGCAATGCCTGGCTCCACCGTGTGCCCTGTGTGCTGTGAGTACAACTACAAATTATATGTTCCTCTGAACACATGAAAGCTGTTTGTTAATGTCAGGCTTGTGGGTGAATTTTTTTTCCTTTAAACAATATTTTAATGTTGGCCTAATGTTTGTCTAAAAAAACTTTGTAAAATGAATAAAACATGGCAGGTAAGATATAAAAATTATGATATTTAAGAAATTGAGGGGGTGAGTGAGATACACAGCTCCCTTAGGCAAGTGGCCTCTGTAAAGTGCTTCAGAGCTCTTCTGGGGTGGAGCCTGAATTAGTTATCTGCACTTGAAGCCAAGCAGGAATTTTTTAAATTTAACTGCCCTTGATTGATAGATTAAGAAAGGATTTTGTCTCATGCTCATAAAGAGCGCTGATGCTATTTCCTTGAAATCTTTTGGACAACTTTATGAATAATATATGTGTCCAGTAAGAGTTGTTGGATTGGACTTCACTTTAACATTAACAGTGTTAAAAGCTGATGTCCAAGAAAGACAGCATATATTTCAACTGCACATCTCAGATTTGCATTATCCTCAGCATTCTGGATGGGGGGGCAGTAGATTTTACACAGTGTAGTAATTTATGTGCTTCAGTGTCCTTCAATAAATTTTTAATGAGAAAAGCTGCTTGACTTTGTTCCCATCTCTCAGGTAGTTCCCTGAGCCATTACAGAACAGGTCTCCATTATCTTGCAGTCTCTCCCTCGCTCTAGATTTTATTCTACCATAGATCTTCTCAAATAATATAGGTAGCATCTGCATTCCTCAAAATCTGTCCTGTTTAAGCGTCAGATTTTGTTCTTCATTATGGAATTGGGCCCCTTCACACCCAGGGGAAGGAGTCCCTCTGATTTGTTATTTCTCTTTATTCTTTTTCCAATCCCAAGTAACATCAGTTGTGCCGTTTTATGTAGGGTAGACTAAGCATTACGACAAGGAATTCACATTTTAAAAAGTTATACCTAAAATTAACTAATGTTAGTTTAGTTAACGAATTTCTCCTTATAGAATACTTGTCTTGATTGAGTATCCAGTGCCTGTGTGTTCTCACTGCTTTTGATATGGCATACTTAGCATGACCTTGGATTTAACTTTTTCCATAATCTATGTGAAGGGGACACAAAAGGGAGGAATTAAACACTACATCCTCTGTCTGTCTGGGCCCCAATGGGAAAATTAAATATATTCTCCAAGAAAAATAAGTATTTCTTATAAATATTCATTATATTTAATTGCAGTACTTTTTAACTTGTAACAGTGTTTTACATTCATATACATATGTGTGGTAGTTAGATTCAGTTGTCAACTTGGCCAGGTGAAGATGCCTAGTTATATTGCTGTGGACATGAGCCAATGGTATGTGAACCTCATCTGTTGCTGATTATATTTGCAGTTGGCTAGGAGGCGTGCCTGCTGCAATGAATGATGTTTGAGTTAATTGGCTGCTGCTTTAATGAGAGAGCTCAACGTAGCACAGCCCAAGCAGCTCAGCATACCTCATCTCAGCACTCACAGCTCAGCCCAGGCCTTTGGAGATAGAGAAAGGAATCACCCTGGGGAAAGTTGTTGGAACCCAGAGGCCTGGAGAGAAGGCCAGCAGAGATCACTCTGAGCCTTCCCACATAAAAAAGAACCTCAGTTGGAAGTTAGCTGCCTTTCTTCTGAAGAACTAACAAAATAAATCCCCTTTTATTAAAAGCCAATCCGTCTCTGGTGTATTGCGTTCTGGCAGCTAGCAGACTAGAACAATATGTATGTGTATATGTGATATATAGATTATAGATATGTATGTGTAAACTTATAGATATACATATTTAGAGTTAATATTTATATAAATATAACACCCACAGATGTTATAGTTTGCCTATAGAGAAAACAATTTGTCTAAGACCTTGGTAAGCATATTTTTAAATTCTATGTTTAGCTAATTTAGTAAACAAAAGAATACAAAGAGCATCTCCACTGCAAATAGCAACTATTCCTTTAGTATATTTATTTTATCTTTATTACTTTGTAAACATTATTTTTATTATACCTAGATTTTCTATAATATTTTAATTTTTGTGATTGAAAAGATATTTAGGGTGTTTCTCTTCTTAGATACTTTTCTGTGTTTCTGTAGAATACATTTTAGTTATAGTTCATAAAGATAATACTTATGATATTTTTTCCTTAACCGTTTTCTAAACATTGAACAGTCGGATTATTTCCAGTTTCTTCATATGTTGAATAATATAGCTATAATCAGTCAATAAACATTTATTCTCTAAAGTGGGATTGCCCAGTAAAGAGTTTCTAGTACTAGGTTGTTTCCACTTCATCTCCTCTTCCTTCTGATTACTTTGTGTCAGTTTGCTAAAGCTGCTGGAAGGCAGTATACCAGGAATGAGTTGGCTTTACAGTGGGGATTTATTTATTAGTTTACCAGTTTACAATTCTGAGGTCATGAGAATGTCCAAATTAAGGCAGCAAAAGGAAGATACCTTCTCTGAAGAAAGTCTGCTGGCACCCAGGGCTCCTCTGTCACATGAGAAGGCACATGGTAATGTCTCCTGGTCCTTTTTGCCTCTGAGCTCTCTCCAAACGTCCCTGGGTGTTTCTCTCTCAGCTCTCTCTGTGTGTTTCTTTCGGGTTTTTCTGTCTTTTATCCTCTCACAAAGGACTCTAGTAAAGGAGTAAGACCCACCTTGAATTGGGTGGGTCACATCGTAATTGAAACAATCTAACCAAAAGGTCCCACCCACAATAGGTCTCCACCCGCAAGATGGATTAAAAGAGCAAGGCCTTTTCTGGGGTCCCTGACAGCTCCAAACCAGCAGACCTTGTCACTTACAATTGCCTTTCACTTGTACCAATGCAGTCGAGGGATCTGGCGGTCTCATAGAAGAGCTGTCAACATCCAAAACTTAATACTCTGATTTCATCACTGAGCTTCAGGAGTATTTTTTAGAACATCAGCTATTTGTCAGCCCATGTTAATACAAGCACAACATTCTTAAGTTTATATTGCAAAAGTGGGAGAAGAAATACCACTGATGTGTGTTGCTTGCTTTGGGAAAGTTACAGTTAGAAACGCTGGGCAAGATCAAGAATTCCTGTGGCACTCTACCTTACCAAAATAACAATAGAAACATGAAATACCTGCAGTAAGTAAGACTTTTTAAATATAGGCTTTGATTATAAGCACATCTGAAAATTTTAAACCAGCATACCTCAGTTAAAAAATGTTTAATACAAGTAGTAAAGTGAAGTGTCAAGATTTTCAGATAATATAAGAAACTCAGACTGCCACAAGAATAACAGACAGGATGAGCATAAGATGAATACCAAATCAGAATGATCAGTATTAAAAAAATTGAATAGGGCAGTGCAACAGTGGCTCAATGGCAGAATTCCCACCTGCCATGCCGGAGACCTGGGTTCAATTCCTGGAGGCTACCCATGCCTATAAATGAATGAATGAATGAATGAATGAATGAAGCAGTGTTCTAATAAAAGCTCAAGAGAAATTGAATAATAGAACACAGCATTAATAGAATAATAGAATCTAGACTATCATTACCTGAAATATGTTCTACAGACTGGTGGTTTCTTTTGATGTAACAGGATAAATAGGATTCCATGATAAAATAAATTTGGAAAATGCTACATCTGTTATTCTTTCTTAGAAATTCATAATGCCCAGAAAAGGAAACTAATTTTATTTGTCCCTGTATTTTCCAATCTTACCTAAGTGTACCCTTCCTTCTTTTTTTTTTAAATGTAACGTATGCTAACACTGAGTTACAATTTTTGTTTCCAGAATAAATTTTGGGAAATGCCACTGTAGAATAAGAGTAACCAAAGCAAAAATGATATTAAAAATTGACAAATGCAAAACAGAAATGAGTAAAATAAACTTAAGACATTACAAAAGAAGATGACACGTGCCAAAAATTACATGTGTGAATACACCACATAACATTATATGTTTTACAGCAGAAACCTATGGCTATATGGAGCAGAAAGCAAATCTAATAGGACACAGTGATGCCAGAGAATTAGAGGGAAGGTTGAAGAACAAATTGGAGCAAACTGTCTCAAGTTTCCATCTTCAGATCTTGCTATCTCAAGAAGATCTCAATAGCTCAGGGACACCTTATAATGAATAAGCACAGACTATTTCTTCCACGCTGTCTTACACTGCTAAAGATATAAAGTTCTAGGAGAAAGAGATCAATTGGCAGACTTTCAGTCACAGGTGGTCCTTTGGAGGTTGTGGAGAAAGGAGAGGCTATGATAGCAGAGGTCTTCCCCAGGTTTTGCATTCATTGTTGGAAGGGTAGAGGGTATAGACACTAGGCAGCCGTAGAAGGCGTAGTCTAGATAGTGATTAAAAAGGTGTCAGAGGAAATAGTCAAGCCATAGGAAAGCTGATAATATAATGAAATACTTGAAAGAATTTTCCTTATTTGGATATTCTGTAACTTAAGTAAAAACACTTAAAACTACCAGGATATTTAATCCTGAAAGCAAACATCCTAATATGTTTTAAGTTCATTAACTAGATGAAAAAAGACAACTACAGGAAACTAAAAGTGTGAAGAAATAGCTTTCAGTGAAAAAAAGGTAAGGAAGACATCTGCTCCAAGACTGGGGAAACATGTAGAACAATCTGAAAGTATGGATTCTTACAGCAGAATTCTTACGGTTTGCTCTGCCAAGAAGATAGCCTTTCATTTTGAAGGCGGCAGGAGGATACTTCCCCAGAAGAAATCCACTGCTCCAGACACCAGTACAAAAGATTACTGAGAAAGACTTACTGCAAAGGAGAAGTAGTGAATGCTGATGCACAATGATGGAATAATGAGGGAAATATAATACAAGACCTGCCTGACCTAGGACAGAGATGGTGGAGATCAAGTTTAAGAGCATCATGGGAAAACCGCAGCAGGGGGATGGGCCTACGAATGGAGCAGAGAGAGATAAGAGTGTGAGTTTAGAGATGGAAAGATCTATTTCTTCTCATAACAAGATTCAGACAGTTAGGGTGTTTTTGATTTAGAAATAGATTTTGTAGCACTTGTTTCATGATGAACACTCACAAAAAGTTTTAGAAGTCCCTTAGAAAATTGAAATGTGTTGATGTGGTTATTTTTCACACTCACAGTACTTGCCTAGTGCACTGGAGTTAAAAAGTCATCTCCCAGACCACCTATCTGTCTTCTGTCTCATTCTCTTGAAAAGAAATTAAAATGACTTCCAGAAAATGTGCATCATGCAGACAGAGCTGTGGAAAAACAGAGAATACAGACAGAGGATATTAAAGTTGCGGGTGAGATTAGCACAAATTCCAACCAGCTTGTACAACATCTAGGCTTGGAGTATAAATTTGTCTTCAAGTTTCATAGTGGACAGAGCAAAGTTAGTTTTATGAACACTATAACAATCTGATAACATAAAATATCTCATAATATTACTTGTATATATACTAAATTTTCCATAAAACATAGTACTAGCTAGTCTAAACAAGACCAATTCAGCAGTATAGTTGGTACCATCAGAAATACATTAGCACCCTTAAATCTTGCTTAAATTAAATTGTAAGTTTGGGCTTATCTTGCTTTAATTATGAGTATTGGGCTTAGATTTATCCTGCTTTCTCAAATATGTGGAAGTTCTTTTAATTATGAGCTTTAAAAAGCAGACTTAAATCCAAAAAGCAGAAATACCAAAAAAGAACTTAATTGCAGTATCATGACAAATTTTAAAAGACATGCTCACAGTGCCCCAGGATAAAAATATACCGTATTGGGCAATGATGGTGCAGTGGCAGAGTTCTCGCCTGCCATACTGGAGACCTGGGTTCAATTCCTGGTGCCTGCCCATGTGAAAATAAATAAATAAATAAACCATATTAAGGCTATACAGTGAAGAAATAACAGATCTGTGTAATACAGTTAGAAAGGAGGACTGAAAGAATGGCAGAATGAAATAGAAAAGTTAGGTAAGCACGTAACTTCACCAGCATTTATTATATGCTACAGAGAATGAGAGTTTTTCAGTAAAATCAAACTTTAACATTAGAAAAACATAATGTACATATTTAAAATGGTAAAACCATATGCAAATTTAAAAAACAATGTCTTAAATAACAACTAACTCAAGGAATGAATCTGTAATATTAAATAGACTGCTTAACAGACAACTTTTAGTTATAAGCATTATATGTTAAGCAGCCAAAGTTGTGCTTAGAGGAATGCATAGCTCTAAATGTCTATATTAAGAAGAAATAGATATATGGTGGCATAAGTTTATAGTTCTTTAAATTAGAAGAAAAAAACCAATAAAAAATGAAAATAACGGACTTTCGGAGAAGATGG
This sequence comes from Tamandua tetradactyla, assembly GCF_023851605.1. Taxonomy (NCBI): domain Eukaryota; kingdom Metazoa; phylum Chordata; class Mammalia; order Pilosa; family Myrmecophagidae; genus Tamandua; species Tamandua tetradactyla. The sequence goes on along the minus strand of NC_135331.1, from coordinate 180,136,372 downwards.
CGGCTTAGTAAGACACGCGGGTCTTAGTTCCTCCTCCAGAACAGCAACTAAAGAAACAGAAACAATACGAAACAGCTCCCAGAGCCACGACAGAGACCAAAAAGACAGCGTACCCCATTCTGGAATGGCTAAATGGGCAGGGAGAATCCACTGCGGTGAGATACCCAAGGGGTGCGCGTTTTCCTGGCCGGGGCGGCTGGCAATCGGGTCCCTTCCACGCACATGGCTCCCCGATCTGACTGGGAACGTTGGATAGTGGGGCCCTCCCGCCACGCTTGGCGTCTCAGGCCAGCTGGGCAATTTGGACCGGCACTCCCCCAAGCCGCGGTGGCCGGCGACCCCCTCTCCACGCACGGTTTCCCGGGCCGACTGCGAGATTCGGATTGGCAAGTTAAAGGAGTCACAGCATCTTTTACTGGTGGGACCTGCAGACAGACGAGCGCCACGAGCGCCACCTACTGGGCAGGAAAAGAAAAACAGAGCCCAGAGATTTCACAGAAAAACCTTTCAACCAGTCGGGTCCCACACCCAGGGAAATCTGATCAAATGCCCAGACACCAGCAGAAAATAATGGATGACGCTCGGAAAATTGAAGATATGGCCCAGTCAAAGGAACAAACCAATAGTTCAAATGAGATACAGGAGCTGAGACAACTAATGCTGAATATACGAACAGAAATGGAAAACCTCTTCAAAAACGAAATCGATAAATTGAGGGAAGACATGAAGAAGACATGGGCTGAACAAAAAGAAGAAATAGAAAATCTGAAAAAACAAATCACAGAACTTATGGGAGTGAAGGACAAAGAAGAAAAAATGGAAAAAACAATGGATACCTACAATGGTAGATCTAAAGAGACAGAAGCTACAATTGGTGAACTGGAGGATGGAACATCTGAATTCCAAAAAGAAACAGAAACTATAAAAAAACTTGAGCAGGGGATCAGGGAACTGAATGACAATATGAAGCGCACAAATATACGTGTTGTTGATGTCCCAGAAGGAGAAGAGAAGGGAAAAGGAGGAGAAAAACTAATGGAAGAAATTATCACTGAAAATTTCCCAACTCTTATGAAAGACCTAAATTTACAGATCCAAGAAGTGCAGCGCACCCCAAAGAGAATAGACCCAAATAGGCGTTCTCCAAGACACTTACTGGTTAGAATGTCAGAGGTCAAAGAGAAAGAGAGGATCTTGAAAGCAGCAAGAGAAAAACAATCTGTCACATATAAGGGAAACCCAATAAGACTATGTGTAGATTTCTCAGCAGAAACCATGGAAGCTAGAAGACAGTGGGATGATATATTTAAATTACTAAAAGAGAAAAACTGCCAACCAAGACTTCTATATGCAGCAAAATTGTCCTTCAAAAATGAAGGAGAAATTAAAACATTTATAGACAAAAAGTCACTGAGAGAATTTGTGACCAAGAGACCAGCTCTGCAAGAAATACTAAAGGGAGCACTAGAGTCAGATACGAAAAGACAGAAGAGAGAGGTATGGAGTAAAGTGTAGAAAGAAGGAAAATCAGATATGATATATATATATACAAAAGCCAAAATGGTAGAGGAAAATATTATCCAAACAGTAATAACACTAAAAGTTAATGAACTGAATTTCCCAATCAAAAGACATAGACTGGCAGAATGGATTACGACCCAGCAATACCACTACTAGGTATCTACTCAAAGGACTTAAGGGCAAAGACACAGATGGACATTTGCACACCAGTGTTTATAGCAGCATTATCTACAATTGCAAAGAAATGGAAACAGCCAAAATGTCCATCAACAGACGAGTGGCTAAACAAACTGTGGCATATACCTACGATGGAATATTATGCAGCTTTAAGACAGACTAAACTTATGAAGCATGTAATAACATGGATGGACCTAGAGAACATTATGCTGAGTGAGTCTAGCCAAAAACTAAAGGACAAATACTGTATGGTCCCACTGATGTGAACTGACATTCGAGAATCAGCTTGGAATATATCATTGGTAACAGAGACTAGCAGGAGTTAGAAACAGGGTAAGATAATGGGTAATTGGAGCTGAAGGGATACAGACTGTGCAACAGGACTAGATACAAAAACTCAAAAATAGACAGCACAATAATACCTAAGTGTAATGTAACTATGTTGAAACACTGAATGAAGCTGCACCTGAAATATAGTTTTTTGTTTGTTTGTTTGTTTGTTTGTATCTTTTGTTTTTGTTTTTTTCTTTTTCCTTTTTATATATATATATTTTTTATTAGTATTATTATTTTAATTCTCTTCTCTATATTAACATTCTATATCTTTTTCTGCTGTTTTGCTAGTTCTTTTCCTAAATCGATGCAAATGTACTAAGAAATGATGATCATACATCTATGTGATGATACTAAGAATTACTGAGTGCATGTGTAGAATGGAATGATTTCTAAATGTTGTATTAATTTCTTTTCTTTTTTTGATTAATAAAAAAAATTTTTAAAAAAAAAGGCAAATATTAAAATGCCTCTAAATTTACAAAGCAAAATATCTATTACCCCTTCTTTCTAACCCTATTCTAATGACCTATTATTAATGGTTTGGTGTATATCTTTCTGGACTTTTCTGTGGATATATATGAACATTTAAAAATGTATACAATAATAGTAAAAAAAAAAAAATAAAAATAAGGACACGAATAAATTGTAAAATGAGAAAAGACCTGGACTTGCAAAATGTTCTCTCCCTCCCACTCATAAGTGTCCCTACTGAGAATATTATTGGTAGCAATAAGGATTATATTACCCATCCTATGAAGAGACAGAGGGATTTGATGAAGGGTGAGTTTGCCCCTCAGCAGAAAAACTCCCACAGGTGTGTGTTGTAGCATCCCAACCTGGGCAAAGCTGTATATTGAACAAAGAAAGGTTTCCTGCCAAGCTTTAAGGAACTTTCCTTTTCCCACAGACCACGTGAGATCACCACGGCCGGTCAGAATGTTAAAGATTAGCAAGGTTGAGTCTTTTTCCTCTCTCTTTGGTTTAGAAGATACATAAATTAACTTTTTTAATTCTAATATTTTGTTGCTAATTGAGTCCCCTAATTAACTGTCATATACACCCTGTATTGGAGTCCGCTGCCTTAGAGGGCAAGCACTGGGCAGTGACTCCTATAAAACAGTCAGAGATCACCCAAGGACACTATCACTGCTTGTAAAACACAGTCGTGCGTCCTCAACAGATACTTGTTGAGGGCCTCCCATGTACCAGACACCTGCTTTTGGCCTTTGTATTCTATCTGAGACTAAAATACCTTCTCTGACCACTATGGGCTTTTCCCCCAAGTTCTGCCAGTACATCTGTGTGCATTTTGTATCTACATCCCCTCTGCCTTGCAAGCCTTTCCTTCTACTCCCCTCCCCAATGCTAGACATCCCCACCCCATGACATCCCCCCTTGCTGTCCTGTGCATACCACCCCGCTCCTGCAAAGGAGCCAAGCCCTTCCTTTCCTGTATTCTCCACGTGTGCTACCATTACAGTTCATTGTTGAATGGGTCTGTGAGTCTTCTGACAGCCCCATCCCATTTCTCCCAGTAGAACTTGCACAACTCAAATATAAGGATTAAGATTCCACAGTTTGTATATCCTCATTACTCAGCAATATGGGCCTAGCACTAGAAGACATTTAGTAAATGTTTGTTGACTAAACCTTCATTAGGTTTTCTGTGACCTTTACTTTTTAAAACCTCCAAGAGAAAAATTTTCCATTAACGTTTAAAGTAAAATCTGCACATGGATATTATAAATAAACAGCTGGCCCAGAAGGCTGAGGGGGTGCTGGTCATGTAATAAATACTGGGGAAATAAGCACGATGATCTCTTTACCCCTGCAACTCTACCCCATTCCCATACTCCCTGCAGGGCATCTTCCTTTCTCTCCGTGCATGCTGGTTCCCTGAAAAAGAAAGGAGTTTTGAAAATCATGTTGCTAGAGAATATAGCTAAATTTAAATAATTACTTTATTTAGTAGATTGTTTAATGTGGATTTTTAAAATACAAATGACATTAGAGTGTGTTTTTGAAATTATAAACTTAAAAAAATTATAAAAAATGAATGTGAAAAGGGATCCTACAGCTTTTGTTTTCTTTAATTTGAGAAATTATCAAGCTAAAACTTTCTAAACCAAACCATTTGAATAATAAATTAATGTTAATTTTATGGAACAAAACCATTTTAATCACTATTATATTGATTTCTGATGTTATTTTATATCAGTATATTTGGCCCTGTGATTTCTTAGATATTTAATTTGACCCTTACACATACTTTAAATATTAATTTCCTATTTAGCATTCATTACTATAATCTTTATGAAAGGGAGGAATATAATACACTGAATAGCTAATGCTATCATTTTTTAAATGAAATCATTTTGCTTATACTTGTCATTAATTTTCATGTTTAGTGAGTTACAACTGCAGTACATTAAATACTCCATTATGATTGGTAAGTTAAATTTCTACTTTGAGAGGGATATGGAAGTAGATGGAGTTGATTCAAAAATAACATATTTTAGTCAAATGAAATACCTGTATTTTCTTATCTAGAGTAAATTATAGAACTTCTGCCTCCTTCTCAACTTAGGTTTGTGATGTGTCTACCTCTGGGCAAACATCTAACCTGTGTTTAGTTCATAGTTTGCAAAAGCATATAAGTGAGTGCACTAGTGGTTTGGTGGTAGAATGTTCACCTTCCATGGAGGAGACTGAGGTTGAATTCCAGGACCATGCACCCAAAAGAAAAAAAAAAATAGAGGTTTTATTAGCTATAAGAAACTGTCTTAGCCATTCAAAAAAAGCATTCATACAGTTTGCTAATGATCCCAACTCAAATTTATTCTGCTAATTTATAAATGGTAGAAGTTGGCCTGGACTTTGATCTGATTGATGGTGAATCAAACTAGAGTGCTTGGCACCAAAAGGAAAGGAAACGTTTAAAATTAACCTGTTCTTACTGAAATGTTTTTATCCCTTTTAGTTTAACACAGTACTTTGCACATAGCAAGCAGACTACAAATCACACGAGTAAGAACAGAGCTAGGTTAAGAGGCAGCAACAACCAATCTCAAAATCTGCATGACCTAAGGCCACCCAGAGCATGCACACTATGCCCACGCCACAGGCTCTGCCCTCCCCTTCCTCCCATCAGGCTGCCTCCCAGAGCCCAGATGTGGGCGCAGCCACCACCTGGGGCATTTCTAGTTGCCAGGGCTGGAAGGACAAAAGAGAACGTGGCTAACCACCACACTGGGTTTTAACTACTGCATCCACCTGAATGACACGTGTTACCTCAGCTCACGTTTCAGTGGCCAGAGCAAGTCACGTGGGCATAACTTCCCAGGATGGGGCAGGGGATGCAGTGGCACCAGGTGCCCAGGCAAACAGCGCTAATTCTGCCCCAGCGGTCACGAACTAGGATGACACGGAATGGCCGCCTACCCCCCAGGAGTGGCAGAAGCGGACTAGTGCGAAGAGGAACTTTCTCGAGGGTCCCCAAACTCGAATCTGACAGCCTCACGGGAAAAGCCTTTGTACGTGGCACCAGCATTGAAGAGCGGAAGGCAAAGGAGACACGGGCTCAGAATGTGTGCTCATCTGCACCCACTGCAGGTGAAGGCGACTCCTTTAACGCCCACAAAGCCCTGCTTCTCCAAGAAACACCTTCTACCCCATGGGTTTCTCCACTAGCCTTCCAAATTCAAGCAGTGACGTTGACAGACATAAATTATCTGTGTAAAAGGGAGATTCCTGTGGGGGCCGATCGATGCTCTGGGGCAGCACGCTGAAGGGTTGATAGTACATTGAAGACCTGGTACTTTTCCTTCAACCACTTTCTTTGATTTCCCATTTTACAAAAGCCTAATGAAAGAGATAAGGCAATAGACTTAGATTTATGTTGTACCATTTATAATTCATAGTGACTGTGAAAGTCAATATTTCAAATCATTTTTATTGCCTGAGTCATACTGACATAGATGTCTAATACCACATTTTAGTGTGTGTGTTTTTAAACAGAAGTTTATTTCTCCAAGAATATTCTTGCGTTTTCTTTTGCTTTGATATTACAGTTTCCTTTAGAAGGGTATCATGAGGTAGCTATAAGAAGAAATTTAAAGTGTAATAAGGCTAGTAGAGTGTTCCTCAGAATTGTGGTAATTTTACCATCTAGTAAGTTAATTTATTTAGTAAATCAGTAGATGCTTATTGAATACCTGCTGTGGAGCTCTGTACTAGGTGCTCAAGATATAACATCAAACAAGAGAAATGTAGTCCTGGTAACAAATAGTAATTCATTTAAGGTAGGTGTTGTTTTCAATCCTCATTTTATAGGGGAAGAAATGGAGGCACAAACTGAGAAATTTCTCCCAAGGTCGATTCAAACTTGAGCTATCTGCATCAAACATACAAATAGCACTGGATGGTAGGGCTCTCAGATGCAGAGGAGAGCTGTAGACTGTGGGTCTGAACTCATTGGTGATTAGCAGATAAGTGATGATTAAAGGGATATAAGGGAATGGGGTTGCCCAGCACATACACAGATTGAGAAAAGAGAGCCTGAGCATTTAAGTGTTGGTGAGAAGGAGAGTGAGAAGTGGTGGTCCCAGAAGGAGGAGGAACCCGGTAGAATGTTGTATCACAAAGCCAAAGGAAGATGGTATTTTAGAAAATGAGGAAGTATTTGATTGTATTAAATGCCACTGCTAGGACAAGTATCTCTGATTAAGATTGAAAAGTATCTCTGGGGTATAGCAATATGGAAGTCACAGGTGACTTTACCAAGAGTACTTTTTGTACAACGGTCAGGTAGGACCCAATTTGGTTTTGATTGAAGAGGAGAAGGTGGTGAAAAAGTGAAGATTAGTTCAAGGTAATTAAGAAGGATGGCATTCAGAGGACAGGAACCGTTAGGGAGGGTTCCTTCCTGCATTGGAGTGTGAGAAAGTGAAAGAGAAGGTGGTTACATATTTTAGTAACTTGATAGACTTGGTGACAAAGATTTAAGATATTTACCTCCTGACAGTCCCTGTGAACTCTATGAAAAAGTAGAAGTTAAGGCCATCTGTTGAGACTCAGGGCAGAGGCCTGATGTTTGAGGTAAATGTGGGTAGTTAAAAATTGTGATTTGAGAGACAGAGATGGTTGATTACGGAAACATGGTAGAGTTTCCAGAGAGTGTCCAGCTTGGTGTCCTTGAATTCCTGGTGGTACCAACCCTCCCACAAGTGTGTTCTTTCTCCAGCAGTGCTCAGCAGTTCAGATGCAAGCCTGGAGAAGGTGGTTAGTTGGATTTTGCTAACCTAGTATGACAGAGAAAAGAAAGGCATAGATTTTAAAGTATTTGGCAAAAATTTTATTGAAATTATAGACCATGAAATCCAAAATTAAAATAAATGAGTGAAAACAGCCCATCAGTGATGATTAAAGAGAAAATGGACTGATCACGTTGCTTAAAGTTTAGTTAATACAGAGTAATAGGATTTGTGGTAATTTAGCAGGAAACTAGAAGCTCAGGAAGTTAAGGCCATAGAGTGGATGTCTGAATTTTAAAAGTGGGGCAGTTTTGAGTGATGTCTTATTCCAGGGTAAGATCATAAGACTGAGCGGTTAATGAGGGAATTTTTGCCAGTATCTATGTGCATGGCTGACTATGCAATTTATTTTTTAATTTGCTAAGATATAAACACTGTGTAATATTTATAAGTCTGTATGAAAATGTCTGCTGAGCAAAGGTTGCTGCTTACAAAAGAGAGGAAAAATATTCACACAGTGTGAAATTTAAATACGTGATTGTTGGACACTCATGACTGGGGAGCGTCAAGAAGTTAGTGCAGATGATTAGAGCTGGCAGTGGAAACATAAACATACTACGTATCAGCTCATTAGTTGGATTTACTGCAACTGGATCTATGTTCCACTTCTTTTCAACTACAGTTAGGTGAAATATATACCTACATAGATAAAAATAGTTAAATTTGGGGGGTACATGGATGGTTCGTTGGTAGAATGCTCGCCTTCCATGCAGGAGACTTGGCTTCGATTCCAGGACCATGCACCCTTCCTCCCTCACCCCCGCAAAAAAAAAAAGTAAATCTTACCTTTAACGCATGAAACAGTCATTTGTAAAAAAAAAATTCATTTTACAGAAATTTGAGTTGGTTAAAATTTTTATGGTTTGGAAATTTGGTGCCTTCTAAAATCCTCTAAAGATTTCATTTACAGAGTTTTCCTGTGTCATCTTTTTATGATATGAATTTCTGGCTTATATATTTTTAATTTTTCTCTTTAGAACGTTTAGAAAATAGTTCATTGACAAATCACAGGGCTAACCTTTTCAATAACTAAATCTATTTCTGCTACATTATGAAGTGTTTTTCCAAGAGTGATTCTTTTTATATCTGACTATGCCACTGTTAATTTTGCATTTGAAAGCAACTGTTTCAGTCCTATAATTTAGCTAAAAAAAAGTTCACTTAGATTGAGGTTAAAATAAACTTGAACTTTGAGGGTATAGTTCATAACTTAATAATTGATCTTTGTTTAAGTGCTCTAAAGCAATACAAATAGTTATTAATCCTGAGGTCCTGCAAAATGAGGAAATCCAAGTGTTTTAATAGAAAATATACACATAGAATACAAGATTTTTTTCTTAGGCGTTTATTATAAGCACTTTTGTTTTTTGTTCTTGCCATTGGGTTGAAGGCTAGGGTTAGGGCAGATAAGCAGAAGAGAGTGTCACCTTTATTTTATAATTAATGTTTAGGTTGGTGTGTTAATTTGTTTAAGCAGATTTTAACGTATTTTTAAGTTGTTGATAATAGCTACAATTGCTCTAATTTATAAATCAGTGCTAACAATTCAAAATTGTGTTTAAATTTTTAGCTTTAACTTGGCATTATAATAATTAAAGAGTAGCTTTTTAGTTCCCTCTCATGAACTCCCTCTAGTAAGGTAGAAAATACACTGTATTATTCAACTTAACTGTTAATTCCAAAAACAACTATAGCATTTATATTGAGTCACTACAACTAGTCACTGCCTTATGACTAGGCTTAGAATAAAACTAGCCCAGAGCCTAACTCTGAAGACTTAGAATGGTCTTTAAAGCTCTGTCATCTGGTCAAGCTTTCAATAAATAACATATTCAGTCCCTTAGATTCAGCCCTTTATTCAGCATCTGTTCTGTCCCAGGCAAGTAATTTAGCCTCTGGAGAATTCCACAGTGAACAAGTTAGGCAAAGTCCCCGGCCTCATGAAATGTACTTGCTGGTGAGGTAAGATGTTAAATAAATTCACAGGGTAATTTCAGACAGTGTCAAATATTGTGGCCAAAATACAACTGTGGGATCTAGAGTGATGGAAGGAGATGATGGGAGCTACTTTACGGCGTGGGGCTGAGATCCCATGGACATGAGGGAGCCAGCCATTGAAAATCTGCAGAAAAAAACATTTGAATCAAAGGAACCCAAGGGTTCTGAATTCATGGCAGGTTTTCTCTCTTTTCTTTGGGAGGAGGCAGAAGAAGAGGAGGAGACAGTGGTGGTAATTGACCGTTTTTTGAGCATTTGTTGTGTGGGAGATATACAATATCAGGACTGGGAAGATTGCATAATGTCCCTCCTATAGATACAGTGAAGCCCTGAGAATTGAATCCCTCAGCCATTTAGGAAGTTGGGAATAGTCCCTGACTAAGCAGGAATAGTCCCTGCCCCCACGTTAGTCTCCAAACCAGTGTTACCATAATCTTTATTTGCTTGTGCATCAGTTCAATATCTAAACCCCATAAAGTGAGCTTGCAGCAGTTTTCAATAGCTCATGAAGCTTCCACTTCCTGAGTAATAGAGAACCATTAAGCTATGAAAACTAAACCAAGATACATTCATAGCACTTGATTTTATTCAAGTTGCATATGAAATTATTTATTCATTGCACTTATGTTTTTTTGAAAAACTAAGTTCGTACGCTTTTCCAAGTAGTGTACTATGTTGCTTTCCTTCTCTTTGTTTTTATCCTCCATTCCTTTCCCCTCTTCATCAGTAGAATACAATGTTTTCCATTGTCCAGTAAGTACATATAGCAAAACTCTTCAATATGTATGAAACACCTAATGATTTTTACTTTAATCCCTTTTTTAATTCTGAATAGGGTGAGGTACCATTCAAAATGTCTCCATTTGATGTGACAGTGTAACAGTTAAGGTATACATTCAGTTTTTCTTCATAAGTCACTCATATTGGGGACAGTAGTAATTGAAATCACTGAATGACATAGAGGTATACAATTTAGAAAAAACAAGTATATTCTTTTCAAGTTTCAAAGCATTTTTTCTGATAAAGACTTATGAAATGCAAAGATGGTACTTGATCATTCCAAATGAAACTAAAATATTATGATTTTATCAACAGACATAAATTGTGAAGGTTTAACAGTGCAGTTGGTATGCTTTTATATAATTAGAGAATTCCAAAAAATCATTTAGCAATTGCTCATAAATCTACTGCATGTTGACAGCACTTTAGGTTTCTCCAGACTGTGTATAAAAATTGGAGTCCAGTTGCCTGTTTACTTTTTACATTTTATTCACTTAGACAAAGGGAGGAAAGAAAATTCAGATTTGTCATCATATATCATAAAAGTAAGTGCAGAAAAAGCCATTAAAATGTCTACTCATCATAGTCATCATAGATTTTTTTTTTTTTAATGGGCAGGCCCCAGGAACCAAACCCGGGTCTCCGGCTCGGCAGGCGAGAATTCTGCCACTGAGCCGCCGTCGCACCGCCCAGTCATCACAGATTTGCAGTGAACCAACATTTTTTTAGTCAAAAGAATCAAAACCAGTGCCTTAGACTGGATCCAGTGACCTGGCATTCCTCTAGGAGTTTTTCCCAGGGGGCCGGGCCATTGCGGAGCTTCAGTGTGCCGCTCAAACGGGGCTTTACTGAATTAGGACTCAAGTAGGTGGGCAATCCCCCACCTTCCGGTCTCGCCCAGCGCGCTCCACCGCTGCCTGCTGCCGCGCTTCCCACCTTTTACTTCCAGTCTGTGCTTCTCCTCCATATCCAGACAAATGCAAAATACTTAGCAAAGTATGAGAGTAAGATACCAATATGTTAGCTTATTTCCCCCACTTTTTTTCCCTACCAAATTACCCAGTTTGGTGAACATAGGGCAAAAATGTAGTCTCCTACATTGCCATGGGAATATAATTTAATTAAATTTTTCTTAAAGCTATTAAGTACTATGTGTGAAGATAGTTTAAGAAAGGTATTTATTTACTCCAGTTATTCTATATTGAGAAACCTATGCAAAGGAGAAATCCTGAATGTAATCATGTTTATGTCTAAAAAATTTAATGGATACCTTTTATTGATTCGGTGAAAAAGAGGAAACATCCCAAATATCCAACCATAAGAGAATGGTAGTGCAGATCAAGGAATATCCACGCAATGGAATATTGTGCAGCCTTTAAAATGTATACTTGTGACCTGATTGAATGATATAGGCAAGTATTGATATAATAGGGTAAATAAAGCAGGAGATGAAATTTCACATATAATATTATTTTATCTAAGTTAAACATAGAGAAAATACTTGAGACTATCCCTAAATATACATGATATTTGCTTACAGTTGATGATATATGATTCCCCCTACCTACATCTTTGTTTTGCTGTACTTATCTATAGTGAGGTCATAATAATTATATGATCAGAAAAATTTTAAAGGAAAATTATAATAGCTAGGAAAAGTTGTTATTAAACTTTTGCCTCTGAGTCTTACTCTGGATTCATTTGTTCTAGTCTTTGTTAAGGTTTAAAATTTTTAAAATTTTGCTTAGTAGTATCCAGCCTATAAAATATTGTAAACACCTCTTTGCCTTTCTGACATCTGTTTCATAAAGAAGATTACTTTAATGTTAATTGTATTTCCTTCATTATAGTCAATTTATAGATTTCCATTTTAGAAGATTGTTTATTTACAACAGCTATTAGATGTTCATATTATCCTCAGTTCTCATAGAAAAGAAGGTGTTACAAAGCTTAAGTAAACAGATTGGTCATAATTCCTTTTGCAGTCTCAGAAGTAAGCTCCTTGATCTTTGCATTTTCAAAGGCTATAGTAACAAGATTTCTTTTTAAACACACATATTCACACACAATCACATACACAGAGAGAGACACATTTATAGCAAAGCAACCCAAAGTGTGATACAAAATAGTATGTAGAGTACTTTGGATGCTTAAAAAAATATATTGTACATTTGAAATCTCTGCCTTTTCTCTCATCAACCATTTAAAAGACAAAAAAATGTAAATTCTTACAATGTGTGCATAGACTTCAATGAGAATTAAAGTTTATATTCATTAGTAAATAACAAGAAAACATAGGAAATACCAGGACACTGGCACAATCTGTGACTTTGTCTTTCCCTGCAGGATCTAACTGAAAGAAGGTGTTAGGGAAGACAGAGCAGAGAGACTTTTCCTGTTGTTACAAGCAATAAATATCCCTTAAGAAACTTCAAAAGGAATGCATGCTTGCTTGAGGAAGACAAGAGTAAGAGAAAAGCTGTTCAGTAATGAGCCAGGGAAAAAAGAAAACCTTGTCTGAGAGATAAAGAAGGTGGCTATAAAAAGGGAAGCACACACTCCACCAGACTCTCGTGAGACTTCACACATCAAAATCTAGACTCGTTTTATGATGGAAACACAAGGTAACTAGAAACTGTATTCTTTTTATTCGTAATATTTTACTATATTTTCAGAAATCCAAAGCAAATTATGACTGTATGACTACATGTTACAAACTGATAGAACTTGGTAATGTATAAACGAGTGTTAAAATTTTCTGTATATGTATGAAATATTTAATTTTTAAAAAATTCTTGAGAGAGTTTATAGATATGGTAAAAAAAAAAAAAAAAAAAGCCAAGTGTCTTCTTTCACTTTGCTTCCTCCTCACCACAAGATGCTACCTCTCCTCCCAGCTGTGGGATATTAGCTACTTGTCTGAGAACATGTAATTGGAGTGAACTTTTATGAAATGACCCAAGGCTCACTACCTGTTCCTTAGTTGCATTTCTAGGGGAAACTGCCAAATTATGAGCCTGTAGGTAACTTGTTTGTAAATAGAAGGCCACTTGAGATAGTCCTTGTATTGGAGACAGCATTTAATGAACTTCAGAAGTAGCTTACAGAGTAGAAAGCTCATTGTCCTTAGAATCTGGAAACCTGGATTCTCAGACCTTGTTTGATTATCATTGTATTATCTCAATAAATCCCTTTCATAACTTTGGGATTTTTTCATTGATATAAAATAATGGCATTTGGAGTAAATGTCCTTTAAGCATCTCTCTAGCTCCCATGTTTTAGAACTGTGATACACTAACATTCAAGTTAACAGAAGGTAATAAATTGGAGAAGGGGCTAGTAGAAGAAGCTTCCTTCCATAACCCAAAACTTCTTAACTCACTTTTGGATATAAACTCAATGATTTCTTCTGGAGAAATGTAGAACTATACTTCATGCTGTACAATGCTTAGGTAGTCCAAATACATAAATACCTGGGAATGAAAAAGGGGAAGGAAGGTTGGGCATCTTTTTGCACTGTAATAATACTGTGGTATGTGGAAGAAAAGTTGGCTGGCTAAGAGTGGAAGGGAGATGCTAAAAAATGGAGAAGTCCTTCAAGGAAAAACAGTAAACTGCTATAGACATTAAAACGATTGAGAGCATACACTGAGTATTCAGGAAGTGGCCTCAGTCTCAACTCTCTCCTTAACCAGAATTTGAACACAAATTATTTTCCTTGGTAAGCAAATCTCCTATTTCAGTAACAAAATCAAGGGAAATTCTAACAGCATTGGCAGAATGTGTGTAGCAGAAAGACGAAAGCTCTTGAAATCAGGGGGCCTGGCTACTTAGACTCTTGCTTACTGGTTTATTGGTATGCCTCCCAAATTCCTACATAAAGACAGAGGAAATAGTAAAACCAGAAGCTCCTGGACAATATTTACAACAGAAGAAGAGATTACAGGATAGCCCCTGGAACTTCAAAGTAGAGGTAGAAGGGGACAATGCCCCCATAATCTTGAACCCTAGAGAATGTCAGTATTAAAAATATATGACATGAAAGAATAGCGTAAATCAGATTTATCAAAACTCAAATGTGAGGCAAAGGTATAAGAATTAGAAGTGAAAACCTAACTAGAAGGCATACAAAAATGAACAAACCCAACAAGTAATACTTAAGGAAAATGAAAGGTTAAAAACAATTTTAATGGAATTTTATAAGTCAAAAAGAAATGAAGAAAGAGAGAATATTTAAAAGAGAGTGACAGGTATTAGAAATAGACAAAGCATCCAACATGTGCCTAATAGAAGAAGAAAAACAAAGCAAAAGAAGAAAACAAATGCTAAAAACCATAATTCAGGAAAATTTTGCTAAATTAAAAAAAATATATATATATAAAACTATCTTTTGAAAGAGCATGCAGTGTATTTGAGGGCATTGGCCCAGAACAACCAATACAAATTCATATGCTGTTAACTTAGGAGACTCTAAAGTAAAAGGGAAAAAATCCTTTGGGCCTCTAGGCAAAAAAGAGCTCATTACTTATAATGGAAAAAAATCAGATTAGCATCAGATTTTTCAGTGGCAACACCTAGTGCTCTAAGAAAATGAAGAAACATATTAAGAAAAGAAAATGAGAAGGATGTAATATTCAGTGACACTGAATTTCATGTGTAAAGGACATGGTCAGGCAAACTGTTGTGAGCATACAAGACCTTAGGGAAATGGTTCCTTGAGCTCTACCTGATTAATCTACTAGAGAACAAGCTTCAGACAACCAAAATGACTAAATACATTAATATAGTATCATATGGGGAGCAGTAAATATATACTTGTTTATAGAACAGGACTAAACAAGGGGTCAAAGAGAGTATAGTTGTAATGGATATATGCTCTGACAGTGTAGACATAGTTTACCCGAAAATAAGGGGGGCAAGCTGGAATGGCAAATGAAAAAAATTATAGTTGATGGTGGTAGTAATATTGCTATTCTGAGCTAGTTATGTACATGTGATATGGGATAAAGCAGATGTGCTCTTGAGAACCATTTTTGTGGATAAAAGGAGACACACATGTAATACATAAAGAGGTTAAGTAAGAGCCTTGTAACCCAACAATTCCATTCCTAAGTGCATAACCAATAGAAATGAAAACATACATCCATTTAAAAACTTTTACATGAAAGTACGAGAAGCGTTATTCATAGTATTCACAACTGGAAACAATTCAAATGTCTCTCAGCTGATAAATGGAGAAATAATGCAATATTATTCATAAAAAGAAATGAGGTACTGTACTATTACAAAACGGATGAACCTTGAAAACATGCTTAGTGAAAGAAACCAGACGCAAAAGGACACGTATTGTGTGACTGCATTTATATAAAAGGTCTAAAATGGGCAAATCCATTGAGATTTGTGTAGGGTTGGGGACAGGGGCAATGGGGAGTGACTGCTAATGCGAATGACTTTTCTCTTTAGGAGTAATAAAAATGTCTAAATTTGATTGTGGTAATCAATTTAGCGTGACTATACTAAAAACCACTGAATTGTATACTTGAAATGGGTGAATTGTATGGAATGTGAATTTTATCTCAGTAAAGCTGTTAAAAAGAAAAGCATAGTTCTGAATTAAAAGAGACATAAAACTTATTTTTCAAAAGTAGACAAGATCATCTGTAGTGTCTTAAGGATGTACACTTGGTCAATCAAACCATAAAGAAATTCAAGAAAATAAATGGATGAATTTTGGTTACTCTTGAAGAAAGGGAAAAAGATATGATCAGGATAGGGCACACGTTGGGCCCCTGGGATGGCTGGTAAACTCCTATTTCCTGGCTTGCTTGGAGGAGGTTACTAGGATTTTCATCTCATGATATTAATTATAATATTTTTGTGTCTGTGCCTGTGGTTTCTGTATCTCTGGAAAAGGTAGAGTTTGGGACCATGGGTTCTGGCACCAAACTGTGAAACTCACATCCTAGCTCCACCATTTACTGGCTCTGTGAGTTTAAACAGGAATAATAACCTTTCCCTCCTTAGAGAGTTGTTGGGGGGATTAAGTGATTTTGTGGATTTAATCATATAAGATGGTCATTGGAATATAGTGAGTGCTATATACTCATCAGCTATTATTATTTTGCTGAAGTCATTTATTCAGTACAGTATTTGGGAAGTTATACGGCTTAAGCGTTTTTAAGCATCCTCATCCTGGCATCCCTGAACTTGCAGGTGATTGCGTTATCACAGAGGTTGCCATCCTATTAATCAGCTTAATATAGGCAGTAATATAAACAAAGCCTGTTGTTCAGATTTTACAGCTTATGTCTCAATATTTACTTTCAAATATAAGTGAGCAGGTTAGATGTAATTTGGAGTAAAATTCCTTTATGTTCTTTATATATTGAAATTTTAGCAGTTGAAGTATACTTGATACAAGTATATTTTATATATTATTGCCAGAGTTATAAAAGAGTAAACTATTTAGGAAAGAAGGAGAAAAGTGGAAAAAGGTAAGTAAATCATGAGGGAAAAAGGAGTGCCTCAAAATACTTGATTTGCAGTCCATTTTACTGAAATGCTTGTGGTCAGTATAATTATTAGTTATCTGACTACTTTATTTAAATATATTTTAATTTCTTAGTGGAAAATATTTATTATAGTTTTACAAATGTAAGAAGTTAGTCCATCAGAAAAAAAAATTTTTTTTTAATTGAGTCCATCAGCCCAAAACCAATTGTTAAATTATATCCTGCCTTAGATTACAGTTAATCAATGAAGTTCAGCCTATGCGAAAAGAGTTTGGAAAGGCCCTAGGAATTAGAAAAATAAACTTTAAAAAATATTTATTTATTTATAACTTTCAAGTTTCCTGTAGAATCTAGACATCAACAAATATTTCCATATATCTATTATTTTCTATTTCCTTCCTGCTAATTTCCTTATTAGTAACTTTCTAATGAAAAGAAGCACAGCATATATCTTAAGAAGGTTGTATATAAATCTTCACACTATTAATATAAGCCAAGCCTCATTTTACAAATGTTTCTCAATTATATTATTTCGAAACAATAGTATTGGCATAGCTTCCACAATTGAAAAAACATTTTTTAATGCTTTCAATCTTGTCTGACTAGATTAAATGTTAGATTAACATAGATCCTATGTTAAAGCAGTATTGTTTTACCTGTAAACTGCCACAAGTAGATGAAGGGTCTAGTTTACATCTACTTTACAAGTATCCCTTTAAAACTGGATACTGTTGTATGCTGATTTGCCATAAAGTCTGTATAAAGAGGCTAAAAAACCAATAAATACTTTGTTGTGAACCAATAATTAGATTTTCAATGTGGCACAGGAAGTTCATTCTTGGCCTCATAAATTTAACTGTATCTTTCTATTCTAATGCTATTAAGTGACTTAGAGACATGACTTTACAGTAAAATATGCTCCTAAACCACAGTGGCAAGCACATAAAGACTGAAATTATGTAGTGATGACGTGCCATTCATTTAGGAATTGGCTGTTCCACTTGCTCTTCAAAATCAGGTCAAGAGCAAGTGGAGAGTTGGTTGTTAAATGGCGAATTCAGCGTCATGTGGCTTATAACTTCTTGTACTTTTTGCTAAACTTAAAAGTCATTAATGTTTCATTTGGTACACTGCCAAAACAGTATACTAATTGTGCTATTATACAGATATTTTGATTCGACTGTTGTTCCCTATCAACTTGTTTCCCATTCCTTTTGAATTAACTGAGTCTTTAAAAACCTGGGCAGTTCTCAGATTCTAGTGTGCATCAGAATCTCCTCCTGGGCCCCACGCCCAGCTTTTCAGGTTCTGTAGATCAGGGTTGGGCCTGTAATTTGCATGTTTTGCAAGTTCCCAGGTGATGCCCTTACTTCTGGTTGAGAAATACTGACCTAGTGCCCTCCTCTCAGCAGTTATCAGGATGAACTAAGAAAATAGATATCAGAATTTGGTTGGCACCACTGTTTAGGAAACCATGTCCTAGTTTATTAGGTCAGGAACTCAGGGAAACGTTTCCTCTGCTGGGGATCCCAGTAAAACTCCTCCAAAATCCAACAGTGTATGGAATGGAGCTTTAAGCTATTTGGGGTGTCTCTTATACTGAGAAAAGTAAAGAGAAGCACCCTTTTAAAATCCATGAAGAATATATGACCCAAATTTTTATCAATTATATGATATATAAGAAAGACGTTTTTAGAGTCTTTTGAAATCCTCTTTCCTTTAAGTCCAGGATCCATATTGAACTTTAACAGACTGCTTTTTTTTCTTTTTCATTTTTTTATCAGTCTGTAAAAATGATAATTTCTTTTTCCCTGGATCTCAGTCATTTCTTATCATCTTCATAATTATTGTAATTAAAATTAGGGTCAGACTAGCAATGGCCACTTGTGTTTTATGACACGTGAAATTTTTCATTGTTCATAGTACATCTTTAGTGCATTTTTGTTTAATGTTAAAATCGTTTGACACCATTTCTTTTGCATCTTCATTCTTGACTGCAGTCCATCCCCAGTCACTTCTGATTTACTCCTCTTTCATTCTTGCCAGTCTTTTCTCTGATGTGCTTTCACCCCAGAGCTTTGAGTCTTACTTTTTTTATAACACACAGTGCTACTATCACATTCTTTCCATTACATCAAGTTCTTTTGAACAGATCACTTCCTTAACTAATGGGCAATGCCCAACTGATGATAACCTTCAAGCTATTGACCAATCACAGCAGCAAAGACACACATCTCATATGCTTAGATCATTTTGGGAGCAGTCTGCTTTGCTTAAAGCTGATCAACATCATCAAAAACAAATAATTAAGGCGGTGCAAGAGTGGCTCAGTGAGTTCTTGTCTGCCATGTCAGAGACCCGGGTTCAATTCCCAGATCCTGCCAAAAAAAAAAAATTTGGAAAAAAATGATGAGTTTCTCTACAGTTTTTTTCTGTTGTCTTTCTGTATGCCTGTGATATTTTTGACAATTTTGGGTGGTAAAGACTGATGGCAAGGATTTGTCTGATTACCTTATACTGTATTCACAACATATTTGTCTTCATTTTCTTTTTGGAGAGGAAATGAGAGTTATTACTTGATCATTTCCTGTGTATCATAAAGTACATCTCTGTGGACATCTTCCCAGAGTCACACTTCAAAAAATGAGTTATGAGTCATTGGCCACAGCTGCCTTGTGTACTTATGTATTCCAAGTGCCTGGTGCAGTTTGGCATGTAGTACATAGGCACTCAATAAATATTTGTTGAATAAATGAATTGACATTTTTAAAAGGTCAAAATTATAGAAGAGGTTCCTTTTTGAAAGTTTACAGTTTAGAAGTTTAAACTGCTTAATAGCTTTAAAAAGCACTTGGATTGTGTAACAGTGACCACAATGAGAAGATAAGTTATTTTTTTCTTATTGTTTGATACTTATGTTTGAACTTTAAAGAAAAGAGATACTTCCCTAGTCTCTTTATTTCAATTTGATATTTTAGAAACTCTTGTAATAAGGAAAGTATTTAGTTATGTGACCTTTTGATAGAGTGGTGGTGTTTTTTTTTTCATGTAAGGCATTGTTTTATTGAATTGTTTATGGTACTGTAGAAAATGATACTGATCTGTTAAGAACAGATAGAAGAGGCGGGCAACAGTGGCTCAGTGGCAGAGTTCTTGCCTAATATGATGGAGACCCAGGTTTGATTCCTATGTAAAAAAAAAAAAAAAAAGAAGAAGAAGAACAGATAGGAGGTTGTCATGTAATAGGACATATAACAATATTAATTTTTTTAATTTAACTGGAAAATATGTACGGTGCTTTCAGCTTTCAGTCAAGTTAATGTAGTCCATGTGTCAGCAACTTGAGCCATGCTTATTCATTGCATTTTGTCTATAGCTGCTTTCCCTCTACAAGAGCTAATACTTTTAACAGAGGTTGGCCAAAAATGCTGAAAATATTTACTATGTGTCCCCTTATTATAGAAAATGTTTGCCAGCCCTCAATGGAATCCAATATGTCACATGCTATTGCATAATTATAATTTATACTTTATAATTTATACTATTTTAGCACCTTTTGGGGGGTATTTTAGCACATTACTACTGAAATTATGTTTCCAACCAAGAAGTAGTTGTTTTATATTCAATAAAACATGACTGTGTAGCCATTCTTTTGTCTATTAGTAAATACTTATTAAAAAAGTATTACTTATTTTAGAAATAACAAGATAATATTCTTAATATAAAGAATTATTACAAATCAGTAAGAATTATCTTTCTATAGGAAAATAGGCTAAAGAAACCAAAATGCAGTTTTCGAAAGAATTATCAGTGGCCCACGAATATGTTAAAATGTTTGACTTCACTAATAAAGAAATGCAAAGTGGAATAGCAATGAGGTACTGTTCTTTAAAACTGGAGAAATATTTTTCAAAAATAGCAGTTCTAGTAATTATTTCTTATTCACTGCTGAAGGTTGTACATTCTTTCTAGATGGTAGTTTATTAGGATATATTTGAAGCCTTAATCTATAGATGTTTCTTCAAAATCCTTCAAAGACCTGCCATCATACTTGCAGTTAAGCCAAAGTTTCTGTCATGATCTAAATGCCCTACATAATTCAGGCCTTTAATTGCCTATCAGACCTCCTACCCTCTCCAGCTACCGTGTCTTCTTGCTGCTCCCTCAGCACACCCACCAGGCTTAGACTTGCTGTTCCCTGAGATACGTGCAGAGTGTTTCCCTCATTTCATTCAATACAAGTGTCACCTTCTTGGAACATATTCTGTGTCCACCTTATCAAAAGGGTCAACTCATGTAACTCTACTCCCTTTACCTTACTTTCTATTTCTTCTAACACTTTTATTACTTGGTATTATATTATAGATGTGTTTGCTTATTGCCTGTCCCTCACTTGAATATCTGCTCCAGGAGGCTGCGAACTTTGTTCTATGCCTAGAACTGTGCCTACATAGCTTGTAGTAGTCACTCAGTAAATACTTGTGGAGTGAATGAGTCAGATGGGTGAGTGAAGGAGTAAATGGCCTTTGACCATTTTCCTTTCAAATGTTTAGCCTGAGAAAAAATGGTCATATATACAAGTAAGCATGTATAGGAATATTTGTGATATCAAAACAAAGGAAATCTAACAGTTAAATAATAGGAGAAAGGTTAAATAAGTACTGATGTACTTGTTTATATATACTTATACACTGCTATACTGTAGAACTTATTTAAAAACACAGCATTGGAGACATGTATCCATTGATACAGAACCAGAATTGACAAACTACAGCCCTCTGGCCAGATCCTTCCTGAGACCAGTTTTCATTCTACCGGAGCTAAGAATGGTTTTCATAAGTTAAAGAATCATAAAAGAAAAAAAAAATCAAGAGCTCAAATCTTTACTCTGTAACACTTATCAGAAAATATTTGCTGACCCCTGATATGGAATGTTGTATTAACTGTAAATTAAGCTGGAGGGGGTTAAAAAATTACAAAATAGCATACATGGAATATGCCATTTCTTGAAAATGCAGTTAATACCATTTTAGGAGAATAGATGCTTGGTTTTTTCTTGGTTGCATCTGGGAAGATAGGATTAATGGGGTTCTGGGTTTTTTTGTCCATCTGATTTTGTGTTTTTTCAATAATGAGAATGTATTCATTGTATGATAAGAATAAAGCAAAATTTAATTTTGGTGTGCAGAAAAAAGAGAACATTATTGAGCAGTAAAAGGCAAAGGTATATTGAAGTATATGGTATATGAAGTAACAGCCTAAGACAGGCTGAGAAATTTGTCCAGAAGATACAAACATAAGACAAAAATAGCAGTGCTGCCAGCTTTTCTGTCCAATGGCATCAGCATTTGGTAACTCAGAATGCTTATCCATCAGCATTTTGCAACTACAAAATTATGCAGTCTATGCCCTAAGACAATTTAGAGGGATCAGTATATAACATACAATACAGGAGGGTTATGCAGATATCAAAGACCACCTAATGAGAGTAGGTGCACACTAGGTAGGTTTATACTTTTTAGATAGAATGAAAAAGTGGTAGCTTATTTTTCATATTTTTCAAAAAGGCAAACAAACTGTATGCGCATACAAATAGTTTGTTCATTTGTAAACCTGTACTGCTAAAGTATTATACTACCTCATGCTTTTTCATACTTAGAGAAAAATAGAGAGTTAATATTTCACATTCCATCGTCTGACAAAAAAAGTCACGTCTTGAAGCTCATGTCCTTCTTTTTAAGATAGACACAAAAGAGACATTTGATTTATCCTCAGGCCCTTGTCCAGACAACTATTACGAAATTAGGCAGCAACATCAAGAGAATGGAGTATAGTTGTGAGACATCTTAGTGTAATGAACTAATAGTTAATAACAAAAAGAAGTAGCAGCACTGTAAAAAGCAAACGTAAAAGCTCAGCTGTTTTTGGACCATTTAGTGTATGGACAAAAAGCCTATTATCTTTCAAGGGAACCACTATCTTATATCAAAGAATTATGATAGCTATCAGTGCTCTTTAAAAAGCACTTATGCATTTAATCACAAGCATCTCGTGGTTTGAGAGAATGATTCCCTGTTCACATATTTAGAAACTGAAGCACAGAAGGGGTTAAGTGAGTACTCAAGATTATATGGATCATTCAGCTGCTAATGGGAAAGCAGCTGCTAATGGCTAGTCCCAGTGCAGTGTATTTACATATAATGATGATGCTGAGTCATCAAAACAGTTGTGATCATTTGCTAAATCAAAACAGCAAACAAGCATGTTTTACAAGCTGATGTAAATAAAAAGGTGAAACTTAGTTCAATGCTGTTTAGAGGTGAGGTTCTATTATCTGGAAAAATTCACTAGCGTAGTATGCCTCATTGCTCAAAAATGCCAGGGAATTATATTGTACTTGGTTAGATGAGGCTGTCATTTTTTTTCTTTTATCTTTTCAAGGTGGTGGATTCTACAATTCTGTTAGAAATCATAGCCAGATAGAGTGTGTGCTTTCATCATTCCCTATCTCATTAGCAAGCATTATTAAAAAAAAAAAAAAAAAGATATGTTCTTTTTGAGGGGAAATTTATGTTCAGAAACTATTTGGCATACTGATACAATATTAAATATTATTAATCACTGCATAGTTTCTAAACATCATATTTGTGATTTGCCCATTT
The DNA here is from genome assembly GCF_023851605.1 of Tamandua tetradactyla. Taxonomy (NCBI): domain Eukaryota; kingdom Metazoa; phylum Chordata; class Mammalia; order Pilosa; family Myrmecophagidae; genus Tamandua; species Tamandua tetradactyla. Next base: position 180,113,074 of record NC_135331.1, on the reverse strand, counting down.
TTTTACGCCTAAATTGAGATAGAATAAGTGGGTTTATTCTGCTGTTTATTGTTCTTGACAAGAGCTTTAGTAGTTAGAATGTCCAAGATAACACAGTTTAGGATACAGCTAAAGATAATTTTAAGCACGAGAGTTGTACAGCAATTGGCTTTCCTCTCCCTTTCAGTTTAATTTTTAACTTCCATATTGGCTTCACCAGGTGAGAATTTTATGTAGGTACCTGAGCATGTAATCTGTTATTCCTTCAGTTCCAATTTTAAGTGTTCATTTGTATTAGAAGAGGGACATGTAATCTTCCATCATCATACTATTTCTCCCAGCCTCTATCTGACATTTATCTCTAGGGCAAATATATACTCTCTGCTTGAGAAAACTTTTTTTTTAAGTACCCTAATTATTTCTCAAGATGTTTCCTCCATCAGGCAGCCACCTTTACCAACAAGTCAGATAGATTGCTACTTGGTATTGTCCTTTGTATCTTTGCCCCTTAGAACCTGGAAAAGTTCCACAGCCAATGAAAGCTACTCCCTTTCTCCCTGCCCCGTTTCCTGTAGCCATGATGATCCAGAAGTCTCTCCACTTGCTGTTAATGGGAGGCACTAAGATAGTAAGGGTTGGGAATTCTTGGAGACATCACATCTCACGTGCTCTTTTAACTGCCCTTTTTCTTTTTACATGGGTAGGCTCCGGGAATCGAACCCGGGTCTCTGGCACAGCAGAACTCTGCCACTGAGCCACCAGTGCACCGCCCTTAACTGCCCTTTTAACTTCCCTCCCTGATATGTGAGATTATCAGTTTGCCTAATTGAATCTCTTTTCTTACCATTTTCAAGACCATCTTGAGCTAGTTATCTACCTCACTATCTATCATGAAAATCTGTACACTTCTTCCTCTCCCCTTCTGCTTTACCTCCTGTCCTCGACAGCGTTAACCCAGAGAGTGTGCAGACGCATGCGTACCCACCCCCAAGTAAGTATACACCTGCACCTACATAAGTGGCACCTAGCCACGTCTCACCTGCCCCAACGCCCAGACTTAACTCACTCTTTTTGTTTTACTACCCCAGCAGCAGCCTATATCACTCAATGTATTCTCTATTTATATGGTGGTTTATATTGTATATTTTATATTTCTATAGTTTTGTATTATAGACTTGCCTACTTGATTGTTAGCTCCCTAAGATCAGGGATCTTATTTTTTCCTGTGACCCTCTCTTATAAAGCAGAAAAGCACTTCTAAGAGTATCTTCTCCAGTGCCTTCACTTCACAAATGGAGAAAATTAAATTCTAGAGAAGGGAAATGGCCCATCTTCATTGCAGCAAGACATGCTGAGCAGCAAACCTGACTAGTGCCCCGAGCCCCTGACCCCCTGGTTCAGTGTACTGTCCCCAGGCAGTGCGGCCACTGGCTCATGCTCAGAGAAATGAGAAATACAGGACCAGGTCCAGGAGTAAGTGGCATCAGTTGCTGCCCATATCGAGATTGGTGCTACACCTGCCCCAGAGAGCCTGAAAATTCTACCCATAGAACCACTTAGAAGCTAGTAATTGAAATCAGAGCCCTCTCTTGGGAAATATCAATATCAAAATATAATGAAGGATTTTACTCATTCATTTATCAACATTTATTCATTTTGATTAGAAGATGGTATAAAAGCAACCTCTTTTAAATTCCACTGCTATTATCTTTTTCTTAATAACAAATGTCTTTAGAAACCTAGATAAGTCAAAAATGTCCATTCACCAGGGCGTTCTGCATTTAGCGTTTTAAATTAAACTCCTAAGAATTTTCTCCCTTTGTTTAAACCTTGGGCTTCTTACATTAGTAAACTCAGTCTCAGGTACGGTTAGATTGGTGATTCTTGACTAACCCATTGTTACTGGCAGGTTAGCATGCATGTCAGTGCCTTCAACCTTTTTATTTTGAATAAAGAAGTCGAGATCTTAGTGCTTTATTTTGAAGGAAAATGAATAACACCTCTCCATCTGATTGCCTGAAATCTATAGGTTGAAATATTCCCTCCTATAATGAATTTGTACTTTATAAAAAATGACTGAAGTCCATAATGCAATTTGATAAGTACAGCAAATATTTTTTTAGTTAAAAAAAAACAAACTTCAATTGTAGGTTTTAATCAAAGAGGGAGAAAGGGAAGATCAGAAACCGACAATGAAAGGAAGACGGATGTGTACAGGCACGCACGTGGGGACGGCTGGAAGAGTCCCTCTGCATAGGAGGATTGCGTGCCTCCAGGGTGGCACGAAGCTAGCATTCTCTTGGCTGTCAGGTGTTGGCCAATTATCTTACATCCATGTAGTTGACTAGAAGGACAGGGCCTCTCTGAACATCAGTTTCTTCATCTGTATACCAAGATGATGGAACCAAATGACCTTCGACATCACCTCCAACTCTAAATTTCTGTGGGATTAACTATTTTACATATCTTTATTCTAATATTTAAGATTTTAGAAGTTCCACTCTTCACAAAAAAAGTTGAGTGATTGAATTTGGTCCATATTATGTGTGTGTTAATCATCTGAGGTAACAATATATGGGTTATATCAGTTCTTTTTCAGCCAAAGGTATTTGTCATACATGTGGCATCTCTTGCTGAAAGTTTTATGTAATGAAAATGAGTAATAGGTAAACTCTGCTTTACTAATGGGAAATTAGTGTTTGATCTTTTAATAGTGATGTTTGAAGAAAGGCTTTGATATTGATTGTGCATTTTAAACAGAAGCATATCTGAGCTGAAAATGTTTCTTTCCCTACCTGTCTCTTCTTATTCTTTTCTTCTTTTCTCGCTCTTAGCTCTGGCATGTAAATATTCTCTGTACAGTTCTTCAGGGAACTGCAAACTAGAAAGGCAAAGAAAGCCATATATCTTGTTTATAGCCCTGTCTAATCCTATCTGTAAGGGTAAAATGAAAAGATAAATTCTTTTATTTGACAGATTTTTTTTAATTTGAAGTTTCTTAAAACATTGATCAAAAATAACAAGATTGTGATGATGTTACTTAAGTGTAATGAAAAGACACAGTCTTGATGTAGTTGTTTTGAACTTATTAACTTTAGATTATAAAAGTTTTATTTAAAATTATTTGTCTGTTACAAGCTTGAAAAATTATCTTAGAAGCTGTTTCATCATATTTTACCAACCTTCTGGTAGCAAATTATATTAATTTTGATTTGTGCTATAAATAATCAGAGTCTCTATAATGCAAAATCTCAAGATTCCTGTTGATTCATAAAGTGTCTGCTTATCTCAAGCTGTTTGATGCTAGTTGTACAAAAACCCTATTTTTTCTTAATGGTCATTTTAAAAAGAAGAAATGTCTTCTATTATTAGCAGTCATTTAATTTCATTACCTGCCATTTTTTTCATCTTGCCCTTTTAACTTGGCAAAATCCTCCTCACCAAATAAAATACTTGGTGAACCCTGGAAACCAAGATTGACTAAGGTTTGTATAACAAATTAACACTTCCTATATTTTAAAAATCTAATTTTACTTCTTTGCCAGTCTCATTCGAATACTAATTTTTGTAGCTTCTGAATTTGAGTCATTCCAGTCAGTGGTAAAGCAGTAGTAGAAATCATCAACCCAGCTTTTCTATTTTCCTGGGGAAACTGAGACTTAGAAAAGCTAAGTGACCAGCCCAGGCCTGACACTGAAGCGATGGTAGAGCCAAGACCGGGTACCATGCCTGTGCTCCCCATCCAGTCTTATCCCTGTCCCTATTTGAACAAGCACTGAAGTACCATCTAGTGTCCTTTTTGTGTTGCAGTGCCAGTTTGAAAATATTATGTACCCCAGAAAAGCCACGTTTTAATCCCAATTCCATCTTGTGGAGGCAGTAGTTTCTTTTAATTCTGATTCAGTACTGCAGGTCAGAATCTTTTGATTTGATTATCTCCATGGAGATGTGACGCGCCCAATTGTGTGACCTTTGATTTGATGGAGATATGACTCCACCCATTCCGGGTAGGTCTTGATTAGTTTACTGGAATCCTTTAAAAGAGGAAACATTTTGAAGAGAGCCCGAAAATGACAGAAACCTCAGAGCCAGTAGAGAGAGAGCTGACACAGATGCCAACACTTGGAAAACAGAGACACAGATGTTTGGAGACATTACCATGAGACATTAAGCAAGTCTGAAACTGGAGAGAGCTGAGGGGAAGCCAAGAGATGAAAGCCAGCCCTGGAGAAGCAAAGTGAGGGACTCCCACTGGAACAGGGGCTGAAAGCAATAGAGCCCAGGAGCAAGGGACCAGCATGTCTTCCCAGATGACAGAGGTATTCCACATTCATCAGCCTTTCTTGAATTAAGGTATCTTTCCCTGGATGCCGTAGTTTGGATATTTCCATAGGCTTGGAACTGTAAACTTGGAACTTAATTCCACTTTTTAAAAACCATTCCAGTTCTGATGTATCACATTCTGACAGCTAGCAAACTAACCACTTGCTTTTCAGCACATTAAGATGTGCTAGTTATAACTTAATTGCTTTTTAGAATGATTTTTGACATTTCTCCTTCTCATTCCCTTATCTATTAATTTTATAAGCTGGTTTTGAATTTTATTAGATGTTCACCATTTTAGATAAAAACGATGTTCTCTTTGAGATCCTAGGTTCTTCCTCTATAAAGTAACTTCTCTTCATAGCTCAAGAGGAGGTGACTAGCCAAACATTGAGAATTGAGATTTATTTAGGCTCATATGTGATTTCATTTAAAGCATCAATGGGCTAATTAATATTTTCATCCAAAACTATTTTGTAATTGCGCCCAAAGCTGAGGCACCAGGATCCTTTACATAATTATTTCTAGATGATAGAAATTAATGGCATAGAGTGAAACACTTTGCAAGCAATAGAGTATCAATGGTTTCTTAGTACAGTACCCCATACTATGTTGATTAATTATTGTTTGATGCATTCATTTGTTAACTGAACATTTATTGAGCACCAATACTTTGCCGTATACTGGCTGTATATATACAGCAGTGAATAAGACAAAGCTCATTGCCCTCATAGAGCTCACACTAGTAGAATTGACAAACGATGAACAAGTAAGCAGCTATGATAATGGAGCTGTGATAATTAGTGGGACACAAATAAGCAAGATGATGGGTTAGACAAATAATGGTGAGACCAGCATTACATGGCTTGTTAGGAAAGGCCTCTCGTAAAAGGGGGCAATTAAACCGATTCCTGAAAATAAGGATAACTAGGCGTGGAAAGAGCTGTGGAAAGAGCCTTGCAAGCAGAGGAAACAGCAGGGGCAAAAAAATCTGCCATGGGGAAGGGCCTGTGCTTCCTCAAAGGTTAATTAAAAATGCAAATGCCTCTTCACCTACTCCTAAAGAGCATAGGGTGATATCAATACATTTAAATACAAAAAATGGCCTAATCTGGCAATGAAGGAGAAACAGTCTTTCTTCCTACCTTTGAAAGTAAAACAACAGAGCAACCCAAGATAGCACCTTGTGGATCTTGCCTTCTGTAATCAAATACTGCATTATATGATGCCATTGTTTTTCATGGGAGTTCACAGAAGACAGAGATCTTGGCTTGGAAGTGGGACTTGACATGAGCCTTGAAGAATTGGTGAATTTGGACTGGCCAACGAGACAGAAAAGGTATTTCAGTGTAAGAGAACTATGTTAAGATACTGAGGTAGGCTGACGTTGAATGAATGCTGGATAGTATATAGACTCAAGCAGGAGCCAACAGTCTGAGAAAAAAGAAGATAACAGTTTTTTAATAGGTCAGTCTGACTCATAGAGACCCTGGAAAAGTCGGTTTTGACCTGATGTTTTTAGACAATGGGAATTATCAGTTTCTTGAACCAGAAAGTTGTATGAGTTTTTAAAACATGCTTGGATTAAAGACCTAAACGTAAGAGCCAGTACCATAAAACTCTTAGCATAAGAGCCAGTACCATAAACTCCTGGCAGAAAATGTAGGGAAGCATCTTCAAAATTTAGTGATAGGCAATGGTTTCTTAGACCTTACACTCAAAGCACAAGCAACGAAAGAAAAAAACAGGTAAATGGGATGTCCTCAAATTTGAATAATTCTGTACTTGAAAAGGCAGCCTAATGAACGGAAGAAAATATTAGGAAAGTACATATCTGATAAGGGGTTGATATCTAGAATATATAAAGAAATCCTATTTTAAAAAAACCATTTTAAGTGGGCAAAAGACTTGAGTAGACATTTTGCCAAAGAGGAAATAAAAATGGCTAAAAAGTACATGAAAAGATGTTCATCTGCACTAGGTATCACAGAATTGCAAATCAAAACCAAAATCACTTTACACCTACTAGAATGGCCACTATTTTAAAAAAAAAACAAAAAACAGGAAACTACAAGTGTTGGAGAGGATCACTGCTGATGGAGATGTAAAATGGTACAGTTGTCGTGGAGGCAGTTTGATGCTTTCTTAGGAAATCAGAAACAAAAGGACAAAGATTGTACGATTTCGCTAATATTACCCAGTAATAAATAGGAAACCCATGGAGATGAAATATAGAATCCAGGCTACCAGGAGAGAAAATGAGGGTAGAGAGTGGGAAGCAGACGCTTCATGTGTGCAGGATTTTCAGCTTACTTGAATTTAAATGTTTGGAAATGGATAGAGGTGATAGTAGCACATTATAAATAAAGTAAGTGTAATTAGCAGCAGTGAGTTTTGTGTGTGATTGTGGTTGAAAGAAAGGTCTGGAGTCATGTATTTCACTAGAGGGAAAGCTAGAGGATAAAACGTGGGACTGTATAACCCAGTAAACCCTGTGTTGGACGATGACTGATGAACAGTACAAATACTAAAATGTTCTTTCAGAAACTGGAACGAATGTATGTCACTATTAGGGAGTTAATAATAGAGTGGTATAAGGGGAAAAGACAGCTATTTGAACAATGGATTAAGGTTAACAGCAATATTTTAATATTCTTTCATCAATAATAATAAATGTACCACACCAATACTAGGGGTCAGTGATGGTGGGGGTTAAGGGACATAGGATGTTTGGGGTTTTTGTTTGTTTGTTTTTGCTGTTTTGTGTTTTCTTGTTTGCTGTATGGCAGGGTCACATTTCATTATTTTTCCATGTGAGTTGCCCATTATTGCAGCATCATTTGTTGAATTGTATTTGTTTTTTGTTTCTTTGTTTTGTTGTTTGTTTTTTGGGAAGCTAATGGACCGGGAAACAAACCTGGGTCTCCCACGTGGCAGGCGCGAATTCTACCGTTGAACTACCCTTGCACCCCCTGTTTGTTTGTTTTTGAGTAATGAATGTTCTAAGATTTATTGTGGTAATGAATGCACAACTATATGATGATACTGTGAGCCGCTGTGTGGAGAGCCGCCTCCCGGGTCGGGCCTAGTGGACACGCCGCAGCCTGCTCTAGAGTTCCCCCCGCCCATCGAGTGAGCCAAGATGGCGCCCGCATCCTGTTTCCGCGTATGACGCACGCGCCCACCAACCCTATCTTCCAATCACCTCTGTATACGTGGCACTAACCTATTGGGTTTGGGCACAGTATATAAGAGGTTACCCGGACAGGGTGGGTGGAGACGACCCACAGGGAGCCGTACCTGACGGCCGCATAGAGGTTGTTCCCCCGCGGGGTATCTTGTCCCGCGTGGAACCTGTAACAGAGAATGCAAGCTTAACTCCAGTAAAGGTCTGTGCTCACAACCGTTGCGTGCCTCGAACCCGTGTTTGTCACTTAAGTTGGTTTGCCTGCGTCTGTCTCTTTCTCCCCTCCTGTTCCCTTCGCCGGCCGGGGATCAGAAGCTGAACGAGACGGCTGCGGACACCGCTGATTGTATATTTTGGGTGCATTTTATGGTGTATGAATATATCTTAATCAAACTGCAAAAACCACATGGCAATATATTCATAAACTTAAGAGGAAAAAATTGGAGAAGTGCAGACTAGGTAGGAGGACATTAATTGAACTTGATGATGGAAATATGGACAAGGTATAATTAGGGAACGTTTGATTCTGTTTTGGGCATGTTAAATTTCAGAGGACAATGAGAACCCAAATTATGACACTGAACACTCAACTAGAAGTACAAAACTAAAGCTAGAATGGAAAGTTGAATTGAAGTATATAGGGCTTCCCTAAAAGAATGCACAAAGGTGATGAGAACCGAGAACTTATCCTTGGAGAATGAAAGCCTGTGATTAAGAGTGTGCATTGCTGTTGGGAAGCAGTGGGGTGGAGGTGGGGTGGGGTAGGGGAGAGATACCAAGAATGAATGAAACTGAGTAGAAACCACCAAAATAGCACTTGGATAAAGGCCAAGAAAGTATTTTTAAGTAATAAATGGAGAAAGTTATTGAGAAAATACATCAACATTATCATTATTGTCATAAAAATTACAACTAACCTTTTTTTTTTGAGTGATTCCTGTGTGCCTTTTTTAATGAGACAACTCATTTATTTCTCTTCACAGCCTTTAAAAAAAAATGTTATCCCCATTTTATAGATGAGAATGTTGAGGCACAGAGAGGTTAAAGAAGGAACTTGCCCAAGAACACCCAACTTCAAGAACTGGAGCTGGGATTCAAACACATATATTGTGACTTTAGAGCCTGAGCCTTTAATTACCATGCCATATGCTTAAAACATCCAAGATGGTGTTTTAATTACATAGTTTGACTTCGAGTTATGTAAGTTTCTGGAAAAGGATTTAATTAAGGGTTTAAAAGTTAGATAAAAACCAGAAAGGCAGCAGATGGCTGGGCAGCAATTGGATAAATCCTTAAAGCAAAAGGGAATCTGGAATTCTCAAGGGTAAGGCAGAGAAAGCGAAGGAATATACTTTTTTGTGTATTTTTTCATTCTCCTCTCCATCCATAAATGGTTGGTGAAACATGAAGTTGTCCACATGGAAGGGAGTTGTAATAATTCCTGTGATGAAAAAGGTACCTCTATCTTAATTCTATTTAAATATGACAAATGTGTAAGTACCCATAGTTATATACTGAAAAATCAGCTTATCTAAATTGTCAACCAAAGTTTTATGTTATAACTCATTTCTTTCTTGACTGTCTTTACTAAATGAGAGTTAGATTCCAAAAAAGTGAAGTTCTAGAAGTAGTCTCCACATTGGCATTACCTGGCTTTCTTCAGTACGACTGCCCAGCCCCCTGACTTTCTTCTGTGGAGCCCCTCAGGTCTTGGAGCAGACACTGTAGACAAGAATCCTTCCCTTTGGAGAAGCCACACATGATGTCTTTGACTGTAGCTATTACAACTGCTTCTCCATAGGCTGGAAGAGAACTTTGTTCCATCTCCGTGTTCTTCAGTGCTCTCAGCCTTACTCACGTCTCCCTCATTTGAGGAAGAGACAGAAGGAAATAGTGAGTTCATACATAGTCATACAGTGTTGGCAAGGAGCAAAGGCAAAGCACCAGCTTGGTGCCATGACTGTAAAACAGAAAGCCAATCCTTCCTTCGATGAGTAAATTAACTCCCTGCTTTTCTTTGCACCTAAAACTGTGGATGGACATTGTCTAATCAGTCTTGCAAGAGCATGGATCTGCCCAAGTGAACTGGCTGCCCAAAACCCTTCAGTATTGTCCCATTTTAACAGAATGAGATTCTTAACCTTACAATTGTGACCTTTGATGATTTTGACCCAGGCTATGTGTGCCCAACTTCACCCACATTCCCCTTTTTTGTCAGGCTAGCCCACCTAGTCCCTGTGTCTTCTGCAGGCCCCAGGTGTCTCCATCTCTTCACTCATCTTCTGGGGCCTTCCCTATCCACTCCCCACTCCTCATGCCAATTTCTGTTATTATTGGCCCCAATTAAATGCTACATGCAATCCCCATCTAAATGCCATCTCTACCATAAAACTTGACTAAACCCATCTAAGCTCCTATAAGATTTTGTCTCCAGCTGTCCTTTAGCACCTACTTCAATTTTATCTGTGTTCTAGATGTTTATGTGCATGTACTAGCTTCCTACTAAACTCCGGCCTCTGTATAAGCAGAGTCTGTACCTTTAACTTTTTATCTTCCATATACTTAAAGGCAAAGAAGTTGAAGCTACAAGGGACTGAGAGGACATGAGTTGCTTCTAATCCTTATGTCATTTTAAAACTTCTCCATTGTCTTTGCCCTAGTATTTAAGTGTATTGGAAGAACCAGATGCCCTGATTCTCAGTCCAGGACCAATTCCTCAACTATACCTGGTCCCCGGCCCAGATGTTACAGCACCAGTGGAACTTAAAATAATTATAACTCTGGAGCTCCAAACCATAGAAACTAGAATCTCAAGAGAATCCAGACATCAGGATTACTAAAATTCCTACCCAACTCCCACTCACTGTTTCTAATGTGCAACCAAGGTTGAGAATAAAAACCTTACAGTCTGCGGGTGCCTGGACCATTCTTGCTTTACTCAGTAAATAATGTGGAAAAAAAAAAAAAAAGAGGCAATTCTTTTGAGAAGATCTTCCTTTTTCATGTAAAGAAAAATTTTAAGTAGTACCAGTTCAATACTACCATGATTGTTTTGCTTGCAACAACAGCTTACTTAACTGTTTAATTTTTCAGATATTTCGAAAGAAGGCAGTGGAACTTGGGATAAAATTGCTACCTGCATTTCATACTCCCTCTGGAATACCTTGGGCATTGCTGAATATGAAAAGGTAAAATTCTTCATTTTTGACAACATATTTTAAGTTGAAATATTTGAGATTGTGGTCTGACATACAGACAGTAGATGAATAATTACTTGTATGATCTTGGTAACAAATTTACTCCATCGGGAGTCTTTGGGTCCATCCTTGTGTTGAAGCTGCCAGTTTTTCAGTGTTCCACAGCCTCAGGTGGGACTCCCTTTTGGGTTAACGTGGCTTGACAGAGTCATCCAAGCCAGACATGATTTGAAGTTTTCACTATTTCATGATGACATTGCATCAGTCATTTCTCCATGGATGCCAGGAGCTTTCCATCATCTTTACAAAATTAACATCAAAGAGTTTCACTTCTCAGGAAATAGCACTTCCTAGGAGCACTTACATAAGTTAAGATACTGTTCAGAGAAATTGTAGTGGCCAAAACACCTGGACGAATCAGATCACCCACTCAGGAACCTGGTATAACTGAGACTGGAAGTACCTGGGGCTGACCCACCCTGAGTTGTACAGATGGATCCAAGCTGCTCCATTGACCCAGAATAATCCAACCTTCTCATCCCATGTGGGTTCTGCTAAATCCATGTGAATGAGTCCCCCAAGAGAAACCTGGGTTCAGCAGACTTCCTAGTATTCTCCCAGAGATTAGTTTGAGTTTTTACCATAGCCTGAGCATTTTGTTTATAGCAATTTTGTCTTAAGTAATTTTTTAATAAGAAGCAATCAATTGCATATGTACCTTTTTGTATTAATGAAAATGATGATAACGGCTATTGTCATCAGTCTAGACTCTTTACACCTATTACCACATTTAATCCTCACAACAATCCAATAAGGTAGGTACCGTTGGAATCCCCATTATATCATTTGCCTAACATCATCCAGTAACTAAATGGTAGAGCTAGAATTTATACTTAGGTATTTATACGCACATTGATGTGTAGCACAAATTAAATAGCCTTCTCTTTTTAGAAGTGCCAAGGGGGTGCATAGGATATTTGGCAGAATTAATGCTCATTTATTCTTAATTATTTATTTTAGTGACATTTTTTCCTGAGGCCTTCACTCCTGAAATTATTGTTTGTTTTCTTGTTTCTTTGGCTAATAAATCAGTTAAGCACGGTGCTTTTTTTTTTTTTATCCATTTATCTAGACCGTGAAATCACCCTGTACCTGTCTGTTATGTGTGTGGGTGTTTGGGCGGGGACAGGGACGAGTGTTAAGGCAGTAGGACGTGTAGAGCCCACACTGCTGGGTCATATTAAATTGAGGTGGTTTGTCGTTATGTAATGTAATATGTCAGGATCCATTTTGTCCTTCAGAGGCTTTATTCGCCAGTTTTCTTCAGAGAAACAGCCAGAGAAGTAGGGTGTGTGTGTTTGTGTGTTTGTGTTTACACTTAATACACAAATATATAAAGAGATTTATTTTAAGGAATTGGCTGTTGCGATTCTGGGGGGCTGGTAAGCCTGAAATCTGTTGGACAGGCTGAAAATTATTCAAGAGTTGAATAAATGATGTAGTCCTAAGGCAGAATTTTTCCTGAAAATCACAGTTCTTGCACTTAAGGATTTCAGCTGATTAGATGAAGCCTACCAACATTGTCAAGGGTAACAGCATTTACTTAAAGTCAGCTGATTGTAGATGCTAATCATAACTACAAAATACCTTCACTATTAACATCTAGGCCAATGTTTGACCAAACAACTGGGCACTATAACCTAGCCAAAGTAGTCCATAAAAGTAAACATCACAGAGGTCTTAGGGCTTTCTCTGTCATCATATGCTGCAGAGTCATAAGCCAGGATAGGCATGAACTTGGCTTTGAGACAGCATTATGTTTGTTTGGAGGCCCACGGTTGTGTGTGTGTGAGTTTTGGGGTCTCACATAGACCTTCTATATTAGTTTTTTCTATCTTCAGTCTTTGTATTCGCAGGTAGTATTCCAAAGATGTACTCTCTTACCTGCAGTAAGATCTGGCCAAAAAGTATTATGCACAATTACCACATTTTTCTTGCCTACCCTCTGAGAAAAATGATATGGATATAGTAGTATACTGAGCTAATTTATTATCAAGAGACCTGATTCTAGATCTTTTACATCTACTCTACTTTTGTTCTTGAAGCAGCCATTAAAACTCTCCAAGCTTATTTGTGAACTGGAAGGTGGGCTGGCTCAGTGTTCTTAACCTTTTAGGACACTCAGTCTACTTTGAAATTGAGATGAAACATGGCCCTCTCCTCAAAAAATACATTTTCCCAAGTTCACAGGTTTTGCGCAGCTTCTAAAAAGTTTGACCAAGGTTTGAAATCCTGGAGTCAATGACGGCTCTAAATTCTACATGAAGATCCTGTAGAACTAGTTCCTACAGCTTCTTTGAAGTTAATAAATTGAAGGCCCACTAAAACTACTAGAGAAGGGTGCAGCCTTCATCTTTGCAGTAGTTCTGTTATTTTAAGGTGCGGTATTATTTAATTAGTGCTGATCTCTCTTGAAATAAGCATGAGAAACTGGGTTCTTTTAAAACATATTTAAACGCACTTTGTTACAGTTTAATTACTAACAATCAAGTGGATTCTTCACTAGTTAAATCTGTCCTTAGTGTAAGTGGAGATATTTTTCAGTACATAAGGGAATACATTTAAAAGTTGTTAAATACTGAATCCCCTGTTATCATTCATGTCTGCACATCTTGAAAATTCATTGACTGAGGTATTCCTGTTTTTATAAGACCTTATTTAGCATTTACAGTATCTTACATTAGAGGGTTTTTATGTTTAATTTAAAAGATCATAGGAAAATTGTATATGTGAAAGAAAACTTCAATGGTAAATAAAGTGCCATATTCATTTATGTATTCTCCGGTGTTTTCAGGTTAAAGCAGAGGAAATTAGGTGACCATTTTGCGGCAATAGGAGCACTTTCAATTTGTTTCTGGCAACCTGTATGAATTTTTTTTAAATACATCTCATCCACTCTATCCCATTTGCTTAAAAGCAGTGACTTACCCACATGCACACACTGAGCACTGGCAAAATTGATAGATATCGGTCCACTAAAATCCTTCTTTCCTTTTGTCCAATCAAGTACACTCATCTAATCCACTCGCCTTCCAGCTGTGAAACTGATTTATCGTCTTAAAAATTTCCTGTAGGGGAAGAAAATGACATTTCATATTTATCTGCAATAATTGCATTTCAAGGCATGCTGTTCATGTCAATGTGCATATATGCTGCTCCCTCTGAACTTCTGTATTTCCGCAATAGGGGCCAGGAGATAAGGGACAGCTGGCATGAAGCCCCTTTTCTAGTATTTTGAAGGCTATCATCAGCAGAAGTTTCAAAAGAGAAGGAGAAAAAAATATGCCTGGCAAAATCATATTTTCTTAATTACCTTGTCAGGAAGGGAGTGCTTTTAGAAGGATGCCCAAGAGGGAAAAACGAGTGCTTGAGGATACTTTTTAGAATATCTAAATATTCACTGTTGACTGGCTTTGAAGCTCTTGGCAAGAATTATGAGGAGGCACAGAATATACTGGCTGTGATCAAATTCTGTTCTTCCCTCTCAATTTTGAAAATAGCGACGGATGCTGTTCTTTGCCAACACCTAAATGTTAACAAAAAATGTGAACTTATAGGTATTATCTGTTCATATTCCTCTAGATGTTCAGATTATTACCTAAAGATAATTGTTTTCTTTACTTATTCTTTGTCAAAATAAGCATTTCTTTGAGTCCCTGCTGAGATGAAGGTTTGTGTGAGGTACGGGGTGTGCTGGAATGTGTGCTTCTCCTCACTTTGTTCAAGAAGTTCACAGACATGGTCTTGGCCCTTAGGAGATGCATAGCCCGTTGGTATAGTAGAATATATATTTTCCATGGTATGTTATACATGCACACATGTGGTTGACAAATGTAAGATAGTCTGGGCCACATGGAGGTGATCAGTCCTCACCCAGCTGGATTTCAAGCAAGCAGTATTTAGAGTTGGGGAAGTCCATATATTTGAAACCAAAACACCAATAAGCCAAATTGAATTTCAGTATTCGTACAAACTGAGACTATGCAGAGAACCTAAATAATTACTCTATGCTACATTAGGAACTCTGTCCAAAAATTTGTTTCAGGAAAAATATTGTAAAATTATCTCTTCTACTACATCTGTAATAAATTATTAATTTAAAAGCCGCCACATTGTTGTAACGAAATAAGAATTGTGTTTTAACTTTAGGTAGTAATTGGATTGAAAAACAGCCTAGGTGTTGTTTAGTCTTGACTGAATGAATATACTTGCTTCACCAATACAATTGTAGAGTGAAGACACACAAGTTATATAACATCTTTGCTAAAAGAAAATCGTTGGCTTTTAAGTAGATTATATTTTGGTAAAAGTTTGATATCTGATGTTGATATTACTATTAGTAAGAGTCCTTGTACATTTTATTTTCCAACCTGAAAAAAGAAAAATAACCTGTGTGGTTTGTAACAAACATTTCACCATTTTCATACTTCTCGGTATAATTCAAGCCTGGGTAGAGAATTATTAGATTTTGGGTTTTCTAAAATGTGTCCTTAATTTAAAATAATAAGGTTAAGTTTCCCATTACTCACTTCTATCACAGGGTGTGGAGTCTAGGCATGCCTAATTATTCTGTCTTTATTGATAAATGAGTTAGTTTTAGCTATATACTATTTTATCACTTCTTTTTGTGTTTTTTCTGAACTGACACTTGCTTAGTGGTTACAGTAGGCTAGTGGAACTGTCTCCAATGTGTGCTTTTATTGCACAACATCAAGTAGTGTGCAGGGAAATAACTTGCTCCACTCAGACTCTCATTAGTCACCAAATGATGAATGGGGCACAGTTCCCTCACCTGTTTTTGTTTAATCTTTTTATTTTGAAATACTTTGAAACTTACTGACAATTACAAAAATAATATAAAAGCCCATGCATAGAATTCCAGCATACCTCTATCCCCCCAAATACCCATATCCCCCAGTTTTCCCACATTTGCTGTATAACTCTGTCTGTCCAAATGTATATCAGTCTGTTTGTCTGTCCGTCAGTCCATTTTCTGACCACTTGAGTTATCTTATTTGTATTGATGGCAACCTAACTTCAATGGTGTGTATAAACTATGCTTCTGTACCATTGTCCCCCTACCGTTATATAGTTCTTGTCACACATTACGTGTTCATATATTATGAGTCCCCAAACACTGATTTATCATTACATTTTATGCATTTGCCTTGTTAGATACTGTAGCAGTTAAAAAGTGGAGTTACAAATCAAAAATACAATAATACATTTATACTGACCCATGTGGTTACCCTTACTGGAGGTAAACTGGATTTTCTATCTATTGTCCTTTCCTGTAAACCTGCAGAGCTCTTTTGCATCTCTTGAAGGGCTAGTCTAAAGGGATCCCTTAGCTTTTGTTTATCCTGGAATGTCTTAATCTCCCTCTCATTTTTGAAATGAGAGACATTTTGAAGGACAGTTGTACCAGATATAAAATTCTTGGTTGGCAGTTTTCTTGCTTTAAATATATCCTCCCCCTGCCTTCTTGCGTCCATGATTTCCAATGAGAAATTAGCACTTAATTTTATTGGGGCTCCCTTGTACATGACATGTTGCTTCTCTTGCAGATTTCAGAATTTTCTCTTTGGCATGCAGCAGTTTGACTATAATATGCTTTGGTGTGGGTCTATTTGGGTTTATCCAGTTTATAGTGAATTGAGCATCTTTGATATGTCTGTTCATGTCTTTCACTAAATGTGGAAAGTTTACAGCCATTATTTCTTTGAGTAGTCTCTCTGCCACTTTCTTTCTTCTCATTCTGGGACTCCCACACTGCATATATTCGTACAGGTGATGGTGTCCAAATTTCCTCAGACTCTTCATTTTTCTTCATTCTTTCCTCTTTCTGCTCCTCAGACTGGATGATTTCAATTATCTTATCTTCAGGTTCACTGATTCTTTCTTCTACCAGCTTCAATCTACTATTTAACCTCTCCAGGGAATTTATAAATTTCTCTTACTGTGGTGTTCAGCTCTGTTTGGTTGTTTTACATAATTTCCTTTTTTCTATCATTATTCTCTTTGTGTTCATCTGTTGTTTTCCTGATTTCCTTTAATTCATTGTCCATTAGTTCTTTGAGCACATTTCAGAATGTTTTTTAAAAGTCTTTGTCTAGTATGTCCCAGGTCTGGTTCTCCTCAGTGATGGTTTCTAATGATTTGATCTTCTTCTTTGCTTGGGCCATTGCTTCCTGTTTCTTTGTATGTTTTGTCATCTTTTGTTGAAACCTGCACATTTTGATATTTTGATGTGTTATTGCTAGAATTTAGACTCTGAAGTATCTGTTTCTTATGCTTGTATCCAGCTGATGTTATAACAAGGCTTTCCCTGAATGCCAGGAGCTAGCAAAAGTAAAGAAAGTAAAAAAGAAAACACCTGTTTTGAAAGCTAATCAAATGGTATTTAAGTTAGCATTTAATATTTGGAATTTAAGAAACTCTGATATCTTTATTTATAGATAGAGGATAAGATGCTAGACTCAAGATCTGCTTTTACAGTAACAATTTTGAATGGACTAAACTCACTCATTAAAAGACGCAGATTAATAGAAAAGAATAAATAATGTGATCTATCTATATATTGTTCACAAGAAACTTCTCTTAGACCCAGGAATACAGATTGAAAGTGAAAGGATGGTGTATTAGTTAGAGTTCTCTAGAGAAACAGAATCAACAGGAAACACTTGCAAATAAAACTTTATAAAAGTGTCTCATGTGACTGTGGGAACGCAGAGTCCCAAATCGCAGGGCAGGCTATGAAGCCAACGATTCCGATGATGGGTCTGTACAAACTCCACAGGAGAGGCTCGTCAGCCAAAGCAGGAAGAGAGCCTGTCTCCTCTGAATCCTCTTTAAAAGGCTTCCAGTGATTAGATTGAGCATCACTCATTGCAGAAGACACTCCCCTTGGCTGATTACAAATGGGGAATCAGCTGTGGATTCAGCTGACATGATCATGATCTAATTATATGAAATGTCCTCATTGCAACAGACAGGCCAGCACTTGCCCAACCAGACAAACAGGTACCACACTTGGCCAAGTTGACACACGAACCTGACCATGACAGATGGAAATAGATATTCTATGTGAGCTGTAACCAAAAGAAAGCACAAGTAGCTATGGTAATATTAGATAAAATAGATTTTAAATGTTATATCACAAGAGATAAAATTTTTGTATGTGAATTGTAAAAACATTTGTATCTTTATGTTTTCCTGAATCCCAAAACTTGAAAATGTTCGGTAAGATAGGTCATTACTATAGCAAAGTTGTTGTTTTTGATAACTTTTTACTTGATATTTGAGAATGTTCACAGTTTTAATAGCTAATCAAATGGTAATTAAGTTAGTGTTCAATATTTAGAATTCAAGAAACACTGATATCTCTATTTACAGATTTCTTTTCCTTGTTTGCCTTAGTTTTAAATTGGTTTATGGTTTTCACCTGCCATACCAGAGACCCGGTTTCAATTCCCAGTGCCTGCCCATGTTAGAGAAAAAAAGAAAAATCAACATTTTAAATTGGTTTATGAAATTTACTGTACAAACACAGACTTTTCACTGATTATATTTATTTAAAATGCCAAAAAGTGAGTGTACCATTCAGTTGCAACAACAACAACAACAAAACACCTTTCCCAGTCTTTGCAGACTGACCTGGGTGAGTGTTCTCCTTTGAAGTTTGCCCGTGGCCATAGTTGAGAGAACAGCTTTCAGCCAAAGCAAAGGGGCCTGTTTGATCTTTTCTATACATACCTCTTGTTTTGGGCCTGTGCATGTGGTCCTGGAAACCCCTCTATCTGTAAACACAGGTACAGTGTCTCCCATTCCCTAGGAAACAGCTTCCTCATAGTCCCAGACCCTGCACTGTATGTCCTGCAGTCAGCATTTCTTTGTCCCAGGCAGCCTTGACTTGACTGCTCTCCCATAGCATTCTATAGGAGCGTTCTGTGAGCTGCTTCTACACACAGGGCAAGTTCTAAAACAATGAACCTGCAACAAGTGTCCTCAGGCTGTCACCAGACATATTAGACCAAACATATTACTTCCCTGTATGTGCATGAGAGTTGCTCTGCTCTCGCACAGTGAGAGCATGAGCTGGCTCCACACCAAGCTGGTGAGGGGATGGAGGAGCCAGCTGACTGATTCTACTACTTTTAAGTTGCCTTTTTCTTAATTTGGCACTCACCCTGTTAACTTCAGTCCTTTAACTGTTTTCTTGTGCTTTGAGAACGATGTTCCTGCCAGTTCTTGCTGCTTGTCTAAAGATTCTCTGGGAGTTGGAACCCTGAAGTTTCTCACTCTGTCATTTTGATTCCCTCACCTATTTTTTATTTCCTTCATTATAAAGCTTTATTTACTGACCACTCTAATTATCCAACACAAATTAATTCTATGTCATTAGTTCACTGTAGTTTGTATTATTTTAATTAAATTGCAGATTACCTTATTTTAACTGAAACAGGATTTAAGTGAGAATGATACGTCTTGATGTTTTTCTTTAATTTTTTTAGTTAATTTTTGAAATTAAAAAAATATGTGACAGCAAAGAAACATTCTTAACATGATCATTCAGTTCTACATATATAATCAGTAATTCACAATATCATCACATAGTTGCATATTCATCATCATGATCATTTTCTAGAACATTTGCATCAATTCAGAAAAAGAAATAAAAAGACAACAGAAAAATAAAACGAAAACAGAAAAAAAAATTATACATACCATACCCCTTACCCCTGCCTTTCATTGATCACTAGCATTTCAAACTAAATTTATTTTAACATTTGTTCCCCCTATTATTTATTTTTATTCCATATGTTCTACTCGTCTGTTGACAAGGTAGATAAAAGGAGCATCAGACACAAGGTTTTCACAGTCACACAGTCACATTGTGAAAGCTGGATCATTATACACTCATCATCAAGAAACATGGCTACTGGAACACAGCTCTACATTTTCAGGCAGTTCCCTCCAGCCTCTCCGTTACATCTTGGATAAAAGGTGATAGCCTTGATGTTTTTTAATAGTGAAAGATTATCCTATGTGAAGAGTGTTAACAGACAGGCCATAGCCCCCCTAATGGGTTTCTTAATACATTGGTGGTATAAAATGCTTAAACATTAAATTGTAATTGGTTAGTTTTAATAGATACAGACTATGAAAGACAGTCTAATGAGGTCAGATATTTTTTAATATTTTCCATACTTCTCCCTGGGTTCTTGTTTGACAGTTAAAATATAAATTTCTACATTATTACATTTGCTAAACATTTTTCAAAGTCTCTGGTTTCAAATTTGAACTTAAATTCAAATTTTACAATAACACAATACAATTCCATACTCTTAACTTTGTAAGAATAATATTTTAAAACATCAATAAGCAGATTTTCTGAACACAAGCAGATCGAACTGATTTAATGATTTTCTAGTATTCTAAGAGTCGAAAATAGCACGTAAATAGCCTAAAAAGTTCTCTCTCGGTGATATAATAAACTTGAGCATAAAATCAGAGCTATATCTTACAATTCATGTCTTATTTCTGTGTTTTATGGATCTGGTAAGAATTCAAAGACACGTTATTGACTGTGGCTAGCAAAGTTAAAAAAGAAATTACAGTCTTTCCAAGTATTTAAGCTAACTTTTTAATGAATTTTTTTGATTGGATGTTTTATTATATTGGATTTCCCCCTTTTATCTATTTTAATTCATTTGGCCCTTTTGGAAATAGCAATCAACCATACTTTAATGTTTTAAAACTGACATGCACAAAGTTATTAACATCAGACATTAGAATATT
This sequence comes from Tamandua tetradactyla, assembly GCF_023851605.1. Taxonomy (NCBI): domain Eukaryota; kingdom Metazoa; phylum Chordata; class Mammalia; order Pilosa; family Myrmecophagidae; genus Tamandua; species Tamandua tetradactyla. The sequence goes on along the minus strand of NC_135331.1, from coordinate 180,092,527 downwards.
ATTCCCGGAGTTAAAGCTTCTATTTTTAACATTTTTGATATAGCTCTCAGCCATGGATAATTCACTTAACTATCTGAGATTGTCATCTCATAAGTAAAACTGGAATGACAATAAGAATATCTATCCTAATGACCTCACAAGGCTTTTCTGCGAACCTAATGAGTTAATATGTGAAAGAAGGTTGAACAAAGTGCTGCATAAATAAATGTAAAATTGGAATTCTTATTTGTGGTCTTGTTCTCAATATTTCACTATCATGATGCTCATTCCCACCTGTATGGTAATCTATGGTTTTTAAGCCAACAGTGCTTCCAACTTATTCTCAAGTTTGAGCCTCATTTTCCAATGTCACAAAGGGAGGCATTAGTAGAACTAGCTAGAAATGTGCAAAAAATGTCTCCAGATAGTCCCTGTAGGATAAAAGTAGATTTATGCTCAAGCGTTTATAATTTTTAAATTATTTTGCTTCCATTTCAAGAAAATGCAATCTGTAGGATTATGTCAGTCAGAGCTCGTATTACAAATAGCACACAATGGCTTGGTTTAAACAGTAGGAAATTATTGGCTCATGGTTTTAAGGCTGGAATATTCCAAAATCTTTATATCAGCAAGGCTTGCTTTCACCCGCAAACCTGTGGCATTCTGGTGCTGGCTGCTGGCAACTGGAATTCCTTGGCTTTCCCAACACAAAGCAATGGTGTCTCCTTTCTCACGTCTATGATTTTGGGATTATCTTTATAAGGCATCCAGTAATCTAGGTTAAGGCTTACCCTACTTCTGTTGACCATACCTTAACTAAAAAAAAAAAAGTCCTATTTACAATTGGTTCACACCCACAGGGATACAGATTAAGATTAAGAATATATGTTTGTTGAGATACATAGTTCACCCTACAATGAAGGTCAAATTAGATTTTTCTCTAACATTGTTTTTATTTCTAAATAATCTCTTCTAGAAATTAGAACTGCTTAATCCATAGTATTTAAGAAGAGAATGAGGTAATGTTTTTTTTTCTGCAAGTCCTTTGTACAAGCTAATGCTTAGTTACTGACACAAACTCAATCTACATAAAGCTATGCATTTTTTGCTATGAACATCCAAATGGACCTGTTTCCTAGTTCTTAGGCTGTCCAACCTCCATTAAGGTTCTCAGTACTGTGGTCACTTTACGTATATGATTTTCAATTTTTCCAGTGCTTTACAATAACTGGGAATTTTTTTTTTCAAAATTTCATTGCTGTTTCTCCTGCCAGTCTGATTTAGCTGGTTTTGACTAATACCAAGGCATTTTGTCCTTTTTTTTCAAATATTTTTATTGAAAAATATCCACACACATACAGTCCAATCATACTATACAATCAGTGGCTTACATTATCATCACATAGTTGTGTATTCTTTACCATGATCATTTTTAGAACATTTGCATCACGCCAGAAAAAGAAATAAGAAAAAAAGAAGAACTTATGCATCCCACATCCCTTTCCTCTCCCTCTCATTGACTCACACAGTATTTCAATCTACCCACTTTTTACCCTTTATCTTCCCCCATTATTTATTTATTTATTTTTATTATTTTTTTTTTTACTCATCTGTCCAAACCCTGGATAAAAGGAGCATCAGACACAGGGATTTCACAATCACAGTGTCACTCTGTAAAAGCTGTACTGTTATACAGTCTCCTTCAAGAATCAAGGCTACTGGAGCACAGTTCAACTATCAGGTACTTCCCTAGCCACTCTAATACACCATAAGCTAAAAAGGGATATCTTCATAACATGTAAGAATAACCTCCAGGATAAACTCTTGACTCTGAAATCTCTCCACCACTGCAACTTTATTTTGTCTTATTTCCCTCTTCTCCCTTTTGGCCAAGAAGTCTTTCTTGTTCCCGTGATGCTGGCGCCCAGCTCATCCCCAGGAGTCAGGTCCCACAATGCCAGGGAGTTTTACATCCCTATAAGTCATGCCCCAACTACGTTCACCTGCCATGGTGGCTTAGAGAGAGGCCACATCTGAGCAACAATAAAGGTTCTCTGGGGGTGACACCTAGGCATAATTATCAATATGCTTAGCTTCTCCTTAGCAGCAATAAGCTTCATAGGGGCGAGCCCCAAGTTTGAGGGCTCAGCCTGTTGAATTTGTTATCCCCAATGCTTGCAAGAATATCAGGAATTCCCCAGATGGAGAAGTTGAATATTTCCTCCTTTCTCCCAAGGCCTCCAAGGTGACTTTGCAAATACTTTTTTATTCTCTACCCAAATTACTCTGGGATATATTTACTGTACAAACTAACAAGATCTCATGCCCTGTTCAAGATTCCAAGTAATTATAGTGTTCAAATAAACTGACTATACAAGTTAAATTAGATAATGTGCTACCAAAAATGTAAATTTTGCACCAAGTAAGCATCTCTCCCTTTGGTCTTGCACAGAGTTTGAAAATATGGGCCATATCATCTTTTACCCAGTATTCTGGTTTACCCTAGTCCTATCAGGATCACCTCCATTCATATCTCTACCTCCATTCATATCTCTAGACAATGTTTAATCACTTTTTCAACTTTTTTAGCAGTTGCTGAATAGGGTAACACTGACTTTCATGGCTTCAAAGCTCTCACTCTGAGTCTGAGGTGTCACATAAATACCCAAAGTTTCTAGGACCGACTATGTTATATGCAAACAGCTCAGTTTCTCAGAACTTAGAAATATCATTTACAACTCCTAAATATATGTGACTGCCGTAAGTTTGTATATTGCATTTATATGTATTATAACATATATATTATGTTATCTATACTACATATTGTATATTATATTGTATCTTATAGTTAACCCAGATGATTGAGACATGATCATATTTTTTTGTTTCTGACATTGTATTCAACATACTGTCTTTAAAGTTAACTCACCTAGTTGCATGCCTCACAACTTCATTCCTTCTTGCAGCTGCTCAGTAGTCTTTTGTATGTAAACACCACAGTTCCCCTTTCCATTCCTTAGGCATTTGGACCTTTAAAGCCAGCACATGTTTAAAAGCCCCCCAGGGCATCTAATATTCAGATACATTTTAAGAATCTCTACTGTAAAACTAGTATTTAAATGCTCAGGACAGCTTCATTTCTCATCCCAGTTGCCTTTGAAAGCTTCCCTGTCCACTGATGGTCAATTTTGTGATTGAAATATGGAAATATTAGAAAATCAGCTTGGAAATACCCAGCTTTCCAGAATTCAAAAGTGGTTCTCAAATTTTGAGTACATCAGAATTGCCTGGAAGCTTTGGTAAAACACGTATTGCCACCCCCAGAGTTTCTGATTCTACGGGTTTTTTATGAGGCTTGAGAATTTCCGTTTATTCCAAGATCCTAGCTGCAGCTGATGCTGCTGGAAGAGGCCACACTTTGAGAACCATCGTTAAGTGAAAATGACATCAGAGCTATTACATTCAAAGTCTCTGAACTGCTCAATGAGGCTACCAACTCCAAACATCCACAGCAAGGATCACTGTTTCCATGATCAATTTATGTTAATAACCATCCAAAGTTTCCACTTAACTCTAAGCAGTTGTTGCTTCATCTGGAAAGCAGCTAATTCCAGGTATTAATTACCCATAAAGAGTTTTCATGTTTTATTTTCCCCTTGCCCCCTGCCCCCATCTTTTCTTTTTTCAATCCAGTGAGAGTAGAAGGCAAACTTCAGGTCAGGTACCATAGGAAAAAGAGGGTATTTTTAATTAAGTACTTCCGGAAGACTGTTAAAAACGCAGAGCCATTGCATAAAGCCATTGTTGGGGCTTCAGGCAAAGCAACTTCATCCTAAGCAACTGGTTACCCAATCCTGTCCCAGGGTAATGGAAGGGGAAGGAGGCTCCACTGAGATCATTTCATCCTCGCGGGAGGCTTCAGATCACTCAAGCCTATGCCAGGCACACAGTAAGTTGACCAGACTAAAGGCATTTATTTATACAAGTGGGTAACTCTTAAAGTACTAACTTTAAACTTAAGCCTACTTTCTTGAGACTTAAGGGACAAGCAACTCTGGACAAACTCTAGTTTGCTAGCTGCCAGAATGCAATACACCAGAGATGGAACGGCTTTTAACAAGGGGAATTTAATAAGTTGCTAGTTTACAGTTCTAAGGCCGAGAAAATGTCCCAATTAAAACAAGTCTATGGACATGTCCAATTTAAGGCATCCAGGGAAAGATACCTTGGTTCAAGAAGGCCAATGATGTTCAACATTTCTCTCTCAGCTGTAAGGGCACATGGTGAATATGGCAGCATCTGCTGGCTTTCTCGTGGCTCTACCAAAAAGGGACTCTCTTCAAAATGTTTCCTCTTTTAAAGGATTCCAGCAAACAACTCCACCTTCAGTGGGTGGAGACATCTCCATGGAAATCATCTAATCAAAAGTTACCACCCACAATTGGGTGGGTCACATCTTCATGGAAACAATCAAAATGCTCCCACCCAGCAATATTGAGTGAGGATCAAAGGGCATGGCTTTTCTGGGGTCCACCACAGATTCAGACCAGCACAGATAGTCTGCTGTTTCTGCATCCTGCATTTTGAGGCTGATGGATTTGAAGAGCCTCCAGATGCCAGAACTCTGGTTTCTTTATTTCCCACTTATCTGGTCATAATGGAAGTTAACGCCCAGGTAAATGGGCTTCTCCATGTCTTTTATTCTCTGGGGGAGGGCACAAACTGGATCTACCTCTCCACATGGCTCTAGCACCCCTCTCATGTCTCCATTCTGCCCCTTTTCCTCTCTATGAATTCTCATTGCCTGGAACCGCTTCTGCTGGGCTCTGGTAGGTCAAGGTCAGAGTACTGATGTGCGGATGAAGTAACTCGGCTGACATTTTACTCAACAATGGACTAGGTGTTGAAAAATGTTTTTTCTATACTTCTGCAAGGGTCCTGCTTTGTAAAGGCAAATTGGAGCATTTGAGTAATTAAGGAGCAGAAGTTGTTCCAAGGTGATGTATAGGCAACTTAGAATTTGATCTTGTTATCCCAAGAAGATTGCTTGAATCCCTTAAAAAATTACTCGTGGTACATGGGAAGTCTTCACCCTCAGTTTTTGGTAGTTCAAAAGCCACAGGACTGAATTGTCAGAATATGACCATTGCTTTCTCCACAGCAGCCACCACTGTTTAAGCAGTTAATTTGCCCGGAAGATTTTGTTTAAAGAACAATTATCATTATTTGAATGCCACAAACTCAAAATGACTTTCCTCTTGAGTGTTCCAAATGGATAGTCCTGGTGTTTTACAGATTCGGCTCTGTCACTGTATTCACACAAATGGTGTTGAAGCGGCTGAAGCTGTTTGAAGTCTATTCTGTGTACAGAAATTCGATTAGAAACAAGTCAGAACACATCATTCATACAACGCCTTCAGAGGCCAGCCCTGGAAATAATCTTTTCTAGGAACCAGCTTCCCCAAGCTTTTTGAACCAGCAATCATTTTCCTTGTGGCTAATCTTAAAACCAGGTTTATGCTGTTTGTGAGGGGCAAAGTTTTCAAATATTTAATTATTGAAGTTTGATTTAAAATTTTCTGGAAATACTTTGAGTAGATGTTTGAGTATCAGTCCAAGTACCAGGGCACCTTATCAACTCTTATAATTGTCCATCGTTGTAAATATCAAACCAACTGCATTGAATCTTTGAGAATTAGAGGGTCAGTATAAAATATTTATACTACAGCTAACAATTATTAAATGCATCACAGTCTCGGTGGGTACAATAACAACTCCATGATGTTTCCTGCCCGTAGCTGTAGTTGTTCCAAAAAAATGGGATGAACAGTAATTGACTACAGTCTTTCTTTATTAACTGGAAGAAGAAAAGTGATGGAGCAAGACTAAGAATTAATTGTAACTTACCAATCTGGAAATTAATGTGCAGGTGGGCTTGAGTGCAGGCAGTGCAATTTGGTGATTTAGCAATCATGACAAATTATCTTCATCTGTAAGGTAGAGAGTCGTGAGCTTTCCTTTATTCAGTTTTTTAGTGAGAGACCCTTCTTCAGAAAGACTTCACATGAATGTCCTTATTGCCCTTTTATCCTGAAAATGTCATTTGGAGTTTAATATTATTAATTAAATATCCTTTTCACTCTTCGTCATGTCATGCTTTAGTTTTTATGGAACATTTGTACAAAACAGTGATTACTGGTAATTGACCTGCATATGTTGAAAAATCTTAAGATGCTACTGAGAGTTTAATGTACCTTGTAAATTGAGAGGCTCCCAATTAAGTCAAGTTCTTAAGATAATCACTTTCAGAACTAATCAAGTAATAGGACATTAGTAAAGCTCTTATTGACTTAATTGTGACAAATTAATAAACAGAACCAGGGCAATTACTATCATGGTTTTATCAGTGAGCGGTTTTCCAAAGCTTAAGCATAAATCCATTTGGTGCCCCACCATCATCACCAAAGTACAATAAATACTACGTAAGCCATTTAAAGTGAATATCATTTCTAATTGCTGTGTGAGAGTACATTGTACAAGTAGGCTGTATTTTTCTGTGTTTCTTTCTTTTTAAACATGATTACATTTGTTGATTTCAAAGTTTGGTGAATTTACTTGCTCACCTTTAAAGCAGGTGATTTCATAAGAGACCTTCTGTGTGCCTTGGACAAAATTATTCCATGTTCACAGGTGTTCTCTTATCTCTGCTTTTCTATTCCCTGTGCCTTGGGTTGATCTTCCAAGAGCCGTAGATTGTCTCTCCTACTCTGTCGCATTGAGCTGTCAGTGCCTTTTTATTCCTAGTAGACACTCAGCAAAGAGACATTGGCAAATGAATGAACTATGAATTACAGATTTGCTATAATTTTTTAATGTATCCGACAGTGCCAATCCCTATTAACTGTGCTGATTTTAAGTGCTTAAGAAAATGGCAGCAGAAAGAACAGGCGTCTGCTTCCACCACTTGAAGCATACTGTAGTAGGATATGTATGTATGTCTGTTCAGAAGGCATTGAACTATGTATTTAAGATGCTGCATTTTCCTGAATATAATTATAACCCTAAAAAATAGTGTAATCATGTATTTTCTTTCTCTAAACTTCAGTTTTTTCATGTTACAGTGAGATTAATGAATAGTATTATTTTTACAGGAGGACTGTTTATGACAGGATCTTGAAATTGGAAGAGTTTGTTGAGTGGTGGGGGGAGGTTTCTTTTAAACCTAAAAGAATGATCACCGTGAAATTTCAGGATCCCAGGCAGGTTATTGCCAGCTCCCTTCGAGGTCTTCTAAGAGCACCTTGTAAATTGCAAGTATCCTTTCCACCTAGGCATAAGCCAGACCTTAGCATTGAAGAATGGATTTTCAAGTGAAGAATTTTTTTGGTTGTCAAAGGAAGAATTTTTCTGATGTCAGCTGAAGGATTTTTTTGGTGTGGGATGTATGCATGCATCTGTAATCCTAGCAGTCCTCCCATGTGTCAATTTCTAACACACACAGTTTTCCACAAACAAGGGAAGCATTACAGAGTCCTGATAGTAATTGTCATCATCTGAAACAACAAAGGAGCATGCACAGAACTGCCCAGCTGAAGAAGGGTTATTTTAAAATTATTAGAACACCCTAAAATGAGGACTGTAATAAGGATTAAAATTGTGGAGATTTCCTTAATAGTGATGAATTAAATTTGTGGTTCTTAAATTTAACAGAAAAAATGAATGTTAATACTGTATAAATGCAGCATTTTTAGCTCTTTATTTGCATGCAAATTACTTCAGCTAGTTGCATGATGATATGGGAAGACGTGCCCTACAATTATATTATGACTATAAACCAGTGAGTGGTCTTTAGGCTTTTTTTTGATTGCTGTCTCATCAGTAAAATATTTATGAACACCCACCCCAAAACATGTATTCCTGTTTATAAATTATGTGTACATATACCACTGTATTAATATGTCATGGCCATTTTAAAACATTCCAAAACAATTATGAAAGGATAAGATGTAAGTGAAGAAATAGGATATTTATAAAGTAATGTATTAAGCTTGTTATTAATATATTTAGTGATAACAGCATGGTTCTTTTTTAATTTTAGTTTAATATTTGTGGTATAGTGATTCAAAGGTCTTATTTTATGTAATTAAAACTTGGTTTAACAACTGTCCCTGGTGAAAAGCTACAAAGTTTGCATTGATAAAGCATGATGTTCATTTTAAATCCCATCTATTGGTCAGGCAAATAATTTTCTTGACATTTTGCTGGTAAATTTCTGACTTCCTTTATATCATCATCTGTTCTTGGAAGTTAATAGAAAGGGTCTACATTTTTAGATAGACAGATAGATAGACAGGCTCTTTTCTCACAAGTTCAAAAACTCTGAACCTCTACCTTTGGAAAATTCTTAAAGTCAGAAAATTCCATTTTCAAGTTTCATACAAATATGAGTATTAAAGGTGAATCACTTTCACAAATATTTTCATAAACATCCAGTTTCAAAATGATCTTTCCTTAGAACGGGGTTTGTTCAAAAGCCAGGTTTCTTCTTAATCATGTTGAATTATCATTTTTACCTTGAAGTGGTAGATTAAGAGTATTGTTTACTTTTCTTTTAAATTATCTGCTAGGTAGCATACTATCGAGACCACTTGTCACAGAAAACATTAGCAAATGTAGGATACGTTCTTTTCATGAAATAATGCAATTTAAATATTTTGCCTCAAGGCAAGCACCGAAAATCTTTGATGCAAAATATTTTCATGATCACAGCCCAGTTCTGTGCAATGTATTGTAATTATTCTATGTGCAAAGGTCTTGGTTTTGAAAATTAACTGCACATTGACATCCTATAGCACATAACCTGCAATGGATCAAAAATCTGAAAGCTGTGGAATGTGGGAAGGTCCACAGAACGCTTTACAGAAGCCCAAGGGAAGGAGAGTAAGGGAGCAGTGGGTATCTGACATTTAATTTTAATAAAGCTTTTTTCTTATTTTTAGATTTAAAATATAGAAATAGAAGGTTTGCTAGTTTCTTCCTGCACCCCCTATCTAATTAAGAGTCTCGCATTTCACTTCAAAGGCTACTGCCATAAACAATAAATATCTAAATGTCATTTACCTTTATCAAGCCCAGACCAATTTCATATCATTCTGTAGTATATAATGAGCATGCGGTCTCATTAGATTAAGTGGACTTTGATCCTACGTAGACTCCTCTTGAGCTTATTTTTTTTTCCATTGATTTAAAAGAAACTTCTAAATTACTTTAAGCCAGATGTAAATATTACAAGACTATATTCTCCTTTATTTGTATTAATTTTCTCCACTTTAAAGTAGGCCGACTGTGGCAGTGTGCCTGAAAAGGTTATTAATTAGAGCAAGTGCTTTTCTTTGGTGAGGTATTGTTTTTAAAATGAAATAGGTCAGAAAATGCTTAAAGGGATTTGTCTTTCATATCGGCTGGGTAAGCAATAACACGGTTGAAGCCTTCAGTCTATACTGGGAGAGTATTTTATAAAGAACAGCACATTTTGTGCTAGTATCCAAAATTTTTGATAGATTCCATTGGAAGTCTAGATTCAAAGGCATTCAGATGATAGGATTCACTAGTCCTAGTGTCTGAGGCTGTGAGCAGGAGACTGATGATTTTATTTTTATATTTGAAAGAGAATTTTCTTAAAATGGGATTTAGAGATAGCATAAACTCTACGGAATAATCCATTAGAGTATAAATGTTTTTTTAGGTTTTTCTGAAGAATAATAAAGCCCAGGTCCTTTTCAAACTAAGGGTGCAAAAACAAAAAGCAAAACTGATATTTACATGATGTTGATCTTCAAGGTAAAGAGTCAAAGGGGAGACGGTGGGAGCAAGAGGAATTATGAACACACGCGCTGTTGGCTGCCAGGCCTCTCAGGCTGATATTGACGCCATATGCTCCGGCCTTTATATGTAGTTTACGAAAGACTTACAAATATCTAAATATTTGAAGTCTCACTAATTTGATTTGAGCTACGTGAATTTCCAGTTCTACAATTTTATTTCCTTTTGAAATGATTTGAAACTTATGGTACGAAATTAAATACTTTATGCTGTTAACTTCCTGACACCTGGCAAGAGGACAGACAAGAGAAGTGTCTTAGTAGTGCACTGCCACTAGAGGCAATGGTTGTTTGTGTCTGTTTGTACTGGATTGATCATTAAGTCCTTCTGGGATTATTACAGAAATTTTAGGTGGACCTGGTTGAATTCACGGTACCTCCCAAAACTAAATTTCACCAATAACCCTGACATTTGATATGCAGCTGGACAACCTTTGGTTAAGCTCATTCCCACTATTTAAAGGTTAAAATAGATGCAAACTTACAGAATCTCCTCTCTAAAGAGATAAAAATGAGAAATTATATGCATAGCTTCTTTCTTACATGAAGCAAGAGCTAAAATCAAGTAAGATCAAGTAAATCTCCCCCTTCATCTTCTCTTCTACATTCGAGAACCCCAAATCTTTTGAAAATTTTTGGTTAAATTTTCCTGCCTGCTTGCCATCTTTGTGACTCCTCAACTCCTGTTTCTCCTCCATCTATCTGATAAAGTGATCAGAAGTCAAAACTATATTCAGTAAAAGTCCTGCTGTGATTTAACAAGAGTGGAAAGCATTTCTCTTCAGCTTGGCTGCTTCACACTTCCTCTTAAGGCACTAGCCTGGCCATCAGTGCAGAGAGGATAGTCTTATAGTCTTGACTCGTCAAGGTTTCAGGCCGCCTTCATCTTTCACAGTAACCTACTCATCAATACCTCCCCTCCCTGCTCCATAGAGATCATTAAAGTACTCTTCCATGAGACTTCTCAAGATAAGGATGTCTCAGAAACTATTCTGTTAACTCTTAAAAGTGTACTTGAATCACCTCACATTCTCTCTTCCTATCTCAGAAAGAGGCACCTAATTCTATCAGTTGCACTGCGGGTCACGTTGCATTCTCATTTCTTTTCTGAGACCACCTCCCCTACCCCCACCCCCATCCTTTTTCTGTCTGCCTGTTTCTTCATTCGTATATTCCCTTCTTCCTTTCTGCTCCTTTCTGTTCCTTCAGCCCTTCATTGCTTGCCTAGAGCGTCACCATTAGCTTCAGTGGATCACCCTGCTGGTGGCTGCCAGTTTCCCAAGCCCACCTTCCAAACTTCCACACTGCTGAAAATGTTTTTAATGGAACTTTTATCATGTGACTTCCTTGTATCTTTTTCTTTAGCGTCTACTCATTACCCTCAGTATAAGATCAAAATTAGCCAGGCAAAAAGATGGTACAAAATCTATATTCCTGTTATGCAAACCAATGCATTTTTTTTCCATATTTGTCCATTTCTCTTTCCTCTGTGTGCTCCCTTTCTTCCCTCCTTCTCCTTTTCCCTTTGAGACTCAGCATAGACATCACCACTTCCAGGAGTCCTTCCTTGCCCCTCTCCACATCTGCTGTGCTGCTCTAGTGTGCTGAGCTCCCTCCCTGCCCTGATGGAGTGGCCCTATCCCCTCCCGGGCTGGGAATGCTCTCTCAGGGGCAGGTCCACTGTAGTAGGGCCTCCCAAAAGAGAAGAAAACATTACTACCTTTGGACAAGCTGGCCAGGCTGTGGCTGAGAGCAGTAGGAGGGTGTAGTATGTGTTTTGCTGGCCTGTACCTGGCTGCACAGCATAGGCACCTCCCAAGGCTCCTAGGAGCCAGGTGCCTGGGGAATAGGGGCTGCTAGACCTCTGCCTTCTATCCCTTCCCCTGCCCAGCAAGAAGTTAGATGCTGGTAAACCCAAGTGAGTGGACAGTTGAGGCTCTTGAGCTCCACTGGCTCTTCTCAGATTCCATAAATGCAGATGTCCCCAAGTCCCCCTTTATTTTAGAAGTCAACAACCATGGCTGAATACACAACTCTAGCCCAGTCCTCACTGGTGCCTCCAATTCCTCATCCAGGCGCATGCCAGATAACTCTTAAACTCAACCTGTGTAAAGTCATCAGCTTTATTTTAATCCCAAAACAGTTTCTCTTCCAGATTGACTTTCTGTATTACTAATAATCTCAGTTCAGGAGTTCCCTGTACAACTAGCCTGTCATCAAATCTTAGCTGCTTCATTTCCATAATATTTTTGACACATATCACAGCCAAACCTTGTTCCCTTTCTCAAATCATCACCCTGGTCTAGGCTCCCAGCAGTTGAGCTCCAGACTCGAGCAGTCACTCCAGTAATGTTTTCCCTGCTGCCAGATCCTCTTCCCTACAATTCAGCTGCACATGCAGCTATCACAGCTAGATTCCTCTTCTCAAAATATATTACCCCTGTGCTCTCCACACTTTCTCCCTTTAGTTGAGAACTTTTAATAGTTTCCCAAAACTGTAGCGCTTTTCTCCAATAGGCCCTGCACTCCCAAACCCCGAAGTCCATGCATATCTAACCCCTTTGCCTTGAAGGGCCCTTCCATCCCCAACAAAACTCTGCTCTTTTTAAAAGCAATTGCATCACCTCCTCTGTGAAAGATTTCCTCAAGTCCTTTCTTTCTACTGTGTCCCCTCCCTACTGTAGACAGGCTGAACCATCTTCCCTCTTTATTCTCCTAACACTTTGGTTCTTACTGCTTGTAGAAGCCATACCACAGACCTGTGGAATTCATCCCAGTTCCGCACAACTGTGAGTTGAACACATGGAAAGGAAGGCTTTTGGTAAATATCTGTTGTGTAAATATAGCATTATTAAGTGGAAAACTATGTAGGCATCTTTTGATTCATCAAAGTAGTATTTTTGCCATTTGTTTGTTTTTTTTTTCTGTTTTACATAACTAGGTAAAGATTGAAATCCCTCTCATAATCAGCAAATTCAGCATCTAAACATTAAAAATTGGTTTACCCATCAGGAGATAGAAATAGGGTAAGATAATGGGTAATTGGAGCTGAAGGGATACAGACTGTGCAACAGGTCTGGATACAAAAACTCAGAAATGGACACTACCTAACTGTAATGTAATTATGTTACAACATTGAATGAAGCTGCATGTGAGGTATAGTTTTTTTTATTTTTATTTTTTCTATTATCATTTTATTTCTTTTTCTGTTGTCTTTTTATTTCTTTTTCTAAATCGATGCAAATGTACTAAGAAATGATGAATATGGAACTATGTGATGATATTAAGAATTACTGATTGTATATGTAGAATGGAATGATTTCTAAATGTTTTGTTAGTTAATTTTTTTTAATTAATAAAAAAAATTGGTTTACCAAGTCCATTGATTTATCTAAATACTGTTTAGATTCTGGCATAATAAGAAAACAGGACTTCCAAACTGATCACAGGAAAGATTTAAACTATAATCCAGATATTTTAAGGGATAGAAGCAGATGTTTTATTCAGGCAGGCTGATTTAAAAAGTCAAGATACCATTTTTGGAGCAAACCTCTTCATCACTGTCTAATATGAGATCATTTTAATTAGAGAATGGAATGGAAAGTACCTTCTAAAAAGAACACATAAGCACACATCTTTGGTCCAGTATATCTAGAATGATACGTGAAATATCCTCCCAGAGCAGTGCAAATATTCCCCATCAGCCACCAGCCAACCGCTCAGCCATGCCTCGCAGTACATTTTTCTCACCTTTGCTTACTGAACAATGGATGAGTTATTTTATGTGAAAATTTTTCAGTCTCGAAAATATACTTTTAACATGGAAGAGACTCTATCTAACCATAGTCTCCTTTCCCTTAACTTTCTGATAAATGGTTTCAAGTGTTAGTGACAGGGTAAACAAATTTCATTAATCCTTTGGTGAGATAAGGAAACAGCATGCTCCTGGAAAACAAGCAGAGATTCATCTCATCAGCAGAGAGCCCACATGGTTTGAGGTGAATTACCTGCAGTCCAGTTTTGTACTTAAGTCCTAGTCCCAAAAATTCTATTAAACTGAGATAAACACAAGCACAGAAAAGCTGCTCAGGGACTAGACCTGTACTATAATTGTGGGAGGCGAAGGAACGTGTTCATTTCTTCAGCAAATATCAGGTGTAAACCCTTCATAGTCTACAGCCCTGCCAGGTGCAGGGAAGAAATGGTAATTTCTCTCACACACCCAATTGCAACCGAACAAATGGTTCAAAAAGGTGGTTGGGAGCAGAGATGGTTCTCCTGAATAAGTGATATTTGTGTTGACATCAAGAGAATGAGTAGATGAGATGTAGGTGGAGGAGGGACGGCACAGGTGATGGGAAAGTTCTGCTTCAGGAAGGAGGAGGGTGAGGCCACAGGCTGAAGGTGAGGCTGCCTGGAGCGTCATGAGCAGGAGGCTGAGAGGGAGGCAAAAGCACAGGCATGTTTACCTTGACGTCTGTGGGAAGCCGTTGCAGGTTCTGAGCAGGGAGGGCCACTGGATCAGATTTGCATTTCACTGGTCTGGTTCAACTGCCCATCCTGTCCAGAGAGCCAAGAAGCCTGGAACCAAATCATGCCAACTATGAGGGGGCTGGTTCTGTCCATTGACCTCCGAAAGAAAAAATAAAGTTAATGAAATAAAACGTAAGCTTACAGAGCCCTCCATTTGGACGTTCGTGGTTGCAGAGACCCTTAAAAATTCACTCCTTATGGGTGCAGTACTAAACTCTGCTTGGTCCTTAGTAATTCATTTAGTGGTCAAGCAGGGGTCTTGTGTTCCATTCCGTTGAAATGGTGACTGTCAACAAATTGTTTGTCTAGGAACTGCTCCTGCAAGACCAAACTTGGGAGAAAAAGCACGTGGTTTAACCAACCAGCAAGTTTGTATTTTATAGTGCTGTTCACTTCAGTTTTAATTTGTCTCAGATGTCTGAAAAGGGGAACCTCTTCTTTGAGTTTGGAGAAGAGAGCATCATCCAAAACGGATTCAGTTCAAAATTGCTTCAGCTAAGGACAAGCCTATTCACCAGAAGCTAAGCTCAGAAAGTGCAGCGGATACGTGTAAGAATATATACATAATAGGAGGAGGGAATTACATGAGAGAAGGACATGACAGAGGAAGTGGCTCTGCAAAAACCAAGGGAAAAGTTCGTAAACGCTGCAACGGTCTGCTGTAGTATTGTCCTTAGACTCACAGCTCATACGTGTATGGTGTTGAGTCTCAGTAAAAGAAAAAAGAATACCTGATGAACTCTGCTGCAAGTGTGAAATATTATTTTTTAAACCAATATAGAATTTATAAAGTAATATTTCCCAAATGTATTCATGGACTCTGTGTATCTAGGCAATATTAATAGACAATATGTAGAAAAGAAAAGAGGGCCCCATGAGCAAATAAGTTTATAAACACAAGTTCAGAAGGTTTCTTTAACTGGGTGGATGGGTGGTTCAGTGGTAGAATGCTCCCTTCCATGCAGGAGACCTGGGTCTGATTCCCAGACCACGCATCCAAAGAAAAGAAGGTTTCCTTTGTGTCACACCTCTCAGAGCAGCTAACTGGCTAGTTAGCAGTGTTTGTCTCTGGGATGAGCTTTATTATGTACATTCCTTGCCTAGCTTATTTCACCATGGAACCCTGTTTATCCAGAACAACTGATTCCCATTTTTATCTGCATTTCTTGTCTCCAGAACAGGGTAGCATAATTGTGGATTCAGAGGAATGTTGTTATGTGTCCCTCAAAGAAGTCATCCTAGTAAATATACCATTATTCCCCTAATAAGCTTATTGCCTAAAATATGTGTGGGACTAATTCGAGGAAAGTCATCTATTCTTTATGTGAATTACTAATGAGAATACCAAGTGTTGAATAAGGTGAGATCTTAAGCTCAAAGAGTACCCACTACATAAAATTACCTCTGTTGCTTATATTTATGCTTTTTGTTTTTTGATCAAAAAAGGAACAGATTGCTTATTGTCTGTCAGTGAAAGCATTGGATGCTGGGGTAGAGGTCGTAGAGGGCTGTCCCCACAGTTACACGCATACAGCTTTGCTTATCACCAGTAGGAGGTACTGTAATATTTAAATGATATTAAACTGACACAAACTGTGACTGTTTATTTGTGAATAGGTAAATCGTTTGCATCTTGCCTTAGAAAGATTTTGATATTTCTTTCTATGTTTATTCATTTCTAATAGTTCTTCAGACTTAATTCTCATTTTCTAATAACCTTGTGGCTAAGCACAGTATTTTTTAACAATTAGTTTCCTAAAATTTAGAGTCTAAGCTATTTTATTTATTTATTTATTTGAGGGGGTGTATGGTCCAGAAATTGAACCCAGGTCTCCTGCATAGAAGGCGAGCATTCTACTACTGAACTATCCGTGCACCCCTGAACTATTTGGTTTTATAAGAAACTTTTAAGATGTTCAGTTATAGAACTCTTTTTCTGAATTACAAGTACCTTTTGTTTGCTACTTCCGTGATGCATGTTTGAAAGTCAAGTCTAGATGGTTCAGTTTCTCGATAAAAGATTTGGTAAAAGATTCATTAGAAGATATTTGAGAATTATCAATAAGTATTTATTATCAAGAAAACCCTGATATCCACAGTATCACATGACATTTTCGAATGTGGTCATTTTTATTGACCAGAGCTCTAGACCCTGGTAAACATGTGAAATACTCCTAAGTTTAGAACAGAGTTAATCAGATTCTCTGCTCTGAAGGTAAAGGTGAAACTATGTTTACTTAAATTATCAAGGGATAAATACGCTAGTAAGCAATCAATAAGTAATTACCACACAGCGGCATTACAAGGGCCTCTCTGAACCGTGTCACATTTTATGGGTCTAATAAGTTTAATAATAGTTTAACATTTTTAAACTTTTAGTTGAATATATTAAACTAAGAACTAGAAAATTAAACTGTAACTCTTAAAGTCCTGTGATACATGGGGAAACATTTTTTCTTGTCTCTTCTCACTCCAATAGAGTTAGGAAAAATTTTTGTTTCCTAAGCATTTAAAAAGGTAGAGCAATGAAATACTACAGGCATACTTCTCCTTATATGGTGCATTTAAAAAAATGTTTAATGAGTAAATATAGCTCTTATAAGTCTATTATTTTAATAAAATTTATAGTTTTTATTTGATTATAAAGTAAACTGAACATGTTATTTGGAGAAAATAGGAAAATATAGAAAACAAAAAGAATCTCTCAAAATTTGAATCTAGTGTTTACATGTTATGTATCACCCCAGTGACATTTTGTAGGAGGCAATAATGAAATCAGACATATATCCTTCCTTTTTTTTCTTTTCATCAGCTTCTTTGAGGCATAAATTATATACCAAAAAATGCCCGCATTCTAAGTATAAATTTCAGTGAATTTTGACACCCTTATAACCCCACCACAATAAAGAGACCAGCATTTTTATCACCCCCAAAACTTTCCTTTGACCCCTTGCAGTCATTTACTTACTGCTTGCATGTGACCCCAGCAGCCACTTTCATGTTGCTGTCGCTATAGAAAGTGCCCTTTCTAGAATTGTGTACAAATGGAATCGTATAGAATGCACTCCTCTGCCTGGTTTCTTTCGCTCAGCGTAATGCTTCAGATTTGTGTGTGTGCTTGTGCGCATCCTATTTTCACTACTTCCTATGCTGAGTATTCCGTTGCATGGATGTACTAAGTTTTTCTATTCATTCTCCTGTTTGGGATCATTTGTGTCGTTTTCAATTTTGGGCAATTATGAATCAAGCTGCTTTTGAAAGTTTATGTTCAGGTATTTATGTGGATATTTTATGTATTCATTTCTCTTAGAAAAATAAGAGTGGAATTGTTGGATCATATCTGCTTTGTTCTGGACTGTCTTTTCAAAGCAGCATACTACGTTGCTATGTAAACAGCCTTAGAAGGTAAAGGGTCTTCTTGTAGGGCAGAGCACAGATTGTTTATAATAAAGATAATTTCACCATCTGTAGCAAAAGTTGGATACGTTTTTAAAAATTCGAGATTTTTTTCCAGCTGTGACACAACCTACCGCATGCATAGCCTCCACCTGGATAGTTCCACCTCAGCCCCATGAGATTAGGAGGCAGTGGAAACCATTGCAGACATGAAACTCACGTTGCCTTCTCCTCTCAGTTCCTCCTTCCTGCCTTATTTGTGTTATTCAAATATATATATTTAGTATTCTACTTTGATTCATCTTTTGGCCTTTTAGCTCTAGCTCTTTGTGTTCATTTTTGGTGGTTGCTTTAGGATTAGAGTTAATATTGCTTTAAACTTAGAGTTAATATTGAATTTTGCTTTAAATTTTGAATTTTGCTTTGACTATTGCTTTTAAACTTAGAGTTAATATTAAATTATTTCAGGTAAAATATAGTAATTTAGCAAAAGTACAGTTCTTTTAACTTTTCTATCCCTTGGAAGGGAAAAATACAGATAGGTTGCTAGATTGATAGATACTTTCTGTTTATCCACATGATTTTCCATTCCCAATGGAAATAAAAATTCCCTTTCTCTAGATCTGAATAACCATCTGTGGTCATTGTCTAAATCACCTTCACTGCACATTAGCTGGTGAGAAATAATGTTAGTTCTCATTTATCTGAAAATATTTATTTCCCGTTCAGTTTTGAAAGAAAGTTTTTATCAGATACAGAATTATTGGTTTTCAGATTGTAATATCAGCATTTTGAATATGCTGTTCACATGTCTTATGGTTTCCATTGGTTGTTATGAGAAGTCAGCCGTTAATGTTATTGTTTCCCTGTACATGATGTGTTGTTTTTGTTTTTCAAGGTTTTCTCACTATCTTAGGCAATCACACATTTGACTCTCATGTGCCTTGGCCTGGTATGTTTCTTTGTATTTATACTACTTGAGTTTACTGAGTTTTTTAGATAAATAAATTCATGTTTTCACCAAATTTGGAGAGTTTCCAGCCATCATTTCTTCAGATGTATTTTCTGCCTCTCTCCTATCCTTCTAAAATTTGTAGTTACATTTCATTTGACCCCTCAGTTTTGTTCCACAGATCATTGAAGATCTTTTCACTTGCATTTGATTAATTTTTCTCTAGTCTTTAGATGCAGTCGTTTCTACTGATATCCTCCAATTTACTGACTGTTTCTTCTGCCCATTTCTTGGGCATACTTTTTTCCAGATCTTCAATTGTATTTACATAGTTGCTTTGAAGTTATTCCTAAATCCAGCATCTAGACCCACTCCTTGTCAGCTTCTCTGAACTGTCCTTCCATTTGAGCTTTGGTCATATTTTCCTGTCTCTTTTCAGTCCAGTAATTTTTGGCTGAAAACTGAATATTAGAGATAATATATTTACCAAATCTTGATGGGTTATGTTCCTTTGAAGATTATCATTTTGTTTTAGCAGGCAGTTAACCTGCCTGGATTCAATCCATGCACTCTGTCTCCCCTGCAGTGTGAGCAGCTGTGTCTGCTCAGTTCTTCCCATTTTCAGCTGCTTTTCTAGCTTCTTTTCTTGTTTTTAGCCTGGTCTCTTGGGGATCTTCCCTATACCTTTGTAGTTGAGCAGTCAATCAAGGATTCGAGCAGTTTTTAGTTCCCTTGCTTCTGGGGTTTTCCTCCTAAGTTTCTCTGATCAGCTTTCTCTAAGTTCTGTCCTCTGACACACAAATCAGTACAGCTTTAACTTTCCAATTCCTAACCTCTGAAGCTATGCATGGGTTCAGGAGTGCCCTAGGTCAAAAAACGCAGCAAACTCACAAAACTCACCTAGAGCAGTTCTTTATTTCAAAAGTGGATATTCTCTGGTTGCTGTGACCTTTTTCTGGGCGCTCTGGTGACTCCCGTGTGCATGAGTCATTTTGTGGTGGTCCAGGTATTTGGGCAGGGTTTATCCTCAGATATTTGGTCTCGTCCCTTCTGTGGTCCATTTATTTCAAGAATTCCCCTCTCAATTTTTCAGATTTTTCAGCTGCTCTGCCAGCCTTTAACTCAGTCCTCTGTTACCTTGAGGTACAACAGTTTTCGGAGATCAGGCAAAAGAGCCACAAACTCACAGTTCTTACTGCAATTACTGTCTGTCAGGAGGAAACTCTCTTTTATTTTATGCCTACTTTTGGGCCCTTTCCAATACCTTTAAATAGTTGGAGTCTAGGTATGTACATGTACATGGATATGTATATTCCAGATTTTTAATTGCGTGGTGATTATTACTGGCTGCAGTATTTGCCAACCAATTCCCTCCGCTATTACAGGACATCAGAAATCTCTTCATTTTTTTTTTAATATTACAAAGAAGTTGCTGTCTTTATAATTAAACATTCTCTTACACTGGGAACCATAATGACGGCATAATGTTAGATTTTCTAAATGAGCTATAATGTTTCTAAAATGTCTCCTGTTGTTAAATATCCAGACTCTTCTTCATCTTAAGCCAGTATAAATGATACTGCTTTAGTTTGCTGAGGCTGATGAAATGCAATATACTAGAAGTGGGTTGGCTTTTACAGTGCAGAATTATTAACTTACAAGTTTACAGTTCATAGGCCATGAAAATGTTTAAATCAAGGCAACAACAGGGTGATACCTGGACTCTGACGACAGGCTGCTGGCGTCCAGGACACCTCTGTCACCTGGTGGGCACCTGGTACATCTGCCCTCTCCCAGGTTTCATTGATTCCAGCTTCTGACTTCAGCGACTTCCTCTCTGAGCTTCTGTGTGTTTCTCTCTTTTAGCTTCAGTCTCTTTTGGGTTCAGTGTGTCCTTCTCTCTAAACTTCTCTGGCTTTTCTTCTGTCTTTTATCCTCTTACGAAGGACTCCAGTAAGAGGATTAAGGCCCACTTTGAATGAGGTGGGCCACATTGCAATTGAAGTGACTGTTGAAAAGTTCCCATCCACAGCAGTTCTACACCCACAGGAATGGACTCAAAGAACTTGATCTTTTCTAGGGTACATACAGCTTCAAACTGTCACAAATACCATATGTATAAACCGTGCGTTAATGCTAGGTGACATAAATTAATTCTTTCCATAGGATAAATTTCTATAAGTGGAATTATTGAGTGTGAATATTATGAATACTTTTGATAACATTTTGCCAAACATTCCTGCAGAAATTTTGTAGCAATTTTCAGTGTCAGAACACTGAATCGTAACACTATGCTTCCCTTCAAGTCACAAAACTTTATGAGATTTTTTTCTAAAAGAAATCTTTGATTTTGTAAAGCAAATAGTTATTCCTGATTTATCTTTTTATATAAACTGTTTCCACATACATACTATGTGAAATTTCATTAACAAGAGTCACTAATTATATGGGCATATAAACAAATCAGGAGATGAGTAGGAACTTTATTTAGTTTAGTTATTGAGTATTTATTCCAGTATACAAGAATGCAGAGCAAAATTTAAAATTCCACATTAGGAAATAATTCCTTTGAGAAGATATTTTAATGAGTTGTGTGTTTGCTTCCTCCTACTGTAATTAGAATCCAGTCTCCCAAAAGACACGTTCAAGTTCTATCCCCCAGCCCCATGTGTATAAACTCATTTGTAAATAGGCTCTTCAGAGATCCTGTTAACATGAGACACTTCTCAGAGAATTGTGCAACCATCACCACAACCAATGTTCCTTCCCTTTTGACTAATCAAGTCAGAATACCAGATAGAATCTTGGCAAGCTGAGTGAGGGGAGACATTAGATCAGAGAAAGAAAGATCCTACCGCATGGGGAGCTGGAGTTTCTCCTCCTAACCACATGATTTTAGCTGTGATTATATAAATAACATTTTTAAAGCATATTTGTACATATTGAACTGTGGAAGGCTAATCATGGTGAAGAAAGTGTTGTGTGCTTATGTGAGAATGAAATGGAGATTTTCTATCTTTTTTGGGGGGGGAGGGGTAGAGATGGCAAGCATTAGTGAAAATAAAGCCACGACAACAACCACTAAAAAAGCAAACACTTACAGGTGAAAGTGCGATTAGATAAAGACTGAAATTTTTCTCTTAGGCTGGTAGTCTAGCAAAAACGAGCTGTGAAAAAAAGGTTCTTTGCATTTTAGGATCAGTTGTGAAAATTGGAATATGGACTAGGTATTTGATGATTTTACAAAATTATTGTCAATATCTTTGGTCCCATTTGATATTTTAGTCATATAGGAAACATCCCTGCTTTTAAGTAACACATACTCAAACATTTAATGAGTTGATGTGTTAATTTCTTTAAATTAATTTTCCTTATGTATAAGCAATGTGTATGCTTATACCTTGGTAGCTAGGTGAAGCAAATACAGCAAAATAAATGTTAATGGTTAAATCTAGCTAGTGGGTATATGGGCATTTATTCTGTCTTGTTTCACTTTATATATTTGAAATGAAACAAAGATATGGTCATAACATGTTTATTCTGCTACTACTAATGTATAAAAGGGGCTATTTATTCATATTTGTTATTGAAAGCAAAAATAATCTTTGGAATGCAATTCAAGAAATGAATAATAGTGATTATTTACAGCAGGAAAGGGAATAAGAAATTCCTATTTGGATGAGGTCAGAAATTCAGAGTAAAGCTTAGTTTTTATATATATATATTTTTTTGAAGCATTTTATTATCTAATTTAAAAGTGCATATTAATAAAATAAAAAAGAGAATATGGCCTTAGATTGCCTTTATGGGATTTTATGTTTCATCTTATTTGTTGTAACATGTCAGCATTTTTTTCTTTTAATTTCATTTAAACCATGTTTTCACTGAGAAATTTCATTTTAAAGAAAAACAGTATATTATGTGTCAAACTTGTAGGTACTTTTTTTTCTTTTCTGAGCTTTTATTTTGAAATAATTTCACACTTACAGGATGTTTGCAAAAATAACACAACCAATCCAGTGGAATTCTACTACCCACATACCCAGATTTACCAACTTTTAACATTTTGCCTCATTTTTTATTTCATTCTTTCTGTCTATTAATAATACACTATCAATAATACCCTCTTTGTTTAAAATAAATAAATAAATACTGATGGTGATGTCTCAGTTTTCACTGTTAATAAATTCCCTTTGCTCTCTTAGACCCAGGATACAGACTAATTTACTCATCATCATTTATAGAAGCGTGGGAAATGACATCATGTAGTATACAAAAAAGCAGACCTCTCAGTTTAAAACTATTCAGACCTGGTTTGGAACCCAGGCTGTCCCTGCCACTTAAAAACCCTGAGACCTTAGGCACATCATTTCACCTTGCTGAGTCCCAGTTTCTTTTAGTAAACAAAGATAATTCTACCTACATAGTTGTTGTGATGATTAATTGAATTATGTAAAAAACCTCCTACTTCTCATGCCCTTGTTCAAAGGAAACACCCATTGTTTATTTTTAAAGTGTGAATTACAAATAAGTCTGTTAAGGACTATCTTTTTTGACATTGATTACATTGCTGTATGTATATACAGAAAATTCTAACAAGGATGAATTTGAACCATTTTACATGCCAACAAGACACTATATAAGAATTTTCCTAATTTTCTTCAGTAACTGATAAAATGTACCATTGGTTTAGTAGTAACTGACTTAGTACTAGAAACATTTTTTAATTACTTTTTTTAGAAGATTTTCCAAGATTTGTAAGACCTTTATTTTTTATTTTTTTTAATTGTGAAATATATATACAGAAAAGCAATAACTTTCCAAGTACATTTTAACAAGTAGTTATAGAAAGATTTTTAAGTTTGGTATGGGTTACAGTTCCATGATTTTTCATTTTTTCTTCTAGCTACTCCAAGACACTGGAGACCAACAGAAATATCAATATAATGATTCAGCAGTCATACTCATCTGTTAAATCCTATCTTCTCTGTTACACTCCTCCTTCTCTTTAAATAACAGATACACAGAGAAGCAATAAATTTCAAAGTACATTGAAACAATTAGTTGTAGAACAGAGTTTGATATGGGTTACAACTCTACAATTTTGGAGTTTTTTTCTAGCTGCTCTAAGGTACTGGAGGCTAAAAGAAATATTTAGTATAATGATTCTGCACTCATACTCATTTGTTAAACCCTACCTTTTCTGTATAACTCCACCATCTCCCTTGATCTTTCTCCCACTCTTTAGGGATATTTGGGCTATGCCCATTCTGATTTTTTCATGTTGGAAGGGACTTTTGATAATATGGGATAGGGAGATGGAACTAGTTGATGTTCTGGAGAGGCTGGCCCCTCTGGATTTCAGGACTTATCTGGTCCCAGGGATCCATCTGGAAGTTGTAGTTTCTTGCAAGTTACCCTAGTGCATGGAACCTTTGTAGAATCTTAAGTAATGCCCTAAGTGTTCTTCATGATTGGCAGGAATGGTTTTGGTTGGAGTTTGGCAAGCTATGATAGGTAGCAGGGTCTAATTGAAGCATGTGTAAGAGTGACCTCTAGTGTGGCCTACTGACTCTATTTGAACTCTCTCAGCCACTGATACCTTATTTGTTACACTTCTGCTTTTTTCAGGATGGCATTGCTGATCCCACAGTACCAGGGCCAGGCTCATTCCTGGGAGTCATCTCCCACGCTGCCAGGGAGACTTTCATCCCTGGATATCATGTCCCACATAGTGGGGAGGGCAATGGTTTCACTTGCAGAATTGGGCATAGAGAGAGAAAGACCACATCTAAGCAACGAAAGAGGTGTAAGACCTTTCTTAAAGTGTTCCACATTTGATGGTTGTGGCGCAATTAAATTGCTTTAAGAAAGTTGGCTGTCAACAGTTGCAGTTTGTTACATTTTTAAACCTTGGGAATGCCTTACTTTGTGTTATTATTATTTGTGTTGTAATTTCTATCTCCAAGTGAACATTTGGTGAATTTATTTTTATTGAGTAGACATCTCAGAAATTGAAGAGAAAAAATCCAGAAACAGATTTCTTTTGGTTAGCTAAATGTCAGTTGCTTAATGCAAAAGATAAAAATATTTTTCTAGGATAAACCCTTTATAGATTTCAAAGCATTTTTATGTGTAGCTCATTTCATCCCTCTAAAATTTTACCAGCTGTGTTAAGCAGGTGTCACTTTTTTCTGCAGCTGAGGAGATTGCACCTTTAGAGAGTTTAAAGGATTTGTCCAAGGTCATAAATGAAAATTCTCTAAATAGGCAAATAATATGATCAGATTATCTGACCATTCCCTGATTTCCTTACAGCCTCTCTTTAGTCTAAATGTTTATGAATAAAATATTTTCCATTATTTAAATGCAACTCTTTTTCCTTGTCTTAATGGAGAAATATTGATGAAGCTACTATATCACTATAAGGGCAAAATAAATCAGTAAAGTTTTAGAGTAAGATCAG
The DNA here is from genome assembly GCF_023851605.1 of Tamandua tetradactyla. Lineage (NCBI taxonomy): Eukaryota > Metazoa > Chordata > Mammalia > Pilosa > Myrmecophagidae > Tamandua > Tamandua tetradactyla. The sequence goes on along the minus strand of NC_135331.1, from coordinate 180,067,320 downwards.
GAAGAGAAGGAAATGCTTAAGTCAAATTAACTTAGTACTTAAATATTCTATAGCTATAATTAGCTAAGTATCAAACAGGTGAACTTAATAGAGTAAAAAAAGTTGTACAATATGAGAAATTAAAATGGTTATAGCTTCAAAGTATAAATTTTTATGTGCTACTATAATTTTCACTGATGAACCTACTAAAAAGAAAGAAATGATTACCTAGATTTACTAGGTTTTTTTTTTCCTTTGTATTCTGTATGGCGGGGGTCACATTTTGTTCTTTTTCCATGTGAGTATCCCCTTATTGCAGTACCATTCATTGAATTTGTGTGTGTGTGTTTTTAGTTTTTCATCTGTTTGCTTGTTTCGTTTTGGGAAATGCGTGGGCTGAAAATCGAACCCGGGTCTCCCACATGGCAGGCAAGAACTCTACCACTGAACTACCCTCACACCCCCTAGATTTTACTAGGTTTTTAAAACAATCTTGGGAGAGGGAAGAAGGCTTTCTAAATAAAGTACAAAACCCAGAAAAATAAATAGATAATTTAACTAAATAAAAATTAGTATAGCTAAAAAATAACAAAATCAAAAACCAAACGGTCAATGGGGGAAAAACCTGTAAAGCAGGTTGATATATAAAGTGCAAGTTTTCTAATATATTAAAAGTTCATTCAAAAAGCAGTAGCATGAGTAAGAATGGTTGATGTGGCATAATTGTAGTACTAAAAAAATTAGAAGAGTTCTGCCTGTTTATCAGTTTAATGAATTGTGATTGTCCATTTTATGGGATGTTACAATGCAGCTGTTGAACGTGTGTATCCTAGAAAGCTTTCCGTGATGACCTACTAATTAGACAGGCACGTTGCTAAGCAGTGTGTGTAGTGGAACATCATTTTAGTAAAACTGACAAACCCCCGATCTTTGCATCCATGTGGCTGGATGGCACTGATGAGCTAGGACTGGCAGGTGGGAGGTGAAGGAGAAATTGCAACGGAAGTGAGTGTAGATGATTATCTTTTTCTCAGTTCATCTTCACACTTTTTCACTCATCAAAATGATATTCATTACTTGTGTAGTTTTTTTAGAGTTTGTAAAGAAAAGTTGACGTGGGGAAAGGCAGCAACCCCAGTACATAAATGAGGCACGTTCATATACAGGTACTTCTCAGAAAGAGAAATATATCTGCCATTGAACGCAGGGAGCTTCCAGTTAAAGAAACACACAAAGAGCAGGAGGAGGTCGGCTTTCACCTGGCAGACCAGCCAAGTTTTAAAAATTTGGTAAATCCTCACAACTAGTTAGCAGCTGAAACATTCTCAGACACACCCAGAGGGAATGTGTGTTGGATGCCTTCAGAAGGCAGTCGAGTGGCATTTATTAAATTTTAAATACATACTATACTTTATGATCCACAAATTCTAGTTAGAGAGTTTTATTCTGGTGACCTCCTCACAATGTGCAACATTCTTTGTAGCAGCAAAACCTGAAACTAAAGAACAGTTGAGGAATTATGGAAAGATGACGGAGTCGGAAGCTCAGGAATCAGTCCCTCAACCAGAATAGCCATTAAACAAGCAGGAACGGCCTGAGACAACTAATTAGAAACTCTGGGCTGTAGTAGAACACTGTACAGCATCCAGGGAAGAGTAGGTGGAAGGGGCTAAAAAGTGCGGTGAATACTGGGGACTTTGACTCTCTGTACAGCAACATCCATCGCCATCCTCACGGCAGACAAAAGTGAGGCCCTCCCCCCCCCCCCCGGGGCACTTGGCTGCAACCCAGGTGGGATATGGTGACTTTGTTCCCCAAGCTCTGGGGTGGGGGTGGGGTGGGGGTGGTATGTCCAGTCGTGAGCGCTGCTCTGTCAGCCGCTTCACATCGCTGGGCGCCCACTGCTCTGGAGGTGGCCAGAAGGCGTGAAAAAGCACAGCCTACCTAAATGCTGTTTATAAGAGACTCACCTTAAATTCAAAGGCATAAGTAGGTAGAAAGTGGAAGGTTAGAAAAAATATATACCATGCAAATAGTAACTAAAAGAGAGCTGGGGTAGCTATACTCATAACTAATAAAATAGATTTTAAGTGAAAAACTGTTACAGGGGACAAAGAGGGTCATTATATTACTGATAAAGGAGTCAGTTCAGCAAGAAGACATTATTAACTATGAAACTCCTAGAAGAAAAGGTAGGGAAGCATCTTAAAAATCTTGTGATAGGAGACGTTTTCTTAGACCTTGCAACCAAAGTGCAAGCTGTGAAAGAAAAGAGATAAATGGGAACTCATCAAAATTTAAAACTACTGTGACTCAAAGGACTTTATCATGAAAGTAAAGAGACAACCTTCTCAAAGGGAGAAAAACGTTTAGAAACCACATATCTGATAAAGGTTTAATATCCAGAAAATATAAGGAAATCCTACAACCCCACAATGAAAAGGCAAGCAACCCAATTTAAAAAAAAAAAAAAATGGACATAAGACCTGAATATGTATTTCTCTAAGGAAGATATTATAAATGACAAAAAGCACATGGAAAGATGCTCAACATCACTAACTTATTAGGGAAATGCAAATCAAAATCACAAGGAGATATAATTTCACACCCACTAGAATGGCTACTATTTTTTTTTAAAAAAAGAAAAGTACAGGTGTTGGAGAGAATGTGGAGAAATAGAAACCCTCATTCATCGCTGATGGGGCAGCCTCTGTGGAAGACATTTTGGCAGTTCCTCAGAAAGCTGAGTGTAGAATTTGTAGAATTACCATATGACCCAGCAACCTTACTTCTAGGTATATACCCTGAAGATTTGAAAGCAGGGACTCAAATGGATAAATATGACGTAGTGTATAGTATCAACAGTGGAATATTACTCAGCCATAAAAAGGAATGAAGTTCTGAGACATGTGGCACATGGATGAACTCTGAAGACATCATACTGAATGAAATAATCCACACACAAAAGGACAAATACTGTATGGCCTCACTGATAGGAAATAATTAGAATAAGCAAATTCGAAGAGTCAGAATCTAGAATATAGGTTACAAAGGGGCAGGGTAAGGGTAGGGAAGGAGGAGTTAATGCTTAAATTATACAGAGCTCCTGTTTGGGCAGTTGGTAAAGTTTTGGTAATGGATGGTGGTGATGGTCGCACTACATCGTGAACTATATTAATAACACTGAATTATATATTTGTTGTGGTTACAAGGGGGAAATTTTAGTCTGTATATATGGTACTAGAATAAAAAAAAAATTTAAACCAAGCATAGGACTGTACAATACAAATAGTGAACCCTAAAGTAAACCATGAGCAATAACTAATAGTTCATTTATAAAAATGTTCTTTCATCAATTGCAACAAATGTTCCTCACCAATGCATGGTGTTAATAATCGGGTGGTATATGGGAACTCTGCATTTTCTGTAAACGTACAACCTCTCTAATAAAAATAAAGGGAATTCAGAAATGGTTGTTTCTGATAAAAAGAAAGCCATGGCGAGCATCTGGTTCTTAGATGGAAGGACTAAATATTGAAAACATCTGTCTAAATTATTTTCATAGCATGTGTAATACAACCACAGATTTCCTCTTGGGAAGAGAACCCATATTCGGATAAGCCAAATATCGATGTAACTTCTCTAGTTGTGAATAATGAAGCCTCTTTCCTTGCTCTCTCCATTCATTCCCCTCCCCAGCCCACCTGGAGAGAACTCTGTATTAAAAGAAATGGGGAGGGGGTGTTACTGATTTCCCAGCCTGAAATATTTATTAGAAGTGCATAGCCCCAGAGACAAAAAGAGAGAGACACACATAAAGAGACAGACAGAGAAACGTAGGTGGAGACCAAGACCAAGGAAAGCTAATGAAAGAAATGAAGGGTCCCAAATAGGCAGAGTTGCATGCACCGAGGCCTTCATAGCTGAGGGGGTTTTAATTACATTTGTCAGAACCCATCAAAGTATTCCTTTAATATGTTCATTCTATTATATGAAAATTATAACTCAATAAAGTCGATTTTTAAAATATAAAAAAAAATAGAGATTGTTTGGATGTCACTGTATCCCCCACCATTTCAATAACTTGCTGATAGTGTTTACTCTGGCAAATGAGAATTGGATCTGAAGTACCTGACAGATTCATTTCAATTATGTAATCTTTATAGCTTTTCAATTCTTTGCCATTTGCATGTTTTTTTCATATTTTTAAATACTTTCAGCAAAGCCTTTGGCAAAAAGAAGTTAACTCAAATTGAATAAATTTATCTTTGTAAAAAACCAAGATGAAAAACTCAAATGCTAAATTTGTTTTTTTTTTCTTATAATTGTGAAGGGTGGTTATCATATTAAAACAATTCTTGCTTTTCTAGTTCATGCCTACTCCTACCTCTATATTCCCCATCTCCTTAAGTGGTGTGTCTACCCACCCAGCTGCTTAAGCTAAATGACTAGAAATCATCCTTGATTCCTGTCTTCCCTCATCCCACCAGGCCCAATTCTTCCTGACAACTCTGCCCATAGGACATGCCCGAAAACCTCCCCGACTGTTCAGCATTCCTGTTTGCAACCAGTGAGGTCATCGTATGTGACTTACCTGGACAACCACTTCTTGCTTCTGGGCTTACCCTTGTGGTTCATTCTCCCCAGTTTCGAGAGGGATCCTTAGAAATGCAAATTAGACTTCTTCACTCCCTGTTTAAAATCCTGGAGTGGCTTCCCATTGCACTTGGAATAAATCCAGATGTTTGCCTTTATCAACAATCAGGATTCTTGGCCCTGGGGTCCCCTCACTGACTGTCCTTCAGCCACTCCTGCCAGCCCTCTGTCTTCAGGCTTTGCACGTCTTCACACTACAGGGCTCTTGCCCGAGCTGCTCCCAGGTCTTCACTGATGAGTTCCTTTTTCTCATTGGCCTCAGCTTGGAGCTCTCCACTTCAACATATTCTTCCCAACAAGCCAATGTAAAGAATCTCCCAGCCAGACCCCATCCCATCGTCCTGTTTTTATTCTCTTAGCAAATAACAATACAAGATGACCATTCCATTTTTCACATTAGCAGTCTACTATTAACTGAAGTGCATAATCTTAAATTCTAAGAATGTACATTTTCCTTATGGGATCCTGGAAAGCATTTTCATTTTGAATGTGGGGAAATAACCCATAAACGTTGTTATTGTTCTTAAATTGACATTCACGGGAAAAGAAGGCGCTCATCACAGCTGTAAGATACATTCTGTACCAAGAGTAGACCCAATTCATAAAACCCTGGAGTCCTCCCACGAGTTCTTTGCTTTATTTCACAAGTTTCAGTTCATCTCAGACGAGATCCAGCTGGAAAAGTCTAGCCTGCCTGGTATAATGGTCTTAATTCAGCCTCTCCCCTTCCCATTTTCCAAATTTTTCCAGCTCTTTCTTCACCTCACCAGTCCCCATCCCCAGTGGGTTAAGAATGGCAGCATTTGGGGCCTAATTATTGCATAACAGTCTCTGAGCCTGCTGTTTGCTCTGCACCCTTAATGCCATTTAGAAGCAAACTTCATAGTGAAAAGTAATGAGGAGCGGTTTGGATTTATTTCTTCCTTTTTCTTAAAAGTAAAATGAGAATGATTATTATTTCTTATCAAAATACTATTTTTCATTTTAACCTTTTACAATGATTTCTAACAAATAAAACAAACTTACCAAAAGCAGTAGTTTTTTGTTCCAGTACCCATTTTATCTGAGTATTTCTTTAAAAGTAAACAAGAATGGTTGTAATTTTTTGTCTCAAACTACTATAATGTTTTCATTTTTAACATTCTACAGAGCAAACACACAAAGTAAAGTTTTTTAAAAAATAGAGTCCTATCAATACTCTTATTAAATATTCTAGAAAATATGTAGTTCTACTACCCAAGTTTCACCAACCATTTGCTTAGTTGCTTCGAAAAGTTACGTGTTAATTACCCATTGTGTTTATTTTTGCTTTGTAAAAGTTGGTAGGAGTTTAGTTACATTTTTCAATATATTTTCCTATCATATAAAGCATCTCAGTCATTGAAAATATGTAAATGTGTAAATTAAAGATAAACACAAATTAAAAATGTCAAGACGTAAAATATTTTTATGATGAGTAAATAAATACTGCTTGTATCATTTCCTGAATTTTATTTAAATACTATAGGTTACAATAATATACATTGGAAATGGATTGTTGCTGCAAGAGATAAATGCAACAATTACGAAGTTATTTGATATGTACATTCCTACCATATGAGTATCTACGGGAGAGGGGACTGGTGGAAAACAAACAGAATTGCATCCCTGCCTTTAGATGTTATTCTCTAGTTAGGAAGATAAGCTCAAACATGTAAAAAAAAAAAAAAATTAAATAACACCATGTCTCAAGACAGCAGATAGCTAATTATACATGGATTATCCTTTAGCAAAAGTACATTTAATTCAAGGATGTTACTAAAAAGGCCAGAACAAGGCAGGTGCTGATTTCATTGTAGTTGTCCCTCCCCTGTTGAGAATACCTGCCTTTGTTATCGGGTTTTCCTTTTTATTCTTGCTCTTTATTCTGTATTGTTCATTTTCTTCTTTATTCCTTGTCATGATTTTTTTTTCATTGTCTTTATGTTTTTAAAGCTTTAGTTGCCAAACTGTTTCATAACACAGTTTTTAACAGCCTCCAAACCATAAGTTGCAGGCAGAAGGCAAGAAAATGAGAAAGAAGTACTTTGGTAGCTTTATTCTTTGACATCTGTCGAGAATCATCCCTAAATCTGTTTGTTCTTACTAAAAGCCGTGCACACGGTTTTATTTGTTCTTACAAATCTTTAAAATCTTATAAATCTTGTCAAAATCCACAACTAAAAAAAAAACTATAATTTTAAATTAAAATGTGGTTTAACTAATGGTCTGGTTTCTTTTGGTTGGCTAGATTTTTGTTAGATGTTAAGAGAAATATCTGAACCTAGGTAACGCAGTCTAAGAGAACACATTAATTATTGGTCGTGATTACCTAGACTTCATCTGTTTTCCTGAACTTTCTTGCTGTTAATTCATAGGGGATTCAAACGGCATTTGTAGCACTTAGCAACATATTTCCCACCAGTAATGCCAATAATTTAACATTCACTTTACTGATCTTGCCTAAAAAGCTATTTATTGCCCATTCTGAAGTATAGTGATAACTAATTCATTAAGCATCAAGGAATGTATCTTTCTCAATTACTCCCAAATGGCTTAATATCTGGGAAAGACCTACAGTGAGGGTGTGCACATATAAAGTCAGACAAAGTTCTCTTTCTTTTATAAAAATTTAATTAGACCCACTTGATTTTCTGCCTGAAGAGCTCTGAGGATTATCCACAGAAAAGATGGACATTGTTATCTAAAATCTGTTTTGCCTCTACTCAAGCACCTGAAAGAAAATTTAATTGAAGTAACTGAGACTTCAGCCTTCCAAAATTCCAGGTGATGCCACCTTGACCATAAAAGTAAAAGAATCTTAGCCTCTTTCTTGCAGTGTCTGATATTTGCACTGCACCACACCTGGCACATGGGAAGCACTTATTAAATTAGGTTTTGCTGACTGGCTCAGTCTTACTTGCTGTCCTTACGAAGTTGCACCCCAATTGCCTATTTTTTAACCTGTTGAATAGATTCATTTATCCTTTTAGACATAGTACTTCTGCAAAAAAAAAAAAATAGTTTTGGTATAATTGATAGTGAACTGTTCTTTCCAATAATAATTGCTCCCTAGCTTTGCCTTGTTTTAGGATTACTGGTACCAAGCTCTTAGCCTTCATGAATTGGTAAAAATTCCCTAATATTAAGAAACGGGCCTTAGGTTGGTTGCCTGTGTTTTATTTCATCAAGCAAGTATTAAAAAGAAAAAAACAAACAACTAGCCACTGTCATCATTTCATCTAAAAAAGCAAAAAAGATAATAAGCTCAGTGTCACAAAAATAGGACGGATATAAATTCAGAATAAAAGACAGTCCTTTACACTGAATAAAACTTGACCTCCATAAAGATTTACCACCCTGTTTATTTTTCTCATTTCACAATATCTCAACTCTTAGAAGTCAAGATCTCAAACCATTTCAAGTTTGTGATAGGAAACTATGTCATCAGAAGGATGTTTTTCTGTTTATAAGAGAGTATGCAGATGGTTTCACCAAATATAGGATTATATAATTTGAGTATAAGTTAGGGGTAGGAGCAGGTGACATAACCCTTACATAATTGCTTTTTAATTTTATTAAATTAAGCCTGTACTGAGCAGCTCTGTTTCTTGGCCCTGCCCCAGCCTCCAGGATTCACAGGTGATAAAGCAGGTTCCTGCGTCTAAGAAACTTAGAATCTAGCACAAGTGGGCAACCCTGGCCACTCTTGTTACAGCTAGAGACTGTGGGACAGAATGTGGAAAATGTACGGGAATCTTACTAATATATAGCTTGATCTGTAGAGGATCCATAGATGCATAGAGTGACAGGCAGAGAAAGAGATGTATAACATATGATTTCACTGTAATATAGGTGTCTTAAGTGTATCTTGGAATGATAATATGTGTTAAGCTCTTTTAATGGAACAATTTTATCTAAAATCAATGGAAGGGGCAATTTTAAGGTAATGTTTGATAAATTAATTTTAGTGAATTACTATTTCTGAAGCTGGATATACTATGCTTTTAGTCTAGCCTGACATTTTATTAGAAAAGCGACTATATATACCTGATTATTTACAACTCCCTTCCCTTCCCCAAACAACTACAGCTCCACCTCCCCAATTTTAAAGGCCTAGATGCCTTGAGTTATAACAGATAGATTTGAGAGATCCCCAAAGTTCTGGAGACTACTGGATGTCATAGAATATAATAGGTCCATACTGTAAAGAGCAGTAACTCAGTAAACAGTGGAAATTTATGCCTCCAATAGACATTCCCAAATCCACCCTCATTATCAGCTTAGGCAATTAAGTTAACATCTTCCAGCTAGACTCTGTATAGACTTTTTGGTCTGAAAGTATGTTTTTAAAAAAAAAGTAGATACAGCACTTCTCAATTATATGTCACAGTAAAAAAATAAAAGAATCAGCATCCATAGCCATAATAGGATACATTTAAATAAAACAGAATATACTCATTTAATTGACTGTTAAGCAGCCACTAAAATTGATTGGCATGGAAAATGGCTGTGGAAAATATCATGCATGTTTGAATCAACATGTGGAATATGATTTCTGTGTTTTTATAAGTAAAATAAAATAAATGTTTGTTCTTGCAAACATATCCTAAATGTACCAAGTTGCTTTCTGATCAGCTCTATTATCCTTTTTAGTGATGTTCCTTAAACTCAATAATAAGACATTGCAATTTGCCCAATGACTGGACAGAAACTGCTTTCAGTTTATTGGTAATTTGTTGAGAGTGGTTAGCAAGATCTGTCCCAAAGGATGTGAGAAAAGCAAGAATTAAGGTGACTTTGGACTTGCAGAGCAGATCACCCAAGAAATTAGAGGGGGCTCGTTGCCATCCCAGCCTCCCTAAAACCCCTCTCCCCAATCCAAGACAGTCAGACTCAAGGGCAGCAGTATTGTAGCTCGGAGTAAGCTAACTGAAGTACTCATTTCAGCCCTGTCTAAAATAACTGCCCAAAAGATGGAGCAAGATAAGGCTAATTTTAAAACAGTATTTTGGACCTTGGTTAAAGTGTTTCACCTTGATGGAATTCTTCTGATATTTAGCTCACCTGCTGCTGTTCAGAAGCAGAGTGCTGTGGATTATGATTGTAATTCAAATGGCTGCTCTTGACTAGATCTCTCTCCCTGGTGGGAAGTCCCACAAGGCAAGGGGTCCTCCAGTCAGATTTTCTGTAGAAGAGCTGCAGTAGAGTCTTTTTTAATCTTGGAATGTCAGTCCCCGGAATTGTTGGTCCAAATTTTAGTGAGGTCTTAGGTTTGAAAGCTGGGCACTGTGGGCACCTCTCAGGAAGGAGGCGCTTGTGATAAGTGAAGCTGCTTTTTTGTTTAATCTCAGGATCAGTTTGCTTTGGGAATGCAAGTAAATGAAATAAGCATTCATGAATTTTCTCATTATTCAGGATTTCCTAATTTATGTTAAGATCCGAAAGGAATAATACTGGATTGTCTGCTTTTTTTTAATTGAATATCCCTGTGTGCCCTTTTCCTTGCATGAATGAGTAAGGTTTTACCATAATATATGATGGAAGGAATTTTTTTTCTTCCAAAACTTGTCGATGCCAAGAACCAAGCTATATTCTGCACTATGAACCTGAAGGGAGTTTGTTTACTGATCAGCTAAGCAGAAATTATTCAGGCAAGAACTCTCTAGAAAATTCCTGTTGGCCCATTACCCATTTGCATAAAATAGCAAGCAGCAAGGGACAGTAAATTGAAATTCATAGCTAATCACTACTTTGTAACTATTTAATACTTCGTTTGTATGTTTACCTGGGATATTTTTAAATTATTTCAATTATTCTCAAAAGTCTTTGTTGTATTAAGTATACTAGGTAGCCGAATACGACGTCGATGATCCAAATTCTGTTTCAGCAGCTGGTGTAACATATAATTTCCGGTACCTCCATTTAAGATTATTTTGAAGGAGTACACCATCAACTTTTAGAGTAACCTTCCAGCTGCTTGAATCATTACACACTCTAGGAAATGAGTTAGCGCTCTCATGGGATCCACATGTGAGTAGAATGCCACCATTAGGGCTGTAGTTCCTTTCTCAGACCCTGTTCACCCTTCCCAGGAGACAGAAGAAAAAGCACACAACACCCATTGCATATCAGAGCCATGGGGTCAGTATACAATTACACTGTCTTCTTTTTGACTGCTGTAAGATGTGGCAGTATATTATCCTTGCTCAAAATCTACATTCAAATTATAGTCATTAAAACAACAAAATAGTATTCCACATTTTCAAAAGAATCATAGTGGCTCACTTCTTTTAAAGACGTTTTTCTAATTACAGTCGCCAAAATCAGTTATTTTGTTGTTACGTTCTGTTTTCAAAGAATTATCATCATTGCGGAATAGTGAAAATTTAAATTAAAGTTGAAGCATATATATTAAATAAAACTCCCAATTTAAAATGAAGAACAAGGGATTGGAAGAAATGGAGATAAATGAAAGTAGAGTGATAAAAACGTTTGGAGTTCTGTGCCAGGGTCCTTTGGACCAAACCCCTGGCAGCTCCCAGATCATGTTAATTGTCTTTTGGTGTGTACGTCTCCATATGCTACTCATTATAACAAGATAGGGAATATTTAAATAGTCTTCCCTCTCATGCCTGCCTTATGGAATGACTAGCTCCTAAACACAAACTATTGTTTGATCTTGAAAACATTTTTCTAAGATATTTTCAGTGTTTGTCAAATAGGCACAATATAGAACACCTTTAATATACTGTGATGACGAAATTGAAGTTGTAGACATTTTAAATCCACCCATGCAGATGACATTCATTTTGACCAGTGCTCTGGGATGCCTGGCCTTGGGCGTCTTGGGATGCCCAGGACAACCTGGCCTGCCCACCCAACCCCAGCCATGAGCAGAACTCTTAGTGGGCTCATGGCTCTTTGTCACAAACCTGCCCGTTCAGTGTCGAATGCCTAATTTTCATGTATATCATTATAGAAATTAAAGCCAAACAAATATATAGATACTTTGGTAGACTCATGGAATCTAGAGGCAAAGATCTTGGACATCATCCTGTTTATCCCTTCATTTTGTGAGCGACCAAAACTTGATTTTTACTCAGTACAAGTTTGCTGTGCAAGAATGGAGGCAGCCATTCCCCTGAAAGAATACACACTTGCACACCCCGCCGTGGTGGTGGGGAGGAACCTGGCCCACGGACTGTTCCCCATCCTCTCTCCCCCAGACCAACCCCCAGCTATTTGTAGCTTTCCTAAGAAAGGCAAGTGACCTTTTTAAATATTTAGATATAGCTGCACCCTCTCTGCCTTCTTGAATTATATTTAAGAGCCAATACAACTTTTGTTTTCTTTTGCTTGACTACACTGATGTCAGGGGACAACTGTGTGGATAATCCAGAAGTAATTCAAGTTTTAGTTTAGTGCATATTCATGGCTTACCTGTCCCAACTGAGTATTCTAACAAACCTCTAGTACCAGGAACTGTAAACAGTTAGAGAGTTGGCAGAGCATCCTCAGTCTCCTGTTGTTTCCTTCTCCAGAATGTTGTCCCCTCTTACCCTGATATTGCTTTATGTTACTCTTTGTTTGTAATGAATTCTCCAAATCATGAAAATTCATGGTTTTGCATGATAGGCCCGCTGGCTTTGGTCTATGATGGAATGGTTGGAATAAAAAAAATAAGTCATGACAACAAATTAATGACCAATTGTCCTGTACAATTGCCATATGCTAATAAAATTTGATAGTAGCTATTCATCCTGTTTGGATGATAGGATATTCCTTTTATGTAAGCCAATCATAAAAATAAAAACTGAGTCACATTCCCAGAGACTAATAAAATTAAGCCATTTTCCCAAATAAATGCATATAGAATTTTTCAGATCTCTGTCTTTTGTTTACTTTTTGTTAGATTTACAGGTGAATCTGTTTTTGAGACGAAATCCTGAGTTTGCTCTAAAAAGGAGTGGGGAATAAGAGTGAGGCCAGCCTAAAATTTCAGATACCTTTTCTTCAGCATTTCTCGGTAGCTCAGCAGCAGAAGCAGTGAAAGGACTGAAAAAGTTTAACCAGACTTGTGAATAGTAATGAAAGAGAGGGGGGTTAGGAAATCTAGGGGACACCAATAACAGCACTTAATGGGAAGAGAGAAAAGTGAGACATCACAGACTTTCCCAGACCTGGTTTCGATGAATCCTCACCACCTTCTTTCCCACCATTTCCCACTATTGGGGACTCTCTCTGGTTTTGGCCAGCCCTTCTGCAAATACGTTCTTTCTGTGCCCCAATTCTCCCCCTCTCTATCTTTCCTCACCAACTTGTCTAAGACTCAACTCCGGAGTCTCCTTTAAGAAGCCTGCTGTGATTCCACCACGTTGTATTGCATGTTCTGACTCTGGGTGTTGAGAGAGCTCTTCGCACACTGATCTGAGTGTTTACCATGTTTATTGGAATTATTTATATTGAGGTCATTCTCTTCCATTATGCTGCAAGCTCATTGAAAGAAAAGTGACTTGTTCATCATAACCATTCCTGTAACCCATTGCCATACATAGTCCCTGGAAAATAGCAGACATACAATAAATGTGCATCTGAAATAAAACCAAAATGTGGGTTTTCAGGTATCAGAAAGGAAATTTATTGGTCAAGAGAATAATTGATTTCATTCTTTGTTTGGATCACCATGTAAGTCTTAAGTCTTAGAGTTTTAGGTAACACCCCAAAAATAAACTGCCGTGTCTCAAGTGCCACTTTGTGTGTGCATGTATATGTTTAAGATGGACTATTTTTAAAAAACTTTTCTCCAAGTCAATAATTTTTGAAGCTCATGTCCTTGACCACTTTCCAATTTGAATTATAGGATTTTGTTGACACTATTGAACATGGATTAATAGCATAGGGAATGAGTAAGTACCTTGGAAAGTATGTAAAATAGCATGAAGAGAAAAATAAGAAAGGAAATCCAGTGGCTGGAGAAGAGGCTTGGAGAGGGTGGAGTGGGTGTAACTAATGAGTCTTTGACATGTAGCCTATTTCCACGTAAAATTTTACAGACGGTATGACTGTCTATAAAATTCCATGAATCTCAAGCTGACATTAAAACGTTAAAGGGCATGATGGGATTGTCTTCGTTCTGATTTTGCCTTATATTCTACTTAGAATGGTTGTACCTGTCTGTGTGGCACCTGAACTTTCCTAAATATTTGTCTGTAGTGAGGACCCAAAAATTTCTTCCTGACTTAAGTCAAAAGTGATTTTCAATTTGGAGACAGAAGGCAAAGCCTGAGACTGGTAGCCAGTCAAAGACAACCATGCTCAGTTTTTTCAAATCCATAGTGGGTTATTAGCTGAGATGTCATTATTTAAAAGTTGTCTGTTTACAGTTGTGAAAAAAAGACCTCTAACTCTCGATATCTTCTCTTCCCTTTTTCAGTGGAATTGGAAGGAACTGGCCTTGGGCCTCAGGAGGCAGTAGTATCCTGGCGGAATTTGGAACCCTGCATTTGGAGTTTATACACTTGAGCCACTTATCAGGAAACTCCATCTTTGCTGAAAAGGTGAGATTTCTCACTGTGCCTTGCACTGAAAAGCAGCACTTATTAGAAACAGCCTCCGCACCTGGGAGACTTGGTCCTGTTGGATGTGGAAAGGAACGTCCAAGGTTAATATAGCTCTTCATGAACGTTTGTTCCATGCCACACTTCTTTAAACAAACGGTGAATGTGCATTCTTTCCATAACAATGTTCTAACTCAGCGTGAAAGGATCTGGCTTCCACAGCTGACTCTCTATACCTCAGGCAAGTCACTTGGCCTCTCTGAGTTTTTTTCCTCATTGAAAAGTATATGGTGTTGTATGAACTATCGGAACCAAGTATGGGAAAGACTTTTTAGACTCAAAGTATTATACAACATGAGGTAACAATTGATTTGTTTTCTAATGTTCTGGAAGCCAGTACATCAATATTTAGATATTCACCTCACTCTTATCTTTCACTTCACTTCTCGCTCCCTTTATATCAAAATTCCTTGGAAGAGTTGTCTCCATTTCCATCTTCTCCTCTTGGCTCTTCTCCAGTCGGGCTTCCCTCCTGCCCCACCCATCACGGTGCCAGTGAGCTCCACATGGGCAAATCCCATGGCTCGTTTGCACCCCACATCTTCCTTTCCCTCTCAGCATTTGACACAGTGGGTCTTTCTTCTTCATGAAATGCTCTCTCCAGTCACACGTAACTCCACAGGTTTGCCCGCTTCCTCCCTGTGTGCTCCTTCTCGGTTTCCTTTGCTGGATCCTCTTCATCTCCCCAGCCTCTAAATATGGGAAAGCCCCAGGACCAAACCTGGGCCTCTTCTCCCAACCTGCAGCCCCTGCATTCTCTCACCCATCTCCTGGCTTTGTATGCCATCTCTGTGCTGCTGACTCAAATTTATAATTAATTCCGGTCCCAATCCTTCCCCTGAACTCTGGACTCTACCACCGCCTTTTTAGCATCTCCACTAAGAGACCTAATGACCACTCACACTTAAAAGTACCTCATCTCAGCTCCAGACCTGCTTCTACCCCTGTCTTGGTAGCTCGCAGCTCAATTTATCCAGTGGCTCAGGCCAAAAATTTTGGAATCATCCTGGGAAATCCTTTGGTTCTGTCCTGTCATCTCTACAGCCGCACTGGTCAAGGACCTGCCCTCAGTCACCTCTCTCCCAGTCTGACTCCTGCTTCCACTCTTGCCTCCTTCAGTCACACCTGTAAAAACCCAAGGCCTCCGATGGCTTCTCTCACACCCAGAATAAAATCTACCCTCACTGTGGCCTGGGGCCTGCGTGACTTGGGCCAGTCACCCCTCTGCTGTCTCACCTTCTCCTCTTTGCTTCCTCCTCTTCACTCTCAGTGGCCTTCCAAACTCACTCTCTTTTCGAGGATCCTCTCTATCCAGAATGTTCTTCCCCCAGTTTTCTGGAGGGCTTGCCTCTCACCGCATTAAAATCTCTGCCCAAGTGCTCTCCCTCAGCCTGCCCAGACTACCCTAAGAGGGAGGATAGCCTCTGACCACCCTTCCCCCGTATCATTCTCCATCCCTGTTACCTTCTTTTATTTTTTCAAACTATTTATCACCGTCTAATGTATTAGATTTATTTATTATCTCTTATTCTACTAGAATGCAGATTCCAAGAGGCTTTGTTTATTCACTGATATATCCCTAGTTCCTAGAATAGTGTCTGACACATAATCAGTCAATCAGTGTGGCTAAATCTACTTCCTGCTATTAATAATGAGCTAAGACTGACAGTCTTTGTTCTAATTCTACATCATTTAATGCAAGTGATCAAGAAAGAGAGAAGAATGGTGCCAAAGTTGTTTTTTCAGAGTTTCATGGTAACATGTCCTTTTCTATTTAGGTAATGAATATCCGAACAGTACTGAACAACCTGGAAAAACCACAAGGCCTTTATCCAAACTATCTGAATCCCAGCAGTGGACAGTGGGGTCAACGTAAGTCAGAAGATTAGCGTTGTTTTCATTCTTTCGTAGCACTGTGCTAGTGACGGAGAAAAGCAGCACAAAAGAAGCTCCAGTCTTGTTGAGGAATGTTTCTAAAGGGGAAAAGGCAACTGATGCTTTTAACAAACTGACTCATCATAAGATAGACTGAGCTCCCAAAGAACTGGTTGGTTTGATTGTCATGCGTAACTATAAGCACCTTTAAACCTATTAACCAGAAAGGGGGGGCCTTCTGGTCAGAGTGCCAGGGGGACATTGGCTGAACAAGCAGGTTATGTGGCTAGAAGACAAAAATATTTCTTTGTACTGATGGCAGTGAGGGTTTTGCACAGAACAGCTAAGTCATTCTACTTCATAACATTTTTTCACTTTTGCTTGGCTGCAAGATGAGAGAGAACCCTGATTCTGTAAGAGTTGAGACATTGGAAGAACAAACAAGGTATTTTTCTACTTAATTTGAAGCCAGCAGATAAAGGTTTCTTGCCAGTAAAGTTACCTTTAGGGTAATAAAGTATTGTAAGAGGGCTTTTAATGCCAGAAGCCTTTCCTTCAGACCCTTTATGGGCTTTTGACCAGGGGTTTAAAGATCCATAGTAGTTGAAAGAAAGCTTCTGAAGCTGATTAGGAAAAAAAGAATAATTGTTTAAGCAAGAACTGAAAGCAACTGAGCTGCCCAGCTATGTCTAGGGTGTTAGCAATGCCTTAAAACTTGTTTTGTTTTTTTTTTCTTTATATTTAAATAATATATTAGATGATTATGCTTCACTGTTACTTTACAATTTTTTTTTCAAAGAATGATGTAGTAAAAAAAGAATGTGCTAAAATCTCTGTCTGTGTGTTGGTAATGGCTGTGGAAGGCCTAGCTATGTAGATCATAAGCAAGGTTGCCACTTACCTACGCTTACAGGATGTGTAAGGAGGGAGCTCTATGCCTGGGAACTTTTGGTACTTGGACCTACTACTGTTCACTTAAGCTAGTGGTCTTGTACCCTAATTGCAGCTCGGGTTCTCGTGAAGATTAGTAAGTGCTTAGAACAATGCCTACACTATAGTAATTGCTCAATAAATTTAGCTGCTATTGCTGCCATTGTTAAATAAGCAAAAGGCAAATAAATAGTGCCGTGTAAGGTACAGGAAGTTCCATAGGTGGAGGTATTTGAAAAAAATATGTAAACTGTCACAATATATCCCTGATGACAAAATCCTGATTTCTGTGGTTCAGACTGTAAACCCTGTAGGATTGCAAAGAAGCCAGAGATTGATGTGGGCTGACATGGTTCCAGAAGGGGAGGCTTGGACTAAAGTTGGCCTCAACACCCCAGGGTGGGATTGAAGACTTGGAGGAAGACATAAGGAGGGAGGAGGAAAATGGACAAAAGCTCAAAGAAGGCACTAATTTTTTATTTAACAGTTTCTAGAGCAGCATTCACAAAGTGTGGTCTGCAGATCCTTGGAAAGTTCCTAAGATCTTTTGCCGGGGTCCACAAGATCAAAAGTGCTATTTTTATAATTATACTACCTTTATCTTCTTGACTTTTTCACCATTTTGACATTTGTACTTAGAGTGCAAATGCATTCGTGGGTAAAACCACTGAAAACAGCAAGAACCAAGACAGAGACATGATATTGCACAGGAAGAGATGCTCAACACCACTAGCTTTAATCTGTCAAAATTGGTTCTGACAGATTAAAAAAAAAAAAAAGATGCTGGTTTTACTTATGAATGTTCTTAATGAAGCAGTAAAAAATGATGGATTCTAGCAAATCTCAATCCTTAAGTACACGTCTTTGTACTATTCTGTATGATGAAATGAAAAGTCCACATAAAGCACTTGTGCTGCATAATGAAATACAGTGGTTGCCTTGAGGAAAAGCATTCAGGTGATTGTTTCCTCAGTGGAGGAAAAGTTGCTAACAGAGCTGGTTACTTGTTCTTTCTCAGAACACCATATTTGTTTGGATATGCAACAAACACAAACTGTGGTTATTCAGACTTTTGTAATTGGTAGACATGTTATTAAAAATGAATAAAAGAACTTGTCTCTTCAAGGAAAACTGACTGTGCCAATGATAAAATCCAATCTTCTAACCTAATTTGTTGTATGGAACCAACGTCACCCTAATACCAAAGCTAGACAAAGATACTACAATTAAAGAAAATTACAGACCAATTTCTGTAATGAATATAGATGCAAAAATGCTCAACAAAATGTGTGCAAATTGAACCCAACAGCACATTAAAAGAATTATACACCATGACCAAGTGAGCTTTATCCCAGGTATGCAAGGATGGTTCAGACCAAGAAAATCAATTAATGTAAAATACAACATTGACAAATAGAAGGGGAAAACAACATGATCATCTTGATTGACATGGAAAAGGCATTTGACAAAATCCATCATCCTTTCTTGATAAAAACACTTCAAAAGATCGGAATCAAAGGAAACTGCCTCAACATGATTAGGGTGTATATATGAAAAACCCAGAGTTAACATCACAGTCAGTGGTGAAACACTGAAAGCTTTTACCCTAAGTTCAGGGACAAGACAAAGATGCCTACTGTCACCATCGTTACTTAACATTGTGCTAGAAATTCTAGTTAGAGCAGTTAGGCAAGGAAAAGAAATGAAAGGCATTCAAATTGGAAAGGAACAAGTAAAACTTTCACTGTTTGCAGATGACACAATCCTATATTTAAAAAGTCTCAAAAAAATCTATAACAAAGTTACTAGAGCTAATAAAAAAGTTCAGCAAAAATCAGTATTATTTCTATATTCTGGTAAGGAGCAATCTGAGGAGGAAATCATAAAAAAAAAAATCCATTTACAATAGCATCTAAAAGAATTGCATATCTAGGAGTAAACTTAACCAAGGATATAAAGGACCTGTACACAAACTACAAAACATCACTAAAGGAAATCAAGAAAGATTTTCTTCCTAAATAGAAGGACATGCTGTGTTCATGAATTGGAAAACTAAATATAGTTTAGATGTCAGTTTTTCCCAAATTGATTTATAAATTCAACTCAATACCAATCAAAGTTCCAATAGCTTACTTTGCAGAAATAGAAGAACCAATCATCAAATTTATTTGAAAGGGCAGAGTGCTCTCAATAGCCGAAAACATCTTGAGAAAGAAAAGTGAAGTTAGAGAACTAACAATTCCTGACTTTAAAACATATTCCAAATCTACAGTGGTCAAAACAGCATGATACAGACATAAGGATCAATATATTGACCAATGGAATCAAATTGAGAATTCAGAAATAGACCCTCACTTCTATGGTCAGTTGATCTTAACAAGGCAGCCAAGTACACTCAAGTGAGACAGAACAGTGTCTTCACCAAATAGTGCTGTGAAAATTGGATATCCATATTTAAAAGAATGAATTTTTGTAATGTAAGAAAGCATCTTTAAAATCTTGTGATAGGAGATGGTTCTTAGACCTTACACCCAAAGCACAAGCAATGAAAGAAGACATAGATAAATGAGATCTCCTCAAAATTGAATACTTTTGTGCTTCAAAGGACTTTGTCAAGAAAGTAAAAAGGCAGCCCACTTAATGGGAGAAAGTATTTGGAAACCACATATCAGATAAGGGTTTAATATCCAGATATATAAAGAAATCCTACAACTCAGCAATAAAGACAACCAAATTTTAAAAAGTGGGCATAAGACATGGACAGGCACTTTTCCAAAGAAGAAATACAAATGGCTAAAAAGCACAGGAAGAGATGCTCAACACCACTAGCTATTGTGGAAATGCAAATGAAAACCACAATGATATATCATTTCATACCTACTAGAATGACCATAATAAAAAATAAATAAACAGAAAACTACAAGTGCTAGAGAGGTTGTCAAGAAGTAGGAACACTTATTGACTGCTGGCAGAGATGTAGAATACTGCAGCCACTCTGAAGGCAGTTTGGTGGTTCCTCAAGAAGCTAAATATGGAACTCCCATAGGATCTGGCAATCCCAGTACCAGATACATACTCAGAAGAACTGAAACCAGGGACATGAATAGACATTTGCACAATGATGCTTGTAGCAGCATTATTTACAATTGCCAATAGATGGAAACAGCCCAAGTGCCCATCAACAGGTGAGTGGGTAAACAAGTTTGTGATATATACATATGATGGAATATTATGCAGCTGTAAAAAGGAAGGAAGTCCTAATGCATGCAACAATGTGAATAAACTTTGAGGACATTGTGTTAAGTGAAATAAGTCAGACCAAAAGGACACATATTGTATGGTCTCACTAATATGAACTAATTATAAGGAGCAAACTCTGGGAGTTAAAATCTAAAGTATAGATTACCAAGAGAGATAGAAAGAGGTTAGAGAATGGGCAGATGATACTTAATCTTTAAAGCATATTTAATAAGGTTGATTGTAAATGTTCAGAAACAGATAGCACGATACCATGTGAAGGGAGCAAATAATGTAAATGTAATTAACAATGCTGAGTGTGAGTATGGTTGAAAGGGGAAAACTAGGGTTATGTATGTCTGCAGAAGGAAAACTAGAGGATAAAACTGAGTCTGCATAACAGAGCAAATATTTGTACAATAAGTGTGGTTAATTGTACAAATATAATATTCTTAAATGAACTAGAACAATATACATCACTGTTGGAATGTATTAATAAAGGGTGGTATGTGGTAGAAATCCAGTTAATGCAGACTAAGGTCCTATAGCTTATGCCTAACTGTGCTGGTTTGAAATGATGTATTACCCTAGAAAAGCCATGTTTTAATCCTAGTCCCATTGTGTAAAGGCAGCCTTTTCTTCTAATCCCTATTCAGTATTGTATGTTTGAAACTGTAATTAGATCATTTCCCTGGAGATGTGATAAATCAAGAGTGGTTGTTAAGATGGATTAGGTAGAGGCGTGTCTCCACCCATTTGGGTGGGTCTTGATTAGTTTCTGAAGTGCTATAAAAGAGGAAACATTTTGGAGAATAAGAGATTCAGAGAGAGCAAAGAACGCTGCAGCGCCATAAAGCAGAGAGTCCACGAGCCAGCTACCTTTGGAGATGAAGAAGGAAAATGCCTCCTGGGGAGCTTCATGAAACAGGAAGCCAGGAGAGAAAGCTAGCAGATGATGCCGTATTCGCCATGTGCCCTTCCAGCTGAGAGAGAAACTCTGACTGTGTTCACCATGTGCCTTCTCACTTGAGAGAGAAACCCTGAACTTCATCGGCCTTCTTGAACCAAGGTATCTTTCCCTGGATGCCTTTGACTGGACATTTCTATAGACTTGTTTTAAGTGGGACATTTTCTTGGCCTTAGAACTGTTAACTGGCAACTTATTAAATTCCCCCCTTTTAAAAGCCATTCTGTTTCTGGTATATTGCATCCTGACAGCTAGCAAACTAGAACACTGACTGTATTAACTATGACCTTGTAGTATTCGTTCATCAGTTACAACAAAGGCATAAACCAAAGCTACATGTCCGTAATAGGGTGTACAAGGCGTGTGGGAATATATATATGTATGGTTTTTGGAGGAATGAGAATGTCTTCATATTGACTGTGGTGGCTGACTGTATTCTCTGTGTGAGACTGAGTTTTCTCTGTGTTCTTCAGCCAAAACAACATTCTGCAGTGAATTGAAAATAGACACAGATACGAGATTCTCATTTGCTTCTAATCAGTCAAATACTAAAGAAATTTGCGAGACTGTTCAACAGTACCAATGTTCTCACTAAATTCATTTTTATGAAATATAACTACATATGTTAACATAATGGATACATTGTTTTTTTAATGAATTCATCTTCTTTAATTTCTGTCTTATTTTTCACTTGGCAAATGTTGGAAGATGTTACATACACGAAAGCTACTTGGGGTCATCAGTTACTGTTAAGATTGTAGAGGAATGCTTCAACTAGAAAGTGGGAAGGCCACTAGAGCATTGAGGATATAACAGAACGTGAGTGGCTTTCCAGATATAAGGTGCTAGATTTAAGTTCTCAAAAAGATGAACATTTTTTTTTTGTTCTCCTCAGCAAAGATGTCAGAGGTGGAAGAAAAGATCCTCTTTGGTGGAATGCTTTCTTCCTGTGCTCTTGGATTTAGAAGTCACTCTGGAGAGGGACAAAAAGAGCCAGTTGTGCTTTATTTACCCTCCTGGCTTCACTCTCCAGGTCATCCATATACTGTGTGTTTGGCCATGTTTCCGGGTACAAATCACCGTTTGTATTTGGATTGCTTATCAGCCAATTTCCTGATGGAAAAACACCCAGGACTGATGAGTCCACATCCTTTCTTCTCCCACACCCTCATCCTGTGTTCCAACCACAAAAAAAGAGACCCATTTTTTAAAAATTATCTAATCAAGCCTACTTGGCCATACCTAGGCCTTTGCTTGTGCTGTTTCCTTAGCACTTCCCCCTCTCTTTATGCGAGGCCTTCTCCAGGGCCCTGGTTAGGATTTGTTGGCACCTGCATCTCCTCTATGTGCCTCCTCCCCGCTCCCCTGCCCTGGCACTCTGGGTACTTTATCTCAGTCCTTCTCCTAATAACTCATCTACATCTCCACCTGCCTGGGGATCCACAGCTGTGGGAGGCAGTAACTCTGTCTTACTCATAACCACTCACACACCCGGCACGTTACAACTGTTTGGTGTTGATTCCTTGAATTTTGTGAATACTTGTCTGCCCAGCCTGATACCTTTCTGCCTCTGCTTTTAGTCATGTTTCCATTGATTCTCTTTGAGTATCTGTCCCTGCTCCTCAGCTCTGGCTGACAGGCAGCACGCAGGGCTGCTCACTGATAATATAAGCCGCTCTCTGGCCCTTGAGGCCAGAATGTGAGGCTTTGTGCTGGTGGACAGACCAGTTATCACCCTTCTCTGCATTCTCTAACTGGCATCTTGGAGGATTGCTTCGAAGCGAAAACTTTCATAGTCTGAGCACATCTACAAAAAAATGAAAAAAAATTGACAGTATTGTGTGTTATAATCCTTTTGTCTTGATTTTTTTGGTACTTGTTTCACTCTTTCTCTTTTTTAAGTATTAGGAACCTTAACTTCAAATGCTTATCTGCTCATTCCAGATACCTTTTTAGAGACCTAATAAATATCCCCTTTAGGCAAGAGTATAAAATTTGAGTAACTATAGTCTACATTACATTTAGAGCAGTTGGGTATAAAAATACCACATTTGTTCTTTCTCTGAATGGGTAGCCTTACCCTGCTGCTAAAATCGGGAGATCGGGCATGTTCCCCCCTCCTGCACTAGGATGTTGACACAGGCCTGTTGCCAACACAAAAAGTTGTCCAGACCTGGAGGAAACTTAGTGATATGCTTAAATTATCAAAAAGTAGTTCGGGGGCAGTGCTGCCGTAGCTCAGGGGTAGAATTCTCACCTGTCATGCCGGAGACCGGGTGTTCTAGTCTGCCAGAGCTGGTGGAATGCAACACACCACAGACAGATTGGCTTTCGATAAAAGGGAATTTATTTACAACATAAAGTTCTTCAGAGGAAAGGCAGCTAACTTTCAACTGAGGTTCTTTCTTACGTGAGAAGGCACAGGGCGATCTCTACTGACTTTCTCTCCTTGCTTCTGGGTTCCCACAGCTTTCCCCGGGTGATTCCTTTCTACATCTCCAAAGGCACAGCTGCGAGTGCTGAGATGAGGTATGCTGAGCTGCTTGGGCTGTGCTACCTTGAGCTCTCTCATTTAAGCATCCAGCCAGTTAAATTAAACATCATTTATTGCAGGAGGCATTCCCTTTAGCCGACTGCAGATGCAGTCAGTGATTAGATGAATTTCAATGCCAGTGGTTCATGTCCACAGCAATAGAACTAGGCACCTTCACCTGGCCAAGTTGACACTTGAACCAAACTACCACATCCGGGTTTGATCCCCGGACCCTGCCTGTGCAAAAAAAAAAAAATTAGTTTGATTTCTCTTATTTCTCATCTATGTTCCTTTGTTCTGATTCTGTCCAGATATTAAATTCTTTAAGGCAGAAAATAAAAAAATAAATAAATTAGCTTAGCACTTAACAAAATTAAAGCAAATGTGATATTTTGTAACCTATTTTTCCTTTTTAAAAAATCATCAAATGCCCAAACTTGCTTCTCCCACTCTTTACAGAATCATAACCCAAAGGGGAAAACATCAAGCTGCTTCTGACTGTTAGTTTTCAGCTCTCATTGCCTTAATTCTGCAGGGCATGTCTGGATCACGGCCATCGCTTCCTATAACTTCATTTAGTCCTTGTTGTTTTGACAGTAACCGGACAGTGATTTGCTTTACCATGCATCACTTGCATTTGTCTCCAGCAGTCATGTTTATAACAACAGGGCTCATTATTGATGAGATGGTGCTTAGTGCATTTATTTTGCAAATGTCAGAGGTTTTGTGGTAATTTATTTAGGAAATGGTAAAGGTCATTTCAAACACCATTATTTTAAAAATCAGCCTTAATTTTGAAAACAGATTTTACGTTAAAATTGAAATTGTAATTCTGGCCTTTCTGCAATAAGAAAATCCTATCTATAAATATTTAGAAATATGGCTGTTCTAGCTTGAATAGGTAAAGTCATTTTAAGGGTCACTTAAAAGAATTTTGCTTTGTTCCTCAGTTGTATTTTGAGTGCCTACCAAACGGGAAAGTAAAACCCCTTCCAGAAACTAATGTAGACTGGAACAATAGACCTGCCGTCTGCCCTCCTAGATCATGAGCTTTTAGAGGAGATAGAAAAAACTTTCTGCCATATTATGAAATTGCAAGCATGGTTCATGTAAGCTGTCAAAAAGAGTACAGGGAAACAACAATGAAACAAACAACCAAATTTAAAAATGGCTAAAGGATGTGAGTAGACATTTTTCCAAAGAAGATGTACAAATGGCCAACTAGTGCATCAAAGGATGCTCAACCTCATTAGCCGTTAGGGAAATGTAAATCAAATAACAAGTGTTGGAAAGGATGTGGAGAAAGACTAGTTCATTGGTGGGAATGCAAAATAATACAGCCACTGTGGAAAATGGTTTGGCAGTTTCTTAAAAATTAAGTATAGAATTACCATTTGACCTAGCCATCATACTTTTGGTACATACCCAAAGATTTGACATCAGGAACTCAAACAGATATTTGCACAAATTCTTAGCTGCATTTTTCACAATTACCAAAAGACAGAAACAACACAAGTGTCCATCAGCTGAGGGACAGATGAACAAAATGGGTATATACATACATTGGAATGTTACGAAGCTGTGAAATGGAACAGTGTATGTGATAACATACAACAACATGGATAAACCTTGAAGATATCTTGTTGAATGAAATAAACCAGACACGATAAGACACATCTTATATGATTTTACCAGAGAGGAGGATGAATGAGGAGTCGATGCTTAATGAGTTTAAAGTTTCTGTTTGGGGGAATGAAAAGATTTGGTAATGGATGGTGGTGATGGTAGTACAATATTGTGACTGTACTTAATCCAACTAAATTGTATGCTTGTAAGTGGTTAAATGGGGAATTTTAGGTATATGTATGTTAGCACATGAAAAAAGAACATGCCAAGGTGTCCTAGTTTGCCAGCTGCCTGAGTGCAATATACCAGAAATGGAATGGCTTTTAAAAAGGGGAATTTAATAAGTTGCTAGTTTATAGTTCTAAGGCTGAGAAAATTTCCCAATTAAAACAAGTCTCTAGAAATGTCCAATTTAAGGCATCCAAGGAGAGATACCTTGGTTCAAGAAGACTGATGACATTCAACATTTCTCTCTCAGCTGGAAGGGCACATGGCGAACATGGCGGTGTCTGCTGGCTTTCTCAGGGCTCTACAATAAGGACTCTCTCCAAAATATTTCCTCTTTTAAAGGATTCCAGCAAGCAACTCCACGTTCAGTGGGTGGAGACACACCTCCATGGAAATCATTTAATCAAAAGTTACCACCCACAATTGGGTGGGACACATCTCCATGGGAACAATCAAAATACTCCCACCCAGCAATATTAAATGAGGATTAAAGGGCATGGCTTTTCTGGGGTCCAGCACAAATCCAAACTGGCACACAAGGAAACCTAAAGGGGAGTCAGGGAAGGCTTCTTTGGGAAGTGGCATTTGATCCCAGATGTGGAGAATAAATAAGAATTACAAAATGAAAGGCAGAGAATTCAGGGAGTACATTTCAGACAGAACACGCCTGTTGGAGCCCAGAGATGAGAAGAGTCTTGATGTATTTGCGGGCACAAAAAAAAGGACATTTAAGAAGAGGGCAGCAAGACCAATGATGTAGAGGGTGAGATGATGCAGGCTTCCACATCTCCTTCAGGGTGGGAGTCTTTGTCATTGCAGGCTTCAAGTAAGGCATGACCATCCTTCTGTTAAAGGGTCACTCTGGCATTAAGGTGGGGCATAGATTGATGCAGCGCTGCCATTAGTGCATTCTGTGCTGATGTAAACATCCTGCATCTTCCCTGTCCAGTTCACTAGCCCGTGATCACATGTTCCCACAGTGTGACAAAGGAACTGAATTATTTTATTTTAACTAACTTTAATTTAAAGAACCACATGCTATCAGAGTGAATGCAGGAGACCAGATAATAGGCTATTTCAGAGGCAAGAGATAGTGGTGGCTTTGGATTGTACTTATGAGGACAGAGAGGAGTGGATAGATTCTAAAAATATTTAAGAAGTGAAATTAATAGAGTTTGGGCAGGCCACGGTGGCTCAGCACACAAGAATGCTTGCCTGCCATGCCAGAGGACCTGGGTTCAATTCCCGGTACCTGCCCATGTAAAAAAAAAAAGAAGAAATTAATAGAGTTTGGTAATTCATTGGGTATGGGAAGTGAGGAAGAGGAGAAGTAAAGGATGACTGCCTGTTTCTGATATGTACACCTGGGAAGGTGGTGGTACCATGTACTGAGAGAGGGACCAAAGCAGAAGATCGGGTTGAGGAGGAAAAGATAATGAACTCAGTTTACAATCTGTTTAATTTTAGGTATCCCAGTAGCCTTCCAAGTGGAATTATTGGACAGGCATCAGGAGAATAATTGTCTTGGTCTCTGATTAAATTCTGACTTATTTATGTATGACTAAGTCAACAAACAAGTTTTTGTTTCTAAAATAGATGAATGAAATTAGTTTTGAGTTTTGAAGCTAAAAATGCAGTTTTCCAAAGTAAGACTATCTTATTAATGCTCTAATTCTCTAGGAATTCCAGGAATGATATATCAAATGGATCGTGTTTCTGTCAAGAAATAAGGTTTCATTTTTAAATTAGATAAGTGAAATTAGTTCTGAGTTATGAAACTTGAAATATAATTTTCCAAAGGAAGGCTATCTTATTAATGCTCAAATACTCTTGGAATTCTAGGAATGTTTTATCAAATGGATTGTGTTTCTTTTTTTTTAGACAAACATGCTTGAAAAATAAAAATATTGATTCAAGCAATAAAAGGCAAATATGTTATTGTGTGGTAGAAAGCAAGTAGATCCACATGTGAGCCCCTCTGTGGCTTCTAGAATCCAGTGGCTTTTACCAACATTTTCATCTCAGTCTCTCTAAGCCCTCGTTTTCTCAATTTTAAAATGAGGATAATGGTACTTACCCTACAAGTTCTACCCTTCAAGTGTCTGCAGTACATAATGAACAGCAGTAGAGTTGGTGGCAAATTGAAGGAATGGAGCAGTAGAGTTGGTGGCAAATTGATGAAGAAAAACGTCTGCCCTTGCTAGCTCTTCTTTACTGCTACCTACCTACACACACTAGGTTTTGTACCTTCCAAATTGGCAACACCAGAAAATTTATCAAAACAAGAACAGTCAAGCTTGAGGGGCTTCGTGTTTCATTGTAAGCCAGTATATTGATTTTTTTTAAAAGATTTGCTAATACTTAAAAGCTTTAATAGAATTTCATATTATTGAGAGTTAAAGTAATTAAAATTATTATTTGAATATTTTTGGTTGCTAATGCTGTTGGATTACAATATACTAGAAATGGATTGGCTTTTATAAATGGGATTTATTAGGTTACGAATTTACAGTTCAAAGGCCATGAAAATGTCCAAATTAAGGCATCAGCATGAGGAAACCCTCACTCAAAAAGGCCAACCACATCCAGGGTTCCTCTGTCACATGGGAAGGCACATGAAGACGTCTGCTGGCCCTTCTCTCCTGGGTTGGTTTCAAAATGGCTCTCTCGGCTCCTGTGGGTCCATCAGGTGTCCTCCATTTGGTATCAACTCTCTGCTCTCAGTGTCGGCTCTCCAAGGCTCTGTGCTTTCTCCAAAATGTTTTCCTCTTAAAGGACTCCAGCAAGCAGATTAGGGCCTGCCTTGAATGGATGGGGTCACATCTCCATGGAAACAACCGAATCAAAAGGTCCCACCCACAATAGGTCTGCACCCACAAGATTGGATCTGAAGAGCATAGCTTTTCTGGGGCACATGACAGTTTCAAACCAGCACAAATATATACCATGAAACATGTTAACTTGACATTTTTTTACCAGAGAACCAGATTTTTAAAATTAGAGATGATTGTATAAGCTTTTATCTTCATGTTTACAAGATGACCTCTGTAATTATTTAGAGTATATTATATCAGCAGTCCATCTGCTAATTTCAGAATCTTTCTGGAAATTGGAGATCTGCTGAAGTTAAATGAAACATTGAGTTGCAGTTGACATAGGGTTTTACATCTAGTTGCTAACGTGCTTTTGCTGCATTATCTGAATTAAAGCCTCAATCACTATAAAATTTATTTCCCTCTTTTCAGACCATGTATCAGTTGGAGGACTTGGAGACAGCTTTTATGAATATTTGCTAAAGGCATGGCTAATGTCTGACAAGACAGATACAGACGCAAAGAAGATGTATTTTGATGCTGTTCAGGTAAATCTAATATTTTAAGCCATCTTTGCCACTCAGTTCTAACTTTATAACTTGCATATTAATCAAGATGGAATACCACATGATTAGGTTACAGAATATCTCGTTAGGTAGAGTTCAATACCTGCTAATGTAATTATAATAATAGTAATCATATTTAATGTGTTTAGTTTTAATAGGGCAATTAAAAGTTTTTTACACTGTTCAGGCCTCAGTAAATATTCTCATATCTGAAAGAGAAGTTTTCTCGTTTCATAAATATGAGTTCCCTGCTTAGGGCCAGAATTAAAATTGTGGAGGGAATGATCCTAAATTTATATTCTGAAAATTGACTACATTAAAATTGCCCAAGGTTGTGGACAATCCCAATTTAATCCCTTCATCTAAAGTAAACTTGTCTCCAGAGATACATGAACATGAGGTTATGCAGATGTATCATTACTTTAAGGAAGTACATGTATCTGAGATAAACTAATATTTAAGGGAAGATTGTTACTATTTTTAAAGATCATTTATAATGGAGGAGGAATAAGAAGGAAAGAGCGTTATTAAATTACTCACTGTTGTGCTAAGCACTGTGTAAAGTAGGCAGTTTAAATAGGGTAGACTTTTTTTCCTCATGATATTTTGCAGTATTTTTTTACCCAGTTTTACATATATGAGATCTGAGCCTCAGAGAGGCTGAACATGGAACCAAAATTCCAACAAAAATTGCCTGTGCCAATACCTGTCTCCTTTTCTTCACCACTGTGGAGTCATTTATGAATAGGAACTTCCCTGATGCATTTAAATGTTTATTTGCAGGCAGTGATGAGTTAGAAACCACTGAGCAGCATCTATGGAGGTGACCAGTTAAAAGTAACCTTAAAGCACCTCTGATTCAGCCTCAATCAAAAATGAAAATAAAGTTTGAATGTAAATAAAGCAAGTCAAAAAGAAATCATTCTATATAAACAAACTCATACCCAGCTTTTCAGGAACAACATTTCTTGGCAGAATGAGGTGTCTTTGTGATGGATAAATATTTCACAACTGACCCATCATTCTTCATATTAACCGTTTTCATGGCATCTCAAATAATATTGTAAAATTGTGGCTAAATCTTCAGCAAATTGACCTTTTTATTGATCAGTTAGGAATTTTTTTTATAATCCAGAAGAATAAATAGTAGGGAAAAAATAGAAATATGTCATTGTAGCTATGTACTCATTCTAAAATCGAATCTCCCTAAGAGGGGTTCTGGGTGATTTTGGGGGTGGGGGGGCATTTGCATGGTCTCAGAATCGAACCCAGTCTCCCGCATGGAAAGCGAGCATTCTATGAGTGATTTCGACATAGGCCAGTTCATGTAAATGTAAGGGGAGCTTGCTTTGTTCTGGTTCCCATCCCAGCGTCTGTTGGGAGCTTCACAAAACCGAGCAGATAGAACATTTCCCTGCTTCACATGTAGGAATGTAAAGCACCTTAGAATATTGGGATTCTTCTCACACGGCCTCTGTTAAAGCACATGATAAATGTCCAAAGCGAACCAGGCTGCTGTGGTGCCTGTATCTCTTCCAGGTTCATCTTGCCTTGTTCCTGTGATGTTGCGGGTTTAACCTAGGGAGTCCTTCTCTCTACAAACCATGGTTTCCATTATGTCATCTTCCAATTGTCATACTGGCAGTCGTTTTAATTATTCTAACTTTAAAGCAGTTCCCTCAGACCTTGACACTTTGGGAAAGACAACTTTGATGTGTTTTTTGAAATATTTTCTCCCCGGTTTCTAAAACTATGCCCCCACAGCTTTTAATATGTTGTACAGAGACATATCATTGACAGGAAAATCCATTAAGAACAAATGAAGCTGAAGTGTTTCCTCTTTCTCCTTGCAGGAGAAACAGTTTCAATCCATTATATGCTTTCAGTTTAGGAAGCAAAGCTAGAACAAGGAAACTTCTGATTTTAACAGGCAGCAGCGTCTTCCCTAGCAAAGTCTCTCTCTGCTGAGTTGTCTTTAAGTGCTCATTCTCAAGGGTAGGATCTCTCACATATTGCCTGGGCAGCTGAGTTATTGGAGATAAGGTTTCTCAGGTTTGGCTTCAAA
Source organism: Tamandua tetradactyla (assembly GCF_023851605.1). Classification (NCBI taxonomy): domain Eukaryota; kingdom Metazoa; phylum Chordata; class Mammalia; order Pilosa; family Myrmecophagidae; genus Tamandua; species Tamandua tetradactyla. The sequence goes on along the minus strand of NC_135331.1, from coordinate 180,036,207 downwards.
ATGGATTTTGGAAAGCATTTAATCCTAGAGTGGTATGCTTTTCTTTGGTTATTTTAATAACAAAATATTTGGAGCTTTAAACTGGCTATCATGACCCTATGTGGATTAGGAATCCACAGAGGTGGCTGCCTGTCCTGCGAGGAGTGAATAGCTCCTGGCAGGGGCTCTGACCGACAATCAGGGGTCTAGGAGCTTCATCTTGATGTAAAAAGGTGCGATCACAAAGCGTGCAGAGCTCTTTTTTCCTAACCAGCACTGTAGGGTGGACACAAACTGTTTGTGGAGCTGCTAATGACTATTTTTTTTCTCCTTTGTATGTATTTACATTTTCCCATTGCCGCACAAAACCATTGCTTTGCAGGTCTTAGAACTTCATTGTAGTTTATTTTGAGGGGTAGCAATTTGGACAGGTTCATGCAAGAAATAATAGAGTACTTTATTCGGGACCCATAACAAGATAATAATGTTTCTCTAATCCATACTCAAAAGTTATTACTCTCACCATGTAGAAAGAATAATTTTCTTGGGTGATGCGCAAGTATCTGCTTGAAGGACTTTATTGCAGTTTGTGCTAGAAGTGCAAATAGCTAAGACATTCCAGTTGCTTTAAATAAGAATGAAATATTAACGTAATACTAGACCATCAATAAAATTAGCTTAACCACAGTTAATGAATGCAGTAGTGTGTTCATTTATTTCTTACTATCTTGGTTTCATTTATTTCCTTCTGATAACGGTAAGGAAAAGTCTTATCCACCTGTGTATTCATTTTCTCTATCGGAAGTTTTTTCTTATGTGTACTGTTTCTAAATGTGCTTCTGGAAAACCCTCTTTTTGGATAGTGGTTTTACAAGTATAGACACAGTCACAGCCCTTTTCCTTCTAGTTTAACAGAATATTAACAGTCCTAAAAAGATGCCTTATAAATTATTTTTATTTACATTACCATTTCCCCAAATTTAAAGATCTTTATCCTTTTAAAAAAATTTATTCATTGCAGAATAGTTTCTTTTTAATAGAATTACTGTGGGAGAACTTGATGTCATTTTACCACAATGGAGACAGAAATGATGATGATGAATGACATTTATCAAATGCCAGTCACAGCACCAACTGCTTTATAAACAAAATGTGGCAGTGTCACCTCCGTAGGTACTCGTATTTCCATTTTATCAGTGACGGTTCTGATACTTAGGGATATAGTCAGTGAATGGCCCACAGAGTGGCACAGACAGCAAGTAGCAGCGCTGGAACTTAATGCCAAGCATTGAGCTGCAGAGCAGCTTCTCATTCCCACAGCGTTCTGCTGCACTCAGAACCTGGGAGAGCCTCTAGCTGGCGTCTCCTACCCCCAGGGTAGTGCCACCACCGGGACTCCAGGCACAAGTGCGTCTGTTGTGCTGTGGGATGGAAACGATGCACCGAGCCCTCACCCCTGCACATGGGCTGTCTTGGAGCTGGGCAGAGGTGCTTTTTGGGTGGTGGGAAGACTCTAAGTGTCTTGGTCATGGACCCAAGCAAAGCCATGTAGGCTGGCCCCACGCGTCAGCTCTGGCCAACCAGACTGGTAGGCATAGGCTAGAAAGAATACACAAAGCAATATGGAAATTTTCAGATTGAATTGGATTTGTGACTCCAGGCTCAGTTGAGCCACCCATGTTTTATTCTTTTTGCTTCTCCTTCTTTGTAATGTTGGGACTGTTTTCAGTGTAAATTAGAGACAAAATTTTTACAAAAAGGTGAAAATGATCCTGTTTTCAGGCAATCGAGACTCACTTGATCCGCAAGTCTAGCGGGGGGCTGACTTACATCGCGGAGTGGAAAGGGGGCCTCCTGGAGCACAAGATGGGCCACCTGACGTGCTTTGCCGGAGGCATGTTCGCGCTGGGGGCAGACAGCGCGCCCGCGAGCCTGGCCCCCCGCCACCTTGAGCTGGGGGCTGAAATCGCCCGCACCTGCCATGAGTCCTACAATCGCACCTGTAAGTACCTGTGGCTCAGCGCGTCCAGGCTCCTCCCACATGCTTTCATTTCCTTTGACAAGGGGCTTTGTCCTTGCTGCCACTGAGAAGGTGTCCCCTGTGCCTGACGAAACTTGATCCCAGGGACTTGCATCTGGAAGGAATTTATCTGTTTGTTTCATAAGGCACCACTTTCCTACATAGAAACGTCTGCCCTCAGTTTGCCAAGAAACAAAAGTGCAGGCAATGAAGGTGAAACCAGCCTGCTCTGTTAACCCCGATTTAGGTCAGGGACACTGAGTGAGGGTCTCTGTCCCACGGCCAGAAGGAACTTGGTATTTTATACACCATCGTTCAGCTTCCCGGTATCCCGTAAGGTAGGTCATGAGGCCTGCTCCCCTCTTATAAAGCAGGGGGTTGCAGCCCCCCGGCCTTCTGGTAGATGCCCCACGACTGCGGTCCCAGCGGCGGACACTCGAGAAAGGACGGCTAAATGAAAGAAAACAGGTTGTTACCAGTTTCTTAACTGGGCTCTTCTGGATGATTAAATTTTAAAAGCACATTGGATATTAGATATTGTATGATATTTTTAACTATTCCTTAAAATGATTCTTTGGCTTAAGTATTTCTAGTTCTATTTATGTTATAGACAGCAAACCTTGTCCAGGCCAGTGAACTTTGTCATCCATCGCATGTCCTTTAGTTGTGAAGCTGGGACCGGAAGCTTTCAGATTTGATGGGGGAGTCGAAGCAATTGCTACAAGGCAAAACGAAAAGTACTACATCCTACGACCAGAGGTGGTCGAAACTTACATGTACATGTGGCGACTGACTCATGACCCAAAGTACCGGAAATGGGCCTGGGAAGCTGTAGAGGTGACGTTTTAATTTACTAAATTTCTTATCGATAAATGTCTCAGTAAAAAATGTTCAGTAATATTTATAAATCTGGTATAGTGACTTTTCTATGAGTTGTTTTTTAAAGCTGTGATTTTTTTTTTAAAGGTTGTTTTCCTTTCGGGTCTGTATGTTTTCGGTTAAATCACTCTATATTCCTGGCTTCAGAGTTGTTTTATGTAACACTGATACAAAAGTACCTACTGAAGGACGGTGATATTGAAGGTGCTACCTGGAAAGGCATGAAATTAAGTTCCTATGACTATAGAAATCATGATCACTTAATTCCACAAAGGGTTACTGTCAACTTGGGAATATTCATCCCTACCTTTTTGTCTGTTTCAAGAAAGTACTGTGGCTTTTTATATTTGAGGACAAATTGAAGGGAAAGTATATATGCTTTTACTTAGAGTAAGATAGCTACTTAGATGTAGCTTTTAGAGAACATTTATAGAAGAATTTGGGTAAGGATATTCCTTCACTATTCTTGGGTTTCTCTAAACATCTATAAGCTTCCCATGGGTCCAATTTGTTGTTTTAATTGTCTTTATCACTTTTCTGGTCTCTTCCTGCTGAATATGGTATATAATCTTCCTAAGCCAATCTGCTGAACACTTTGTGTCCCTGATGCCACAGGAGGCACCCTCCAGGCTATACATCAAACAATGCCTAATTTAAAGCTGCTATTCTAAAAAAGTGGGAGAGAATTTAGGAGATAAGAAGAAGCAAATGCTTTAATTACATTCTCCTATTCTTTAGCCCTCTTGGTTATAAAGTTAGCTGTCTTGAAAAGCTGTGCATTAGGAGAGTAGCATTTCTCAGGAACTCTAAAATGAATATTGCCTCTGTGTAAAATTTAGTCTTAGGAAATCATTGATGAATTTTGCTTATTACCCTCTTCATTTAGTGTGTGTCTTATCACTAATTATCAGTCATCTTAAGTAATAGTGATTCCTTAGACTTCTTTTTTTTTTTTGCAAAATTGTCTAATTATATTAGATCAGTGATAACTGCAATTTCTTCAAGTTTCTGTTTGTTCTCTGAAAAATGTATTAAAATTAAGGTTCATCTAAAAGCTTTGGCAATAGGGAATTCTTTGGGTCTAGAATTGGCTGGCAGTGGGAAACAGAGGCCAATACTCACCTTATAAATATCAGTTTAAGTTGAAAATATCAGGAATAACAAATCTCATCAAATTTAAGTTGCCGGAATTTGTAAGAAAGACCGTTAGTTTCTGTACCACTAATGGCAACACTGCCAATTAAATTATAACATGCCAGTTTTATGTTAAAATGAAAAGTATTTTAAAAATCTGAAATATATGACAGAAATGATCAAAAATGAAAAGTACATAGCTACTGCCATGTGGCCGGGAATCTGGCTTGCCTGCTTCAACAGGAGGCTTCTTTGTGGAATAATAAGGTTGGTTTTATATGTTACTGTTTTTTATGTATTGTCAGCTCTTGTGTAGACTAAGATGTGACATTTCCCTTTGTTAAGACACAGCGGTCCCCCGTTTTTGCCACTTCCTAGTGGCTAGTACTTGAGATATAGTTGATGAAAGAGGAGTGCTGGAGGATCTTCCTTTCGTAAAGCACAGAACCATTGAATTGGCAGGTGTGGGCACTTTTCCCCCTGTCGTATCCCATCCACCGCTGTAGTTCAGCGTCTGCAGTGGCCAGGTCCCCTGTGGCAGCTGCCCTCCCCCACAGCCAGGGCTGCTCAGAGCTTCCAAAGAGAAACCCCCATAACCCCCAGACCCACAGCTGATCTGGGAAGTGGTGGGTGAGGGTGCAGTGGGGAGGGGACCTCATGCCTCCAGGGGCCCCCCTCAACCACTAAGGTTTAGGATTAATGAGTAACACTCCCAGACTTCCATCTTCTTTGAAGAATAAATAATTCTGCAGTGTGTTCTGCATCAGAGGGCTCCCCAAGGGTTTGGGCTCCAGTTGTACACAGCTCCAGCCTGCTCATGGACATATTTTATTGGCTCTTCTTCCTTCCTTATTTCACTCTTCCTGCTTTCTCATTTCTTGGTATCACTTCCCCAATAAACGTCCTGCACCCCACCCCCAAAGAGGGGATCTTAGGAATCACTTAGCCCAGCCTTCCTCAGAGAAAAGACTCCTTTCTGTATCTTTGAGGCTTCAGCAAAGAGGAATGTACCACCTAATAAAGTAATCTATTCTATCTTTTTAACTGCTAAACGTGTTCCAAAGTTACTCTTTTTGAACCACAATTTACAGTGTTCTGTGCTCTAGGGCTACTGGGGAAAAGATCCCATTTCTCTTCTACATTTCGGCTTTTCACATATCTGAAGACAGTTGCCACATTCTGCCAACCCTTCCCTTCTTTATCCATCACTCCCTTTTATCTTCTCATGACTTAGTTTCCAGCGCTGAGCTGTGTGGCTTAAGAACCTTTCTATCTCTCTCTCTCTCATACTTCTCTTTTGGATTTGGCTGCTTAATTGTTAAATATTTTTATTTTTAAATCAAATCATATATTCACATCGTTTAAAGTACTAAATCATTCTAGAATTCTTTATTTAAAATCAGCACCTTTATACCCTCCATCCCTTTCTTTTTACCACAGACAACCCTTTTCATAGTTGACCATTTCTTTTTTTATTTATGTTTTCCTGAGTGCTTCTGCTGTCTTTCCCTCTCCTACCTGAACCCTAGGATCTCCACGTTGTCTCGTGTTTTATAAAAGCAGTGGCTTCATTAAGGTTTTATGTCTGTCCTCTTTCACTGAGCATGTTTTCAAGGTTCATCCATGTTGCAGCATGTATCAGTACTTCATTCTCGCTCTTTTTCTTTTTTTTCTATTATGTGGATATACTGCATTTTCTCCTCCCTTCACCAACTGGTAAACATTAGGATGGTTTCCACCTTTTGGCTGTGGTGACTGGTGCTGCTGTGAACATCTGTGTGCAAGTTTTTGTTTGAGCTCCTGGCTTCAGGTCTCTGAGGTGTGCCCCCAGGAGTGGAATTGCTGGGTCATATGGTATTTCAGTGTTTAACTGACTGAGAAACCACCTGACTGTTTTCCAGGAACTTTTCTTTTGAGCGTGATTTCCCATGGCCTGGAGTCCACTTACTTTTTTAGCAGATTTATAAAACCCCAGGCTCGCATTGATATTATGGGCAGACAGTGTAATCTGGTACATTCACTGCTGTTGAGGCGCATTCTGTACCTTTTAGTTTTCATCTGTACTTGTGACTTGTAAAGTTATTTCTAAGCCACCCTCCTATCTTCTAACATACCACTTGCCTCTCAGTCTTATTTCACTGATAAACCTGATGAACCTGCTTTGCATGTCTAAGTTTCTTAATAATAATATCAAACAAAATGTGGAAAGTATATAATCCAGCAGTCTGACACTAGAGACTTTCTTCACAGGTTAGCAATGCAGTAATCACAAGTATTCACCACTTCTCAGTCTACCTAATAAAAACAGCATCTAACTGATATTTCCTTTTATTTTTCTCAATGATGTCATGAAAAACTACTAAATTGCTCCCAGTTAATCAGCTGAAGCTTTATAGTGCACACTTTATCAAAATATTAATTATGCATATACATTTATATGTGTGTACAGAAATGTAGTTTATATAACGTGTAGGAATGTAGAGATTGTAAGTGCTGGTACATTTTACAGGGTAGGATTTTATTTTTAGCACAGACATTTCTGTCTTGTCCCGTAAATCTAGCCCTTTCCAGATGGACGTTCTGGCTGATCAGAGGGTGTGATTGGTCTTTCCAGTTCGCTCTGCCTCTGCCTCCTTCCCCAGGCTTGAGTGTTCCCTACAACATCTCTTTATGTCCGTTTTGCCTGGTTGTCTGTGTTCTGTCTTCAGTTCAGACAGAACTCATCCAGACAACCTTAGTCACGCTATACACAAGGATACACTCTCAGAAATGTCCATGGACCAACCATTTATTTCCCATTTCCCATCTACTCATTTCCCATCTCCCGTCTAATCAGCTAGATAAGAAAATGCTCTTCTGACGGCGCATTAACGCTTTGTGGTTTGTTAGGATTTAACTCAGGCTGCTTGCTGTTCTCTTTCCTGCCCCTGCCCCCCAAAAAAGACTCATTCAAGGTTAGGTTTATCTTTTCTCCTGTGTTCAGCTCCAGTCACTGTAAACATTCTCATGTTCTTTCCGCTATTAACGCATTCCGGTCACATCTGATTACTCATAGCATAAGCATTTGCACAAGCCGTGCCTAAGGGGCAGTCCTCAGAGCAGAGTAAAATGATGCTCTGGTCAGACTTCACCGCACACGCGGCCACCTCCGCTGTTGAGACAGCGTAAGACTCAGAGCCTGTTACAGGGCCCGGGGGAGCTGCTTGTTGTTTCAGTTTCACATTCCTGAAGCCTAAAAATTTAGACTTTTGACATGAGGGTGTTTCATTTTGGGGAAGGTTAAAAATGCCTTTTGGGCATTTTCCCTTTAAAAAAAACATACCAGAGCCTCACAGAAGGGACCCAGCCTGGGCTTTCTCACCTCCAAAGGGGCCTGGCCCGCAGTGAGCACATTGTTAGCCCCTATTTACACGTAGGGCTGGCCCAGGCTTCCCGCCCCTGCCACTCTAGAGCTGTACGTGTGTCCTTTTTTTTAATAACCATCTCTTCTCTCTACTTTATTGTTCATCTCCACATATTCTAATCTGAAATTCTGTGTTTGTGAAACAAAACAGCTCCTGTATCAAAATCCACATGAGGGTACCTGTTTAAACCATTTTTTAATGGTTGTCGTAGAGCCAATTGTCCTGATTAAGTACCCACAGGCATTAAGCACACTCTTGACAGTTACTTAAATGTCACCACGAACGTGGCACTAAGTAAGATTATATAAATTCAAACATATATGGTGAAAGGACTGTCTTTTGATTTAAACCTAAAGCAAAAATTAATTTTGAAAAAATATTTTTTTAAATCCTCCCAAACCGTTATTACCACACTTTTTTCTTTTGTACAGCATGTGGCAGGAGTAATCATTTCTGGGCTTCCCTAGATTTCTCTGTTGGTGCAGCTGTCAGTCATCTTCTTTCCCAGTATAGGTCTTGGCATTAGCCGGTGCCATTTCCCTGGCCCAGAAACTTCTCTAGCTGACCTTACAGCTTCCTCGCTGTTCTGCCTTGCAAACTTGCTTACAGCCTCAGGCAGACTCTACTTCTTGCCCTTCGCCCTTCTCAAACCTTTTCTCTGTGATTCTGTGTTCTGCTTCCACTGATGTTTCAGAGCCAGTGGGTTTCCCTTGGTTTCTTTATCCTTTTCCATGTTTCTCATTTGATTAGATTTTTCCTGGTCAAACAACCTATTCTTTGCTTTAGAACTTGGGCTGCTTTCCTTTCAGTCTTGATTTCTTTCTGAAGATTGAACCCTTACTTCTCATTTTTCCCTGTCTTTGTATCTATCATTGCTCTCGTATGTTTTCTTCTTAACTTTCACATGTTCTTCCTTTTCTTTGCTTTTCTCTTCCTTCTCCTTTCTCACAGTGACCACAGTCGTGGTCATTTCATAGGCTATCTCCTTCACGTTCCCTTGGGGGATATTTCTCCTTATCTTTTTCCCTTTTCTCCTTCCTGTCATCTCTTTCTTTTTCTCTCTCTCCTCCTCCTGATTTATCTTCTTATCCATGCCTCTTCCAGTGAATTCTCTGTGCTTTGCCTCACTATGCCTCTGGAAATCCTTCTTTTCTTTTAGGTGATCAGTCAGTGTAAACCTCTCCTGGTCTCTGGATTGACTCTCTGGGAGCCTATCTTCCCTTTTCTCAGTCCTCTTGACTTGGACCTTTCTGTGTGGCATTTCGCTGTATCCTCTTTCTTCACTGGATGATGTGAATGGGTTTAATTCCTTTGATGCCTGGGATAGTTATGGGACGTCTCCGTGCTTTCACCCCTTCTACAAGTCACTTTATTATTTCCTTCCTCACTGTTCTTAGCATCAGAACCACTGCCTGCATCTGGGTTTTCCTCTACCTTCATACCAGTTTGGAGAATGCATTTCTCATGTGGTATTCTGTTCTCTGAACTCATTTCATCAGAGTAACCTCCTGATTTCTCTTCTTTTACTCCAGACCTGGCTTTACAAAAGCTGCATTTAAGGTACTTCCTCTTCACCAACTGCTTGATTTAATAGGTGCCTATAAAATCCGCTGAGACCTTTCTGCTTAGTTACATCCAAGTGTGCTTCGAGTGCAGCGACCCTCCTTTCCCCTTCTTCCTCTTCAGCTCTAGCTTGCCATTTTTTCTTATAAGCACATGTCAAAAATGACTCTTTATCATCAAATTCTCCCCTTTCTGTTTCTTGTTCTCTTTGAATTTTCTTTTCCATTCTTTTTCCCTGCTCCTGATCTTTTTCTGATCTCAACTGTTTTTCCTAAAAGCTGTGAATATATTTGGGCTTTTGGTTTTTTCTCAAGAGTAATTTGGGATTATGGTCCTCATTATTTTTCTGTATTTCATCATAAATACTATTATATTCATAAACAGTGGCATCTTCTGCAAGGGCCTTCTGGATTTCCAGTTTGGTCTGCTTCACCACTTGCTTCTTAGCCACTTCCTTCTGAAAGTTTCCACTCACACAGGTCACCTGCCCAGACTCACCATCTCACAGCCACCTCTGCTGAACATGGCACACACAGACCTGCATTGTGCTCTTAGCCTCCAAAGTTTGCCACGTTAAGATGTGGGAGTAAAAATATGAGTGGGGTGAACTGGAAAGAGGGAAATGACTGGGCATTGCCTAAAGCAACTCTCTGTCCATAACAAAGAAGTAGCTTATAGAATTTTCTGTGGGGGTGTAAGGGGGTGCTAATATTTATCATATCTGGCTCTCATTAGCTTATCACCAAAGAACCTCAGGGGAAAACCAAGAAAAAAGCTTGCAGTTAAAAATCTTTTCTAGGAAAATCTGAAAATGGATTTCATTATGTTCCATAGCAAGTTTGCCCCATTTCTTCTATATTACGATTTTTTTTTCTTTAAAAATATGGGGGGCCTACACTGTGTATCTGGTATTTGAATTTTTATTTGTACGAAGGACCAAAAACAAATGAAGGACAAAATATTAGGACCTAAAAGTCCTTTTCTTCAGGCTGTTCCCCCAGTTGCCTCATTGTCTGTAACTTAGAATTTAATCAAAGGACTTTTTTTAAGTTGATGTTCTGATTTTCCCATGGGCTTTAAAGGAATAGCAGATCATAAGACATTTCCTTTATTCGTGTAGCCTGCTGCTCAGACTTTCTTTAATGTGGTAATTAAATGCTTCTCCGCATGGCACCCCCTTCCTCCCTCGCTTCTGCCCTCCAGCTCTAGTGTGAAAAATCAATATTCTCATTATCAGGTTCCACAGATGGAAGCTGAGAGATGGGTGACTAGGACAGACCTGCCGTCTTCTCTCTTCCAGGCTCCTCATTCTTAGAGCCTCATTTTCCTCCCAAACCCTTTTCTAGCCAAGGAGGACTTTTCTCCACTAATTTCACAAAGTCTATGCTTTCTCTCTTCTTGAAAGTTGGGCTAAATTGTGGGGAAATGCGGTATAATTATTTATACATGTAAAAAAAGAGGGACAAGGTTATGCTTCATAAGAAAAAACTAAAAGATAAATTAAAAGAGATTAAGACTTGAACACGTCCTTTCTGGAGCACATGGCTCCATCCCCATCAGACCTCGTCATCATACCTCATCATCAGAATCCATCACAAGCTCTGCCCATGTAGCTGCTGTGCTCTGCACATCAGTTTCCTTCCATGGCCAGCTCAAGTCCACACAGTGCAGAGGTTCACACTGACCTGCGGTGTAAGAAGCAGCTCCTCTCTCCAGCTTGGGGCTGATGTTGTTCTCGGGGGCCCCAAAGCTGTAGTGGTTGGAGAGAGAGTTGCACTTGTGTAGCGTTTCTGCATCACCTCTTACGAGTGAAGATGTGGACTCACTTGTGAGTAAGATCTTTGATGATCCTATTTAGATAAGGATCTCAATAGGATCTGTCATAGAGAGACTCAGGAGACCCAGGTACAGATCACCATATGATGGAGGCAGAGATGCAAGCCAAGGAACCCCAAGGTTGAGGACAAGCCAGCACCAGCGTGCTACTTAATATGGGAGCGAGCAGGGCCTGCTTAGGCTGTGCATGTCTAGCCTCCAAAACAGGGAGACAGTATGTTCCTGTTGTTTAAGACAACCAGTGTGTAGTATTTGTCATAGCCACCCTGGCAAACCAAGACAAGCTCAAAGTGGAGAAACATATTAATAAAAGAAAGAATTAAGAAGGAACACATTAATCCTAAGATTACTAAGATATTAGACACTCCTTCAGCAACAGTAATAAAGCATTTGCGTTGATAAAGCCATATTTATAGCATACACAGATGTACCTTGGGGTTGCAAGTTACACATAGAATAGATAGTTTTCTCAAAGTGGGGATTATAAATGAATTTTCTGAAGTGTGACAGAAAAAAACTGAGTATGAGTTATGAAGAGATAATATCCAGGGGAAAATGGCAAGTGATATTTGTTGTGCTATATTTTAGAATATCAGAAAATAGACATGACCCTTCTAAGAAAAGTATTAGGAAGGTCTCCTTTTAAAACTTTTAAGCCCTTCATGAAAGATATATTTGGAAACATTAAAACCATTGCATTCTGGACTTAATAAAGTAAAATGGTCAATTGTGAATAGTCTGAAAGACTTTTTCAGTAAAAGGAAGGTTTACTGGAATGCTACAAAGTTTACAGCATCATTCGAAGTAAAAATTTGTTTTAATGTAACTCAGAATCTCTTTGAAGTGAGCTTAAAGCAAGGATATTGGGTCCTTTTAACTATTAAAATGGAGAGTCACTGCCATGTCTTTTTTTTCTACTTGATGGACGTGCAGATGGGATCCACTAATAGACGTCATTGGTGCTCCACCCTAACCCCATGATTGGGCTAGTGCCTCCATCTCCAGCAGCCCCTACTCCAGAAAATTGGTTTCAGCAGAACTGCAGGAGTTAGATACCCTGTTCCCACTGGGGCAGGGCACAGCTAGTGCCCTGTGACCTGTGGTCAAGGCTGGACTGGTGACCCCACTTCTTGATGTGAACCTAATAAAATGTAAAACAGGGACTTGAACAAATATTTGTACAGCAGTGTTCATAACAGCATGATTCACGATAGCCAAAAGGCAGAAGCAACCCAAGTGTCCATCAGCCGATGAGTGGCTAAACAAAATGTGGTCCAATCACACCTGTAGAATGTTATTTAGCTTATAAAAAGGAGTGAAGGTCTGGTCCATGCTAGAAAACAGGTGGACCTTAAGACATCATCAAGACACAAAAAGACAAATAGTATGCCAACTCACTTAAATGAAATACCTGGAGTAAGAAAACGTCATAGAGAAAGATAGATGACAGGCTGTCAGGGGTGGGGGCTGGGAAGGGAAGAAGGAGTAACTGCTTAATGGGTACAGAGTTTCAGTTTGGAGTGATGAAGAAGTTGAGGCAGTGGATATTGATGATGATAGTACAACGTTGTGACTGTAACTGAAAGCAATGAAACATCCAAGTGTAGTTTAAAAGAGAAATTTGAGTTGTGTATGTTACTACAATAAAAAGCTCAAAAGTTTCAAAAATGAAAAATAACATGAGAACCTAAGAGTAACTTTCTCTTTTTATTTCCTGTATTTTTCCTATTTCATTATAAATATTAGGGTTTTCATCTTAGAATTTATTTTTTTCCTCATTCAGTGAATGGAACCAGGTTTCAGAGGGCAATTTTTGTACAATAGGAAGTTTTTGTTTAAACATATAATTAATAGGATTAATGTGACATGGTAAGTGGAAAAGAACTTTCCTAGAGATGAATACGCCTACTAACTAATAGCTCAACTAATGTAATTTCAAAGTTCAAACAGCAGTGAACTGAGTGGCAGCTGACAAAGTGGAAAGCAGGTTGGTTTTAGGTTGTTACCTTAATTTTCATCCCCAAATTCCCCAACCCTTCTCTTTTCCAAATATGCATAATATTCAGACAACTACAGAAATGTAAGATCACTTCACTGTAGACAGGTCCCAATTGATTTCATCCCAGACTAAAGAAAAGAAAAATATATATTTAGTAATAGATACTGGTCACATTTTTCTTGTTTCCTTTTTTTTTTTCTTTTTCATTTAGCTCTGTCAGCTGCTTCACTACTTAGTAGGCCACAGTCAATTTTCATGAAATAAGATGTTCTAATTATCATAGCAGCTGGTTTTGGTCCAGTGGCTTGTTAATCCCAATTGACTTCAACAATCTCTCTAGAGCAGGGGTTGGCAGACTTTTTCTGTAAAGGGCCAGGCAGTAAATATTTTAGGCTTGGGGACCAAACAGTCTCTGTCACTATTCACTTCTGTCATTTTAACAAAAACAAAAACAAGCACAAGCAATATATCAGCAAACAAGTATGTCCGTAGTCTGATAAAACTTTTTATGTACAATAAGAAGCAGCAGGCTGGGTTGGCTTGGTCCGTGGGCTGCCAACCCCTGCTCTAGACCACACAAGGAAATGGTAACAATCCGTGAAAAATTACTCCGCAACTAAATGTAGAAGTGTTTCCAGCCAGGCAAGATCTGCTGTCCATAAATCTCTTGACTTTTCCTATTTTATTTGCATTTACATTTTAATTTTTCACTTAAAACTTTGATACAAGCTGCCCCTCAGTTTGAGTCCTTAATTTATTTGAATTTGACAATCTAATAATAAAAGCTAGTGACAGTTTGCTTAACCGTGACCGTTTCCCCCGTTCTGTGTGGTTTAGGCCCTGGAGAGTCACTGTCGCGTGAATGGCGGCTACTCGGGCCTCCGGGACGTCTACATCAGACACGGGAGTTACGATGACGTGCAGCAGAGCTTCTTCCTGGCAGAGACCCTGAAGTAAGTACAAACTGTTCCACAAGGATGCAGCCGAGGTGCATGGCCAGGTCTCCGTGCTGAGCACATTGGCAGATATCGGTGCACCCACAACGAAGCCCTGGGCCTGGCCTCGGCCGGTGAAGTGGGGGCCTCGCCGCGCACGGGACCTCACCATGCACATGGCCTCGCCATGCACACGGCCTCCCCATACACAGGGCCTCGCCATGCACATGGCCTCGCCATGCACACGGCCTCGCCATGCACACGGCCTCGCCATGCACAGGGCCTCGCCATGCACACGGCCTCTCCATGCACACGGCCTCCCCATACACACGGCCTCGCCATGCACACGGCCTCGCCATGCACACGGCCTCGCCATGCACAGGGCCTCGCCATGCACACGGCCTCTCCATGCACACGGCCTCCCCATACACACGGCCTCGCCATGCACACGGCCTCGCCATGCACAGGGCCTCGCCATGCACATGGCCTCGCCATGCACACGGCCTCGCCATGCACACGGCCTCGCCACGCGCCGAAACCCTCCCGCCCTGCAGGGTGGTGGGTGAGCTTTGTTGTGTTGTGTTTTTTGTTCGGTTGGGTTTTTCCGGAGAATTTGTAGTTTTACAGAGAAATTCCCCTCCGGGTTTTGATCTATGTTTACTGCTTCCCCGGGTCTCCGCACGGTGAGTGGAGACCCTGCCATGGCTTTGCTATGGCTGTGTGACGTCACTTTCAGCTTGTCGCGGCCTCTGGGCCTCATCTATCCGTGTTTCTCCCGCCAGGTACTTGTATTTGATATTTTCCGATGACGAGCTTCTCCCACTGGAGCACTGGATATTCAATACCGAGGCGCACCTTCTCCCGGTACTCCGTCCAACTAAAAAGGAAGCTGAAGTCAAAGAAAAATAAGAAAAAAGACATTTTATATTTTACTCTGCTCCATTCCCTTCACTGCATACCTTAATAATTCCTTTTCTTGTATTCAGGCACATGATGAATTTTTATGAATAGGTCTATGATTATTCTAAATTTTAAAATTGTTTTGCAGTCTTTTATGTTTATTATCATAAGCATAGATGGGCCTCAGTTCCTTATTATATCCTGTGTTATTCAGCCAATAGAGCCACAGTTGGGTTTTTTTTGGTTGGTTTTGATTTTATGTAATCTGTTTTCTCTGGAGGTCATGAAGTTGTATTATCATTTTTATTAAACTGAATAGAGTGTTATACCAGTGACCTCTTAATTACAGTTTTTATTTGACTGCAAAATTTTTCCCTCCTCTATGAGGAGACGATGTCTGCTTTAAGCTTAATGTTTTGCCATGTTGCAAAAAGCCATAATAATAAATTAAGTATTAAAAAAAGCTTTTTTTTTCTTTTCAATTTCATGTTTTAATCTGGTTTGTCTATTCACCAGAGACAGATATAACTGTGACAGCCTCTTCCTTATGCGGGTCTATCATTATTTGATAGAATGTCTTCTAAAATACTTCACTCACATGGCAATTCCAATTAGAAAGTCATCCCCAAAGGATCATCTCAAGTTGACCTCATTTCATCGAAACTGCAGTATATTTTTGTTGGTTAATTAAATTAGTGTTTCCTAGTTTGTGCATCATTCTCAAATTTTACTTTAAATGTCCGATGTCATTTCTGGATCATGTACTGGTTAATTTCTCCCATTCCCTGCTGTACCATAAGGTGAGCTCTCATGTTTTGCAGAGCTCTGTGATCACTGAATTATATTTTTTAAAGGGAAATAGTATAACTCTAAATGTATTAGCTTTTGCTTTTCACTAAATATATGAAAAAATTAGGTCTCTGTAAAGAGAGAATTTCAGAATGGCTTTTGATTGATTTGTCTTCATTTCACTTTTTTTTTTGTCTTGAGAATAAAAGGCATTCCGCTTGACTCGGCTTGAAAAGGGCCATTTCTGAAATGCAGTAAATTATTTCATTTCTACTTATGAAAGCAGGATTTGACTCTGTGAAAGAAGCTTTGCCACTATTCATAGTCAACTGAGGAAAAGCTAATAAACTTTAGGCCAAACAAGAATATAGTACATTTAGTATGGAGACCCCATGTTAGAAGCCTCATGTGGGTGTACCCACCCCCAACCTCCACAGTCCTACAGCAGATCCAAGTAATATGATTCTTCGAAACATTAAGTTTTGAGATATGAACTTTTTTCCCAAGAGTAGATTTGTTTTTTCTTTGTGTTTTCTTGTCACATTGGTTCATATTTATATATTCCCACGAAAGGGCTAATCTGATGATCCAGTCACAGAAGTACCTTGGAACACCTAAATTTTCAGCCTGCAGCCATCAGACAGATCAGTGCAACCCCAGGGGTTAGGCTGAACCATATGAAATTGCCATATGTGCAGTTTAAATAACTGTCCAGTATCTTCAATGTCATATGGGTCAACCTAATGTTTTTAAAAAATGATCATTATTGTCCTAGATCTCAATAGACTTAATAGTTTCAGCTGGAAAGTGTTTCAGAAGACTGGCTTTGTCTGAAAGGACCATCTTGTGTTGCCTGCTTTATTTTGCTATTGAACATTGGGTATATGTCAAAGAGTAAAATGGTAAAATTAGCAAATGAAAAGATTCTTTATTGTCTTGTTAAAATGAGTTTCTGTGACCCAAATAATTTCTCCCACTTGCATTTCAGTCTACCTAATGAAATGAATGGATGGCAAGAGTCCTTTTCTTCTGGGATTTTTAAGACAAAGTATAAAAAATTATTACCGAAAACAGGCTACACATTTTTAGATTATTCTAATTTTCATATCAATGTCCTTAGACTAGCAACTTAAATTATTTTCCTTGCTTTTCAATTTGATTTGAAAGAGCACAAAACTGATATGTATTTCTGCAACAGACTGTGTTAAAATCAGGTTGCTTGCATACATTGTACTGTAATGTACCTTTTATATCCTGGTGTAAGTAGACAGCGAGATTGTACCACATACTGCTCTGCCAGTGGCAAGAATAAGGTTTTTTAAATTCTGGAATTTGGATTTTATTTTTAACAGAAGTCCCTGATCAATGAAAATGTAGAAGGATAAGAGACTAAAATTATGGTGATGTAATTAAAGTCATATTTTGTGTTAATTATTTTAAACTGAAGTCATTAGGCAGACACTGTCACTTCATTTTCAGCAAAACTGGGCAGTTATGTTTACAAATGTATTCATATCCTAAAAGGTGAAAAATTAAAATAGCACTTAATTTTGTGTTTATGAAATATGTTTTTAAATACTTTGTGCAATTAATATTACACATATAAGTTATATGGCAATTTACAGAACCCAGTGGTATTTGTCATGACTTCTTCATGTGTATTATCCATTCTTTACATGGATTGTTTTAATTTGTACATAAATCCATTCTGTCATTCCCAACTTTATATAAATCTCTAATGTTATGGAATACATAATAGATTGACACATAATTTTTAAAAACTATATTTGTAAAATTTCTCTATTGTGAATAAAGTCTTTTAATATATCTCATTTGCTATACTTTTATCCTTTTAAATAAGGTTCTCTGTATCTAGGGGTGAGTACATACAGTTGCAAAGGGAAAAATTAGATCCTAGTAACAATCCCATATCATACCTAGAGCATCTTGGAAAAGGAAACATTTCCCATTAAAAACTTGAAGCTGCAAATGATTTTGCATACAACACATTTTGCTTAATCAAATAGCTTTATTTAGATGCTCCCATAATCAACACTAGGACATGCGGGGTAGAGGCAGGGGGCAGGGTTGATGTCAGAAATATCATAAAATTTGATCCTTGTTCTTGAATTTGCAGTCCAGTCAAGGAGACCAGACTAACCCCCTAGACACAAGAGGGTTAAGTTAAAGTTCTGCTATTACTAAAATTCTCATATTGAAATCCACAGGAGTAGAACGTCAGTAAGATGTGAGTGGTCAGAGAGGCTTAGGGAAAAAAATCGAGAGAATTGAAGCCACAGAATAGCCTCTGGTATTTTTTTAAAAACCTAGATTTTTCAAATGCATATTGTACTTTTTAGAATGTTTCAGACATTTTATTTGCTGTTCTCTCTACCTGGAATTCTCTTTCCCCAAAGTTTTCGTAGCTCATTCCTCACTTCATGCAGCTCAGTGCTCAGTTGTCACCTTATCAGAAGGGCTTCCCTGATAAATCAGTATAAAATTTCCCATTACCTTTTATTTCATCCTGTTTTGTTTTTTACTTAAAATGTGTTAATTTATAAATAGTAACTACCTTTTCTTATTTGTTTATTATCTGCATAGCTCCTTAGAATTTAAGCCTGTGAAAGCGAGAGCTTTCATTCATGTTTTATTTTTTCCCTCTGCTCTATTTCCAGTGCAGGGAACAGCATCTACCACTTGATAGCACACATCACATTTGGTGAATGAGTGAATGAATGAATTCATAGGCTTTGCTACACCTTTTTGTAAATGCCTTTTAATAAACAGTAAGTGTTTAAATATATATTAAGAACCCAGATTACATAATCCTAAGATTGAACTTTTTAAAATTGATAGCTGTAGTTATTTTAGAAAATATTTGCTTGTGATTGGAATCAACTCTCAATCAACAGATTTGTTTAAACCATTTACGTGATTAAGGTACCATGCAAGGCCTTATGTAGAATACAAAACTGTAAATCGTGATTCCTCCAATATAGAGTTTTTTCAATGATACTATTTGAATAGCCTGCCATTGCTCTCTGATTTTTCTCACAGACCCTATCTTATATGAAGAAAATATTCCAACAGCATCAAAAGAATTGGGTTCTCATTTAGCATACACTTAATCAAGTGGGAACCTTTTGAATTCAGCCATTTATAACAATCTTTGACATTGGCTGTGTTTACCCTGTTGATGACAGAATTAGTAAAAATTATTCTAATCATGATTTGTATTTATCCTGTTAACCATTCACACAAAGATGGCAGCTTGGCAACTGACACATCTAATTTCTCCTAGTTAGATACAGACAGTTGCTTAAAATCATAAGAAAAGTTAGCAGGGTCGTATTTTTTTTCCGTTCAGGCGTTGAGTTCACATACTTACTGGGCATTCCAAACCACCAGGTTGGGGCTGAAATGTGAGGATGATGAGGAGACTCTTATTTAACCTTTTTAACCGATTTCATGGTCCAAAGCCTGATTTCTGTTTTTCTCGTTTCATTCCTTCCACACCAGCCAACACATGAGTCATTTTCAAGAAATATTTCTCAGGCACCAGATAATGCACATGAAATAGTAGAACTACATGAGAGTCTGGACATCATTTCACTCAACTCTCTTATTTTAAATATGAAGAATTTGGGGATTTCCCCAAGGTCAGGCACTCTTTTCTCCCCTAACTCTGTGCTGCCAGACTCAGGGATATGGAATCCCTTCTAATAAAAAAGAACAAGCTACGAGAGCCTACCTTGTGTTCAGCCAGCCACTCCTGTTGACTATCCAAATAAACAGGCAAATTCAACCTTGGGAATTGATGTCAGTCTGTATTTCTCTGGATGGAGGATGCAGTTAACTTGAAATACCATTTTGGCCACATAGAAATGTAATTCATCCTTTTAAAAAAGCATTTCTCTACAATAAGCCCATCCACTAAGTCTTTTAAAAACAGGTTCACTCTGAATTTTTCCTTAGCTTTTTATTTTGAAATTATTTCAAATGTGCAGAAAATCTGCAAAAATAATTAAAAACCACAAAAAAAACACAGAAAAGAACCTACACCCACCCAAATATGCAGACCCACCACCAGCTTTTGACATTTTGCCACCTTTGCCATGTCATTCTGTTTCCATCTTTTCTAAATATTTGAGAGGAAGTTTTATACATCATGCTCCTGGAACACAATACACCCATGTACATTTCCTAAGAACATGAATGTTCACTCATGTAACCACTTTTAAGTGCAAGGAATGTCCCTTTGGCCATTTTTCCCTCCATTACTAGATCCAGTCTGCAATTATGTATTGCATTTAATTGTCACTGTCTCTTTACTCTCTTTTTTTAAAATTGCAGAAACATATATGCAATTTAAACTGGATTTTAACATATAAATGGGGGAATTTTGAGATTCTTATTGGGGGACTCTTGAGAGTATTTACTTCAATTGTCCCTGTTTTTGTTGGGTTTTTTTTTTTCAGTGACTGTTTCATTTGCTTTCTTCTCACAGTAGCTGCTTTCAAAGTCAGTTCTCAAATCACTTCTTCCATCCCTGTTGACTTTAACATGCCTGTCACCTGCACAGACTATACAAAAGTCCAAGTTTGGCAATGCATCTTATAAATACATAAGATGTTCTTGGAAATGACCTCTGAGAAATGCCTCCTCCCCCACCCCCATGGCTTTTACGTTCATTGCAATGCTAATCATTCATAATTCATCAGCTCATCATTATATGATCACTTTGATTTCCCTTAAAACATGCCACTAGTTACTGAACAAATGAATTCAAATTTGTGTCACAGATCTAAGTCCCCAGTGAACACAAATTACTATGAAACCTTAGGAAAGAGTGATAGATGCATAGCTTTTATAAAACTTTTCCACATACTGGGATATTTTAGCCTTAGGCTATGAGCACATATTAATTCATAATTTTGCAAACAGGACCATAAAATGTACTGCTGTTCAAAGAGCATCTTTCAAAATGGGCATACACGCGAGTTTTTTTGTTTTTTGTTTTTTCTCTCCCTGGAGAAACAAATGAATGATACTCATTCACAGAATCTCTGGAAACTGTTCCTGACTTTCCAACTTGTTTTTTTTTTTTTTTTTTTTTTTTTTTTTTTTTAAAGGAAAGACAGAGAGAAGGAAGGAAGGATAGAAGGAAGGAAGAGAGGAAGAAAGGGAAACATCTTTTTAAACATTTTCTTGTTTTTATTGTATTTTGTTTCTCCGTTTTCGTTACATGGGCTGGGGCCGGGAATCGAACCGAGGTCCTCCGGCATAGCAGGCAAGCACTTTGCCCGCTGAGCCACCGCGGCCCGCCCCCAACTTGTTTTTAAAAATTATTTTTGGTGGAAAATAGAATGACATAGCTTAGAATCCCCTCTTAAAACCAGGATAGGAGGTCTCCATATCTTCAGGCAGGTTCAGTGGTTTTGGTCCCATTTTACGGATGTGACAGCTTTGGCCTCTTTCATCTCAAGGCCTTTGTTTTAGTTTGCAAAAGCTGCTGGAATACAATATACCAGAAATGGAATGGCTTCTATAAAGGGAATTTGTTAAGCTGCAAGTTAACATTCTATGGCCCTGAAAATGTCCAAATTAAGGTATCCAGAGAAAGACACCTTAATTCCAAAGAAAGGGCCAATGAAGCTTGTGGTTTCTCTCTCAGCTGGGAGGGCACATGGCAACGTCTGCTAGCTTTCTCTCCTCATTTCATAAGGCTTCCCCGAGGGTGTTTTCCTTCTGCTCCAAAGGTTTCTGGCAGTGTGGGCTCTGTTGGCTCTGAACGTTTTTCCAAAATGGTTCTCTCTGAAAGGGCTCCAGTAAGCAACCCCCACCTTGAATGGGTGGAGACACATCTCCATGGAAACCATCTAACCTACAGTTACCACCCACAATTGAGTGGGTCACGTCTCCATAGAGACAATCAAAATTCTCCCACCCAGCAATACTGAATGAGGATTAAAGAACTTGGCTTTTCTGGGATACATGACAGATTCAAACCAGCACAGCCCTCTACACCGTGCACATAACAGACAGAGAAACAAAATCTAAGACTCCTCCCTGTTATAAAACCTCTTTGCCCCTCTGCCTTTCAACACAGCACTTTCACCTCACTGGTTAAATAAATCCTCAGTAGTTCACTGCTGTTCATACTCCTCTTCCATCTTATTTTTGCCAAATTGATAACTTTGTAATTTATATAGTCTTAGCCAGGAGCTGCAAATAACATGTATTTTTAATGCCCCATTACAATAAATTAAGTTCCTCTAGTCTCTTTTCTTCACCTCTTTATGATGCAGCATAGAAGGGCTACTGAGCGGGTACAGTAGGGTTACCGAGAAGCAGATTTCAATAGAAATCAAGACAACTGGGTTCCAAATTTAGCTATGTTATTAACATCCTTTGTGGTTTGGTACAAACACCTAAACTCTTCACCTCTTAGCTCCTCATTTGCAAAATGAAAGGGGGTTGGCACTGAGCGTTGGTTATCTCTGTGGATGCTGGAGCAGAAAAGAGCAGCATACATGCGGGGACGTTTCCATCTGTGGAGTAGAGACCTCCAGGCCCAAATTATAAGACATCAAAACCTTAGCTTCTCCATCTGTAAAATGGGAGCAATAATACCTACTTTCCAGAGGATCAAAGTAGCTAATTTTATGTATTCGCTGTCAGCTGTATGCCTGGCAGGAGTACGTCCTCGACCCCTGAGCTCCAGCCCCACTTTCAGCTCCAGCCTCCTGGGAAGTTGTCTCTCCTCTACCTTGAAAAGCCTCCAGCTTGTTTTGTTATGACACGCATTTGCTATTATTTTGCTTGCTGTTTCCAACTATCCTGGGGTTTTTTGGATGGTCACCTTCAGTCAATAGCACATTACCTCTCGTATTCAAAGGTTGGAGTTGAGTCTTACTCTCTGACATGAGAAGAGAGAAACATCCACCTTTCTTTCCTCACACCTGTATCGTGCACTCATTGAATATTTTTCTTCTTATTTTTTAGCAAGGAGTAGTTTTCTTTTAGCATTTGTTCAAGAAAAGAAATAGAGATCAAATTGCATGACCGTGGCAGCAGTGAGAATGCTGTCATCAATTATATCATCTGCATAATCAACCTCATAAAAATAAAATAGTGAGCCAGCACTTAGGAACTCCTCTTAGAGTGAAATGCAGTTTTGCTTTCTTCCCCGAGTAACTTTGGAAACCATCAAAATCAATGTTATGAGCCAGGTAGGATTACTGAAATAACTCTTCTGAAAGAGCCAGTGTTGCTTCCCAAATCAGCTTCAATGTTTGAAAATCACTGATGATGCCTTAAAACCAATCACTTCTGAAGAAGAAAAAAAAATGCTTCTTTTGAGACTCTAAGGACTTTGTGCAAACTCCTATTCATATGCAACACACTATGTTGTCATTATTTGTATTCATTCATTCATTCCACAAATGTTTATTAAGCAACCAGAATGTTCCACACGTTGTCCCGGCTACTAGAGATTCAACATTGAACAAATCCAGACTTTTTTCATAGACCTAAAGACTAGAAAGGAGAATATACAAAAATAAAATTGAAATATAACTGAAAAAAGGAAGATGCCATGGCTTATTCATCTAAATCCAGGACCTATCATGGCATGGCCCATATTTGTTTTCAACACAATGGCACACCCCTGTCTTACAGAAAGGAGGCTCTCAGTGAGCATTTCATGAACTGTGAACAAAAGTTAAGAAATGGCAGAAAAAGTTAGTTTCAAACTTTTGTTCAAAGCATCCATAATCTTCAACTTAAGTTTGCCTGCAACAAAACACAGCTCCTGCTAGGCCTTACAACTCTAAGTGGTACTTATGTCTGAAAAGTTGAATACAGATTCTATTTTTAGTGGATAATCTAGTGTTTACCTTAACTGTGAGATACCTAATTATAAGCTGTCATTAGGAAAAAATGAAAAAATCAGCACTGTACTTGCAAAAGCAAACTCTACCAAAAATAGGACAGCTTTCTCATCTTTTAGGATGTTCAAAATATATCAGCCATCTTAGGAAAACCCATGGGAGCCCAAGCCATTGTAATTGCTCCTGGATTACATAGTCATTAAAATGAACAGACACATCAGATACTCTCAACTCTGCTGGGGCTTGGCTTGTTTGCTTGTTTTGTTGATTGGGGCAGGGGACCTGTTACTGGTTTGTTTGTTTTAGCCCTTATAGGTGAAAGGCCCTCACTGGGCTACCGGCACACCTGGGACCACCTTCTGTCAGTGGAGCACTTGACAGCTGCCGCCAGTGATGGAAATGATAAAGATCTTCTCTGTGGTGACCACAGCATTCTTGGATTCCCTCTCATAATGGGACAAAGGATACCAGGACGAACAGGGACCCATTAATAATTACATTGTTGTATTGTTTTGAGTAAGTTCAGCTTTCTTCTCCCAAGCTGGCCTTACTTGACCCATCCTAACAGATGACAAAAAAGACTGATTAGAATTTCACCCCCTTCCATCTTATCTTCCTGTCTCCGACTTCTAGAGGAGGCACTAAATATAAATGAGCAAAGAGCAGAGAGGTAGAAAAACAAGGGCTCTCAAAGAGATTAATCGGCCCCTGAAACTCTGAAAGTGACTTTTGTCACTATTATAAATCAATATGCAGGACTTCTTTAAATGCTAGATAAAAGCCATATAGAATGTCAAAACTCTGATTAAAAGGTAAATAAATACAATGAATTTTAAGAAGATCTGGAATTTATTTTGCTGCTTAAAAAAGAATGGGATAGATTGCTTTCTTCTTTCTGTTCTCCTTCATTCAATGATGACCACATTAAGGGGAAGTTTCAAAATTTCCATATTGTATGTCTAGGCTTTTAACCTCTCCCAAAGATCAGATAAAGACTGCCAAACCAAAAAGCATTCTTGGCTCCTGTACACAGTTCGTTCTTTAAACAGGAGTTTCAGCACGTCCAGGCAGGAGCAAAGGCTTCTCCAGAGTTTTTATCTATTGATTAACTGCAGAGACTACTCTGTTTAAATAAATCTTGAACACTCGCTACAATAAAGATTTTATTCTATTTTAGGATAAAAGTCATAGAGGGAAAAGTGAGACGAAGGTACCTGCAAATACATGTTACATTAATTTTTGTCCATCACATTGCTATAAAAAGCCAGAAGTAGGGAAAAAAATACCTCTTTGGCAATGAGGCTGAATGTTTCCTCCTGAGATGGAAATCCAAGATCAAGTGCCAATTACTGCTCGGCTGGGCATGGTCACTTGGCAGTTCCCCAGTCCATGTCAGACACTGCCCTGAGACCTGTGGGTACACTACCAGTGGGCCCCCTTATCACAAAGGGTACACATCACAAAGGGATCTGAAAACCCTTTCCTTTTCTGTGATTCTAATGGTTAAAAATATACCAAGATTCCTAGATGCTACCCTAGGAGTTGGCATCAAAGAGAGAGAGAGCAAGCGATTAAAGGAAGAATTCCTCCAGGGTTCCTTTATGGTCATTATCCTTGTGATTATTACAGGTGGCATATCAGCCAGGAAAATAGAAACCGCTTTGTTTCAAAAAGAAGTCATTTAATGCAGGGAATTGGGTACACAGGTGATGGCAGAGCTGCAAAGCCAAACAGATGATGGTGACACAACTCAGAAATTAGCAAGAGCAGGAAGCCACTCTCTGGGGCAAGAGCTCAAAGGACACAGCATGGAGATAATGTTACCAGAGACCAGAAACAGGAGCCAGAAGCATCAGCCAGATGTACAAAGGGGGACTTCCCAGCAGGAATATCCCCCAGGAGATGCGGCCACTGCCAGGGGCGCCCTAGAAGCACAGTGTCAGGGAGAGATACCCTGGCTTCTCTTTCTCCCTACCTTCCAGTCTTCTCCCAAAGCCTCCCATTGGTCAAGGTGACCAGGAAAAACAGGGGTCCAGAGTTCTGGAGAGTGCTGTTTCCCAAGATGCAGAACCAAGCTGAGGGAATACAGGAAATGGATATGACAGAAAACAAAATGTCTGACAGAAGTGGCTGTAGCCCAACTCACTGTTTGGCACCCTATTCAGTTCTAGAGAGTTCACTATAAAAAACAAAGCCTTAAGACCACCAGCTGCTGGGAACTGACAGAGTTAAAGCTGTGATTGCAATGATATGTGACCTCTCCCCAGCTACCCAGCAGAAGCGTTGGGTGCATTTTGAGCCTCTATGTATGGACCCCTTCATAGCCCAGTAGCAAATTTGCCACTGAGGAGCTATGTCTGCCCATCAAGAAAGTTCAAAAACGATGTTTACCAGAGTTACCAGTCTCTCCAAGAGCATCAAGCAGTTGCATCCTCTACCCCATAATGTTGACACCCTTTTCAGCATGAAGATGTTAGAATGGGTATTGCCCAAATAGCCCTAAAGATTGTGTGAAGGATCAAAGGAGAAAGAGGAGTTATGACAGAGTAGATAAGATTTAACAAATGATATGATTACTGAATCATTATATCGATATTTCTTTTTAGTCTTCATTGTCTCAGAGCAGCTAGAAAGAAGTACCTGAAATTGTGGAACTGTCACCCATACCATACTTTGAAATTTGTTCTATGACTACCTGTTAAAATGTACTTTGAAATTTATCGCTTTTTTGTATATGTTATATAAAAAAAGATGTTTAACGAATGCTTTCAAAGAATAGACTTCAGAGAAGGAAATCTATGGGTCTTGAAGCACTTGTTCTCAGAGAATGGAAGCAGAGATTGGACTAAAATAAAGCCTGCAGGAGGCATGGCCATCAAAATGATTTTAGATGTCAGTGATTAAACTTTGACTACCCACTCTGAATCGCAACTGGTCTCAACTCCAAATTTTCACATGACTGACAGCAGCACTTTCCAAAGCATTTGTCTGCCAACCCAAATACACCAGGCTACTTTTATATCCTACTTAGTGCAGCATAAAAATGATGAAATGATCGTGCAACAGAGAGAACTTGGTTTGTTTGTTTTTAAGACACTGACTCTTATTAGTCAATAGTAGTCACCAGGTGTGCCAGTTTGAAAGTATTATGTACCCCAGAAAAGTCATGTTTTAAATCCTTATTCAATATTGTGGAACAGCTGTTTCTTTTAATCTTGATTCAATATTGTAGGTTGGAAATTTTGATTAGATTATCTCCATGGAGATGTGGCACGCCCAGTTGTGGGTGTGGTCTTTTGATTAGATGGAGGTGTGATGCCACCCATTCCAGGTGAATCTTGATTAGTTTACTGGAATCCTTTAAAAGAGGAAACATTTTGGAGAAATCCAGAAATGAAAGAAGCCTCAAAGCCGACAGAGAAAGAGCCAACAGAAAACTTCAGAGCAGAGCTGACACAGATGCCGACACATGGAGAACAAAGACACAGAGGCTTGGAGATGCTTGGAGCCCAGTAGATATTACCATGAGATGTTATGCAAGTCAGAACCTGGAGAGAGCCAGGGGAAGCCAAGAGATGAAAGCCAGCCCTGGAGAAGCAAAGTGAGGAACCCCCACAGGAGCAGAGGCTGAAGCAATGGAGCCCAGGAAAAAGGGATCAGCAGATGCCAGCCGCATGCCTTCCCAGCTGAAAGAGGTGTTCCAGACCAATCAGCCTTTCTTAAATAAGGTAGCATTCCCTGGATGCCTTAGTTTGGATACTTCCATAGACTTAGAACTGTAAATTCATAATTATTAAATTTCTCTTTTTAAAGACCATTCCAGTTCTGGTATATTGCATTCTAGCAGCTTGCAAACTAACACACCAGGATAGAACCACATGATTTAAAAAGAAAATATCTTAAAGAAAAGATATGTTCCTCACCAGGGTTAGATAACAATTCCTATACCTCTCTCAAGCCCAGCTCAATTGTCACCTCTGAAGTGTGCACAAAATAGAAGCTTCTGCCTCTTTCTTTTTTGTGTGTGTGTGTTAACACCTTATACAAGCCTGGATGAGTGTACTCATTACATTATATTACAATTTGTTGCCAATCCATCTCTATCTACTAGTGATTTAGGCCAAAACAACTTGTCAAAAGCAATTTAACTTTACAAATCAGACAAACATAAGTTGGTTGGCATTAGAATTTGGTAAAAAATGAATAGCCTCAATCTCTGTTGCCAAGTTCAGTAATTTTGTTGTAGAGTGGAATTGCTCTGCAATATTTTGTGTGTCCATAATTTAAGCTTTTTTATCTTTTTTTTTTTCCAGAATTGGAAGTGGAACTTTTCCTCATTTTCCCCTCATTTATTATCAAGTATTTGTTGCTGTTCTGTGCTATCTGTAACAGGTAAAATTTGGCACAACCAAAATAATCAATTCTAAGAGATTGGTTGAAACAACTTAAATTTTCAGTACTAGGAGACAAATTGGAACAACTTTAAAGTTCGGATTTGATTGGCCAGAAAATAATATGTAAGTTATGCTTTCCTTTTGGTTGAAAAACACTATCATCATGTCTATTCATCATTGACTCTAGTTTAGAGCATATGATAAGCATCTAATAAATGAGTATGAGTGCAAGTTTTATTCTTTTCCCTTCTGAGTTCAATTCATAGCCATAGATGGCACCTTCTCTATAAGGCATTGCACGACTATGCTTCTATTGGCAGACCAGAGGTCATTCTCTATCAAAGTTCCCAGACTTTGCATGAATGCACTTGTTCAAATTTTATTCTACTGAGTTAGATGCTATTTTTTGAAATGCGAAATAAGCATTATTTCTCTCCCTTGTTTGCATCAGACAGAAGTCTGTTTCTTCAGTTCCCATCTCCTCCCATTCCCCCACTCTTCCTCCCAAATGTTAAGAACAAGCCTCACTCTATATATACCATATGCTGAAACAAAGTTATGCCTTGACTAAGTTATTTTCTTCCCAACTCCAAGAATTTCAAGTAAAAAACAATCCTGAGATTCCTTGATATCACAGTTGTATATTGCTACTAACACCACTGGAAAAGAAGAATTAGCAAGCTCATAAACTAATCTTGAGCATTTATCTACTTCCAAAGGCTGAGTGAGGGTACATCACTTCATACATCCTTCATAACATATCCTAGTAAAGCATTGGCTGGTGTTATTTCCTGTGTGCTGTGTAGGAGATGTGAAATCTAATGTACATTAGCGGTCTATTATAATATACATTAATGGTCTATAATAAGTTCATAACAAGAAATCAGTTAAACAAGCAATTAATTGGCTTGGTTAAAATGTAATTACTAAAACTACTAACTCAGGCCACAGTTTAATTGTTTTTGCCAAGACCTTTGTTGTAGTTCAGCTAGAGGCAAACCCAGCAAAAGTACTGTCATAGAAGTATTCTTTTACAGAATGTGAAGGGTCTTATGCAGAGAATGTGCTCAGAAAGTATCTGTTCAGTGCAGTATTGGAGAATAATCATGTTGTGATTTTTTTTTAAGTTGTTAGAGTGAAAAGGAACCTGAAGCATTTTGGATCAAGAAAATGGAGAGGTCATATTTTAAAACCATTTCCATAAAATAATATCACCCAGCAGTTTTAGTGCTGAATATCTAAGGGCTGGTGCAAAAAAAATAATCATAATAATGAAAAACAATAATAATGTAAAAAACTCACATTTGGTAGAACTTCATATTTAATGACATTTTCATGCATATTATTTCATTCAGTCATTTCAATAGAGATGATATCATTCATAAGCGTAAATGTGTATGTGCACAAATTTGAATGTAAACAGCATAAATCCTGACACATTTCCAGAGTGCATATCAAAGAACATAAACACAGGAAATTTCGGGCATGGTAAGAGATGAGTGGTTCTTGACTTAGAGGTTCATGGATAGGACCTCCAGAATGTAAACATATGTGCATTTTTCAGTGATTAGTATACGAAACTTTAGTCAGATCCACAAAGGGGCAATTAGGGGTGGGGGAGATGGGGGCAGGGTTGGACTGCTACTGAAAAAGATTGGAGACCGCTCTTTTAGATTGGTCCTTCAACTAA
The DNA here is from genome assembly GCF_023851605.1 of Tamandua tetradactyla. Classification (NCBI taxonomy): domain Eukaryota; kingdom Metazoa; phylum Chordata; class Mammalia; order Pilosa; family Myrmecophagidae; genus Tamandua; species Tamandua tetradactyla. The sequence goes on along the minus strand of NC_135331.1, from coordinate 180,006,790 downwards.
CAAGCAAATATAGATGGTTCAGTTAACCCAGGAGCTGCCCAAATGCAGGTTTGTTGTACTATTTGGAGCTGGAGAATTCTACCAAAATAGCTCATTTCTCCTCCCTACTCCCACTTAATATACTGTGAACAAAGTGAGCCTCCTTTTTATTGATTTGGGAGCTTTTATTAGAAACACCAATGATGCACAGGTGAAGAAGGAAGCTGCTGCTGTGTGATATCATGTGTATCTTCTGTAGACCAAGTCAGCTTGTCAGTGGTTAACAGGCAAACTGCTTTCTGGTAAACTACACACTTTGGGAAGCTGAATATATTCTCTCAAGTCACCAGAGTGCTGTTAAAGATCTGTCTAATTTATACATTGCATGATCGTAAAGTGCCCATCTGAAGGCCAGTACCTGCTATGGTGGCTTGGAACGATGTACCCCAGAAAAGGCTTGTTCTTAAACTGAATCCATTCCTGTGGATGGGAACCCATTACAAATGGGACCTTATGATGAGGTTACCTCAATTAAGCTGTGGCCCAGATGAATTAGGATGGGTCCTAATACTATTACTGATGGCCTTAAAGGGACAGTCGTAGAGAGAAAGAGAGAGAGAGAGAGACAGGGGAGCAGCCAGAAGCTGAAAGTCAACAGAACCAAGAAGCCAGAAGAGGCCACCATGGGTATTGCTATGACCGAAAAGCCAAGGACCAAGGGTCTCCCACAGCCAACCCCAGAACACCAGAGCAGTGCCTTGATAATGTCTTGATTTTGGACTTCTTCTAACCTGAAAGCCATAAGCCACCAAATTCCTGTTGTCTAAGCCCCTCCATTACATGGTATTTGCTTCAGCAGCCAAGAAATGAAAACACATACTTTGAGCTACTCTATTATAATTCTTCTCATGAAGTGAAAATGTGTATCCACTGGGAATACTAAAAGAACCACACAGAATTAACTATAAAATGCAACACTCATTCCAAGTACTGAGATTTTTGCCGATAACAACCTCTTGCAATGGGAAATCATATAGAAGTGATTTATTTTCATTAAGTTCATTTTCTAAGTGCTGTTCCAGAGAACCTGCATTGCTTCCCCGTATATCATTGGCCAAGGTCTGATTTGTGCTTGAGTTCTGATTTTCTTCATCATAATATTCCCTCAAATACTCTGCTTTATTGTTATATGTGCAATCGATCTCTATATAGAGATTTATGTTGAAATAGATGCTGCAAGCTAAGAAATGGTAAATTAATCCCATTACTCTCTCCTGTGCAGAAGAAATGCTCGTTGTCAACCAAAATACCAGCCCAACTGACTCTTCTGTGCTGGGTTAATATGTTCTAGAATGGTATTCCTGAGCAGTTAGTGTTCATTAAAGCATTAATTCCCAGGTTATTTGGCAATCGCTAGCAGTGGCCCAGAAAGTGTGAGAATAGATATGAATATTCCCTTTCACCTAGCATCCACACAATGTGAAATTTTTATTACCAAATTATTGAGATTATAATGAGAATTGTCCTTAATGCCAACGCAAACAAGATCAAAACCGAGAAAAATAAAAACAGAAACCAAAACAACAAGCCTAACAAGTAAAAGGATCAGGCGGATAGGGGTTCAGGTTAGGATGGGTACTGAGGAAACCAATTTAGAGATAAACAGGGAAACATTTCTGTCCTTAAAGCTGGAGGGCTCAAGTCGGCCCCTTCCTTTCCACCTGGTATGAGCCTACTTCACAGTAAAGCACCTCCATCCCTAGGCTCTAATGAAAAACAATCCATGACAAACCTGGCTACTAGCAGCGCAGCCCTCCAGGGCTCAGCAGCCTTCCTGCCCAGTGAGAAGCCACCCAGGAATGTGGGAGTCCCTGCTCCCCTGGCTTCTCCCCCCATCCTCTCAGGCTCTCCCCCTTCCCGGTACCTCCAGCTCATGCTGTACAAGCCTCAGCTGCTTCCCTCCATGGTTTCCTAGAGAACAAATCCTTCGTGCAAAGGCCTAGAGCCAACTCTGGATTCACAGGTGTGGGACTTGGAAAGCTGTCAAGTGTGGTTCTTAAGCATCCAACCTGAAGTCACCAGCATCTGCTGTCTTCAGAAAGAGCTCATTTGGGACACTCCCAAGGTCACTGAGCTGGGTGCCCTGGGACAGGACTGTGCTACCTCATCAGAACATGCAGGGTGCCAGCAACAGGAAACCTGCCACCCAGAAAAAGGAAGGCCATGCTCTGCCTTCACAGATAACTTGGGCATCTTTGCAATGGGAAACAGCTGTGGGGAAGCCTAATTAAAGGCATCCTTTGAATAACCCATCAGATGCCCTCCTCCAGGACAGGCCAGGGAGTTAGACAGGTGGGAAGGCAAGATGGCTGGTTTTGGAGTTTGAATCCAGCTCTGCCTCTTGCTAGATGTAGGCAGGGGTGGTCTTTCATTGAATTGAATTATCAGCTATTGATTGAGCACCTACTGTGTGCCAGCCACTATTCCCTGTGCTGGGGAGATACACCAATGGACAAAATAGATCAAGTAGCCTGCTCCTGTGTTTACACTGCAGCAGAAGAAGACAATGCATTGCATAAATAAGTAAATTACACAACGTATTAGAAGGAAAGAACTGTAGAAAAATTTAAAAGTGGAACAGGGTAAGAATATCAGGAGTGCCAGGGACAGTTGGGTGGACAGGACAGATGTTGAACCTTAAAGAGCACAGGTGGCCATCCCAGGGCCTGTTTGGTGTGGATGTGAGTGAATTCTGGAATTTTTAGTCTTACTTGTCAGCCAGGAGCTGCCACATTTCTCTTCCTTTTCCAAGACCTAGCTGCCTGGTCCCTCCCTATTTCACAGCAGGTGCAGCCACTGTGTCACATCCCAGGTCAAAGACCCAATTCCTGAGCCGCAGGGAAAGCTCCACCCTTGCCCATGTTTACCAAGATGCAGCTTCTGAGAGAAAAACTGGGCAGGGGCCCTGCCCTCAATGCATTTTTATATGAGTCACGGGAGACAAAACTGACCAGAGAGAATAGGGTGAACTTGGGAGTGTATATAATAAATGCTAATCGGGTGGTAAGTTCCTCCAGCAATCAGAAGAGCCAGGAAACTTGGAAGATTTGACCAATGATGAGGAATGTAGGAATGAAGACAAAGAGCAACCAGACGAAGGAAGGGTGTTGAGGAAGAGTGTAAAACAAGTTGCATAAGTGAGGAGTGGCCAGACTATGGAGGGTGTTAAAAGTAAGGAAAAGAAGTTTAGAAGTCACCATGAAGAAGTATGGGGTCAAGGAAGGTTTTGTGTGTTGGGCTGATGGTGGTGATGGAAGGGCAATTGCACAGCCCGCTCAGCTGCCCATCAGGCACCAGGCTCCTCCAGACAGGGCGTCACACCCTCCAAACCAGGAACACACACTGTCTAGGCCCCTGTGAGTGGGCAGCCACAGAGAATGTTCTTCTTGAGTGGATCGAATCTCCAGGGAAGTTTTATGACCTGGGTACTCTATTTCTGGCAGCCAAAGAAGGCTGCCAGGATATGAGAAGCTCTGCATATGAGAATAATGTCAGCAGCCTCTGGAGGGAAGGCTGGAAGCAAAATCACTCTGAACGCTCACAGATGGCAAGCACAGACACTGCACTGTTTTGGCACCATCCACTTTTGTTCTTTTATTTTACCTTTCCAAGTTCCAACCACAGTGGCCTGGGAAACATTTCATGACAGAGAGCTGGGCTGGGTGAGGGGAGAAGAAGAGTGAGCAGGGGCTCCAGGATCCACCCCTGGTTTATGACATCTTCCCCTCTGGCTGTTGCCAGCACCTCCCCTAAACCTCTAAAGGCTATTGCCAAGACAACCCCATCTGACCTGCGCCCCCCACTTCACTTCCCACCTTATTTGGGGGGTGGGGGGGAATGTATGGTCCAGGAATCGAACCCAGGTCTCCCAGGTGAAAGGGAGCATTCTACCACTGAACTCCCCTCTTACTTTTCCTCCTACCCACCAAGGAAGCAGTCTCTTCTCTTCATTCCATCTGGAAAGGACTGCCCTTAGGGTAAACCCTCTTCCTTCTCTATTCAGTATTCATGGCGTAGTCTTAATGGCAGGAAACTGCAGGGGAAGGATGAAGTGAAAAGGAGAATGTAACCCCCTCATGGACTCCATAACACCCTCCTTTCAGAAGGTGGAGGTTGGGGCAGAGAGGTTGGTTGCAGATGGGAAAAGAATTAATAATCTATATTTCCTAATAATCTATCTATTTATCTATATCTATCTATCTATCTCTCTATATATAAATAACCTCTTGCTGTACCTCACAATGCGATCCACGGTTGAGCTTACTGATTTTTTTGTTCGGTAGATTTCTCTGGCACCATGCCTGTGTTCTGTACTTGGGTTGATGGCCTGCGTACTTGTACCCCAGTGACCGTCAAAGCCTTCGCCAGCACCGATTAGCACCATTGGAGACCATGTACTATGCAGTAAGACAAGGGCCAATTATTCAGAGAAACTCTGGAAAAGGCCAGATGTAAGCACCACCTGCCCACTCAGCAGCATCTCAGGTCTACTCTGATTTGATCTACCACCCATACTTCAGCCAAACTCCCCTTACACTGAAGCCCAGACTGAGGTGTAGTTGCCTAGTTATGCCATTTGACCAAATGTCAGGGAGTTCAGTGGCACTTCAGGACAGCAAAAGGAGGTCCCCCTTGGAGGGGGAGGCAGCACCGACCAGGGTGGCATCTATTAAGGCTGGCACCAGCCTGGCCTGGCTCTATATGCCATGAGCATTCGGTAGAAGCCAGAGGCTGGACCAGCTCAGAAATCCATGATCTTGGGAGGCTTCTCCAAGCTCCTGCAGGCTGAGCTCCAGCCAGTGCCCAGGTCAGCTCTTAGAAAAGCTGGTTGGCACTTTTTAGAGCAACGTTCACTGAGGCAAAGGTTAGGCTGGGAGAAGTTCCCAACTCTAATTATGAGATATGTTCTCAGGGTTTTAAAAGACCAGCCCCAGGTCTTAGCTTCACCTTCCTCCAAATAAGGGGACCTACTCAGCCTAATCCTACCCCACATCCCATCAAAGCCGTGGGTGAGAATCTCCACACTGAGGCTCAGCTCTTGTTCAGACATCCACTCACTTGTGTGAGTAGCTCTCCTGGTACCCCAAATCTTTCACAAAAACCTGCTGTTGTGTGCTATGTAGCGTGATATTTCAGAGTAATTTGGCTCCACATCACAGAGGATTGGCAGTATTTACCAACCTTGTAAAACTATGTTGGCAGGGGTTGTTGGCCATGGGATTTACTTTTAAACCACAGTGTTTGGATTACAGTTTAATTGTGTGTATCACTTATTTAAAGTTTTTGCTATTAATTAATAAATGCCAGCTTTAATCCTGCCTGTATTCTATTTCCAGACAAAGTATGTCTTTGTTTATAAAACAAACAGACAAAAAAAAATTTCAGAAGAGCAGAATAAACCAGTTGGCTGGCAACCTGGCCACGTTAACATGGCCTGCGCCCCCTTCCACATGTGGCTTTCCTCGCCTGGCCCCAGGTCCCCTGACGCTGGAAGTCATCCTTCCTTCTGGCCCAGTGTGGCCCTGGGAATGGGAGCCGATACAGTTCCCCAAAGCAGAAGTGGGCCCTTGACATCCTGACTTTCCTGAGCCTTCTCTGAGCCACATAGCCAGCTGCATGTCCATCCTGGGCATCATCAGTGACCATGTATGTCACTCTCAGCCTCCATCCCAGGTCCAGCTGAAGAGCTCAGGTCACTGGCAGGAGGGACCCACACTATGTCCCTGGCACCGAGCTGGTGACATAGCCAGTGGCATGTCTTTAGCCTCTTGGCCATTTCTATTTGGCACAGTTTAAAGTCTGTAGCCACAGCCAGGAAAGGACTACACCTAGACCAACTGTAAAGCTATGCTGTCCTTCCTGCTGTGGGGGCTGGCACTGCTTACATGGTTTATCAGGCTAAAGCATCCTCATCGCCTCTTCTAATGAGATAACTTGGGCGGAAGGAAGAACGGTGATCCACCACTGCACACCACGTCTCAGCATGGCCTTGAGTTGGCGTTAGAGGCCACGTACTCTTGTTAGAGGCCATGTACTCTTCCGAGGGCAACCAGGACATAAACTCAGGGGCTTGGTTTGGTCCACAGGTGTGGAGCATGACTGAAAGCAATCGTGAAAATGCACTTCCCTTTTATCCTTTCCACCCAAAGAGCACACTCCTCACTGGACCCAGTCAATCTCCGCTTTTGCAAAACTTTCCTTTGGCTGTCACAGAAACGTCCAGAGTGCCCAGACTTCCCTGGGGGCACTGTAAGCCTGGCTGGGGGGAAGATGCAATTTAGGAGGTGGTCACAAGGCTAGAGCAGTAGAAATTATTAGGTCACTACATTTGAAAAAAAAGACTATCAGTAGACAAAGCCAGTAACCATATTTACCTTCATCCAGCATCACTAGTGAAAGGCAGAAGTTGCCAGTATTCACTCAAATAGATTGCCCTGGACAACTGCAATCAGAAACACAAACAGAAATTTTTATTTGAAGTTTTCGCTGCAACATTATCTATACTAGTGAAAAATTAAAACTTAATTAAAAATTAAGTTACACTAGAGATAATGAAAGAAATAACTACATAAAATTGAGGTGTATCACAGAGTCAGAATGTTCCATAACATTAAAAAGGAAGTTAACCAAAAAAAAATTAATGATGTGGGCAAATACTCATGACTAAGTAAAAAGCAGATACACAAAATACGGTGTGCAGAATATAAGTGAAATGATATAAACAGCTCTTATTTTGATGTGGGAGGGTTCTGTATCATTTTTATTTACTTCCTTGTATAATTCTGTGTTTTCCAGATTTTTTGCAAAAAAAAAAAAGTATCCTTGCATAATAAGGAAAAACCTAAAGAGAAAACTATAAATATCAAAAGGACGACAGTCATTTTACCTAGGATATATTAAATGTTTCTCAAAAGAGATAATCCCCTTATTATATGAAAATATGATTTAATTTCCACATACAATTCAGTAGTTGAACAAGCAGTTAAGTGACTACAATCTGCTGTTAGATATTTCATTTATTTGTTCAACAAATATTTATCAGGGACTGAGTAGGAAGTACGGAAAAGAACAAAACAGATTCCTCACCCTCATGGACTAGGAATCTCCTAGGAATGGGTGATACTGAGATAAAAGACAAAATCCCCATCCTCAAGTAACTCCCTAGTGCAGAGAGAGAGACAGATGCTTTAATAAAAAGACCTGGTGCCCGGCCCTATTTTCTGCTGAGGACACATCAGGGTGGGGGCTGAAGGATGTGCAAGAAAAGGAGAGAGAAGAGCAGAGCTGGGGGCCCAGAGCCTCGCCCTCAGCCAGAGGCAAAGGAATTCCTGGGGAGTTCTTTCTTTGGCTTATTTAGCTCCCTAAATATTTCATTGTCCTCCCCACCCAAAGGGTTTCAACTGTACTGATGAGAGACAACTTTAAAAAGTTGTCTACCTTTTAAATTGGGGAAATAAGTCTGAGTTTCCCATGTCCCTTCTCACCCTACTACTACCCAGAGGTGACTGTCCCCTTTGTTTGGTTAAGAACACTAAGGAAACAGGGGCTCAAAACACAAAAGCCAGGAGCCCAGGCAAAGCTGAGGAGGGGGTGCCTCCCCTCGCCCATCTCCCCCTTCCACCTTTTAGCTGTCTTGCACAGTGCACCTGTGACAGCGCACATCAGTGCAGTGCTCCCACGGGACAGCCCGGCAGGGGACAGTCCCATAGAGCCTGAGTGGGAGACTAGCGACCACCCTCTGCCCTTGCCCACACCAGTGTACATGAATGTATCTGCAGGAGATGGCTCTGTTTCCTGATTGCAGATGTCGCCGTCTGTGAGCGTGACTGGCGGGAAATGGGGTGCAGACAGATGGGGGATGGACATAAGTGAAGGTCAAGGGGCTACAGTCTGCACGTGGAATGAGGGGAAGAAGTTGGGGACAGCAAATCATTCACAGCAATCGCTGTGCCCACACACTGGCGGGGCCGAGGGCCTTGGGGCTCCTCACGTCATCTCTTCTCTGATGGTGACAACCGCATACTCGACCATGAACTTTCAGAAATCTCAGCGTCACACGAAAAGGCGTAATTACAGAGACTACGTGGCCACCCACCACCCCTCACCCCATATCTGAACATGTTTTTCTTAACCTTGATTTTTTACCATTAAGTGCAATTTCCTTGTTCCCTGTTCTTTAATTTCATGTTACTATTAGGTCTTCTATGTGGTTTTTGTGGGCAGCAGATAAAAATCTGGCCTGGTGGGAACCTGGGTGTTAATAAAGACATAAAAGTGTCACCCCACAATCACCCTGGGAAATAGTTTTCCAGAGGAGGAAAGTACGAAGTGTGTGAAATTGTGTTGGTTATGCTACCTTGAGTATTTGCATGTTAAAAGAGTGGTGCTTACACTAATGCCAATGTTTAGATTTTTTAAACATTAGTAATGGAAAACTGTGGCAGGATGGGGGGTTATTTGGAGGCTCTGTACTTTCTGTATGATTTTTCTGTAAACATACCACTGCTCTAATTTTAAAAACATAAAATAAGAGGGTAGTGCTTAACAGAAAGAAATAAATCCAGAATAGAATTTCTACGATGGTGGGGAAGTTCTTTGTCTTTTCCATATGTCAATAAGTTTAGTCCTTTCAAATGCTGTCATGTTCTTCTACCAAATGCTACCTGTTTGACTAAGAGATGCCCAAAAATGACAGAAAAAGACCACCAAGTCATACAGATCATAGAGTTTGATCTCCAGATGATGGAAGGAAAGAGAAAGTCAAGGGGGAGAGGTGAGCAATTTCAGATAACAAATTAAATTAATTTTTAAATCAAATTGAAAACAAAATAGAACAGCAGATGTGGAGAGAGTTGGAACGCAATGGATTCCATCCCCTAAAGTTTCCTGTCCTTCCATTCAGCCTGAACATCATCTTATTTATACCAAAAAGTAAAGCTGGATTAATTAAGAAATAAAATTCTCCAGGCAGTTCATTTCTAGGGATTGTCTGTACACAACACATAGAAGAAGAAGGAAATGTTAATAGTTGTAATTTCTGAAGAATGAAAGTCCAGCAACACTTTCTATCCCAAACTTGAAAAGCAGGTTTTCCGGGAAGGATGCTTCAGTGACGTACAAGTCTCAGAATCAAGTATTAGTAAAAGACATATTTGTTCTTGCAATTCATTTATTCTTGCAACAAATACTTATTGGACGTCTTCTATGAGTCAGGAGCTTTGCTGGGCTCCCTGCTGCGTTCAGAGACAGGTTGGATGCCAAAGATCCAAGAGCAAATCTCAGGCCAGCTCAGTTCCACAAGACGCCTGCACAGCTGTCGTCAGCCAGACAGTTCATGTCAAGTAATGAGAGAATAAACTTGCTTCCTTTGTGCTGTCCCAGAGCAAGTGCAAAGAAAAGCAGCCACCAAGGAGCCCCGTGATGAATCTTGTGCTTTTCATGAGGTGAACTTCCGCTCCCTGGAGAGGCGTGAACAGCAATCCAGGATGCCCAGTCCTCCCCCGACACCCCTACCCAGGATGTCGGGCCTGTCCCGCTCTGGAGACGACCTGACACCTGCCAGAACGCCCTGCGATTTAATCAAGGATGGTGCCTGGTTCTGACGGCACCTTGTGCAAAACCTTTTTTCTTTTTTAATACACTGAGCTTTCAGTTTACTGATGCTCTGCTCCCAGTGTTTAATTTTTTAAAATATCTAAACAACATCTTGATTTTAATCCTTTTTTTTTTTTTGTGCTTTCCTTTGTGTACATGTTTAAGCAGCACAACGAAACGTCGGTAGGGGCCAGTAACAGGACAGGACCAACTGGCAGGGAAGATTCCTGTGCAAAGGAGCTCCCATGCTAGCAGAAGTGAGAAATCCCACTGGGCAACGTCACCAGCAATAATCGCTCACATTGATCGAATGGTCACTGGGTGCCGAGTACGTGCATCCCCCGCATTATCTCATACAACACTCAGGGCGCCCCCAGGGCGGGGGTCGTGGTCACCCCTGCTCTACAAACCAGGGCGCCGAGACCTGGCCGGCTTTGCTCAGCTTTCCCCGAGTCCACACAGGGTCTGGAGCCCGACAGTTTGACTCAAGAGACCATGTCTGTAACCACTACACGGGGTTTCACAAGGAGCTTGAGGAATGTTCCGTACCTTTGGGTGGTTTGGCTGCGGGCTGTGCTCGGTCGCCCCCCTGATCGTGGGAAATCTAGCTGCCCCCCACTGAGCACCCACCATGCATACTTGCATCTCAGCTAATCTCCAAAGCAACTCTGGAAGTTAAATACTCTTTCCTCCAGTTCACAGATAAGCAAATCGGAAGGTCAAGGAGGTTGAGAAAATTTACCCAAGGTCACAAAACAAATAAGGATTGCGCCAGGATTCAGACCCCACATCCTCCCCCTGCATAACCGGGAAGATGCGTTCTCCCTTCCGCGAGGTGCTGCCTTTCACGCACATGCCGGGAGCCAGCATGAGGCTGCCCTTCGGCCACACTTTCCTTACAAACAAATGAGAAGTCCAAGTAAATCTCCGCAGGGCTCTGTTTTTAAAAGCAGGCACAAAATAAACTTCAACGCAGAGGCCTCTGAATCAGCCAGGGGAGGCATAGGAAAATATCAAAGTGCTGCTATGATTTCCTGGGAAACTTCGTCTGTGCTCTGTAACTGTGCAATGACTAATCAGCCAGTGCGGATTTTTCTAGATATGAGTACTTTTCCTTTGTGTGCATGATTTGTCCAGCTGTGTATGTGGGGAGGGAAAAGGCTTTTTAACTGTTTATTTAGCATAATGATGGAGCGAAACAAAAGGAGAAATCACTTTACTCATGCTTAGACAAGACATTTAATCTTTCTTAAATCTCTGTGTGTCTATTTTTGTGTTCATAGCAACTGGCAGATTATTTAGGACAGAAATGTGCCTGTGTTGAGTGTGAAGAAAAGAGGGCCTGGGGCGGAGGCAGTGTGTGCTCAGGAGGAATAGCTGATGTTTGGCAAGTGTCGGGCACAAATGGCCCTTAATTATGAAGAATTCTTGGCAAAATAACATCAAGATTTTTCTGGAGGGTGTTGACCATTACTGGTTTCCAGTTTTCTGACATTTACCAAACAGAAAAATACAGGTCTCACTTCTTGGAGCTTTGCGGTTGGTCAACTCGCAGAGAGCATTGGAAGCTTGAGGGTGCCATCGTGTGGTCACTTGTCAATCTGTTCAGTCATTGTGCTCGAGCCAAGCCCGGCAGGGTGACTCGGAATGGTGCAGGCGCCTCCGTGATGGGCAGCATGTGGGAACATGGCTTGCTGGTTCTCACCCACTGGATATTAGCAACAACTGTGCTTTCCGGAAAGGGCGAGTGGGGTAGGGCACAGGAGCTCCCCAGTGGCAGAGGAGGGCTGGGACAAGGAGTAGCCAGGCAGCTGGCAAAGAGGAAACTGATCCACTGGAGATTAAAGATGCATACTACCTAGTGGACTCAGGTTCAAAAGCAAGACTTGAGTCCTTGAGAAAGAAGGATTGACAAGAATAAGGTTAGCCCCCAAGCCCCACGAGGCGGATGGTGCTGGGAAATGAAGGAAGAACCAGAGCTAACACCAAGTTGCAGTCTTGTCTGGTCACTGGCTCTCAAAAGAAGCCATACATGCCACGCACCTTACTTAGCAGAGCTCCAGAGGTCCAGCCAAGTCCTGCTGCGCACTCCCCCAGGAAACTGCCCCTGCCGGCACACTCCCCAGAAGAGGAGGGGAAACACAGCCTCAAAAAGAGGGACCACAGAACAAACCCGATTCTGGAATCTTGTCACCAGGCAGGGCACACAGGCGGAGAGAGCAGGGAGATAAAGAAGGGATGGACTCCAAGGGGTCAGCCTAGGGGAAAGTGGTCAGTGCTGGGAGGCCTCATCTTGAGTCAGAAACAAATGAAGACTTGGAATTAGCAAAAGACTGCACCCCTGTTAGAACCAAGGGGACAGGATTCCAAAGCTCAATGGTCTGTGCTGGAGTACATCAAACTTGGACCAACAGCAAAGAAGAACCCAGGTTACACCCCCTCCTGGCCTAATCATTTTCTGATTGGATGAGAAACTGGAAAGAGATTTAAGCTTCCAGCGAAGGAGGAGGACATGGTGGTGGTGGTATGTTTTTTTAAATATTTTTATTGATAAATCTTAACATGCAAACATTCTATATATGGTGTACAATCAGTGGCTCACAATGTCATCACATAGTTGTGCATTCATCACCATGACCATTTTTCAGAACATTTGCATCATTCTAGGAGAAGAAATAAAAAAAAAACAAAAAACCTCATACGTACTCCTTATCCTTCCCTCTCATTGACTACTAGCGTTTCCATCTACCCAATTTATATTAACCTTTGTTCCCCCCATTATGTTTATTTTTATCCATATGTTTTACTCATCTGTCCATACCATAGATAAAAGGAGCATCAGACACAAGATTTTCACAATCACACAATCACATTGCAAAAGCTGTATCATTATACAATCATCTTCAAGAAATATGGCTACTAGAACACAGTGCAACAGTTTCAGGTACTTTCTTCTAGCCACTCCAATACAC